>NC_135480.1:127764194-130264194 GCF_052094955.1 Ictidomys tridecemlineatus | reverse complement strand
TGAAAAACTGTATGGAAAAGCTGCTTAGAGACCACAACACATTACTCAAGTTTAAGATGTTACTCTGACTGCTACTTGTTGGCATTCAACAGCCCTTGAACCACAAAACACATAGCAGTCTCTTTGAAATGAGTCCTCTTCAACTTTCCTTTCCCCAACATAAAGTAAAATGGTAAAACTGAATGATTTGAGAGATTAACAGGATATTCTCCGATATTTTTTTCATGAATTTTACAGCACATATGGGAGAGCAACTAGCTTTGAATAATTAAGTTTACTTTTTATAACCTATAGGGAACTGGAAAAGCTTTGGTTTGCTTGCTTCTTTTTTGTTTGATTCATTAAATTACTGTGTCAACTTTACTAATTTTTTTAAACAAATGCACATGGTCATTGGATAATTACCTCCTTTGAGTGGGTATGCCTCTCTACAGAACATATGACTTAGTATTTTACACTAGTTTTCTGATAGCAGCCAGAATGTTGGAAGTGGAAAATAAAAATTTAGCTGTGAAAGTCAATTACATTATAGAAATTTCATCAAATATGCTAAACAATGAGAGTATTTTAATATTAGAGTATTAAAGCATTAGTTGTTCTTTGTCAGAAGTCTTCAATCAGTTGCTATAAATTCTCCCCCCTTTACAAGTTTTCACCATGACCATAGTTGTCAAATCTGTTGGGCTCTTTCTTCTTGCTATCTTTGAGAATCAATATAAAGTTTTTTTAAATAATGTGCACCCTGGAGTCAGATGATTTCATTCAAATATTAGCTCTGCCATCACAAGTTGCATAAACTTGGGAGGAAAGTTACTTTATCTCTCTGTTAGTTTCCTCATTTGTAAAATGGGAATGATAAAAGTACCAAGTTCAGAGGTTATGAAACTGCTTGGCACACAGCCTTGTATTTTTTTATTAAAATATTGTTTAGGATTTCAGAAAATACATCAGTTTTCTATTTGGCATTATTATTGACATCTACAGACAATTACTTTATTTTCCAATAAGAACCTGGAGATACATAGCTCTTCTATCTAAATCAGTGGTTTAATGCCTAGCTCTTCAGGTAATTGTACTTTCAAAATCCAATGTTGCATCATGGTAAGTGAAATAAGCCAGACTCAGAAAGTCAAGGGTCAAATGTTTTCTCTCATACGTTCAAAGTAAAGAGAGAAAGAGAGAATGGGAATTTAAAGGGGACTGGCAGTCACAGAAATAGATGGGAGACCAATGGAGTAGAAGAAGGACCTCGAGAGGGAGGGAGGAGGGCAGAGCCTCAGGAGTACTAGGGAATGAAATCTACCAAATTATTCTATGTCCAACTACAACTATACCACAATGAATTTATTATATATATATATAGATATAGATATAATGATAATAATGGAAGGGAGATCAGTGGAGTAGATTATGTGGATTGGGGAAGTAATGGGAAAAAGACATTGGAAAAGGAGATGGAGCAAAGTATGTGCATGTAGAATTGGGCATAATGAAGCCCACTATTATGTGTAACTATAATACACCAATTAAAAAATGTCCAATGTTGCTGTGGATCTTAATAACCACAAGGAAAGTTCTTTCACCAAACCCACACAATGCTATGAAATAAACCAGACATGAGTGCTAGGATATGTCTGCAACGGGATATCAGACCACTCACCATTTGGGGCATATGAAAAATTCACTCAGCTTCCTTGCACTTGAATATCCTTACATTCAATAATGCTGCAAGAAGTGCTGGGTTTGGGAGACACAAATGACTAGTGTGTCAGGGATTAAGACATGCATGCAGGTGTTCAAAGAAGCCAACAGTGTTTTGGAATTTCTTCAGACTAAGTTAGAAAGACATTTCTACATTGTCTAAAACTGCTAGGAAGAATAATTCATTCAGCCTCATTATGGCCAGGAGTTTCTCTGGGCAAACATTTTGAAAACTATGTTGTAGACAGAAGATAAGTCAAGTGGTTTTAAAAAGTAAAGAGTTCCTCCCCAGTGGAAACAAGCAGAGTTACAAGGAAAGCTATAAGACAGGTGATTAATTCTTTTAAAAGCAGTAAACTGACAAATCTAGGGGAAAACAATCCAATCTGTAATGCCTAATGGTCCACTGCTAAAATGCTAGTGATCTATTATATGGGAGTAGAAGTAGCAAATAATGAAACTTGTTTTAATTACGACAATATAATTTGTACAAGGTACTAAAAACCATCAGATTAAACAATTATTGAGGTGTAGTGCTCACATGCATGTACACACACACATACACACACACACATACACAGAGTATCATTAGATCACATAATGATACTGCAGTAAAATTTTACTTTTGTTTTGTGAGGGCAGAATTGCTTAAGTTTGGGTGGGATTTCACCCCATAAAATTTTATGATTTACAGACTAGGTCTTAAGGTTAAGGTTTTATTTTTTTATTTTATTTTTTATTTTTGCCATACAATTTATTTTTATTTTTTTAGTCATACATGACAGCAGAATGTATTTTGACATATAATACATACATGGAATGTACATACATCAATCATAATGTCTATTCTATTCTGCTGCCCTTCCTAATCCCACTAAGGGTTAAGGTTTTAAATCATGATCAATACTACTATAAATTCTTCTAGTACATACAAATTATAAAGTTATATATCAAAAATGCAACTGAAGATCCAAATATCCTAGATCTGTGTATCTAATAAAGAAAAGAGCTGAATGTTGGAGAGCTTTTATTAATATGAATTTTCCCCCAAATTAGTCATTTGCTGACAGTTAATCTTACAGCTCCTACTCTACTCAAAGAATGGGATTAAACCAAAAGACTGATGTGTTCCCTATGTACAATATTAATTATTTCCCCCTATTGTTTTTAATCACAGATAAATTGGACTCCAGAAATTCAGAGACCAATTTTCTTAAATGTTTAACCTTCCAGCAATGAAGATTAGTTTGAGGACCCTCCTTCACAGTACAAGGCAACATTTTCAGTTAATGTGGCATCCACATAAATTGTGTCCGTTGTTTTCCTGATGACAAAATAGCAAAGCTTTTGAGAGGAAAGTTTTTCTGCTAATATTATAAAGTGCCTGCCACTTCCAGCCTTGGATGTACCATTAGTTTTTCGTCTCAAAACACATCTCCATATTCAAAGTACAGCAATTGTAAGATGTTTTAAATCATTATTATTATTTAAAACTCGCTCTTACCACTAAGGCTCATAAACCACCTGAATCCATGACAAATGGCTTGACAAGAAAGAAAGCAAAACAGAACAAAACAAAAATCAAAGCAAAAAACAGAAGTAGTGTGTTCGAAGAGGCGGTTTCTAATACGGAGACTTAAAACGCACGCACACACCAAAGAAAACAATTAATACATCAGAGAATTCTGCCAGGGTTTTGTAGCATTAGAGGGTTTCTCAGCTATAAAGAAACATATTGAATGTTTACAGCGCAGCCCCTTCCTCTCTGCTTCAGTTGTTTCCTTTTGTTTACAAGTCCCTGCCATCCTTCTTTGTGAATTGAATGCTAAACTCTCTCTGGAGAGATGTTATATTGCTTACAGAATGCTTCAGCAGATGGTGCTTCCTGTTGTAACAGAAGGCTGTGATAATACCTGAACTCTTCAAGAACTCTAACATCGAAAAACAAGATAAATGAAAGTCTTGAAAAGTTTTCTCTCTTTCCTTACCAGCCACCTAGATGTTCACTCTCCCCCGGCTCCCTCTCTGCCACTACATCCGAGGGAAGCAATACTCCCCACTCCTTCCCAGCTCCTCCCAGACAAGGACATCCTTTCCCCCTCCTTCTATCATGGCTCAAGCATGGCATCCCATTCAGCAGAGTTTAAGGATTGTTGAGAGTATTGCTCATTCGGATGCCTGGTCACTGTGCATTCAGATATTCGAATGCCACATTATAAACAATGAAGAAGAGAGACGAGATCTTTATCAGGAAGTGTCTATAAAACCAAATTGCAATCCTGAGAAGGCCACCTGATGCCAAAAGTTGAGGCCTATAGAAAAATTTATCTCCACACATTTGGAGAGAAATTGTCCTTTTTTCAAGACTCTCACACGCACCCTTCACAGCTTTGCCGTCATCTTGGAAACTGAACAGCGCTTCTCAGGCGTCTCAAGGACTTGTCACTTTATCCTTGCAGCTCTCTGCTATTTTTCTCTTCCTAAGCGTCTTTCACGAATTTCCTGCCATGATTCGTTCAGTTTCTTGTCCAAAGCATAGGGTAATTGCTCATTTGTCCTATTCTTTCTCTGCATACAAAGAAAAAAATGCCATGATATAATAGAAGTGAGGGGGAAGAAAGAAAAAAGAAAAAATACACACACACACACACACACACACACACATACACATCCGCACAGTTGCTTTATAAACATAAACTGGAGAATAGAAAAGTTTCCACTTTAGAACCCTGGCATCCTAGAGCCTTGAGCCCTTTCTTTCTAAGCTCTCCCAATGTGGCCATTCATCATCCCAATAATTAATCAGTGACACTCAACACGCTATCCTCTTAGTTTATGACAACTAAAGATGAATCCAAGTCCTTGTCCCAGAGCAGTAGAGTGGACTCCAGGCTGGAGTGTAAGCTGTGACCACCAGCTGCAACCCTGAAGAGCCCACCATACTTGGGAAGGCCTCAGGCAAGGTGAGCTAGGGCCTAGGGGAGTCAGGGAACATGGACCCTACCTGAACCTGGCCCAGATCCATGAGTGGTGGGAAAATGGAAATGGGAACAGATCTAAATAGAGGTTGCAGGAAAGTTACTCAAAGGGCCAACCAATAGTGAGGATACTTTTCAAGACCTGATTAGCATAAATTTTGACCAAAAACATTTAATAACTTCTAAAATCTGATTAGGATAAATTTGGACCAGTAGCATTGGTATATTTCCAAAATATGATTAGCATAAATTTACACCAAGAGTGTTGACCCAAGAGCTGTATAAATCCCTAGACTAGTACACTCAAGCTCAACCTGTTGTCAGGTAGCCTTTCACCTTGGGAGAGTTCTGTTTCTATTCTTCCTACTTGAATGAGGCCTACTCCTTTCATTCTTGCCTTCCATTGTCCATGAATTTCATTCTTTGGATTGATGAGAGAAGAACCTGGAAAGAAATTGGCAGTTAGCTGCTGGGGTCTGCTGCAACACCAGAGGGCATAGCCCACCATTTAGAGCTGTAATATACCACTCAATAATAATGGAAAAGAATCCAACTTTGCCACTTGCAGTCCTGGGAGCTGACATTGGCAGGCATCCTCTGCTATGATTAGCTGCTAACACTAAAAAGGGCTGTCTCAGTTGCAAAGGGCTGCAACTTAAGCAGATTCCACCTGCCAGCAGAAGCAGAGAAACTCCAGGTTCAAAGTGATACATATCGGTCAACCAGTTGGATGAAATCTATAGCATGGTATTTCAGAGCTACAGACTATTTGGACAATCATCTAATTTAAATTCCTCTTTTCTGAGATAAAATTAAATCTAAAACTTATATTAATATGCCCAAAGCCATAGAGCCAAGACAGCTCTAGAATTTGAATCTAGTTGTTAAATATATTATTCAATCTAGTGTTAAAAAATGTGCAAATCTTTTTAGCACTCAATCAAATAAGTAAAATATTAAAAACTTCCATGAGTGTTTGGATTTTACCTTATTTGGTTGCATCAATATGTCTAGCCATTATGCAGTGCACAGGCATTTAGAAAATCAACTGTGTGGCATTTATTGAGTGACTTTACAGCCTGCCCTGCACCATGGTCACTGCCAAGGTTAGGTACTCAGGATACAGTGATAATCAATTTAGATACTGTCTCTGTCCTTGCATGGTTTCATTCTAGTAGGGGAGAGAGAAAATAAACTAGAAAACAAGCAAGGTAATTTCTGATAAGGTAGTGTTAACAAAAAAAAAACCTTGTAAAATGTTAAAATGTGATCAGGAGTGGGATGTAGGCAGGTTTGAGCTGGGATATTCAGGGAAGCTTTTGTGAAGAGTAGCCTTAAAGCACTTTGAGAATGGTAGAACAGACCCTCATCAACAAAGATCTGGGAATGAGACAGGCCAGCAAGTTGTTCTGATCATGATTTGGTTTCATCTTTATTACAAACCTATAAGAAACTGTGTGTCAGTTAAGAGCAGCAAAACTGAAATTCTTGTTATCTGTCCTCTAGAAAGAGATACCATATATATAATAACATTTTGTTTTATATATATTTATATGTGTACATTATATATTTTTAATATACATATATTTTTACATATTTACGTACTACACATATGCCTTGATTAGCTGCTAACACTATTTTCTATGGTTATACTTACAAATAACATTCTATATGCTATGGTTTGAATGTCGATTCCCTCTAAAATTCATTTGTTAAAGTCACCAAACTTGGGCCCTAAAAGGAAGTGGAGCCTCAGGAATGGGTTAATCCTGCCATTAAAAGGGCTGTGGGGAGTGGGTTTATTCTCATTTGTTCTGTGCCACATGAGGACATAACATTCCCCTTCTCCAGAGGACACAGCAACAAGGTATCATCTTGGAATCAGAAATCAAAATTGCCAGAAATCAAATCAATCTTGAACTTTCCAGCCTCCAAAACTATGGTAAACAAATTTCTGTCTTTTATAAATTACCCAGTCTGTATACTTTGGTACAGCAGAACACAATGAACCAAGACACTGTATAGGGGCATATATATGTACATATATCAGTCGACAAATAAATTTACCTTCACCACCACTTTCAAGAGAAAGAAAATATGAGCCATATATATAACTTCAAGTCTTGGAGGAGTGACATTAGAAACTTAAAGGACTCAAATGAAACTATTATTAATATTTTATTTCATCCAATATATCTATAGAATATGAACATTTCAACATGTAGTAATATAAAACAATTACTGAGATATTTTACCTTTTTTTTACACTAAGTCTTTCAAAATCCAGTGTACGTTTTATAAGTACAGCTAATCTTAGTTCAAACAATCGACATTTCAAGGATTCAACAGCCACATCTGGTAGCGACTACCATGTAGAAAGGACAGGTCTATAGTTTGCATAGCATAGTGACTAAAACTTATATTTCTTCATAGTACATTTTTTCTTAACAGAAAAAAAATGTCAAAATATGCCATGTCTGCACATATTTTTTGCTTCTCTCAATATGTCCTGGCCCTATGCCATCCTATATTTTAACACCATACTGAGAGCACTTTGAAATTGAATCTTTTATTATTTCATGATACAGGAATTTCCCATCCTTGTTATCACTTCTTATCATTTTGGTAAAGTAAAAGACTTTACATTTCTACTACCATATATTTTTAGTCTTCTATTTCCTAGAAGTGTTTGGGTCCAGTGTATATGTGTTATCAAGCAGATTCTGTGCCACTAGAGACAGAGCCAATAAAAAGGAAGTTTATTAATAACAAAAGGCAGCATGGCAGATGGCAGAACCTAGGTTCATCCAACTTGGAAACTGAAAACTAAAAAGAATGTCTTGTGGGGCATATTGGAAAAATGTCTCCAAACTACACAAGCTGACTTCCTTCTGTTCCAGGGTTCACCTGTGTTGCTGACTGAATATGAAAACCCTTGAGTTGCACATTAGTGAGAAAGAGCCAAAGCTCAACCATCTGTATGCATCCAAACTGCAAGATTCTGGAACAAGAGACTGCTAAATAGAGGGGGAAAGGAGTTCCGTCATAGTGACAAAGAGAGTGAGCAGGAGAGATCAAAAAAGTAGGAGGAGAAGAGAGGGTAAAAAGAGGGAAGAAGAAAAGAAAGAGATAAAGGAGAAGTTTTGAATTATAAAACAGATAAGCCCTTACTTAATCTAGAAAAAAAAATCTTTTTTATACTGCCACTAGGCAGCTTGGAGGCCTGTCCCAAGCCCTGGTTATGATGTATCAGTTCCCCAACTGTAACATCCCTACCGGAGAAAGAAAGAGGCCGGGGTCCAAAAGGACCGAGTACTTGGAACCTAGGCCCCTCTTTCCCTTCTAGAACCTGCTGTACTCATCCAGGTCCCTGCCATAGGGCCCTAGCTTGCTTGTGGGGCTTATGAGGACAATTTTCACGTCTATACTTGGATGATACACTGGGCCACCTGAGGGATGACATAAGAGCAGCTGTGTGGAGTGACAGAATGTAAAGGACACTTGAAAATTATAGACTGCAGTTCCCTTGAGATGCATGCAAAGCCCCTTAAGATCTAGGAGGGAGTCAAAAATGGAAAGACTCAGGGAGGACTAAGGGTCTTCTTGCATCATCTTGTTTCAGGACCTACCAATGTTAGGGCCTGGTGGTTTTTTCCATAAACAATCAGTTCAAATTACTATGGTAATTTTAATATTTCACAATGGGTGAAAACATGTTTGATCTGGTCCTATGGAAATATTCTTTGTGAAAGGGTCTTTCTATTATTTATGGCATGTTATAATTAGTGGCTGGCTAATTAGTTGGGACCATGAGTTTTCATTTCAGTAGACCACGGGAAAAGTGGACAGCAACATTCTTACTATTCCCTTTAGTCATTCATGCTACCATTGATGCAGAAAGGAGAAGCTAAATGAGGAAGCATTTTTGGCTGAGAACCAAAAATCATAATCAAAGAGCTACCTGAATCCTTCCTGAGTCCAATCACAGTGGTCAACACACTCAAAATCTCCTCTGAAAATGAGCTAGAAGGGAGGAGTCAAAGTGCATGAGGCAAATCTGGAGAAACCACTCAGAAGAAGCAAAAAGAGAAAGATAAAGTCTGAATCAGATTGAGAAACTTTAAGACCATTTTCACTTCATGAGTGACTTTGGCTTTGGGGACACAAAGGTAATCAGGAAAGAAAGGAGTCATGGTGATTTTAGCACATGGAGTCCTGAGACATACATCCATTTTAGGTTTCTCTTTTTCCCCACATTTTTGGAAAATTTA
This sequence comes from Ictidomys tridecemlineatus, assembly GCF_052094955.1. Taxonomy (NCBI): domain Eukaryota; kingdom Metazoa; phylum Chordata; class Mammalia; order Rodentia; family Sciuridae; genus Ictidomys; species Ictidomys tridecemlineatus. The sequence goes on along the minus strand of NC_135480.1, from coordinate 130,255,244 downwards.
TCCGAGCAATTGCTTCTTGAAGGAGACATGAATTATGCCTCCTGAATGGTGATGAGTAAATTTAAAAGGGTTCAGGGCTGAATGCATGAATACTCAGACAGTTGGCTTCTTCCTCCTAACTCAGAATTCCAGCCTTCCCGACCATTAAAATCAGACAGGTAAGCTTGTAAGAAGTAACTTGTATAAAATATAGTCAAGACATCAGTCCAGTTTGGGTTAGGCCAGGTAGATCACAAAATAGCATCACAAAACAAATGATGGAGGCCAAAGGGAACCTTTAATAATATCTCAAGTTAATTAAGATCATTGCATTTTTAAAAAATTAATAAACCAAGAAACGGTCATTAATTTATTTGCAAACTATTTAGTATAAAACCAAAACCTTGCTCTGCTATATTTTCACTAGGTTATGCAAATTTTTTTCTTTGAGTTTCACATGAATTAAAGCAAGGCAGATGTCAAAGAGAGTAATAAATGCAAATCTCTTTAAAGATTAAACCGACTTGAGATTTTGAAACCAGTTAGCATCCAGTCCAAGGCATCCTTACCTACAAAAAACAGTCCATGCACCACTTATTGGCAGCTTAAGAAAGAGGAGAAAAGTTTTAGTAACATTTGTTATCCGTCTCTTTAATTATCTGGCAGTGTATGTTTATGTGCAGAACTCTGTGTGTGTATGTGTGTGTGAAGGTGTATGCCTGTGTATGTGTATACTGTATATATCTGTATAAACACTTTAGGTTTCTTTGTTTCCTTCTAAGTCATCACTGCAATCAAAGGACATTACATATTCTACTTTGTATCTTTACTCAAATATAAAGGTTGTTTCCATTAATCACAAAGAATCCTGACAATCTAACTGGACTTAAGTTCATCTATATTAATTCCAGATAACTAAATGTGGACAAATGCATGTGTTAAATGACTGACTCTCATCAGAAAGTAAAAGAGAAGCACTTGATTTAGAGAATAGGGACAGAATTAAGTAGGCATTACACACTTCATGGAGTTTATTTGGTTTCATTATACAGTATCTACAGTTAGTCACCCGGGGAGAAAGGAATAAAAGAGGAGTGTGAGTTAGGTGTTTAAATTTGTTCAAGTATTATAGTAATGAGTTCCACAATTTACCCAAAAAATGCACAGTAAAACACTGCTCTAATCGCTCAGCAAGCCCCATTAGTCACTGTGGAGAAAGCAAAGTGCTTTAATTCCTTCCAAACCATCAAGAAGACAGGGAGGAATGGAGCAGTCAAAAGTGCCTTTCTCAAGGATGCAACTGTTGACCCACAGGGTAAAACAGGTAGAGCCAGGCTGGGAGGCATAACCAAGTATGCAGTCTTTGCCCATCATGTCATTCCACCATTCCAATATATTTAGAATTATATTAGCTATAGCTGCTTTAACAAACAAACTTGGTGACTTAAAACAATGCACATTTATTCTCTTACAGTTCTGAAGCCAGGAATTTGTAATGAGTCTTAGGGGGCTAGAATCAAGGTGTTCACAGGACTAGGCTCTCTTAAGAGGCTTTAAAGGAGAATCCATTCCCTGCCTCTTGTATGTTGTAGGCCTTTTCGATATTCCTTGGCTTGAAGCTGCTTCACCCCAATCTCTGCCTCCATAATCACATTGCCTCCCTCAGACCCCACTTCATGTGTATGTGTGTGTGGTGAGGGGGAAATTACCTTTGCCTCTGTCCTGAATGAACATGTGATAGCATTTATGACTCACCTAGATAATACAGTATAATCTCCCATCTCAAAATACTTAACTGAATCATGTCTGCAGATCCTTGATCTGCCAAATAAAGTATGATTCACAGGATCTAGATATTAAGATGTGGGTTTGTTTGGGAGTGGGGACATTTTCAGCCCTTATAGATTCCCTTAAGATATTGAAAATAGCTCACATCTTCCAGATCAGGTTCTACCAATCATCACCAAAGTTTTAAAGATAACTGTTAAACATTTCCCTTATCACTGAACCATAGTGATAGGTTGAATAAGAGTAGGTGAAAACCCAAGTCCCTGCCCACCCTATGCTGCCCTCCTTGGCCCATTGTGGCATCTTCCTCCCATGACAATGTCTTGTGCTACTAGATAGGACTTCAGACAATCGCATCCATTATTTTATTTCAGCTCGATTTTCAGGGTCTATACTTTTCCACCACCTTCTCACTATTAAATATCTTCATTTGTCTCCATCCCTCTACTGAAATACTTTGATATCTTCAAGGTTGAGTGACAGCTCTCCTCTCTCCTTTCTTTACAGTGCTACTCACTCCTTATTCCTGAACACTGTTTTTCCACTTTCTCAAATTCATCCCTGACCTCCCTTTGCAGAGTGAGTTTGGGTCCCACACTTCTCATGGTGTTCCTCTTAACATTGTCTCCTGCCTCTGAGACTCTCATGTTTGGTGGTTCCTGAATTGACATTCTCCAACTGCTGTCCCTCAAGTTCTCAGCCAGTGATTCTCAAATAATGAGCTTAAAATATCAAATGGAAAGACCATTAAAATGCAGATTCCTAGGTCTCCCTCAGAGGTTTTGGCTCCATAGATCTGGGGAGGAGCACAGGAAGTTCATTTTACAAACGCCCAAGTGATTCTAATGCTTGTGGTCTATAAACCAGAGCATGGAAAATGCTGCTTGGGAACTATATTACACTATGAACTGGGTGGTGGTTCAAATATTTCACTGCCACTCAAAACTACACTTGCATAAATTCCAACAATCCGTTGGCAGACTGGTTTTCCTGTGTCTCCTGATAGCATTACCATACTTCCACACATAAGAGAATACCTTGGATTCCCTTCCTCATCCCTCTGCAGACAGATTCTGATCCATATCTAGATTCCATTGAAAACTTTCTAGAATAGTTCTTACAAGCTAAAGAATCATGGGGCTCTAGAGAGGGAAGGATCTATGAAATAATACAGTCCATAACACTAGACCTTTCAACTGTCAGAAAATGGAAACCCAGACAGGTTATGTCAGAAGATGGTAAGCACCTGAAGATACTTCTGGTGTCTGGGGGAAAGGAGGTGATGAGAACTTCATAAACAGATGCTACAGTTCAATGGTTCCCACTGAGCAGGAACAGTAGAATCAGAGAGCTTGTGTTTAAATCTCCAGCTCTGCTACATACTAGCCAGTAAGGTAAGCTCTCTGTCACCACTGCTAATTGGGAATCATAGTAGTTCCCACAAGATAATGGTTTCTTATGAGGATTAATGGACAATATATGGAAAGTATACAGAATAATGCATTCTATATAATATTACCTATAGCAATAATATTGCAATTACTAGTAGTAGTACTGCCACTATTATAATAATTTTATTATGAAAACCACCAGGAATATCCCCCAAATTTAACTTTGACTTCTATCTGCTAACTCTGTAGATTTAAGTCACATTTATACTGTTTTTAACTTTAAGAGACATCATTTGACTCAAAATATGTTTACAAGTACACAAGTCTCACAATTTTTACAGAGAATAACAGTCAAGCCACAGGTGTCTAAAACCTAAGGTACATTTCTACCATCTGCTTTGAAAATAAAGGTTATCTATGACACATACTATATAGCTGGCATTCAGCTATTATTATAAAATATCTATTGAACACTTCAAAATCCTACAAGTATTATGCAAAACATAGAATAACAGTTTTGCTAGGCTCTAATTGATTATGGACCATATATTTTTAAGAGAAGATGCTGCTGAGTTACTTAACACAGAAGGAAAGAAACTAGGCTTTCAGGCAAAAAATCACATAGTCTTAAAGGAGAGCAATGATTTACTGTGTGTTTAGGGGTTCTGTCTGTGCTGCTTCTTCAGCATTGCCACATCTGAATTTTCTACAATCTTTATACAAAGCACATACCAGGCTGGTCTTCACACTGACCCAACCACAACTGACAATAATAGAATTAATTATTGCATAGATTAAAGATCTCTCATCTTTGAGGTCAGGTACTGAGGTATGAGATAACACGTATCTTATAACTATCAAACCACAGCCACAGAACTATCAAAGTTTCAATTAATTGGCCTGGATGGGTTAGAAAGAACATTTGCAATAGAAATGAAATAAAATAAAATATTTGAAAACAAGTAGGTTTTTTGGGAATTTTAAAGTCAAAATATTTTTATACATTGTATCATTAGGAGGAAATGCCCTTGGGATGAAATTTTTTCTATGTAATACAAGACTCAGGACAAGAAGTTCAGACCTTAACTTGGTAAAAATAAAATCATATGCCTATTTCTATTAGGATCTTGAACACATGTGCTAACAAATCTCCTTTTAGCTCTCCTGAAATGATCCCCAAAATCAGAGAAAAAAATGTATTGGACAACGTAACCATTCAACAATGCATATTTGCATGCACCCCATAATCTTAAAAATAACTGCTACTAAATAGAAATAAATGAGAAGAGAAATGCTGACTATAAGACAGTGTCGGCTGATTAAAATAGTCTCACTTTTCTTCTTTTTCTTTTTTTAGTCTGTCTTTCATTCAGTAGAAGTTCATACAGTGACACCTAGTGCAACTGGAAAGGCTATAACAGCCTGGGAGAGTGAGCGAGATAAGCTGCCTGGCAAACTCCAGTTTTAATTTCAGCTAAAATAAGCTAATTCAAAACTGAAAGGCTCACATTTTGTCTCAGACTCCAATATGCATGCATATCCTAATTATCATTTGAATCTATTTAAAAATGTATCGTGCTTATGGGCCATAATTCCAGCTCAGTTCATTTCCTAACAGTTAAAAATGCTGGATCATTAATATCCATAATGAAGTAGAACTGCAATTAAGGGACTCAGTGAAATATCTGTACCACCAACCCCCAACCCAATGCTTCCAAGATGGGTTCGGCAGCAGTTGAGCTACTTTTCCTCAATATTTCTGATGTTTCCACTTTTAACATACCACCAGAAAGACTTCCACTGAGTTCTATTACCAGAAACTTCCAGAGATCTGCAGAAACACACACTCCTTTTTGCAAAGCATCCTTAGGATGTTCTAGTCAAATGATTCAGAAATTCCTTCAGTGGGATTAGATGCTTTTTAAGAATCAATAACATGCCGTACTCACCTTGATATTTCCAAAACAGTCACATAAGTTCCTTACACAGAGTAAGTGCTCTGGAATGTTTTTGGTGAATGAATTTTGTTCTAGTTCTTTAAGATCTGTTCCTTTCCTTTTTAATATCTCCCTTTTCTATATTTCAGTGTCACCCATGGCATAGTTTTCTACAAACACTTACTGGAGACTAGACAAGAGCTGAGAGAATCTAGTGGTGAATCAAATCCTTCATTTGGGCTGGGGGCACCAGTCAAGGTGGCCATGCTCTGCTCCTACAAGTGCAAGATAAGGCAGTCTCTCCAACACCTGCTTACTGTTTAACAGAGGAATTGACTGGCAATATTTATTTTTTATTTTAAAAAATACTCTTACCAATATTACATTTCAGTCCATAAGCAAAGGTGCCCCAAAATACAAAAGTTCTTGCCACTCAACAAAATAATTCAACATGTAAGAATCTAAGTAAATAAAAAATAGAATGTATATAAAAATATATCTACTTACTACAGCAAGATTAATAATAGCCAAATAAAAATGTTATAACCTAAATATCCAACATGAGGGCAATGGTTAATTTATTAGCATGGCAGACTATATAACTTACTATCTTACCCCCAAGACCCCTGCCCCCATCCCCAAGTTCTTCTGCCATCGTTCCTGTTTTGAGAATGTGGCTAACTTCCCACTACACCCACACCTCTCTTTCTCTTTTTCTGAGGACTCTCTCTGACTCATCAAAGAGCAAGGGAATCAACATTCCCATTGACAATCTCAACAAATGTGGGATGAGAAGCCACAGATGCTTTCAGTATATCTCCTGGAGAATTGTACCCTGTGTCCACAGGGGTAAATGTCTCTTCAATGTATCCCCTTTCCTACTCAATTTCCCCATTTATCAATAGTTTCCAGGATCACCTCCAAATAAACTACCAACATCCAACTTTCAGGCCTGATTTTGGAGAGCTCAACATAAGATGATTAGACTACATGCATGAATTAGTATGATGTAATCAAAATGAATGTCTATGTCATAGATTCGTGCTTGTTCCAGTGCTAGTGTTGACAACTGTCTCCTCACCTGAAAACCACAGGTAAATGCATCCTCATATTCTAAAAAGTCAAAAAGCTGCTACACACTGAAGGCTCATACACAGCCTCAGTTTGTGTATTCAGAGGGAGCAAAACCACCCATACCCCCACCAACCTTCTCTTCCCATGTATATATAAGAACAAGTGGAAAAACAGGAATTATCCTGGGCCTTTCCAGAGGCACTGAAATGCTTACTTCTACCTCTTATCAGATGCTTATTCATCCCCAAAGCCAAGAGAGGAGGCTCCAAGGGAAGAATTGCAAGGTACCACTAAGGTACCACTAAGCGCATTGCCATCACATATAGTTCTCTCTGGAACTTGGAAACTGTAAGACACCTGAGCAATTTCATGGCTCCTTACTGAAAGAACATCATGATTAGGGGAGTACTGGCTCTTGGATTACAGAAGGCTTATCAAGTAGTAGGCATCAAAGGTCTGAACAGCTTGCACATCTGTGTACAGAAGCTAAACACAGCTAGCCCCAGGAAGGGCTCTCAATGACATAGGGGATCAAAATGGAATCTGCTTCACACTGCCTCAAGGAAACCCAGAATAGTATACACCAGGATGGGCATCTTTCAATATCAACTGGAAATAGAAAACAACAGACCAAGGTGGGAACCATCTCCATGTAATGTGCCTGGGGCCATATTCCACCCTTTACTCAACATTGGAAGTAACAAGCTAAGAACAGGGAGGAGACAGTATGAGATCACCACCCACAACCCTCCAGCACCAGGCTCACCCAGCCACCGGGTTCTGGGAGATGAAATGAACCAGCCTTTGCTACTTGAAATATTATAAACAAATAGTATTCAGCCTTAAGTACCCAAAAATATAATGGTTGTTAAATGAGAAAATGGTGAGGAAATCTGACCAGGATATCTTAAAATCTAGTATCCTAGGAAGAAAATAATGTAAGTAGAAAAGTATAAGTGAGAAATTAAAATCTTTTCACATTTATATTCCATACCAACTAAAACTCTTCTCTAAACTAGTATATATAACTAGTTTGTATAACTTTTCAATTAAATTGCAAAATAATATAGAGAGCAAAACATATAAAATTAAATATATGATACAAATAGATGAATAAAAGGTGAAAATAGATGCTAGGTAGGTAGATGATTGATAGATGGATAGAAAATAGATGATATATAGGCAAGATAGAAACACACTAGAAGTTTTTTCAGGTAGTATCATCTTAAGAAATCTTATTTCCTTCTTTGTAATACACTGTTTATAAATTTAAGATAATATTTGTACTCCTGAAATTAAAGCCAGATGTTATCTTAGAAAGATACAAAGCAAAGACAGTAAATAAATGCCAGGATATGTTCTACTTTTAAAAACATAAACTTCACCCCCTCTTCTTTACCCTACTTGCCTACTATCCCAGCCCAGGTTTAATGACTGACAACCAGTTGCCAACACCCCTGAAGAGTGCTCTTATCTTCTGCTCATTTTCTAAAACTCCAGGAAAATAAAATTCTTACAGGGACCACCATTCTATTTCTCTCGAAGATATGCATTCAGTGAAAGGTTAAAAAAAACACACACAAATTAATGGGAAAAGAGCATCAAAGGAAAATTCCTTAACCTGATTTTGCATTTTATTCATCATTTTGTTAACAAGGCAGCCAGTCCTGTGAGGAAGGAAGGAATTGGCAGGCCAACTGGGGAAGGCCTCCTTTGAACAAAATTTTTCAAATCTTTATATTCCAAAGACAAATCCCCTTTGTGGTTTTGAGAAAATTGGAGGACTGTAAATTCTTCATGCCTAGACATGGCACACAAGAGGAAAAGCACAGAGGTCACTATGGACAGGCTCTAGATCAGGTCAGCATGGGCTCTAACTGAAGCTCTGCCATCTCCTGGCTGTGTAGTCTTAGGTTACTCTCTGTGCCTCAGTTTCCCCACCTTTAGAGTGGAAGTACTTACGGTATCTACTCAGATTTGTCCTGATATTTACGTGAGTTACATATGCTTCAGAGTGCCTGGCACTCAGTCACCACTACAAATGGTCCTCTGGCGAATAATGGAACTGGGGAGTACAGGTTAACAAAGAAGAGTTTCCATTCATTTAGGAGTGTATAATGCAAATAGGAACTTTCCAGGTTTCTCTTCATTGACAAGTTCAGTAGCTTTACCACCTTAGGTGGAGAGAAGAAAGCTCAGGAGTCACAGGTTCAGAATCAAACTGTGGTTATTGTCATTGTCATATAATAGGACAGTCGCCATTTAAATGTGCTTCAGCTTCCTCATCTTGAAAGAACAGAGGGACTGCAGTCACTTGTCCCACCAATTTCACAAGGCTGTATAGAAGAACAAATGTGAAAATGCTTTGAAAAACTATAAAGAACTGTACAATACAGGTATTTTTAAATAGGCCAATAATTAAATTAAAGTATGAGGATAAAACTTAAACTAATATTTCCTACACCTTGGGAAATATATCTACAAAATGTCAAAAACTAAATTATATTTATCTCTCATTATTCTATATTCTCCCATGTCATTATTGTTATTAATAACCACAAGATGAATAAATATCTACATTATATTAGTATACTATCTGCCTCAATTTCTTAAATATGCACTGTTCAATATGGCAGCCACAGGCTATATGTGACCAATGAACATTTGAAATTAGACCAGCCCAAACTGAGATGTGCTGTACATGTAAAACACACACCAAATTTTAAAGATAGTATGAGGGAATGCAAAATATCTCATTAAAAAATGTTAATAGGTCACATGTTGATTTTTCATTTTGATTGCATGTTGTATTGATTACATATTGAATATACTGAGTTAAATCAAACATGATTACAATTAATTTGATGTGTTTCTTTTTTAATGTGGCTAACAGAAAATTTTGAATTACATATATAGCACACATTATATTTCTATCAAGCAGTGCTGTCCTAGCAAATAATGGATCCCATTCTTAAGAAGTACTTGGAGTCCTGTTAAAGGAAGCTGGAGCCTAATCCAATGTTATGAAGATTTATGGCCTACTTTTTCCTCTATTAGGCACAGGGTCACTGGTCTAATTCCTAGGTCCTTGATCCACTTTGAGTTGGGTTTTGTGCATGGTGAGAAATAGAGGCTTAGTTTCATTTTGCTACATATGGATTTCCAGTTCTCCCAGCACCATTTGTTGAAGAGACTATCTTTGTCTAGTACGAGATAACTGTTATTTATGTGGGTTTGTCTCTGTGTCTTCTATTCTGTACCATTTGTCTACATATCTATTTTAGTGCCAATACCATGCCATTTTTGTTACTATAGCTTTGTAAGATAGTTTAAGTCCTGGTATTGTGATGCCTCCTGCTTCACTCTTCTTGCTAAGGATTGCTTTGGCTATTCTTGGTCTCTTACTTTTCCAAATGAATTTTGCAATTGCTTTTCCTATTTCTATAAATAATGACATTGGGATTTTAATTGGAATCACATTGAATCTGTATAGCACTTTGGGTAGTATGGCAATTTTGACAAAATTAATTTTGCCTATCCAAGAGCATGGGAGATCTTTCCATCTTCTGAGGTGTTCTTCAATTTCTTTCTTCAGTGTTCTGTAGTTTTCATAGATATGTCTTTCCTAAAGCACAAGAAATAAAATCAAGAATTAATAAATGTGATTGACTCAAATTAAAAAGCTTGTCAGCTAAAGAAAAAAATCAAAGAGATGAAGAGAGAGCCTACCTTTTGGGAGCAAATTTTTGCCACACGCATGTCAGATAGAGCACTAATCTCCAAGAACTCAAAAAACTTAACATCAAAAAAACAAACAACCCAATCAATAAATGGGCTAAGGAGCTGAACAGACACTTCTCAGAAGGAGATATACAATCAGTCAACAAATATATGAAAAAACGTTCAACATCTCTAGTAATTAGAGAAGTGCAGATCAAAACTCCTCTAAGATTTCATCTCACACCAGTCAGAATGGTAGTTATAAAGAATACAAACAACAAAATATTTTGGCAAGGATGAAGGGGAAAAGGCACAATCATACATTGCTGGTTAGACTGCAAATTGGTGCAACCACTCTGGAAAGCAGTACGAAGATTCCTTAGAAAACGTGGAATGGAACCACCATTTCACCCAGCTATCCCATTCCTCAGTCTATACCTAAAGGACTTAAAATCAGCATAATATAGTAATGCAGCTATATCAGTTCTTTTCACAATAGCTAAATTGTGTAAGCAATCTAGATGCCCTTCAATATATGAATGGATAAAGAAACTGGTATATATACAGAATGGAATATTACTCAGCATCAAAAGAGAATAAGAATATGGCATTTGCAGGTAAATGGATGGATTGAGAATATTATGCTAAGCGAAGTAAGCCAATCCCCAAAAATCAAAGGCCGAATGTTCTCTCTGATAAGTGGATACTGATGCATAATGGTGAGGAAGGGCATGGGAAAAATGGAGGAGCTTTGATTGGGCAAAGGGAAAGGAGAGGAGGGGAGAGGGTATGGGGGCAGGAAAGATGGTGGAATGAGATGGACTTTATTACCCTAGGTACATGTATGACTGCACATATGTTGTGTTGCTACATCATATACAATCAGAGGAATGAAAAGTTGTGCTCCAATTGTGTACAATGACTCAAAATGTATTCTGGTGTCATATATATGTAATTAGAATTAATTAATTTATTTTAAAAACATAGGGTTAGCTTTTATTAGAATTTTTTTAGCTGTTGATGAACCTTATTCCTATTCAATTCTTTATATCTGGTGTCTCACACATTCGAGGCAAGCACTCTCCACTGAGCCACAACCCTAGACCTAGAGTTAGCTTTTATATTTAAGTCTATGATCCATTTTAATTAATTTTTGTGTACCATGTGGGGTAAGGGTCAACATTCATTTCTTGCCTAGTGATATCCAGTTATTTCCACATCATTTGTTGAACAGATTATCCTTTCCCCTATTGAATTTCCATGAAATGTTTAAATGCAACTATTTACCATTAAAAAATAAACAAACAAACAAACAAACAAAAAGAAGTAATTGGAAATATCACCTCATTCAATGAAGTATCTGGAGGCACAAGGCATGAGAAACAATTGATTCCCTATGACTTTACCATCTTCTCATTGTTATGAGTTGCCAGCATTTAGGCATAACAGGAAGGGCAATAAATATTCACATCAAATTATATGATCTTTTTAGATAAAGTTTCTGGGAAAGAATCACAACTGCAATAATGAGAGTAAACCTGCAGTTCCAGACAAATAAACTAAATAAGACAATAAAACGTCCCTAGATGAATCCAGAATTTGCCTTAAGTGCTGTAAAGCCTGCCTGAACAAGCATCAGATCATTTGAATATGACATTCACTGACTACAAAAATCACAAGCAATTGTGACACCTTATGTGGACAGTGTGGTCCAAGAGACGTCTGCTTCATAGAGCAAAAGAAGGGAAATCAATGCCCTGGTTCAGTACTACAGGGAATACCATGGAAGGAGAAGGCATGGAGTGGCAGGAGAGAGCTCTCTTTACCCTTTTACTCTGTGTGGCACCAAATGCCTCTGGAGTTTCTGGACCATGAGTGAACAGCACATAAAAATAACTTTGCTTTAGCCAACAAAGATCCTGTGGCCAAAAAGCCAGCTGCTTCTCAATTTAGGGTTACAGTTTATGTTTTGTACCAGACCACCTGAGTTCTAGGCACGGCCATTAAATAAGCTGTGGAGGTCTTGGCTATTTGCAGTGGATGTAGTTCATGCCAACTGCATGATGCATTGAAGGGAAAAAGAGAAGATGTTGCATTATAATACAAATCCATTTTACAGCATTTAATGTTTTGTTGGTTTCTATAAAAGCAGCACAGGGACCTAGAATTAGCAATAAATATTGATTTCCCAATACTGGAGGTTGGAAGGGAAGAATGTAACATTAACTGAAAAGGAAATATTACTTTTTCACTCCAGCATGGACTTATTCTGATCAGAAAAAATAAAATAAAATAATGCACAAAGAAATTACAAGTATAAATTCAGTGTGTTTTAAATATTCAGTTTTTACTAATTTTCAAAAAAATTATCAAAACAACATCCTCCTTTTCTCATAATGAAGCAGGCAATAAAATTTAAGTAGAATTCAATTATCTCCCATAATTTAAAATTCAAACAAAAAAGGGACTATTGAGGAACATATCTGGACCTCAAAACACTGAAGATAAAAGTTTTTAAAGTATTTTTGAAAAAAATTCAGATGAAGTTTCTTTTAGTCCTATCCTAAAATTCTTGGGATTTCATGAAAAGCAAACAAAATTAAATTGCAAATACTAAAGTACATAGGACTGTCAATGTCGTAGAGCATATATAGAGACATTAAGAAAGGAGAAGCTATAGGACATTCACTTGAAAGATTTTTTACAGTTGAGGCAAACAGTCAGTTTGCCAGTTGCCACTCTGGCTTTTCAGGCTTTTTTGTCTGCTCAGGATGTTGGCAGGAGTGGTAAATAGATTTCCTCATGGATCTGTGTTGAGAAGGACTCTGAGGTCCTGTCTGACTGAGCTCAGGATCAACAGGAAGCAGTGCTCCAGGAAGCATTGACTACTGGTGTCCGCCTGGAAGGGGACATGGCTATTCTCATGTCACATCTTTGCTTTTCCTATAATGGCAGGTGTAGCTGGGGGGAACACCTTTCCTGTTATTCTGCTCGGGTTCCATTTCATTCAAAAGAGATCATTTCACAAGTTATTGACTGCAGTCAGCGCCCTGTTCTCAGTGTCGTGTCCATGATTTCCAGAGTTCACTTCTCTTCACTCCTCCAATCATCTCTTCTTCACATGTGGTACTGGTGCTTGCTCTTTTTATCCCTCCAGGGCCACTTTAACCTCTTCTTTCTGACTCCACCACAAAATGTTCCTTCTCCAACATGTAAAAATTTCTCCACTGTGCATAAATTATGGAATGACAAGAATTCTGCAGAAGCCAAAGATCTGGATATAATCAAAAAGTCCTTTACCACCAAAAGGAACACTGTAATGTTCTCTCCTCAAATTATTCAGAATTAATTTTTTAACATAATGAATGCCAACCTTACCCTTTAACTCACTGCCATCTGCCATGAGTCATCTCCCAGGCAGAAAGGTCACGATGCTGCATCACGAAGGCGCCAGGGGACAGGCTGGGTCCAGGCTTCCCTCGTCAGTGTCATTCACCTCTCCAGCAAAAACACCAGCCAGCATCAACTATTGCTGTCAATGTCAGACAGTCAAGTGCCATCAATTAGAGATGGCAAAAGCTCAACAACTTCTGAGCTTGGCTTGAAAAGAAAAGAGTCCGGATGCTTGTGCCCATTTGGCAAAATCTTACTAAAATTCATCTGAAGGAAAGCACATCTTTTCCAATTAGAATGATTTCTGCTAATGTAGACAGCAAAATAATAGGTTGAAAAATAGTTATCATCAATTCCATATGGTTCACATGTCTTATAGATGACCTTTGACACCTGCATTTGTATTTACTCAATTGGGAATTTAATTATGATGTGGAAACCTGAGATTTGAACTTTGAGGAAATCAAACATTTTTTTTTTTTAGAAATACTTCAAATATTGATTTCCTTTTGAAAGGAAATGTACTTCTACATGACTCATATTTGTTCTCATTGCCTTTCAGTATCCATGTACTAAATACCTAGTTCAAGTTCTGCTATGGATAACCAATGGGACCCAAAGAGATAGACTTATGATAAGGGAAATGGGTAAGGGAAGCCAGAGTTCATAGGTAACATATCAGAGGTTCACCCGGCTAGACTGGGAGGTTCAGACGGCTTTTTGGAGGAGATAGCATCTTGGCTAGGTTTTCAAAGAAATGCAGAGAGAGCCAAAATGAAGTCCAAGGGTCCATGCAACGAGGGAAAGAATTGGAATAGACAAGATAAACTTCTAGGTCGTCCTGGTTCCAAGAAAAGTTTGGCATAAAAACGTTCCATTCACAGCATCTCTGTCTTGTTCCTGCTATTCTGATTCATTACAGTCCTGTCTTATCCAACATTAACTAGGGCCAGTGGTTGCAATGAAAAAATAGCAATATTAAAATAACGTAAGAGAAGATTCATCAGACTCACCGTCTAATTGAGGAGGAAAAATGTCTTTAGCTGCATAGGTGTTGGCTATTAAGTCTAGGGACAAATGTCATATTAATTGACTAGATAAGTACGTGGGGAGTGTCATCTTGCTGCCAACATTTTTTCCAATTTCATTCAAGTTTTACCTAATATCTGGTCACTCCCAATAGTATAAAACTATCTAAAAATCCATTTTCAGAAAGAAAAATTAAATATGGAAAGCATGAGTTCCATTCGTACAGTCACCTTGTCATGTGCAGATTGCCATTTGAGATTGTCCAAGTTGGCATCAGATTCTCTCAGCATGTGAAACCAGCTCTCTTGCTAATTTAGCTGCAGGTCAGCCCTCACTCTGCTTCAGAACAGCACTCAGGGAATTGTCTTCTCTGGCTGGGAAAGACGATTGGAATCTGAGAAAGGAAAACAAAGGGCACCCTCCACAGAGAAGCTGCCAAACACTTAGATCTTTCATGTTGAATTACACTTGTCGCCCTGAGATGTGTGCCGCTGACATCTCTTGCCTGATCCACAGCCGTCAAGCCCGCCCCACTCAGAATCTACAGTGAGCCTTCAACTGCTGCAGGAAGAACATCAAATACTTTTTCCACATCTTATTATCAAAGCAAAATCTAAACCGTTACTGCCTCATTCAGATTTATAATCAGTTCAATAAATTACACTGCCATGAATTTTTTAGAAATGTAACCATCCCTGGAACTGAGATGATAAACTACTACCAAGCCTCCCTGGCCAGGACCACACATCTTTGCAGTTGGAGTCCAGGCCTGGTCTGTGTCATTGTGCTGAGGATCATCCAGACCTTCCCTGCTCTGCTCTGTGTTTCCTTGCTCACATGGTTCATTTGGCAGCCTTTTCAGTCTTTGTGACCTTGATCAAGGAGTGGTCAGTTCTACTCAGTTAGACCGAACTAAAATGCCACGTGCTAAAATGTGCATGAACTAATCCTCTTACTTTGGTGAGAAGAGGGGAGTTAAGGGAATGCTGGACATGCTAGTGAGTGTTTCCCAGAAACATGTAAAAAGGAAAACCCTAACAGCTTCATTGATGCATAGCACATATATACAGGAAGAACACAAATCATATATACAGGGCGACAACCCCTATGGAACTAGCACCCAGAAAAAGAAACAGAATCTTACTGTAGAAACACTGTCCTGACTTCTAATGGTATCTATCACTTTTACCTCAAATTAGGAAGGCTTTAAAAGTTCGCATCATTATGCTGGGACAACAAACATAAAAACCAGAACTCTCTGGCAAACCAAATGTATGGGATCAGAGTCACTTGTTTTCTCGACACTGATGCCGGTTCAAATAACTCTCATATCCTTCATAGATGCTAAATATGCAACAAACTCCCTGCTACTCAAGGTCAATGTCAATCTGATTCTTCACGTTTTTTTTTCTCCCAGTACCATGCAAAAGTGCCTTAGGCCTCCAGGAGCTCAATGAAGACACCAACAATCCTACTGGCCAACATTTGTGTTTGCAAATTCTGTGTCTCTCATTATTGGGCTGGGCAAAGAATACCCTACCTGGTTTGATAAGGGGTTCTCTGGAGAAAGCTTTTGCCTGAGGAGGATGTCCTACCAGCGGATAGCACACTCAAACCATCACAGGACCTGTGGCTTTCAGCTGGTCCCTTCTATTCTCTGTGCATGCCTTCCCCCACCCTTCTGGTTCTTTAAAGGGATGGGACACATGCACGTGCACACACGTCTCCTTCCTTTTCCTTCCACTGGTCTATGTTAAAAGAAAAGGATTCCCTTCTATGTCCCACCTCCTCCATTCCTTGCACCCACCATTTGACCTGCAGGCAAATGAAGCCATTCAAATATTTGTTCATCATGTCATCTGTTCCCATCTGACCTTGCAATTCCTGTCATGCTCCACATGTCAGTTTAAAGCATAACGTCATTAATACCTCCAGTGCACTAATGGATGCTTCACACACGAACGCATTAATGAAATGTGTTATTGTTTTCCCTCACAGGACATTAACAATCTACCTCATGCTGCGTCCCCGAAGCCCTGCAGAGCTGCTGAAAACCACTAGCTATCAAATGAACCCTCAGTTCCGCCTCAGTAACTTTAAGTTCAAGTTTATCACTGAAGCGTCACTCATGTGAGAAGAAGATACAAGCCTCTGAGGGCTTTGGGGCCCAGCTTCAATTACCATAAAGAGTAAAGGGAGGCAATAGTGGCAGAAAGGGGGCAGGGAGAGGGAGCAAGGCATTGAAACAAAACCCTGTCAAGATGAAATAGGGAAGACCTGGGTGTCACCTGGATGATTTGTTTCTCACCTCTCCCCTTTGTCTATGGGCTGATGGTTTGAATAATGAAGACAGTATTGGTTTTCTTCTCCAGTCTGCCAGCGCAGGAGGTATGCTTTTTCTGATGGCACAGCTGACATATTAAGAGGGATTAAAGTTTCTGTACACAGGCAATGTTTAAATTAGCTTCCTTAAGCCCAAAAGAAATCTTTCAAGCTGATTTGCAAAATGAACCCCAGCACGGCCTGTAGCCACCCTGCACAGGTTTCCTAAACAGAGCTCTGGTGCTCTATTTGGCCAGCTGTTTTGCAAAATCAGAAAAAAAAAAAAAAAAGAAAGAAAGAAAGGTAATTCCCTTTCAACATCGCCTCAGCCAGTATTTCTTCTGTAATTAAAATTGAAAGCTTTCCCCAACAGGTTCTCAGAGGCTCTCCTGGAGAAACAGATTTCTCTTTTCCTGTGTAATTAAGCACAAATTGTAAGGTGTTGGGCTTTACAGCAGAGGAGCAACGAATGGTCAAAGGTGTTCCATCCAAGGCTGGGGGAAGCCTTTGTGTTTGGTTAGCTGTTAGGAAATGCTAATTGCTTTTTCTCTTGCCATTAGGCACTAATCCCTGCTGTGACGGAAATTTTTCCCAGGCTGGGGCCTGAAAGGTGAAGAGAGATGTACAGTACAAATGCCACAAACAGAGTCACCTGTACCAGCGAATTGTAGCACAGCCAGGAAGACAATTGTCTGCCCAGTGTTTGTACCAACAGCGCACCTCACAATTCCTTTTATTCATGTCCTGGGGGCAGGCTTAAGAATAGGTACAAAATGTGGTGTCTGAATGTTTCAAGTTGCTAAGCCTGTACCCTAAACATAAGCTTCTAATCACAATTAAGCATCTAATCAAAACTCCTGGCTTGGGAACAAAAGTCAGGGCTTAACTCTTTCCTGGGCTGCTGACTACAAAAAGACCTTTGTGGAATGCCTGGAGGAGCTATTCTCTGAGGGGGACGCATTCTCATAGGAGGACTTAGCTGTTCCTCCAAGTCTCTGAAACAGCAAGGTGAGGCTACTTACTTTAAATTGATGTTTCCCTTGTCACACATGCAACCAGGCCAAATGGAGCTGCAGCCACATCACCCTTAAAAAAGCAAGCCTCATTCCAGAAACAAATAGGTAGCTGGAACCTCAGGTGATCATTTTTCTTCCATTTGATTTTAGCCCAATGGCAAAGAGATCCAAAGTGGCCCTGTGATTCCTGCACCCTTGGTGTTCACAGCCTGTGCAATCATCACCTCCCTTTGCATGTAGGCAGGATCTAGGATGTGTGTGTGTGTGTGTGTGTGTGAGAGAGAGAGAGAGAGAGAGAGAGAGAGAGAGAGAGAGAGAGAGAGAGAGAGAGAGAGAGAGAGAGGTGTGAAGGGGTTTTGCAAATGTTAAATAAGGTCCATATTTACCAAGATGGACCTAGAAGAATCAGGTGAAAATGCTTCTAAGAAGGATCGGGCCGGGACAGATCAGAGATTCTCTTTGTTGACTTAGAATAAGCAGCAGTGTTGAGGAGGCCAGTGTGGCAAGGATCTGCAGGTGGCCTCTAAGATGAAGGGTAGCCTCCAACTGGCAGCCCACAAAAAGCTGGGGCCCTCAGCCACACAGCAACAAAGAAGCGAATCTGCCAAAACCTACATGAGCTCAAAAATGGGTTCTTCTCCAGCTCAACCTCAAGATGATCATTGTATTGTCATGAGCAACTAATTAAAAAAAAAAAAAAAGAATGTGGTCTAGTCCAAAGTTTTATAGGAGGCAGATGAGTGCTGAGCAGAAGACCTAATCCACCTGTGTTGAAGAATCTTAAGCAATGGTGATGGATTACACAGGGATAGATAACTAATGCAAGCCTTAAGCATTCAGATCCTCCTTCTTTAAATTAATGGTGATTCAGTTATAGTGCAGTGGTAATCTTCAGGGATATCTCAATAATCAGCCCCTGATTCTCACCCATCAATGCATTACATATTGGGTCCATGGTGCACACTTTTTGGGACACCTGGTTGAGATACTCTGTCATATTTCATTTCTTCACAGCCTTGACTTTGTTTTGTCACTGAGGCAGTCCATATTTCAAAGAAAGACCTTGAAGGGAATAGGAAGCCACATCATATATGGGTCACAAAAATATAAAAAGATGAATATTATTATTATTTTCAATCAAGTTAATCTTTCTAAAAAAAAAAACACATGTGGAGATAAAGAGAACAATCATTTTATTCCTGTGTGTTTTAAGTACCCGTCTCCTGCATTCTCCAGGTCATAAACTTCCAGAAAATTTTCAAAGTTCTCAACAAGTGGATTTTACTTACAATTCAGAACTTTTTAGAAGTCAACTGCCATACAGCAGTAGATATGTTTTGTTTGTATTTTATTTGGGTTGGGTTTGGTTTTTGTTTTTCCCCCAGGGAATTTGACAAACTGAATCTAAAATATTCATGGAAGAGCAGACCAAGAAGATTCAGAATACTTCAGAAGACTCTGAACACTAGAAATAAAGAACTGTTATAAATGGTATTAATTAAGACAGTGTAATAGTAGCACAGTAATCAAAAAATCATAAGCCAACAGAATAAAAACAGATATCCAGATCAGGATATTTGTATATTGACACATGCTACATGGAATATATGACATTACAAGTCAGAAAGAAAACAATGTCATCTCATAAAAGATGCCCCACTGTAGCTTCCAGATATTTTTTTTCTGGGAAAGGGGAGCAGGTAAATAACTCATATAAAAATTTCTTTAAAAAGCAAAGCAAAAAAAAAAAAAAAGGATGAATAAAAAATATAAACCAGTATCTTGAAATTAAAATACAATAAATAGTTATATGAATGTGTTAGATTTCCATCACTGTGACAAAATACCTGAGATCATCAACTGCCCAAGAGTTGGAGAGTTTTCAGTCTATGGTCAGCTGCCCATGTTCATTTGGGCCTATGGCATGCAGTTTATCATGGTGGGGAGCACATGTGAAATAAAAATTGTCTATCTCATGGCAACTGGGAAACAGAGAGAAAGGGGAGGGGCTGAACTCCCTATATCCTCTTCAAAGGAGGGGCCCCTTTTACCTAACTTCCTTCTACTAGGCTCCACCTCCTTAAGATTCCACCATTTTCCAATAGCACCCCAAGCTGATGACCACCAAGTCTTTAGCATATAGGACTTTGAAGGACATTTCAGATCCAAAATTGAGTACTCTGTCGCTGGCCTCTTTAAGGGTCATAAACATCTCATAATCCAAAATGAATTTAGCCCATCTCCAGGAGTCCCCAAAGTCTTAACTCAGTATAGGAATAAAATGGTTGTTCTCTTTATTTCCACATGTGTGTTTTTTAGACTTAGTGCTCAAAAGCCTGAGTCTCAAGACAAACCATTCTTAGCTGTGAGCCCCTTTACAAATAAATAAAAAGATATGCACTTCTAAGATATAACAGCACAGGGTAAACATTCCTATACCAAAATAAATAAATAAATAAAAGGAGGAATGGGAAAAAAGCAAGGAAGAATCACACTAAAGGAAGAGCAAACTCAGCCGGGCAAACATTGAATCCTACAGCTCCGTGTCTGCTATCTGTGACACCCAGTGGTGTGATGTGAGCTCCAAAGAGTTTGGGCAGCCCTGTGCCTATGGCCTGGCTGGCTATGGGCCACATGGACTGTGCCTGCTGGTTGCCTTCAGCTTCCCTCAGCAGGTGTTCCATGGTCCTGGTATCTCTAACTTCCTTAAGTCTCCACTGCAGCCCTTAGCCTCACTCTCATAACTTTATTATGAATTACTCCATCAGAGGCTGCTTGCAGGGACTCTTAACCCTGCTACACATCACCTGGCCTCCCGGGCTTCCCTTTGAAGACTCAGTGGAAGTCTTCTTGACCCCACAACTCTTGCATTCTGTGTTGCAAGACAAACATCACATGGATGATGGCAAGGTCTGACCCCAGCTCAGACTGTGTGAAAACCTGCTCAAACCACAGCTACAGCAGTCTCTGAGTGTCCTTATAATGAAACAATTCCCTCAGTCACTCTGTGTGAGCAGAGTCCCCTTCTCAAAGGAAAGTCTTTGAGACAATTTTCACTTCACATCATGGAGCTTGTTGTGGGTGGGGCTTTGCTAATTCCTAAGAGGAACTCAAGGCATCTTTCCTATTGTTCTGGTGCATAGTTGGCATCTAAACTCCACACCACCTTGGATACATCAAACTTGCTCCTTTTCTGGCCAAAATATAAAGTTTCACTTTCCACTCTGCTTTTTGCTCTGGATTCTACTATAAATTTGGCTCAAAGTAGCCGGTAATAACCATACCATAGCTTCAATCCCATGCTGCCTTGAAAATTTCCTCCCCCAGACAAACCACTCTGTCACCTTTAAACTCAACTTCACACAAGTCTCAGGGCATGAACAAAATGTAGACAAGTTCTTTGCAAGAGTATAACACAAGGGGAGTCTACCATAATTCCCAGTAGAGTCCTCATTTCCATCTGAAACTTCATCAGCACAGACTTTACAATTGTCATTCCTATCAGCATTCTGGTCTGATAGGTTCAGAATTTCCCACTAAGCATACAGCATTTTCTAGCTCATTTCACCAAACTTCCAAATTCCTTGCATATCAACTCCAAAAGTTTCTGAACTGTATTGCCAGTCATACTCACATCAAAAATCCCACTTATCATCCTCATTATAAGTTATCTAGATTTCCATGGTCTGATAAAATATCTGATATAATCAACATAAAAAGGAGGAAAGATTTACTTTGGCTCATAGTTTCAGAGGTTTTAGTCCATGGTTACTTTGGGCCTGTGGAGGCACAGTATGCCATAGAAGGAACATATGGAAGAGAAAGATTGATCACCTCATGGTAGCCAGGAGATACAGAGAAAGACAGAGAGTGGAGAGAGACAGAGAGACAGAGACAGAGAGAGAGAGAAAGAGAGAGAGAGAGAGAGAGAGAAGCAACTGGGGTCCCAATATTTCTTTCAAGGACACACCACCAGTGAAATAAAAAAAAAAAGAACATCCACTCAGCCCCACCTCCTAAAGCTTCTACCACCTCCCAGTAGTGTCATAGCCTTGTGACTAGGCCTTTGGTATCTGGGCCCTTGGGAGATTTTAAAATGCAAAAACAAAAAATAAATATGTATCATTGCCGCAGTCCAGCTGCAGCAAAATAACCGGGGGGGGGGGGGGGGGGGGGGTGACGAACAACTTGTGTAGATTGATACAGCAGGAGTGAGAGCCGTTTATTGTAGGACAACAGAAGTATTTATACATTCCACACAGCTTATCTTAATTAGCATAAACTAGATACATCAGTCAACCAATAAGGAATCTCCACACTTAATGGCTCACTGGCATTACTTTACAAACCACTCCCTCTAGCAACATGCCAGGCACCATCCAGACTTGTTTACAGACTAATATTTGCCAGGCGCCATCCAGACTTGTTTACAGACTCTAGCATATCATGTGACTTAACTGAATTTTTAAAATCATGTCTTTATTAGATTAAAGTAATTGAGGGTAAAATTGGCCTGACATTTAAAAAATATATATATTAAATGTTACCTGTGATTCAGCTCTCAAATATATATGCTTAATTTGTGATTGAGAAAAATAGTCTATTAAAAATGACTTTATCATGTCTTCAGCACAGCAAAAATTAAATGATTAGGCTATGGTGTTTAGAATGTACTCTGAAATAATAGAAGGGGGGGAATTGGACGGAAGATAAATAAAATAAGATTGGTCATCAATTGACAAGTACTGATGCAAGATAATGGACATTTAGTGGTTTATTATACTATTTTTTGCACATTGGCATAAGTTTGAATTTTTTGGAACAAAGAGTTTAAAAATCTAAAAAAGAAAGAAAACTAGCTAAGCTTTTGATAAACTAGTGTTTGGCTCAAATGTCCCCCTAGCATCTCAAGTAAGAAAGTAAAAGTCAGAAAAATTCTGGGAATAGTGGTGCATGACTGTAGTCCCAGCAACTCAGGAGGCTGAGACAGGAAGAGTGCAAGTTCAAAGCCAAACTCAGCAAAAGCAAGGTGCTAAGCAACTCAGTGAGATGCTGTCTCTAAATAAAATACAAAATAGGGCTGGGGATGTGCCTCAGTGGTTGAGTGCCCCTAAATTCAATCCCCAGTACCAAAAAAAAAAAAAATGTTAGGAAAAAACTGTGTGCCATTAATTTCAGGCAGTGTGTGTGGGGGGAGGGGTGTGTGTGTGTGTGTGTGTGTGTGTGTGAGAGAGAGAGAGAGAGAGAGAGAATATGCATGCATCTTTAATGTATATAAACACTCACATAAAAATATGAAAAATGTTTAATAAACAGACATGAAAATATATATAGATTGTGTGTGTGTGTGTGTGTGTGTGTGTGTGTGTGTGTGTGTGTGATGGCTTTTTTGGAATGAACAAGCCTGGATTCTCAGACCTTCATGTTCTAGCTGAGGATCCTGATCTTTCAGTATAGTTAACCCCTGGGCTATAGTTTGGATGTGGTTTGTTCCCACAAGGTTCATCTGTAAGAGGCTTAGTTCCCAGTGTGGAGGTGATGGAACCCAACTTAGCAATCTACTGGTTGCTCTCTTTTCCCCTTTGTATATAGAGGTTGCATTAGCTCAGCTGATAGTATTCTCAGATTCCTGCACAATCCCTTGTGTGGGTTTCACTCACACCTTTATAAACAGTTTTATGTGCCATGAGTTTTCTATTTCCATCCCCCTTACTAAACAATAAGTGGCACATAGTTACTAAAAATAGAGTTAGAGGGATTATTATACACTTTCTCTTAGTTATATCCTAGGTGAAATCTTAAGCTACACAGAACCTATATAGAGACAGAGAAGAGAAATGTGGAATCGTGGTTATCAGCCAAATACTAGTCTGCAAACCAGCTCCCTCTGCTAGTAGGCATAAAGGGAGCTGAAAGTACAGTTCCTTCTCTGAAAGCCCCAACTTCTGAGAGTATTTCAGCTCCTCTATCTTCCCCTATATTCAAAAGTATGTGTTATACCACACCAAACATTGCATTTTAATTACCTGACTACCTCTATTTGTTTCCTCTACTAGAATGTGAGCAATTCAAGGAAAAAAGCTTGATTTTTTTTTCAATTTTATAACCCTAATATCTAGCATAGAGGTGATCACATAGCAGACAAAACAATTAATTAATAAATGCATGCATAAATGAATGATTGCCAGTGGGGTCAGTGTGTTCCATAGTAGGAGATCTAAACAGAGGCCTTTTCACATTCTAGTTACCATCTGCTTTCCAAAAACAGCCCCAAATCCAAATATGACCTTGGTACCATAGAAAAAGAGTCTTTCTCATCTGAATCACTCCCATCTGTCTGTCTACAACCAACATAAGGTCTTGAGGCTGAGACACACCTTCATTTGTTAAAAGGCGGGGGAGAGGGTGGAGCAGATGGTAAATTAAGGTACTAAAGCTCATTAATTCCTAATGGAGGCTTCCTCCTGGATGTAATTAGAACAAAAAGGAGGAAGAGCCAAAGGAGGGGTATTTGGGAAATAAAGTAGGCAGCTGGAAGAGGTTTATGAAAGGTATAAACCCTCAGGGAGCTTTCCATTAGAGAGGATAATAACATCCACACTTCACAATTACACAGTTCTTTACAACCAGCAAAACACTTCTGCACACGTTATTCCACTAGAGTCTAAAAAAATCATGGTGGTACATGGCAAAGGATTTTTATTTTACCAACAACTTAGTCACTCTGTGACTATGAATGGAGCAAAAGTGACGTTCAGACCAGTTCAAGAGCTAGTGCACCTAGCTCATCTGTCACACTCCACCCTATCCTTTCTGCTACTCTCATTACCAATCACTTAAAGGCCTTCCAGTTGCCTTCTCTTTCTGACTGGCAAGTGGGATACAGGGACACTTAATAAGCCTAGAGTTTTTATGTTCTTACATCCTCATGGGAAACTTCCCATTGGGAAGTGTTTCAAACCAGGAAAGAAAGGAGTTACTACCACAAGACCTAGTTAGTGTCATTCCATTTCTTCCTACTGTTCTTGGCACAAAATACATGTATGCACATATATAGTTTCATAGAGATTGAGAATTAAGTATTATACTTTGATCTTCTAAGAAGTGTGCAGTATAAATCTGAGTTATCTGTATTAAATGTAGAGCCTTCATTATTAAGAGCTTGCTATAAAGTTTGGGTAATTTTATAAAATGTCAATCTATCTAAAAAGAAGTCTATAGCATGAAAAGTGACTTGTGTTACAGGAGTCCTTTGAAGTCTTCTTTTCTCTCAAAGGTACATAGCTGACCTAGTTCAGAAGTGAGTGGAAAAAGAAGGAGGAGAACATTCTGTTTAACCAGTATCAATAGTTTGTAGCCATCTAGTTCTCAATATCATTTTCCTCCCAAGGAAGCATTCAGCTAACATTTTTATTGGACTGATGCCCAGATGTGCTCCATTAATCCATGCAACTCTCTCAGTTGGATGCTTCAGATATTATCATCCATGAGTCCATATAGCACAAATATATTTCTAGAAATATTGTCATTGTATTACGTATGATCCTAACTTCATGAATTATACCTTCAAAGTAAATCAGAAAATACTGGATGTTTTATACTCTTTTAGTCATCTTAGTTTCCACAAATTGCCTTTTATTTTCATATCAAATGTAACTAAATTGGTTTTAGTGTGTTGTTATCTTAGTTTCCATCAATATCATCATTGGGTGTTGTTGACGATGTGTGATCTTTAAATTTTATTTGTTGTCTTTCTGCTTTGTGAGTTTCATTAGTTCAAACATTGTCTTCCACCTGTGCCTTTCTGAGATGTATTATGGACACTTTTGAAAAGTGATTTATTTCTGGTATTCTAACTATTAAGTCTCCAAACAAAACTAACTAGTTACAAATTTAGCATAAAACCTGTCCATTTGTAGATGATTGGGGACAGAAATATAGTGTCCTTGTTTATTAGTTATGTTGTCCTTAAATAACTATGGGTACCTCAGCATGGTAATACAATTCTTTCTCAAAATACTATGTGATTTAAAAACCAATGATAGAGTGAGCAATGGTCTACCCCGGAATTTTCAGGATATTTTTAATGAATGGGCTTGGTTCCAAGAAGGCATTTAAATGAAAAAAGCATTTACTCATGGAAAGGTTAAAAAAAAAAAAGTACCTCAATATACTACATTAATTTCAAAAGGAAAACAGAACCTAATTATATTAGGATATCCTGGTTCTGAAGATAGTCTGGAACACAGAAAACTCCATATGACCTGTAGAACCTTGAGCATGGCTCTATTCCTCTGTCTGCACACAGAAAACAACAATGCCATTCAGCCATGACCGAGAGACAATCTATGACTAAATATCACTGGGAATATTATCATCCACATATGTTGGTGACAAGTGCCTTGCAATTAAATAGCATAAGAAGCAATACAGGTTTGTAGTTGGAAATTTTGTCTTAAGGTATGATTAGGAGTCAGAGACTAACCATGGATAAATATTCCTGTAGTTTGGTAAAGGTTTCCAAGTCTCAAGACAAGGAAAGCTCTTCTACCCAGATATGGAACTTTCCATGAGCATTCTAGAGCCTCCAAACTATAGGTTATACTTGGCCTTTCTTCTTCCCTTTAAAGATCACACTGTCACAATCTTGGCTATAATAGATTCACGCCTACTCATAAAGAGTTTCAGAGAATAGTAACTTCAGCCATGGCTGTAGGATATGTATATGTATCTGGCAAGAGGAGATCAGTAACTTCAGTAACCCTGTTGCTTCTATCCAATTTATTTTGTAAGGTCCCATTTATCATGCTGAAAATTCAGTCCAAGTCTCCCTGTTCTTTCTTTTTAACAACAATGCATTTGTTCATTCAATAATTACTTGTTGAGTCCTTCTTACATTCCAGGCGAAGTTTTAGGAACTGGGATTTGGCAGAGAACAAGAGGCAAAAAATTTTTTCCTTTCATGGTCTTTATTATTCTGTTCAATTGACAGTAACATTCTTATTTCTTATAAGAAATTGGGTCAACGTTTTTGATCAAAGCTAGTTTTGTTGGAATTTAATTTCTTTAACAAAAAAAAATTCAGCTACACGAAAACTAACATTAGGTTACTCTTATAATTTTGCAGCATTTTCGGCAGGTTATTTTCTATTAATTTTCATTCTTATGTTCCCTGGAAGTATACCCTAGAGTGAAAAATAGTTTTCCTGGAAGTATGCACAGCTAAATCACATCTGTATCCTTCAAGGAAGAAGGGGGCCTACCTCGCCATATTGCCCAGTCAGTCCTGGAAAAAAAAAAAATGTGGAATTGCTCTTATATCATGCTTCCTAAGAAGGAAATAGGGAAGGACCATACAATACTAACCACTCTTGCTAGTCCTTAACCACTGCTACTACCACCATTTTGTTTTGACTTCATAGACATTGGACCATTCAATCTTCATAGCAACCCAATGAGGAAGAGATGAGTAAACTGAGGATTGTTTACAATTAAGAGCTCCAGCAAATGGTGATGCAAGGTCTGTTAGCTTTCTGTTACTATAACAAAATACCTTGGATAATCAACTTTGAAAGATAAAAGTTTTATTTTGACTTGTAGTTTTAGAGATTCCAGTCCATGATCAGGAAGACCTATTGCTTTTAGGCCTGTAGCAAGGTAGGACATCATGAAAGGTGTATGAAAAAAGGAATACTATTTACAACACAAGCCAGGAAGCAAATAAGGAGAGAGAAGAAGGGCCAGGGTCCCACAATCCTCTCTAGAAGCATACCACCAAGACTGAAAGAACCCCCACTAGGCCCCACCTCTGGAAGTTTCTACAATCTCCCAGTAGACACTCTGGGGACCAAGCTTTTAACACATGGGCCTCTGGGAGACTCTCAAGACCCAGATAGCACAGGGATTCACAGTAGGGTCTGTCTGATCCTAGCTATCATTCTTTTATGAAAAGTATACTTAATTGTGTAATAAAACTATAGAAAGGAATTATTAAATGAAAGCCATTATTATTTCACATCTCACAGAATAGCATTATCCCAGATGAAGAGAGTGCATGTTTTGAACATGCCCAAGTAATTTTTGTTCATTCTCTGAGTCTTTCCTTATGTAATAAAAGCATCATTTGGTTCTCAAATACACACTCCTATAAGAGGAAGACCTTCCTCTTCATGTCTAATCAGAATTTAAAAGAAAGGCGAGGCCTGTTGGTGCATGCCTATAATCTCAGCAAATCAGGAGGTTGAGGCAGAAATATTGCAAGTTCAAAGATAGCCTCAGCAACTTAGTGAGACTCTATCTCAAAATATAAAATTTTAAGGCTGGGGAAGTTGTTCAGTGGTTAAGTGCCCTTGGGTTCAATCCCTGATTAAAAAAAAAAAAGAATTCAAAAGAAAGGAATGTTCAATGCAGATATCTAGGTATATAACTTAGAGAAAGTAGTTTTAGGTGCTTCCCTTTCTGAAAACAAAGAACTATCAGGGAGGAAATCACTTCAGTTTGTTTTAGGAAAAACAAAGATTCACAACTCCAAGAATAATGAAACAATCAGAACACAACTCAACTATGTAAAACTAGTTAAGAGTAAATTGAGCAACAAAAGGTTGATGGTGATTACAATCAAGATGTGATTGTTATTTCACAAACTCTTGGTTCATGGGAGTCAGTTTTCTTTCATTTTTTTCTTTATTAAGCTTAGAATGTATGTTTTATCAGTTATATTTGGTGAAAGGACAGTTTTATTTACCATTATTTTGAGAGTGAAGTATATTCTTTGTAAAAATACTCATTCCTGGATCCAGAGTCCCCCAGTCCCCCTTGGGCCATCCTTACTTACAAAGCTACCTTTGTCTAGTCCTGAGCCCCAGAAATGCTGTCATTTCTCAACAGAACAAAACACAACAACCATCATGGAGTGTTAGCAATTTGAGTAAGGGCCTGACCCCGAGGATATACACACACACAAAGGCTATTTAACCCCAGACAATAGGACCTCATGCTCTCCACTGCTCATTTGGTGCTTATCAGAAAACCCTGAGTCACACCGGTTATCTTTTCAAGCAAACTCAATAAAAAACTTCCTAAATATACAAAGCACTTGTATTAAATATTGAAGGACAAGAAGGTCAATAGATGATCTGCTCTCTTTTCTGTAATCTATCATGGAAGAAAGAGATATAGTCCTGACACAAAGCAATAAGTGCAGAGATAAAGAGAAAAAATAGCACATCAGGAAGAGTGATGTTAATTTGATGAGAATGTCTCCTGTACTTTCCACTTTACTGTAAATCCCCAGAAGCCAGAATTTTTATTTTCTAGAATCTTTATACATAATGAGTGTTTTGGTCTATTTTCCTTTTTTTTTTTTTAAATTTATATATTTCAGCAGAATGCATTACAATTCTTATTACACATATAGAGCACAATTTTTCCTATCTCTGGTTGTATACAAAGTATATTCACACCAATTCATGTCTTCATACATGTACTTTAGATAATAATGATCATCACATTCCACCATCATTTCTAACCCCATGTATAATCCTTTTTATTAAGAGTTAGAAAAACAACTCTAGGTTAAAGAATACTATCTTGTATACTCTTAAGGTCTAGAAGTGGCCTTGTTATGGTTTGGATGTGAGGTGTCCCCCCGAAGTTCTGGTGAGACAATGGGGGAGAGTTCCGAGGGGGAATGATTGGATTATGAGAGTCTTAACCCAATCAGTGGATTAATCACCTGATGGGATTGAGTGGTAATTGAAGGCAGGTGGGGCATGGCTGGAGGAGGCAAGGCACTGGGGCCATGGCAGTAGGATATATATTTGTATCTGGCAAGAGGAGATCAGTAACTACTCTCTCTCTCTCCCTCTACCCCACCCTCCCCCCTCCCCCTTCTTAATTATCATGTTAGCCCTCTCTGCCACACTCTTTCACCATGATGTTCTGCCTCATCTCGAGTCCCTACGCATGGAGTCAGCCTTTTATGGACTAAAACATGTGAAACTGTGAGCCCTCAAATAAATTTTTCCTCCTCTACAGTTGTTCTGGATGGGTCTTTTAGTCATAGCAGCAAAGCTGATAAAACAAGCCTGATATTGGATCAGGTTTTCTAAGGAACACATAAATTTTTTTTCTCTTAATTCCAGGCTCTGGAATTTTTTTTTTTTTCTTCACTGGGGCTTCACTATCCAAAGACCTTCTTGGTGGGATTAAAGACAGCCCCTGAAATATTGTATCTGATTAGTAATACTAGCAGAAAAAGTGCTTCTCTTCTCTCAAATTTTAGCAAAATTCATAAAATTTATTCCACATAGAATGTTTGTGTTGTGTGTCTTCTGCCATATGAGTTACTAGGGTCGGAGGAATGGAATATATTGGCTAGCCATTCTAAGTCACATGCCTGTGACTGGGGCAGGAGGGACATCTAAAGCTCATGACCAAGAATTGCAGAAGGACATTTCTCCCAGAGGGAAACACGAAGAGCAGTTACTATAGGAGAGGGGAATGTTTTCCTGGCAAGACAAACAACACATGCCTACCATAAAAAAAAATGTTCAACAAGTCCTTGTTAATTGATGGATTGATTTGTAAGCCTGGGATAAATAAGATGATAATAAATATGATGTGCAAAGGGAAATGTAGCCAAGAAAAATTGTGAAATGAAACCACAGAGACGGGCAGTTTCCAGCAAGTCCTCTTGGAAACAAATCAACAAAAAGGAACCTCTCCAGACTGTTTGCACTATTTGAGAAGAATTAACTGAGTCTGCCATCAGCAAACAACTAACTCTGAGGGCTTGCTTGGGTAAGGTCTGCATTCTTTGATACAGTAATGGTAGTACAGGTGTCAGGAAGGGAACATGGTTAAATGTTTGGGATCACCAGGAAACAGAGGAAAAGTAAATAGAATAATATATGTATCTATAAATTTCAAATATCAGGCCTTGGCTAACAACACTTGAAAGTGGATTCATTGCACACTTTAATCAGATATTCTTGTAGTATTTAAAATACTTCAGTAAATGTCACAATGGAGAGGTACGACTTTGGATTATGGAATGGTCTGAATTGACATCAATATACATATCCTTCAAGATAAAATAAATTGGTTCTATGATGCAATCACTATCAAACCTGCTTAAAATCGGGTATTATCAAGGCAGAGGAAACCTTTAAAATGTGATAGTAATTCTGTTGCTTAAATAAATAAATTTCCATTATCATATTAATGTAAACCATGTTTAATCAACTCAGTAGAAGAAGGTCTGAGTAGTTCTCACTTCCACCGACCAATGGAAGTTCTAAGGATCCTTCCATTCGGCCATGTGACTCCAGCCAATCTGCCCCTGGGATCAGACAGCTGCCCTTCTTGGCACCTCACAATTCTGAAACTGTGAGTCTAATATAAACTTTTCCTCCTCTAAGCTGTTTTTGTATTTTGCTCTCAGCAATGAAAAGCTGACTAACCCATGAATCAAGGAAATAGACCTCTGAACAAGACTAGGAAACAATGATAGAGGTTCCTGTTTCCCAAACATTAGTCATTCATGTGCCATTTTCATGACTTGGGCTCTGCTCACATATTGATCTTATTATCATTTATTTAAAAATTGATGATATTATACAGTTTTCAGTTTAAATAAAATAAATTTCTTCTCAAAAGGACCCATTTTTCTGCTATTGTGAAAGAAAAGTCTTGTTATAAATATAAAAGGTAATTATGAAATATACCCTATAATTTTAAAACTCTACCTATATGAGTTCATGTATCACTCCAAATAATCCTGAATTCCTAAACGTGGCTGATGGAGTACATACACACCTGCATACACTTTTGGAAACTCTGTAGTAGATGAGCTTGGCTGAGCAAAGCCAAGGCCAGTGTGATCCAGATACAGTTTCCTTCCACTAGCTTATGGTTGGCACACGGTCCATATCTTCTTCCCAGAAGCTAAAAAAAAATAAAAAATAAAAATGAAGCAGACCATTGACCTCAAAAAAACTTAAATAATTTATTTATCAAAGAACCTATGCGTATCTTCATGCTAGTCTAACTTTCTTATATATTTGAGAGCTATTATAGGAATCTGTGTAGCTAAGGGTCATATTTTAGAAGGAAATGTATTATTAAAACCTTTCTAACTCATGGTCAAGATGCCCTTTGACAAGATAGTTAAACTTGATGACTTGATGATGTTATTCATCTTATCTGTTTGAAAAGGTCTAAAATGCTTGTCCTGCCTCCTCTTAAATAAAACTATCAAAAGGATTAATGGAAGAAAAACTCTAGAATACTCCAAACTCTCTCCAAAAAGACAGCAGTAAAACAGCAGGTGCCTCTTGTGAACATACATTTGTCTTCTTCTTGTAAATTCATCCTGAAGGACATCAGGCTTCCAGCTTATATTTAATTGGCTGATTATGTTGTCACTCTTGAGCTCCTTGCCAAGTTGCAGGGAAGAGTTTTCTTGGAAACCATAGTTTCCAAACTTTCTCCAGCTATGCAGTTTAATTACATCTAGCAAAATGACAACAGAGCTCATAATTAGCCTGGAGATTAATTACTGCTAAATCAGTCCAAACACCACAGCTACCAAATTCAACACAGGTGCTTAGGCAAAGAGAAAAGAGTTTTCTCAATACCTAGCATAAGGTGGACATGAAAGATTCACTTTATGATCCTCTTCCCATGAGCTTAAACATACAACCTGTGCAAAATGCCTCATGTCTTTATAGCCAGGATGTCCCTAAGTATTTTAAAAAGAATAAGGCCCACAAGAACTCAAAATAGCGATACCATATGTACTGAAATGTATAATGACTGAAGCAAAATCTTCCCACTCAAATTTCTGCAATAGAGCTTCTTTTCTCCTTTTGCATTTTATTCATATTTCATCTTCTGTTTTTAGAATTACAAATGCAAGAGAGATGGGAGTTGATGTTCAATTGGTGCACTAGTTAGCTATCTATCACTGTGATAAGATACCTGAGATAATCAACTTAGAAGAAGAAAAGATTTATTTTGGCTCATAGCTTTAGAAGTTTCAGTCTATGGTCACTTGGCTCTGTCACTTTACACCTGAGGTGAGGCAGAATATCATGGAGGAAAGCACATGGTGAAGCAGAGATGCTCACCTCATGGTTCTGGGAAACAAAGAGAAAGAGGAAGAGGCTGAGGTTCTAGTATCATCTTGAAGGCACACCCCCAATGTCCTAACTTCCTTCCACTAGGCCCCTCCTCCTAAGTACTCCACCACCTCCCAATAGCACCATTAGCTGAGGACCAAGTCTTCAAAATATGAACCTTCTGGGGACATTTAATAAGTAAAAGTTTCAATTATGTAAATGAATGTGTTCTAGAGATCTGCTGTACAACATTGCACCTGTAGTTAACAACACTATATTGTGCACTTAAAAGCCTGTTAAAAGGGTAGAACTCATGTTAATTGTTCTTGCAGCACAAGGAAGTTTTTGGAGGTGATGGATATATATCTATTACCTTGATAGTGGTGACCAGTGTGTATCCAAGCTCATCAAATTGTATGTATTATATCTGTTCAGAATTTTGTATAGTAATTTATACCTCAATAAATCCGTTTTTAATAAAAGAAAGAAAAGAATAAGCAAAAAACCTTATTGTACCTTATGTTCATCCTGTGCCCCTAACATGCCAGGAAAACCCATAGAGAAGGCTACCATCCTGCCAGACACGGTGATGAGCACTGCCAGACCAGACTCTAAAGGCAGTAACCACCTCCCTGCAACATTTTCTTTCCTCTCTGGGAATTACTGGAAGAAGAAAAGTTTCAGTGAGCTAGACAGGGAAAGGAAGGGATTGATCCCATTTATAAATGCTTTATCACTTTTTACCTACAAATCACTCGGGTACCTTTAAATACATGTATGCCTAGAATCAAACAAACAGATTATATTTTCAAGGGATTCTAATGTACAGCTAGAGTTGGGAATGACTGGCCTGGAGTCACAAGTAGATTGGACAGATTGTAGAATTCTATAAGACCCAAGGAAACAGACAGAACCAGAAGTGGAGAAGGGAAAAAGAAGAACAAGGTCAGAATATAGGAGACAAAAAAGAATGAAGAGCTACAAATCAGAATCTCAGAAGCTCATATACAAATGCAGCTGGTTATGATTTTTGCTGAAAAAGCACTTTCAATGGGTTTATACGATACATGTGTTTATTGGTTTGATTTTGTTTGCAAATTTATTTGTAAATTGGAGAAGTGATGATTTCTTTGCTTGTTTTGTTTTTAATAATCCTAAAATTGACTAAAACAAATAAATTATGTTTATGCAACTGGAAGGGAAACCTGTGCAAAGGAAGGAGGAAATGAAATCTAGAGAGAGCTTGTGAAAAGATTTAAATCCATGAAATGTATGCAAATATGTAGGACTAATGTTCCTATCTCAGCCTACACCAGGACGTGAGGGAAGCTACTGCAAAGCCATTTGCTTGCACAAGACTGGAGGAGAGAAGACATGGCTGCCAGGAGAGGAATGTTGTCAGATCCACTTCAGAACGAGCACAGCCGAGCTCGTCAGTGCTGGGAAGCCAACCACTGTGCAGCCAGCCGAACCACCATCTGCCAGGCTGTCTTCTCGGTGCTGGGCCAAGCTGAGAGCAGCCACCCACCCCACCTCAGAGAAACAGGGACAGGCGACCTCTCAACACAGCCCTGTCCACAGGGGTCCAAGGGTATGGGGCCCCAGAGACAAAGACCCCCAGTCCTGTGTGTAGGCATCCTCCCCACACACCCTTGGGCTTGCCCTGGTAGGAAAAGGCACTCTGTAAGGCTGGATCCCCTCTTCCATTCTCAGGTCCCCAGCTCCCCTGTGGGATTGCTCAAGTCCACTTGGGGTAGCCATGATGCAAACTCCGAAGACCTGGGTTCAAGGCTCAGTTCTACATCTGCCTTATCAGAGCATCGGCAAATCATTTCATTTCTGTAAGTCCCAGTTTCCTCATTTGTAATGCAGGTAAGGTGGAATTTTAGAGTTCATCTCATCAAACCATATCATTCTACAACCAAATAAACTGAGAACTGGAAAATGTAAAGTGAATCCCCAACTTCACCCGGCTAACAGAGGACGATGCAGAATGGAACACCCACATTTCCTGACTAGAATCCAGTTTTCTTTCTCACCAGCTCCCCTCTACCTCAATATTTCCCCTAACTCCTTTGTAAGAGGGAATCTTAGGAGATAGGAAGAGCTTATGGTTCAATATCATGCATTAACTACTCACACAGCTCCACTTCACTCCCCAAAGCCCACTGGTTCATAAACAATATTTTTAAAAGGAAGAGAATGAGATGGAGTGGGGAGGCCATAGCAATAACCCATCAAGTTTGGAATATGTCCTGGGTGACAGAAAACTCATTGAGATTGGATTAGAGAAAAACTTCCAAAACAACAAGAAAATTACTGATATTGATTATGTTAAGTAGGATAAATAACATCACATTTTATTATTAGATATATAATTTATATAATCTATAGTATACATTAATCACATATGTATTATAATATGTGATAGATTACTAAGCAGCCTTCTGAATACATAGTAGTTGGGATGATCTTCATATACTGGCAGAGACATATGTTAATAATATAATGGCAAAATAATAATAATAATGGCAAATGAAAAAAACTCCAAAACTATATGATTAATGTAAGTTATTTTACATTTGCATGAAGCACATTTGTACATTTAAAATATAATTACATACATGGTGTTATAAAAACACCTGAACTATCATAGGCTCCATTATATACTTAAGGAAACTGAGGCACAGAGGGGTAAGGAAATTTTCTCAAGGTCACAGGGCTACAATGAGTAAATGGAAGGGCTGCGACACAAATTGAGACCATCTGCTTCACCAATGACTTTCCACCTGTCCCAACACTACAGAAAGCTTGAAAGCACAGATACCAGTATAGCCCCCAGGGAAGTCAATGGTGAAAACTTTTAAATTTTCTTTTACATTTTCCTGTTGTTCAATAATATTCAATAAGAGTATTATTTTTTCATGTTTTAAAAATTATCATACTGCAAAATTTGGGTTCTTTGAATGCACAATGTAGGAATTACAACATGTGTAAAAGTTCATATCACTACCATCACAACTAGGAGACAGAATAGTTTCGTTGTACCTCCAAATCTCCCACTTTCTCTCATTTTAGAGCCACATGATCCCCCACACCAAACCCTATAGCTTTGATTTGAGAATATCATGAAGCATGTAATCTTTCAAGATTAGATTGTTTAACTCAGCATAATGCCTTTTCAATTTATCCAGGTAGTTTCAGACACTGATAGTTTGCTCCTTTGCATTGTTGTATAGTATTCCATCCTGGAGATGTACCAATTCATTTATCCATCTTCCCCATTGAAGGACATGTGAGATGCTTCTCATTTTTTTTCTTGTACAGAAAAGCTCTAAGCATTTGTATGCAGGTTTTTGTAGGAACACACCTTTTCATTTGTCTTGGAGGAAATACTTAGGAGTTTGCTTGCTGGGTATAATAAGAAGTATATATTTACTTTTATATGAAACTGCCAAACTGTTTTCCAGAGTTGCTGTACAATTTCGCATTTCTACTAGCAATGGATAAGAGTTCCAATTGTTCCTATTCTCATCAGCACTTGATATTTTCGGTGATTTTTTTTTACTTTAGCCATTCTCATAGGCATGTAGAAACAATATGTTACCTTTAACATTTTTTAAAAAATGAAAAATATTTAATACTATTGGCAAACATAGGCAAATAGGTTATCTTCTAAACTATTATAGAAATATAATTAAGAACTGTTTTTGAAAATTGTATTTATATGTTAAATATTTATTGAGCATCTAATATGTGCCTGCTGTGCTCCTCACTTGCATATTTCAAAGCCTTAGGAATTTTCATGTACTTCCTGATTTTTCACATCATTTTCATCTTTATTTTCTATTTATCTATAATGCCCACAGTTTGCTTTTGTAACCCCAAACTGAGCATACAAAGAAAGTATGGATCGTAATAAAGATAATATATGAAACTCCAAATAATTATTATTTGTTAGTAATTTGTTATTTGGAAAAATGTTGGTCTCTGCTGATATAAAAGTCAAGACAAGAGGAAGCCTTAGGCAGTGGACTTGGTTCTAGAATTTTGCCCACTTGTTTTGTCATCTATCAAAAGCACCGTAACAGGTGGAAAAGTTTGTTTATTCCTAACAAATGCCTTGTGAGTGTTTGACAATGAGAAATTAATTAGAGAAGATATAAGGGCCAATTGATTTTCTGGCTGCCAATTGTCCACTTTGTAGATTATTTATGGAAGCCAGAAAGAAAATAGGAGGAAAAAAGGCAAAGAAGTCTGCCCGGGGGTAGAAAGCAGCAGAGGAGATGCCCGGGAATTCAATTACAGCAATCCCTGCTGGTTCAGGGCTTCTACCAAGTCTCTGCCATGTCCTTCTTGCCAAACCTGGGCCACATGGGCCAAGCAACTATGAGTATATCATGTTACCCTTCCAAATACCTCTTCCTCCTGATTTTATATGAATCTACAACAGCATCTTCAGTGATACAGAGATGGCAGATGCAGGAAAATTACTTTTGAAAAGAAAAATCCATATTACAAAGGAGCTGACCAACATGGCCCCAGGCTGAAGGAAAACTAGGGAAATAAATTAATCTAAGGGATAACATGCACCTGTCTTATATTCAGGGAAAGACTTGCAGTTCTTCATGGGGTGATCTCACAATATTTGCTGACTCCAATTCTCCTAAACCAGGTGAAATTAATTGGCTAAAAAGGCCTTCCACAATTCTTTTGTGCAGGGTTCTAATCGTAGAGACCAAATGTGTATTTGGTTGGCTATATGATTTCATATTTGAGTCCAGATTTCACAAATAAGAACACCGAGGCCTAGAGAACGGAAATGGCTCACTTTAAAACGACATCAGGGCAAAATTACAAGAAACTGATTTTTTAAATACTCAAGTCAACAACATGAGTCAAATTTATTTATTTTACATGTCTGTGATGCCTCCTCAAAGAAAGCTTTTAAAAATGCATTGCTTTTGGAGATTACTGCCATCATCTATGACAAATTGTGTTTTTAAAGGCATTTCCTTGCAGAAATGCCATTCAAGGAAGGAGAAGAAGGAAGAAGGGTAAGTAAAGTGGACGAGGAAATAAAGAAATCTTCAAAATGCATATTAAAAACTACTACAAAATGATTGTAGGGGAAAAACACTTTTATATTAAGGCTATTTTAAAGGATGAACTCCCATTCTTAATAGTTCTAGTTGATCCTAAGTATTTTACAAGTTTACCATATCTTAATTTTACTCTAGTACTTCCGTTTAATGGAATGAAACAAATAATAAAGCTGCAAATTAATTTCAATTTGTCAATCAAGTCTTCAAGAATGAAATTCAGCCACACCACTACAACTATGACTATATATCCAGGAACTAGTAATGTGGACTTGGCCTTCAAAGTAAGTGAGAATAAAAAGGATTCAAGAAAATGGATGAGATTTCTGGAAGCAAAGATAAGTAATGGATTTTCTATTTCCAAAGAGTTCATTTCTTGGCTGTATGAAAATACATTGAAGTTCATTTATGACTACTTAAAATTCTATCCAATGTTCATGTTATTACCCATAGTTAAGGTATAGAGCACCTAAAAATAATGCATCCCATTGATATGATCTGTCTTTTCTGAGTCCCAATGGAGTGACTAAATGCTGGATAAATCCTCCTATTTCAGGTATCTTTCCTTAAAATACCTGAATGTGTACTTAATAAATAATAATGGTAGTCAATAATCATTGAGCCCTAATTCTGTGTCAGGCCCTCTTCTAAGGAAATAACATATACTAGATCATTTTGTCCTCAAGCATCCTATGAGGTGAAGTATGTTCTCCCCATTTGATAGCTGCAGAAACTGAGGCAAGAGAGCATAAGCTGCAACTTGTCACAGTCTCACAGCACATAAAAATGGAGCTGGGAGGAGTCCATGCTTGTAAAGGAAAAAAAAATCCATTTAAGAATGAATTAGGTAGAGTATAATAAAGAGATATTTTAAGTTCACACATAAGTAAATTAGAAATACAGTTAATTACAAAGAATTAACATGGCTAACCATCCTCTGGTTTCTTTGTTAACTCCACCTCCCTAGGCTTTTGTTAGAGCAATTAGCAAAAAGCACATCTTTATCCTTGGAGACAGACACTCCTATCTTCTTGCCGGTCTCCTATCTCTTAACTGTATTTCTTCTTCTTCCAGTAGCTCAACACCTGATACTCATTCATGTCACCTTTTCTTAGACCTTTGTCATAAATGGTATTTCAATTGCAAAAAGTATTAACTCCTCTTACTGTTGCACAATTTTCCATCTTTGTAGGAGAGAGCTTCGTGGCCCTGACTGTAAAAACTTTGTGTGCTTTTCTATTGCCCAAGCTATTTGTTTCTATCTTCATCTGCCCTGGATGTGCAATTTCTTCAACTAGCATGCCCTCTAAGATGCCTGCTGAGAACCTGTGAGTATCTTCTGGGTTTTCTGGGCCTTTTTGCCTTTAGTATCTTACAGTTTACAGATTGTTCATAGTTTTGTGGGTTTTTTTTTTAATTCTAAATGACTCACCAGCAGATCTCTTTAAATTGCACATTCTGGTTCAGTATCTCTGAGGTCTGAGATTCTGCATTTCCAGCAAGCTCCCAGGAGAGGCTTATCTAGCTTCAAAGGCCACACTTTGAGTAGCAGTGACCTAAAAGATTGCCATTTCTTCCTTACAAGTCTATTTTATACAGCTATCAATTCCCTAGATTTCTCTTTCCCTTTCCTTCCCCACATGCAATACCTGGGTTATAAAATTTGCACATGCAGCCAATATTGTCTCACCGAGTTTTATTTTTTTCCTCTTTCTAAAGTCACCAACATGTATGTTTCTATGTTCTCTCAAGAACCAGATAAAATCTAGAAGTTTCCTCAAGGTAGTGATTCAGGGAAACAGAAAGAGTGGGGAAAACACTGCTATATTACCCATAGATATATTCAGTCCATAAATAGGCTGTGAGGTTACCCTCTCCTCTACTTGTATTTATTCTTCTCTAGCAGCTGAAAGTAGAACTCGGAGGAAATGGAAAATAGATGAGAAGAGGACTTTGCCCAAGAGAGCTTTCATCAGTAAAGTACCAAAGTAATTACTGCACCTGACAAATTCCTACTCCTTGTTTTAGCCCAGTTTTAATAAAAGAAAGATTCAACAGTGGTTTATATTACCTGGCATTGCCTTTAATTTCATCAAGCTCCAATATGAAGACTTGCCACATTTACACTAAAACTGCTTTTTTCTCCTGAAGTTCATTTGCGAAGGCAGCCGCTGGGGCTTTAATCATCTTCTCTTCAATCTTTCATTTCTAACACACTGTGATTGATAATGGCTCTCCCAGTCCCCCTGGTGAACTAGGCAAATTCTCTATCACATCAGTCCCAGGTAGTCAGTGGGAGAAAAAGCATCCACTAATTAAGAACAGAAAGGCCATTTCAGAAATCAGGCAATAAAGACTCTGTATTCCACATTCAGGGTAGGCTACATTCAAAAATAGGGTCCTCCCACCTACTGGACCAGGCTACATTTCACCAAGCTTGGGAATGGCAGGCGCCCTTGGCATTTCAGAAGTTCTGTTGAAATCTGGGGTAATGAAATGCTGCTCGTGTTTGAGAACTCAAAGCCCTTAGAATAACCTTGTCAGTATTAAGCAGATCACAGGAGTTCAAATCTCAATCACCGAGACACCATTGTTTCAGGAGCACTTAGGAAAACCTCAAAAATGTTTTATTCTCCAGAATAACTCTTTTCGCATGATGCTGCTTAAAAAGTTCATTTTCCATGACTTTCTCTAAAAAATCTGTAGGCAGCAAGCTTATCCCTTTTGCATGATTTGAAGAGAGTCTAAAAACTCAGTCTAATATGTGGGCAAGACATCACAGAATGTATATTGCAGAAGTATGAGTCAGTAATTGAAATGCATTTGAAATGTGGTTTCCATGATTTCCATGCAATAAGAACACTCAAAAGTACTTCATTCCAAAACACTTGGACATATTAGAATTGTACCTACTATGTTTTTATAGGGCCGTTTTAAGGACTGTGGCTTACTTAAATTTTCTAAATCAGGAAGCTGGCCAGATTCCAAGGTGATACTCTAAGATTTTTACCCTCAGAGTATTGGGTTCAAAACACTGCACAATATGGAAGGAAATAACCCGGCCTAATGCTCAGCCCCAATTGGGCAAAAAAATAACTTCCTATTCCTGAGGTCCAAAAAGAGGTGTTTTAGTGAAATACCAAAGAATGAGGTAGGAATCAGACACATTGGCTCCCCAAAAAAGCCTATTCCAGAAAGGATAACAGGAGCATGGGATGGCAGAAAACTGGAAAATTATGAGGAAAAAAAAAAGAGCTATAAGGGTAGAAGAATGAGTGGCAAGGACCTGTTTTCATGGGATACATGAAACCAAATGCTCATTGGAGAACTATCTGGATGAGACCAAGAGCTCAGCTTCTGGTATTTAACATATCTACCTGTGAGTGACCTGAACTGCTTTGTTTGTGAGCATATATAAAGCTCTAAAACTGTCAGCAAGCAATGATTTGCTGAATCATACTTCTGCTGTATAACACTTAGCCTTCCTACACGTGCACACAGGCTGAGTCTCCCCTAATACTTTCTCGGCATCCTCAGGGGTATCTTGCATGAGTCTCCAAAACATGTTCCATTTGTTCTTCCACTTTGGTGACTCCTGAATTGTCAGGTGTCATCCGCACTATCTGAGGAGGAATCTGCTGTCTGACACTGCTACTGTGGCCTCCAGAAGTGAGTGGCTTTCTCTAGCACTCCATCTCCCAGAAAGCCAACATTTCATACCCTGAAGGTAGCAGGACAGTCCTATGTGTTCTGTAAGCTGTGTCCGTGCATTAATGCAGAGATGTTCTCTCTTTCCTCAGGCCACAAACCTAATGCAATGAGCTGGCCTGAGAAGTTGAACCTTTTTTTCCATCTTCATTTCTCCAAATCTGCATCTAGGAATTTGAATCAAAATCATTACAAAACCCAAAAGCATTTGTGAAATGCTTATGTGTAATGTGGGGCTTCAGATTAATAATGTGGATTGAAGCTCTTGTCTCAGAGTTTGCATTTTGAAACAGATCATCAGAATGAAAGCTCCAGTATAGATTTGATGGAACTGAACATAACTGCAAACCCAAGAAGAATGGAAGTCAAGAGCGGCTCTCCTACAACACACACTAGCTCTGGACGGTTTCAGGACCCAAGCTTCACTTGGCTTAGCAATGGACTGGCCAGAAATTAAGAATGAGAAGGGAGTGGAAGAAGCTGGCGAAGGAGGCAGTATCTGTCTCTCCTTCTTCCCCAGGAGAGAGAAGCCTTGTGGTATGTGGACTCTTCCACAGCGAAGAGCCTTAATTATTTTCTATAAGGCATTTATTGTCTGAGACAAATATCAAAACATTTCTTTTGCCCTAATTATATGTATCCATAAAAAAAAATTTTCCAAAAATACCAAGCAGGACCCTCTGGAGAAAAAAAGCCCCACTCAGAGAACATTTGGTGATCTTCATTTGAAGTGAATTCAGCATTAATTGTTCCACATTTATCAAGAATTTATTAAGAATCTAAGTGTTAATGTGATAGACATCGTCATCCAAAGTACATGTATGAAGACATGAATTGGTGTCAACATACTTTATATACAACCAGAGATATGAAAAATTGTGCTATATACGTGTAATAAGAATTTTATATTTAAAAATTAAATAATAAAATAAATAAAAATAAAAACTTATTAAAAAATAAAAATAAACAAATACATTTCAATACTTCTCAAGGAAAAGGACCATGAGAGGGCTGGGGATGTGGCTCAAGCGGTAGCGCGCTCACCTGGCATGTGTGCGGCCCGGGTTCAATCCTCAGCACCACATACAAACAAAGATGTTGTGTCCACCGAAAACTGAAAAATAAATACTAAAAAAAACTCTCTCTCTCTCTCTCTCTCTCTCTCTCTCTCTCTCAAAAAAAAAAAAAAAAAGGACCATGAGATCCAACTGAAGAGCTTAAAGGAATATATATACTATTGGCCTTAGGGCAGTTCAAATCATTATTCACCATGAATACACACAATATAGCTGTATGCATCCAGGTATTTTGCCATGTGACTTAGAATCCCTACATTGCTGCAGTCATGTTGAACTTGGCTGTGCACCATGTCAATGAATCCTGACAACAAGAGACAGTGAGAGGGAGGTTCCATTGTTGTTGGAATAGTGTTGTTCCCATTTGCTCTCTTGCATTCCTGCCATTTGCTACATAAAGAGCAGACTTGGATAACTGCTAGTCCAGAGAAAATGAGAAACAGCCAGGCATGGTGGTGCACACCTGTAATCTCTGCATCTTGGGAGGCTGAAGCAGAAGTATTGCAAGTTCAAAGCCAGCCTCAGCAATTTAGTGAGAACCAGTCTCAAAATAAAATAAAAAATAAAAGATCTAGGAACATGACTCAATGGCAGAGCATCTCTTATACCAAAAAAAGAAGGAGGAGGAGGGGGCTGGGGGGAGACCAAGACTAAAAACCTTTGTAAACAAAACTGTGCCACAGTCAGGAGATAGACCTCAGTCTCACCAAAGCACACTAGACCCAGAGACTTGTGAGCAAGTTTTTAGGGATCCTCAAAATGCAAAGTTGTTACAGAGATATACTAAATGATACATCCCTGCTCTCAACATAAACCCCAATATGTACACATGGTCCTTCACTCCAAGTGGCTGAGTTCATAGAATGTGACTGGAATCTATTAGTGAACTACCTAAGTGGCCTAGAAACATCTTTTAATTTATGTGGGAGTGGGCAACACCTGGCTACTTTACATGTACAAAACTACGTTGTAGAGTATTTAGAAATTAGTATGATTGTCTTATTTATTTCCAGTTTGTGCCAGTATATATAATCTTTTCATCTCTCCATTACTAGTTCATCATGAGATTACACGATCACTTAACCAATCATTTCTTCAAAGGGGGCAATTTCAATTACTCGGAAGCCTCCCAACATTGTCATTAAGGAAGAAATAAAGAAGACGTCAAAATCCCAGCTAGATGTATGTAAGGAAGAACTGATGATTATCTCCAAAGTCCACATTTCCTTAATTACAGCATCACGTTCAGTGAAGTTAAGGCTTTGTTAGCTGTCTGCTGGAATCTCTGAGCTTGAAAGGTTTATGCATTTCTGAGGGAAAGGAATCTGTATCATTTGAAATTGATATGTTATACCTGGGAAGAGTACAAAGCAGAAACCACTGTAGTCTTCCTTTTTAAAATAACAAATCCTCTTGAAAGAAAGAAAATAAATAGAAGAGCAAATCATCTCTGACATTACATATTTCTAAATCTTGCACTCTTCTGATACCAAAAAGAATTCACTCCACAGTGTGTACATTCAAACACAGTTTGATTGCTATTCCTGACAATTGCATAAATTAATGACATGTCTCCACCAGAAAAGGATCAAATTCAATGATGTTTCAAAACAATGTCTAATTTTTTTTTGCAGGGCCCAGATAAGATATAATAAATAATTTCAGCTAGTGTTCCTTGAGCTAAATGTGACAAGTTCTGCCCTAAATGAAAAGAAATACCCTTCTATGATTATTTTTTCTCTGAAGGATAAAATAAATCTAATCTAGATCTTTTACATGATACAGTATTAAGTGAGGTTCAGTACTGCTCTGTACACTGGAGAGGGTTGATCCATGGGGCAGGAGGGTGGAGAGTGGGAGTGAAGAGGAGAGAGAGAAAAATACATTCCACTGAGAATGATGGGGATGAACAAATTACCCCAAATGTTTCCTTGTTAGTATTAAGTGACCCTGTCACTCAACTGAGCCATACTTTCCTTGTATGTTTGTGAAAGGAGTGAGAAAGGAGAAAAATATTTGCCAGGAAAAGGATTCTGGCTGAAGTCATATTAGAGAGTACAGTTCAATAGAAAATGATATCAGAATGAGGCTGACGAGCCTTGGTTCTGGTCCCAGGCTTGCCATTAATTTTCACTGTGGCTTTGGAAATGCCAGAGTCCTTCTGGGT
Organism: Ictidomys tridecemlineatus; assembly: GCF_052094955.1. NCBI lineage: Eukaryota > Metazoa > Chordata > Mammalia > Rodentia > Sciuridae > Ictidomys > Ictidomys tridecemlineatus. The sequence goes on along the minus strand of NC_135480.1, from coordinate 130,210,420 downwards.
CTCCATGGTATCTCAGTAAAATTGATAACACCTCTACTGCCTGCTTCCAATGAGCACAGATAACCCGTGCTAAAAAAGATTTGTAAACAATGCTATGCAAACAGTCATACCCTCCTAAGTGTTGCTCATCAAAAGAAAAATGTGTTCACCTCTCCATCTGTATTTATGATTTATGGCCATGTATTTTACCAATAATGTAGTAGGTAATACTGACCAGAAAAGCAAATGAGTCACTCTAAATGTCCTGGCTAACATTTATTAGAATTTATTTTTTTAAAGAACACAGAGCAAATAAGTTTTATAATCTGTCTCAATTTGCTTTCTAGAGTCATTTCCCCCAAACCACAAGCTGTTCTCATACTTTAACTATGCATTTACTATTTTGATTCAAGCTAGTTTCTCTGCCCAGACAGACCCCTTTCCTATTATAGCCACTGACAAATGCTCTTTGGAGGTACCCTGACCTACACTCTTCACACACTCCCTAAACACTGTATGCCTACCATTCTTCTCACTCCCAAATCCTCCCCCCAGCTTCTCCTGCCGCATCCTCCTTAAGCCTTCCTAATGGGCATCATCAACCCCTACCTCAGGACACAGCAAACCAGCCGCCACATTGCTGCCCACATACAGAAAGACAGAGCTTAAGAACAGCTATTCTGGGCTGGGGATGTGGCTCAAGCGGTAGCACGCTCGCTTAGCAGGCACGGGGCGCTGGGTTCAACTCAGCACCACATAAAAATTAAAATAAAGATGTTGTGTCCACTGAAAAACTATTTAAAAAAAATTTTTAAATAAATATTAAAAAAATTTCTCTCTCTCTCTAAAAAACAAATGAACAAACAAAAAAACCCCAGCTATTCCATGTCCTTTGCATGTGACTTCCTTGGGCTCCGGCTTGTAGCAATAGGAGCTTCTGCAAACTCAGCATGGTACCAGGAAGGGTAGATGCTCTTTGGGGAGAGGGGTATGATTTAAATCTTCTCCCCTTTCTCTACCAGCATAGCTGAACGAGGCTTCTTCCTAAAGAATCCAGAGACAAACAACACAGGGGGTCTCCATAGTCATCTTCTGGCACCCGGTCTGGTGAAGCCACAGAGGCAGCAACACAGAAGCCTGCAGCATCTTATGAACCTTTTGGTTATCATAAGCCCCACTTCAGCCCAGCACCCAAATAACTCCCCCTGGCCATATTGTCCTCACGGTATACTCTTTGCTTTTCTGGTTCCATTTGAAATCTGTATGAATTTCTGAAGATGACTAAGATGAAGGCTGCTGCAAAATTCACTTCACCCCTTTGCTGGCTAAGCTTCTGCCCTGGTAGAACAGACAGGAGCTTCAGTTCATCCCACCAAGGAGGACTGCTTTAAGCATAGCTGAATGTGTTTCCTAAGGAAGCATGTGACTAAAATTCATTGCACTAACAAACAAAATCTCCCAAAGATCTAAAAAGGTTAGGGGGGAAAAAAAAACTAAAACAAAATAACTCTACTTGTGAATTCCCACAAGTGATCTGGAGAAATGAGAGTCCTGGTAGGTTCATAGGTGTGTCTCTGGAGAGCCCAAATAATGTGATTCACCTTATCTGACTCTTTCCATTGAATTAATTGAGGATTTAATTTAGATTTTGAACACATAATTGAAATATTCTTAGGCATAATGATCCAACAAAAACAAATTCCTTGCTATATCATACAAGTCTGAGACAGACAAATCTAAAACCTTTCTATGTACCCTGTGCACATTTCCATAGGAACAAAGAGGACAAAGGGGCATTTCTATAGCTTCCTCATAGAATGCAAGTATCTGGTTTGTGCACATTTTATAAGTGCTAGGCAGGTAGGCAAATCTCAGATCAATAGTGAGTGATGGATGATGCTGTTACTATCCCTATTATATACTTTTCTAACTTTATAATTTTGCCTTTCTTTTCTATGGCAAAAGTCAAATCTTTGGAATCCCAAAAATATTAGAGTTTGTGAGTAGCCTGGCAAGTGACCTGGATTTTCAGCCCTTGATTTCAGTGCAGAAAGATATTATGTGGCTTCAATAAAACTCTCCAACACAGACTTGATTGTTAACAACTTTGGCAATGACCCAAGGCATGACCCAGGGCACATTACTTACCCTCTTGGTGCTGTGTTCCTTCATGTGGAAAATGAAGGCACTGTAATAAGGGTTCCTGCCTCACAAGGCTTCAAGGAAGGGCTGTGATGAATTCATTTCCCACACTCAAAATCAGAATTGTACAGCACAGTAATAAAACATAGTCAATGAAGACACAGATGTTTTCAGATTAGTAAGTTAATGAGCTAAACTATTATTTAGTTTTCAAGTGCAATGACAGACATATTTCAATACTCAGGTACCATGAAACCTTAAACTGGGAAGCGGGTCCTCATGGTGAGGCACTGGGTAGGGTGTCTGGAGTCTCCATCTCACTTCTCTTGCCCTTTCATGAACTGACCATGAGCTTCAGAAGGATAGTATCTCTGCCAACCTTTCACTTTTCCTGTCTTCAAAATGATGAGTTGAATTCACTGTCGCTAACTTCCCTGCCAGGGCACAAGTTCAAGGATTTCTATCATGATGAAGCATCTGTGTTTTTCTTCCATACACATCAATAGAAATTGCTTCATTTTTACTTATAACTCCCTTTTGGTGGCCAGGTATCCAATGATAGGTTAGAATTATTTCTGTATACATCAAGCTGGAACCCTTTACTAAAGAAAGAGTTTTCGTTTTGGTTATTATAAGATAAATTCCAAAAAAAAGAAAGACATTATATGAAATTGTTTTTTCTAAAACAGACTGTCACCTGTTGTCTTACATCTCTTGTGGTAGTCATTTGATATATTCCTTCATAATTTTATGAAACATAAATTAAAACATTATTTTTATTATTACTATTGTAATAAAATTGTGTTTACATCATATATACCTACTATGAATCTATTTCTGCTTTTAGAAAGGTTTCCTGGTTAGCCAGTACAGATATATATCATTCTTTTTTTAAGCAACTATATTATATTTCACTATGAGCCTATATGTAATATAGACATACTTTTGATGCATTTTTGTCTAATTTCCCCCAACCAAAGATTTCCTTACACCAACATCCTTGCACATGAGAATGACTATTGCAAAATAATTAACCCAAGATAGGAGCTTGTGATCCCATTTTAGGATGTGTTTTGGTTTAGAAAGAAATCAAGGGAATAAGATAGACATCATTACCCTAAGTACATGGATGAAGGCATGAATGGTGTGGACTCCACTGTGTGTACAACCAGAGAAATGAAAAATTGTGCTCTATGTACTATAAATTGTAATGCATTCTGCTGTCATGTGTAACAAATTAGAATAAATAAATAAATTTTTTTAAAAAACGAAATCACCATGCCTGTATGCATGGTTTATTCAAACACGGCACAACATACTGTCCTGTGAGGCCCATGAAGGATATATTGAAATGTAAGTTAGCATATATGATAAAAACTTAATTAGCCATTTGCCTCAAAACGATTATATCTTTTTTAAAATGTCTGCCTCCTTTTTTGCTATAAATATTCATTTAAATACATAAAATATACTAAGCAGCATTTTGTCTGCATCCCATCAAGCAGACTCATTGAGGCGTGAGGGCTATACGAGCAGTGGAGCGGAAGGCCATGCTATTACATGGATAAATGCTCCAGAGTCACCGAAGCAAGACAAAAACAATCACTGGAACATGGATTTCAGAATATGCTGAAGCAACCATGTAGGGGGAAGGGAGAAAGGAAAGGAAGGGGTTTGTCCCTAAACAGGAAAAACAGAAATCCCCTCGTATCCCATAAAACCAAGTTTAAATGTTTAGTTTGATTTTGATAAATTGTTACTGTTATGCTATCTGCCTTTCAGATATTTTAAATTCATCAAGCGGCCATGGTCATTTAACAGACATACATCATGGAACGTTTTATAGGATGATTTTCTTTTAATCACCCAAAGGTCTAATAGGGTGGTTGGCCTGCTTCCCTAATAAAATTTAAACAGCTTTTGCCTCAGGTCAAAGTGAAGTCGTCTGTCCTAAGAGGAGTTCATCTGTGACATACATAATGGCTGTCCAGTCTCGAGAGGCAATTTGAGATTACTGCTTCTATCAGGAAAATAAATAAGTGAACCCAGGGCAGGGGGGCATGGTAAGCAGCAGTTTACTAACCAAAACAAATTTCAGTCCATAGACTGTGTCTCAGCCTTATGGAGGACTGAGAGGGCAGCTCCACCTCCTTCCATGTCCTCCTGGTGTGGTCCACCTCATGATTCCTTCCTCACCCCCTGCAGAGGCCAGAGTTGCCCCAGAGAGACCTTGATGAGACTCCAGAGGCTCCTGGATTCTCCAAAGGCTCTATTCTTATTCCTCAAGCCTCAGGCTGTGACCTTAAGTCTCTAGAATGATCTAGTGGCTTCCCTTCCATTTCCCATCTCTTAGCTGTATTTTCTGTTTGGCTTTTAGTGATGGCTCCAGCTTTGAATTCTGACTGGAGAGTCATCCCTCAGGCCCATTCTTCAATGCTAAGCCCAAATCTCAGGGACCAAGACCTTATCTGGGAGGAGATTGGACCTACAAAGTTGGAAGGTATTCAGTTGGCTAATCACACAGAGGAAGTGTGTGTAAACACACACACAAGTTAATAAATGTGTGTAACTGTGTGCTCGAGTTTGCCCAGCTACATTTGAAAGTAAGGCTCTAAAGATTTCCCCAGGACTTGCCTTCTCTCCCACACATCTTAGATGTGTTCTCCTGACATGGGTATCTCACTGTTGTCATGGCCGTAAGGTAAGATGGCTGCATAGCTCTAGTCCTTTCTAGTTCAAGTCTGCCAGAAAAAAGTCTGTCTCAGTCCCTGAATTTCTAGGAACACATTTGAATGTATTTTACTGATTTTAAATCTTTCTTGTGATATTCCCTGCACCAATTATTATGGCCAGGAATTTTTAAATACTGATGCCTTTTGATTTCACCTGGATTAAGGGCTGGAGAGAATTTTCCAGTAAACTAGATTTGTTACTGAAAGAAGGAAAATTAACTCAGGCAGGAGTGATCAAGTATCTGTGCATTCAGATAACCAGATCAATTGCTTTACATTTTTGTGTCCATTATTTAAATTAAAAAACAATTCAATCTGAGAATTTCTAAATACAACATCAGATAGTAGGAAGCCTTAGTAATCCTGTAGCTCCTGGCTATTCAAAATGTGCTATGAAGACTAAGCAACAACAGCATCACCAAGAAGCTTCTTAGAAATTCAGTATCTTGGGCCCTCTGGACCTATCAACTCAGCATCTTCCTTTTTAACAATATGTAAAGTTGAAAATTAATGATCCAGGCTTGGCTTTCAATTTACAGATCTGGCAACTGGATAAGGCAAATGATGAGTCTTCCCTAAAATCATAAATTTGCACCCAAAATATATTCCAAGTCTCTTGTCATTCAGAGGAGAATTCATTCCAAGATGATACTACTTTTCATGGTAAACTTTTAATCACACTGATGTTTTAAAATTTGTTTCTCTTCTCAAAATGTGCAAATTAGAATGTAAGGCAAAATGTTTCAGATGTATGACTTTGTATTCAAAAAGATCTCAATTCAAATCTAAGCTCCAGTATGTTCCATCTCATGAATTTGGAAAAGTTGTTTGACCTCTGTAAAATGCACTGTCCATATCTACCTACCTCATGGAATGGTCACAGGAATTAAAATAGACAAAGCATCTCCGTATATTATATATATTAAAAACTTAATTAGCATTTTTAGGACATTCAACTCAAAAAATAGTATTTCTATTATTACAAAAAGCCAATTTTTTCCATCTATTTCTTTTTAGACATTAACAAAAAGTATAAATATGGATAAAAAAAATAAGCCTCCCATCAAAGAGATTTGACTCTTTCAGAGGCAGCCGAGGAGCAATAATTTGGGCTGTGACAAATACAAAGCCATCATTAGGAACAAAATGCCCATGTTCGTTTTTTGTCACTGTGACCAAAATCCCCAACAAGAACAATTTAGAGGAGGAAAAGTTTATTTTGGCTCACAGTTAAAGAAGTTAAGTCCATAGCTGGTTAACTGCATTATCCTGAGCCCAAGGTAAGGCAGAACATCATAATGGAAGGGTGTGGTGGAAAAGTGGGGCTCCACACATGGCAGCCAGGAAGAAGAGAAAGAGTGGAAGGGGCCATACTGTAGGGAACGAACCCTTCCAGGGCACACACCTAGTAACCCACCAGCCATGCCCTAGCTGCCTACCTCTAAAGATTTCTGCATCAACACAAGAGCTTTTGGGGGGACCTCATATCCAAACCATAACAGTGCCTCCAAAGTATAGAGAAGAAGCAATTAATTTCGCTTAGAAAAAAAAAAGGAAGAGGGCTTCACAGAAAATATCACACAAGCCTGCACTTTGATGGGAGCCTAGGAATACATCGAGGGATTCCATTAAATATTGCTTTGCAGAATGCATTTGGTATTAAGAAATGAGGGCATGAAAAAATAAATAATTTTGAGCCTTCAAAAGAATCATAGAATCATACAATGTAGAGGTGAAAGTGACTTCAGAGGGGACCGCAATGTTTTCCTGGTATTTCCCTACTTCCTTGTAGAGAAGTGAGGTCTTGTAACTAGCTGTGAGCAGTGAACTGGGTGCAGGAGTGATAAGTATCAGTTCCAGAACAGGGCATGGGGAAGAAAGGCAAGGATGCACATTCCAGGCAGTGCAGTTACAAGATGGCAATACGTCAGAGATTGTGTGAAGAAATCTCCCTGCAGTCAGACATGCCCTATTCTTGAGAAATACATTTTGGTGGTGTTAAATCACTGAGATTTGGAAGTCTTTTGTTATCATAGCACAACCCAGATGATCCTGGCTTAACATCCTAATGTTAATAATCATAGAGAATGACTCCTCACTGCCCTATGGGAGGAAATTTAACCCCAGAAGAGGAGGAAGAGAAAGGGATTGGTGTCTGATAAAATAGAGGTGGGGGTTGTTGCTAAACTTTTCAAAATTTGTACTAAGCATTCACTTCTAGTCCTATTTTTCCAGCTTACACAGCAAGCAATATTTTTCAGAATTTAATTTTGCAGCCCTAATAAGGACATCCTGTCTGATATGACCATTGAAATGGCAGTATGTCATTGGGTCACAGTGCATTTCATTACTACTAAAATAGTTATGAATTGCCTTAAGCAAAACAAATCCATCTGTGTGTCTTTGCCTGCTACTTCAAAGCCACCCAATCATCCAAAATCAAACTTCTTAGGAATAAATAGGCTACAAGGTTGAGTCCCAGAGAGAGTCACTTTTAACCTCTAGCAAATTTTCACAGTCGAGTGGAAAACTCCGCCCAAACAACATTTCTAATGGGAGGCTGACAGACTTCTAACTAAAGCAGTTCCAATGTGCCACTATAATAACCTACTTCTTTTGATTGCATTTATTTTTAATGATTATTTTCCCCGCATGCCAATCCAACCTGTGCTGCCAACCCAGAAGGAGGGGGAGGGGAGGAAACTGTGGATTGAGAATGTTGTCCTGGGCTACACTGCCACCTAGTGACAAATATGAAGAACTTACCTAGAGCTCTCAGAATAGTTAAGTTAAATTGAGTTAAAAGATTTCCTTCCAGTGCATGGGGTAAAAGAACTGAATTATTACCTCAGCTTCACTTAAACAAAATATATAATGCAAAAACAAAAAGCATGTCCACTGATGTGTTTAATCAAATTACTATTGGCTTTAAATGAGAGGTCTTTTAAGAAATGGTTCCCAGGGGCAAAAGGATAATGCTTTTTTCTCTGTTGTTCTTTTTCTTACAAAGGTTAGGTTTGAATTGCAGTTTTAAATGGATTGACAAAAATGGAAATTAAATTTTACAAAAATCTGAATAAGTCTGTATGTTGCAGTTATAATTCAATTGCAAAAATAAAATTTATTCACAAGTTATGGGCTCAGTTCAGAAGTACTATAGACAACGCCATTGGTAACTTGTTGTGTACTTATGTTCTGCAAACAATAGATTTGACTATATTCCTGATAACTTTCACTATTTTTAAGGCAAACTCAGAATTCTGTTTTATTGTTGTTGACCTGGTCTTTGACTCAATCAGTGTCTACTTATACACTAAAATTACAAACCATTTTAAATAAACTGCAGCAACCTGTATTTCATGAAGAAGTTATTTCAAAACTCTTAAACAATGAACATACAAGTTCAGGGCAAAGTTAACTTAGGCAAGCTTTGGGAAAGTTAATGATTTCCTCAACACTGTTAGTAATACTTCCAATAAGAGTTGGGCAAAATTCAGAGACAAAAGGTGTTCAGGAGCTCAGAAATTTGCAGCTGCAATCTCTTTGTGACATGTTAAGCCAATAATGATGGGCTCCTTTTAAAATTTAAGAAGCACCCATACACTCAGTAACACATCCCAGTCGCCATAGACCATATTGCTCTCTTTGATTGTATCAGTTCGATGAGATCAAAACATAATGTGGAATGGAATGAATAACAGAGCAAAGCCATAAAATGGGGGGGGGCAGTGTTCTGTAGCACAAAAATCTTACTACACATACAAATTCAAAACAAGCAACTTAATAACCCCACTATTAGAAAATTCAATCTTTTTTGGAAAGGCAAAACTGGCTGCTGTTAAGATAACTTTAAATTTTTGAGTGCTTATTATGATTCCAGTACCACCTTGGTTCTTTACTCAGGGAAAACCAAAGAACCGTATGTCATAGTTACTATCACAACCCCATTTACACAGGAGGACTGAGAAGCACAGAGAGGTCAAGCAAATTCAGAAATAAAGCCTGGATCCAAAAGCCAGTAGTTTGTCACCAGAATCTCTTCTCTTTAATACCAAGCTTAATAATGTCTCATAAAATACTTTCTATGGAACAATTTTAAAAACTAATGCTTTTTGCCTGTGTGGTGTTCAAGGTGGTTTCTTCACTGCCACTGAACAGACTTTATTTCTTGGATGTCTGTTCAGGTCAGATCACATAGCTGATAACAGGAGCCATAAACTCTTATCAGTGTTCTGGGGCCTGGTTGCTTCTGCTCCTGGATCCTTCTCTGGATAGAGCTGAGTCAGGGAATTCATCAGTACCTCTTTGAGGAATGTCCTTTCCCCACTCAATGTTCATGTGCTCTTTCCCCTCCCAGGCTTTAGTCAAATGGGACTTTTCTGAGGTTAATTAGTATACCATGTCTGAGGTAGGTGTTCAATAAATATTTGAATAGAATCAATGGAGGCATTTCCGAGGCTTAATCAAGCCAGAGGCATTTTCAATATTGATAGGGTTCCTGGCAGCACTTCTAACCTCACCCAAGATCCCTGGTGGTTGAAGATAGAAAGAGGTCAATGGCCTATAGGTATTCATTGTCTCTCTAAGATTCCCTCTGAGAGAATTAAAACACTGAAAAACCTCTATAATAATTTTACTGATCTAAAAAAAAAATTTAAGCCAAGGGAAATAAGTCTCATCTGCAAAGGTCATTAAACTAAATGTTTCTTTGTTGTACTTTGTAGATCCTTCCTGTAGTTGAAGGTGACCAGGAGGTCATAGTAACTCCAGAAATTGCCACTGTTCATGCAACATATTCAATTGGCAGTAAGTTTAATTATTAAATCTCAGGCTATTAGGAAATAATAAGCTCTGAATTATCCATGGGACTGGATAAAAACAGAATGGAGGGACATGAACTCTCAAGATCCATTCCTGATTCTAAACCCAGTAGACTACATTTTCCGTTTCTCTTGTTCAAAAGTATTAAATGAATGAATGACCAAAGAATCAATAAATAAACCAACAAAGAAACCAGTGAATGAAGAAACCAAGATCTCTTGGGCTAAAGATTAAAGGTTGCCATCAACACTCCCCCTAGAACATCTGTGCAATGGACAACCATATACTCCATTTTCTCTTGGTACCTAGGCAGTGTCTGGAGTCCCAAGGTGCACGCTTCTAGTGCCCTGGCTTGCCTGACCAGGAGTTGGAAGACATCAGCAAAGAGAACATTTATAGTATCGTTTTCCAGCAATGGAAGCCAGAAGAGTGTATTTGAGATAGTTGTCAGTAAGTACAAAGGGGGCTGGCTGTGAAGAAAGAGAGAGCATACAGGAAGGTGAGGAGCCCAGCAGATTAGAGCAGATGGGCAGGAGTAAAGTTTGTGCCAGTTCTAGTAACCATAAGTATTTTGCTTGGCTGAGCTTTCTTTGGTCTTTGTGTTTAGTTTTAAAATAAGTAATGCATGTAAGAGCAAATCTCTCCAAATGATGTCCTGAGTGCTAAGCTCATTATCACTCTTATATCCCAGTTCTTAGGTTCCTCTGCCTTAATTTTCCTCTTTATCTTTCCACAGGTCACCTATGCATATATAAGCATATATGTATCTACATCCTTTATATCACAAACCATGCCAAAGTATACATATCAAAGTATACTTAACAATACATCTCTAGAAATAGTTCCAGAGCAATGTATGTACACCTGGTTCATTCCTAGTGAATGCATAATTTTACATTGCTGTAATTATGAGAATACATCTGTAAATGTAAAAGCAGGGGATTTCATGAAAATAAGAGGGAGACCAATAGAGTAGAAGCAGGAGACCAAAGGGGAGGAAAGGGGGAAGAATTGGGTACAGAATTGACCAAATTATTCTATGTTCACATATGAGTAGATCATAATTCATGTCCATTTTGTATGTAACTATAATATACCAATAAATAAATAAATGGAAAACCATAGTGTAGAGGAAAGGGAGCAGGGGAAGAGAAGAGGGGAGGGAAAGAAGAAGTACTGTGGACTCAAAGAAAGAAAGCTATGTTACGTACATTTATGAATATGTCAAAGTGAACCCCACTAATAAAAAGTGAAACTGCTGGGTTATAGAGTATGTGCACTTTAAATGACGACAGATACTGCCACCTTCCAACAGGTGATACCAGTTAATACTTAAAAATATAAATGTGCCTGTTTAGCCAAATCCTTTCCAATGCAATCTATGAAACTCATTGAAGCTGCCAAGCTGATTAGTAGGAAAAGTGATATATTAAGGATATATACATTTTATATGCATTTTTAATATGCATTTTTCTAATAATGATTAATGTTAAACAAACTTTATATGACAAAAATTGATGGGTATCAATTAATATTTCTTAGCATCATGTGTGTTCAATAGGTTAGACCCATTTCATAAGCATGCAATCAAAGGGACTGATATTCTGGAAATGAAGAGATCTGGGCTTGGAGTTTGAGAAAGCATCCTATTGATGAGGAATCTATTATCTGCAGACATACTGACTTCTCAAATCAAGGAGAATTTTGTTCTTCCATGATGTTATTATCTGAATCCACCTGAATAAATAATTTTTCTAAGTGACATATTTGATAAGGAAGACCTGGGACTGGAGTCCAGTCAAATCTACATCCTATGCATTTTTCTGAGTCCTGGCTTCACTAATTGCTAACTTAAAATGGGAAGACCAGTAGATTTTGAGATTTTTCTTTTCAATCCCTGTTATGTCCAGCGTTCTGCTATTCACTAGCCAAGTGACTATAGGTAAATGATTTAACCTATTTAGGGTTTTAGTTTTCTTAACTAACAGTTTACAAAGCTGAAGTTGTGTGGTCCTTTGAGGTCTCAGACTTTAGTACTTTGTAATATGACAAAAATTCAGATGTCTTACAGGTAAAAGAAAAGCAAGACTCCTCAGCTATAGAAATAACCTCTTCATCTCCTAAAACTTGAAAGCTCATCCCATCGTATGGAGCATAACCACTCTCAACTCCTTCCTGAGTGCCACCAGCACTGGAGGAAACTTTCATACTTTTTTATTCTGCCCTTATTTTAATAACTTAAAATGTTGGCCTTCAATTACTGCCTGACTCTAAAGATTACTAACATTTCTTTTCCTCAGTTTTTCCTGAGATTAATCCCTGCTTTGAAAGTACAGCACACTGATGTCATCACCGATACCACTCGTCCTTGATTGTGGTTCTGAAAATTACAATATCTGTTGGTAGGTGGGAGTATCCCCAACTCCTAAGTTGCTAGACCATGCAACACTATTTTATGGTTGGAATATGAGGCATCCTCCAAAAGCTGCTGTGTTAAAGCAGGAATGTGCAGAGGTGAAATGATTGAATGGTGAGAACTGTGACATCATCAGCACAACCTAGACTGATTTGACTAAGGGTAGTAACTGTGAGCAGGAAGAGCATGACTTCAAAATGTAGGTCACTGGGATATGTCCTGTAAGGTGTCTCATCTTCCCTGCAGCCTCTTCCCCTCTATTTCCCAGTCACCGTGAATGGAGCAGCACTTCTGCCCCACCACCTTTCTACCATCATGTTCTGCCTCATTTGGGGCCAAGAGCAATGGAGTCAGCCCACCATGTGGACTAAACCTCTGAAACCATAAGTCAAAATAAAATTTTCCTCCCTGAAATTGTCTTGTCATGTATTTTGTTTGTAGTGATGAAAAACTGACTAACACAGAAATTGGTACCAAGAGTGGGGCTGTTGCTTTGACTAACCTGAGCTTGTTATTCAGAAGCCCTTGGAGGAGCTGGTTTGTGGAAAGAATTTGTAAAGTTTGGAGATGAGTTGAGAAGCCTTAAAATGTTGTAAGCAGAGCTTAATGGGAAATTCTAGTGGGAGCTCAGAAGACCAGAATGCAGACAGTAAAGACTGTGCTCATAGCTTAAAGAGCAGAATGGGGACTCTATTTGAAATTGGACTAAAGGTCATTTCCATTGCATTCTGGCAAAGAACTTGTCTATCTTTTATCTGTGTCCTGAGAATCTGTGTGAGGCTAACTTTAAAAGTGATGGACTGGGCTGGGGTGTAGCTCAGTGGTAGAGCTCTTGCCTAGCACATGTGAGGCACTGGGTTCCATCCTCAGCACCAGATATAAACAAATAAATAAATAAAGTTATGTCCATTTACAACTAAAAAAAATTTTTTTAAAGTGATGGACCAATTAAACCAGCAAAGGAAATTTCAGTACCACATTCAATCAGTAGTATGTACTTTGCACACAATTTTTGGCCTGGTTAACTGTGAGAATCAAGAGCACAAAGCAGAGCTGAAGAATTTTTTTTTAATTTCCAGTTTAGCCTGAAAAGTACTTAAAAAATGGAATCAAGAAAGATGTGATTGTTGAAGATATTAAAGTCCCTAAAGCAATGCTAAGAACTTTGCAGAGAGACAATAGGCTTCAGGGCAACTGAGGAATTTGTAAGACCACACCCATCGCAGGAGAAAGGATGTAAAAGGGAAAATTCCTCTGAGAAGACACCATGGGGGAATCTTGCTTGCACATGGGGGGCCCATGAAGCTGTTTCATCTTGCTTGGGCACCCAGGAGACCTGGCTACTTTGCAAGCTGGTGGTAAATCTTGGAGTCATACACATGGCACTGGGTCTGTAGGAACACAGAATGCTGGACTTATAGGGTCATGAAGGTACCCACTGATATCTCAAAGGAAGGCCTGGGAGACCAGGCAAAGTGTTGAAATCCTTGTGGGCTGCCACTGAGAAAGCAATGCATGAAACTGTGAAGGTGAAGGTGAAGATGGAATGAAGACCAAAAGAATTAAGAGATTCCAGTAACACAAACTGTCTGCTGAGAAAAACTGTTGGTTATGGACAGGGCCAAGATGAAAGAGAGGCAATGTATGCTACAACTGCCAAAGCCAAGGAGGCAGTACTGCTCAAGCCCTTTGAAGAGGACATCTTGAAGTCATGTCTCCTAGATGCTGTATGCAGAGTTAGGGGATCCATTTTCCCAGCTCGGTTTTGGTCTTGTCTTGGTCCCACCCCTTCTTTCTATCTTCCTGTTTCTTTCTTTTATAATGAAAATATTTACTCTGTGCCACTATATATTAAATGTATGTAACTTAATTTTCATTTTTTTTAAATTCTTTTTTTAATATTTATTTTTAGTTGAACACAATATCTTTATTTATTTATTTTTATGTGGTGCTGCAGATGGAACCCAGGAGCTTGCAGCCAAGAGTTTGCCTTGAAATCCAGATGACACTTTTTGGGAAATGTTGGAAATTTTAAGACTGTAGAAACTCTTGGAAATGAACTAAAAGCATTTTGCATTGTGAAATGGACATAGCTATGGGGGGGCGTTGGGGTAAAATGTTGTGATTTAGATCTGAGGTGTCCCCCAAAAGCTCGTGGGTTAATGCAGTATTATTCTAGGTGCAACAACTAGATTATGAGATCTGTAATCTAATAAATCCATCCCAGTTTAGATAGACTAACTGAGTGATAACTATAGGCATTTCATGGAAAGGTTTATCTTCCCTGTAGCTTTTCCGCTCTCTCTGCTTCTCAACTATCAGAACAGTGTTCCTCCACCACAGCCGTCTGCCATGATGTTCTGCCTCACCTTGGGTGCAGAACAACGGTGTTAGCCAACCATGGATTAAACTCTGAAACTGTGAGCTAACATAAATTCTTCCTCCCCTAAATTATTCTTGTCAGGCATTCTGGTCACAGGAGTAAAAAGCTGATTAACACCAGGCACAGTGGCACATCCCTGTAATCCCAGTGGCTTGGGAGGCTGAGGCAAGAGGATCACGAGTTCAAAGAACCTCAGCAAAAGTGAGGCACTAAGCAGCTCAGTCAGACCCTGTCTCTAAGTAAAATACAAAATAGAACTGGGGATGTGGCTCAGTGGTTGAGTGTCCCCCAAGTTCAATCCCTGGTACCAAAAAAAAAAAATGCTAACATTGTGACTTATTTCCCTTCCTCTCCCTACACACACACACACACACACACACACACACACACTTAAAACTCCTGACTATGGCCAGATTTATGAAAATACTTGGTGACTTTAATAGTTCCCTAGGAAAACATAAATTACCACAAACTGGGAAACTCAAAAACAGCTGAGATTTATTCTCTCACAATTCTAGAAGCCAAAAGGGCCATGCTCCATGGGAGTGCTCTAGGGGAGAACTTTTCCCTTTCTCTTAACTTCTGGTATTGCTGGCAATTCTTGGCATTCCTTGAAACATTACTCCAATCTCTGCTTCCATCATCACATACACAATTGACTCACATGAAGTCGTTTCCTGCAAGACCAGTGGCTAATTTTCTATCTTTATGAATATTAGGTTGCTTATTTTAACAATTACTTGATGGTCAGTGATTTGCTGTTAATACCTGCCCCCCCACACCCATTAGCTTAGGTTAGGAGCTTTTTATTTGTCTATGAGTGAAAGAATTTTACTTCTAAGCTTAACAAGAAATCACTTGTAACTGGTCCATTTGGTTCTAATTGTCCTTCTTCCCTTCTCATATTTGAAGCAGAGCCTCCATACCCCTCATGTCTTCATTCTTGTACCTAATGGAGAGAAAGAAGGAAAGAAAATGAGGAAGGAAGGAAGGAAGGAAGAAGAGAAGGAAGAAAGGGCAAAAGAAAGAGAAAGAAAACAAGTCTTTACTATCCGTTTCCAGTCCTGAATTGTTGACCTGAATAAAGGAGAATTGGGCCTGTGGGTGGACTTCTGAAACTATGGGAATAACCACAGCCTATTCTTGAATAGCAGTTACTCCACCAATTAAAAACAAAGTGCTTTGGATATTCTCTAGAATCCCTCTCAGCACCTGCATGTAATGACTCTAACCTGGTATCTGGTCACTGGGCTAGGTCTACAGAAAGAGGATTATTTCTCATGCCCACCATCCACTGGGGAAATCAAGAACCAGTTCTTTGGTGAACTTGAGAGCTCCAAATACTCACGGCTGATGAAGGAAAACATCTTACAGATACCATAGTCATTCTAAAAGAGGAACTGCAAGCATTCTGGTCCACGACAAAGAAGAGATATTGGGATGGTCAACTTGAATTTAAAACAACATTAGCCACATTACAAGGGTAGCCACCCCTTTCAGGTACTCCAGCTCACTGAGTTAACACAATAGAAAGGAATGATGTTTCCTATGATTTTAAAAATAAACTAATAATCATTAATTAAGTCAAGTGTTTTAGTCAGCGTTTTCACTGCTGTAATTAAAAGACCTGACCAGCACAATTGTAGAAGAGTAAAAGGTTATTTGGGTACTTACAGTTTCAGAGGCCTCAATCCGTAGACAGCTGGCTCTATCCCGAGGGGCTTGAGGTGAGGCAGAACAGCAGCTCATATGATAATCAGGAAGCAGAGAGAGAGACTCCACCCTCCAGGAACAAATATATACCCCCAAACCACACCTCCAATGCCTCACCTCCACCACCCACACATCACCTGCCTTCAGTTACCCCTCAATTAACCCCATTAAGTGATTAATGCACTGAATGAGTTAAGGCTCTTGTAACACAATCATTTCTTCTTGAACCTTCTTGTCTTACTCGTGAGCCATAACTTCAAGAGATATTTTCTTCCCCAAGAACATTAGGTTTTAAAATGTGGGTGATCTATAAGATACATCTTGGCTAAGGCAGAGAACTGTAGAGGAAAGACTCAAGTGTGGATGTATCTTTGAAACCCAGTTCTGCCACTCAGGACTTGAATCAATTTAGCTAAGTCACTCAACTTTTCTAAACTTGTTTATTCATCCATTTAAACAAGAACTTGTGCAAGAATAACATGAGAAAACATGTAAAAGCTTGTAGGACACATGGAACACTTAGGGAATACCATTTATCTGTTGACAATGAGAAATGTATATCCTATCTTTTTCATGCCAGAAATGAGCTAACCAAATGTCTGACTTAAGCTCTGAGGGGTCTCTCCAGTAGGAGACTTTCCGTCTTCCTTTATAACAGACCATCTTGCACATAGTCATTTATTTTTATGTGCTTCATAATTTTAGTAATTCATCTGTGCTCGGGCTCCATTTTCTTCAGTTGAAGAGAAGATGAACTCCTTGGGGATCTTGTTAACTTGATGATATTTCCTTCAAGAACAAAGAGCAAGCAATTTTGTTGTTTCATTTTCTGTATGTCCTTTCAAAGAGTTTTCCCCCCATAATTATCACTATGTAAATATTCAGTTTGCCAACTCCATGTCAAATTGTGGTCATTTAGATTAACATAATGTTTAAAATAGTAAGTTGCACATTTCCTGTTCTCAAAGGGGACTTAAGAATTTTTTAAAAACCAACACTTCATGTGTTTGGGCTTTGTCATTATAGACAATGAGAAGATTAAAAAGAAAACTATTAAAGAAAAATATTCTTCCTTACTAAAATTTCAATCACCTCATGACTTGGAAAATGATAATAATATAAAATTATTGTGGTTGGTGAACAAAAAAAAAAAACCCAGAATCATAGATCCCCACAGTACTAATCCACCAAAACAGGATATGTCCCATGACTGGCAAAAGAGACTTTGCACATGTAATCAAGTAAAGGATCTTGAGATAGATTATTTGGGGTTGTTGAGGTGATCTGCATGTAGTAACAAGGGTCCTCATAAGGGAAAGCAAGAACCAGGAGGGTCGTGTCAGTGGAGGAGACATGAAGACAGAGCTGGGAAGACACCATTGTTGGAAGGGGCCATGAGCCAACGAGTGCAGACAACCTTTGGAAGCTGGAAAAGACTAGGAATAGATCGTCCCGTGGAATCTCAGAATGAATGTCCTAATGATGATACCTTGATTTTAGCCAGAAAGACCCATTCCTGTCCTTCTGGACTTTAAAACTGTAAGATGATAAAGTTGTATGGTATCATTCATAGTAATTTGTTAGCAAGAGAAAAATAATATAGATCAAGTAGGAAAAACAAGATTATATATATATAATAAAAACATGGTTTTGTTGGCCTTTTGCTATCAAAATTAAGAGATGTCACATGTAAACAAACTAGGGAGATGAATGGATCAATTGTATTTTACATTTTCGTTGTATTTTTAACATTAGAAGAAAGTGATCTTATCTGGACACTCACAGAATCAGTGGGACGGCTCAAGAAATTTTCTGCAAATTATAGATAATAAGCAGAGTCTAGGGGAACTAGTCCCTGGGGAAGACAGCTCCCATCAGGCCCCAGAGAGCCTGGCAGCCAAGCACCTGCTTTCCACTGCTGGACCCCTGCTGTGCCACTGTCCTGGGAGTCCTGAAGTGACTCTCCTTCATGGTCACACCTCCCCTTCAGTGCCACATGCTGGGTGGATGCCAGAATGAGCTAAGTCTGGGTGACATACATACAACCTAGGTTTTAGAGGACAGGAGAGGCAAGAAGTGTCCCTTTGGTTTCTCCAGTGGCATCTGGAGTTTTGCTTGCCACAAATGTTCATATGATGTCAGCTTCTCCCTAAAGACAAAGGGTTTTCAGATGCCGGTAGAAAAAGACAACTATCTACAACAGGGTTTGATGATCTGACTTTTTCTAATTTCTAGATTATCAACCAAGAAACTTCAAATAGTGCTGTGCAGAGCCATTTGTCCATAGTTATTAACAATGTAGGCAAGTAACTTAAAGTTTTTGAATTAATTTCAAATATCTAAGAGAATGTTTCCAAGTTGTGTTTTGTAGAACACTAAACTTCCTCTTAACCCTGCTCCTCTCTTTTCCTTCTTTCCCGAGAAGAATATTCATTTTTAGTTTCCTAAGAGCTTATGAGAGATCTTTGGGTATACCAGTGCAAGATCTGATGGGTTCATCTTCAGAAACAGGGCTCACCAGAGAGGAGCCATGTGGTAAAACCCCTCTGTGAGCTGAGCCCTGGGTGCTGGCAGCAAAACAGGCAGGGGCAGAACCCCTGGTGTTGCTGCCTGTGTTCTTTTTTTCCCTTCTATCCCTTCTGTAGTGTTCTCTTCTTGTCTCTTTTTTATTTCCTCTTTTTCTTTTCTGTTTCCTTATACCCCAGGAGTGGTTAATCCAAGCAGCAGACATAAATGGAAAAGCAGGAACTGTGTCAGTAGGTAGTAAGTACAAGAGAAGTGCAGAGAAGAATCTGGGTCAGGCTGACCTGGCATTCTGACCTCGGAGGAAAAGCTTCAACACCAGCACTTTGTGAGGATGACTCTTGAGCCACCCTGCTCCAACATGAACCAGTAACCCCACATAACTAGTGAAGTCTCTTCTGCTGGGCTCTCCTTTCACTATCCCCCTGACTTTGGACTTCATATCATTTCTGTGTTGAATCTCTTATTTCCTGTATTCCAAGTCATTTATTTTCTCCTCTGTTGGAGTATGTCTTCAGTGACTTCTTTTAAAAGGGCATACAATGTTGTTGTTGCTTTTTTTTAAATATCTTGAAAATGTCATTATTATTCACGTTTCATTCATTGCTGGGCTCCATTTAGAATTATAGGTTGGAAATAATTTCAGGCACTGCTTCACTGTCTCCTGATTCCAGGGTTTCTGCTGGGATGTGTGCAACCATTCAAATATCTTGTTTCTAATTTCTCCCTTTTTTATAGAAGTTTGGAGATTGCTTTTCTCTAGTCTATGGCTTTAATGATGATATATTTCCATCGATTCTCCAGGGTTCTAGGCAAGTTCTTTCAATCTAGAAACTAGCAGCCTATGGTTCTGGAAATTTCATCTTGAATTGTTTGATTATATCACCATGTCTTCCCTGATACATCATTCTGGAACAGCTCTTTTTGGTTGTTAGATTTTCTCTCCTACTTTCTCATTGTTTACCTTTCTAAAAGACTCCTCAAATTTATCTTCTGGTTTATATACTTGTTTTAACTTTTGCCATCAAATTTTTAATTTCTAAAAGCTCATTTTTGCTTCCTGAATACTATTGATATGCCCTGCTCTTGTTCCATGGCTGCAATATGTTTTCTGTTTTTTTCTCTTCATAGACTCTATTTCCCCATGTTGATATTTTTCTGCATTATGTGGTCTATGTTTTTCATGTTAGAGAATTTCCATGATTATACAGTGATCCTTGGATTGCTCAAGGAAGCTAAAATTCTGATTAAAGATTCTGAATGTGGAGAGGCATTTGCTACCTTAGAACTTCACTGTAGAGCGATCAAGACAGCCATTTATCAGAGAGATACCTAATATCCGTATCTTTAGGTCTTTCCACTTGGCTAGTCATATACCTCAGGGAAAAGTCTTTGGAAGATAGAGATATCAGCATTCTGAAATCTTGGTGGGAAGTCTGAACATTAGTCCTGATCACACAGAATATCTGTTTCCACATTAACTTCCCTGATTTTAGAATAGTAACAATAAGCCATGCCTGGCATCCATCCCTCAACCTAGAAGCCTTATTTTACTAAATGTAGAAAACAAATCTCCAGACATTGGTCAGGCCAATGGCAGCATAGCATGGGACATTACCTAAGGGTGAACTGCTTCTCAAACTGCTCTTACCCCATATACTCCTGCCATACCAGTCCCCAAGGTGCCTACCATCTGCCTGTTCCTGAACCTTTTGTGAAATCCATGATGGAAATATAGATCGTTCTCAACTCTCCCCCAGTATTGGCTTGGAAGTCAGCTTTCTTAGGTTTGTTAACTCGCTTCCCAATATCTATCTGCTTTCCAGCTTTACTATTCAGTGCTATTTTCTTCTGTCCTTGTAAGTTGATATCTTTAAGAGAAAAAATTCATTTGACTCTAGTTATAATGAAGTTTCTGAGTTAAAAAAAAGCATGGTTTATTATCTCACCCCAGAAAACATTTAATATATATGAAACTTAACCAGACTATCATCAATTCTATGTACAGCATGCCCTTCTGTAGACATTTTGCTGCTAGATTTATTTTAGTTTCACTTATAAGTTTTTTATTTTGAAAGCTTTATATTTTTTCTTTCTTCCTCAGTCAACCCCACAGTGATAAGAGGGGTAAGTGAGCTAGGCTGGTTTCAGAGCCATACAGCATATTCCTACAAGGAACACATTTTACTTACCTTCAACACATTTGATAGTCAAGAACTGCTGGCCACGATCACTCTTTTACTTTTTGACATTTATCTTGCTAATGTATAAAACAACATTTGTTATGCACTGTGCTTTTTTTGTTGGAGCCTCAAGAGGACTAGATTAGAGGACTAGACTAGAGGACTAGACTAGAGGCCAGGGATAGGGTAAGCAGGACAAAGCAGGAGGACTCACCTTGACTTCCCACAGTGAGCTGCCAGGTGGGATGGAGAAGACAATATCACCAAGGCAAGACTGGAGTTGTGATTTCTACATGGGAATTCTCACCTGAGTATGCTCTGCAGCTTAACATAATATGTTTCTCACCCAGGGTAGGGCTTCTTAATTTGGGCTCCTGGGCCCACTAGATCTATGAATAGAAATCTATATTTCTATCTTGGGAAAAAAAATACATTTTCACTGAATTCCATCTGACATTTAGCATTTCATTTAATAAGAGTGATGGCAACAAACTCCAAGCCTGTGAGTATGTCACCAACAGAAATCACCGATATTTACTGTTCACATTAAAATGCTGCAAATGTCTCAAAATACCACGTACCTTCATCGTGTCAAAATTATGGTGGCTATGAGACCTAGCACCAGATCTTGTCATTTAATGTGCCAATAAAACAGCACAAACACTACTATTTTCACAAAAAAATTAAAATAAAGTCAGGCACAGTACTGCAGGCCTGTAATCCCAGGTACTCAGAGGCCAAGAAAGGAGGATCATGAATCCAAGGTACGCCTAGGCAATTGAGCAAGACCCTGTCCCCAAAATAAAAAAAATTAAAAGGTTCTGCAGCTATAACTCAGAGGCAGAACACACTTTGTTCAATTCCCAGTACTGAAATGTGTGTGTGTATGAATGTACGACATATGTGTATATATTTTAGATATATGTATACACTGTTTATATATTATATATATTTATATGTAATATGTTTATATATTTCATATAGATAATACATAATACTTTGGGAATCATCTTTCAGTAATTGTTTTCCTTTTTAATGTAAGCATTTTATTTTGTTCACTTAAAAACATGATTCTGAGGGGTTTCTGTGCTTTAAAGAGGTCCGTGGTATAGAAAACCTAAGACCCTGATCTAGAGAAACTGGAAGTCAGTTTGAGATGTGCATCCAGGAGAAAGTCTACTCCACTAAAACTTAAAGGGAGACAGAAGTCATTCAACATGCCACGTACTCAATTGAACTGATCATTACAAGTCAGTCAGATAAAGTGCTGTGATGGACATGGTGGGCAGATCTGCAGATCTGCATGGAGAAGCAGATCTAGCTCATACTTGAGGTCAGACACTGCTGCCAGAGGAAGTCGCAGCTGATTTGAGATGTGTAGCAGCTGGGTGGGCAGGCTCTAGAGGACAGTGGTGTTTCTTCTAGGCAGGAAGCACACCTTGTGTAAAGGGCAGGAGATAAGTCAGTATGGTATATCTGAAGAAGTTTCCTGTGCTTGAATGTAGACTCGAGGGTGGAAAAAGGACAAAAGAAATAGAAAGTGAATCTTCTTTTTTTTTTTATCTTCTTTATGAGTTCACAATTTTTTGCTGATCTCCCAGCAGAATGCTATCTTGTTGGCAGTCTGTCTTATCCACTATGGATCCCACTGTCTAGAATACTATTTAGGAAATCGTTTAAATCAATAAATATCAGGTTCAGTGAGTGTTAACTGAATAAGTGAGCCTTAGATATCATGGTAAGAAGTTTTGGGATATTATCTAAAGAGTAAAATGTTTCTGTTTCTGCATAAAATCTGTGGCAGATTTAAAAATATTTATTTTGCTTTATTTACCCTGTCCATTCTTGATAATCAGTATGGTTTGGATTGTGAATGTCCCCCAGAGGCCCATGTGTTAGTTCCCACTTTGTAATGCTCTTGGGACATGGTAGAAATTTTAAGGGGGGGGGGGCTAATTCTAAGTCTTCTGGTTACTTGGTGCCCTTGAAAGGGACATTGGGACTCTTGACTCCTCCTCTTTCTGCTTCCCTGCCATGATGTCTGCCCTAATGTTCTGCTTCACCTCAAGGCCTACCAACCATGGACTCTGAAACCATGAATCAAAATAAACCTTTCCTTACATGAGTATGTCAATATGTAAATCAATGGAAGTGTAACTGATGTGATTCTGCAGGCTGTATACGGGGTAAATATGGGAGTTCATAACCCACTTGAATCAAAATGGGAAATATGATATATCAAGAACTATGTAATGTTTTGAACAACCAACAATTAAAAAAAATTAAAACAAACAAACAAACAAAAAAACAAAATAAACCTTTCCTTTTTTAAAGCTGACTATCTCAGGCACTTTTTTACAGTAATGGGAAGCTGATTAACACATAATCTATTCAATAATTGGTACTATTAAAGTTCTAAGCACTGTGCCCACTGAATAGTGGTAACAGCAAAATGGCTAAGAACAGGAAGCATAAGTCTTACTTAAATAAATGTAAGGTCAATAAGGACATTAAGAAGTGAGAACAAACAG
The DNA here is from genome assembly GCF_052094955.1 of Ictidomys tridecemlineatus. Taxonomy (NCBI): domain Eukaryota; kingdom Metazoa; phylum Chordata; class Mammalia; order Rodentia; family Sciuridae; genus Ictidomys; species Ictidomys tridecemlineatus. Next base: position 130,186,997 of record NC_135480.1, on the reverse strand, counting down.
CCTCATTTTAGTTTGGGGGTCCAGAAAAACCTTCCTGGAGGATTTAGCTAGGCAGCGAGAGGAAGTGTCTGTCAGACCAAAGGCTGAGCCCTCAAAGGTCATGAGGATGCCAGAGCCTATTCTTAAATAGTTCTACAAAAGCCTCACTACTCCTGACTGCCTTGCCCTACACTGGTCTACCTGCTGCCCTGTTGGTCAAGATGTCAGGGCTATGTCACAGCACCAAATACTGGGCAGTCATTCTGTTCTCCAACCAGCCAGGCTTGACATAGCCAGAACAGATGGGTTGTACAGGTACTGGCTCATGCAGACACATCTTGCAATCAGAAACTGCTTCAAGAGTATCTGCAGTAAAGCTGAAGGCAGCAGCCAATAGGTCAAAAGAAGCACACTTTATTGAATTTACAAGGCACAAAATATTTGTAGTTCCTTAGATATTTGCATTGCTATAAAATTATATTTTATGGTATAATTATTAATGGCTTGAAGAGAAATAAACAGTATAAACGAAATATGGCTCAAACCATGAAAATGTAAACCATATAAATCAAAATCATAAAACAATTATTCAATTCTCAGAGGCCTACTTAATATATACATATGAAATTTCTTACACACACATACAATAAAAGCCCACAAAAACCATCACTCTGAAGCCAATCACTGTATAAATATGAAAATAAATCTTTATCTTTAACCTCAATTTTATTTTCAGCAGGAGGGTTGTGTGGCTTGGATTTATGCAAGTCACATATAGTATTAAATAATCAAATGTCACATACATCCTATAAAACAGCAAGTGGAAAAAATAAATTATGGAAATGTACAGGGCTTAAATTTAGCAGTGAAAAATGCTTCCTTATCCAGCATTATTTTCCATAATGAAATTAAAATATTATCCAATGTGTCAGTGTATATAAAAAAGGAGTATAGTATGATTATGCTTGTAAAATCTCTCAAAGGAGAAACAGAGACAAAATAAGTTACATCCATAGGAATATTAAAACCTGCCAAATTAAGTCTAAGTTAAAAACATTAAATATTCTTGTCTTTGTTGAAAATATACCATAAATTGGAGAACAACTTCACAAAACAAAAATTTGGGTAAACAATGATGATCACCAGCAAGGAATCCTTCTTTTTAAAGTAGCTTTCTTTAAACAACATTGCTAACCAGAGATAAAAGTCTATTATTTGGATTACACTGTCTAAACAAGTATAGTGCTCTGATAGTTGAAGATGACTGGTTTGCCCCTCAAAGTCTCCTAAGTAATCTCCTAATCAATTTGGGTGTGCTGGCTGCATGATCCAGAGGCAAAGATCAAGATAAGACTTCTATATTAAAGGTACATTCTTATTTACAGGAATAATGTTGTAAGACAAATAAAAAGAGACACTTTGAAGGAAATAAATAAATGTAATACAACAACATGTATACTAACAACATTGAACAATAAAACTCAAATGAGTGCCTTATTTATCAACACATGTCCAACCAACCTCATTGGGGTCCATAGACACCACTGAGGCACAGCAACCATAAAACTTTCATGTCACCATACCATGTGCAGCAAAAATAACAACCACTCACTCCACCTCCCCACCCCCATTTATTTTGACAATTCCCCACAAGCAAGGCACTATAATCAGAAATGGAATTTTTCTCTGGGACCGAAAACCATAAAGTGTTAAAACATGAATTCATGGTAGAGTTACTGAGGATTCAACTCCCCAGCAAAAATACAAAAAGCCTTGAAATGTTTTGGTAAGCTTTAAGAGCTTAAAAATTAAGGAATTTAAAGTTTGACCATAAAAAATTCATAAATAGGAAAATTATTGCTACATATAATTATTTTAACTTAACAAAAAGAAATGTTTTTAACATACAATAAATAACAGCTATTATTTAGGTTTTTTAACAAGATACTTGGAGCCTGGATTTAGAGGCACTAAGATAAGTTCAAATCTCTTGCTGGGAGCAACTTAATTGGCTCACATCATTAAAAGCCAGGCCCACACTTGGGCCTGATATTGCCTCCCTTGGCTCTTAGGGATGTTTTAGTAGGGAAGCCTGGAGCCCCCCCAGATTCTGGAAGGAGAGCAAGACTGAACAGGTCATTGGTGGGGAAGAATCAGATGTTATGTTAAACAAAGGACTTCAGCTCACCATTCTCTATGGCAATTCCTCTTTTATAGATTTCCCCCCCCCAAACCATGAATACTGCTTCTTTTATTCTTCATTATTTAAGAAAGTTAATGCTTGAAAGTAGGGAGTTAGGGGATTTGTATTATATTGCAGATTATATCCTAAACCATGGGAAGGTTTGAAATAGCATGAATATTTTCATTTGGTAAAACATTAAATCATTGTAAGTGTTCATATAATTTAATGAGATAAAATTCAAATACCACAAAATCAATTCATTCACAGTATAAAATTCAGTGGTTTTAGTATATTCAATAAGTTATGCAACAATTACTATCATTTTAATTCGATTTCACTCTTGAAAGAAACCCCATACCCATTAGCAGTCACTCCCAGTTCTCCTTTCCTCAGTCTCTGTCTGGTAACCACTGGCTGGTGTACATTTTAAATGAAGAGGGACAGCTTTTCTGGGCTCTGTACTTTCAGTAGTATGTGGCTTTACATGTTTTCATTAAAATTTTTCATACTGAATTCAAACTGCGGACTTTGTAACTCTTCTAAAGATTACAAAGTACAGTTCTTTCTATATACAAGTTTTTTTTCAAACATTTTTTATATATAAAAAATAGATATCTCTGTTTCCACTGAAGCCTAAAATGGAACCATTTTTTTTTCTCATTTTTAAATTCTCTTCTCATTTCAGAAGTAAGAAAATCAATATTTCAATATTTAGAAAGTAGAAACAACCAGAGCCCTTATTAACTGTAGGTCGTCGTGTTCTCCTTCCTGCTGCTTATAGTGCTACAGCATCTGAGAGTACTACAAGGCTTTGGAGGCAAACTGCTGCTTTTACAGAGAGGGCACACACAGATCTAAGGTGCTGATGACATGCCCAAGATCACAAAGCTAGATAGCAGGGAAGCTAGGATAAGAACCTGCTCATACTAGTGTCTAGCATCAAATATTTTCAGTAAACATTGTCATAGGTTAACTACAAAGTCAACTACCTCATCAGTCTAGTAATGTGAGTTTCTTCTGTAGCTTGGATTTAAGCATGTGATCTTTTTTTTGTACCACATTGAAAACATTTAAGTGTTATCTTTTAAGACTCTGTAATGACCAAAGGGCCCAAATTGTTCATCTAGATACAGCAAAGAAGAGTTGAGATTCCAGGGGGACCCAAGAGACAGTTCAGATAGCCCATGCTGTTAACTCTCCATAGGACAGTGTCAGTAGGGTGAATCACCTTAATAGAAACCAAACTGGTCACAAAATTCAGTACTTTGGAAATGAAGTGTACATCAGTTGAAGATGTCGGAGTTTAACCATTGCAGCAGTTCTTCATCTGTGTTGACTTTTTGGTCCCAGCCAGATTGGTGATGGATTTGCTGTCATCCTCGTCAGTCCTTTTTTTTACTTCCCTAGGTGTAGGCAAGGGGGAGAGGGTTACTGAGATACAAACTTAGCCACACAAATGGCTCTGTAGAAAAAAAGCATAGCAATTCTGAATGTTTGCATGAGTCACTAGACACTTCTAAATTCTTCCTAGTGTCATCCACTTACCTATTCTTCAAAGAAACCTATTAATTTATTGTGCCCCACTTTATATACGAAGAAATGAAGGTAGAAAGAGGTTAAGAAACTTATATTAGGATTGATCAAATTATGTTATGTGCAAGTATAAACATGGCATAATGAAGTCTACTATTTAATGATAATGTACCAATTTAAAAAAAAAGAATTTTCTCTTAGTTCACACAAATGGAGAAGTGGAATTCAAACCACACAGGCTGGCTCTAGTGCCGGTATTCTGAGCACCAGGATGCACACAGACACACCCTGCCTCTCTTCTTTCCTGAAATTTCAGGATGCTGTATCATCTGCCACATGCACAGTTCACTCCTTAACACTCTGGAGTGTGGCTTCCATCCATAAGTAATGATTTGCTGACCAAAACAAAGCAATGACAGTTTTAGAACCATTATTTAATGACATTGAATAATGGACAGTTAAAATCCAGGAAAAAAATATCTTCCTTTTGTTTCTTCCTAAGTTTCTCAATAGAAGCAACACTGATAAAATATGTACCACTTTCCAGTATCTTCTGAAAGCTCCCTAGGGAAGTGTCCTTCCACGTGTAACTCCCACAAAATATAAAGACCCTGCATCCCAATATAGATGAGATGAATAACTATTTCTGTGGGTGAGATGAGTGTGACTGCTTATCTTCAAGATGGCATCAATAATTCTGCCAAACAAATGGCTCTGCAGAAAAAAAGCATAGCAATCCTGAATGTTTGCATGAGCCACTAGACACTTCTAAATTCTTCCTGGTGCCCACTTACCTATTCTTCAAAAGAAACCTATTAATTTATTGTGTGCCATTTTATATATGAAGAAACGAAGGATTCAATGTCTGGTGCTCCCCAAGAAGAGGTGGAGCTGTGCCTACCCCCAACCTTCCTGTCAGGGCTGACTCTTGGTGACTCTGACCAATAGAACATTAAGGAAATGATGCGCTGGACTTCCAAACCCAGGTATTAATAATCTCAGTCACTTTAGCCACTTCCCACTCAGTGCTTTGGGCTGCCATTTAAGAAGTACTAGATTCCTTAATGGAGAGAGGCCACCAGAGTACCATGAAGAATGAGATGCTACATGGAGAGAAGCCACGAGGAGAAACACCCTGTTTGCAGATATCCAGCCAAAGCCATAGCCTCTAGACCCATCTCTCTGCAAATACATAAAACACCCAAGAATAGCAGTAGAGGAATCTTCTAGCCAAGATCAGCAATCTCTGGTGATTATAAGAAATAAAAAATAGTTTTTGTTTAAGGTGACTAACTTTGGGGATGGTTTATTATGGAGTGCTTAATGGAAACTACTAGGAATCTTTTCAATAAAGTAAGGTTGTTTAATAGACATAAAATGTGGTCCATATGTCATTTCAAATTTTTTTAGTAGTTACATCAAAAAATGTAAAAATAGGGGAAATTACTTTTATTAATAGATTACTAATAATTTTATTAACACTATAGAAAAAATATTTTTAGCATGAAATCACTAATAATATAACTGAGATATGTTATACTTTTTGTACTTTCTTCAAATTCAGTATATATAATACATACAGGAAAACTCAATTTGAATCAGCCACATTTCAAGCAACTAAAGGCTACCAAATTAGCCAATGCAGCTACAGAAGGTTCTGATGTGTTCTATTGTGGTTTGGATTCAAGTGTTCCCACAAAATGCCTGTTTGGTAGTGAAATGATTGGATTGTGAGAGCTATGCCTTGATCAACCCATCCTAGTTTGAATGACTGAGTGGAAACTATAGGTAGGGCATGGTTACAGGTTGTGGATCCATGGAGGCATGCCCTAGAAGGGTTTATCTTTCCTGCAGCCCCTTCCTCTTTCTCTCTCTCTTTTTTCTGGCTGCCATGAATGGATCTGCCTCCCTCTTCCATTGCCTCTTCCATGATGTTCTGCCTAATCTGGAGAAAAGGAGTTGGTCCACCATGAACTAAACACTTCTCTGAAACCATCAACCAAAATGAACTCTCCCTCCTCTAAGTTGCTCTTGTCAAGTATTTTGGTCACTAATTGGTACCAAGAGCGGGGTTATTGCTGTGACCAGCCTGACCATGTGATTCAGAAGCCTTTTGAAATGGTTTGCAAGAGGAGTTTCGCCAAGTTTGGAAATGAAGACTAGAAAGGCATTAAAATGTTTAGAGTGTAATGAGCAATCCTACTGTGAGCTCAGAAAATCACAATGTCAATAGGAATGGAGATAGTCAAGACTGTGTTCATGAAGTCAAAGAGGGGAATGGGAACTCTATTGGAAACTGGACTAGAAGCCCTTTGTGTTACATCCTGGCAAAGAAATTTTCTGCATTTTGTTTATGTCCCAAGAGTTTGTGTGAGGCTAAATTTAAAAGTGGTGGACCAATTAATCTGGTACAATAAATTTCAAGGCAGCACAGCATTCAAGCAGTGGCATGCATGGGTTTTACTTCTTGCAGCTTTCAGCCAGCTTTACTGTGAGAATCAGGAACAGAAAGCAGAGCTAAATAATTTTCAAAATTTGCAATTTGGCTAGGAAAGTGAATGTAACTCTGGAACCAAAGAGGTTATAAAGGTTATAGTTCCTAAAGATGTGCTAAGTACTTTGAAAAGAGATAATAGGAAAGATGGCTTGAGGGTATCTCAAGAATTTGTAAGACTATACCATTGCAGACTCAAGAATAACGAAGGGAAAATTCCTTAGAGAAAAAAAAAAAAACACAGGGAACCCTATTTGCACAGAGGGCCCTAGAAAGTTGACACTGTGAGGGCAATGCCCAAAGCTGTGAAGGTGAAGCAAAAGCAGGGATAGAAACAATAAGAAGTAAAATATGTCAGTAACATGAACTGTCTGTGCACCCCTCACACACAAAAAAAGCTGGCTGTGGAGACAGTCAAGCCAAGAGAGAACCAATGTGCACTTCAATCTGTAAGACAAATGTGTGGGGCTGCCGTAGCCCTTTGAAGAGCACATCTTACTACCACATGTCCTACAGGCAATATGTGTAGTTATGGGGCCTGTCTGCCAGACTAGGTGTCAGTCTCATTTGGGTACCATTCCTTCATTACATGCCCCAATTCCTCCTTTTGAAATGGGAATGTTACTCTTTGCCACTGTATATTAGATATAGGTATCTTGCTTTTGATTTTTATGGGGCTGACAGCCAAGAGTTTGCCCTGAGTCTCAAATGAGACTTTGGACTTGGAATTTTGGGCAATGCTAGAACTAGTAAAACTATGGGAACACACAGATATGAATTAAATACACTATGCATTGTGAAGTGGATAGAGCTTTTGGGGTCCAGGGATGGAATGTTATGGTTTAGTAGGAGGTGTCTCCAAAAAGCTCCTGTGTCAGTATAGGAATATTCAAATATGAAATGACTGGATGGTGAGAGCTGTCATTGTGTGAGTCTATCCTAGTCTAAATGGACTAACTGGATGGCAACTGTGGGCAGGTGGGCTATGGCTGGAGGAGGTGGGTCACTGGGGATGTGCCCTGGAATGGTTGATCTTTCCTGCAGCCCCTTTCTCTTTTTCTCTCTGCTTTCTGGCCACTACAAGGTGCACAGTGTTGCTCTTCCATGCCCTCCCACAGTAACATTCTGCCTCACCTTGGGTCCAGAGCAATGGGCTATTATGGACTAAACCTGTGAAATTGTGAATCCAAATATATTTTTCCTCCTTTAAATTGTTCTTGTTGGTTATTTTGGTTGCACTAACAAAAAAGATGACTAACACAGTAACCTTTGAAAGTCACTTTGAGTCAAAAACTACATATCTCAGCAGAAAAAAATTAACAAATAAAAAAATGGAAAGTAATTATTTCTGTAGGCCAGCTAAAAAGTGCTATGATACATGTTTTTACATTTTTCTTATTTAGCAGACACCATGCACACATACCCACACCCATACACACCCTGACAGGTGAGACATGAGTATTATCTCACAGATGAGAAAACAAAGTCTCAGAAAAAAGAAATTGAATGCACAAATCCACCCCCAATTCCCTAAGAGACAGTCTACACTTCTGTGCTCTCGAATTCTCAGAATGTGTATTATTTATGCTATCACATCTGTGGAAATTTATTAGAGACAAAAGAAATTAATGCAATTTCCAAATACAAACTCTTTGCCAAGTACGTAAAAGTTGAGAAAGGAAAGAAAGAGGAAGTAGTGAGTGCAAAATGAAATCCTGAGGTGACCAACGTTGAAGTGGCAAGCAGTGATTCAGGGTAGCAGTGGAAAGTCCTGACTCCACCACCTCCTCGCTGTGTCCATTTGATCAGGCTGATTAAATATCCGAATTCCTATGTTTCCTCATCTGTAAAATGGGCAGGATAAGCACTGTATCCTCATGGGACGATTTGCATATCTCCCTCTGGGAGACCCAATGGCCTCTTATCAGCTACAAACCATATGGCTGCCTTGCCTGGCTTTATATATATTTATATCTTATTTATATTTTTCCTTGTAATGTCAAACTACAAGGCTTGCCTTTTATTCCACTGATATCCTATTGAACCTGGTAGAGGGCTAAGCACATACTAAATTTTCATAATAATGCTTACATTATTAAACTTGAAAGCAAATATTAAGGAAGGAAAATATACACCCACATATTTGACCTGGTCTTTGTGTTTTTGTTTTCATTTTTTTATCCACCAAAACTGCAGGCATGCCGACATTAAGGAAATCAGAAAGATATGATCAGAAACATCTAAAACAGGTTTATGCCTGGGAAAATTTAGTGACTTCACCAAAAGCTGCCACATGCTTAACAACTACATTTTAAAACATGTAATTATTATGTGCCAATCAGAAAAATAAAACAATTGCCTTTTAAATGACTCAATGAAGCCAACAGGCCACATATGAGCAGTTCAGTTCTTGAGCTGATCTGCATAGAGCCTGAGCTTTTCGTGTTTTTCTCCAATTTTAGGCTGTTGCTCAACTGAATGCCTGTTGAACTTGGCTTACTACAAAATGTTTAAAGCTTGTGGTTCCGGTATTAGCAAATTTATTTATAATAAGACCATGGTTGGACCTAGTGGCACTGTAAGAATATTGCATTTCTAAGAGTAATTTTTCCTTGGATTCAGAAGTTTTTCAAGAAAAAGCAGGTAGAGTCCAGGCTGTTAACCAAACACATGTGGCCTCCCTTCAAAAGCAAACTATGTTTCAGACAGTGCAAATACATACCAAATAGGATACTATTTCACAATTTATGACATTACATGGTAAAGAAGGGACAATGCTGGAATCACCCCATGAGATCTAAATCAAGAACTTATGTGTTCTACATAACATGCAATTTTTTAAAGGTTGAAAACTTTTAAAAATGATAATTCTACCTGTGGAGACTATAACATTTCTACTTTAGTCTTGAGTACTCTGACAAGGAACTATGAGGATGGCATAAATCAAAGTTTTCACTAATATATTACTAATATTACTAATATACTAGAGGCCCACCAAACCAGGCCATAATGCAATAACAATAAAAAGAAAACCTCCATGTCAAACTCCATGATAAGTGACTCACAAGAAGCTTGTTTGATTTCTTTAATTATCTAAAGATTAAAAAATAACTATGATCTTACCTTACACAGTTGAAGAACTTTGTTATCAAAATTCCTTTGTACACCAATTGTTTTAAGTAAATAAACACAAACTGGTGTCTAAGTTACACAATAAACAGGGCCAATGACTGGCTAATCCAACAGGTCACCTATGAGCAGATGGGGAGGAAGCCTGCAGTTTGCAGCCTCTCCCATCTTTATGATACAATAAAGAGAATCAATTCCACACTTTGGGTGTGACCAGGGCATTTTGTATGCATTTCAATTTAATATGGCCCCATGAGACAATTGAGCATTACACACTAATTATTTTACTCAGTAGAGTGTAGCCTACTATATAAAGAATCATGGTCTGTTACTATTGGAAAGGTCATTTTATTCATCCCCTTCCTCATTTTGCTAATTCCAGATGCCTAAAGTAACTCCAGGACTTGACAAAGATTTCATAGCTACTTAGGGGTAGACTTAAGAATGGACTTTGAGTTTTCTCCTTCCACAATCCTCTAATATGCTAGGCAGCAGCCAGTAACCATGAAGAGCTTGAGTATCTCTTATTCAAAATGCTTGGGTCCAGAGTGTTAGACTTTACCAGTTAAGTAACCCTAATCTAAATATCCAAAATCTGAAATGATCGAAAATTCAGTATTTTGACCACTAACATCTGTGTCCAAAGTTTCAGCTTTTAGAGTATTTAGGATTTTAGATTTTCAGATTAGGGATGCTCAACCTACACAAGGACTGACCTGGAGGTGATTATGTAGCTGCTGGGGCAGATGTGGGTGGAGAAGGACCCAAAAGTGCATCGTTTCCTGCTGTGTAGAAATCCTTGGACTCATATTCATGAAATACCAAAACAAGCACTTGAAAAAGTGAAAATACTTATTAATTTAGCAATTACTCTGTCTTACAGGCAAACACTACATTTCAATGAATTCTCCCTGTAGTACAAGTAGCTTGCTAGGCCAAAACAGCTGGTGTTCCCTATGTACCAGAGGCATGTGGAATTCATTATTTGAGCTGATAATGAATATAATATAATGGCTCTTTTCTGTAAAATATGATATCAGTCCAGGATTCTCCTATTAAAAATATATATAAAAGCCTGGAGCAATGGCAACACCTGTAATCCCAGCGGTGTTTAGGAGGCTGAGGCAGGAGGATCACGAGTTCAATGCCAGCCTCAGCAAAAGCGAGGCACTAAAGCAACTCAGTGAGACCCTGTCTCTAAATAAAAATACAAACTAGGGCAGGGGATGTCGCTCAATGGTTGAGTGCCCCTGAGTTCAATTCCTGGTCCAAAACAAAAACAAAAACAATGTACTTCAACTGAATCTATATACATGTTTAGATATTTGCCTTTTTCCTACTTGTTTTAGTTCACACAGTTTATGCTTTAAATAAAGATAATTTCTAGTGATGTGGGGCGGGGGGATCATTTCTCTTGAACTGATGTTAGATGGAAAGACTCTGAGTGTGAGTTCAGGGTGTCAGCCAAGCCCTGTTACACGCTAATGCTACGCAGGCTGCCAGAGGTCCTTGACTTGTTTCCTTGTTCTCTCAGGTGAGGGCAAGCCACTAAGCTCAAGGTCCTAGCCCAAGCACTCTACTAACAGAACTCCATTTAATTAGGCACTCCAAATACCAAGTCATTAATTGAAAAGTAGCATAGAAAATAATGCAAAGTATTTAACTGTCAATGTTTACTAGTGGAAGAGGTCAATTATCACAAAATCTCACAAATCATCAGGAAAAAGAATTATATGTCGAAAATTTTGTTTTTGCTTTGTCTACAACTAGATATCACTGTCCTGGTTTTCTTTTCTGATATCTTTATTCTTTTCCCTTTTGGGGGATGGGTTACATATCCCTTTAGGCTAGTAAACATCTGTGGCAGAAAAACTAAGCCACAGAGATAAATTTAGCCAAAAATGTTATTTCCTAGGGATACATAAAGAACTAAAGTGCAGGCATATTTATATACATCCTTAATGATGTGGTTTTCATTCTAATACACATCCTAAAATATTATTTATTATCAACACCATTGACTTAACTAAATAATTACCTAGGTAATAATTTTGGCAAAGTGATTCTAACTGGCATGATAAGAGAATTTGCTCTGTTTGTTGTTTCCCCCACCTTTTTACCCAGTAAAATGCCACAATACATAGTTATATTGGCAATAGTCTCTTGTGTTTAAAATCTGGTTCCTGGAGATGATTCATACAAGTCCATTATTAGCTATATGATAACATTTTGCAGAATGTCAACAACACCTCAGATGTACCTGTAAGGATATTTTGCCCAACTCCACAGTGAACCAGAAGCATTACCAGTTCTTATAACATCAGTGTGTATTTTCTTCTCCTATCATGTCTGAAAAACAGGACAGTGTTTTGCAAAGGATACTCTAACTGTATGTTATGGTTAAGAAATCTGACATAAACATTAACTAAGTGAAAACTCAGTCCTACGTCCAGTTTCCCAAGCATAAGGTGAAACTTTACCGAGCAAGATGGAGAACAGCTTCCACTATATTGGAACCATCTTTGGCACTTGTTTCACAAAATAACGCCCCATAGTTCTGTAGAAAAGAAGATTACACAATTAAATGAAGCCTTTAATTGGGTTTCCTGAAATTTTGTTATTAAAATAGATAAAATATGTTTTCTATCAAGCATGCAGAGTAACTAATAGCTAAGAAATTGAATTCAGAGTTTCAGTACTTAAAACAAGGAACAAGTCTGAGCATAGTTATTCCAGGAACAGTTCACTTTTCAGAGGATTTTTATTTTGCATTGAAAAATATAATATATTATGTTTTAAGATTTTTTTTACTTCAAATTCTTATTATACACATGCTCCCAAATGTTCTCTATCAATTAATTTGAGAGAAATAAAAATGATAGATTAAGATAACCACACAGGAATTAAGTGTTCATCAAAGCAGGTTTGCTTTTGGTCACCTTCACACTATCATCGTTTCTCTGAGGATCCAGCAGTCTCCTTGTTGCTAAAACCAGTGGACATTTTTTAGTCCTCTCTTAATTAACCTCTCAGGATTAGGTATATGATCGCTCAAACCTTCCAATGCCTCCCATTCCTCTTCAAGCAATGTTCAAATGCTTTCCCATGGCCAACAAGTGCCTGCCAATATCCCAGTTTGCTTTCTACCCTATCTCCATACTTACAAAGTTCCAGTTACCCTGGCCTTCCCTAAATAGCTCCAGTTCCCAAAATTTGTACTGATCCCATGACCTTAGGCTACCTTTCCCTCCACTATGCCTTCACCAGAGTCCTGCCTACTTTTTGGATTTTTAGGTAACACTCCCTTATCGAAGTTAAGATTAAGCTGTTTCTAAACCTGAAAAGTCTATACAAGGTCTTCGTATCATAAAACCTCAAACACTCACCATTTTTTCTGCATAGCATTTGCCACCAAATAACATAGCATCTGCCACCAAAGACAGTTATTTCTTTGTCTAACAAGCTGGAGATATTTTTCTCTTAATAAAGGAGAACTGGATAGGCTACAGGTCTAGATGTGGGTTAAATATTCCTGTGTGGGACAAGGGGAGGATTTGATGGTTGCTCTGGAGCAGGGAGAGAGAAAGAAGAGGTTGAGAAAGGGAACACATTCCACAATGGGACCTATATCATCTAGGAGCCCCCAAGTCCATAAAAAAATGTACACATCATAAAGTGAATGTATGTCAAGTAGAAACAGTACTGGTATTGACTTTAACACCCAGGATGTTATAAGGTGAACAGAGACTGTCTTTGAGGATACAGGATGGTGGAAAGTAGAAGATGCTTGAAGAAGAAAACTTTAGAAATCTGGTGAAGAGGGGCTGGGGTTGTGGCTCAGAGGTAGAGTGCTTGCCTAGCACAGGCAGGGCCCTGGGTTCGATCCTCAGCACCACATAAAAATAAATAAAAGGATTGCATCCAGCTACAACTAAAAAATTTAAAAAATTAAAAAAAAAAAAAAGAAATCTGGTGAAGAATAAAATTACCAGGCAGATAAGAATTACTAGATTTCAAAGGGCTGTGTGGAAGAGCTTCTAGCCCATGGACTATGGAGTCTCCATGTATACCTTTCCCAGACAATAAACGACACCAGGACAAACATGTGGCTCTGTCTTCTAATTTCCTCTTTGATTTTTGTTTCACGATGGATACAATTAAGCAGGTGCCTTAATCAATTGCTTCTGCATTTCCTTATCTACTTTTTGATGTTGATTACAACTGGTTTTCAGTTCTGAGATTTAAAACAAGATTTTCTAACCTAAACTAGAAAATATATATTGTTTAAATATTTTGTTTTAGTTGTGGTTGGGCACAATACGTTTATTTTATTTTTATGTGGTGCTGAGGATCGAACCCAGTGCTCTGTAGGTGCTAGGCGAGTGCTCTACTGCTGAGCCACAACCCAAACTAAAATAAAACTTCTTTTTAAAGCTCACATTCATATGCTTCTGAGTAGTCCTTTCCTGGTTCTGAGAACAGATAGCAATACTAACATCCCACCAGACTGTCACGGTGTGAACTTACTTGACCCCAGGTGCAGCTGATTTCTTGTATGGGTTAGACAAGTGATGAGAAGGCTATGCAGCATTCTGACACAGCCATAGTAACCAGGGAGGAACTTTTCCCATGTTAATATTCAGCACAGGAATGAACTTACTCCTCTATACAAATGCATATCCAAAAATAATGTGAGACTGTTCCAACTAAGCACAAATCTTCGAGGAAAAAATCAAAAAAAGCAGCAGCCCTCTGATTCTCTTCCCACTAGGTCAAATGCTGCTATATCTTCTGCTCCTTGGCATGGTCACCCTCTGGAACCAAACCCATCATTTCAAAATAGAACACTCATTCTTTCTCCCTTACTTAGATTCCAGGACTAGAGAAGGATTCCAGGAACTGGGTGAGAGGGCAAAGGAAGACAGCAAGATTGTTTTGGCTCTCTGTCAACAATACTCAATGGGGGAAAAGGATTCTGTGACTGTTTTCCTTCCATGGATTTGCTCCTTGCCATCATTACTTACATTCGTGCAAGGAAGGTAGGGATCTGGGAGTTCCACTGGGTAAGGACAGTCCATCACCCCATCAAACAGGGTGGAGGTTTACCAAAGAACCTCGTAAGCAAAGGTAGACAAAAGTGAAAGGCCACTGACCCCAACGCTACTGAACCCCTAGATTCTTTTTCAATTTGGACCCACCCTCACTCTTACCATGGCCAGTTTTTCTCCAAAATACGCAGGCACACATTTCTGACCCTCTGAAGCAGCAGTGTCACGAAGATCAGCCTTGTTTCCTACCAACATGATAGGAATAGCCTCTTGGGTTGCATCCTACCAAGAAGAAAGAAAAATGGGCACACATCAGACATTGGACAAATACAATGACAACAGCAACAATAGTAACAGCAGTAGCGGCTGCCACTGTCCAGTTGTATGTCAGGTGATATTTTCAGAATTTCTTGAAAAAAAATGTTACATGAATACAAGCTGCTTTCAATGCATTCAAAGTCATGTTAAGTCACATTTCAGTAGAATAAAGAGCACACTTATTATCACTGTACAACTCTTAGATTGTCAATTACAATAATTATTTGTTATACTTGAAATAGTATCTTTAAACCTCAAAATATCTTTAAGCTCAGCTAGCCTTACCCACCCCCTCCCCTCGCCCCGCCGTTTACTGGTAAGAAAATTGAAATTCAGAGAGGTCAAATAAGAACATATTAGGCCTAGGACCCAGGTTCAAAGTTACCTCAAATGCCCCTATTATACAATGCTGCATCCTTAGGTTAATGAAAAGGGTAAAAGGCACTGGGATTAATCAGCTTTACAGCAAAGGAAACATGCATCTGCTAATTTCTCATTTCTAGCACACAGAGCATGACAAACCAATATAAACTTAAGAAGCATGACCACAGAATTATTTTTGGCTTGGGCACCGACATAATTTTCTACAGCTTTCACTTCAAACAATGATGAGTCCTAGTCAACTTCATTATCACAGGTGCAAAACACAAGTAATTCTTTAGCTGTCATGGGAAAAACGGGGTTCAAAAGTTCACCACTCACCGTTCTCTGTTCTCTGGTTTCCAATAAAAGCAAAATATAAAGTCCTAAAGGTCAACAGTTTTCATAAGAATCCACTGCTGGACATTCAAAGTAATAGATCCAAAGGCTAGAGCTTATCAGCATATGAAAAATGCCACAGCTTCCCAGCATTCAGAGCAACACTGACCCTAAGGTATGAGTGCAAAGCTAACTCAGCACCTACTCTTCCCGGCACCTGGTCCCTCACAGGCTATGTAAGAATAGTCAAGTACTCTCAGGCTTCTGCCTCGATTTCCTTCTCTATAAATTGAAAGGGTTATTGAGAGCATAGTCTACCTCAGTGGCTATGATGACAAAAAAAGACAGTAACCTGACTAGCCAAGAAAAACAGGATTCTGTCTCCTAAACAAGAAAAAGTGGCAGCCCTGACACAAATATGTGGAAATTACTCTCTGCCTAAAGATCTCGGGAGACTCATTTAGCTTGGTGCTATACCTGATACAGGATCAAGACAAGAGCCTTAAAGTGAAATTATATTTGATTTCCTTTATCTTCAGATAATTTTTCTCTGATTGAAGGCATCAGAATACAGAGAAAGCAAAGGGGAGAAGGAAGAAAAATGTCCTTCCAAAAACTAGCTGCTCCACCCTTTCATGTGCTCATGAATTGTATTCTTTAGTGATCTCAGAATTCAACAGGAAGTCATTAATCAATATTCACTTGAGTAGCCATAAAGCTAAGCATCTAAATGACACCTCCTTCAAGTCTTGACCCAAACATCACCTTCTTGGTGAAGCTGAAGCTGCTGTGACCACACAGTGAAAACTGCAGCCTGCTTCTCCTTTTGTTTCTATAACATTTATCACTTACTATCAGACTATCTCTTTTATTTCCTTATGGTTGTTGCTTGTTATCTGACTCCCCCACTAAAATACAAGCTTCATAGGACAAGGCTCTTACTTTTACCATCAGATACATCCCC
Organism: Ictidomys tridecemlineatus; assembly: GCF_052094955.1. Lineage (NCBI taxonomy): Eukaryota > Metazoa > Chordata > Mammalia > Rodentia > Sciuridae > Ictidomys > Ictidomys tridecemlineatus. The sequence continues at coordinate 130,170,648 of NC_135480.1, read as the reverse complement.
CAAACACAGAACATATGTGCAAAGAGGAGGAAGAAACTAAAAACAAAAATTCTTTTTTCTAATATGTGAAAGTCAGGATCAGATTTCACATCGCAAGTATCTTTCTCCATTCAGCTTTGACCTAAACATTCAATCAGTAAAGTATTCAAAACAGGTAAGTAAAAAGTTATAATTTCATTTTATCCATGATTCTGTTAACAAGATTTTGTAAATCTAGCAGCTTTCAATCGAAGTATAGCAACTATCAATTCAGAGGGTCGGTTCACACCGACAGTCTAGTGCTTCTCTGTTCTCTGGCCTGTTTAGTGATGGCACCACTCATTTCCACCCAATTTATTGTGATCATATAAATGGCCCATAGAATTGCCTCAATTAGATGAAGCTGTGGAGAAGCTTCATTGTGCCCATTCTCTAAGGCAGAATTCAAATTCCATATGGTATCTATTTTTTCCTCCTGTAATAAATTTAAGAATTCATCTTGCGTGACATTTTCTTCCTTTTGAGACCCTATGAAAAGGTGACACTGATGGCTGAAAGGGTACTTACCATGTGCAGGCGCTCAGCAAGCGATAGCTGTGCCACTTTATGTAAGAGCTTTTTCATTGAGAACAACCTTGCCTTTTGTGCCTTCTTTTCTTGAGCATAATGCAAACATTTAAAATGATGACTAAGCCCCAAATTTCAACAATAAAACGTTTTGCTCAGATCTTACTTCTCCAGCCCAGGGAACTCTATTTGTTCTTCTTGAGCAGATGCCTCTCCTGTACTTTTGAATTCCTTTCTACTCATTAAAGACTTCTATTCATCTGCTGCTCACTCTGGTGCTGAGCCTCTAACTGCTAAATAAATGTAAGTAAGGGCCATATACTTTCTATGCCTCAGGTTTCTCGTTATAAGAGACAATAGTACATTTCTAACTTCCTTTCTCAGATGTTAGAGAGGTTAGCATAACATATAGAAAACTTTATGAAGTCAAAATATAACATAAATGTGAACACATTTCACTGCATGCAAAATGATAGTAGGTCAGGAAATTTTGGCAGAACAAAGTACATATTTATTCATCATTGTTGACATCTTGTTGCCAACCACCGTCAGTCATTTCTCTTATTACTTTTCTAGTTAGAGAATGTAACTCCAGAGGTTAACTTAACACCAGACTGCAATCAGTCCTGCTTATCCACTACTGGCGTTTAAGGTCTGTTTAAAATTATAGATAACGTACTAACTTGAAAAGTTAGATTAGCTGCTAGTTTATTTTTCAAGAGTATTCTGAACCATAGCTTGAACCTCACTTTCGTTGATTAATAACTGTTAACAGCACATTAAATGTGGCCAAAATCATTTCCTACTTTTAAAAATCATTTAGCATGAAACCAAATGATATGAAAGCTCCTTAGATGAAAGACACAAACCTACTTCACCACAGATATTATCCCACAAGTTAAAATACCAACTGGTACATTAGAGGTACCTGTGGTGTCGAAAGACCTCACATCACAACCAAAATAAGGTTGAGAACATAGCTGCTGTAACCTTCAGACCTCAACTCATGCTCACATCCGGGTGGTGTTTCAACTATGTCTTAATCCACGTGGAAGCTCCTACACATGTTTAACCACAGTATGCATCCAACCACACCCCCATCTTGTTTGGAAAGCTGCTTCTCCTCAGGTGACCTGCATTTTCACTTGGTTACACAGGGTTCCAATATTATCTATAAGAGAACCCGGAAGTTTTATTCCCAGAAGTTACCTTCAGTAGTGTCTGTGGCTTTGGGGGAACTTATGCAATTCCCGGGAAGAGAGCAACGCTGCCAAGGGCCACTGGAAACTCTGCCTCCAGTACACCATTCTTCCTGACAGCTGGGATCAAAGGCTTCTAGTCAAGTTCACCCCCACAAAGAGCAATAGCATTTTCTAAGTCTATAACTCCTCCACGTAATTTTCTGTTTCTTCATTTTGATTCCTTACCTCGATCATATCTACCCATTCTCGTACATTAAGAAAGCTTTTCTCACACGTGACATCATATAGCAGCAAAACTCCGTCTGCTTTCCTGAAGTAAGACTTGGCAATGCTCCTGAATCTGGGAAACAGAAAAGCACCTTGTGACTCCATCAGCTGGGTGCTGCTTCATTCTTCATTTCCCTTACACTCATTTTTTGTTTTCTCATCTTCTAAAATCAGCCCCATTTGAGACTCTAACAGCAATGTATTGCTGTGAAGTGGCCATCTCTACAGCTTCAATTGAACCACTGAAAGTTAACAGGATACAGGTATGGGTGACTGACTTAGAAAAGCCAATTATTTTTTTCCACTAAACAATCCCAAGAATCTCTAACCCCAAAGCAGGACCACATTAACAGAGAAGTACAATTTTTAAAAATGTCAACTTCACAGGTAGGACATAGAGGAGGTTAAACAGAGAATTATTTTATCTAGGGTTATATCAACCACAGACATCTTTAAAATGTTAAAATTCCATTCTGATAGAGATTCTGAGCTACATGAGGATATATCTTTGTGTCCACCTGATCAATTAATCTCAGAACACTGAATGAATCAAGTGCCTGGACAGAGGCATACATTCCATTCTTATTTGTTAAACAATTATGTAATTTCAAAGGGTTAGATAAGTTTAAAACCTATATTCTTTATACTTTTGAATGCAACGAATGCAAGATTTGTATTGGCAATGAAAGCAAATTTGTATCATTGAACTTGAACTCAGTGGGAGGGTAGGCAGACAAGTTGTCTTCTCCACCACTTATTTTTGCACAGCTAAGTAGTTCCTCACTCTGATGCTGCATTCAGGAGTGGTGCTTCACTTAGATTCCCCTGTTAGGAAAGTGCACTCTTCTAGTTGCATATGAACATCAGCTCAAAAGAAGCTTAAATGCCCTCTTTTACACAACTGACACTCATGTCAAGGAGGGGACGTGGAAGAAGGTGAGCATTACTGAGATTATAATATAACTTATAATTAATACTAATGTAATATTAATATAATTAAAAGGTCTACTAATATTATGTAATTATGAATATAAAAAACACCAAGCATCCTATAAGGCTCGTTTTTGCAAAACTAAGTGGAGTCTGAAGCGTTATGAAAAGCACTTGCCTCTCCTGCCCAGCTGTATCCCAGAGCTGCAGAACTGTTTGCTCTCCATCTACAATGAGAGTTTTCATTTGAAAATCAACTCCTGAAAAGAAATATGAGAGTGGAGAAGAGAGTAAATCATTCCATTAGCTTGCTACGTTAGAGCCCTCTTTTAAGATGAGAGAAGAGCCAATAAACCAAAGCTCAGTGAGGTAGAAAGGAATGAACACGGCCTTCAAGAGAGTGAACTTCAAATACTAATTGTAAGTCAGATCACACATATGCATACAGATACCCTGTCTGCAGACTGGCTGATGTGGGGAAGGGCTTAATCTATGGAAAACGGAACATCTACGTTCTGTTTTCACAGATGATTAGATGACTGTCGTATTTGTGTGTGTGTGTGTGTGTGTGTGTGTGCATTGAGTGTACATACACGTAAGAATATGCATGTTGTATATATATACATATATGTACATGTGTGTTATGTATATATCTGATATGTATAGGTGTGTATGTGTAGACCTATGCATGTATACATGTATATTATGTATATTGTATACATAAGAACACACATAATATTGTACATGTATATGTAGTTTTGTGTGTATGTTTGCATGCATACATATATGCATGTACATATGGTACACTGTGATTACACACATAAATTTACACCTATGTACATGTCATGGTCTCTAGCAACCAAACCAAATACTGTGTAGTCTGTTTATGAACTAGTGAACTTTCAGGTTTGTTATTTCAAAGGTGTATCAGAGAATACACCCTATAAATGTACAAAGTCACCCATTGTGAAAAGGGCAATCAATATGTTCTAACATTTCTGGTTATCAAACAAAAAACTCTTTAAATAAAGAAGAAAATATGATAATTTATATATCCTCGACTCCTTTAACTGATTATTATGTAAATTTGGGACATCTAGATAAAACTTTTTTTGATGCTAATGTAGAGACAGAAGATGGAAGCATACATCTGGCTTTGATTCTGACCACAGTGACAAACTGGTCACCAATACTGTCACTGCAGCAATATCGCCGACATCTTATCAGAAAGACTTTTCCTGGCCACCTTGTATAATCCTGCACTTTTTTTCAAATTTCATGCTTTTAAGTATTTTTCCCCCCTTTAGTCTATTCCTTTCCATTGGGATATAAATTCTCTATAGGCTGGGATTAAGTCAGCTTTCTTCATTTTGTGTCCTTAGCACCTACAATAGAGCCTGCCTCTAGGTGGGACTTAGGATACATACGCTAAACAAACGAATCCAACATCTCCAGCTCTACACTTGGATTGTTTGATCTGACATACTGCTGTTATTTATCAGTTTTCCTCAATAATGTGAGATTTTGCCCAAAACACAGAACCATTCTGTAGACAAGGACACACACACACACACATGCTATATATACATACATACATATATATATATATTTGAAAGTATACAGAGAGAGAGAGAGAGTTGTGTCTGTATATCTGTGTATATAATCCCTAAAAAAAAGAAAACCAAGCTAAGAAGTTCATCTTCCCATTACCAAATGAATCAGGGGCCATACCCAATGTGGCACTTGTGTTTCCTCGAAATTCATTCTTGCAAAGTCTCATGAGGAAACTGGATTTCCCCACTGCAGCGTCCCCAGCAAGCACAATCTTGTAAGCCTTCTGTGAGCTAGCAGACTTGGAGTTATCACCTGCCACATCTGTCTAGAGGAAAGAAGCCACAGTGAGTGATAAGGGTAGTGCCAGTTTTCTTCTTAAATAAGTACCATGGCACAGAAAGTTATTAGTGTTCATGAAGGGAAGTGTCTTGGAAGCTACCTACCTGGGGTGAAAGAGCAGAGATGGGTTTTCTTGAAGAACTGACTATGCTGCCTCCACTAACAGACCCTTGGGACTTCCAGTCTAAAACAGAAGCCACACCTTCTGAACCATATGTTTCTTCATCCCTTATATCAGGAACCTGTTTTGTAAAAAGCGGTTAAAAATAAAGCCTTCATTACACATATACATCATGAATTAAAGAGAAGAAAACTATATAGTTCAATCTCCAGCCAATGATGTTATGGAATAGAGAAGCCTTGAATGGCAAATCTATGAGAACTTCTTCCTAATTTGATGGAAAACCAAAACACTACTGACTAAGCTTCAAGTTTATGACATTTATAACAGATTCTTATGACAGATACAAGTCAAAGATGGTGAAACAATCCAATCCAAGGCAGGCCTCGGAGGGCAGTGGTTTCTCGGCTTACATCCATGTCTGAAGCGTCACCGGCACAGTTCTCCTGCACCCTCTGTGAATTCCGAAATCCCCGCTGGTGCTTGTATTCCACTTCAGAGTCGTACTCATTGGGATCTCTCAGGGTAGACAAGCCACTGTCAAAGCAGCTCTCAGGCAGGCTGTCGACTTCATAATTCATTCTCTGCATAGGATCACAGAGGGCCAATGAGTCACAGTCCTCATCCACATACGAAGAGCGGGATGACCTGGTAATGAAAGAAGAGACTGTTTTACCTGGGAGCTTGCAACTCTCAAAAATGCACAGGTGACAGACTGTCAGGGATGGGGTCAAGAATACCAGCATCTTCAATTTCCAAGAGCAATGATGAAGCATCAGAGAAATAAAATGTTCAAAGCAACAGAGGGTCTGTTGTGGTGGCACATGCCTGTAATCCCAGTGGCTTGAGAGGCTGAGACAGGAGGATTGTGAGATCAAAGCCAGCCTTGGCAAAAGTGAAGCACTAAGCAACTCAGTGAGACCCTGTCTTTAAATAAAACACAAAATCTAGGGTTGGGGATGTGACTCAGTGGTCAAGCATCCCTGAGTTCAATACCCAGTACCCCCCAAAATAAGCAAAATCACCTTCTTTGTTTCCTGATATAAAAGAGATCCACATGCAATCTCAAGCCACATTAATAAAAATGGACATAGAACATGAGCCTTTTTACTTCAATGTGATCAAGACCATATTCTGAATAGTGTCTCTGTTTTTGGACAACATCTCTATTTAAAGGGGATGCTATAAACCAGGCTTGGATAGTTGCCTCAGATACATGGACTAGTTCACTGTACTCAAGTCTTGATGGGTTTTCTCTTCAAATACTTCAAGAGAGGACAAATAAAGGAGAACTCTTCTAAGTATTCTAAAGTTGCATAAAACAAAATAAGGATTAACTGATAAGCTTTCTGGGAGTCAGATTTCGGATCAACATGGTGAAAATGACAGGCAATGAGAAATGTGTGCTACCAGAATGCTCTGACATGAGATGAGTTTTCTGTCACTCCATGTTGACACATTTGCTGGAAAGGCCCTTTTAGAAGATGCTTCATCAGATAAACCTAGAATTTCTTATTCAGTGGATCCTTCCATTTGTGAAAATCTAATATTTTATGGGTGGGGGAAAAACTAACATCAAGCAAGATAATTCAAAGAAATTGCATACTTTCCTAGTTTGCTATTCCTTTTTCATAAGAATCAAAGCTCATTTTGAAATAAAACAATGACTAGGATTTATTTAGCACTCCCACCACATATCCATGCACTATTCTAGCACTCTGCCTACATGACTTATGGCAAAGGGGATTGGGAAGGGTAGATGGTCTTCAAATGGAAGAAATAAGAAGAGATAAGATATACTTAGAAGAGAAAGGGTGATCTTAATGTAAATAAGTAGAAGTATATAAACCTGAGGAGACAAAAACATTTTTGAGCCATTAGCAAAATTTTTAAAATTAACTAAAAAGGTGATTTAGCCACTATTCTCTCTCAATACTTGTGCAAGTATAACATCTTTATTCTAATACAGGAATTTCATATAAGATATTAATTTATGTAGTTAGCCAGGTGTGAATATGTGTGTATGTGTATATATATTTTTGCACTGCTTCATAATTTATAAAATTCTTCTTCTGAAATTGCATTTAGGTCAATCTGTGAGGAACAAAAACCTTTTTTTTTATTCTAATGTAGTACTGACTACTTCAGTTCCATTCTTCATTAATACTCTTTTTTTCTTAACATATTTCTATTTTTGATAAGGGGCAAAAAATAAGCAAAATTCTGAATTGAGAGACTATCTCATAAATATCTAGTCTCTAAATTAAAAACAAAGATGCCAAATGGATTTTCACAAACTCAAATAAAGTAAACCACTCTTACCTGCCCTGAGATTTTCATTACAATTAGCTATGTAAAAAATCATGAAATGAGTTATTTTTTTGTTTATAGTTCTTACAAAAAACACAAGACCAAAACAAACTTGCAATTTAAAATTAAATAAAGCTACACAAACTATAACACGTAACACATAACAAGCTTTTATTAAGTTTTTACATTAGTATCAAAAAGAAAATACAATATTAATAAAACTTCACATATCAAATTAATTACCCCCTAGAAAGGAACAACAGTACAGATAATGATGGCCTCCAGTTCTATTTCCACAGGATGAGCACTTGAGAGCTACATTTGCTGCCTTCCCCAAAGAGTGCACCTTCCCCACAGCCCCTTCCCCTTCCTCTCTCTGCTTCCAATCTCTCATGAACAAAGCAGTGCTCCTCTACCATGTCCTTCAGCTATGATGCCTCAGTTTGGCCCAGAATAGACTCAGCTGACCATGGACTAAATCTCTGAACACATGAGCCAAAATAAATGTTTTCTCCTCTAAATTGTTCTTGTTAGGTATTTTGTTTACAGCAATGAAAGTCTAACACTCTGTTACTCTGAGGCCCTGGTGATATGATGATATTATCCCTCAGAATACAGTGTGGAGGAGTTCTCAGTCCAGTACTTGTGAACCTTATTCATGGTGTCTACTCTTTCCAAGAGAAATCATGGTGAAATTTCTAACATAATTCTTCATTATGTACCCTTTCCTACTACTTGCTTAGACTGATCTGAAATATTAGTCCAGAAAAATGCATCACAACTATATAGTTTTAAAAATCTATATTTCTCAGTAACGGAGTAGTCAGCAGCTTATAAATCAATAAACCATTAAATTTTATTTAAGAAATCAGTGAATAATAAAAAGATTTTACACCAAGATCTTTAGATGGTATCTTCTTCGAAGTGATCACCAATAAGCTTTGGTATCAGAATTAAGAAATCAGTGAATAATAAAAAGATTTTACACCAAGATCTTTAGATGGTATCTTCTTCAAAGTGATCACCAATAAGCTTTGGTATCAGACCTTCCTGAAGGGCAATGTGACCAGGATATCATGCACATTATTCTCTATACCCAAAGAATCCAAATGAAAGGGGCTGTACATGAGTTACAAAGTTGCAAAGACACTGTGAGCTGGAAACTCTAGTTCATGCATTCACCTCTACTTCCAGACTTTGACATAGCATAAAATTAACTTTTTAATGACCATCACTGTACATACGGGTACACATATTCGCATGCAATCTTTGTTATTACTAAGTCTCAAGAAATAGCAGGCCCAATATTTCACTTTATTTGGTTAAAAATAGGGCTAAATTCTAATGTTTGGAATTTCTCTGTGGCTCCTTTAATACAGTAGTTCATAAACCTGTTCTGGCCAGGCTTCTATCTGTGTTGAATGTTTCCTCTTTCTGTAAAATAGTTCATATATTATGCTGATCTATTAAACATTGACAGATCATGACAATAGCCTCAACATCATATACCACAATATCAGTAACTCAAGTTACAATTCTCAGAGTCCACTTTCAAGAAACAAGACATGATTAGGGATGAGGTAGTGGCTGGCATGAATAAAAACAAGTCATAGCATCTTAAGGAAGTAATTTTTCACTCTCTGAAACATTTTTTCTTATAGTTTTGACATGGTTCACATTTTAGAAGCTTAAAGTAATATCACAGAAAATATAAATTAGTGCCCCAAAAATATTCCATTATTTTAATTCACCTCAAGGAAATTTGTCCTCATTTTAACTTTGATCTAGAACTCAAAACAATAAACAAGTGTTAACATACCTGTCATATCCCAGAGGTTGAAGAGAATGACCATTAAATTTGGGACTGCTTCTAGATATCGTATTCCCTGGTGATACATTATTTATGCGCTGCAATAATAAATATTTAATATTCCATGTAAACATTTTATACACACACACCCAATTTAACTTCTAATGTAACTGAAAGTTTGGTATCTTACATGAGCAAATGTGAACATGAAAATCAATTGAAAAATTGCAGCTGATGACCACAGTCATCAGATCTTAAGATCATACTCTACTACAAATTCCACAGAGACTACCCAGGTTACCCAGATATTCCAGGACACTGTAACATCAACTTCCTTGGACATATCTCTTCTGGAACCATAACTTGACTTAGTGACTGGCACTGGAATCTTATGCTTAAGCTGACCCTCAAAAGTATAATAAGAGGCTTCAAGACAAATGCAATATTGGGAAGGTCCTCAAAATTCCAAATGGGGCTTGGCTTACCCTGTAGCATTTAGAATCATTTTCCTGGTGATAGGTTATTTATGCACTTAGATACATACATTTTTAATATTCCATGCAAGCATTTTACATACACATACAAATAACTGTCAATCCGATGATCTCCCTATCATAAAGAATACTCAACATGTCTAAACTCACCCCCTAGTGATTCTGCTCCTCTTAATTGGCAAAACAATATTTTTAACACCATGAGCCTCCCTACTCTTTCTCATATTATTGCTACTCATATGTATACATCTTAACTACCTGTTACATTATAAACTCTTCCAGGTCAAAGATCATATATGTCTTTCTCTAGTTTCTTAGAAACTTAAGAATTGGTTAACACCAAGACATTTATTTCTGTAGATGGGTAGCATATTTTTAATTTAGAAAACTGGTCTCTGTATTTTTTGGAAAGAGCTTCTTGAGCTTTCTCATTATAAGATCCATGTGAAATTCTCCACTAAGATATTGCATGATTTCACCACTTCCAAATTATTCAATCACTAGCAAGATGAATTACAAAATGTTATGGCATACCAAGCATCTGTTGAATTTGCTGTAACTGCTTTCAAGGGCACTCCTGAGGCCATCATTACTGTCATGCAGCTTCCGGTTAGCTGTTCTAGATAGGCAAAGTGTTAGTGGGGATCTGTATTAGCACTTTCTTTAGTCAGTGATGTTCGGAATGTAGAACTACTTGTCACCCTTTGCAGCTTTCTCCCATTCCCCTTCAAACCTCAGAATCTGAGATCACAATTCAATATCTGAAATACAACAACTGATTAGTTATCTCTGTTAAATATCTTGAGGTATTTTAGAAATGAATTAGCTAAGAGGTGGAATCCGCTCTTCCTTCATGTACCTTTCCTGTTTATTTCATGCAGGTCTCTGTTTCCCAAATGCCTGAACCCAGACAGCCAGTTCACACATCCCAGTGGCCAAGCATGGCCAGGCATGGGTACATTATCCTCTTGCTACTCCTTCAACCTACCCATGGAGTAGTGGGACTTGTGTACCAAGTAAACACTTGGATCCTGATCTCAGACAGATTTGGATTCAAATCCTAACTGAAGTACTTCCATATGACCCGATGAAAGGCCCTTTGCATCAGAGCCTTCCCCAGCTACAAAATGAGGAACAGAACTATTGCCTCACAGAGTGGCTAATTTTCCCTGCTTATGGCCACTTCATTTTTGCTCAGTTCAATTATCACTTCCTCCAAGAAGACATCTTTGACCTTCTTGGGCAGGCCAGAGCTCCCTTAGGGAATAAGCAACTTTCCTTTATTATCCATTCTCTCACCTGATATTTTGTATTTATTTCTATCAACCAGTTTCCACATTTCTTCTCTAGACTAGTCCTATAAGAAGAGAGATTTTTTTTTTCCTCTTACTTGCTACTCTATCCACAGCTCCTGGCATATCTGACCCATAAAAAGTGCTCACTGAAAAATCTACTGAATGAATGAATGAATGGATGGATGGTGGACAAATTTATGGACTCCACAATTTTGCAGGAGAGACTTAATAAATATTCAAAAATGGTGAAGGAAACACCTTGTCAATCTTGACATTACTTCATTTGGTAAACTGAAAACAGAATGCTGCAGAGGTGGAAAAGGATGAAAGGGGAAGAGAAGGTCACTGTTTTGTGGGAAAGACATCAGGAAATGAAATTACTGCAGCGCAGTAAAGAAGTTGACAGAATGGATAGAGCATTTCTTGGGAAGAAGAATAAAAAAAATCCTAAGAAAAATATGCCTCTAAATAAGCATAATAAATTGAGAAAGAATAGTGACATAGGCTTTTTCTTGTGTCACTCATCACTCACCAATGTGAAAGGCTGACAAGCTCTGTGTGCAGAGTTGCAAAGAAAGCTGAGGTCAGGGTCGTTGCTCATTACAGAGGCATAATAAAGACATGCTAAACATACCACCTAACTTGCAAGACTATTAATAACTATGCTCTGTTCCCTGCACTTGAATAATTTATTTAGGATTAAACGCTTCAGAAATTGAGTGGACATGATGAATGCAGCACAGTGAGAAGAAATATACACTGACCTTCAAGCCCATCTGGACTTTGGAATATGGCAAATCATATAATACACAGCATGTGTGATATTAACAAAAAATAACTAAAATGCAAGTGCAATGAGCAGTTTATATGAGAACTTACTGGAGAATTTCAATTTGCCTCTCAAGACTATTTCGATCTTCTGTGTATTCTCGGATTATTTCCAGATCCCTGTAAAATTATATTTTGTGTTGAAATAAGAATTAGGTGTCAAGTCCTGCCTGATCTATACCTAACCTCCCAGGTCCTTTTGGACCCTTCAAAAGTCATGTATCCTTGACCACCATCTTCTCTCTCCCAGTCCTCCTGCTCTGTGCCCTGTAGTGTCAGCAGCCTCCTCTCCTTCCCAGCCTCTATCCACAACCTGTGCTTCCTTGTGCAAAGCTCTGCCCCATATCTGACATCATAAATGTGGAGCTTCCCCTCCTCACCCATTGCTCAGCACCCACCAGCTGGCCTGCCTCTGTTTCTCATTGAGATTGAACTCTGCCCTGGAGTTCCCTCTCCTGGGCAGTCATGGTAAAAAGTTCCCTTTCTGGAAAGTAATGGTACTTTAATCTTTAATCCTTCTCGGAACCTTCTCTGCCCTCTCCAAGCCTTATCTAATCCCAGCTCCTCTTATTTCCTCCTTTCCCACCTCATCCTGAGTACCTGCTCTAACCCTCCTACTCACCCTAAGTCATAGGGGAATCTACAGAACCTGGCTTTCTGGGCTAACGAGAGAAACACACTGCAATCCCCGTTGCTTTAATTACAGAAGCCCTGACTTCCTCTTCAGACTGTACCATTGTTAAGCAGACAAACCCATCAGCAGCTTCGCAAACCTCTTTAGGCCATCAAGCTCTCTCCAAAATAAGCAATCTAGTTACTCCCTGGTTGATAAAGCTAAAAGTTTCCCGGTTGTCTATAAGAATTTAAGTCCCTTAGACAAAAATTCTGGGTCCTTACACTATAGCCTTTTTCATGTTTTATTTTTAATCTTTCATTTTTCCATCCAAAGTTCTCTCTTTTTGTCTGTCTGCTTTTCCCCTAACCAGTCTTATTCCTCTCTTATGTTCTGGTTTGCTCAATGCCTTACCTGGGACGTCTCCAAGACTCTCTTTTCCTGTCCATAAAATGGAGATAAGGAAGGTCCCTAGTGGACTAAGTGGTACTATAAGTACAAAAGACAGCGCCTGGCAGACAGCACTGCAACCGGTTTTAGTTGTTATCACTGCTGCCTCTTTGCCCTTGAGGACACAAACCTGCTCTTCCACCTGCCCTAGCCTCGTGTATCCTCTTTAAGGAAGACTGAATAAAAAGAAAATTTCTTCTTTAATCACATGGCAGTTAACCCCAAACATGGCACTGAAAATAGTATTGTTTCTGACACTGTTTAGCGCTTACATTGTTTACCTCTGTAAACTTTTTTATTTTCCCAACTAAATTTGAAGTTCTTGAAAAGCAGAGACCTTATCTTTATCTTTTATTTTATATATCCAAACTTATAACTCCTCTAGATCTAAGGATCTATATATAACATACTTAATAAATGCTTTGTTGTTTTCTATTACAAGAACTTAATTCTGATTAAAGTTTGCAAACAAAAAACATTTTCCCCAAATGTTTATACCTCTTATGTATAAACATGTCTCTGTGTATTAGGTTTTATGTTATTAATATCAGCTTGCAAAACAAAAGCATAGAAAAACAAAATTAAGAGGACTACTCTTGTGGTTCTTATGTTGTAGGCCAGGATTCCTACTGGGAAAGCATTTTAACAAGCATAGACTCTTGATACTTTAGGTATATTCTTCTAGCTCCTGGTTGATACAAACTTTATTAAGCCCTGCACTGTCCTAAGCAGGCACTAATTCAAGCAATTAATCTGATTTCTTTTAATTAAACACACCAATAAACAAAACTTAGGAAATCTGTCACTCAAAGTACAATCCTTAGATATTATAGAACACATCAGCAAAAGTTAATGCAAAACCCTTTATTATTGCATAGATCACATAACCAAGCTTCAACCCCCATGATAATCATCTCAAAAAATATTCCATCCAAACTGAAAAATAAAATGCAAAGTTTCATACCTCTCAGAATTTAGACTCTGGTCAGCATAATCACTTTTCAAAGCATCTAGTTCACTCTGAAGAAAGGCTATGTTTGTCTGTGCTTCTAAAAGATCTTTCTTAACTTTCTGATTTTCCTAGACAAAAGAATGGGGTGGGGCATTAGATTCAGAGTTTCTTGCTCCTGGGAGAAATGAAGCCAAGTAGAATATAACCCTTACACATGTTACTCTTATCCTTTCCCAGTTCTTCAAATCTTGCTCTTCAAAGAATTAACTGTCTATTCAAGGCAATTTGACATTATTATAAATTATTAAAGTGTCAAAAATCTAAACCCTCAAAATCCTTCTTCCTTTTAATACTTGACACTTGTTAGAAAACTACAATAGTCAAGAGTTTATCATGAAGTACGTTAACACGCTATTGGCAAATTAACTGAGACCAAACATTTGAACACCTGCTTTACTTAGTAAGAGCTATAAAACTACTGATAAACATTCTGTGAAATTTATTGCACTAATTACCAGGCATACTGGCTATTTTTAACAATAAATCCTATCACCTAACCTTAAGTTGTATACTCTAACGCGTATTGGTTAGGGAATTTCTACACTCTTCACTTAAAAAAATCATGGGAGGCTTCCGGTTCAAGACAGTGAATGAGTACATAAGCTTCTCTTTTTCCCTTCTGAAATCCCAATAACATGAAATACCAGAGGAAATGAACCAGTGACACCTAAGGGAATGGAAGAGGGGCCATCAGCAGTCAAGTGACTTAAACATACTTATGGAAAAAGGAATTGGATGAAAACGTGCTGTGAAAGGAAGACAGTTAGGGAAAAGTGCTTGCTAAGGCCTCAATGTAATTTGGGTACCCCAAGGTTACACAAATGGAAGCTTTGTCCCCAGTTTGGTGGTGTAGAGGGTATGGAACCTTTAAGAGATGGAGCCTCGTGGGAGCCCCTTAGGTCAACTGGGGGTGCTGCCCTCAGAAAGGATTCTGGGACTCAGCTGCTGTTCTCCAGCTTCCTGTTTGGTGATATGATCGCTCCCTGTCACACTTGCTCTTGCCGTCTGCCATGAGGTCCTCACCAAAAAGGAGAGCTGATGCCAATGCAATGACCTTGGAACTCTAGAACTGTGAGCTAAATGAATGTTTTTATAAAGTCAGTCTGTCTTTGGCATTTTGTTATAGTAACCAAAAAATGGACACAGCTGTATAAAAGAAACATGTTGAAGGTTCTTCTGTAGAACACAAAAGGAGGCAAATAAATAACTAGGTCAAACCCCAGAATATGGGAATAAGAAGTGAAGCTGGAAATAGTGATTAATATTGTATATTAAGGCACCCACACTCAAGTATTTTCCCTCCCTTACCATAGTATAGAATAGCAACAGACAGATTTCCAGGGCAACAAGACAGATGATTTATTTAAAATAATTGAATGACTGCTTTTAGGAATGCTAAAGATGCTCCCTAAATATCCCTAACCCACTTATTTTGGGAACTGGGGTCTCACAGCATGACAGCCAGCTTCACACATTGAGCTCCTAGGTAACACTGTCTTAGGGGAAACACTTTGAAGTTAACAGATCTGTTTACATAGCTGCATAGAACTCCCCACCACCTGTCTAAGATGATCAAGCTGATCCTTCAAGACAAAATGAGAACTAAGACCAAGGATTCCCAGGTGTGGGGGAAAAACAAAACAATAAATACTAGAAGAGACCCAAAAAATACTATTTATCTAGACAAACTCTCAACAAATGATGAGGGGAAATTATACATGCTCAAATATTCTAAAAATGAGAAAATGTATCTCTCACATATCCTTTCTGGAGAAGCTTCTCTTAAGAATGGACTATAGAAAATGAGAATGACAACCCATAAGGAAGGAATTTATAATATGCAAAATACAAGGAAATACAAAATTCAAGGAAGAATCCTATGAAAATAAATTCTAGGATGGCACATGGCTAGATTGCAAGTTTTAAAAAAGGTCAGTCTCATAAAATCTAAAATTTCGTGGACTCCAAAATTAGTATTATTAAGAGAAAAAAAATGAACCAAATTCTATACACTAAGAAAATAAATAAGAAGTCTTAATGTATCAATGATATTGTGAAGACAACAGGATTTCTTTTTATATGAAACCAGGAACTCAATCATAAAAATCCAAGAAATGTTTACCAAAAAATCCAAGATTAGTAATGGTAACACAACAGATATAAATGTTATCAATTTTTGCAGCAGTAAAAGTAAAGATCTGGTGGTGAAAAGATAGAAAAGGGAGAAAGAGAACAGTTGGAGGAAGTTCAGGGCATCTCGTCTTACAACACCAGAGCTATGAAGTAGAGTCGATGACAAAAAAAAATGGGTTATTATACTGAGTAAAGTTTAACTTCCATGTCTTTATTAAATAAAAATAAATAAAACCATTTATAATAAATGGCATATTGCTGAAGGGAAAAATCTGCATATATAACACCTTTGCTCAAAAGTACTTTAAAAACTTTCTCTAACTATGGTATCAATTTCTCATTAAGTTCCCATTCCTAAAGCACTGAAATAATCGTGTGATTATGTCTATGTTGTCTAGCAGGAAATGTAATTTTGAAAGTGAAAAGGTGATTCTTACCATTGATAAATCATAAATTTGTTTTTTTAATGCTGCTACGTCTTCTTTTTGACTTATGTGTTTTGATTGTTCTTCAAGCTGAAAGGACATATAAAAGCTGTAACTTCACAAATTTACTGTCACTGAATTAAGTTTAGGAATATCCCTGAATAGAGATATGAGAATTCTTCAATTTTCAACATTATATATGACTTTATACATCATTAAATGACATAGAATCCATAAAGAGTTTAAGTTAAGTTTTTATCTTAAATGCCTGAAAAGAGGTTTTGTTGTTAAATTAATTTTCTTAGAAATAGTGAGAAAGCCTTATTTTGGAAAGCACTCAACTATAAAGCAATCCAGTCTTTGCTTTGTTCAATTATGCTGCATCTGAGTCTGGACACTTCCATTCTCTGCATGTAACACTTCCTATGCTGCATGGTAATTGTTTTATAAATGTCTTCCTATCCCTACTAAAGTCTAAGATTTTTGTAGAGCAGAGTTAGAGTCAGATTCACCTATGTTTTCATCATGGTGAATTCAAGAAATATTTATTAAATAACTGAAACCAATAACATGTAAGCAAGATATGAAGATAGACACACACACAAACACACTCTCACACACACTCTCACACGCACAATTGTGTAAATGCATACATGTGCTTACTGCTTGACTCATTAGTATTACTAGACTAATCTGGTTCAACCTGGGGAGCAAAAGTGTCCTTTCTATAAAGAGTTTCCATCTCCTGAAATGGAGGGGATTTGTGGGTGTGCATTTCTGGAATGTCTATACTTTGATCAAAATATATCTCATATCTGATAAAGTGTAAGCACTTCAGCTCTGGATTTTCTTCATCTTGACAGATGATAGCAATGGAAGGTTTTTACACAACTACATCATGACTACCACATGGTTGCTTGTGACTGAGAAGAACACTGTGTTTTACACACATTCTGACTTTGCAGAAGAAAAGTTATGGGGGGAAATGAGTTTCTCAGAACCAATGACATAAGTTAATAGCAATAATAAATTTGCACACATTTCTATGATTTTATTATTGCCTTTAACATACTGTCACATGAATCATCTTGTTTTTTCATATAATAACCAGGTAAGCAGGAAGTCTGGTATAAGTGAGAAGGCACAACTTGCAGTAAGATGACTCCATCAGTCATTAGCTGTGTAATTTTGATCAAGTTATTTGCCCTCTCTGGAACTCATTTGTAAGAGTAGCATATTTACAGCTTCTTCACACAAAAAACAATTTATAATTAGAATTCTTAATTATGGAAATACTGAGATACTGAGGCTGATCCTGGAAGTCAAGTTGCCACATAGCTACCTTCTTTAGTTTTTTTATGGTAACCTGAAGGTCTCCTACTTCTGTTTCATACTGACGTCTGAGATCACTGAGGGCTTCCTCTGCTTTGCGTTTCTCCTAAAAGAAAAAAAAAATAATTTGTTTATTTAAGTAGGCTTAGCCTTATATAATAAGAAGCCTTCAAAAGCTCATAAGTGAGAAGCACTTTGTGTCAAACTAAGCTGAATTCAATTGTCCTGCGTAGGGAGGGTGACGGGGATTGCAGGAAGAAACCAGATGGCTTGAGATGTGCAGAGGGTCTGGAATTAAAACCTACAGATATGGAAGGATCTCAAGATCCACATGCATACACCACCTTGAAGTGATACCTTTAAGACTGTTAACATTGTGACACAGGGCCAAGAAGTGACAGGAAGCCAGTTTCATGGGGGTGTGGTCATACCTCTCTGCAGAGATGCATGATCC
The DNA here is from genome assembly GCF_052094955.1 of Ictidomys tridecemlineatus. Lineage (NCBI taxonomy): Eukaryota > Metazoa > Chordata > Mammalia > Rodentia > Sciuridae > Ictidomys > Ictidomys tridecemlineatus. The sequence continues at coordinate 130,152,533 of NC_135480.1, read as the reverse complement.
CAAATGTGGATACCCTGCCGAGTTCAAGGGTCTTACTACTCACTTACTGGTAGTTAAGGTTGGGCAAACTACTTACCTTATGTCTCCATTTCCTTATTGCATGACTGTGAGAATTAAGTAATTCAAATAGATTAAATGATGCATATAAATTATATAACCCCCATAAATTAAATGATCTAAATAAATACTCGAAAATTAAATGATCTGCATAAGTTGAATAATCCATGGAAATTAAATAATCTATGTGAAAGACTGAAGAACAACATTTTCCCTAACAGCATCTAATTTTTTTAAGGAGTTATCTTTATTCACCTGTACAATAAGTACTGCTCATTTCACAGGTGGATGGAGACACCAAAGCCTTACAAGCAGGTGTTAACGCAGGCAGCATCTCTGACATAGAAACCAACTTGGATGCAAGTATCTTCACTGGATCCATGGCTATAAAACCAAACCTATCGCCTCTATAGCTTAAAGATACTTTACTCAGAGCTAAATAAAGAAAATCATTTCTACCTACTTTATGTCATTCCCCATCTACAACAGGCAGATGCTGGGACAACTTATTACATGATGTAGGTAAGAAATGGTGGTGGTTCCAGTCAGCTCTTCACAAACTGACATGGGAGGAAGACTCATTCTATGAGACGGACATCAGCCTGAACCCCAATTACACAGGCACTAGAATAAAACCACAACTGATGTCACGTATGAATACATATGCAGAGATGATAAATACAATTTAGCAAACTGAATTTAACAATACATTAAAATAATAATACATCACAACCAACCAAGGATTATCATAGGATACAAGTTTGTCTTAACATTCAAAAAAATGATCAGTGTCATTCACCACATTAATATTTAAAAAAAAGAAAGAACAACCATATCTTAAACCATGGATCCTAAGTGTAAAACCTAAACAAAATGTAAAAACAAAATGTAAGCAACATACTGTTAATGTACAGCAAGCCCATGAAAAACTCAGGCAGAATAATTCTGTTTTTATAAAGTTGCAAAATGTACTGTTTACATGTACATAACCATAATAAAAATAAAGACATCGCTAATAAACTATTCAGAGAAATCTTTATAGAATGAGGGATGGGAAGGGTAGCCAGACTTTAAAGGTACTTGCAATGTTCTATTTCTCTGGTGCATAGGGATTCACTTTGTAATTCTTCATTAAAGAATACAAAATGTTCTAAATCCTCATTTGCCTATAGGGTATACTTAATTAAAAATTAAAATTTCATCATAAAAAATAAAATGTAAAACAAAATGTAAAGTGTAAAACCTAAAACAATAAAACTTATCAAAGAAAGCATAAGGGAAAACCTTTGTAACTTGAGCTAATCAAAGATTGTTTTAAAATAACATGCCAAAAGCATAATTGATGAAAGAAGAAGTTTATAATTAGACTTCATCAATATTAAAATTTTCTCCTCTTCAAAATGTACTGTTAGAAGACTGAAAAGAAAGGACACTATTTGAAAATGTTTCTAGGTCAGGTGTCTGATGAGGGGTTATATTCATAATATGTAAAGAACTATGAACACTCAGTAACAAGAAAATGACATATTTTTTAAAACCAGCAAAAGATTTTTATAGTTCACCAAAGAAGTTACATACATGGCAATTAAGCACATGAAAAAATCCTCAACACCATCAGTCATTGGAGAAATGGAAACAAAAGCATAACAAAATTTCTCTATACACCTATTCCAATGCTAAAGGACACCATTCTCATACACTGCTGAACAAATACTGGGGAAATCAGTTTACAGTATCTTAAACAAATAAACATATACCTACACAGATGATCAAACTATTCCACTCTAGGAAATTAATCAAGAGAAATCAAAGTATACGCTTACATAAGTTCTTATATATGAATATTCATAGCACCTTAATTTGCAATAGCCAAAACCTGGAAATAAGTGTCCTTCAATAGATGAATGGATAGACAAACTGTGGATATGATCACAAAATGGGATACCACCACATATAAAAAGAATATAGATAAATGGCAATATAATGTATCAGAGTTATAAAATAATTGCACTGAGTAGAAGTCAGACAAGAAATAGTTCATACTGCAAGATTCCACTTATATGCAGTTCTCAAAACTTCAAACTAATCTTTGGTGACAAAAAAACAAAAGGGTGGTTTCCTGGCAAGGAGGGACAAAGAAGGAGGGAAGGAAGGTTGTTAAGTAAGGGGCATAAAGAAATTTTTATGGTAAATAGAAACATCACAGATGACAGATGTTTTGTGTGAGGATGCAAACTTTACATATTCTACACTTTAAATATTCTATGCAGTTTATTGCATGCCAAGTGTATGTTAATAAAACTGTTAACAATATTAAAAAAAATAAGAACCTGAAACAATGCAATATACCCTCTACGGAGAATTGTCACCAAGGTCAGGAAAAGATGAATGTGGTTGGAGAACTAGGGCAGGGCATCAAGAAGTTGCGATTTTATCTGAGCTTTGCATTTTGGCAAAATGGAAGAAATGGGACAATAATCACCAAGGCTAAGAAAATGGCTGGAGCAAAAGCAGTGCCCTCAGCAGTGATGCCATTGAACCAAGACCCCGGGGAGCTGCGGAGAGCCATGGTGACTGGGGGAATGTTAGGGAAAATCTTTAGTGAGCTAGGACATAACATTCCAGAGGGACTGTGACTAGAAGAGTGTGAAGTGGCTGTTGGGACAGGCTGGCCAATAGGTTTCCTTCCAGTGCCAAAGCACAGTGAGGTCCTGTGAGTTCCTGGACTGGTGTACTGTGGCTGCAGAGACCACATGCCTGTAGCAACTTGCTAGCCATGTGTGCTCTCACTGCAGGATAAAAAAATGTTGCCACAGGTGGCACCACTAGTAAAAATCCCCTTGCTGGGAGCCTGGACCTTCTGTGCTTACACCCTGTCACTGAGAGGAATGTCCAGGAGCAACACCCACAGAAGTGCTCCATAAAGATCTGCTGAATAAATGTCCAGTCTCAGAAACTCACGTCTTTCCGAGTCTTGTGTTCTGCAGCCTGAATTCTCTGGTCCATTTCCTCTTCCAACTCACTCAACTGCATGGCTGCCTTGTCCTGGGCTCTGAAATTCAAAAGGCGGCACAATGAATGGTTCATTGTATACTTGGAATAGACAATGAAGAGAACCTTCCAGCTCATCCATTCTGTACAGTGTTATTTTATAGGTGAAGAGAAATGCCCCATTTTAAATTATATTCCCCATTCCTTCCAGGTAATAAAATAAGATTGGTAATGTGACCATTCAGGTATAAAATGACTAGACATTAAATAAATGAGATAAACTTGATTACATGATAGTAAGTTAGACTGTGGCAAAAGCACCAAATCACTGAGACTCTCAACAAATTCTTAAAATTCTTTTTGTTTTTATGACTGAGTTATAACCTGAACCCCCCTCCTCACAAAACAAACAAACAACAACAACAACAACAAAAACTCCATAGCAAAAAAATGGTTATGATTTTAAATTTTCATTATATGAAACTCACAATGTTATATGCTAAAGTGAAAAGGGAATAGAAGAGGTTTCAGCACTTGTTTCTCATCAGCTCCTTGCCAAACTTCTAGAATGTAGATAAGGTTGCCATGTAGAAAATTTTTGTTTCTTTTATTAATGCAATTAATAAATCATCTCTCTATGGAGACAAAAGATACTGATTTGCCAAAAAGTTATAAATGGAAAAAATTTCAGTGAGAGGCATTCCAGGATTATTTTACTTACTAGAAATTGTCTAGAACGGACATACCTGTCACTTGATTGATGGTTGAAGTTTAAGATTTTAAAAACTTATACTTTCTTTTGTCCTCTCAGCTGCCTGTCTAACTATCTAGCTTTTCACTTGCATAATGCCTCATCTTCCCAACTAGATTACAAGTGACGGGACAGCAACCTCCATGAGGCTTAGAGAGTCAATTCCCTTGAACCAATGGCATGCTGTTAATAAAGAGTAGGGGACAGGATTTATATAAGATCATCCATCTTCTTTCTAGTTTGATGAGAATGCTATAACATACTACCATATTATTGAATTATTCACTCTCTCACAGCACACTTTGTTTATTAGTTTAACTTCTATGTACAACTACAGACAATTGTCGGGAATCCAAAGTAAATTCTGAGAAACATTATCATTTTCTGCTCTTGTTTACTTCCTCCTAATCATACAGCTTGCCCAGGGTTGAGTTGACCAAGTTTGGAAAGCTAACTAGTTCTATTTATAAATATTTGCTACTCCAAGTCTAGAACTTAGGCATCTCCAACACAATCAAATTAAAAACCAAATCTATATTGTAAATAGCAAGGTCACATGCCTTTTTTCCCTTTGTTATGATCATTTTTCTTCCAGCTATTCCTTCTAGATATCAAATTCCAAACATCTAGAACTTCTCAGGAAATGTCTTCTCTGCCTTTCTCCATTCTGTGTGTATTTGTGTGTGTGTGTGAGGGTGTGTGTGAGTGTGTACACGTGCACACGTGGTGTATAAATCAGGGTATTACATGATGACTCTTTTTGCCTAGCAATTTCTAATTCCTAGTAAAATGTCTAGTGTGCTAGGACTGTCCACTGTCACCTGGTCACTGGGAGCTCATCCTTCAAGTACAAGTGCAAAGTAAAATTACTACGACATCTCCACCCCCACGCCCCGCCACCACACATTCAGCTAAAAGCAGAGGAGAGAGTGGAGGTGCTTGCAAAGGATGGTTCACAAGCAGTCACTCAAGCACTTACAGTGAGGCCTCTCATAGCAAAAGAGGGGCCTTTAGGAGACTGCAGAAAGAGCCTAACTCCAGATATCGCCCCTCTGAGAGAACACAGAAGTCAGGAGGAGAGTAACACCAACACAAACAACTCAGCACAACATGACAGACTCACTCCACCTTGATAGAGAAGCCTGGCTGGCAGTGAGAACACAAAGAAAGGCATCCTTTTCTCTTCCCTTTTCAGTTTACATGATGAATCTTTAAAGGGTGCATGCTTGTGAAAATATGTGACACACATCTCTGTGTGGGTCTGTACATGCACATATGTGAATATGATTGTGAGTGTTTAATAGACAGTAGACACTCTCAAGAATCAATGCATCTGCTTGTCATGCCTCAAAGGAGACCAACTGTGGCTCTGGTCCAAACTCCAGGATGCACTACAGAATCTGGAGTCTGAGGATCGCCCTCTTGAAAGCCCCCTAGAAGTCAAACCTAAAGGCAAAGATCGGGGCTAGGTACATTTTAAAAATGTTCATGAGAAACTCCCTGTGAATAGTTCAACTTTTGCTTGACTCTAGGACTATAAGAACAGTTCTATTTAGTATTATAATTTTAAAACAATTTCTCCTCCTATATTATAATCCCCTCCAGTTACTCCAAAGGCTCATTCAGATAGTTTCAGCATTATGTTGAGGGCCTGTAGCTTCACCTGCACCCAGGCAGGCAGAGCAGCATGCTATCAAAGGGGCTGTGTTTACAAGTTCTGGGCAGAGAGCAGCAGGGTGCTAAGGAATAGGACACCCAGGAACTGTGCCGAACAAGATGTCCCCTCTTTCCCAACATATGCTGAAGACCGTGGTCCTTCTGGGGAGCAAAGAGCAGATGTTTGGATTATGATACATAAATTCTTATTTTGCACTGAACTGCTGTTTAAACAAGAGGATACCCTATGTAAGAAAGCCATGGCTTACATGAACTCTCCATATGACAGGATGAGTTTAAACAGTGCTTTGGCTTTCAGTTCAGGGAGAGGGCTGGCTGAGGAGGGTTAGGGAGAGGGAAACCATCATTGCTGAGCACCTACATGTGGTAGGCATATCTATTGAGGCACAACACCCTGAGGCTGTGAATATTTTTCATTCTCATTTTGAAATGCAGGAACTGAGACTTGGGGAGATTAGGTAACTTTCCCATGAGGTCTTACATCTGTAATAAGGCCAGGCTTCAAATGGAGTCCTGCCTACCTATCTGGATGAAATTCTCTGTGTGCTTCAAGGGGCTGGATAAGATAAGATAAATCTCTGAATTGCTCCATATGGAATCATTGATCCTGAACAGTTGATATAATAGGATCACAATGACCTACTGATACATTGATGGTTGACCCAATAAATCACTGCCTGGCTCAACTTACCCTGTGCTGGCTTGTTTATGGCTTATATCAATTCAAGTCATTTGCTACCCACGCCAGAGAATGAATTAGAGGAGCCTTAGTGCCACTTAGAATGAACTTCCATACCTCTTCACAGCAATGGCCAGGTTTTCCATTTCTGTGCTTTGAAGTTTGATCTCATGGATGAAGTTCTTGATCACATGTTCATACGGCTGAATTAGTCTTGGCTCCACAAGGTTGATGTTTTGATACAGGACGCTAACTTGCTCTTTTCTGCCAAAACAATTAAAATGAATCAATGAAAATGTCAAGAGGCAAATCTTCAGAATACTTTTAGGAAATAAAAACATAACTAAAGCAACAATGAAAGAAAAAGCAGCAATAGGATTAAAAGAACACAGCAGTGAGAGGTCTTGTGTTTTTCTCCATATTAGAAGATGGAGGGACAGGAAGGCAGTGGAAAAGCAGAAGAGCGAAATCCTGAGAAAAGGTACTTGTTTATTGTCCCTGCTGCGTTTAGGTTTCTGGTTTTAAATAGAAAAGTAAATGAATTTATATAAAAGTCAGATAACAGGAAACCAATTACCTAATTCCATATTTCATTAATCCCTAATAAGACGTGTTTTAATTTTTGCAGTCACAAGAGTGAATATAGCTATTATTTTATGGTGAGGAAAAAATAAGTTCATGTATATTCATAGTTTCATGTTTACTTGCACTATTTTTACTCACAAAGCTTCTGACAGCAAATGTATGGGTTTTTTCCTCACACCAATCGATTCTCTAATTTTCCAGCCACCAACAATATCATTCAGTTCCAACACTGCCCAAAGTTGGCACAACCCACCGTTGACTGCCCCACATCAGATACCATTCTCAAGCCCCAGGTGGCCACCTGTACTTCTAACCAGTCAGTTCCCATGACCCCTTGGTCCTGTTCAAGAATTTGCTAGACTGGCTCACAGAACTCAAGAAACAGTTTACTTACTGGTTTATTATAAAGCACACACTTGGAAACAGCCAAATAGAAGGGGTGCAGAGTGAAGGAACTGGGGGAGGGTTCGGACTTCCATGCCCTCTCCAGTCACACCACTCAGTCACTCTATGGGTTCACCAGCCCAGAAGCTCTCCATAACTTTTGGTTAGGGCTTCTCGTGGAGATTCTTCTTCTTCAATCTTCAGCCCCTTTCTCCTTGCTAGTCAGGAATGGGGCTGAAAATTCAAATTCTCTAATCAGGCTTTGCGTCTTCTGAATAACCAGCTCCACCCTGAAGCTACTAGGGGCCTGGAGCTCGCAGTAATCTCATTATAGGACAAAAGACACTCATCACTGTGAAGATGCCAAGGGTTTTTAGAACTCTGTGCTAGGAACCTGAGACAAAGACCAAGTATCTATTTCTTCTTGTATCACAGTATTTATATGTGACAGTCCTCATACTTGTCATAAAATAACTTTTTATTACAAGAAAAAATTTCAGAGGCATTTCAAAAGAAAAACTGACAAGATTCAGTAGCTGATATGATAGAGAATAAAGGAACTGGTTGGTGAAACTAGGGGTGCCCTTGCCTCAGTTTAGGAGCTGATGCCCTAAGTGGAGTTGAGCATGCTCTATGAGGAATGTGCCCCATATTCTTAGTTAATAAAGCCTACATAATCAGCTGCTATCAGTGGACACCATGTCTTAATAACCACACTAGTCCCCACCTGTTATGGTTTGGATGATATCTTCCAAAAGCTCCCATGTTAATGCATGAGGGTCATAATCTAATTCGTGGATTAATCCATGTGACTGATAATTTGAATATATTATTTGAATTAATATTTGAATATAAAATACTCTGAACTACTGAGTGGTAACTGTAGACAGGTGGGGCATGGCTAAAAAGAAGTCAGTCGCTGGGGGCATGCCTTGAGGATTGTACATATTGTTTCTGGATCCTCTCACCTTCTTTCTGCTTCTGGACTACCACAAGGTAAGCGGCTTTCCTCCACCATGCCCTTCCACCCTGATGTTCTATCTAATCTGGGCCCCAGAAGAATAGAATCAGCCAACCATGGACTGAACCTCTGAAATCATGATCTCAGAATAAAATTTTCATCCTTCAAGTTGTTCTGGTCAGGTATTTTGGTCACAACAACAAAAACATAACACACCACAACATCCAAAGCTTTTTTTAATTGATGGGTTGCATGTTCACCTTCTTTCCAACTTACATCAGAGACCATGCAATCTGATCTTCCTTCTTCTGACACTAACAGACAGCAATGCTTGTTGTTATTTAACACAAGCTGGAACTGTGACATGACAGTAGCACCATTTTTTTTTTATAGCAAAGAACATTTACACCAGTCGAAATAAATGCCACGGATTTAAGATACAGGCAATTCCTTGAGCCTGAAATAACTGACTTACAATATTAGTATGAAAAAAATTCTATAAATTTTCATCAAGTCTAGAAAAGTTAGGAATAGCTAACAATACATATTGTATTACTTAAAAATCACCTCTAGCCACACTTGTAATCCCAGCAGTTCAGAAGGCTGAGGCAGGAGGATTATGAGTTCAAAGCCAATCTCAGCAAAAGCAAAGTGCTAAGCAACTCAGTGAGACCCTGTCTCTAAGTAAAATACAAAATAGGGCTGGGAGTGTGGCTCAGTGGTCGAGTGCCCCTTAGTTCAACCAAAAAAAAAAAAAACCCACCTCCAGCACTTGTACAATTCTTATGCTTTATGATCTAACACTTTTATGTTACCCCCAACAATGCAAAAAGCTTTCTGTCCCCTGCTCCTAATGTGGAGAGACTACTTATCTTGATCTGGTAGAGCCATGGGACAGGCCACTACAGAAACAAGGATGCCTAAGAGCTTTCCACAGTCCAATGACACCAAAGTGATATCCACAGAAGACCAATTCATACCTATTCACTCAATCCATGCTCCCTGGACATTTGTCCTGTTACTCTGTTGAAGGCAGCCTGTTCAGATTCTATGGGGGCACAAGAAAGACAATGATAATCTCAAGCTTCAGTAATTGAAAAGCTATGCACAAAACCATCTCCAAACTGGTGGTAGAGATGATACTGTTAGATTAAAAAAAATTATGATTATAGTATTATTTCGTGAATGCTCAACAGATTTCAGGTATTGTACTAAGCAATTTGTATGCATCTTCTCTGAACACACAAAACAATCCTGTGAAGTACTTTTATTAACCCATTTTGCAGATCAGGCAGACTGAGGACCAGTTATGATCTGATTTGGGTCCCATACCCACCAAATTTATATGCTGAAGTCCCAACCCTCCGTATCTCAGAATGCAATTATATTTGGAATCAGGGTCTTTAGAGTAAGTAAATTAACATGAGGTAACTCAGGTGAGTTCTGATCTATTCTTATTAGTGACCTTATAAAAAGAGGAGTTTGGACACAGACATATACAGGAGGAAAACCATGTGAAGATGCAGGGGAAGAAGTCATCTACGAGCCAAGGAAAGAGGCCTCAGAAGTAAGTAACCCTGATGACACCTTATTTCAGAATTACAGTATCCAAAATCATGAGATAAAACATTTTTATTGTTCAAGCACCCCAATCTACTGTGTTTGTTACCACTATTCCTAGGCAGCCCATAGAGTCCAAGGTCATTTAGTGATTGAGAAGCAGAGGTGGGATTCAAACTCAGCCTCATGCTGGAGACTACCCAATCAACTATGACCTATTGTTTCCTAAATGTGCTAAACATTTCAACTTTGGCAAAAGAAAAGCGGAATTCAAAATCAATGCAAAGAACTATGAAACACCACAAAACACCATGTACATATTACCCTGAACCTTAAGCATGGCCCCAAGTACCATGTGGCTATAAATTCTCAAGGTCTACCAACTCTGTGCAGAGACTAATTATGATTCAAAAGAACTAACTGTTCAAGTTAAAGAGCATTAATAAACCTGGAAGAGTAAGTCACTTTATTTAGTGATTTAAAACAGAGAAAGCTGCCATCTCCTCTTCCATCAGAGCTAAGGACAAATACTGGTTCCAAGAGCAGTTAAAAAAAAAAAAAAAACAACTCTACTTCTGAGATTATCTCGTCTAATCTCAGGGTATAACAAGATCATTGAGTTCTTTGCCTTTGTCATTTACTAAACAAGGGCAGGATGAAAAACCTAAAAACTTTCTGTGTAATAGGAACTCAATTGCCAGGGACAGCCACTAAGAAACTGTCCTCTGGAGTCCTTGTTTACTGGCTAACTGGACAAAAATGAAATGCTCAGAAGTAGATGTCTCAGTAGATACCCTTATTTTCTACAAATTTCTAAAATGAAAAGAAAACATAATGACTCATAAATTCTCTTGGGTCATCTGCTGGTCCTAGCATTACAGAATTTCAAGAACAGTTTACACTGAAGTATATAAATAGGTTATTTTAAAAAATGTCTTTCACTAATAGAAAATATGTTGTATGGCTAACTCTTGTGCCAGAATTGCTGGATACTCATCTCTTCTGCTTCTTATTGCAGGGAATTTATGGAAACTGGAATTCAGGGAAACTGGATTTCCCAAAACCCCTGGTGTATAGGTTGCAGCCATGTTGGACCATTGATAGGGAACAGGGCAGCCGAAGAAATATAGTGTCTGTCTCTGTTTCTCTCTCCCTCCCTCCCTGTCCCCCCCCACCCTCTCTTCCTCCTTACTCCTATACCCTTTTCTTCCTCATCCTTGTCCTCACAGAGCAACTGAGGAACTCCAATATTGGAAAGTCACATAATGTAACATGCTTGGATCCCAGAGTCACCATGTTGAAGGAAAGCACACAGTCTTGACTAACCACATTAATCTGTCCTACACATAAGAGAAAAAATAAGTTTGTATTATATGAAGCCACTTAGACTTGGAACTCCTTTGTTATAGTCAGTTTAGCTTAGAGTTGGCATGATGGTTTCCTTTTTGAATATTTTACCACCCTCTTCCAAATGAATATACTTTTGGATCTCCTTACTTGATAGCTTCATATTAACCAAGTAATAAAACTTTTATGATCAAGGTAAATCTTTACCACCACCATCCACTCTCTTTAAGAGGGCATAAAGACTAGTCTGAAGCATTTATATTCTGAAGCAGACATTTACTGGGCACCTTATATATGCAGTGTAGGTACTGATTTAAATATTCACATGTATTATTCACTTATAATACATATCTCAGTATAACCACACGAAGTTTTCACCAGTGTTTCACTGAGGCAGAGGGAGCAGAGCTAGGATTCCAACTCAGTCCACCTAGCTCCAGAATTTGGCTTTCTAAGGAGGAAATAGCTCTTCATGCCCAAATCAAGTGATAAACTGGTTTCCTAGAGTCCCAAGTACATACCACCATTTAATAAAATGTCATATACTAAGTTTTAAAAAAATACTTCGAAGGAGGACTTGTGTTATTGCTTAAGGTCTATCCACATTACAAATGAACTCCCTGAAATAATGAAAGCATAACTGAAATTAGGATGAGATATTATTTGGTTTACTTCAAGGTCTCCGGGGGAAAACACTATATGGTACTTCCTGCACAGGCAGCTAAACCCCTGTGGATTCTTGGACTCAACAGCGCAGGCAGCACTGCTTGGTGTCAAGATAATCTTTCACTGGACAGTACAGTAGTCACTGGCCTCTCATGACATCTTTGCTCCTGACGTCAAAGGTTAAACAAGCAGCAGTCACACAATGGCTGTACACACAATTCTATTTCCTTCTGGATCTGACCCAGTTTGGTGCATGTGAGTGCCCAGAAGAGTGCCAAGTAGTGACGAGGCTTGAACACACCTTCCATTCATGAACATCCAGCCTCATGTAAGGCGATTACACTTGGACTCACAGATACCAGGGAGAACTGCTAGAGATGGGCTTGACAAACACTAGGTAAGAAGTAAAGGTCAAGTCAAATGAATCCATCAAGACAAAAGAGAGAGAGAGAGAGAGAGAGCGCTAAGACAGTCTCTAATAACAAAACCCTAAATTATTCCTGAAGAAATCAAAGGAAAGTCAGAAAAAAATCCACGCTGAATTACCTACCAGTTTTAGATGCTTAAAATCTGAGCCTAGTCATTTCTTGTTTACATGATGATTTATACAAAAGATGGTAGTAATGTCTAAATACTAATGAAAAAATTCACAACTTAAAATTTTAAAAACAATCCCTGAGAAATAAGCATTTGCAAACATTACCACTGAGGTTGAGAGGGAAATCAGATGTACTTAAAGAAAAAAAAAAAAAAGCAAACTTAAGATATGTAAAAATCTTCACACATTTTTTTGCTAAGATTAACATTTTACTTAGAGCCCATATATATTTATGTTTATGTATCTGCAATACAGTGAGCCTGGTATTTTAGAATGCCTGGATATTTCTGGTCTCAGGACGTTCCTGAGAAACAGTCAAATGCAGACAATACCACTCCACACTAAGAGCACAGTGACCCAGAGAGTTTCTAGAAAAAAAAAAATGGTTATCAGATGTCAAGTCTTGCTGCTTAAGCATTAAAATAAAGAGCTAAATTATTTATCCAAGCTACATGTTATACAGACCTAACCCCAAAGCACGATTTCTGAACAAAAGTGAACAGTATTAAATGCCAGTATCTTCATCATTCTAAACTAAGGTATGGCACAAGAGAACTGATGCTCTAACATCTGAGTACAAGAAATGAGAATATCCATGCCATTTAAGAGGCACCATGTGAAATCCTGGAAATAAAATGCTATAATCAGACTGAGTTTCTTCTGACATAAAGCTTATACATGATGGAAAAGTTCTGTGAGGATTAAGATGCTTTGTTGATAGCACAAAATAGAGGAACTAAGACAACCAGGGATGACCTGAAGCGTGTGTAGAAATCAACCAGGTAAAAAGCAGAAAGAGGGTAGGATGGGTGTGGCCTAGTCTAGGTACCCACCACCACAGGCAAAGGGAGTTCTACATCAGGTGGGGCTGCAGATGTCAGTAGGAACCAGAGGAGTGTATAGGGGCTGTAAGCACTAGTGAAAAGAAAAAATTCAAAAATGAATGTTCTCTCTGATATGCGGATGCTAACACACAATAAGAGGGGTGGATAGAAGTTAATTGGACTAGACAAAGGAGAATGAAGGGAAGGGAGGGGGCATGGGAATAGGAAAGACAGTAGAATATATGAATAAAAAACTAATAGAACTCCATATCATGTACAACCACAAAAGTGGGATCCTAATTAGACTACATTATACTCCATGTATGTATAATACGTCAAAATACACTCTACTATCATGTATATCTAAAAAGAATAAACAAACAAACAAAAAACCAGAGGGAGTTGGGCTGTTCTGAGAGGATGGGAAGCATCAAAAAACTTAAAGAAATGACATGATCCAGTTTGCACCTTAACTACTCCATCTTCACACAGCTTTGGCCGACGTGGAGAATTAAGGAAAGGATTCTGAAACAAATCTGTAGAGATAGAAATAAATCTAAGGGCATTCTCACTTAATCCAGAGATGTGGGACTTCAAGGGTTTTCACCAGCTTCTACTGTACTACAAAATAGGTAGAATTACAGACCATTAAAATCTGATAATATAATTATTTCTTGCTTTGGGGTTAAGAATAATGACCCTTTTAGATTCCCTGAATAAACCACACTGTAAGTGCAAAGACTTATCCTTTTCCCTTCATACAAATTACTCATTTAAGATGTGCTTTTATTATATAGTACACTTACTCCTGGAATAAATCCCCATTAGCCAGAAAATAGGTCTCAATGTCCAGATGCAGCCAGTTGCTAGAGCAGGAGAACATTAACTCTCCTTCTTAAGGTCCAATTTTGCTTTTTAGACAGAATATGTCTCAGCCCACTCAGCCCCTATGTCCAGGTCCCTTTGCCTGCAAATGGTCCCCATCTGTGTTCTTGCAATAGGCCTTTTCCTTTAATGACTCAATTATAGAATGGTTAGCTGGTTCTCCATTCTATAGAAAATACTCAGTGGTCTCCTCTACCTGGTCCTCAGTCAGCAGTTCTGGGAAGACAAGTTGGTCCAATGGCCTGGACTTTCCAGGCCTCTGAACAGACTGTTGCTCGATCAGAGGAGAATTTAGTCCAGGTGATAAACCACCAAGGCTTTATCCAGGACCCTCTGCCCAAGTACATCTCCTGCAGATGAAATTCTTTCCACATTGTGTCACCCTGGAAAATGTCTCAGTATTTTATCTGGAAAACAATCCCCAAAAGGTTTTAAAATGAAAAGTTCCTGGAAAATGAATTAACTAGATTCACTCAAAGTCTAGGAACAATTCAGATTGCAAATTGCTTTCTATTTAAAATCACAAACATTTAGTTATGGATAGTTTGCCAACTGAGACAGGAAAAGAGAAACAACAAGAGATGTTGTGCTGCAGGTTTAGAGAAGGCACAGCCTCAAAAGACCTGTGGGCTTCTGAAGTCATGAATGAATGGTACAGGATGTACATAATGGCCAGATTCAAATGCTCCCTTCACCAAATCCTAGTTTCATGACCCAGGACAAAGTCCTTAACCCTCTTGTGCTTCAGTTTCCTCAACCTTACAGTAGGTCTAAGAACAGAACCCTCTTAGGGTTGTTTTGAAGATAGACCACTCCTAAAGTACACTGGATATAACACCTTGGCATGCAGTAGATAATCAAAAGGTGTTAGTCACTGCTATGATCTGTTTTTACTCTTGATTCTACCCAGCTGAGTTGGAGAGAAGTAGGTGGTTGTCTCCTTATTAGTGCTGTGTTTGGGTGAACAAAGCCTTATGGTGTAGAAGTCCCATGGACAGAAATGTCTTCTGAGCACCACTGCTCTGGAATAATGAGAATAGGGTCATATCCAAGGTCTGCAACCGTTACAACTAGGGTGAGTAAATACTTTCTTTTAAGCACAAAATAGGAAACATTTTAGGTTTTGCAGGACCTGATGATCTCTGATATGACTACCTAGCTCTATCATTGTAGGTTGAATGCAGCCCCAGAAAATAAATAAGTGGATTAAGTATGGCTGTGCTACAATAAAACTTTATTTACACAATTGGCAGAGGGCCAATTGTGTATATATATGAAATGTTCCTCTTCATTTAAGAGTACTTATTTGCAAAACACCTTTACTCTCCCAGTATTTCTTATACATCAACTTACTTTGAGCCAAATTAAATGTAGATATAATCAGTCTCATAATGTTAGTATAATTTGGTGTTACAACAGTCATTGTTTACTGAAAACTTCTATTTTGGAAAATATGGCATTGAAGAAAAATTAAGCACGTAGTATCAGTCTCTATGCAAAATTTACTTTTAGATGACATCATTCACCTTCCCAGGTTTCCTGGAGACAGTCCCAGTTTATGCTTGTTGTCCTATTCCTGGTCACTTTTGTATTTATCCAGAATTTTCCCTTTCTAAATCAAAAAGTTGCATTAACCACTATCAACAATGATTAAGCCATATATTAACTGAGCATTTAAAGTTATCAAGGTTGCATTCAAATAAGCTGGGATGAGTTTGTGGATCTCCACTTTAACCTGGTGGTGTGTGAGACATCCACGCAGAAACAAGATTTCTCATTCACACATGGCTAACTCAGAAGAAAATTAGTGATAAACCTATCTCTTCTTTCCTGACCCTTTCTAGGTAGAATGCAACTAAGACTCCCTTTTAGGAACAGGAAACAGAATACTCACTGATAAAGTAAATTAAGCTTAGGCAAAAGTAGCTGGAAACAGTTAACTCTTTCAGGGATCAGATGGTGGTGGAGAAAGACTGCAGGTACTTTTCTCTGCTGGACACCAGGGTTGCCAGCCAACTATCCTGCTTCCTGTAAGATGGTCATTCAGCCAAATCAGTAAGAATTTGGGAATTATAGGCATCATGCACAACAAAATAGGTACAGACACTGGGCAGTCCTGACACTGAGAAATAGAGAATAATAAAATGGTTCTTGCTATAGTGATTCAACGATTTTTCATATGATCTAAACCTATAACTACTATTTTATTGGATGGTAACACTTTTATATTATGTAATAAACCCTTTTGACAGCAAATATCTCAAAAACACAAACAAAACAAGTCTGTTTGTTAAAAAGTTAATTACTAAATTTCTTTTCCTCAGAAAAGTTAATAAATGTATAATTGCTCAAAAATATGTGTTTACATCATAAATGAGGTGCCTAAGAAGGCATAACAACTAAATGCAAAGTGGTGTCCTGGATGGGATGATGGAACACACAGAGAACATTTAGAAAAATTGAGGAAATCAGGAAAGCTATGGATTTTGGTTAATAGTATCATATACTTCATTAATTGTAACAAATGCACTGCACCGAAGCAAGATACAAATAATAAGAGAAGGTAAGTACAGGTTACATGGGAACTTTGCATTACCAGTCCAATTTTTCCCAAACCATTCTAAAAAACTTAAGCTTATTTTAAAAAATAGCTGGTCAATATTTATCCTCCATGATGCTATACCACAGTGATACACATTAACTACACAAAAAAACAGAGACACATATTTCCTGAAGAAGCATCAGCAACTTGGTCTTCCAGAAAACTGTAAAGTTTGCAGTTTGACTCATGTAACTGCAAAAGGTTCATTTAAACACCACCCTGAAGCATGCCTTTTCCCTCAGGAAGGAAAGGGATTGTTATTCTAAATTAATTCTATGTCTTTTTTAGTCCAACTTTTTCTCACTAGCGCAAAGAGTAAAGCAATAGTTATTATGTTATTTCCATTAACAGACAAAACGTCCCCAAAATAAATGAGCTTAGTTTTATATCAGTGGAATGAGATTCTTCAAAAAGAATCAGCTGTATTAATTTTAATCATAATTTGTTTTTTTTTTTCCATCCACTGCATAGAATCAAAGTAAAGCATTCAGAAGTTCATTCTGTTAAAGGTAAAACATGCAACCTTATTACAAAGGTTATTATAAATTCAGAGCAAAATGAAATAATAAAGCATTGTGGTTCAAATTATATTTTTATTGAATTAAGAAATCTATGAGGAAACATGCAGTATTTCTGCATCTGACTTTGTTTATATTTAACATAATGTCCTCCAGTTCTATTCATTTTCCAAATGACAGGATTTCATTTGTTTTATGGCTGAAAAATATTATTCTACTATGTAGATATACCACATTTTCTTTATCCAACCAGCTACTTATGGGCTCTATGATTCCCTGCTACTGTGAATAGTACAGCTTCACATATAGGCCAGGAAGGGTGTGCAAAGGAGGGAGGGTCAGAGGAGGTAAGATAACAAGAACCACACAACTAGATCTAAGTAACAAATTCCAGTGGTCTACAGCAAATAGGGTGGTTAGAGCTTGCAATATCCTACATGTATTTTATGAATAACTAGAAGAGAGGAACTTGAAAACTCCAAACACAAAGTAGAAGATGTCAATAATCCTGATTTAATCAATACATATTATATGCATTATTGAAACATCATACTCTATCCCAAAATATGTACAATTATTATGTGTTAATTTAAAAATTGTTTAAAGTTTATTATTATTATTACACACTGTCTATATATAGAATTGTCACACTGTATCCCCTAAGTATGTATAATTAACATAAGAATTAATTTAAAAAGAAATCTGTGAAGAACAGTGGTACATACAACTACACTCAAACCAATCTTATTTCTGCCAACTGAAATTAAAGCTCTGTCAAATTTTTTAATATCTTTGTACACACAGTAATAGTATCTAAACTATATTAGTCAGTTTTTCATCACTGAGCAAAATGCCTGAAAAAAACAACTTAGAGAAGGAAAAGTTGATTTGGGCTCCTGGTTTCACAGGGTTAGTCCATGGTCAGCTGGCTCCATTGCTTTGGGCACAAGGTGAGAGAGGACATCATGGTGGAAGGACGTGGCAGGGGAAAGCTGCTCAGTTCAAGGAAGCCAAGAAACAGAAAGTGAAGAGCCAGGGACGAAATAAAATCTCGAGGGTACACACCTGTGACCTGCTTCCTCCAGCCATACCCCACCTGCCTGCAGTTACCATCCAGGAATCCATTCAAATCATTAATGCATGAACTGAAATAATCTACGGATAGACTTACAGCTCCCAAAAATCTAATCATTTCAACTCTGAACATTCCAGCGTTACCTAACTCTTGTGCTTTCCCGGGGACATCTCAATATCCAAACCATACATGAACTAAACATTTTGTAAGAGTCACTTTCTTCCATCTTTGTGGCCTATTATCATTTGGGGTTTGGAAATGTTTACATCTTGAAGAACTACTCAGCTAGTCATCCTACAAGCCTTGTGTTTCTCATAACTAACTAGTTCTCTAAGCTTTCATTATGTTTTGCTCAAAAAAAAAAACAGTTGAAAAACTAATCAAATCACTCCATAACAAGAGTTATAAAAATTACCGTCATCTTTTGAAGATCTTAGCAGATTGGAATTAATTGAAAACTATGCCTGAAACCAGAAAGACACCCAGGAACTAGAGATTAAATGATGAGCATAAATTTACTTCTGAAACTCTGTAATTATGATTTCGAATATCTCCATTTGAAAGAAAAATCAATTGATAGGCCTCCCTTATTTAGCTGATTGAATTTATAGCCTATAACTCTTGATATACATGATACTGTTTAATTAGTTACCATCCGGAAAGACGTGTCAAAAAATTTATCACCTACTTTTCTCTTTAAGAACCACTGATTTCTATCTACCTTGCTAGCTATCAAACACAAAGATAAATCAGTAAGTTATTCAGTCTGTTTTATACAAAGATGGAAAAGTAGACCAGAAATATCAAATCCAGAGCAAATTTAGTTGTAAAGATGTTCTTACAAATTTTTTTGAAAACATTTCCCCTTTGAAATAAAATGCTGTTGACATCTCTAATTTGACATTTCAACAGTTTGGACCTTTAGAAAGGGCCCCTGGAATCACTCAGTGGTGGCTGAGCTATATCTTCCACGAGGCAGACAACTGCCTGAGATTCCCCCCAATTCCCATCCTCTGTCCACTCCATTGCTTACTCTGCATCATGGTAAAAAGTTTAACTGCTGTAAATAAATTAATTTAAAAAAGGTTAACTGCTTTTCCATTTGATTTTATGTAGGGGGTGATATTCAAAAATCTTATTAAAATCTGACTTTTTTACATTATATAAGGATCAGTTATCCTGAAAACAGATCCACTTTGAAGCTCCCTGAGCCGGCCCTCACTAAAAGAGCAAACAACCTTTCAATTTGCAAAAATTATCTGCTGAAGGAATCTGATCTTCAATCTTCAACTTCAACTGTCAAGAAAAGAATGGACACCAGTTCTTCCTTAATTGAGCCATTATCTAAACTCTCTGGTCATCTGATAAGAAAAAAACTATTGCTGAGGTCTCTTTGTTTACATTTATCTCAACTTATATTCTTCATCCCAAACCTTTAACATTCTGTTGATTTTAGTTCCCTTCCCTGTGATCAGAGCTGTATTCCTCTCTCACCTGCTCAGATATTATACCCTCTGGGAAGTAAAATTGGCACAAATACTACTAAATAAAATGGAAATAAATGCTTAATGGTTGCTTTAAATCAAAGTACTAAAGAGAGAACTGTAAAAAAAAAAGTTATTACAGTAATTCACCTGAGTGAACAAGGCAAATCCCACAAAGCAGTAGTATTTATCTACTTCCACATATAGCTTTTTAAGCATTTCCCAAAATTAAAAAAAAAAGATTAAAATAATAATTCCATGGCTGATGATCCAAGAACAGGGTGACAGACTCCCATGAATTCATCTCAGCTTGAGTCATGCCCTCTCATGGCTAGATGCCTCCCTGTTATCTGTATTTATAAAAACACAAACCTATGTTTTGTGCTTATCTTTCCAAGTGGCATAATTTCAACAAGGGCAATTTGGAACTACAGTGTTTATTTGGGAAATTTTCAATATAAACAAAATTGGAAAAGGGGGTTAAGTATAAATAAAAATGGAAAAGAAATTAAAATGCAAATAATAATTATTTCAAAATAATGGTAGCACTCCAGCTATCTGAAATTCAGGTATCTGATACCATAAAACCTTCAAAAGAAGGTTGAAAGTCAGGACAAAAATAAACAAAACCCAGCCTCTACTGCACCCCTGCTTGGTATAGAAATAACCTGCTTCAAATAGATGTTTTAAAACACAATTCTGAGGTATTAGATAATTGTTTCCCAAATCTTCAACAGATAAAGATACCCAGGAAGGAAGGACATACCAAATTGTGAAACATCAGCTTGCAGCCTGACAACATGAAGAGAAAACACAGGAACTCACAAGGCAAAGTTAAGCCCTTATGTTCACAAATCCCAGGGATATCCCTATATCACAGCCCTGGGTAAAACCAGACTTCATAACCATCACCCTGAGTTAGGGAAGAAAGATTAAGTGATTTTGCAAATAATTATTTTGAGCAATGCATTCATTGTATACAACCACACACTTACAAAAGAGATGTGTCAGACTGCTAGTTGCAACACTGCATATAATAGGCACAAAATGGAAATTACCCAATGGCTATTAATAAGTCAAGTGGATAAGTAAATTGTGGTATCTCCACACAGAACACTCTATTGCAGTGCAAATAAAAAGACTACAAGTTCACAAATATAACGATGAGTGAAAGATGCCAAATACACTGCAGGAATCTATGGATATGAAGTAAAAAAGTAGGCAAATGATAATGACTGCCCTGGAGGAAAGTAGCTAAGCTGATTGGAAGGGGACTTTCGGGGAGGCTCTGCAGTGTGGGGAATTGTCCTGGTTCCCAGCCTGGATGCTAGTATGTGTGAGCATCTGACAGGTAAAAACTTTAATTGCTGGATAAGAATTTCATATCATTTAACAGAGTAGGTGACTTTCTAAGGCCCCAAATGCTCAGCTATACCATGTTTTAATTCTAGCTGGGGGTCATTAGGTAATTGGGACTGTAACAATCTAAGAGATTTGCGAACTTTCATGAACTGACAGAATCGTATTAACCTGATGGCAGTTATCACTGTACTTTCTTAGGGGAGAAGATGCACTGTCCTTTTAGACCAATATGAAGCCTCAAATCTGTATACAGAGAATCAATCAAAGACTCTCCATCTTTGTGCATTGCTGTAGCCTTACATGAATTTGTACCCAAAATTAGAGCCTCTCTGTCATAAGGCAGCCAGCCTCCTTTTGCATCAGTTAGCTCATTCCCCAGATCAACAGGTGAATGGCACTAGAGTGGAAAAGGCTTTCCCAGAATTTTAATGCTTTATGTCCCCAAGTCACAGCCTTAGAATGCAAGACCATTAATATGACTGAATATAGGGGCTGCAGAGGAAAGCAGACTGGACAAAATACCCACTCATGTGCAGTTTCCTCTTGGCACAGACAGATCTCTTGCTTTCCATGGCTTCTCTCAGATCTTTGGGCACTTGTTTTTGTCACCATAACCAAGCAGCCACAACCCACATATCCTCCATCCAGCTACCTTCACCTCTGGGGGGAAAAAAAAAACACTGAAAAAATCCTACATGTTCTTTTTTCTTCTTTTCTTTTTAAAATATCTACAGGTACTCTGAACTCTTGTATTTCTGTTAAGAATCTAACATGACTTCTTTATTGCGCTAGTATTGTGTTAGGATTATTAATGTTTATTTGAATATTCATTCTGGTTACAGGGTTATACAGATATTGAGTGGTTCGCACCCTCCCTAATTCTTTTCTTCCCTACACCCTGTGTATGCTTTCAGAACATCCAATATCATTCAACAGAGTAGGTGATTTTCACAGTAGGTACACCCACTACATTAAGAGTAGGAATGCGGGCACTGTCATTCATTCATTAGTATCTCTAAGCTACCCATTCCTGCCATTCTGAAGAACAGGCTATGCAAGTAGGTTTCTGAGGAAGAAAAAGAAAGTACTTCACACCACAAACACTAACACATTTTACAGCATGTTGCTCAGGAAACATGGGATAGCAATGTCCTAAACATGGATATTCTAAACAAACAGGTTGGTGTTTCAGTAATCGTTCCACCTCAGCCCAGATCAGACTACAACTCTGTTCTACTGAAGCAAGAATTACAAGATGACTGTGTCCTGTCAGAGGATGAAATAGTGCAGTATGGCAGTCCTAAGCTGATGGGCAACAAGTCTGCAAGTGCTGCCCTAACCTCCCAGGACCATTTCTACCCTGAGACAAGGTAGCTACAGGTAGCCAACAATACACCTGTATTTTCACCACTGCATTCAGATTTCAGCATGTACCACTCCTTTAATACTTTTTTCTTTCTATCCATATATTTCAAAATCATTCTTAGTCAAAGACTATGAGACAATAAAATAGTCACTTAAGCATGCACCATTATTTTATAGTTGTAATGGATCACAAAGAAGTGTCAAAGCCAAACATTCTCATAAAACACCTCAAATCTAAATTTAAATAATTAAAATTGAATGTTTCTTCTGTTTGGTCTCTAGGAATAACCTGCTTCAAACAGGTGTTTTAAAACCCAATTCTGACCTATTGATAATTGCTTGTTATAATTTGGATTTGGAAATGTTCCTTGAAAAGCTCATGTTTTGAAAGCCTGATCCTCAATGTAGCAAGGTTCAAAGGTGGGGCTTTTTACACAGTGATTAGGGCTGTAACTCACTAGTGAATTAATTCATTTGTTGGATTACTAATTTGAATAGACTAATGGGTGATAACCATAGGCAGGTGGGGAGAGACTGAGGAGGTAAGTCACTGGGGCATGATCTTTGAGGCTATATCTTGCCCCTGGTGTGTGACTATTGTTGTCTCTGCCTCTCTCTTTCTCTCTACTTCCCAGCTGTCATGACCTGGGAAGCTTTCCTGCACCACACTCTTCCATCATGATATTTTGATTCATTTCCATCCCAAAGCAATGGAGTGAGCTGACCAAAGACTGAAACCCTGAGCTCAAAATAAATTTTTCTTCCTCTAAGTTGTTGTTTTCAGGTATTTTGGTCATGGTGATGAAAAACTAACATAGATGAATGGATAAAAAAATGTGGCATATGTACACAATGAAATATTACTCAGCAATAAAAGAGAATGCAGTCATGGCATCTGCAGGTAAATAGATGGTGCTGGAGAAGATAATGCTAAGTGAAGTTAGCCAATTCTCCAAAAAAAATGCCAAATGTTTCCTCTGATATAAGGAGGCTAATTCATAGTGAGGTAGGGAGGGAGAGCATGGGAGGAATAGATGAAATCTAGATAGGGCAGAGGGGTGTGAGAGGAAGAGAGGGGGCAGGGCATTAACAAGGAATGCAATGGACATCATTATCCAAAGTACATGTATGAAGACACAAATTGGTGTGAACATACTTCATATACATCCAGAGATATGAAAACTTGTGCTGTTATATGTGCAATAAGAATCATAATGCATTCCACTATCATTTATTTTTTTAAATACATTAAAAATTAAAAAAATAAAAATAGTAACAAAAAAGCTTTCTCAAATAAAAAGTTGAAAAGTAAAAACAAAATAATAAAATAAAGAAAGAATACCAATTAAAAAGAAATAAATTCCTATAAATAGTTTTCACATGAAGGATAAAATATTCTAACAATAAAGAAAATAACACTGAAATACCAGGAAATGACCACATATAACTAAATTCTCATAATTTTAATCATAAATCATTCCATTCTAATTGACTTCTTACATGTTTTAGAAACATGACAGCCAAGTACTTCCAGACTTAAAGGGAAAAAAAGTGAAAATATCAGGGTAAAAGGAATTCTATACATCCCATTACATTGAGAACTCAACCTCTGACCCCAAAGACAGACTTATTAGGACAGCATAACATGGAGGTAGAAAATTTTATTCAGCAACATTTGATAAAGTTTGAATAGGGTAACTCTGCAAAGTGCAATAATATCAAGAGCAAAAAAGAAAATAAAGATAGAATGTTTTCAGGTTAAAATACTACCCCACAAACTTGCAAAGGAAAAGTAACACCATTCAATTTGAAATTAAAATATCACAGAACCAGAAGCTCAGATTAACAGAGATCATTAAATCAAAATCAGGCCTGACAGCTACATTTACAAGGTATCGATTCAGAGGCTGCAAGGTACAAATGGTATCTTTCCTGTCTCCATTCTTTGACCTTCACAGATCATGCAAAACTGAAAATGTCCACCCAAAATCCAGCACTCTTAGCAACAGTGAGCCTACATTCTATGTAGCAGCTATGGATAGCTGAGAAGTGATAGAGCTGAGGTATGTATGACTGACCCCTAGCATTTGAAGCCCAGGCCCTTACTGGCCACAGACTTCAAGTCATTGGATCAAGGTACATGCCTGGCCCTGGAAGCCTGCTGGTTTGTGAGCCCTGCTCCATTTCATCAATTGCAGCTCATAGTGGTAAGGGTGAAATGGAACTTGGACTCATTTCATAGGGGCCTGGAGTCCCTCTGGATGGAGCTGTTGTGCCACCATGAAGAGAAATGAGTTTTTGCATGTTCTGGAAGGCATGAAGGCATGAATTCTCTGTCTGAGAATGGAGGACACTCCATTGATGGGGCTGATCTGCCTGATTCCTGACAATCAGTGAGAGCTGGACTCAGGCTATCCATCCCACGATTCTTCTCTCCTGAGAAGTAAGGATCACTGCTGTTGTCACCTTCTGGATAGAGAGAACATGCCCAGGAAACTTTCCTTTGGGGCAGGAAATATGGCTACAAAACACCATTTTCTCAGTGAAAAAAAAAATGAATGGATGAATGAGAAATTATAGGAGAAAGGTAAGAAGAGTTTCTTCTCTGGGAAAAGAATAAAACAAGAACAAAAACATTCCTTGTTTAAAATTGAGTAATTTAAGATGAACTTCTTCCCCAGTATTATGTCCTCAGCTTAAATGAAGAAAATTAATATGAAAAATAGAAAATAAAGAAAAATAGACCAATGTTGTGAAACCTATATAGTTCTTGAGGATTTCAAGACCATTTAGAATAGTACCTATCATACTTGACTACATTGTAGACCTCAATAAAGAATTTCCTGAGAATGCCAGAAATGACTTAAAATATTTTTAACACCATATTTGTTAATTATGAACAGACATGAAAATCACACATTAATTTCTTATACTGATAGCTCCAACACATTTGTAATATCAACATACATTAACAAAAATCAGCAAAATTAAACTTTGCAGTTTAGCCAATCTGACAGAGAACATTTTCACTAAAACTAAATCTCCACAGCCAATGGCAAGGTGGTACTGGCATTTTCCACATGGCTCTCTTGGGTCCACTTCTGTGAACCAAACCCCATTCTTACCATCACTTTTTTATTGAGACAATAGAAAATCCACCACTCTGTGTTTTCAGTCAACTTCGGCATATGTGAACACACCATTCATACACCAAGCCCACCTTTCCTCTTTGATTGGCTGCCTACACGACTACATATATGCCACACAAACATAAAGACAGGTTTTTTGAAACTGCATAGCTAAATCTGCAATGCAGGAGTCATCCATGTGATTCTGAATGTGCTCACATTTATTTGTCTGATAACACGTCCAAAAAGAAAACACGAAGTCTGTCTTCTACAACTCTTGAACATATGTGTAAATAGGATATGTGGCCCCAGTTTTAAGAAACATTGACATAAAACATCCACAGTTCAGGGTGAACAGTGTTCTGGTAAGGCAGGAGGAATGTTTCCATTCATTGCTCTGCATCTGATACCATGAGAAATATCAGATACCATGAGATATATATCGAAAATTCCTAAGTACTTAAGAAGGTGAGATAATGAACTCTCTAAAGGTTAGAGTCAGCTCTGTGTACTCTCACCAGTGCCCAGTGAGATATCAAGGACAATGCCAACAGTGAATTAGAGAAGGAATGAAAGAAACATGTTTGTGCTACTGCATCAATATATCTTGATTTTTATAGGATATGCAGACTAAGGCTTTCAGGGATAAAATTCAGTAAATTTCACTTTTCTGATTACTCTGACAAAAGCAATTATCATTGGAAGATCCTGGGTATTTACGAGTTGAAGCAATGAACTTGTATGTTTGAGAAAATGATTCCAAGGACAACATATGTCAGAGATAAATTCCACCATGACAACTTTCCTCCAGGATACAGTGTTTACTTTCCATTTTATAACCTGATACAAGACTAATAATGTCAAATGAAGCAGTCTAAACACTCAAGATACATAATCTCTTCTTAATACTTCCTTCCAACTACATACCACTGTCAAGTTTAAGTGCTACCTAAATTGCAATGAGTTATATATAAAGCAAGAACACTTAGAAGAGAAAAAGGAAGCACATTTTGAATCACCACCGCACCGTGACCTTTCCCAGCTTCTTAAAGACCACCTGTCCTTTCAGGTATGGGCTTCCAAACTTCTATTCAGGGCAGATCAGCATGATGCAGCTACTTTTATGTTACAAATGAAAAAATACTGAGTAACCCAGGCAGAAATGAAGAAATAGAGAAAGATTTAAATGCTCAGAGTGATAGGATTACTACAACCATGAATTTGAACAATAACTGGGGAGAAGAGTAAATTAAAAATTTGGCTTCAAAAAAAAGCTAGAGAACAGTCTATGTTCTTAAAGTCTAGTCTTCCCGAGTACACTCAGTTTTAAGCCTTTTTATTTGTCTAAATCATAAGGACAGAATAAATCATCTCTCTTCAAATTCTGAGAGCCATGCTCTGAGCAATCAAGTGAGATCTGAGAGTCAGAAAGCCACTGTCCACGTGGTCAAAACTGAGAGTCCTCTAAAGACGAAGGCTGGAAAGAAACTACTATCTTGAGATTGAATTCAAATATCAGAATGATAGTGACCAAGCAGAACCCATGAGACCTAAGCCATGCATGGATTTATACAAGGCCCAGAACAAAGGCTCCAAGGTTAAAAGAATATTTGTAATTCTAAAAGACGGATTTCTCCCACTCATCAGGGTAATAATACATATAATTATGAGAAAAGACATATTAAAGAGAGAAAAGCAATAGAACAGCGACAGTAAAGATAATAAAGAGATAGAGGTAAAGATATAGATATAAAGACACAGTCATTAGGATCCTCGATGAGAATCCAGAAAGCAGAGAGATCTCCAGAATGCCTGTGGCTAATACACTAACAGATCTCAAAGATAGTGCCAAAGGTAAACGCCACACACAGTCTAAAACAGCCTTGAACCTCATTCAGCACTGGTGTGCAATCCATCACTATGTTGCAAGGCTGGAAGAAATCTCATCTCCTTGGATGACAACCACATATTACCAGCCATGTGCATGAAAATATACATTTATCTTTAAACACTATCAACACACACCAAATTACCAAGATGCTAACATGTTGAAGATAGTCAAGAGCCAAGATCAAAAATAGAAAAGCTGAATTTCCTCTCCCATCTGTAGGTGGATCTGTAGGTGGATCAGTGCCAAAAGCTCAGTGAGTGAAAGGAGGAGAAAATTGAGGCACAATGGACTTAGAAACAGCCCTCTTCCATTCCACTCCCTTGTTGGTTGATCTCTATCTTGCTCCCCCTCATGGTGCCCTCTCTCTCCTCCATCTTGGTATCACTCTCTGTGCAGATCTTTCTTTCCCTCCATCTCTCCACCCTTTCCTACCGCGCCAAGGTCACGGAAATGCAGGGCGCTGAGGAAGCAGCTACAGGATTACAATAGAAAACAATCACACTGGAAAGGGCTAAAGTGGAACCCAAGACAGAGAAATACAAAAGAACCCTGATTAGTAAGGAAACTTTGCCTCTGCTTCTAGTTCTTAAAATATGCACAGCTAAATAGAGCTGATGTTCAATTGTGAATTTGGTAATCACCATTCTAGTTAGAGGGGCATGCTAATGTACACTGTTTTCCCAGTATTTGTATAGTTCTCACATGTATGGTCTTGGTTCTTCTCAATTAAGTTTCTTGTTTTTAAATTACTAAATAAAAGCAAAAACTCCGCAAAACAATGAGAAACAACTAATCACACAGGAATGATGTTGGTTGTTTAAAAAAATCCTGCCTAGCCCTGTCTGGTAGATGACCAATCACGATGTTAACAGACAGACAGTCAACCTAAGTCTGTGCCCTATTTGGCCAACTGCATGATCCCATTCCTGACTGATAATGTGAATTTCTAAATTGATTTATCAAAGTGAACCAATTCACAAATAACAATTTAAAACTGATAGAAATGGAGTTAAGACTCTGAAAATATACAGATCTGACTACAGGAAAGAGGTGAACTCTCCTTCAGTTCCCTCACCCGCCTCTGCCCGCTATCAACAGTTCAACACACATGCACCCTATTTCTTCCTCTCCTTGGCAATCTTTAAACACTACCAGCAGCTTATGCTAGGAACTTACAAAAAACAGTGGAGGAATCTACAAAAGAAATGGGAAAACACAGCAAAAAGTAACTGCACTCTTTAAATACTTACACACAAACTAAAGAATTAAAAAATACAAATTTATTTGATTATCCAATAAACATTTACTTGAAGACCATGTATACCTGCTGGGCTCAGGTTAACAGGTCACACACTCCTTGGGACTCTCCCCTCCCAAGACTTCAAGGAAGTGGCCCCTGAATTTTCTAAGAGAAAACAATTTTGGCACACATCTCAAAGGGTGTTCTAACATTGTTTTATAATGCAATATTATTTTCTCTCTAATCTCACAATTATCAGGGACCAGGTAGTTTAAAGTCAATATCACTTAATATTTTGCTTGAATGATCTTTGAAATGGAAATCCTGTTAACACTACTATTTTGCCTCTATAGGAATAAACATTATTATATTTAGTATCCATAGTTCTCAAACTAGATATGAATACGGCCCTCCCCCAGATTAAGGGCAGGGCACCACCAGATAAGACAGAATTTCAGGTAGGAAACAAAGCCACAGATGGAAGGGCACACCTTCCTAGAAAAACAATTTTCCCCTCAGAAGAAAATATAATATTTTATATTAAAAGAAGGCCCAACATATCATGTAGTAAAATTAACAACTAGTTGATGTTTTTTAAAGATAAAAATTCCAAAACTTTTAAGAAAATTTCTACTTGCAGCAGTGTATTAGGTTATATCCACAATATATGGCATTTTCTGCAAATGATCCTCTTGCCTTTAAAAGTGTGTAGCTTTTTTTCGGGGGGGGGGGTGAGGGGAGAGTTATGCTAGGGATCAAACCCTGGGACTCACTCATGCTAGGCAAGTGCTCTATCACTGAGCTACACCACCAGTCCTTAAATGTTCTTTGATGAAACTTTGGGGGAATGTTTCACACACACTGTGAAATCCTTAAGAGTGTGAATTACATCCAAGTCCTTCTCTTTGTTCGCTGGTACCTAGGACAGTACCTATGACAGTTTCTGGCACACGGTGGGTACTCAATAATGCTTGCAGAATTAATTTGGCTGAAATAATGACAACAGCATTATCAATAACAAAAGACTGTTATCACATTTGGATGGAAGGAAGAAAAGATGAACAGTTGTATGAGGAAGTAGAGGAGAAGCAATCCAATTTACCAAAACAACTAATGGTTGCCATGGTAATAATCAGATGAAGCAACTCAATTTAGTACTTTTCCACTAACAAGAGTACTGGAAGGCAAATATTATACTTGTTTATTTCAGATTGGAAGGCCTTAGGACACAAGTCTACCAAGTGACACTGGTGCCCATTAAATTTGATAGCCTCTGGAGAATTTGGAAAGGCATGATAATAGTAATTCCACCAATGATATTACTCCTGGTATCTACTTTGACCCTAAAAAGGTCACTAATCATTTAAAGATCAAGTGTCAAACATCTGCTGCAGACTTGATATCTGTGAGAAAGCGATTTCTCACACACACACACACACACACACACACACACACACACATACATCAAATATGATGTGGACTCACCCTGCTTCATTCCTAAGATTGTTACTTATAAAAATTAGCTGGATCCAAACTAAGTTACAGGATAAAAGATGACTCAAACAAACAATATAGTTCATAGTAATGTAAAAATTTTCTACTTCCCTGGTAGAGGCACTGCATTTTTACCTCACTTGTAAACAGTAGAAAGGATCAGTATCACACCCACTTTCTCCATACACTCCCTCTTTCACCTGAGTGAGTCATTCCCCCTGCACAGAATTCCCCTTACTTTCTAGACTTGAGGGAGACACTGGGAGGAGGAGGAAGTAAGGACTCCCAGATCTTGAGCCTTGAACCAATGAACAAGCACACTGACAAATCCCAAGACTATTTCCTTTTCTTAGTTTTAAGTCTCAGACATGCATTCTGATCACTAAAACGGAGCCTTTCTTATATCAATAAGGACATCTAGAGCTCAATATATTGTCAGCTAATATCCAAACAGGAAGAAGGAAAGCATGTTCAGCACTACAGTCTGAAAAGCAGAAATAGCAGCTGGAGACCTACTGTGACACAGACAGGGTCAGAAGCAAATGAAACTGAAAAAAAGCTCTGAGCATCTCTCCCTCCAACCCCTGAAATCCCACCTGCCGCCATTCCCTTAACCCCTGGAAATTAAGTTAGTAACAGTATTATTTATTTCTCTCAGAATCATAGGGGCAATGTATGATTTTGTCATTTTATTCTAGTGTATAAAAAGTGAGAGTTGAATCCTTGGTCTTTAACTAACCGACCAAGTACCTTAATTTCTGGGTCAGTTTCTCCTTCAATCAGAGATAAGTCTTCTTTCCATGAATTCTGAAAATTAAAGGCATGAACTCTGTAAAATGCCTATCCCACAGTAGGCATCAGTGAATATCAGTGAATAAATGTACATGCCTGACCAAGTTTTCTCTTCTACCTAGTCTTGGGAAAATAACAAATCCAAAAGCTACTATAAAGGATGCCAAATTGGCAAACTGCCCAGGCATTAGCCTCAGGGTGCAACCAGAAGGCCCTGAGCAGAGGATGACGTAATAGGGCCCAGTTGAGACTTAGGGAGCGCTCCTAAACCCGTGCTGTGTGCCTGTACAGAGGCTGCGGGTTTCAAGGTGGAACCTGTAATTAACAAAGTGCCATTTGCACGGCTCAGAAATCAGCAAGTGAAACTTTCCCCCTACAGCAGGATTATGTGAGCGCATTTCCTTAACTTTTTTTTTGGCAAAGTTAAAGTAAGTTGCTGAACAGAGAAAAGCAACTCACAGAAGAGCCGGATCCACTGGGTCTGCGTGTCCTGAAAGTTCAGGACAGAAGGCAGTGCAGCAGAGAAGGCAGGAAATGCCATCATCACCTCCCGCCCCTGAAGCACACACACCTGGGGATGAACTTGGCCTCGTCTCCGAGTCGCGCCTGGAAGTCCTGCCAAGCCCGACCCGGCTTCGTCGGTCCCCACGGGGCGTACAGATCCGCGGCGTCGTCCAGAATGTCCACGTCTTCGTCGCAGTCCGCGGGTTCGGGTCCCGGCTCCGCAGTAGCAGGCGCGGGCTCCAGTGGCCCCCAGCCCCGGCGCCGTCCTCCGCGCCGGGCCCCGCGGAAGCCGCGCGCGAACTCCTGGAAGGTGATGACGCCGTCGCTATTGGCGTCCAGCCGCTGGAACACGGCCTCGGCATCGGCCGGCAACACTCGCAGCTCGGCGCACAGCGCGCGGAACTCCTCACGCTCCAGGCGCCCGGAGCGGTTCGCGTCGCAGGCAGCGAAGAGGGAGCGCAGACGGGCGAGCTCCTCCGGGTCCCCGTCCGCCTCCATCCCGCCTGCGAGGACAGCTGACCGGGCTCCGGAGCGCAACGGGACAGCGCGAATCTGGGAAGTCGGGGCCACCTGCTGCTGCTGGGAGCCCCGGCGAGTTGGGCTTGTCTGGCTGGTTCGGCCACTTGCCGGGAATATCCGGGCGGGGCGAAGCGTCTGGGCGGGTCGAGGGCGGCCTGGCGGGCGGCACGCTTCCACGCTGGTGGCTGCCGGTCCCCTACAGGCCCCGAGAGAGGTCGGTGTGCCCCGGACTCCCTGCACAGAGCTGCAGCGCCGGGGGCTACTGAAGCCAGCGCTGCGCTTTGGCACCCTCCACTTTCCCCACGGGTCTGGCTCCGCCCAGCCAAGAGGAGGAACCTGGCTCTGGTTTCCATGCCTCCGGGAACCGGCCTGAGTCGGCCCAGTAGGATTTGGGGAACCCAGCAGGAAATAGGGGTGCTTCGCTTAAACACTGATTGCTCTAGTAAAGCGCATGGCTCAACTCTCCCTAGAGGTGGTGCTGGCATGAGCCATGGAAGCTAACTTCACGGGAAAGGAAGGGAGGGGTGAGATTCCAAATTGGTTAGTTATGTGCAATAAGTATTCTCTTTTAATTTCAGAAACTTGGTAAACCTTTATGTACAAATTTTCGGACAAACCAAAGTACAAAGTTTCCTGGAAGACCCCCTTTTTTAATTTTATAAGCTATCGTTAAACTATATTCATCTAACACGAGGGCCCCTTGTCATCTAGATTTTCCATATCCCCCAATCCTAACAATTTTTCTTAATCCATGATTCCTCAGCCTGACAGAAAATAATAACCAAAATTGATTGACAGGCAGCATTTTTGAAAAACTGAAAAAGACTAGCATAGTTTGGCTTGGATTTGTTTGGGGATTGATTTTTTTTTCTTTTCTTTAATAAACTTTATGGAAATTATATACTAAAAGATATACTACGCTTTGATTTCACTTATTTTGACTTATTTTTTAACACTGACTTCTTTGTTCATATATGATCTTTAAAATCCTTGTGTTTATATCCTTTTAAGAAAATTCTGTCCTTCCATTTTCAGGAGACCTTCAGACTGTCTTAGATTATGACTGTGTCCAAGTGATTCTCCTGACCTATGAAAATACATGTAGGTGGGCTGGGGATGTGGCTCAAGGGGTAGCCCGCTCGCCTGGCATGAGCACCCGGGGCGCTGGTTCCGATCCTCAGCACCACATAAAAATAAAGATGTTGTGTCCATCCAAAACTAGAAAATGAATATTTAAAAAATCTCTCTCTCTTAAAAAAAAAAGAAAGAAAATATGTGTAGCTTATTTTTACTTATAGATTTTCTCTATCTTTTAGATTTTTATTTACTTTTAGTTTTGACTGTATTTCCCTTTTATATTATTCTAGAGTACTTTTATTGCTTAATACTTGGATTTTTTAAATATAATAATAAGTAGGGTATTTGACTGAGGTGTTCCTTCTAGGCAAACGTTCTTAAACACAAAGCTCAGTGCTAAACACCTGAGAAACTGTTTCTTGAATTGTACCATTTCCTAACGTCCACATTCACAGCATCTATCATGCTGTAAATATAACTCCATCTGTAAATTTAACTAGTCAGTAATGAGAGTCATTCCATTAGAAGCCCTAATCTTAGCACTAATTGCTAAATGAAGGTAGTGCTGTATAGTTAGCTAACACATTGAAATGAGTTTTATCATTAGTGCCATATAGTTAACTGATTTTGAGTCTATTTGCTTTTCTGTTTATTCTAAAGATTGATTTTTCCATACAAAGTAAAAAAGTTACTAGCTTGGTAATGCTTTAAAACTTTACAGATACACTTATTAAACTAAATCTTTGAAATATTATCATACTGTTTAGACATTAATGACTCTGTTCTTTCAAAACAGAGGAGTTAGTGATTTTTAACTGCTTAAGCAGACTGCTCACACAACTTCATTTCTGAATTTTTACTGTGAACTTTGTGCCCCTTATTTATGAATTCTTCTGTTTGTTTGTTTTGTTTTTTGTTTTTTTGGTAACAGGGATTGAACTCGGGCACTCCACCACTGAGCCACATCCCCAGCCCTATTTCCTATTTTTATTTAGAGACAAGGTATCACTGAGTTACTTAATGCCTGCTTTTGCTGAGGCTGGCTTTGAACTTGCAATCCTCCTGCCTCATCCTCCCCAGCCGCTGGTATTATAGGTGGGTGTCCACCATGCCCAGCAATTCTTCTGTTCTTTGACATGCTTTTCTTTTCCTTGAGCCCTTCATCACAAAGTCATCAAGAAACACATATTATTCCAAATATCATATGCATATGTTTTATTTCCACTGATATTAATATGTCTCAGACTAACTATATTAATTATCATTACATAACAACACAACCAACACATAGTGATTTTTTGGTGTGTTTGTATGTGGTCCTGGGGATTGAACCCAGGGCCTTGTGCATGCAAGGCAAGCACTCTACCAACTGAGCTGTATCCCCAGCCCAACATAGTGATTTAAAACAGCATCCATTTATTCATTCATAATTCCATTATCATCCCTTTGAATCGGGTTCAGCTATGTGGTTTTTCTCCTAGCTTACCTGGGATCACTCAGGTGGTCACAGTTCCTATGAGCCATCTGGGGCTATTGGTCTTAGAGGGCCTTGCTCACATGTCCAGAAGGTGATGCTGGCTGTTGACTGGCTTATATGTCTTTCAGAAGAGAGCATGGGCTTCACCACACAGTGGCAATATTTCAAAAGAGTAAGGTCCTAATGCATAAGTGCTTTTGAAATCTCAGCTTGTGTCATATTGTTAACATTTTATTGACCTGTACAAGTCACGTAGCCAAACCTTAACTCAGTGTGTCAAGGAACTAAACAAGCCCTGGATCCAGGGAGACACCCTTCCTATAACAGCAGACCACACATGGGTGCTACAATAATCCCTATTCCCCCAGGGTCTGTCCTACTGTCCTCTTATTCATTCTGCAGCACCACAGCTGGACAGTCCTTAAACACCAATTATTCTTTTAGCCCAGTGGTTCCCTATCAGGTGGTAGTTTTATTCCCTATGGCACATTTGGCAATGTCTGGAGGCATTTTTGGTTAAGAAGAAAGGAATGTTGGAATGTTACTGGTATCCAGTAGGGAGATGCTTAATAGTCCATGATGCATGGACCAGCTCCTTCCTTCTCTGTATGGTTTGGATGTGAGGTATCCCCCAAAGCTCATGTATGAGGCGATGAAATGTTTGGAGGAGAAATTATTGGGTTATATAGCCTTTACCTAATCGGTGAATTAATCTCTGATGGGATTAAGTGGTGGCTGGAGGCAGGGTGGGTGTGGCTAAAGGAAGTGTTTCATTGGGAGTATGGCTTTGTATATTTGTATCTAGCAAGTGGAAACCTCTCTCTTTTCTGCTGATCATCATATGAGCTGCTTCCTTTGACCACACTCTTTCTCTATTATGTCCTGCCTCACCTTGAGTCCCAAGGAATGGAGCCAGTCACTTATGGACTGAGATCTCTGAAACATGAGCCTTTAAATAAACTTTTCCTCCCCTACAGTTCTGTTCAGGTCCTTTAGTCACAGCAGTAAGAAATCTGACTAAAACACTCTTTCACTCCATTACAAAGAATTATCTGGCCAAAATTGTCAGTAGTGTGGAGCTTGAGAAAGACTGCACCCTAGCTTATAAACCTCAAATGATGCCACAGTAAAAAGAGAACCAAGGGTACACTCTTCATATTCAAAGCCCTCTCAATCTAGTTCTTCTGTAGACATCCAATCATATCTCCCTTTAGCCACATTTACCTGATTAATTTAATATTTCCTTATTATCAGGACAAAATTTAAATATCAAGCAAATTCTTCAGATTTTTCCCTCTTCTTCCTAACCAAGAGATTTCCCAGCTTCGGTAGAATTGGATCTTGTTTTTCCTACCAGGATTTCCTCCATTTGATTGTGATGTGTTACTTACAAATACACTGCTTAGCAGTGTATTTCATTATATCAGCTTAAGTAACGGGCTTCAGGAATGCTTTTGAATATCCTCAGCAATACTCTCAGGGGAAAGTCAATGTTATATAATCAGTCTTTAATTTTTTAAAGAAACATAGGAAATTGGATCCTCTTCTATTTTAGCGTCCAGAAATAGCTAGCCAAGAACAGAGGAGTCTTTGAAAGTCAGTGAATTGGTAGGAAAGGAGAGCTTGCCCATGGTTGTTATCATGACTTTCAGAGAGATCAGCTTGCTCTTTTGCTGCCCAAGGATCTTAAAAATCAGAGATAATCTTGTTAGAGTGTGTTTCTCAAAGTAGTGAAAAGATATTCTTGGAAAGAGACCTTCATGATCAAGTATATTCATAAAATACAAATAAATTTGGAAAAGAATCCTTCTCAAATTCCTTTTTGGATGAGGTAATGAACACTAATTAATCTAATATTTCCTAATTGCTTCAAAATATGTGAACAGTTAGTGTTTGATTTGTTTACAATTTCTATAAGCTTTCCACAAAGTGCTCTTGAGGACTGTATTGTAGGAAACTTCATGTTAGACAATGACTAGGATGGTGAGTTATAAGAAATGATCCCTGGATACTACATTACACACTGACCCAACTTCCCATAATAATAATGAACCAACCCCCTTAACCTACAATAGTAGTAACAGATAGCCTTGCTTTTCCCCTCATCACAGGAGGAAGTCATTCAATCTTTCAACATTAATTTTGATGTTTCTACATTTATTGTAGATGCCCTTTATTTGGTTCAGGAAGTTTCCCTTTACTGGGAATATCTATCATGAATGGATTTTGCATTTTGTTAGATGGTTCCAGCAACTACTTAGATGATCAAGTTGTTTTTGCACCTTTGTTCAGTTAATGTGGTGAATGATATTGATGAATTTTCACATTTTAATCCAATTCTTGTTCTTCATGGGATCTCAGAGCTTCTTTAATAGTCTGTCCACCAATTTTCTATCGGCTCTAAGAGTGAGTTTTCAAAGAGTCTGGGCCCAAATATGCAAGACTTCTTATGATCTAGCCTTCAGAGTTCAGGCACCTTATTTTGGTCTATCAGATCACTGAGACCAGCCCAGATTCTAGGGGAAGGAAATTAATCTCCCTCTAGTGGGAAGAGTAGTAAAGAATTTGAAGACATCTCAAACAGATCTTATCTTTC
The DNA here is from genome assembly GCF_052094955.1 of Ictidomys tridecemlineatus. Lineage (NCBI taxonomy): Eukaryota > Metazoa > Chordata > Mammalia > Rodentia > Sciuridae > Ictidomys > Ictidomys tridecemlineatus. The sequence continues at coordinate 130,115,444 of NC_135480.1, read as the reverse complement.
TCTCTTTGAATTTGTCTTCACATTACCAACAATTTTTTTTCTGCATGTCTATATGTTTGAATAGAATGAAATATTTCCCATATCAACTCAGTCCACCATATTGATCAGATTTCTTTTACCTGTTTTAATACTCGATTTAGTATCAATTTAGGTTGTCCAAGGAACAGATTAGGATTCCTTCCTAAGTGTTCCCAACAGGCCGCATTTCCACACCCATACCTCTTGCACATGTGCCCTGCCCTCCAGGCACACTGTTTCACAAACATTAAGCATTCTTTTTAACACTTAATGCTTCATTATGTTGTTTCCTCTGCCCAGGATCCAAGATGAGTAAGATCACACAACTAGAATTCAAACCTTATCACTGAGTCAAATTTGCTGCATGTTTCCCTTCATTGTGAATGCCCCAGATGCTGTTTGCTCTACCCTTCCTCCTCAGGTCCTAGTGCACTGTGAGCCAATAATCAGCTTCTTCATCACTTGTTGGAAGACTACCCTCAGGCTGCTACAATTTGTCTTGCCTGTGAGTTCAGGGAGCTATACGTGCCCAACAAGTCTCTAAAGTAGGCGTTAAACAAATAAATAGCCCAGCTCCTTTCCCCTCTACATAGAACAACTCTTAGGTTGCCCTACACAATCTTCAGCAGTGGAACTGACACCAAAATCATCCCCCAGAATGACAGTGCTTGTTGTCAATGTTGTACTGTGGTTATCGGTGTCCAGCCGCTGGAACATGGCCTCGGCATCGGTGGCTTTTTCCCTGTTCCTTCCCAGTTCTACCTTCTCCTACCTTCTGTGTTCTTATGACTCTTCATCTCAGTGTCATGGTCACTTAACTATGGCAGTGCTAAAGCATCATACAACTTCTTTTGCATGAAGAGTTTCTAAAGAGATTGAAGTCTAAGGATGTAATGTTGTCTGAAGTTTAAGTAAGGACTCTATACCATTACATAGGGTATCTGGAAGCCACTGCACTGCCCTGGCACTAGTTGTGCAGAAGTCAGCAACCCATTTGACATTGCTACAACACATTTAAAACCACTGGGAATGTAACTGAATATCTATGGGGTATAAACTAATAAATATTCCTTCTAGAGTTATCTGACTTACTCTTTGTCCTGATATGCTGAATGACTAAAGAACAGTAGATTGTAACATGCCAATTAGTAATCTTAGGTAAGAGTTTAAATACATTATAAACAAATAATGGAAACAATAAAATATTTAAAATGTTGTACTTTTTACTTTATCATTATCTGGAGGAGAGGAAGAGTATTTGACTTCCAAAAATGCATTATTTTTTGCTGGGTGTGGTGGCACATGCCTGTTATCCCAGTAGCTAGGTAGACAAAGGCAGGAAGATCCTGAGTTCGAAGCCAGCCTCAGCAATTTAGCGATGACCTAAACAACTTAGCAAGTTCCTGTCTCTAAATAAAACATGTATGGGGATATGTCTCAGTGGTTAAATCCCTGATTTCTCCCACCCTCACCCTTTCCCCAAAGCATTATTTTTATATGATTTTGAAATTTCATATAAAAATTTCATTATCTATTTCCAACTAAACTGAAAAATAACTTATATCTCACTTTAATTGGGAAAAAATTTTGGACATATTTAACTATATTTTTAAGGTCATTGTTGGTAAAAATTCTATTTTCTGAGACTATCATCAGGTAAGGGAAGAAATATTTTGATTCTTTTGTTAGTTTCTTTTATATTACTCAGATCAGTGGTGCTGGTTCAGCCATAGAGGTGGAGAATCTTCAGTCTAAAGAAGAAGGCAGAGGAAGAGAAAGAAGAGGCAAAGGAGGAGGAGGTTCACAGATTACATAGAGTGGCTACAATTTAGCCTAGATTCTAAGCATAATAAATGCATAAAACATTTCTAAAATGACCTTGACTAATACTTTATATTCCTCAGAGAAGAAAAACAGAATAAAAAATGAGAATAACAAATGTATTTTTAAAATTTAACACATGTGAGTGTGTGTTTAGTAAGGGAAATCAATCACTCCAGTTTGTATAGGGTCCATAAACACAAGAAAACAAAAATTATTTTTAGAAGTGGTTGAAATAAATCAAAATAAAAACATTTTAGAACATGTGAAAATTTTATGAAATTTCAGTGTCCATAACTAAGTTTTTTGGAATACATTCATGGCCCATTTGCTTTCCCACTGCAAGAGCACAACTAAGTAGCTGTGACAGACACATATGAGCTAGAAAGCCTGACTTGTTTACTCTTGAACCCTTCACCAAAAGTTTGCCAACTCATCTTTGTAGGAAAAGTAAAGGAAGGGGAAGTTTCAGTTTTTCTCATAGCACAAGTTAATTTGTGCAATGGTAAGTAATCTACTTATTTTCAAACCAGTCCTCAACTTTCAGACACCTCTAAAACTCTTTCAAATCTAATAAAAATGTAATAATTCAACTTGCAAATAAAGAAGTGAAATCGCAAATGGTAGGAAATGGTAAGATGAAGGAAGACTGGAAATTCTAATGTCAACTCACTTAACATTTTAGAAATTTAAAAAAAAAAATTACTGACTAGTTACCTGCAGAATCTTTTGCAATTTTATCCGAGTAGAGTTTTTTTTTGTTTCTCAGTATTATAGGAGGATCCAGTGATAAATTCTTCTTAAATTGTATTAATTTTGCCTTTTGTGAATAATTGCTGGGCCTCTTCTCAGAAGGCAAAAAAGACCAATATGTTTCCCATTCTGCATTACCTGCCAGCAAATTCTGACAGTCTGATTATACTCTTACAAACTTAGTGTTAAACTGCAGTTCTCACCTTGACTTCAACTCCATTTCCACTTTTTCTCTATGTAGTTTCTTGTCAAACATTTTTTAGTATAATTTAGAATTGTTCAGCTCTGCGTGTGTATGTGTGTGTGTGTGTGTGTGTGTGTGTGTGCGTGTGCGCGCAGCGCCTACACCTACATGCACTTGTGTTTTTTTAAACTAGAAGGAAGCCTAAAGCTTTCTTGAAGGCAGGAAGGAATTATAAATTATAAATATTTACAAATAACTCTTGGGCAGTTATTTTTGTTTTAATGTTGTACTATTAGATAATCACACCAACACTTTATTGTTATTAATTTACTAATTATTTTACAGCAGGTAGGCAAACATTAAGTATTTTTCCATATTTATATTCTAACAACAGACAAATCGTGTTCTATGACCACAATATGCTTCTTTTGAGAGAAGAGTATGAATTTGATCTCAAGCCCACAAATACTACTTTTAGGTCCAGGGAATGCAGTATATACATTATTAGATCAGAGGTACACATATTTATCCAAAATAATGAGAGATTACTAGTCTACATAGAACTGAAAATAGTACCCAATTCTATAATAGGAGGAGATGCTAAAATATTAATCTATTTTTTAGACTATAAAAGATTAAAGCTCCTTTCCCCAGAAGTACAAAATGAGACAAAATAGATCAGTGACATGGAGAGTAATCAAATTCCAAAAGATATTTCTATTCCCCTGGAAACCATTATATAGTTCATTATTCAAAGGAGGGGATATTCAAATGAATCTCTCCCTTACCAATATCCTGAAGTCTCAGGTTAGCAATGAACTAGGACGTGAATGTTTCACTAATACAGTAAGTGGACATACAGAATCAGGATTCCTAATGATGTAACATGTATTCCTTAACTTTCAAGTCTCTAGTTTCCTAGAAAATAAAAGGATAACATGGAGAGCTTAAAATCAATAACAACAAGGGTTTCATTTGCACCATAAAATGCAATAGTGGAAGAAGATAGAATCCTCTCCCCGCCAATATACTTGTTGAGAATGTCACACCTTTAGAAATGCTTTCTAAAACTGTATATATTTCTTTGTCTATTTCAAGCTCTAAACTCATATTTTACAGCAATAATAAAATTATCAATTAATTTTAAAAAATATATTTACAGTTGGAAAACCAAACTTCCTCAACTGTTTCATTATTTTGTTTTGAAACCTAAAATCGTTCAAGCTGTGATAATACAAAAAATCTCAGATTTCATTCAAAAAGTTCAGATGTCAAAGAACAGTTTAGGACTAATCAAATAATTCTTAAAATATGGAACACAACACTTGAAGTCATAACATCAACTCTTATAACCCTTAACATGTTTTTCTTTCCCTAGCTTCTGGCATTATTCTGATAAATGGTTTTTCAAAGACAGAGTTCACCCTGACTGCAACGTCTTTCATTTTAAGTTTGTTCAACTATTTTCTGAATCTTTGTATAAATTTCAAAGTACAGAGAAACTAATGTATTTTCTGCTATGGAAAAAGTCACGGAAACCTGTTTTATCCTTAAATGAAGTTACCAGAAGCAACTTTCCATATGATGCTTAATGATTGCTATAATTCTCTGTTGATAACCATGAGGACTTATGAAGGAACACAAACTAAAGGACAGCTAATATCAAACCTCCTCTTCACTTTATGATGGCATTCAAGACTGAAAGAAACACAGGTAGGATAATCCATGTTCCCTTACTGTCTACAAGTTTTGCAAAGTGTTTCAACCACATCCAAGGTGACGTTCTTGAAGAAATTTAGTTTCAAACATTCCAAAGTAATATGACAATAATTAGCAACTGAACAAACTTTGGACAGGAGAAAGAAGACAAAAATTTTGTGGGAATAAGCTGTTAAACATACATTTTGCCAATAATTTTCAATATTTTAACACTGGTAAGTCCATTAGCCACACCCCTCCTCACCTCCTCTATCAGCCAAACTGGGAATGCAAATGGAGCATGCAACATCATCAGCATCGTCTCTGAGATTATTACAAATTTTGACATTACCCTGGACCCACCAAATCCAGAACTCTGAATGTAGGAGTCACCAATTTGAGTTCTGGTAAGTTCTCCTTTTGATTCTGACATAGGTAAAATTTGAGAATCACTGACCTCAAACAATAGATTTTAGTTGTTAAAGTAAATTTAAGGAGAGACCAGGCTAAAGAGTTCCTGGGCAGACAAAGCTAGTTAAGCCTCAAAAGTGACCTTAACTTTCTTAATTGTGAACATAAGTAAAACTTAGCTTGAGTTATTTCTTTGTAAATGCCCATATTAAAGAAAAATGAAACTTAAGGATAATCATCAGAAGCTACCTACTACCTGATAGGCTGTATAACTAGGGATTTTCCAACAGGACAAACCAAATAAGGTGCTATGATTTTGACCTAGATTGTCTCCCGAAGTCTTGTGTGTTCAAAGATGGGGCTTTGGGAAGAGTTTGGATCATGAGGACACTGACCTCATCAGTGGATTAATCCATTAATGGCTAAATGAACTATTGAGGCATAAACTGGAAAAAATAGGTCATTGGGGTATGCCTGGGGAAGGTTTATCTGCTCCCCAGCTCCTTTCTCTCTGTTTCCCAGGTGCCATGAGCTGAGCAGCTTTCCTCTGCTGTGCCTCTCTGCCATGATGTTCCCCTCACCTCAGTTTCAGAGCAATGAAGCCAGACAACCATGGACTGAGACCTCTGAAACCATGAGCCAAAATAAACCTTTCCTCCTCTAAGTTGTTTCTGTCATGTATTTGTTTGGTTACAGCGACAGAAACTTAACTAACATATAAATCAACTATATAACTGTAACCAAACATTTAATTCAATTTTACCCTATAAAAGCCTTCCCCTAGCATTCTATCCATGGAACCTTTGAACCACATCTGGTTTGGAGCTGCCCAATTCATGAATTGTTGCTTGTTCCTAAAAAGCCTTTTAAAATTTATGCTTTTGTGCTTCAGTTTACTTTTTTTTTTTTTTTTTGTACCAGGGAGTGAACCAGGGGTGCTCACTGACTGAGCCATATTCCCAACTCTTTTTCTGTTTTATTTTGAGACAGTGTCTCACTAAGTCACTTGGGACCTTGCTAAGTTGCTGAGGCTGGCTTTGACCTTCCTCCTGCCTCAACTTCCCATGTTGCTCAGATTACAGTTATGTACCACTGGTGTACACCACCCAGCCTAGCTTCAGTTTAGCTTCTAACACAGCCTGCTTGCATATTAAATTCACCTGTGACATGATAATTTAAAATATGTTAATGGCCAGAGAATTATCTTCAAAGATCCCACCAACCAAAAAAAAAAATCATACTTCTAAGAAACAACTTGTTAAAAATTAATCTACAGGCAGAAAGGGTAAAAATCTCCTTTAATTGGATCTCCTAAAATAATTTAATAACTTTGACAAAAAATTCATATTCAATATCATATTTATTCTCTCCAAAAGCATTAGTATTTCTGTCCATTTAAGACTCTTCTGTTAAGCTAGTTACCAGCTTTCAATTTTAAAAATTATGGGACTGTAGGAAGACTGGTAAGAATGGAGCATAGCAAAAAAGTGATGGAAATTAGGGAAACTGGATTTGTATCAAACATATTTCCATCTCTTCAGACCTGTTACAGAAGGAGAACAGTCATCCCTCTCAGAATAGCACAAAGAGAAATATAAAAATCCCATGCAGATATGCTATGCCAACATTAAAGGTAAAAGAACTTTCAAATTTAAATGCTAGCCATTGTGATCTCTGCTTTCCAGATGGCAGAATAGATAATGTGTGTGGCCTGCACACACTATCAAAGATTACTTGGGTTAGAGATTTTGAACATTTTATATAGCACACTGTGAAGGGTGCTTCTTCATGCTAACAAGGGCATGGGAAACTTCTGCTGCACTTTCCCTAAAGGATTCTCCAGGTTTCTGTAGTGCAAGTACATGCGCCTAGTCAGAAGCCTATGCCTTTTAATGTTAAGAAACATTCTAAAATGAAAATTTATTTCTGTCACCATCCATAATGTGGACTTTTTGTCTAATTTCATGTTAATAATGTGCAATTTACAGAAATGCTATAAATTTAATCTAGCTTTCCATAAATAATAAATTTTGATATCTTGTTGGATTACAGTAATTAGACTGGTGCCATGTAGGAAATGTCTTCCCTCTGTTAATTATGAAAATTAAAAAGTCTTTAATTTTAAAATTAAATTAAATTTTACCTAAATTCAGCAACACTCAGTTTGTTTGTTTTGTTTCGTTTTACTTTTAAAAAATATGTTGTTAAAAGCAGAGATTCTTAAGTTAGCAATGCTAAGTTTATTTACAATGAGTGATATATATTCTTTAGGATAAAAAAATAATAATAATATTCAGTAGGATGAGCTGAAGGCAGCAGGGCCAGAACCAGTGAGACACGGGGCTTTCCCCACAGTGCCCAGCATTTTAGAGCTCACTGAAAGGTTGAGCAGCAACCAATTGTCATGCATATAGAGACAGGATATCCTCAGTAGATTCTGCACTTCTGTGTACCTGCATAAAATCAGGTTACCTCTGATTCCAGCCACAGTCTTGGGGAGCATTTCTGAGCAGGCTACCATCTTTATGCTGCTAGAACTTAAGCTGCACATCTTTTTCTTTCTGCCCTGGGGCTTCTCTGAAGTCCTGTAGGGTGTGGACACCCAGGGAGCCGGTTGGCATTACCATGCCAACACAAGAATTAACGTCCAAGTGAATGCATGTCTGACTACTGTGTTTTTAGGAGGGAAAAATGTTCATCAAATGACAAAACCATATACTATCCAGAAATGTTTCTGTCCGTTGGAGTCCTGAAATAACAATCCATGTATGATTAAGCAAATTGAAAGCATCTCTCACATTGCCTCTGAGTTATCTTCTGGAAAGGAGGCTCTGATTCAATTGCTCCCATTAAAAACAAACAACTTGAAATGCCTATGTCTGACAGAAAGAAGATGAGCATTTCTTTTTTCAACTATAAATGTCTCTAGGATATGTTCCTTGATTTCATTTAGTACTTATGTTCTATGCTCTTAAAGACTTTGGTCTTTTCCCTCTAATAAAATCTTACCAAAATAAATAAATATATATTCAATAGAATTTGAACAAACAATGAAGCTTAACACCAAGTGCTTTCTATGTGCCAGGCCCCTAAATTTTTTCCTACATTAGCCCTATAAATCCATTCAATAGTCATGATTTGGGTATTATTAGCATCATTCTCATGTGACTAATAAGGAAACTGAGCCTTGAAGAGCTTAAGTTGACTTACCTTAAAGCTACATAGCTAATAAAAGAGCTGGTATTTGGACCACAGAATAAGGCTTTAAAATCCACACCCTAGATCAATGGTTCAGACTATTGAGTCTTTTACTAGACATTTTAGTTAGAACTCCATTGCTTTGCACAGAAAAAGGTATCTGCATCTAATTCTTTATAGTCTGTCAGTGTGTTAGTTGACTTCTTGCCGCTGTGACCAACATTTCTGACAAGAATAACTTGAAGTAAATTTTTACTTTGGCTCATGGTTTCAGAGGATTGGCCCATGGTCAGCTGATTCCACTGGAATGGGGCTGAGGTGAAGCAGATACCATGTTCAACATAGAAGGTTGTAGCAGAGGAAAGCTGCTCAGCTCCTGGAAATCAGGAATGAGAGAGAGAGAGAGAGGGTGGAGGAGAGGCAGAGAAAGATACAGTCCCCAGGGCACACCCTTAGTAACCTACTTTTTCCAGCTATGCCCCATCTTCCTACAGTTTTACGCGCTACCACCCCCTGCCCAGTAGTCCATTAAAACTATTAATCCATCAAATTGATGAATTCAATCATTGCCTGAAAAGCCACACCTCTCTGCATTGGGGACAATGACTTCAACACATGAGTTTTAGGGAACATTCTAGATCCAAATGATAACAGCTAGTAAGTGAGCAGATATGACTCTGGTTTGGTCTAATTGTTCCTGTTCATCTCTGCTCCAAATCTAACCAATAACAAAAATGCTGTGAGTGCATGACAGGATACAGACACAAGTTTCTATGTTTCCACAGGCACAAAAATGATGCTTCACATTTTCTTCTAAGAAAGCACATTCATGTACCTGAGGAAAATCACGTAAAGGCAGGTTTTATATTTCTGTAATATGTTTCTCTCAAATTATTTAACCACCACTGGAAGGTCCCATTGCTTTTAGAATAGAACAGTCTTTTCTCTCATAATAGAGTAGATCCTGCTAAAATAGCTCAGTTCTGCTCTGGAGGCACCATGTCTACAAGAGTTGTAGTTAAACAATGAGACAAAGGAGTCTCCAGAGCCTGTCATATATTTACTATTTGATCACCCCTCTATAAATTAAACTATAGAAGTAGTGGCTTGGGGGCAATAAACAGGACAGTGTAACTACTTTTGAATTCACATCTGAGTCAACTCAATGTTTTATTTAAGACCTGGAAATAACATATAAACAGAAGACACTGAGGAGGCATGAACTAGATAGTCCTGTAAGAGAGTACAAGGAAGACCAACAAAAATGGGATGTTGCCATAGTTACCAGGAAACAGCCTGGACTCTTGATATCAGAAAGATATTGAAAAATGTGGCAAAATAAGCTCTTAAAACTTGAGTCATTCTCTTATTCTCTGTCTGTGTTCTTTAATTACTGTGATCATGACCTTTGGAATCAAACCAGAATAGGAAAAAATACCTTTATTCTGCCTATTGGCAATGCTCAATCCTTAGGAAATTTCCTCTCTGGAGCCTCTATTGAGTATCAGAGTAATTAGAGACATGGTTACCCTATAAAATGAACATACTTTCCTAATTAGAGAATGGATCTGACCTACCTATCATTCATGGAAGCCCACCACCATGAAGATCCCAGAGAAAACTATAGTGCCAGCTGAATAACACCACTTTCATTAATTCCATATCAACCAAGGGACTTGCTTTTGTCTCAGTTGACAAAATCTGTAGTGAAAATGTAATGGACTTATCAATTGCCCCAGGGCACTCCATATTCTCTTTTCTTCATTATAGGTCAGTAAGATTTAGAAGTAAGATTCAAATATGTGTAGCCAGCTGATCAAAGCTTCCTACAATCTTTGTATAGATATTCACAGATGAAAAACATAAATAATGAAAATCAGAAAGAGATAAAACCAGAAAGGCAACTTCCATCTATAACAGTGTTTAGACATAAATAACAATTTAGGCCTAAATGAAACTGGGCTTCAGGTCTACAATGAAGCAAATTTATTGTGTCTCCCTTTCTATTTGTTTGGACTGCTTTTCTCATATAAAAGTTTATTGGACTCTGACAAGTTTACTCTATCAGTGGCTGTATATATGAAAAAGACAGAAGTATATTTAGAAGACAATGAGATTGGTAAAATAGAAAATGGAGGTGAAAGTGCATCAATTTGTAAATCTAACAGAAGATACTGGGCCCAGTGATCTCTAAGTATAGAAGAATACATCATCTGTAGTGAATGAATGAAAAACACAAGGGTAGTTTGAACTTGTGTATATTCAATATAGTCCTATTTTTTCCATTCCGATCTATTTCTGGGTCCTGTATCTAGATGCAGTTCCAAAGGAAGAAAATAGAGCGCAATTGCTACATTTCTTCTAGAACATCAGTGGGTTATACCTTAAAATTCTGGTTTAGGGTAAGCAGGTGAGTTCCATAAATGGCTTCCTGTATGACTCTCTAAAGATGATAAACGAGTGTTTCATATATTAACTTTAATAAGACATTTTTAGGCTTAAGAATATTGAGTTTAAAACATTTTAAAGCACACATTTTGTATATACTCAACTGCCTTAAAATGTTACTCATTTTATATAAAAAATTAACTGAAAAACTATTCACAAAATGATATACTTGGGTAAATATTTACAAAATAGTTCAAAAACCAAACACCAATGCCATAATATAAAGAATATTTATGAATCATGTTATCTTATTTATAAGATGTGCATTTCAATAGAAAAGGGAACAGAAAGTCACATACACGTATAAAATGCAAAATAAAATTTTAAAATGCAAAATGTCATTAATGATATAAAAATGTAAAAAATCATCAGAAATAATAATAATAACACCCTATAAAATTTGCTGTGTTTTTAAAAGACCCCAGGAGTGTCCAGTGCTGTGACAAGATAGGTACTTTTATACACTACTATTGGAAAAATAAACAAGTATATCCTTTTTTGAAAGGAATTTAGCACATTTATTATAATCTCTAAAAATGTCTATTTCATAATTTTTGAACTGGTAGTTTCTCTTTCCAGGGCTTTATATCAATGAAATAATAAAGATGCGAACATTTGTGTACAATAATATTTATTTTCATGTTATTTCTAATAACTAAAAATAGGAGCAATCTATATGTTCAACAATAAAAGAAAATATAAATAAGTTATTTCATGTTTATATAATAGCATGTTATACACACATGAAAGTATTTTTTAAATGATGACAAGGAGAACAAGTTTAGGTGGAAAAGAGACAAATACAAAACTATATTTACAAAATGATCCAATTTAAGTGTATTGTAATAGTGTCATATCTGAATTTCATTAAAATTAATTTAAAATGTTTTATTTGATATATTATGAAGATCATAAATTAGTGACTGACATACTATTTTCTTACAGGGCCAGGTAGTTAATATTTGAAACTTTTCGGGATTTAATTGGTATTAATCATAGGGCCAAAGGATAAACTAAAGATATTGTATAGCCTTGATATATATAACCATTTAAAATATTATCATTTAAAGATTAAAAAAAACAGGCAGCTGGCTACAGTTTGCCAACTCTTGTTTTGCATTAGCTAATTAACAAAGTTTTCAAGTAGATTTAGGACCTAAAATGTCTCGTTTGGTTTAGTGCTAATAATCATACTTAGTCCATGCACCTCAAAGGACTGTGGTAAGCACTCAATGTACAGGGAAGCTGCCAGCACATAAAACATGACATAATGGTCCTACATAGTTTTATATTTTTTACATGTACATTCTTGATAATATAACAGGATGTGGCACCATTTGCTCTCAACTGAAGTTCCTTTTCCTTTCTTCACCCATTTAAATCCCCCAATTCTTCAAGGACTATCTGGAGTTAGTCTCTTCCAAAAAGCCATCCCAACTCTTGAAGCTACATGAATCTCACATTATGCATATGCCATTTAGATTCTGCATGTATATATGATATTTTTTCTGTGTTAGATGATATACATCTTAAGGGAAGAACTTGTCTCGCATGTTTTTTATGCCCTTCACTGCAAACAGCTCACCATAATTACTTTGAACTTTTTATGTATTTAAAATAGACATTAAATTAAATGAGAGGAATGGCACCACTGCATTTGCTTCAGAAACACTCAGTTTTGTGATTCCAGGGAATGAAGACTTAACCTCCAAGAAATCCTTTATTTGACATTTTACAAAGATATACACCAATCAGCACAAATAGGTACAAGAACATCATTTAATGTTTCCAGGGAAACAAAATTGCTATCTGTAAACCACAGTCATGCTATACCCTCCCACTTCCCTTCAAACTGAAAATAATAACAATTAAAATAACACCTAATAGCTGGGAGATCATGAACTTCCTATAATCAGTAGGATTTGATCCTCAATACATTCACTTGTTTGAAACTATTTTCAATTTACAGATAGAAAATTTAAATTTTATGAGATAAAATAATTTAAGTATCATAAAAATACATTACATGTCTTCAAACAGTAAACAAATGACATGCATAGGACCCTTCCCACTGTACACATTCGAAAGCAAAACCAATTAAGAATTGTTAAGTGCTTACTCACTAATGACATAGCACAAAATGTGCTAGGTGCTATGGGGATGTGAAAAGATAGAATCAATCTCTGAAAGTCAGAGACTGTAACTATAGCAAATTCAAGTATTTGGAAAAGGTCCAAGAATAGAAACAAAAATAAAAGAACATACTTGTTAAAACATGCATTTACATTAAGAGGCTAATTTTGATAGATGAGCTCAAGGAACAACTGCCAGGGGTCATTAATGTCTTCAGTAAGTCAAAAGAATAAATCTTATCCTGAACACTTCTCAATATGGATGAGTTATCTAATGCTTGACAAATTACCACCACCATCCCTGCAAACATATAGTTCTTTTTGAAAAATCACATTTTTTCTCAGTTTTTCTGGGTCAGGACTCTAGGGAAACTTAGCTGAGTGGTGTGACTTGATGAGTCTGTAGTTCAGCTGTTGGATGTCCGAAATCTCATCTAATGACTGGGGGCAATTGCTTCCAAGCATGCTCCTTGGGTTGATTGCCTCAGTTCCTCACTGGCTGTTGGCCAAAGAATTCAATTCTTTACCAGTCTGAGTGTTTTCATGACAGCTGCCTTCCTTCAAAAGAAGTGATGGGGGTATTGAAATGGAGAAGAGAGAGAGAGAGAGAGAGAGAGAGAGAGAGAGAGAGAGAGAGAGAGAGAGAGAGAGAGAGAGAAACTGCCCAAGAAGGAAGCTGCAATCTTTTAACACCTTAGCTCAGAAGTGAGATATCATCGTGTCTACCATATTCTCTTGGCCTCACAGACCAATCAATACTAATACAATGTTGGATATACTAATACATGGGGTATAAATACCAGGAGCCAGGGAATCTATGGGAACCATCTTGGATATTGGCTGCTGTAAAGGGTAACTATGACATTCAGAGCAACTTAAATCAAGTATTTGGTCACATCCCCTGGTTCTTTGGGACCCAGGAACACAGTGAGAATAATTCTATATCTGACCACCTAAGCGTGAGGATTTCAATAGATGCCAGACTATAGGAAATAGTAGCAGAGATATTGATGACAAAAATGAAAGTCACTCTGCTATGGACTAAATTGCACACACACATGCATGGGCACATGTGTGTGCGCGCGCACACACACACATTCATATTTTGAAGCTCCTATCCCATTTGCAGATGGATGTTTTGGGGGGTATTTAGATTTAGATGAAGTCATGAGGGGAGAGCCCTCGTGATAACTTAGTGTCCCTATAAGAGACTTAGAGAGTTTACTTGCTTGTGTATGTTCTCTCTGTCTCCTCTTTCTTCCTCTTGTTCTCTCACTTTCTCATCCTCCCTTCAAACCCTACTTTCATGTGAGGATTCCAAGATGGCATCTGCAAGCCAAGAAGAGAGTCCTCACCATAACCCAACCATGCTGGCACCCTTATGTTGGACTTTTGGCATCCAAACTGAGAAACTACTTTTAGTTTCATAAGCCTGTTGATTTACAGTGTTTTGAGCTGTCAGGAACCCTACTCCATGCACTGTCTCCCTTGTGCTGGAGCACAAGCCTTGTTCTGATGGTACTGCTTGTCACTTCATGATTTCTATGTCCAGTTGAACAAAATAACCACATGCTGATTGGTAATAAGATCATCTTTGAGAGATACAAAATGTAAAAGAGTGTGAATTCAGTCCTTTGGCAGGTAAAATTTTCAGATCTAGCACATTTGAGAGCAAATAGTTTAAGGAAACATCTCTAGGAAACAGAGCTGGCAGGATATTTGAGCATTACCTGATCACCCCACCAACAGTCAAATAAAAGCATCAAGTTTTCAGGGAGGCATCCTCTGTGATGAAAAGTGACAGCTGACAGTAAGAGAAAACACACACACACACACACACACACACACACGACTGTAAAAAGCAAGTTGAATGATACTAAATGTACCATTGTTAGGTCCATTCAGCCCTGTGCACCTCAATAACCCTGAAAGAACATATCTAGTAAGCACTGGCATTGCAATAATGGCCCTCTGAAATAAATACCTTTCAGAGATTTGAAATAGATTGCTTATTCTTTGTCTATAAATACTAAGCTTGTATAAAATGGTTATAGAAAGATTTACATGAACAAGTTTCTTTTATGGGTTTATAAATACTTCTTAAACTTAGATACAATATACATAACATACAATTCACCACTTTAAAGTATACAAGAAAGTAATGTTTAATATATTCAAAGAATTGCACAATCATCACCACTATCTAAATGCAGAACATTTTTTATCACCCCCGCAAAAAACACTGTAACCATTATCAATCACTTGTACTTCTTTTGAGATAGCATTTTAAAAATATATTCTACAGAGTGATAGCTTGAGGAATGTCAATGGATGTTTTACCAGAAAAGTTTCATAATCAAGAAAATATATAACATTAGATTGCATAATGTTTAACAGACTTCTTTATTGCAAGACCTCTCAGTGATTTTGATATGTATAGATCATCTGTCATACATCTCTATGCAGAAGATAATGGGCAACATTTCTCATATTTATTTAACCAAGATACTATTAATATGGGACTAGTGTTCCAAAGACAAATTGAAACACTGTGATGAGATGTTATTCCTGTCTTCTGAGACTCTATGTTCTAAACTCACACTATCTAATACAACAGCCATTAGCCAGATGTGGCTGCTGATGACTTAAAATGAGGTTAGGCTGATTGAGGAGTGCTATAAGAATAAAATACACACTGAATGTGGAAGATTTAGTACAAAAAACACAGAATGTAAATGATATCATTAATATTTTATATTGATTACATGTTAAAATGATAATATTTCAAATATATTGGACTCAAACAAAATACATTATTAAAATTAGTTTCACCTGCTTCTTTTTAATTTTTTAATGTGACTCCTAGAACAATTTTTAATTATACATGTGGATTGATTTCTATTTCTACATATATAAGCCTTTTTTAGAAATATCACCTGAAATCAGTTCAAAACTCTGTATCTTATTTATGAACTCTGGAAAGTTATAGAGTTGTTTCTTTAACTTGTAAAAGTCAGGTGCATACAGTATAAAAAAGAAAATTCATTATATTTGTTTAATAATAAGGTTTCATTTAAAAATCCTGATAATCAGTAAGTATGAACAAAATGCAATGAGGTTACTTTAAAAAAAATGAAAGAAAGAGAGAGCCTGTCTAATGTACAGCTCTTGCTCGAGTTGGCGCTTACAAATATTAAATGGAACAATTTTACCTAATTATATATTACTATTTTAACAAGAGATCTGGCTAATTAACTTTACTTACAGCAATAACATGCACCCTGGTAGTGATGCCTGCAATTATTGTGTCTTACATTGTAATTTTTACTTTTTCAACAATAGTTAAAGTAGCTTTGTGCCCAAGCGTAACTGGAAATCTCCTTCAGACTGGTGAATGCGGAGCATGTTGGAGTGACTGTCACAGCTGGCAACAGAAGAGTGGCCTATTGCTTTCAACATTCTGGGAAAGGTAATTAGACAGACTCATGATGATTTAAGAATTAAAAGGAAAGACTAACCTGGGAGGAAGAGAGATGGCACCTCTGGAACCACAGGTGGACAGGTTCAGAACCAGTTTTCATCAGCCAACTAATATCCTAGTAGGTAGTAAGTGATCTAGAAGAACTAAACACTAGTAAGTTAACCTCCCCAAGACCTCAGTCTTGGGGTAAACTGCTTAGAACTGAGTTGAAGGAGATTCAATTTCCTTCAATGAATCCTGTTGGCTTCAACAGAGATCTGAATCCATAAGCATCACTATAGCTGGGGATCCAGGAATCTGCTGAGCCATGAGTCCCCAGCATCACCCCTGCCATAGTAGGAAGCAATAGCAGGAGTGGATTTGAGATTCCCATCTTTTCACCTGAGTGATAGTTGTGTTTGGATGTGAGGTGTGCCCTCCAAAACTCCTACGTTAATGCAGAAAGGTTCTGAAGAAAACTAATTAGATTATGAAAGCTGTAACTTAATTAGTACATTCTAAATTGGAATGGACCTTGTTGTAACTGTAGGTTGGGGTGGGGGACTGGAGAAGTGGGTCACTGGGGGTATGCCCTGAAAGGGTCTTGCCTGCACCCCACCACAACCACCACCACTCTGTCTCTGTTTCCTGCCATGAGCCCAGCAGCTTTCCTCTACTGGGCCCTTCCTGCATGATGTTCTGCCATGCCCTGGTCCCATAGCAATGGAGTCAGCCATCTATGGACTTTGACCTCTGAAACCATGGGTTCCAAATAAACTTTTTCACCCTTGAGTTGTTACTTTCAGGTATTTTGGTCACAGTGACAAAAAAAAAAAAAAAAGCTTACTAAAACAACTGGGTAGATCTGACCCATTCTTAGATGCTTAGATGGCGCAAGCTCCTAGGGTTCCAGGACAACTTAGTGAGAAGACAGACCAAGAGGAAGAAAATGGGTTTCCTATAAACAAGGCAGGAATTGTTTAAACAAGCAATGACAGTCACGTACTACATAATGGTGTTTGGGTCAATGGTGGACAACACATTGATGATGGTTCATAAGATTTACATAGCCTGCCGACATTGGAGCTATCTTATTTTGTGTAAGTACACTCAGTGATGTTTGTACAATGAAATCACCTAATGACACACATTTCTCAGAATGTGTCCTTGTCCTTAAGTGATGCATCACTGTGGTTATACATGTAAAGAAATAGGATCATATTTTAATTCCAAGTTTATGAAGCAGTTCTACCAAAAATATATATTTTTCATATATGCCTCTTGTCAAAATCTCCTCCTCAGTTGATTGAATAAATCTCCTCAGTCCTAAATTCATTCATCATGCATTTTCCATTTTGAAGAATCTTCAGATTTTTTTTTTTTGCCCATCATATCATAGTGTACGTTACAGTCTCACAAGGTGCCCATAGAGTGATAAATTGAAATGGATAGTTAAGTCATGATTTATTTTCTTAAAGCAACTGGACAAAAAGGCTACAGTAGTAATGACTATATCCTTACTTTTTATTGTTTATTGTGCTTGACTGAGATGAGTCAAGGGTAGAGTCCTGAAAAAATGTTTTACCTTATTTGGGAGCAAATGAGTTTACCAGATGGGTTCAAAAGTGCTAGCATTGTTTCTTTGTTCTATGATGAACTCCCTCTTAGGATAGTATAATGCAAACTTCTATAGTATCTTCATATTGTTGCATATCAAAGACTAAAACACAGTTTTAGTCTCTACAGGATGTGCAGAGAGATGATGTGAGTTGGAGGCTTATACTGATATTTACTAATTGGGCAAATTTGGGCAACTTAATTCCTTTGAAATACCAGTTTCCTCTGGGAAAAGTTAGGAATAGGTGCCTACCACTTGAAGTTATTGATGATTAAACACAACCATACCTGTGAAGGTGACAATCAAATGAAGGCAACATGCTTTGGGAGGTGGCATACGGATGGGCTTTCTCAGCTTTCACTCTGGTGGCAATCTCTGTTTTGTGCAGCCTTTGATGCTACTGTTGGTGTGACTTTCTAAATCTTCCACAAGCTAGATTTATTTGTAGTGAATGATGCCCTGTTGGAAATTTTCATTCAGTGTGGTAGAAAGTACATTTCTTAGTCTAAATGACCTGGGATGTAATTATAGTCTAGCTGTGTGATCTTGGGTAAGTTATAGCCACTCTCTGGAGCTTGATAACATCATCATTATTTAAACAAATGTTTTGGTTAGGGAATCCTGAAGTTCACACATTTATTCTAGTGCCAGAATCTATAGAACCCCCATTTAAATATATGAATATATGAATCAGAGTCATGAAAGTGCTTATTCCATGTTGTGCTCAGATTAACTAAGGAAACTCAAATATTATAGCAACATGGTACTTATTTCAATTCAAGTGAGTTAAATAATAGACAATCATGTTGCAATTGTACAGCATCCAGCATCTTATTTAAAATATTGAATAATCCAGTGTGATATCCATAATGCTAACTTAAGAGCTCTTCCTGGATGAAAAGTAAATGTCTAGAAATTGAATAAGATTGAACTACTGTCGCTATGTGAATTTACTCTTTTGAATAAACAGAAACTAAGAATCATAGGTTATTTCTTTCCAGAACTTCAAGTTTGTGAAAGACTTGTTCAAACATATCTAAATACAACATTAAGCAAGCTGAGAGCAGACTGTCAGTTTCTAATGAAGAATTCCTTTCAAGAACATGACACTTTTATTAAAAAGAAAAAGAAACACAGTGTTGTTCTCTCATGGTTTCATTCAAAACAGTATTCAAAGCTAGAACAATTTGGAGCCTAAAATAAAGCCAATAAAAGAGAAATTTGTGCTCATAAAAATTTTCACTCAGGATGTTTAAGTCAGACCATACTTTTTTACTGGCTTCCAGGAATCCAGCATCACAAAGTTTACAAACACCATGTGATGATAATCCACTCTCAGGCCATAGCACTCTACTCCAAATTCATGGAATATTCTGTGAATCAATATTCAATCTTCAAACCCACCCACCCTATTGTCATGGCATATCACCTTTTGGTTAATCATAGTTAGGAGTAGAAATAGACTCCCTTCTCCTTCCATATACAAGGAAGTGTATGGAATATAGTAGTGATGAAATTGTAGACATGGGTGCATGCTTACTGACTTTCTGACCTGTCTTAAACCTCTTTCAACTCCTGAAACCTCAATTGTTCTACAGGTAAATGGGGGATAATGCTACTTTTAACACAGAGAAGACAGGAAGTCAATGAAATCATGTGTATTACTAGTACCTCATACAGTTCCTGGAACATGGAGGGCCTCCTAAATGAAAGCAATTATCATTATCATTCTCTCTTATTTTAATAGTTTACTTGTTACTATAAATATTCGTTCCATTGCAAAAGTGGCTAAAGTGGTGAATCATAACTTGCTCCTCCAGCTTCAAATATTTCTTCTTTATGGTAATCATAATTTGCAAAACCTTTTTCTCACATAGGTACAATGTAAGATATGGGACTCTTCTACCTTTTAAATGCACATTTCATAGCATTGCTTCATGACAAGGTGGGAAAGCCTGGGAAACAATGTTAGTTTTATGTACTGGCAAGGTAGGAATGGGAAAACTAAAAGAAGCCAGTCTGTGTCCAGAAGTCTCTCATTTTAAAGCCAGCAACATTAAGTGCAGGTACTGCTTGTAAATTCTCCAGGCTTCTGATCAGGCAGGCCTCAGAAACCTTGGGGAATCTTCCAATGTTTAGTTTCCACAAGTATGGACGTTGAAGAGCTGTGGAGCCTATACTCTGATGATAAGTGCAAGGCAGCCAAATACTTCTATTTTGTAGAGAGGGAGAAAGAAAAAAAATAATCCATGTAAAATCATACCATGCTTCCTGACCCACTAAACATGAGCAGATCACTAGTGGGGACATTTTAACTTTTTCCTATATAGTACTGATATGAGTTGATAAATTTATAAAAAGATGAATAAAATTTACTAATTATGATATTCCCAGCAAATATAAGCCATGTTGATTCTCATTATTCGTGCTAGTTATATGCCATAAAGCTCTCACAGACACCAAATTAGCAAATGTGGATCATTGCTCCCAGAGGAAATGCTGGTTAAGTTCCTGTGGCCTCTGGTCACAACATTTTCATCAAGCAGTTAATACACAAGATTGTTGTGTGTGTGTTTATCTTTAAAGAAACCTGATTTAATATGTATTTTCAATTTATCAGCATTTAGTTCTTGACCAGCAGCACTATAAACTGTGCCTGAATAAGGCTAACTTTATATCTAAATTTTCTCTGAGACACATCACAGCCTTCTTATACTAGGAACAGCAGAGAGCATTTCAGTATAAAGTTTGGGACCATTTCAACAGTGAAACTGCCAACAAAAATACAAAAATGTGAAAAAAAAAGTGATACTAAACAGACTATGAACGGAACATTTCTTTGCAGTATAAGAGCAAATACAAAGTAATAGAGAGTCTTTGCATTAAACCTTAGCTAGGAATATGCACCTCTGAACACACAAATTTGTCTCAGCTCTGCACATGTCCACAAATGACCAGGAAAGTCATGTAAGTATTGTTTTCAGGGTTGCAATTAACTTTAACAAGTAGGCGAGTTCACAAGTAAAGAATCCATAAACGAGGAGGACTGACCATATCAATACACAATAATCAGTAATAGAATATATGATTAAAGACAACTTACAGTTAAGCAGCACTACTTTAGTTTGTACTAGGTACACCTAAATTTCATAATAGCCTTCTTAATGGCAGAGGAGGTTTATGAAAAAAAAATCTACCATTTCTTCCAAGTTGACAGTATGTACCACAAGAATATGGAACCCCTTTGGTTTCCCCATATTTCTTACAAGACACATAAAACCTGGCTGATTTCTTTAAAGCATTAAGGCTTGTAGATACTAATGAGTCTATTTTGGTAGTTGGTGCTATGTTTTTCATACATATATATCTGTCATGCTACTATTTTCTCATGTTTGGGGAACTTCCTCTTAGGTGATTACAGATCATACAAAGATCACAAGGAAGACCATAACATGTTGCCTACTTGAAGCTGCAAACTCATGAATTAGCTCTGAAGAAGTCAGGAAACCTTCATCTGCCTCCTTTTGTCAGACTTTCATGTAAATGATTACATAAAGCAGCAGATCTCCAAATTTGGTTTCTGAATGAGCAGTAACTTGCTAGAAATACAGCTGTTGACTACCCATTACCTAATCTCCCATCTATTACACAGGAACTGCTGAGAGTGGGGCCTGGAAGTCCATGGCTTGACAAGCCCACCAGGTAACTCTCAAGTTTGAGAATCAATGATCAAAGCAATCTTTGGAAGAATGTCCATGTCATTTTAGTGATTAGTAAAGGGGCATGGGTCCTTGGATCCATAATTAGATTTTTAGACAAGTTTGAATTTGAGTCATGAGGACTTAATCATACATATCCCAAATCCAGCACAAAATTAAAAATCAAAACCAAAAACAAAATAAGCTTAAACTGAGAGTGCATTTTAAGACATTATTTCAAAATCAAATCATTGAAATTAATGAATTTTTGTGATATATTTTAACACATAACCTATTTATTAATTTATTTTTCCATCCATCTAGATAAGTTAATCTGAGTTAAGGATTTTTTTTTTTAAGACAAAAGGGATGGGGTGTGTTTGTGTTGTGTGTCTGTAGGTGTTGGTATATATGTAAATAAGTCATATAGAAAAAGCTAGCCCTACACCAGTATGTTAGAATTATAGTCAAATATAACATAAACTACTGTAAGAATGTTTTAAAAAGGAAGTAAATCTCCTAGTTATTTAAATAAATGTTTATTATATTGATTGTACTACAGCCAAGTAGCTTATGTAGTCCACTTGGAACTTTTAAGTGTGAGACATGATCTATACTAAATAGAAATTGTATTTTATTGGAAATTATGAGCAGGGTAATGGCATATGTACTTTTGTATCAAGAAATCTTTGTTTTAGACTTTGCTCTTTTGCAAACTGAGTTCTTAGGACAACCCTTTATCTTTCTGAATTTCAGATTCCCCATCTGTTAAGTGAGAGTATTGGGCTTAGTGAGCTCTAAGTTCTCTGATAGATTGCAGTTCTACCTGAGATAGACATTGGGTTAGAAATGCAAGAGTTAGCTTAGAACTGGAGTCTCAGAGATGAGAAAATGCACAAAATAAAGACAGGTACTGAAAGACTCAGAGATGGTCCTGATTATTGCAAGACTCAGTGCCAGCAAAAATGGTGGCCTATGGAAAGAAAAAATTAAGGAGGCATCAACATTATGATGTGAGGGAATGCTGCCTTCCCATAGTACAAAGATAATGCAAGTACTGAAGGTGACATTCGTATAGAAGAAAAAACATAATTCTCCAATTCTCCTTGGAACTGAGCCTCCTCGGGAAGCCAACAAGATGACTCAGTTGGCAATTCTACCCACTGCCCTTCATTCAACACATCCATGTGTTGGTGAGCCATTACTTATCCCCTATTGTGGTCTTTTTACAGTGTTTGATCTCCAACTCAATTGCCTAACTCTCACTCACTCACTTCCAGCTAAATTTGTAAGATCATCTAGCAGCAAGACTTTGATATTCAGTCCCAAAGGTTATACTCAAATTCTTGCATCCAGTTTTAAAATGTAAGTTTTGTTATTATCTAGATATAACAAAGCCAACAGGTCAGGAGATGACTGCTTTGGAGAAGGTAGTTTCTTATTCTCTGGGTTCCCAAGAGAGCATGCTATGCTGCACTGAGTCACACAAGCACAGGGTGGTTGGAAGGCAGAAGGAACAAAGGGAAATCACCGGCAGGAGTCATTGTGGTTTCTATGGGAAGGAGCAAGTGAGGCAGAGTAAGCAGATTTGGGATTGGAAACTTTGACTGATTTTGGCAGGCTCTAGGGCATAGGAGTCTCCTTGGCTGGGAGAAGT
The DNA here is from genome assembly GCF_052094955.1 of Ictidomys tridecemlineatus. Classification (NCBI taxonomy): domain Eukaryota; kingdom Metazoa; phylum Chordata; class Mammalia; order Rodentia; family Sciuridae; genus Ictidomys; species Ictidomys tridecemlineatus. Next base: position 130,092,348 of record NC_135480.1, on the reverse strand, counting down.
GTAAGCCCCAGGTAAAGGAAGTATTTAGTCAGAGTGGGCAGTGTGGACTTTGGGTTGGTTAGTTTGCATATGAAAAGCATGCTTGCAAGTGACTCCTTCATTATCTGTAGAAATTGGCTAGTCCTAGGAGGGCAGTTTCTCCATAATCAACATGGCCCCAGAAACAATGGCAAAAATAAAATGAGTAAAATTCTTAATATACACCTCCAGTGGCCACTTCCCTCTGGCCACATTAGATCCTTAGATATGATGAAATCAAAAGATGACAGCCTCTGCTCAAAGCAGTTGAAGTTGAGTCCCGGAGCTGAATACCTTTTCCTTAAGATGATCCTTTACATGGAACAATGTAAAAATGAGTTAAGTATGTGTAGGAGACCTAGGTTTGGAATCAGTATTCCTATTCAATAGTTCTGGGATATGTCATTTAGCCACATGAAAGCACTTTAAAAAAAAATCTGTTCAATAGTCATGATAATATTAACCGAATTTTTGTGATACCCTCATAAGACAGGCACTTTAATACCATAAAAGAATATAATGGGTTAGTACTTATAGTTATTTTAACAGCATAAGATTAGATTGACAGAGGTGAACACTGTAGTGTTTGTGGGTAAAATAATATATCTGAGATTTGCTATAATTATCCCAGTAAACAAACAAAAAATTGGAAAGGGTTGATGACATGAGAATTAAAAAAAAATACTGCTAATAATTGAACTGGATGATGGGAACACAAAACTCATTATTCAATTCTCCTTTTGTGTATTCATGAGTATTTTCGTAATAAAATGTTTTAAATGCAGGCTGAGAGACATAGAAAGAAGTAGTTTTAGACATCAGCAATCATTGAAGGACTCTTACATGGAAACTGAATCTTTACTGTACAATATTTATTTTTACTATCATGGGTCAAAAATATGTCCTCTTTCCTAGACTTTTGGTTTGCTGAGGTGACTTGGTCTTTTCATCAGTTCCAAATGTCTCCAGGCTAATATTGACTTAGGTTAATTAAATTCTTGCTGTAATACATTTGTGTTAAGCAATGTAATCCCTAATGGTGAAACCATAATCAACATGTTATGACTGCTTCGTGATGAGTGGTCCTGTCAATTAGGGAATTTCCCTAATCAAAAGCCCTTCACTCTCAAGAGAGCGTCCCTGAATAGCAGCAAAGGTTGCTTAATTAGTGAGGTTAAAACAACCTTCAGAAACAAGGTCAAGATGACATTTCTATCTGCGCCATGCTGATAGAATTCTCTAAACACAGCACTTAGAAATCTTGGTGTGAAAATTCCTGTCAGACTTAGAAGGAAAGGAAAAGAAAAGATGAGAAAGAAGGGAAAAGAAAGGAAAATATGTTGACTTGAATAGAAGTCAACTACTATTGGCTTTACATATATTGACTTTAATAGCAATTAATTTAATGTACTAGCTATTGGCTTTACACAGTATTTCCTTAAACTTTTGATTGAGAAACTCTACCCAAATTCATCATTCTCATTTGAAAAAATAACAATCCTTTAAAAAAATCAATGAACTATAACTATAAGCCAATCAATAGAGGAAATTTTAAAAAGAAGCAATTCTCTGAGAGTCATCTTCTCGTCTCTGTAAAACCAATGAAAGAGACTGCAAATAACATTGAGTCAATCTGTGTGATAAAAGGAGATGAATTGTGTAGGAGGACTTTAATCAAAATGCTTTATGCTGCCACAAAGCACTTAATAATCAATGTGTCTGCTATAGAAAAGCAGCAGGGATGAACCTACACAAATATATTTTATTTGGTGGTGTCTGTCCATTCAAATGACAAAGAATTGTTTTCTTTTCCTTCCCATAAAATGAAAATCTCAGTGACAAATCCTGAAAAAAAATCTTTACTTTGTATGACCAAACAATTCTGCATTTCCAACTGATTAAATTCTCTTTAATCTCTAAATCAACTTTCAGATTCTTTGTTTAACTTTGTGTACTTTCATCTACCATGGTAATGAAAATTTAGCAATTCTCTAAAAATCATTTAATTGCTCAAACTAATAACAAGGTCTTCTGATAAAATAAGTCACATTGTTTAATCCTTGCCCATTTCCAAGACCAGTTTGCTTTGGATAAAAGACCTCTTTAAACCTTCCTGCATTTTCAAACTTGACTTTGATGCAAAGTATAAACAAATAATTTAGCTAAGAGTAAGAAAGGAAAGGCCTACATTTATTGAAGGTATGTATTTTTTCAGGTAAATAAGTATCCATAACTTTGTTAACAAGAATGAAAATGGGATTCAGGAATTGATTTGTAACTTATTCAAGCTTGGGCATCTGTAAGAGGCTGAATTTCAACATCTTATACACTTTTCACTTTCTTTTGTTGTTTCTGAATCTTATATAAAAGTCAAGTATTTGGAATATTGGCTACCTCCCCTCAGCAAAAGAGTCATAAATTCAAAAAAAGATCATATAGGATTCTATACTATCCTCTCCTATTTTAACATAGGATCATTGTGTTTTAAGTAAAGAAGAATGGAGGGAAACCATCATGGAGTCTGCAGAACAGGATGACCACCCACCTATTAGTGGGACTGCTAGTTCAACCTCACCCATTCAGGGTCACTGCAAATTGACATAGTATAACTTGCCTCTCAGTTCCCAAATTTATTTTTCAAATTTAAATTTTTTTCAATGTGCTTTTCTGTGTCCTCTTGATAGAAATAATTAATTCAAGCCTGAATATAACCATAATTGCAAATAAAGTATAAGAAAAAAATCTTTGTATTTGTATAAGAAAATGTATGATATAATATGTGATCTTGTGCTTGAAAATACTATGGAAATTTTTCTAAAGCCTGTAAACACTATGAAACTGTGTGATCGCATTATTATAGACCCAAGACAACTTGTGCCAAGTGAGTATCATGCTGACATATAGAAAATGAAAATAATCCTAGCCAAGAAATTTGTTATAAATTTCAATAACAATAAGGGTTTTTACACTATTCCATACCTTGGCTGATAGATTATAGACTGAAAGAAAACCACCAAAGACCAATTGGTTGGTTTCAAAATTACAACTTCTAGGACTAATATCATCTAAGCCTGAAGAAATTGATTAGACAATAGGCCCAGGGTCTACTTTTCTCAAGGAGATTAACTGCAAACCACCATACATTTCATCAGTAACACCCAAAGTAGAAGTCTCTTCTCATCCACCCTCTTCTCCACCCTGAAACTCTCAGTCCTTCTGGGCCCCTGGGTCAGCCTTCTCTCGCCCACCCACCCTAACAATTGAGATGAACTCTCTGGAAAAAAGGCTTCATTCACTAAATCTTCTAAATGTGCATGGTTTCCTATCTCTCTCTCAAGGGAAGTCTTCTTGTTATCTTCTCACAGTCAGATAGCTCAGCATCAGGACCTGGGGTTTTTTCTTCTTTCCTCGCCATCACCAATGTTAACAATTATCATCTGCCCCTACATCATATATAATTGCCTCCTCCCTTGCCCCTTAGCTGTCACTTAACTAAATCACAGAAAGAAGTTCCTAAACTGGAAGAAAAAGTTGTTGGATCTACCAAAGTTTGCCCTAGTTAGTAATTTCAAATCATGAAAAAGTCCAAAGCCATCTTACCTAAATTATTTATTTGTACTTGGCACCAAAGTCAAGTTTGAAAATCTAGGAAGAGTATAAAGAAGTCTTTTATCCAAAGCAAACTGGTTTTGGTAATGGGGAAGTATCGAATGCGACCTGTTTTGTTTTATTTTGGTTCCCAGTTATTAGTTTGAGCAATCAAATGATTTTTAGAGAACTACTAGTTGGTCATAAACCTCTGTTATCCTCCAGTCACCGCCACTCATGGAAGACTTTGTCAGGTGATCCATAGTCTTCCTCTCCACTGCAAGTCCTGCCAATCTCCTGTCAAGTGAAGCACCTCCAGCACCTTGATCTTGGGTTTTTGACCTCCTCATCACATAGGACCATCTCTTTTGCACCTCAGCAATTACTCATTCCACTAGGAAGGCTTTGGACTTTGTCATGCCTTGAAATTACTAATGGGGGCATTTCTTGGTAGATCCCAACTACATTTTCTTTCCGCTTATTAACTAATTTATTATCTTCTCCTACTGTGACCAATCTGCTGCCTCACAATGGCCTCCAAAAATTGTCTGCTTTACTGTCCCTCCTATTATTGGCCTCTAATGTCTTCAGTTTCATTCTCCTTTTGATTAAATTCTATAATCCATCATTTCACTCATAATCCTATCCTACTTGTCCTGCATAAGTGGGATCCACACAGATGGTGTCCATGTTCTCTGGCCTTGCACTGGAGTCAGTCACTTAATCTACTTACATTTTTAAACAAATGATCAACAATCGGTTACATTTTTCTGGTCAACATACTACACTCTTTTCAGTGTGTATTTCTAATGTATGTTACTCTCCTTTAGACATGTCCTTACAGCCCCAGCTTCTCCTTTTCTTACAGCCACTTCATGAAATATGTTGAAGCCCTCAACACTGCACCACCGCATCCTTCCACACATTTTCTTCATCTTTTTCAACTCATCTTACATTGATTTGCCATTTATCTTCCTTTAAAAAGTCAATTCCTAATAGTTGGATCCCATCAACTCCAATCTTCCTCAGAACTATATAATACCATTTTTTTCCATCTTACACATTTAATCACTCCATCTCAAATCAATTCTTCTCAATGGAATTTGAACATGTTCATGTCTGATCAGTTATAAACCACTCTTTTAACATCACATTCATATCCAATCACCTTATCTTTCTTTTCCACCCTTCTGGGAATGGAAAACATTTCTATTCTCTTATGTCTCATATTCAGCAATTTGTGCTAATCTGTTATTTGACTATGTCGCTCCATCAGAATAATTCTCAAAAAGGTCACTAATAATAGATAACAACTAAATCCTAAGGTCATATTTTAATCTATTTTAAATACTTTAGCTCACACCAGGCCTCCGGGAGATGGAGCCAGTGCGATTGCACTGACACCCATAGGGTACATATGCGCAGACCGGCATGTCCTTGGGCTAGAGAATGGGACATCCAGCTTCTGATCAGGAACCTTCTTTGAGCTAGCGATGAAAGAACGAATTAAAAATGGGTGATGTTGAGAAAGGCAAGAAGATTTTGCTCAGAAGTGTACCCAGTGCCACACCGTGGAAAAGGGAGGCAAGCACAAGACTGGGCCAAATCTCCATGGACTGTTTGGGCGGAAGACAGGTCAGGCTGCTGGATTCTCTTATACAGATGCCAGCAAGAACAAAGGCATCACCTGGGGAGAGGATACACTGATGGAATATTTGGAGAATCCCCAAAAGTACATCCCTGGAACAAAAATGATCTTCTCTGGCATTAAGAAGAAGGGAGAAAGGACAGACCTAATAGCTTACCTCAAAAAAGCCACTAATGAGTAATAGCTACTGCCTTATTTATTACCAAATAGAAATGTCTCTTGGCTTTTTTATGTGCACCATAATTTAATTGATGTGATACACCAGAAATCAGATCATGAATGACTGACAAAATTATTTTTGTTGGACAATCCTGATTTAAGTAAAACTGACTTGCAGTTAAATTAATATTTTGGTTATATTCCTACTTCAGTAGATTCTATCACTGTTTCCCCTTTTTAAAGTTATGGTTGGACTTAATTAGTAATGTTCACAGAAATGGTGAATGACATCTGAAAACTGGTTTTATATTTAGTTTTATAGAATTGATTATGTGAATATGTTTAAATATGGGGGAAATCCCTTCACTCAGAAGCAAGCATGATTCACATTTGTTTCAATTTGTGTTCATTAGCCTATTAAAGGCAGTGGTTGAAGATAAGGAAGCAGTGTCTACTTTATATTTTTGTTGACCATGCCAATTTAGTTAGAATTCCCTGTATCTAAAATGCTGTTCTTTCCTTATGGAAAGGCATTTCAGTGTGATTTATGTATGATATTAAATAAAGAATATTTAACACTTCTCACATTTTATAGCTGATCTATAAGTTCAGATGCTTTTAAGTCAGCATAATACAATAACAAGTTAGACTTTACTTTTTAATTCTTTATTTTCTAAGATTAAGTTATCATTCAGGATTGTTTTTAAACAACTATTCAGAAACAATACTATGGAACATCTAGGTGGTTGGTAGTGGTGCTTTTGCCAACTTATTAGATGGAAAGATAAAGGTAAGAGAGATATACCTCTCAGTACAAATTTGTAAAATATGTTACCATAAGATTTAAGATAATTAAATTAACAATCACAGATTATGAAAAATAAATAAATAAATACTTTAAGCAGTGCTGGGCATTGTTAACCCTTGTTTATTACTTACATTCTCTTCTTTTTATTTCAAACATATATGTGTACATACACTCAAGTATGTACCTTCAGGTTTTTCTTCTTTCTCTCTGGCTACTTCTTAATCTTTTTCATAAAGTCAACTTCCTCTCTCTGACTATTGACCTTAAGAGTTTCTCAAAGCCAAGAGCAAGTTCGTATTCCTCACTCATGGTATAGTTTCTCCCTTGATATCAACGATAGCCATGACTTCTCAGATTTATCTCTCTAGGAGGATGTGGTTCTGAGCCCCAGGACTCTATATCCTAATACCTAACTTTATATTCTATATGTGTATACTAAAACACTTCAAACTCAGCATAGTTAAATATACACACAAATCTTAATGCTTCAATAGCATTAACTTATAAATTTGTATGCTACTACAATTAATCTAGCTGCATAAGGCAGATGTCTCCCTAAGATTTATCCTTGGTCTCTTCTGTTTCTCATTTATTATTCTGGTTTCTCATAACTTCTATAAATTTTAATTAATAATACCTTACTTATATGTTTTCGCAGCCCCTGCCCTTAGATATCATTATCTCTGGTATAAACACATTGCAATGATTATTAAACAAAAGCAGGTTCTACATGAGGGCAGTCTTGGCATTTTGTGGGAACTTGCTAGATGTGTAGATTCTCAGGCTACCCCCAGAACAACTGAATCATATTGTGCCTTTTAACAAGGACTTTGAGTGAATCATATGCATACAAGTTCAGAAAAGCACTGAACTAAAGAACATCAAAACTTCCCCACAATTCTATAGGCCCAATGCAAGCAAGTTAATTTCTACCACCTGAAGATTAAGACAAACAAGAGTCTTTGCTCATTAGCAGTATGTTTAAACCCTCAAATTCTCCAATGAAAGAAGATACTTGTAGTTAACACTTTATTTTGTTGATGTTGTTTGTAATTAAGGTTCTTGAATTGCAATGTAGGCGACTGTGGCTCAACTCCAAGTGGAGGAGGGCTGGAGATAGGAATTCTCATGCATCTTCTTATAGCTCCTAGAAAAAGCATTAGAAACAGCAAATGAACCAACAACTTCTTATTTTTAAGCAAGTAGGAAAATATGTATTAAAAATCTGAGTCTGTTCAAAACCCCAGATAAATCTCAAAAACATGTTGAATGAAAGAAGCCAGACACAAGGAAAGACACAGTGCCCTCTGATCCCATTTAAATGAAGTTTAAGAAAAGGCAAAACTTCCATCAGCACGGAAGAAGAGTGTTTACCTTCAGAGGAAAGAGGAAGATTATGACTACAGAGGGACATGTAGGAACTTTCTGGGGTGATATTCCATGGATGTGGGAATATGGCATATATAAAAATTCATCAAATTGTACAATGAAGATGTGTTCATTTTATCATATGTAAACCATCTTTCAATATAAAAAATAAAAAATAATATTAAGTAAACTTATGTGAAATATGATTTTTATAAGACACAAAACTTGAGTGAAGTAAGCATGGTGGTGAATGCCTGTAATCTTAGTGACTCAGGAGGCTGAGGCAAGGGGATTGCCAAGTTCAAGACCAGTCTCAGCAACTTAGCAAGATCCTGTTTCAAAATGAAAAAAATAAAAATAACTTAGGATATATCTCAGTGTTACAGCACCCCTGGGTTCAAACTCCAATGCTACAGGGGGAAAAAAAAAAAACGTGCCTGAACTTACGTAAGCATAGTATTTGAAAGTTTGGTGTTACCAAATCATAGCCTAAGCCAGATCTCAGAGAACTAGGGTTCCCAGGACTATTCTACTTTGGGGAACTATCTAATAAAGTTCTTTGGAAAAATAAAGTTCTACTCTGTTCCAATAAAATGTTATTGGAACACAGCCATACACATTGGTTTGCAGGGACTATAGTCTATCAAAGACTGAAATAGTTTGTAGCTGACCCTTTTTCAGAAAAAAGTTCACTGATCTTGACCTAAGCCAATGGTTCATAACTTTTGGGAACAGTTTATGAATCTTTGGGAGAACCCAGGAAAGAATATAGATTATCTCTTCAGGAAAGTATACAGCTTTTTAAATACAAAAATTATTTGCAATTTTAGAAAATCTATATACCGTCTGTGTTAGGTGCAGGGCAGGATGAACTAAGTTTGTCTGCAGGGCAGGCTGAAGGAATGTTAGCTGCAGGATAACCCACGCACTCAAATCCCCCTCTGTCTGGTCCTTTATCACCTGTTTGCATCAAGTCTGAACACTCAATCTCACTCAAAGCTGAATACTTGACCCCTACCCGTCTGGTGCAACAGAAACCCACATCTAGCCCCTGCCCCATCTGCCTGAAAGCAGAAGATGACACTACTGTATGATCCAATCACTGTACACCAACAAAGCAGCTTGCAGACCCAGAGACCCCATTAGATTTGGCTATGAAACCTCCCTCCTGCCGGCCCCTCTCTCTTGCTCTAGCTCTTGCTCTGTCTCTCTCTCTCTTGCTCTTTCTTTCTTCTCTTGTGGTCGCTCTCACTCTCACCCTCTCCTCCAACTCCTCCTCCTCCTCCTCCTCCTCCTCCTCCTCCTCCTCCTCCTCCTCCTCCTCCTCCTCCTTCTCCTCCTCCTCTTCTTCTTCTTCTTCTTTTTCTTCTTCTCTCTCTCTCTCTCTGATCTCCCCTCTCTTTCTTCTCTCTTTCCCCACTCTTTCTCTCTTTTTTCTCATCTTTTGCATTGCTGCAATAAAGATCTCTTGGTCGCTCCAAGTGTTATGATCATTTTCCTTTCACTCTGAAGCACGGTCATCAAGCCTCAACTTAAGACCTCTGTCCAAGGCTTTTTATCACAGATTACTAATCTGCTGTCCTGAGAACAACCCACAGGTTGGCTTTTTTTTTTGTATTTAACCACATTTGATTGAACTTCCTACCACATCCTCGTTTGTGCCATGGAACTACTGCTGGTTATAGCCAATAACAAAATTACCCAGATCACAAAAGCTGAATATCTAGTCCTACATCAAGCACTTCATGTTCATTGTTTTTCTCAAGGGAACAATCTGCATACAACTCGACCTTGAGAAGCCTTTCTGAAAATGTATGCACTTTGGTACCAACATAGACCAAGGCCATCAGAAGTGTGTCGGGGTTTTTAGAGATTGGGGGAGCATGCCCCGACCAAGACAGGCCAAGAAAGGTAAAGGACAATCAGATGCACCAGGGAGAACTGTCAAAGCAGGAGCTTGTTTAATGAGAAAAAACACACAGCTAATATAATGTATAGGAGCCAATCAGGATAAAGGTCAGCAGGGTGGGGAGAATTTACATCTACACCCATCCTACAGTCAGTAATGGGAGACATGAGCTGTCCTAGAGAGCAGAAGGGTTCTGAGCCTATCCTAGAGGTGGTCCCATTCTTCATCACAACCCAAGGCAATGCCTTCTAGCTAATCGATAGGTGCACTCTTAGCCACATGTGGCCCCAGAACTGGGGAGCTCGTAGCAGCTAGCAAGTTAAGTTTCCTCTTTTCTGATACAACATGGCCCAAGTTATATCATGCCCTACAAAAGTGCTGAACTGGCAGTCCCCAGCATCAGAATTAGAAAAAGCACAAGGCAATAGCTTACAGACGTGTAAGAGGTGTCCACATATTAAAAATGTTGGCACCTCTATTCACTTCCATAGAGACCAAGAATACAGAGGAGGTGAAAATGTGTGGATTAGACAATGGAATCTGTGAGGATATTATGAGCTCTTTTTCTGCAGGGTCATGCCTGTGCATCTATTTATGTCCTGTGGTGCATTCATATTATAGGAAGCTAAGAAGTGATAAGGAAATGGATGCATTAAACCAATTTATGAAAACAAAAGTTATTATTTTATAAATGGTTTAAGCTTCCTGGGAGCAATGTGATAGCTTGATTTATGTTCTTTTATATAGAAAGATAATTATGAGTAGCAAACACTCCCTCTGTTTCTGTAATTCTGATTTCATCTTAATGGGCTCACATAATATATCAAAAGTATGCTTGGTGGGGGGCCTGCCAGGTTATGAGCACTATTTATGGTGCTGAAAGAAAGCACTTACAGAAGTCATTTGATGAAGATATGGCAAGTTTTGAGCAATTCCTAAATTAAAAAAAATCATACAAAACAAAGACACTCCAGTCAGCGTGGTCTCTGATCTAATGCTGATTCTACAATTCTTCATTACTACTTTCCTTGTTGCTGTATGAACAGTGGGTGGCATTTTACAAAAGCTAATTAATGCTGGTATTTTAAATTGCTTGAAAATCGAAGGAATGTGCCTCATGCTGACAATTAGTTAATCAAAAAAATAGTCATTTCTCTCACTGTGCAAGCTTTAGCCCATTTTATAAAATCCATTCACATTTCTTTCCAGAAGCAATGTTATAAATTCTCTTTTCAGTGTTGTTTCCCATAATAGTAGAAAGGCTTCATGGGTTAATCAAGGGGTTCAATCTCTAATTCCCATAAAATTGTTTTAAAGTGAGAGGAACATATTTCTGTCCATATTTGCTACTTATTGTATCAGTTTGATAAGAATCCACAGATCTGTGTAGACATTGAATTCTTATGAATTTAACAAACAAGCATTTAATTACTCAGATAAGTATATTTTTAAAGAGAACTGAGTGACCCAAACTCTTGTTGGTATTAATTTGTAGTAGTTAGCATTATCAAAGCCTCAGAGTAATTAGCATGCATCAACTTACGCAAAATGGACATCTAATATGGAAAGATTATGACTTTCAGAGCAATCACATTTCAGAGCCAGAATACACTCAAAAGAATACAAGGCTGACATTAGATTCCTTGGCTCCCAAACCACAAGGAACATATTACATTGTATTATTAGAGAACTCTCTAATAATACAATGAGAACTCACCTAGTGGTTGTTTCAGTCAATTTTTTTGCTGATGTGACCAAAAGACCAGACAGGCATAATTTTAGAGGAGGAAAAGTTTATTTGAGACTCACAGTTTCAGAGGTCTCAGTCCATAGAGGGCTGCTCTGTGAGAGATGAGGCAGAACATCATGGTGGAAAGATGTGGAAGAGGAAAGCACCACTAGACATGGAACCAGAAAGCAGAGAGAGCTCTTGTTCACCAGGGACAAAAAATATATATCCCAAAGGTACACCCACAGTAATCTGCTTTCTCCAGCCACACCCTACCTACTATAGTTATCACCAAGTTAATTCCCATCAGAAGATTAATGCATCAATTAGGTTAAAGGTCTCATAACCTAATTGTTTCACCTCTGAATTTTCTTATATTATCTTACACGTGAGTTTTTTTGGGATACCTGATATATAAACTGTAACAATGGTTCTCATCACCCCTTCTGCATTAGTCAGATTTTTGTCACTGTGACAAAATATCTGACTAGAACAACATAGGGGAAGAAATTTTAGCTCATGGTTCCAGAGGTTCAATCCATGGATGGCCAACTCCTTTGCTCTTAGCCCAAAGTGAGGCAAAACATCATGGTGGAAAGGCATGGCAGAGCCATGGAAACAGCCAGGAAACAGAAAGGAGGAGAGTAGGAGGAGCAAGAAACAAAATATATAATCCCCAAGACACAACCCCAGTGACCTTCTTCCTCTAACTCTACCCTACCTGCCTACAGTTACCACCCGATATTCCATTTAAAGTATTAATCCATCAAGTGGATTAATCCGTTGCTTAGATTACAGCTCTCATAATCTAATCATTTTTCCTGTAAACATTCCTGTGAAAACACAAGAGTTTTGGAGACACCTCATATCCAAACCATACACTTTCACATTGGTTTGAAAGCAAGCAGGCACTTTTCTCCCCCATCAAAGTATACCAATAGGGTTCCAATGCAATTCCTTCTCTCAACTCTTCACCTTTCACCATCTCATGCAGGCTGAGGGTAGATGTTTGACAATGCTGGCAAAACTACTATTATAATCTCTTCGCATATATTAACTGATTCTAGCACCTTGATTTAGAATGAAAATGAGAGGACATGTGTTGAACTTTTAATTTTAAGGACACCACAGAAGATAAGATAAAAAGCCTAGAGTGTGTACAAAGAAGGTAACCAGGAGCGTGCACATAGAGTCAGAGTCTTCAATGGCTCTACCTTTAGTGAAAGAGTAAACTGTGCTCAATTCCACAAAGGAAGACGTCACAGAAATTGCCTGTCTTCCTTTACCTCATTATTTATAATCATGAGCTAGTTTTGATACTGAAAAACCAGCCTCTACCTCAGAGCAAAGCCTGTCCAAGGAAGGGACATGGCTTTTGTCCTTGGAAAGACCCACAGAGCACCCCTAGGCACACTCCCACCCTGCTAAGTGGTTTATCTACAAATAACAGGAGAGATCTGCTGTGCCAGGTGTCCCTGACTCAGTCAGGCTAGGTGGAGACCCATAGTAATCCCCTAGCAGCCACCAATCAGCACGAGACAGGGAAATACCTGGGATGCCAGATGACCCTCCCAGTAGTTTATGGTGGTTGATAACGTGTTGGGAAACCATGTAGTTCAGCATGAACACCCCTCTTGGCTTAAACCAATCAGTTCAAATGAATACCCCTTTTGTACTGACCAATCACCCCTACCCAACTTGTTCCCACCAGTGAATGTGCTAATCATGTTTTAGAGTTGTTATTTTATTTTCCCACGGTGTGTGATGATTTGCTAAGAGATGCTATGATGTATGTGGGGGTCCCTGCCTTCTCCAAAGAATGTATAAAACTGCTGCAAACCCTGGGCTCAGGGCCTCTCAGTGTCACCAGTTGCTGTGTGCGCATGGAGGACCAAGCTAGCTCGCAATAAACACCTCTTTGCTGCTTACATTGTTCTTGGTCTCTGGTGGTCTTTTGGGGGTCCCGAATTTGAGCATAACAATACTGCTTTTTGGCCTAACTTTATACAACCTGTTTGGTTTTAAATATATTAAGTCAGGAATTCCCTTCAAAGTAATTCTGTCTATTATTTAAACATATTTCTAATATTCTGTAGCAAGCAATATTAGAAAATTGGTCCTTTCCTTATTATAATGACTTAAATAAGAATAAGAAGGGACTTTCTGGGTTGTAACTATTACACAGAATCTTTACCCCCTACCTCAGTAGTTAATAAAATTAAAAAAAAAAAAGAAAAAGTTAAAAACATCTAAAACTTTTCAGTAGAAACCAAGGGGCCAGGGTGGGGGTGAGAAGGGGGAGACAAGGGGTCTCATTGGAACCAGAAAGCGAAGCAAATCCTTACTAGAGAAATGTATGTTCACTCAGTCTTCCAGGTGGTCCCAACAGAATATCAACATAAGCTGACATTAAAAAATAAAAAATAAATTGCAAACCACAAAAATAAATTGCAAACCACATGAAAAAACAAGGCACCATGAGGAAAAACTGGCTGAAACAAGAACAGAATCAGATGTGTGGTCTGCTAATAGTGGAATTTTTAGATGCAGAGTATGAGAATGCATGTCACTAAAGAAATGAAAGATAGTATTAAAGTAGGAAGAAATAATAAGAAACTATCAAACTTGGTTAGGCAGATTTCAGAAAGAAAGAAAACATCTAAAAATATAAATGTAATAATTAACATTTATAACTCAATTGATGGATTGAATAGCAAATTGTGTGAAGAATTAATGGACCAGAAATAAATCTGAGGACAGCATGCAGAATTCGAATGCTGACAAGATATTTGTTCTTCTGAATAGCTTACAGTTTAAAAAGCACATCAATAAGAAAAATCTTGAAAAGAATTTTTGAAGAAAATTAGGATAATGATCTTAATATTTCCTATAAAATGAAGCAGAGAAGAATGAGGAATAAAATGTTTAAAATAAAATGGGGAGACATATCAAAATATTTAACAAAAATGTAACAGAAAAATGCAAATGCAATATTAACATAAGAATTGACAGACAAATCAATGTATTAGAATATGTAGCTATAAAATATATTCTGATGAGGAGGAAAACTTACTAAAGAAAGCATTCCAAACCAATGGAATATTATTTAGACACATTTATAATATTCTGTAGCAAGCAATATTAGAAAATTGTTCCCCCACCTTATGATAGTTACTTAAATAAGAATAAGAAGGACTTTCTGGGTTGTAACTATAACTCAGAATCTCCCCCTGCCCACCCCAGTAGCTAATGAAATGAAAAATAAAACATGACAAAAGTTAAAAATACCTAAAACTTTTCAGTAGTCACCAAGGCATGGGGAAGGGGGCGAGGTGCAGGGAGAGAAGGGCTCTCACTGCCTACTGAACAGAGTAAACTCCAAAAACTTTTGAGAGTAAAGAAACAGAAGACCTTGGCACTGAGAAGAAGGGCTAGGATGACTTGGTTCCTAACCCCACCCCACCCACAGCTTTGGAATTTGCACTGTCAAAAGTATCCTAAGGCTGGAGCAATGGTACATGTCTACAATCCCAGGGAATTGGGAGGCTAGAGCAGGAGGACCCCAAGCTTGATAAAACTCTATCTGATTAAAAAAAGAAAGAAAGAAAGAAAGAAAGAAAGAAAGAAAGAAAGAAAGAAAGAGCCTATGGGTTTAATCTCCAGAAAAAAAGCAAATTATTAATTAATTTTTTAAGATGCTTAGAATAAGGAGAAAACAAAAGTGAATTACATGTAGGATGGTAGTAAGTCATAATTAGTTGATTCTTTCCTTGAAAAGACAAAAATTTTTAATTATTAGACTATTTATAATAGTAATTTGGAGTAATAAAAAGTATGACTATACCTGTTGGCTATTTCTTTGCAGAAATGTCTATTCAAACCCTTGTCCCATTTTTAAAATCAAGTTGTTTGTGGGGTGTCATTTGTTTGTTAGATTTTGTTTTGTCTTGTCATGATTTTTCCTATTGAGTTGAATAAGCTGCTTACATATTTTGGATATTAACCCTCTACTGGGTATATGGTTTGCAATATTTTCTCAAATCTGGAGGTTGCCTTTTAATTTTATTGATTGCTTCTTCTGTAGTATAGAAACATTTTAAATATACTATTCTGTTTGTTTATTTTTCTTTTGTTACCTGTGCTTTTGGTGTCACATCCAAAAAGTCATCACCACAGAACAATGTTGTGGAGCTTCTCCTTGTTGTTCTGGAATTTTGTGGTTTCAGATCTTACATTTAATTTTTTAATCCATTTTGAAATGTTGCTCAATATCTCTAATTGTCAGAAAAATTTAAATCAAAATCCTGATGAAATATCACCTCACAGCTGTTTAGATGGCTATTGTCAAAAAGTCAAAAAATAACAAATGTCAGAGAAAAGAATTTATGTATTGATGTATTATTAGTAGGAATGTAAATTGGTAATAATTATGAAAAACATATGGAAATTCCTTTAAAAACTAAAAATAGTTTTCACATGTGAGGGAAAACATTTGACCTTTGACATTCTGAGTAGAGCTCATTACCCTTAGCAGTTCCATCCGTGCCAATGACACAGTTTCATTCTTCTTTATGCCTGGGTACAGCTTCATTGTATGTATACCACATTTCTTTATCCATTCATCTATTTAGACAGGCATCCAGACTGGTTCTATAACCTGGCTATTGTGCATTGTGCTGTGATAAACATTGATATGAATTTGTATGCATATAACACTGTAGATTTTTGTCCTTTTAGATGAATACAAAGGAGGAGAAAGGGAGAAAAAGGGAAAGTGTTGGGGATTGAAGTAGAGCAAGCTATGTTATATGTATTTATTAATATGTCAAAATGAACCCCACTATTATGTTTAACCATAACACACTAATAAAAACGTTTTTAAAAAACTAAAAATAGAACTGCCAAAAGATTCAGTTATCTCCCTCTGGTTATATATCCAAAGGAAAAAAATCACTACCTCAAATATACTCTCCCATGTTGCAGCATTATTCATAATGGCCAAGATGCAGAAACTATCTAAATATCTGTTGGTGGGCAAATGAAAAAGAAAAGGTAACACACACACACACACACACACACACACACACATACACACACACACACACACCATTGTGGAATATTTTTCAACCTTTTAAGAAGGATGAAATTATGCTACTTTCACAAGGTAGATAAACTTGAAAGAAATTATGTCAAGTGAAATAAGTTAGGCACAGAAAAACATGATCTCATTTATATAGGGACTCTAAAACTGTTGAGGACTGTGGGTGAAGCTCAGTGGTACAGCAATTGCCTAGCATGCAAGAGGCCCTGGGTTTGACCACCAGCACTTGAAAAAAAACTTTTTCATTAAAAAAGACTCAGAAAGATAGTAGAAGGGCAGTTACCAGAGGTTGAAGGGTGGAGAAAATGGGAGATGTCAGTTTCAGTTATAAGATGAACACGATCCAGAGGCATAATATACAGGGTGGTGAATATTTCAGGTACTGTATAGTTGAAATTTTATGAGAGTAGATCTAAAATATTCTCAACACCATCATGCACATATATAAAAAAAAGTAACTCTGAGAGGTGAAGATACAACAATTACCTTGATTATGGAAATCATTTCACTCACTTCACAATGCATGCATATATCAAAGTGTCACACTGTATGCTTTAAATTTATGAAATTATTATTTCTTAATTATATCTCAATAATGTTGGGAAAAAGAATACATATGATTATTATATTCTCTTGTGCAATTTTGGCTTCCAAAGAATAATGTCTTAAGAGTTGAGAAAAAAAAATCTAAAGATAGAAAAATGAGTGACTATTTAGTTAATTTCAGGGTAGTAAAAAGCCATTTTTCAGTAAAAAGAAAGAGAAAGCATAAAGCAGACCACCCCTTCTGACCATCAGACTACTGCGGAGCCAAGATCCAGCCCAGAACACCTACACCAGCCCTTACAGGACCCACATTTTCAGTAGGCCCAGTTCACCCTCCCCCTGTGGGGCAGACACCCTCCAGAGCCTGGCCTCTGGCGTAGGACCGCCCCTTCTGACCAGTGATTTAAGAAAACTTAAATCACGTGATGAAAAATGAAATACCACAACAGACACTACAGAAATACAGAAGATAATTAGAAATTATTTTGAAAACTTATACTCCAATAAAATAGAAGATATTAAAGACATGGACAAATTTCTAGAATCATATAATTTGCCCAAATTGAATCAGGATAATATACACAATTTTAACCATCAAAAGTCTACCAACCAAGAAAGCCCACGACCAGACAGATACACAGCCAAGTTCTACAAGACCTTTAAAGAAGAACCAATACCAATACTCTTCAATTTATTTCAGGAAATAGAAAAAGAGACAGCACTTCCAAACTCATTCTATGAGGCCAATATCACTCTGATTCCAAAACCAGACAAAGATACATCAAATAAAAGAAAACTTCAGATCAATATCTCTAATGAACATAGATACAAAAATTCTCAGTAAAATTTTGGCAAATGGAATACAAAAACATATCAAAAAGATGGTGCACCATGATCAAGTAGGATCCTTCCCGAGAGGCAAGGTTGGTTCAACATATGGAAATCAATAAATGTAATTCATCACATCAATAGACGTAAAGATAAAAATCATATGATCATCTCCATAGACTTAAAGATAAAAATCATGTGATCATCTCAATAGACGCAGAAAACGCATTTGACAAAATACAGAACCCTTTATGTTCAAAACACTAGGAAAACTAGGGATAAAAGAAACATCTCAAAATCATAAAGGCTATCTCTGCTAAGCCCCAGGCCAACATCTTTCTAAATGGAAAAAAAATTGAAGGCATTCCCTCTAAAAACTGAATCAAGACGGGGATGCCCTCTTTCACCACTTCTATTTAACATAGTTCTTGAAACACTGGCCAGAGAAATTAGATGAAAGAAATTAAAGGGATACACATAGGTATAGAATCATATCATCAGCAAATCGTGCTGATGATATGATTCTATACCTAGAAGACCCTAAAAGTTTTGCCAGAAAACTTCTAGAACTAGTAAATGAATTCAGCAAAGTAGCAGGATATAAAATCAACACCCATAAATCAAAGGCACTTCAGTATATCAGTGACAAATCCTCAGAAAGGGAAACAAGGAAAATCACCTCATTTTCAATAGCCTCAAAAAAAAAACCAAACAAAAAAAAAAGTTGGGAATCAACAAAAGAGGTGAAAGATCTATATAATGAAAATTACAGAACCCTAAAGAAAGAAATCAAAGAAGACCTTAGAAGATGAAAAGATCTACCTTGCTCTTAGATCGGCAGAATTAATATTATCAAACTAACCATACTTCCGAAAACACTATACAGATTTAATGCAATTCCAATCAAAATCCCAATGACTTTCCTCATAGAAATAGAAAAAGCAATCATGAAATTCATCTGGAAAAATACTATAAAAAATAGCTAAAGCAATCCTTAGCAGAAAGAGTGAAGTAGGTGGCATCACTATACCAGACGTTTAACAGACCTTAAACTACAGAGCAATAGTAACAAGAACAGCATGGTATTGGCACCAAAATAGACTGGTAGACCAATGGTACAAAATAGAGGACACAGAGACTAAACCACATGATTACAGTTATCTTATATTAGGCAAAGGTGCCAATAACATGCATTGGAGAAAGATAGCCTCTTCAACAAATGGTGCTGAGAAAATTGGAAATCCATATGCAACAAAATGAAATTAAACCCCCCTCTCTCACCATGCACAAAACTCAACTCAAAATGGATCAAGGAATAAAACCAGAGCTCCTGTGTCTAATAGAAGAAAAAGTAGACCCTAATTTCCCATCATGTGGTATTAAGCCCCAACTTCCTTAATAAGACTCCTGTGGCACAAGAATTAAAATCAAGAATCAATAAATGGGATGAAATCAAACTAAAAAGTTTCTTCTCAGTAAAAGAAACAATCTGTGAGGTGAATAGAGAGCCTACATCTTGGGAGCAAATTTTTGCCTCTCACACATCAGATAGAGCACTAATCTTTCAAGATGCTAAACACCTAAATAAATAAATAAAATAATCCAATCAATAAATGGGTCAAGGACTTGAACAGACACTGAGAATTCTCAGAAGATAATAAAACAATCAATCAACAATGTATAAAAAATGTTCATCGTCACAATTAGAGAAATGCAAATCAAAACCACTCTAAGATTTAATCTCACTCCAGTCAGAATGGCAGCTATTATGAAAACAAATAACAATAATTGTTGTCGAGGATGTGGGGAAAAAGGTACACTCATACACTGCTGGTGGGACTGCAAATTGGTGCAGCCAATATAGAAAGCAGTATGGAGATTTCTTGGAAAATTGGGAATGGAACCACCATTTGACCCAGCTACCCCTCTCCTCAGACTATACCCAAAGGACTTAAAAACAGCCTACTACAGGAACACAGTCACATCAATGTTTATAGCAGCACAATTCACAATAGCTAAACTGTGGAACCAATCTATATGCCCTTCAATTGATGAATTGATAAAAACAATGTGGCATATATACACAATGGAATTTCACTCAGCAATAAAAGAGAATAAAATCACGGCATTTGCAGGTAAATGGATGGAGTTAAAGAAGATAATGCTAAGTGAAGTTAGCCAATCTCCAAAAATCAAATGCCAATTTTTTTTTTATATAAGGAGGCTGATTCATAGTGGGATAGGGAGAGGGAGCATGGGAAAAATAGATGAACTCTAGATATGGCAGAGGGATTGAAGGGGAAGGGAGGGGGCATGGGGTTATTTATGATGGTGGAATGTGAGGATCATTATTATCCAAAGTACAAGTATGAAGACATGAAGTGGTGTGAATGTACTTTCTATACAACCAGAGATATGAAAAATTGTGCTCTATATGTGTAATAAGAATTGTAATGCGTTCCACTGATTTTTATGGATATATATCCATAAAAAAGCATAAAGAAGATTAATATATAACCAAAAAGCTTTTATAATTTTTACCAGAAAATTTAAAAAATGTAAGTGACAAAATAAAAAAATACTTGTATAACTGTAATGGCTTCTATGTTCAGAGATCTTAAGTAAAACTCCTTTAATACATGTGTGAGAAAAATATGAACATATATTCCACAGAAGAATAGAGGCATATAATAAACTTAAGATAAAGAATTGTCCTAATTAATATTCAAATCTGCCATTAAAAAGAGCAGCAAAGAAAAATAACATAATTTAATGTATCAAAGAAGCAAATTTTTTTAAATTTAAAATTGTAATAATACTCAATGAGTTCAAGATGTTTTGGGATTGACACTTGCATTTTCTGCTGGAATACAAATTGTTACCACTTCTCAGACAGCTATTTTGAAATATTAATTTTCATTTCCATTAATCCAGCAATTATACCTCTAAGACTCTATCAAGATTCTTCATCATATTACATATAATAGTAGATATTTAAAAATCATACAAGTTTCTGTAAGTATATTGGTACCTTCATTTGATATGATGCTTAAAAAAATTATGCTTTTGAGGGATATTTAATTAAATGAATTGGGAATGACCAGTGGATATATGCTCCCAAAGCAGTTAACAACAACAAAAATTCTATCCTTAAAATGAGCCTCCTTTTTTTTTCTTTTAAATTTCTGCACAGAAAAAAAAGAATATAGGAGAAATATGAAAGCTGAAAACAGAAAGTATTGCTCAATAATAGAATTAAGGGAAATTTTAAAATTTTCCCTCTAATTGTGCAGGTTCTAAATTTTAAAATATACATTGTTTTTATATTTAAAAGAGAAGCATAGTGTTTAAAAATCCCTATGGATTTAACAGTCAACTTTTGACAAATATGTTAAAAAGTTTAAAAAAATTGATATAATAACCTGATATACAGATATAAAGTAACTTATCCTAAGACCACTGGATAAAAATCTGTTACAAAAATCATTATGTCTTCAAGAAAATTTGAACAAAAAATTTACAGTTGAAGAAATAAAAATAGCCAACATATTGATAGAGATAAAATCAAATAATCAAAGACAAGAGGATTAAAACAATTATGCAGTGAATCTTTTCCCCAGTCAAATCAGTGAAGTTCACTTTGTCCCATCCCCCAGTATGCCACCACCAAAGAGCATACTGGCAAGGGTACTGCCACTGTCAATGGAATGTAGAGCAGCTCACCTTTGTGAATATCTGGAGATGTGAATCAAGACTAAGATTTTTCTCATCTGATTAAGTCCAAAAATCTCACCTCAGAAAATCTCTCCTAAATCTATAATCATAAAAGAGGAGATAAGAATCTCCATGCAAAATGGTATATTTACTGTTCATTAGTTATGTGAAATATTTACTTTAAAATGTGGAAATATTGTAAATTTTGTTATAGTTAAAGCTTTGTCCCAGGGTTTCACTCAAATCAAGCCTTTATTGAAGCACACCGGTGGCTGCTGACCAGAACATAAAGCTGTTCCCCTGATCAGCTCCTAACAATTGCAAGGGCACTCCTTATAAGCCTGAAAACTGCAAAAGGGATGTTTGGGGGTACAGCCAATGCAAGCAAGCCAGGTTACAGAAGTGGGAGAGTCAAGCAGAGGGAAGCCTAACCAATCACAGTTAGTCCACTCACCCCAGTTACAGAAACAGATCCCTGTTACCCTATAGTTACAGAAACAATACCCCAATAGGTACTTTTGTGTTCTTAAAGGTTTCTATAGCAAAAGGAAAAGAACATCTTGCTCCAGTCATGACCCTTCTACTTGACATGGCTGTTTTACAGGATGAAGTCATAAAACAAAATGGAGTCATATTTGCTCCTACTACCACAATTTCAAACTTTAATTGATGCTCAACAAGTAATGCAAATGCTAAAATACATGTTAATATTAAATTACATGATAGTCATCATGGCCAACATTTTATAAATTAGGCAACTAGGGATCAGAAAAATACATAACTTTGCCGAATTCACATAACTAATGAACAGGTTTATGTGATTTTCACATTTTCCCTTTACTCAAAGAAGGCCTCAAAGAGAAGTGAAAATTTGGAAGAAAAAAAGGCGAATGGCATGTCAATGAGTAAAGAACAGGTATTTCACAAATAAATTATAATCTATTCAACCCCTTGTCCTTGTGACAAGTTGACCAATTACTTGAGTCCATTTAGTGGAATGATTTTCTCCTGATAAGAGAGAGAGCCTAAGGCATGAAAATAACCACAGTCCAAAGCAAATATCTAGTCTCCTGTAAAACTCAGGAAACACAATAAGTGACTCATATGCTTTCTGACTTGTAAAATTATAAGGAAGAAAGTTGGTTGAAGTTAGGATTTTAATTGACACTGAGAATATATTAAACTCACAATTCACATTGAGGCCAAAATTTGCCATGGTTTTGGCATAACGCCATTTGTAATGTATTATTCAATTAGACTTTCCCAGACTGTTGGCCTTGGAAAAATGTATTTTCAAACAAAAATTTGAAGAGACAACAGCAGCCTCTCCCTACAGGGAATTACTGAGATAAATGTAGTGTTTGCTTATTCATGCATAGAACCTAGCCTTCACTGTGGACAAAACCACTAAACACCATTTAGATTGTTCAAAAATCAAAAGCAGATTTGTATTGGAGAAAGAAAAATCTGTCAACCTCATTATCATTTTACTTTTAGAAATACAGTGTAAGGCTACACTGCTTTGCATGAAGGTTCTTTTCTAGATGTTTCCTCTGTGGGAGCATCAGAGAATAAGCTGCGGACCTGAGAGGCCAGACCAGGTTCTCTAATGCTGCCTCACCTGAAGACTTCTAAACCACAGCTTGAAGAGCCTTCAAGTTCCAGAAGTCACATTTTGTAAGTCCCTTTGGAATTCTGTAAGTCTGGGTGTCTTCCTACCTCTGCCATCTGCTGCTGGTCATCCTACTAAATATATACAATTCTCACCCAGAGTATGGGAGAATGGTAACTCCTAAATGCATGATCATTAAACCATTTTTCCCTCATGCTGGAGTAAATGCATTGTATTAACTCTTTCATCCCAAGACAGCGGAAATAAAATCAGGACAGGGAAACTCTATAGCTAACTGTAACTAGCTTTGCTCTATAAAAGAAGGAGAAGGAGAAACACATTTTAGAACAGTAATAAAGGGAAGAAATGTTTTCAAGATATTTGTTTGCAGGGGTCAATAAATCAGGCACAAATATATCTTTTTATTTCTTCCATTGCTTTCTTGACACTTTGATTTTTGTCTTTGTAGAAAACATAATTATATTTCAAATTATTTTATCAAGGTTTTGCTTGAATCCATATGGTCATAAGGGATATGGACTACTCCTGGATGTGGTCAGTCAAAATGTAGTTTTCATCATTGCCACCATGTTATTTAGCCAAGAATAGTTTCCTATGGAAATTAATTATGGAAAACACACAAAGATATCATGATCATTACAGAAAATTTCTCTGCTCACCACTAGGCCAAGCTTCAGCTAAAAACTGACAAAGGAATGAAACAAAAAGAGTATTAAAGCACTTGATTTTAGATTTATCACTAAATATAACATTATATAAAAATCACATTTCTTCTCATTGGATGCACAAAATCGGAAAACATGAAACAGCATTCTTACCTCTAACACAAAATTATGTTATCGGTATGTTCTTTGTGAAAAGAAGGCTCCATTTTCAAAGGCTGAAACTTTAGGAACCCTTGGAGTCACTAAAATACAAAGTCCTTATCTTAAAACATCCTAGGAGAAAACTTATCACATTGGGAAGCACGATGAGGGGACTCTGGATAGATGTCATAGAAAAGGTTGTCCTACCATATGACTTGGAGCACAGGGAAAGAACTGAGGTCATATCCTGGCCTGAATAGTTCCCTCTCTATCAAGCAGTTTTTGCAGTTTTGAGCAGGCCATGGAGGCGTCTGGCAGCTACAGCATTTTCCTTACACAGACAACTGGATGAAATGGCTGAAATATCTCATTGCCAATGTTTCCCAGTTTTCATCTATTACATACATATAAACACCCTCGAAGACAGATTTTTGTTTTTCTTTCACCATTTAGGAAGCTAGTAAAAACACCAATATCTTCAAAATGATATTAAATGTATTCCCTCAAATGGTTCTTAGAAGTCCCATGTCCTGAACATGCACTTGTAAAGCTTCACAACACATCTTATCTTGATGCTCTGGAGGAAATGCCAGACTGAGTCATTGTTCTGCATTTGACATATATTGACATCTAAGATTGTAGTAGCAAATCTGAAAGAAGCCTTTCCGACTGCTGTGGAAGTTTAACTTCATTGGAGCCAAGGGTTAGGTGGTCAGAGAGGCTGATTGAAAATTAAAGCTATATTCTACTCTAGGGCAAACAGATTAGAGAAGGTCAATTGTGATGTCAAGAGGGATGTTCAAAAATGTTTTGCTTTTTCCCTTTCTTTCCAGAAATGTCATAAAATTGCAATTCCCCATCCCATAGAACTCGTTGCTCTGGCTATAAAGTGTTGCTTTATGATCCAGTGTCAGCTTCACCATTTGTTATTTCCCTTCTTCCAAGACATTGATCAGTCATGCAATTTGTCTCACCCTGGAATTTGCCAGCCATGGACCCTGGAGTAAGTACAGCCATCCTTTGGTATTTGTAGGGGATTTTTCTTCCCAGGACCTTCAAAGATTTCAAAGTCTGAGAATGTTTCATTTCCTTACATAAAATGACACAGCATATAAAAAAATCTATGTACATCATTCCACATACTTTGATGCATCTCTAGTTTACTTTAAAATACCTAACACAATGAATATAAATGCTATCTAAATAGCTGTTGTATGGTTTAGGAAATAATAATAAGGAAAAAAGTTTAGTACAGATACAATTTTAAAAATATGTTTTTACTTTGTTGAATCCCACAGATATCAAACCCATGGATGGACATCAATAAGAAATAAACCTTTGTTTTTTCAAAGTCTATAAGGTTTGGAGGTTGCCTGTTATAACATAATCTAGTCTTTTCTGACTGTTACAAGGAGTATGTCAATGTTGCATTGCCAGAGGGAATACTTCTTCTAGTAGAATTCTGAATATAATTAGAAACGTCACAGAACTATTTAACAAGTTCCTTCAACTAAGATGACCCTTCAGCTGGAAATATAGATCTGCAATCATTTTCTGGGTGCCATAGAAAGAAAACCTTGCCAGGATGACCTATTGCTTTAAAAATAAAGGAAATGATACAGCTTTAACTCAATATAAGAGCCTTTGATAAATCCAGCATGCTTCAATGCATATCAATCATTATCTGATGAAAACACAGTAGAGTTCTGATTCCATTTATGCACTTTTACAAGTCAGGGCTCAGCTCTCAGGTTACATTACTATCAGAACAAAGAGGTCACAGTTATTAGGAAGCTAAAGACTTTGCATTCAAAATCTGCTTTCATTTTTGATTTGCTTTGAAGCAGATTTAACTTTTGCTTTATGTGTTAATTATACAGTGTAATGTTATTTCAGCTTGTCAGCAGGTAGATGAAAACTATCAATGAGATAAATTATTCATAAATATGGTTTTATGTTCTGATTTTTTGAAGAAAATATATTTTAAGGAAATATATAAATATATGTAAATATATAGTAGCCACTGACATATATACCATAAGATATATGCATATTTTTATATATCAACATATGTAGGACTGAGGTTGTGGCTCAGCGGTAAAAGTGCTCGCCTAGCACGGGAGAGGCACTGGGTTTGGTCCTTAGCACCACATAAAAATCAATAAATAAAATAATATTGTGTCCAACTATAACTAAAAAAATATTTTTAAAAATGTAAAAAGGTTTACATGTATGTCATTGTGTGTCTACACAATGGTAGAGAATCCATTGCTTTTATCTGATTCTCAACGTTGCTACCCTCAACATCTTAAGAATCACTTCTCTCTAGCAGGGGTCAGTAAATTATGACCTGTTAGCCATTTATGGTCTATAACTTGACTTTAAAAACAAAGATTTGTTGTAACATATTTATGTTCTTTTATTTACATATCATTTATAGTTGTAAAAAGGCAGAGTTAAGTAGTTATATCCTATGGCTCCCACAGCCTAAAATATAATTTGCGTGGCTCTTTAGAGATAAATGTTTCAATCCCGGTTCTGGGTTATGTTCCATCTAGAAACCTGTCACTCCTAGTTGTGAATGGAGATTAACAGAACTGATTCTACAAAAACCATATGGTTAGATCCACTGGCACATTTACAATATGTACATTTCACTATAAATCAAGATCCTCACTGTTTTCTTTCTGCATAAAATAGATACTCGGCAGAGCACATGGACTCTGAAATCTCATTGTCCATGTTTACATTACAGGCTCTACTGCCAGTTACTTGACTTCACTCTGCAAGATAAGCAAAATGAGAAATCAGGATACCTACCTTGTAGAGTTGTTACAGGGATTACTTGAAACATTGTAATTAATAGCAAAAATAGCCACTTAATTATTTTTAGTTTATAATTATTTACTTGCTAGTAATTAAAATTAGTTAATAATGCAGATATAGCCCTTAGAACAGTGTCTTGTACACAATCAGAACAAAAGTACTATTTTTAGAAAATGCATTATCAGTTAATTTTGGAAATAGCAGGATAATTTTTGGTGAGGTACTTTGAAACTTCTAGTATAACAGCTATGATGCCCACATCCATGGCCCCAGACCACTTTCTGTCTACTGTTGTCAATTGATTGCAAAGGGCCCCTCTGTGGACCAGGAACTTGTCTCCGGTAAGCCCAGAACCACTGTAGCTTGTCACATTCAACTCTTGGGTGATTAAAACCATTCAGAAGCATTTCTGAATCCCTTTAGAACACAGAATGGTCAGAAGGAGATTTAGTCAGTAAAATGATAGTGGTCCAGACTAATACCAGAAGTCACCATGGAAGCCAACAGCCAAGGCATAAGCTGCCCAGCCAGAGAAAGGGGAAGAAGCTGACTGGGGCAATGAAAATATTTCTGTGCATTTCAGCCCATCTTCCTTTAGCTTATTTTCCAACTGAACCACACCTTTAGAGGGTATCAAATTCCATTAGGGGAGAGAAGTAACTCAGGAGTCATTGTTGGATTATAGGAGGCTGTCCAACCAAACAGCCAGTGATTATGTAGCCATTAAAAATCATGTTTATAAGGAACTTCCAGCTGAGACAATACTTAAGTAAAAATGATGTGTAAAAGTGTTTTATGCTTTATATATTCTATAATCTTTATTAATATGTTATTAAATATTGTTTAAAAATGATCTTCAACAGGTATCTACGAGTCAGCCTCCTTATATCAGAGAAAACATTCAGCATTTATTTTTTGGGGATTGGCTAACTTCACTTAGCATTATCTTATCCATTCATCTGTTGAAATGGAGAAAACTGATACGTGTATTTGTGTCAAAACAACCCCCACTATTGCTTATAACTACAGTGCACTAAAAATAAAATGAAAAACATCATGTGGGAGGTCAGCACAGCAGGCCTAGACTACAGAACTCCCCCCAATCCCAGCCATACCGCTTATGTCTGTCTGCTACCTATCATTCTGACTATGTCACATTGCATGTTTCAAACATTCCTTGAGATGTTACCTTTATAAGAGAAAAATTATCTGTGAAGTTCATTACCATTCTATTATTTAGTCAGAAATACTTGTTTGGGAGATTTGAGAGTCAGGATGGTAAATAAAGCAGCCACCGATTCTCCTTTCCTGAAGTTATGATAATATATACAAAATTCTTTAATAAACAGAAAGCTATACCCCAGATGCAACCAAAATATAAAGAGGCACAGGTGAATGCCAAATACCTCCTTTACCTAAAAGGAAGTAAACCAAAGGTCTTGGGGCAGAGAGAAACAATGCAGCTTTTGAGAACTTCAAACTGTCCTTCAGCTTCCCAAACCTTGCTGTTAGTAAAATTCTGGAATCTGTCAACATTTACTCAAAACTAGAGAGAAGCAAATAGAGTGGCTATTTTTCTCCATTTATCTGCCTGGAGAGACTGCATCAGAAAACATAGATGGGGGAAAAGTGAAGTAGAAAGAGACAAAACTGTTTGGAACAAAAGCAGAGGCTGCCAGGGAGCATGTTGAGTGTTGGGATTCATCCCAAATCCAATAGTAGTTAAAATGAACCTTGGGACAGATCATTAAGAAAACCTGGAGGCAAAAGTTAAGGCCAAGTGTCATAAAAATATTGTAGAGTGATGTGTTAGCATTGGTGATTGCATCTCTTCCCAACTCCATGTTCAGTGATGTAACACTGGTAGTTTGACAGCAGTGAGAAAGTGTTCAGCAAATTGACAAATTCTACAAATGAGGGCTTTTGTTTTTTGGGGATTGGCTAACTTCACTTAGCATTATCTTATCCATTAATCTGTTGAAATTGAGAAAATTTATGTGCATTTGTGTCAAAACAACCCCCACTATTGCTTATAACTATAGTGCACTAAAAATAAAATGAAAAAAATTTATTTTGGTGGTAAGGGGGTGATGTGTGAGATGGGAGAGCCAGTTTCCTGGAATACCATTAACTGTGCAAGACTTTAGCTAAGCTTCCCTCCTTGCATTGTTAGCTGTTAAAAGGAACATCTTACCGATGAGTCAGGCAGGCACCCACTGGAAGCTGGAAAAGACACAGAAATAGAGTCTCCTTTAGAGCCCCCAGAAGGATCACAGCCTTGTCAACACATTGATTGTAGTCCACTGATACTGATTTTGGACTACTTCTGAGTTCATAACAATAATATAATAAATTGTGTTGTTTCAAGTCAGTCAGTGTATAGTGATTTGTTACAGCAGCAGTTAGAAACTAATACAGCAAGCTACCTACATTTAATAGCTGCACAAGATCTTATAGCTCATTGACCACTTTTTGACAGTATTAATTTTTTCTGAATTTATTTTATGATTCTAACCAATTTTCTTCCTTAATATTCTTATTTTGTAGTACATTATTCTGCAACCCACCACTCTCATTTTGCAACAGTGTGCAAAATAGGTAATAAGCTTTTGTTTTTAAAAAAATTCTTCAGTCCCTATATCTAAGGCTCTATGAACAGTTGTTCCAAGAGAAGGTGCTACACTCAGATAAAGTTTGGAGTGTTGCATCTTATACAGATTCACTGTGTCCATTAACATATTAAAGGTTCTGCTAGAGAATGGGAGAGAATTTTTGGCCAGCTACTCTACTCTTCTCACAGAGGATTAACATCCAGAATATAGCAAGAACTCAAAAAACTTACCACCAAAAAACAACCTAATCAATAAATGGGCAAATGAACTAAACACACACTCCTCAAAATGATCAATGAATATATGAACAAATGTTCAATGTCTTGAACAATCAGGGAAATGCAATTTAAAACTACACTGAGATTTCATCTCCAATTAGAATGGCAATCATCAAGAATAAAAATAATAAATGCTGGTAAGGATGTGGGGGAAAAAATGAAACATTTTACATTGTTAGTGGGATTGTAAATTATTATAACCAGTAGGAAATCAGTGTCGTGACCCCTCGCCAGCAAGGAAGACACGACTCAGGAATCTTCTCTCAGCAGTTTATTCAGGCCTTTACTCAGACATGTCTTCTAGCATTCTCTCTCCGCTCGTGCCTCCCACACTTAATAAAGCACACCAAGCTCCAATGCAAAGCCGCCACGTGGACCTTTCTCATAAGGTGTTAAACAATGACGTGCCAACTCTCTCTAATAAGGAGTTGTTTGTCTCAGACCACGGCGGAAGCCGGCGCCATCTTGTAATGGCGACCACGGTCCGCTGAAACGGCTCACCACAAATCAGTATGTAAATTCCTCAAAAGACTAGGAATGGCAACACCATATGACCCAGTTATCCAACTCCTTGGAATTTATCCAAAAGATTTAAAGTCAATATACAACAACAATACTTTTATACCCATGTTTATAGAAGCACAATTCACATTAACCAAATTATGGAACCAGTAGAGGTGTCTGTCAACAGATGAATAGATAAAGAAAATGAAGTACATATATGTTATCATCAGGGTGTCCTTTTGGGGTCCAGCTCCTTGGTGTCCCAAACAATTGAGCAAGACACACACAAGTAACAGGCAAAGTACAGATTTATTGAAGGTGAAGATAGCACTCCGTCAGGTAGAGTGGAATAGGGTTGAGCAAAAGACAGGCTCAAACCCCTAACTCTGGAAATTAAGGTCTCATATGCTGAGCTATGAGGTGTTCTCTTTTTTAATACGGATCTGATTGAAGACCTTACCCTATTTGCTCCCATTGGTTACCTTATGTTACCTGGTTAGAATTTTGTTCACATTCCTCCCATTGGTTACTTTAGAAAACCTAATTAGAATACTGCCCACTTTACCCACACTGGTAATTTTAAAATACTGAAATTGTGACAGGAGTTGTCATGGTAATGGGATTATTTATTATAAACAGGGACAGGACTGGTCTCATCTCCTTGTCTCCTTGCCTTGTCCACTAGTGGATTCTTTCTAATACCCTCTCTCCACCATCTTGATGTCCTTGAACTCCAACCTAACATACACATAATGGAGTTTTACTCAGCCACAAAGAACAGAATAATGTCATTTGCTAGATAATAGATAGAATTTGAGATTATTATGTTAAGCCAAAATAAACCAGACACAGAATGTCAAATGGTATAACTTTTTCTCAGATGTGAAAGATAGAAAAAAAAATAAAGGAAGATGATCTCATGAAAATAAAAGGGATACCAGGAGAGGAAGCGGGTCATGGTGTGAGAGGAAGGGTAAAGGACAGATACTGGGAGATAAAATTCACCAAGGTATGTTAAATGCATGTACAAATATGTAACAACAAAGGCCACTATTCTGCACTATTATAATTTTTCACCAATAAAAATGATCTTGTAAAAAGGCTGAGGCAGGAGGATCACAAGTTTAAGGCAAACACCAGCAACTTAGCAAGGTCTGAAGCAACTTTTAAGATCCTGTCTTAAAAATAAAAACTAAAAAAGGTTGGGGTTATAACTCAGTGGCAAAAATGTCTCTGGTTTTAATCCCCAGTACTCCCTTACCAAAAAATCTTATAAAAAATAAAATAAACTTGTAAATAAGAAAAAGATGTCAAAGTCTCTGAGCAATCTTGCAGTAAAGGAAATTGATTCAGTGTTGCTCAACTCAAAATTTGCCAAGGTTTTGTGATCCCCTCTCAGGTTTAACTTTTCACGTAACATGTATTAAGGTCCATGATATAGTTGTGAGGACACAAGTCAGAAATACTGAGTGAAGAACATAGGATCTGGGATCTGGATGCCCATGGAGTTGAGTTGATCCTGGGCTTCCACCTCTGATGTGTGGCCTTAGCAAGTTGCTTAGCAGTTAGATCCTTCATTTTTCACATATAGGAGAATAACTGTAAAACACTGTTATGGACTGAATGTTTGCACCTCCCGATTTACACGTTGAAGCCTCCAATGCCAACATAATGGTGGGGTGGACCTTTGGGAGGTAATTAAGTCATTAGGATTAAACCCTGGTGATGGGATTAGCACCCTGCAAGAGAAAGAGCTCCCTCATTCTCTCTCTACCATGTGAAGACAGAGCAAGAAGGCCATCCTTTGCCAGGCAGGAAAAGAGCCTTCCTGAGAAACCAAATCAGCTTGCGTATTATCTTAGGCCTCTCAGCCTCCAGAACTGTGACAAATAACTTTCTGTTATTTAGGCCCCCAGCTTCTGGTGTTTTATTCTAGCAGCCTGAGCAGACTAAAGCTTCTGCCTCCTAGGTTTCCCTTGGAGGCATTTAATGAGAGGACAGAAAACTGTACATACAGTTTCCCCTGCCTCAGATGTGGCTCCTACTTTCCACTCCCATTCCTAATTCATCAGCAATAAAGCCTGAAGTTGGTGCACTAAACCTGCACCTTCATAGACTCCCTGGGAGGGTTCCCAGTAGCTGCTACTGACCTGGAGGCAACTCTCAGCCTCCTGGAATTCAGATAACCAACATTACTAGATATTTTCTACTGACTAACAACACCAAAATTATCATATAAATATTTTTTTAATAAAAATTATAAAATTTAATTTTCTTTGGATATATCATACATTTTCATCAATGGGATATCCTGGGCTAAGAGGATACAGAAATAGGACATAGATTCCAGAACAGCCTGCTGATTTACTGAAGAGTTTTATTCCTGTTTGTGCCATGGACTTTGATGAAACCTGTTGACCTATGTCAGAATAATTTCTATAAATCAACAAAAATATAATGTATAAATTACAAAGGAAACCAATTATATTGATAAATACTTACAAAATTTTAAAAAATTGTGGCACTGTAACATATATGCTTCTTTATTAATACAATAAGTATTAGGATATAACCATTGGTCCAGTTACTACCATGGGTTTGACATGGTGATAGGCTTAAACTACATTTCAAGATTCTGTAACAATTGTAATGTCAGTTTAAAATAACCTGTCATGGCTAATGTTGAATGTTGATTGACTACAGCCATAGTAAGAGAAGATCTTACATTTCTGTAGGAAGAAATGAAAGTAAATGTGATTTTTCTACTTAGAAGCAACTCTAGTGGTAACTGTCCACGGCAATATCCTCAAATTATGTTTCATAGAATCAATGTTGAATAGATTGCACAGGAAAAGAAGGTTCTGTGGTAGAAGTTATTTTCCAGAAATGGTAGTGACACTATTTCTTGTCCTGCATAACCTTCTAAATTTTGCCACTCCCTTTTCAAGATGTGAAATTGAATTCCCCTGCTGTGAATCTGAGTAGGGCTCCTGGCTCAGTTGTAAGTAACAGAATGCAGTAAAAATAATGCTGCATATTCCAAGGTTGTGTCATAGAAGTGGCTACAGCTGCCACTCATCTAGTTACAATTCTTGATCAGAACTCTGAGCTACCATACAGTAGACTTAATGCCTACAGAAAGCCATGCTGTGAGGAAATTCAGTCTAGTGGCATAGAGACCACAAAGAGAAGCTCTAAGCTGAAAGGAAGAGAGATGCCCATCCAGTCCACAGCTGCTCCTGTCTTCTCCTGACTACAGTGGCATGAAGGACCCTTGACCCAAAAGGACCTGGTGAATTCTTCCCAAATTCCTTACCCCAAAAAATCTGAGAGATAAGAAAATTATCATTGTTTTAAGACTCAAAGCCTTGGGGCAATTTGTTTCACAGCAGTATTAAAGGTTCCATTACAAAAGTTGGGCAAAACTAGATTAAACCAAACTCTACCTGTACATTGTTTTTTTCCCCTGCAGAATTTGAGTTTTTCAGATGCTAATGAACATATTCATCTCCAAAATGAGCATCAGTGTGTAGTATTTCTAGATTTGTTTCCATAGACAACCAATTTTATAACTATTCTCAAGAGATGACTTTGGGAAATAGTGGATTAAAATAATGTTCTATTCTCATTTGTATGTTTCCTTCTTCTGTAGTGACCTGAGCTATAATGAAGATTTCACTTCACTATTAATTAATTGAAGAGTAGCAGTTATTGGCCAGCTCAGAGAAAGCTACTTCTTGGTAACTCCTGTGTGTGACGTCAACTCATTCCAGCAGTATCAAGAGCAAACAGCATAAACTCTGAATGTCACTCACTGTTTGCTTTGCCAATAATAGTTTCAGGATGTGTATTCTTCCAATGGATTGACAAACATTTCAATGAACTGAAATTCTCATAACCCTCCTGCTCTTCTGAGTATCTCACCTTCAAATTGAAAAGTTCTAAGAACAGGGAGAGGTGGGGTGGGGGCTGGGGGTGGATTTTTGTCTCACGTCTCTAATCTCTTCAAGAGGAAAGAAGGGATTGTGTGAAAATTTCACTCCAGTGTAAGATCAGTTCCCAACATGGCTTGAAGAGTATTTCTCCTGTCCACAAAAATACTGAAAGGCCAGTGATAGGGATTAAACTGCTAGTGACCTAGTGATTAGGAAAATTTTGCCCACTTTGTCATTGTTTAAAAATTAGAGGGACAATAGTGAAAAAGTTAGAAATAGTAAAATTTTCTAATCAAATATATGAAATAGTAATTAAACTAAAAGATTCAAATCTTAGTAAATATGTAACAAGGGAGTTACTTACTGATTTGATTATTATTTTTTTAAATAGGCGGAGTTATTCTTTGGATTCCCAATTAGTCACTGAATGTCTACATCAAATGTTATAACCATGACTCAGTTTCTCCACAAATAAAATGCCACTCAGTTTTCTGGACCTTTTACTTAAAGTACAGAAAGTCAGAGCTGGGGCTAGGGTGAAAGGTGAAAACAAGTAAGATACTCCCTATGGATGCAAAAATGAAGGGGACAGCAAACATCTCAGTCATCAATATAAATAACATTTAGTGTGATTTTTAATAACATAAATTTATGCAAACAAAATCTATGATAAGCAAATTGTCAAAAAAATCAATTAAAAACAAAGCCAATGTTGCTGATGTTCTCCTTTTGCCTCCAGATCATTATGGCTCAGTGTGGTGCTGATACGGTATCCTATACATAAGTTGTGCTCTACCAATACATTACATATGTGAATAATGACAGTCAAGAAACAAGTTCTAGCTGGGCACAGTGGTGCATACCAATAATCCCTGTAGCTTGAGAGGCTTGAGATGGGAGAATTGAGAGTTCAAAGCCAGCCTCAGCAATGGTGAGTCACTAAGCAATTCAATGAGACCCTGTCTCTAAATAAAATACAAAAAAAAAAAAAAAAGGCTGGGGATGTGGTTCAGTGGTTGAGTGCCAGTGAATTCAATCCCTAGTACATGCCCCCAAGAAAAAAACTGTTGTAAATTATATTCCAATAAATTAGTTATTTTTTAAACACATATAAATCCAAGACATAAAAATAAATACAGTTACTATCTTCAATGTTGCAAATAATCCCCTAATGGATATCCAAAAGTAAACCCACTTGAAAATGCTCCCCTCTGTTATTGATGCAAACACAACCTGAACTTCCTTCTGGTATCCAGGAACTAGTACTCCTTCTTACTTCACAGGAATGTTAAGAGTAGACAATGCTTCAAAAGCATTCCTTCCAAGTCCCTCCTGTACTCTCATCTGAAATTGCACTTCCCATTCTCATAAATATTCACTAATGAGTGTGTCAATACTGGCAGAGGAGAGCTTGCTAGTTAATAAGTAATTATTATAATTTCACAGGGAAAGCAATAGCTTTCCTAGCTCATGAGAATGTAAAATATGTAATATATATTTTTGTGTATATATATATGTGTGTGTATATGTATACACACACATATATACATATATATGTATATACACAACTAGGCTCAAGAGAATATAAAAAAATTTATGTATCTAAATGCTTGTATATATATGTGTGTGTATATATATATATATAAAATTTTTGTATATATATTTATATGTACATTTATTCATGTACATATACAGAGATATATACACATATATATATATACATGCAAATTGTCATATTGAATTCCAAAAGGTACCAACCAATTTAAAGAGCCACGACAAGGAAAGTACACCAATTTTACAATCTTGCTGGTACTGTATTGTATAATTCAAAAAATTTTAGTTATCATTTGAAAATTATTTTAGTTGTTCAGGGTTATTTAATATAATTATTTTTACAATTATTATCTTTAAAAAATTCTGTTTTCTAATTGTTTTCACATATTCATTTAATCATTCAATATTTATTACATACTTATTATGTGTTAAACACAGGAAATGTCCTTGTCCTTGTAGAATTTATAATCTAAGGAGATGTATTCATATGTTCTTTTATACTTATACTTTAAATTTTGGGTATCTTCTGTATAAATTTTTATTATTATTATTATCATAGTTGTATTTGGACTAATAATAATGTATTTGGAATAATGATTTATGGTGCTGAGGATCGAACCCAGGGCCTCGCATGTGCTAGGTGAGCGCTCTACCACTGAGCCACAACTGCAGCCCCTATAAATATTATTTTTAAAAAATATTGTATAGATCAGCACTGTGAGTCTTCTTTCATAACACAGAAATTTTAAGCCTGTCTTTTCTTAAAGGTATCAATAATCCCATTATGATTTATTTCTTCAAAAGTGAAGTTGTTTTTCTTTCATATGTAGAATAAATAAATGGTCTGTCAATTTTTATTATAATTCAGTTTTTTATATTTAATTCATTAATCTATATGGATAGATTATGAAACATGAGAAAATATATATCCATGTCTTGTTGAAATGTTGTCCCATCCTAAAAAACACATTAAACAAACTTTCCTTCACTTACTTAAACCCACGCACACGGTTTTGTATACATATATTTACCCTGTATTGGTTCTCTTCAGTTTGTGGTATTCATTGGTATTGCTATTTTTATTGCAATACTAATATATTGTTTGGGGAGTTGTTGGTTTATATATTGATAATTATTTTAAAAGAACACAGTCACTGGATACAAAATGAGTAAGATAGTCAATGTAATAAAAAGATACTAAATCATCAGAACTGATTGAGTTGGAAAAGGGAGTTAAGGGTTGTGAAATGTCTTTATTAAAGATTTATCTATAAAAATATTAAAGTGGGTCTGCCTTAAAGTGAGATTTCCTATAATAATGGGCTATCTCTTAGCATACAGAAAACAGGAGAATGGCCAGTGTTGAGAAAGATGCTTAAAGAGCCAGGGGCATCAGGACAATAGCAAAAAGTTTCCTGCTGTGAACAAGTAAATTTTACAGATCATTATGGAAAAGCTTGCCAACTGAAGTCAGGAGCTGGATCTACTAGGGCAGGGAGCACTGGAAATTGTTTCATCAATGTGACATGGAAAGGCATGAAAAGTTCATTCAAGCTGAGTATGGGACCAGAAAGAGGAGACTGGACGGACCACAGGGAATTTTTAATACATGAAGTGATCTCAAAGGAATAATCTCAAAGCAGAAAAGTCAAGAGGAAGAAAGGGCAAGAGGAAGGGGGTTAGAAGTCTACAAGTTAAGTTGGCAATAAACTGTTATACACCTAAAAAAATAAAAATAAAAAAAGATACTTCAAAGACTGACTTCTTTGGTAGAAAACATACAAAATTATAATCCTCGAAAGGAGCTTACCATTTTAACTCACAGGTGCAATTGAATGTTTACTTGTTTTACAAATGCCATGTAGCAGGAGAAATTAAATAACAACTGCAAATTTTAGTCCAAGCCTACAGAAATGGCATTGGTGATATTTTAATTAATTTGTGTTTTTCCAAACACCTTGTTTTTAAGGTTTCCTGAGTATGTTGTTTTTCTACCTTTCTCCGTTGATCAAATAATTCTTGCAGGCTAGTTTCAGATGGCTCTATCACTGAAAACACTGCCATTATCTTTATTTTATGTGAGGTCCCAACTCTGCTTTTTTGTGTATTTCCAGCTAAATGCCTGGCAATCCTTAGACACAACGTAACTCATAAATTGAAATTGTCAATAGTGAAGCTAGTTCTCCAAAGAAAATATTATAATAAAGAACAAGTAGGGGCTGGAGTTGTGGCTCAGTAGTAGAGCACTTGCCTAGCATGTGTGAGGCAATGGTTTGATTCCCAGCACTGCATATAAATAACTGAATAAAATAAAAGTGTGTCCTCATCTAAAAATTTTTTTTAAAAAAGAAGCAAGTATGCTGGTGGAGGGGTCTAGGAAATAGTTGATGTCAACAGGCAGGATTGGATAAAAGCATCTTACCCTAAAAATCAACTCCAACTTAAATTCGACACAATAAAAATGTCCAAATTGGCAAACAAAGGACTACAATGGAATCTATTTTGAAAGATCTTCCACAACATGTTTTCCAAAGCAATAGAATAATTTTTATTAAATGCTAAAGCATCAACAATTCAGCTCTTGTAGAGCAGAGTCAACTTACTTATGAGCAGATCACTCACTCTCTTTTCCCAAGACCCCAAAACACATACTTAGCTATTTTTCTATTTGAAAAACAGCATTACTTTCAGAAATATACCTGTGGAGCTTTGTGACTTCTTGCTCCATCCAAGGTCTCAAAAGAATGTCTGTGGATTTTTAAGAAATCACCTGCAATAAAACCCAATTCAAACCTTTAGGATAGGTTTTTAAAATTTATGATTGGTGTCATGAAAATAAAAGACTTATCTATGGTTGCCACCTCCTTATTCTAACAGTCTCCTCCCAGATAAAAAAGAAAGCATGGGTATTTGAACATGAAATGACACACAATTATTGTCAGAGCGATCAATTGGTGACAGTTTCTGCTTTGAGGGCATGGGTCACAAAACACAAGGCTCTCAGTGAGCTGGAAATGGTAATGTTGCAGAATTTTCCCAGTTTGAGTGGTCCTGAATGGTAATTGAAATGTGGGTGATTTGATCTTCAAATTATGAAACAGCACACCAAAACTTCTACACCTTACTGCTCATAAAAGCAGTATCAGTCTCAGTAGGGAGCTTATTAGAAATGCAAGATGTGCATTTTAACAGGATCACCAGGGAATTTGTTCAGTTTTGAGGAGCCATGTACATTAGAAATTGAGATTTGTAACTCTAGCACACATTCTTCCCAGTTATTTCTTTGTATATAAATTAAAATAGGAAACACACTTTTTTCTGAAATTTATGCAAAAATAATCTCAAAAGTCACAGAAAAAGTTTCCCTCTGAACATGAAGATATTGTATCATTTCAATTGGTATTTGGATATTTTTAGTATTGATCCAAGTACTAAAAACTGGTTAATTTCTAAAATACTAAATATTGGTTGTTAATTTCCCCCTCCTACTTTAAAATACTAGTAGTAGAAACTAAGAATATAAATAAACAATATCAATGGTGTTTTTTAATCACTGGGAGGAATTAGTCCTAACAGTGATATAGCTGGTTCATACTAAGATGATCATCGCTGAGTTTATATATAGTTCGCTGAAAGACAGTAGCACAGACATAAATGATCATCATAAGAGGCCTGCTTACTAAGCCATGAGATAAAGGGCTCTGTGCATTGCAATAGTGCATGTGTCTTGTGAAGTCAAGGCATGTAGGTAGAGCAGAAGCAGGAAACAATCCACTTCAGAGACTAAAGATTCCAGGCTTCACTTCTATCACTAAGGTAGTTATATGCGGATTCAAAGTGTATAGGTGGAAAGACACTCAGTTGTTAGCATCTCATTGAAGTTGTTTTGGACTAGATAAATGACTTTGGGACATCAAAACCTTAAAGCCATGGCCTGCGGTGTTGGCCCATGCCTATAATCCCAGCAGCTCAGAAGGCTGAGACAGGAGGATCCTGGGTTCAAAGCCAGCCTCAGTAATGGCAAGGAGCAACTCGGTGAGACCCTGTCTCTAAATAAAATACAAAAAATAGAGCTGGGGATGTGGCTCAGTGTTCGGGTACCCCAGAGTTCAATCACTAGTACTAGGAAAAGCAATAGAATACGGAGCACAAAGATCCAATCAGTTTTCTTAAACATCCTTGGGAAAGAAACCAGAAAACATTAAGGCTGAAATTAAGAGTGAAAAAAAATATACAAAAACAATAGACTTCTGGCTATGGCTGAGTGAGGATGTCAATAAATCCTTTTCCTTAAAATAACTACAAACAATAATTTGAGGAACATTTAAGCTTGTATTTATTTATTTTTGTAGTTATAGATGAACAGAATGCCTTTGTTTTTTTTTATTTTTAGGTGGTGCTGAGGATCAAACCCAGTGCCTCATGCATGCTAGGTAAGTGCTCTGCCACTGAGCTACAGACCCAACCCCATTTATGCTTTTTAAACAGTCAAATTTCAAATAAGACCAATAGGAATGAGA
This sequence comes from Ictidomys tridecemlineatus, assembly GCF_052094955.1. NCBI lineage: Eukaryota > Metazoa > Chordata > Mammalia > Rodentia > Sciuridae > Ictidomys > Ictidomys tridecemlineatus. The sequence goes on along the minus strand of NC_135480.1, from coordinate 130,052,264 downwards.
CACTCTTGGCTGGGGCTGCTGCAAACCCTCTTCTTCCCTGTCCTCCAGCTCATAACCACAGAAGTTTTGCCAGGGCTGGGGAAAGGCTGTAACACCAGGCTGCTACTCTATTTGGCGTGGTGGAGACACCCACACCCAGAGGCATTATCTGTGGAAATGGTGATCTTGATGATGAGTAAGCGGGGAGGGCCAATAATTCTTTAAGATTGAGGTTGAGGTCATAAGTGGGGCAATGATATTCCTGGCTCAAGCTTGCCTAGGGCTGAAGGTGGGAACCGAAATAATACTGCAAATGAGGAACAAAGGAACTTTTTGGGATGAAGTAAATGTTCTGAAATTCAAAATCATTGAATTGTTCATTTATCCTTGGTAAAAGTTATATGAAATTATATGCCAATAAAACTTTTAAAAATAAACAAAAAGGAAAACTCTCTAGGAAGAATGAATGTTGGGATCTATAGCTCTAATGAATTACCATGTCTCTAGCCAAAATTTTTGATGTTGCTCAGTCTTAAACTTGTTTTGGCAATGATTTTATTTTTATGATAAAATTTTTATAAGGGCTATGATCTTAAACACATTTCTTGCAAAGGAAGAAAGATCACAATGAGCTCAAAAGTAAAAGTAAATGTCATAATAATAAAAAGAATAAATTTTCATGGAATTTTAATACAACAAATTGAGCTCTCAGAATCATATAACAAGTTAACAAGTAGCTCTTGTCATGGCAATAGAAATATGCACAAGTGTGCTTATTTGATGCCCCAAAGAATTAGTTTACATTTACAATAGATTCTTCTCAACAGTAAGCTATATACATATGGAGTTTGATTTGTAAACAGTGTTTTTCCCATGATACTTCATTGAAATACATTTATTGCAAAAGTGAGGTCTTCAAGTTCAATTAGTTTCAGTAATAGGCAAGTTAACATAAATGAAGCAAGAAGACTAGGTGTGCTACCATCTGCAGAGCCATCATTTCTGGGTTTCAATGCCATCTTGATACTTAGTTTCTGCATCAAAGAAACTGTAAGGGGTGGCAAGGATTGTGATAAATTGGAGAGGGTCCCCAGCAAACTGGCATTTTTTTTAAGAATGGAAACCTTTGTGGCTGGCCTTATTTTTTCAAGAGAAATCATACACATATTTTTATATTTAAAAAATCTTCAGTTTATTCAACTGAAAATAAAGGGTTTTCCCAAGAATCAGTTAGTGGCTTTTGTGTGCTGTTTAGGCTATTAGAAGACTTTCTTCAAATTTGCATTCTTTATAGAACACAAAAATAATGAAAGAAACAAAACTAGATTATATTTTAAGTCCCTCAGGATTTGTTATGATTTTTATGAGACTCCAAATGAGAGTTAGTAAAGTCATGAATAGCCTATTATCTGGCTTGTTGGTACATTCAATTTATGTCAACTGAACTCATTAGGTTAGCTCAATTTAACAAGTATTAAGCAACTGTTAGGCATAGCTGGGCCTAAGTGACAGTCTATGCCTTTATGGATGTGTAAACCCGCCAGTGATGGTCAAGCATACACATTTCAGGGGAAAGAGTGCAAAGTTGAGAGAACGTCTTGTTTGTGGAGGAGGAGAGGGATGTCTCCCAAGGTGATGTTGCCCTTAAAGCATGGCTTTAAAAAGGAGAGAGGACTGGCCATGGGCATCTGGAACTGAAGAGACACACATTGGTGTGGAAGGACACAAGGCAATGAAATAGCTGGTGCCCAAAAGGAAAGAGCATCCAGAAATGAAGCATTTACCTGCTTACTGGTGAGTAATTGAGCTGCACTAATCAGTTACTTGTTTGTAGTATCTGGCATCAAGGAGGAGATAAGCCAGGGCTCCAAATGGCTCAAACCTTGGCTTACAAGTAAAAACCATTCATTTAATTATACCTTTTACATTAGGAGCACAAGGATAATATTTTAATAAGCCAAATCCTCTTAAATATTATATACACCTGACACACAAATATGTGCCACTTTTTACACAAACTATAAATATCGTGAATTTGATTCTCATAAACATTTGTAAACTTAATTCTGACTAAAGTTTATTAACTCATTAAAAAAACTGAATCATCCCAAACAATTTTGAAGCTACCTTTCCAAATAAATTTTGGGGGGCCTCCTCAGTTTTCTAAAAATTATCCTTAACAACCAGAATGATTGGCTATAACATAGACTGAATTCTTGTTCAAAATACAGATGGAATGTTATATTTTTTAATAAGGACTATAAAACTCACAGGAGGAGGTAACCAAATATTAGGTATCTCTGGGTGTGAGTCATACCATGACCTTAATGTTCAACTCCTATCTGAGCCTATAATCCCCATCCAGAGTTATTATATTACTGAACAAGCTTTTAGATTAATTTCACTCTTAATATTTTATTTTAAGGTATACTATATTTTTTTAATACACACTAAGCATGATATTTCCTCATTTGACTGAGGAACTTTAGAACTCACGAAAATACTGCATTCTTTTCATATCCTTTCTACCTAGTAGGGCCCCTAAATTTATTTTAATTCTAAAATGAAAACATTTAATTGGATCCTTTATCATTCCATCATGTCTCACCACAACTTCTAAGGTTGGTCTGTTCAGTTCCTAGCAGACTTTGGTGTTCTATGAATAGAAAATCCAAGGAAAAACATCTTGTGTAAATTTAAAAAGGAAAACTCACAGTTTAATAAGATAAAAACAAGGAAATGCAGAAATAGAGATTTTAAAGAAAGGAAAAAAGATTGGAAAAATAAAATGAGACCAATATTAGTTTGTAAAATATGTCACAATATCCTCTGTCCTATTAAGATGATTAATTTCACAAATTCTATCTGGGTTTCCTAGCAGCCAAGGTAAAGAAGGAAGCATAATCACATTTTTCATAAGGCAAAATTAAACAATTAACTCTGAAAAAATGACAAATATCCCTAGATCTGAAGTTTTTGAGAATTTTATCTCATGGGTCCTCCTAAGAGGATAATTTACAATGCAGTTACTAAGAATGTACTAGTGCTATTTAATAACATTTGAAGCAAATAAATGAAGTTCTGCTGGGGGTGGGGAGGTAAAGAGTTCTTGAAAGTGACACTTTCCAGGCAGCCATCTGGTAGTTCCCAGATAAAGTCCTCAAAGATATATTAATAAAAAATCTGAATGAAAATGTAAGAACATTGTTTTTTTTTATGGTATTGGTAATTAAACCCAGGGGTGCTTTTAGTACAGTGCTACATCCCTAGTTTTTTTGTTTGTTTGTTTTGAGTCAAGATCTTGCTAAGTTGCTGAGGGTCTCATTAAATTATCCAGACTAGCCTCAAACTTGTGATCCTCCTGCCTCAGCTTCCAGAGTTGTTGGGATTACAGGTGTGTGTCAGCGTGTGAGCACTAATACTGTTTTTTTTTTTTTTGGATCCCTCAAAATAAACCAAGAATATGTATAATGACCAGCATTTCAGTTTATCTCTGGGGGCCAAAGTATCATTATTTGAAAAAGAGGTGGATGAGAAGCAGGTGGAATAGGCTAGATAATCACTAAGGATCCTTCTAGCTCTAAATAATTGAGATTCTTGATTCAATCTTTATTAAGCTCCTGCTTGTCCTGTATTTCTCTGAATTGGAAAAAAAAGATTTCTACACATATGCACAAAATCCTTTGAGTATTTCATAATTTTGCTATTCTGGAAAGTAGGTTTGCTGCTATTTGCCTGTTATTATAGCAGGAAAGAATTCAATATTTGCACACCAATTGATCCATGAAAGTCAACAAAGAACAGACAGCCTCTGTCCTTCTAAATTGTTCATCTGTGGACTCAGATGAAAGTTAGAACCCTTCATTAAATATTCAAAACTCTTTCTGACAGCTACTATCAGAAATTCTCAAATTGAGTGAATATGGGTACATATGTTAAATAAAAGGAATTTAAACCTTACTCTTTTAAACTGTGATTGTATTTAAACTCCGAGGAACATTTCCCACGTTAAAAACACTTAACTGAAGACTTGGTTAAAATGCTGGGCTTCTGAAACCCTGGGAACAAAATTAGGCAGAGCCAACAGAACCCTTAGTAACTGAATAAGAATGACAGAGTGAGGCTCACAAAATATTATCAATGTTCATAGGAATTTTAAAAGATAATAGTAGAATCTTCAAAGCATTTCACACTATGATTATGCTCTGTAACTCACAGATGCCACAAACACATGACTTTATACGTACACCGTATGTATATATTGCATATACACATATCACATGTGTATTCTATATTTGTAGAAGAAAATGTCTATAAACCTGGCTGAGAACACTTTGTCATCCATTCTTTCAACCTCAGAAAGAACAATTATGTAAAAACAAAAATCATTTTTCAGATAATTTTTACATTAGTAGTGTTAGGGGACAGATAGATGAGAATGGTGGGAACATGAAGTTAAGAAAATAATTCTATAAAATGTGTACACTGTATTGACCCTCACATGCTTTCTTTTATAAGGAGCAATTTACCTAAAGCCCTGCCTGGCCTAAGTGGACATATGTGGCATTCCCCAGAAGACTACCTATTTGCAGGAAAAATGCAGGCCCAAGATAATGTTGACAAGAGGAACCCAAGTTAACCTGAAGGAGGAAACTTTTGTGATCAGATCCTGAAATTCTTGGAGATAAGGTTAGTTCCTCCTAACCATAAAATCTGTAGGAATGTATGGTCATGAATCTAATTGATAACATTCAGCATGGGCCAAGATGACCTAAAGTTGCCATAACAGTGGGGACTTGAAAGTCTGTCATCTTGTTGTAAGTCAAAAGTCAAGAGGTGGATCTTGGGGGGACTCTCTGGAAACTTCTCTGGGATCCCCAATAAAACTGAGAGTGCAGGAAAGGCACACTACACCTGTCCTTCTGAGACGACTCACTCTCTCCCTTAAGAGTGTCCCTTTCCCCTTTTCCTATCCCTTCAATAAACTCATTACTATTACTCTGAGCAACATGTCTGAAATCTTACTGACTTGATGGCAAGAATCAGTGTTTGAAGGTGTCTCAGGCTGTCTCAGTTTCTTAGATAGTCTCAGTCTGTAACAGTAGGAGTCTAATATTTTTCTAGAAATGAAAATTGTCTTAAGTAAGTTATCTTGGTTACCTAGATACTATGCACAATGTGAATGACATGGTTTGCTAAAAACATGAGCCACTCTTGATAAGTTTCCAAAGAAAAAGAAAAACAAAAGTCTTCAGTCTTTCTTCAATAAATTTGGTAGTTGCATTTCTGAGATTAAAGCACATTAAATTCTGCAAAAGTGTATATGTAAAATAGTATTAAATTCTTTGCTCAGATAATTATAAAGTTTTTTTACACCTATTTGAATGTACAGACATTTAATAATTATGTGGGATATGTGTTATGGGTTGTATAGTGACCACCCAAAATTCATATTTCCATAACCCAACCCCCAGTGCCTGACCTTTATTTGGAAATGGGGTCACTGCAGGCATTATTATCAGATGAGGTCATGTGAGAGCAGGGTGGGCCCCTAATCCAATAGGACCAGTGTCTTTATATAAAGAGAATATTTGGATACAGATATACACACACAGAGAAAACATCATGTGAGGATGAAGGCAGAGACCTGGATAATTCTTTATAAGCCAAAGAATATCAAAGTTGGCCAGCAAACCATCAAAATCTAGGAGGGAGACACAGAAGAGACTCAGACAGCCCCCCAAAAAGAGGCCAGTCCTGCCAAAACCTTGATCTCAGGTTCTGGTCCCAGATCTGTGAGACAATGTATTTCTGATATTTAAGTCACCCAGTTGGTGGTTCTTTGTTGCAATAGTGCTTGGAAACAGATACAACATGTGTTATAGTGATACTTATCAACAGCTATTTTTCTTTAACGTAATTTTTTAAATCTGGTGAGTGTAGGGCCCATTCAATATATTCATTTTTATGCAGTGCCATGCAAATGATATATTGTCTTTTGGGGAATGAGGGAAGATATAGAGAGAAAGCCATACAATCCCCAGGGTGGAGGTAGAAGCATCTTATGGGACATGAGCTGACTACCTGACGAACAACCCTGTGTTTCAGGAAAAGTATCTTCGGCCCATGTCCCATCACAGCCCTAATAGCATCACGGCAGTGGTGTCATGTACAAGAGCAGGGCTGGTGGCAGGCCAGAGCAGTCAGCCAGTCATTCTCCAGGAAGTGGCACTCAGTTATCTGGATGTTTCCCTAGAGACAGAAAAAAACAAAGAGAAAAAACAACAAAGCCCTTATAGAGTTTATATTGACATACTTTGGGGGAAGTGCCTATTCCCAGGGTGAACTCTCATAGCCACAGAAGTTACTGAGCTGTAGAAATAAGGCGGCTGCCCTCAGGCAATTCAGAGTCTGTCTGTGGAAGGAGTACCCCAGGAAAAGAAATACTGAGCTATTAAGGAAGATGGGCATGCCCATGGCAAAGGGAAGAAGGGAACCTGCGAGATGAGTACCTAAAGTGTCAGAGCTGCTAACAGCTCCATGGTACTGGACAGTAAGTCAGGTACTTGACAGCTAACGAGAGAAGATCATTTTTTTAACACCCTCTACTGGACAATGAGCTGTTTGTTTTTTTCACCTGTAACATTGCTAATATCAAATGCATGGAGGTTTTCCACACCAACAACCAATTCTCCAATTCTCTGATACCAGTTAAGTGTCCCACAATCCAGTTCAATTTTGACACTAACTACCCAAAGCCAATATTAGACTCTATATGTTTAAAGGCTGATTTCCCAAGACTATCTCACTTCAGACACCAATTGCAAATACAGCATTATCAGGTTACCCATACTTCTGTCTGACTTGGATACAAATTTGGGGTACCCACTAACCCTCCTTCTAAGATTTATAATTTACTAAAAAATTCATAGATCTTAGGACATTACTTACTACTATTGGGTTATCATAAACGATAAAACTCAGGAATGGCCAGATGTTAAAGATGCATATGGCAAGGTATGAGAAAGGCCACAGCCAATCTATACCCTCTCTGGGTGCCTTCATAATAATCCAGAAGCTCCGTAAATCTCAATGTGTAAGGGTTTCAACAGACCAAAGTTAGTTTGTAAAATATGTCACAATATCCTCTGTCCTATAAGATTATTGATTTCACAAATTCTATCTGGGTTTCCTAGCAGCCAAGGTGAAGAAGGAAGCATAATCATACTTTCCATAAGGCAAAATTGAACAATTAAATGTAAGCAAAAACAATTATTAAATCAATCTCCAGTCCCTCTCCCCTCTCTGGAGATTGTGGAGTAGAACTCCAAGTTCCAGACCTTTAGTCAAGGTTTGAACTTCTTAACAAGCAACTCCCACCCCAGAGCTACCTAGGAGCCCACTAAGAGTGATCTTATTAGAATAAAAGTCTCTCATAACTCAGGAAATACCAAGGGTTTAGGAACTTTGTGTCCAAAACAAGGAACAAAGACCAAATATGTAGTTATGCCAACAGGGTAAATTATTTTCAGTAATCATTATGTTCTTGAATTGCTTAGTTTTGATACAATACATTATTTAAATTTTTGTATGAACTAAAAGGTGCACATGCCAAAGAGATTATAGCTTAAAGTTTTCTGCAATAAATTTTAAACATGTAAAGTTTCCATGTAGTCACATAGAACAATAAAATAAAGAAACTCAAGTTCTGTTTCTTTATCTTTATAATCACTGTAAGTCACTGTTTAAATGCTTGGATGTGTAGTTTCAGCAGAATTGGAGAAATAAACTGTAACTATAGTGAACTCCCCTAATCCTGAAATACTCATAGACTAAGCTCCCCATATGAATGTGTTATAGTTAAGTATACTACCATCTGACTGGAAGCTCTGATCTCACTTCCATGTAGAACATAGTATATGCTAAAGGATAAGTATTAAAAACAAGCAACTGTGAATCTTCTATATTAATTATTAAACTCAACAGCAACTACAAAAACAAGTATATAGTACCAGTATATAGAACTTAGACCATCAAAAGATTACTTTCTCCTTACCCAGCCCTTGGGAGGAGGAATTGAAAGAAAGCAAAGGATGTATAGTAGGCCAGTTAGGAGAGAGCTTGTGGAAGAGAACATGGAGGCTTAACTTGGGAAAATACATTGAAAGAAATTTAGATGGTGGGACATGATTGGCTATTCAGTTGGAGACAGCAATGTGGCCATATTAGCTTCTAGTTTTCTGGATGGGATATCAGGTGGATTGTTGACTTGTTGGAGTGAATAGGGACGGATACCAAAGTAATAGAAGTAATTGCCTAGGATGACAGGGTTGTATAATAATTCTAAAACTTCATGATTTCTAACAAGGGAAAAGAATACATTAGCAAATCATGTCTCCATTTGCAACTAGAAAACCAAGGCACTGAGGGGTGAAATCACTCTCCCATAGCAAGTTAGGAGAAAGATCGTATTAATTTTTTTTTTTATGAGAGAGTGGGTATCAAGGATTGAACTCAGGGGCACTCAACCACTGAGCCACATCCCCAGCCCTATTTTGTATTTTATTTAGAGACAGAGTCTCACTGAGGTGCTTAGCACCTCACTTTTGCTGAGGCTGACTTTGAACTCTAGATCCTCCTGCCTCAGCCCCTCAAATTGCTGGGATTACAGGTATATACCATTGGTGCCCCAACCCGGGATTAAATTTTACTTCATCATGTGGATCCAGAAGTTTAGTGTAACTTCATCTTAGGAACCCATCCTTGCTAAAACTTTGCAAATAGGAAAAGAAATACTAGAGCTTGTCACTTTACTTTACCAAGGAAGAACTGTCTATAGACATTAGTTTCTGACAAGTGGAATTCATACCTAAAGAGCAGAAGGTATGAAGGAGCAATATGAACTATTTTTTCCTAAAAATAGATAATGTTTTAAATTTAAACATGGCTTTCATTAATTCCAGAAAGGCTGCCAGAGATGTGGAAGGAAGCTGGCAGAACACAGTGTCCAACCAGGAGGGAAAGTATCTCAAGTGCTGGAGAAGCTGCTTGTGCTGGTATTTGTCCAGACTCCCATGCAGGTATCTTTCCACTCCAATTACGCTATGAGCTACTTGAGAACAAGACTGGATTTTTGCCATCTGATATTCCCAGTGTCTAAGCAAGGGGTCTCACACATGGTAGGTGCTCAATAATTGTAAAATAATGAAAAAAAATCAGTGGAATAGAAGGAATACCAGGATATAGGAATCAATAAACTGGATCTAGAAAAAATAAAATATGCATCCCTAATCCAAAAGACTTCTGTCAGCTCTAAAATTCTGCAGAAAGGATGGCCAATTCCTGAAGAATTAGCATTTTTCTCTCTGGTTATGAGAAAGAACCAAAGATTCAAATGTCAAGAGCTACCTTCCTTCTTCCAGATCTTCATTCTAAGGAACTTCAGGGTAAGAAAAAGCCTACAACTTGGTGAACATGGGTCAGGATTTGAACCATCTTCCTGCTCCAAGGCAACTGTTCCCTCCACAGGTCCATTTCCTTCCTTCATTCACAGAATTAATGAAAATTTTTTATAACATTTTTTCCTGGTATTCTCTTTAAAAGTGTCATTATGATTCTTCCTGGGAATTGGACACTCATGTTATAATATACTGGAAATTATCAATGAAGGCTATTGGATCCTGTGAATATATATGTGTACACACACACACACACACACACACACACACACACACACACACACCACTGACTCACATACACAAGGGGAACTAAAATTGAAGCCAAACAATATATTTTATGTTGTGCTGAGGATCAAACCTAGTAGTGTCTTGCACCTGCTAGGCAAATGTTCTAGCACTGAGCCACAACCTCAGCCTCAGAAATTCTCTTGATTGATTTGCAACCAATCTCTCAGTACTGGTATTGCCAACTATAACACAGAGAGAACCAAGAACACTTCAGGTGCTGTTAACAGGACTAAAATTTCTAGCCATCTAGACCTTTTCTATGGCAGTTAGTGACTCAGAACTCAGAACAAAATCCACTGGAGAACTTTGTAGATCAATATTTTCCCCTCTGGGCTAATAAAATACTTACTTTTGTTATGAAGAATGACTTTGGAAACTTGTTTTGCAGAAATTTCTATATAATATAAAATACAGTAGAAATTAGAAATAAGTTGGATCGGTTACACTCAACCATAATAGCTTCAGTTAGGACACAGTTTAGGAAGTCCCAGCAATCTCCTACAGTCTCCTTGAATGAATGAGACCTTCCTTTGGTCTCTTTACTGTATTAAATTGTTATCAAGCAATAAATAAGTATCTATAGATTTATACCAGACAGAAAGTGACAAGACTTCTGTAACAAGAACATTTAGATTAATCTATTCATAATCTGATTTCCTAGTTTTTATTTCCTACATATTTTTATGTATACTTAATCTACAACTTCCTGTGTTTCCTAAGGACCTCATTAACTATCTTCATGTATTTTGCAAGCCATAGTGGTATTCACGGCAAAACTGGGGTTCACCAGGTGGCTGACTATAGCAGTGGCTTTCAATAGTTCCCTATCATTACCTGTCTACAGAAGTAGTTAGCCATCTTTTGTATTCAGTACATTGTTTTTAAACCAGCAAGTATTCTACACGTTTTTTTGAGAGAAAGTCATTGGTTGTATTTCATCAGAAAAAGGGTTGAGAAAAGAGACATGGGTTATTTTGATTATAAGCACATGTTAAAAAGTAAAATCTATATATTGTCCATGCATCTTACACATTACTATACAAGACCAAGATGGGAGACAGAAGTACCAAGTGAAGATCTCACAAACACATTTTAACTTTTTGAAATTAAGATGATAATGATTATACTTCATTAAAAAATGAAAAATCAAAACAAATAATATATCAAATAAGGCACAATTGAGGACTTTCCTTTGCAAATTGGGAAGGATTTGGACAAACTTGGAAGTATTTGCCTCACTATTAGATAATCACGTATGGAACAGAGGTCTTCCAGACATTCCTCTGTTCCAAATGTACACATTTAGAATCATCACTGGTTAGACCATATTAAAGGCCATGAGATAGAATGGAACCAGCAAAGGGAGAGGGTATAATCAGAGAAGAAAAAGACCCAAGACATTCCATCATGGGGAGAGGAAAGAGGATGAGGAACCAACAAATGGAGAAGGGAAGTTGAAATTCAAATTGTAGAATATTATATATCAAATTGCAGAGTGCTCACACCTCTGAGAACCAGAATATTCACTGAGCGCATGCTTTCTACTAGTCACTTCCACATCCTGGAATTTTCCTGAAAAAGAGATTGAACTCAAATATGCAGGGGCCAGAACAAGGAAAAAAATCTCCTGATACAGGTGAGTTCAAGACCAGAGAGAGGAGTGAAGAGTGCTTGAGAAGGCAGTTCTCTTGCAAAGGAATTATTAAAATACTCTTCTCAATTTTTTGAGCAAAGAAAACTACTTCTGTGGAACAAATATGACCTGTATGGGTTTTAAGTTTGTGATACCTTCTATTTGTATTAATTCTTCAAAAGATAAAATATTCCTAGTTTCTAAGCAGCATAAAGGGATCCAAGGCTTTGAAACTAGTAGCAGGCCAAAGAGCCCATGTTCCTTTTAGTGTACCAAATTGCTCTCCTGAAATTTCTGAAACCAAGTAGGCTGTAATCTAAGCATCAAGCTGGGTCTTGTATAATTTTTGAAGGGAACAAAAAAAGTATAGAAATTTATTTCATTTGTTCCAAAATATTCTCACTACAACTTTTATACTTCTTGCCCCATCCTATCCATGTTCTAAATTAAAAATAGAGCTTTCCGTATTTTTTCTTTTTCTTTTCTTTATTTTTTTTTAAATAAAAGTTCCACATCTTTGAAGTGTGAAGGAAATGTATGGAACCTTATTGGTTTTGATATGAAATTCCCCAAAAGTTCCTGCATTAATGCCAGCAGTGAAATTATTAAATCATGAGAACTGTACCTATTACAAGGATTAATCTATTTGATGGATTAATGATTTGAAAGGAATACTGTATTGGGTGGTAACTGTAGGCAGGTGGGGCACGGCTGGAGAGGTGTATAACTGGAGGTGTGCTCTAGGCTCCTCCTCTATTTCTCTCTGCTTCCTGGCTGTCATGATGGGAACTTCTTCCCTTCGCCATGCCCTTCTACCATGATGTTCTGCCTCAACTTTGGCTCAGAGAAATGGAGTTGACCAACCATGAGCTGAAACTTCTGAACCCATGAGCCCAAATAAATGTTTCCTCTTCTAAATTTTTCTTGTTGGGTATTTTGGTCAGTGACACACAACTGACTGACACAGACTATAAACTCAGATGAAGAAGGGCCACCACAAATCCATGTATCTTAAGGGCTTTGAGGAGTATTCATGGCTCCCTGAACATAGCGCTGGTAATTAACTGGGCCCAAATGCTGCCCTTTGTTCCTGGACTTAACTTGCCTTTTTCTCTCTTTACTCTCTGATTTACTTTGGGATTCTGAATGCCTGTGTATAATAGGTGTGTGGGCACTCTCTCTTGGCTGTACCCCTATTTTACCTTATGGAACTCACAGGGGGCAGTGGGAAGAATGTTAAGACAGTAAGGTGATGAGTGAGGCCAGGCTCTGCCCTGTACTATCTAGGTGACCTTGGGGCAAGCCACACAGCCTTTCTGAACCTTGTTTTTCATTTTTTAAAATTCTTTAATGGGGATCAAAAAATACCATTTTTTATTACTTCCTCAGATGATCCTGAACCTACAGTAAAGTGTTCGTCATTTCTCTCCTATAAGGACACTTTATTAAACTTTCTGAGCATAAGGATTCTCATTTTAAGAATAAGTATGGGGCTGGGGTTGTAATTAAATGGTAGAGCACTCACCTAGCACAAGGAGGCACTGGGTTCAACCCTCAGCACCACATAAACTAAATAAATCGATAAAATAAAGGTCTAAAAAAGTAAGCAAAGGGAAAATAATGTGATGTGGAGAGAGGAACAGGCAGGTTTTAAAAAAAATTAGACGGTGAACAAGGGAATCACCTTGGGATAGAGAAAGTAGTGCCCACCTAGGTACAGAACTTACAAAACTCATGCTTTAATGTTATGTGCTTTAGAATTTCCTCACTTCAGAGGCAATCTTGTGTTCCAGGGAGTGGGAACAGTGTGAGGGCAGAGCTGAGGCCACAGCTGCTGGCCCAGCTGTGAGTTTTCTTACTCTGACTCTAAAGCAAAAGGCTGTCTGGTGTTCAGGAGTGCCTGGTCTGTGTGAAATTACATGACTGAAAATAAACACTGTGAATGGTACCTTCAGAACTGAAATGGGCTCCAGAAAGGTTGATTTTCAATCTATTTCAAATCTATTCATAAATGATGAATATTTAATGAAAAAATAAGTATTAAAAATATTGTAAATCAAAGTATAACTCTTATAGGATATTGATGTTTATCATCTGACCATGAATCTATAATGATATCAGTGACCACAGGAAACAAGAAGACACAAATCTGAAGAATCATCAACACCTATGTGTTAGCTTTGCATCATTGTGACTATTACCTGAGAAAAAACAACTTAGAGGATAAAAGATTTATTTTGGCTTATGGTTTCAGAACTTGGCCAGCTGTCTTCAAGGATGAAACATCATAGTGGAAGGATGTACCAGAGGAAAGCTACTTGGCTTATGCAACCAGAAAGGAGAGAGAGAGAGAGAGAGAGAGAGAGAGAGAGAGAGAGAGAGAGAGAGAGAGAGAGAGAGAGAGAGAGAGAGAGGAGAGAAAGAAAGGAAATGGGACAAGGAGAAGAAATAACCTTCTAGGGTACATCTCCAGAGATCTAATTCCTCCAATCATGCCCCACGACCTAGTTTCCACCACTTCCCAGTAGTCCACTCATTTATTGATGGATTAATACACTGATGAGACCAGAGTCCTCCAAATCCAATCACTTCCCAATGTCCTACCTCTGAACTACCAAAGTCTCCATCTCTGTATTGGAGAATATGCATTCCATGCAATGACCTTTGAAAATATGCCAGATAGAAACAAAAACATTTGACCTCTGGTCTCCAATGATCTTGCTCATTTCACATTGTAAAATACATTCAGTCTACCTTCAACAGTCCTATGGTCTTAACAGTTCAGCATTGCCCCAAATCCAAATGCAAACTCTTCTCTAACACTCAAAGTAAACTTTTAGCTATGATTTTCTATAAAAATCAAAAACAAGTTAAATATTTTCAACATAATTTCACAGGGCAAATATTAACATTTCAAAAGAGAAATAGGGGCATAGAAATAATGAATGGGACCAAAGAAAGATGGAAACCCAGCTAGTCAAACAATTCTTATAGCTCCAGTATCAGTGGCATATGGTGGTAGGATATGGCTTCCAGAAAGCTTGGGCAGCCAGCCATGCCCCTATGGTCTTGCTGGTTACAGCCCATGTGTTCCCTCTCTTAGGCTGGCTCTGCTTGCTGCCTGAAGCTTTTCTTAGCAGATGTTTTATGTTCCTGGCATCTTTAACTTCTTGAGTTCTCAATTTAGGTTTCATTCTCACAGCTTCATGTATTGCTCTCTCAGAGGATTCCTGCAGAGATTTTGATCCTGATCATATTGACTGACTTTGGGGGCCTTCCTTTGAAATCTCAGTGGAAGCTTTCATGATGCCATAACTTGCATTTTTTATGCCTGCCAAACCACCACCACATGAGTGATGCTAAGGTATGCTGCCAACAAATCTGGGCCTGCCTAGACTAAGGTTGGAGTGGCCTCTGAGTTCCTGGATGACTGAGCATGCTGAAATGAAATAAAATGAATTCTGGGGTAATAACTTCCTAGGTGACCCTGCACAAGTAGGGTGTCCCAGCAATCTCTTCTCAAAGTAAAGTCCTTCAAATGAGTTTATACTCTTACACCTTTAAAAATGAGATGGGTGGGGTCTTGCCAATTATAAAGATGCCCTCAAAGTATCTATCCTATTGTCTGGATGCAAAGTACTTAGCTTCTCTTTAGTGGTACTAATCTCTTCAGCAACCACAATTACTTTGGCCCCAATTTTACCTGAACTTTTCTGGACAAAAAGCAAGTTTTTCAATTCTTTCCATCATTCTTTTTGCTCCCAATTCTCATTATAAACCTGACTAAAATCTGCCAGCAATACCCATGCCATTGCCTGAATCCTGCTCTGTCTTGAAAGTCCATAAAATTCATTGGTCTATTACCTTTAAATTCAGCCTCACAAAAAGTTTCAGGATAAAAATGTGGATAAGTTCCAGAATATAGCATTCATGGGCTCTAGTCTAAATCCCCATAGACTCCTCATGTGCACAAATCTTCATGTGTACAATCTTTACTGTCCACATTCTTATTGGCATTCTGGTCTTCCATGATCACATGAAACTCATCCATTAAGCTCTGCTTATAACATTCTAAGGCTTTTCTAGCCTGTACCTTCTAACTTTTCCAAACTCCTTCTGAAAGCCAGTTCCAAAGTCTTCTGAACCATAAGGTTAGGTATAGTCACAGAAACAACCCAACTCCTGATGCAAATTTTCTGTGTTAGCTTTTCATCACTGTAACAAATACCTAAGAAAAATAACTTAGATGTGAAAAACCTTATTTTAGCTCACAGTTTCTGAGGTTTCAGTTCATAGTCAGCTGGCTCTAAGGCAGAAACACAATGGCAGAAGGATGTGGCAAAAGAAAGCTACTCAGCTCATGGCACCCAGAAAGCAGGGAGAAAGAGGAGGTATGGAAGAAGGGACCAGGGACATGAAATACATTTTCAGGCCATGCCTCAGTGATCTACATCTCCAACCATCCCCACCCCAAATAGATTAATCCACCAATGAGAACAGAATTTTTATTACCCAGTCACTTACTAACATCCCCACTTCTGAAAATTGCTGTACTGGGAACCACATTTTGAGCCTTTTAGGGACATTTCAGATCGAAACCATAACAACTTGATTCAAAGTTAATTTAATTTTTATTGCAAAAAGATTAGGCCTGAAGATGCTTCAGGTCATTCATCTACAAATTACACATGTAAATATCATTCTGGGTGCATAAATTTTCACACAAATTAGGTGACTATTTTTAAAAAGAAATTTATTTCATTTTTAGTCCACATTATATTGTACATGTAAGATAAATTAATTGATAATACTTAAATGATATCATTTTATCTCAACATGATCCAGTACAAAAACTAGACAATGATTTAATATAATTTCAATAAGGATTGGAATTTTTTTCATCCAATTAATGAGATAAAAATAAAGCAATTTTTTTCTAAGATTATTCTCCTTAAAGTGAGACACCTGGCATCATTGAGATGCCACTGTAAATTAATTTAAGAGGTCAGCTAAATACTAAATATTCTGTAGTAATAATATAAATTTTTTGTAGAGCGTTATGGTAAAAAAATATTCTTACTAAATTAAGAATCTTATGAGAATGAAATGTATTAGAAATTAGCTGAAATTCATAAATAACATATATTCAGAACCAAATAAGCTGTGATATCTAATTAAAATAGACATATCTGTTATAAGACTTAGAAGTATTTCATATAATAGTATTAAATAAATTACAAAATAATCCATTAAGCAGTTTTTGATATTTATATGCAAAGCAGAATCCGTTTTCTCTATTTGATATATATCATTAATCAAATCTCAGGACACTTTAAGCCTCTAAAAACAATTTTGAAAATTAGTCATATAAACAACTCCTCCAAATTTTTATTTGTTCAATATCATTTACATAATTTTAGGCAAGTAGTCAATGAATGCAAATCAAAAACTTCAGCTTTTACCATTTACTTTGAAAAGCTCTAATTATTAAAATAGGGCTCAAAAACAGAAATTCACTCAAATGTATTCCTATAAAAGAAATGGAGGAACTGGAAAAAATGTGCAGAACTCACACATTAATATTTAACTCTGAAATTTTCAAATAGTATGTTAGAATAACTTTTCTATTGGAAGTCCCTTTTGAGGAATTTAATGAGATAATTTTATATTCTTCACTGAAATGGAATTTTGTAGGGAAAAACCTATAAAATTGCAGCATTTATATTTGGAACACATTCAAAATTATCATAAACAACTTTTTTTTAAAAATTTTTTTTAGTTATACATGGGCACAATATCTTTATCTTGCTTATTTATTTTTATGTGGTGCTGAGGATCAAACCCAGGATCTTACACGTGCAAGGTGAGCACTCTACCACTGAGCCACAACCCCAGCCCATAAACAACTTCTTTATGAGTTTTGTTTTATAAAAATGTTTGTTGAATGGAGATAAAATTGGTGAAAATATTATGGCCACTACATCTACAAATTCTAATGCAGAAAAGGTTAGAATTAATTTAGGAATTATGTAAAAATTAGGATTAATATTTTTTAAAAAAATTTATTGGTTCTTTTTAGTTATACATGTCAGTAGAATGCATTTTGATATATATTGTACATACATGGATTATAACTTCCCATTCTTTTGGTTGTACATGGTATGAAGTTACATTAATTGTGTATTCATATATGAACTTATGAAAGCAATGTCTAATTCATTCTACCGTCTTTCCTATTTCCATCCTCCCTCCCTTCCCTTCATTCCCCATTTTCTAATCCAAAGTACTTCTATCCCTCCTCGCCCGCCTTATCGTGTATTAGCATCCATATGACAGACAGATCATTTAGTTTTTGGATTTTGAGGATTGGCTTATTTCACTTAGAATAATAGTCTCCAGTTCTATCCATTTATCAGCAAATGCCATAATTTTATTTTTTATGTCTAAGTAATATTCCCACTGTGTATAAAAAAATAGTTGCAACTATTAATCAGAACCCAAACTAATGGGGCTTTAACAGAATCTAACTGACCTGCAAGAAGGGAAATATTCAAGTCCAGCCCCCTCTTCCCATCCTGTCATATCTAAGAAGGGAGAAATTATAACTTGTGCAACAACGGCCTAGAAGCATAGTCTCGTAAAAGACTCAAACTCAATAATAATAGGACTATAAAGCACTTCCCCTACACACACACACACACACACACACACACACACACACACATACACACACACACCCCTTATCATCACAGTACTAATTATGCATTTATACCAGTTCCTTTTTCTTAGTACATCATGTCTGGCTATCCCCTCCCCCCCAAATTATAAGGTATTCTAGAAGGTATTAACATATGCAGTTTGAAGAGGCAGAGCAAACATCAGAGCCAGATCCAGATAGGGCAGGGATGTTGAAATGCTCTGACCAGGAATTTGAAATGTTTTGGCAGAGTTGTTGGAATTATCAAACCAGCAAAGGACTGTGATTTATCTAAGTGCTCTACTGAATAAGGTAGACCACATGTGAGAACATATAGACAATGCAAGTTGAGAGCTAAAAATTCTAAGAATGAAACACAATTAGATTCTAGAGATCAAAAATACTCTAACAGAAATAAAGAATCCTATCTGGGCAAGGTACACAAGCCTGTAATCCCAGAGGCTCTGGAGGCTAAGGTAGGAGCGTTGAAAGTTCAAAGCCAGCCTGAGCAATTTAGCAAGACCCTTAGCAATTTAGGGAGACCCTATCTCAAATTAAAAAAATAAATAGGGCTGGAGATGTGGCTCAGTGATTAAGCACCCCTGGAATCAATCCCTGGTACCCCTCCCTGCAAAAAGAAATGAAGAATCCTTTGATTGGTTTGTTAATAGACTGGAAATTACTGTAGAAAGAATCTTTAAAATGGAGGACATCTTAATAGAAACCACCCAAACTGAAAAGCAAAGAGTAAGCATGCTGAAAAAAAAAACAAAAAAAACAAAACAGAGTATCTGGGAACTGTGGGGCATCTCTAAAAGTCAAATATATTCATGATGGGAAAATCAGAAGGAAAAGAGAACGGAACAGAAGAAACATATGAAACAAGAAAGACTAAGGATTTCCCCACATTACTGTTATACCAACCATAGATCGAAGAAACACAGAGAACAGACACCAAGTGGATACACACCACAAAAGAAAAAAAAGCAAGTTATACGTATAATTTTTAAACTATAAAAATCTATATATAAAGAAATATTCACAGAAGAGAGAGAAAAATACTTTATTCATATTGGAGAGCAAGTGCAAGAATTACTTTTGACTTCTTCAGAAACCATACAAAAAAGAAGAGTATAGTGTGAAATATTTAAAATATTGAGAGAGAAATGACCCTGTCCTAGAATTCTGTGCCTTGCAATATTATTTCTCAAATGTGAAAGAAAGAAAATGACTCACTTAGATGAAAATTGAGGGGATTTGTTTCCAATAGACCTGCCTTTTAAGAAATGTTTATGTACGGATGCATGATTTGATCTTTTTGTTTGTGACCAAACTCATTGCAAAAAGAATGTGATTGGGTTTTCAATTGATTAAAAGGAAGGCAATCAGGAGAAAGGAAAAAACAAGGGTAGTGATAAGCAACATTCATATTTGCCAAATATGGGTATTAAATTTGGGCCAAAGTTTTCTAATAGCTAATTATAAGACTAAACAGTATAATCCAGAATACACTAAAATTAGTAGAAACTTGAAGGATCCAATTATTCCACCAGTCTTCCCAAGCTCTTCTTTCAGTACAGAAGGATTTATGAACTTCCTTCTAAAACAAAATAAAAATTCAGATTCCAGTTGTATTCAAAATAAAAAATAAATAGACCAAAAGTATGGTCCAGGTATATTACAGTGAGGATAAATTGCAAACACCACAAATTACACCTTAACAGGCTTGTATCCTAAAAGGCAGTGTCATTATTAATTCTCACCATGCTATACATTGTGACCTGAAGAATAGTGAGCAGTCCTTGACTTAACTGCTACAGGAGCAGCAAGCAGGACAGCTCTGGGCACATGTAGGTACAGCCCTCCTCTCCCATGTCACCACAAGGAAACCAGAATCCTCAACCCCAGCCCTGTAGCAGTTGGCTTAACTCTTTGAGTTCCCTAATGCCTTGTGAAGTTAAACAGTTTGGCACCTGCCACAAAGCAAATGCAAGAATGACTGAGCAAGCCAGGCACAGATGCTGCAGGGGGAAAAGGAGCCTGTTGTGGCCTGCTAACAACTCCTGCTTACATCTGACACACAGAGGTGTACATAGAGACTAAGTCACAAGAGAAGCTCTCTTACACCTCTAAGTCTTCTCTAAACATGCAACTGGAAGGACAAGTCTTGGGACTAGCTGGGGGCTGCCCTACTGATGCAGGGAGCCAAAGTATATCAAAATCTGCAACTCCGTGGCCAGTCTGCAGTGAGATTAATAAGGACCGCAGAATTGCCATCAGCACAGTGTGTGTGCATGCATGCGCGCGCGCGCGCGCGCGCGCGCGTGTGTGTGTGTGTTTGTGTGTGTTAAGAAATTGTTCTTGCAGCACACAGCTCTTATTCTGTCTGTTCTGTCTCCTTCTCTAGTGATGGTGTGTCTTCATAAAACAAAGTACACACTCTGCAGCTCCTCCTCTCTCCTGCTTACCCCCAGCCTGGTCACCTGAGACGAAAGATTTGTTTAGTTACCACAAAGCAAACACTGCTGCTGGCAGAACTTTTGAGAAGAAAAGTCATCAACTGACCGATACCACTCACCTTTGGCTCTAGTGCTGGGGAATCCCAGGCCACTGAAACACTTGAGTGGTGCCCCAGTGTCAGATCTTAACCCAGCTGAATAGATGGAGCAGTTGGTTACCTTTGTCTCATTTTACATTGAGGTAGAGATCTCAGATACAGGAACTGAAGGAAGCCATTCTCCCTCTAGCATGCAGAGATTGAAGAGCAGTATGGTCTAGGTTCAAATTTAGTTTTGTCAGGTACTTGCTGTATGATCTGGGAAAGTTACATTCCCTGCTTCTACTTCTTCAGCCAGAAGGAGGGTCAAAGTTTCACTTCTTTAGAGGGTTATTATGAGGATTTAATTAGCTAATATATCTGAAGGGCTTAGAACAGGGACTGGCACAAAATCAGAGTTATATGTACAATTCCCTAAATAAGGTGGTTGAGGCTAAGTAAACAAGGAATGAGCAGATAACACTAAACTTGATCTCAGGGAGCAGAGGCTGACATCTCCTGGCTCTACCACAAACAATCCAATGTCTCAAGCAAATCACTTACAGTCTTTAGGTCTTATTTTCTCCAACTTAATCTAGCAATATCAACTTCTTTCCAGGATTGCTCTAAAAGTCCATCAGTTGTTGAAGCCATCAACATTTTGTAAATAAGTATTCAAATGTTGGATGTGAGTCCTTCTGTGTTTCTTTTTCTATTGTAACAGCTTTATTGACATCATACAGCTCACCTATTTGAAGTGTACATTTCAGAGGTTTTTAATGTTTTCAGTTATCCAACTATCACCATAATCAATTTTAGGATATTTAGAACATCATTTTCCCCAAAGAAGCTCCATACCCTTTAGTAGTAATCTGTATTGCTCACATTCACCCTCAGAACTAGGCAACTTCTTTCTGTCTATATAAATTTGCCTATTCAGGACTTTTATATAAATGAATCATGGAATGTATTGTTTTGTGATGGGGTTCTTTGACATAGCATGATGTTTTTAAGGTTCCTCCATGTTTATAAAATAGATAACCACATGTTATGCATCCAAATTATGAGCAAATGGACATTTGTGTGTTTCCTTTCTTGTGTTACTATGAAAAATGCTTCTAAGCGGTAGTGAGGAGTTGGCATTTTTTTGTGTTAGTGTGCCAGGTAGGCATTGTGATCGGTGTTTATCTAGTGTCTTGCTTAGCTGAAGGCAGTCACTGTAAGGTAGGTAGAAATGTTGCTTTGATTGGCCAGATGTGGGACATGGGTCCATCTGTGAAATCAGGATGCACCTCAATTGAGGAAGGAATGTTTCCCCAAAGAAAAGTTGAAACACACTGCTATGATTTAGGTATTAGATGTCCTCTAAAAGTTCATGTGAGAAAATGCAAGAGGGGTTAGAGGTGAAATCATTAGGTTATGAGAGCCTTAACCTAATTAGTGCATTAATCCTCTGATGGGGATTAACTGGCTGCTAACTGTCGGCAGGCAGGGTGTAGCTGGAGGACATAGCTGGGTCTCTGGGGGTGTGCCTTTAGAATATATATTTTTTTTCTTGTTGACTGGAGCTCTCTCTCTGCTTCCTGGTGCCATGTTTTCAGCTGTTTCCTTTGTCACCCGCTTCTGCCATGATATTCTGCCAGAAGGATTTGAGTCAGCTATCTATGGACTGAAATCTCTGAAACCATGAATCCTAGAATAAACTTTCTGCTTCTAATTGTTCTTGTCATGTCTTTTTGGTCATGTAGCAACCAAGTTTACTAAAACACTTATCAAAATGGAAATGCAGGCAAGCATTCAAGGAGAGCACTCACCTATGACTACACTTAGTCTTTGGCTGCACTAACAGAAGTAAAGCATTCAGAGCTCAGTAAGTAAGAACACATGTGTAGCTCTTTTGATCAGAACGTATCTGGCTGGTTATATAAAATGCTCAAGTAAGATTTTGAAAGGAATAGCATTATGTATTGGTTTGCCCTGAGTGGTTCCTCTTTGTGCCTTTTATCTGTCATTATTAGATACTACTATTACTCACAAGTACACCATACTTTGATGAAATTAGAGAAAGATACTAGAACTTGGCAAACGAGAGAGAGCATCAGTAGACATATGTCCAAAATGACAAAAGTCAGAGCTTTATAAAGTGCTGGGAAACCAGGGTTTTTCATCCAAAAGAAAGCTAACATGAGACATGAGTTGTCTTCAACACACGAAGAACACCCAATTAAAGATGCTATGATTTAGGTATTAGATGTCTTTTTAAAAAGGGACTGGCAAGAAATCAGAGTTATATGTACAATTCCCTAAAGATGCTATGATTTAGGTATTAGATGTCTTCTAAAAAAGAGAAGGATAGAATTGTTTTATGTGATTCCAAGAGATGAAGTGGTACCATCAGTAGATTTATAGGGAGAAAACTTCAACTGTATGTAGGAATAAAATTTCTGAGCACTTTGCTATACTTAATCCAATCATATAGGGGAGACACCAGAATGGAAAAAAATCTTGGAGTCTTGAGAAGGATTTGTGTGAAGTCACCATATGTAATAAAGTGATTCCCATCAGATCACAGATCTTAAAGAGTGAGCAGTGTCAGACATAAAACAGATTTAAGATAAAAACAAGAGGTGGATTTTAAAAAGAAGAGGTGATTGGAGGAAGGCAATAATTGTCCCTGCAGCTAAGGCAGGCTCCCGAGGTTTAACTCCTTGATCTGTCTATGACATTGTTGTCATGGAGGAGATGGTAAAAGGGTTACCTAAAAGTAGTTTCAGTTCCTGCAGCAGCCTGGTAACCAGAGCAATTCTTTCATGCAAGGTACTTTTCTGGACACAATATCCTAGTGAGGAAAGAGATGAGACCAGGAGAAATAAGATATGTCTCCAAATAACTATAGATTCTAATGCTATTATTTGTTACCTAAACACCACCAATGAAAACCACATTTGAGTTGGGAGAGAGAAACGAGGGCTGGAAACTGCCGTGGTTCAGCAACTGCTTATTTTGGCAGGAATTCCGCCCCGGGTCGCTACATTCAACCGCGCAAAACGGCTCCAGCCTTCTCCCAGAACCTGATAAATGGACAGAAGCTTGCTCCTTCCGGTGCCCCTGACTAGGAAGGGGAAAGCCACTGGCTGGTGCCAGCCCCCGGGGGCTGGGGGCCCCACGCCGTAGAACCGGCCAGGCCAGGGCTTGCTCTCCTGAAGGAGCGGGAGAGGTGGAGCGCCGGTGGGCTCGGGTCGACGCGCCCTGGCGGAGCCCCAGAACGAACCAGAGGTCGCGGCGGGGAGCCGGCGGGTGTGGGGGAGGCGGAGGGCGGCGATCCACCTGGGCGACGTGGCAGCCATTGCCTACTCCTAGAGACCCCTCCCCACGCGGCCGCCCACCCGCCCTCTCGCGGCTGGCTCCTGCGAGGCTGCTCTTCCCGGGTCAGACAGAGAGCGCGGTGGCGGCGGGAAAGGGCTGTGGACCCGCGGTGCCCGGTCGCACAGGCTCCGGCTTCGGTGCTCTCCAGCCGCTCTTAATTTGTAGGAAGAAGATGCTCTGTTTTATGGACCTGAGTATTCCGGGGACTGAAATGTAAGAAGACTTTATGTTGGATAACAGGAAGAGGTGTAGAGTTTGCAGGTATCAACTGTGGTCTTACTAAGCATGTCAATAGCATCAATGCCAGATAGACGTTGAAAATGCCATGGATTGTCTATTAGAATTGTCTGCCTCTGATGCCAAGACAGAAGAATCATCTTCATAAAGCTTTGTTGCTTCTGAGAACCAGCCAGTTGAAACAGGAAGTGAAATAATGGAGAAGTGTCCTCTTGAAGAAGAGAGTGAAGATTCGAAGATGGATTCATTTCTGGATATGCAGCTGACCGAAGACTTGGATTCCTTAATACAGAATGCTTTTGAGAAATTGAACTCTTCTCCTGATGACCAAGTATACTCATTTTTGCCTTTGCAAGATGTTAATAGTTTTAATGGCCCAAGTAAGTTTATAAATTCACATTCAAGTAGTACGACTCCTGTCCATTCTATGCAAAAGATGGATTCCAACAGTGAGAATTTAGAAAATTCTGTCCCTACAGTAAGTTCAAACCCATTAACTTCACATTCAGTTTTGAATGGGTCCAAAAGTTTTATAAAGGATAACACTTTGGCTTTAGAAGATGATTACCAAGAAGATTCTCATCTCAGTAGTTCTTTAAATCCAACAAATGACTCTATCGTGGGTTGTAGCAATCTCAATCAGAGACAGAGAGAGCTTTTAGAATCTGAGTGTGTTGAGGCTCAACTTTCCAAAGCCCCTGTAAATTTGGATGGTAATGAACCTCAAGCTTCTTTAAACTTTCCTGTGCAAAATTCAGGGTGTGATTTGCCAGATACTGGTGGGAATCAGAGGTCTACTTCTGTCTCTGATATTTTTGTACCTTCTGAAGGGTTCAATTTCAAGCCACACAAACATACTGAACTACCACCAAAGGGGAAGGATATGAATTACTGCCCAGTACTTACCCCTGTCCCTTTACTGCTTCCTCCTCCTCCACCTTCACCAATGTGGAATCCAATGATTCCTGCTTTTGACCTCTTTCAAGGAAGCCATGGGCTTGTGGCTCCTGTTATAACCACAGCTGCACACTGGAGACCCGTCAACTACACATTTCCACTCTCGAACATTTCTCACACTTCCCCAACAAAGGTATAGAGAAACAAAGAGGGAACAAGTGCTTATCAAGTACAAGAAACTCCTGTTTCTCAAGTTGTAAGAAAGAAGACAACATCATATGTTGGACTAGTTCTTGTTCTTCTCAGAGGCCTTCCGGGATCAGGAAAATCTTTTTTGGCGAGGACTTTGCAAGAGGATAATCCAAGTGGAGTCATTCTTAGTACTGATGATTATTTTTGTATAAATGGACAGTACCAGTTCTATGTAAAGTACTTAGGAGAAGCACATGAATGGAACCAGAATCGTGCTAAGGAAGCATTTGAGAAGAAGATATCACCCATAATAATAGACAATACAAACCTACAGGCCTGGGAAATGAAGCCATATGTTGCTTTGTCTCAAAAACATAAATATAAGGTCCTCTTCCGGGAACCAGACACATGGTGGAAATTCAAACCGAGGGAGCTTGCAAGGCGTAATATTCATGGGATAAGCAAAGAAAAAATAACAAGAATGTTAGACCACTATCAACGTTTTGTTTCAGTGCCAATAATCATGAGTTCTTCAGTTCTAGAGAAAATTGAACATATTGAATTATGTGCATATTCTTGTGAGGATAGAAGTTCCAGCCCAAGAGACAATGAAGATATTACCTCTGAAAAAGAAGAAAATGTTTTATCCTCATCACTGAAGCATCTAGAATTAATTGAAGAAAAGAATCCTGAAATGACCAAAGAAACGGTGTTGCCTGAGAATATTACATATCTCCCCCATGCAGATATAAGCAAAGGAAGGAAAGAAATAAGTGCTATACGTCATAACACTCTGAGTCAGTTCATTCAGGAAGCTGCACACATCTATCTTTCAGACTCTGGAAGCAAAGTTCAAGTAGCAGACAAGAGAGAAAAAGAATAGCAAGTAGAAATGACATCTTAAAAACAGTGTATTAAAACATGCAGATAGAGTATCACCAAGTATTTGCTCTGGTGAAAATAATCAAGACTGTGATCTGGCAAATACTGTACCACTTCAAAATGAAATATCTTCACCTGGTGAAATATTTGAAGAAAGAACAATAGTAAAGAAAAAAGCCTTTGGGAAACAAAAAAGCAAAACACCTTTGGAAAAGTTTCCAAGACATGAGCTATCAAATTTTGTTGGTGATTGGCCAGTTGATAAGACTATTGGTCAGAGAACAAAAAGGAACCGAAAATCTGAAAAAGATTCATCTATACAAAGGGACAAAAAGTATAGTCGCCCTCAGTCACGCAAAGTATCAGATAATACTGTGTCCATGATTACAGATCATATCCAACAACAAGGATCTCCATATGAAAGTGTAGATGATAGCAGGAAGTCACAGTGTGATGATTCTTCAGAATTTCTCAATAGCTGTAAATATGATACTTATAAAAATCCTGAAAAAAACTCAATTAATATTAATTAATTTAATATTGTGGGTGATTGGCCTTCATCTGATTCTTTAGCTCAGAGAGAGCATAGATCAAAAATGCCAAAGGCTGGTTTAAGTGAACCCAATCTAGAATTTGGAAATAATGATAATATGAATGAAATATCCTTATATACAACACAAGCCTGTTGGGGCACATGCCCTAAAGAACTAAAATTGTTGGGGAGCTCCACTCTACAACGTGCTGACATGATACCCAGTGAAATAACCCAGGAGAATCAAACTTCTCTAAGTAAAATGATTCATGGGCAGCACACATTGCCTCTAACTTTCACTAGTAAAACAGCAACCATTACTGGAGTGGTAGGGTGCCACAGTCTGGCTGGGCACAAATCACGAGCCACTGAAGCAGGAACAAACTTTATTTTTGAACTGCAAGAAAAAACCTCACACAGGCTCCTGGGGAATTCTCCCGAATCCCACTCCGCTCCTCCAGGAACCCCCAGCCGGAAATATCTCTCTGGGAAATCCCTCCTCCTGCACTTACCCAACCAATGGGAACTCTCGGGGAATCCCAGGAAATCTGTATATCTCCTTTGTCCAATGTGAGAAATTAGAAGCATGTTATCATACACTTATTGGCTGTTCATATATCTCTATGTTATTTTCAAGTTGAAGTTTCTTCTAATAGTATTTCAATACTATCTGTAATTCTGTGGCCTTTAAATATGGTTCATATTTTATAGTAAATATTTTGACTCTAAAATGTTTTGCATATTATAACATTTTGAAAGGAAAAACAGTTTTTTTTGGATGGTTTTCTGTCTTTTTATTATAGCCTTTTTCTTTTTAAATTCAAGTGTTTTGTATGCTTAGGAAAAAGATACATGTAATAACATGATTAGTTAGTTAGTTCTGAGCTGGAGATTGGAAACTTTTGAAACTCAGGAAATTGCTCTGACAATGTTTTAACTGTTCTCAATGTAAGAAAATGGCAAAATGCATCAAAAAAAAGATAAAAATAATGTGTGCTGTTTTTTCCAGTGCTTTTTCTCAATGCTTTTTCATTGTGCAATGAGGTGAAGTTTTGATGATATTTTTGTGTAGTGATTAAATATTGCTTATTTTTATTTACATGTAAAGAACAGATTTAAAAGTTTGTGTGGCCAAAAAAGTGTCATTTAAAAGGCAAAGTAAGTTTATGTAGAATGTATATTAATGGAGCTTATTTTTGAAGTGTAATTCATTAAGTAATACTGTAATTACAGTATTACTTAATGCCTCTTTACAGAATTTAATAGAGAAAAAAGGCCAGGACACATCTGCATCCTGAAGAGCCTTTTCAACTTCATGTTATAATATGACAAGGTTTATTATTTTCCTTAAAGTTGAGCAATTGACTTTTATGGTCCAAATGATGAACCTGTTATTAATAAATGATTGAAATAACCATGAGATTTTTTCCTTAAAATATAACATTGCAGCTATCAGTTGGAGAATATAAGATCTTCAGATGGTATATCAGAAACAAAATGTTTTTATTTGTACTATAAAGAAAATGTAATTTTGCTGTTAACTCTGTACTTTTTATTGAAAATGTTTATAACTTTGCTTTTAAAATTTCTTATGAAACCATTTGCAAATTTCACGCTTAATTTAATAAAATGCTTTAGCTACAAAAAAAACCCATATTTGATTCAAGTCCTTTAAGAAAACTGATGTTCAAGTATCTTCTCGCTTCATGACTAAAGACAAAACAAACCAATAATCCTGTCGACTCGTTTTTGTCACTATGACATTGCAAAAGTCAGTTAAAATCTAAAGACAAACAATGATTATTGCTATCCCCACCCTCTCCAGGTGCAAGAGCCTGTCTGTGTGGGGGTGTGACTGACCACTGACCCTGAGGCCAATCACTGACCCTGACCTTGGAATGCTGCCCCCCTCAACCTTCATTGGATGGAATTTTCCCCTGAATTTCTTATTCCCCAATAAAAGGCCACTCCCTGGCATGCTCTTGCTCTCTCTCCTGCTAGCCTTGAATAAGCCTTGCTGTCCCACCGGATGATTTCAGGTGAGAGCCAGAAAGGTGAGAGACATCTCAGACCTGTTCATAGAAAAAGGTAATTGAGTCTGTGTGTTTTATTTTGATCTCACTAGTTAACTTCTATGCCACGAACCTCTTTAATGAAACCAGCATGCTGGTCGCCTGGTGGAGATATAGATTAGTATTTCTACCATTATTGGATGTTCTAGTAGATACCATTGTTCTAGAATCCAAGCTGAGATTCTACAGGAAAGTATTATAAGATAGTTCTTCACACAAATAACCTAGATGATTTCAAAGACAGTCTGAAATGTGGAGAAAAAAAACTGAAGATATGAACATACACTTTAATTGCTGTATCTTAAATTATTGCTTAATTCATCAGAAAAGCAATTCATCTATAGAAATAAAGAAAATTCTTAAAGAACAAAATAAATAATATACTACAACATATCAGAAATCTTAATATATTATTTTAATTACTAATGAAACAAAGCAAAAGACTAAATGAAATTGCATAGCAAAGGAAACAGTAGTCTGAAGAGAGTTCATACAGAAAAGAAGAAAATCTTTGCCAACTACTCTTCTAGATAGAGGATTAATATAAATAACTCAAAAATTTAACAATAAAACTGCAAATAACTCAGTCAATAAATAGAAGAACTAAACAGCATTTCTTAAAAGAAGTGCAAATGACCAACAGATATATGAAAAAAAATATTTAACATCTTTAGCAATCAACCCAATCAATAAATGGACCAAGGACTTGAACAGACACTTCTCAGAAGAGAATATACAATCAATCAACAAATATATGAAAAAATGTTCATCAATTAGAGTAATGCAAATCAAAACCACTCTAAGATTTCATCTCACTCCAGTTAGAATGGCAGCTATTATGAAGACAAACAACAATAAGTGTTGGAGAGGATGTGGGGAAAAAGGTACACTCATATATTGCTGGTGGGACTGCAAATTGATGCAGCCAATAAGGAAAGCAATATGGAGATTCCTTGGAAATCTGGGAATGGAGCCACCATTTGACCACTATCCCCCTCCTCGGTCTATACCCAAAGGACTTAAAACCAGCATACTACAGGGACACAGCCACATCAATGTTTATAGCAGCACAATTCACAATAGCTAATCTGTGGAACCAACCTAGATGCCCTTCAGTAGATGAATGGATAAAAAAGTGACATATATACACAATGGAATTTCACTCAGCAATAAAAGAGAATAAAATCATAGCATTTGCAGGTAAATGGATGGCGCTGGAAAAGATAATGCTAAGTAAAGTTAGCCAATTCCCCCAAAACAAATGCTGAATGTTTTCTCTGATATAAGGAGGCTGATTCATAGTGGGGTAGGGAGGTGGAGCATTGGAGGGATAGATGAACTCTAGATAGTGCAGAGGAGTGGGAGGAGAAGGGAGAGGGCATAGGATTAGCAAGGATGGTGGAATGCGATGGACATCATTATCCAAAGTACATGTATGAAGACACGAATTAGTGTCAACATACTTTATATACACCCAGAAATATGAAAAATTGTGCTGTATATGTGTAATAAGAATTGAAATGTATTCCACTGTCATTTATTTTTTAAAAATCAATTAAAAATAGTGCATGTTGATAGTATATCTTGAGTGACAGTATAGAATGTCAACATTCTTATAAACAACATTCATATGTATAAGTGATTGTAATTTTAGGCATATATATAAATGAATAATTTTAAGCAGCAAGAAAATAATACTTTTTTATTCAAAAACAAAGGAAAATGCAAATTAAAACTACACTGAGAGTTCATCTCACTTGATTTAGAATAGTAATCATCAAGAATACAAAAATAAATGCTGATGAGTATGTGAGGAAAAAGGTACACTTGGACATTATTGGTGGGACTGCAGACTAGTACAGCCACTAGGGCAATCATTATGAAAGTTCCTCAAAAATTAGGAATGGAAACACCCCATGGCACAGCAATGTCAGCATAATATAGTGATATGCACATACCCATGTTTATAGCCGCATAATCCACAATAGCAAATATTACAGAACCAGCCTAGATGTCCATCAATAGATTAATTGATAAAGAAAATGTGGTAATATATACAAAATGAGTTTTATTCATCCATACAAAAATAATAAAATTACATCATTTGTAGGAAAAGTGAATAGAAATGAAGAGCATTATATTAAGCAAAATTAGCTGAACTTGGAAAGTCAAGGGTCATATATTTTCCATCATATGTAGAAGATAGAAGAAAGAAAAACAGTAATCTTGTGAACATAGAAGGGAGATTAATAGGCAGAGAAAGGAAATAGGGAAAGGGAAGAGGAGAGGGCAAGGAGAGGTGCTGGAGAATGAAAGTGACCAAATTATTTCATGTAAGTGTATAAATGTATCCCAATGCACCCCAAAATTTAAATAATAAATTTCTTAAAAGGAGTAAAAGAAATGAGTTTAGAGACTGTTTTCTTCAAAATAATAAAAAAAAAGAAATTGCAGTATAATAGAGTACAAAGCTAAACTGAAGTAGTGTGGGATCCAGATTGAGGCCCATCCTTGGCCACTATCTCTGGTTCTTCTGGGTGTCATTTCATCTGTGATGTGAGAGGATTGAACCAGACCAGTGTTTTCAGATTGGTGGTGATGACTGATTAGTAATCAGCTTAAGAATTTGCAGTTACCTATTTTTTCCCCTTTTAGCAAGCATTTCTCTTTTTTGGAAATATACATTTGGAAAAACCCATCAAAATAAACAGTCTGATGAATGTTGACACCCAGATCAAGAAGCAGAACCAGCACCTTTGTTCCCTGCGCTCACTGCTGCTTGCCCTCCCCAAGAGCAACCACTTCCCTCAATTCTTTTGCATAGATTTTTTTCTTTCTATTATAAAATCGAGTCATTCAATGTCTGACATCTCTTGTCAACATCATGTTTACAAGATTCATCTATGATGTTCTTCCTCATACTAATATTTCATTTATTCAGTTTTTTTTATTTATCCATTCTACTCTTGGTGAACACTTAGATTATTTCCAGTTTGACAATGACATATAATGTTTATATGGAAATTCTTTTGATATTTTAATGTATGTGATTTTGTTAAATAAATGCTAAGCATTGAAATTGCTCATCACACAGGGATTGAACTCAGGGACACTTAATCACTAAGCCACATCCCCAGCCCTATTTTGTATTTTGTTTAGAGACACAGTCTCACTAAGTTGCTTAGTGCCTCTTCATTGCTGAGACTGGCTTTGAACTCACCATCCTCCTGCCTCAGCCTCTGGTGCCTCTAGGATTACTGAAGTGCGCCACCCAGCAATCAACACACTTTTTTTTTTAATCAGGTGAAACTGAATAAAATGGAAAGGAATGGAGTGGGATGAAATCAAATGATTTACAGTAGAAGGGGTAGAGAGAGAAAAGGGGAGGGGAGGGGAGGGGAGGGGAGGGGGGATAGTAGAGAATAGGACAGTCAGCAGAATACATCAGACACTAGAAAGGCAATATGTCAATCAATGGAAGGGTAACTGATGGGATACAGCAATCTGTATACGGGGTAAAGTTGGGAGTTCATAACCCGCTTGAATCAAACTGTGAAAGATGATGTATTAAGAACTGTGTAATGTTTTGAACGACCAACAATAAAAAAAAAAGAAATCAAAGAATAGAACAGAATAGTTTATCATATGTAGTAAAATTAAGTCTGGGGATTTTTTATTTTCTGTAGTAGTGGGGATTAAAGCCAATGGCTCATGCATACAAAACAAGAACTATATACCCTTAGCTCCTTTTATTTTGAAACAGGGTCTCACTAAGTTGCTGAGACTGGCCTCAAACTTGTGATCTTCCTGCCTCAGCCTCCCGTGTAGCTCATATTACAAGCATATGCCATATCTGGCTCTTCAGTATTATTTTTATAAAATTGTTGTTCAGTCATGTATGTATGTTGGGTCATAATGTAAAAAAGTTTTCTGTGGATCGTAGTCAATAAAATTCGCAAACAATATTGAAAAGATAATCTATAAAAATTTCCTTATGATTCTAACTTGCTTTTTCATTTGCATCACTATTCAAATATAAGCAAATCAGCTGGCAACATGAAAGAGGCTGACAGCAATATTAGTGACATCAGCACAAATCAGTGTAAGAACAGTGGGCTGTATTCACAAACAAAAGCAGCCTTGAACCAAACTGGAGGCAGGGGGAGTTTTGTCTTTGGGGAGAGGGAAGGTAGGGATGGAGATGGTCAAAATAGGGGAAATGGAAGGCTGGGTTTGACGAGACCTGAGTATGCAGTGGCCTGTGGGACATATTTCCTGGATGAAGGCAGGGCTCCCCTTACAAACAAGAACTAAATGCATGCAGATTGGTATTCTAAATCTTTCATTGCATAATTACAGAAAACCTTTAAGTTCAGCACCCCTGGAAGAAATAACATAAAACTGTTTAATGACAGGACAGACATTCCTAAGGATATTTGTAGATGGCAAAAGAGGTTTCAGAATGGGCAGAAGAATATATCTGACAACTTCCTGTACTTCATAGTCCAGCCAGGACCCAGCAGAATATGACTGCTGATTCTAGGCCAGTGTTACCCACCACAATCCTGCTTAACTTCCCAGGACCTGGGCTGGAGCACTAGGCAGTGTGAGAAATCAGAGATCAGAAAATTTAAGTGAACAGCCACCTAATTGTTCTCTAAACCTCAATTAAACCCAGGTCCCCTTATTGTCACTCCCAAGCTATGGACAAACTATCCTTGTCTGGGGCTGCCAAAGAATTAATTTCACCTACGTGCTTTTTGCTCATTTGTTCCCTCTCTGTGGAAAGTGTTTTCTTTCCTTTTCAGCTGTGAAACTCAAGTGTTGCTTTATGTCATCTCAGCTGTCCTACTTCTCACCCTTTCTAGCTAAATCCATTGCTCCCTTCTCTGTGCTTACGACTGCTACTTATACCAGCAAAACTGTAATGTAGGTCCTTTCTCTTGCAGTGTTTGTTTGCCCAACTAGTTCTTACTCCAGAGGGAGATCTTGTATCCTTTTAGCACCAAAAGAAATACTGAGCACTTAACAAATTGGTTAATATCTGTGGTCAGAGACAATGTCGAAACAGTGGCTGATGGACTTTTTCATCACAAGTAAGATATATTTACAGATCACAAATCATAAGGATACCATTGCAGAAGTTTCTTTCAGACATATAACTTGCTCCTATGGAAAATCTTTTTTTTTCTCTGAGCAGACAGTTAGGTTTTCTTTTCCAGATAATGAGAATTTTGTGGTTCATCATGTTCACCTCTGCCCAGACCCAAGAATATTCAGTCAATTGTGCAGCAACTCTGTAATTATTAAAAGATAAAGAGGACAGACATTTCTCCATATTTCTTTCTTTCTGGACTTTTTCTGTCTGACTCTTCTATTCCTTTTGCCCTGGTATTATCTTACAGAAGAAAATTTATCATATTTATATATTTTATACACATCTCTGCTTCTTTGAGGAAAAAGTCAGGAGAAAAAATTAAATGGTGATATAATAAAAATGTTTAAAGTATTTAAAAAACTACTTTCTTATCTATTTTGTTTTAAAAAGAAAGGAAGGAAGGAAGGAAGGAAGGAAGGAAGAAAAAGAAAGAAAGACAATTTTGGTAGTATTATGCAAACTGACTTCTCTATCTTTATCTCCATTTGGAAACAGAAAACACAAGTTCCTTCTTTCTCGTTTCCACCATTCAAAATCTCCCCAAAGTCAGAATTCCATCTCTGATGAAGGACACTGCCGTGTTGCTCAGAGATGACAGCACATTCCCCCTGGCTGCCCAGTAACCATGCAACTGCTCAAAATATTTGGCCTCATCAGCAGGTTGCAAGCACAGGAGTCCTGCTCACTAGATACAACAAGGTGCTTGGCATCTCAAACACAGCTGCATTGTGTCTGAGACACCATGTCTGCTGCCTCCAGCCACGCAGCCTGTCTAACTAACACAGGGAGTTAGTTATTCACTTCAAATTTTGCCATGAAAATTTACAAAAGCCAGAATCTTTGACAACCAACAGGTGAACTCAAACTAATCCCCTGTCACTGATTCCACCTCAAATGCAATTTGTTTACAGAAATAAATTTCCCTTTGACTAGATCATCAAAACTGCATTTTCCCATATACCATCACAGTTATTTAACAACCAAAAATCACTCTAAAGCAAAGAAAATCTGCGATTCAACTTATAAAATTCCAATTTAAGAGTAATTTCATTAAAACATCTTCACTAAGCATATTTAATTTAAAAACTATTGACTAATAAAGAAACACATCATCAGAATTAGTGTAAGCACTTAAAAAACACATTAATACCTTGGTTTCAATTAATCAGTTACATTGTCATCAACAGAGCAGTAAGAATATAAAAATCTAGAAATATAAGTATTTAGAAGTATCTGAGTCATTTATCATTCAGGAGGAAAATGTTAGATCCCTTTTAGCAAATGTCAAGCAGATAAAATATTTTTTTCTCACTTGACTCACATTTCCTTTTTTTAAACTGTTCTTTTCTTATATTTTTAAAATTCATTCTATTTGTTATATGTGACAGCAGAATGCAATTCAATTCATATTACACAAATAGAGCACAATTTTCCATGTCTCTGGTTGTCCACAAAGTAGAGTCGCACTGTTTGTGTCTTCATACATGTACTTGGGGAATTATGGTAGAAAAGGAATACATAAGCATAGCAGGAAAAAGTAGGTAAATTTTTAAACAACCTCAAAAGCATAAAATGTGATTTTGAAAAATGAAAACATTACATCATATTAAAATTTAACACTAACATACTATCAAAATATCACCATAGAAAATAAAAATGGAAATGATAACACTTGAGAAGTATACAATAAAATGTTGAAATATTTCAATTTGAGGCCTTAGGTGCCAATTACCCAGGTTCTAAGTGATGGTAAAGGGAGTTTCTGAAGACCAGTTTGAGGATCCAAAGGTTGAATAAGAGAGGTGATAAAATTAAACTTGGGAAAATTTCTTTAGAAAGAATTGTTGTACTATGGGTATCCACCGTGGTGTGGCAGCACTTAGTCCTTTTCTCAAGGTTAGTGAGAGATCACTTAAGATCACTCAGGGAGCTTGGTATGTGCTCCCTGGAGTGTGCAGCACAGAATGAACTGGCATCAGATACAACCTGAATTTTGAAATGTCCCCCAAGTGAGAGAGACAGGCTGAAGTGCAAGTGTGTGCAAAGCAGAGAACTGTTTGGGAAATAATTCTTCTCCTCTAAGAACCGATCCAAGTCCATGATCAGCAACAGACATAGAGCCTACTCATTTTTAAAGGGATCAGGAAGCAACATCCTCCTTTGGGTATCTCCAAGCCAATCTCCCACTGAAGATAACTGAAAAATTAGGTAAAGTGTATTTTTTTTTTAAATCATACCTTCTTTTTTTTTTATTGGTTGTTCACAACATTACAAAGCTCTTGACATATCATAAAGCATCATGTTAAAGGTGTTAAAAACAAAAACAAAACAAAAAAAACTAAATAGTGAGAAACTGTGCAGCTAATGTCCTGGAAAAGCTGGAATCCACTACAGTGAATCTAGCATTTAAAGTTCCCCTTTTTCTAGAGCAGATGATTACTCAGCAATGGCAGCAGAGTGACTTTGCAGTGACCATCACTGCTAAGTTTCCTCTTGAGAGGAAACTGAAAGACACAATCCAGGTCCTTCAAGGATGCGGATCCAAAGCAACTACCCATGGGTTTGAGCTGATCTCTAGGGTAAGGGTCAACTGAAAGTAAACCATTCCTCACAGGACACAGATTTTGGCACAATAATAAATTAAAATTGAAAGACACCATTAAGAAAATGAAAAGAGAAGCCAGATTTGAAGAAAGTATTTGCAGATAAAGGACTTATATCCAGAATATATGATAACTTAATAAATACAAATAAAAAAAGAAAGAAAAAGAAAGGTATTTGAAGAGACATTTTTCAAAAGAAGATATATGAATGGTCAGCAAGAACATAAAAGCACACATCATTAGTCATTAGGAAAATAAAAAATAAATACACTATGAAATATCACTACATGCACATCAAAAATAGAAAGATTAATGATAGCAAGTGTTGGTAAGGATGTAGACCAACATGATGATGTAGACATACATTGATGATGAGAATATAAATTGTATAACAGTTCTAGAAATAGGGAATTTTTTAAAATATTCACAGTTTTACATGTAGCATATGGCCCAGCCACTCTCTAACTAAGGATTTACCCAAGATAAAAACATATGTCTACAAAAGACTTGAACATTAATGTTTATTACACTGTTGTTTGTAATAGCCCCAAATTAAAACAATCCAAGAAGTCTATCAACAAATCAATAGATGAACAAAATGTAGTCCATCCACAAAATGTAGTCCACCATGGAAGCCTACTTAGCAATGAAAAGGAATTACTTAGTAGTATATGCAACAAAATAAATGAATCTCAAAATCATTATGATGACTCAAAAGGTGGAAATACCTCCCATGTTCACGCTTAGGCAGAATTAATATCATTAAAATGGCCATACTACCAAAAGCAATATACAGATTCAATACAATAACAAAATACTAAGGACATTCTTCACAGAACTAGAAAAAAATCCTAAAATTCATTTGGAAGAATAAGAGACCCAGAGTAGCC
This sequence comes from Ictidomys tridecemlineatus, assembly GCF_052094955.1. Taxonomy (NCBI): domain Eukaryota; kingdom Metazoa; phylum Chordata; class Mammalia; order Rodentia; family Sciuridae; genus Ictidomys; species Ictidomys tridecemlineatus. The sequence continues at coordinate 130,014,844 of NC_135480.1, read as the reverse complement.
AAAGCAATTTTGAGCCAAAAAAGCAAAGTTAGATAGGCATCATAATACCTGATTCCAAATTATACTACACAGCTATAGTAACAAAAACTGCATGGTATTGACATTAAAACAGACATACAGACCAGTGACACAGAAGAGAAGACACAGAGACAAACTCACATATCTATAGTCATTTGATCCTTGAAAAATATGCCCAAAACATATTGGATAAAAGTAAGACTTTTTTTTTTAACAAAGAGGCTGGGAAAACTGGATATCCATATGTAGAAGAATGACACTAGACCCTCATCTCTCACACTACACAAAAATCAATTCAAGATGGATCAAAGACTCAGGAATTAGAGCAAATATTGCAACCCCTAGAAAAAAATATAGAGATAATACTCCAGCTAATAGTTACAGGCAATGACTTGCTCAATGGAACTCCTAATGCTCAGGAAATAATGCCAAGTGTTAATAAATAGGATGGCATCACACTAAAAAGCTTCAGCAAAGGAAACAAGGAGGAATATACAGGAAGAACCCACAAAATAGGAGAAAATTTTTGCTAGGTACTCTTCTGACAGAGAATTAATATCTAGAATATTTAAAGAACTCAAATTTTACACCAAAAAATCAAATAACCCAATTAAAAATGGGCAAATAAATTAAACAGACATTTAGCAAAAGAAGAAATACAAACTGCTAACAAATACATGAAAAAAATGTTCAACATCATTAGCAATTAAGTAAATACAAATCAAAACTACACTGATTTCATTTCACACCAGTCAGAATGGCAGTCACCAAAAAATACAAATAATAATAAATGATGAAGAGGATGTGGAGAAAAATGAACCTTTTAATACTGTTGGTGGGATTATAAATTAATACAACCACTGTAGAAATCCATATTGAGATTCCTCAAAAGACTAGACATGGAATCACCATATGACCCAGCTGTATCACTCCTCAATATTTATCCTGAAGAATTAAAGTCACCATACTACAGTGATACACGCATATCCCTGTTTATAGCACCACAATTCATAATAGCCAAACTCTGAAATCAGCTGAGGAGTCCATCAATGAACAAATAGATAAAGAAAATGTGATCTATCTATCTAATCTATCTATCTATTTATCTATATATATATATATATGAGAATATATATGTACAAATATATACATGTATATATAAGTACATATGTACATACATAAGTATATATACATAAGTACACACACACACACACACACACACACACACATATATATATATATATATATATATATATAGAGAGAGAGAGAGAGAGAGAGAGAGAGAGAAAGAGAGAGAGAGAAAGAGGAGACAGAGTAATTTAATTCAGCCATAAAAAAATGAAATGACATTTACAGAAAAATGGGGAGAAATAGCGACCATTATATTAAACAAGATAAGTCAAACTCAGAAGGTCAAGGGTCATATATTTTCTCTCATATTTGGAAGCCAGAGAGGAAAAAGGAAAAGAAAGACAGGAGTAGATCTCATGAAAATCAAAGGGAGATTAGTAGAGGGAAGGGACAAAAGGGTGGGATGAGGGGAGAGAAGGGAAGGTACTGGGGAGTGTTACTGGTCAACTTATATTATTATAGTGTGTGCGTGTATGAAAGTGTAACAACAAATCCATCATTATGTACAACTATAACACACTCATAAAAAAGTGGGAAAAAATCATGTTGAGTTAAAGAAGTCAGATACAAGAGTACATACTATTATAATTCCACTTATATAGAATTCTAATTAATCCATAGAAACAAAAAGTTGCCTGAGACTAGGGGTGGATAATGCAATGATGGACTGCAAAGTAAATTTAGTGGAGTATTAGAGAGATTGTATATCTTGACTATGATGACAGGTTAATGAGTGTAGCTTGCAAAGCCCACCAAATCATATCCTTTAAATGGGTGCACTATTATTTTGTGAATTATACTTCAATAAAGTTTAAAGAAAAAATTTATCAAATGAATATCAATTAGATTACTTAGATACACTGAGATTGTGTGTATATACAAAAATTGGTGTATTATGGAAAAAAAAAACTTCTTACATATTTTATGTTCATGGCCAGACAGTCACAATTTCACTAGAAAATAGGCAATATGTTGCTAATCTTTAAACACTACAGTTTTTCTAGATAAAACTCCCTGTATGTTTCTAATTCTTCCTATGAGAAAGTATATAAACTAGGCATGGATTAACTATGGCATTTGGAGATTTTAGATATGACCATAGTTTCTTTTAAATCAACATGATTTTTTAGAAAATTGAAATTAATCAGCAGGTTTTTCTTCCTACAGTTTGATAGCCTTTTATTAAATCATTGTTATTATCCAATTTGTTATAGTACTCTAAAGCATTCATTATCTGTGTTTGAATTATAGTCATTTTAAGAAATAGATAAGGCATTTATACTACATAATAAAAATCATTGAAATATTAAACTTGTGGGAAAACATCTTCATTTTATTTCTAAACCAAATTGCTGAAGAAATTAAACTGTTCATTCTATGAGAAATACAAAATGTCAATTTTTAAATTGAACTGTTAGAAATTAGACAAAATGATCTTTCTAGGAGGACCTTTGTAGCCACTTTCCAAAAATTAGCTTTCCACACAGAGTAGCACTCAGAATCACCTGAATGATTCATTAATACTTAGATTGTCAGGCTCTAACCCAAAGTTTCCCATTCAGGTCTAGATGTGAAGTAACTGCATTCCCAACATTTTCCCAGGTTAGGCTGATACTGCAAATTTGAGAACCACACTTTGAAAACAGGGCGGTTGTCCTGAAGGAATTTTCTGACTGATTACATATAACTCATTTTTGTGTAGAAAGAGGGGATCAGGAGTGGGACAGTTCCATGTGACTGTGGGTTTATAAAACAAGTCTAATGACTTACAGAATTTTCTCCTCAATTATGGTGCATTCATTTCAAATACTGTTTTTGCTGCTTACAGAAGTATTTGTCACTAGCAAGTCTCCAAAAGTGATAACACACTTGTGTGACCAGTACAAGCTGTCTGTGCAAAAGAAGGGAAAATATGCGAATTCATATTTCATCAGGTGGTATAAGCCACTGTGAGAAATGAGCATTTCTTTTGGGGATCCTAGAAGAGAACAAAGAAACAAAGTACAATTAAAAGTCTAGCACAGAAAGGGAAGGTCACACATCTTCAAGTAAAAGAAATGAAACACTCTATGTAAACAAAGCACACTGACCAGGGACCTTTTTTTTTTTTTTTTTGCTTCTATCTAACTTGGCCCAGCTCATTCATCACATAAACTCTACATCCCAATGATTTCAACCACCCCCCTCCCTAGATTTACATTGTTGCATCTGGTTGGCATTTATTAGCCACAGCTCATGGTCTTCTACTCAGGCTCCACTGTAGTGCTGTCACACATATTACCAGTGGCTGGGAGGGCAGAGCTCCAACCACACTTTTATGCTCCCTGGTTGCAATCCCACAGCCCAGGCCTGGTCACTGGGAGGCACACTCAGCTGCTGGTGCTGGAAAGAACCCTTCAGCTGGTCAAAGCCCTCTTGGCCTTTCCAAGAATGATTCTAACTTCTTGACAAATTGGGTTACTATTAAGGTTGGCTTTAAGCCAACTTCTGAGATGAAACTTTTATCAGGAAGTTTTGAAGCTACCTCGTTCTAGAGATTCCGTCATAATATCCCATAGGACTGGACCTCCATGGAAACACCTATCCCTAAACCACTCTCTGAAAAGTTGCAACCCCCATTTTCAGCATAGTGCCTTTCGGTGTAAGTGAGAAACAATTATAATGCTTCTTACCTTATTGTTGCTCATTCTGTAATCTCATACAGTTCACAGTTAAGGCCAACGTGATAAATTCATACTCTTGTTTCAACTCTGGAATAAATCTGAGATGCTCAGCTACAACCTAGAATCCTGTATGTGAATGTAGAAAAAGTGCAATTACATCTTTTCTAGAGCCCATCCTGGTGTGTCACATTCAAAAAAACATTAATTCAATCATCAAAATAAGAAGTAATTCAAATATTTATTGATATCTTTCAAAAAATATCAAAGGAGGCCTATTTCAAACAAAATATTTTAAACTCCTGCTTTCCTGTTGCTCTCTTTCAAACTTCTTCACACTTTGGAGTGGTTTCCCAGCTGCCACTTGGATTTTATTGGTGCTCCTACAAGGTGTTCTCCAATTGTGCATATTTGACCGACATGAGCAAAAATGAAGAATGTGAACCCGGTGCTGCAACAAAGGATAATTTCTGCATTAAACTGACTCTGAAAGTTCTTCCCCCCATTAACTCCATCCCCCTGTATTTCTGGATTCATTATTTCCTTTTGCAAGTTTTATTCCTTTCCAGTATAAAATCTCAGTGGCCTATTTGGCATCCTCCAATTCTACAGCATGTTTCACATTTTCCCTCACCTAGGACCTGTTGAAAATTTCTCTTGCAAGAATTTGCCTCAAGATATAGGCATTAGTTATCAGCACAAATTTCTAGGATTCACAAAGCTCTCATGGACATAAGTAATCTAATATTTAAAACTTTGTGTCCCTGTTAATATGCAATATTTACATCTGAATTAAGTGTACAACATAAGCCCCATGGGAAAAGTGCTCTTTAAGACAGAGGGGAAAGCATACCACATTACTATATAACAACACCTTTTCAAAATATATTTGTAAATCCTACTAGTGAACTGTAAGTTACCCATTTATTTCTAATGGATCAATAGGTATTTATCAACACACACAATCAGACACTCAAAGAAAAACACTCATTCTTTGATGAACTTGCCTACTTTTTATGTGCTATTCAGGTCTTTGAGGATTCAGCATTACACTCAAGCCTTTCATTTTACTTATGGTTAGAGTTTTTACAATACTCATAGTTCTACTTTGTGTATGCTGCACTTTTTATCTTGGTCCTCCATGATATCATATTAGAATGATACCATATAAGAAGTTTAAAAAACAACAGGGTGTATAAATAAAAGACCAGGAACACCTGCAAAAGCCATGGCTGCTTGCCAAGGTTCTCGTCTGCATTAAATTGTTAATATCTACAACTGCTAATGATCCACTTTAAAGATGTTTCCACTCCCATGATACAAAACTACTAAAGTGATGATGACAAGGAAAAACTGAAACCCTCACCTGGCTTTAAGAACAACCACTGTTGAGGAACTCAGCTTCTCCCACACACCATGTACCATGCTCATCTAATTATCAAGTGATTTTCCTATTTAAGCAAGATTTCTCCATTTTTAAAACACTGGTATTATTCAAAAGTAAATTAGCAATAAGACTGGAATGTTAATTATTCACATAGTGCATGGCCTGGCTACCTCATGTTTTCTCTCCGTATCTTGAGGTACATTCTTGCAAGACAATTTTTCAACAGGTCCTACATGAAGAAAAAAAATATTAGCACATAGGGCAATCAGAAGACCAAAAAGTGACATATCCTTCTAGTCTAATGAGTATGTATCCTTGCAACTCCAAGGAAACTGTAAGTAACCACACTTAATTTAAAAAAAAAGGAAAATCTATCTTGGGAAGTTGTGAACAGTCTGTGGATTTCAAACTTTTAATGACCAGGAAAGCCAATTTACTAATAAAGACTCTAGAAAAAGATCATGGTCTTTCATCAGACAAGACAGTATCTTGGTTTGATTATATATTCCAGTTACCAAGTGATAGCTGGCAGGCACCAATTATAATCCCCTGAAGAAACAGCTCCTTCCACATAATAGTAGCTATCCTTTAATTAACTTTTGACAAACTAAAAATGAAAAAATATCAGCTGATGAAAACAGGAAAGGCAATGAATGGATTCACTTATTTCATCTGACAACTGTACAGCACATATTGGTCACAATTTTCAACCATCATTTTTTGAATACTTGGAATCTATGGAGAAGAATCATGTTGTCTATGATTATATAACAGTCACAGAGATCCCTTGCATGCTCACCCTTAGCAAAAATGGAAGTTCGTGATGCTTATAAACTCTAATCCTGACCATTCTTTTCCTTTCAGAAATTGAAAATTTCTAAGTATCAAATTGCTGTTCATTGCCTCCCACTTCCTTTACTCTTACCCTGGTCAAAAAATATTTTGTTTACAATAATTTTCTATAATTTTTAAATTTAATTTTCTATAATGTTAATTTTATAATTATATTTATATAATTATAAAATTATAATTTTAATTTTAAACATAATTTTCTATAAAATATAGAAAACCATGTGTTAAAGGCTTGGTCCCCAGTTTGGTACTATTGATTGATGGTGGGGCCTAGTGGGAGGTCTTTAGGCATTGGAGTGTATAGTGGATACCCTTTAAGGGATAGTGGGACCCTTCCTTCTGTAGGGAAGATGTACCACTTCTCCCTTACTTATTTACTGACTCATTCACTAATTCACTTATATTTATATGCACTTACAGATATTTATTTTATACTTTTAGCTATAATCTAATACTGTGTTACTTAGTTTATTGCTCAAATTGTTCCAGCTTTGGTCATCCCTTCCTCTGTCTTCCCTTCCTTTCCTTTTTGTGGTGCTCAGGATCAAACCTGGGCCCTTGTACATGGTAGGCAAGAGTTCTACCACTGAGCCACATCCCAGTCGTGGTCCACTATTTGAGTTTTGCTCCTGAATTCCTTTAACACACCCCATTCTTTTGTTTTTTGAGCAATTCCTTACTTTCTGGTACTACAGGATATTCTGGGCTCATTTTCTATATTCCCTGTTCTAGCCCTAGAACACTCATTTTTCCATGGTTTCTTTTATCACAGAATGGTATTAGAAAATAAGACATGGCTCTGAATGTATTCTCAACTTTTGTACTTAAAGATCACACTAAACCATCTATGATAGTCTTGGCCTTCCTCTGGAGCATGAACTTGATTCAAGGCATGCTCCTAGTCTGCCAGAATCTTAATGAATTAAGGTTGCTGTGTATCAGAGGGCAACCTCTCTTTGACTTTGCACTGCTAAGTATCGGATGTCAGACTGAGTCATTTTCCTTCCTTCCCTCACACCTATCACTTGCTCTAGGAGGGCAGAGTGAATGGTCCACATGGTAATTTTGAAGGAAGGAACTGAGTCTGCCCAACCTCTTGAGGGGTCTTTCTCCCCAAAAAAGCAGGGTCAATGGCCAGCTGACTAACCCATAGGTAGGGTCTTGGGTTGTCTAACAAGCTTAGAAAGGTCCATCTCATTTAGGGGTGAAAGATGAGGGGCCCACTGAGGCCATGCTATTAAAGCAATCATGATCCACTTTTTTGTTCCTTAGTTAACAAATATCTATTTATCACTTACAAATGTCAGGCACTGTTCAAAGCATGGGTATTTTTGTGGTGGAAAAATAGATGAAAGATTTCCTACCAATGAAAAAGATAATAAGTAAAAATAAATATATGCAGGTCAGGAGACTCTGATATGAAGAGGGAAGGTGAGCTGACTAAGATATAGCCAATGCAGAGGAGAGGAAGTGTGTGTAGTGATGGGGGGGGGGTTGGATTCTATTGGCTCTAACACTGAACAATCTGGGAAGTCACCGAATGACCTTAAGCAAATGAGGAATTATTTGTCCTTTTCTTCTTTTCCTTTTTTCAGAGAATCACTCTTACTGCCGTGTTTAAAAATGGCCTTTTGAGGAGAGTAGTAAGCAATGGAAAGGCAAAGAGCAGGGCAAAAGCAGAAAGAACAGCTAAACAGCTCTTATAGCAATATCAGAGAGAGAGAGAGAGAGAGAGAGAGAGAGAGAGAGAGAGAGAGAGAGAGAGATATGAGGGCAGTTGGACCAGTGTGGTGGCAGTAGGTATAAAATATAAAAGAGAGAAGCACTGTATCATTCTAGTATATTTGGCATGAGCAAGTGTAAGTAGAGTTGGACTTGACTGAGATGGGAAGACTGGCAGAGGAACTGGATGAAGTGGAAAGGATCAGGGTTACATTCAAGATATGTTAAATTAGAAATGGTTAATATCAGGCCCACAAATGACCAGGTATCCCTAAGAACTATTTCCTTATAAGTGGCAAGCAAAATGAACACATGTGCTTCTTCCACTCTTGGCTTAATGACTGTACCTGGGTTGAGGGAGCCATGTGTCTTAGGTCTGCAAATGACTAAGATGACAAAAAAAAAAAAACATTAATAGAAAAAAGGAAGGCTGGTTTCTCTGTGCCAAGATGACCCTACACACGTTGGCTCTCACCATGGCAGTTTTACCCACCTCAAATGGGAGGCAAGGCAAAAAGGGCTGGTATATGAACTACTGTCAGTCCTCTTGATAAGAGAAAGGTGCTGTGCCCCTGCCTTGTATCCTGCTATACAGTCATATAAACCTAACATTAAAACCCATTTGTGTCTAAAGTCTGATGCCAACCTGAACTTGTGATACCCTAGCTGATTAACTGATGGTTTAATCTCTCCCTGTCTAGTTCATTTAATTCCATAACTGGGAAGGAAAAAAAGGGTTTCCCTTATTGTCTCCCTAAAATTCTAAACTCTAGGACGGATTTTCCTTCAGACTGTGATATGTGCAAATTAGTCTTTACAATAATTCAGAAGGCAATAAAAATTGCAGATATGGAAATCCAATTCTATCAGACTGATTCAATCTTTACCCAGCACTTGGAATCACAAAATTTATCCAGAGTTGTTCCTTTAATGAAGAAAATGATTCCACAGATAGAGGGAGCTGATGTTCTGTGATGATGGTAACCATGAACAAAATGGTCCATGGCCTAGGCCAAGGTATTGCCAATATTCCCATCTATCCTCAGAAGGTTGTGCTTTTGGAAGAGGCAGAACTGTCACTGCTCACAGGAGTCACTTTACCACTTCATGATGCATCTTCTCCATGCTAGCATACACATGACCTTTGGGAGCCATGGTATAATCTGAAGTGAGGTCCTTGCTGAGATCTTATGTGCAGGTTAGCTCATCATCACACAGAGCTGCTAGGGCTGCACCTGGCACTTCTTCCCCCTCACGTGGTAGTGAGAAGAGAATACAGTATATTTTAAAAAGGGATGCTGGTGGCATTCAATCATGGTTTTGTGCTAAGAAATTTTTGAAGTCAAGTTTCAAAAATTGTTCTTGAGTATACAGATTTCAAGAGTGTCATCTAAAAGCAATTGTAACATTCCAGCAGGAAGAGAATCATGGACATTGGATATTTTTCTTCACACTGCTCATCAGCTCTTCCTGGTTTTTACATGTTAATTGGTTTTAGCCTGTGTAACTGTTCCCTTTTCATTTCCATCAGTCTGACAGATGAGACTATTGGGCTTACTAATGACTTGAACACCTACCTACATGAACACTGGGATAAACCTCAGTCAAGGATCCCTCCTCTGCTTCAGTCAAGCTTGGTCTTGAAATGCTTTGAGATCTGCAATAAGTGCAGCACACGGAAACAATTGAATTGCTTGATGGAGGCACTGTTTTGCACTTGCACTGTCTTTTGGAAATTCACAATCACAATTACACCCAGCTTTCAAAACTATCTGGTTTGAGAGACATACCCAGAACAAAATGACTTTTTGACTATTTTACTTTCTATCATTAAGAAGCCACAGTTCATTCATTTCTTTAATATATGTTTACAATTTCAGTACTCCCCAAATCATGGTGTCTTTTCTAAATTACCCAAAGACATATAATTTAGAAATAAGGCGCCACCTGAATCTTTTGACAATATAACATTTATGCTCAAAGGAAACAAACAATGTACAATTTAGGTAAACACTGTGCAATAGACTATCACTTTCTCTCTACAGTTTAAAAAATGCAATGTCAAGAATTCTGTTCCTTTTGTAGTGCATAAAAAGTCTCATATGTATAATCCAATGCCTTTCACTTCCTCTCTCTGTAGGTCCTCATAGGGGGCTGGACCACCACACCAGCTGGCACAGATGGCAGACCCCAGGGAGCAGCCTCATCTTGTCATCCTACTGGACTGGCTAATGCAGTATCCTGGAGACAAGGAAGCCAATTACTTGGAAGAAAAATAGCCTCAGGTTTCCTCTTAGTACTTAAATGCAAGCCATTTGCCTCAGCCCAATAGCATTTCAAGCAGTCTGAGTTCCATTTAACGGGCCTGGAAAACAAAACCAAGTTTTTCTTTTAGCAGACCATTCAACAAAGCACACTGCAGCCTCTTGATCAAGGAGGGGTGGAGGAAACAGGCCCAGAGGATGAGAAAAGGCAGGAGTAGCTTTCTGTTTTCATATAATTTAGAAAATTATGAGTTAAGCAAGGAAAGGAATAAACACAGAGAAAACACTTTATTATCAAAATAAATAAAAATATTAAATATTTAGACAACCAAAGAAGCAAAAAGAACTATCACAGAAGCCCATACTAAGAGTCAAAAAAAAAAAGATGACACAACTGTCAAATGAATCTGCTAAACAATGGAATGCTTTCATCCCAATTTTATTTTATTAATTGTCAATTAATAAATATTCCCATGCCTTCCACAAGAGAAACAGTAACATAATTACAGGAATTTAGCTCAGGAAATTAACTAGATTGCACATTTGGAAGGGAAACTCCATCTAGTATTCTTGGCAGGATGGATTGTATATTCTTATCATATTTGGCTGAAGTAATTTTGAACTATGCCTCAGAAGTAGAGGATGTCTGTTATGGTTTGGATCTTACATGTCTCCAAAGCCTCATGTGTTAAAGACTTGGTCTACAAGCTGATGGTGCTATGGGGAGGTGCTGAAAATTTTAGAAGAAAGAGCCTAGTAGAAGGAAGTTATGAGTTCCTCCCACATATTTCGGAGGCACCTGGTTAGATAAAAGAAAAAAAACAAATGCACTTGATTTCTGAAAGATATTAAAACAAAGTTTAGAAATCTGCTATAGAGAGCTACATGTTTCAGACAAATGTATGTGGGTCCTCAGCTATTGAGTTGCTTTTGAGGAAGGGATTGCTATCTAATGTGAACACCCTTCAGGCAGAAATAATATCTTCCACTAGGGGCCAGAATAAGACTGTCATGTCCAGTGCTGTTGAATACCTTTCTAATTCCAGGTGAATGAAATACAGACTCAGGAACAAATGGAGCACAAGTACATCAGTGAGTGATACCAGACTATCAGTGACATGTCAGCAAAGTGCATTTCTGAATCCTTTTGCATGGTTTTATGCTGAGAGCCATAGCCAAGTAGGAATGACTCATGGTGCATGGCATTTTTGGTTGAAAGGTGATGCCAGCAAGCCATTGAGATGATAATGATTATGTTAAGATGTGCATTCAAGTGGAGATTATACCCCTGCTGTCCGCCTTGGCCTGCTACTTTGGAGCTCTCTCAGGACTCCTGGAGAGTTCTCATTGGTTGGGGAAGTGCAGTAGGAGGGAATTCCGAAGGAGGGATTTCCTGTTGGTGGAGTGTGTCCCAGGAGAAGACCGCGTGCATGGCATTTCGCAGGAGTTTTGGAAATAAAGTTTGTTCCTGCTTGAGTGGCTTGTGATTTTGTGCCCAGCCAGACTACGGCATTTGGCGGCCCGTGCGGGGAATGCCTGAAGCTCAGAGGTAAGTGAAATTGCTTGCCCCTGAGGGAAGGCGAGAGAATGGGTGACCATTTCAAAAAACAATGTGTTCTTGTTTTGATTTATTTTGTTTTTGTTTCAAGCTGCCTATCTCTAGAACTTTCTCAAGCAAACTGGGAAAAATGGTTGGCTCAAGGTTTGAAGTTGTTTGGCCCTGAGGAAGAGAAAATTGATACAACGATTTTTTTGTACCGTTTTTGTTTCATTCTGTTTCGCTTTTGTTTTGTGTAATCTTGTTGGGTTGCGTTATCTTTATAGTAGATTAGAAATTAGTAAAAAACAAACCAAAAGAGTGTTAAGTAAATTATTAGAGGTTCAGACCATGGAGAAAGACATTTTAGATCAAGCAAAAGAGAAGGTCTCTCAAGCTAGTCAGACAGAGGAAGAAAATTTAAAGGAAAAGAGGCTATTAGGGAAAAAGCTACATCAGGAGGCTGCTACTAACACCGTTCTATCACCAGAGGGTGTAATTCAACCAACAGCTCTACCTATAGAGACAGCTGAATGGCCCTCAACCCCCGTAGTTGATAGATGGGATCCTGAGATAGGACCTCAAAGATTAGCATGCCCTGTACTTGAGCAGGCAGGAGAGCAGTGAATTCACCGTGCTTTAGATTTCAAAACAGTGAAGCAGTTAAAGGAGGCTGTAACAACCTATGGTTCCCAAGCACACTTCACTGTAAGCATGGTCGAATCCATTACCAATTTGGACATGACGCCAGCAGATTGGGCTAGCATGTGTAAATCTGTGCTAAATAGAGAACAATATTTGTTATGGAAGGTTGCCAATGAGGAATTTTGCACGGAGACGGCTAGGCAAAATGCAGCAGCTGGTTACTCTCAAAGAAAACTAGATATGTTGTTAGGAAAAGGACCTTATGAGGGTCAACGGCAACAAATTGAATATGATCCTGCTATATATGCACAAATTGCTGCAGACACAGTTAGGGCATGGAAGACTTTACAAGGACATGGAGATTTACAAGGTCAATTATCTAAGGTAATACAGAGAGCTAATGAACCTTACACTGAATTTGTAGATAGGCTTATTCAAACAGCTGCCAGAATTTTGGGGGATACATAACAAGCAATGCCATTAATAAAACAACTGGCTTATGACCAAGCAAATCGTTACTGCAGAGAGGTCATTATACCGTGGAGATATGAAGATTTAAACACATATATTAAATTATGTAGAGACATTAATGAACAAGGAAAAGTCTTGGCAGCTGCAGTACAAACAGGCTTTAGATGCCAGGCCAAAAACATGCTACAACTGAGAACAAACAGGACATTTTAAAAGGAATTGCCCCATAGGAGGAGGGTTTAACAAAACTAGGTATCAAAGGAGTAGAATACTGGGTATTTGCCCATGATGCCGTATAGGGAGACATTGGGCTAATGAATGCCATTCTCAAACCACCATAGAGTGTACTCTGTTATCAAAAAACAGACAAGTACCAGGTGTTTACCCATGCTATCATGGAGAAAAGCATTAGGATCCATTGCCAAAAAATGGACTGGGAGGCCCAATGCTCTGGGGCCCACAATCACAAATATATGGGGCAATGGAGGAACCCAGCAACACCATCAGGGTAGTGCCCAGGACACATTATCCATTAAATCCCTCATCAGACAAACTAGAGGGAGCGCAGGGTTGGACATCTACGCCTCCACCAGAGCAGTACTAACTCCAGAGATGGGAGTTCAAATCATTCCCATAGGAGTAAAAGGACCTCTTCCCCAAGGAACAATAGGCTTATTATTGGGATGCAGTTCTTCTACACTAAAAGGACTTATTATAAGTCCTTGGGTAATTGATCCCGATTATGAAGGTGAAATAAAAATTATAGCTAGTTCTCCAAGAGGTTTATCAGTAACTTAACCAGGAGAGAGAAAACCACAGTTATTAATAATACCCAGCCTGCATGATAAATTTTCCAGTCATACTGTAGAAAGAGGTTCCAGGGGATTAGGCTCCACAGGTGTAGATTGGGCTATGCTGTCTTTAAATTTTTTTTTTAGCCATCATTCCAGAATTCCTATCTTCATCCCAGTGCCAGTGAAGACAAAGATAAAACCAAACTACAGCTTCTTCAACAGCTATCACAGTTAACTGTATAAACTGATGCATCAATGAATAATAACTCAACAAGTAATGCTCAATCAAGGAGTCGATTTACTTTGGGAGGAAATGGACATATGTATAGATTCCTCCGCTTTGAACTGCTTGCAGAACTTGCCTGGACTATGTATCACTTGTATACAATGTGAACTATCTGTTGGTACAACAAAGTGTGGTAGTGCTGGCGTATCTTTGCTGATGGTGTCACAGGTGATACAATTTTCCCAAAAGAGCCATCAATTGGCTTGGTGTCGTGGCATTTCTGTATCCTCCTCCCTTCTATTAGTGATAGTCTAAAATTTGGGGGCCAACAGAGGTGAGGCAAAGAACCTCACCCCCCCCCACTGGCATCAAGGCCAAATTTTGGGGCCAACAGAGGTGAGGCAAAGAACCTCACCCCCACACACACTGGTGCAAAGGCCTATCCACAAATATGGCTGTATGCTGGACCGGTAGTTTACCTGTTAGCCACTGTAAGCCCCTTTGGTTAAATGTCAGTAAACCAAGCTGCTGTGTATCAGCCAAAACAACACCACGCCAGTTCTTAAACTGCTAAAAATTTCCATTTTGCTCTACCACTCTTCAGCAACTTAGCAAGACCCTGTCTCAAACAGTAAAAATAAAAATGGGCCAGGGATATAGCTCAGTAGTAGAGGGTTCAGTCTCCGTTACCATCCTCCTAGAAAAAAAAAATATCACACAATAGATTCTACTAGGAAGGTAAACCAAGCAAGAAACATAGCATTAGTTTTAAAACACTGCACATGTTCTACAGCAAACTTTGCCCTGCACGTAAAAACCAATAAAATCTGTTTTTCTGTTTCTGCTGTTTATACACCTTCTTAGTTTAAAATAACAAAATGAAATCACAGAGTCCTTCAGAGGCAAGCTTATGAAGGAAGTAAAATTATCCCAGTTTTTCCATCCCTAATTTAACTCAGAGACTTCAGGACTCCCTAAATCAGGATACAGAGACAGAATAATCTCTTCTAAATGAGAAACTTTCCTCCTAGCCTCTGGATTTTTCTCTTCCCTCACAGCTAGTATACTGCAGAGATCAATACACTCTTATTAACAAACACAAATGTCTACATTCATTATATATATATATATATATATTGTGGTCTTAGGAACAAAACCCAGGGCCTTCCATGTGCTAGGCAAGTGCTCTACCACTGAGCCACACCCAGCTCCAAATTTTCACTTTGGAAAAATTTTCTACCTTCCCCTTAACAATTCTTCATCCTTCTTTATGCTCCAGTAGGCATTAGGGCCTGCAAAAATCATTTAGGGCAAACCATCCGGGGCAGGTGGAGGGGTTGAATCCATCATAATCTGTCAGTGTGTCTTTAGGAAAGGGACTTAATCTTAGTTTCCTCATTCATAAAAGAGAAAAAGAAGTGGGATTTATGCTAATTTCCTATCCTATGGTGCAGGAATGAATGGGATAAAATATCGTAGGTACTTGATCCAGAAGAGGTTACTACAAATGTACTTGTGTCTCTTTCTCTTCTTCATTCACGTGATAAATGAAAAGAAATGTGAAGCACTTACTGTCTTTGTTCTTTTTATTCTTCAAACTTTCCTTGGGGGCTGGGGTTGTAGCTCAGTGGTGGAGCTCTTGACTTGCACATGTGAGGCACTGGGTGTGGTACATAAAAATAAAATATACAAAATAAAAGTATTATGTCCATCTATTATTTAAAAAACTTTGTTGGGAGTCTTCTGTGAGTGATCAATATAAGAAAGTTCATAAAACAGACGTGGTTTTATCTGCCCCCATTGACCTATATTTAAGGGTCAGGAGGCAGAAATGAAATAGTTCACCAGTAAATGAGGGGTTAAATTTGTTTGGTTGAATTGCCAGAGGTGGAGGAGGATGAATGAAAGCTCCATTAGGGTCAGATCCTGGGTTTGCCTCTGGATTCCACCACTGAGCAAGTTTCTCAAATGCTCTGTATCTCTCCCTTTTCTCTTCTACAAAATGGAGATAATATATTTACACTGGGTTGTTGTGAAAAGTACAAGTGACATCCCTCCCTAGAATTTCCTGATTCTCCTCAGTGGGCACTCAAACTGCATATCCACCAGCTTCCTGAGATGTTTAAGTTTCCAACTAATCTCCAGGCACTTTGGACAACCAAACTGCCCCAAAGGCATAACAATGAATCAAAAGTCATTCAGTCATTCAGGGACCTCCAGGTCCATTCAGGCCCTTTCAAAAATAAAATCCAACAGACTCTTGGCATAGAATCTGACTAGTGGAAACATGGTGTCCTGTTGAGAGCCACAGCTGAAGGGGCCCCAGCAAACTTCCAGCTGCCAGCAAACTTCCAGATGCCAGTTGATGATTGGCTCACAGTGGCCCCAGCAACTTCTAGCTGCCAATTGATTGGCTCCTCTGTGGTGATGCTCATTGGGCTGTTTCCCCTGCCCTTTCAGACCATGAAGCTGCTCATTGGGGGACTTTTTTTTGGCTCTGCTCACACTACCCAGCCAATCAGCCTCAAGAGCAGGAGGAGTGGGGGAGGTTGAGAGGCTTGGGGGAAGCCAGTGGTGGCAGTTGGGCTCTGAAGGTTTTTCCTTAGGAGCTGTTTTGTTTGGCTGTGTGGTTCTAAAAATAAAGTTTGTTTCTTTTGACAAGTGGCTCTGAATTGTGCCCAGCCACACTGCAGCAGTGTCCAAGTTACCTGAAGCAGCTTTTGGTATATGCTTAGGCTTAAGGATTAAAAGCAGAAAGCCCAGCACCTCTCTCATAGGGAAGTTAATCAGAATAGTTGCAGGGCTTCCGAATGCCAAGCTCACCCTAGACTCTTCTGAAAGCATGACCTTTGCATTTCCACCAAGCTCCCAAAATCTTGGCTCCACCAAGGCAACTGCTCTTGAAGGAACTGTCAGAAAGTCAAGAGAGGGACAGAAAATTCTCGACTGGGGACCTCCTTATTGTGGCTAATGACATATGCTACATACCTGAGTGCCCTTGTCCCCCATATCCTTATTGTGGCTAATGACATATGCTACATACCTGAGTGCCCTTGTCCCCAATAGGAAGATAGATCACAGAGCAAAGGTAAATTGCTGGATGGGTAGACCTCACATCTTCTCTTAGCCAGGGATCAATCTCTCTATCCAAAACAATTGAAGCTGAAGGTAAAATAATAGAAAAAAGGGTACCTATAGGACATGTCAGAGACAAAACCATTAAATCTCAACAAGTACTCAAACTAATAAACAAAATATTTAAACATATTATTAATGATAAAGTTACCTCTTAACCTGCCCTGAATGAAAATCCCCAATTCCAGATCTACCTGTGGTCGCCAGGGCAGGAGCAACTCTCTCATCCACGCCAAGGATGCTGAAGCCAGCCTGTCCCCAAGTCCTGGAAATCTTGGCGGCAGAGGGAAGGTGCAGGGTCAGGTCGTCATGGAAACCGAGGGGGACCTGGCAGATCTGCTGGAAGTGGGCGGGTGCACCCTGGCCCTGCTGAGGCGCCACTGCAGAGGCTTCATACACTTAGAGCAAAGGGGCGACTTCTGGGTGCGCCTAAGGAAGCAAGGAGCCGCTTCCCAGCCCAGAGTATCTCCATTTACCAAATGATCCCAATGACACTGGGTAGAAACACGGAACACCCCAATATCTCACCCCAGTATCTCACTCTGCCAAATCAGAACCTCCATGGGGAGGACCTGGAATGTGGATTTAATCAGGGGCTGTTTTCACATTGAGGAGGTTAGCAAGAACGGCTCCTCCATTCCTTTTTCTCAGTATCCTACAATGGTAAAAAAGAATCTCTACCCTGCTTCCGGGTTTCCTGCCTGGCGACTCCCAAACAAGTAAAGGTGAAGAGCGGCCTCTATTCACCTATTTAGAAACTCGCGGTTTTGTGAATGTTCCACTGGGGGGCAGTATTGTCCTTTGAAAAATTCATCCCATAACACTGTACCCTGTGGTGTGGAATCTATTAATTTCTCCTGCAGCCTGGTTACCATAATCAGATCTAGAAAGCAGATCTTGCATGCAGAGAGACGCAGCTCCTTAGGAGGAATGAGACAGTGCAGAGCCTAGAGCTTTACATGGAAGATGTTACTTGCTTGAATTCCTCCTTTACATTTAGGATTAAGAACAAGGCATCCACTCTAGGAAGCGATCCTGGAGGATAATACATGTGTGCTGGATGACAGATTCCTCAGCCCTCAAAGCTTTATCCTTTATTGAGCCATCAGATGGGAATTCAGGATTGATGCAGACAACACTGACCCAGCTCAACTTTAGGCCCTGGCTGGACCAGTGGGAATAATTAGCCTTCACTAACTTCAAGAGGTAACATTTGGGTGAGTTGAGACTCATTTTAGCACTCATGGGGGAATCCTCAGAGTATAGTCTTCCCTGGCTGTGAAATAGGGACCTGCACATTTGTACAACTTCTGTTAGAGATTTGGGGGAGAATTATCTCAGTAGAGTAAGATTATCTATGGTCCCTGGTCTTTATGCATTTACTCTATTTTATTTTAATATTCTCTTTATAGGTCTGTTTTCTGTGTTACTGTGTGCATGCATTAATAAGAACAGTTCTCTAATAATCTGGAATATACTTACTCGAATGCAAACTTCGAAATCCTGAATTATTAATAAAAGTGAGTAAGGAGGCTGAGATGGTTAGGGCCAAGTGAGCAGATCACAGTATGTCCCTTGGGATAATAAAAGTTGTTTAACATAAGATCTACAGTCAAATTAGTATGTAAAATACTTGGTTAAATTAAATGTATTTTTTTATCTGTTCTTTTTATATATATGTGACAATAGGCATATTTTGACATACATACACAGAGTATAACTTATTTTAATTAGGATCCCATTCTTATGACTGTATATGATGTGGAGTTACCCTGGTGATGTATTCAAATACAAGGATAGAAAAGTTATGTTAATGACAGTTAATTCTACTGTCCTTCCTATTCCCCTTCCTACTCCCCCTCCTCCTTCCTTCTCCTTTTTCTAATCCAATAGATTCATATTCTTCTATTCTCATCCACATATCAGAGAAAACATTCAGCAGGTTTTGGGGGATTGTCTTATTTCACGCAATATAATCTAGTTCCATCCATTTATTTGAAAATGGCATAATTTCATTCTTCTATATGGCTGCGTAATATTCCATTGTGTATATATACAACACTTTCTTTATCTATTCATCTATTGAAAGACATCTAGGTTGGCTCCATAGCTTGGCTTTTGTGAACTGAGCTGCTATAAACATTGATGTGGCTGCATCACTGTAGTATCCTGATTTTAAATCCTTTGGGTATAGACTGAGGAGTGGGATAACTAGGTCAAATGGTGGTTCCATTACAGGTTTTCCAAGGAATATCCATACTGCTTTCCATAGTTGTTACACTAATTTGCAGCCCCACCAGCAATGTATGAGTAATCCATTTATTGATTCTTGATTTTATTTCTTGCACTTTAGGAGTATAGCTGACAATGAAGATTTGGGCCTACATTTTTTTTCTATTAGGTGCTGGATCTCTATTCTAATGACTAAGTCTTTGATAAATGGGCTAAGGGACTGGAGAGACACTTCAGAAAAGAAGAAATACAATCAAGCAACAAATATATGAAAAATGTTCAACATCTCTAGTAATTAGAAAAATGCAAATCAAAACTACTCTTAAGATTCACCTCACTCCAAAGAATCCCCACTAATGTTGTACCCTTGTCCACTCAAGGGGAATCCAGCCAAAATGTAAACTGGGGACTTAGTTATGTCACCACCATAACTAGAGCAGTGAGCTCTCACATCTATGTTATGAATCTAGAGCTTTGGCACAAACAGGAATCTCAAAGTTTAAGAAACACACACTCCACCTTTTCTTCATTTAGACTCATCTGTAAGAGCTAGAGTAGTTTTATCTAGGTCTGATTTGGGGAATAAAAAGTGTTAGTACATAGTTAGTAATAGCTGCATATTTATTTTTAAATGAGATATGTGTAGAACTGTATTTGTTGTGAACATTATAAAGCCAGTACAATGGAAATTTTACATGAAAAATATCATGGTGATGACATGCCCCCACAAGCTTTTGGTCTGACACTCAGTAAACCCACAAGAGTCAACAAGAGTAACAGTCTTGGCCCTTGCCAAGCTGTTTGGTAGTGCTGTGTCACTGTCAATTGGTGAGGCAAATCTCCAATTCTTATTTTAAGCTGAAGTTACTTGGCTCCATGAATATATATATATATATATATATATATATATATATATATATATATATATGCATTTTGTTAGTTTTATTTGGTTTCATCATGAAAAATCTACATACTGGGAAGTGTAAGATGGCAGGTCCTCTGTCCCAAAAAGATCATCCTCACCTCAGCCTTAAGTCAAGAATTACTTCCATAGGAGATAACTTTCCAGTTCATAATATTACTTGGAATATAAATACCCTTGTGAGAGACAGTAACACACTGCAATATAAAAACACTTTTAGAACACCTTTTCCTTGAAAGGTTATATCATGGGGAATATGAAAGCCAAAGTATGCTGCTTTGGAAACCTTCAGTATGTCATGGGAGACTGGGCAAGTTTTCCTCTGTACTCTTCACATTGCACCTTTAGAAACTTCCATTTTCCAGGTCCTAGTGGCATATAGTGGGGAGATATTTTTTCAAGATACAGCCTGCCTAAGGTAATAGGGTCTGATAATGGACCGGCATTCGTGGCCCAGGTAAGTCAGGGGTTAACCAGGACCCTGGGGATTAATTGGAAGTTACATTGTGCTTATAGACCCCAGAGTTCAGGACAGGTAGAAAAAAATGAATAGAACCATTAAAGAGACCTTAACGAAATTAAGCTTAGAGACTGGCATAAAAGATTGGACTATGCTCCTGCCTTATGCACTGTTTCGTACAAAAAAATACTCCCTCTGTTTCTTTGTGTAACCTCACCCCCTATGAAATTCTCTATGGTGCCCCTCCTCCAGTAAGGGACTTAACCCCAACTCTAGGACCTAACAATTCCTTTCACACCCCCTTGCTTGACAGACTTAAAGCTCTTAAAAGAACCCAGCTATACCTATGAAAACAGCTGGCCACTGCCTACCAACTTGGGGACGAAAGGACTCCACACCAATATCAAGTGGGAAACTTCCTCTACATAAGACGACATCAGGTGTCATCCCTGGAGCCCAGCTGGAAAGGACCATACCAGGTGCTACGTATAACACCTACAACGGTAAAGGTAGACGGAATCACTTCCTGGATCCATGCCTCTCATCTCAAGCCTTCGCCCTGTCAAGACTCTGTCTGGAAACTGAAGAAGACTGGTAACCCTCTCAAATTGCATATTCGCCGTGTGGATAGGGCTATAGACTCTCCCCTTGACCACTAGTAGTCCTAACCCTCATCAGCCCGTTCAGCAACAATGGCTGATCACAAATCCTACTGGACAAGAAATATGGTCTATCTCGCATACAGCCCCCTTAGGAACCTGATGGCCATCTCTCCACCCAGACATTTATCAGCTGGCTATAGGTCTAGGATATCCCTGATGAAGAGGATCCCACTAAAATTCCATTAAATCCCTTCCAAACCATAGATAATGAAAACAAACATTATGGATGTAGGGACACTCGAACCAGATGCAGGTTGGCTAACCTAGATTACTATGTTTGGCGGGCGGACTATCAAAGCCACAAACAGTCAAGGCTGTGTGGAGGAAAAGCCAACATCTTCTTTGAGTCATGGGGATGTGAGCATACACGGGGTGCCTAATGGAACCCAAACTCCTCATCAAATTCAGTACACAGCATTGGCCATATTTCCAATTAGATAACCAAAACCGATGGCCCCCAGAGGGGTCTCTAGATCCTAAAATAATTCTGAGTGACCTTTTTAACTTCTGCAAGTGCTCAAAAGGGTGGAAGGAGATTCCCCTATGAGGAGGCCTTTTCTCTCCTTTGCTCACATCTAAACTATGCTTCTCCAATAGTTCCTCACCCTCAGCCTTCTGCTCCAGACTCTCTGCTGTCACTCCCACCTCAGAAACCTGATTTCTCCCCTTCAATTACTAGATCAAAAACCCAAACCTCTGCCGGTTCTCAGACCATTGCCCCCTTGCTGAGGTAGCAGGTACTGAGGTACCCCTCCACCCACTCACTCCTCTCTTCTCCTGTCAGTGCCCACACTGGGTCCCACCAGGTCCTCTTACCAGCTAATCCAAAGCTCAAACCAGCTGAGGAGAGCCCTCAGACCCCTATCCAACATGTAATGAAAATGGCCTTTAAACTTGCTTTGTCATCACTGAAAACAGGTTACTAAGAATTTAAAGTCCCTCACAGGCTTTTTGGGACACTCACTCCTGTCTTCCCCTCTGCTCTACCTGTTCTACTACTCAAGTTTTTATTGCTAGGAAAATCCCAAACCCCTTTCCCATTTTCTTTTACATCTCTCCTTCCTTATTCTCAGATCCACCAAGCTGCTCTCAGCCCTACCTTCCCCGTCTTCCCCCTCTGTACTAGGCCCACAGAAAAGTCTTAACTGACCTTCTCCAGAAGTCTTCACCATGGCTGACTTCAGGACTTTCAGCAAAAGAGTCCCTATAAAAGAGTTCAGTATAGATAACCTTCCTCTTTTCGTGTTGCCCTGTTCTACTTGGCCACTGGCTAAAAAAAAAAAAAAAAAAAAAAAAAAAAATCAGCACTCCTAAGCTAGACACCCTCTTAATAGTTTTTCACAAAATATGTAAACAAAGCCTCTGGCCTTGAGCTGGGGCTTCACAGAGATGGCTACATTTCTAAGATTAAAAAGTTACCAACTGGGCTCCATGGTAACAGCTGGCAGGAAAAAAAAAAGGGGGAGGGAGAAAAAGCTCTCCCCCTCCCAGGTGTCCTTGAAAAGTTAACTCGCCCAGAACAGAGAGGGAAAAAAAAAAAAACAAAAACAAAAACTGATTTTTATAAACTTCTGCAGACTGTAAACTTCTGAGCCTCTTCCCTTACATGTTAGGTACAAAAATTCTAAAACTATCTAAACTTGGGGTTCAGGGGATTAATTGATTACAACAGAAGCAATGCCCTCTGAATCCAGTTGCAACCAAATAGGACTGTTTCCCTGTCTTCGGTACTATCTTAGGTGCCTTGCCTTGTCCATCCCTACAACATTAATTAAGTAAACATTGTTTATGCTTTCATAAATGGTCAACAGATGTACTTAATTATGTAATGGTGTAGATGTTTCCCAGAGTGCTCTATCATGACTCAGGTTCATTTGAAGATCAAATAGGGGGGCATACAACCCTGTTTCGCCGGGAACCTGTATCTCTCACTTTAGCCATCCTATTAGGAATAGGAGTTGCTGCAGGGGTGGGCACAAGAACCACTGCCCTGGTCCATGGGACACAACAAATGACCCAATTAGAAGTAGCAATAGACCAAAACTTAAAGATATTAGAAACCTCCATCACAGCTTTGCAGGAATCTGTAACCTCTCTCTCTGAAGTTTTTTACAGAACAGGCGAGGGTTGGACAACCTCTTCATGAGAGAAGAGGGCCTTTTTGCTGCATTGAGGGAAAAATGTTGTTTTTATGCCGACAATACTGGAGTTGTAAAAGCATCTATGAGTAAATTAAAAAGATGCCTTAAAGGGCATCAACCAGAGACAGAAGCCCAAAAAGAATGGTATGAGTCTTGGTTCACACAGCCCCCCTGGTTAACCACTCTTTTATCAGCCCTGGCCGATCCATTAATAATCCTCATATTATTGCTAACTATAGGAGCTTGTTTGCTCAACGGTATAGTTTACTTTCTCTGAACTCAAATTAGACAAGTTAAACTTATGGTAATCAGACAACAATATACCCCACTAGCAGACATAAAATGTGACACCCCTCAATGATCACTTTTATGATTAAAAGTAGCCAGAAAAAGAAGTGAAAAATGAAAGGTTAATAAAATAGGTACTTGTCACTCCATTTTCTATATGCTTAACAAAACACTGTTGAAATCTTAAGAACTGTTTGCTCATCTTGTTCCCAGAATGTGCTGTCCCCAACTGCCAGACTGCAAAATATAACTTTCCTCCCTTCCCTCTCCAAGGAAATAGTATATAAGCTCTGCTTAAGCTGTTCTCAGGGCTCTTTGTTCTATTCAAGTGAGCTCTAAGCCCTAACATGCTGGACCCCCAATAAACCCTTTGCTATAGCATAAGACAGTCTCTTGGTGATGTATTCCTCTGATGCTCATTGCCTGACCTTTACAATACTTTTTGTTTTTTGTCCTGAGCATTGAACTCAGGAGTGCTCTACTACTAAGCTACATCCTCATTCCTTTTATTATTATTATTATTTTTATTTTGAGGCAGGTTCTCTCTTAGTTGCTGTGGCAGGCCTTCAACTTGCTATCCTCCTACTTCAGCCTCCCAAGTAATAGGAATAAGGGGCATGTTGACACCATGCCAAGAAAGTGGAGAATTTTTATAACCATCAACTTAATTATGATGTAATAACAACATCACTTTCCAACAGGACATTCTGTAATAATGGAAATGTTCTCAGTCTCAGATTCCAATATGGCAGCCATCAGCCACATGAGGCCACTAGGAACTGGAATCTGGTTAGTGTGATTGAGGAATTAGAATTCAAACTTTAATGGATTTAAACTTAATTTTAAATAGCCACTATGGCTAGTGGTTACCATATTGAACAGGACATGTCTTAACAACATTACTACTTTGCCATGTCATCTTAGAAATAATTTGTTCTACTGAAATTTCTAGGAGAAACTGATTTCTGGCTGCAAAATAATATATTTACTAAAATATAGTGGCCCCTGACCCAACCCATTTCCCAGCATACATAGAATTGGTGCTACTTTGTTCCTCCGAAGCAGACTTCTAGAATGAAGTGACTGACTTACCCTCACCCAGGGAAAGTTCCTCTTCCTCTCAATGGAAGAAGGAAATGGGCTGCAGGGCTCCATGTCAACCATGAGGTGTTTGTTCAGAGAATGGGAACTGCGACTGAGTAATGTTGACTCTGAAAACAGACACAAGCCAGTGGTGTTGGTGTCCTTTGTGGTGCTGACCCCTCTCTCTCAGTGGCTACACAAGCTGAGAAGTGCCTCTAGATACACACAGTAGGTTAAGTGAGAAGTAAAGGTGATATAATATTCGTGACCTATAGCCCTTCCTGTTTGCAAGTTCCTGACAAATTATCCACATGTTCCAATTCAACCTAGTGAAAGATAATATTGTTCCCCAGATGTCATCATGTCTGTGCATGAAAAATCACTAAGCAGCAGTTTTAAAAGACACAGGAAACAGACATGGATATCAGCTCTTACTAAACTAGATATGCAGAAAGGTTATTAAAAGTTGTGGCTTAGAGTAATAGGATAAGCATCAAAACTCCCTGCCAGACCTATGGCACCAATGTTTTATAGATACAAGCTATCTTTCTGTTGCTGGATGTCCAGTGTCTAATATTCCCATTCATACCCTTCTCACCAAACAGCTATGAAATATAACTGTTTCTTCTTTGGGAAGGAATGTTCATATTAGCAGCTGTGGCAACAGCAGATGGCAAGGAAACTATGCAAGTCTCTCATCAAAACCATTGTCTGACAGCTGGCAAGCCTGGTTACATTGTGTTCTTCAGGAGACCAGTTGTCTACCCTGACAATATAAGAGATGGACACCTGCAGATGGATAATTGCTATCTCATCCCCTTTCCATATTTCCTGTCAAAACTAAAACCAAGTTATCCTTTGAAGATAGGGTTAAATGCCTTCTTTCACCTTGAAGTCTTTCTAGACTGCTTCTCACAAGACATTAAATAAGCTGGTTTAAATAGGTTTTTTACTTCATTTTAAGAATGTAATGTAAAACTTTAAAAAATTCCACAACTAGGTTAAAATAATGTCCTTTTGAACTTTTCTTTCTTACTTCTTGAAAACAGCTTAGGTAGGGTAATTTGGGGATAGTATTAAAGACTTATGTTTTACTGTGTAAGAAAGCTGAATTCAATATAAAAATCCTTCCATCCTGCATACTAGTTAAGTTTACTCCAAGCCTCTTCCACCCCTAGCTAAATTATGACTTCTAAGTTCAGGGTTTGGCAGAAGGATGGGCAGTCTGTTCTTTTTCTCTTTTCTTTCCTTCCCTATCCCTCTCAAGCTCCAAGATTGTGAAGTTTGGTAACTACCTGGTTTGGGAATAAGACACCAGTCTCCCCATCTACCAACTGTATCTCTGAGTCAATTCAGTGTAGTGAATTAACTAGTGACTTCAAAAGGGAAATAAAGACACTTAGAAACACTAATAAATTGTTTAAAATTGTTTATTTATTGTAGAAGTCATAGAAGTTGTCTCTCTAACATCCATTTCAACCTCCTTGAGTGACTACCACAATGCTTGCAATGTGTTGGTCTTATCTTCAGATCCAAAGGAGGGCCCTAATTACTTCAAAACACTTAGAACAATTCTATTTCCTTGTCACAGTGATGGTATGGATCTAAGCCAATCAGAGAATAACATTTCCCCAGCTACCGAAATTGAATTAGGGGTGTCCAATTAGAGTGAAGCTTGAGACTTTTGTATCATGATTCTAAAATTTCCCTTGGCCCTTGCTGGGTCCTTGCATATGAATGAGCCACCATGGTTGTTGCTAGCAGTCATTTTCTGAGGCCTCCCCTAAGCCCCAATATGCAAATGCAGGAAAAAGTGAGCCAATGTAGAAAAATAGTTGACCAAACCACAGCCAGTTACTTTCACATGTCTGAGCACCCTGAATTCTTACAATATCCTTTGAGATTTCTATTAAAGCCTCCCTAAACTCCACCCCTATTTTACATTTGGGGAAACAGGTTCAGAAAAGAAGAGTAATTTACTCCAAATCAAATAGAATTTAATATCAGAGGCAGGATTTGAGTCTAGATTATTCTCTTTATACAAATTTTCTGTGTCTTTATGATATAAAACTGGAAACCTGAGAGATCTTTAATGATAGATAGCAAGAGTTGGAAGAGCTTAGAGGACACCAACATATACTGGTTTCAGACTGCATTATAGCAATTACAGTTTCTTATATTTCTGATACACTTAAATATATATACTTTATTTATAAATAAAATCTATATTATAGTTTTATAAATAATAAATATATATAAATTATATAATTAAATTCACAAATAAGTCTGGTCCTTTGTCTTGGGAGTAGCAAAGATAAAGAAAAGAACTCAGTTATGTTTGCGACCATACACCTGAATGAAACACAGGATTTCTGATTCTGACATACTCCCTCCTCCTTTTTCTGAAAAGATATGATACTTTAGGGGAAAACAAAGTTTCTGAATTGTCATTCTAGGAAGTGCCTTTTGCAGCTTAAACTTTACTACTTGCTTCATCCCTCATCTACCATCTGTTTGACCCCAAAACTTCTGCAAAGATTGATAAGAACCCTCAAAATCACAACAAAGAACCCTCTGTGATAGAAATACCATGGCATGAATTTGTCTCTCATTCTGCAATTCTTCCTATGCTGGCTTCACAAGGCCATTCTCTTAAAATCTCTAGGATACTATCACAAGATGTCAGGTCTACAAAGGCAGCCCTTCCATCAGTGCACTGTTCGCCAAAATTCCACTGAACCAATCTCATAATCCAGTTTTGCAAACTCATCTCATCCCCAGCTCTGTGGCCAGTCAAGCTTAAGAGAATTTAAGAAAACCTGTTCCAGTGATGAGAACTTAAAGTGATCTTAGTCTGTTTGTGCCACTGAAAGTGATTTACATAGTACTAGGCACACAGTAGGCATCATTTCTCAGTTCTACTCATTAGCTTTTTCCCTCATTTTTGTGAGCAAACCCACTGTCTTGAGCCCCTGTTTTAGAATCTCTGCCCCAATATTTTCTCCCTGTGCTCAAGTTTTTAGTTTATCAAAGGATGAAGTTCCTTTTAATATCAGTTTAGTCCTTGTAAAGACCTGGTTAGGTCTTTGATAATTGATTTTATGACTCATTAACATCTACATAATCATTTTTTCAATATGTTGTTTCTTAGAGAATTTCCCCAGGTGTTAATGCTAGTCATGAAGTACCTTAGTTATTATGCTCCCTGAAAGCAGAAAACAAGATGGGAATGTTTAGGTAAGTGATAGAGTGAGGGAACACTGTAAAGGCAGGGGAAGACAGAAAAGCGTAGGTAAAGAAGTGAGGCAATGATGTGATTTCTTAGGGCCCTGTGAAGAGTGAATTTTACCAGATTATCCTCCCCATTTGCAAGAGTGCTGGGCTGATACACCTGCTATCACACAGTTATGGGCTCTGTGGGGGAGGATGGGTGGAAGCTAATGTAAACTCTTAAGCTTCTCCAGACCAGGTGTTTTCTATCAGGCAAGAAAAATCCCTCTGGGGAGATTTCAGGTATAAAATTAACAAGCAACATCCATTGCTATCTGGGGTGTAAGTACACTAGAATGACACAGGAGATGCAGGTGGACCTCAACAGTATCTACTGCACAACAATACCTAATGTTTAGTCTCTGATCTAAAGCAGCTAACCCCAGAGGGACTTCACAGAAATAGATAACCATAAAGCAACATGTAAGCAGAGTAACAGAGCAATGCACATGAGTATTAGGCAGAGAATCAACCCAGAAGGCGTAAGGATGGAGTGGAGGTGAGATGGAAGTGGTTGTCTCCCCTCTTCATCCTCTGTGGAATGATACTATAGTAGAATCCCAAAGTGAGCCAATGGAAAAATGAGACACAAAGCAAAGATACACAAAACATAAACCTTAAGCCACCCACCAGAACTCAGACTCATGCCAGGACCAGTTCCACCCACTGTCAGAGCTCAGGCTCAGCCCAGTACCACCTTGCCAATCTGAACAAGAGCCAGGGCCTGGGTACGTCTGAGTCCATCTAGCCACTGACACAGCCCTACCAGGGCTCAGACCTGGCCCAGATCTGCCTTGTCAACTTGGGTGTGAGCCAGGGCCCAGGGTAGGCCCGGGTCCATCCAGCCTCTGGCAGACACCCACCAGAGCTCAGGCTTTGCCCAAAACAGCCTCGATAACCTGTGAGGCAGCCAGGGCCCAGGGTAAGCTTGGGTACATCCACACCACCAAAACCTGAGAGCCCAGAGAAGGAGTTCAGAATGTTCATAATTAAAATGATATGTGAATTAAAAAATGACCCAAATGGGCAAATACAGGTAAATATTGATCACTCCAACAAGGAGATAAGAGAGCAAACACAGTCAACCATGAATGAGACCAATAAACAGATAAAGGAGCAAATACAGGCATCTATTGATCACACCAACAAAAGATAAGGGAGCAAATACAAGTACCAAAAAAAAAAAAGAGATTCTTAAAAAAAAAAACAACACAGAACTCCTTGAAATGAAGGAAACAATAAATCAAATAAAAAACTCAATAGAAAGCATCATTAACAGACTAAGTCACTTGGAAGACAGAATGTCAGATAATAAAGACAGAGTATACAATCTGGAAAATACAATTGAACACACAGTGAAGATGATAAGTATCCATGAGCAGATGATCTGAGAATTATGGGATAGCATCATAGCATCGAAAGAACAAATCTAAGAGTTACTGGGATAGAGGAAGTCAAAGAGTTTCAAACTAAAGGAATGCATAATCCCTTCAATGAGATAATATCAGAAAATTTCCCAAGCATGAAGGATGAATTGGAAAACTAAATACAAGATGCTTACAGGACACCAAATGTACAAAATTACAACTGATCTACACCAAAGCACATTATAATGAAAATGTCCAGCATACAAAATAAGGATAGAATCTTAAAAGCCACAAGAGAGAGGAATCAGATCACATATAGTGGGGGACCGATTTGTATCTCAGCAGATTTTTCAACCCAGAGCCTCAAAGCCAGGAGACTATGAAACAATATATACCAAGTTCTTAAAGAACATGGATTGCAACCAAGAATCTTATATCCAGCAAAACTAAGCTTTAGATTTGAAGATGAAATAAACACTTTCCATGATAAACAAATATTAAAAGAATTTACAACTAGAAAGCCTTCACTACAGAACATCCTCAGCAAAATATTCCAAGAAGAGGAAATAAAACACAATGATGAAAATCATCAGAAGGGCCTGGGGATGTGGCTCAAGCCATAGCGTGCTCACCTGGCATGTTTGCAGCCCGGGTTCCATCCTCAGCACCACATACAAACAAAGATGTTGAGTCCACCCTTTGTTCTATCAGATAATAATGGAATGAAATTAGAAATCAATGATAAAATAAGAAATAAAATCCACTCCAACATCTGGAGACTAAATAATATGTTATTGAGTGAACAATGGGTTGAAGAAGACATCAAGGAGGATATTAGAAAAATTTTAGAGGTGAATGAGAATACAGATTCAACATATTGAAATTTCTGGGACATTATGAAGGCAGTACTAAAAGGAAAGTTCATTTCATGGAGTTCATTCCTTCAAAGAAGAAAAATTCAACAAATAAATGTCCTAACATTACACCTCAAACCCTAGAAAAAGAAGAACATATAAACATCAAAAGCAGCAGAAGACAGGAAATAATTAAAATCAGAGCCGAAATCAATGAAATTGAAACAAAAGAAACAATTGAAAAAAATTGACAGAACAAAAAGTTGGTTATTTCCAAAAATAAATAAAATTGACACTTAGGCATGCTAACAAAGACAAGGAGAGAGAAAACTCAAATTACTAATGCACATGACATAAAAGAAAATATCACAACAGACACTATAGAAATATAAAAGATAATTAGAAATTATTTTGAAAACTTATACTCCAATAAAATAGCAAATATCAAAGGCATTGACAAATTTCTAGAGTCATATGATTTGCCCAAATTGAATCAGGAAGATATACACAATTTAAACAGGTCAGTTTCAAGGGTTAAATTGAAGATGCCATCAGAAGACTACCAACCAAGAAAAGCCCAGGACCAGATGGATACAAAGCTGAGTTCTACAAGACCTTTAAAGAAGAACTAATAGCAATACTCTTCAAATTACTCCAGGAGATAGAAAAAGAGGCAGAAATTCCAAACTCATTCTATTAGGCCAATATCATCCTGATTCCAAAACCAGGCAAAGACACATTAAAGAAAGAAAACTTCCAACCAATATCTCTAATGAAGTTAGATGCAAAAATTCTCAATACAATTCTGGCAAATCAAATACAAAAACATATCAAAAAGAATATAAACAATAATAAGAGTTGTCCAGGATGTGGGGAAAAAGGCACACTCATACATTGCTGGTGGGACTGCAAATTGGTGCAGCCCATATGGAAAGCAGTATGGAGAATCCTTGGAAAATTGGGAATAAAACCACCATTTGACCTAGCTATCCCACTTCTCAGTCTATACCCAAAGGACTTAAAAACAGCATACTTTACAGGGACACAGCCACATAAATGTTTATAGCAGCACAGTTCACAAAAGCTAAACTGTGGAACCAAACTACATGCCCTTCAATTGATGAACAGATAAAGCAGTGTATATACACAATGGAATATTACTCAGCATTAAAAGAGAATAAAACCATGGCATTTGCAGGTAAATGGATAAAATTGGAGAAGATAATGCTAACTAAAGTTAGCTAATTCCAGAAAACCAAATGCTGAAACTTTTCACTGATTTAAGGATGCTGATTTATAATATGCTGCAAGGGAGGGAGATGGGAGGATTAGATGAACTCTAGATAGGGCAAAGGGGAAAAGGGGAGGGAGAAGAAGGGAGGGGGTGTGGGAGTTGGAAAGAAGTGTGAAATGTAGTCCTAGGAGGAATGAACATTTTAATTTTTATTAATTACTATGCCTTACTGGGAGTGATATGTAACATAGTTCTTCAAAGCAGGATTTCAGAGGGGGATATAAACAACTCTAAAGGCACTAATGCTAAGAGTGGAAAAGAAAAATGAGAGGTGATAGGGCACCAAATATCATGTTTCTTTTTTCCGAAAATTACCACCACTTAATGAAAAAAGTACACATTCTTAGCCATGTAATTGTTTTCATTTTAGGTTCAGAGCATATTGTATTTTTAGAAACTAGTTAGTAACATTGTTTAAAATAGATGCATTGGGAATATGAGGAATTTATTGGGATTCTGCTGCTTACTACTGTGTGAACTAGAAAAACCACTTAGCTTTAGTTTCATTCAATGAGAAAGTGGGCATAATACCTATCTGCTTACTTCACAGGGTGGTTATGAAAGTTGGAAAGCTTTCTAAGTTGGAAAAACAAATATATTATATATAGTTGATGTCATCGTAAAAAGAATAAGTGCAATGAAGACTTGCCTCTCATTATCAGTGGAATTTATGGGTGGTGGAAATAAATAAATAGATAGAGAGATAGATAGATTTGTACCCATTCTATTGTTTCTTTAAATTCTGAAGGAATTTCTACCAGGTTCTGAAAATGAATATTATTCACACTTTGGGAAGAGCCTTTCACAAAAATTTCTTCTAATTTTAACTCTAGGCCCATTAATGTGAAAGTTTATCTAGTACATGATATCATTTTACAAGAGAAAAGCTGTTCTTTTTTTTCCATTTTCTCAAAGGATTGTTAATTTATATCAGAAATTTGGTGAGACAGTCAGAAAAGCCTTGGTACAGCAAGGCACGGTGTATTTCAGAAGTTAGGACCCATAATTTCTGATCTACTCTACAGATTTTTTTTTTTTTGGAAATTGACAAATTCTGAGAAGTATTGGACCTCTCCTCTGCATTTCCACAGCTGTTGAACTGTGTAGGACTTATCTCTAAAGTCCTAACATGAGCTCTTTAAGGGCAGAGCCTGTGACTTACAGATGTCTGTGTCTCTGGGTCTCCAACAGGAAAAAATTATTAAATAAAAACTTGAATGAGCTTGCATATCAAAGAGACAGGGAAGTGGCAGCTCTTGGCAGATTTTTATCCTCAAGGCAGCTACTTGCTCCTGCCTGAATGAAAGACGGCTTTCCCTGACATGGAGGCTTCTTACCTGGCCAAAAGAGGTCAAAGAAGAGTGTCGGCCATGCTCATCAAAAAGAGGGCTTCTGGGCTTAAGAAACTCATAAGAAATTAGGAGACAGTTGAGAGGAGAGCTCACATGAGTTAAAGAGATTAGAAAAAGAGGCAAAGAAAGGAGGCAACATTCAGGATTTGGGATTATTTAAGCCTGCAGAAAAGAGCCAGAATAAAAAGTTTCAGTTGATATTCAGATATGAGCAGGGTGGTTACACACCACAAATCTTCTCAGCACACTTTGTTTCCCATAAGGGTAACCAGGTGCAAATACTCAAGCCTAGGTTCTGTCCTAAGGATATGAAAGGCCAGGCGGCTCCCAGCCCCCAAGGACCAATGGGATAAATTTCTTAGAATACTGTTCCTCTTCCTGGTTTGAGAAGTCACATATGTTATGAAATTCCTATGAAAAAGTAAGATGGTCTATATCTCAGGTCGAGTTTAAAGAAATGCATCAATATAATGAGTGAAAGATTTAAATATAAAAGGAGGAAATAATTGGTTCATATGAAAAAGTACACTGATTTGTTGAAGGATATGTCTATATGTTTATGTATATATGGAGCATGTCAATGCCTCTGTATAATTTTAAGCTTCACTACTTCAGAAAAATAAATGATACAATCTTACAAGCAAGCTTGAAGTTTTATTTATATACATTTAAATTAGGTTTATTTTATATTTGTGATTTTATTCCTTCTGAAGGTATTAAAAGCTGACAGAAACTCAAAAATTTTTATTTTAACATTCAAAAAACTAAGTACATGTGAAAGATCTTTAAGTTTTACATATGACTTAGTGTAAGATAAAAGTATTCTGTAGATAAGATGGACTTAAGAACATAGGTGACCCTGAGATATGTCTGCATAGAAGGAAAAATGTGCAGACTTTCAAGGCAGTGGAATTGGTGGGGTAAAGTCAAGGGCTCCAAGAGTAAGGGGGATTCAGGTAAAGCCTAGATCACAGAAAAAACAGGAAAGTACCCTGGAATAATACATACTACAAAGAAACAGTTGAGTGGGAATTGGACACAGGGTCTGCTGGTTGGTGGGCGGGGAAGGAAGGGACTGTGGGCACACCTTCCTCAATTGCTCAGAACCCTTTGTGACTCTACCAGGCTCTGTGATGCAGGCCTGAGCTTAAATTCAAGCCCAGGCACCCTCAGGGCTCAGATGCCTCAGGCAACCGAGCGATTCAGATGATGGAGAATATTCTCTCTTTTCTGGAAAGCAACATTCAGCCATGGCTGAACCATGCCTTAGATTATTTGGATACAGTCCCCAGCAGCATCATTATGACTGGGGTGGTGTTGCTCCTTCTGCACCTGTGCTACCTGGTATTCAAAGTATTTTTCTCGACACACTCGGAAAAACCCAACATCCCAAAGGTAGGGACCCCCAACAGGGGTTCTTCTTGTGGCTTCCCATTTCCCTTCTCACATTAGTAAATGAGTTGGGTTGGATCAGAGAGACATGTGAGGTGGGAAGTGGGAATAGAGGATAAAACTTCACTCTTTAGGGGAAGAGATCAGGCAGGGCCAAGGGCTCAGGGAGAACTAAGTTTTCCAACTGAAGCTCACAGAATATTTTGGGGTCTCAGTGAAGGGTTCCAGGAGAAAATGCCAAAAAGTAATCTGGTCCTGATTGACATCCTTACTTATGGTGGGTTCTCAGAAGAAGTGTCTCTCCAGACACTTGATCCTGAGTGCCATTCCCATGTCACCTATCCTTCATCAAACCTCCTTCATGTTGGGAGGACATGAAGGAGGTTTGATGAAGGATAGGTGACATGTCCTAATAAGGACAGCAGTGCTGACCTCTGAAGGCCTCTGAACAGAGCCTGGAGGCTGAGATCTGTCCCCTGAACATAGGGTCCTGTGAGAGGGAGGCAGATGTGACTGTTGGCTCCAGATTCTATGGTCTCCTTCAGCAGAGGACTTCTGATTGAGAACGTCAGAATGTGGAGCTCACAAGTAAAATGCTCTCTTAAGATTTTTACAGAGGGAAAATTGAGAATATTGTATTACCTTAAAAAAGTTAAAAGAAAGAAGAAATCTCCATTAATTAAGTGTAGAGTAATAATAATTGTGGAGAAGATATAGCTGAGTTTCATAGAAAAATGAGAACTGAAGTGAGTCCCAGGCCCTGATTCAATTATTTTTGTTCTCAGAAAAAGAAGAGACTCAAGAGAAGAAGCGAAACATTCAAAGGTATGCTTCTTCTTATTTGATCGGAACACTCTAAAGGTGACCCATCATTCCCCTTCCATGAGGCCTCAGGTCCAAGACCTCTGAGGATGTCAGTTTTTAGCCACAGTCTCTCTCAGGAAACAAAGCCTCAGAGGAGAGAGACAGTGGTACCTTACACAATCCTCAGGGCCCCTACTGTGCTCATCCTGGTAATAAGTAGTGATGGACATGGGAAATGGGCGCTGCTTAATAGTTGACTATGTGAGGTTGAAGAAGGACTACAGGTTACTTTGAAGTCAGAACTTCTTTTTCCTGAAATTGTGCAATGTACTTTTATTTCTTGGGTGATCAGACCCATCTCTGAGGAAATTGCTGAATTCAATGCTTATACCTACTGGTTCAGAGCCTCTAATGGGATTAACTATGTGAAGAACTCCATCACTGAAGCCACACACATAAAAGAATTCTTAATGATTATTGCTCCAGTTGGACTTTGTCTTCAAAATTCTTGGCGGGTTTCCAACCTGGATATTAATAAGCTTTTCCTATAAAGGGATCCCTGTGTGATCACTGTGTACAAACATTCCTTATGTATAACCCACTGTCCTGGTTTTCCAGGTCCGAGAACGAGCCAGAAAGAAACACAGGAGCTGAAGAAGCTGTTTTCTGTTATAACAAGGTGATTACTCATTTCTTTTCCTTCATTCCTAGTCCCTTTCTCACATGTTCTATGCATTCCCCAGAGATTCAGTACAGCATGGCCTTCTCACAGGGAGGGGGACCCCTAGCAACAGGTATGTGAGTGAAGGCCTTGGGAAGTGCTAAAGAGTGTGTTGTGAGGTGAAGGATATGGGTAATGTGAAGGGGGTAGGAGGTTTCACTCACAGGACTGCAGACCTCCTTTTCCTGTATGGTCCTTGTTACAGCTTTGTACTTTGTGTCCCTTACAGCCCCCTGGGCCAATATCAGGATAGAGACAACTTGCAGCAACTGTTACGTCCAGACAACCTCTGTAAGATGTTTAATGAGGTCAGTCATCTGCTATCTCTGGCACCCTTGGAAGATGTTGCAAGTATTCAGACACCTTTGGATTCCACAGGTTATGTGAGAAAATCATCACCTTCCAAATTCCCTGCTCTCTCCTCAGTCCCAGGAGGGGAACTATTGCCAGCCTCTCTGTTGAAGCTTTCTCCACCTTCCTCATTCTCTCTTCCCCCTAACAAGGTCATGCCCTCAGCTGACCTTCTCTCACCTTCCCCATTGAGTGACTCTCTGCCACCAGAGCCTCTTCCTCCCTTGGACTCCAAGGCCACAGAAGACACTTTACCACCCCCATCACTTTCCCTCCCCCCTCCGCCACCACATCCCACTCAGGAAACTGACACTCTTCTACCACAAGATGCCACTCTGCCTGTGGTGAGCAGTCCTGCTGGCTTGTCCACTTCTGTTCCAGTGGGAGGCATGGACCATTCCAGGTCAGAGGCCCCTGCCAAGAATGTGCTGTCTTCCAATTTGGCACCAGATAGTGTAAAAAAGCAATTTCTCGCCTTCCGTTCTGAGAACTTATCTGGGGGAGACACTGTAGCCTACTGTGTGGAGACTCCTAACATCTGGTTTCTGCCCCCCGCTGTCCTGACATGCCTGGAGAGACAAATCAAAAAGAGGGGTGATGTCCTCAAGTGGAAAGAAAAGGAAAAGAAAGCAGAATCTTTTCCAAAACAACATCAGCCAAATTACCAAAAATTTAATTCAAAGAAAAGGTCAGAGTCAGTTGCTGATCAGCAGGACTCAGCCATCTCTCTTCTTTCTTGGAATGAAAAAGGCAAATCAGAGGAACCACAGGTGGATCAGCAGTCCCCTTATCCTAAGAGCTTTGACGACCATTTACAGAAAAACTACACCCAGCTTTTCTATGGTGTCCCATCTCTACACCCCAAGTCCCTGAGCCCTAGTGAACCAGCTTCAGGTGATTATTCCTCAGCTTTTGTCTGCTTCAATACAGCATCCAATGACTCCACAGCCCACAAATCCCCAGTCCTTATTTATACCCCACCTGTGTTCTTGCCTGTGAGCCAACCTCAACCCTTGCCCAAGACCTCTTCCCAACCTCAACCCCAACATCTCTCTCCTGAACATGCCCATACCCAGCTTCAGCCTCAATCCCCACTCCCAATTCTGTCACCTCCTAAAAACCAGTTTAGGATCTGTGGAGTGCGTGATCTTGGACCCAAGAATGAGGCACTATGTCTGCTGCCATCTGAAATTCATGACCTCGAATACAATGTGTTACAAAAAACACAGGAAAGTCTTTGGGGTTTACCCTCTGTGGTCCACAAATCCCAGGAGGACTTTTGTCCTCCAGCTCCCACCATTGTGTTGGTTAACCCATCCTCCAAAGCTCATGTTGCAATCTCCATCCTTCCTGGAAATTATCCCCTCTCTGAAGATGTTCAGAAGAAACTAGACCACCACCTTCGAAAGAGGCGTATCCAACACTTGTGGGGCCTGCCCCGCAGAGTCTATGCATCCCTGTCACTGATGCGTCCTCTTGAAAAAATTCCTGAGACCTCTGAGTCAAAGAGCAGTCATGGGCTCTCAAGAAACTCTTTGGATAAGAGTCAGAACATCAAAGACATAAATAAGGGGGGCTCGAGCCAACCCAGAAACCTCCATGAACTGAGCTCAGGAATGCTTCCCCTAAAGATGGGAGTGAGGAAGGCACAGAGAGATGGTATCAAGATTGAGCAAAATCGTCATGTGCTGAGTGACCGAGATAATGTTGTGGGGTCTTCCTCAAGGAAGGACCTAGAATGTCACTTGCAGAGTCCATCAGGTGGAACTCCAAGTACCTCAATGGTGAATCCACTTCAGAAACAACTTGAAAATGCTTTGAACTCCCACCTGAGCAAGAAGTTTCAGGAAATCAATGAGGGTCAGATTCCTGACACTGTGCATAGATCATGGCATTCTATCAAGTTGGCATTGCCTGTAACTGAGAAATCCACCAGACAAACTATTCACAAACCATTGGCACCAACCAGGTCAGACAGCTCTGTCAATACTACCCAGGCTATTTCCTTCCTCGATGCTGGCAAGAAAAGGATGATGGAAGACCACATTACACTCTTTCATAAGAGGTTGATATATGGCCTTCCCAACAGGGTTCAGGAATCCCTAGAGATCTTTAATGAAAAAGATTCACATCACTTCTTTTCTCACTCCAAGTTTCCTTTTTCTGCCACCCGTATTTCTGGGGTAAATTCTAAACAGAGCATGTCCAAGACCCATGGAGGAAGATCTAATACTTTTCATGGAGACAAAGAGAAAACCAAAAATGCAACTCAAAGTCTAGATCGTCCTCTCCTTGCCACCTCAGTCATGGTCAAGAAAGAACAGGTGATCCTGACACAAACAGTCTTTGAGATCAAGCATGAGCAGGTAGAGGACCTTCGAAGAATAAAGCATGGCAAACCATCTGTTCTGCCCCAGACACAGAGCATTATAGGCAAAGCTTATCAGAAACCACCTGTAGCAGCCAATAGATGCAGCCCAAAGCTGCCCATGAAGCAAGCTGGGGTTGGACCTCAGGAAATAGGACCTAAGAGACTGAGTTCCAGCTACAGTGTAGCAAGGCCTCAGGGCAATAGGATGCCCTGGGGAAGTTCTTCCATGTCCAAGATATCTGAGAAATCCAGGGAGACATTGAAGGCACAGGAGCAATATGCTTGTCAATCACAACCTCCCACTGTCTTGACAACCAGAAAGCCAGAAAGCTCCCCAGTGTCAGATGTCTATACTCCTGGAAATTCCCCCAAAATATCAGTTAGAGACCCTGGATTGTCACACCTTAACAACCCATTGTTTGGTGAGTTAATGGCTAAAATGAAGAAGGGGGAACCT
This sequence comes from Ictidomys tridecemlineatus, assembly GCF_052094955.1. Classification (NCBI taxonomy): domain Eukaryota; kingdom Metazoa; phylum Chordata; class Mammalia; order Rodentia; family Sciuridae; genus Ictidomys; species Ictidomys tridecemlineatus. The sequence goes on along the minus strand of NC_135480.1, from coordinate 129,975,981 downwards.
AGCCAAAAGCAAGGCCATAGCAAAGGTATACCCCTTGTTTCAAATAGCTTGACTTCCAAGACCTTCCTTAAACATGACCAGGGCGCTTCCTGCAAGAACATGGCAGTTTCCCAGGTCCTGAATGTCCACCTCGACAACACACAGACTAGCATGAAGCATGGGCAGGGACCCTGGGTCTCTAAGCTTGACTTCCACAAAAGCCAAGATAAGACCTGCCCAGCAACTGCTAAGACAATGACCCCTCCAGGACCCAAAACACGGGAGCTTGGTGGAGGGGATGCAGGGTTGGGCACATGCCAACCCAGAAGGAGGAGCCACCACCCTCAAGACAGAACATTAGAGCAGACATTTGGGAGCAAGTCCTACTCAGCCCAGTCACTGAAGGGACCAGCTCCTCCTGAAAGCCTCATAAACAAGATGAAGAACTTTTTTCAATGGCCTTACTCTAACATAAAAGGCAAAAGGCAAGGATTCCAGGAAAAGGGCAGTTCCCCATCATCACCTGTGCAGGACAGAGGCCTACTCCAAAGGAGAGCTACCTTTACTGGGAATACTGACAACCCCAGAATCATGAGAGATGGTGAAAATGTCCTGGGGGAGAAACATGCACACTGGCATGGAATCAATGTCACCTGCCCCCAAGAGCCACATTTGTCCCCTGTTATGTCTGGAAAACTCAGCCCAAGGCAGTATTTGAGGTCCAGGCAGAGTTTGTCCAAGTGCATCCCTTCAATTTCAAGGCTCCTTGCTCTAAAATAACAAGGATCAACTCCATGCCCCACAGGGATCCAAAGACTCATTCAAGTCTCACCTGTGGGCATCAAGTGGGCCAGTTGTCTCTGGTTGCCCCTTTCTGTGCTGAAGCCATTTTGGTTATTATTCCCTACTTTGTAAAGAGAAACTTCTTATCCACCATTTGAAAGAAGGAATATTTCCTTTCCTATAATTATCCCTGAAGGAAATACTGAATGTCCCCAATAAATGTTCTTACAAGAGTTTTCTTTTCTTTGTATTGTGTTGAATGCATGGTAGGGGGTAACCCCATTGGTTGTGGTTACAGAAAGAAAAAAGTCAGCTTAACCCTTGCCTGTATTTGCTTCTGCAAGGTGACAAGTTCCCTAGAGCTCTTCTTGAAGGTATGTTACTTGCCCTTGAATCCCCTCCCCTCCCTTGTGAAGTTGGAGGAGGTGGCAGTTTCCAACCTCTTAGTTTTGCCTTAATGGCACTGTATGGCTGTCCACACTTTCCCCCTTAATTGATCAAGAAGAGAGAAGTACATTTTCTTAGAATAAAATGACTTAATCATTCATTTTTTAAATAAAATTTGTCACCAATCAGCCTGTCACTGGTGCGTGACCCTTTCCTGGGGGCATTTAGGGCATTGCCAAAGTGGATTCAAGCAAGCTAACAGAACATCTGGGAAAAGAGGAGGTGCTGCTTAAGAACCTGTCACATGGGCATGGTAATGTATTTTAGAAGCATACTGTTATCTTGCCATTGAGGTTCCCTTACTGGAAAATCACCTAAGGCAAATGGTCCTTGTCGTCCCTCTTCCTGAATATTTCAATTTGCCTGGTCTGTTGTTGATAGTTTTGTAGATTAAAGGGTTCTCTGCTGTCCCTGCCTACAAGTCTCAGTGTTAGCTTTATTTTACCCTAATTGATATTCATAACACTGAGACTTGTAGGCAGGGACAGCAGAGAACCCTTTAATCTACAAAACTATTAGGGTAAAATAAAGCTAAGAGTAATGAAATGATATCTTAGGGTGAGTGGGAAAGTAAGAAAAACATGCACAGAGAGTAAAGAATGACATTGTTGGTGGAAGAGAGGTTTATGCCCCATCATTACCACATCCTGACCCTGGCATCTTCTTGCATTTCCCAGTGTGAATCTGTCAGTGTTTCTCTGAGGCTTTTCAGGGTACTGCAGAGCTTATGTTGTACTGGCAGAAGTAAACAAGGGGCTCTTCTTTACAAGAAGACAGCTGATTGGTTGAATACAGACATGTCATCCTTACCTTTAGGGAAGGTGCCATTGGTACATTATTTCTACCCATGCTAATGAAATGATATCTTCGGGTGAGTGGTAAAGTAAGAAAAACATGCACAGAGAGTAAAGAATGACATTGTTGGTGGAAGAGAGGTTTATGCCCCATCATTACCACATCCTGACCCTAGCATCTTCTTGCATTTCCCAGTGTGAATCTGTCAGTGTTTCTCTGAGGCTTTTCAGGGTACTGCAGAGCTTATGTTGTACTGGCAGAAGTAAACAAGGGGCTCTTCTTTACAAGAAGACAGCTGATTGGTTGAATACAGACATGTCATCCTTACCTTTAGGGAAGGTGCCATTGGTACATTATTTCTACCCATGCTTATAACAATATGCAAGATATTGCCCTTATGAGGATGAGAATGCCACCATTGATCTTCCTGGGCTGGATGGAGCCATGATATATCTATCAGATCACTTTGAGCTCCTGATCCCACAGTGAATGCTGAAGTATGCACCAGGTTTACAGATTTTCACCTGCTTACTACAGACCTGTATGGAATGCTTTTTTGTTGTTCAAAACTACACACATACCTACTTTTACAGTAGTTGTCTGGAAGGAAGGTGCAGACTTGAGTCTCAAAATTGAGTTTCGTAGGGAATATTTGAATAGGTTTTCCAGGAAAAATTGTGAATTCTGGTTGGCAAAATCAAAACAAAAACTGTCTATCACAGCATCCTTTTAATCTACTAGAGTATATTCTTTGTCAGAATTCAAAGCAGTGTTCAAAGCTCAGAGTTGCAGAAGGCATAGAGATTTTGTGGAGTCCCTGGGATAAACAGATAAGGAGTTGGTAGAGGAACTGGAAAATCACTGTGTATGGACTAGTTAATAAACTGGTCTTTGATCCATATTGTCCTACCTTAGGATTCTAACCTTTGGTCCAGTTTAATTATTGACACACTTATAGAATTTATCACCAGAAAAACATCATCTGAGAAAACAAAACCATCCCCCTATCTTTCTAGTTTATGCTCTTAAATTCTGAGGTGTCAAAATTTTTTCCATTTCTCATTCTGTCCACAAAGGTCTTCATTCCCTTCCTCTTCATCATAGAATTGTCTATCAAGTAACCAACATTAATAAAGCTCTAGTCCACCTGAACCTCATCCCATACATTTAATCCTCCTTGTCTGGGAAAATCCCATCTCTCTGCTTTTCCCATGGATGCCTTCCTATAAGTGATGGATCACTACTGGATTCAATCTAACAGGCTTACTGTCACCACAGTGAAGTCATAGTTGGTTGCGTACTATGTGGAAATAATTCACTTACTTATTCCCCAAATAATTATGATATACTTACTCTCAATAAACAAAACTCATGAAACTTAGGTAACTATTCCTTAGTCCATTCTCTCATGACACATTTATTCCAACTCTCTACAGTTTCTTCAAAGTGGGGTCACCTCTACTTGTTGAGTCAATGTTCTAGACTCAAAGTTCATAGAGGTACTAGAAGCCATCAAATGGAATTTGCATAAATAAACTTTTAAAAAATACTCTATGCATCCCCCCCCCATTTTATATTTCATCCTGTTATACAGAAAGAAATTTTCTTCCAAGGGCCTAACCTAAAAGGAATTCCTGAAGTATCTGTATTGAGGAACAGCTCAACTCCAGTTTATGGACTAAACACATCCCTGCCAGCTATTCTTATTGGCTCCTCCCTCTTGTCATATGGAAATTAATGTTACTTTTTAAAAGCTTTTTATTACAAAAATGTTTAAAGATATTCAAAAGCAGATAGACCCATATAACCATTTTTATAGCTACCACTCAACTTTTGTAATTATCGATTTGGCATCTGTGATGTACCCCATTTTTACACTATGAAGCAAAGTGCATTTAACTATCTCATTATTCATTCCAGATGATAAGCTGTGTATCCTTTTTCAATGTTCTCACAGTCTTTTGATAGCACATTAAGAACATACCTGTCCATGTACAGGTGTGTTAATAAACTGGTCTTTTTTTTCCATTGGTTATGAAAAACAGATTTATGGATTTTGACAATGCATTCTTCTCCTTTATTCATCCCTGAGAAGTCAATTGAGCAAATACCTCACTATAACAGTAATCTTATGAATTAACTGTACAATATGTCAATCCCTTAATCACATAGTAACTATCACATGAAACAAGTATAGGCATAAAAAAATTGAACTTCTGGATAAAAACTATTTACAAGAAAACAGTTCTTGTCACTCATTGACAGTGATTGTTTCCATTTAATCCAGCAAACTAAATATATTTATTTCATCTCTTTCATATAACAAAATGCTCAACATCATGAGTCATCAGGGAAATGCAAATCAAAATCATTAGATAACTCTTCACACCTGCTAGGATGGCTATAATGCCTATCAGGAAGTATGTGAGAATATGTGGAGAAATCAGAAAGTTGTATTCATTGCTGGTTGGAATGCAAAATGTAATACTTTTGGAAGATAGTCTGTCATTTCTTCAAGATGACCAACACAATTGACCCACAACCTAGTAATTCTACTCCTATGTATATTCCCAGGAGAAATGATATTATATATCCACATAGTAACTTATGCATGCATATGCATAGGACTACTCATAATATCCAAAAAGTGAAAAAACACAAATATCCATAAACCAATGAATGAATAGACAAAATGTGGTATGTCCATATAATGGAATTATTCAATAACAAAAGTATTCATACATAGTTCAATGTCGGTTAAATGTAAAAACAAAACTATTGATACATGGTACAACATGGATGGATAGTGATATCTTGATCATTTGTGAGGCAATTAAATGTCCAAATTAGGGAGATGTATAGAGACAGAACATAGATTAATGGTTGTACAGAGTCAAGGGGAAAACGTGCAAGAAGAGTAATAGATAAATGGTGGGAGACATTGAAATTCTGAAAATATTTAAAAATTGACCCTGGTGATAGATGCACAACTCTAATGATCATACTAAAAATCATTGTATTACATACTTTACATTGGTGAATTTTATGGTATGTGAACTATATTTCAATAAAATTTTTAAAACAGTAAATGATCTTTAAAGATTGTTTCCAGATGACAAAAAAGGGATAGGAAGCCAGGCATGGTTGTGCACCCTATAATCCCTGCAATTTGGGAGGTTGAGGCAGGAGGATTACAGGTTCAAGACCAGCTTGAGAAATTCCAACATGGCGGCGGGCACAGAGAGATCAAGTCTCTGACCTCTTCAGCTGTGTGGGCATAGGGAGTCCTAAACAATCTAAATTCTGTTTGCTCAGGATCACTAGTCAATGCTGAGCTGACATGGATCTGGGGCGAGCAGTCTGGACCTCTCAGAACACACACTGAGCCCGGATCGGCTGAATTCAAGCTCCCGTTCGCCTGCTTCCCACAGACAAACAGCTGTGACTCAGCACTAATCCATCCAGCTGAAAGAACGGTCAGCCCTTCTGATCCTATGGAGGCAAATCCCAACAGAGCCTTCATAGGTAGTGGCCACAGTTTTGAAACAGGGCTTGGGAGAGAAAGTAAGGACCCACCCGTTGCATTGGTCACCTGGCAAAGGGAAAGGAACTGTCGCCATTTGCAAGAGATACCGCCATGGCAGAGAACTGACGTCACCAGACTGTGGCGGAGGAGATAACTTCATTGAAACCTGCGGCTACATGTGTGTAATTCACTAGCCTTCCCTCTCCACACATCGGGGAAAACTTAAGGGTCCCTCCCAGCTCTCCAGTGAGCACGATAGCCAGACCAAGGGAATCAGATGTGGTGCGGGACCCACATCGCGGAACTCCTGGCTACAGCTCCCACCAGTGCTGACAACTGAGCTCTCTTGCACCAGCTACCGGGGGCTGGAGTGCAAGTGAAATTCGCTGAGGATTCTCAGCCCCAAGCTCTACAAACTTAGGGTCTGAGGGAATGGCAAACATGGAGAGTGTGCCCAGTCATTCATGACAACAGGGCTCCCGGGAGCAGCAGACCTGGCGTGTCGCCAGTATTGTGGTGAGCAGCACCGGTGAGAGGGGCCTGGCTAGAGGAAAATTGGGGAAGTGACTAGACACAAGAGGAGGCCCTAGGCACTCAGGATTGGAGACTCGCCCAGGCTGGGAGGAGGAGCTGCTTCACAGTGATTGGTTCCCACGTATTGACAGGAGAAGCTTGGCCTTGTGGGCACAGGGCCACCTACTGGAACAAAAGTTAATCAAACTCTAAGACTGCATTTATTAGTTTTTTTTTCCCTCTTTTTTTTGATTTGGGTTTTTTCTTTCATTTTCATTTTCATTCTTGTTGTTTTTTTAATTTTTTTTCATTTTTTTAAAACTTTTCTTCTAACTTTAATTTTTATTTTTTTAATTATTATTTTTTTAAAAAAAATTTTCTTCTTTTTTTATTTCCTATTTTTTTCTTCTTTTGTCTTTTCAGTTATTTTCAATTTACTTATTCCCGCTTCCTTGAATTCTACCTGCTTACTCTCATTCTCTTTAGTGACTTCTTCCCTTCCCTTCTAATACCTTTCCTCCCAAGCATCAAATAAATTTATAGGAGTAAACAGTAACTCAGCAGTAAAACAGAACAAGAAGTAACATGAGCAGCTTCAAAAAGCAAGGAAGAAAAGGAGTACAAACAATGCAGGACAGCCTAAATATTCAGGAGGACCTACAGTCATCAGAAAAATGGTCATATAAAGAATTCAAGGAACACCGTAGACAGATGGAATGGAATCTTAAAGAGGCTATGAGACAGCAAATTCAAGCAGCAAAAGAGCACATTGAGAATGAATTACATAAACAGATAAAAGAAGAAGTTAGGCATCTTTATCAGGAGATAGAGATTATAAAACATAGTCAAATAATAATTCTAGAAATGAAGGAAATGATACACCAAATTAAAAACTCAATTGAGAGTATCACTAACTGAGTGGAGGAAGTAGAAGCCAGAACGTCAGATGATGAAGACAAAATATATCATCTTGAAAAGAGTCTAGCCAACTCAGAAACACTGGTAAAAAATCACGAGAAAAACATCCAAGAGTTATGGGATAACATAAAAAAACCAAACTTACGAGTCATCGGGATAGAAGAAGGTACAGAGATTCAAACCAAGGGAATGAGTAACCTGCTGAATGAAATAATTACAGAAAACTTTCCAGAAATAAAAAAAGAAAGAGATATACAAATTAAAGATGCATACAGGACACCGAGCACACAAAATCACAGTAGACCAACACCAAGACACATTGTTATGAAGATATCCAATATACAGAACAAAGAGAAAATATTAAAAGCTACAAGAGAAATGAGGCAGATTACATTCAGAGGTAAACCAATAAGGTTAACAACGGATTTTTCATCACAGACACTGAAAGCAAGAAGGTCATGGAACAATGTTGTTCAAACACTGAAAGACAATGGATGACAACCAAGAATTCTGTATCCAGCAAAATTATGCTTCAGGTATGACAACGAAATAGAAATCTTTCATGATAAACAAAAGTTAAAAGAATTTGCAGCCAGAAAACCAGCATTGCAAAGCATTTTGAGCAAAAAACTACACGAGGAAGAAATGAAAAACAATAACCAATCCATCAGTGGGAAGTGCCTCAGTAAAGATGGAGGGCGGGGAAAAGCTAATCATGGAGAAACAAACTAAATTTTTTTAAAAAAAAAAGATAAATAATCAAACATGGCTGGAAGTACAAACCAAATATCAATAGTAACTCTAAATGTTAATGGCTTAAACTCTCCAATAAAGCGACATAGGCTGGTATCATGGATTAAAAAAAACAAATCCATCAATATGCTGCCTCCAGGAGACACATCTGATTGGAAAAGACATACACAGGCTGAAGATGAAATGATGGGAAAAAATATACCACGCACATGGTTCTCGTAAGCAAGCAGGGGGTGGCCATCCTCATATTGAATAAAATCGACTTCAAGACTAATTTAATCAAAAGGGATAAGGAAGGACATTATATACTGTTAAAAGGAACTATTCACCAACAAGACATAACAATTATCAATATTTATGCACCAAATAATGGTGCTACGACATTCATAAAACAAATTCTCCTCAAGTTCAAGAATCAAATGGACCACAACAGAATAATTATGGGTGACTTGAACACACCTCTCTCACCATTGAACAGATCTTCCAAACAAAAGTTGAATAAAGAAACTCTAGAACTCAATGCCACAATCAATAACCTAGACTTAACTGACATATATACAATATATCAACCATCATCAAATGGATATACTTTTTTCTCAGCAGCACATGGATCCTTCTCAAAAAGAGACCATATATTATGCCATAGGGCAACCCTCAGTAAATATAAAGGGGTGGAGATAATACCATGCATTTTATCTGATCATAATGGAATGAAACTGGAAATCAATGATAAAAGAAGGAAGGAAAAATCCTACATCACATGGAAAATGAACAATATGTTACTAAATAATCAATGGGTTATAGAAGACATAAAGGAGGAAATAAAAAAATTCTTAGAGATAAATGAAAATACAGACACAACATATCGGAATCTATGGGACACAATGAAAGCAGTTTTAAGAGGGAAATTCATCGCCTCGAGGTCATTCCTCAAAAAAAGAAAAAACCAACAAATAAATGAGCTCACACTTCATCTCAAAGGAAGAGCAAAACAACAGCAAATGTAGCAGGAGGCAAGAAATAATTAAAATCAGAGCAGAAATCACTGAAATTGAAACAAAAGAAACTATTGAAAAAATTAACAGAACTAAAAGTCCAAGTCCAAATTCTTCTTTGAGTCTCAGGCAAACTCTGAGCTATGAACCCCTACAAAAATAAAAAATAAAAAAACAAGTTAAGTATGTCAACATAAAATAGCACAGGGTAAACATCCCCATTCCAAATAGAGAAATAGGAGAATACCAAGGATGAAAGCTAGCTGAGAACATGTTAAATCCTGTAACTATGTCCAGCATCTCAGGCACCTGTTGGTATTTCATGTAAGCTTCATAAGACTTGAGCATACTGACTTTATGGCCTTGCTGGATGAAACCCACTTGGTCACACTCTTGGGCTGGCTCCACTGAAGCTTTCCTCAGCAGATATTCCTGGTATCTTGGTATCTCTAAATTATTGAGGTCTTCATTGCAGCTTCATTTTCACTCTTATAGCTTCATATAACATCTTCTCAGGAACTATCTGAATGAGTTCCATTCTAGCCACACTTTTCCTGGCCTCCAAGGCCTTCATTTGAAATCTTGGTGGAACCCACAACTCTTGCATTCTTTATGCCTGCAAAGCCAGCAACACCATATGGATGATGCCAAGATTCACTGCCAGACCAAGCAGTGGTTAGGCCCCCTTGAGCCCAGATATAACAGCTTGGAGTAACTGGATAGTTGAACAAGGTGAAATGAATCCTGAGGAATAAACAAGGGCACCTAGGTGCTCTCTTGTCAAATGAAATATTCATACTTTTATGCCTTTGACCATGGAAGAAGTAGTGTCTCACTGATAGGGTATCAACCTGAGACCCATCAAGACATCTTTCCTGTTGTTACAGTGCAAAATATTTGACTTATTTTTAAAATCCCTTTAGCAAACTTATCCAACAACTTCTGCTTCCCTCTCTCTTTCTTGGAAAGAACTTTACATATTTTTTCCTTTTCTGGTCAAACTGCAAGGTTTTCAAAAAAATCTTTCTGCTCTGATTTCCCTCCCAATTCTCTCACTAAAATCTGTCTAAAACCATCTAGCATTACCCTTGCCACAGCCTGAATGTTGTGCTGCCTTCACATTTTATCTGCCAGATAAACTAGTTCATTACCTTTAAACATGGCCTCACACAAAATACCAGTGCACAGACCAAATGTAGACAAGTTCTTTGCCCAAATATATTAATGGTGTCTAGTTTAATTATTAATAGAGTCCTCATTTCCATCAGACACCTCATGAGCACAATCTTTACTGATTGCATTCTTATCAGCATTCTGGCCTTCTGAATTCCCACCAAACTCTCCCATTAAACTCTGTTACACTACTCTAAACCTTTTCTGACATCATGATCAGATATAACTAAAGCAATGGCCCTACTCCCAGTACCAATTTTCTATTAGTCAGCTTTCTATCCCTGTGACAAAACCCCTGAGAAAATCAACTTAAAGGAGGAAAGATTTATTTTGTTTGTTTCAGAGTTTCAATTCATGGTCCTTTGACTCTGTTGTTTCTGGGCCAGTAGTGAGGCAGAAACATCATGGCAAGAGAGTGTGTTAAAGCAAAGCTACTAACCTCAGTAGCAGAAAGCAAAGAGAGAAAGCCAGAAAAGTCCAGGAACAAAATATAGTCTTCAAAGGAATGACTCAGTGACCAATTTCTTCTAACTAGGTTCCACTTCCTAAAGTTTCCACCAGCTTCCAATATGTCACTAGGTGGGGACTAAGCCTGAAATACATGAGCCTGTGGGGGACATTTCAGATCCAAACTAAAACTGCCATACTGCAGAAACAAATAATTTGCAAGATTTAGTCATTCAGCACTCAAAATTAAAAGAACCAATTTGCTCTTTGACTCCAAATATTTCATTCATCAGACAGTCTTCCCAAGTCTATGTTCTAGTCTCCATCTCTCCTGGCCATTATTATAGCAGCACTGAAGTCCATGATATCTTGTAGCTTAATGTTCCAGAAAGATTAATCCCATGCTATTACCTCTGAGCCCATAGTAATCTAGGATTTATAGGATTGAAGGAACCTTAGTGAAAATCAAGAGAAACAACTCAGCACAACTGCAGACATAATAATTTGCTATTAAATGTCCCCCAAGGGTTATGTTCTAAAGGCTTGGTTGTTAGTTTGTGGAACTACTGGGAGATGGCAAAGCCTTTAGGAGGTGGGGCTTAATAGAAGGAAATTAAGTCATTGGGATACTTTTGAAGGTGATATTGGGGACCTGCTCCCTTCTTCTCCCTTCTTTTCTTCCCAGCCACCATGAGGTGAGCATCTTCATGCACTTCCCACCATGTTATTTTGCCTTGCCAAAGGCCCAAAGTGGAATTATCAGACAACCATGGACTAAAATCATGAGCCAAAATAAATATTTCCTCCTTATAAATTGATAATTACAGGTATATTCTCACAGTGATTTTTAAAAAAATTGACTAACTTGCAACCCTCTGAACTTCAGGACTACAGGATCAAGTATCTAGGAAAGATAGAAATGATTCACCAGGAAGTTTCCATCAGAGGATCCCAACAAAGCTTCAGGTAAGAAGGGGCATCGCAAAGACTCTTGTGCATATCCTGAGGAAGTGCCCAGTATATAATGCATCAATGGTCTCAGAATGTTTTCTAGTGAAGGGTTTGAGGCTGTCTGAGTCAAAAAGTGACTGGGTACATAACTCAAGAGATGACTCAAAATGAATTACCATGTTTCTCAAGGAGGAACTTAGATTAGGATTAAATACATATCCTTCTCACATTTATGCAGGATTTCTGGCAGATAACCGTGGACAGGATCCCAACAGCTATGTGTCTTTAATGACTTCCTGAGGACAATAATTGCCTTCTCTGAAAAAAGAAATTTGACACCCCTGTTGGGTAGGATCTATTACCATATTACCATTCTGGAACTTTCCTTCATTACAAAACATAACAGACGTTAAAAGCCAAAATTCTAAGGTTTCCAGTGAGTCAGAGATGGAGTTGTCCCCTAAAGGTTTTTGAATCTATAAAATTCCATTATGTTGAGAGAAGCTAAAACATGGCCTCTTCCTTAACTGACTTTTCTTCATCTTATAACCATAATTTGGGGGTGGGGAAACAAAACCCCTTAGGCAAAACACTAAAGATTTTCATAGAGACAAGAAGGTGCAAAAACATTAGTTCCCTGTCTGGATCATCCCTCTGCCATCACATCTTTGGGCAAGGGAGGACTGAGACAGTTGTCATCTGATACAGATCATTAGCTTACAGAAAACTTCCAGACAATTGAGGATGTCACAGACTCTTTTTGCCCTGCATACATAGCATCATAAACAAATTAAGAAAGAAAAAGACTGTACTAGCCAATAGCTAGAGCTTAAAGCAGCCAAGAAGGCTAGAATGAGAAATATATGAATCAAAGGGTGAAATTAGAATATAAGTGCTTATGTTCCATAGAATATAAGTGCTTCAGAAAAAAAGAATGACGGGGAAGAATTCAAAACATTTTTCAACATACAACATATCCAGGCAGATATTCAAGGCCTTTGGGCTCTATATCTCTTCAATCACAAGATAGTAGTATCCTGACAACCAGGAAGTTGGGAAGCTCCCAAATGACAAATATGTATGTCAGTAATGTAGAAAAATACCTTGACCACTGAACATGCTCCACCAAGAATATCCATTCTTGAAGATCTTATATTATCAGACCTTAAATAAAAGCTATCTAGTGAATTAAAATTTAAACTGGAAACTTGAGTCACATAACTAGGCTCTCCCAGCAACTCGTCCCTTCCTTCAGACAGCTTGACTTCTGATTCCTCACTGACTCACTTCCACATCATCTCCAGTGGGGAACTGACAGCTTTCCAGAAACTGAATGTCAACCTGGATGACTCAGGGATTAACACACTGCAAAGCAGGCACCCAGGGTCCCTAAGCAAGTCTTATGCAAGTGCCAGGATAAGCTTCTGACCAGCTGAGAGTAGAGTGAGCCCTCCAGGATGCAAAAGAGTAAAATACAGAGGTGAGAACTCAGGGTTACAGTCATCCAGAGCCGTAAGGAAGAATAATCCTGCAGAGAACAGAAAAGAGAAAGAGGATTCGAAGTCCTTGTCACAGAATTAAACATTTTTCTCCTGAAAGTTTTAGACATGCATTGGGGCAGGAAAGATGGTGGACTGACATGGACATCATTACCCTAGATACACATATGACTGCACATATGGTGTGATGCTACATCCACTACATTAGTACAACCAGAGAAATGAAAACTTGTGTTGCAATAGGGTACAATGAATCAAAATGCATTCTGCTGTCATATATATCTAATTACAATAAATAAATAAATTTTCCAAAGAAAGAAAGTAAAACGCATCTAGCTATGACTTCCAAAAAAAAAAAAAAAAGACACAGTAGGTTTTTTGTTTTGTTTGTTGGTTGGTTGGTTGGTTTACTCTGGCTGTTGTTGTTTTCCAGCAGGTCAAAAACAGGACAAGATAGTGCCCTAAAAAACATAAGTTCATCCAGCCATAAGTTTGTGCATTCCTAAGATTGAGTTGGAAGTAGAGCATTAATTATGAGCTATCAGCCTCCTGAAGCCCATGAGCTCAAGGTACTCTTTGAGAAGATCCTGAAACAGAAACTGGCACATAGGAATGTGAGGTCTTGGAGTTGAGCCAGCAGAAGGAGGAACTGCACAATCCTAGGCAAAGCCTAAGTAGGGACAACCTTTCAACTATGGGACTGATTCTGACCCACAGCAAGTGAAGGAAGAGGAAGGGTCAAGTCCCTGCTCCTGCAACCAAGAAATTGTCTGTCCTGGCTCAAGTTGTCTTACAAATGTTAGGTGGATGAGAGACAGTGTCAGACTCCCAGAGAATATGTCAGGTATTACTTCAGAGTCATCAGTCATCGAGTTTCCCTTCACTCCATGGAGCCTGTGTCCCATTCAAGCTTCCCCTGTATTCACATATGCCAGGAGCCCCTAAATGTTCTCCCACTTGCTGAAGACACTGGGTTCTGAGATTTGACTATTGTATGCAAACAGAACATATTACTCCTGTACTTACAAGAAGTAGAAATTTCCCCCAAGGGGATAATCTAGTTCTTGAGATAAAAGCCTCCAAGTGTTCATAATACATGCTCTGATGAAAATAATTTCTCTTTAAGAAACCCTTTTTTGACATTGCCAGTAAATATTATTTCTAATATATGGTAGTATTCCCTGTGTTCTGCACTGGGGTAAGAATTTTATGTATCCAGAACTGTTTCCTAAAAAGACAAGAATTTTGGTATTTGTTTTGTTTTGTTTTGTTTTTTAACTCTGACTGCTATTTGCATTCTAAAAGATGATTTTTTTTAAAAAAATTCTAAAAGATGATCAGTCCATTGTAGGGATCCTGACAATGCCCTTCTTGTTTACCCTAGGTCTTTAACACTTCTCAGAATTAAAAAGCTCTATTTTTTCATTAAATAAAAAGTTTAAAATTTACCAGGCCTTTTCAATGTGGGGAAACCCTTAAAATTCAGACCTTGGCTCAAACCATCTTTTCACCTGCTCCCTCACTATCCTAAATATCAGCTGCAGGATGGGTCAGTTACTCTCTCATAATAGAGCCATAAATTGCCCTTGCTTCCTTATAACAAAGTTTGGGAATTGGAAGCAAGGTATTGGTTAGGTCCTGAGGTCAGTAGCAGGGACAAATCTTCCTCCTAGATCTCTTGGTAAGAAATAAATTTCACCTGCTGCTAGAGGCCATCCCTTCTCTGCCTCAGAAAGGTTAATGAAATAGACTATATTCTTTGCCTCTAACAAAAATGGAAAACAGGTGAAGGTCAGCCTATCCCCTTTCTCTGTCCTTTCTTGAACAATGGGAAGGACAGAACTTGCAGCTCTGAAGGAGGCCAGAGATATGAATATTTTCCTGAAGACAGTGGCTTACATTCATAAAATGCCCTCAAATCATAAATGGTGTTATACTGAATTACCTGGCCAAAATGTAACATAAATATTAACAATATTTGCAATGAAGAATATAAACAAAAAGTAAAGAGGAAATATAGGCATTTAAGATAATCTCTTAAATATATTGCAGTTACAAAGCAAGTAGAAAAATAAAATTACAGACTAATTAGAAAATAATTACAAGAGAGCATCACATGTAATGCTTTCTGGTAAATGGCAAAGATTATAATCAGGAAGTAAATCATTTGTTTAAACTTGTTACAAAAGGAGAAAATTGCTAGGAGCCACTGCAAAAGTATTACATTCATATGGAA
This sequence comes from Ictidomys tridecemlineatus, assembly GCF_052094955.1. NCBI lineage: Eukaryota > Metazoa > Chordata > Mammalia > Rodentia > Sciuridae > Ictidomys > Ictidomys tridecemlineatus. The sequence goes on along the minus strand of NC_135480.1, from coordinate 129,960,966 downwards.
ATTGGGCTCCTACTGTTCACCTAGGCCCATTTGGGGACTCAAGTTACAAGACTCCCAGAGAGTTCCCATTGGTTGGGGAAGGATGGTAGGAGGGTGTTCCGGGGGAAGTGGAGCCCCCCGTGTCCGGTAGGGACACACGTGTGTGTGGACCGGCTTGTTAGGGGGACGCACACGGCCTCTCACAAAATAAAACTTTGTTTCAGTTCCATCTGGCTTGTGTTTTTGTGCTCAGCCGGGTTGCAGGATCGCAAGCCGGCGTGCACTGACAGCGACCCGCGAAAGCGCCCAGCAGGAAGGCGGCAGGTGAAAACAGCAGCGGGCAGGAGCGGAGCCAAGGCTCACGCGGCCCCCGCCGTCCAGCCTGCAGCATTTTGGTGGCCCGTACGGGGAACGCCCAAAATTTATAGGTGAGTGATATCACTCGCCCCTAAGGAAAGGCGACAGAATGGGTATTTTTGTTTTGATTTATTCTGCTTTTATTTCAGGCTCTCTAGCCTTACAATTTTTTCAGGCGAATTGGGAAAAATGGTTGGCTCAAGGTTTTAAGTTATTCGGCCCTGAGAAAGAAAAAATTGATATAATCATTTTTCTCCTCTCCGTTTCTGTTTCATTCTGTTTTGGCTTTCTTCTATCCTACCTTATTGGGTTACGTTACCTTTATAGTAGATTAGAATCTAGTAAAAAACAAACCGAAAGACTGTTAAGTAAATTGTTAGAGGTCCAGGCTATGGCAGAAAACTTATTAGGTCAAGCAAAACAAAAGGTCCCTCAAGCTAGTCAGACAGAAGAAAATTTGAAGAAGGCAAGCTTAGGGAAAAAATGGCCCTCAGATAGGAGGCTAGTACTAACTCCGTTCCATCACCAGAGGGCGTAATTCAACCACAGCTTCACCTGTAGCTGAGCAGCCCTCAGTTTCCATAGGTGATGAACGGAATCCTGAGGCAGGACCCCAAAAGTTAGCATGCCCTGTAGTTGAGCAGGGAGAAGAAAGGGAACGAGTTTACCATGCCTTAGATTTCAAAATAGTAAAGCAATTAAAGGAAGCTGTACAAACCTACGGGCCTGCGGCTCCCTTTACAGTTAGAATGGTCGAATCTATTACCAGCTGGGACTTAACACCAGAAGATTGGGCTAGTGTGTGTCACTCTGTGCTAAATGGAGGACAATATTTATTATGGAAAATTGCCAATGAGGAATTTTGCAGGGAGACAGCTAGGCGAAATGCAGCAGCAGGTTACCCTGAAAGAGATACACAAATGCTATTAGGAAAAGGACCTTATGAGGGTCAGAGGCAACAGATTAGATATGATCCTGGCGTATACGCTCAGATCACTATAAATGCAATTAAGGCATGGAAAACTTTGAAGGGACAAGGGGATTTACAAGGTCAACTATCTAAGATAATACAAGGAGTTAATGAGCCCTACGCTGACTTTGTAGCTAGACTTATTGAAACAGCCTCTAAGACATTTGAAAATACAGAACAGGCAATGCCATTTATAAAACAACTGGCTTATGACCAAGCAAATCGTTGCTGCAAAGAGGTCATTAGACTGTGGAAACATGAAGATTTAAACACATATATTGAATTATGTAGCGACATTGATGAACAAGGACAAGTCATGGCAGCTGAAGTAAGACAGGCTTTAGATACCAAGCCAAAAACATGCTATAATTGCAATCAGAAAGGACATTTTAAAAGAAATTGCCCCATAGGAGGAGGGTTTAACAAAGCTAGGTATCAAAGGAGTAGAATCCCGGGTATTTGCCCACGATGCCATAGAGGGAGACATTGGGCTAATGAATGCCGTTCTCAAACCACCATAGAGGGTATTCCGTTATCAAAAAATGGACAAAGACCAAGTGTCTACCCACAATATCGTGGAGAAAGGTATCAGGCCCCGTTGCCAAAAAACGAATTGGAGGGCCCAATGCCCCGGGGCCCAAAGCCACAAATATACCTACCAGGCACGGTCCCTAGCCACATTGCCATTGCTTAATTAAAAAGAAGGGGGCAGATGCTAGGAGCCACTGCAAAAGTATTACATTCATATGGAAATTGGGCTCCTACTGTTCACCTAGGCCCATTTGGGGACTCAAGTTACAAGACTCCCGGAGAGTTCCCATTGGTTGGGGAAGGATGGTAGGAGGGTGTTCCGGGGGAAGTGGAGCCCCCCGTGTCCGGTAGGGACACACGTGTGTGTGGACCGGCTTGTTAGGGGGACGCACACGGCCTCTCACAAAATAAAACTTTGTTTCAGTTCCATCTAGCTTGTGTTTTTGTGCTCAGCCGGGTTACAGGATCGCAAGCCGGCGTGCACTGACAGCGACCCGCGAAAGCGCCCAGCAGGAAGGCGGCAGGTGAAAACAGCAGCAGGCAGGAGCGGAGCCAAGGCTCACGCAGCCCCCGCCGTCCAGCCTGCAGCAGAAAATCTAATAAATTAAGTCCTTAAATGCATGGAGTAAAGTGCAACAAAACAGAAACAGAAAGAATTACTAAGTTTAAGAATGAATGACAAGAAAAGAAAAAAAAAACACCTTAAGTAAGTTCAATAACCAATTCTTTAAGAGAAAATGTTGAGAGTCTCTAATCAGCAGGGGAAATTAGATGCTAATTCATTAAATATCAATTCTAGTTTTATATTTTATTTTTTTACTTTCTGTTTTATTATATTTGCATAAGTCCCTCTATTTAATTCTCCCTACCTTTCAGGTAATTCTTCATCCTAATATGTAATTCTCACTTATTAATATTTTTATTTTCATTTTTAAGAGCATAATCTATGCTTTTTAATTTTTATTGTAAACATAAAGCAAGGGTCTACAATCACATCTGGGCAAGATTTTTAATTAAATTTTATTTTGAGATATAGATTCCTTTACCCCAATTTCCCCAATGGTACATCTTATAAATCTACAGATCAAGCCCATAGCCAGAACATGGAGGTTGATTTCATCAAGATGCAGACTGTCATCCAGGTGTGGTGGCACATGCTTGTAATTCCAGCAGCTTGGGAGGCTGAGACAAGAGGATCCAATGAACAGATCAAAGTCAGCCTCAGCAACTGCAAGGCACTAAGCAACTCAATAAGACCCTGTCTCTAAATAAAATACAAAAAAAAATAGGGCTGGGGATGTGGCTCAGTGGTTGAGTGACCCTGAATTCAATCCCTGGTACCCCCCTCACCCAATAAAGATGCAGAATGTTTTCACTATCACGAGGATTCATCATGCTGAACTTTTAGAACCGCTCTCATCTCACTTCAACCCCACCTCCTCTTTAAGCCAAACTCCTTTCCAGAATGGCTGTATCATTTTACATTACCACTACCAATGTATGTGAGACTGAGTCTCTCTGTAACCTCACCAGCATTTAGTGGTGGTATCACTATGTTTTATTTTAGACATTCTGGTAGGTGTGTATGGTATCACACTGGGTTTCAACTTCCATTTCCTATTGCCTTCTGATGTCAAACAATGTCTCCTGCTTAAAATCATGTTTCATCTTCCTGCAGTTCCTACCTCCTCCTAGTAGTCTATTAAAATTATTAATCCATCCTATGGAGTAATCCACTGATAAGATTAGAGCCTTCATGATCTAATCACTTCCCCAAAGCCCTACCTCTTGACATTACTGCACTGGGGACCATGTTTTCAACACATGAGTTGTTGGGGAACATTCTAGAGACAAACCATAATAAAAATCAAAACTGAAAGAAAATCAAGAGAAAAATAGTAATCATATTAAAAGGAAATAAAATAATAAGTTAAATCTCATGCAAAGGAAACTCTCCTTATTCCAAGCATACAGAGGCAGTTCATAGCCTCCTTATCTCAGCTGTTTGTGGCTAATTAACTGCTTGATTGTCTTACATATGAAAACTTTGCTCCCCAGCTCTGGGGAGACACAACACTTGAAGGACAGGCTTGGCTGGTTGGTCTTCTGTGTATTAACAGAATTTGTCTGCTCTAAGGAACACTGCCTGTCCAGGTCAGTTTAGGATAAATGACTTCCATAGGTTATCCTCATCCCTTTTCAGATCTGAGGAAGAGACTGTTGTAGGGACAGACAAGGCAAGTCACCAAAGATAGCAAGAAATGGTTTTATTTGGCTGCATAGGCTCAGAAGGCACAACTTCTACTGCAATCAATAAATCCCCTGAACCCTGAAGTTCAGGTATTTTCAGAATTTTATACCCAGGATGTAAGGGAGGGGCTCAGAAGTTCACCCTCACCATCATCTCTGCCCCTTCCCTTGGGTGTTACCTAGATAAAGCAGTAAGTGCCCCATCCACAGTGGGAAATCCAGAGGAGAAAACAAGGCATGCATAAGGGCTCAGTGGTAGAGTGCTTATCTAGCATGCATGAAGCCCTGAGTTCCACCCCAGCTCCAAGAAAAAAACAGGCATTAGCATGATAAAAGAGAAAAAAGAGAAATGTGAAGGATTATTTACAACCAGAAGCACTAAAAATCTCATGGATAGGACTGTGCAGCTCACAGTGGTCTGGAACACTGAACAGGGCCTGATTGACTGGACACTCTGCTTCCTACAGTCTGTAGAAGTTCACATAAAAGCAGTTTTTTTTCCCTTTCACTATTCCGGGCAAGTTAACCCTTCAAAGACAACACCTGGGAAGGGGAGAGCTTCTTCTTTCCTTTCTTTCCTCCCCCTGCTAGCTGATACCATGGAGCCCAGTTGGTAACTTCTCTTATCTTAAAAATGGAGACATCTCTATGAAGCCCCAGCTCAAGGCCAGAGGCCTTGTTTACACATTTCTACAAACTACTATACTGGATACATATTTGTTGAAAACTAGCAAGGGGGGTGCTGATTTCTTCCCGGCCAGTGGCCAAGAAAGACAGGGCAACAGGAAAATAGGAAGTTTATGTCAGGTGGATGGAGGTGGCTGAGGAACAAAGCACCAAGCAATCCACATGCAAAAGAAACACCAATCAAGTACTGAGGGACTGCCTATCAATCAGTGGGATCTCCTGGACAAACCTGAATCTAAGCCAGCTTCCCCAACCAACTCCAGTAGAACAAGAGACTCTAAAAATCCCTTTTTCTGTCCCAAGCCTTTCCCTCCTGCCCTAAGCCCAATAAAAATTCCATTCTGGTTGCCACCTGCGCTTCTCCTTAGACCCACCCTGTTACTCTGAGTGAGGGTCCTGCCTGGGAGTGAAATCTCAATCAAGCCTCACTCAGAAGCATTTTAAAATCTGCCTCCTTTTGGTTGCCACTGCATGACCTTACAGTTTATCTACATTGAACTCTTTTGCAGAGACTGTTTTGCTGATAGTCCTAAAATCAGCCATGGTAACTGGAGAAGCCCACTTAAGACTTTTCTGGGGAGAAAGGGGTGCCACTACAAGACAAGAGCCTAAATTTGAACTTTTGGGATCTCAGGGAATAACAAACTGCTCTGAGAGTGTCTGATCACAGGAATAGGTTACTAAATAATATTGTGACATGAGAAATATTAAATTAAGCTGAGTTTTATGAAGGTATATTTAGAAATGAACTTAATTTAATGTTGTTAACCAAAAGATAGCAACAGTTCTCATACTATGCTTTTCAGTATACCTTTCAAAAAGACAAGTATTCTACTGATGGGTCCTATACAAATAATTACATTGGGAGAGAGTCAGAGAAAAAGACTTAGGGCTTTAAAACTTGCAATAGTGAGAAATGATTCCTGCATGCTAGCACTTTGTCACTCAAGGTATGGTTTGAAGACCAGTAGCATCAGTATCTTCTGGAAGCCTGTTAGAAACACAGATTCTCATGCTCCACCTAGACCTATGGAATTAGAATCCATATTTTAACAAGATCTAAGAGATTTGCTTGGTTTAAGTTGGGGATGCACTGGCTTGACAGATTCAACAGGATTTCCAAGGGAAAAGATATTAGGAAAAGTCTTACCTAATTTCTTCATTTTTCAAATTTTAAAACTTGACAAAGTTTCATAGCTAAGATGGACAATTAATGTCAGAGTTAAATCTAGATCCAACAGCAATGCCAGAAAAATGGCCTACTCTATCAACCAAAAATTTCCAAATACCTAACTCAATTTTGAAAACTGTTCAGTTAGCCTCTTTCTTAACCCCTTCCCATCTAACTTCACATTAGTGCTAGATTTGATATTTTTAAAACTATCTTATAAATAAATCACCTGTCAGGGAATAAACCTATAAATAGGACAGACATACTGAATGCCCAGGTTATGTATCTAAAAGATCTTCTCTTCCAATCATTATTGATGTAATCAAAGCCACAGTGAGAGATTGCTGAAAATTATTGAACATGCTTTAATTACATTGATAATTTTGTGAACATAGTGAGAGAATATTAGAGAAGGAAAAAGTCAGGACAAGGGCCAGTGGGAGGGTCTAGCAGGAGTGGATGGAGCTGCTGGGGCCTGCCTGTCTGACATAACTGGCTTAACATTTATATTTCATCGCATCGCCTGACTAATAACACCATGTAGTGAAATAAGCACCCATTCTGGAGGTAACTGTTATGTTGTAGAATATAAACAAGCCCCATTCTGCAGTATGTTTACCACAGTGCATATTTATGAGTTGGGTTTAATTAAAAGTCAGGAACACTAAACCTATTTTTTAACTAGATGCCTATTATGTAGTGTCAAAGGCTTGGTTTTAATCACGCATTTTATATCATCGTGACCTAGATCACTGCCTGTGACATATGAGATAGTGTGTTGTCTTTCCAGAGAAGATGTAGCAGGGCTTGATGGATGCTTTCTCTTTCCTAACCTTATTACTACCAGATTCCCAGCCATCTAATAAAATGCTATGATAGAGAGTGGCAAGGTGCTATAAATCATAATATTCCAGCTGCTTCGAGCTGATTATAGAAATGCTGACTATATATCTCACAAACAGAAAGTAAACAGAGTAAGTTGCATCTTCTTCCCAGGATCAAGGCACTCTGTTCCCTGTTTCTCCCTCCCTGAGTGTAACAAAGTTCTCTTTAAAATGTGAAAAAAAACACCAGTTAGTGAAAAACTGGGTTGCCCTCTGTACTGACATGATTTATCTAATACGAAGTTGACAGACACTAGCTTCAGTATTGTTATACACAATCCAGTCATCATTCCTCTGATTGGAAGAGCTGTCATCTTCTGCACATCACAGACACATCTGCAATTTAAAAGCTTAATTTTGGAGTTTTATTCACCATTGTTTTTGCCCTGTCAGAAAAAAGAAGACTCTTAAGGTCTCCTTAAAGTTAAGGTGGAAGCTGTGGAAGAGTGAGAGCTCTGGGGTCCTTCAGGCAGTGAGGCAGGAAAACTTGGGGACCTCCTTGGTTCTACCATCTGTTTCAATGACTCAGTGCTCAGCAATCATTCCATGAGGACATTCTGCAGGCTAAGTACCATGCTAGCTGATGAGTTTGAACTGTAGAGTAGACATGGCCTTCCCTGCATGTTAGAAAAAAATGCCAAGAGCAATGAGAACACATAAGAGGAAGTCCTAGTCCAGTTTGGGCAAGGTTCTGGTGGCCAAGAGAAGTCTTCTTGGAAGATAGGAAATCAAGGTAATCAGAGAAGAGGAAAAGGAATCTGTGTTCCTGAAAGAGCAGAGCATGTGCAAAATTCAGAGCTGTAAAATGAGTATGATCCAAGTTTGGCATAGCTGAGACCAAGAGGTACAGGGAGTGAAGAGAGAAAGTAATTTAGAAGCAATGAAGGCTAAGCCATGAAAGGACCTGTGTGCCTTATACATAAGTTTAAACTATTATAAGGGGAATGGGAAACCATTAAACACATTTCAGGAGAACAAGGACATGGTGAGTTTTGCATTTTACAATAATCACTCTTAATAGTGGGAAACACATGGGGGAAGGGAGCCAAGGAGCATTAGGTCAGGGCAACTAGTCAGAATGCATCAGGAGTAAGCTAGACCTGTGAGAAGGGAGAAGAATCTGGAAGTACTTAAAAACTACTTATTAGGTACAGGTGACTGTACCTAATTTGTGATTGATCTGAGCTCTCTGATAGAACTGGTCACCACGTTCTTTTTTCAAATGAATCCTTGTTCAGCAGTTTCCATTTGTTCCCACAGCTGCTATAGCTTCTGTGGTGATAAACACTAAGAAGTACTGCACCTAACAACCACAAAGGGCCAAAATCTCTACTTTCTAATCCATGTTCTACAACTTAACAAATTTTAATGGGCCTCTTCTCGGTTCTGGATTCTTCCATTAGTGCCCAGTATTCGAGCCAACATGTCTAGAGCAGCCATTCTCAAATTCAGTAAATATCTGAATTACTAGGATGATGGATTGAAGAACCTGTAAAAAATGCAGAAAGTATACCAATGCCTATCAAGATTTAACTTTTAAATCAGATATGGCATGGGATGAAGAAATAAGCCTTTTTAAAAAATCTAAGATACTGAAGATAGTGAAGCAGAATGTATAGTTTTATATAAAGTTCAGTGCTATGGCCTGGAATGCATGAACCTCTATGATTTCTGCACCTCTCATTGTCCTAGTGTCCACTTACTTCTCTACCCAAATCATCACTTTCTGTTGAACTCTGGCTTGTTTTTTTTTTAACTGTAATATGATTGTGCTATAAGAATTCTCACCTACCTTCCTTCAATAATATTGTTCTGCCTTTATCTTTTATTTGCCTGAATTCAGTCAACTGAGTAGTTCTCAAGTACTTCCAGATTATTCTCCATTCTCACAGCCTAGCTCACTGCTGCTGCACAATATTTGGGTAAGTAACCCTCTTTCCAAACCTGTTTCCTCATTTGTAAAACAGGGATTATAAAATTTTCTGTCTTGTGGAATTATTGCAAATATTAAATGAGATAGTCCATTTAAAGCAATTAGTACAGTTTATTATGATATCCTATAAAAGTTAAAGACATAAATGGCAGTTTCTTTTGTATCATTGTCCACCATCCCCACTCAAGAACATAACATAAAACAGCATCACCAAGCAAATGGACTGATATTTATGGTATTCAAGATAAAAAAAAATTAAAAAAGTGTGTGTAGCAGAAATGAACCTTACTACACAAACTCAGGTATCAACAATTATTACATGTCACATTTCTTTATGTCATCTTCAATATGATTAATAGCTTAAATCTACTAAACAGAAGGAAAGATCCCAAGGTCCCATGTAGCATCAGAGAGTTTTCACACTGTTCCACACTGGACTCTCCTGCAATGCCCAGAGAGCCAGTCTGTGTGACTCCTGTAGGTCACAGGCAACTTAGCTATTTCTCTGTCCTGCGTGGAATGTAGGAACTAGACCTGATTGGGAACTTCTGGACTCTTGAGTGAAGTTCCCTGGGTCCTGGCTACTGAGATATTTGTCCTCTTCTTAGAACTTTGCTAGGAATGAGAAATGAACCCTTCTCCAAAATGACCCACTTTTTTCATTTCCCATCTCAAAAAAAGGGATTCTCTCTCTGAACTCCCTGGCTTGAAAAGCAATTTTCCCTCCTTTGACTTTTTAATATATCTCACTATGACTTTAATGGGGCACTTAGTTAATGACTTTAATAAGTTTAGGATTCTGCTCATGGCTCTACCAAAAAATACTCTGAAGCAGGGTATTGACTAGTGTGAAATGAGGAAATAACAACAAATGAAAGAATAACAAGCACAAAATAATATTTTAATAAACTATCCTTTCCAACAAGCCAAGAGGGATCCTTTTGCTCCAATATAAAAGAATCAAAACACAAAGGAAATGGATGCTGCATTGTTGGCAGCATTTTCTTTTCTTGATTCCAACATTCCCTGTTCTCTTATGTTTTGACACTGAGAGAAAGAATGAGATTTTGGTCAAGGTTAGGATTCACTGTCTCCTTTCCAAATTTCAGAAAACTTTAGACTGTTATAGGGAGAGTGTCATCCATGCAAGCAGAGAACCTCCTACCTCTTGAAAGAACAAAGGCTCTGAGGGGCCACAAAAATCACTCAGAATTATTCTTAGACATCAAAGGACTCCAACCAACATGCAGATGACTTGGTGAAAGCAAATAGGGAACATATGGATTAAGATTCTCTTGAGGCCTGGAATTGTGGCTCAGCAGTAGAGTGCTTTTCTCGCACATGTGGGACCCTGGGTTTGATCATTAGCACCACATAAAAATAAATCAGTGAAATAAGGGTATTGTATACAACTAAAAAATACATATTAAAAAAAGATACACATGGGTTTAGAAAATGGGTGCACAGGGAATTTCTTAGGACCCAATTCATTTTGGATTTTCTAAACATGTGTATGGCTATACCCTTACCACCACCACCACCCACACACACACACCCACAAAGACATTCCTTGCATGACCAGGAGACCCAGACAAAGGCAAGGCTCCTCGAGGCCACATGCCAGGGGTGGCATCACAGGTAAAATTAAATCAACAAGTGGTTTTTTAAATGCTTCAGAAAGGGGGAAATGAGAAGGAAAAATTGATTGGTCATTCAAGATAAATTATATAATACTTTTGATTATGGTTTCTGCTTTGCAGAATAAATACATATCTACTTTGTTGATCTCTGTTTTCATATCTGTAAATGAGGATGTGAACTAACTGATCTTTTTGCTTGAAAATGTCTTTACACTCCAATTTGTTTATCAGCCTACTTACTCCTCATCATTACTTTTCTTTTTCTATTTTTTATTCTAATTTGTTATATATGACAACAGAATGCATTACATTTAATATTACATATATAGAACACAATTTTTCATCTCTGGTTGTACACAAAGTAGAGTCACACCATTTGTGTCTTCATATATGTACTTAGGGTAATGATGTCTATCTCATTCCACCATCTTTTCTACCCCAATGCTCCTCCCTTTCCCTCCCACCCTTTGGCCTATCTTGAGTTCCTCTTAGCCTTCCATTCTTACCACTCTCACAACACCATTATGAATCAACATACTTATATCAGAGAAAACATTCAGCATTTGGGTGTTTGGGATTGGCTAACTTCACTTAGAATTATATTCTCTAACTCCACCCATTTACCTGCAAATGCCATGATTTTATTCTTTTTTAATTCTAATTAATATTCCTTTATGTATATATACCATATTTCCTTTAGCCATTCATCTACTGAATGGCATCTAGGATGGTCCGACAGTTTAGCTATTGCGAATTATGCTGCTATAAACATTGATGTGGCTGTATCACTGTAGCATGCTGTTTTTAAGCCTTTGGGTATAGACTGAGGAGAGGGATAGCTGGGTCAAATGGTGATTCCATTCCAAGTTTTCCAAGAAATCTCTATACTGCTTTCCTTATTGGCTGCACCAATTTGCAGTCCCACCAGCAATGTATGAGTGTGCTTTTCCCCCGCATCCTCGCCAACACTTATTGTTGTTTGTATTCTTAATAGCTGCTATTCTGACTGGAGTGAGATGAAATCTTAGAGTAGTTTTGATTTGCATTTCTCTAATAGCTAGAGATGTTGAACATTTTTTTCATATATTTGTTGATTGATTTTATTTCATCATCTGAGAAGTGTCTGTTCAGTTCCTTGGCCCATTTATTGATTGGGTTATTTCGTTTTTTGGTGTTAAGATTTGAGTTCTTTGTAGTCCCTAGATATTAGTGCTCTATCTGATGTGCATGTGGTAAACATTTGCTCCCAAAATATAGGCTGTCTATTCACCTCCCTGTTTCTTTTGCTGAGAAAAAGCTTTTTTACATTGAATCCATCCCATTTATTGATTCTTGATTTTAATTCTTGTACTATAGAAATCTTATTAAGGAAGTCAGGGCATAATCCAACATGATAGAGATTGGGGCCTACTTTTTCTTCATTAGTTTCAGTGTCTCTGGTTTAATTCCTAGGTTCTCAGTCCACTTGACTTGAGTTTTGTGCATAGTGAGACATAGGGGTTTAATTCATTTTGTTGCATATGGATTTCCAGTTTTCCCAGCACCATTTGTTGAAGAGGCTATCTTTTCTCCAATGTATGTTTTTACCACATTTTTCTAATATAAGATAATTGTAATTTTGTGTCCTTGGTCTACAAGTCTATTTTGGTGCCAATACCATGCTATTTTTTTTTGTAAATATTGCTCTATAGAATTGCTTAAAGTCTAGTATAGTGATACCACCTGCTTCACTCTTCTTGCTAAGGATTGCTTTAGCTATTCTGGGGCTCTTATTTTTCCAGATGAATTTCATGACTACTTTTTCTATATGAGGAATGTCATTGGAATTTTGATTAGGATTGTATTAAATCTGTACAGTGCTTTTCATAGTATGATCATTTTGACAATGTTAATTCTGCCTATTCAAGAACAAGGTAGATCTTTCCATCTTCTAAGGTCTTTTTTAAGAGAGAGAGAGAGAGAGAGAGAGAGAGAGAGAGAGAGAGAGAGAGAGATTTCAATATTTATTTCTCAGTTTTCGGTGGACATAACATTGTATGTGGTACTGAGGATAGAACCCGGGCCACACGCATGCCAAGCGAGCGTGCTACCACTTGAGAAACATCCCCAGCCCCTTCTAAGGTCTTTTTAAATTTCTTTCTTTAGCATTCTGTCATTTTCATTGTAGAGGTCTTTCACCTGTTTTGTTAAGTTGATTCCCAAGTATTTTGGGGGGGATATGGTAGAGTTTTCCTCATTTTCCTCACAGAGGACTTGTCACTGATATACAGAAATGCCTTTGATTTATGAGTATTGGTTTTATATCCTGCTACTTTGCTGAATTCACTTACTAGTTCTAGAAGTTTTCTGGTGGAATTCTTTGGGTCCTCTGGGTATAGAATCATATTGTCAGCAAATAGTGCTAATTTGAGTTCTTCTTTACCTATCTGTACCCCTTTAATTTCTTTCATCTAATTGCTCTGGTCAGTGTTTCAAGAATTATGTGAAATAGAAGTGGTGAAAGAGAGCATCCCTGTCTTATTCCAGTTTTTAGAGGGAATGCTTTTGATTACTCTCCATTTAGAATGATGTTGGTCTGGGGCTTAGCATAGATAGCTTTTATGATGTTGAGATATGTTCCTGTTATCCTTAGTTTTTCTAGTGTTTTGAACATAAAGAGGGTGCTGTATTTTGTCAAATGCTTTTTCTGCATCTACTGAATTGATCATATGGTTCTTATCTTTAATTCTATCAATGTGATGGATTACATTTATTGATTTCCATATGTTGAACCAACTTTGCATCCCTGAAATGAAACCCACTTCATTGTGGTACACTATCTTTTTGATACCTTTTTGTATGTGATTAGCCAGAATTTTATTAAGAATTTTTGCATCTGTGCTCATTATAATGAGATATTTGTCTGAAGTTTTCTTTCTTTGATATGTCTTTGCCTAGTTTTGGAATAAGAATGTTCTTAGGATGAGTTTGGAAGTGCTTCCTCTTTTTCTATTTCACAAAATAATTTGATAAGTATTGGTATTAATTCTTCTTTAAAGGTCTCGTAGAACTCGTCTATGTATCCATCTGGTCCTGGGCTTTTCTTGGTTGATAGGCTTCTGATGCGTTTTCTATTGCATTGCTTAAAATTAATCTGTTTAATTTGTGTATATCATGCTGATTCAATTTGGGCAAAACATATGACTCTAGAAATTTGTCAATGCCTTTGAAATTTTCTATTTTATTGAAGTACAAGTTTTCAAAGTAATTTCTAATTATCTTCTGTATTTCTGTAGTGTCTGTTGTGATATTTCCATTTTTCATCAAGTACATTAGTAATTTGAGTTTTCTCTCTCCTTCTCTTCATTAACATGGCTAAGAATCTGTCAATTTGATTTACTTGTTCAAAGAACCAATTTATTGCTTTGTCAATTGTTTCTTTGGTTTCAATTTGATTGATTTCAGCTCTGATTTTAATTATTTCTTGTCTTCTACTGCTTTTGTTTTTGATTTGCTCTTCTTTTTCTAGGGCTTTGAGATGTAATGTTAGGACATTTATTTGTTGAGTTTTTCTTCTTTTAAAAAATGAACTCCATGTAATGATCTTTCCTCGTAGGATTGCCTTCATAGTGTCCCAGGGATTTTGATTTGTTGTATCAGTGTTTTCAATTACCTCTAAGAATCTTTTAATCTCCTTCTTGATGTCTTATGCAACCATTGTTCATTCAGTAGCATATTATTTGGACTCCAGGTGTTGAAGTACTTTTATTTCTTATTTTATCATTGACTAACAATTTCATTCTATTATGATCTGTTAGAATGTAGGGAAGTATCTCTACTTTTTTGTATTTGCTAAGAGTTGCTTTGTGGCATAATATATGGTCTATTTTAGAGAAGGACCTATGTGCTGCTGAGAAGAAAGCGTATTCTCTTGTTGAAGGATGAAATATTCTGTATATGTCAATTAAGTCTAAGTTATTGATTATATTATTAAGTTCTATAGATTCTTTGTTCAGCTTTCATTTGGATGATCTATCCAGTGGTGAAAGAGGTGTGTTAAAATCACCCAGAATTATTCTGTTGTGGTCTATCTCACTCTTTAACTTGTGAAGGGTTTATTTGATGAATATAGACACTCCATAGTTCATGGCATATATATTTATTGTTGTTATATCTTGTTGATGTATGGTACCATTGAGCAGTATGAAATGTCCTTCTTTATCCCTTTTGATTAACTTTAGCTTGAAGTCTACTTTATTTGACATGAGGAAGGATATCCCTGCTTGCTTCTACAATCCGTATGAGTGTTATGATTTTCCCCAACCTTTCACCTTAGGTCTGTGTATGTCTTTTCCTATGAGATGAGTCTCTTAGAGGCAGCATATTGTTGGCATTTTTATTTTTATTTTTTTATTTTGGATCTAGTTTGCTAGCCTGCATATTTTGTTTGGAGAGTTTAAGCCATTAACATTCAGGGTTTTTATTGAGACGTGATTGTATTCCCAGTCATTTTGTTTATTATTGTTATTTAACTTGACATGGTTTCTCCTTTGATTAGTTTTTCCTTTACTATAGTACCTCCCTCTGTTGTTTTTCACTTACTCTTCATGGAATATTTTGCAGAGAATGTTCTATAATGCAGGTTTTCTAATTGTAAATTCTTTTAACTTTTGTTTACCATGGAAGGTTTTTATTTCATCATCAAATACAAAGCTTAATTTTTCTGGATATAAGATTCTTAATTGGCATCCAATTTCTCTTAGAGCTTGCTATATGTCATTCTAGGTTCTTCTAGTTTTCAGGGTCTTGGTTGAAAAATATGCACAGAATCTAACTGGTTTCCCTCTATATGTAATCTGACTCCTTTCTCTCATTGCTTTTAAAATTCTCTCCTTACTCTGTATGCTAAGCATTTTCATTATAATGTGCCTTGGTGTGGATCTGTTGTGTTTTTGTACATCTAGCATCCTGTATGCGTCTTTTTTTTTTTTTTTTGGATTTCCAATTTCTTCATGTTGGGAAAATTTTCTGATATCATTTCATTGAGTAGATTGTTCATTCCTTTTTTGTTTGGAAACCTATGCCTTCCTACATCCCAATAACTCTTAAATTTGGGCTTTTTACATTATCCCATATTTCTTGAGTGTCCTACTCATGGTTTCTTTCCATCTTCACTGTGTGGTCTACGTTCTTTTCAAGGTTATATATTTTGTCTTCATCATTTGAGGTCCTGTCTTCCAAGTGGTCTAAGCTATTGATGATGCTGTCAATTGAACATTTAATTTGGTTTATTATTTCACTCATTTCAAGAATTTGTTTTGTTTTTTTGTTTTTGTTTGTTTTGTTTTGTTTTAGTACCTCTATCTCCCTATTGAAATAATCTTTTGCTTCCTATATTTAATTATGTAGGTCTTTATCAAAATGATCTCTTGCTGCCTGAATTTGCTCTCTTATGTTATCCATTAATTCACAGAACATTTTAATTATGAACTCCTTCTCTGTCATTTCTGCTGCTGTGTTGGCAATGGATTCTAATAATGTAATATCTTGATTTATTTGGGGTACTTTCTTCCCTTGTCTATTCATATTGATCATCTGTCTTCCCTTCTAGCACTGTGGATCCAAAGCATTACTGTTTTTACCCTATAGGTTTATAGTGCTAGTGTAGGGTTTTAATACCTCTCCTTTGAGGGGAAGCACAATGTTAACAGATCCCAATATAAGCAATATACAATCTTATATCAAATAGTTGCTATTAACATTTTTGTAGGGATTCCAAGATGATGAGCCAGAGGAAAGCAGGACTCTATGTTGCTCCATGACCTAAGTCTCATCGAGTTGGAATACTGTATCTCAGTATTCCAACTTATTTCTGCAAAAATCACCAGCACTCTGACCACCATGCAGGGCTCAGAGCCTCAGCATTTGAGTAGGACTCTGGACCCCTGGCGCTAGAAATCCAAAGCCCACAGTTCTAGCTCACATAAAGCTCTCAAGTTACTTAGCAGAATCACCTATCAGCACCTCTGAAGAACTCTAGACTGCACTTTGCTCCCACACAGGTCACTCGGCTTCTACCAGCTCACAGCACAACACCATCTCCTGGCTCCCTACACCTAACCAGACACCCCAGCCATGGAAGTAGTTATTCCATCTTGGATAAGCTTTCTCACCATTTTGGTGGGGGCCATTCTCAGCTCTCAGATTGAATCTCCATCTGGCCAGTTACCAGGTATCCAACTCCTGCCCGGCCCTGAAGCGGTGATTTCGGCACAGTGACCACTCAACATAAAAACAGTTCCCAGTTGGGTAGGTGTTCAGTGTGATCAGCACACTTCCCACCTGGTGTCAGCCTGGGTGTCAGAGGTCCCACAGGTGGGAAGTGCTGAGTGGGAAAGAGGGGATGGGACTAAAGTTTGGAGCCTAACAGAGACCAGGAACTGGGAAATCTCCAGGCAAGAGAGGGAGACAATACCGGGTGCTCAAGTCAGATGAGTAGTCCCAAAAAGAGATCTGTGAGTGGTGTCTCCCTGCAGAGCCTAGTGGGTGGCACACCCCACTTCCAGACGCCATACACCAGGATCAGTCTTCACTACCTGGTTACCTACACCATCCTGAGGGAGACACACTAGCTTAAAATTAGAGAGCCCTACCCATTAGTTGTGAAGAGAAACAGAAAAGAAACAGATCTCTAAAACTAGCAACAACCCTAGTTTCTTATTTCATGTGTTTTGTTCTTTTCTCTTTCTCACCTATCCCTCTATCCTCCAGCCATCACATCCTCGACATATGTGAAACCAAGAAATTTGCATGAAATAGGATTTTGAGGACTGAGTAATCTGAATAATATAATATAGAAGTGTTGTATATGCCCCTTTTTTCTTTCTCTTTTCTCTTCTTTCATTTTTCTTCCCCCCTCCAAATTTTACTATTTTAACACTGGAAGAAACTATAAACATTTTACAAAACTACTGATTATATTTTAGATGAATAATTGAATCCAACATTTCTGTACATTGAGACTATAGTGTAAATGTCTTAATAACAACAAATTGTTCATAGGTGGTATGTTGTTGATATTGGGATCAGTTAATATTGTCCTTTGCTACAACAAAAGGATTCTGGAACCCTATAAGAGCACTACAAACCTATAGGGTAAAAACAATAACACCCCAGACCCACAGATCACTGGAAAAGACACACAAGCAACATGAAAAGACAAGGGAAGAAAGTACCACAAACAAATCAAGACACCACATCATTAGAAGCATCACAGCAGAAAAAAAATATGAAGAAAGAGTTCAGGATATACATGGTTAAAATGTTCTGTGAACTCAAGGAAGACATGAGAGCAGTGAAAGATCACTTCAACAAGGAGCTACATAAACAAATGCAAGAAGCAAAAGATCTTCTCAACAGGGAGATAAGTTTTTTTTTAAAAAAATGGAAATCCTTGAAATGAAAGATACAATA
Source organism: Ictidomys tridecemlineatus (assembly GCF_052094955.1). Taxonomy (NCBI): domain Eukaryota; kingdom Metazoa; phylum Chordata; class Mammalia; order Rodentia; family Sciuridae; genus Ictidomys; species Ictidomys tridecemlineatus. The sequence goes on along the minus strand of NC_135480.1, from coordinate 129,943,112 downwards.
AACCAAATTAAAAGCTCAAGTGAATCCATCATCAACAGAGTAGACCACTTAGAAGACAGAAAATCAGACAATGAAGATAAAATATACAATCTTGAAAAGAACAAAAACCACACAGCTCTAATGGAAAGAAACCATGAGCAGAACATCCAACAAATATGGGATAGCATAAAGAGACCAAATTTAAGAGTTATTGGGATACAGGAAAGTACAGAAGTCTAAACCAAAGGAATGAGCAATCTGTTCAATGAAACAATATTAGAAAACTTCTCAGACATGAAGAATGAAACAGGAATCCAAATCCTAGAAGCCCATAGGATGCTGAATGTGCAAAATCACGAGAGATCCACACCAAGACTCACTATAATGAAGATGCCCAACATACAGAACAAGGAGAGAATTTTAAAAGCCACAAGATAAAGGAAGCAGATTACATGTTGGGGTAAACCAATTAGGTTAATGGCTGATCTTTTAACACAGACTCTGAAAGCTAGAAGATCCTGGAACAACATATTTCAAACCCTGAAAGATAATGTGCTCCAACCAAGAATCTTATATCCAGCAAAATTAAGCTTCAGGTTTGAAGATGAAATACAAACCTTCCACGATAAAAAAAAGTTAAAAGAATTTGCAGCTAGAAAACTGAGGCTTCAAAATGTCCTTGGCAAAACATTACATGAAGAGGAAATTAAAAAAATAACAATGAAATCCAACAGTGTGAAGTAGTACAGTAAAGGAAAATCTAATCAAAGAGGAAAAACAAATCAAGTTAAATAACTAAAATAAACAAATATGACTGGAAATACAAACCATATCTCAATAGTAACCCTAAATGTTAATGGCTTAAACTCACCAATCAAAAGACATAGGCTAGTAGACTGGATTAAAAAAAAAAAGATTCAACAATATGCTGCCTACAGGAGATGCATCTGATAGGAAAAGACATACACAGACTGAAGGTGAAAAGTTGGGAAAAATCATACCACTCACATGGACCTCAGAAGCAAGCAGGGGTGTCTATATTCATATCAAATAAAATAGACTTCAAGCCAAACTTAATCAAAAGAGAAAAAGAAGGACACAACATATTACTCAAAGGAACCATACAGCAACAAGACATAACAATTATAAATATATATGCCCCAAACAATGGTACAGCTATGTTCATCAAACAAGCTCTTCTCAAGTTCAATAGTCAAATAGATCACAAAACAATAATCATGGGAGATTTTAACAAACCTCCCTCACCATCTTCTTTAGAAGATCACTGGACAGATCTTCTAAACAAAAGTTTAATAAAGAAACTATAGAACTCAATAACACAACTAATAACTTAGAATTAATTCACATATATAGAATATATCAACCAACATCAAGCAGATACACTTTTTTCTCAGCAACACATGGATCCTTCTCAAAAATAGACCATATATTATGTCTCAGGGCAACTCTTAGCAAATACAAAGGAGTAGAGATACTACCATGCATTTTATCTGATCATAATTGAATGAAATTGAAAATCAATGATAAAATAAGAAAGAAAAATTCCTACATCACATGAAAAATGAACAATATGCTACTGAATGAACAATGGGTTACAGAAGACAACAAGGAGGAAATTAAAAATTTCTTAGAGGTAAATGAAAACTCAGACACAACATATCAAAATCTCGGGAACCCTATGAAAGCAGTACTAAGAGGAAAATTAATTGTATTGAGTTCATTCCTTAAAAGGAGAAAAAGCCACAAATAAATGACCTCACACTACATCTCAAAGCCCTAGAAAAAGAAGAACAAATCAGGAGCAAATGCAGCAGAAGGCAAGAAATAATTAACAAACAGGAAGTGGGCTCTCAGAGCTCCGGACCCCTCTCAGAAAACATCCAGAAAAAATGACCCATTGGTTTCATAGGAACCCTTTAAAAGCTATAGCTCCTGTCTCTTAACTACTATGGTGTGGCCGCTGGTCCTCCTGCTTCAAAAATTTGCAATGACTTGAGAACATCCAGGGTATGACTCCTTAAATTATTCACCGATTTGAGCTGTAATCCAGAAATGATGAAGAATGCAGCAGATTCATACTTTTCACTCTTAGAAGGTTTCATAAATTCACTGGATGAATCTACCCAGGAAAGCAAGTTGCTGCGATATATTCAGAATTTCAATTGGACTGATACATTACAAGGACATGTTCCAAGTGCCCAGCAGGATGCTGTTTTTGAATTAATTTCCATGGGATTTAATGCAGCTCTTTGGTATACCAAATATGCTTCAAGACTGGCGTAAAAAGAAAACATAACAGAAGATGAAGCAAAGGAAGTCCATCAAAGCCTGAAAATTGCTGCTGGGATTTTCAAACATTTAAAGGAAAATCATATCCCAAAACTTATTACACCTCAGAAAAGGGAAGGGATCTAGAGGCACGGCTCATAGAAGCTTATATTATCCAGTGTCAGGCTGAAGCTCAAGAAGTAACAATTGCCCGAGCAATTGAACTTAAACATGCTCCTGGACTAAAATTGCTGCACTGGCATATGAAACAGCCAATTTTTATCATTACTTAGGGTAATGATGTCTATCTCATTCCACCATCTTTTCTACCCCAATGCTCCTCCCTTTCCCTCCCACCCTTTGGCCTCTCTTGAGTTCCTCTACGCCTTCCATTCTTACCACTCCCACAACACCATTATGAATCAACATACTTATATCAGAGAAAACATTCAGCATTTGGGTATTTGGGATTGGCTAACTTCACTTAGAATTATATTCTCTAACTCCACCCATTTACCTGCAAATGCCATGATTTTAATCTTTTTTAATTCTAATTAATATTCCTTTATGTATATATACCATATTTCCTTTAGCCATTCATCTACTGAATGGCATCTAGGATGGTCCGACAGTTTAGCTATTGTGAATTATGCTGCTATAAACATTGATGTGGCTGTATCACTGTAGCATGCTGTTTTTAAGCCTTTGGGTATAGACTGAGGAGAGGGATAGCTGGGTCAAATGGTGATTCCATTCCAAGTTTTCCAAGAAATCTCTATACTGCTTTCCTTATTGGCTGCACCAATTTGCAGTCCCACCAGCAATGTATGAGTGTGCTTTTCCCCCCGCATCCTTTCCAACACTTATTGTTGTTTGTATTCTTAATAGCTGCTATTCTGACTGGAGTGAGATGAAATCTTAGAGTAGTTTTGATTTGCATTTCTCTAATAGCTAGAGATGTTGAACATTTTTTTTCATATATTTGTTGATTGATTTTATTTCATCATCTGAGAAGTGTCTGTTCAGTTCCTTGGCCCATTTATTGATTGGGTCATTTCGTTTTTTGGTGTTAAGATTTGAGTTCTTTGTAGACCCTAGATATTAGTGCTCTATCTGATGTGCATGTGGTAAACATTTGCTCCCAAAATATAGGCTGTCTATTCACCTCCCTGTTTCTTTTGCTGAGAAAAAGCTTTTTTACATTGAATCCATCCCATTTATTGATTCTTGATTTTAATTCTTGTACTATAGAAATCTTATTAAGAAAGTCAGGGCATAATCCAACATGATAGAGATTGGGGCCTACTTTTTCTTCATTAGTTTCAGTGTCTCTGGTTTAATTCCTAGGTTCTCAGTCCACTTGACTTGAGTTTTGTGCATAGTGAGACATAGGGGTTTAATTCATTTTGTTGCATATGGATTTCCAGTTTTCCCAGCACCATTTGTTGAAGAGGCTATCTTTTCTCCAATGTATGTTTTTACCACATTTTTCTAATATAAGATAATTGTAATTTTGTGTCCTTGGTCTACAAGTCTATTTTGGTGCCAATACCATGCTATTTTTTTTGTAACTATTGCTCTATAGAATTGCTTAAAGTCTAGTATAGTGATACCACCTGCTTCACTCTTCTTGCTAAGGATTGCTTTAGCTATTCTGGGGCTCTTATTTTTCCAGATGAATTTCATGACTACTTTTTCTATATGAGGAATGTAATTGGAATTTTGATTAGGATTGTATTAAATCTGTACAGTGCTTTTCATAGTATGATCATTTTGACAATGTTAATTCTGCCTATTCAAGAAGAACAAGGTAGATCTTTCCATCTTCTAAGGTCTTTTTTAAGAGAGAGGGAGAGAGAGAGAGAGAGAGGGAGAGAGAGAGAGAGAGAGAGAGAGAGAGAGAGAGAGAGAGAGAGAGAGAGAGATTGATTGATTTCAATATTTATTTCTCAGTTTTCGGTGGACACAACATTGTATGTGGTGCTGAGGATAGAACCTGGGCCACACGCATGCCAAGCGAGCGTGCTACCACTTGAGAAACATCCCCAGCCCCTTCTAAGGTCTTTTTAAATTTCTTTCTTTAGCATTCTGTAATTTTCATTGTAGAGGTCTTTCACCTGTTTTGTTAAGTTGATTCCCAAGTATTTTGGGGGGGATATGGTAGAGTTTTCCTCATTTTCCTCACAGAGGACTTGTCACTGATATACAGAAATGCCTTTGATTTATGAGTATTGGTTTTATATCCTGCTACTTTGCTGAATTCACTTACTAGTTCTAGAAGTTTTCTGTTGGAATTCTTTGGGTCCTCTGGGTATAGAATCATATTGTCAGCAAATAGTGCTAATTTGAGTTCTTCTTTACCTATCTGTACCCCTTTAATTTCTTTCATCTAATTGCTCTAGTCAGTGTTTCAAGAATTATGTGAAATAGAAGTGGTGAAAGAGAGCATCCCTGTCTTATTCCAGTTTTTAGAGGGAATGCTTTTGATTACTCTCCATTTAGAATGATGTTGGTCTGGGGCTTAGCATAGATAGCTTTTATGAGATATGTTCCTGTTATCCTTAGTTTTTCTAGTGTTTTGAACATAAAGAGGGTGCTGTATTTTGTCAAATGCCTTTTCTGTATCTACTGAATTGATCATATGGTTCTTATCTTTAATTCTATCAATGTGATGGATTACATTTATTGATTTCCATATGTTGAACCAACTTTGCATCCCTGAAATGAAACCCACTTCATTGTGGTACACTATCTTTTTGATACCTTTTTGTATGTGATTAGCCAGAATTTTATTAAGAATTTTTGCATCTGTGCTCATTATAATGAGATATTTGTCTGAAGTTTTCTTTCTTTGATATGTCTTTGCCTAGTTTTGGAATAAGAATGTTCTTAGGATGAGTTTGGAAGTGCTTCCTCTTTTTCTATTTCACAAAATAATTTGATAAGTATTGGTATTAATTCTTCTTTAAAGGTCTCGTAGAACTCGTCTATGTATCCATCTGGTCCTGGGCTTTTCTTGGTTGATAGGCTTCTGATGCGTTTTCTATTGCATTGCTTAAAATTAATCTGTTTAATTTGTGTATATCATGCTGATTCAATTTGGGCAAAACATATGACTCTAGAAATTTGTCAATGCCTTTGAAATTTTCTATTTTATTGAAGTACAAGTTTTCAAAGTAATTTCTAATTATCTTCTGTATTTCTGTAGTGTCTGTTGTGATATTTCCATTTTTCATCAAGTACAGTAGTAATTTGAGTTTTCTCTCTCCTTCTCTTCATTAACATGGCTAAGAATCTGTCAATTTGATTTACTTGTTCAAAGAACCAATTTATTGCTTTGTCAATTGTTTCTTTGGTTTCAATTTGATTGATTTCAGCTCTGATTTTAATTATTTCTTGTCTGCTTTTGTTGTTGATTTGCTCTTCTTTTTCTAGGGCTTTGAGATGTAATGTTAGGACATTTAATTGTTGAGTTTTTCTTCTTTTAAAAAATGAACTCCATGTAATGATCTTTCCTCATAGGATTGCCTTCATAGTGTCCCAGGGATTTTGATTTGTTGTATCAGTGTTCTCAATTACCTCTAAGAATCTTTTAATCTCCTTCTTGATGTCTTATGCAACCATTGTTCATTCAGTAGCATATTATTTGGACTCCAGGTGTTGAAGTACTTTTATTTCTTATTTTATCATTGATTAACAATTTCATTCTATTATGATCTGTTAGAATGTAGGGAAGTATCTCTACTTTTTTGTATTTGCTAAGAGTTGCTTTGTGGCATAATATATGGTCTATTTTAGAGAAGGACCCATGTGCTGCTGAGAAGAAAGCGTATTCTCTTGTTGAAGGATGACATATTCTATATATGTCAGTTAAGTCTAAGTTATTGATTATATTATTAAGTTCTATAGATTCTTTGTTCAGCTTTCATTTGGATGATCTATCCAGTGGTGAAAGAGGTGTGTTAAAATCACCCAGAATTATTGTGTTGTGGTCTATCTCACTCTTGAACTTGTGAAGGGTTTATTTGATGAATATAGACACTCCATAGTTCATGGCATATATATTTATTATTGTTATATCATGTTGATGTATGGTACCATTGAGCAGTATGAAATGTCCTTCTTTATCCCTTTTGTTTAACTTTAGCTTGAAGTCTACTTTATTTGACATGAGGAAGGATATCCCTGCTTGCTTCTACAATCCATATGAGTGTTATGATTTTTCCCAACCTTTCACCTTAGGTCTGTGTATGTCTTTTCCTATGAGATGAGTCTCTTAGAGGCAGCATATTGTTGGCATTTTTATTTTTATTTTTTATTTGGGTTCTAGTTTGCTAGCCTGCATATTTTGTTTGGAGAGTTTAAGCCATTAACATTCAGGGTTTTTATTGAGACGTGATTGTATTCCCAGTCATTTTGTTTATTATTGTTATTTAACTTGACATGGTTTCTCCTTTGATTAGTTTTTCCGTTAGTATAGTACCTTCCTCTGTTGTTTTTCACTTCCTCTTCATGGAATATTTTGCAGAGAATGTTCTATAATGCAGGTTTTCTAATTGTAAACTCTTTTAACTTTTGTTTACCATGGAAGGTTTTTATTTCATCATCAAATACAAAGCTTAATTTTTCTGAATATAAGATTCTTAATTGGCATCCAATTTCTTTTAGAGCTGGATATATGTCGTTCTAGGTTCTTCTAGTTTTCAGGGTCTTGGTTGAAAAATATGCACATAATCTAACTGGTTTCCCTCTATATGTAATCTGACTCCTTTCTCTCATTGCTTTTAAAATTCTCTCCTTATTCTGTATGCTAAGCATTTTCATTATAATGTGCCTTGGTGTGGATCTGTTGTGTTTTTGTACATCTAGCATCCTGTATGCGTCTTTTTTTTTTTTTCTGGATTTCCAATTTCTTCATGTTGGGAAAATTTTCTGATATCATTTCATTGAGTAGATTGTTCATTCCTTTTTTGTTTGGAAACCTATGCCTTCCTACATCCCAATAACTCTTAAATTTGGGCTTTTTACATTATCCCATATTTCTTGAGTGTCCTACTCATGGTTTCTTTCCATCTTCACTGTGTGGTCTATGTTCTTTTCAAGGTTATATATTTTGTCTTCATCATTTGAGGTCCTGTCTTCCAAGTGGTCTAATCTATTGATGATGCTGTCAATTGAACATTTAATTTGGTTTATTATTTCACTCATTTCAAGAATTTGTTTTGTTTTTTTGTTTTTGTTTTGTTTTGTTTTAGTACCTCTATCTCCCTATTGAAGTAATCTTTTGCTTCCTATATTTAATTATGTAGGTCTTTATCAAAATGATCTCTTGCTGCCTGAATTTGCTCTCTTATGTTATCCATTAATTCACAGAACATTTTAATTATGAACTCCTTCTCTGTCATTTCTGCTGCTGTGTTGGCAATGGATTCTAATAATGTAATATCTTGATTTATTTGGGGTACTTTCTTCCCTTGTCTATTCATATTGATCATCTGTCTTCCCTTCTAGCACTGTGGATCCAAAGCATTACTGTTTTTACCCTACAGGTTTATAGTGCTCGTGTAGGGTTTTAATACCTCTCCTTTGAGGGGAAGCACACTGTTAACAGATCCCAATATAAGCAATATTCAATCTTATATCAAATAGTTGCTATTAACATTTTTGTAGGGATTCCATGATGATGGGCCAGAGGAAAGCAGGACTCTATGTTGCTCCATGACCTAAGTCTCACCAAGTTGGAATACTGCATCTCAGGGACTGTAAGAGGACACCTATACAGCTGATTTCTGCAAAAATCACCAGCACTCTGACCACCATGCAGGGCTCAGAGCCTCAGCATTTGAGTAGGACTCTGGACCTCTGGCGCTAGAAATCCAAAGCCCACAGTTCTAGCTCACATAAAGCTCTCAAGTTGGGCAGGGGATGTGGCTCAAGCGGTAGCGCGCTCGCCTGGCATGCGTGCGGCCCGGGTTCGATCCTGAGCACCACATACCAACAAAGATGTTGTGTCCGCCGAGAACTAAAAAAAATAAATATGAAAAATTCTCTCTCTCTCTCTCTCTCTCTCTCTCTCTCTCTCTAAAAAAAAAATAAAGCTCTCAAGTTACTTAGCAGAATCACCTATCAGCACCTCTGAAGAACTCTAGACTGCACTTTGCTCCCACACAGGTCACTCGGCTTCTACCAGCTCACAGCACAACACCATCTCCTGGCTCCCTACACCTAACCAGACACCCCAGCCATGGAAGTAGTTATTCCATCTTGGATAAGCTTTCTCACCATTTTGGTGGGGGCCATTCTCAGCTCTCAGATTGAATCTCCATCTGGCCAGTTACCAGGTATCCAACTCCTGCCCCGCCCCGAAGCGGTGATTTCGGCACAGTGACCACTCAACATAAAAACAGTTCCCAGTTGGGTAGGTGTTCAGTGTGATCAGCACACTTCCCACCTGGTGTCAGCCTGGGTGTCAGAGGTCCCACAGGTGGGAAGTGCTGAGTGGGAAAGAGGGGATGGGACTAAAGTTTGGAGCCTAACAGAGACCAGGAACTGGGAAATCTCCAGGCAAGAGAGGGAGACAATACCGGGTGCTCAAGTCAGATGAGTAGTCCCAAAAAGAGATCTGTGAGTGGTGTCTCCCTGCAGAGCCTAGTGGGTGGCACACCCCACTTCCAGACGCCATACACCAGGATCAGTCTTCACTACCTGGTTACCTACACCATCCTGAGGGAGAGACACTAGCTTAAAATTAGAGAGCCCTACCCATTAGTTGTGAAGAAAAACAGAAAAGAAACAGATCTCTAAAACTAGCAACAACCCTAGTTTCTTATTTCATGTGTTTTGTTCTTTTCTCTTTCTCACCTATCCCTCTATCCTCCAGCCATCACATCCTCGACATATGTGAAACCAAGAAATTTGCATGAAATAGGATTTTGAGGACTGAGTAATCTGAATAATATAATATAGAAGTATTGTATATGCCCCTTTTTTCTTTCTCTTTTCTCTTCTTTCATTTTTCTTCCCCCCTCCAAATTTTACTATTTTAACACTGGAAGAAACTATAAACATTTTACAAAACTACTGATTATATTTTAGATGAATAATTGAATCCAACATTTCTGTACATTGAGACTATAGTGTAAATGTCTTAATAACAACAAATTGTTCATAGGTGGTATGTTGTTGATATTGGGATCAGTTAATATTGTCCTTTGCTACAACAAAAGGATTCTGGAACCCTATAAGAGCACTACAAACCTATAGGGTAAAAACAATAACACCCCAGACCCACAGATCACTGGAAAAGACACACAAGCAACATGAAAAGACAAGGGAAGAAAGTACCACAAACAAATCAAGACACCACATCATTAGAAGCATCACAGCAGAAAAAAAATATGGAGAAAGAGTTCAGGATATACATGGTTAAAATGTTTTGTGAACTCAAGGAAGACATGAGAACAGTGAAAGATCACTTCAACAAGGAGCTACATAAACAAATGCAAGAAGCAAAAGATCACCTCAACAGGGAGATAAGGTTTTTTAAAAAAATGGAAATCCTTGAAATGAAAGATACAATAAACCAAATTAAAAGCTCAAGTGAATCCATCATCAACAGAGTAGACCACTTAGAAGAGAGAAAATCAGACAATGAAGATAAAATATACAATCTTGAAAAGAACAAAAACCACACAGCTCTAATGGAAAGAAACCATGAGCAGAACATCCAACAAATATGGGATAGCATAAAGAGACCAAATTTAAGAGTTATTGGGATACAGGAAAGTACAGAGGTCTAAACCAAAGGAATGAGCAATCTGTTCAATGAAACAATATTAGAAAACTTCTCAGACATGAAGAATGAAACAGGAATCCAAATCCTAGAAGCCCATAGGATGCTGAATGTGCAAAATCACGAGATCCACACCAAGACTCACTATAATGAAGATGCCCAACATACAGAACAAGGAGAGAATTTTAAAAGCCACAAGATAAAGGAAGCAGATTACATGTTGGGGTAAACCAATTAGGTTAATGGCTGATCTTTTAACACAGACTCTGAAAGCTAGAAGATCCTGGAACAACATATTTCAAACCCTGAAAGATAATGTGCTCCAACCAAGAATCTTGTATCCAGCAAAATTAAGCTTCAGGTTTGAAGATGAAATACAAACCTTCCACGATAAAAAAAAGTTAAAAGAATTTGCAGCTAGAAAACTGAGGCTTCAAAATGTCCTTGGCAAAACATTACATGAAGAGGAAATTAAAAAATAACAATGAAATCCAACAGTGTGAAGTAGTACAGTAAAGGAAAATCTAATCAAAGAGGAAAAACAAATCAAGTTAAATAACTAAAATAAACAAATATGACTGGAAATACAAACCATATCTCAATAGTAACCCTAAATGTTAATGGCTTAAACTCACCAATCAAAAGACATAGGCTAGTAGACTGGATTAAAATAAAAGATTCAACAATATGCTGCCTACAGGAGATGCATCTGATAGGAAAAGACATACACAGACTGAAGGTGAAAAGTTGGGAAAAATCATACCACTCACATGGACCTCAGAAGCAAGCAGGGGTGTCTATATTCATATCAAATAAAATAGACTTCAAGCCAAACTTAATCAAAAGGGATAAAGAAGGACACAACATATTACTCAAAGGAACCATACAGCAACAAGACATAACAATCATAAATATATATGCCCCAAACAATGGTACAGCTATGTTAATCAAACAAGCTCTTCTCAAGTTCAATAGTCAAATAGATCACAAAACAATAATCATGGGAGATTTTAACAAACCTCCCTCACCACTGGACAGATCTTCTAAACAAAAGTTTAATAAAGAAACTATAGAACTCAATAACACAACTAATAACTTAGAATTAATTGACATATATAGAATATATCAACCAACATCAAGCAGATACACTTTTTTCTCAGCAACACATGGATCCTTCTCAAAAATAGACCATATATTATGTCTCAGGGCAACTCTTAGGAAATACAAAGGAGTAGAGATACTACCGTGCATTTTATCTGATCATAATGGAATGAAATTGAAAATCAATGATAAAATAAGGAAGAAAAATTCCTACATCACATGAAAAATGAACAATATGCTACTGAATGAACAATGGGTTACAGAAGACATCAAGGAGGAAATTAAAAATTTCTTAGAGGTAAATGAAAACTCAGACACAACATATCAAAATCTCTGTGACCCTATGAAAGCAGTACTAAGAGGAAAATTAATTGTATGGAGTTCATTCCTTAAAAGGAGAAAAAGCCACAAATAAATGACCTCACACTACATCTCAAAGCCTTAGAAAAAGAAGAACAAATCAGGAGCAAATGCAGCAGAAGGCAAGAAATAATTAACAAACAGGAAGTGGGCTCTCAGAGCTCCAGACCCCTCTCAGAAAACATCCAGAAAAAATGACCCATTGGTTTCATAGGAACCCTTTAAAAGCTATAGCTCCTGTCTCTTAACTACTATGGTGTGGCCGCTGGTCCTCCTGCTTCAAAAATTTGCAATGACTTGAGAACATCCAGGGCACGACTCCTTGAATTATTCACCGATTTGAGCTGTAATCCAGAAATGATGAAGAATGCAGCAGATTCATACTTTTCACTCTTAGAAGGTTTCATAAATTCACTGGATGAATCTACCCAGGAAAGCAAGTTGCTGCGATATATTCAGAATTTCAATTGGACTGATACATTACAAGGACATGTTCCAAGTGCCCAGCAGGATGCTGTTTTTGAATTAATTTCCATGGGATTTAATGCAGCTCTTTGGTATACCAAATATGCTTCAAGACTGGCGTAAAAAGAAAACATAACAGAAGATGAAGCAAAGGAAGTCCATCAAAGCCTGAAAATTGCTGCTGGGATTTTCAAACATTTAAAGGAAAATCATATCCCAAAACTTACTACACCTGCAGAAAAGGGAAGGGATCTAGAGGCACGGCTCATAGAAGCTTATATTATCCAGTGTCAGGCTGAAGCTCAAGAAGTAACAATTGCCCGAGCAATTGAACTTAAACATGCTCCTGGACTAATTGCTGCACTGGCATATGAAACAGCCAATTTTTATCAAAAATCTGATCATACTTTTTCCAGTTTGGAGCCTGCATGTTCTGCAAAATGGAGAAAATATCTTCATTTGAAAATGTGTTTCTACACAGCTTATGCTTATTTTTATCATGGTCAGACTTTGTTGGCTAGTGATAAATGTGGTGAAGCAATCAGGTCTCTGCAAGAAGCAGAAAAATTATATGCAAAAGCACAAGCATTATGTAAAGAATATGTAGAAACTAAAGGACCTGGACCAACAGTCAAACCATCAGGACATTTGTTCTTTAGGAAACTTGGAAACCTTGTGAAGAATACCCTAGAAAAATGTCAACGAGAAAATGGATTTATTTACTTTCAAAAAATTCCAACAGAAGCCCCACAGCTGGAACTCAAAGCAAATTATGGGCTGGTAGAACAGGTGCCTTTTGAATTTCCTCCTACAAGTGCTCACTGGACACCAGAAACGCTGGCTGTATTTGATCTCACCAAGAGACCTAAGGATGACAGTGCCAAACCTAAGCCAGATGAAGAAGTAAAACCTGTGAACGAACCAGATATCAAACCTCAAAAGGACACGGGGTGCTACATCTCCTAAAACACAATATGTGCTTAGAATTCTACAAGTAGAAGAGAAAACTGAGAACTCTACAAGTAGAAGAGAAAACTGTAGAACTTTGGTACACTTTTCTTGAAATGATTTCTCTGAAGCTTATAGCATAATTATTACATTCTGAGGGAATCTGCCTTTAGTTCGTTTGTTCTTGATTTTTAAGTTGGTAGGCATGTTTTTAATCAGGACAACATTTGAAAGGTTTTATTGTGCCTCTGACAGGTGTATTTGAGGGTTAGATCTTTTTTGAATTCTGGTTAGTAAGTTTCAGCTTAATGTATTATAGGCCTGAATTGTTTTTCAGGTTATGTTTTTCTATCTTCCCAAAAATGTTTATTTTTTTCTCTCATTTGATACCAGAAGAATGACAAGAATGAATTTTGAGCAGAGATGGTCTTTTTCCCCTCACCATTGTGTTAATTATAGCACAGACTTGTCATGTTCTGAGTCATTTATCTTTTCTGGTGGGGGGAAAAAGCTCTTAATAGTTAAAGATCAGAAAATGTTCCTGTGAAATCCCTCAAATATACTGGAATCTATAATTTACTCAAAAATTAGTGTTTATAAGTAAGTTGAGACTTCTAAGAACTTTTTCTTATTCTTGTATCTGCTTCATTCAGTCTCAAAAACCCTACCATGTTTTTTTTTTATAAATTCCTTTTCTAATGGGTTTTTTACTTAGAGGAAAGAACTTTGTGTTTAATGTTTATATGTAAGGGAAGACAGTAAGAATGAAGAATGTTTTTTGAAGAAGTAATATTGCATGATAATAAAAAAAACTAAACATGAATGAGATAGGATGTCCTGTTATTACACTGGTAATTACTACTTTGTTAGAGAACTTTTAGTAAAATACCTTTGTTAGCTGATTTTAGTGTACATTGTTTTTATATGGTTTTCGGATATATATATATCTCCTATTAGAATTGCATTGTTTTAGGTCAAAGGCCAAAGCAAAAATTTAGAGAACAGATACAATATAATCTTAAAAAATGGATTTAATAAGGCTGGGGATATTGCTAGAGCACTGGGTCCAGTTCCCACTGTTGAGGAGGGAAAACAATTATAATCATTTGAAACAGTTTAGTATATACACAGAACTGAGAAATAATGCATAATACTTAAACAAAATTCACACATCTGTAGATTTATCTTGTGTTGATTATTCTCCTAGAGTGTTAGATAATTTGCTATTATAAATGACACATTGGTTTTTACCAGAAATAATAAAAGTAGTGTATTTTGAGAGCTTACTATGTGCCAGTCACTGTGCTGAGCACATATATAGATACACCATAACGCACCTTTAATAAATATGTAAAATCTGCATAAAGTGTCAAAATAGGAATATATGCATTTCATTTTGAAGAATGAACAAATTATGTCTAGCTGAACCAAGATTGTGTTCAAATAAATAATTGCTTAAATCAGATATCATAGCTTTCACCGCTTTTAAAAAGCTGCATAGAAATCAAGTTTTGTTTTTTTTAATATGTGGAAATGCTAACTACTATTTTCAGTATATAAAATATTTAATATTTGAAGCTACAATTTCCAGAATACTTGGAGCAATAAATGAATACTTTTATTTTGCTGCTTATGGGAAATATTAAATTTCACTGTAAACAGTCACTACAAATTGACTTGTTTCTGTATATTATCTGCTGACAATTTTAAACAGTACTTAAGGACCTATTTATCTTAGGTACTAGTGCTTATTTAACCTAGTTACTAAATTTTCACATTGATATTTTTGTGGATTATACTACCGTGTATGAAATGGAAATATGCAGTATGCTCAGTGCTTCTGTAAAACAGTTAATACTGGTATTTAAATAAATAATTGTCAATTTTGACATGTTCAAATAGTATTTTGTTGACTCAGCAAAGGTAACATTTTATCCCTTTAATACCCCATTATATAAACGATTTTTTGAAAATGGTGTTGGAAATGATCAAATGTAAAGAAGTTGCATGAAGGCTAGGGAGAGATGTAACTGTTTGTATTAACCGTTGCATAAATTTCATACCAGGCTATGACAGCTTACGTATTGCTTCTGCTAAGTATTGTTTGTATAATGAATTATCTTTTTATTTATGAAAATAAAAGCAATTTTACCTAAAAAAAGAAATAATTAAAATCAGAGCTGAAATCAATGAAATTGAAACAAAAGAAACAATTGAAAAAATTGACAAAACTAAAAGTTGGTTCTTTGAAAAAATAAGTAAGATTGACATTGCTAATGAAGAGAAGAAGAGAGAGAACCCAAATTATTGGCATACGGGACAAAAAAGGCAATATCACAACAGACACTACAGAAATACAAAAGATAATTAGAAATTATTTTGAAACTGTATACTCTAATAAAATAGAAGATAGTGAAGGCATCGATAAATTCCTTAAGTCATATGATCTGTCCAGATTGAGTCAGGAAGATATACACAACATAAACAGACCAATATCAAGCGAGGAAATAGAAGAAGCCATCAAAAGATTACTAACCAAGAAAAGCCCAGGACCAGACAGATATACAGCCGAGTTTTACAGGACCTTTAAAGAAGAACTAATTCCAATACTCTACAATCAATTTCAGGAAATAGAAACAGAGGGAGTACTTCCAAAATCATTCTACAAGGCCAATATCATCCTGATTCCAAAATGAAAGACACCTCAAAGAAAGAAAACTTCATACCAATATCTCTAATGAATATAGATGCAAAAATCCTCAATAAAATTCTGGCAAATCAGATACAAAAACACATCAAAAAGATCATGCACCATGATCAAGTGGAATTCATCCCCAGGATGCAAGTTCGTTCAACATATGGAAATCAATAAATGTAATTCATCACATCAATAGACTTAAAGATAAGAACCATATGATCATTTCAATAGATGCAAAGAAAGCATTTGACAAAATACAGCACTCCTTTATGTTCAAAACATTAGAAAAACTAGGGATAACAGGAACTTAACATTGTAAAAGCTATCTATGCTAAGCCTCAGGCTAGCATCATTCTAAATGAAGAAAAACTGAAGACATTCCCTCTAACATCTGGAACAAGACAGGTATGCCCTCTCTCACCACTTGTGTTCAACATAGTTCTTGAAACACTGGCCAGAGCAATTAGACAGATGAAAGAAATTAAAAGAATAAGTATAGGAAAAAAAAACTTAAACTAGCTCAATTTGCTGATGATATGATTCTATACCTAGAAGACTCAAAAAACTTTAGCAAGAAACTTCTAGAACTAGTAAATGAATTCAGTAAAGTGGAAGGATATAAAATCAATACCCATAAATCAAAGGCATTTCTGTATATCAGTGTCAAAGCCTCTGAGAAGGAAATGAGGGAAACTACCCCATTTACAATAACCTCAAAAAATAAATAAGGTACTGGGAATCAACCTAACAAAAGAGGTGAAAGATCTTAACAATGAAAACTATAGAATCCTAAAGAGAGAAATAGAAGAAGACCTTAGAAGATGGAAAGATCTACCTGCTCATGGATAGGCAGAATTAATATTATTAAAACGACCATACTACCAAAAGCACTATACAGGTTCAATGCAATTCTGATCAAAATCCCAATGGCATTCCTCATAGAAATAGAAAAAGCAATCATGAGATTCATGTGGAAAAATAAGAGGCCCAGAATAGCTAAAGCAATTCTAAGCAGGAAGAGTGATACAAGTGGTATCCCTATACCAGAACTTAAACTATATTACAGAGCAATAGTAACAAAAACAGCATGGTACTGGCACCAAAACAGGCTAGTAGACCAATGGTAATGAATAGAGGACACAAAGACTAACCCATAAAATTACCATTATAATAGACTAAGGTGCCAAAACCATGAACTGGAGAAAGGATAGCATCTTCCACAAATGGTTCTGGGAAAACTGGAAAACCATATGCAACAAAATGAAATTAAAACCCTATCTCTCACCATGCACAAAACTCAACTCAAAGTGGATCATGGACCTAGGAATTAAACCAGAGATTCTGTTTCTAATAAAAGAAAAAGCAGACCCTATTCTTCATCATGTGGGATTAGGCCCCAACTTCCTTAAATAAGAATCCTATAGTATAAGAATTAAAATCAAGACTCAATAAATGGGATTGAATCAAACTAATAAGTTTCTGCTCAGCAAAAGAAACAATCTATGAGGTGAACAGAGAGCCTACATTCTGAAAGCAAATTTTTACCCCTCACATATCAGATGGAGCACTAATCTCTAGGACATATAAAGAACTCACAAAGCTAAGCACCAAAAAAACAAATAACCCAATCAACAAATGGGCCAAGGATCTGAATAGACACTTCTCAGAAGAGGATTAACAATCAATCAACAAATATATGAAAAAATGCTCATCATCTCTAGCAATTAGAGAAATGCAAATCAAAACTACTCTAAGATATCATCTCACTCAAGTCATAATGGCAGCTTTTATGAAGACAAACAACAATAAGTTTTGGAGAGGATGTGGGGAAAAAGATACACTCACAAATTGCTGGTGGGACTGCAAATTGGTGCAGCCAATATGGAAAGCAATACGGAGATTCCTTAGAAATCTGGAAATAGAACCACCATTTGGCCCAGCTATCCCTCTCCTTGGTCTATACCCAAAGGACTTAAAAACAACATACTACAGGATCACAGCCACATCAATATTTATAGCACAATTCACAATAGCTAAACTGTGGAGCCAACCTAGATGCCCTTCAGTGGATGAATGGATTTAAAAAAAAATTGGCATATATACACAATGGAATTTTACTCAGCATTAAAAGAGAATAAAATCTTGGCATTTTCAGGTAAATGAAGAAGATAATGCTAAGTGAAGTTAGCCAATCCCCAAAAGACAAATGCTGAATGTTTTCTCTGGTATAAGGAGGCTGACTCATAATAGAGTATGGAGGGGAGCATGGGAGGAATACATAAATTCTAGGTAGGGCAGAGGGGTGGGAGGGAAAAGGATGGGGCAGTAGATTAGCAAGCATGGTAGAATGTGATAGACATCATTATCCAAAGTGCATGTATGAAGACATGAATTGGTGTCAACATACTTTATATAAAACCAGAGATGTGAAAAACTGTGCTGTATATGTGTAATAAGAATTGTAATGCATTCTGGTGTCATTATTTTTTAAAAAAAAAATTTAATAAAAAAGACATTTACAGTTTGGTCACAGTGTACAGAAATGGTAATTTCAATTATTATCTACAATATAATCAGTAGGTTTTCAAAAGAATTTACAGCTTGTAATGGAGGACAATGACCTGGGAATGAAGTCTAGGATGATATGCTGAGAAGGTAGGAAGTGAGGAAATAGAATTATATCTTAGGAAGTATGAAACAAAGAAGGTTATTAGCAGGAGAAGAGAGAGGAAGTACTTTGTGGTAGACAAGTGGGAAGAAAGTAGAGTACATAAGACAAACACACATACATATTAAGAAAATTTTTAAATGTTAAAATAGATAAAATGTTTTATAAAAAATATACTACACAACTATAAAATACTGTTCAGACATCCAAGTCGTCAGAATCCTTATTCATGCAAAGTACTTGGTTTAACCTATGTTGGGGATCTGAGGGCAGGAGGATAAAGAGGTAGATGAAGAAAAAAAAATCTCAAAGGAAGAAACAAAGATTGTTTTGGTTGGAGATCAGTATCATTCCTGCTTCCCTCCCCATCCAATAAGTGTAGTGTCTATTGTTAGCTGGTATCTCCACCTTCAAAATGGTGAATGTTACCAGGGTGAGAGGATTGATCTTGGGTGCAGGACACCTGGACGTGGGGTGTGGCACCCACTAATCACTGAAGGGAGACTACACCTCAAGGATCTCTGTGGGACCAGCTCATGTGATGTGGGCATCTGGTCTTATCTCCATATCTTACTTGTAGATCTCAAAATTCCTGGTCTCTGTTAGTCTCTAAAAGGTCTATCACCCTCTCCCTTTCTACTTCCTAATAAAGGACCTTTCGCTGGAGGTCTTGTGTGTTGCCCTTTGGTGGCTGCACATCAGTTGCAGAGAGCTGTTTTGTATTGGGCAGTTACTGTGCCAATACAGTTAACAGGTGCTGGGGAAAGGGGAGAATTAGAAATTATGGGAAACTGATAAGCTGGAGTTCCAAACTGTGAATTGCCCCCACTAAAGATGATAATGAAGGTGACCCAAGATGGAGGTAGCTGCTTTTAGCAATGGAGTGTCGGGTTGGGTGGGGGGAGGCTGGAGTTGGCATTGGGTAGTGTATTCAGAGGTGAGTGAGCTCTGTGGCATGCAGGGTTGTGGCTGTCAGCTCAGAACCTGAAGATGTCCCCTGGTGCAGGCAGGCTACCATGTGTAGGGAACTATCTCAGTTGCTGCAGAGTCTCAAAATGGAGGTGACCCAGTGGAGACCCACATTGGTAGATGGGGGTCCTCACTGGAGTGGCAGGCAGAGTTTCTGCACATGGGTAGCAGCTGGGTGTCCTGTGTGGGAACAGCTCCCGGGATTTCTGCTCAGGTCGGAGGTCAAAAGTTCTACACAAATGCTGGTGCCTATGGTCCCCCTGGGGTACTGGTAGTCCTGTGCTGGCAAGTAGTTGGGGTCCTACTCTGAAGCTGAGGCCTGGAGCCCTGCACAGGTACCCCGCCATGCTTCCTGTGCGGGGTAACCCCTACAGCTCACAGAGAAGCAGTAGTCTTACTACTGGAGTCCCAGGTCATGGAGTGACACAGAATGCTGCTTCCCTCTCCTTGTTGTTTCTTTTCTAATGTGAACATATACAAAACTTTCAGCAACAATTATAAGACCTGAATGTTGAGTTGTAAAATATCCCACATCCACGCCTGGCCCCAGGAAAACTTCAAAGCAGGTGAAAATGAGTCTTAGAAATCCACCCACTCACATTTTCTGCCTCTCTTCTCCTGGAATATCACCACCAACTACTCTGAGCTGATGCTCTCCCAGCAGCCTACAGCAGCCCATTGGAGAACAGGCATATAGTCTAACCTACAGTACAATTTGTACCTGTCTGGGTAGAAGCACCATGGGACTTTGCAGGAAATTGATTAATGACAATCAGGAAGCCCCAAGAGTGAAGTTTAAAATTATAAGACTAAAAATTGGAGAAAGTGAGGTAAGAGGTAATATATTTTATTACATATTTAAATCCTCATCAATAAAGTGGGAGAAAAAAAGTATCAAGCAGGTTAAATAACTACTGAAGACTTCTTCCCAAAGTCTGCTTTCTTACTCGTCATGTCCCTGCCACTCTGAACCTGTGTCAATACCTTATAGGAATGCCTATATTTTCTAAAGAAAGAAGTAAAGACATCTAAATATTACTAAAACTATTACTCAGCAGCTTTCTATCTCTACTATGACAGTTTGGGTAAAAGCATGGCTATTTCATAACTGTTCATTTCTAAGTGATAAATGAAACAGATAATGACTGGGATCTGCATTTGAAACCAAGGTCTACATTTTCTCCAAAAGTCAAAGATATCAGGTCTTAACATAAGACTTAGTTTTGAGTTAATGACATAAATGAACCCAGACAACAGTGCTGACATCAAGACATCAAAACCTTGACTGTGGGTTTTTTTTCAAGAAGGCAGAATAGAGTAGGTGGATTTCCTCTTCCACGGCATGAATTCAAGAAAGCACACAGGCAGGCAGCTTCACAACAAGGTGGGTGAAAAAAAGCATTGGGGGAATTTACTTGGATTTAAATACTGGACATTCAAAGCAGATGAGGGACTCAGGAGATTGTATATAATAAAAATAAGAAAGAAATCCAGCTTCATAGTCACTGCTAAGGCTACATCACTAGCCAGAGTGGTCCCTCTGCAAGTAAAGTGTAGGGATAAGGGAATTAAAGGAACTCACATTTTTAGGGGGCCTGAGGTGTGTCTGGGTATGGAGAGTTCAGAGATCAAAGACACTGCCCAACTAAACTGAAAGGCATGCTGCACAATATCCTTGTGAGGGGAAGAAGTCACATCTCTCCCAGCTGCCTGTGGAGGACAGAGAAAAAAACATTTTGCAGCTACTGCACAGGGCTGGAAGCTGGGGGAGCTGATTCCTGGCAAACTCACACTGCATGACATAGAGTGAGCTTAAGTAACCAGGAGAAAATCAAATGCAGAGAAGGGTTTGCATATGAAGATAATGATCATGGAAACCCACCTAGCTTCCTCCCACCCCTTCCAACAGACTCAACTCATAGGCAAAGACATCCACAGAATGAAGGTTCAAGGATGGGAAAAAAAAACATATCATTCACCTGGATCTCATAAACAAGCTCATATCAGATAAAGTGGACTTTAAGCCAAAGTTAGTCAGAGGGACAAAGGAGGACATTTCATGCTGCTTAAGGGAATTATACATCAACAAGACATACAGTCATAAATATTTATGCCCAAAATAATGGACCATATACATATATCTAACAAACCCTTCTAAATTTCAAGAATCAAATAGACCACAACACAGTAATATGGGGTAACTTTAACATGCCTCTCTCATCACTGGATATATCCTCCCCTTCAGAAGAAAACCTAAATAAAGAAGCTACAGAACCCCCCAAAAATACAATTCATAATTTAGATTTAACAGACATATGTAGACTATTTCATTCATCCATGACCAAATACACTTTCTTCTCAGCAGTGCATGGATCCCTCTCTAAAATAGACCATATTTTAGGCCACAAAACATCTCATTCTATCAGATCATAATGGAAAGAAATTAAAAATCAATGATAAAAAATTGAAGCTGCTCTAACACATGAAGAACAAGTAATACACTATTGAATGACATATAGATAGCAAAAGAAATCAGGGTTGAAAAAAAAACACTTAAAAATAAATGACAATAGCAATAAAACTTATTGAAATATTGGTATAGGCAGTGATAATAGGAAAGTACTTTATATTGAACTCATTCATTAAAAGAATAAAAATCACTAAATAAATAAGTTAACATTACATTCAAAGCTTACAAAAAGAAGAACAATCAGGAGGCTGAGGCAGGAAGACTGTGAGTTCAAAGCCAGTCTCAGAAACTTAGCAAGGCACTTACCAACTCAGCAAGACCTTGTCTCTAAATAAAAAAAAAATCTGTAAAATGGGTTAGAGATGTGGCTCAATGGTTAAGCACCCCCGAGATCCATGCCCAGTACCAAAAATAAATAAATAAATAAATAAGGAACAAATAAACACCAAAAGTAGTAGAAGACAGGAAAGACAGAAAAAATCTTTAAAATCAGAGCCAAAAATCAATGAAATTAAAGCAAAAATAAATAAATATCAATAAAACAAAATTTGATGAAATTTGGTTTTTTGAAAAAAATAAAGAAAATTGATAAAACCTTAGCCAAGCTAACAAAGAGAGAGAATTCTCAAATTATTAAAATTGGGGATGAAAAAGAAAATTTGACAGACAAATATCATACTGAAATATAGATGATAATCAGAAAGTATTTTGAAAATAAAACAGAAAATTTTGAAGACATCAACCAATTTCTAGATATCTGGGACCTATGACCTCCCAAAATTGAATTGTGAGGACATAGAAAATTTAAGCAGATCAATTTCAATAATGAAATTGAAGACACCATCAAAAGTCTACCAACAAAGAAAAGCCCAGAACCAGACAGATTCTCAGTTGAGTTCTCCCAAGACCGTCAAAGAAGAACTCCAATCCTCTTCATTCTATAAAGATAGTATTACCCAGATTCCAAAAATAGTCAAAGACATATTAAGGAAAGAAAATTTCAGACCAATATCCCTGATGAACACAGATGCAAAAATTCTTAATACTGTCAACTCACATACAAAAACATATTAAAAAGTAGTGCACCACGATCAAGTGATGTTCATCCCAGGGATGCAAGGTTGGTTCAACACACATAAATCAGTAAATGTAATTCATCACATCAATAGACTTAAAAACAAGAAACATATGATCATCTCAATAGATGCAGGAAAAATTGAACAAAATACAGCATCAATTCATGTTCAAAACACTAGAAAATCTAGGGATAGTGGGGATGTACCTCAACATTATAAAGGATATATATCATGTTAAAACCAAGGCCAACATTCTTTTTTTAAAAAAAAATCTATTTATTTATGTGTTTTTAGTTTTAGGTGGACACATTATTTTGTTTTTATGTGGTGCTGAGGATTGAATCCAGTGCCCCATGCATGTCAGCAAGCACTCCACCACTGAGCCACAACTCTGGTACCAAGGCCTACATTCTAAATGGAGAAAAATGGAAAGAATTCCCTTTAAAAGCTGGAACTAGACAAGCATGTCCTCTTTCACCATTTCTATTCAACACAGTCCTGGAAACTCTAGCCAGAGCAATTAAGCAAACCAAAGAAATTAAAAGATTAAGAATAGGAAAAGAAGAGCTCAAACTATCCCTCTTTGCTGATGACATGATTCTATATTTAGAAGCCCCAAAAACTCCACTAGAAAACTTCTATGCATAAATATGCATAAACAAATTCAGCAAATAGCAGGATATGAAATTACCACCCATAAATCAATTGCATTCCTATACACTCACCTGAAAAAGAAATTAGGAAAACCATCTCATTCATAATACCCTCAAAAAATATTTAGGAATAAATCTAACAAAAGAGGTAAAATACTTCTACAATGAAAATTACAGAACTCTAAAGAAACAAATTGAAGAAGACCTTAGAAAATAGAATGATCTTCCATGTTCTTGGATAGGCAGAATTAATATTGTCAAAGTGACCATACTACCAAGAGTGCTAGAAAGATTTAATGCAATCCCCATTAGTATTACAATAACAATCCAAATGGAAATAGAGAGAGCAGTTATGAAATTCATTTGGAAAAATAAGGAGCCTAAAATAGCCACAGTGATTCTTAGCAAGAAAAGTGAAGAAGAAGCCATCACAATATAAGAACAATGTACTACAGAGGCATAGTAACAAAAACAGCATGGTATTGGTGCCAAAATAGATATGAAGACCAAAGAAACAGAATAGAAGACAGAGATACCAACCCACATAAACACAATAAATATAAATGCCCTTTATATTTCCTACTGGAGGAACTGTTTGTGATTACAGTGGCTTAGAATAGTGTAGTATACATTTCATACTGAACTTTATTAACCAATGTTGACTAAAATAAGAATACTATTGTATTATTATTTCAAATGAAAATATATGTGTATTCATTTGTTCATAAAATAAACCTTATTAATACTGTAAAGATAATATGATCCCATGTTGATAATTTCAATAACTAGAACCAGCTCAGTTTGGCATGTTAGGGTTACCATGTCATAGTGCTCACAAATACAGATATACTGTTGGTAATGAAACAAATTAAATCTTTGAAACTAATATGTCAGTTAACAAAATGAATTGGTAAATGTGACTGGATGTAATGTGAATTTCTGACAAATAAGCACTGAAATACCTAAAATGTATTAAATTATCATTTTAAACATCTTTTTGATGATGCAAAGAGTACTGTAAAATTATTTCATACAAAGTGAACATTTAGACTGACAGGAACATGAGCATAAACTTCTTCCTAAAATGAAGCTTAGCAATGACAGTGGATGAGACTCTTTTATATATAGGCACTGACTGAATTGCAATGCTAACAGTTTCTGCCACATCTTTTCAAGGGCTTGGATCAGTTGAATTCAAATTTTAAAGCTCAGCATTGTCAATATGCCCTTCTTAAGAGTCAGCAATAAGTTCAACTTCATGACTAATGATCACATTTTATACATTTTCTTAATAAGAAGTATGGGAATATATACAGCCAAGAAAACCATGAAGCACATGTACTCCACATATAAAGTTTAATTTCAAGGGCTTCAGAGGGAAAATTAAACTTTTCTTAGCTTGTAAGCAAAAACTGTGATGTGGAAAACCTATTTTCCGTAACAGACTGGTCAGAGACCACCACAAGACTATTTAACAGTTAGAATTAGTAAAATGCCCATTAAAGTGGTATGTCCTCTCATCTGTAGGAGACTAGTAAGGCATAATCCTACAAATGTGATGGTTACTCTTTATGACTAAAAACACACTGAATATACTGTATTATGTAAGAGATGGTTTTCTAAAACCTGTGGAAAAGAGACACACTAGACTGTCTAAGAAACACAGAGGTTTGAAGACAGTGAAGTCTGAAAAAAGACTTGGAGAGCAATTGATAGTTGAGGGCCAAGACAAATTAAGGAAAGGGAGTATGGGAGCCTGAGGACACTGCATAACTATACCTGGACACCAGACCTAGTGTTATATCTGAAAAGACGAATGTGGGACCTGTTATGGGAAAAGGGATTCTCCATTTCCAATGCCAATATACCTCCCAGAGGACAAGGTCTAGATTCCTCAGGCCTCTGGCACAGGAACGTGTATTCCTATAATACTGGCAATCCAGTAGTATAGATTAGAGATGTAGTTAAGTATAATAAAATGAAGAAGCAAAACATGCTCTTTCAGCCACTGAAACACATGCTTAACTCTTATATTTACTACCTATGCTGCTGGTTTGGACAAGACATAACCTGTATAGATAATATACTCACAGTTTGCTATAAGGATTGGATTCATCTGTTTAAGAATACTATCAGAATATCTGATTTTGATAATAACAGTTGGTGATAATTTAGAGAAATTGGTCTCCCAATAAATTTTTGTGAAATGTAAAAAAAGAATATCTGGCATCCAACAAATTCACCTTCTTTATTTCTTCCCTTTTCCTTCTCCTTCTCCTTCTTCTTGTCTCTGGCTTAAAGCAGTCACACTCTATATATCTCTGGCCAAGGAAATTAATCTCCTATGCCTCAGCTTCCTTTTCTGCATTGAAACACCTAGTAAGTCTTTAAATATACTTTCCTTTATGAATCTATGATATGTAAAATGTACCTCAATGTTTGTAAGAGTGTCTTATTTACATATTTAATATGTAAGGTACACATAATCATTACTGCAATTCTATTATACTGTGTTGATTGCTGTTAAATTTTAGCTATTATTAATTGGACAAAAACTTGTAAACTACTTTGTGGTTGATGAGACCTAGTAAACACATTCTCAGTGAACTTACATATAGGACTTCGAGTATTTTTAGGCTTTCAACCTATCCTGGTCTCCTAAAAGTGCTTTGCCATCTACTCCCTCTCTCTGGAGGGGCCAGTTAAGTGTTAGCAACCTCCATGTCACTTCAGCTGAGGCAGGTGAACTGAGCCTTTGCCCACGTTCCTGGTTCCTTCAGATGCTGCAAGAGTTGGTTTAGCACACAGGAGTTCCTAGTCCCTGAGCCTGTGCTCACTCCTTTCAGTCAACACCAGGACTGTTTCCAGTATGAAATTACACACAGCAGTGCTTTCATTTTTTATTATTTAAATATTTCAGGGATGAGGGATGATTAAATATGTATTCTGTAAGATATAAAAGGATATAGAAAACACTCAAGGGAACTCAGTCAAAAATATAGACTTTGAGTTTATATTATATTATAATTATATTTATATTATAATATATTAAATTATATTTATTATATTATAAACTCAAAATTCTTTGAGTTTCTATTCTTATAGAGAAAACTATATAGATATTTGGGGACAAGTACATGGAGTGCTACACATGTGGCATATGTTAATGGTGCCTACCTGGCAGGCCACTCTCTTCATTTTATTATACTTAACTACATCTCTAATCTAATCACGTGCTGGGTACATGAGGGCCAGGCTGCTTACCCTGTAGGCACAGTGCCCTGGGCTTGAGGCCACATTTTGTGGTCTCAGGGGCTGCTTATCCTGTAGGCACAGCCCCCTGAGTGTCAGGCCACATGTACGGCCCACTCCTCAATTGGTAAGGACAGTTGTCCAGAACTTGTATTGTTGCCTATAATCTCCTTAACTACTGCACGAGTATACATACATGGTAACTACGCAATAAAATCAGACCTGCTTCCAGCTTGGTCTCAGGAGGTCTTAATTCATGACTCCACAGCCATAATCTACCCTGTTCTGTGGACCTCCTCAGGACAAGACAGAGCCCACGTATAGCTAAACTTGGGGGTAATAAAACCATGGAACTGAAATAACAAGGAGCACATGTACCAGGGACTACCACCTCAGGATGACTTGCACTTCTACTGTTGAAGAATATCTGTGCCCTCATGATGGGGTAATTCACCTATCAGGTATTGAGCCCATGAATTAATTCCTGTCACTTTCCCTTCAGGTCATGTAAAAATAACAGTTAGCATTTATTGGGCAGGGGGTTGGTAATGCCTGATCTTACATCCATTTGTGGTCACATTTACCAACTACAGACTTGCCCGTAGGTTGAGGCCTCACAGAATTAAAGAACACGTGAGGTACTGGAATGAGTCAGAAATTCATATTTTTTGTTGTGATGGTTTGATTTACTATACTACTCAGTGGAAGTTATTCACCCTGAAAGCATTAACCCACCTACACAAAGCCATGAGCCATGAAGGATTTGGTTCAGGCTTGCAGTTTGTTAAAATAGCACCCTGTAAGCAAGTTTAGGTATCAGGTTTTCCAGAAAGTTTTTAGCTAGTGGCAACTTGAGAAGGTAAAACGAAAGTTTCAAGCTTTGTAATTCTCATGTGATATAAGAATCACAACCATCAACATTACCTGAGAGCTTTCAGAATGCAGAATCTGAGATCCCACCAAATAGCTATGACAACCATATCTCACCTGCCCCATTATTGTCATTGTTGTGCTCTCATTCCTTCTGGCCCTCATTCAGTACAGTCAATCTGAATCATCTTTGGGGGAGGAGGGCCGGAAGGTACCAGGGATTGAACTCAGGAGACCCAGTAGTGTTTAACAACTGTGCAACATCCTCAGCCCTTTTTATTCTGAAACAAGATCTCACTAAGTTACTTAGGGCTTCACTAAATTACTGAGGTGCTTTGAATTTGTGATCCCCCTGTCTTAGCTTCCCGAGTTGCTGGGATGACAGGCATCTGCCATCACACCCAGCAAATAAAATCATACCATTTTTCAGTACAAATAAAATCATACCATTTCCTCATAAGTCACATGCCCATTCCTAAATTATTCTTCCCCACCTTTTAGAACTATGATAAATTTTTCATAGCACTGTTCGTCCTCTCCACCAATCTTATGCAATTTTACATTTGTGTGATTATTTTATTAATACCTGAATAGAATTCATGCCTGTTCTTCAATCACCGTAATACCCCCAGTATGTCTGTCACATAGAAGAATCCAATATATATTCTCTAATGAATTATTGTTCTTATATGTAAAATTATCAGAGTGAGATACTAAAAAAGTTAATCCTGCAATCTTGATCCCTGCCCCCAAAAAGTCTAATGCTGAAAGTGGAAGTCCAATGACTTCAAAGTCCCTTGTTGATTATCTAATCTGTGTTTCTGAAAGGCTACCAAAAACAAAAGAGAAATCACTTCCTTATCATGCTCTGGGAAAAGTGACACAGGAAAAAGTGTGTGAAAACTCTCAAGGGAAAGTTGAGGGGAACTCTGGCTGATTGTGAAGATGGAGAGCAGGATGTATTCAAAAAGAAGAGTAAAAATTCAAAGAGGGCTCAGTAAAATATGAACTGGGTTTGAATGTCAACCAGATACATCTATCTCCCAAGGAAGGGAGTCACCTCCTAGGACTTTGAACTGGGAAGAGCAAGAAACAGAATAACTCAAAAGAATTACAATAAGAGCAACAAGAAGGCAGGAGGCACCTATTTCAGAGAACTCCCCAAATTTCGAGCCACTAAGAACCCTATTGGCAGACTTTCAAAAGATCAAAACATTGGCAGAAGGGGAGAAGGATTTGCCAGAATAATATACCAAACATTGACAAGAAATCTATGCTATTTAAGCATATTCATATAAAAATACAGTTGTTGTGGTACAGGTCACTCAGAAAACTCACCAAGTCCCAAGTTTATCCAAAGTGAACAGTCTTTATTCCAACTGGTTGGGACTGCTTCCCACAGGATCAAATTGTCTCTGCAAAAAGCAGCCCCAAGCCTGAGCATTTTAGAATATTTAAAAGCAAAACCCACATCCCGGTTGATGTAGCTACAAACAAGCAGGTACAGAAGCTGAACTGGGCAGTTAGCAAGACAATGCAACAAGTACATTTATATTTCCCACAGGCATTTCCAAATTGGCATAGCAGCAAGCAAGAAGAAGGGAAGTGCATCAAAATGACCCTAGTTCAGTACAAGTTAAAGAATGGTTACTAATGTCTAGACAATCTCTGACAAGGTACATTTGCCCAAGAAAAATGGAAATGAAAGAGAACGATTTTACATAAGAACTGCTATTTTGTGTTGCCAAGTATACTATTCTAGGTAACTCTTAATGGGTACAGAGGCAGGGCTTTCCCATGGGAGAAGCATTTTTTTTTACATGATATGGAGTCCCAGGGTAAAATGGAGTCTGTTTGGTCATTGCATGGTCCATAACACAGTAAGAGTTCTTGCCCCAAGAGGGTAATATTAACAGCCCTGCCATATCTCATACTACAGTAACATCTAGAGAGTGAAGTAACACACTAATATGAGTATTTCCAACCCCAATGGATGTTAAACCATATAACATCTTTATTTTTAAAGGTTTTTTAGCTGAAAAAAAACCTTGAGGATTCAGCCAATATAAATGTAGCAATATGAAAAAGGATACTTTCATCAGTTAAAGAATAGTGGATATTCCTCCTGAAAAGAAAACAAAGCTAGGATTTTTTCATTTTAAAACAGGGTATGAAGAAAATTTTTTGTAAGTGAAAGATCCAACTTAAACTAGATGTTTTCTCCTCTTTCATTTCCAGAACCTCTCAAGATTGTAGTTAATGAATAACAGGGCTATATCTATAATAGGAAACAATTTGTTCAGGGATGTGGGCATAGATGACTTAACTATACCGGTAGAATAAATTTTTTTAAAAAGTTAGCATCTTGGAAAGGATGCAGGTAGAAACGAAAGAATAGATGGAAGGAAAGGCGGGGTTTAATAGATTCATTATGTAAAGCAGGGAGTCAGGAAATGCTGTCTAAAGTCAATAAAACAAGAAATAGAAGACATATGAAAATGTGTAAGTTAATAGTGACATGATTATCAAAAAAGATAGGGAAAATAGAGTTTAAAGATGGAGTAAGAGAGCAAAATCCTCATATGTTACCTATTATCTGCCATAGCAAGGACACAGATAAAGTTTAAAGATGAAAACTAAAGCCTGGTCTCTGCAGTTTTACTTAGAGAGATAAAACAATAAGCATAGGATTCTCTGGCAGAGAGATAGGATGGGGAGAGTGGGACTCAGGATTAATATATTTCCTGTTTTACAAAAAGTACAACAAAGTTTGTCCAAACCTTCTACACACGGTTGTAGGGTTTTTAAACTATGTTGTCTTGTAAAGTTTTGTAAAATTCATAACATAAAATACTCTTTTAAAAACTTCAATAAACCAACTTTAGAAGTAGCAGTATAAGGAAATAATTCATATCTTTGCTTACAGACAATTTTAGAAAATTATATGTGAGGTCCTAAGTAGGGTGCATTTCATGCCAAAAATAAGATAGGGACACTCTTCCTCATGCTAACATTGCCTCCCCTCATTTACTAGAACATGTATCCTATCATTGGTCTCACTTATATCCCACATGCCCCTACCCCACTTTCTTCTTCTATGGTATACTGAAAGGAGTATCAATTGGGAATAAGACATCTTGGTTTAGGTTATAGTTTTGCTATTCATGCTCTGTGTAGCTAGGGTTAAGCTAGTTCTCTTAATGAAAAAGCAGTGTCTCCCTCACTAGTAATCTTTCAGAACTAAATGATACAATATATATTTGAATGCACAAATATGTGGATGCAGTATTTTACACACAGTAATTATTCAATAAATAGACATTCTCACTGAGAAAGAATAATGAAGAGCACATAGTAAGATAATCCAAACAAAATTTTTGGAATTCAGATATTATACATTCCATTTCCGTCTATGATCCCAAGCTCTTTTCATCCAAAAACCTAGAGAAACTCTGGAATTTATACTGTAGTAATGAGATCACCACACTTTTGCATCTGTAAATGTCTAGTTTGCAGACAATCATTGTGCATACATTGATTTACTGTTTACATTTGTTTAGACCATGAAAGCACTTTCAGGACAGGAAGAATACCTTATATTTCTTAAGAGTTCTCAGAATCTAGCAATAGACCATTCAGTGGATAGCTGATCAAGAGAGGTTATGCTACTCGTTTCATTTCAGATTCTTGAGACTGAGGCTTTATGCACAATTAGAAAAACACACTTAGAAAAAAAACTGAGTTAACCAAATCCATTGTACAGCTTATAATGAAATAACATTTTTTATTGTTAAAATTGTGAGAAATATATGTGGCAGATAGCTGGTTATCTACCACTATCTGAATTGAAACAGATTGTTTCTTACATATTTAGGAGGCTAATTGCCAGGGTTAGTTGCAAAAGAACTTGTTTATTTTGCTCAATAAAGTCATTTTATCACTTACAATGTCTGCCATTTTGTCACTGCAATATCATTAGTAGGGACTGACAGGATACTTTGGTATCTACCAGTTCTCTCTGAAATTAAAAATGCATATTGGAGGTTAAAAGATATGTTAAATTTGTCAACTGACACCTTTGGGATATGTTGATGGGCTCCAAATATTAGGCAATTCATACACTGGGGTCAAGCCTCTGCATCTGTGATGGGAAAGCCAAGTTCCCAGGGCCAGGTCCTCGGGTTTGTTTCTGTTCTCTCCCCTCAGAAATGAGGATTACTCTGTGAGTGTTGGCAATGAATGACTGAGCCATCAGTTTTACTGAATCTTTCTGGATGCACATTTCACAGTAAACCTAACCTCTAGGACACCATGAAATTAATGATTTCGTGGGGAAAGAGCAGTGAACTTTGGAGGATGAGTCACTCTGTCCTCTATGAGCTGAGCTGGTGGTGCTGTCCACTCATAGCCTTATGCTTCAATGGACTTCTCAAATCAACTTCTCAGAAACAAGGGGTTTTTTTTGGCCTGGATTTCATTAGAACATCCATATAACTAATATTAAAATAGAGCTTTCTCATCTTCACAAATTTTCCAAAGATCATTCTAAAAAATGTTTTTGGAGATAAACAATAAAAGGACTTTTTGAGATTTGGTGGTGAGAGTTAGGCAAAAAGAGAAGAAGGAAGCATCAGAAAATGTCTTGACTTTTACTACTGGAATCTAAACGAAACAGATTCTACCAGAACGTGTTTATGATGGTTTATTTCCTTATTCCACAAATGTTAATGGAACACTAATTACATTTTAGGCATTGTTATAAACACCAGGGGTTAATAAAAAGAAAATCATAGTTAGTCCTGGATATCATGGAACTTGTAGTCTAGTGAGGAATGTAAGTTAAAAGACTATATATGTGTTATGGTTTGGGTATGTGGTGTCCCCTAAAAGCTCACATGTGGGATGATGCGAGAATAATCAGAGGTTAAATTATAAGAATTGTATCTTAATCAGTGGATTAATCCATTTGATGCATTAATAATTTGAATGATTTAATGGATGGTAACTGTAGGCAAGTAGCATGTGGCTGAAGGAGGTAGGTCATTAGGGTTTATATTTTTTCCATGGAAAATGAAACTTGCTCTTTCTCTCTCTCTCTCTCTCTCTCTCTCTCTCTCCTTCCTGGCCATCATAAACTGAGCATCTTTGCTCCACCCCACCCTTACACCATGATGTTCTGCCTCACCTTGAGCCTAAATCAATAGAGTCAACCAAGCATAGACTGAACCACTGAAATGGGAAGCGCAAAATGAACTTTTCCTCCTATCAGCTGTTCTTGTCAGGTATTTGGTCAAAGCAATGAAAAGCTAATATACACATAACATATCTATGTAATGTATATGTTATATATATGTATAGGTTATATGTAACATATAAAATGATATATATATGATATATATCAAATTTATAGTGTATGTATATATAATATTTTATATACACACATATATAAAATATGTTAGGTAGTTACAAGGGCTTTACAGAGTAACCAAAAAGGATAGAGGTAAAAAGAGCTTGAGGAGGTATTATTTTACTTAGAGTGGTCAGGAAAGTTGTCTCTGATAAAGGTGCTATTTGAGGATTTAAACAAAGTAATGATCAGAGTAAAGCATATTCCAGCCTGAGAGAATAACAACTGTAAAGGCCCTTATGTTAGCTTGGTATATTTCAAGAACATCAAAAAGGCCAGTAGTCAGACTACAGTAGAATGAGCAAAAGACAGAATGCTGAAGATAAGGCTACAGAAGTGGAAGGAAATTAGATCATACAAGGAGGCCACTGGGCTTCCTTCCAGGTTAAAGAGAGAAGCTTCCAAAAGGCAGGAGCAGAGATGTGTCATGATACAATGCATGTGTTTAAAAGATCATTTCAGCTTCAAGGAGGAGAAGATACTTAAAGACAAGCTTAGAAGCAGGAAGACAACTGGGAAGCTACATCAAGAATCCATGAGAGGGCTGGGGATGTGGCTCAAGTGGTAACACGCTTGCCTGGCATACACAAGGTGCTGGGTTCCATCCTCAGCACCACATACAAATAAAATAAAGATGTGGTGTCCACTGAAAATAAACATTAAAATCTCTCTCTCTCTCTCTCTCTCTCTCTCTCTCTCTCTCTCTCTCTCTCTCTCTCAAAAAAAATAATCCATGAGAGGGATGACATTGGTTTGATACACAATGACAGAGAAGAAGGAGGTAGATTTGGACAGATTCTGCATATACTACAAAGGATTTGACAATGTAACAATTATGTGGTATAAGACTAAGAGGCCAAAGTTGTTGGCCTGAGAAAATGAAGAAGGATGTTGCGAATTACTGTGATAAAAATTAGAAAAAAAATTAGTCAAGATTCCATTTAAACTACCTGTAACTGAGAAGAAATATAAGACATAAATATAAAAATAACCAATGAATAAAATATCACCTCTAATTAGATGTGCTTAAGTTTAAAAACTTATAAATGAAAATTATATTACATTTTATAATTGATTCCAATGTAAATAAATGAATAAATAATATAAATATTAAAAAGTAAAATGGTATATTAAATGCACTTTCCAACTAAAGAGAACATTGTAAAAATGTTTATACGCATAGAGGGTTGCTCATGGTTGAAATTGGTAATTGATTGTTATTAATGCCATTAAAGAAATAAAGTCAGTAATATTTATTATAAAAACAGTTTAATATTACATATTTCCTTCATTGGAAGTGACAACAATATGACTCTCCTGAGATAACAGCTTAAGATTTTGCTTTTCCAATCCTTAGCAGGAAGTGAAGCAGGTGGCATTGCTGTACCAGACATTAAACTATACTACAGAGTAATAGTAAAAAAACAGCATGGTATTGGCACCAAACAGACTGGGAGACCAATGGCACAATAGATGACACAGAGACTAACCCACAAAATTAAAATTATCTTATATTAGATAAAGGTGCCAAAAACATGCACTGGAGAAAAGATAGCATCTTCAACAAATGGTGCTAGAAAAACTAGAAATTGTATGCAACAAAATGAAATTAAACCCCTATCTCTCACCTCACAATACTTAACTTAAAATGGATCGAGAACTTGGAATTAAACCAGAGACTCTGCATCTAATAGAAGAAAAAGTAGGTCCTAATCTTCATCATGTGGGGACTAGGCCTCAACTTCCTTAATAAGACTCCTATAGCACAAGAATTAAAACCAAGAATCAATAATTGGGATGGAATCAAACTAAAAGGTTTCTTCTCAGGAAAAGAAGCAATCTATGAGGTTTGCTCCTGGGACAAATTTTTACCCCACACACATCAGATAGGGCACTCATCTCTAGGACAAATGAAGAACTCAAAAAGCTAAGCACTAAAATAATCATCATCATTATCATCATCATCCAATCAACAAATAGGTCAAGGACCTGAACAGACACTTCTCAGAAGAGGATATATAATCAATCAACAAATATATGAAAAAATGCTCACCATCTCTAGAATTCAGAGAATGCCAATCAAAACTACTCTAAGATATCATCTCACTCCAGTCAGAATGGCAGGTATTATGAAGACAAACAACAATAAGTGTTGGAGAGGATGTGGGGGAAAAGGCACATTCATACATTGCTAGTGGGACTGCAAATTGGTGCAGCCAATATGGAAAGCAGTATGGAGATTCCTTGGAAATCTGGGAATGGAACCACCATTTGACCCAGCTATCCCTCTCCTTAGACTATACCCAAAGGACTTAAAACCAGCATACTACAGGGACACAGCCACATCAATGTTTATAGCAGCACAATTCACAATAGCTAAACTGTGGAGCCAACCTAGATGCCCCTCAGTGGATGAATGAAATTTTTAAAATGTGGCATATATACACAATGGAATTTTACTCAGCATTAAAAGAGAATAAAATCATAGCATTTGCAGGTAAATGGATGGCGCTGGAAAAGATAATGCTAAGTGAAGTTAGCCAATCCCCAAAAAACAAATGCTGAATGTTTTCTCTGATATAATGAGGCTGACTCATAGTGGGGTAGGGAGGGGGAACATGGGATAATTAGATGAACTCTAGATAGGGAAGAGGGGTGGGAGGGAAAGGCAGGAGGCAGGGGATTAGCAAAGTCAATGAAATGTGAGGGGCATCATTATCCAAAGTACACGTATGAAGACTCAAATTAGGTGGCAACATACTTTATATGTAAACAGAGATATGAAAAATTATAGTATAATTGTGGTATAAATTGTGATATGAAAAATTGTGTGTAATAAGAATTGTAATACAAAAAAAGTACATGTATAAAGGCATGAATTGGCATGAATATAACTCTATATACAAAGATATGAAAAATTGTACTCTATATGTATTATAAGAATTGTAATGTATTCCACTACCATGTATTTAAAAAAATAAAATCAATAAAAATTTAAAAAGTAAAAAAGTGTGCTAGCATTTAAAAAAAAACAGTTCCCCTTACAAAACAATATTCATTTCTATATTTTTTTTCACCAAAAAAGCCAGATAAAACCATCAAGATCACAATAAACTCAATAAATATTTGTTAATAACAAAAAGATTTTGCTTTTCTTGCCAGAGATAGCACAGTATAAATACACATTAATTTGTGTGTGTGTGTGTGTATATACCTAACTTTATATACATGTATCCAATATAACTCTCAATATATGAACATACATATATGTACATATACATATATATATAAATAGATATTCCAATTTAACACTACCATCCATGCTTTCATATGATCATGGCCCTGGGGGCACCACAAGTGAGAGACGAAGAATTGATTTCAGTCTACCAAACAGTACAAGTGTTTCCTCTCAGCACAATTCACAATAGCTAAACTGTGGAACCAACCTAGATGCCTTGCAATAGATGAATGGATTTTAAAAATGAGGCATACACACACAATATAATATTACTCAGCAAAAAAGAGAATAAAATCATGGGATTTGCAGGTAAATGGATGGAGTTAGAGTAGATAATGCTTAGTGAAGTTAACCAATACCCCCCCCAAAAAAACAAATGCCAAATGTTTTCTTTGATATAAGGAGGCTGAGTCATAGTGGGATAGGGAGCAGGAGTATTGGAGGAATAGAGAAACTCTAGGTAGGGCAGAGGGATTGGAGGGGAAAGGAGGGGGCATGGGGTAATTAATCATGGTGGAATGTGATGATCAAACGAATTGGTGTGAATATACTATGTATACAACCAGACAATATGAAAAATTGTGCTCTATATATGTAATAAGAATTGTAAAGCATTCTGCTGTCATATATAAATTTTAAAAATTTACATTGAAAAAGAAGATCCCTGTTGAATAATGGAACCATGTTGCAGAGTAACATGCATGATATAATAACTTTTCATGTAAAAATAAATAAATTATACATATTCTAGGTGAATGTATCAGTGAATGCATACCAAACAGAAAACAGCAATAACAAAGTGTTTACCTCCTACTAAGAGGTGGATTAATAGGTATCTTCAAACTTACAGATATTGTTATAAATTTTTTAACTCAAATAATCATGCATGATATAAATGAGAAGAAATAATTTAAAAATTAACTTCTAGAGGAACATAAAGTCTATTTCAAGGAGTGTAGTGGACATTTAGAACTTTTTTTTCCTGTCAATTATATTTTTCCATGCAATTCACCTACTTGATGCAATCTAGTGAAGCATTCACCCACTACCCTTTTCATCAGAGAGGCAAGTCCATTATACAATCTGGTATGTCAACATCTTTATCCCTCTGTCCATATTTTTTGTGTCAGAGGTTAACAAATATTTAATATAAGGTCAAATCACGCACTATTTTTTAAGTTATATCAAATTTACTTTAAGCTGCTATATAAAAACAAACATTTTGCACATGGATAACTACTATGGGATTTTTCCATACATATATGGAACACTCTGCTTATCAGAGCTCTCTTTTTATTTGGCTACTACTTTTGGTTGGATTTCTACCCAGTTGCATCCAAAATAGAGAAATACAGGAAAGGCATTGCTTAAACAGATATTTTCAATAGAATAAGTCAAATGAAAGAGAAACACTATCCCCCCTCCCCTTCCCTCACATCTTCTCTCTCTACCCCATCTACTGTAATTCATTTCTTGGCGGGGTTAGTAGCGGATAGGAAAGGTAGCAGAATACAACAGTTACTAATAGGGCATTATGTAAAATTGTGGATGTGTAACCGACGTGATTCTGCAATCTGCATTTGGGGTAAAAATTGGGAGTTCATAATCCACTTCAATCTAATGTATGAAATATGATATCTCAAGAGCTTTGTAACGTTGTGAACAACAAATAAAAAAAACAAAATAAAAAAAAAGAAAGAGAAACACTATGAGAAATGATATATTAGGACAGAGTGTTCAAAATTAAAGATGTGTAGTATAAGTTAGAAAGTAATCACTAAGGTAACAGAAGAAAAATTGTTTCATAAAAATATGAGCAAAGTACATCAAAGTGAACCTAAGGTAGGATATGAACTCTGGATGATAATGATGTGTCAATTTAGGTCCATTGATTGTAACAAATATACTACTATGATGCAGGATGCTGGTAATAGGGAGACTATGCATGTATGAGAGCAAGGGATATATGTAAATCTCCGTACCTTCCAATCAATTCTTCTGTGAACCTAAAACTGCTGTAAAAATGTCTTTTAAAAATTCAGTAAACAGATGGTACAAAAAGAAAAAAATAATGAGAATATATAGAATAAAGAGAAAACAAATAGCCATAAAGTAGATTTAAACACAACTATAACAAGAATCAAATTATACATAAATGATCTGTATTAGGGTTTTTATTGCTGCTACAGCAAATTACTGTAAACTTAGGGACTTAAAACAATGCAAATTTATTATTGAACAATTCAGTATTAATAAGTCAGGCACAGGTCTCATCTCACCCAACTAAAACCAAATTTAGGGCAGGATTTCCTTCTGGAGACTAAAAGAGAATGTGCTTCCTTGCTGACTGGGGTTGTTGACAGAATCCAGGCCCTTGTATATTTTAGGACTGACATCTCTTATCCTGCTGTCCATTACCCGAGGCCTGTTGGAGCTCCCAAACTGACTATATGCCTTTGTGCTAAAGGCCACCAAAAGTCAGAGTCCCTCTCACACTTTTAAGTCCACCTGCCTCTTCTTCTGCCTCAAAACTCTCTTACTTCTGGGAAATTTTCCCAGATTTTAGGGCTCATATCCTCCAATGAGGCCCACATGGAGATTTCAGAATCTCCCTTTTTGAAAGTCTGTTGATAACCTGATTCCATCTGAAAACTGAACTAGCATATTTACAGGTCCAGGGATCAGGGCATGGCCATTTTTAGGAGAACATTCATGTGCCTACCACAAAGTCTTAAAGACAGACCAGACTGGATGAAAAAGAAAGACCCAACTATATGGTGCCTACAGGAAGCCCACTTTAAATACAAAGCAACAATCTGTTAGAAGTTTTAAAAAAGAAAAAGAAAGGAAAAAAAAGAAATGATCAACCACCCTAACCCAAAAAGAGGGCGTCAGCAAAATGGCATTCTAGAGGACTCTACAAAGCTGTCCCTCCAGAAACAGGATTAAAAAAAAAAAAAATGGTAAACTTTCAGGATCAGCGGCTTTGAAATTCTGGATGACAGCCAAAAGACTGCAGCAACCAAGCAAGCGGTTCACCAGGAGGACACTCTAGAGAGCCTTGAGGCCTTTCCACTTACCTTGCAGGATCCCAACCCCAGCAGTGGCTTTGGAGATATGAGGCTGTGGACACAGTGTGGGCACCCGGTTCCAGAGGAAGAAGAGCAGAGGGAATTCAGTCTCCACCTGTCTGGGAGTTAGTTCCCTGAAGGACAGGTGCCAGTGGCTTGGCTTTGGTTCCCTTCACCCAGAAGTCTAGAGAATGAGCCACGCAGAGGTCTTTGCTCAGGAACGCTGGAAGGCAGGCTGGCGCAGGGCCTACGGGGCCTTCCAAGGGTCTCAAGCCTCCAGCCTAGCGCCCCCTGGCGGGTAAGGAGGGAAAGGCGGCCAGCCGGCAGGGGCGGCACTTAACGGCCGCCCAGGGCGCCAGCGACGGTTTTGACGGTTTTTCCGTTCAGTCGGGCACCACGCGCCACAGAAACCGTTGCTGGCTGGGGGACCGGCCGCTTTGCTGTCCTCCTGCGCCTCCGCCCCTCCCGCCACCTGAGGGGCGCGGCAACAGCCGGTCTCCAGGACCAAGCTCATGCCTGATCAGACCTGAACCCATGACCCTGAGGGCATCACCAAGCCCGCAGCTAGGAGTTTCCAGGGCCAACAGGGGACTAGGTGCTGTTGGTGAGTAGCTGGCTCTCTCCACAGGCATGGACGGTGCCAGGAGGACAACTGGAGTCGGAGGAGCCTGGCTCTGCCGCCAGAGGAACGTTTATGAATAGGCTCGAGTCACAGTCGACTCTTGGGCATATTTGCGGACCAAATCCAAAAGCACAGAACAAATGCTTACACTGGTACACTCACTGATATTTTAAACAAATAGAAAGATTCTGTTGGTATAGGAGGGAAGAAAGAGCGGTTCAAATGACAGATGCAATCAGAGTTCTTCACAAACTAGGGTATGCAGAGTACCTGGGAAAACGAAAATCACTCTGACCTAACATCAGCCTTACTCCTGCTTACTGTTGCACCCACCATAGCCCTGAAACTCAGATTCATGTGAATCTCGCTACCAATACCTCAATCCCTAACATAATATAGAAATACTATTTATACTAGCCACATTAGCCATGTTGTGTACTATATTCCCTGAACAGAATGAGCATCAAATTTTAAATATGCATCACTGGAGCACTACAATTTGTAGCACAATCTTTTATGTATGAAGTATCTCCAGCTATTATCCTTCTAACAGTTCTATTGATAATGGATTTTTACTAATTAATATTCAAGAACATGTATAAATAATCCTCCTAGCCTGACATCTACCCATAATATGATTGCTTTCAACACTTATTGAGCACCTTTTGATTTAACAGAAGGTGAATCAGAACTCATCTCAGGTTTTAAAGTTGAATATGCTGAGGCCAGAGAATCACAAGTTTGAGGCCAGCCTGGACAACTTACTAAGACCCTGTCTCAAAAATAATGTAGCTTGATTGTAGAGCACCTCTGGATTTAACCCCCAGTATCAAAAAAGAAAGGAAAATGCTTCAGGCCCATTCATAGATTCACAGTTGAATACACTAATAGCATTATAATAAACGCTTTAACTGTAGTTATTTTCCTATGAGCATTTCACAATCCCCATATATCAGGATCTTTACTACAAACTTTGTCATTAAAACTCTCTTTCTTTTTTAAAATATTTTTATTAGTTGTTCATGGAACTTTATTTTATTTTCTTATTTATATGCAATACTGAGAATCAAACCCAGGGCCTTGTTCATGCTAAACAAGCACTCTACCACTAAGCCACAACCCCAGCCCTAAAACTCTCTTTTTAACTGACATATCCT
Organism: Ictidomys tridecemlineatus; assembly: GCF_052094955.1. NCBI lineage: Eukaryota > Metazoa > Chordata > Mammalia > Rodentia > Sciuridae > Ictidomys > Ictidomys tridecemlineatus. The sequence continues at coordinate 129,902,027 of NC_135480.1, read as the reverse complement.
ATCCATGATGTGTCATGGACCACCTTACATATCTATTATATACATATCTACCACTAACACTAGCCCTGTGTATGTGACACCTCTCAATACCCATTCTTCTGTCAAGCATTCCCTGCAAACATAAGAAATAATCTGATAATAGAAACACTGTGATAGAGTAAATAATAGAGTTTTAAGTCTTTTTCATTCCAGAGTTGTAGTTGTACTCTTAAGAACTCAAAATTCTTTATGCTACTAAATATATCACATTCTACAATAAGGTGATCTGAATAAGCCATCTGATTCAAACAATGGAAATACAAATGTCCCTTCCCATCCAGATAATAATTCCTTGTTTATAACTGCTGCATAGCCCTCTGGGTTACCATCTATAATAACACAGAGTTGTGAAAACCTTTCCTACCAGGTGCAATATCATAGGGGAAAAGATTCTATATTTTCCTTTGCAAACAACTGAATGACTCTTGCAAACTGTCTGAAATTGATACACAGGGGTTTAAAATATTTTGCATGTTTTACAGATGCTTTCAGATATATTTTTTAAAAGGCATAGACTAGTTTAATAAATAAAAACTATGGATTTCTTTAAGAACTTTGTGTCCCTCTCCTTGTGTTATTTTGGTCTTCATTTTCCACAGCATTTTCTAAGTTTTTTTGTTTATTTGACATTGTCTGTGGTTCATTTTATAAGATCAAATTGCTTGTGAGAGTCATTTCCATCAAAATTGTTTGCTTATTCACAGAATCAAGATACTCAATCAATCATTCTGTAGCAAAAAATGAATGAAAAATATTCTTGGTACTATAAGAATCCACCAATCCCTAAACACATTTCATGGAATCAAAATGTTAACACATAAATTGCAGACTGAGGACACTTCTGAAAGGTCACATCACTTAATAATGTATTTAATATGCTATTTTGAGAACTTGTTATCTCATTTGCCTGAATTTTCACAGCTGGTCTTATGTCATTAACCACCCAATATGGTTGTATTCCTATAACTAGTTTATAGTGTCACATGAAGTATAACTCTACAGAGAGTTGGTGACTTTTAGGAGAACACTATTAATAAAAAAAATAGTGAATACATCTTATCATGAAAAATATATTCATGGAATTTGATTTAGCATTCTGTTAGGGTTTAGACATCACATACCCCACAAAAGCTCCTATTAATGTAGGAATATTCAAAGGTGAAATGATTAGATTATGAAAAATTTAGCCTAATCAGTCCATCTTAGTGGACTGACTGGGTGGTACCTGTAGACATGTGGAGCATGGCTGGAGGAGGTGAGTCACTATGGGAACCTCCTGAAAAGGCTTTTTTTCCGTGTCTCTTTCTCTCTTTTTTTTTTTTTTCTCTGCTTCTTTGCTGCCATGAGGAGAGCAACTACTCTTTTATGAAACTATGAGTCCCAAATAAACTTTTCTTCCTCTAGGTTGTTCTTGTTAGGTATTTTGGTCATAGCAAAACAAATACCTGGTTAAAACACATACTTTTCTGCCAATTTTCTAAATTTATTTTGTCTCTTTATACAGAATCCTATTTCCCTTTTTTCCTATTACCTTAGAACCCTATTTCCTTCAATGTAAATTGTTCTTAAAATGTAATTTCAGTTTTCCAATTGCGTGATACTTCTTCATTAACTTCTGAGCTTACCAGTAGCCACAGGATTAGAGTCTAACCCTCAGTGTCAGGGAGTGATGACAGCGTCATGAAATGGCCTTCCTGCTATTTGGCTGTTACAGTCATCAGAATGTTAGAGCACCTTCAAACATCCTATCTTTTCTAAAGTACCAATATATACTGTTAGCCACATAACTAACTGTTGGAGCACTGGAACATACCTGAACTCATATTTTTTTTCCTTTTTTATTTGTCTTTTTTTTTTGGTAGTGGGGATTGAACTACCCAGAGAGATGCTCTGCCACTGACCTACACCCCCAGTCCCCTCCTTTTTTTATTTTTAGACAAGATCTTGCTGAGTTGCCAAGGTTGGCCTCCAACTCAACCTCCTGAGTAGCTGGGATTGCAGGTATACACCAATACACCCAACCATACTTGTCTTTATATTCACTTAAAATCAAGAATCATCTCTAAAACACATAGATAGCTGGTTTAAATTCCTGTACTTCCCACCCAGGTCAGAAAGGAATGGGGAGAAAGAACTTTTGACTAAGATGTATGAGGGAAGAAAGTGAACAATCATTTTTTATGTAGACTTTAGACTTCAAGCATTATTGTAACTGGTGAGACTCATTTCCATCAAAATTGTTTTCTTATTCACAGAATTAAGATACTCAACTGGTGAGTATAAAGTAGAAGATGATTATGCTTTAACTTTTGCTCTACAAATTGTTTACCCTTTAAAATATCATTTTGCTAAAAGTAGAGTGTTGTTAATAAAAACTCTCACCATTTTTTTCATTTTTTATTAGTACTTTATAGTTATACATAGTAGTTGAGTTCATCCCAACAAACACATACATCCTTGGAATTTAACTTCGGTTTGTGAACCTCCTGAACATCCTCCATATTCTTTCTCATTTTATTTACTGTATTCTACTAGTCTTTCTCTTGCTCATCTGTTTATTTAAATTTGATTGTTTCTTCCTACTTATACATGAAGGTGAAATTCCCTGTGGTATATTTATATATGCATATAACATGATTATTTTAAGAATTCTTTCTGCATTGCCTCCCCTTTCCCATCCCTCCACTCTCCCTCTCCATCTTCTTCTACATTACCAATCTTCCCTTTATCTTTATGATTTTCTATTCTACCCTTCTCTTTCCTTTATTTTACACTAGCTTCTGTATGAGAGAAAACAGTCAACTTTTCAGTTTCTGATTTTGATTTATTTCACTTAGCATGACATTCTCCATTTCTATCCATTTACCCACAAATGCCATAATTCCATTCTTCTTTATGGCTGACTAGAATATAGATAGATATCACAATTACTTAAGACAGGCTTTTGGGTTAATTCCATAGTTTAAGTATTGTGAATTTATGCTGATATAAACATTGAGATGGCTATGTAACTGTAGTATGCTGATTTTAGATATTTGGGGAAAATACCAAGGAGTGGGATAGCTGGGTCATATAGTGGTTCCATCCCCAGTGTTTTGAGGAATCTTCATACTGCTTTCCAGAGTGGTTTTACTAGACTGCAGTTCCACCAACAAATGTGCAAATATACCTTTTCCCCCACAACCTTGTCAGCATTTATTATTGTTTGTATTGTTGATAATTGCCTTTCTGACTATAGTAAGATGAAATCTTAGTGTAGTTTTGATCTACATTTCTCTGATTGCTAGAGATGCTGAACATTTTTTTGTACATTTGTTGGCTATTTGTGTTTCTTCTTTTGAGAGGTTTCTGTTTAGTTCTTTTGCCCATTTATTGATTGGATTTTGGTTTTTTTTTTTATTTTTTAAGCTTTTTGCAAATTCTGGATATTATTCCCTTATTGGAGAAATAGTTGGCCAAGATTTTCTCTCATTCTGTATCCTTTAGGCTCTTAATCATTTGCTTTTCTGTAGTAGTTTAATAACATACCACTTGGCTTAATTTCTTGTGCTTTGGGTGTATTTTTAAGGATGTCACCTAGGCTATGGAGGGTTGACTCTATGTTTTCTTCTAGTAGTTGCAAGATTACTGATCTAATTCAATTTGTAGAGGTCATGTGTCTAAAAATTAGTCCATGTCTTCCAGATTTTCCATTTTATTGGCATATAAATTTTAAAATAGGTTCTGATAATAATTTGAGTTTTAGAAATATCTCTGATAATATTTATTTTTTCATCTCTAATCTTGTTGACATCTCTGTCTTTCTTTTGGTTAGTTTGAATAAAGGTTTATCTTATCTTTTCAAAGAACCAAATCTTCATTGCATTGACCTTGTATATTGTTTTCTTATTTTCAATTTCATTTATTTCAGTTCTGATCTTAGTTATTTCTTCTACTGTACGGGGAATTAGTTTTTGTTTCTTTTTCTAAGGCCTTGAGATGGATAATAAGCTTATTCATTTTTAATCTCTCTATTTTTTTAAGTGTAGGCATTCAGTGCTACAAATTTTCCTGTTAGAATTGCTTTCATATTGTCCTATAAATTTTGATGTCTTGTATCACTGTTATTGTTCATTTCCAAGAATTTCTTGATTTCTACTCTCATTTCTTCTTTGATTAACTCTTCATTTAAGAAAGTATTGTTAAATCTCCATATGTTTATGCAATTTTTATTATTTGTCTTGCTGTTGATTTCTAGTGTCATTCCATTGTGATCTGATAGGATGCATAGGATTATAGAAACATTTTTATATTTGGTAAGATTTGCTTTGTGGCCTAGAATATGATCTATTTTGGGAAAAGTTCCATGTTTTGCTGAGAAAAATATAAATTTAGCTCTTTGGGGTTAGGTTCATTTGATTTATAGTATCATTTAGGTTGGAGATGTCTTTGTTGATTTATGTTTTTATGTCCTGTCTATTGGTAGAAATCCCCCAGTATTATTGTGTTTGGGTCTATCTAGAGTTTGATGTAGTGGTATTTTTTAATGTATTTGTGTTGCTGACATTTGGAGCATAAATATTTACTATTGTTACATCTTCTTGCTGGATTGTTCCCTTTACCAGAATGTAATGGCCTTCTTTGTCTCTTCTGATTATTTTTTGCTTGAAATTTGCTTTGTCAGATATGAGAATAGCTGTTCCTACTTGTTTTAAGGGGTCCATATGCATGGAATATTTTTTCCATTCTTTCACCTTCAGCCTGTGGGGGTCTTTGTCCATGAGATGTGTCTCTTGTAAACACCATGTAGTTGGATCTTCTTTTTTGACCCATCCTGCTAATTTTTGTCTTTTAATTGGCAGTTGAGACCATTAAGATTTAATATTAATGTGGATATATGTATGTGGTTTTCTGCCATTATGGTTTTGTTATACATAATCTTGTCTTGATTCTCATTTAGTGGATTATAGTTCTATTGATCTTCCTCTGTGTGGAAGCTTTGGGAATAGGTATTTTAGTTCCCCTGTGTGAAGTTTATCTTTGACTATTCTTTGTAGTGATGGCTTCATGTGCATAAATTCTTTTGGTTTATTCTTATCATGAAAAGTTTATTTCCCCCTTAAATTTGAAACTGAGATTTTCTGGGTATAGTCACATTGGCTGACAGCTGTTCTCTTTAGAGCTTGGAATATTTCACTCAAGGTCCTTCTTGATTTTAGGATCTGAACTGAGAAATCAGAATTGACCCTTATTGGTTTGCTCTAAATATGACCTGATATTTCTCTCTTACAGGTTTTAGTATTCTCTCCTTGTTTTCTATGTTAGTCATTTTAATTATGATATGATATGACTTGGAGAGTTTTTTGTTTGAATAGGTCTATTTGGGTCCTTCTCCTGTATGTAGATATCTCATATATGATAAGGGAAAAGTTTTCTGAAACTATCTCATTGAAAATATTCTTTTACACTTTTTGCTTGTTCTATCTCTATGTTCTCTTTTATCCCCATGATTCTCAGGTTTGGTTGGTCTTTTAATGTTGGAGCAGTGTTCTTGTATATTCTGTTCTTGTTCTATAATTTTTCCCTTTATTGCATTCTGTATACTCAAGAACATATACCTTGTCTTCAAGAGCTGAAGTTCTATTTTCTACACAATCTAATCTGCTATTGATATATTCAAGTGAATTTTTAATTTGATTTTGTCTTTCAGTTCTAGGATTTCTGATTCAGCTCTTTTTACTATTTCTATTTCTAGATTGAAGTGGTCTTCTATCTCCTGCATTTGTTCTTTTCTTTTTTTGATCTTCCTTTAGTTCATTGAATATTTTAATAATCAGGTTTTTATAATTTTTCTCTGGGATTTTGCCCATATCACTATCACTGGGATACTTTGTTGGGGGATTTTTAATTTTCTCGGGGGGGGGGAGATTTGTTTGTCTGTTTATTCATGTTTTTAGATGCATTGGACTTACACGTCTATTAACATGGATTCCCCCTTTCTTTTTTTTACATGTGTGCTTTCACATGTAATTATCTTATTTGTTCTGGGATTTTTTTGATATATTAGTAGATGTCAAGGGATGGGACCTGAAGTTCCTCTCTGATTGTTTCTCTTTGGGTCCTTAGGTTGGAGATGTCTTTATTGATTTATTGTTGGTTTGGGGCTATTGTCTCTTCAATTCTTTGAGTTGGAGTAATGTCAGGGCTCAAACTGTTTTAGACTGTGTTGGGGGTGAGATTTACTGTTGCTTGGTTGAGTTGTATTTCTCAGCTGCAGGCTCTCTACTCTGAGATCTTGAATTGTGCTGACCTCTTTCCAGCCCTTTTAGAGGGAGGGAGGATCTGGAGTAGCACTAATGTCAGCAACAAATGTCCAGTGTCTTCTTTGAAATCTGTAACACTAATTGCTACTTATTTAGGAATGGTCGGGTCAGCATTTAACCACAGTACACAATAAAAAACTGTGAACTAGGTCTGGCATTCAACAGCAGGTATCTAGTATGTCATCCAATATATTAATAGTTACACCAATTTGAATGGGCTAGGAATTACATACTCTAATCATTAGTTTTGGTTGTTGTCTCTTTTATTCTTTAATTAAGACTAATGTCATTAATGTGTGTGTGGAGTAAGATATGCTGTCTTCTGTTTCAGTTTAGTTCAGTAGTAGAGTTTGTAACCTGTGAACTTTTAGTGTCCCTGTTGGTTTCCAGCACCTCACACAATAGGTGACAGAGAAAAAAAAAACAGTAACAACTAATGAAAACATTATGCGCATAAAATACTTAGTTTCTACTATGACATCTACATTAATTGCCACAAGAAAAACCCAGGAATGGTGGGGTCAGCAATTGTCTACAGTTAAAGCAACTGATCTGGCTTTAAAGCAAACAGCAACTGTCAACTATGTGATCCACAGAGTAATAATTGTGTTGCCATTGATGGTGCAGGCAAAAGTTTTATAAACCAAATAATTCTAAAAGGTGGCAAAAATTCAATTATTTAGGAGAGAAGAAAATCTGCTAGGAAGGTAGAAAACAGTTTATAATTTCAAAAAGTGAACAGAGAGAATGCAGAAGAGATATAGCAGGTGATGATTATAAGGAAGGAGGGAAAATAGGAGAAGCAAAATTAAAGAGAGAGGAAGAATGAACTATAGAATTTCTAATCAGGAGAAGAAGAGAGAGAAAGAGAAATAAATGAAAACAATACAAAACAAAATCAAAATTTACAAACCCAAAAACCCTAACTCTCAAAAGACAAGTCAAGGAAAATAAAAACATTTTTAAAAAGCATATAAATGAGAAAAAATGAAACAAATAAAAATATGTGTATATATATATATATATATACACACATACATCTCCCTGAACTAATCAACCCCACACACACACTCACACACTCTTTCTCTCTCTCTCTCTCTCTCTCTCTCTCTCTCTCTCTCTCACACACACACACACACACACACACACACACACACACAGATTCTTAATGAAAAATGAAGAAAACATCTATACTGAGGTGATCAAAATAGTTGACCAGAATGGATCGTGACTGTCTGTGCTCACCTGCCTTTCTTTCCATTTCTTGAGCTATATACTGAGAGAGAGAGAGAGAGAGAGAGAGAGAGAGAGAGAGAGAGAGAGAGAGCGCTAGCAAAAGATGGGGATTTTAACCCTTCCTGTTTTCGTGTTGTTCTCCTAGCTGCCAGTTGGACTGGCCTAAGACTGAAGCTCTTTGATATAAGTCTCAGTTTCCATTCTCACTAGTATGAGATGGGATGGCTGAGGATCTAACGTCAGTTGGAGTTTCATCCATACAAACCAGATAGGCGGAATTCAGGGTAAAAGTTCTACAGAAACTCTCACCATTTTTGAAATGAATTTCTGTGCCATAGATACTAAATATGAACTAAATATGAACAATAGTTCACATATCAGTTTTTCAAAGGCATAAATCAAGTAAGAAAACTTTTAACCAAAGGCATTTCATTTTAAAGTATATAGCATGATCAAACATAATCATGTAGAAATTTTCTAGGTAGAGAAATATGTATTCTGGGTGTTTATTTAAATATCAATATTTTAAATCCCACAAATTGACACTTTCTATCCATCTTCAACAAACTAAGATTTTTTTGTCAGTTGTATCTGAAGTTTCTTTAAATTATATAGGTAACACAGAAGAGGAACTGGATTGTTTTGTATATGATTGCTTCCACTTGAAATGCTGTCACATGGACTTCAGAATAGTTATCTTGTACATGATATTCTTAGAGATAATCAGACCTCAATTGATAAACTCTTGTGCTGTGCATATGGCATGTAAAATATGGGCAATTATGGTCTGAGACCTCTGAAACTGAGCTCAAAATAAACTTTTCTTCCCCCAAATTGTTCTGGTCAATTATTTGGTCACAATGATGAAAATCTGACTAACACAAGAATCTTCACAATATATCTCATGATTTTCTGAACTTTGGCATTCCCTATAAGTAGGCCTCTGCTCTGCATTGATGATGATGGAAAGCTGCTTTTTCCCAGGGAACCTTCTTGACCTTTGCATTTTTTAGTACTGCAAAGCCATTGCAAAATGCACCTTATCTGTTTTCTGAAAAGGCTTTCAAGAGCTTTAGTCATGGGTCTGGGGAGGATTTACCCCTAAGTGTCTCCTATAATGCTTATCCTGAGCAGGGTGGCTCTTCCTTCTCGTTTGGGATGCTCTGACCATACATTCCCTTCACCAAACTCTCCTATTTGGATCCTGGAGGGCTCACTTTCTTTGCAGCATGTGGGAAAATGTTATTCATGCAATTGTATAAGACATGTTTAATGTCCCTTTGCTCTTGGCCCTGCTCCATACCGATTCCTGTTTATTCCAAGTAGACATGCAGCACTTGGGAAGTTTCCATGTTCCTGCTGAAGGTGCCCTATGCATGAATCACTAACACTTGGAATTCAAGTTATTTGAAGAAATGATTATATCAGTGGGAAGGCCTCCAGCCTGGCTATGCTCCCTGCTCTCCAATTTAAACTTTACCTCATTACCAATTGACTTTGAAGGTCTGATGAGTTAGGATCTTGATATACATAATACATATACATATATATATTAATTAAAATATATTTTTTATTATTTTATTATTTTTTATGTGGTGCTGAGGATCAAACCCAGCACCTTGCATGTGCTAGGCAAGGGCTCTACCACATAATGCTAGCTACAGGAGCTGATCATGTTGGTGTGGGACTTCAGCAATCATGGCACTTTCTACTTATTGCTGCTTTGTCAATATTATATTGTGATTTAAAAGTACAGAATAATCTGCTGGACTTTTTGGACAGAGAAGTTATTCTGAAATCTTCAACCTTTTGCCCTGAAGTCTTTCTACACTTACAAAAACCCATTCTTTTATCCATTGGCTCAGGTCCAGCCCCAGCTTCCCTTTTGGGCGACTTTGTGCTGCATTTGTTGACTAGGATAGCCTGATTCTGACTTACTTTGTCTATGATGCTCAGTGTGGCAGGCAGATAAATTTTTCTACATCCTTTATTCTCTAAATGTGCTCTACACGTTCATGGTTGATATCAGAGGGTGATTGTCTCAGGTCCCCGTCCTTCTTTTCCTACAGGTGAGATGGCAATGAGAGGGTGAATCAGCACACAGCCTAAAATTTTTGTTGTCACCTTGTCTCCATGAAATGTGTTAGAGCTTCCTCCAAGGAACTTGGAAACCCTAACTTTAGAATCCAATCAGAGATAAGGTTAGCTGAGGAAAGAAAGTTAAAATAGGAAAAGGACCGAGACAGATCTTCTTTAATATTTTAGATTTCTATGGATTCATGGGCTTTGAGGGAAAGGCTGCAGATCATCTTCATACAAAAACATCTATGGTCTTCCATCAACTTTTGTTTGCTGGAGCCAAGGAAGAAAATCTCCTGGATGGCATTCAATAGTGCCAAGTCTATTACATTTGGCTTGGGGGATTTCTCAGAAAGAACCAATGTCTGAACACCCCATTCTCTGAATACCTAACTGCTCACAGGGATGAAAAGAAGCTGGGTCCTTATTACATTGCTTATGGATATTTGAAATGATACAGCCACAGAATGACTGTGTGATAGAACACTAAACATGTGACTACAATAGTATTCAGCAGTTACTCTCCTGGCCATTTACCACAGACAAATGAAGATACATATTCATCCAAAACTCTATTCAAATGTTTGCAGAAGCTCTATTCTTAATAGCCCCAAATTGGAAACAACCTACATGCAATCCAATGAGTGGTAAAGCACACTGCAGTAAACCCAATCCATGGAATAAAAAAAGACTGAACTATTGAAGAGGGAGGAAATTAGGACAAACAATTTTTTGGTGGTGGAGAAACTTTAAAGTGGCTTCTAGTTCCTGAATTCATCAAATTGGCCTACTTAGAGCATAAGCGAGGAGAAAAAAGGGTGAAAAATCAGAATGAATTATTTCAAAAGAGGTATTCCTGGTGATAAGTTTTAGAATGTGTCAATAACTAACTTGGAATGGAGGCAAAAGCCTCTAAGATGAGAAAGAGTGCATAGTAAGAGGTCAGGTTATTAGATCATTTATGCAGGTAGAAATTGGAGCTTCCAACTGATTTCCCTGAATTCGAACATTCTGTCTGGGGCTCCACACAGACCTCTGCAAATCAGCATTCTCGTTGAACACCTAACTTCAGTCAATGGTTTTAGTTGGGAAAGAAGGCAAAATTGGAACAGTGAGAGACTCAGCTATAATAGACATCCATTTTATTTTTGTTTGTCTTGTCACCCAGCATTTACTTACCTTCTGGAAATATTCCCTCTAATACCTTCTAGGGAACTAACTCCATACTCATTTTCAGAACACGTGAGAATAGAGTTGTCATTCTCCATCACTTTTATTTTAAGAATGGTATATTTTGTTCAGGCTTAGGCAACAAGATTATTTCACACTTTGGGCCCCAGGGATTGGGTAGAAATGACCCAAGAAGACACAATGGGACATTTGAAGGAACTAGTGGGAGGCACGCCCCATTTTCACCTGCATGTCAGTCTTGGAGGATGCAGCTATGAACTTTTCAGCTACAAAGTCTAACATTAAAGCTAACCCAGAAGACAGCCAAGAAATAGAAAATGATTCCTAATGGTATCATGTGATCCCCAGCAGGAACTCTGTTGCCTAAGGCCATCCTTATTCTCATATTTTGAGTTACCCAAGTTAACAGTTCTCTATTTAATTCTCTTGAATTGTATTTGTTGTCATTCCCATCCAAATCTTTCCTACAGTATAAGGGGGCTCTATTCTAGGCTAACTTTTTTTAAATGTATATTACTTTCTATGTCACCCAGGTTGCATTTCTATTAAAAGACAAAAAGGTAACTAAAATGTAGAGACTTAAAAGTACAGGTTTCTTTCACAACTGCCAAATACAAACAGTATTTAATATTTTGAAATTAAGTCTTGCTCAAATTTTTGACTTTAAGTGATAGAAACATATGTAATCTTTGTTATTTCTGGGGGCTTAATAGGCTTTTTACATATTAAGTTTCAAGTTTATTGGCAAAGAATATGTCATGAATGGGAAACAAAATGTTTTGCTGTAACTGCCAGGTTAATGGGGCTTAAAGATGACTTGTCTCAGTAAACATAATTTCATCCCCTAAGAAATCCTGCAATCTCCCAGAGGACTTCTGCACAGTACTTATCTTCTAAAGGAACCTGTCTTTACATCATGATTCTCAAGTCACCTGAGCCCCTGCTATCATTAAGCAGCTCTCCTCTTTTAACTCACCACCTGCTTCACCTTCTGCCCTCTCCCTCCTAGGAACACATAGCTGATGAGAATCTGGATTCACCTGTATAACAGGAACAGGTGCCTTGAATATTCTTTTGGGGGGCAGAAAATATGAATGCCATTAGTAACTCATTAGACCAATACCCCAGAACTTCCTGAAAGGCAAATGTGGAAAGTTAATTTTGATTCCTGTGGATGTCCCCTCTGGTAGAGTGAAGAAACATCGATCAATAACTTGGTAAAAGACATTGCCACAAATGGAAATGACATAAAGTTGTATACTTAAGTAGAGTAAGAATCCCTACAGAGGAAATCACCCTGTTATTGCTAGCATAAGTTTTCTTCCACAGTGAGGCATTGGTAGACTTCCATAATTATCAGGTGGTACCACTATTGCTACCACCTAAATTTGAAGATATCACTTCCTAAATACTTTATACATATTCTGCTTCACTACCTCATACAATATTTCTCTGACTATAAGCAAGTTATGTGTCTCTGGATCAGTCATTCATCTCTTTAAACACCCACATTTACCTTGGTTCATATTCTTGAAGCATAGGAGCTTGGAAAGCACCCCATAATGAGAGTTCTATGCTCTGAATTTCCTGAAAGTGGCATTTTACCAACTAGGAGACTCATTCTCTCCGATGTTCATGCTGTGAGTTTGAAATGATAAGTACGCTATATTGAATATATTTAAAGGAAAGGAAATTCTGTAGCCTTGTAGCAATTTCTTCCTCTTTAAGCCTAGTCATCTCTAGAGAAGGTAAAGTTTACTTTTGTAGGCCTGTAGCCTAGAAGCCAGGACAGAGTGGAGAGACAGGAGGAGCTAGGATGAGGACTATTTTGCCTAATTTCTCCTTCCTTAAGTCTAAATACTGGCAGTGATATATCAGATGGCTCTAAGGTTTTCTTTCTCTTTACTTTCCATTTATGATAGCCATACACCACCTTGTCTCCATACCATTTTTCTCTACTTTTTTCGTGCTTTTTAATTTGCCACTACTCCAATCAGCTATTCACCTTGATGACATGGATATGGATGAGATGAAGATGAGGATTTACTTGGCACCTTTGGCCACTGTGGTTTCAATTAAATGAGTGAGGTCTCCAAAACATTTATGCTAGGTAGACTTTTAAGATGACTCTAATGATCCTGCCTCCTGGCATCCATTGGCATAATTCACTGTCATCTCAAGTGTGGTCTAAACAAGATATTTGCTTCTAGGGCTGTGTATATGATTCAGTAGTTGAGTGCTTATGTAGCGTTGCTTAGGTCCTGAGTTTTATTCCCAGAACTGCCCAGCAGCATAAGAGAAAGGTGATGTCATTGCCCTTTTTGAAGGAGCACACTGTTACATTGGAGAGACCCACAAGGCAAGGAACTAAAGGAGACTGAAGGCAACTCCAGCCACTGGCAGCAAGGAATTGAGACCCTGGGTACATCAGGCCTAGAGGGACTGAATCCTACTACCAAGTGCTACATAAGTGAATATAGAAATGTATCTTTCTATAGTAAAACCTTCATATGAGACTCTGGCCCCCACTGACATTTTCATTACAGCCCTGGAGCAGGGACCCCCTGAAGCAGAGAGCCCAACTAGGCTTTGCCTGGATTCCCAATACACAGAAACTGAGACAGTAAATGTTATTTTAAGACATTAAACTTTGAAATATTCATAACAGCAATATACATCTTACACCAAGTTTATCACCATAAACTTGGTGTAAGATGTAGCATAGCTGAACAGGAGGGACCAAGACCACTTCCCTTAAAAAGGATGATACAGTGTCTGACATCATCAAAGCCAGTGTATTGCCTTGGTACTGAAAGACCATTCCTTGCACTTCTATGGTGCTCTAGATAAGTCCTCATTTGCCTCTGAAAGGTGAATAAGGCAAACAGCCTTAAGAGCAAAAGTGACTCCTTACTATTCAAGCATACATTTGGGATCCCTGAAACCTACACCACAGTGCTGGACACACAGAACTCCACTCTATATCAGAAGAAACATTTATTAGTCATTTGTTGTGGAGATATTGTTCCCATAATAGGATGTATTACCATGATTATTGAGAGGCTTCTACCTAGTGGCCTGTATTATTCCTTTAAGGAAAATTTTCCTTCCTCTAAGTGCTGAAGAAGCATTTTCTGTTTGCATAGAAGAATCAAAGCTCTGAATCCAGTGTCTCTAGCAGATGTGAGGGCATCCAGAGGTACCTGGTATCCTTGCCTGAACATGGAATTTGATGGGTCCAAGACTTCCTGGAGAATGGGGGAAGATATTGACTCTGAAGTGATGCCTGATATTTGAATGAGACACTCTTCTGAGGAGCTCTGAAACTGTCACTGATCTAACATCTGTAAGACTACTTGGGCCAGGAAACACAGCTTCTTGGTTACAGAAGTAGGGACCTGACCTTTCTGTTGTTCTCAGAGATAGCCCCATACTTAGTAGGTTGTCCTGTGTCAGTCTCTGCCTGGGCCTGCAGTTCCTTCTTCTGTTTATGCAACTCCCAGGCCTCACATTCCTGCCTATGTGCTAGTTTCTCCTCCAGGATCTTTCCAAGGGCTTCCATGGTTTATGGGCTTCAGGAGGGTCATGGCTCACAGACAGAGCACTATCTTTCACAAGACTCTTCTGGCATGTTTTTTTTTTTTTTATCCTGGAATCAATCCACTGAAGAAATCCTCTTATCTTTTTTTTTGTTGTTGTTGCAACTTTCAGAAGAAAACGCTTTTTTGTAGCAGGGACTTAGATGCCTCTTCTAATTTTCTGTCCTCAGGTTGGCTGTTTCTTATTGCTATGAATGCACCTAATCCTAAGTCCTCACCTCTATATTTTCCTCCTTTACATATTAAAGGGCTCATTTTTCTCTGAGCTTGTGGGAATCTCATATCCCGACAATTCCTAAAGATGTGCTTAGGGAGCCAGAGCTCCTGTTGTTTACACATGTTGGTCCTTGAAACATTCAGGTGGAAATGCAGCTGCTGGAAAACTTCCATGACTAGAGTCACTGTTGGATTGAGACAGTGAAGAATCAGAATTGATGTTATATAAAGGAAGGACTACATCTCTGGGAAAGCCTTGAGCCTGACTAAGTGACTTATTCCCCAGCTTAAAAGACACCTGTCTTTTAAGGTCTAACTGTGTCAGATCTTCAGGAATTATTATTGGTAGGGTGCATTGAGTGGCTGGGATAGTTTCTACTTTACTCACACTCACACATATCTTTTGGGAATCTTCCAACTTGCTGGTTGTTGAGATAGTACCAATCTGTGATTGAAGATTACAAAGCTCATGGGCTTTGAATATCTGCTTGCACATGTCAAAGGTGGAATAATGTTCTGAATTCTTATTCTTTCCCACCATCATTTTGCCCTCATGCATGTCTGTTCTATGGCTAAGACTTACCATTTCATCCTTTGATTTATCTCCATCTCCATCTTGCCTTATGAGCTGCTCTGGACTGTCTCTCTCTTCTGATACAGTGTCAGTCTGACTTACTTTGTCTTTGATTCTACCTGTATTAGGCAGACATGTCTGGCTGCCATTCTCAATTGTCTGTACATTCTCTGTAACTTCATGATCAGTATCACAACATGGTTGTCTCAGGATGTCCTGAACTTTCTTAACCACAAGTGAGGGGGCAGGCAGAGAATGATCCATAATGGAGACTGAATTTATTATTTCTTGCTGACTCTGATGAATAGCTTTAGAGCTTTCGGTAAGGAGCTTGGAGACTCCACATTTGGAATCCAGCTCAGAAGTTTGGTTTGAGGATGAAACAAAGTTATATTGAGGAAGAGGCCATGTTTTGGCTTCTCTCAGCACATAGGATTTTATGGATTCAAGAACCTTGAGGGGAAGGCCCCACTTCTGACTTATCCTAAACCTAATAATATGGGCTTCTAGTATCTTTTGGGTTTTGTTATCAAAAAAGAAAGCCCTGTGTTGGTTGTCTGGCACTGGACCCTACCCACCAGTGATGACATATTATTTCTGTTATCTGTATTGGTATGGGAACTCCGAGAAGGTGGCAATGCATTGTCCTCATCCAGCCAAGAAAGAGACACCTACAGGGACCCTATCTGTAGTGATCTGCAAACACTTCCAGCTCACATGTAATCTAAGCATGCTTTTCATCTGATTCAGGTCTAAGTTCTTCCCTGAAACATTTACTAATTCATTCCCTATGTCATTCTTTGAGTGACACACACAGTCACTTCTTTTCTCAGTCATAGCATTCATATTATTCCTTAGATTGCATTCTGAAATCATTAGTGGGTTATCTAATAGACACTTCCCCAGGATATGCCTGAGACTCTTTGCCAAATCCTTGTTCAGCTGAAACTTTGTGGGGAAATTCTCATGGAAACTTCCTGAGAGACTCCATTCTGTTTTCTCGAGATTCCTGCTACTGTGGACCTGAAGCTCAGAGGGTTGTGAGTAAGCATGTCTGTGGCTGTGCTGAAATGTCTCTGTTGATGTTATCCCAGTCTCCATCAATACTCCAGATCCTATAGGACTTCAAGACTGGAGGTTCCCAAACGGAATTAGATACTTTGGTACCTGGTGCTCTGGGTCCTCCTGGGGTTGACTGCTGATATGAAAATGGCCAGGAAAGATGGAGACTGGGGCATAGGCCTGGGAATATTGCCTGACTGATGGAAAGGTGGGAGCTGGAGGACAAAAGGCTTCTTGACACTTTTCAAATTCAGAGCCAAAAAGAAAGTTACAATGCTTAGATGGGTTACAAGATATGACTTTGAGAGATTTAGTCAGAGAAGCCAAGAAGGTATACTATAAGAGGGAAACTGAGGAAGAGAAGAAACAAAGGAGGGAGAAAGAAAGGGAGCAAAGGGAGAATGAAAGAAGCAAAAGACAGACTAAGGTATTGACTAAGGTCCTGGTCACAACAACAAATAGGCCAGAAATTAAGAAACAGGGAGACAGGAAGGGACACCTGGGCCCATGTCAGAGGCAACCTCTGGCCTCAGATCAATGTGCCTAGTGTAAAGAAAAAGGACACTGGGCCAAAGAGTAACCTAGAAAGAGACAGCCACCCCAGCCAGCCATTCTGACTCTGGAGGATTACTAGGAAAGTTGGGGCTCAGATCCCCTCCCCAAGCTCAGGGTAACTTTTAAAGTGGAGAGGACCCACTTTGAAGTGGATACAGGGGAAATATACTCTGACCTTAAGGTCTCTGGTTAAAGGGGCTAATGGCAGTAAATATCTGGCTTGGACAACTAAGAGGACCATGGACCTGGGGAAAGGAAAAGACCATCACCCCTTCCTAGTGATCCCAGAATGCCCGGCCCCATTGATGGGCAGAGATCTGGTCACCAAGCTCCGGGCCAGAATAACTTTTAACCCTGAAGGCCCCCAAATGGAATTTCTAATCCTTCAGTAAAAACTCCTATAGTCATGGCTTTAACTATGTCAGTAGAAGATGAACATCAACACTTCACACCCCCCAATATTGATCAAACAGGCAAGCTACCCCAGAAATGGATAACAGATTAACCAGATGCCTGAGCAGAAACTGCTGGGTTAGGCCTAGCCTTGAAACAACCTCCAATAACAGTGCAGTTAAAAACCTCAGCCTCCCCAATTAATGTCAAACAATATCCTCTGAGCAAAGAAGATAAAGATGGGATAAGGCCCCATATTCAGAAATATCTGGCCTTGGGGGTCCTAAGGCCCTGTCATTGGCCTGGAACACTCCCCTGCTACTAGTAAAAAAGCCAGGAACTGGGGACTATCACCCCGTTCAAGACCTAAGAGAGATCAACAACAGAGTGCAGGACATTCACCCCAGGGTACCTAATCCGTACAATCTGCTTAGCACTCTGAACCCTGAGCGAAAATAGTATACTGTTCTGGACTTAAAAGATGCTTTCTTTTGCTTGCCTCTGCATAAAGATAGCCAGTTGCTGTTTGCTTTCGAGTGGGTAGACCCAGAAACCAGAACGTCTGATCAACTAACTTGGACCAGACTCCCACAGGGGTACAAAAACTCCCCCACTCTCTTTGATGAAGCCCTACACAGAGATCTCAACAACTTCAGAACTACGAACTCCAAAGTCACCCTACTTCAATATGTGGATGACCTGCTACTGGCAGCAGACACCAAGGAAAACTGTGAGTCTGGGACCCAAGCACTATTATCCGAGCTTGCTCAACTCAAGTATAGAGCTTCTGCCAAAAAGGCCCAAATTTGCCAGCAAGAAGTAATCTTCCTGGGCTATTCCCTTAGGGGTGGTAAACGATGGCTCACTGAGCCCAGAAAACAAACCATTGTGCAGATACCGCCCCTATCTAACAGGAGGCAACTCAGAGTTTCTTGGGACTGCTGCCTTTTTAAGGTTATGGATACCTGGGTTTGTGTCTTTAGCTGCTCCTTTATACCCATTGTTCAAGGGAGATGCCCAATTCCAATGGACCCCTGAGCACCAGCAAGTTTTTGATAACATCAAAGGGTGCTGCTATCTGCTCTGGCCTTAGCACTCCTGTATGTAGAAAAACCCTTTACTCTCTGCATTGAGGAAAAGAAAGAAATAGCACGAGGAGTACTCACTCAGACTCTAGGACCCTGGAAAAGGCCTATAGCCTACTTGTCTAAAAAGCTGGACCCAGTGGCTAGTGGATGGCCCCATTGCCTAAAAGCTATAGCAGCGGTGGCCCTACTAATCAAGGATGCTGATAAGTTAACTCTGGGACAGAAGCTAGCCATTATAGCCCCCCATACCCTAGAGAGCATCATCCGCCAGCCACCAGACAGATGGCTATCAAACTCTACAATAACACACTATCAGAGCCTTTTGCTCTACAAGGACAGAATAACGCTGGGACCCCGTGCCCCGATTAACCCGGCTACACTACTACCTGAACAATCACCAAGACCTATCACTCATGACTGTCAACACATACTGGCTGTATGTCCTCCTCTGAGAAGTGTCTGTTCAGATCCTTGGCCCATTTGTTGATTGGGTTATTTGTTATCTTATTGTCTAATTTTTTGAGTTCTTTGTATACTCTGGATATTAGGGCTCTATCTGAAGTGTGAGGAGTAAAAATTTGTTCCCAGGATGTAGGCTCCCTATTTACCTCTCTTATTGTTTCTCTTGCTGAGAAAAAACTTTTTGGTTTAAGTAAGTCCCATTTGTTGATTCTTGTTATTAACTCTTGTGCTATGGGTGTCCTATTAAGGAATTTGGAGCCCGACCCCACAATATGTAGATCGGAGCCAACTTTTTCTTCTATCAGACGCAGAGTCTCTGATTTGATATCAAGCTCCTTGATCCATTTAGAGTTAACTTTTGTGCATGGCAAGAGGAAGGGATTCAGTTTCATTTTTTTGCATATGGATTTCCAGTTTTCCCAACACCATTTGTTGAAGATGCTATCCTTCCTCCATTGCATGCTTTTAGCCCCTTTATCAAATATAAGATAGTTGTAACTTTGTGGATTAGTCTCTGTGTCCTCTATTCTATACCATTGGTCCACTCGCCTGTTTTGGTACCAGTACCATGCTGTTTTTGTCACTATTGCTCTGTAATATAGTTTGAAATCTGGTATCGCTATACCGCCTGATTCACACTTCCTGTTTAAAATTGCTTTTGCTATTCTGGGTCTTTTATTTTTCCATATGAATTTCATGATTGCTTTATCTATTTCTACAAGAAATGCCATTGGGATTTTGATTGGCATTGCATTAAACCTATAGAGAACTTTTGGTAATATCGCCATTTTGATAATGTTAGTTCTGCCTATCCATGAACAGGGTATATTTTTCCATCTTCTAAGATCTTCTTCTACTTCTCTTTTTAGGGTTCTGTAGTTTTCATTGTATAAATCTTTCACCTCTTTTGTTAGGTTGATTCCCAAGTATTTTACATGAAAAAATGCTCACCATCTCTAGCAGTCAGAGAAATGCAAATCAAAACCACCCTAAGATACCATCTCACTCCAGTAAGCTTAGTAGCCACTATGAAGTCAAACAACAACAAGTGCTGGCGAGGATGTGGAGAAAAGGGTACTCTTGTACATTGCTGGTGGGACTGCAAATTGGTGGGGCCAATTTGGAAAGCAGTTTGGAGATTCCTGGGAAAGCTGGGAATGGAACCACCATTTGACCCTGCTATTGCCCTTCTCGGACTATTCCCTGAAGACCTTAAAAGAGCATGCTACAGGGATGCTGCCACATCGATGTTCATAGCAGCACAATTCACAATAGCTAGACTGTGGAACCAACCCAGATGCCCTTCAATAGATGAATGGATAAAAAAAAAATGTGGCATCTATACACAATGGAGTACTATGCAGCAATAAAAAATGACAAAATCATAGAATTTGCAGGGAAATTGATGGCACTAGAGCAGATTATGCTTAGTGAAGCTAGTCAATCCCTAAAAAACAAATACCAAATGTCTTCTTTGATATAATGAGAGCAACTATGAACAGAGCAGGGAGGAAGAGCAGGAAGAAAAGATTAACATTAAACAGAGACATGAGATGGGAGGGAAAGGAAGAGTAAAGGGAAATTGCATGGAAATGAAGGGAGACCCTCATTGCTATACAAAATTACATATAAGAGGTTGTGAGGGGAATGGGAAAATAAACAAGGAGAGTAATGAATTACAGTAGATGGGGTAGAGAGAGAAGATGGGAGGGGAGGGGAGGGGGGATAGTAGGGGATAGGAAAGGTAGCAGAATACAACAATTACTAATTGGGCATTATGTAAAATTGTGGATGTGTAACCGACGTGATTCTGCAATCTGCATTAGGGGTAAAATTGGGAGTTCATAACCCACTTCAATCTAATGTATGAAATATGATATGTCAAGAGCTTTGTAATGTTGTGAACAACCAATAAAAAAATACTGGCAGGAGAAACTAGTATATGATGGGATTTAAAGGATCAGCCACTGCCCCACCCTGAGGTCATATGGTTCACTGATGGCAGCAGCTTCCTCCAGGACGGTAAACGGTGGGCTGGGGCAGCAATAGTTAGCAGAACTAAAGTCATCTGGTCCTCTAGCCTCCAAGAGGAAACATCGGCTCAAAAGGCAGAGCTGATCGCCCTCACGAAGGCATTAGAGCTATCTGCAGGCAAAAAGGCCACCATATACACAGATAGCCACTATGCCTTCACTACCGCTCATATGCCCCGGGCTATCTACCAGCAAAGGGGACTATTAACCTCTGCAGGAAAAGAAATAAAAAACAGAGATCCTCTGCCTCCTCTCAGCAGTGCAAAGCCCTAGGGAACTAGCTATAGTGCACTGTCCAGGACACCAGAAAGGAAACAATCCCATAGCAGTCAGGAACAGGAGGGCGGGTGAAGAGGCTAAATTGGCAGCCATAAACGGAGTAAACATGTTAACACTTTCCACATGGGGGAACATAAGTCAGGAGATTTAACTATGTCGGAGCACCCCGACAACATCTAAGGACACTGACAATGAACTCCTCGACTTCACCTAGCACAGCCTGCAATTTCAGAAAGCCCTACACTACGTTAAAAATGTACATCAACTCACTCACCTTGGTTCAAAGAAACTGCAGGCATTCCTGAATGATCAAGAACAGAGTTTTCCACTAACCGACTCACAGCAAAAGGAAATAGTTGAATGGGTAACAAAAGCCTGTCGGGTCTGTCAATTGGTTAATGCTTACCCTTCCAAGCTTCCTGCAGGAAAGCACCTAGGAGGAACCAGACCAGGACAATTCTGGGAAATGGACTTTACTGAAATTAAGCCAGCAAGGTATGGACTTAAATATCTCCTAGTCTTTGTAGACTCATTTTCAGGATGGATTAAAGCCTTCCCCACAAAAAAAATGGCACAAATGGTGGTCAAGAAGATCCTGGAAGATATTTTTCCAAGATTCGGCCTGCCTAAGGTAATAGGGTCTAATAATGGAGCAGCGTTCATGGCCCAGGTAAGTCAGGGGTTAGCCAGGACCCTGGGGATTAATTAAAAGTTACATTGTGCTTATAGACCCCAGAGCTCAGGACAGGTAGAAAGAATGAATAGGACCATTAAAGAGACCTTAATAAAATTAAGCTTGGAGACCAGCATAAAAGATTGGACTATGCTCCTGCCTTATGCACTGTTTTGTGCAAGAAATACTCCCTCTGTTTCTTTGTGTAACCTCACCCCCTATGAAATTCTCCCTAACCCCAACTCTAAGACCTAACAATTCCTTTCACAGCACCTTGCTTGACAGACTTAAAGCTCTTGAAAGAACCCAGTGATACCTGTGGAAACAGCTGGCCACTGCCTACCAACCTGGGGACAAAGGGACTCCACACCGATATCAAGTGGGAGACTTTGTCTACAAAGACGACATCAGGTGTCATCCCTAGGACCCTGCTGGAAAGAACCATACCAGGTGCTACTTATAACACCTATAGCGGTAAAGGTAGATGGAATAATCATTTCCTGGATCCATGCCTCTCATCTCAAGCCTGCACCCTGTCTAGACTCTGGCTGGAAATTGGAAAAGACTGGTAACCCTCTCAAATTGCATATTTGCCATGTGGATAGGGCTATGGACTCTCCCCTTGACCACCAGTAGTCCTAACCCTCATCAGCCCGTTCAGCAACAATGGCTGATCACAAATCCTACTGGACAAGAAATATGGTCTATCTCGCATACAGCCCCCTTAGGGACCTGGTGGCCATCTCTCCACCCAGGCATTTGTCAGCTGGCTATAGGTCTTTCCTATTGGGATATCCCTGATGAAGTGGATCCCACTAAAATTCCATTGAATCCCTTCCGTACCATAGATAATGGAAACAGACATTATGGATGTA
Source organism: Ictidomys tridecemlineatus (assembly GCF_052094955.1). NCBI lineage: Eukaryota > Metazoa > Chordata > Mammalia > Rodentia > Sciuridae > Ictidomys > Ictidomys tridecemlineatus. The sequence continues at coordinate 129,879,371 of NC_135480.1, read as the reverse complement.
GAGACTCGCAAGCCAGATGTAGGTTGGCTAGCCTGGATTACTATGTTTGCCCGGTGGACTATCGAAGCCATAAACAGTCACAGCTGTGTGGGGAAAAGCCTACTTCTTCTGTAAGTCATGGGGATGTGAGCATACAGGGGCTGCCTAATGAAACCCAAACTCCTCATCAAATTCAGTACACAGCATTGGCCATATTTCCAATTAGATAACCAAAACCGGTGGCCCCCAGAAGGGTCTCTAGATCCTAAAATAATTCTGAGTGACCTTTTTAACCTCTGCAAGTGCTCAAAAGGTTGGAAGGAGATTTCCCTATGAGGAGGCCTTTTTCCTCCTTCGCTCACATCTAAACTATGCTTCTCCAATAGATCCTCACCCTCAGCCTTCTGCTCCAGACTCTCTGCTGTCACTCCCACCTCAGAAACCTGATTTCTCCCCTTCAATTACTAGATCAAAAACCAAAACCTCTGCCGGTTCTCAGACCATTGCCCCCTTGCTGAGGTAGCAGGTACTGAGGTACCCCTCCACCCACTCACTCCTCTCTTCTCCTGTCAGTGCCCACACTGGGTCCCACCAGGTCCTCTTACCAGCTAACCCAAAGCTCAAATGAGCTGAAGAGGGCCCTCAGACCTCTACCCAAGATGTAATAAAAATGACCTTTAAAGTTGCTTTGTCATCACTGAAAACAGGTTACTAAGAATTTAAAGTCCCTCATAGGCTTTTTGGGATACTCACTCCCGTCTTCCCCTCTGCTCTACCTGTTCTACTACTCAAGTTTTTGTTGCTAGGAAAATCCCAAACCCCTTTCCCATTATTCTTTTACATCTCTCCTTCCTCATTCTCAGATCCACGGAGCTGCTCTCAGCCCCACATTCCCCGTCTTCCCCCTCTGTACCAGGCCCACAGAAAAGTCTTAACTGACCTTCTCCAGAAGTCTTCACCATGGCTGACTTCAGGACTTTCAGCAAAAGAGTCCCTATAAAAGAGTTCATTATAGATAAACTTCCTCTTTTCATGTTGCCCTGTTTTACTTGGCCACTGGCTGGAAAAATCATCACTCCTAAACTAGACACCCCATTACTAGTTTTTCACAAAATATGTAAACAAGGCCTCTGGCCTTGAGGTGGGGCTTCACAGGGATGGCTACATTTCTAAGATAAAGAAGTTACTAACAGGGCTCTATGGTAACAGCTGGCAGGCGGAGAAAAAAGAAAAGGAAGAAAAAGTTCCCCCCCTCCCAGGTGTCCTTGAAAAGTTAACTTGCCCAGGACAGAGGGAAAAAAAGAAATGAAAACTGCTTTTTATAAACTTCTGCAGACTATGTACTTCTGAGTCCCTTCCCTTACATGTTGGGTACAAAATTCTGAAACTAGCTACACTTGGGGTTCAGGGGATTAATTGATTACAACAGAAACAATGCCCTCTGAATCCGGTTGCAACCAAATAGGACTGTTTCCCTGTCTTCGGAACTATCTTAGGTGCCTTGCCGTGTCTATCCTTACAACAGTATAATTCTATATACTAAAACATTGTTTATGTTTTCATAAAATGGTCAACAGATGTACTTAATTATGTAATGGTGCAGATGTTTCCCAGAGTGCTCTATCATGATGAAGGTTCATTTGAAGATCAAATAGGGGGCCATACAACCTGGTTTAGCCAGGAACCTGTATCCCTCACTTTAGCCATACTATTAGGAATAGGAGTTGCTGCAGGGGTGGGCACAAGAACCACTGCCCTGGTCCATGGGACACAACAAATGACCCAATTAGAAGCAGCAATAGACCAAAACTTAAAGATATTAGAAACCTCCATCACAGCTTTGCAGGAATCTTTAACCTCTCTCTCTGAAGTTGTTTTAAAGAACAGGGAAGGGTTAGACATCCCCTTCATGAAATAAGAGGGCCTTTGTGCTGCATTGAGGGAAGAATGTTGTTTTTATGCCGACCATACTGGAGTTGTAAAAGAATCTATGAGTAAATTAAGAAGACGACTTGAAGAGCATCAGCGAGAGAGAGAGGCCCAAAAAGGGTGGTATGAGTCTTGGTTCACACAGTCCCCCTGGTTAACTACGCTTTTATCAGCCCTGGCCGGTCCATTAATAATCCTCATATTATTGCTAATTGTATAACCATGTTTGCTCAACCGTGTAGTTTCCTTTCTCCAAGCTCAAATTGGACAAGTCAAACTTATGGTAATCAGACAACAATATACCCCACTAGCAGACATAGAATGTGACACTCCCCAATGATTACTTTTATGATTAAAAGTAGCCAGAAGAAAAGTGGGGAATGAAAGGTTAATAATCTTGAGAACTGTTTGCTAATCTTGTTCCCAGAATGTGCTGTCTTCAACTACCAAACTGCAGAATGCACTCCCTCACTTGGTTGCAGGCAAACCGCCCACTCGTCCTGACCCATCAATGAACTTCCCTCCCTGCCCTCTCCAAGGAAATTATATAAGCTCTGCTTAAGCTGTTCTCAGAGCTCTCTATGCTCTATTCAAGTGAACTCTTGAGTCCCAGCATGCTGGACCCCCAATAAACCCCTTACTGTTGCATGAGACAGTCTCTTGGTGGTCTCTTCCTCTGACGCTCGCCCAACCTTTACATATCCAACCCTTTCCTTTTCACGTGATGAAGGCTTTTCAGTATTAACAGCCCCCTTCTTTGCTTGTCTTCAGCTTCCACAGCTTCTTCTGGACTCTACCTAACAGAAGGTCTTCATCAAGCCTGTCTCCTCTTATCTACCTTCCCTTGACTAAAGGAGGTATCTCTATTTAGAAAAATCTCCACATAGCCTAGCATCTCTAGTATTATTGCTTGTTTGTTTACAACAAACCTGGCCCTGACAATCCCTGAACTCCCAAGGATCACAAATATAAAAGCATTCTTTAAAATCTGAGCAAGATAAACTCCACCCCAAAACTTCTAGATAGAAAAGGAGCCATAAAATGCAACATTGGATATATTCTTAAAAGTTGTCATGTTAAGAAAAAAAAGAAGGGCTAAGAAAATGTTCCAGTTTAAAGAAGACCAAAGATACACAACAACTGAAGGAAATGTGACACTCTAGGCTGTATCTTATAATGGAGATTTAAAAAAATTATAGGCACAAGGTGTATTACTGGGAAAAAAAATTCACAAAAATGCAGTGCGAATAAGATTAATTCAAAATTTTTATGACTATGCTAAATTTAAAAAGGCAAAATTTAGTATATAAGAGAATATCTTTTTTTAATATTCACAATAAAATATATAAGGAGAAAAAGCATGATGAATGAAATGTATTCTGAAATATTCAGGAATAAATGTGTATTAATCTTGTGTGTATTTGTGTATATATGCGCATATGTATACATGCACACACATATATACATATAGAGAGGCAGTGAGAGAGGAAGGATCTGACAAATGTGTCAAAATGTTAACAGGTAGTTTTACTTTTTAAAGAATTTATTGAAACATATTCATATACCATAAAATTCACCCAATTCACGTGTATAATTCAGTGATTTTAAAAAAATATATTTTTAGTTGTAGTTGGACACAATGCCTTTATTTATTTATTGTTATGTGGTGCTGAGGATAGAAACCAGTGCCTCGAACATGCTAAGCCAGCACTCTACCGCTGAGCCAAAACCCTAGCCCCTAATTCAGTGATTTCTAGTGTATTCAGAGTTGTGAATTGTTGCTGGAATCAATTTTAAAATGCTTTTGTGACTTCAAAAAGAAACCATGGATTCTAGATTTCACACTGATCAGCCTTCATCCCTCAGCCTTAAGCAATCACTAGTCTACTTTCTGTTTCTAATTAAAATTCCCTATTTCATTTCATAAGAATAGAATCAGGTAATATGTGGTCACTTGCCACTGACTTCTTTCACTTAGTATAATTCCAAAGTTTATCCATGTTGTAGCATGTATCAATGTTTTATTCCTTTCTTATGGCTAAATAATATTTCATTTGCATAGATATACCACATTTGTTTATCCATTCACTAGTTGATGGGCATGTGGGTTGTTACCATCCTGGGCTATTGTGATAATGCAGCTATAAATATTCATGCATAAATTTCTGTATTTTTATTTCTCTTAGGTATATACCTAGAAAAGTTATCACTGGGTCCTATGGTAACTCTACATGTGAAATTTTAAGGAATTTCCAGAATGTTTTATAAAACAACTGTACCATTTTACATTTTAACCAGCAGAGTATGAAACTTCCATCAATTTCTCCATTTTTTCCCCAGAGGTATTTATCTGACTTGTTGATGCTTACCATCCTAATAAGTGCAAAATGTTATCTCAGTGTGTTTCATTTTTGTTTTCTTGATGACTCATGATGTCAAGCACTTTTTTTAGATAAAAAGGAATGAGAGGGAATTTATGGCTAGAAAAAATTGTTTTCTTCTAAATATTTGAAAACATTGACATGGAACTTTCAAGCATTTATCAGCATGGACAGATTTCTATTTCTTTAGATTTAATTAAGGTTACCATATGATTAAGGCACTGCAATATTGTGTGCTGAATTTGCAAAGACTACTTCTTGTACTGTCTGTGTTAAGGGGTGGAACTCAGGTAAATGGCTCCTCATAATTGTGTAAATGATAGAGCAGAACTCATTGCCAAAGCCAAAATGGCTCAATGTTTTTAGTCACTAGTTCCATGGTCCACTGTTGTAGATAAATATGTTCCTCACATAAAATATCAAAGGATTATGAGTGTATTAACATATAATACCATATCATCTAAGAATGATAAGATATTTTAATGAATTTTGGAATTTTAATCAAGAAGAGGATACCTCACTCATGTCAAATGATAATTGCTGAGGGAGTGTACACAGACAGTTGTATTGTTCTATATGTGCCTAAATATGTTTAAAATTTTTTTGTAATGAAAAGCTTTGAAAAGTGAAAGATGTTGACTGATTCATGAGGAGAGAGAGGGACCAATAAGGATAACTGACCAAAGGATATTTGTCCTTGAAGACTACAGTTTAGCTATCTCTCCATAAAAACATTTCAGGAAGTCTCATTCCTTTAAAGATGGTACCTTGGAAAGAAAATTTTCAAGAAATTTTTTTTAAAAATATTTTTATTAGTTATAGATGGACACATGCCTTTTTGTAATCTGTTTATTTTTTACGTGGTGCTGAGAATAGAACCCAGCGCCTCACACATGCTAGGCAAGTGCTCTACCACTGAGCGCCACCCGAGACCAGAAAGAAAATTCTTTCTATATAACAGGAAGAAGGAAGGAAAGGAGGGAAATTTTTCGAAGGTTTTATTAATAATGTAACATTCCCATATGATGACTTCAAGTTTTTCTATGAATGGTGAATCAGTAAAGATGGCCTCATTTCAAAAAAAGTATAAGTTTTTTGTCATAGATGTGAGCAGCATGGGAGAGAGGGGGTGGACTAAAGAATCAGTAACGTAAGTTCAAGGAGTTTACTCATTAAGAGCAAGAACAGGATAACTGTGGAATGACTGCATAAATGATGGTACTGATCACAACTTCCTTATAATGCCAGTACACTTGATTGTGAGGTTTAATTGAACAGTGATCAGTTACATATGGAATATGTTTCTGAAGAAGGCAGATTTCTCCAGACAGGAAGATAAAAAGGATTAGATGAGCCAGTTTGGAATGGGACTTTTGAATGTTGGTTGCCTTAGATACCTTGAGATCTACTTGAAGAGGGAGAAAATGAAGACAAGAGCTTGGTGGATAAAATAGTAAGTGTAAAATTTAATGTGTTGGAATTGGAAAACAATGACAAATTGAGGGCATATGCTGGAAGTATAGGGGGGTGAGGTCAAAGGGTGGAAATTCAGGCTGTCTATATTACACCACATAGCAGATTTTAAGAACTGAACTGAATGGGGGTAAAGGACCTAACATAAGACAATAGAGACATTGAGAGACCAAGTTATTGGCTGCTGGCTCCTTGATACTCCACCTTCTGGCCATCCAAGGAATTCTACATAATGTACATTCTTTCCACAACCCTATGATTTGGACACTGAAGGGTCAATGGCATAATTCTAGATGAGATAGGATGGTAGAGTGAAGGGCTTTAGTAGACATGTTTTGTTTTTATTTTCACACCCAGCATGCATGAATTTTCTGGAGAAATTACCTCAGATTCCCTTTAGGAAACACCCTAAAATTGAACAACAAGGGAAGTTTCCTTCCTCCAGTAAACTACTTTAAATCTAGGTATTGACACAATCTTGAGCAATAAAAATATTACATGGAGGATCATAGTGAGCCCCTAAATAGCTATAATACTAGTGAATAATCTAGGACTCACCAGTGGATCAGGAACTGCAGGTGACCTGGGAAGATTTACCAAACTCCATCAAACTAATGAAGGTCAAAGGGGGCACCACTGTCCTAATAGGTGACCTGTACACACTAAGGTTTAGATCTTGCATGTTGTCAACAAGCAACAGTGAAAGGAAGGGACCAAGTGCACCTTCCCCAAAGTGAGGAATGACATGCTTGACATCAGCCCTACAGATACTTTCTGTTCAAAAAACAGCCCTATATACATTTTTGCCTGTGAGCTCTGCAGTCCCCTAAAGAACCTCAGGGAAGTGCGACGGGATAACACTGGAAAATGGAGGAAGATGACAGGGCAGGATGTGGGGATAAAGAGGCATGAACTCCTCTTGCACCAACAAAGTCATTCTGACTGGCTGGGTCATGTGGGCAAAGTAAAAAGAGTCTCCCAATGAGCAGCTCCATGGTCTGAAAGGGCAGGGAAAAGCCCAATGAGCATCACCACAGAGGAGCCAATCAGCTGGCAGCTGGAAGTTTGCTGAGCCACGGTGAACCAATCAGCTGGAAGTTTGCTGGGGCCCCTTTGGCTGTGGCTCTCAACACACCCCCTCCTGCACTCCCTCTGAAAATCTTAATTAAGCTTCTCCAGAGACTCTCAAAAATTCTGCTTGGCATAATTGTTCTTAGACTATCAGCAAGAATTTCTACAACAGTGTCTTCAGGTAGGAGATGTTTGCTGAAGCAGAGTGAGACAAAGGACTAACACCCAAGGCATTCACAGAGGTTTTTGCATTTCAAAGAACAGTGGAGAAACCTTTGAAAACCACCTGGTGAAGAAAAGGGGAGAAAAACTCTCCCTTTCCCAGACACTGATTTTCACAGAGAATGTCCTTGACCTGAATTGGGTGCCCAGAACAGTGAAAAAGCTGCTTTTATGTGAATTTCTACCAATTGTGAGCGTCTGAGCTTCTCCCCTACAGTGGATATAAAGTTCTGAAACTTTCTGAACTTAGGGTTCAGAGGGTTATTTGATGGAGGCAAAAGCCCCCATTTTGAATCTGGCTGCCACCAAAAAACCTGCTTCCTGCTATTCCTCAGTGTCCAGATTCATCTGTCCCTACAACAGTAACAGTATGCTTCTGAAACACATTAACATGCCCACATGACAGGTTCGAAAGCAGCACCTCCCCTCTTTCCAGATTATTTTTATTGACACATTGTACACACATGGAGTATAACATTCTGTGATGCTCATTGAGCTGTTTCCCCACCCTTTCAGACTGCCAGCTGATGATTGGCTCACAGCGGCCCCAGCAACATCTAGCTGATTGGCTCCTTTGCAGTGATACTCATTGGGCTGTTTCCCTGCCCTTTCAGACCACCGAGCTGCTCATTGGAAGACTTCTTTGGCTCCGCCTACACGACTCAGCCAATCGGCCTCAAGAGCAGGAGGATTGTGGAAGTGGGAGAGGCTTGTGGGAAGCCGGTGGTGGCAGTTGGGCTCTGAGGGTTTTTCCTGAGAAGCTGTTTTTTTGGTCTGTGTGGTTCTAAAAATAAAGTTTGTTTCTTTTGACAAGTGGCTCCTGAATTGTGCCCAGCCAGACTGCAGCATTTGGTGGCCCATACGTAGGATCTTGTGGTTGAACATGATGTGGAGATTCACTGGTCGTGTTCCTCCCAGTCTCTCTGCCAGCTGGCCTTGCATCCACTGTAGCAATGCCCCCAGAAGAGGTTCACCAATGGTGACAAGTCTGGTCAGTGACAACTTAAAAAATGACTAAGCCACTCCATTTTAAAAAAATAGGTATGTCTTCGATTCTTTTTTCTGGTGTGCAAGCCTTATCTGTGTTACTGCCAAATCCATGAGGGGAGAAGGTGTGGGCTGCAAGACAATACCATTAAGGCTAAACTAAGAGGTTGGAAACAGCCACCTCCACCAATTTCACAAGGAAGGGGATTCAGGAACAGGTCTTAGCTCTTCAACATCAGCTCTGGGGAACTTGTCACCTTACAGAAGCCAATGAAGGCAAAAAATAAGAGCTTAACTTTTCCAAAAGCACAACCGATAGGTTACTAAAACCCATGCACCTAACACAGTACACAGAAAACACACAACTCTTGTAAGAAAATTTATTAGGAACAATCAGGAATCTCCATCAGGAATAATCATTAGGAGAAAGGAAATTTTCCTCTGTGAAAACGTTGGATAAGAATTTTCTCTTTAAATAGTAGGGAAAGATCTCCCAACACAGTGACTTCAGAAGGTGCACAGGCAGGCACAGGCACCTGACCCACTTGATACCCACAAATGAGACTTGGATGAGACTTGGGATCCCTGTGGGGCATGCATGGGAATTGCTTTTGGGGATTCTCTGTTCAAGTCTCTAATCTCTTTATTCCTTTTAAGACAGCTCTGGCCAGCAAGGCCTGATTCTTGGCTACAGGACTTGACCCTTGTTACTTTAGAACAAGGAGCCTTGTAATTGAAAGGATGCACCTGGACAGACTCAGCCTGGACCTGAAGTCCTGCCTTGGGCTGAGTTTTCCCAGACTTCTTGGGGAGACAAATGTGGCTCTTGGGGGAAGGTGACATTGATTCCATGTATCTCCCTCAGGACCTTTTCACTGTCTCATGATACTGGGGTTGTCAGTATTCCCAGTAAAGGAAGCTCTCCTTTGGACTAGGCCTCTGCCCTGCACAGGTGATGATGGGGAGCTGCCCTTTTCCAGGAAACCTTCTTGCCTTTTTCATTTTATATTAGGATAAAGCCATTGAAAAAAAGTTCTTCATCTGGTTTCTGAGGCTTTCAACAGGAGCTGGTCCCTTCAGTGACTGGGCTGAGCAGGACTTGCTCCTAAGTCTCTGCTCTAATGTACTGTCTTGATGGTGGTGGCTCCTCCTTCTGGGTTGGCATGTGCCCAACCCTGCATCCCCTCCACCAAGCTCATGTGTTTTGGGTCCTGGAGGGGTCATTCTCTTATCGGTTGCAGGGCAGTTCTTATGTTGGTCTTTGTGGAAGTCAAGCTTAGGGACCCAGGGTCCCTGCCCATACTTCATGCTAGTCTGACTGTGTGTTGTCCAGGTGGACATTCAGGACCTGGGAAACTGCCATGTTCTTGCATGCAGCACACTGGTCATGTTTAAGGAAGTCAAGCTATTTGAAACAAGGGGTATGCCATTGCTATGGCCTTGTTTCTGGCTAGGTTCCCCCTTCTTTATTTTAGCTCTTAACTCAACCAAACAATGGATTGTTAAGGTGTGACAATCCAGGGTCTCTCACAGCTGACATTTTTGGGGAATTTTCAGGAGTATAGACATCTGACACTGGGGACTTTTCTGGCTTTATGGTTGTCAAGACAGTGGGAGGTTGTGACTGACAAGCATAGACCTCCTGTGCCTTCAGAGTCTCCCTGGATTTCTCAAATATCTTGGACATGGAAGAACTTCCCCAGGGCATCCTATTGCCCTGAGGCCTTGCTATGCTGTAGCTGGAACTCAATCTCTAAGGTATTTCCTGAGGTCGAACCCAAGCATGCCTCATGGGCAGCTTTGGTCTGCATCTATTGGCTGCTACAGGTGATTTCTGATAAGCTTTTCCTATGATGCTCTGTGCCTAAGGCAGAACAAATGGTTTGCTATCCTTTATTCTGTGAAGATCCTCTACATGCTCATACTTGATCTCAAAGACTGTTTGTGTCAGGATCGCCTGTTCTTTCTTGACCACGATTGAGGTGGCAAGGAGAGGACGATCTAGATTTTGAGTTGCATTTTTGGTTTTCTCTTTGTCTCTATGAAAAGCATTAGATCTTCCTCCATGGGTCTTGGACATGCTCTGTTTAGAATCCACCCCAGAAATGCAGGTGGCAGAAAAAGAAAACTTAGAGTGAGAAAAGGAGTGATAAAAGGAGTGATATGAATCTTTTTCATTAAAGATCTCTAGGGATTCCTGAACCCTGTTGGGAAGGCCATATATCAACCTCTTATGAAACAGTGTAATGTGGTCTTCCATAATCCTCTTCTTGCCAGCATCGAGGAAGGTAATAGCCTGGGTAGAATTGACAGAGCTGTCCATCCTGGTTGGTGCCAAAGGTTTGTGAATTGTTTGTCTGGTGGATTTCTCACTTACAGGCCAACTTGATAGAATGCCATGATCTATGCACAGTGTCAGGTATCTGACCTTATTGATTTACTGAAACTTCTTGCTCAGGTGGGAGTTAAAAGAACTTTCAAGTTGTTTCTGAAGTGGATTCACCATTGAGGTACTTGGATTTCCACCTGATGGACTCTGCAAGTGACATTCTAGGTCCTTCCTTGAGGGAGACGCCTAAACATTATCTCAGTCACTCAGCACATGATGATTTTGCTTAATATTGGCACTCTCTCTCTTTGCCTTCCTCACTCCCATCTTTATAGAGGAAGCATTCCTGAGTTCAGTTCATGGAGGTTTCTGGGTTGGCTCAAGCCCCCCTTATTTATATCTTTGATGTTCTGACTCTTATCCAAAGACTTTCTTGAGAGCCCATGACTGCTCTTTGACTCAGAGGTCTCAGGAATTTTTTCTAGAGGACACATCAGTGACAGGGATGCATAGTCTCTGCAGGGCAGGCCCCACAAGTGTTGCATATGCCTCTTTTGAAGGTGGTGGTCTAGTTTCTTCTGAACATCATCTGAGAGGGGATAATTTCCAGAAAGGATGGAGATTGCAGCATGAGCTTTGGAAGATGGGTTAACCAACGCAATGTTGGGACCTGGAGGACAAAAGTCCTCCTGGGATTTGTGGACCACAGAGGGTAAACCCCACAGACTTTCCTATGTTTTTTGTATCACATTGTATTCCAGGTAATGAATTTCAGATGGTACCAGAGATAGTGCCTCATTCTGGGGTCCAAGATCACGCACTCCACAGATCCTAACCTGGTTTTTAAAAGGTGACAGAATTAGGAGTGAGGATTGAGGCTGAAGCTGGGTCTGGGCATGTTGAGGAGAGAGATGTTGGGGCTGAGGTTGGGAAGAGGTCCTGGGCAAAGGATGAGGTTGGCTCGCAGGCAAGAACACAGGTGGGTATAGAGCAGGACTGGGGATTTGTGGGCTGTGGAGTCACTGGATGCTGTATTGAAGCAGACAAAGGCTGAGGAATAATCACCTGAAGCTGGTACACTAGGGCTCAGGGACTTGGGGTGTAGTGATGGGACACCATAGAAAAGCTTGGTGTAGTTTTTCTGTAAATGGTCCTCAAACCTCTTAGGATAAGGGGACTGCTGATCCACCTGTGGTTCCTCTGATTTGCCATTTTCATTCCATGAAAAAAGAGAGATGGCCGAGTCCTGCTGATCAGCAACTGACTCTGACCTTTTCCCTGAAGAAAATCTTTGGTAATTTGGCTGATGTTGTTTTGGAAAAGATTCTGCTTTCTTTTCCTTTTCTTTCCACTTGAGGACATCACCTCTCTTTTTGATTTGTCTCTCCAGGCATGTCAGGACAGTAGGGGGCAGAAACCAGATGTTACCAGTCTCCACACAATATGCTACAATGTCCCCCCCAGATAAGTTCTCAGAAGTGAGGGCAGGAAATTGCTGTTTTACACCATCTTTTGCCAAATTGGAAGACAGCACATTCTTGGCAGGGGCCTCTGACCTGGAATGGTCCATGCCTCCCACTAGAACAGAAGTGGACAAGCCAGCAGGACTGCTCACCACAGGCAGAGTGGCATCTTGTGGTAGAAGAGTGTCTACAGGCATAGTGGCATCTTGTGGTAGAAGAGTGTCTGTTTCCTGAGTGGGATGTGGAAACAAAGTGATGGGGGTGGTAAAGTGTCTTCTGTGGCCTTGGAGTCCAAGGGAGGAAGAGGCTCTGGTGGCAGAGAGTCACTCAATGGGGAAGGTGAGAGAAGGTCAGCTGAGGGCATGACCTTGTTAGGGGGAAGAGAGAATGAGGAAGGTGGAGAAAGCTTCAACAGAGAGGCTGGCAATAGTTCCCCTCCTGGGACTGAGGAGAGAGCAGGGAATTTGGAAGGTGATGATTTTCTCACATAACCTGTGGAATCCAAAGGTGTCTGAATACTTGCAACATCTTCCAAGGGTGCCAGAGATAGCAGATGACTGACCTCATTAAACATCTTACAGAGGTTGTCTAGACATAACAGTTGCTGCAAGTTGTCTCTATCCTGATTTTGGCCCAGGGGGCTGTAAGGGACACAAAGTACAAAGCTGTAACAAGGACCATACAGGAAAAGGAGGTCTGCAGTCCTGTGGGTGAAACCTCCTACCCCCTTCACATTACCCATATCCTTCACCTCACAACACACTCTTTAGCACTTCCCAAGGCCTTCAATCACATATCTGTTGCTAGGGCTCCCCCTCCCTGTGAGAAGGCCATGCTGTACTGAATCTCTGGGGAATGCATAGAACATGTGAGAAAGGGACTAGGAATGAAGGAAAAGAAATGAATAATCACCTTGTTATAACAGAAAACAGCTTCTTCAACTCCTGTGTTTCTCTCTGGCTCATTCTTGGACCTGGAAAACCAGGAGAGTGGGTTAAGTGGGTTATACATAAGGAATGTTTGTACACAGTGATCACACAGGGATCCCTTTATAGGAAAAGCTTATTAATATCCAGGTTGGAAACCCCCAAGAATTTTGAAGACAAAGTCCAACTGGAGCAATAATCATTAAGAATGCTTTTATGTGTGTGGCTTCAGTGATGAAGTTCTTCACTTAGTTAATCCCATTAGAGGCTCTGAACCATTAGGTATAAGCATTGAATTCAGCAATTTCCTCAGAGATGGGTCTGATCACCCAGGAAATAAAAGTACTTTGCACAATGTCAGGAAAAAAAGTTCTGACTTCAAAGCAACCTGTAGTCCTTCTTCAACCTCCCATAGTCACCTATTAAGCAGCACCCATTGCCCATGTCCATCACTACTTATTAGCAAGATGAGCACAGTAGGGACCCTGAGGATTGTGTAAGGTACCACTGTCTCTTCCCTGAGGCTCTGTTTCCTGAGAGAGACTGTGGCTTGATACTGACATCCTCAGAGGTCTTGGACCTGAGGCCTCATGGAAGGTAAATGAAGGGTCACCTTTAGAGTGTTCAGGTCAAATAAGAAGAAACACACCTTTGAATGTTTCGCTTCTTCTCTTCTTGAGTCTCTTCTTTTTCTGAGAACAAAAATCATTAAATCAGGGCCTGGGACTCACTTCATTTCTCCTTTTTCAATGAAACTCAGCTATATCTTCTCCACAATTATTATTACTCTACACTTAATTAATGGAGATTTCTTCCTTCTTTTAACTTTTTTAAGGTAATACAATATTTTAATTTTACTTGTGATCTCCACATTCTGACATTCTCAATCAGAAGTCCTCTGCTGAAGGAGATCATAGAATCTGGAGCCAACAGTCACATCTGCCTCCCTCACAGGACTCTATGTTCTGGGGACAGATCTCAGCCTCCAGGCTCTGTTCAGAGGCCTTCAGAAGTCAGCACTGCTGTCCTTATTAGGACATGTCACCTATCCTTTATCAAACATCCTTCATGTCCTCCCAACATGAAGGTTTGATGAAGATAGGTGATATGGGAATGGCACTCAGGATCAAGTGTCTGGAGAGACACTTCTTCTGAGAACCCACCATAAATAAAGATGTCAATCAGGACCAGATTACTTTTTGGCATTTTCTCCTGGAACCTTTCAACGAGACCCTAAAATTGTGAGCTTCAGTTGGAAATCTTAGTCCTCCCTGAGCCCCTGGCCCTGCCTGATCTCTTCCCCTAAAGAGTGAAGTTTTATCCTGTATTACTACTTCCCACCTCACATGTCTCTCTGATCCAACCCATTCCATTTACTAATGTGAGAAGGGAAATGGGAAGCCACAAAGGTAGCAGAATACAACAGTTACTAGTATGGCATTATGTAAAAATGTGGATGTGTAACCGATGTGATTCTGCAATCTGTATTTGGGGTAAAAATGGGAGTTTATAACCCACTTGAATCTAATGTATAAAATATGATATGTCAAGAGCTTTGTAATGTTTTGAACAACCAATAAAAAAAAATCTCAAACAAAACAAAACAATTGAAGCTGAAGGTAAAATAATAGAAAAAAGGGTACAAATAGGACATGTCAGAAACAAAACCATTAAATCTCAAGGAGCCGCTTCCCAGCCCAGAGTGTCCCCATTTACCAAATGATCCCAATGATGCTGAGTAGAAACACGAAACACCCCAATATCTCATCCCAGTATCTCCCTCTGCCAAATCAGAACCTCCATGGCAAGGATCTGGAATGTGGATTTAATCAGGGGCTGTTTTCACATTGAGGAGGTTAGCAAAAACAGCTCCTCCATTCCTTTTTCTCAGTATCCTACAATGGTAAAAAAGAATCTCTACCCTGCTTCTGGGTTTCCTGCCTGGGGACTTCCAAACAAGTAAAGGTGAAGAGCGGCCTCTATTCACCTAATTAGAAACGTCGCGGTTTTGTGAGTGTTCCTCTGGGGGGCAGTATTGTCCTTTGAAAAATTCATCCCATAACACTGTACCCCATGGTGTGGAATCTATTAATTTCTCCTCCAGCCTGGTTACCATAAACAGATCTAGAAAGCAGATCTTGCATGCAGGGATACGCAGCTCCTTAGGAGGAATGAGACAGTGCAGAGCCTAGAGCTTTACATGGAAGATGTTCTTTGCTCAAATTCCTCCTTTACATTAAGGATTAAGAACAAGGAATCCACTCTAGGAAGCCATCCTGGAGGATAATACATGTGTGCTGGATGACAGATTCCTCAGCCCTCAAAGCTTTATCCTTTATTGAGCCATCAGATGGGAATTCAGGATTGATGCAGACAACACTGACCCAGCTCAACTTTAGGCCCTGGCTGGACCAGTGGGAACAATTACCCACTAACTTCAAGAAGTAACATTTGGGTGAGGTGAGACTCATTTTAGCACTCATGGGAATCCTCCTAGTATAGTCTTCCCTGGCTGTGAAATAGGGACCTGTACATTTGTACAACTTCTGTTAGAGATTTGGGGGAGAATTATCTCAGTAGAGTAAGATTATATATGGTCCCTGGTCTTTATGCACTTACTCTATTTTATTTTAATATTCTCTTTATAGGTCTGTTTTCCGTGTTACTGTGTGCATGTATTAATAAGAACAGTTCTCTAATAATCTGGAATATACTTACTCAAATTCAAACTTTGAAATCCTGAATTATTAATAAAAGTAAGGAGGCTGAGATAGTTAGGGCCAAGTGAGCAGATCACAGTTTGTCCTTTGGCATAATAAAAGTTGTTTAACATAATATCTACAGTCAAATAAGTATGTAAAATACTTGGTTAAACAAACCATTTGTTCTTTTTATATATATGTGATAATAAGCATATTTTGACATACATACACAGAGTATTCTAATTAGGATCCCATTCTTGTGACTGTATATGATGTGGAGTTACCCTGGTGATGTATTCAAATACAAGAGTAGGAAAGTTATGTTAATGACAGTTAATTCTACTGTCCTTCCTATTCCCCTTTCTACTCCTCTCCCTTCATTCTCCTTTGTCTAATCCAATAGACTCATATTCTTCTATTCTTCCCCTTCCATCCTCTCATCCACATATCAGAGAGAATATTCAGCAGGTTTGGGGGGATTGTCTTATTTCACAAAATATAATAATCTCTAGTTCCATCAATTTACTCAAAAATGCCATAATTTCATTCTTCTATATGGCTGAATAATGTTCCATTGTGTGTATATATACCACATTTTCTTTATCCACTCATCTGTTGAGGGACATCTAGGTTGGTTCCATAGCTTGGCTATTGTGAACTGAGCTGCTATAAACATTGATGTGGCTGCATCACTGTAGTATCCTGATTTTAAATCCTTTGGGTATAGACTAGGGAGTAGGATAACTAGGTTCAAATGGTGGTTCCATTACAGGTTTTCCAAGGAATATCCATACTGCTTTCCATAGTTGTTGCACTGAGTAATCCATTTATTGATTCTTGATTTTATTTCTTTCACTTTAGGAGTCTAGTTGAGGAAGTCAGTTCCTAACCTGACAATGAAGATTTGGGCCTACATTTTTTTTTCTATTAGGTGCAGGATCTCTATTCTAATGTCTAAGTCTTTGATAAATGGGCTAAGGAACCCAAGTGAAACCTTCACAGAAGAAGAAATACAATCAAGCAAGAAATATATGAAAAATGTTCAACATCTCTAGTAATTAGAGAAATGCAAATCAAAACTACTCTTAAGATTCACCTCACTCCACAGAATCCCCACTAATGTTGTACCCTTGTCCATTCAAGGGGAATCCAGCCACAATGTAAACTGGGGACTTAGAGATTGCCACAGAACACTTAAATGACAGTGACACAGCACTACCAAACAGCCTGGCAAGGGCCAAGTCAGTGACTCTTGTTGACTCTTATGGGTTTACTGAGTGTCAGACCAAAAGCATGTGAAATGGCATGTCACCACCATAACTAGAGCAGAGAGATCTCACATCTATGTTATGAATCTAGAGCTTTGGCACAAACAGGAATCTCAAAGTTTAAGAAACACACACTCCACCTTTTCTTCATTTAGACTCATCTTTAAGAGCTAGAGTAGTTGTATCTAGGTCTGATTTGGGGAATAAAAAGTGTTAGTACATAGTTAGTAATAGCCACATATTTATTTTTAAATTAGATATGTGTAGAACTGTATTTGTTGTGAACATTGTAAAGCCAGTACAATGGAAATTTCACATGAAAATGGTAAAAAAAAAATCAGCAGAAGTCTGAATACATTCTTCTTCCACCCCAGTGAATCATTATATGAGCCCAGTGCACATGTACCCCTCTCTGGAAGCTGTGGCTGTGTGGCCTCAAATTTTCCATCAGAGAAACCAAGAAGGACCCTGCATCCTCCTACATACATAAATGGGCTAGGGGAGATTCCCAGAAACCAGCCTTGTGTCAATTGATCAGAATGTCGCCTCTGTATCCAGCCCAAATGGCTATAGACCTACCTTTATGGATCAACATGAAATAATGTCATTAGCATATGCTGCACCAGGCTTTCTTCCACAAGGATGACACAGGGTCCTAGGAGAAGAGAGAGAAGGGAAAGAGGGATGATGAGATTCTGCCACAATATCTCAGCTTGGGTGTCTACTGAATACTTGCTATCAACCCACTAACAAAAATGCAAGAAGAAAGAACCTCATGCTGACGGAGCATATCCAAAATTCAGGAAATCCTAGCTTGAGCTCTCTAATGACAATTGTTTGGTAATTGTTTCACTTTTCTTCTCCTGCAGTTTCTTGTTTTGTGTTTTTGGTATCAGGGATTGAATGCAGAGGTGCTTAACCACTGAGCTGCATCTCAAAATATTTTGAGGCAGGGGCTCAATAAATTGCTGAGTCTGGCTTTAAATTTGCAATCCTCCTGCCTCAGCCTCATGAGTCACTGTGATTACAGGCGTGTGCTATGGGCTTGCTCTGCTGCAGTTTCTTAGAACATGATAAGAGTGTTTGCTTGTCTAGCTGCTAAGTAGAATGTCTTTCCCCATGAAAAAATGTTTGGGTGGTCACAGCTGGTCATACTATGATTTGGCTCAAATCCCAGCCCTCAAGGACTAACTAGATTACATCCTAGTAACTGACATATTTTTTTTCACCCTAAGCAAATCTTTTAAAACAATCAATTAATACTTAAGTGCAGCAGACAAATGCCAACCTGAGCAGAAATAATGATTTGGAAAGCTCCACTTCTGAATTGCTTCCACCAATAAGAGATAACCATACCTCACACAGATGGGGAACAAATGATTAATTATAAATAATTCCAGAGTGAGCCATTCCTTCCCTAAAATCAGAAGAGTGTTTGTTCACAGATGGCAGTGAGCATCCTGTGGAAAGTCTTTCCCTGCAATCTGGCTCAAAGAATTCTGTTTTCTATAGCACACTTAGTTCCTAACCTTCTCACCACCATACACACACACACACACACACACACACACACACACACACACACACACACTGTATGTCACTAGGACCTGGAAAATGGAAGTTTCTAATGGAATAATATGAAGAGTACACAGGAAAACTTGCCCAGCCTCCCATGACATCCTGAAGGTTCCCAAAGCAGCATACCTTGGCTTTCCTATTTCCCATAATATAACTTTTCAAGGAAAACGTGTTCTAAAAGTGTTTTTATATTGTAGTGTGAGTTAGTTGCTTCTGTCTCTCACAAGGGTATTTACATTCCAAGTAATATTATGAACTGGAAAGTTCTCTCCTATGGAAGAAATTCTTGACTTAAGGCTGAGGTGAGGGTGATCTTTTTGGGACAGAAGACCTGCCCTCTTAAACTTCCCAGTATGTAGATTTTTAATGATGAAACCAAATAAAACTAAGAAAATGCATGTTTATATTCATGGAGCCAGTAACTTCAGCTTATTAATAAGAATTGGAGATTTGCCTCACCAGATGTCTTCAGCAAGCATTGTGGTAAGATTCTTCCCTGAAGTAAGTCCTTTCATTTAAACCCTATGAAAACCTCCACATTGCCTTGAAAATACATATATAACTTTTGGGTTGAAATGGACACTATACAATAGCTGTATCAAAATAAAATACCTATAGAAAAGGAAACAAAAAGTGTGGGGAAATGCTGAGGCAGATAGAGGATAATCAGTGTAGAGATACTTTTTTTTGTCCTGAGCATTGAACCCAGGAGTGCTCTACTACTGAGCTACATCCTCATTTTAATTTTTTTCTTTTTATTTTGTGGCAGGCCTTTAACATATTGTCCTCCTACTTCAGCCTCCCAAGTAATAGGAATAACAGGCATGTTGACACCATGCCAAGAAAGTGGAGAATTTTTATAACCACCAACTTAATTATGATGTAATAAAAACATCACTTTCCAACAGGACATTCTATAATAATGGAAATGTTCTCAGTCTCAGATTCCAATATGGCAGCCATCAGCCACATGAGGCCACTAGGGACTGGAATCTGGTTAGTGTGATTGAGGAATTAGAATTCAAACTTTAATGGATTTAAACTTAATTTTAAATAGCCACTATGGCTAGTGGTTACCATATTGAACAGGACATGTCTTAACAACATTACTACTTTGCCATGTCATCTAAGAAATAATTTGTTCTACTGAAATTTCCAGGAAAAAACTGATTTCTGGCTGCAAAATAATATATTTACTAAAACATAGTTTATGGCTCACTGTGGCCCCTGACCCAACCCATTTCCCAGCATACATAGAATTGGTGCTACTTTGTTCCTCAGAAGCAGACTTCTAGAATGAAGTGACTGACTTACCCTCACCCAGGGAAAGTTCCTCTTCCTCTCAATGGGAGAAGGAAATGGGCTGCAGGGATCCATGTCAACCATGAGGTGTTTGTTCAGAGAATGGGAACTTCGACTGAGTAATGTTGACTCTGAAAACAGACACAAGCCAGTGGTGTTGGTGTCCTTTGTGGTGCTGACCCCTCTCTCTCAGTGGCTACACAAGCTGAGAAGTGCCTCTAGATACACACAGTAGGTTAAGTGAAAAGTAAAGGTGATATAATATTCGTGACCTATAGCCCTTCCTGTTTGCAAGTTCCTGACAAATTATCCACATATTCCCATCCAACCTATAAAAGATGATACTGTTCCCCAGATGTCATCAGGTGTGGGCATGAAAAATCACTAAGCAGCAGTTTTAAAAGACACAGGAAACAGACATGGATATCAGCTCTTACTAAACTAGATATGCAGAAAGATTATTAAAGGTTGTGGCTCAGAGTAATAGGATAAGCATCAAAACTCCCTGCCAGACCTATGGCACCAATGTTTTATAGCTACAAGCTATCTTTCTGTTGCTGGGTGCCCAGTGTCTAATATTCCCATTCATACCCTTCTCACCAAACAGCTATGAAATATAACTGTTTCTTCTTTGGGAAGGAATGTTCATATTAGCAGCTGTGGCAACAGCAGATGGCAAGGAAACTATGCAAGTCTCTCATCAAAACCATTATCTGACAGCTGGCAAGCCTGGTTACATTGTGTTCTTCAGGAGACCAGTTGTCTACCCTGACAATATAAGAGATGGACACCTGCAGATGGATAATTGCTATCTCATCCCCTTTCCATATTTCCTGTCAAAACTAAAACCAAGTTATCCTTTGAAGATAGGGTTAAATGCCTTCTTTCACCTTGAAGTCTTTCTAGACTGCTTCTCACAAGACATTAAATAAGCTGGTTTAAATAGGTTTTTTACTTCATTTTAAGAATGTAATGTAAAACTTTAAAAAATTCCACAACTAGGTTAAAATAATGTCCTTTTGAACTTTTCTTTCTTACTTCTTGAAAACAGGTAGGGTAACTTTGGGATAGTATTAAAGACTAATATTTTACTGTATAAGAAAGCTGTATTCAGTATAAAAAATCCTTCCATTCTGCATACTAGTTAAGTTTCCTCCAAGCCTCTTCCACCCCCAGCTAAATTATGACTTCTAAGTTCAGGGTTTGGCAGCAGAAGGATGGGCAATCTGTTCTTTCTTCTTTCCTTCCCTATCCCTCTCAAGCTCCAAGATTGTGAACTTTGGTAACTACCTGGTTTGGGAATAAGACACCAGCCTCCCCATCTACCAACTGTATCTCTGAGTCAATTCAGTGTAGTGAATTAACTAGTGACTTCAAAAGGGAAATAAAGACACTTAGAAACACTAATAAATTGTTTAAAATTGTTTGTTGTAGAAGTCATAGAAGTTGTCTCTCTAACATCCATTTCAACCTCCTTGAGTGACCACCAGGATGCTTGCAATGTATTGGTCTCATCCTCAGATCCAAATAGGGCCCTAATTACTCTAAACCACTTAGAACAATTCTATTTCCTTGTCACAGTGATGGTATGGATCTAAGCCAATCAGAGAATAACATTTCCCCAGCTACCGAAATTGAATTAGGGGTGTCCAATTAGAGTGAAGCTTGGGAATTTTGTATCATGGTTCTAAAAACTTCCCTTGGCCCTTGCTGGGTCCTTGCATATGAATGAGCCACCATGGTTGTTGCTAGCAGTCATTTTTTGAGGCCACCCCTAAGCCCCAGTATGCAAATGCAGGCAAAAGTGAGACAATGTAGAAAAACAGTTGACCAAATCACAGCCAGTTACTTTCACATGTATGAGCACCCTGAATTCTTACAATATCCTTTGAGATTTCTATTAAAGATTCCCTAACCTCCACCCCTATTTTACATTTGGGGAAACAGGTTCAGAAAAGAAGAGTAATTTACTCCAAATCAAATAGAATTTAATATCAGAGGCAGGATTTGAGTCTAGATTATTCTCTTTATACAAATTTTCTGTGTCTTTATGATATAAAACTGGAAACCTGAGAGATCCTTAATGATAGATAGCAAGAGTTGGAGGAGCTTAGAGGACACCAACATACATGGTTCAGACTGCATTATAGCAATTACAGTTTCTTATATTTCAGATACATTTAAATATATATACTTTTATTTATAAATAAAATCTATATTATAGTTTTATAAATAATAAATATATATAAATTATATAATTAAATTCACAAACAAGTCTGGTCCTTTGTCTTGGGAGTAGAAAAGATAAAGAAAAGAACTCAGTTATGTTTGCTATCATACACATGAATGAAACACAGGATTTCTGATCCTGATGGACTCCCTCCTCCTTTTCCTGAAAAGATATGATACTTTAGGGGAAAACAAAGTTTCTGAATTGACATTCTAGGAAGTGCCTTTTGCAGCTTGAACTTCACTACTTGCTTCTTCCCTCATCTACCATGTTTGACCCCAAAAATGCTGCAAAGATTGATAAGAACCATCAAAATCACAGCAAAGAACCCTCTGTGATAGAAATACCATGGCATGAATTTGTCTCTCATTTTGCAATTCTTCCTAGGCTGGCTGCATAGGGCCATTCTCTTAAAATCTCCAGGATACTATCACAAGATGTCAGGTCTACAAAGGCAGCCCTTCCATCAGTGCACTGTTCACCAAAATTCTACTGAACCAATCTCATAATCCAGTTTTGCAAACTCATCTCATCCCCAGCTCTGTGGCCATTCAAGCTTGAGAGAATTTAAGGAAACCTGTTCCAGTGATGAGAACTTAAAGTGATCTTAGTCTGTTTGTGCCACTGAAAGTGATTTACATAGTACTAGGCACACAGTAGGCATCATTCCTCAGTTCTAATCATTAGCTTCTTCCCTCGTTTTTGTGAGCAAACCCACTGTCTTGTGTCCCTGTTTTAGAATCTCCACCCCAATATTTTCTCCCTGTGCTCAAGTTTTTAGTTTATCAAAGGATGAAGTTCCTTTTAATATCAATTTAGTCCTTGTAAAGACCTGGCTAGGTCTTTGATAATTGATTTTATGACTCTCTAACATTTACAAAAGCATTTTTTTAATGTTGTTTCTTAAGAGAATTTCCACAGGTGTTAATGCTAGTCATGAAGTGTCTTAGGCTATTATGCTCCCTGAAAGCAGAAAGCAAGATGGGAATGTTTAGGTAAGTGATAGAGTGAGGAAACACTGTAAAGGTGGGGGGAGACAGAAAAGCATAGGTAAAAAAGCTAGGCAATGATGTCATTTCTTAGGGCCCTGTGGAGAGTGAATTTTACCAGATTATCCTCCCCATTTGCAAGACTGCTGGGCTGATACACCTGTTATTACACAGTTATGAGCTCTGTGGGGGAGGATGAGTGGAAGCTAATGTAAACTCTTTAGCTTCTCCAGACCAGGTGTCTGCTATCAGGCAAGAAAAATCCCTCTGGGAAGATTTCAGGTATAAAATTAACAAGCAACACCCATTGCTATCTGGGGTGTAAGTTCACTAGAATGACACAGGGGATGCAGGTGGGCCTCAACAGTATCTACTGCACAACAACACCTAATGTTTAGTCTCTGATCTAAAGCAGCTAACCCCAGAGGGACTTCATAGAAATAGATAAAGCAACATGTAAGCAGAGTAATAGAGCAATGCACATGAGTATTAGGCAGAGAATCAACCCAGCTGGCGTGAGGATGGAGTGGAGGTGAGATGGAAGTGGTTGTCTCCCCTCTTCATCCTCTGTGGACTGATACTAGGGTAGAATCCAAAAGTGAGCCAATGGAAAAATGAGACACAAAGCAAAGATATACAAACCATAAGCCTTAAGCCACCACCAGAACTCAGACTCATCCCAGGACCAGTTCCACCCACTGTCAGAGCTCAGGCTCAGCCTAGTACCACCTTGCCAACCTGCATAAGAGCCAGGGCCTGGGTAGGTCTGAGTCCATCTAGCCACTGACACAGCCCTACCAGAGCTCAGGCCTTGCCCAGAACAGCCTCAATGACCTGTGAGGGAGCCAGGGCCCAGGGTAAGCTTGGGTACATCCATACAACCAACACCTGAGAGCCCAGAGAAGGAGTTCAGAATGTTCATAATTAAAATGATATGTGAATTAAAGAATGACCTAAATGGGCAAATACAGGTAAAAATTGATCACTCCAACAAAGCGATAAGAGAGCAAATACAGGCAACCATGAATGAGACCAATAAACAGATAAAGGAGCAAATACAGGCATTCATTGATCACAGCAACAAAAAGATAAGGGAGCAAATACAAGTAGCAAAAAAAAAAAAGAGAGAGATTCTTAAAAAAAAAAACAGAACTCCTTGAAAGGAAAGAAACAATAAATCAAATAAAAAAACTCAATAGAAAGCATCACTAACAGAATAGATCACTTGGAAGACAGAATATCAGATAATAAAGACAGAGTATACAATCTGGAAAATACAATTGAACACACAGTGAAGATGTTAAGTATCCATGAGCAGATGATCTGAGAATTATGGGATAGCATCAGAAGAACAAATCTAAGAGTTACTGGGATAGAGGAAGACACAGAGTTTCAAACTAAAGGAATACATAATCTCTTCAATGAGATAATATCAGAAAATTTCCCAAGCATGAAGGATGAATTGGAAAAACAAATACAAGAGGCTTACAGGACACCAAATGTACAAAATTACAACAGATCTACACCAAAGCACATTATAATGAAAATGTCTAGCATACAAAATAAGGATAGAATCTTAAAAGCCACAAGAGAGAGGAATCAGATGAAATATAGGGGGAGACCAATTTGTATCTCAGCAGATTTTTCAACCCAGAGCCTCAAAGCCAGAAGACTATAAAACAATATACACAGAGCTCTTAAAGAAAATGAATTGCAACCAAGAATCTTATAAACAGTAAAACTAAGCTTTAAATTTGAAGATGAAATAAACAATTTCCATGATAAACAAATGTTAAAAGAATTTACAACTAGAAAGCCTTCACTACAGAACATCCTCAGCAAAATATTCCAAGAAGAGGAAATAAAACACAATGATCAAAATCATCAGAAGGACCTGGGGATGTGGCTGAAGCCGTAGTGTGCTTGCCTGGCATGTGTGTGGCCTGGGTTCGATCCTCAGTACCATATACAAACAAAGATGTTGTGTCTGCCAAAAACTAAAAACCAAATATTAAAAAATTCTCTCTCTCTCTCTCTCTCTCTCTCTCTCTCTCTCTCTCTCAATAAAAAAAGAAAAGAAAAGAAAATCATCAGAAGGAGGGATTACACTAAAGGAAAATCTAATCAGAGGAGAAACCAAGTCAAATTAAATGCCAAAAATAAATAAAAATGTCTGGGAATACAAATCTTGTCTCGATAATAACCCTGAATGTTAATGGCCCAAACTCACCAATCAAGACATATCAGATTGCATAAAAAAAGACCCAACAATATGCTGCTGCCAAGAGACTCATAGAAAAAGACATCCACAAACTTAAGGTGAATGATTAGAAAAAATCATACCACTCACATGGACTGTGGAAGCAAGCAGGGGTTTCCATCTTCATATCAAATAAAGTAGACTTCAAGCTATAGTCAATCAAAAAGGAAAAAGAAGGATACTATATACACTAAAGGGAACCATACACCAAAAAGACTTAACAATTATAAATATATATGCTCCAAACTATTGAGTTTCCACATTCATCAAACAAACTCAAGTCAAGAGTCAAACAGACCACAACACAATAATATTGGGTGTCTTTAACAAAACTCTTTCATTACTAGATAGATCTTCCCAACAAAAGCTGCAAAAAGAAGCTATAGAACTCAATAATACAATCAATAACTTAGACTTAACTGACATATATAGAATATTTCATCCTTCAATGAGAGAATACAATTTCTTCTCAGCAGCATATGGATCCTTCTCTAAAATAGACCATATACTATGCCACAAAGCAACTCTTAGCAAATATAAAAAATATACAGATACTGCCCCTTGTTCTATCAGATAATAATGGAATGAAATTAGAAATCAATGATAAAATAAGAAATAAAAAACACTCCAACATCTGGAGACTAAATGATATGTTACTGAGTGAACAATGGGTTGCAGAAGACATCAAGGAGGATATTAGAAAAATTTTAGAGGTGAATGAGAACACACATTCAACATATTGAAATCTCTGGGACATTATGAAGGCAGTACTAAAAAGAAAATTCATTTCATGGAGTTCATTCCTTCAAAGAAGAAAAATTCAACAAATAAATGTCCTAACATTACATCTCAAACCCTAGAAAAAGAAGAACATATAAACACCAAAAGCAGCAGAACACAGGAAATAATTAAAATCAGAGCTGAAATCAATGAAATTGAAACAAAAAAAAACAATTGAAAAAATTGACAGAACAAAAAGTTGGTTATTTGCAAAAATAAAATTGACAAACATTGAGGCATGCTAACAAAGACAAGGAGAGAGAAAACTCAGATTATCAATTCACATGACATAAAAGAAAACATCACAACAGACACTATAGAAATACAGAAGAAATACAGAAGAAATTATTTTGAAAACTTACAATCCAATAAAATAGCAAATATCAAAGGCATTGACAAATTTATAGAGTCATATGATTTGCCCAAATTGAATCAGGGAGATATATACAATTTAAACAGCAAGGTAGCAGAATATAAAATCAACACCAATAAATCAAATGCATTTCCGTATTTCAGTGACAAATCCTCAGAAAGGAAATAAGGAAAACTACCCCATTTACAATAAGCTCAAAAAAAAAATAAAATACTTGAAAATCAACTTAAGAAAAGTGGTGAAAGATCCATTTAATGAAGATTACAGAATGCTAAAGAAAGAAACTAAAGAAGACTTTAGAATATGGAAAGATCTACCTTGTTCTTGAATAGGCAGAATATTGTCAAAATGACCATACCACAAAAAGTTCTATACAGATTTAATGTAATTACAATCAAAATCCTAATGACATTCATTATAGAAATAAAAAAGCAGTCATGAAATTGATCTAGAAAAATAAGAGCCCCAGAATAGCTAAATCAATCCTTAGCAAGAAAAGTGAAGCAGATGGCATCATTATACCAGACCTAAACTATACTACAGAGCAATAGTAACAAAAATAGCATGGTATTGGCACCAAAACAGACTGGTAGACCAATGGTACAGAATAGAGGACACAGAGACTAACCCACAAAATTACAATTGTCTTATATTAGACAAAGGAACCAAAAATATACATTGAAAAAAAGATAGCCTCTTCAACAAATGATGCTGGGAAAACTGGAAATCCATATGCAACAAAATGAAATTAAACTACTATCTCTCACCATGCACAAAACTCCATTCAAACTGGATTGAGAACCTAGGAATTAAACCAGAGACACTGCACCTATTAGAAGAAAAAGTAGGCTCCAATCTCCATCATGTCATATTGGACCTTGACTTCCTTAATAAGACTCCCATAGCACACAAATTGATATAAAGAATCAATAAATGGAATGGATTCAAACTAAAAAGCTTCTTCTCAACAACAACAACAATAACAACAAAACAATCAGTGAGACAGAGAGCCTGGGAACAAATTTTTACCATATGCACATCAGATAGAGCACTAATATCTAGGATATATGAAGAACTCAAAAATCTTAACACCAAAAAAACAAATAACACAACCAATAAATGGGCCAAGGAAATGAACAGACACTTCTCAGATGATGAAATAAAATCAATCAACAAATATATGAAAAAAAATTGTTCAACATCTCTAGCCATTAGAGAAATGCAAATTGAAAGTAAAATTTCATCTCACTCCAGTCAGAATGGCAGCTATTAAGAATATAAATAATAATAAGAATTGTCGAGGATGTGGGGGAAAATGCACACTCATACATTGCTGGTTGGACTGCAAATTGGTGCAGCCCATATGGAAAGCAGTATGGAGAATCCTTGGAAAATTGGGAATAAAACCACCATTTGACCTAGCTATCCCACTTCTCAGTCTATACCCAAAGGACTTAAAAACAGCATACTTTACAGGGACACAGCCACATAAATGTTTATAGCAGTACAGTTCACAATAGCTAAACTGTGGAACCAAACTACATGCCCTTCAATAGATAAAGCAGTGTATATACACCA
The DNA here is from genome assembly GCF_052094955.1 of Ictidomys tridecemlineatus. Lineage (NCBI taxonomy): Eukaryota > Metazoa > Chordata > Mammalia > Rodentia > Sciuridae > Ictidomys > Ictidomys tridecemlineatus. The sequence goes on along the minus strand of NC_135480.1, from coordinate 129,851,551 downwards.
TGGAATATTACTCAGCATTAAAAGAGAATAAAATCATGCATTTGCAGGTAAATGGATGGAATTGGAGAAGATAATGCTAACTAAAGTTAGCTAATTCCAGAAAACCAAATGCTGAATCTTTTCACTGATTTAAGGATGCTGATTTATAATATGCTGCAAGGGAGAGAGATGGGAGGATTAGATGAACTCTAGATAGGGCAAAGGGGAAAAGGGGAGGGAGAAGAAGGGAGGGGGCGTGAAAGTTGGACAGAAGTGTGAAATTTAGTCTTGGGAGGAATGAACATTTTAACTTTTATTAATTACTTATACCTTACTGGATGTGATATGTAACACAGTTCTTCAAAGCAGGATTTCAGAGGGGGATATAAACAACTCTAAAGGCACTAATGCTAAGAGTGGAAAAGAAAAATGAGAGGTGATAGGGCACCAAATATCGTGTTTCTTTTTTCTGAAAATTACCACCATTTAATGAAAAAAGTACACATTCTTAGCCATGTAATTGCTTTCATTTTAAGTTCAGAGCACATTGTATTTTTAGAAACTAGTTAGTAACATTGTTTAAAATAGATGCATTGGGATTGTGAGGAATTTATTGGGATTCTGCTGCTTACTACTGTGTGAACTAGAAAAGCCACTTAGCTTTAGTTTCATTCAATGAGAAAGTGGGCATAATACCTACCCTGCTTACTTCACAGGGTGGTTATGAAAGTTGGAAAGATTTCTAAGTTGTAAAAACAAATATATTATATATAGTTGATGTCATCATAAAAAGAATAAGTGCAATGAAGACTTGCCTCTCATTATCAGTGGAATTTATGGTTGGCGGAAATAAATAGATACATAGTTAGATAGATAGATAGATAGATAGATAGATAGATAGAGAGATAGAGAGATAGAGAGATAGATAGATTTGTACCTATTCTATTGTTTCTTTAAATTCTGAAGGAATTTCTACCAGGTTCTGAAAATAAATATTATTCATATTTTGGGAAGAGTCTTTCACAAAAATTTCCTCTAATTTTAACTCTAGGCCCATTAATGTGTAAGTTTTTCTAGTCCATGATATCATTTTACAAGAGAAAAGCTGTTCTTTTTTTCCATTTTCTCAAAGGATTGTTAATTTATATCAGAAATTTGGTGAGACAGTCAGAAAAGCCTTGGTACAGCAAGGCACGGTGTATTTCAGAAGTTAGGACCCATAATTTTTGATCTACTCTACAGATTTTTTTTTTTTTTTGGAAATTGACAAATTCTGAGGGGTATTGGACCTCTCCTCTGCATTTGCACAGCTGTTGAACTGTGTAGGACTTATCTCTAAAGTCCTAACATGAGCTCTTTAAGGGCAGAGCCTGTGACTTACAGATGTCTGTGTCTCTGGGTCTCCAACAGGAAAAAATTATTAAATAAAAACTTGAATGAGCTTGCATATCAAAGAGACAGGGAAGTGGCAGCTCTTGGCAGATTTTTATCCTCAAGGCAGCTACTTGCTCCTGCCTGAATGAAAGACGGCTTTCCCTGACGTGGAGGCTTCTTACCTGGCCAAAAGAGGTCAAAGAAGAGTGTCGGCCATGCTCATCAAAAAGAGGGCTTCCGGGCTTAAGAAACTCATAAGAAATTAGGAGACAGTTGAGAGGAGAGCTCACATGAGTTAAAGAGATTAGAAAAAGAGGCAAAGAAAGGAGGCAACATTCAGGATTTGGGATTATTTAAGCCTGCAGAAAAGAGCCAGAATAAAAAGTTTCAGTTGATATTCAGACATGAGCAGGGTGGTTACACACCACAAATCTTCTCAGCACACTTTGTTTCCCATAAGGGTAACCAGGTGCAAATACTCAAGCCTAGGTTCTGTCCTAAGGATATGAAAGGCTAGGCGGCTCCCAGGCCCCAAGGACCAATGGGATAAATTTCTTAGCATACTGTTCCTCTTCCTGGTTTGAGAAGTCACATATGTTATGAAATTCCTATGAAAAAGTAAGATGGTCTATATCTCAGGTCGAGTTTAAAGAAATGCATCAATATAATAAGTGAAAGATTTAAATATAAAAGGAGGAAATAATTGGTTCATATGAAAAAGTACACTGATTTGTTGAAGGATATGTCTATATGTTTATGTATATATGGAGCATGTCAATGCCTCTGTATAATTTTAAGCTTCACTACTTCAGAAAAATAAATGATACAATCTTACAAGCAAGCTTGAAGTTTTATTTATATACATTTAAATTAGGTTTATTTTATATTTGTGATTTTATTCCTTCTGAAGGTATTAAAAGCTGACAGAAACTCAAAAATTTTTATTTTAACATTCAAAAAACTAAGTACATGTGAAAGATCTTTAAGTTTTACATATGACTTAGTAAGATAAAAGTATTCTGTAGATAAGATGGACTTAAGAACATAGGTGACCCTGAGATATGTCTGCATAGAAGGAAAAATGTGCAGACTTTCAAGGCAGTGGAATTGGTGGGGTAAAGTCAAGGGCTCCAAGAGTAAGGGGGATTCAGGTAAAGCCTAGATCACAGAAAAAACAGGAAAGTACCCTGGAGTAATACATACTACAAAGAAACAGTTGAGTGGGAATTGGAAACTCAGGCCTGGACACAGGGTCTGATGGTTGGTGGGCGGGGAAGGAAGGGACTGTGGGCACACCTACCTCAATTGCTCAGAACCCTTTGTGACTCTACCAGGCTCTGTGATGCAGGCCTGAGCTTATATTCAAGCCCAGGCACCCTCAGGGCTCAGATGCCTCAGGCAACCAAGCGATTCAGATGATGGAGAATATTCTCTCTTTTCTGGAAAGCAACATTCAGCCATGGCTGAACCATGCCTTAGATTATTTGGATACAGTCCCCAGCAGCATCTTTATGACTGGGGTGGTGTTGCTCCTTCTGCACCTGTGCTACCTGGTATTCAAAGTGTTTTTCTCGACACACTCGGAAAAACCCAACATCCCAAAGGTAGGGACCCCCAACAGGGGTTGTTCTTGTGGCTTCCCATTTCCCTTCTCACATTAGTAAATGAGTTGGGTTGGATCAGAGAGATATGTAAGGTGGGAAGTGGGAACAGAGGATAAAACTTCACTCTTTAGGGGAAGAGATCAGGCAGGGCCAGGGGCTCAGGTAGGACTAAGTTTTCCAACTGAAGCTCCCAGACTATTTTGGGGTCTTGGTGAAGGGTTCCAGGAGAAAATGCCAAAAACTAATCTGGTCCTGATTGACATCCTTACTCATGGTGGGTTCTCAGAAGAAGTGTCTCTCCAGACACTTGATTCTGAGTGCCATACCCATATCATCTATCCTTCAATAAAATTCCTACATGTTGGGCTGCTAAGGACAGCAGTGCTGACCTCTGAAGCCCTCTGATCAGAGGTTAGAAGCTCAGATCTCTATCCAGAACATAGGGTCCTGTGAGGGAGGCAGATATGATTGTTGGCTCCAGATTCTATGATCCCCTTCAGCAGAGGACTTCTGATAGAAAATGTCAGAATGTGGAGCTCAAGAAAAATGCTCTCTTACATAAGCTTTCTAAAGAAGAATAATTGAAAATATTGTATTACCTTAAAAAGTTAAAAGAAGGAAGAAATCCCCATTAATTAAGTGTAGAGTAATAATAATTGTAGAGAGTGGATAGCTGAGTTTCTCAGAAAAAGGAGAATTTAAGTGAGTCCCAGGCCCTGATTCAATTATTTTTGTTCTCAGCAAAAGAAGAGATTCAAGAAAAGAAGTGAAACATTCAAAGGTATGTTTCTTATTTGACATGAACACTCTAAAAATGACCCTTCATTCCTCTTCCATGAAGCCTCAGGTCCAAGAACTCTGAGGATGTCAGTTTCTAAACACAGTCTCTCTCAGGAAACAGAGCCTCAGAGGAGAGAGACAGTGGTACCTTACACAATCCTCAGGGCCCCTACTGTGCTCATCCTGGTAATAAGTAGTGATGAACATGGGCAATGGGTGCTGCTTAATAGGTGACTATGTGAGGTTGAAGAAGGACTACAGGTTGCTTTGAAGTCAGAACTTCTTTTTCCTGACATTGTGCAATCTACTTTTATTTCCTGGGTGATCAGACCCATCTCTGAGGAAATTGCTGAATTCAATGCTTATACCTAATGGTTCAGAGCCTCTAATGGGATTAACTAAGTGAAGAACTTCATCACTGAAGCCACACACATAAAAGCATTCTTAATGATTATTGCTCCAGTTGGACTTTGTCTTCAAAATTCTTGGGGGTTTCCAACCTGGATATTAATAAGCTTTTCCTATAAAGGGATCCCTGTGTGATCACTGTGTATAAACATTCCTTAAGTATAACCCACTCTCCTGGTTTTCCAGGTCCGAGAATGAGCCAGAGAGAAACACAGGAGTTGAAGAAGCTGTTTTCTGTTATAACAAGGTGAATACTCATTTCTTTTTCTTCATTCCTAGTCCCTTTCTCACATCTTCTATGCATTCCCCAGAGATTCAGTACAGCATGGCCTTCTCACAGAAAGGGGGAGCCCTAGCAACAGGTATGTGAGTGAAGGCCTTGGGAAGTGCTAAAGATTGTGTTGTGAGGTGAAGGATATGGGTAATGTGAAGGGGGTAGGAGGTTTCACTCACAGGACTGCAGACCTCCTTTTCCTTTATGGTCCTTGTTACAGCTTTGTACTTTGTGTCCCTTACAGCGCCCTGGGCCAAAATCAGGATAGAGACAACTTGCAGCAACTGTTACATCCAGACAACCTCTGTAAGATGTTTAATGAGGTCAGTCATCTACTATCTCTGGCACCCTTGGAAGATGTTGCAAATATTCAGACACCTTTGGATTCCACAGGTTATGTGAGAAAATCATCACTTTCCAAATTCCCTGCTCTCTCCTCAGTCCCAGGAGGGGAACTATTGCCAGCCTCTCTGTTGAAGCTTTCTCCACCTTCCTCATTCTCTCTTCCCCCTAACAAGGTCATGCCCTCAGCTGACCTTCTCTCATCTTCCCCCTTGAATGACTCTCTGCCACCAGAGCCTCTTCCTCCCTTGGACTCCAAGGCCACAGAAGACACTTTACCACCCCCATCACTTTTCCTCCCCCCTCCACCACCACATCCCACTCAGGAAACAGACACTCTTCTACCACAAGATGCCACTCTGCCTGTGGTGAGCAGTCCTGCTGGCTTGTCCACTTCTGTTCCAGTGGGAGGCATGGACCATTCCAGGTCAGAGGCCCCTGCCAAGAATGTGCTGTCTTCCAATTTGGAACAAGATGGTGTAAAACAGCAATTTCTTGCCTTCCGTTCTGAGAACTTATCTGGGGGAGACACTGTAGCCTACTGTGTGGAGACTCCTAACATCTGGTTTCTGCCCCCTGCTGTCCTGACATGCCTGGAGAGACAAATCAAAAAGAGGCATGATGTCCTCAAGTGGAAAGAAAAAAAGAAAGCAGAATCTTTTCCAAAACAACATCAGCCAAATTACCAAAAATTTTCTTCAGAGAAAAGGTCAGAGTCAGTTGCTGATGTCCCATCTCTACACCCCAAGTCCCTGAGCCCTAGTGAACCAGCTTCAGGTGATTATTCCTCAGCTTTTGTCTGCTTCAATACAGCATCCAATGACTCCAAAGCTCACAAATCCCCATTCCTTCTCTATACCCCATCTGTGTTCCTGCCTGCAAGCCAACCTCAACCTTTGCCCAAGACCTCTTCCCAACCTCAGCCCCAATATCTCTCTCCTCAACATGCCCAGACCCAGCTTAAGCCTCAATCCCCACTCCCAATTCTGTCACCTCCTAAAAAACAGTTTAGGATCTGTGGAGTGCGTGATCTTGGACACAAAATTGAGGCACTATCTCTGGTGTCATCTGAAATTCATGACCTCGAATACAATGTGAAGAAAAAATCACAGAAAAGTCTGTGGGGTTTACCCTCTGTGGTCCACAAATCCAAGGAGGACTTTTGTCCTCCAGCTCCCAACATTGTTAACCAATCCTCCAAAGCTCATGCTGCAATCTCCATCCTTCATGGAAATTATCCCCTCTCAGATGATGTTCAGAAGAAACTAGACCACCACCTTCGAAAGAGGCGTTTGCAACACTTGTGGGGCCTGCCCCGCAGAGTCTATGCATCCCTGTCACTGATGCGTCCTCTAGAAAAAATTCCTGAGACCTCTGAGTCAAAGAGAAGTCGTGGCCTCTCAAGAAAGTCTTTGGGTAAGAGTCAGAGCACCAAAGATATAAATAAGGGGGGCTCGAGCCAACCCAGAAACCTTCATGAACTGAGCTCAGGAATGCTTCCTCTAAAGATGGGAGTGAGGAAGGCACAGAGAGATGGTACCAAGATTGAGCAAAATCGTCATGTGCTGAGTGACCAACATAATGTTCTGGGGTCTTCCTCAAGAAAGAACCTAGAATGTCACTTGCAGAGCCCATCAGGTGGACCTCCAAGTACCTCAAAGGTGAATCCACTTCAGAAACAACTTGAAAATGCTTTGAACTCCCACCTGAGCAAGAAGTTTCAGGAAATTAATGAGGGTCAGATTCCTGACACTGTGCATAGATCATGGCATTCTATCAAGTTGGAATTACCTGTAAGTGAGAAATCCACCAGACAAACGAGTCACAAACCTTTGGCACCAACCAGGATGGACAGCTCTGTCAATACTATCCAGGCTATTTCCTTCCTTGATGCTGGCAAGAAGAGGATGATGGAAGACCACATTACACTCTTTCATAAGAGGTTGATATATGGCCTTCCCAACAGGGTTCAGGAATCCCTAGAGATCTTTAATGAAAAAGATTCATATCACTCCTTTTCTCACTCCAAGTTTCCTTTTTCTGCCACCCGTATTTCTGGGGTAAATTCTAAACAGAGCATGTCCAAGACCCATGGAGGAAGATCTAATGCTTTTCATGGAGACAAGGAGAAAACCAAAAATGCAACTCAAAGTCTAGATCGTCCTCTCCTTGCCACCTCAGCCATGGTCAAGAAAGAACAGGCGATCCTGACACAAACAGTCTTTGAAATCAAGCATAAGCATGTAGAGGACCTTCACAGAATAAAGCATGGCAAACCATCTGTTTTGCCCCAGACACAGAGCATTATAGGCAAAGCTTATCAGAAACCACCTGTAGCAGCCAATAGATGCAGCCCAAAGCTGCCCATGAAGCAAGCTGGGGTTGGACCTCAGGAAATAGGACCTAAGAGACTGAGTTCCAGCTACAGTGTAGCAAGGCCTCAGGGAAATAGGATGCCCTGGGGAAGTTCTTCCATGTCCAAGATATCTGAGAAATCCAGGGAGACATTGAAGGCACAGGAGCTCTATGCTTGTCAGTCACAACCTCCCACTGTCTTGACAACCAGAAATCCAGAAAGCTCTCCAGTGTCAGATGTCTATACTCCTGAAAATTCCCCCAAAATATCAGTTGTTAGAGACCCTGGATTGTCACACCTTAACAATCCATTGTTTGGTGAGTTAAGGGCTAAAATGAAGAAGGGGGAACCTAGCCAGAAGCAAGGCCATAGCAATGGCATACCCCTTGTTTCGAATAGCTTGTCTTCCAAGACCTTCCTTAAACATGACCAGGGTGCTGCATGCAAGAACATGGCAGTTTCCCAGGTCCTGCATGTCCACATGGACAACACGCAGACTTGTATGAATCATGGGCAGGGACCCTGGGTCCCTAAGCTTGACTTCCACAAAGGCCATAATAAGAACTGCCCAGCAACTGCTAAGACAATGACCCCTCCAGGACCCAAAGCACGGGAGCTTGGTGAAGGGGATGCAGGGTTGGGCACATGCCAACCCAGAAGGAGGAGCCACCACCCTCAAGACAGAACATTAGAGCAGAGACTTGGGAGCAAGTCCTGCTCAGCCCAGTTACTGAAGGGACCAGCTCCTCCTGAAAGCCTCAGAAACCAGATGAAGAACTTTTTTCAATGGCTTTACCCTAACATAAAAAGCAAAAGGCAAGAAGGTTCCCTGGAGAAGGGCAGCTCCCCATCATCACCTGTGCAGGGCAGAGGCCTAGTCCAAAGGAGTGCTACCTTTACTGGGAATACTGACAACCCCAGAATCATGAGAGATGGTGAAAATGTCCTGGGGGAGAAACATGCACACTGGCATGGAATCAATGTCACCTGCCCCCAAGAGCCACATTTGTCCCCTGTTACGTCTGAAAACTCAAGGTCTAGGCAGAGTTTGTCCAGGTGCATCCCTTCAATTACAAGGCTCCTTGCTCTAAAGTAACAAGGATCAACTCCATGCCCACAGGGATCCAGAGACTCAAGTCTCACCTGTGGGCATCAAGTGTGCCAGTTGTCTCTGGTTGCCCCTTTCTGTGCTGAAGCCATTTTGGTTATTATTCCCTATTTTGTAAAGAGAAACTTCTTATCCACCATTTGCAAGAAGGAATATTTCCTTTCCTATAATAATTATCCCTGATGGAAATACTGAATGTCCCCAATAAATGTTCTTACAGTAGTTTTCTTTTCTTGTGTTGAATGCATGGTTTTGGGAAACCCCATTGGTTGTGGTTAAGGAAAAAAAAATCAGTTCAATCCTTGCCCGTATTTGCTTCTGCAAAATGACAAGTTCCCTAGAGCTTTTCTTGAAGGTAAGTTACCTGCCCCTGAATCCCCTCCCCTCCCTTGTGAAGTTGGACAAGGTGGCAGTTTCCAACCTCTTAGCTTTGCCTTAATGACATTTTTGGCAGTCCACACTTCCCCCCCCTCATTGATCAAGAAGAGAGAAGTACAAAATCAGCCTGTCAGGTGCATGACCCTTTCCTGGGGACATTTAGGGCATTGCCAAAGGCTTCAAGCAAGCTAACAGAACATCTGGGAAAAGAGGAGGTGCTGCTTAAGAACCTGTCACGTTGCATGGTAATGTATTTTAGAAGCATACTGTTATCTTGCCATTGAGGTTCCCTTACTGGAAAATCACCTAAGGCAAATGGTCCCTCTTCCTGAATATTTCTTCAATCTGCCTGGCCTGTTGTTGATGGTTTTGTAGAGTAAAGGGGTCTCTGGAACTGCCTACAACTGTCGGATAAAATAAAGCTTAGAGTAATGATATCTTAGGGTGAGTGGGAAAATAAGAAATACATGCACAGAGAGTAAAGAATGACATTATTGGTGGAATAGAGGTTTATGCCCCATCATTCCCACATCCTGACCCTGGCATCATCTTGCATTTCCCAGTGTGATTCCTTCAGCATTTCTCTGATGCTTTTCAGGGTACTGCAGAGCTTAGGTTGTACTGGCAGAAGTAAACAAGGGTTCTTTACAAGAAGACAGCTGATTGGTTGAATACAGACATGTCATCCTTACCTTTAGGGAAGGTGCCATTGGTACATTTCTTTCTACCCATGCTTATAACAATATGCAAGATATTGCCCTTAGGAGGATGAGAATGCCACAATTGATCTTCCTGGGCTGGATGGAGCCATGATATATCTCTCAGATCACTTTGAGCTCCTGATCCCACAGTGAATGCTGAACTATGCACCAGGTTTACAGATTTTCACCTGCTTACCACAGACCTGTATGGAATGCTTTTTTTTGTTCAAGACTACACACATACCTACTTTTACAGTAGTTGTCTGTAAGGAAGGTGACTCCTCTTGCACAGACTGAGTCTCAAAATTGAGTTTCCTAGGGGATATTTGAATAGATTTTCCTGGCAAAATTGTGAATTCTGGTTGGCAAAATCAAAACAAAAAGCTGTCTACCACAGCTTCTTTTTAATCTACTAGAGTATCTTCTTTGTCAGAATTCAGAGCAGTGTTCAAAGCTCAGATTTGCAGAAGGCATACAGATTTTGTGGAGTCCCTGGGATAAACAGATAAGGAGTTGGTAGAGGAACTGGAAAATCACCATGTATGGACTAGTTAATAAACTGGTCTTTCATCCATATTGTCCTACCTTAGGATTCTAACCTTTGGTCCAGTTTAATTATTGACACACTTATAGAATTTATCACCACGAAAACATCTCCATCTGAGAAAACAGATCCTTCTAGTTTATGCTCTTAAATTCTGAGGTGTCAAAAATTTTTCCATTTCTCATTCTATCCACAAAGGTCTTCATTCCCTCCCTCTTCATCATAGAATTGACCAACATTAATAAAGCTCTACTCCAACTGAACCTCATCCCATACATTTAATCCTCCTTGTCTTGGAAAATCCCATCTCTCTGCTTTTCCCATGGATGCCTTCCTATAAGTGATGGATCACTACTGGATTCAATCTAACAGGTTTACTGTCACCACAGTGAAGTCATAGTTGGTCCCATACTATGTGGAAATAATTCACTTACTTATTCCCCAAATAATTATGGTATACTTACTCTCAATAAACAAACCTCATGAAGCTTAGGTCACTATTCCTTAGTCCATTCTCTCATGACACATTTATTCCAACTCTTTTCTACAAAGTGGGGTCAACTCTACTTGTAGAGACAATGTTCTAGACTCACAGTTCATAGAGGTACTAGAAGCCATTACATGGAATTTGCATTAATAAACTTTTAAAAACACTCTATGCATCCTCCCCCCGTTTTATATTTCTTCCTGTTATATAGAAATAAATTTTCTTCCAAGGCCCTAACCTGAAAGGAATTCCTAAAGTATCTATATTGAGGAATAGCTCAACTCCAGTTTATGGACTAAACACATCCCTGCCAGCTATTCTTATTGGCTCCTCCCTCTTGTCATATGGAAATTAATGTTACTTTTTAAAAGCTTTTTATTACAAAAATGTTTAAAGATATACAAAAGCAGATATACCCACATAACCATTCTTATAGCTACCACTCAGCTTTTGTAATTATGGATCTCATTATTCATTCCAGATGATAAGCTGTGTATCCTTTTTCAATGTTCTCGAAGTCTTTTGATAGCACATTAAGAACGTACCTGTCCATGTACAGGTATGTTAATAAACTGGTCTTTTTTTATTGGTTATGAAAAACAGATTTATGGATTTTGACAATGCATTCTTCTCCTTTATTCAACCCTGAGAAGTCAATTGGGCAAATTCCTCACTATAACAGTAATATTATGAATTAACTGTACAATATGTCAATCCCTTAATCACATAGTAACTATCACATGAAACAAGTATAGGCATAAAAAAAATTGAACCTCTGAATAAAAACTATTTACAAGAAAACAATTCTTGTCTCTCATTGACAGTGATTGTTTCCATTTAATCCAGCAAACTATATTTATTTCATCTCTTTCCCTCAATGCCATTTTGTAACAGATTATATAACAAAATGCTCAACATCATGGGTCAACAGGGAAATGCAAGTCAAAATCATTAGATAACTCTTCACACCTGCTAGGATGGCTATAATGCCTATCAGGAAGTATGTGAGAATATGTGGAGAAATCAGAAAGTTGTATTCATTGCTGGTTGGAATGCAAAAGTGTAATACTTTTGGAAGATAGTCTGTCATTTCTTCAAGATGACCAACACAATTGACCCACAACCTAGTAATTCTACTCCTATGTATATTCCCAGGAGAAATGATATTATATAGCCACATAGTAACTTATGCATGCATATGCATAGGATTACTCATAATATCCAAAAAGTGGAAAAAACACAAATATCCATAAACCAATGAATGGATAGACAAAATGTGGTATGTCCATATAATGGAATTTTATTCAATAACAAAAGTATTCATACATAGTACAATGTCGGTTAAATGTGAAAACAAAACTATTGATACATGGTAGAACATGGATGGATAGTGATATCCTGATCATATATGAGGCAATTAAATGTCCAAATTAGGGAGATGTATAGAGACAGAACAAGAAGAGTAATAGATAAATGGTGGGAGACATTGAAATTCTGAAAATATTTAAAAATTGACCCTGGTGATAGATGCACAACTCTAATGATCATACTAAAAATCATTGTATTACATACTTTACATTGGTGAATTTTATGGTATGTGAACTATATTTCAATAAAATTTTTAAAACAGTAAAGGATCTTTAAAGATTGTTTCCAGATGACAAAAAAGGATAGGAAGCCAGGCATGGTGGTGCACCCTATAATCCCTGCAATTTGGGAGGCTGAGGCAGGAGGATTACAAGTTCAAGACCAGCTTGAACAAGTTAGCAAGAACCTGTCTCAAAATAAAAAATAAAAGGCTGGGGATGTAGCTCATTGGCAGAGAACCGCTGGGTTCAATCCCTGAGACAGGGAGCTGGGAAGAGAGAAAGAAAAAGAGGATTACAAAAAGGTCAACATGCCCAGCTATTCCTCTCCTCGGACTGTACCCAAAGGACTTAAAAACAGCATACTACAGGGACACAGTCACACCAATGTTTATAGCAGCACAATTCACAAGAGCTAAACTATGGAGCCAACCTAGATGTCCTTCAGTGGATGAATGGATGAAAAAAAATGTGGCATATATACACAATGGAATTTTACTCAGCTTTAAAAAAAAAACTATGGCATTTTCAGGTAAATGGATGGCGTTGGAGAAGATAATGCTAAGTGAAGTCAGCCAATCCAAAAAGCAAATACCGAATGTTTTCTTTGATATAGGAAGGCTGACTCATAGTAGGATAGGGAGGAAGAGCATGGGAGGAATAGATGAATCCTACATAGGGAAGAATGGTGGAATGTGATGGTCATCATTATACAAAGTACATGTATGAAGACTTGTATTGGATGTTGACATACTTTATATACAAACAGAAATTCACAAAGTGTGATATTTATGTGTATTAAGAATTGAAATGCAAAAAAAATAATGTTACCTTAGATTAGGTAGAGGGAAATGAAAGGAGGGGGAAGGCAGGGGATGTGGGGATAAGAAAAATAGTAGAATGAAACAGACATTATTACTGTATGTATGTATGTGACTGTATAACCAATGTGATTCTATAATATGTATACTCAGAAATGAGAAATTATATCCCATTTATGTATGATATATCAAAGTATATAAGTGCATTCTACTGTCATATATAACTAATTAAAACAAATTTAAAAAGGGGGTCAACCTGTTTTGGGAGCTGAAACCCTGTGAAAGAGAGTTAAGTATCATAGAAAAGCAGAAAAGTAAATTGCAAACAAATTTTCACCACAAACCCCCAGAAGACACATGATGGCATCAGATTAGAAAGGAAAAAAAAATCTAAGAATTACATGGTTCCTTGAAATTTTGTCATTGTTTTTATATAATAAAAAAATATTTTTTCTTTAATATTTCTAAAAAATACTGTTGAAATGTTAGCTTCTTAAAAAGTGGAAAGAAGATTTTAAGTTGACATTGCATACTACTAAGAGTTAAGTGTGGTAGAGGAAGCTGCAGGAAATAAAGCCAAACTTCTCAACAGTTAGCCTAAGCTAAGACTCACATAGTCAGTGTACCATTTTTTTAAATGCATTTATTTGAAAGTAATTAAAATTGGAAAAAAAAGTTGCTGAGGGTAAGTACCTTGACTCCCTTTAGCCAGATTTATCTGTTGTCAAACTTTTGACCTATCTGTGATCGTTTCTTTCTCCCTCCCCCACAACTCACCTACTCACATATGCACACATACATTCCTGAATATTTGAGAATACATTTCATCCATCATGCACTTCCACCCTGAATATTTCATTATGCATTTCTTAAGAAAAGAACATACTCAACTCTTCTCTTCAGTAAATTTAACATGTCATAAAATTTTAAATATTTCTCACTCATAATCAGTATTTGTGAACTCATCCAGTAGTATACTTTCTAGATTTATTATTTTTAAAATCTCCAATACAAGATTCAGTGTAGAATCTCATATTGTATTTAGTTGTTATGCATGTTTAGTCTCCCTTAGTCTGAAACAATTTCCCAGCTTTCCTTTTTTTTATGTCAAAGCCAGTTTGAAATAATATGCATATATACTCTAATGGAAATTTTTATGGGGCTCATATTCCTGATATATTAAAAGATGCTTCTGCATTTGAGAATCCTAAAGACCTCAAAGACTGGGCTGTCAGAGACAAATATGTTATAAAGAAGAAACAATGCCAGAGATGTAAGGCTATGTGGAGGTATTTTTCTGAACAGAGATACCTCCTGAGGCCAAAAAAAAAAAAAAACAAAACAAAACAAAAAGGGAGGCTTAAAGCTGGTCTTGTTTGGGGTGGAGACAATGGAGAAGCTGTGTATGCAAGAGAAGACAGGCAAAGAAAGGGGCTGTCATTACTGGTAACTCATTATATGGAAAGGAAAAGATCAGGTTCTGTGACCAAGGCAGATTCATCAGATTCAGTGTGGGAACATAGGCAAGCCATGTCAGGAAATGGCACAGGGCTTAATTTCAGCTGTTTAATCTGTTTAATCTACATAACAAAGCTATAAGGCTTATTACAGATGTTGAACATCTGGCTAACATGGGGAGATAAAACAAATACATATACACCATTAGTAGAATAGATATCTTGTTTTAAAAAGTATGGAAGAGTCAATATATATTTTGGCAAAAAGCAAATAGAGGGGAAAAATTCATGTTTTATTCAGGTTTTTATTTCATGGAGGAATTAATACCATAGCTGCAATTCAAAGCAAAGGCTTTCCTACATAAATTTCAAATGTGCTCATTAGAGGTAAAATGACACTACAGAGAAGCCTTCTATCCAAATCAGGATTGGGACTGGTAGCATGGATTAAGGTCCAGCACAATTGTTCTGTGAAATTGAGTCAGAGGTAAAAAGTGTTGGGAGAAAGGGAGGAGATTTGATAGACAAAATAAGGAAGCAGCAGGGTAGGGCAGGCCAAGATTTGAGAGCGTTTGAGCAAAATATCCTAAAAGAGATTCAGGAAAGTAAAACTTCTAAAAGATGTTGAAGCCAGTCATAGCGATGCACACCTATCATCTCACTAGGGAGGCTGAGGCAGAAAGGTCACAAGTTCAAAGCCAGTCTCAGTAACTTAGCAAGGCCCAAAGCAACTTAGTGAGACTCTATGTCAAAATAAAAACATAAAGGGATCAGTAGTTAATAACCCCTGGGTTCAATCCCTGGTACAAAAAAAAATAATGTTCAAGATGTTTGCCATGGATATGCCACATCCTGTCTCCCTCTTCATCTTGGTTCCTATTCTTTGGTGCAGGATACTCTGCTTTCTAAAAGGTTTTGGTAAGAGGAAATATGAGAGAAGGCAGTGAGCTCCTGCTGAATGTATTTCTGCTTTTCTACAGATAAACAAAATATTGTGTATATGGGAAGCTGTGTTTGAGAGCACAGTAAATCTTGAAGGAGTAAGTCCTCCAGTACATCAGACTTTCAAAGATGGACTAGGATCCAATAAGAGATCAGCAAGCAGTAAAAGTCTCCTTTATAGTATCTAGGTATCAGGTGGAATAAGAGAACATTTCAGTGAGGTGAATATAAGGGCTAGTGAAAGTGTGGAGTTGTGGCAGGATGGAGGAATCTAAAGGGCCTCAGGGAGGTGAACAGATTAGCAGGGCTAGATGATGGGGAAGGGACATGGATGGGTTCATTTCCCATAGGTTGCCCCCTCCCTCTCTCAAAAACCTCTGGTGTCTTGTGCTAAAGCTCTGTGATGTGGGTCTGAAACTGTGGTCTAGAACATGCATGCCAAGTGTATAGCTTCTGGTAATGAAAGGTTAATAAAATAGGTACTTGTCACTCTGTTTTTCTATATACTTAACAAAACACTGTTGAAATCTTGTTCCCAGGATGTGTAATCCCCAACTGTGAACTGTTTGCTAATCTTGTTCCCAGAATGTGCTGTCCCCAACTGCCAAACTGCAGGATGCACTCCCTCACTCGGTTACAGGCAAACTGCCCACTCGCCCTGACCAATAAACTTCCCTCCCTGCCCTCTCCAAGAAAAGTATATAAGCTCTGCTCAAGCTGTTCTCAGGGCTCTATCTCTCTTTGCTATAGAGAGCTCTGGGCCCTAGCATGCTGGTCTCCAAATAAACCCACCCTTCTGCTGTTGCATAAGACAATCTCTTTTGGTCTCTTCCTCTGACGTTTCCCTGGTCCCTTACAGTAATGCAAACTACCTTCTTTGTCTGAGGAGCTTCACTGCAGCATGGCTGAGCTCCAGCTTAACTCCATGAGGGTTCCTATCCTAAACTTCCTGTGTGTAGTGGGGTTTCCTACTCCTGTCTCTGTGCTACCCAAAGATGAATCTGTTTCCCCATATCGTGGAAACAGAGAGACATCAATCAAGTAAATAACTCAGAGCTGCCCCTCCTCCTTGGCCTCTATGAGGTATGCAGCTTTCCTCTACTAGAACTTTCCCAAGTGAAATTCTGCCTCATCTTGGGCGCACAGCAAAGAATAAGCCAACAGTGGACTAAGCCTCTGAAACCATGAGCCAAAAAAGTTTACCTTCACTAAGTGTAAAGGTCGGGCGAGCATTGGAGGAAGAGATCACCAAGAGACTGTCTCATGCAACAGCAAGGGGTTTATTGGGGGACCAGCATGCTGGGGCTCAGAGCTCACTTGAATAGAGCAGAGAGAGCCCTGAGAACAGCTTAAGCAGAGCTTATATACTTTCCTTGGAGAGGACAGGGAGGGAACTTCATTGACGGGTTAGGGCAAGTGGGCGATTTGCCTGCAACCAAGTGAGGGAGTGCATTCTGCAGTTTAGCAGTTGGGGACAGCACATTCTGGGAACAAGATTAGCAAACAGTTCTCAAGATTTCAAAAGTGTTTTGTTAAGCATACAGAAAAACGGAGTGACAAGTACCTATTTTATTAACCTTTCATAAGTTTTGTCAGGTATTTTGGTCATAGCAATGAAAAGCAGACTAATACAGGTTCTAGTAAAAGTCATTTTAATTATGTTAACTTTTTGTTCCTTTGAACAATGATGACTTCCAAAATCTTTAAAGTTAGAGATAGAACCATAAGTCTTCAGAGAATAATTCATTTTCCTATTCCTCCTTATACATTTCAAAATGAGTTCATTGACCCCAAGGGACACCTGAGATGGGAAATATAAGAAAAGAAAAGGACAACACTCCTACAGGGAAAGATGCAAGGCAGGGGTTGAGGTTCAGGGAGAAGTAAGGTTTCCATCTGTAGCTCATAGAATATCTTTCTGGATATGGTGAAGGGTTTCAGCATAAAATCCCAGATAGTAACTCTGTGGACCTGCATTGACTCAGTTTGAGAGTTTGAATTCTCTTAAGGAAATGTCTCTGAATACTTGATTGTTGAGTCCTGTTCCCAAGACAGATGACCATTTGTGTTAGACTGATAAGAGAAATATTTAGCTTTGAAAAGCATTTGATCAGAGGATGGAGCCCAAGTTCTGACCCCAAGACTCAAGGTCTTTAGAAGCACAACAGGATAGTTGGCCTTTGATTCTAAGAACTCAGAGAACATAAAATATGGATCTCATGGACAAAAATCTCCTTTGCATTTTTCAAAGAAGAAAAAATTGAAAATATTTGATCACCTTTTAAAATTAATAAAATGAGGGAATATAACATGGAGAGTCAAATTATTCTGGATAATGAATATCTGAGCCTCTTAGAAAGAGAAGAAAAGTGAATCCCAAGCCCTCATTCTTTTTACTCTCAGTGTCATTGTAGAGCTAACATGAGAAGAAAACATGAACTATTTAAAAAATATATTGCTTTCTGTTTGACCTGAGCTTGCTAAAAATAAACCTTTCTATCCCTTCCATGAAATCCCAGGTCAATGATCTCTAAAAATGCCAGTTTCTAGTCTCTCTCAGGAATCAGAGCTCTCAGAGAACAGGCTTCCAAGGAGGTGGTCACACAAGGTGTTTCAGTACCCACTCTGCCCATCTGTGAGCATGAAGCAGTAATACACCTGGGCAATGGGTGCTACCCAATTGGTGGCCATGGGAGACATCAAGGAAGAACTCCTGGTTGCTTTGGATTCAGAACTTCTACCTCATGATGTGTAAAGTAAAATTTTACTTCCTAGGAGTTCAGACTCATCTGTGAGGAAACCACTAACTTCATGATTCACATGGTGGTTTCAAACATCACAACCACATACATATGTGAGGTTTGTTGTTATCATTGGCCATTTGACCTTCTCTATTAGAGGATTTTTATGGATTTCAGATTTTGATATTCTAAAGCATTTTCTACCAAGGGACCTATTTTTATTTTTTTAATTAGTGCATTATAGCTGTCCATTACATTGGGTTCATTTTGACATAATTATAAAATCATGGACTATAATTTGATCCATTTTAGTCCCTAGTACTTCCCCTTTCTCTCTCCTCCCATACCCCCATTCTCTTTTCTTTTCTTATCTTCTATTTATAGTTTATGGATAAACATGATGGTGAAAATTAACTGTGCTATATTTATATATGAATATACAAAGAAAACTTTGGCTAGATTCATTTCACATTTTGTGCTTCCCTTTTCCAGTTCCTTCTCCCTTCCATGAATTCCCTTCCTCTTCTCCAATTATCTACTATTTTCATAGGATCTTCCCTTTCTTCTCCTTACTTCAGTTAAGCTTCCACATATGAGAGAAAACAATCAACCTTTGATTGTCTTGAGTCAGACTTTTTTTCATTTAGCATGATGTTCCATACATTTCCCAGCAAACCCCAAAATTTTATTCTTCTTTCCAAATAAGTAAAATTCCACTGTGTATATATACCACATTTTCTTTCTCCATTGGTCTGTTGATAAACACCTAGGCTGGTTCCATGGCTTGCCTACTATGAAATGCTGCTATACACATTATGCAGCCGCATTCCTATAATATGGTTTTAGATCTTTTGGATGTATACTGAGGAGTGGGATGATTGGGTTGTATGTTTG
The DNA here is from genome assembly GCF_052094955.1 of Ictidomys tridecemlineatus. Lineage (NCBI taxonomy): Eukaryota > Metazoa > Chordata > Mammalia > Rodentia > Sciuridae > Ictidomys > Ictidomys tridecemlineatus. The sequence goes on along the minus strand of NC_135480.1, from coordinate 129,832,775 downwards.
CTTTATGCCTAGTCTTTTGAGGAATCTCCAAACTCCTTTATTGGTTGTACTAATTTACAGTCCTATTAGATTACTTTTTCTCCACATCCGCACCAACATTTGTAATTTTTATATACTTATTAATTGCCATTCTGACTAGAATGAGATGACATCTCAATGTAGTTTTGATTTTAATTTCCCTAATTGATAGAAATGTTCAACATTTTTTTCATATACTTGTTGACTATTTGTATTTCTTCTTTTCAGAAGTTTCTGTTTATTAATTGGGTTGTTTGGGGGGTATTAAATTTTTTTGAATTAGTTGTATATTCTGGATATTAATGCCCTGAGGAGCAGATGGCCAAGATTTTCTCCCATTCTGTAGATTCTCTCTTTCCATCTTTGTTTCTTTGCTGTGTAGAAGCTTTTTAATTTAAAGCCATCCCACTTATTAATTCTTGGTTTTATTTTTTATGCTTTAAGGGTCTTGTTAAGGAAGTTGTTGCCTGTGCCAATATTTTGATGTGTTGAACCCATATTTTGCTCTAACAGTTGTAGTGTCTCTGGTCTCATTCCTAGGTCTTTGATCCACTTCAAATTGTCTTTTGTGCAAGGTTAGAGATAGGGATCAAATTTCAATGTTGTACATACAGATATCCAGTTTTCCCAGCACCATTTGTTAATGCACCACATGCTTTCTTCAATACATGTTTTTAAGCAAATTTGTCAAGTGTCAGATGACTATATTTATGTGTTTCTGTCTCTGTGCCACCTATCAAGTTCTATTGGTCGTCATGTCTGTTTTCAATTACCAAGCTGTTCTTATTACTATAACTCTATATTACAATTTGAGGTCCATAGGCTGGTTCCATAACTTGGCTATTGTGAACTGTGCTGGTATAAACATTAATATAGTATAGTATAGTATATATAATATAGTGGCTGCATTTCTATAGTATTTTTAGATCTTTTTGATATGTACCAAGAAATGGGCTAACTGAGTCATATGGTGGTTTCATGCCAAGAAGAGCTTGCTCAGATCTGCTTAAGCTAATCTGAATCTCTTATTCCTCCATATAAATTCCAGAAAAGTTTTTATAGTTCTGTGAAGAATGTCAATGGTATTTTAATGGGGAAGCATTGACTTTGTATAATACTTTTGGAAATATGGCTATTTTGACAATATTATTTCTGCATATCCAAGAATATAGGAGGTCTTTTCATCTTCTAAGGTTTTCTTCAATTTCTTTCTTCAGTGTTCTATAGTTTTCATTCTAGAGGTCTTTTACCTCCTCCACAAAGGAACTTTGTGTTTCTACCTGCATTACAAATTAAACATTTCCTGTCTTTCCAGGTCAAAAAAATCATGTTTAGAGAACAGAAAAAGGGAGAAAACTGCTCACTGTTATGACAAAGTGATTGATTAACCATTTCCCTTCTATTCTGCTTCCCTTTTTAGGATGATGTGTCCCAAGGATTCAATGCAGCCTTCTCTTGTTATGAGAAGGTTAACTATAGCAACAGGAAGGTTTTAGAGTGTGTTGTGAAATTATGGATATGGGACAATTAGAAGAATTTAGCAGGTTTCAGGTGGTCCCAGCCCAACCAGGCCAATGGGCCCTTCCTTTCCATGTTTTTGTTCCAGATACAGCTTTGTACTTACTATCTCATGCAACCCTGTGAACTAGCATCTTTAACATCCACATTTTGTTAACTATCATATCTGCACCCCTCTGTGAGAAAATGCTAAGATCAATTACCTGCTATCCAAAGAGTCCCTTATGCTGCACCCTCTATGTCTCTTTGATTCTACATCTTATATGACTGAGTTGTCAAACATCCTGACATCCACACTCTCAGCATTCCCTACAGTAGACAAAATATCAAGCTTCAGTCTTTTCCACTATCCCTTTAATTCCCTCACCTAACAAGGTCACCCCTTAGCTAACCAACTTTCACCCTCACCACTCAGTCCTCAGAGCTGATTCCTCCCTTGGATTTGAAATTCCAAGTGAACCACTTTCTATTCCAACAAATTCTGTTTCCCTGTCTCCCACCAAATCATACTCAGGAAGAAGAACCTGTTCTCTAATGAAAGGCCACTTTGTCTCTAGTGGATATATCTGCTGGTTTGTATATTAGTATAACCAAACTCAAAGGCACTGACCCTTAAAGCATGACAATGTCAGAATTCTGCCAGTGGCTAACCCCCACCGGGAACATGTTATCACAAGATTGCCACATCTCATTTTCAGCATGAGCATTTTCCTCTCCAACTACTTGAGACTTGTCTCCAGGGAGATTCTGATATCAAGCACATTGGAGTCCAGTAGCTTTAATTTCTTTGGCTTGAATATTCTGGCACTATTTGAGAGAAAAAGAGAACGATTTGCTAGAGTATAGGGGGGAAAGAATAAGAAAAATTTTTCAAGACAAATGTGGTTTGAATGCCAGCAGATATTCAAGGAACTCCTTGCAGTCACTTGTTGACAAGCAGAAGAAATTAAAGCTAAATAAAGGCATCTGTATCTTCATTGGCAGCTATTATATGTGAAGACTTTGGAGGAAACTTAAAACAGTAGTCAGATCTTCTGGGGTCTTCCCCTGCTACACAGAAGGTCCACAGTGGCTACTCCACAGGGTTCTAGGAGCAGTCAACCGCTAGAATCTCACTCTGTTTTATTCAGTGGCATATGTAATGTTCCTGCCCTCTAAATGAAGGATTAATGGTCTCCCTCACTGCCTCTGTCCCATCCACTTTCCCTCACTAATGTATATTCCTATTGCTTTCCTCAAACCAAGATTCAATACCAGATCCTATTTCATACACATTTCCATTCCCATGCTCAAGTTCAATCCCTACTCATAGTCATCTTCATCCCAGAATAAGGACTATAAGATATCATTCCATAGATTCTAAAATAAAGCTGACTTTCACATTTCAATTGAAGATCAACCCCTGGAAAAACATGTGTGTTATCTCCACATCTCTGTAAGCAAATACCTAAGAAAATCAACTTAAAGATTTATTTTTGGCTTATGTTTTAGAGGTTTGAGTTCATGGTCACTGGAATTCATTGTTTCTGGGTCTGTGGAGAGGCAGAACATGGCAAGTACTTTTGCTCACCTTCTCGTGGCCAAATAGCAAAGAGAGCACTAAAAGGGGCCAGGGACAAAATGTACCCTCCAAAGGCATACCCCCAGAGACTTACTTCCTTCAACTAAGCCCCAACTACTAAATTTTCCACCACTTCCTAATAACTCTGTCAGCTGGGAATGAACCAAGCCTTTAACACACAGCACTGGTATAAATACCAGATTCAATCTATAACATTATGCCCTTGCCCCCAAAGATTCATAAGCATTTCACAATGCAAAACACATTTAGTCCTTCCCCATAGTCTTAATAGTTCTAGAAGTGCTTAAAAGTCCAAGTCCAAATTCTTCTTTGAGTCTCAGGCAAACTCTGAGCTATGAACCCATACAAAAATAAAAAATAAAAAAACAAGTTAAGTATGTCAACATAAAATAGCACAGGGTAAACATCCCCATTCCAAATAGAGAAATAGGAGAATACCAAGGATGAAAGCTAGCTGAGAACATGTTAAATCCTGTAACTATGTCCAGCATCTCAGGCACCTGTTGGTATTTCATGTAAGCTTCATAAGACTTGAGCATACTGACTTTATGGCCTTGCTGGATGAAACCCACTTGGTCACACTCTTGGGCTGGCTCCACTGAAGCTTTCCTCAGCAGATATTCCTGGTATCTTGGTATCTCTAAATTATTGAGGTCTTCATTGCAGCTTCATTTTCACTCTTATAGCTTCATATAACATCTTCTCAGGAACTATCTGAATGAGTTCCATTCTAGCCACACTTTTCCTGGCCTCCAAGGCCTTCATTTGAAATCTTGGTGGAACCCACAACTCTTGCATTCTTTATGTCTGCAAAGCCAGCAACACCATATGGATGATGCCAAGATTCACTGCCAGACCAAGCAGTGGTTAGGCCCCCTTGAGCCCAGATATAACAGCTTGGAGTGACTGGATAGTTGAACAAGGTGAAATGAATCCTGAGGAATAAACAAGGGCACCTAGGTGCTCTCTTGTCAAATGAAATATTCATACTTTTATGCCTTTGACCATGGAAGAAGTAGTGTCTCACTGATAGGGTATCAACCTGAGACCCATCAAGACATCTTTCCTGTTGTTACAGTGCAAAATATTTGACTTATCTTTAAAATCCCTTTAGCAAACTTATCCAACAACTTCTGCTTCCCTCTCTCTTTCTTGGAAAGAACTTTACATATACTCCTTTGCTGGTCAAACTGCAAGGTTTTCAAAAAAATCTTTCTGCTCTGATTTCCCTCCCAATTCTCTCCCTAAAATCTGTCTAAAACCATCTAGCATTACCCATGCCACAGCCTGAATGTTGTGCTGCCTTCACATTTTATCTGCCAGATAAACTAGTTCATTACCTTTAAACATGGCCTTGCACAAAATACCAGTGCATAGACCAAATGTAGACAAGTTCTTTGCCCAAATATATTAATGGTGTCTAGTTTAATTATTAATAGAGTCCTCATTTCCATCAGACACCTCATGAGCACAATCTTTACTGACTGCATTCTTATCAGCATTCTGGCCTTCTGATTTCCCACCAAACTCTCCCATTAAACTCTGTTACACTACTCTAAACCTTTTCTGACATCATGATCAGATATAACTAAAGCAATGGCCCTACTCCCAGTACCAATTTTCTATTAGTCAGCTTTCTATCCCTGTGACAAAACCCCTGAGAAAATCAACTTAAAGGAGAAAAGATTTATATGCTTGTTTCAGAGTTTTAATTTGTGGTCCTTTGACTCTGTTGTTTCTGGGCCTGTAGTGAGGCAGAAACATCATGGCAAGAGAGTGTGTTAAAGCAAAGCTACTAACCTCAGTAGCAGAAAGCAAAGAGAGAAAGCCATAAAAGTCCAGGAACAAAATATAGTCTTCAAAGGCATGACTCAGTGACCTATTTCTTCCAACTAGATTCCACTTCCTAAAGTTTCCACCAGCTTCCAATAAGTCACTAGGTGGAGACTAAGACTGAAATCCATGACTCTGTGGGGGACATTTCAGATCCAAACTAAAACTGCCATACTGCAGAAACAAATAATTTGCAAAGTTTAGTCATTCAGCACTCAAAATGAAAAGAAGCAATTTGCTCTTTGACTCCCAATATTTCATTCATCAGACAGTCTTCCCAAGTCTATGTTCTAGTCTCCATCTCTCCTGGCCATTATTATAGCAGCATTGAAGTCCATGAGATCTTGTAGCTTAATGTACCAGAAAGATTAATCCCATGCTATTACCTCTGAGCCCATAGTAATCTAGGATTTATAGGATTGAAGGAACCTTATTGAAAATCAAGAGAAACATCTCAGGACAACTGCAGACATAATAATTTGCTATTAAATGTCCCCCAAGGGTTATGTTCTAAAGGCTTGGTTGTTAGTTTGTGGAACTACTGGAAGATGGCGAAGCCTTTAGGAGGTGGGGCTTAATGGAAGGAAATTAGGTCACTGGGATACTTTTGAAGATGATATTGGGAACCTGCTCTCTTCCTCTCCCCTCAGATATTCAAGGCCTCTGGGCTTGATAGTGGTATCATGACAACAAGCAAGTTGGGAAGCTACAAAATGACAAATATGAATGTCAGTAAAGTAGAAAATACCTTAACCACTAAAAATGCTCCACCCAAGAATATCCATTCTTGAAGATCCTATATTATCAGACTTTAAAAAAAGCTATCTAGTGAATTAAAATTTAAACTGGAAACTTGAGTGACATAACCAGGCTCTCCCAGCAACTCGTCCCTTCCTTCAGACAGCTTGACTTCTGATTCCTCACTGACTCACTTCCACAGCGTCTCCAGTGGGGAACTGGCAGCTTTCCAGTAACTAAATGTCAACCTGGATTACTCAGGGATTAACACACTGGAAAGAAGGCACCAAGGGTCCCTAAGCAAGTCTTATGCAAGTGCCAGGATAAGCTTCTGACCAGCTGAGCAAAGAGTGAGCCCTCCAGGATGCAAAAGTGTAAAATACAGAGGTGAGAACTCAGGGTTACAGTCATCCAGAGCAGTAAGGAAGAATAATCCTGCAGAGGACAGAAAAGAGAAAGAGGATTCCAAGTCCTTGTCACAGAAGTAACCATTTTTCTCCTGAAAGTTTAAGACATGCATTGGGGTAGGAAAGATGGTGGACTGACATGGACATCATTACCCTAGATACACATGACTGTACATATGGTGCAATGCTACATCCACTACATCAGTACAACCAGAGAAATGAAAAGTTGTGTTGCAATTGTGTACAATGAATCTAAATGCATTCTGCTGTCATATATACCTAATTACAATAAATAAATAAATTTTCTAAAGAAAGAAAGAAAGAAAAGAAAATGCATCTAGCTAAAAAAGACACAGTAGGTTTTTTGTTTTGTTTGTTGGTTGGTTGATTGGTATACTCTGGCTGTTGTTGTTTTCCAGCAGTTCAAAAACAGGACAAGAAAGTGCCCTGAAAAAGATAAGTTCATCCAGCCCTAAGTTTGTGCATCCCTAAGATTGAGTTGGAAGTAGAGCATTAATTATGAGCTATCAGCCTCCTGAAGCCCATGAGCTCAAGGTACTCTTTGAGAAGAGCCTGAAACAAACTGGCACATAAGAATGTGAGGTCTTGGAGTTGAGCCAGCAGAAGGAGGAACTGCACAATCCTAGGCAAAGCCTAAGTAGGGACAACCTTTCAACTATGGGACTGATTCTGACCCACAGCAAGTGAAGGAAGAGGAAGGGTCAAGTCCCTGCTCCTGCAACCAAGAAATTGTCTGTCCTGGCTCAAGTTGTCTTACAAATGTTAGGTGGATGAGAGACAGTGTCAGACTCCCAGAGAATATGTCAGGCATTACTTCAGAGTTATCAGTCATCGAGTTTCCCTACACTCCATGGAGCCTGTGTCCCATTCAAGCTTCACCTGTGTGCACATATGCCAGGAGCCCCTAAATGTTCTCCCACTTGCTGAAGACACTGGGTTCTGAGATTTGACTATTGTATGCAAACAGAACATATTACTCCTGTACTTACAAGAAGTAGAAATTTCCCCCAAGGGGATAATCTAGTTCTTGAGATAAAAGCCTCCAAGGGTTCATAATACATCCTCTGATGAAAATAATTTCTCTTTAAGAAACCCTTTTTTGACATTGCCAGTAAATATTATTTCTAATATATAGTAGTATTCCCTGTGTTCTGCCCTGGGGTAAGAATTTTATGTATCTAGTACTGTTCCTAAAAAGACAAGATTTTGTTTTTGTTTTGTTTTGTTTTTTAACTCTGACTGCTATTTGCATTCTAAAAGATGATTTAAAAAAAATTCTAAAAGATGATCAGTCCATTGTAGGGATCCTGACAATGCCCTTCTTGTTTACCCTAGGTCTTTGATTTAACACTTCTCAGAATTAAAAAGCTCTATTTTTTCATTAAATAAAAAGTTTAAAATTTACCAGTCCTTTCCAATGTGGGGAAACCCTTAAAATTCAGACCTTGGCTCAAACCATCTTTTCACCTGCTCCCTCACTATCCTAAATATCAGGTTCAGGATGGGTCAGTTATTCTTTCATAATAGAACCAGAAATTACCCTTGCTTCCTTATAGCAAATTTTGGAATTGGAAGCAAAGTATTGGTTAGGTCCTGAGGTCAGTAGCAGGGACAAATCTTCCTCCTAGATCTCTTGGTAAGAAATAAATTTCACCTGCTTCTAGAGGCCATCCCTTCTCTGCCTCAAAAAGGTTAATGAAATAGACTATATTCTTTGCCTCTAACAAAAATGGAAAACAGGTGAAGGTCAGCCTATCCCCTTTCTCTGTCCTTTCTTGAACAATGGGAAGGACAGAACTTACAGCTCTGAAGGAGGCTAGGGATATGAATATTGTCCTGAAGACAGTGGCTTACATTCATAAAATGCCCTCAAATCATAAATGGTGTTATACTGAATTACCTGGCCAAAATGTAACATAAATATTAACAATATTTGCAATGAAGAATATAAACAAAAAATAAAGAGGAAATATAGGCATTTAAGATAATCTCTTAAATATGTTGCAGTTACAAAGCAAGTAAAAAAATGAAATTACAGACTAAGTAGAAAATAATTACAAGAGAGCATCACATGTAATGCTTCCTGGTAAATGGCAAAGATTATAATCAGGAAGTAAATTATTTGTTTAAACTTGTTACAAAAGGAAGAAAACTAATAAATTAAGTCCTTAAATGCATGGAGTAAAGTGCAAAAAACAGGAACAGAAAGAATTACTAAGTTTAAGAATGAATGACAACAAAAGAAAAAAAAACATCTTAAGGAAGTTCAATATCCAATTCTTTAAGAGAAAATGTTGAGAGTCTAACCAGCAGGGGAAATTAGATGCTAATTCATTAAATAACAATTCTAGTTTTATATTTTATTTTTTTTACTTTCTGTTTTATTATACTTGCATAAGCCCCCCTATTTAATTTTCCCTACCTTTCAGGTAATTCTTCATCCTGATATGTAATTCTCTCTTATTAATATTTTTATTTTTATTTTTAAGAGCATAATCTATGCTTTTTAATTTTTATTGCAAACATAAAGCAAGGGTCTACAATCACATCTGGGCAAGATTTTTAATTAAATTTTATTTTGAGATATAGATTCCTTTACCCCAATTTCCCCAATGGTACATCTTGTAAATATACAGATCAAGCCCATAACCAGAACATGGAGGTTGATTTCATCAAGATGCAGACTGTCAGCCAGGTGTGGTGGCCCATGCTTGTAATTCCAGCAGCTTGGGAGGCTGAGACAAGAAGATCCAATGAACAGATCAAAGTCAGCCTCAGCAACTGCAAGGCACTAAGCAACTCAATGAGACCCTGTCTCTAAATAAAATACAAAAAAAAATAGGGCTGGGGATGTGGCTCAGTGGTTGAGTGACCCTGAATTCAATCCCTGGTACCCCCCTCACCCAATAAAGATGCAGAATGTTTTCACTATCACGAGGATTCATCATGCTGAACTTTTAGAACCGCTCCCATCTCACTTCAACCCCACCTCCTCTTTAAGCCAAACTCCTTTCCAGAATGGCTGTATCATTTTACATTCCCACTACCAATGTATGTGACACTGAGTCTCTCTGTAACCTCACCAGCATTTAGTGGTATCACTATTTTTTATTTTAGACATTCTGGTAGTTGTGTATGGTATCACACTGGGTTTCAACTTCCATTTCCTACTGCCTGGTGATGTCAAACAACATCTCGCGCTTATTTGCCAAGTGTGTATCTTCTTTGGTACTGTGTCTCTTCATATCCTTTGCTCATGTTCTAATCAGGTTGATATTTTTTAAAATGTGACTCTTGAGAATTATTTACATATCCTAGATGTTAGTTCTTTATCAGATATATGGTTTGCAAGTATGTTCTCTTACTCTGTAATTTGTCTTACATACTGTGTGTGTATGTGGTACTCGGCATTGAACCCAGGAACTCTCTACCACCTTCCCCAGCCTCTTTCATTTTTTACTCTTGCTAAGTTACTGGCTGGCCTTGAATTTGGCAATCCTCCTGCCTCAGCCTCCTGAGATGCTGAGATTACAGGAGTGTGCCACCATGCCTGGCTTTTTAATGCTCTTCAGAGTGTCTTCAATAGAATTGAAGTGATTAATTTTAATAAAGTTGATAAACTTTAATTTATCAGTAACAGATTTCCTAGAAATAGTATTCCAAATGACAGGTCTTTATCTGGACTCCATTGTTTCTCATGAGAAATCTTCAGGTATTCAAGTTATTTTTTACTTATAGATGTCATTTTTCTTTGATTTCAAGGTTTATTTTCTTTGTCTTAAGTTTTCAGCAGTTTAATTGTGATGTGTTTTATTGAAGATTTCTTTTGGGTTTACCCTTTTGGGGACTTGGCCTTTTTAATCTGTAGGGTCACATCTTAATAAATTTGGAAAGTTTTCTGCTATTAGTATTTTCCAGCCAATCCACCCAGGTTCTTGGAAACATCACTGTCTAAGAAGGGATAGTGAAAAGAAAAGGTGCTCCCCTAGGGCAGAGGATGAAGGAGTGTCCTGGGAGGGATCCACAAGCTGTTTGGAAGGCTGCATCCACATAATTAGCCACATGGGTGTAGATGCCTAGCTTACTGAACTTCCCACAGCCTGCACTCCAGCTGAGGACTCCATATAGGTAGACCTTGGCTTCTCCCAGGCCAGGGGCCTGCCTGAGCTCTCTGACAGGCACAGGACTTGATGCAGAAGTAGCTGGCACAGACCACTTCATCCCCCACCCCTTTCTCCTCCCTTTCAGGGACTCTGGTGATACAAATGTTTTATTTTTGTTTGGATCCCAGAGGCCCTATTCAATGTTTTACAAATATTTCCCTTTGCGGTTCAGGTGAGTGATTTCTATTGTTCTATCTTCCACTTTGCTAATTTTTTTCCTTCATCCCTTCTATTCTGCTATTGAGCCCATCTACTGAACTTTTAAATTTTTTATCATCTTTTTCTGTTCTAAAATTTCCATTCAGTGTTTCTTTATATCATATTTGCTGATGTTTTCTACTTTCTCATTTGTTCACTGCTTATTGAGGCATGCTTATCATGACATCTAAAATCTTTGTCAGATAATTCCATCATTTCTGTCATCCTGATGTTTTCTTTTTTCATTCACTTTTCTTCCTGATTCTTGAAAAGACAAGTCATTTTCTAATGTAACCTGGAGACTTTCATATAATATTATGAGATGAATTTTTTAAATTAAATTTTAACAAATACATAAAAATAAAATATTAACGGGGTACCATGTGATATTTGAGATACACACACACACATACATTGTGTAACCAAGTTAAGCATATTGATCTCCTTAAACATTGATCACTTCTTCATTGTGAAAATATAAAATAATTCTTCTAGTTTTTTGAGATATAAGGCACATAACTGCTATCTGTAGTTACCATACTATGCAAAAACCCACTAGAATATTTGACTCCTGTCCAACTAAAACTTGTACTCATTGATAAACCCCATCTCTTCTTCCTGTGTACGCACCTTGGCCTCTGATATCCACCATTCTACTATCAATTTCTATATTAACATTTTTTTAGATTCCCTATATGAATGAAATCACACAGTGTTTCTTTCTGTGCCTGGATAACTTCAGAAAATATTTAAAAATAGGATTCCTTTGCATTCATAATGTCTGATTTTAGTCCTAGCAGGCTATAAACTCTTTTCATAAACATCTGTCTCTAATTTCCAGATGCATATTATTTTTCCTCTGGATAATTTAGTAGGCATTTGGATGAGAGGAAGAAAAATGAAAGTAATGTCTATAGAAAATTCTAGAGTCAGGGGAAAATATAATAAAACTAATATAACTGAATCTATAAAAATATAAAATTACTAGCATAAAAATTAATACATAAAGTAGATCATATTTTATATTTTGATGGGTAAGATGTATAGAACTGTTTTCAATGAAAAGCTTAGAAAGTATTAAGTAAAATCACTATAAATTTGTTAAATCTTATAGCTTTTTCTTTCCCAAGATTTAGGAACACTGATATTATCTTACACATAAAATCATAAATTTACAAATTAATTGGGACATTGAGAGATATTTCAATTCAAACTATTTTACAGAAGAACAAAGTGAGGCCCCATTAAGCAGTTGGTTTTTACAACACATCACAAGTCCATAGGGAAGCCAGAGTTAAAGTCACAAAGCCTATCTGTCCATATAGTTGTTTTGTCTTTTATTTTTTTGTAATTATTAAAGAAAGTTAGTGGTTTGAACACTAAAACACCACAGTGCTATCTTTAAGAGCTGAAAGCAAAATATTGACACATATATCTTCTTCTTATTTTTCTTTATACTTTTATCAAGTAATGGGATTTATATATTTCCTAGCACCAACAAGGTCAGCAGTGGAAAGTGCTGCACTACATTAGTCAGGAAAATCCAATTTTTTGAATTTTTAAAAAATAATAATACTTTTGAGCAGCATACCTGACATGAAATCATGTTCCATTGTCCTGAAGTTCCCACCTCCTCCCAGTAGTCCATGAAAATTATTAATCCATCCTATGAAGTAATCCACTGATAATATTAGAGCCTTCATGATCTAATCACTTCCCCAAAGCCCGACCTCTTGACATTACTGCACTGGGGACCATGTTTTCTACACATGAGTTGTTGGGGAACATTCTAGAGACAAACTATAATAAAAATCAAAACTAAAAGAAAATGAAGAGAAAAATAGTAATGATATTAAAAGAAAATAAAATAATAAGTTAAATCTCATGCAAGAGGAAACTCTCCTTATTCCAAGCACATAGAGGCAGTTCATAGCCTCCTTATCTCAGCTGTTTGTGGCTAATTAACTGCTTGATTGTCTTACATATGAAACCTTTGCTCCCCAGCTCTGGGGAGACACAAGTCTTAAAGGACAGGCTTGGCTGGTAGGCTTTCTGTGTCTTAACAGAATTTGTCTGCTCTAAGGAACTCTGCCTGTCTATGCCAATTTAGGATAAATGAATTCCATAGGTTATCCTCATCCCTTTTCAGATCTGAGGAAGAGGCTGTTGTAGGGACAGACAAGGCAAGTCACCGAAGATAGCAAGAAATGGTTTTATTTGGCTGTATAGGCTCAGAGGGCACAACTTCTGCTGAAATCAATCAGTCCCCTGAACCCTGAAGTTCAGGTATTTTCAGAATTTTATACCCAGCATGTAAGGGAGGGGCTCAGAAGTTCACCCTCACCATCATCTCTGCGCCTTCCCCTTGGGTGTTACCTAGATAAAGCCTTAAGTGCCCCCATTCACAGTGGGGAATCCAGAGGAGAAAACAAGGCATGCATAGGGGCTCAGTGGTAGAGTGCTTATCTAGCATGCATGAAGCCCTGAGTTCCACCCCAGCTCCAAGAAAAAAAAAACAGGCATTAGCACAAAAAAAGAGAAAAAAGAAATGTGAAGGATTATTTACAACGAGAAGCACTAAAAATCTGACAGATAAAACTGTGCAGCTCACAGTGGTCTGGAACACTGAACAGGGCCTGATTGACTGGACACTCTGCTTCCTACAGTCTGTAGAAGTTCACATAAAAGCAGTTTTGTTTTTTTTTTCCTTTCACTATTCTGGGCAAGTTAACCCTTCAAGGACAACACCTGAGAAGGGGAGAGTTTCTTCTCCCCTTTCTTTTCTCCCCCTGCCAGCTGATACCATGGAGCCCAGTTGGTAACTTCTCTTATCTTAAAAATGGAGACATCTCTATGAAGCCCTAGCTCAAGGCCAGAGGCCTTGTTTACACATTTCTACAAACTACTATACTGGATACATGTTTGTTCAAAACTAGCAAGGGGGGTGCTGATTTCTTCCTGGCCAGTGGCCAAGAAAGACAGGGCAACAGGAAAATAGGAAGTTTATGTCAGGTGGATGGAGGTGGCTGAGGAACAAAGCACTAAGCAACCCACATGCAAAAGAAACACCAATCAAGTACTGAGGGACTGCCTGTCAATCAGTGGGATCTCCTGGACAAACCTGAATCTAAGCCAGCTTCCCCAACCAACTCCAGTGGGACAAGAGACTCTAAAAATCCCTTTTCCTGTCCCAAGCCTTCCCCTCCTGCCCTAAGCCCAATAAAAATTCCAGTCTGGTTGCCACCTGCGTATCTCCTTAGACCTACCCTGTTACTCTGAGGGTCCTGCGCAGGAGTGAAATCTCAATCAAGCCTCATTCAGCAGCTTTTTAAAATCTGCCTCCTTTTGGTTGCCACTGCCTGACCTTACAGTTTATCTACATTGAACTGTTTTGCTGACAGTCCTGAAATCAGCCATGGTAACTGGAGAAGCCCAGTTAAGACTTTTCTGGGGAGAAAGGGGTGCCACTACAAGACAAGAGCCTAAATTTGAACTTTTAGGATCTCAGGGAATAACAAACTGAGAGTGTCTGATCACAGGAATAGGTTACTGAATAATATTGCGACACGAGAAATATTAAATTAAGCTGAATTTTATGAAGGTATATTTATAAATGAACTTAATTTAATGTTATTAACCAAAAGATAGAAACAGTTCTCATACTATGCCTTTCAGTATACCTTTCAAAAAGACAAGTATTCTACTGATGAGTCCTATACAAATAATTACATTGGGAGAGAGTCAGAGAAAAAGACTTAGGGCTTTAAAACTTGCAATGGTGAGAAATGATTCCTGCATGCTAGCACTTTGTCACTCAAGGTGTGGTTTGAAGACCAGTAGCATCAGTATCTTCTGGAAGCCTGTTAGAAACACAGATTCTCATGTTCCACCTAGACCTATGGAATCAGAATCCATATTTTAACAAGATCTAAGATATTTGCTTGGTTTAAGTTGGGGATGCACTGGCTTGACAGATTCAACAGGATTTCCAAGGGAAAAGATATTAGGAAAAGTCTTACCTAATTTCTTCATTTTTCAAATTTTAAAACTTGACAAAGTTTCATAGCTAAGATGGACAATTAATGTCAGAGTTAAATCTAGATCCAACAGCAATGCCAGAAAAATGGCCTACTGTATCACCCAAGAATTTCCAAATACCTAACTCAATTTTGAAAACTATTCAGTTAGCCTCTTTCTTAACCCCTTCCCATCTAACATCACATTAGTGCTAGATTTGATAATTTTAAAACTATATTATAAATAATTCACCTGTCAGGGAATAAACCTATAAACAGGACAGACAAATTGAATGCCCAGGTTATGCATATAAAAGATCTTCTCTTCCAATCATTATTGATGTAACCAAAGCCACAGTGAGAGATTGCTGGAAATTATTGAACATGCTTTAATTAAATTGATAACTTTGTGGACATAGTGAGAGGATAATAGAGAAGGAAAAAGTCAGGATAAGGGCTGCTGGGAAGGTCTAGCAGGAGTGGATGGAGCTGCTGGGGCCTGCCTGTCTGACATCACTGGCTTAACATTTGTATTTCAGTCCATCTCCTGACTAATAACACCATGTAGTGAAATAAGCACCCATTCTGGAGGTAACTGTTATGTGGTGGAATATAAACAAGCCCCATTCTGCAGTATGTTTACCACAGTGCATATTTATGAGTTGGGTTTAATTAAAAGTCAGGAACACTAAACCTATTTTTTAACTAGATGCCTATTATGTAGTGTCAAATGCTTGGTTTTAATCACGCATTTTATATCATCGTGACCTAGATCACTGCCTATGACATATGCGATTGTGTGTTGTCTTTCCAGAGAAGATGTAGCATGGCTTGATGGATGCTTTCTCTTTCCTAACCTTATTACTACCAGATTCCCAGCCATCTAATAAAATGCTATGATAGAGAGTGGCAAGGTGCTATAAATCATAATATTCCAGCTGCTTTGAGCTGATTATTAGAAATACTCACTATATATCTCAAAAACAGAAAGTCAACAAAGTAAGTTGCATCTTCTTCCCAGGATCAAGTCACTCTGTTCCCTGCTTCTCCCTCCCTGAGTGTATCAAAGGTCTCCTTAAAATGTCAAAAAAAAAAAAAAAACAGTTAGTGAAAAACTGGGTTGCCCTCTGTACTGACATGGTTTATCTAATACGAAGTTGATAGACACTAGCTTCAGTATTGTTATACACAATCCAGTCATTATTCCTCTGATTAGAAGAGCTGTCAACTTCTGCACATTACAGACACATCTGAAATTTAAAAGCTTAATTTTGGAGTTTTATTCACCATTGTTTTTGCCCTGTCAGAAAAAGAAGATTCTTAAGGTCTCCTTAAAGTTAAGGTGGAAGCTGTGGAAGAGTGAGAGCTCTGGGGTCCTTCAGGCAGTGAGGCAGGAAAACCTGGGGACCTCCTTGGCTCTACCATCTGTTTCAATGACTCAGTGCTCAGCAAACATTCCAAGAGAACCTTCTGCAGCTAAGTACAATGCTAGCTGCTGAGTTTGAACTGTAGAGTAGACATGGCCTTCCCTGCATGTTAGGGAAAAATGCCAAGAGCAATGAGAATACATAAGAGGAAGTCCTAGTCCAGTTTGGGCAGGGTTCTGGTGGCCAAGAGAAGTCTTCTTGGAAGATAGGAAATCAAGGTAATCAGAGAATAGGAAAAGGAATCTGTGTTCCAGAAAGAGTAGAGCATGTGCAAAATTCAGAGCTGTAAAATGAGTATGATCCAAGTTTGGCATAGCTGAGACCAAGAGGTACAGGGAGTGAAGAGAGAGAGAAAGTAATTTAGAAGCAATAAGGCTAGGCCATGAAAGGACCTGTGTGCCTTATACATAAGTTTAAGCTATTATAAGGGTAATGGGAAACCATTAAAAACATTTCAGGAGAACAAAGACATGGTGAGTTTTGCATTTCACAATAATCACTCTCAACAGTGGGAAATACATGGAGGAGGGGAGCCAAGGAGCATTAGGTCAGGGCAACTAGTCAGAATGCAGCAGGAGTAAGCTAGACCTGTGAGAAGGGAGAAGAATCTGGAAGTACTTAAGAACTACTTATTAGGTACAGGTGACTGTACCTAATTTGTGATTGATCTGAGCTCTCTGATAGAACTGGTAACCAAGTTCTTTTTTCAAAAGAATCCTTGTTCAGCAGTTTCCATTTGTTCCCACAGATGCTATAGCTTCTGTGATGATAAACACTGGGAAGTACTGCACCTAACAACCACAAAGGGCCAAAATCTCTACTTTCTAATCCATGTTCTACAACTTAACAAATTTTAATGGGCCTCTTCTCTGTTCTGGATTCTCTCATTAGTGCCCAGTATTTGACCCAACATGTCTAGAGCAACCATTCTCAAATTCAGTAAATATCTGAATTACTAGGATGATGGATTGGAGAACCTGAAAAAATGCAGAAAGAATACCAATGCCTATCAAGATTTAACTTTTAAATTAGATATGGCATGGGATGAAGAAATAAGCCTTTTTAAATAATCTAAGATACTAAAGCAGAAAGTATAGTTTTAAATAAAGTTCTATGCTATGGCCTGGAATGCATAAACCTCTATGATTTCTGCACCTCTCATTGTCCTAGTGTCCACTTACTTCTCTACCCAAATCACTTTCTGTTGAACTCTGGATTGTTTTGTTGTTGTTGTTGTTGTTGTTACTGTAAAATGATTGTGCTATAAGAATTCTCACCTACCTTCATTCAATCATATTGTCCTGCCTTTATCTTCTAATTGCCTGAATTCAGTCAACTGAGTAGTTCTCAAGTACTTCCAGATTATTCTCCATTCTCACAGCCTAGCTCACTGCTGCTGCACAATATTTGGGTAAGTAACCCTCTTTCCAAACCTGTTTCCTCATTTGTAAAACAGAGATTATAAAATTTTCTGTCTTGTGGAATTATTGCAAATATTAAATGAGATAATCCATTTAAAGAAATTAGTAAAGTTTATTAAGATATCTTATAAAAGTTAATAAAATCAGTGTAACTTAAAGACAGAAATGGCAGCTTCTTTTGTATCATTGTCCACCATCCCCACTCAAGAACATAACATAAAACAGCATCACCGAGCAGATGGATTGATATTTATGGCATTCAAAATAATAAAATTTAAAAAGTGAGTGTAGCAGAAATGAACCTTACTACACAAACTCAGGTATCAACAATTATTACATGTCACATTTCTTTATGTCATCTTCAATATGATTAATAGCTTAAATCTACTAAACAGAAGGAAAGATCCCAAGGTCCCATGTAGCATCAGAGAGTTTTCACACTGTTCCACACTGGACTCTCCTGCAATGCCCAGAGAGCCAGTCTTTGTGACTCCTGTAGGTCACAGGCAACTTAGCTATTTCTCTGCCCTGCGTGGAATGTAGGAAGTAGACCTGATTGGGAACTTCTGGACTCTTGAGTGAAGTTCCCTGGGTCCTGGCTACTGAGATATTTGTCCTCTTCTTAGAACTTTGCTAGGAATGAGAAATGAACCCTTCTCCAAAATGACCCACTATTTTAATTTCCCATCTCAAAAAAAGGGATTCTCTCTCTGAACTCCCTGGCTTGAAAAGCAATTTTCCCTCCTTTGACTTTTTAATATATCTCACTATGACTTTAATGGGGCACTTAGTTAATGACTTTAATAAGTTTAGGATACTGCTCGTGGCTCTACCAAAAAATACTCAGAAGCAGGGAATTATTAAGGGCCTGAATAGTGTGAAATGAGGAAATAACAACAAATGAAAGAATAACAAGCACAAAATAATATTTTAATAAACTATCTTTTCCAACAAGCCAAGAGGGATCCATTTGCTCCAATATAGAAGAATCAAAACACAAAGGAAATGGATGCTGCAATGTTGGCGTGATTCCAACAAGACCCTGTTCTCTTATGTTTTGACACTGAGAGAAAGGGTGAGATTTCGGTCAAGGTTAGGATTCACTATGTCTCCTTTCCACATTTCAGGGAACTTTACACTGTTATAGGGAAAGTGCCATCCATGCAAGCAGAGAACCTCCTACCTCTTGAAAGAACAAAGGCTCTGAGGGGCCACAAAAATCATTCAGATTTCTTCTTAGACATCAAAGGATTCCAACCAACATGCAGATGACTTGGTGAAAGCAAATAGGGAACATATGGATTAAGATTCTCTTGAGGCCTGGGGTTGTGGCTCAGCAGTAGAGTGCCTTCCTCACACATGTGGGACCCTGGGTTTGATCATTAGCACCACATAAAAATAAATCAGTGAAATAAAGGTATTGTATACAACTAAAAAATACATATTAAAAAAAAAGATACACATGGGTTTAGAAAATGGGTACACAGGGAATTTCTTAGGACCCAATTCATTCTGGATTTTCTAAACATGTGTATAGCTATACACTTACCACCACCACCACCCCCACACACACCCACAAAGACATTCCTTGCATGAGAAGGAGACCCAGACAAAGGTAAGGCTCCTAGAGGCCACATGCCAGGGGTGGCATCACAGGTAAAATTAAATCAAAAAGTGGTTTTTTTAAACACTTCAGAAAGGGGGAAAAGAGAAGGAAAAATTGATTGGTCATTCAAGATAAATTATATAAAACTTTTGATTATGGTTTCTGCTTTACAGAATAAATACATATCTACTTTGTTGACCTCTGTTTTCATATCTGTAAATGAGGATGTGAACTAACTGATCTTTGTGCTTGAAAATGTCTTTACACTCCAATTTGTTTATCAGCCTACTTACTCCTCATCATTACTTTTCTTTTTCTATTTTTTATTCTAATTTGTTATATATGACAACAGAATGCATTACATTTCATTTTACATATATAGAACACAATTTTTCATCTCTGGTTGTACACAAATAGAGTCACACCATTTGTGTCTTCATATATGTACTTAGGGTAATGATGTCCATCTCATTCCACCATCTTTTCTACCCCAATGCTCCTCCCTTCCCCTCCCACCCTTTGGCCTCTCTTGAGTTCCTCTAAGCCTCCCATTCTTACCACTCCCACAACACCATTATGAATCAACATACTTATATCAGAGAAAATATTCAGCATTTGTTTTTTTTTTTTTTGGATTGGCCAACTTCACTTAGAATTATATTCTCTAACTCCACCAATTTACCTGCAAATGCCATGATTTTATTCACTTTTAATTCTAAATAATATTCCCTTATGTATATATACCACATTTCCTTTAGCCATTCATCTACTGAATGGCATCTAGGATGGTCCGACAGTTTAGCTATTGCGAATTATGCTGCTATAAACATTGATGTGGCTGTGTCCCTGTAGCATGCTGTTTTTAAGCCTTTGGGTATAGACTGAGGAGAGGGATAGCTTGGTCCCCAGTTTGGTACTATTAATTGATGGTGGGGCCTAGTGGGAGGTTTTAAGTCATTGGAGTGGATAGTGGATACCCTTTAAGGGATAGTGGGACCCTTCCTTCTGTAGGGAAGATGTGCCACTTCTCCCTTACTTATTTACTGACTCATTCACTAATTCATTTATATTTATATGCACTTACAGATATTTATTTTATACTTTTAGCTATAATCTAATACTGTGTTACTTAGTTTGTTGCTCAAATTGTTCCAGCTTTGGTCATCCCTTCCTCTGTCTTCCCTTCCTTTCCTTTTTGTGGTGCTCAGGATCAAACCTGGGCCCTTGTACATGGTAGGCAAGAGTTCTACCACTGAGCCACATCCCAGTCGTGGTCCACTATTTGAGTTTTGCTCCTGAATTCCTTTAACACACCCCATTCTTTTGTTTTTTGTGCAATTCCTTACTTTCTGGTACTACAGGATATTCTGGGCTCATTTTCTATATTCCCTGTTCTAGCCCTAGAACACTCATTTTTCCATGGTTTCTTTTATCACAGAATGGTATTAGAAAATAAGACATGGCTCTGAATGTATTCTCAACTTTTGTACTTAAAGATCACACTAAACCATCTATGATAGTCTTGGCCTTCCTCTGGAGCATGAACTTGATTCAAGGCATGCTCCTAGTCTGCCAGAATCTTAATGAATTAAGGTTGCTGTGTATCAGAGGGCAACCTCTCTTTGAATTTGCACTGCTAAGTGTCGGATGTCAGACTGAGTCATTTTCCTTCCTTCCCTCACACCTATCACTTGCTCTAGGAAGGCAGAGTGAATGGTCCACATGGTAATTTTGAAGGAAGCAACTGAGTCTGCCCAACCTCTTGAGGGGCCTTTCTCCCCAAAAAAGCAGGGTCAATGGCCAGCTGACTAACCCATAGGTAGGGTCTTGGGTTGTCTAACAAGCTTAGAAAGGTCCATCTCATTTAGGGGTGAAAGATGAGGGGCCCACTGAGGCCATGCTATTAAAGCAATCAATGATCCACTTTTTTGTTCCTTAGTTAACAAATATCTATTTATCACTTACAAATGTCAGGCACTGTTCAAAGCATGGGTATTTTTGCGGTGGAAAAATAGATGAAAGATTTCCTGCCAATGAAAAAGATAATAAGTAAAAATAAATATATGCAGGTCAGGAGGCTCTGATATGAAGAGGGAAGGTGAGCTGACTAACATATAGCCAATGGAGAGGAGAGGAAGTGTGTGCAGTGATGGGGGGGGTTGGATTCTATTGGCTCTAACACTGAACAATCTGGGAAGTCACCAAATGACCTTAAGCAAATGAGGAATTATTTGTCCTTTTCTTCTTTTCCTTTTTTCAGAGAATCACTCTTACTGCTGTGTTTAAAAATGGCCTTTTGAGGAGAGTAGTAAGCAATGGAAAGGCAAAGAGCAGGGCAAAAGCAGAAAGAACAGCTAAACAGCTCTTATAGCAATATCAGAGAGAGAGAGAGAGAGAGAGAGAGAGAGAGAGAGAGAGAGAGAGAGAGAGATGAGGGCAGTTGGACCAGTGTGGTGGCAGTAGGTATAAAATATGAAAGAGAGAAGCATTGTATCATTCTAGTATATTTGGCATGAGCAAGTGTAAGTAGAGTTGGACTTGACTGAGATGGGAAGACTGGCAGAGGAACTGGATGAAGTGGAAAGGATCAGGGTTCCATTCAAGATATGTTAAATTAGAAATGGTTAATATCAGGCCCACAAATGACCAGGTATCCCTAAGAACTATTTCCTTATAAGTGGCAAGCAAAATGAACACATGTGCTTCTTCCACTCTTGGGTTAATGACTGTACCTGGGTTGAGGGAGCCATGTGTCTTAGGTCTGAAAATGACTAAGATGACAAAAAAAAAACATTAATAGAAAAAAGGAATGCTGGTTTCTCTGTGCCAAGATGACCCTACACACGTTGGCTCTCACCATGGCAGTTTTACCCACCTCAAATGGGAGGCAAGGCAAAAAGGGCTGGTATATGAACTACTGTCAGTCCTCTTGATAAGAGAAAGGTGCTGTGCCCCTGCCTTGTATCCTGCTATACAGTCATATAAACCTAACATTAAAACCCATTTGTGTCTAAAGTCTGATGCCAACCTGAACTTGTGATACCCTAGCTGATTAACTGATGGTTTAATCTCTCCCTGTCTAGTTCATTTAATTCCATAACTGGGAAGGAAAAAAGGGGTTTCCCTTATTGTCTCCCTAAAATTCTAAACTCTAGGACGGATTTTCCTTCAGACTGTGATATGTGCAAATTAGTCTTTACAATAATTCAGAAGGCAATAAAAACTGCAGATATGGAAATCCAATTCTATCAGACTGATTCAATCTTTACCCAGCACTTGGAATCACAAAATTTATCCAGGGTTGTTCCTTTAATGAAGAAAATGATTCCACAGATAGAGGGAGCTGATCTTCTGTGATGATGGTAACCATGAACAAAATGGTCCATGGCCGAAGCCAAGGTATTGCCAATATTCCCATCTATCCTCGGAAGGTTGTGCTTTTGGAAGAGGCAGAACTGTCACTGCTCACAAGAGTTACTTTACCACTTCATGATGCATCTTCTCCATGCTAGCATACACACGACCTTTGGGAGCCATGGTATAATCTGAAGTGTGGTCCTTGCTGAGATCTTATGTGCAGGTTAGCTCATCATCACACAGAGCTGCTAGGGCTGCACCTGGCACTTCTTCACCCTCACGTGGTAGTGAGAAGAGAATACAGTATATTTTAAAAAGGGATGCTGGTGGCATTCAATCATGGTTTTGTGCTAAGAAATTTTTGAAGTCAAGTTTCAAAAATCGTTCTTGAGTATACAGATTTCAAGAGTGTCATCTAAAAGCAATTGTAACATTCCAGCAGGAAGAGAATCATGGACATTGGATATTTTTCTTCACACTGCTCATCAGCTCTTCCTGGTTTTTACATGTTAATTGGTTTTAGCCTGTGTAACTGTTCCCTTTTCATTTCCATCAGTCTGACAGATGAGACTATTGGGCTTACTAATGACTTGAACACCTACCTACATGAACACTGGGATAAACCTCAGTCAAGGATCCCTCCTCTGCTTCAGTCAAGCTTGGTCTTGAAATGCTTTGAGATCTGCAATAAGTGCAGCACACGGAAACAATTGAATTGCTTGATGGAGGCACTGTTTTGCACTTGCACTGTCTTTTGGAAATTCACAATCACAATTACACCCAGCTTTCAAAACTCTCTGGTTTGAGAGACATACCCAGAACAAAATGACTTTTTGACTATTTTACTTTCTATCATTAAGAAGCCACAGTTCATTCATTTCTTTAATATATGTTTACAATTTCAGTACTCCCCAAATCATGGTGTCTTTTCTAAATTACCCAAAGACATATAATTTAGAAATAAGGCGCCACCTGAATCTTTTGACAATATAACATTTATGCTCAAAGGAAACAAACAATGTACAATTTAGGTAAACACTGTGCAATAGACTATCACTTTCTCTCTACAGTTTAAAAAATGCAATGTCAAGAATTCTGTTCCTTTTGTAGTGCATAAAAAGTCTCATATGTATAATCCAATGCCTTTCACTTCCTCTCTCTGTAGGTCCTCATAGGGGGCTGGACCACCACACCAGCTGGCCCAGATGGCAGACCCCAGGGAGCAGCCTCATCTTGTCATCCTACTGGACTGGCTAATGCAGTATCCTGGAGACAAGGAAGCCAATTACTTGGAAGAAAAATAGCCTCAGGTTTCCTCTTAGTACTTAAATGCAAGCCATTTGCCTCAGCCCAATAGCATTTCAAGCAGTCTGAGTTCCATTTAACGGGCCTGGAAAACAAAACCAAGTTTTGCTTTTAGCAGACCATTCAACAAAGCACACTGCAGCCTCATGATCAAGGAGGGGTGGAGGAAACAGGCCCAGAGGATGAGAAAAGGCAGGAGTAGCTTTCTGTTTTCATATAATTTAGAAAATTATGAGTTAAGCAAGGAAAGGAATAAACACAGAGAAAACATTTTATTATCAAAATAAATAAAAATATTAAATATTTAGACAACCAAAGAAGCAAAAAGAACTATCACAGAAGCCCATACTAAGAGTCAAAAAAAAAAGATGACACAACTGTCAAATAAATCTGCTAAACAATGGAATGCTTTCATCCCAATTTTATTTTATTAATTGTCAATTTATAAATATTCCCATGCCTTCCACAAGAGAAACAGTAACATAATTACAGGAATTTAGCTCAGGAAATTAACTAGATTGCACATTTGGAAGGGAAACTCCATCTAGTATTCTTGGCAGGATGGATTGTATATTCTTATCATATTTGGCTGAAGTAATTTTGAACTATGCCTCAGAAGTAGAGGATGTCTGTTATGGTTTGGATCTTACATATCTCCAAAGCCTCATGTGTTAAAGACTTGGTCTACAAGCTGATGGTGCTATGGGGAGGTGCTGAAAATTTTAGAAGAAAGAGCCTAGTAGAAGGAAGTTATGCGTTCCTCCCACATATTTCGGAGGAACCTGGTTAGATAAAAGAAAAAAACAAATGCACTTGATTTCTGAAAGATATTAAAACAAAGTTTAGAAATCTGCTATAGAGAGCTACATGTTTCAGACAAATGTATGTGGGTCCTCAGCTATTGAGTTGCTTTTGAGGAAGGGATTGCTATCTAATGTGAACACCCTTCAGGCAGAAATAATATCTTCCACTAGGGGCCAGAATAAGACTGTCATGTCCAGTGCTGTTGAATACCTTTCTAATTCCAGGTGAATGAAATACAGACTCAGGAACAAATGGAGCACAAGTACATCAGTGAGTGATACCAGACTATCAGTGACATGTCAGCAAAGTGCATTTCTGAATCCTTTTGCATGGTTTTATGCTGAGAGCCATAGCCAAGTAGGAATGACTCATGGTGCATGGCATTTTTGGTTGAAAGGTGATGCCAGCAAGCCATTGAGATGATAATGATTATGTTAAGATGTGCATTCAAGTGGAGATTATACCCCTGCTGTCCGCCTTGGCCTGCTACTTTGGAGCTCTCTCAGGACTCCTGGAGAGTTCTCATTGGTTGGGGAAGTGCAGTAGGAGGGAATTCCGAAGGAGGGATTTCCTGTTGGTGGAGTGTGTCCCAGGAAAAGACCCCGTGCATGGCATTTCGCAGGAGTTTTGGAAATAAAGTTTGTTCCTGCTCGAGTGCCTTGTGATTTTGTGCCCAGCCAGACTACAGCATTTGGCGGCCCGTGCGGGGAATGCCTGAAGCTCAGAGGTAAGTGAAATTGCTTGCCCCTGAGGGAAGGCAAGAGAATGGGTGACCATTTCAAAAAACAATGTGTTCTTGTTTTGATTTATTTTGTTTTTGTTTCAAGCTGCCTATCTCTAGAACTTTCTCAAGCAAACTGGGAAAAATGGTTGGCTCAAGGTTTGAAGTTGTTTGGCCCTGAGGAAGAGAAAATTGATACAACAATTTTTTTGTACCGTTTTTGTTTCATTCTGTTTCGCTTTTGTTTTGTGTAATCTTGTTGGGTTGTGTTATCTTTATAGTAGATTAGAAATTAGTAAAAAACAAACCAAAAGAGTGTTAAGTAAATTATTAGAGGTTCAGACCATGGAGAAAGACATTTTAGATCAAGCAAAAGAGAAGGTCTCTCAAGCTAGTCAGACAGAGGAAGAAAATTTAAAGGAAAAGAGGCTATTAGGGAAAAAGCTACATCAGGAGGCTGCTACTAACACCGTTCTATCACCAGAGGGTGTAATTTAACCAACAGCTCTACCTATAGGACAGCTGAATGGCCCTCAACCCCCGTAGTTGATATATGGGATCCTGAGATAGGACCTCAAAGATTAGCATGCCCTGTACTTGAGCAGGCAGGAGAGCAGTGAATTCACCGTGCTTTAGATTTCAAAACAGTGAAGCAGTTAAAGGAGGCTGTAACAACCTATGGTTTCCAAGCACCCTTCACTGTAAGCATGGTCGAATCCATTACCAATTTGGACATGACGCCAGCAGATTGGGCTAGCATGTGTAAATCTGTGCTAAATAGAGAACAATATTTGTTATGGAAGGTTGCCAATGAGGAATTTTGCACGGAGACGGCTAGGCAAAATGCAGCAGCTGGTTACTCTCAAAGAAATCTAGATATGTTGTTAGGAAAAGGACCTTATGAAGGTCAACGGCAACAAATTGAATATGATCCTGCTATATATGCACAAATTGCTGCAGACACAGTTAGGGCATGGAAGACTTTACAAGGACATGGAGATTTACAAGGTCAATTATCTAAGGTAATACAGAGAGCTAATGAACCTTACACTGAATTTGTAGATAGGCTTATTCAAACAGCTGCCAGAATTTTGGGGGATACATAACAAGCAATGCCATTAATAAAACAACTGGCTTATGACCAAGCAAATCGTTACTGCAGAGAGGTCATTATACCGTGGAGATATGAAGATTTAAACACATATATTAAGTTATGTAGAGACATTAATGAACAAGGACAAGTCTTGGCAGCTGCAGTACAACAGGCTTTAGATGCCAGGCCAAAAACATGCTACAACTGAGAACAAACAGGACATTTTAAAAGGAATTGACCCATAGGAGGAGGGTTTAACAAAACTAGGTATCAAAGGAGTAGAATACTGGGTATTTGCCCATGATGCCGTATAGGGAGACATTGGGCTAATGAATGCCATTCTCAAACCACCATAGAGTGTACTCTGTTATCAAAAAACGGACATGTACCAGGTGTTTACCCATGCTATCATGGAGAAAAGCATCAGGATCCATTGCCAAAAAATGGACTGGGAGGCCCAATGCTCTGGGGCCCACAACCACAAATATATGGGGCAATGGAGGAACCCAGCAACACCATCAGGGTAGTGCCCAGGACACATTATCCATTAAATCCCTCATCAGACAAACTAGAGGGAGCGCAGGGTTGGACATCTACACCTCCACCAGAGCAGTACTAACTCCAGAGATGGGAGTTCAAATCATTCCCATAGGAGTAAAAGGACCTCTTCCCCAAGGAACAATAGGCTTATTATTGGGATGCAGTTCTTCTACACTAAAAGGACTTATTATAAGTCCTTGGGTAATTGATCCCGATTATGAAGGTGAAATAAAAATTATAGCTAGTTCTCCAAGAGGTTTATCAGTAACTTAACCAGGAGAGAGAATACCACAGTTATTAATAATACCCAGCCTGCATGATAAATTTTCCAGTCATACTGTAGAAAGAGGTTCCAGGGGATTAGGCTCCACAGGTGTAGATTGGGCTATGCTGTCTTTAAATTTTTTTTTTAGCCATCATTCCAGAATTACTATCTTCATCCCAGTGCCAGTGAAGACAAAGATAAAACCAAACTACAGCTTCTTCAACAGCTATCACAGTTAACTGTATAAACTGATGCATCAATGAATAATAACTCAACAAGTAATGCTCAATCAAGGAGTCGATTTACTTTGGGAGGAAATGGACATATGTATAGATTCCTCCGCTTTGAACTGCTTGCAGAACTTGCCTGGACTATGTATCACTTGTATACAATGTGAACTATCTGTTGGTACAACAAAGTGTGGTAGTGCTGGCGTATCTTTGCTGATGGTGTCACAGGTGATACAATTTTCCCAAAAGAGCCATCAATTGGCTTGGTGTCGTGGCATTTCTGTATCCTCCTCCCTTCTATTAGTGATAGTCTAAAATTTGGGGGCCAACAGAGGTGAGGCAAAGAACCTCACCCCCCCACACTGGCATCAAGGCCAAATTGTGGGGCCAACAGAGGTGAGGCAAAGAACCTCACCCCCCCACACACTGGTGCAAAGGCCTATCCACAAATATGGCTGTATGCTGGACCGGTAGTTTACCTGTTAGCCACTGTAAGCCCCTTTGGTTAAATGTCAGTAAACCAAGCTGCTGTGTATCAGCCAAAACAACACCACGCCAGTTCTTAAACTGCTAAAAATTTCCATTTTGCTCTACCACTCTTCAGCAACTTAGCAAGACCCTGTCTCAAACAGTAAAAATAAAAATGGGCCAGGGATATAGCTCAGTAGTAGAGGGTTCAGTCTCCGTTACCACCCTCCTAGAAAAAAAAATGTCACACAATAGATTCTAATAGGAAGGTAAACCAAGCAAGAAACATAGCATTAGTTTTAAAACACTGCACATGTTCTACAGCAAACTTTGCCCTGCACGTAAAAACCAATAAAATCTGTTTTTCTGTTTCTGCTGTTTATACACCTTCTTAGTTTAAAATAACAAAATGAAATCACAGAGTCCTTCAGAGGCAAGCTTATGAAGGAAGTAAAATTATCCCAGTTTTTCCATCCCTAATTTAACTCAGAGACTTCAGGACTCCCTAAATCAGGATACAGAGACAGAATAATCTCTTCTAAATGAGAAACTTTCCTCCTAGCCTCTGGATTTTTCTCTTCCCTCACAGCTAGTATACTGCAGAGATCAATACACTCTTATTAACAAACACAAATGTCTACATTCATTATATATATATATATATATATATATATATATATATATATATATATATAGTGGTCTTAGGAACAAAACCCAGGGCCTTCCATGTGCTAGGCAAGTGCTCTACCACTGAGCCACACCCAGCTCCAAATTTTCACTTTGGAAAAATTTTCTACCTTCCCCTTAACAATTCTTCATCCTTCTTTATGCTCCAGTAGGCATTAGGGCCTGCAAAAATCATTTAGGGCAAACCATCCCGGGGCGTGTGGAGGGGTTGAATCCATCATAATCTGTCAATGTGTCTTTAGGAAAGGGACTTAATCTTAGTTCCCTCATTCATAAAAGAGAAAAAGAAGTGGGATTTATGCTAATTTCCTATCCTATGGTGCAGGAATGAATGGGATAAAATATCGTAGGTACTTGATCCAGAAGAGGTTACTACAAATGTACTTGTGTCTCTTTCTCTTCTTCATTCATGTGATAAATGAAAAGAAATGTGAAGCACTTACTGTCTTTGTTCTTTTTATTCTTCAAACTTTCCTTGGGGGCTGGGGTTGTAGCTCAGTCATGGAGCTCTTGACTTGCACATGTGAGGCACTGGGTGTGGTACATAAAAATAAAATATACAAAATAAAAGTATTATGTCCATCTATTATTTAAAAAACTTTGTTGGGAGTCTTCTGTGAGTGATCAATATAAGAAAGTTCATAAAACAGACGTGGTTTTATCTGCCCCCATTGACCTATATTTAAGGGTCAGGAGGCAGAAATGAAATAGTTCACCAGTAAATGAGGGGTTAAATTTGTTTGGTTGAATTGCCAGAGGTGGAGGAGGATGAATGAAAGCTCCATTAGGGTCAGATCCTGGGTTTGCCTCTGGATTCCACCACTGAGCAAGTTTCTCAAATGCTCTGTATCTCTCCTTTTTCTCTTCTACAAAATGGAGATAATATATTTACACTGGGTTGTTGTGAAAAGTACAAGTGACATCCCTCCCTAGAATTTCCTGATTCTCCTCAGTGGGCACTCAAACTGCATATCCACCAGCTTCCTGAGATGTTTAAGTTTCCAACTAATCTCCAGGCACTTTGGACAACCAAACTGCCCCAAAGGCATAACAATGAATCAAAAGTCATTCAGTCATTCAGGGACCTCCAGGTCCATTCAGGCCCTTTCAAAAATAAAATCCAACAGACTCTTGGCATAGAATCTGACTAGTGGAAACATGGTGTCCTGTTGAGAGCCACAGCTGAAGGGGCCCCAGCAAACTTCCAGCTGCCAGCAAACTTCCAGATGCCAGTTGATGATTGGCTCACAGTGGCCCCAGCAACTTCTAGCTGCCAATTGATTGGCTCCTCTGTGGTGATGCTCATTGGGCTGTTTCCCCTGCCCTTTCAGACCATAAAGCTGCTCATTGGGGGACTTTTTTTGGCTCTGCTCACACTACCCAGCCAATCGGCCTCAAGAGCAGGAGGAGTGGGGGAGGTTGAGAGGCTTGGGGGAAGCCAGTGGTGGAAGTTGGGCTCTGAAGGTTTTTCCTTAGGAGCTATTCTGTTTGGCTGTGTGGTTCTAAAAATAAAGTTTGTTTCTTTTGACAAGTGGCTCTGAATTGTGCCCAGCCACACTGCAGCAGTGTCCAAGTTACCTGAAGCAGCTTTTGGTATATGCTTAGGCCAAAGGATTAAAAGCAGAAAGCCCAGCACCTCTCTCATAGGGAAGTTAATCAGAATAGTTGCAGGGCTTCCGAATGCCAAGCTCACCCTAGACTCTTCTGAAAGCATGACCTTTGCATTTCCACCAAGCTCCCAAAATCTTGGCTCCACCAAGGCAACTGCTCTTGAAGGAAAGGTCAGAAAGTCAAGAGAGGGACAGAAAATTCTCGACTGGGGACCTCCTTATTGTGGCTAATGACATATGCTACATACCTGAGTGCCCTTGTCCCCCATATCCTTATTGTGGCTAATGACATATGCTACATACCTGAGTGCCCTTGTCCCCCATAGGAAGATAGATCACAGAGCAAAGGTAAATTGCTGGATGGGTAGACCTTACATCTTCTCTTAGCCAGGGATCAATCTCTCTATCCAAAACAATTGAAGCTGAAGGTAAAATAATAGAAAAAAGGGTACCTATAGGACATGTCAGAGACAAAACCATTAAATCTCAACAAGTACTCAAACTAATAAACAAAATATTTAAACATATTATTAATGATAAAGTTACCTCTTAACCTGCCCTGAATGAAAATCCCCAATTCCAGATCTACCTGTGGTCGCCAGGGCAGGAGCAACTCTCTCATCCACCCCAAGGATGCTGAAGCCAGCCAGTCCCCAAGTCCTGGAAATCTTGGTGGCAGAGGGAAGGTGCAGGGTCAGGTCGTCATGGAAACCGAGGGTGGCCTGGCAGATCTGCTGGAAGTGGGCGGGTGCACCCTGGCCCTGCTGAGGCGCCACTGCAGAGGCTTCATACACTTAGAGCAAAGGGGCGACTTCTGGGTGCGCCTAAGGAAGCAAGGAGCCGCTTCCCAGCCCAGAGTGTCTCCATTTACCAAATGATCCCAATGACACTGGGTAGAAACACGGAACACCCCAATATCTCACCCCAGTATCTCACTCTGCCAAATCAGAACCTCCATGGGGAGGACCTGGAATGTGGATTTAATCAGGGGCTGTTTTCACATTGAGGAGGTTAGCAAGAACGGCTTCTCCATTCCTTTTTCTCAGTATCCTACAATGGTAAAAAAGAATCTTTACCCTGCTTCCAGGTTTCCTCCCTGGCGACTCCCAAACAAGTAAAGGTGAAGAGCGGCCTCTATTCACCTATTTAGAAACTCGCGGTTTTGTGAATGTTCCACTGGGGGGCAGTATTGTCCTTTGAAAAATTCATCCCATAACACTGTACCCTGTGGTGTGGAATCTATTAATTTCTCCTGCAGCCTGGTTACCATAATCAGATCTAGAAAGCAGATCTTGCATGCAGAGAGACGCAGCTCCTTAGGAGGAATGAGACAGTGCAGAGCCTAGAGCTTTACATGGAAGATGTTACTTGCTCGAATTCCTCCTTTACATTTAGGATTAAGAACAAGGAATCCACTCTAGGAAGCCATCCTGGAGGATAATGTGCTGGATGACAGATTCCTCCGCCCTCAAAGTTTTATCCTTTATTGAGCCATCAGATGGGAATTCAGGATTGATGCAGACAACACTGACCCAGCTCAACCTTAGGTCCTGGCTGGACCAGTGGGAACAATTAGCCTTCACTAACTTCAAGAGGTAACATTTGGGTGAGGTGAGACTCATTTTAGCACTCATGGGGGAATCCTCAGAGTATAGTCTTCCCTGGCTGTAAAATAGGGACCTGCACATTTGTACAACTTCTGTTAGAGATTTGGGGGAGAATTATCTCAGTAGAGTAAGATTATCTATGGTCCCTGGTCTTTATGCATTTACTCTATTTTATTTTAATATTCTCTGTATAGGTCTGTTTTCTGTGTTACTGTGTGCATGCATTAATAAGAACAGTTCTCTAATAATCTGGAATATACTTACTCGAATGCAAACTTTGAAATCCTGAATTATTAATAAAAGTGAGTAAGGAGGCTGAGATGGTTAGGGCCAAGTGAGCAGATCACAGTATGTCCCTTGGGATAATAAAAGTTGTTTAACATAAGATCTACAGTCAAATTAGTATGTAAAATACTTGGTTAAATTAAATGTATTTTTTTATCTGTTCTTTTTATATATATGTGACAATAGGCATATTTTGACATACATACACAAAGTATAACTTATTTTAATTAGGATCCCATTCTTATGACTGTATATGATGTGGAGTTACCCTGGTGATGTATTCAAATACAAGGATAGAAAAGTTATGTTAATGACAGTTAATTCTACTGTCCTTCCTATTCCCCTTCCTACTCCCCCTCCTCCTTCCTTCTCCTTTTTCTAATCCAATAGATTCATATTCTTCTATTCTCATCCGCATATCAGAGAAAACATTCAGCAGGTTTTGGGGGATTGTCTTATTTCACGCAATATAATCTAGTTCCATCCATTTATTTGAAAATGGCATAATTTCATTCTTCTATATGGCTGAGTAATATTCCATTGTGTATATATACAACACTTTCTTTATCTATTCATCTATTGAAAGACATCTAGGTTGGCTCCATAGCTTGGCTTTTGTGAACTGAGCTGCTATAAACATTGATGTGGCTGCATCACTGTAGTATCCTGATTTTAAATCCTTTGGGTATAGACTGAGGAGTGGGATAACTAGGTCAAATGGTGGTTCCATTACAGGTTTTCCAAGGAATATCCATACTGCTTTCCATAGTTGTTACACTAATTTGCAGCCCCACCAGCAATGTATGAGTAATCCATTTATTGATTCTTGATTTTATTTCTTGCACTTTAGGAGTATAGCTGACAATGAAGATTTGGGCCTACATTTTTTTTCTATTAGGTGCTGGGTCTCTATTCTAATGACTAAGTCTTTGATAAATGGGCTAAGGGACTGGAGAGACACTTCAGAGAAGAAGAAATACAATCAAGCAACAAATATATGAAAAATGTTCAACATCTCTAGTAATTAGAAAAATGCAAATCAAAACTACTCTTAAGATTCACCTCACTCCAAAGAATCCCCACTAATGTTGTACCCTTGTCCACTCAAGGGGAATCCAGCCAAAATGTAAACTGGGGACTTAGTTATGTCACCACCATAACTAGAGCAGTGAGCTCTCACATCTATGTTATGAATCTAGAGCTTTGGCACAAACAGGAATCTCAAAGTTTAAGAAACACACACTCCACCTTTTCTTCATTTAGACTCATCTGTATGAGCTAGAGTAGTTTTATCTAGGTCTGATTTGGGGAATAAAAAGTGTTAGTACATAGTTAGTAATAGCTGCATATTTATTTTTAAATGAGATATGTGTAGAACTGTATTTGTTGTGAACATTATAAAGCCAGTACAATGGAAATTTTACATGAAAATGATAAAAAAATATCATGGTGATGACATGCCCCACAAGCTTTTGGTCTGACACTCAGTAAACCCACAAGAGTCAACAAGAGTAACAGTCTTGGCCCTTGCCAAGCTGTTTGGTAGTGCTGTGTCACTGTCAATTGGTGAGGCAAATCTCCAATTCTTATTTTAAGCTGAAGTTACTTGGCTCCATGAATATATACATGCATTTTGTTAGTTTTATTTGGTTTCATCATGAAAAATCTACCTACTGGGAAGTGTAAGATGGCAGGTCCTCTGTCCCAAAAAGATCATCCTCACCTCAGCCTTAAGTCAAGAATTTCTTCCATAGGAGATAACTTTCCAGTTCATAATATTACTTGGAATATAAATACCCTTGTGAGAGACAGTAACACACTGCAATATAAAAACACTTTTAGAACACCTTTTCCTTGAAAGGTTATATCATGGGGAATATGAAAGCCAAAGTATGCTGCTTTGGAAACCTTCAGTATGTCATGGGAGACTGGGCAAGTTTTCCTCTGTACTCTTCACATTGTACCTTTAGAAACTTCCATTTTCCAGGTCCTAGTGGCATATAGTGGGGAGATATTTTTTCAAGATACATCCTGCCTAAGGTAATAGGGTCTGATAATGGACCGGCGTTTGTGGCCCAGGTAAGTCAGGGGTTAACCAGGATCCTGGGGATTAATTGGAAGTTACATTGTGCTTATAGACCCCAGAGTTCAGGACAGGTAGAAAAAAATGAATAGAACCATTAAAGAGACCTTAACAAAATTAAGCTTGGAGACTGGCATAAAAGATTGGACTATGCTCCTGCCTTATGCACTGTTTCATACAAAAAAATACTCCCTCTGTTTCTTTGTGTAACCTCACCCCCTATGAAATTCTCTATGGTGCCCCTCCTCCAGTAAGGGACTTAACCCCAACTCTAGGACCTAACAATTCCTTTCACACCCCCTTGCTTGACAGACTTAAAGCTCTTAAAAGAACCCAGCGATACCTATGAAAACAGCTGGCCACTGCCTACCAACCTGGGGACGAAAGGACTCCACACCGATATCAAGTGGGAAACTTCGTCTACATAAGAAGACATCAGGTGTCATCCCTGGAGCTCTGCTGGAAAGGACCATACCAGGTGCTACGTATAACACCTACAACGGTAAAGGTAGACGGAATCACTTCCTGGATCCATGCCTCTCATCTCAAGCCTTCGCCCTGTCAAGACTCTGTCTGGAAACTTAAGAAGACTGGTAACCCTCTCAAATTGCATATTCACCGTGTGGGTAGGGCTATAGACTCTCCCCTTGACCACTAGTAGTCCTAACCCTCATCAGCCCGTTCAGCAACAATGGCTGATCACAAATCCTACTGGACAAGAAATATGGTCTATCTCGCATACAGCCCCCTTAGGAACCTGATGGCCATCTCTCCACCCAGACATTTATCAGCTGGCTATAGGTCTAGGATATCCCTGATGAAGAGGATCCCACTAAAATTCCATTAAATCCCTTCCAAACCATAGATAATGAAAACAAACATTATGGATGTAGGGACACTCGAACCAGATGCAGGTTGGCTAACCTAGATTACTATGTTTGGCGGGCGGACTATCAAAGCCACAAACAGTCAAGGCTGTGTGGAGGAAAAGCCAACATCTTCTTTAAGTCATGGGGATGTGAGCATACACGGGGTGCCTAATGGAACCCAAACTCCTCATCAAATTCAGTACACAGCATTGGCCATATTTCCAATTAGATAACCAAAACCGATGGCCCCCAGAGGGGTCTCTAGATCCTAAAATAATTCTGAGTGACCTTTTTAACTTCTGCAAGTGCTCAAAAGGGTGGAAGGAGATTCCCCTATGAGGAGGCCTTTTCCCTCCTTTGCTCACATCTAAACTATGCTTCTCCAATAGTTCCTCACCCTCAGCCTTCTGCTCCAGACTCTCTGCTGTCACTCCCACCTCAGCAACCTGATTTCTCCCCTTCAATTACTAGATCAAAAACCAAAACCTCTGCCGGTTCTCAGACCATTGCCCCCTTGCTGAGGTAGCAGGTACTGAGGTACCCCTCCACCCACTCACTCCTCTCTTCTCCTGTCAGTGCCCACACTGGGTCCCACCAGGTCCTCTTACCAGCTAATCCAAAGCTCAAACCAGCTGAGGAGAGCCCTCAGACCCCTATCCAACATGTAATGAAAATGGCCTTTAAACTTGCTTTGTCATCACTGAAAACAGGTTACTAAGAATTTAAAGTCCCTCACAGGCTTTTTGGGACACTCACTCCTGTCTTCCCCTCTGCTCTACCTGTTCTACTACTCAAGTTTTTATTGCTAGGAAAATCCCAAACCCCTTTCCCATTTTCTTTTACATCTCTCCTTCCTTATTCTCAGATCCACAAAGCTGCTCTCAGCCCTACCTTCCCCGTCTTCCCCCTCTGTACCAGGCCCACAGAAAAGTCTTAACTGACCTTCTCCAGAAGTCTTCACCATGGCTGACTTCAGGACTTTCAGCAAAAGAGACCCTATAAAAGAGTTCAGTATAGATAACCTTCCTCTTTTCGTGTTGCCCTGTTCTACTTGGCCACTGGCTAAAAAAAAAAAAAAAAAAAAAAAAAAAAAAAAAAAAAAAAATCAGCACTCCTAAGCTAGACACCCTCTTAATAGTTTTTCACAAAATATGTGAACAAAGCCTCTGGCCTTGAGCTGGGGCTTCACAGAGATGGCTACATTTCTAAGATTAAAAAGTTACCAACTGGGCTCCATGGTAACAGCTGGCAGGAAAAAAAAGGGGGAGGGAGAAAAAGCTCTCCCCCTCCCAGGTGTCCTTGAAAAGTTAACTCGCCCAGAACAGAGAGGAAAAAAAAAAAAAAAAAACTGATTTTTATAAACTTCTGCAGACTGTAAACTTCTGAGCCCCTTCCCTTACATGTTAGGTACAAAAATTCTAAAACTATCTAAACTTGGGGTTCAGGGGATTAATTGATTACAACAGAAGCAATGCCCTCTGAATCCAGTTGCAACCAAATAGGACTGTTTCCCTGTCTTCGGTACTATCTTAGGTGCCTTGCCTTGTCCATCCCTACAACATTAATTAAGTAAACATTGTTTATGCTTTCATAAATGGTCAACAGATGTACTTAATTATGTAATGGTGTAGATGTTTCCCAGAGTGCTCTATCATGACTCAGGTTCATTTGAAGATCAAATAGGGGGGCATACAACCCTGTTTCGCCGGGAACCTGTATCTCTCACTTTAGCCATCCTATTAGGAATAGGAGTTGCTGCAGGGGTGGGCACAAGAACCACTGCCCTGGTCCATGGGACACAACAAATGACCCAATTAGAAGTAGCAATAGACCAAAACTTAAAGATATTAGAAACCTCCATCACAGCTTTGCAGGAATCTGTAACCTCTCTCTCTGAAGTTTTTTACAGAACAGGCGAGGGTTGGACAACCTCTTCATGAGAGAAGAGGGCCTTTTTGCTGCATTGAGGGAAAAATGTTGTTTTTATGCCGACCATACTGGAGTTGTAAAAGCATCTATGAGTAAATTAAAAAGATGCCTTAAAGGGCATCAACCAGAGAGAGAAGCCCAAAAAGAATAGTATGAGTCTTGGTTCACACAGCCCCCCTGGTTAACCACTCTTTTATCAGCCCTGGCCGATCCATTAATAATCCTCATATTATTGCTAACTATAGGAGCTTGTTTGCTCAACGGTATAGTTTACTTTCTCTGAACTCAAATTAGACAAGTTAAACTTATGGTAATCAGACAACAATATACCCCACTAGCAGACATAAAATGTGACACCCCTCAATGATCACTTTTATGATTAAAAGTAGCCAGAAAAAGAAGTGGAAAATGAAAGGTTAATAAAATAGGTACTTGTCACTCCATTTTCTATATGCTTAACAAAACACTGTTGAAATCTTAAGAACTGTTTGCTCATCTTGTTCCCAGAATGTGCTGTCCCCAACTGCCAGACTGCAAAATATAACTTTCCTCCCTTCCCTCTCCAAGGAAATAGTATATAAGCTCTGCTTAAGCTGTTCTCAGGGCTCTTTGTTCTATTCAAGTGAGCTCTAAGCCCTAACATGCTGGACCCCCAATAAACCCTTTGCTGTTGCATAAGACAGTCTCTTGGTGATGTATTCCTCTGATGCTCATTGCCTGACCTTTACAATACTTTTTGTTTTTTGTCCGGAGCATTGAACTCAGGAGTGCTCTACTACTAAGCTACATCCTCATTCCTTTTATTATTATTATTATTTTTATTTTGAGGCAGGTTCTCTCTTAGTTGCTGTGGCAGGCCTTCAACTTGCTATCCTCCTACTTCAGCCTCCCAAGTAATAGGAATAAGGGGCATGTTGACACCATGCCAAGAAAGTGGAGAATTTTTATAACCATCAACTTAATTATGATGTAATAAAAACATCACTTTCCAACAGGACATTCTGTAATAATGGAAATGTTCTCAGTCTCAGATTCCAATATGGCAGCCATCAGCCACATGAGGCCACTAGGAACTGGAATCTGGTTAGTGTGATTGAGGAATTAGAATTCAAACTTTAATGGATTTAAACTTAATTTTAAATAGCCACTATGGCTAGTGGTTACCATATTGAACAGGACATGTCTTAACAACATTACTACTTTGCCATGTCATCTTAGAAATAATTTGTTCTACTGAAATTTCTAGGAGAAACTGATTTCTGGCTGCAAAATAATATATTTACTAAAATATAGTGGCCCCTGACCCAACCCATTTCCCAGCATACATAGAATTGGTGCTACTTTGTTCCTCCGAAGCAGACTTCTAGAATGAAGTGACTGACTTACCCTCACCCAGGGAAAGTTCCTCTTCCTCTCAATGGAAGAAGGAAATGGGCTGCAGGGATCCATGTCAACCATGAGGTGTTTGTTCAGAGAATGGGAACTGCGACTGAGTAATGTTGACTCTGAAAACAGACACAAGCCAGTGGTGTTGGTGTCCTTTGTGGTGCTGACCCCTCTCTCTCAGTGGCTACACAAGCTGAGAAGTGCCTCTAGATACACACAGTAGGTTAAGTGAGAAGTAAAGGTGATATAATACTCGTGACCTATAGCCCTTCCTGTTTGCAAGTTCCTGACAAATTATCCACATGTTCCAATTCAACCTAGTGAAAGATAATATTGTTCCCCAGATGTCATCATGTCTGTGCATGAAAAATCACTAAGCAGCAGTTTTAAAAGACACAGGAAACAGACATGGATATCAGCTCTTACTAAACTAGATATGCAGAAAGGGTATTAAAAGTTGTGGCTTAGAGTAAAAGGATAAGCATCAAAACTCCCTGCCAGACCTATGGCACCAATGTTTTATAGATACAAGCTATCTTTCTGTTGCTGGATGTCCAGTGTCTAATATTCCCATTCATACCCTTCTCACCAAACAGCTATGAAATATAACTGTTTCTTCTTTGGGAAGGAATGTTCATATTAGCAGCTGTGGCAACAGCAGATGGCAAGGAAACTATGCAAGTCTCTCATCAAAACCATTGTCTGACAGCTGGCAAGCCTGGTTACATTGTGTTCTTCAGGAGACCAGTTGTCTACCCTGACAATATAAGAGATGGACACCTGCAGATGGATAATTGCTATCTCATCCCCTTTCCATATTTCCTGTCAAAACTAAAACCAAGTTATCCTTTGAAGATAGGGTTAAATGCCTTCTTTCACCTTGAAGTCTTTCTAGACTGCTTCTCACAAGACATTAAATAAGCTGGTTTAAATAGGTTTTTTACTTCATTTTAAGAATGTAATGTAAAACTTTAAAAAATTCCACAACTAGGTTAAAATAATGTCCTTTTGAACTTTTCTTTCTTACTTCTTGAAAACAGCTTAGGTAGGGTAATTTGGGGATAGTATTAAAGACTTATGTTTTACTGTGTAAGAAAGCTGAATTCAATATAAAAATCCTTCCATCCTGCATACTAGTTAAGTTTCCTCCAAGCCTCTTCCACCCCTAGCTAAATTATGACTTCTAAGTTCAGGGTTTGGCAGAAGGATGGGCAGTCTGTTCTTTTTCTCTTTTCTTTCCTTCCCTATCCCTCTCAAGCTCCAAGATTGTGAAGTTTGGTAACTACCTGGTTTGGGAATAAGACACCAGTCTCCCCATCTACCAACTGTATCTCTGAGTCAATTCAGTGTAGTGAATTAACTAGTGACTTCAAAAGGGAAATAAAGACACTTAGAAACACTAATAAATTGTTTAAAATTGTTTGTTGTAGAAGTCATAGAAGTTGTCTCTCTAACATCCATTTCAACCTCCTTGAGTGACTACCACGATGCTTGCAATGTATTGGTCTTATCTTCGGATCCAAAGGAGGGCCCTAATTACTTCAAAACACTTAGAACAATTCTATTTCCTTGTCACAGTGATGGTATGGATCTAAGCCAATCAGAGAATAACATTTCCCCAGCTACCGAAATTGAATTAGGGGTGTCCAATTAGAGTGAAGCTTGAGACTTTTGTATCATGATTCTAAAATTTCCCTTGGCCCTTGCTGGGTCCTTGCATATGAATGAGCCACCATGGTTGTTGCTAGCAGTCATTTTCTGAGGCCTCCCCTAAGCCCCAATATGCAAATGCAGGCAAAAGTGAGCCAATGTAGAAAAATAGTTGACCAAACCACAGCCAGTTACTTTCACATATCTGAGCACCCTGAATTCTTACAATATCCTTTGAGATTTCTATTAAAGACTCCCTAAACTCCACCCCTATTTTACATTTGGGGAAACAGGTTCAGAAAAGAAGAGTAATTTACTCCAAATCAAATAGAATTTAATATCAGAGGCAGGATTTGAGTCTAGATTATTCTCTTTATACAAATTTTCTGTGTCTTTATGATATAAAACTGGAAACCTGAGAGATCTTTAATGATAGATAGCAAGAGTTGGAAGAGCTTAGAGGACACCAACATATACTGGTTTCAGACTGCATTATAGCAATTACAGTTTCTTATATTTCTGATACACTTAAATATATATACTTTATTTATAAATAAAATCTATATTATAGTTTTATAAATAATAAATATATATAAATTATATAATTAAATTCACAAATAAGTCTGGTCCTTTGTCTTGGGAGTAGCAAAGATAAAGAAAAGAACTCAGTTATGTTTGCGACCATACACCTGAATGAAACACAGGATTTCTGATTCTGACATACTCCCTCCTCCTTTTTCTGAAAAGATATGATACTTTAGGGGAAAACAAAGTTTCTGAATTGTCATTCTAGGAAGTGCCTTTTGCAGCTTAAACTTTACTACTTGCTTCATCCCTCATCTACCATCTGTTTGACCCCAAAACTTCTGCAAAGATTGATAAGAACCCTCAAAATCACAACAAAGAACCCTCTGTGATAGAAATACCATGGCATGAATTTGTCTCTCATTCTGCAATTCTTCCTATGCTGGCTTCACAAGGTCATTCTCTTAAAATCTCTAGGATACTATCACAAGATGTCAGGTCTACAAAGGCAGCCCTTCCATCAGTGCACTGTTCGCCAAAATTCCACTGAATCAATCTCATAATCCAGTTTTGCAAACTCATCTCATCCCCAGCTCTGTGGCCAGTCAAGCTTAAGAGAATTTAAGAAAACCTGTTCCAGTGATGAGAACTTAAAGTGATCTTAGTCTGTTTGTGCCACTGAAAGTGATTTACATAGTACTAGGCACACAGTAGGCATCATTTCTCAGTTCTAATCATTAGCTTTTTCCCTCATTTTTGTGAGCAAACCCACTGTCTTGAGCCCCTGTTTTAGAATCTCTGCCCCAATATTTTCTCCCTGTGCTCAAGTTTTTAGTTTATCAAAGGATGAAGTTCCTTTTAATATCAGTTTAGTCCTTGTAAAGACCTGGTTAGGTCTTTGATAATTGATTTTATGACTCATTAACATCTACATAATCATTTTTTCAATATGTTGTTTCTTAGAGAATTTCCCCAGGTGTTAATGCTAGTCATGAAGTACCTTAGTTATTATGCTCCCTGAAAGCAGAAAACAAGATGGGAATGTTTAGGTAAGTGATAGAGTGAGGGAACACTGTAAAGGCAGGGGAAGACAGAAAAGCATAGGTAAAGAAGTGAGGCAATGATGTGATTTCTTAGGGCCCTGTGAAGAGTGAATTTTACCAGATTATCCTCCCCATTTGCAAGAGTGCTGGGCTGATACACCTGCTATCACACAGTTATGGGCTCTGTGGGGGAGGATGGGTGGAAGCTAATGTAAACTCTTAAGCTTCTCCAGACCAGGTGTT
Source organism: Ictidomys tridecemlineatus (assembly GCF_052094955.1). Taxonomy (NCBI): domain Eukaryota; kingdom Metazoa; phylum Chordata; class Mammalia; order Rodentia; family Sciuridae; genus Ictidomys; species Ictidomys tridecemlineatus. The sequence goes on along the minus strand of NC_135480.1, from coordinate 129,791,127 downwards.
TTCTATCAGGCAAGAAAAATCCCTCTGGGGAGATTTCAGGTATAAAATTAACAAGCAACATCCATTGCTATCTGGGGTGTAAGTACACTAGAATGACACAGGAGATGCAGGTGGACCTCAACAGTATCTACTGCACAACAATACCTAATGTTTAGTCTCTGATCTAAAGCAGCTAACCCCAGAGGGACTTCACAGAAATAGATAACCATAAAGCAACATGTAAGCAGAGTAACAGAGCAATGCACATGAGTATTAGGCAGAGAATCAACCCAGAAGGCGTAAGGATGGAGTGGAGGTGAGATGGAAGTGGTTGTCTCCCCTCTTCATCCTCTGTGGAATGATACTATAGTAGAATCCCAAAGTGAGCCAATTGAAAAATGAGACACAAAGCAAAGATACACAAACATAAACCTTAAGCCACCCACCAGAACTCAGACTCATGCCAGGACCAGTTCCACCCACTGTCAGAGCTCAGGCTCAGCCCAGTACCACCTTGCCAATCTGAACAAGAGCCAGGGCCTGGGTAGGTCTGAGTCCATCTAGCCACTGACACAGCCCTACCAGGGCTCAGACCTGGCCCAGATCTGCCTTGTCAACTTGGGTGTGAGCCAGGGCCCAGGGTAGGCCCGGGTCCATCCAGCCTCTGGCAGACACCCACCAGAGCTCAGGCTTTGCCCAAAACAGCCTCGATAACCTGTGAGGCAGCCAGGGCCCAGGGTAAGCTTGGGTACATCCACACCACCAAAACCTGAGAGCCCAGAGAAGGAGTTCAGAATGTTCATAATTAAAATGATATGTGAATTAAAAAATGACCCAAATGGGCAAATACAGGTAAATATTGATCACTCCAACAAGGAGATAAGAGAGCAAACACAGTCAACCATGAATGAGACCAATAAACAGATAAAGGAGCAAATACAGGCATCTATTGATCACACCAACAAAAGATAAGGGAGCAAATACAAGTACCAAAAAAAAAAAAAGAGAGAGATTCTTAAAAAAAAAACAACACAGAACTCCTTGAAATGAAGGAAACAATAAATCAAATAAAAAACTCAATAGAAAGCATCACTAACAGACTAAGTCACTTGGAAGACAGAATGTCAGATAATAAAGACAGAGTATACAATCTGGAAAATACAATTGAACACACAGTGAAGACGATAAGTATCCATGAGCAGATGATCTGAGAATTATGGGATAGCATCGAAAGAACAAATCTAAGAGTTACTGGGATAGAGGAAGTCAAAGAGTTTCAAACTAAAGGAATGCATAATCCCTTCAATGAGATAATATCAGAAAATTTCCCAAGCATGAAGGATGAATTGGAAAACTAAATACAAGATGCTTACAGGACACCAAATGTACAAAATTACAACTGATCTACACCAAAGCACATTATAATGAAAATGTCCAGCATACAAAATAAGGATAGAATCTTAAAAGCCACAAGAGAGAGGAATCAGATCACATATAGTGGGGGACCGATTTGTATCTCAGCAGATTTTTCAACCCAGAGCCTCAAAGCCAGGAGACTATGAAACAATATATACCAAGTTCTTAAAGAACATGGATTGCAACCAAGAATCTTATATCCAGCAAAACTAAGCTTTAGATTTGAAGATGAAATAAACACTTTCCATGATAAACAAATATTAAAAGAATTTACAACTAGAAAGCCTTCACTACAGAACATCCTCAGCAAAATATTCCAAGAAGAGGAAATAAAACACAATGATGAAAATCATCAGAAGGGCCTGGGGATGTGGCTCAAGCCATAGCGTGCTCACCTGGCATGTTTGCAGCCCGGGTTCCATCCTCAGCACCACATACAAACAAAGATGTTGAGTCCACCCTTTGTTCTATCAGATAATAATGGAATGAAATTAGAAATCAATGATAAAATAAGAAATAAAATCCACTCCAACATCTGGAGACTAAATAATATGTTATTGAGTGAACAATGGGTTGAAGAAGACATCAAGGAGGATATTAGAAAAATTTTAGAGGTGAATGAGAATACAGATTCAACATATTGAAATTTCTGGGACATTATGAAGGCAGTACTAAAAGGAAAGTTCATTTCATGGAGTTCATTCCTTCAAAGAAGAAAAATTCAACAAATAAATGTCCTAACATTACACCTCAAACCCTAGAAAAAGAAGAACATATAAACATCAAAAGCAGCAGAAGACAGGAAATAATTAAAATCAGAGCTGAAATCAATGAAATTGAAACAAAAGAAACAATTGAAAAAAATTGACAGAACAAAAAATTGGTTATTTCCAAAAATAAATAAAATTGACACTTAGGCATGCTAACAAAGACAAGGAGAGAGAAAACTAAAATTACTAATGCACATGACATAAAAGAAAATATCACAACAGACACTATAGAAATATAAAAGATAATTAGAAATTATTTTTAAAACTTATACTCCAATAAAATAGCAAATATCAAAGGCATTGACAAATTTCTAGAGTCATATGATTTGCCCAAATTGAATCAGGAAGATATACACAATTTAAACAGGTCAGTTTCAAGGGTTAAATTGAAGATGCCATCAGAAGACTACCAACCAAGAAAAGCCCAGGACCAGATGGATACAAAGCTGAGTTCTACAAGACCTTTAAAGAAGAACTAATAGCAATACTCTTCAAATTACTCCAGGAGATAGAAAAAGAGGCAGAAATTCCAAACTCATTCTATTAGGCCAATATCATCCTGATTCCAAAACCAGGCAAAGACAAATTAACGAAAGAAAACTTCTGACCAATATCTCTAATGAAGTTAGATGCAAAAATTCTCAATACAATTCTGGCAAATCAAATACAAAAACATATCAAAAAGATCATGCACCACGATCAAGTGGGATTCATTCCAGGGATGCAAGTTTGGTTCAACATAAGAAAATCAATAAATTTGATCCATGACATCAATAAACTTAAAGATAAGAACTATATCATCATCTCAACAAATGCAGAAAAAGCATTTGACAAATTAGAGCATTGCTTCATGTTCAAAACACTCAAACAAATTAGGGATAACAGGCACATGGCTCAACATCATAAAGGCTATCTATGCTAAGCCCCAGGTAAACATCATTCTAAATGGAGAAAAATTGAAGGCATTCCTTCTAAAACCTGGAAGAAGATAGGGGTGCCTACTTTCATCACTTCTATTTAACATAGTTCTTAAAACAGTGGCCAGAGCAATTAGACAAATGAAAGAAATTAAATGATACACATAGGTTTAGAAAAACTCAAGTTGGCACTATTTGTTGATGATATGATTCTATACCTAGAAGACCCTAAAATTCCCACCAGAAAACTTCTAGAAATAGTAAATGAATTCAGCAAAGTAGCAGAATATAAAATCAACACCAATAAATCAAATGCATTTCCGTATTTCAGTGACAAATCCTCAGAAAGGAAATAAGGAAAACTACTCCATTTACAATAACCTCAGAAAAAATTAAATACTTGGGAATCAACTTAAGAAACGAGGTGAAAGATCCATATAATGTAGATTACAGAATGCTAAAGAAAGAAATTAAAGAAGACTTTAGAATATGGAAAGATCTACTTGTTCTTGAATAGGCAGAATTAATATGGTCAAAATTACCATACCACCAAAAGTACTATACAGATTTAATGTAATTACAATCAAAATCACAATAACATTCATTATAGAAATAAAAAAGCAGTCATGAAATTCATCTAGAAAAAAAGGAGCCCCAGAATAGCTAAATCAATCCTTAGCAAGAAAAGTGAAGCAGATGGCATCATTCTACCAGACCTTAAACTATACTACAGAGCAATAGAAACAAAAATAGCATGGTATTGGCACCAAAACAGACTGGTAGACCAATGGTACAGAATAGAGGACACAGAGACTAATCCACAAAATTACAATTGTCTTATATTAGACAAAGGCACCAAAAATATACATTGGAGAAAAGATAGCCTCTTCAACAAATGATGCTGGGAAAACTGGAAATCCATATGCAACAAAATGAAATTAAACCACTATCTCTCACCATGCACAAAACTCCATTCAAACTGGATTGAGAACCTAGGAATTAAACCAAAGACACTGTGCCTATTAAGAAGAAAAAGTAGGCTGGAATCTCCATCATGTCATATTGGACCTTGACTTCCTTAATAAGACTCCTATAGCACACGAATTAATATAAAGAATCAATAAATGGGATGGATTTAAACTAAAAAGCTGTCACGACCCCTCGCCGGCAAAGGAAACACGACACAGGATTCTTCTTTCAGCAGTTTACTCAGGACCTTTGAATCATGATGAGAAAACAGGAACAAGAAAGGAAAGAGCGCGAGCGGTTGGTCTGCCCTAGCTTAAGTACCCAGCCTCACCAATGAACTAGCACCACATGGAAAAGTCTAATAGGTACAGTGCAGCAGAAGCAGGCCAGAGCCCAGCCCCACAGCCTTACAAGGAGTTGTTTACTTCTAACAACTCTAACCGCTGAGTCATCAGAAGCAGGAAGCCAGCGCCATTTTCAGGGTGCAGTCTCTGGCTCCCAACAAAAAGCTTCTTCTCAACAACAACAACAAAACAATCAGTGAGACAGAGAGCCTGGGAACAAATTTTTACCAAATGCACATCAATAGAGCACTAATATCTAGGATATATGAAGAACTCAAAAGTCCTAACACCAAAAAAACCAAATAACACAACCAATAAATGGGCCAAGGAAATGAACAGACACTTCTCAGATGATGAAATAAAATCAATCAACAAATATTGAAAAAAAATTGTTCAACATCTCTAGCCATTAGAGAAATGCAAATTAAAACTAAGATTTCATCTCACTCCAGTCAGAATGGCAACTATTAAGAATATAAACAATAATAAGAGTTGTCCAGGATGTGGGGAAAAAGGCACACTCATACATTGCTGGTGGGACTGCAAATTGGTGCAACCCATATGGAAAGCAGTATGGAGAATCCTTGGAAAATTGAGAATAAAACCACCATTTAACCTAGCTATCCCACTTCTCAGTCTATACCCAAAGGACTTAAAAACAGCATACTTTACAGGGACACAGCCACATAAATGTTTATAGCAGCACAGTTCACAAAAGCTAAACTGTGGAACCAAACTACATGCCCTTCAATTGATGAACAGATAAAGCAGTGTATATACACAATGGAATATTACTCAGCATTAAAAGAGAATAAAATCATGGCATTTGCAGGTAAATGGATGGAGTTGGAGAAGATAATGCTAACTAAAGTTAGCTAATTCCAGAAAACCAAATGCTGAATCTTTTCACTGATTTAAGGATGCTGATTTATAATATGCTGCAAGGGAGGGAGATGGGAGGATTAGATGAACTCTAGATAGGGCAAAGGGGAAAAGGGGAGGGAGAAGAAGGGAGGGGGTGTGGGAGTTGGAAAGAAGTGTGAAATGTAGTCCTAGGAGGAATGAACATTTTAATTTTTATTAATTACTTATGCCTTACTGGGAGTGATATGTAACACAGTTCTTCAAAGCAGGATTTCAGAGGGGGATATAAACAACTCTAAAGGCACCTAATGCTAAGAGTGGAAAATAAAAATGAGAGGTGATAGGGCACCAAATATCGTGTTTCTTTTTTCCGAAAATTACCACCACTTAATGAAAAAAGTACACATTCTTAGCCATGTAATTGCTTTCATTTTAGGTTCAGAGCATATTGTATTTTTAGAAACTAGTTAGTAACATTGTTTAAAATAGATGCATTGAGAATGTGAGGAATTTATTGGGATTCTGCTGCTTACTACTGTGTGAACTAGAAAAACCACTTAGCTTTAGTTTTATTCAATGAGAAAGTGGGCATAATACCTATCTGCTTATTTCACAGGGTGGTTATGAAAGTTGGAAAGCTTTCTAAGTTGGAAAAACAAATATATTATATATAGTTGATGTAATCGTAAAAAGAATAAGTGCAATGAAGACTTGCCTCTCATTATCAGTGGAATTTATGGGTGGTGGAAATAAATAAATAGATAGAGAGATAGATAGATTTGTACCCATTCTATTGTTTCTTTAAATTCTGAAGGAATTTCTACCAGGTTCTGAAAATGAATATTATTCACACTTTGGGAAGAGCCTTTCACAAAAATTTCTTCTAATTTTAACTCTAGGCCCATTAATGTGAAAGTTTATCTAGTACATGATATCATTTTACAAGAGAAAAGCTGTTCTTTTTTTTCCATTTTCTCAAAGGATTGTTAATTTATATCAGAAATTTGGTGAGACAGTCAGAAAAGCCTTGGTACAGCAAGGCACGGTGTATTTCAGAAGTTAGGACCCATAATTTCTGATCTACTCTACAGATTTTTTTTTTTTTGGAAATTGACAAATTCTGAGGGGTATTGGACCTCTCCTCTGCATTTGCACAGCTGTTGAACTGTGTAGGACTTATCTCTAAAGTCCTAACATGAGCTCTTTAAGGGCAGAGCCTGTGACTTACAGATGTCTGTGTCTCTGGGTCTCCAACAGGAAAAAATTATTAAATAAAAACTTGAATGAGCTTGCATATCAAAGAGACAGGGAAGTGGCAGCTCTTGGCAGATTTTTATCCTCAAGGCAGCTACTTGCTCCTGCCTGAATGAAAGACGGCTTTGCCTGACTTGGAGGCTTCTTACCTGGCCAAAAGAGGTCAAAGAAGAGTGTCGGCCATGCTCATCAAAAAGAGGGCTTCCGGGCTTAAGAAACTCATAAGAAATTAGGAGACAGTTGAGAGGAGAGCTCACATGAGTTAAAGAGATTAGAAAAAGAGGCAAAGAAAGGAGGCAACATTCAGGATTTGGGATTATTTAAGCCTGCAGAAAAGAGCCAGAATAAAAAGTTTCAGTTGATATTCAGACATGAGCAGGGTGGTTACACACCACAAATCTTCTCAGCACACTTTGTTTCCCATAAGGGTAACCAGGTGCAAATACTCAAGCCTAGGTTCTGTCCTAAGGATATGAAAGGCTAGGTGGCTCCCAGCCCCCAAGGACCAATGGGATAAATTTCTTAGCATACTGTTCCTCTTCCTGGTTTGAGAAGTCACATATGTTATGAAATTCCTATGAAAAAGTAAGATGGTCTATATCTCAGGTCGAGTTTAAAGAAATGCATCAATATAATGAGTGAAAGATTTAAATATAAAAGGAGGAAATAATTGGTTCATATGAAAAAGTACACTGATTTGTTGAAGGATATGTCTATATGTTTATGTATATATGGAGCATGTCAATGCCTCTGTATAATTTTAAGCTTCACTACTTCAGAAAAATAAATGATATAATCTTACAAGCAAGCTTGAAGTTTTATTTATATACATTTAAATTAGGTTTATTTTATATTTGTGATTTTATTCCTTCTGAAGGTATTAAAAGCTGACAGAAACTCAAAAATTTTTATTTTAACATTCAAAAAACTAAGTACATGTGAAAGATCTTTAAGTTTTACATATGACTTAGTGTAAGATAAAAGTATTCTGTAGATAAGATGGACTTAAGAACATAGGTGACTCTGAGATATGTCTGCATAGAAGGAAAAATGTGCAGACTTTCAAGGCAGTGGAATTGGTGGGGTAAAGTCAAGGGCTCCAAGAGTAAGGGGGATTCAGGTAAAGCCTAGATCACAGAAAAAACAGGAAAGTACCCTGGAGTAATACATACTACAAAGAAACAGTTGAGTGGGAATTGGAAACTCAGGCCTGGACACAGGGTCTGATGGTTGGTGGGCGGGGAAGGAAGGGACTGTGGGCACACCTTCCTCAATTGCTCAGAACCCTTTGTGACTCTACCAGGCTCTGTGATGCAGGCCTGAGCTTATATTCAAGCCCAGGGACCCTCAGGGCTCAGATGCCTCAGGCAACCAAGCGATTCAGATGATGGAGAATATTCTCTCTTTTCTGGAAAGCAACATTCAGCCATGGCTGAACCATGCCTTAGATTATTTGGATACAGTCCCCAGCAGCATCATTATGACTGGGGTGGTGTTGCTCCTTCTGCACCTGTGCTACCTGGTATTCAAAGTATTTTTCTCGACACACTCGGAAAAACCCAACATCCCAAAGGTAGGGACCCCCAACAGGGGTTGTTCTTGTGGCTTCCCATTTCCCTTCTCACATTAGTAAATGAGTTGGGTTAAATCAGAGACATGTGAGGTGAGAAGTGGGAATAGAGGATAAAACTTCACTCTTTAGGGGAAGAGATCAGGCAGGGCCAGGGGCTCAGGAAGAACTAAATTTTCCAACTGAAGCTCACAGACTATTTTGGGGTCTCAGTGAAGGGTTCCAGGAGAAAATGCCAAAAAGTAATCTGGTCCTGATTGACATCCTTACTTATGGTGGGTTCTCAGAAGAAGTGTCTCTCCAGACACTTGATCCTGAGTGCCATTCCCATGTCACCTATCCTTCATCAAACCTCCTTCATGTTGGGAGGACATGAAGGAGGTTTGATGAAGGATAGGTGACATGTACTAATAAGGACAGCAGTGCTGACCTCTGAAGGCCTCTGAACAGAGCCTGGAGGCTGAGATCTGTCCCCTGAACATAGGGTCCTGTGAGGGAGGCAGATGTGACTGTTGGCTCCAGATTCTATGGTCTCCTTCAGCAGAGGACTTCTGATTGAGAACGTCAGAATGTGGAGCTCACAAGTAAAATGCTCTCTTAAGATTTTTACAGAGGGAAAATTGAGAATATTGTATTACCTTGAAAAAGTTAAAAGAAGGAAGAAATCTCCATTAATTAAGTTTAGAGTAATAATAATTGTGGAGAAGATATAGCTGAGTTTCATAGAAAAATGAGAACTGAAGTGAGTCCCAGGCCCTGATTCAATTATTTTTGTTCTCAGAAAAAGAAGAGACTCAAGAACAGAAGAAGCGAAACATTCAAAGGTATGCTTCTTCTTATTTGATGGGAACACTCTAAAGGTGACCCTTCATTCGCCTTCCATGAGGCCTCAGGTCCAAGACCTCTGAGGATGTCAGTTTTTAGCCACAGTATCTCTCAGGAAACAAAGCCTCAGAGGAGAGAGACAGTGGTACCTTACACAATCCTCAGGGCCCCTACTGTGCTCATCCTGGTAATAAGTAGTGATGGACATGGGAAATGGGCGCTGCTTAATAGTTGACTATGTGAAGTTGAAGAAGGACTACAGGTTTCTTTGAAGTCAGAACTTCTTTTTCCTGAAGTTGTGCAATGTACTTTTATTTCCTGGATGATCAGACCCATCTCTGAGGAAATTGCTGAATTCAATGCTTATACCTGCTGGTTCAGAGCCTCTAATGGGATTAACTATGTGAAGAACTCAATCACTGAAGCCACACACATAAAAGCATTCTTAATGATTATTGCTCCAGTTGGACTTTGTCTTCAAAATTCTTGGCGAGTTTCCAACCTGGATATTAATAAGCTTTTCCTATAAAGAAATCCCTGTGTGATCACTGTGTACAAACATTCCTTATGTATAACCCACTGTCCTGGTTTTCCAGGTCCGAGAACGAGCCAAAAAGAAACACAGGAGCTGAAGAAGCTGTTTTCTGTTATAACAAGGTGATTACTCATTTCTTTTCCTTCATTCCTAGTCCCTTTCTCACATGTTCTATGCATTCCCCAGAGATTGAGTACAGCATGGCCTTCTCACAGGGAGGGGGAGCCCTAGCAACAGGTATGTGAGTGAAGGTCTTGCGAAGTGCTAAAGAGTGTGTTGTGAGGTGAAGGATATGGGCAATGTGAAGGGGGTAGGAGGTTTCACTCACAGGACTGCAGACCTCCTTTTCCTGTATGGTCCTTATTACAGCTTTGTACTTTGTGTCCCTTACAGCCCCCTGGGCCAACATCAGGATAGAGACAACTTGCAGCAACTGTTACGTCCAGACAACCTCTGTAAGATGTTTAATGAGGTCAGTCATCTGCTATCTCTGGCACCCTTGGAAGATGTTGCAAGTATTCAGACACCTTTGGATTCCACAGGTTATGTGAGAAAATCATCACCTTCCAAATTCCCTGCTCTCTCCTCAGTCCCAGGAGGGGAACTATTGCCAGCCTCTCTGTTGAAGCTTTCTCCACCTTCCTCATTCTCTCTTCCACCTAACAAGGTAATGCCCTCAGCTGACCTTCTCTCACCTTCCCCATTGAGTGACTCTCTGCCACCAGAGCCTCTTCCTCCCTTGGACTCCAAGGCCACAGAAGACCCTTTACCACCCCCATCACTTTCCCTCCCCCCTCCGCCACCACATCCCACTCAGGAAATAGACACTCTTCTACCACAAGATGCCACTCTGACTGTGGTGAGCAGTCCTGCTGGCTTGTCCACTTCTGTTCCAGTGGGAGGCATGGACCATTCCAGGTCAGAGGCCCTTGCCAAGAATGTGCTGTCTTCCAATTTGGCACCAGATAGTGTAAAAAAGCAATTTCTCGCCTTCCGTTCTGAGAACTTATCTGGGGGAGACACTGTAGCCTACTGTGTGGAGACTCCTAACATCTGGTTTCTGCCCCCCGCTGTCCTGACATGCCTGGAGAGACAAATCAAAAAGAGGGGTGATGTCCTCAAGTGGAAAGAAAAAAAGAAAGCAGAATCTTTTCCAAAACAACATCAGCGAAATTACCAAAAATTTAATTCAGAGAAAAGGTCAGAGTCAGTTGCTGATGAGCAGGACTCGGCCATCTCTCTTCTTTCTTGGAATGAAAAAGGCAAATCAGAGGAACCACAGGTGGATCAGCAGTCCCCTTATCCTAAGAGCTTTGACGACCATTTACAGAAAAACTACACCCAGCTTTTCTATGGTGTCCCATCTCTACACCCCAAGTCCCTGAGCCCTAGTGAACCAGCTTCAGGTGATTATTCCTCAGCTTTTGTCTGCTTCAATACAGCATCCAATGACTCCACAGCCCACAAATCCCCAGTCCTTCTTTATACCCCACCTGTGTTCTTGCCTGTGAGCCAACCTCAACCCTTGCCCAAGACCTCTTCCCAACCTCAGCCCCAACATCTCTCTCCTGAACATGCCCATACCCAGCTTCAGCCTCAATCCCCACTCCCAATTCTGTCACCTCCTAAAAACCAGTTTAGGATCTGTGGAGTGCGTGATCTTGGACCCAAGAATGAGGCACTATGTCTGCTGCCATCTGAAATTCATGACCTCGAATACAATGTGTTACAAAAAACACAGGAAAGTCTGTGGGGTTTACCCTCTGTGGTCCACAAATCCCAGGAGGACTTTTGTCCTCCAGCTCCCAGCATTGTGTTGGTCAACCCATCCTCCAAAGCTCATGTTGCAATCTCCATCCTTCCTGGAAATTATCCCCTCTCTGAAGATGTTCAGAAGAAACTAGACCACCACCTTCGAAAGAGGCGTATCCAACACTTGTGGGGCCTGCCCCGCAGAGTCTATGCATCCCTGTCACTGATGCGTCCTCTCGAAAAAATTCCTGAGACCTCTGAGTCAAAGAGCAGTCATGGGCTCTCAAGAAACTCTTTGGATAAGAGTCAGAACATCAAAGATATAAATAAGGGGGGCTCGAGTCAACCCAGAAACCTGCATGAACTGAGCTCAGGAATGCTTCCCCTAAAGATGGGAGTGAGGAAGGCACAGAGAGATGGTATCAAGATTGAGCAAAATCGTCATGTGCTGAGTGACCGAGATAATGTTGTGGGGTCTTCCTCAAGGAATGACCTAGAATGTCACTTGCAGAGTCCATCAGGTGGAACTCCAAGTACCTCAAAGGTGAATCCACTTCAGAAACAACTTGAAAATGCTTTGAACTCCCACCTGAGCAAGAAGTTTCAGGAAATCAATGAGGGTCAGATTCCTGACACTGTGCATAGATCATGGCATTCTATCAAGTTGGCATTGCCTGTAACTGAGAAATCCACCAGACAAACAATTCACAAACCATTGGCACCAACCAGGACAGACAGCTCTGTCAATACTACCCAGGCTATTTCCTTCCTCGATGCTGGCAAGAAAAGGATGATGGAAGACCACATTACACTCTTTCATAAGAGGTTGATATATGGCCTTCCCAACAGGGTTCAGGAATCCCTAGAGATCTTTAATGAAAAAGATTCACATCACTTCTTTTCTCACTCCAAGTTTCCTTTTTCTGCCACCCGTATTTCTGGGGTAAATTCTAAACAGAGCATGTCCAAGACCCATGGAGGAAGATCTAATACTTTTCATGGAGACAAAGAGAAAACCAAAAATGCAACTCAAAGTCTAGATCGTCCTCTCCTTGCCACCTCAGTCATGGTCAAGAAAGAACAGGTGATCCTGACACAAACAGTCTTTGAGGTCAAGCATGAGCAGGTAGAGGACCTTCGAAGAATAAAGCATGGCATACCATCTGTTCTGCCCCAGACACAGAGCATTATAGGCAAAGCTTATCAGAAACCACCTGTAAGAGCCAATAGATGCAGCCCAAAGCTGCCCATGAAGCAAGCTGGGGTTGGACCTCAGGAAATAGGACCTAAGAGACTGAGTTCCAGCTACAGTGTAGCAAGGCCTCAGGGAAATAGGATGCCCTGGGGAAGTTCTTCCATGTCCAAGATATCTGAGAAATCCAGGGAGACATTGAAGGCACAGGAGCAATATGCTTGTCAATCACAACCTCCCACTGTCTTGACAACCAGAAAGCCAGAAAGCTTCCCAGTGTCAGATGTCTATACTCCTGGAAATTCCCCCAAAATATCAGTTAGAGACCCTGGATTGTCACACCTTAACAACCCATTGTTTGGTGAGTTAATGGCTAAAATGAAGAAGGGGGAACCTAGCCAAAAGCAAGGCCATAGCGAAGGTATACCCCTTGTTTCAAATAGCTTGACTTCCAAGACCTTCCTTAAACATGACCAGGGCGCTTCCTGCAAGAACATGGCAGTTTCCCAGGTCCTGAATGTCCACCTCGACAACACACAGACTAGCATGAAGCATGGGCAGGGACCCTGGGTCCCTAAGCTTGACTTCCACAAAAGCCAAGATAAGACCTGCCCAGCAACTGCTAAGACAATGACCCCTCCAGGACCCAAAACACGGGAGCTTGGTGGAGGGGATGCAGGGTTGGGCACATGCCAACCCAGAAGGAGGAGCCACCACCCTCAAGACAGAACATTAGAGCAGACATTTGGGAGCAAGTCCTGCTCAGCCCAGTCACTGAAGGGACCAGCTCCTCCTGAAAGCCTCATAAACAAGATGAAGAACTTTTTTCAATGGCCTTACCCTAACATAAAAGGCAAAAGGCAAAAAGGATTCCAGGAAAAGGGCAGTTCCCCATCATCACCTGTGCAGGACAGAGGCCTACTCCAAAGGAGAGCTACCTTTACTGGGAATACTGACAACCCCAGAATCATGAGAGATGGTGAAAATGTCCTGGGGGAGAAACATGCACACTGGCATGGAATCAATGTCACCTGCCCCCAAGAGCCACATTTGTCCCCTGTTATGTCTGGAAAACTCAGCCCAAGGCAGTATTCGAGGTCCAGGCAGAGTTTGTCCAAGTGCATCCCTTCAATTTCAAGGCTCCTTGCTCTAAAATAACAAGGATCAACTCCATTCCCCACAGGGATCCAAAGACTCATTCAAGTCTCACCTGTGGGCATCAAGTGGGCCAGTTGTCTCTGGTTGCCCCTTTTTGTGCTGAAGCCATTTTGGTTATTATTCCCTACTTTGTAAAGAGAAACTTCTTATCCACCATTTGCAAGAAGGAATATTTCCTATAATAATTATCCCTGAAGGAAATACTGAATGTCCCCAATAAATGTTCTTACAAGAGTTTTCTTTTCTTTGTATTGTGTTGAATGCATGGTTAGGGGGTAACCCCATTGGTTGTGGTTACAGAAAGAAAAAAGTCAGCTTAACCCTTGCCTGTATTTGCTTCTGCAAGCTGACAAGTTCCCTAGAGCTCTTCTTGAAGGTATGTTACTTGCACCTGAATCCCCTCCCCTCCCTTGTGAAGTTGGAGGAGGTGGCAGTTTCCAACCTCTTAGTTTTGCCTTAATGGCATTGTATGGCTGTCCATACTTTCCCCCTTCATTGATCAAGAAGAGAGAAGTACATTTTCTTAGAATAAAATGACTTAATCATTTTTTAAATAAAATTTGTCACCAATCAGCCTGTCACTGGTGCGTGACCCTTTCCTAGGGGCATTTAGGGCATTACCAAAGTGGATTCAAGCAAGCTAACAGAACATCTGGGAAAAGAGGAGGTGCTGCTTAAGAACCTGTCACATGGGCATGGTAATGTATTTTAGAAGCATACTGTTATCTTGCCATTGAGGTTCCCTTACTGGAAAATCACCTAAGGCAAATGGTCCTTGTCGTCCCTCTTCCTAAATATTTCAATTTGCCTGGTCTGTTGATAGTTTTGTAGATTAAAGGGTTCTCTGCTGTCCCTGCCTACAACTCTCAGTGTTATGAATATCAATTAGGGTAAAATAAAGCTAAGAGTAATGAAATGATATCTTAGGGTGAGTGGGAAAGTAAGAAAAACATGCACAGAGTAAAGAATGACATTGTTGGTGGAAGAGAGGTTTATGCCCCATCATTCCCACATCCTGACCCTGTCATCTTCTTGCATTTCCCAGTGTGAATCTGTCAGTTTCTCTGAAGCTTTTCAGGGTACTGCAGAGCTTATTTTGTACTGGCAGAAGTAAACAAGGGGCTCTTCCTTACAAGAAGACAGCTGATTGGTTGAATACAGACATGTCATCCTTACCTTTAGGGAAGGTGCCATTGGTACATTATTTCTACCCATGCTTATAACAATATGCAAGATATTGCCCTTAGGAGGATGAGAATGCCACCATTGATCTTCCTGGGCTGGATGGAGCCATGATATATCTATCAGATCACTTTGAGCTCCTGATCCCACAGTGAATGCTGAAGTATGCATCAGGTTTACAGATTTTCACTTGCTTACCACAGACCTGTATGGAATGCTTTTTTGTTGTTGTTCAAAACTACACACATACCTACTTTTACAGTAGTTGTCTGGAAGGAAGGTGCAGACTTGAGTCTCAAAATTGAGTTTTGTAGGAAATATTTGAATAGGTTTTCAAGGAAAAATTGTGAATTCTGGTTGGCAAAATCAAAACAAAAAGCTGTCTATCACAGCATCCTTTTAATTACTAGAGTATATTCTTTGTCAGAATTCAAAGCAGTGTTCAAAGCTCAGAGTTGCAGAAGGCATAGAGATTTTGTGGAGTCCCTGGGATAAACAGATAAGGAGTTGGTAGAGGAACTGGAAAATCACTGTGTATGGACTAGTTAATAAACTGGTCTTTGATCCATATTGTCCTACCTTAGGATTCTAACCTTTGGTCCAGTTTAATTATTGACACACTTATAGAATTTATCACCAGAAAAACATCATCTGAGAAAACAAAACCATCCCCCTATCTTTCTAGTTTATGCTCTTAAATTCTGAGGTGTCAAAATTTTTTCCATTTCTCATTCTGTCCACAAAGGTCTTCATTCCCTCCCTCTTCATCATAAAATTGTCTATCAAGTAACCAACATTAATAAAGCTCTACTCCACCTGAACCTCATCCCATACATTTAATCCTCCTTGTCTGGGAAAATCCCATCTCTCTGCTTTTCCCATGGATGCCTTCCTATAAGTGATGGATCACTACTGGATTCAATCTAACAGGCTTACTGTCACCACAGTGAAGTCATAGTTGGTTGCGTACTATGTGGAAATAATTCACTTACTTATTCCCCAAATAATTATGATATACTTACTCTCAATAAACAAAACTCATGAAACTTAGGTAACTATTCCTTAGTCCATTCTCTCATGACACATTTATTTCAACTCTCTACACTTTCTTCAAAGTGGGGTCACCTCTACTTGTTGAGTCAATGTTCTAGACTCTCAGTTCATAGAGGTACTAGAAGCCATCAAATGGAATTTGCATAAATAAACTTTTAAAAAATACTCTATGCATCCCCCCCATTTTATATTTCATCCTGTTATACAGAAAGAAATTTTCTTCCAAGGGCCTAACCTAAAAGGAATTCCTGAAGTATCTATATTGAGGAACAGCTCAACTCCAGTTTATGGACTAAACACATCCCTGCCAGCTATTCTTATTGGCTCCTCCCTCTTGTCATATGGAAATTAATATGTTACTTTTAAAAAGCTTTTTATTACAAAAATGTTTAAAGATATTCAAAAGCAGATAGACCCATATAACCATTTTTATAGCTACCACTCAACTTTTGTAATTATCGATTTGGCATCTGTGAGGGTACCCCATTTTTACACTATGAAGCAAAGTGCATTTAACTATCTCATTATTCATTCCAGATGATAAGCTGTGTATCCTTTTTCAATGTTCTCACAGTCTTTTGATAGCACATTAAGAACATACCTGTCCATGTACAGGTGTGTTAATAAACTGGTCTTTATTTTTTTTTCATTGGTTATGAAAAACAGATTTATGGATTTTGACAATGCATTCTTCTCCTTTATTCAACACTGAGAAGTCAATTGAGCAAATACCTCACTATAACAGTAATCTTATGAATTAACTGTACAATATGTCAATCCCTTAATCACATAGTAACTATCACATGAAACAAGTATAGGCATAAAAAAATTGAACTTCTGGATAAAAACTATTTACAAGAAAACAGTTCTTGTCACTCATTGACAGTGATTGTTTCCATTTAATCCAGCAAACTAAATATATTTATTTCATCTCTTTCATATAACAAAATGCTCAACATCATGAGTCATCAGGGAAATGCAAATCAAAATCATTAGATAACTCTTCACACCTGCTAGGATGGCTATAATGCCTATCAGGAAGTATGTGAGAATATGTGGAGAAATCAGAAAGTTGTATTCATTGCTGGTTGGAATGCAAAATGTAATACTTTTGGAAGATAGTCTGTCATTTCTTCAAGATGACCAACACAATTGACCCACAACCTAGTAATTCTACTCCTATGTATATTCCCAGGAGAAATGATATTATATATCCACATAGTAACTTATGCATGCATATGCTTAGGACTACTCATAATATCCAAAAAGTGAAAAAACACAAATATCCATAAACCAATGAATGAATAGACAAAATGTGGTATGTCCATATAATGGAATTATTCAATAACAAAAGTATTCATACATAGTTCAATGTCGGTTAAATGTAAAAACAAAACTATTGATACATGGTACAACATGGATGGATAGTGATATCTTGATCATATATGAGGCAATTAAATGTCCAAATTAGGGAGATGTATAGAGACAGAACATAGATTAATGGTTGTACAGAGTCAAGGGGAAAACGTGCAAGAAGAGTAATAGATAAATGGTGGGAGACATTGAAATTCTGAAAATATTTAAAAATTGACCCTGGTGATAGATGCACAACTCTAATGATCATACTAAAAATCATTGTATTACATACTTTACATTGGTGAATTTTATGGTATGTGAACTATATTTCAATAAAATTTTTAAAACAGTAAAGGATCTTTAAAGATTGTTTCCAGATGACAAAAAAGGGATAGGAAGCCAGGTATGGTTGTGCACCCTATAATCCCTGCAATTTGGGAGGTTGAGGCAGGAGGATTACAGGTTCAAGACCAGCTTGAGAAATTCCAACATGGCGGCGGGCACAGAGAGATCAAGTCTCTGACCTCTTCAGCTGTGTGGGCATAGGGAGTCCTAAACAATCTAAATTCTGTTTGCTCAGGATCACTAGTCAATGCTGAGCTGACATGGATCTGGGGCGAGCAGTCTGGACCTCTCAGAACACACACTGAGCCCGGATCGACTGAATTCAAGCTCCCGTTCGCCTGCTTCCCACAGACAAACAGCTGTGACTCAGCACTAATCCATCCAGCTGAAAGAACGGTCAGCCCTTCTGATCCTATGGAGGCAAATCCCAACAGAGCCTTCATAGGTAGTGGCCACAGTTTTGAAACAGGGCTTGGGAGAGAAAGTAAGGACCCACCCGTTGCATTGGTCACCTGGCAAAGGGAAAGGAACTGTTGCCATTTGCAAGAGATACCGCCATGGCAGAGAACTGACTTCACCAGACTGTGGCGGAGGAGATAACTTCATTGAAACCTGCGGCTACATGTGTGTAATTCACTAGCCTTCCCTCTCCACACATCGGGGAAAACTTAAGGGTCCCTCCCAGCTCTCCAGTGAGCACGATAGCCAGACCAAGGGAATCAGATGTGGTGCGGGACCCACATCGCGGAACTCCTGGCTACAGCTCCCACCAGTGCTGACAACTGAGCTCTCTTGCACCAGCTACCGGGGGCTGGAGTGCAAGTGAAATTCGCTGAGGATTCTCAGCCCCAAGCTCTACAAACTTAGGGTCTGAGGGAATGGCAAACATGGAGATTGTGCCCAGTCATTCATGACAACAGGGCTCCCGGGAGCAGCAGACCTGGCGTGTCGCCAGTATTGTGGTGAGCAGCACCGGTGAGAGGGGCCTGGCTAGAGGAAAATTGGGGAAGTGACTAGACACAAGAGGAGGCCCTAGGCACTCAGGATTGGAGACTCGCCCAGGCTGGGAGGAGGAGCTGCTTCACAGTGATTGGTTCCCACGTATTGACAGGAGAAGCTTGGCCTTGTGGGCACAGGGCCACCTACTGGAACAAAAGTTAATCAAACTCTAAGACTGCATTTATTAGTTTTTTTTTCCCTCTTTTTTTTGATTTGGGTTTTTTCTTTCATTTTCATTTTCATTCTTGTTGTTTTTTTAATTTTTTTTCATTTTTTTAAAACTTTTCTTCTAACTTTAATTTTTATTTTTTTAATTATTATTTTTTTAAAAAAAATTTTCTTCTTTTTTTATTTCCTATTTTTTTCTTCTTTTGTCTTTTCAGTTATTTTCAATTTACTTATTCCCGCTTCCTTGAATTCTACCTGCTTACTCTCATTCTCTTTAGTGACTTCTTCCCTTCCCTTCTAATACCTTTCCTCCCAAGCATCAAATAAATTTATAGGAGTAAACAGTAACTCAGCAGTAAAACAGAACAAGAAGTAACATGAGCAGCTTCAAAAAGCAAGGAAGAAAAGGAGTACAAACAATGCAGGACAGCCTAAATATTCAGGAGGACCTACAGTCATCAGAAAAATGGTCATATAAAGAATTCAAGGAACACCGTAGACAGATGGAATGGAATCTTAAAGAGGATATGAGACAGCAAATTCAAGCAGCAAAAGAGCACATTGAGAATGAATTACATAAACAGATAAAAGAAGAAGTTAGGCATCTTTATCAGGAGATAGAGATTATAAAACATAGTCAAATAATAATTCTAGAAATGAAGGAAATGATACACCAAATTAAAAACTCAATTGAGAGTATCACTAACTGAGTGGAGGAAGTAGAAGCCAGAACGTCAGATGATGAAGACAAAATATATCATCTTGAAAAGAGTCTAGCCAACTCAGAAACACTGGTAAAAAATCACGAGAAAAACATCCAAGAGTTATGGGATAACATAAAAAAACCAAACTTACGAGTCATCGGGATAGAAGAAGGTACAGAGATTCAAACCAAGGGAATGAGTAACCTGCTGAATGAAATAATTACAGAAAACTTTCCAGAAATAAAAAAAGAAACAGATATACAAATTAAAGATGCATACAGGACACCGAGCACACAAAATCACAGTAGACCAACACCAAGACACATTGTTATGAAGATATCCAATATACAGAACAAAGAGAAAATATTAAAAGCTACAAGAGAAATGAGGCAGATTACATTCAGAGGTAAACCAATAAGGTTAACAACGGATTTTTCATCACAGACGCTGAAAGCAAGAAGGTCATGGAACAATGTTTTTCAAACACTGAAAGACAATGGATGACAACCAAGAATTCTGTATCCAGCAAAATTATGCTTCAGGTATGACAACGAAATAGAAATCTTTCATGATAAACAAAAGTTAAAAGAATTTGCAGCCAGAAAACCAGCATTGCAAAGCATTTTGAGCAAAAAACTACACGAGGAAGAAATGAAAAACAATAA
This sequence comes from Ictidomys tridecemlineatus, assembly GCF_052094955.1. Lineage (NCBI taxonomy): Eukaryota > Metazoa > Chordata > Mammalia > Rodentia > Sciuridae > Ictidomys > Ictidomys tridecemlineatus. The sequence goes on along the minus strand of NC_135480.1, from coordinate 129,771,110 downwards.
CCAATCCATCAGTGGGAAGTGCCTCAGTAAAGATGGAGGGCGGGGAAAAGCTAATCATGGAGAAACAAACTAAATTGTTTTTTTAAAAAAAAAAGATAAATAATCAAACATGGCTGGAAGTACAAACCAAATATCAATAGTAACTCTAAATGTTAATGGCTTAAACTCTCCAATAAAGCGACATAGGCTGGTATCATGGATTAAAAAAAACAAATCCATCAATATGCTGCCTCCAGGAGACACATCTGATTGGAAAAGACATACACAGGCTGAAGATGAAATGATGGGAAAAAATATACCACGCACATGGTTCTCGTAAGCAAGCAGGGGGTGGCCATCCTCATATTGAATAAAATCGACTTCAAGACTAATTTAATCAAAAGGGATAAGGAAGGACATTATATACTGTTAAAAGGAACTATTCACCAACAAGACATAACAATTATCAATATTTATGCACCAAATAATGGTGCTACGACATTCATAAAACAAATTCTCCTCAAGTTCAAGAATCAAATGGACCACAACAGAATAATTATGGGTGACTTGAACACACCTCTCTCACCATTGAACAGATCTTCCAAACAAAAGTTGAATAAAGAAACTCTAGAACTCAATGCCACAATCAATAACCTAGACTTAACTGACATATATAGAATATATCAACCATCATCAAATGGATATACTTCTTTCTCAGCAGCACATGGATCCTTCTCAAAAAGAGACCATATATTATGCCATAGGGCAACCCTCAGTAAATATAAAGGGGTGGAGATAATACCATGCATTTTATCTGATCATAATGGAATGAAACTGGAAATCAATGATAAAAGAAGGAAGGAAAAATCCTACATCACATGGAAAATGAACAATATGTTACTAAATAATCAATGGGTTATAGAAGACATAAAGGAGGAAATAAAAAAATTCTTAGAGATAAATGAAAATACAGACACAACATATCGGAATCTATGGGACACAATGAAAGCAGTTTTAAGAGGGAAATTCATCGCCTCGAGGTCATTCCTCAAAAAAAGAAAAAACCAACAAATAAATGAGCTCACACTTCATCTCAAAGGAAGAGCAAAACAACAGCAAATGTAGCAGGAGGCAAGAAATAATTAAAATCAGAGCAGAAATCACTGAAATTGAAACAAAAGAAACTATTGAAAAAATTAACAGAACTAAAAGTCCAAGTCCAAATTCTTCTTTGAGTCTCAGGCAAACTCTGAGCTATGAACCCCTACAAAAATAAAAAATAAAAAAACAAGTTAAGTATGTCAACATAAAATAGCACAGGGTAAACATCCCCATTCCAAATAGAGAAATAGGAGAATACCAAGGATGAAAGCTAGCTGAGAACATGTTAAATCCTGTAACTATGTCCAGCATCTCAGGCACCTGTTGGTATTTCATGTAAGCTTCATAAGACTTGAGCATACTGACTTTATGGCCTTGCTGGATGAAACCCACTTGGTCACACTCTTGGGCTGGCTCCACTGAAGCTTTCCTCAGCAGATATTCCTGGTATCTTGGTATCTCTAAATTATTGAGGTCTTCATTGCAGCTTCATTTTCACTCTTATAGCTTCATATAACATCTTCTCAGGAACTATCTGAATGAGTTCCATTCTAGCCACACTTTTCCTGGCCTCCAAGGCCTTCATTTGAAATCTTGGTGGAACCCACAACTCTTGCATTCTTTATGCCTGCAAAGCCAGCAACACCATATGGATGATGCCAAGATTCACTGCCAGACCAAGCAGTGGTTAGGCCCCCTTGAGCCCAGATATAACAGCTTGGAGTGACTGGATAGTTGAACAAGGTGAAATGAATCCTGAGGAATAAACAAGGGCACCTAGGTGCTCTCTTGTCAAATGAAATATTCATACTTTTATGCCTTTGACCATGGAAGAAGTAGTGTCTCACTGATAGGGTATCAACCTGAGACCCATCAAGACATCTTTCCTGTTGTTACAGTGCAAAATATTTGACTTATGTTTAAAATCCCTTTAGCAAACTTATCCAACAACTTCTGCTTCCCTCTCTCTTTCTTGGAAAGAACTTTACATATTTTTTCCTTTTCTGGTCAAACTGCAAGGTTTTCAAAAAAATCTTTCTGCTCTGATTTCCCTCCCAATTCTCTCCTTAAATCTGTCTAAAACCATCTAGCATTACCCTTGCCACAGCCTGAATGTTGTGCTGCCTTCACATTTTATCTGCCAGATAAACTAGTTCATTACCTTTAAACATGGCCTCACACAAAATACCAGTGCACAGACCAAATGTAGACAAGTTCTTTGCCCAAATATATTAATGGTGTCTAGTTTAATTATTAATAGAGTCCTCATTTCCATCAGACACCTCATGAGCACAATCTTTACTGATTGCATTCTTATCAGCATTCTGGCCTTCTGAATTCCCACCAAACTCTCCCATTAAACTCTGTTACACTACTCTAAACCTTTTCTGACATCATGATCAGATATAACTAAAGCAATGGCCCTACTCCCAGTACCAATTTTCTATTAGTCAGCTTTCTATCCCTGTGACAAAACCCCTGAGAAAATCAACTTAAAGGAGGAAAGATTTATTTTGTTTGTTTCAGAGTTTCAATTCATGGTCCTTTGACTCTGTTGTTTCTGGGCCAGTAGTGAGGCAGAAACATCATGGCAAGAGAGTGTGTTAAAGCAAAGCTGCTAACCTCAGTAGCAGAAAGCAAAGAGAGAAAGCCAGAAAAGTCCAGGAACAAAATATAGTCTTCAAAGGAATGACTCAGTGACCAATTTCTTCTAACTAGGTTCCACTTCCTAAAGTTTCCACCAGCTTCCAATATGTCACTAGGTGGGGACTAAGCCTGAAATACATGAGCCTGTGGGGGACATTTCAGATCCAAACTAAAACTGCCATACTGCAGAAACAAATAATTTGCAAGATTTAGTCATTCAGCACTCAAAATTAAAAGAACCAATTTGCTCTTTGACTCCAAATATTTCATTCATCAGACAGTCTTCCCAAGTCTATGTTCTAGTCTCCATCTCTCCTGGCCATTATTATAGCAGCACTGAAGTCCATGATATCTTGTAGCTTAATGTTCCAGAAAGATTAATCCCATGCTATTACCTCTGAGCCCATAGTAATCTAGGATTTATAGGATTGAAGGAACCTTAGTGAAAATCAAGAGAAACAACTCAGCACAACTGCAGACATAATAATTTGCTATTAAATGTCCCCCAAGGGTTATGTTCTAAAGGCTTGGTTGTTAGTTTGTGGAACTACTGGGAGATGGCAAAGCCTTTAGGAGGTGGGGCTTAATAGAAGGAAATTAAGTCATTGGGATACTTTTGAAGGTGATATTGGGGACCTGCTCCCTTCCTCTCCCTTCTTTTCTTTCCAGCCACCATGAGGTGAGCATCTTCATGCACTTCCCACCATGTTATTTTGCCTTGCCAAAGGCCCAAAGTGGAATTATCAGACAACCATGGACTAAAATCATGAGCCAAAATAAATATTTCCTCCTTATAAATTGATAATTACAGGTATATTCTCACAGTGATTTTTAAAAAAATTGACTAACTTGCAACCCTCTGAACTTCAGGACTACAGGATCAAGTATCTAGGAAAGATAGAAATGATTCACCAGGAAGTTTCCATCAGAGGATCCCAACAAAGCTTCAGGTAAGAAGGGGCATCGCAAAGACTCTTGTGCATATCCTGAGGAAGTGCCCAGTATATAATGCATCAATGGTCTCAGAATGTTTTCTAGTGAAGGGTTTGAGGCTGTCTGAGTCAAAAAGTGACTGGGTACATAACTCAAGAGATGACTCAAAATGAATTACCATGTTTCTCAAGGAGGAACTTAGATTAGGATTAAATACATATCCTTCTCACATTTATGCAGGATTTCTGGCAGATAACCGTGGACAGGATCCCAACAGCTATGTGTCTTTAATGACTTCCTGAGGACAATAATTGCCTTCTCTGAAAAAAGAAATTTGACACCCCTGTTGGGTAGGATCTATTACCATATTACCATTCTGGAACTTTCCTTCATTACAAAACATAACAGACGTTAAAAGCCAAAATTCTAAGGTTTCCAGTGAGTCAGAGATGGAGTTGTCCCCTAAAGGTTTTTGAATCTATAAAATTCCATTATGTTGAGAGAAGCTAAAACATGGCCTCTTCCTTAACTGACTTTTCTTCATCTTATAACCATAATTTGGGGGTGGGGAAACAAAACCCCTTAGGCAAAACACTAAAGATTTTCATAGAGACAAGAAGGTGCAAAAACATTAGTTCCCTGTCTGGATCATCCCTCTGCCATCACATCTTTGGGCAAGGGAGGACTGAGACAGTTGTCATCTGATACAGATCATTAGCTTACAGAAAACTTCCAGACAATTGAGGATGTCACAGACTCTTTTTGCCCTGCATACATAGCATCATAAACAAATTAAGAAAGAAAAAGACTGTACTAGCCAATAGCTAGAGCTTAAAGCAGCCAAGAAGGCTAGAATGAGAAATATATGAATCAAAGGGTGAAATTAGAATATAAGTGCTTATGTTCCATAGAATATAAGTGCTTCAGAAAAAAAGAATGACGGGGAAGAATTCAAAACATTTTTCAACATACAACATATCCAGGCAGATATTCAAGGCCTTTGGGCTCTATATCTCTTCAATCACAAGATAGTAGTATCCTGACAACCAGGAAGTTGGGAAGCTCCCAAATGACAAATATGTATGTCAGTAATGTAGAAAAATACCTTGACCACTGAACATGCTCCACCAAGAATATCCATTCTTGAAGATCTTATATTATCAGACCTTAAATAAAAGCTATCTAGTGAATTAAAATTTAAACTGGAAACTTGAGTCACATAACTAGGCTCTCCCAGCAACTCGTCCCTTCCTTCAGACAGCTTGACTTCTGATTCCTCACTGACTCACTTCCACATCATCTCCAGTGGGGAACTGACAGCTTTCCAGAAACTGAATGTCAACCTGGATGACTCAGGGATTAACACACTGCAAAGCAGGCACCCAGGGTCCCTAAGCAAGTCTTATGCAAGTGCCAGGATAAGCTTCTGACCAGCTGAGAGTAGAGTGAGCCCTCCAGGATGCAAAAGAGTAAAATACAGAGGTGAGAACTCAGGGTTACAGTCATCCAGAGCCGTAAGGAAGAATAATCCTGCAGAGAACAGAAAAGAGAAAGAGGATTCGAAGTCCTTGTCACAGAATTAAACATTTTTCTCCTGAAAGTTTTAGACATGCATTGGGGCAGGAAAGATGGTGGACTGACATGGACATCATTACCCTAGATACACATATGACTGCACATATGGTGTGATGCTACATCCACTACATTAGTACAACCAGAGAAATGAAAACTTGTGTTGCAATAGGGTACAATGAATCAAAATGCATTCTGCTGTCATATATATCTAATTAAAATAAATAAATAAATTTTCCAAAGAAAGAAAGTAAAACGCATCTAGCTATGACTTCCAAAAAAAAAAAAAAAAAGACACAGTAGGTTTTTTGTTTTGTTTGTTGGTTGGTTGGTTGGTTTACTCTGGCTGTTGTTGTTTTCCAGCAGGTCAAAAACAGGACAAGATAGTGCCCTAAAAAACATAAGTTCATCCAGCCATAAGTTTGTGCATTCCTAAGATTGAGTTGGAAGTAGAGCATTAATTATGAGCTATCAGCCTCCTGAAGCCCATGAGCTCAAGGTACTCTTTGAGAAGATCCTGAAACAGAAACTGGCACATAGGAATGTGAGGTCTTGGAGTTGAGCCAGCAGAAGGAGGAACTGCACAATCCTAGGCAAAGCCTAAGTAGGGACAACCTTTCAACTATGGGACTGATTCTGACCCACAGCAAGTGAAGGAAGAGGAAGGGTCAAGTCCCTGCTCCTGCAACCAAGAAATTGTCTGTCCTGGCTCAAGTTGTCTTACAAATGTTAGGTGGATGAGAGACAGTGTCAGACTCCCAGAGAATATGTCAGGTATTACTTCAGAGTCATCAGTCATCGAGTTTCCCTACACTCCATGGAGCCTGTGTCCCATTCAAGCTTCCCCTGTATTCACATATGCCAGGAGCCCCTAAATGTTCTCCCACTTGCTGAAGACACTGGGTTCTGAGATTTGACTATTGTATGCAAACAGAACATATTACTCCTGTACTTACAAGAAGTAGAAATTTCCCCCAAGGGGATAATCTAGTTCTTGAGATAAAAGCCTCCAAGTGTTCATAATACATGCTCTGATGAAAATAATTTCTCTTTAAGAAACCCTTTTTTGACATTGCCAGTAAATATTATTTCTAATATATGGTAGTATTCCCTGTGTTCTGCACTGGGGTAAGAATTTTATGTATCCAGAACTGTTTCCTAAAAAGACAAGAATTTTGGTATTTGTTTTGTTTTGTTTTGTTTTTTAACTCTGACTGCTATTTGCATTCTAAAAGATGATTTTTTTTAAAAAAATTCTAAAAGATGATCAGTCCATTGTAGGGATCCTGACAATGCCCTTCTTGTTTACCCTAGGTCTTTAACACTTCTCAGAATTAAAAAGCTCTATTTTTTCATTAAATAAAAAGTTTAAAATTTACCAGGCCTTTTCAATGTGGGGAAACCCTTAAAATTCAGACCTTGGCTCAAACCATCTTTTCACCTGCTCCCTCACTATCCTAAATATCAGCTGCAGGATGGGTCAGTTACTCTCTCATAATAGAGCCATAAATTGCCCTTGCTTCCTCATAACAAAGTTTGGGAATTGGAAGCAAGGTATTGGTTAGGTCCTGAGGTCAGTAGCAGGGACAAATCTTCCTCCTAGATCTCTTGGTAAGAAATAAATTTCACCTGCTTCTAGAGGCCATCCCTTCTCTGCCTCAGAAAGGTTAATGAAATAGACTATATTCTTTGCCTCTAACAAAAATGGAAAACAGGTGAAGGTCAGCCTATCCCCTTTCTCTGTCCTTTCTTGAACAATGGGAAGGACAGAACTTGCAGCTCTGAAGGAGGCCAGAGATATGAATATTTTCCTGAAGACAGTGGCTTACATTCATAAAATGCCCTCAAATCATAAATGGTGTTATACTGAATTACCTGGCCAAAATGTAACATAAATATTAACAATATTTGCAATGAAGAATATAAACAAAAAGTAAAGAGGAAATATAGGCATTTAAGATAATCTCTTAAATATATTGCAGTTACAAAGCAAGTAGAAAAATAAAATTACAGACTAATTAGAAAATAATTACAAGAGAGCATCACATGTAATGCTTTCTGGTAAATGGCAAAGATTATAATCAGGAAGTAAATCATTTGTTTAAACTTGTTACAAAAGGAGAAAATTGCTAGGAGCCACTGCAAAAGTATTACATTCATATGGAAATTGGGCTCCTACTGTTCACCTAGGCCCATTTGGGGACTCAAGTTACAAGACTCCCAGAGAGTTCCCATTGGTTGGGGAAGGATGGTAGGAGGGTGTTCCGGGGGAAGTGGAGCCCCCCGTGTCCGGTAGGGACACACGTGTGTGTGGACCGGCTTGTTAGGGGGACGCACACGGCCTCTCACAAAATAAAACTTTGTTTCAGTTCCATCTGGCTTGTGTTTTTGTGCTCAGCCGGGTTGCAGGATCGCAAGCCGGCGTGCACTGACAGCGACCCGCGAAAGCGCCCAGCAGGAAGGCGGCAGGTGAAAACAGCAGCGGGCAGGAGCGGCTCACGCGGCCCCCGCCGTCCAGCCTGCAGCATTTTGGTGGCCCGTACGGGGAACGCCCAAAATTTATAGGTGAGTGATATCACTCGCCCCTAAGGAAAGGCGACAGAATGGGTATTTTTGTTTTGATTTATTCTGCTTTTATTTCAGGCTCTCTAGCCTTACAATTTTTTCAGGCGAATTGGGAAAAATGGTTGGCTCAAGGTTTTAAGTTATTCGGCCCTGAGAAAGAAAAAATTGATATAATCATTTTTCTCCTCTCCGTTTCTGTTTCATTCTGTTTTGGCTTTCTTCTATCCTACCTTATTGGGTTACGTTACCTTTATAGTAGATTAGAATCTAGTAAAAAACAAACCGAAAGACTGTTAAGTAAATTGTTAGAGGTCCAGGCTATGGCAGAAAACTTATTAGGTCAAGCAAAACAAAAGGTCCCTCAAGCTAGTCAGACAGAAGAAAATTTGAAGAAGGCAAGCTTAGGGAAAAAACGGCCCTCAGATAGGAGGCTAGTACTAACTCCGTTCCATCACCAGAGGGCGTAATTCAACCACAGCTTCACCTGTAGCTGAGCAGCCCTCAGTTTCCATAGGTGATGAACGGAATCCTGAGGCAGGACCCCAAAAGTTAGCATGCCCTGTAGTTGAGCAGGGAGAAGAAAGGGAACGAGTTTACCATGCCTTAGATTTCAAAATAGTAAAGCAATTAAAGGAAGCTGTACAAACCTACGGGCCTGCGGCTCCCTTTACAGTTAGAATGGTCGAATCTATTACCAGCTGGGACTTAACACCAGAAGATTGGGCTAGCGTGTGTCACTCTGTGCTAAATGGAGGACAATATTTATTATGGAAAATTGCCAATGAGGAATTTTGCAGGGAGACAGCTAGGCGAAATGCAGCAGCAGGTTACCCTGAAAGAGATACACAAATGCTATTAGGAAAAGGACCTTATGAGGGTCAGAGGCAACAGATTAGATATGATCCTGGCGTATACGCTCAGATCACTATAAATGCAATTAAGGCATGGAAAACTTTGAAGGGACAAGGGGATTTACAAGGTCAACTATCTAAGATAATACAAGGAGTTAATGAGCCCTACGCTGACTTTGTAGCTAGACTTATTGAAACAGCCTCTAAGACATTTGAAAATACAGAACAGGCAATGCCATTTATAAAACAACTGGCTTATGACCAAGCAAATCGTTGCTGCAAAGAGGTCATTAGACTGTGGAAACATGAAGATTTAAACACATATATTGAATTATGTAGCGACATTGATGAACAAGGACAAGTCATGGCAGCTGAAGTAAGACAGGCTTTAGATACCAAGCCAAAAACATGCTATAATTGCAATCAGAAAGGACATTTTAAAAGAAATTGCCCCATAGGAGGAGGGTTTAACAAAGCTAGGTATCAAAGGAATAGAATCCCGGGTATTTGCCCACGATGCCATAGAGGGAGACATTGGGCTAATGAATGCCGTTCTCAAACCACCATAGAGGGTATTCCGTTATCAAAAAATGGACAAAGACCAAGTGTCTACCCACAATATCGTGGAGAAAGGTATCAGGCCCCGTTGCCAAAAAACGAATTGGAGGGCCCAATGCCCCGGGGCCCAAAGCCACAAATATACCTACCAGGCACGGTCCCTAGCCACATTGCCATTGCTTAATTAAACAGAAGGGGGCAGATGCTAGGAGCCACTGCAAAAGTATTACATTCATATGGAAATTGGGCTCCTACTGTTCACCTAGGCCCATTTGGGGACTCAAGTTACAAGACTCCCGGAGAGTTCCCATTGGTTGGGGAAGGATGGTAGGAGGGTGTTCCGGGGGAAGTGGAGCCCCCCGTGTCTGGTAGGGACACACGTGTGTGTGGACCGGCTTGTTAGGGGGACGCACACGGCCTCTCACAAAATAAAACTTTGTTTCAGTTCCATCTAGCTTGTGTTTTTGTGCTCAGCCGGGTTGCAGGATCGCAAGCCGGCGTGCACTGACAGCGACCCGCGAAAGCGCCCAGCAGGAAGGCGGCAGGTGAAAACAGCAGCGGGCAGGAGCGGAGCCAAGGCTCACGCGGCCCCCGCCGTCCAGCCTGCAGCAGAAAATCTAATAAATTAAGTCCTTAAATGCATGGAGTAAAGTGCAACAAAACAGAAACAGAAAGAATTACTAAGTTTAAGAATGAATGACAAGAAAAGAAAAGAAAAACACCTTAAGTAAGTTCAATAACCAATTCTTTAAGAGAAAATGTTGAGAGTCTCTAATCAGCAGGGGAAATTAGATGCTAATTCATTAAATATCAATTCTAGTTTTATATTTTATTTTTTTACTTTCTGTTTTATTATATTTGCATAAGTCCCCCTATTTAATTCTCCCTACCTTTCAGGTAATTCTTCATCCTAATATGTAATTCTCACTTATTAATATTTTTATTTTCATTTTTAAGAGCATAATCTATGCTTTTTAATTTTTATTGTAAACATAAAGCAAGGGTCTACAATCACATCTGGGCAAGATTTTTAATTAAATTTTATTTTGAGATATAGATTCCTTTACCCCAATTTCCCCAATGGTACATCTTATAAATCTACAGATCAAGCCCATAGCCAGAACATGGAGGTTTATTTCATCAAGATGCAGACTGTCATCCAGGTGTGGTGGCACATGCTTGTAATTCCAGCAGCTTGGGAGGCTGAGACAAGAGGATCCAATGAACAGATCAAAGTCAGCCTCAGCAACTGCAAGGCACTAAGCAACTCAATAAGACCCTGTCTCTAAATAAAATACAAAAAAAAATAGGGCTGGGGATGTGGCTCAGTGGTTGAGTGACCCTGAATTCAATCCCTGGTACCCCCCTCACCCAATAAAGATGCAGAATGTTTTCAATATCACGAGGATTCATCATGCTGAACTTTTAGAACCGCTCTCATCTCACTTCAACCCCACCTCCTCTTTAAGCCAAACTCCTTTCCAGAATGGCTGTATCATTTTACATTACCACTACCAATGTATGTGAGACTGAGTCTCTCTGTAACCTCACCAGCATTTAGTGGTGGTATCACTATGTTTTATTTTAGACATTCTGGTAGGTGTGTATGGTATCACACTGGGTTTCAACTTCCATTTCCTATTGCCTTCTGATGTCAAACAATGTCTCCTGCTTGAAATCATGTTTCATCTTCCTGCAGTTCCTACCTCCTCCTAGTAGTCTATTAAAATTATTAATCCATCCTATGGAGTAATCCACTGATAAGATTAGAGCCTTCATGATCTAATCACTTCCCCAAAGCCCTACCTCTTGAAATTACTGCACTGGGGACCATGTTTTCAACACATGAGTTGTTGGGGAACATTCTAGAGACAAACCATAATAAAAATCAAAACTGAAAGAAAATCAAGAGAAAAATAGTAATCATATTAAAAGGAAATAAAATAATAAGTTAAATCTCATGCAAAGGAAACTCTCCTTATTCCAAGCATACAGAGGCAGTTCATAGCCTCCTTATCTCAGCTGTTTGTGGCTAATTAACTGCTTGATTGTCTTACATATGAAAACTTTGCTCCCCAGCTCTGGGGAGACACAACACTTGAAGGACAGGCTTGGCTGGTTGGTCTTCTGTGTATTAACAGAATTTGTCTGCTCTAAGGAACACTGCCTGTCCAGGTCAGTTTAGGATAAATGACTTCCATAGGTTATCCTCATCCCTTTTCAGATCTGAGGAAGAGACTGTTGTAGGGACAGACAAGGCAAGTCACCAAAGATAGCAAGAAATGGTTTTATTTGGCTGCATAGGCTCAGAAGGCACAACTTCTACTGCAATCAATAAATCCCCTGAACCCTGAAGTTCAGGTATTTTCAGAATTTTATACCCAGGATGTAAGGGAGGGGCTCAGAAGTTCACCCTCACCATCATCTCTGCCCCTTCCCTTGGGTGTTACCTAGATAAAGCAGTAAGTGCCCCATCCACAGTGGGAAATCCAGAGGAGAAAACAAGGCATGCATAAGGGCTCAGTGGTAGAGTGCTTATCTAGCATGCATGAAGCCCTGAGTTCCACCCCAGCTCCAAGAAAAAAACAGGCATTAGCATGATAAAAGAGAAAAAAGAGAAATGTGAAGGATTATTTACAACCAGAAGCACTAAAAATCTCATGGATAGGACTGTGCAGCTCACAGTGGTCTGGAACACTGAACAGGGCCTGATTGACTGGACACTCTGCTTCCTACAGTCTGTAGAAGTTCACATAAAAGCAGTTTTTTTTCCCTTTCACTATTCCGGGCAAGTTAACCCTTCAAAGACAACACCTGGGAAGGGGAGAGCTTCTTCTTTCCTTTCTTTCCTCCCCCTGCTAGCTGATACCATGGAGCCCAGTTGGTAACTTCTCTTATCTTAAAAATGGAGACATCTCTATGAAGCCCCAGCTCAAGGCCAGAGGCCTTGTTTACACATTTCTACAAACTACTATACTGGATACATATTTGTTGAAAACTAGCAAGGGGGGTGCTGATTTCTTCCCGGCCAGTGGCCAAGAAAGACAGGGCAACAGGAAAATAGGAAGTTTATGTCAGGTGGATGGAGGTGGCTGAGGAACAAAGCACCAAGCAATCCACATGCAAAAGAAACACCAATCAAGTACTGAGGGACTGCCTATCAATCAGTGGGATCTCCTGGACAAACCTGAATCTAAGCCAGCTTCCCCAACCAACTCCAGTAGAACAAGAGACTCTAAAAATCCCTTTTTCTGTCCCAAGCCTTTCCCTCCTGCCCTAAGCCCAATAAAAATTCCATTCTGGTTGCCACCTGCGCTTCTCCTTAGACCCACCCTGTTACTCTGAGTGAGGGTCCTGCCTGGGAGTGAAATCTCAATCAAGCCTCACTCAGAAGCATTTTAAAATCTGCCTCCTTTTGGTTGCCACTGCATGACCTTACAGTTTATCTACATTGAACTCTTTTGCAGAGACTGTTTTGCTGATAGTCCTAAAATCAGCCATGGTAACTGGAGAAGCCCACTTAAGACTTTTCTGGGGAGAAAGGGGTGCCACTACAAGACAAGAGCCTAAATTTGAACTTTTGGGATCTCAGGGAATAACAAACTGCTCTGAGAGTGTCTGATCACAGGAATAGGTTACTAAATAATATTGTGACATGAGAAATATTAAATTAAGCTGAGTTTTATGAAGGTATATTTAGAAATGAACTTAATTTAATGTTGTTAACCAAAAGATAGCAACAGTTCTCATACTATGCTTTTCAGTATACCTTTCAAAAAGACAAGTATTCTACTGATGGGTCCTATACAAATAATTACATTGGGAGAGAGTCAGAGAAAAAGACTTAGGGCTTTAAAACTTGCAATAGTGAGAAATGATTCCTGCATGCTAGCACTTTGTCACTCAAGGTATGGTTTGAAGACCAGTAGCATCAGTATCTTCTGGAAGCCTGTTAGAAACACAGATTCTCATGCTCCACCTAGACCTATGGAATTAGAATCCATATTTTAACAAGATCTAAGAGATTTGCTTGGTTTAAGTTGGGGATGCACTGGCTTGACAGATTCAACAGGATTTCCAAGGGAAAAGATATTAGGAAAAGTCTTACCTAATTTCTTCATTTTTCAAATTTTAAAACTTGACAAAGTTTCATAGCTAAGATGGACAATTAATGTCAGAGTTAAATCTAGATCCAACAGCAATGCCAGAAAAATGGCCTACTCTATCAACCAAAAATTTCCAAATACCTAACTCAATTTTGAAAACTGTTCAGTTAGCCTCTTTCTTAACCCCTTCCCATCTAACTTCACATTAGTGCTAGATTTGATATTTTTAAAACTATCTTATAAATAAATCACCTGTCAGGGAATAAACCTATAAATAGGACAGACATACTGAATGCCCAGGTTATGTATCTAAAAGATCTTCTCTTCCAATCATTATTGATGTAATCAAAGCCACAGTGAGAGATTGCTGAAAATTATTGAACATGCTTTAATTACATTGATAATTTTGTGAACATAGTGAGAGAATATTAGAGAAGGAAAAAGTCAGGACAAGGGCCAGTGGGAGGGTCTAGCAGGAGTGGATGGAGCTGCTGGGGCCTGCCTGTCTGACATAACTGGCTTAACATTTATATTTCATCGCATCGCCTGACTAATAACACCATGTAGTGAAATAAGCACCCATTCTGGAGGTAACTGTTATGTTGTGGAATATAAACAAGCCCCATTCTGCAGTATGTTTACCACAGTGCATATTTATGAGTTGGGTTTAATTAAAAGTCAGGAACACTAAACCTATTTTTTAACTAGATGCCTATTATGTAGTGTCAAAGGCTTGGTTTTAATCACGCATTTTATATCATCGTGACCTAGATCACTGCCTGTGACATATGAGATAGTGTGTTGTCTTTCCAGAGAAGATGTAGCAGGGCTTGATGGATGCTTTCTCTTTCCTAACCTTATTACTACCAGATTCCCAGCCATCTAATAAAATGCTATGATAGAGAGTGGCAAGGTGCTATAAATCATAATATTCCAGCTGCTTCGAGCTGATTATAGAAATGCTGACTATATATCTCACAAACAGAAAGTAAACAGAGTAAGTTGCATCTTCTTCCCAGGATCAAGGCACTCTGTTCCCTGTTTCTCCCTCCCTGAGTGTAACAAAGTTCTCTTTAAAATGTGAAAAAAACACCAGTTAGTGAAAAACTGGGTTGCCCTCTGTACTGACATGATTTATCTAATACGAAGTTGACAGACACTAGCTTCAGTATTGTTATACACAATCCAGTCATCATTCCTCTGATTGGAAGAGCTGTCATCTTCTGCACATCACAGACACATCTGCAATTTAAAAGCTTAATTTTGGAGTTTTATTCACCATTGTTTTTGCCCTGTCAGAAAAAAGAAGACTCTTAAGGTCTCCTTAAAGTTAAGGTGGAAGCTGTGGAAGAGTGAGAGCTCTGGGGTCCTTCAGGCAGTGAGGCAGGAAAACTTGGGGACCTCCTTGGTTCTACCATCTGTTTCAATGACTCAGTGCTCAGCAATCATTCCATGAGGACATTCTGCAGGCTAAGTACCATGCTAGCTGATGAGTTTGAACTGTAGAGTAGACATGGCCTTCCCTGCATGTTAGAAAAAAATGCCAAGAGCAATGAGAACACATAAGAGGAAGTCCTAGTCCAGTTTGGGCAAGGTTCTGGTGGCCAAGAGAAGTCTTCTTGGAAGATAGGAAATCAAGGTAATCAGAGAAGAGGAAAAGGAATCTGTGTTCCTGAAAGAGCAGAGCATGTGCAAAATTCAGAGCTGTAAAATGAGTATGATCCAAGTTTGGCATAGCTGAGACCAAGAGGTACAGGGAGTGAAGAGAGAAAGTAATTTAGAAGCAATGAAGGCTAAGCCATGAAAGGACCTGTGTGCCTTATACATAAGTTTAAACTATTATAAGGGGAATGGGAAACCATTAAACACATTTCAGGAGAACAAGGACATGGTGAGTTTTGCATTTTACAATAATCACTCTTAATAGTGGGAAACACATGAGGGAAGGGAGCCAAGGAGCATTAGGTCAGGGCAACTAGTCAGAATGCATCAGGAGTAAGCTAGACCTGTGAGAAGGGAGAAGAATCTGGAAGTACTTAAAAACTACTTATTAGGTACAGGTGACTGTACCTAATTTGTGATTGATCTGAGCTCTCTGATAGAACTGGTCACCACGTTCTTTTTTCAAATGAATCCTTGTTCAGCAGTTTCCATTTGTTCCCACAGCTGCTATAGCTTCTGTGGTGATAAACACTAAGAAGTACTGCACCTAACAACCACAAAGGGCCAAAATCTCTACTTTCTAATCCATGTTCTACAACTTAACAAATTTTAATGGGCCTCTTCTCGGTTCTGGATTCTTCCATTAGTGCCCAGTATTCGAGCCAACATGTCTAGAGCAGCCATTCTCAAATTCAGTAAATATCTGAATTACTAGGATGATGGATTGAAGAACCTGTAAAAAATGCAGAAAGTATACCAATGCCTATCAAGATTTAACTTTTAAATCAGATATGGCATGGGATGAAGAAATAAGCCTTTTTAAAAAATCTAAGATACTGAAGATAGTGAAGCAGAATGTATAGTTTTATATAAAGTTCAGTGCTATGGCCTGGAATGCATAAACCTCTATGATTTCTGCACCTCTCATTGTCCTAGTGTCCACTTACTTCTCTACCCAAATCATCACTTTCTGTTGAACTCTGGCTTGTTTTTTTTTAACTGTAAAATGATTGTGCTATAAGAATTCTCACCTACCTTCCTTCAATAATATTGTTCTGCCTTTATCTTTTATTTGCCTGAATTCAGTCAACTGAGTAGTTCTCAAGTACTTCCAGATTATTCTCCATTCTCACAGCCTAGCTCACTGCTGCTGCACAATATTTGGGTAAGTAACCCTCTTTCCAAACCTGTTTCCTCATTTGTAAAACAGGGATTATAAAATTTTCTGTCTTGTGGAATTATTGCAAATATTAAATGAGATAGTCCATTTAAAGCAATTAGTACAGTTTATTATGATATCCTATAAAAGTTAAAGACATAAATGGCAGTTTCTTTTGTATCATTGTCCACCATCCCCACTCAAGAACATAACATAAAACAGCATCACCAAGCAAATGGACTGATATTTATGGTATTCAAGATAAAAAAAAATTAAAAAAGTGTGTGTAGCAGAAATGAACCTTACTACACAAACTCAGGTATCAACAATTATTACATGTCACATTTCTTTATGTCATCTTCAATATGATTAATAGCTTAAATCTACTAAACAGAAGGAAAGATCCCAAGGTCCCATGTAGCATCAGAGAGTTTTCACACTGTTCCACACTGGACTCTCCTGCAATGCCCAGAGAGCCAGTCTGTGTGACTCCTGTAGGTCACAGGCAACTTAGCTATTTCTCTGTCCTGCGTGGAATGTAGGAACTAGACCTGATTGGGAACTTCTGGACTCTTGAGTGAAGTTCCCTGGGTCCTGGCTACTGAGATATTTGTCCTCTTCTTAGAACTTTGCTAGGAATGAGAAATGAACCCTTCTCCAAAATGACCCACTTTTTTCATTTCCCATCTCAAAAAAAGGGATTCTCTCTCTGAACTCCCTGGCTTGAAAAGCAATTTTCCCTCCTTTGACTTTTTAATATATCTCACTATGACTTTAATGGGGCACTTAGTTAATGACTTTAATAAGTTTAGGATTCTGCTCATGGCTCTACCAAAAAATACTCTGAAGCAGGGTATTGACTAGTGTGAAATGAGGAAATAACAACAAATGAAAGAATAACAAGCACAAAATAATATTTTAATAAACTATCCTTTCCAACAAGCCAAGAGGGATCCTTTTGCTCCAATATAAAAGAATCAAAACACAAAGGAAATGGATGCTGCATTGTTGGCAGCATTTTCTTTTCTTGATTCCAACATTCCCTGTTCTCTTATGTTTTGACACTGAGAGAAAGAATGAGATTTTGGTCAAGGTTAGGATTCACTGTCTCCTTTCCAAATTTCAGAAAACTTTAGACTGTTATAGGGAGAGTGTCATCCATGCAAGCAGAGAACCTCCTACCTCTTGAAAGAACAAAGGCTCTGAGGGGCCACAAAAATCACTCAGAATTATTCTTAGACATCAAAGGACTCCAACCAACATGCAGATGACTTGGTGAAAGCAAATAGGGAACATATGGATTAAGATTCTCTTGAGGCCTGGAATTGTGGCTCAGCAGTAGAGTGCTTTTCTCGCACATGTGGGACCCTGGGTTTGATCATTAGCACCACATAAAAATAAATCAGTGAAATAAGGGTATTGTATACAACTAAAAAATACATATTAAAAAAAGATACACATGGGTTTAGAAAATGGGTGCACAGGGAATTTCTTAGGACCCAATTCATTTTGGATTTTCTAAACATGTGTATGGCTATACCCTTACCACCACCACCACCCACACACACACACCCACAAAGACATTCCTTGCATGACCAGGAGACCCAGACAAAGGCAAGGCTCCTCGAGGCCACATGCCAGGGGTGGCATCACAGGTAAAATTAAATCAACAAGTGGTTTTTTAAATGCTTCAGAAAGGGGGAAATGAGAAGGAAAAATTGATTGGTCATTCAAGATAAATTATATAATACTTTTGATTATGGTTTCTGCTTTGCAGAATAAATACATATCTACTTTGTTGATCTCTGTTTTCATATCTGTAAATGAGGATGTGAACTAACTGATCTTTTTGCTTGAAAATGTCTTTACACTCCAATTTGTTTATCAGCCTACTTACTCCTCATCATTACTTTTCTTTTTCTATTTTTTATTCTAATTTGTTATATATGACAACAGAATGCATTACATTTAATATTACATATATAGAACACAATTTTTCATCTCTGGTTGTACACAAAGTAGAGTCACACCATTTGTGTCTTCATATATGTACTTAGGGTAATGATGTCTATCTCATTCCACCATCTTTTCTACCCCAATGCTCCTCCCTTTCCCTCCCACCCTTTGGCCTATCTTGAGTTCCTCTTAGCCTTCCATTCTTACCACTCTCACAACACCATTATGAATCAACATACTTATATCAGAGAAAACATTCAGCATTTGGGTGTTTGGGATTGGCTAACTTCACTTAGAATTATATTCTCTAACTCCACCCATTTACCTGCAAATGCCATGATTTTATTCTTTTTTAATTCTAATTAATATTCCTTTATGTATATATACCATATTTCCTTTAGCCATTCATCTACTGAATGGCATCTAGGATGGTCCGACAGTTTAGCTATTGCGAATTATGCTGCTATAAACATTGATGTGGCTGTATCACTGTAGCATGCTGTTTTTAAGCCTTTGGGTATAGACTGAGGAGAGGGATAGCTGGGTCAAATGGTGATTCCATTCCAAGTTTTCCAAGAAATCTCTATACTGCTTTCCTTATTGGCTGCACCAATTTGCAGTCCCACCAGCAATGTATGAGTGTGCTTTTCCCCCGCATCCTCGCCAACACTTATTGTTGTTTGTATTCTTAATAGCTGCTATTCTGACTGGAGTGAGATGAAATCTTAGAGTAGTTTTGATTTGCATTTCTCTAATAGCTAGAGATGTTGAACATTTTTTTCATATATTTGTTGATTGATTTTATTTCATCATCTGAGAAGTGTCTGTTCAGTTCCTTGGCCCATTTATTGATTGGGTTATTTCGTTTTTTGGTGTTAAGATTTGAGTTCTTTGTAGTCCCTAGATATTAGTGCTCTATCTGATGTGCATGTGGTAAACATTTGCTCCCAAAATATAGGCTGTCTATTCACCTCCCTGTTTCTTTTGCTGAGAAAAAGCTTTTTTACATTGAATCCATCCCATTTATTGATTCTTGATTTTAATTCTTGTACTATAGAAATCTTATTAAGGAAGTCAGGGCATAATCCAACATGATAGAGATTGGGGCCTACTTTTTCTTCATTAGTTTCAGTGTCTCTGGTTTAATTCCTAGGTTCTCAGTCCACTTGACTTGAGTTTTGTGCATAGTGAGACATAGGGGTTTAATTCATTTTGTTGCATATGGATTTCCAGTTTTCCCAGCACCATTTGTTGAAGAGGCTATCTTTTCTCCAATGTATGTTTTTACCACATTTTTCTAATATAAGATAATTGTAATTTTGTGTCCTTGGTCTACAAGTCTATTTTGGTGCCAATACCATGCTATTTTTTTTTGTAAATATTGCTCTATAGAATTGCTTAAAGTCTAGTATAGTGATACCACCTGCTTCACTCTTCTTGCTAAGGATTGCTTTAGCTATTCTGGGGCTCTTATTTTTCCAGATGAATTTCATGACTACTTTTTCTATATGAGGAATGTCATTGGAATTTTGATTAGGATTGTATTAAATCTGTACAGTGCTTTTCATAGTATGATCATTTTGACAATGTTAATTCTGCCTATTCAAGAACAAGGTAGATCTTTCCATCTTCTAAGGTCTTTTTTAAGAGAGAGAGAGAGAGAGAGAGAGAGAGAGAGAGAGAGAGAGAGAGAGAGATTTCAATATTTATTTCTCAGTTTTCGGTGGACATAACATTGTATGTGGTACTGAGGATAGAACCCGGGCCACACGCATGCCAAGCGAGCGTGCTACCACTTGAGAAACATCCCCAGCCCCTTCTAAGGTCTTTTTAAATTTCTTTCTTTAGCATTCTGTCATTTTCATTGTAGAGGTCTTTCACCTGTTTTGTTAAGTTGATTCCCAAGTATTTTGGGGGGGATATGGTAGAGTTTTCCTCATTTTCCTCACAGAGGACTTGTCACTGATATACAGAAATGCCTTTGATTTATGAGTATTGGTTTTATATCCTGCTACTTTGCTGAATTCACTTACTAGTTCTAGAAGTTTTCTGGTGGAATTCTTTGGGTCCTCTGGGTATAGAATCATATTGTCAGCAAATAGTGCTAATTTGAGTTCTTCTTTACCTATCTGTACCCCTTTAATTTCTTTCATCTAATTGCTCTGGTCAGTGTTTCAAGAATTATGTGAAATAGAAGTGGTGAAAGAGAGCATCCCTGTCTTATTCCAGTTTTTAGAGGGAATGCTTTTGATTACTCTCCATTTAGAATGATGTTGGTCTGGGGCTTAGCATAGATAGCTTTTATGATGTTGAGATATGTTCCTGTTATCCTTAGTTTTTCTAGTGTTTTGAACATAAAGAGGGTGCTGTATTTTGTCAAATGCTTTTTCTGCATCTACTGAATTGATCATATGGTTCTTATCTTTAATTCTATCAATGTGATGGATTACATTTATTGATTTCCATATGTTGAACCAACTTTGCATCCCTGAAATGAAACCCACTTCATTGTGGTACACTATCTTTTTGAGACCTTTTTGTATGTGATTAGCCAGAATTTTATTAAGAATTTTTGCATCTGTGCTCATTATAATGAGATATTTGTCTGAAGTTTTCTTTCTTTGATATGTCTTTGCCTAGTTTTGGAATAAGAATGTTCTTAGGATGAGTTTGGAAGTGCTTCCTCTTTTTCTATTTCACAAAATAATTTGATAAGTATTGGTATTAATTCTTCTTTAAAGGTCTCGTAGAACTCGTCTATGTATCCATCTGGTCCTGGGCTTTTCTTGGTTGATAGGCTTCTGATGAGTTTTCTATTGCATTGCTTGAAATTAATCTGTTTAATTTGTGTATATCATGCTGATTCAATTTGGGCAAAACACATGACTCTAGAAATTTGTCAATGCCTTTGAAATTTTCTATTTTATTGAAGTACAAGTTTTCAAAGTAATTTCTAATTATCTTCTGTATTTCTGTAGTGTCTGTTGTGATATTTCCATTTTTCATCAAGTACATTAGTAATTTGAGTTTTCTCTCTCCTTCTCTTCATTAACATGGCTAAGAATCTGTCAATTTGATTTACTTGTTCAAAGAACCAATTTATTGCTTTGTCAATTGTTTCTTTGGTTTCAATTTGATTGATTTCAGCTCTGATTTTAATTATTTCTTGTCTTCTACTGCTTTTGTTTTTGATTTGCTCTTCTTTTTCTAGGGCTTTGAGATGTAATGTTAGGACATTTATTTGTTGAGTTTTTCTTCTTTTAAAAAATGAACTCCATGTAATGATCTTTCCTCATAGGATTGCCTTCATAGTGTCCCAGGGATTTTGATTTGTTGTATCAGTGTTTTCAATTACCTCTAAGAATCTTTTAATCTCCTTCTTGATGTCTTATGCAACCATTGTTCATTCAGTAGCATATTATTTGGACTCCAGGTGTTGAAGTACTTTTATTTCTTATTTTATCATTGACTAACAATTTCATTCTATTATGATCTGTTAGAATGTAGGGAAGTATCTCTACTTTTTTGTATTTGCTAAGAGTTGCTTTGTGGCATAATATATGGTCTATTTTAGAGAAGGACCTATGTGCTGCTGAGAAGAAAGCGTATTCTCTTGTTGAAGGATGAAATATTCTGTATATGTCAATTAAGTCTAAGTTATTGATTATATTATTAAGTTCTATAGATTCTTTGTTCAGCTTTCATTTGGATGATCTATCCAGTGGTGAAAGAGGTGTGTTAAAATCACCCAGAATTATTCTGTTGTGGTCTATCTCACTCTTTAACTTGTGAAGGGTTTATTTGATGAATATAGACACTCCATAGTTCATGGCATATATATTTATTGTTGTTATATCTTGTTGATGTATGGTACCATTGAGCAGTATGAAATGTCCTTCTTTATCCCTTTTGATTAACTTTAGCTTGAAGTCTACTTTATTTGACATGAGGAAGGATATCCCTGCTTGCTTCTACAATCCGTATGAGTGTTATGATTTTCCCCAACCTTTCACCTTAGGTCTGTGTATGTCTTTTCCTATGAGATGAGTCTCTTAGAGGCAGCATATTGTTGGCATTTTTATTTTTATTTTTTTATTTTGGATCTAGTTTGCTAGCCTGCATATTTTGTTTGGAGAGTTTAAGCCATTAACATTCAGGGTTTTTATTGAGACGTGATTGTATTCCCAGTCATTTTGTTTATTATTGTTATTTAACTTGACATGGTTTCTCCTTTGATTAGTTTTTCCTTTAGTATAGTACCTCCCTCTGTTGTTTTTCACTTACTCTTCATGGAATATTTTGCAGAGAATGTTCTATAATGCAGGTTTTCTAATTGTAAATTCTTTTAACTTTTGTTTACCATGGAAGGTTTTTATTTCATCATCAAATACAAAGCTTAATTTTTCTGGATATAAGATTCTTAATTGGCATCCAATTTCTTTTAGAGCTTGCTATATGTCATTCTAGGTTCTTCTAGTTTTCAGGGTCTTGGTTGAAAAATATGCACAGAATCTAACTGGTTTCCCTCTATATGTAATCTGACTCCTTTCTCTCATTGCTTTTAAAATTCTCTCCTTACTCTGTATGCTAAGCATTTTCATTATAATGTGCCTTGGTGTGGATCTGTTGTGTTTTTGTACATCTAGCATCCTGTATGCGTCTTTTTTTTTTTTTTTTTTGGATTTCCAATTTCTTCATGTTGGGAAAATTTTCTGATATCATTTCATTGAGTAGATTGTTCATTCCTTTTTTGTTTGGAAACCTATGCCTTCCTACATCCCAATAACTCTTAAATTTGGGCTTTTTACATTATCCCATATTTCTTGAGTGTCCTACTCATGGTTTCTTTCCATCTTCACTGTGTGGTCTACGTTCTTTTCAAGGTTATATATTTTGTCTTCATCATTTGAGGTCCTGTCTTCCAAGTGGTCTAATCTATTGATGATGCTGTCAATTGAACATTTAATTTGGTTTATTATTTCACTCATTTCAAGAATTTGTTTTGTTTTTTTGTTTTTGTTTGTTTTGTTTTGTTTTAGTACCTCTATCTCCCTATTGAAATAATCTTTTGCTTCCTATATTTAATTATGTAGGTCTTTATCAAAATGATCTCTTGCTGCCTGAATTTGCTCTCTTATGTTATCCATTAATTCACAGAACATTTTAATTATGAACTCCTTCTCTGTCATTTCTGCTGCTGTGTTGGCAATGGATTCTAATAATGTAATATCTTGATTTATTTGGGGTACTTTCTTCCCCTGTCTATTCATATTGATCATCTGTCTTCCCTTCTAGCACTGTGGATCCAAAGCATTACTGTTTTTACCCTATAGGTTTATAGTGCTAGTGTAGGGTTTTAATACCTCTCCTTTGAGGGGAAGCACAATGTTAACAGATCCCAATATAAGCAATATACAATCTTATATCAAATAGTTGCTATTAACATTTTTGTAGGGATTCCAAGATGATGAGCCAGAGGAAAGCAGGACTCTATGTTGCTCCATGACCTAAGTCTCATCGAGTTGGAATACTGCATCTCAGTATTCCAACTTATTTCTGCAAAAATCACCAGCACTCTGACCACCATGCAGGGCTCAGAGCCTCAGCATTTGAGTAGGACTCTGGACCCCTGGCGCTAGAAATCCAAAGCCCACAGTTCTAGCTCACATAAAGCTCTCAAGTTACTTAGCAGAATCACCTATCAGCACCTCTGAAGAACTCTAGACTGCACTTTGCTCCCACACAGGTCACTCGGCTTCTACCAGCTCACAGCACAACACCATCTCCTGGCTCCCTACACCTAACCAGACACCCCAGCCATGGAAGTAGTTATTCCATCTTGGATAAGCTTTCTCACCATTTTGGTGGGGGCCATTCTCAGCTCTCAGATTGAATCTCCATCTGGCCAGTTACCAGGTATCCAACTCCTGCCCGGCCCTGAAGCGGTGATTTCGGCACAGTGACCACTCAACATAAAAACAGTTCCCAGTTGGGTAGGTGTTCAGTGTGATCAGCACACTTCCCACCTGGTGTCAGCCTGGGTGTCAGAGGTCCCACAGGTGGGAAGTGCTGAGTGGGAAAGAGGGGATGGGACTAAAGTTTGGAGCCTAACAGAGACCAGGAACTGGGAAATCTCCAGGCAAGAGAGGGAGACAATACCGGGTGCTCAAGTCAGATGAGTAGTCCCAAAAAGAGATCTGTGAGTGGTGTCTCCCTGCAGAGCCTAGTGGGTGGCACACCCCACTTCCAGACGCCATACACCAGGATCAGTCTTCACTACCTGGTTACCTACACCATCCTGAGGGAGACACACTAGCTTAAAATTAGAGAGCCCTACCCATTAGTTGTGAAGAGAAACAGAAAAGAAACAGATCTCTAAAACTAGCAACAACCCTAGTTTCTTATTTCATGTGTTTTGTTCTTTTCTCTTTCTCACCTATCCCTCTATCCTCCAGCCATCACATCCTCGACATATGTGAAACCAAGAAATTTGCATGAAATAGGATTTTGAGGACTGAGTAATCTGAATAATATAATATAGAAGTGTTGTATATGCCCCTTTTTTCTTTCTCTTTTCTCTTCTTTCATTTTTCTTCCCCCCTCCAAATTTTACTATTTTAACACTGGAAGAAACTATAAACATTTTACAAAACTACTGATTATATTTTAGATGAATAATTGAATCCAACATTTCTGTACATTGAGACTATAGTGTAAATGTCTTAATAACAACAAATTGTTCATAGGTGGTATGTTGTTGATATTGGGATCAGTTAATATTGTCCTTTGCTACAACAAAAGGATTCTGGAACCCTATAAGAGCACTACAAACCTATAGGGTAAAAACAATAACACCCCAGACCCACAGATCACTGGAAAAGACACACAAGCAACATGAAAAGACAAGGGAAGAAAGTACCACAAACAAATCAAGACACCACATCATTAGAAGCATCACAGCAGAAAAAAAATATGAAGAAAGAGTTCAGGATATACATGGTTAAAATGTTCTGTGAACTCAAGGAAGACATGAGAGCAGTGAAAGATCACTTCAACAAGGAGCTACATAAACAAATGCAAGAAGCAAAAGATCTTCTCAACAGGGAGATAAGTTTTTTTTTAAAAAAATGGAAATCCTTGAAATGAAAGATACAATAAACCAAATTAAAAGCTCAAGTGAATCCATCATCAACAGAGTAGACCACTTAGAAGACAGAAAATCAGACAATGAAGATAAAATATACAATCTTGAAAAGAACAAAAACCACACAGCTCTAATGGAAAGAAACCATGAGCAGAACATCCAACAAATATGGGATAGCATAAAGAGACCAAATTTAAGAGTTATTGGGATACAGGAAAGTACAGAAGTCTAAACCAAAGGAATGAGCAATCTGTTCAATGAAACAATATTAGAAAACTTCTCAGACATGAAGAATGAAACAGGAATCCAAATCCTAGAAGCCCATAGGATGCTGAATGTGCAAAATCACGAGAGATCCACACCAAGACTCACTATAATGAAGATGCCCAACATACAGAACAAGGAGAGAATTTTAAAAGCCACAAGATAAAGGAAGCAGATTACATGTTGGGGTAAACCAATTAGGTTAATGGCTGATCTTTTAACACAGACTCTGAAAGCTAGAAGATCCTGGAACAACATATTTCAAACCCTGAAAGATAATGTGCTCCAACCAAGAATCTTATATCCAGCAAAATTAAGCTTCAGGTTTGAAGATGAAATACAAACCTTCCACGATAAAAAAAAGTTAAAAGAATTTGCAGCTAGAAAACTGAGGCTTCAAAATGTCCTTGGCAAAACATTACATGAAGAGGAAATTAAAAAAATAACAATGAAATCCAACAGTGTGAAGTAGTACAGTAAAGGAAAATCTAATCAAAGAGGAAAAACAAATCAAGTTAAATAACTAAAATAAACAAATATGACTGGAAATACAAACCATATCTCAATAGTAACCCTAAATGTTAATGGCTTAAACTCACCAATCAAAAGACATAGGCTAGTAGACTGGATTAAAAAAAAAAGATTCAACAATATGCTGCCTACAGGAGATGCATCTGATAGGAAAAGACATACACAGACTGAAGGTGAAAAGTTGGGAAAAATCATACCACTCACATGGACCTCAGAAGCAAGCAGGGGTGTCTATATTCATATCAAATAAAATAGACTTCAAGCCAAACTTAATCAAAAGAGAAAAAGAAGGACACAACATATTACTCAAAGGAACCATACAGCAACAAGACATAACAATTATAAATATATATGCCCCAAACAATGGTACAGCTATGTTCATCAAACAAGCTCTTCTCAAGTTCAATAGTCAAATAGATCACAAAACAATAATCATGGGAGATTTTAACAAACCTCCCTCACCATCTTCTTTAGAAGATCACTGGACAGATCTTCTAAACAAAAGTTTAATAAAGAAACTATAGAACTCAATAACACAACTAATAACTTAGAATTAATTCACATATATAGAATATATCAACCAACATCAAGCAGATACACTTTTTTCTCAGCAACACATGGATCCTTCTCAAAAATAGACCATATATTATGTCTCAGGGCAACTCTTAGCAAATACAAAGGAGTAGAGATACTACCATGCATTTTATCTGATCATAATTGAATGAAATTGAAAATCAATGATAAAATAAGAAAGAAAAATTCCTACATCACATGAAAAATGAACAATATGCTACTGAATGAACAATGGGTTACAGAAGACAACAAGGAGGAAATTAAAAATTTCTTAGAGGTAAATGAAAACTCAGACACAACATATCAAAATCTCGGGAACCCTATGAAAGCAGTACTAAGAGGAAAATTAATTGTATTGAGTTCATTCCTTAAAAGGAGAAAAAGCCACAAATAAATGACCTCACACTACATCTCAAAGCCCTAGAAAAAGAAGAACAAATCAGGAGCAAATGCAGCAGAAGGCAAGAAATAATTAACAAACAGGAAGTGGGCTCTCAGAGCTCCGGACCCCTCTCAGAAAACATCCAGAAAAAATGACCCATTGGTTTCATAGGAACCCTTTAAAAGCTATAGCTCCTGTCTCTTAACTACTATGGTGTGGCCGCTGGTCCTCCTGCTTCAAAAATTTGCAATGACTTGAGAACATCCAGGGTATGACTCCTTAAATTATTCACCGATTTGAGCTGTAATCCAGAAATGATGAAGAATGCAGCAGATTCATACTTTTCACTCTTAGAAGGTTTCATAAATTCACTGGATGAATCTACCCAGGAAAGCAAGTTGCTGCGATATATTCAGAATTTCAATTGGACTGATACATTACAAGGACATGTTCCAAGTGCCCAGCAGGATGCTGTTTTTGAATTAATTTCCATGGGATTTAATGCAGCTCTTTGGTATACCAAATATGCTTCAAGACTGGCGTAAAAAGAAAACATAACAGAAGATGAAGCAAAGGAAGTCCATCAAAGCCTGAAAATTGCTGCTGGGATTTTCAAACATTTAAAGGAAAATCATATCCCAAAACTTATTACACCTCAGAAAAGGGAAGGGATCTAGAGGCACGGCTCATAGAAGCTTATATTATCCAGTGTCAGGCTGAAGCTCAAGAAGTAACAATTGCCCGAGCAATTGAACTTAAACATGCTCCTGGACTAAAATTGCTGCACTGGCATATGAAACAGCCAATTTTTATCAAAAAGCTGATCATACTTTATCCAGTTTGGAGCCTGCATATCCTGCAAAATGGAGAAAATATCTTCATTTGAAAATGTGTTTCTACACAGCTTATGCTTATTGTTATCATGGTCAGACTTTGTTGGCTAGTGATAAATGTGGTGAAGCAATCAGGTCTCTGCAAGAAGCAGAAAAATTATATGCAAAAGCACAAGCATTTTGTAAAGAATATGTAGAAACTAAAGGACCTGGACCAACAGTCAGACCATCAGAACACTTGTTCTTTAAGAAACTTGGAAACCTTGTGAAGAATACCCTAGAAAAATGTCAACGAGAAAATGGATTTATTTACTTTCAAAAAATTCCAACAGAAGCCCCACAGCTGGAACTCAAAGCAAATTATGGGCGGGTAGAACCAGTGCCATTTGAATTTCCTCCTACAAGTGCTCACTGGACACCAGAAACGCTGGCTGCATTTGATCTCACCAAGAGACCTAAGGATGACAGTGCCAAACCTAAGCCAGATGAAGAAGTAAAACCTGTGAACGAACCAGATATCAAACCTCAAAATGACACGGGGTGCTACATCTCCTAAAACACAATATGTGCTTAGAATTCTACAAGTAGAAGAGAAAACTGAGAACTCTACAAGTAGAAGAGAAAACTGTAGAACTTTGGTACACTTTTCTTGAAATGATTTCTCTGAAGCTTATAGCATAATTATTACATTCTGAGGGAATCTGCCTTTAGTTCATTTGTTCTTGATTTTTAAGTTGGTAGGCATGTTTTTAATCAGGACAACATTTGAAAGGTTTTATTGTGCCTCTGACAGGTGTATTTGAGGGTTAGATCTTTTTTGAATTCTGGTTAGTAAGTTTCAGCTTAATGTATTATAGGCCTGAATTGTTTTTCAGGTTATGTTTTTCTATCTTCACAAAAATGTTTATTTTTTTCTCTCATTTGATACCAGAAGAATGAAAAGAATGAATTTTGAGCAGAGATGGTCTTTTTCCCCTCACCATTGTGTTAATTATAGCACAGACTTGTTATGTTCTGAGTCATTTATCTTTTCTGGTGGGGGGAAAAAAGCTCTTAATAGTTAAAGATCAGAAAATGTTCCTGTGAAATCCCTCAAATATACTGGAATCTATAATTTACTCAAAAATTAGTGTTTATAAATAAGTTGAGACTTCTAAGAACTTTTTCTTATTCTTGTATCTGCTTCATTCAGTCTCAAAAACCCTACAATGTTTTTTTTTTATAAATACCTTTTCTAATGGGTTTTTTACTTAGAGAAAAGAATTTTGTGTTTAATGTTTATATGTAAGGGAAGACAGTAAGAATGAAGAATGTTTTTTGAAGAAGTAATATTGCATGATAATAAAAAAAACTAAACATGAATGAGATAGGATGTCCTGTTATTACACTGGTAACTACTACTTTGTTAGAGAACTTTTAGTAAAATACCTTTGTTAGCTGATTTTAGTGTACATTGTTTTTATATGGTTTTCGAATATATATATATCTCCTATCAGAATTGCATTGTTTTAGGTCAAAGGCCAAAGCAAAAATTTAGAGAACAGATACAATATAATCTTAAAAAATGGATTTAATAAGGCTGGGGATATTGCTAGAGCACTGGGTCCAGTTCCCACTGTTGAGGAGGGAAAACAATTATAATCATTTGAAACAGTTTAGTATATACACAGAACTGAGAAATAATGCATAATACTTAAACAAAATTCACACATCTGTAGATTTATCTTGTGTTGATTATTCTCCTAGAGTGTTAGATAATTTGCTATTATAAATGACACATTGGTTTTCACCAGAAATAATAAAAGTAATGTATTTTGAGAGCTTACTATGTGCCAGTCACTGTGCTGAGCACATATATAGATACACCATAACGCACCTTTAATAAATATGTAAAATCTGCATAAAGTGTCAAAATAGGAATATATGCATTTCATTTTGAAGAATGAACAAATTATGTCTAGCTGAACCAAGATTGTGTTCAAATAAATAATTGCTTAAATCAGATATCATAGCGTTCACCGCTTTTAAAAAGCTGCATAGAAATCAAGTTTTGTTTTTTTTTAATATGTGAAAATGCTAACTACTATTTTCAGTATATAAAATATTTAATATTTGAAGCTATAGTTTCCAGAATACTTGGAGCAATAAATGAATAGTTTTATTTTGCTGCTTATGGGAAATATTAAATTTCACTGTAAACAGTCACTACAAATTGACTTGTTTCTGTATGTTATCTTCTGACAATTTTAAACAGTACTTAAGGACCTATTTATCTTAGGTACTAGTGCTTATTTAACCTAGTTACTAAATTTTCGCATTGATATTTTTGTGGATTATACTACCGTGTATGAAATGGAAATATGCAGTATGCTCAGTGCTTCTGTAAAACAGTTAATACTGGTATTTAAATAAATAATTGTCAATTTTGACATGTTCAAATAGTATTTTGTTGACTCAGCAAAGGTAACATTTTATCCCTTTAATACCCCATTATATATACGATTTTTTGAAAATGGTGTTGGAAATGATCAAATGTAAAGAAGTTGCATGAAGCCTAGAGGGAGATGTAACTATTTGTATTAACCGTTGCATAAATTTCATACCAGGCTATGACAGCTTACGTATTGCTTCTGCTAAGTATTGTTTGTATAATGAATTATCTTTTTATTTATGAAAATAAAAGCAATTTTACCTAAAAAAAAGAAATAATTAAAATCAGAGCTGAAATCAATGAAATTGAAACAAAAGAAACAATTGAAAAAATTGACAAAACTAAAAGTTGGTTCTTTGAAAAAATAAGTAAGATTGACATTGCTAATGAAGAGAAGAAGAGAGAGAACCCAAATTATTGGCATACGGGACAAAAAAGGCAATATCACAACAGACACTACAGAAATACAAAAGATAATTAGAAATTATTTTGAAACTGTATACTCTAATAAAATAGAAGATAGTGAAGGCATCGATAAATTCCTTAAGTCATATGATCTGTCCAGATTGAGTCAGGAAGATATACACAACATAAACAGACCAATATCAAGCAAGGAAATAGAAGAAGCCATCAAAAGATTACTAACCAAGAAAAGCCCAGGACCAGACAGATATACAGCCGAGTTTTACAGGGCCTTTAAAGAAGAACTAATTCCAATACTCTACAATCAATTTCAGGAAATAGAAACAGAGGGAGTACTTCCAAAATCATTCTACAAGGCCAATATCATCCTGATTCCAAAACGAAAGACACCTCAAAGAAAGAAAACTTCATACCAATATCTCTAATGAATATAGATGCAAAAATCCTCAATAAAATTCTGGCAAATCAGATATAAAAACACATCAAAAAGATCATGCACCATGATCAAGTGGAATTCATCCCCAGGATGCAAGTTCGTTCGACATATGGAAATCAATAAATGTAATTCATCACATCAATAGACTTAAAGATAAGAACCATATGATCATTTCAATAGATGCAAAAAAAGCATCTGACAAAATACAGCACCCCTTTATGTTCAAAACATTAGAAAAACTAGGGATAACAGGAACTTAACTCAACATTGTAAAAGCTATCTATGCTAAGCCTCAGGCCAGCATCATTCTAAATGAAGAAAAACTGAAGACATTCCCTCTAACATCTGGAACAAGACAGGTATGCCCTCTCTCACCACTTGTGTTCAACATAGTTCTTGAAACACTGGCCAGAGCAATTAGACAGATGAAAGAAATTAAAAGAATAACTATAGGAAAAAAAACTTAAACTAGCTCAATTTGCTGATGATATGATTCTATACCTAGAAGACTCAAAAAACTTTAGCAAGAAACTTCTAGAACTAGTAAATGAATTCAGTAAAGTGGCAGGATATAAAATCAATACCCATAAATCAAAGGCATTTCTGTATATCAGTGGCAAAGCCTCTGAGAAGGAAATGAGGGAAACTACCCCATTTACAATAACCTCAAAAAATAATAAAGGTACTGGGAATCAACCTAACAAAAGAGGTGAAAGATCTTAACAATGAAAACTATAGAATCCTAAAGAGAGAAATAGAAGAAGACCTTAGAAGATGGAAAGATCTACCTGCTCATGGATAGGCAGAATTAATATTATTAAAACGACCATACTACCAAAAGCACTATACAGGTTCAATGCAATTCTGATCAAAATCCCAATGGCATTCCTCATAGAAATAGAAAAAGCAATCATGAGATTCATGTGGAAAAATAAGAGGCCCAGAATAGCTAAAGCAATTCTAAGCAGGAAGAGTGATACAAGTGGTATCCCTATACCAGAACTTAAACTATATTACAGAGCAATAGTAACAAAAACAGCATGGTACTGGCACCAAAACAGGCTAGTAGACCAATGGTAATGAATAGAGGACACAAAGACTAACCCATAAAATTACAATTATA
The DNA here is from genome assembly GCF_052094955.1 of Ictidomys tridecemlineatus. Lineage (NCBI taxonomy): Eukaryota > Metazoa > Chordata > Mammalia > Rodentia > Sciuridae > Ictidomys > Ictidomys tridecemlineatus. The sequence continues at coordinate 129,738,881 of NC_135480.1, read as the reverse complement.
ATAGACTAAGGTGTCAAAACCATGAACTGGAGAAAGGACAGCATCTTCAACAAATGGTTCTGGGAAAACTGGAAAACCATATGCAACAAAATGAAATTAAAACCCTATCTCTCACCATGCACAAAACTCAACTCAAAGTGGATCATGGACCTAGGAATTAAACCAGAGATTCTGTTTCTAATAAAAGAAAAAGCAGACCCTATTCTTCATCATGTGGGATTAGGCCCCAACTTCCTTAAATAAGAATCCTATAGTATAAGAATTAAAATCAAGACTCAATAAATGGGATTGAATCAAACTAATAAGTTTCTGCTCAGCAAAAGAAACAATCTATGAGGTGAACAGAGAGCCTACATTCTGAAAGCAAATTTTTACCCCTCACACATCAGATAGAGCACTAATCTCTAGGACATATAAAGAACTCAAAAAGCTAAGCACCAAAAAAACAAATAACCCAATCAACAAATGGGCCAAGGATCTGAATAGACACTTCTCAGAAGAGGATTAACAATCAATCAACAAATATATGAAAAAATGCTCATCATCTCTAGCAATTAGAGAAATGCAAATCAAAACTACTCTAAGATATCATCTCACTCAAGTCATAATGGCAGCTTTTATGAAGACAAACAACAATAAGTTTTGGAGAGGATGTGGGGAAAAAGATACACTCACAAATTGCTGGTGGGACTGCAAACTGGTGCAGCCAATATGGAAAGCAATACGGAGATTCCTTAGAAATCTGGAAATAGAACCACCATTTGGCCCAGCTATCCCTCTCCTTGGTCTATACCCAAAGGACTTAAAAACAACATACTACAGGATCACAGCCACATCAATATTTATAGCACAATTCACAATAGCTAAACTGTGGAGCCAACCTAGATGCCCTTCAGTGGATGAATGGATTTAAAAAAAAATTTGGCATATATACACAATGGAATTTTACTCAGCATTAAAAGAGATTAAAATCTTGGCATTTTCAGGTAAATGAAGAAGATAATGCTAAGTGAAGTTAGCCAATCCCCAAAAGACAAATGCTGAATGTTTTCTCTGGTATAAGGAGGCTGACTCATAATAGAGTATGGAGGGGAGCATGGGAGGAATACATAAATTCTAGGTAGGGCAGAGGGGTGGGAGGGAAAAGGATGGGGCAGTAGATTAGCAAGCATGGTAGAATGTGATAGACATCATTATCCAAAGTGCATGTATGAAGACATGAATTGGTGTCAACATACTTTATATAAAACCAGAGATGTGGAAAACCGTGCTGTATATGTGTAATAAGAATTGTAATGCATTCTGGTGTCATTATTGTTTTTAAAAAAAATTTAATAAAAAAGACATTTACAGTTTGGTCACAGTGTACAGAAATGGTAATTTCAATTATTATCTACAATATAATCAGTAGGTTTTCAAAAGAGTTTACAGCTTGTAATGGAGGACAATGACCTGGGAATGAGGTCTAGGATGATATGCTGAGAAGGTAGGAAGTGAGGAAATAGAATTATATCTTAGGAAGTATGAAACAAAGAAGGTTATTAGCAGGAGAAGAGAGAGGAAGTACTTTATGGTAGACAAGTGGGAAGAAAGTAGAGTACATAAGACAAACACACATACATATTAAGAAAATTTTAAAATGTTAAAATAGATGAAATGTTTTATAAAAAATATACTACACAACTATAAAATACTGTTCAGACATCCAAGTCCTCAGAATCCTTATTCATGCAAAGTACTTGGTTTAACCTATGTTGGGGATCTGAGGGCAGGAGGATAAAGAGGTAGATGAAGAAAAAAAAATCTCAAAGGAAGAAACAAAGATTGTTTTGGTTGGAGATCAGTATCATTCCTGCTTCCCTCCCCATCCAATAAGTGTAGTGTCTATTGTTAGCTGGTATCTCCACCTTCAAAATGGTGAATGTTACCAGGGTGAGAGGATTGATCTTGGGTGCAGGACACCTGGACGTGGGGTGTGGCACCCACTAATCACTGAAAAGAGACTACACCTCAAGGATCTCTGTGGGACCAGCTCATGTGATGTGGGCATCTGGTCTTATCTCCATATCTTACTTGTAGATCTCAAAATTCCTGGTCTCTATGTTAGTCTCTAAAAGGTCTATTACACTCTCCCTTTCTACTTCCTAATAAGGGACCTTTCGCTGGAGGTCTTGTGTGTTGCCCTTTGGTGGCTGCACATCAGTTGCAGAGAGCTGTTTTGTATTGGGCAGTCACTGTGCCAATACAATTAGCAGGTGCTGGGGAAAGGGGAGAATTAGAAATTATGGGAAACTGATAAGCTGGAGTTCCAAACTGTGAATTGCCCCCACTAAAGATGATAATGAAGGTGACCCAAGATGGAGGTAGCTGCTTTTAGCAATGGAGTGTTGGGTTGGGTGGGGGGAGGCTGGAGTTGGCATTGGGTAGTGTATTCAGAGGTGAGTGAGCTCTGTGGCATGCAGGGTTGTGGCTGTCAGCTCAGAACGTGCAAGATGTCCCCTGGTGCAGGCAGGCTACCATGTGTAGGGAACTATCTCAGTTGCTGCAGAGTCTCAAAATGGAGGTGACCCAGTGGAGACCCACATTGGTAGATGGGGGTCCTCACTGGAGTGGCAGGCAGAGTTTCTGCACATGGGTAGCAGCTGGGTGTCCTGTGTGGGAACAGCTCCCGGGATTTCTGCTCAGGTTGGAGGTCAAAAGTTCTACACAAATGCTGGTGCCTATGGTCCCGCTGGGGTACTGGTAGTCCTGTGCTGGCAAGTAGTTGGGGTCCTACTCTGAAGCTGAGGCCTGGAGCCCTGCACAGGTACCCCGCCATGCTTCCTGTGCAGGGTAACCCCTACAGCTCACAGAGAAGCAGTAGTCTTACTACTGGAGTCCCAGGTCATGGAGTGACACAGAATGCTGCTTCCCTCTCCTTGTTGTTTCTTTTCTAATGTGAACATATACAAAACTTTCAGCAACAATTATAAGACCTGAATGCTGAGTTGTAAAATATCCCACATCCAAGCCTGGCCCCAGGAAAACTTCAAAGCAGGTGAAAATGAGTCTTAGAAATCCACCCACTCACATTTTCTGCCTCTCTTCTCCTGGAATATCACCACCAACTACTCTGAGCTGATGCTCTCCCAGCAGCCTACAGCAGCCCATTGGAGAACAGGCATATAGTCTAACCTACAGTACAATTTGTACCTGTCTGGGTAGAAGCACCATGGGACTTTGCAGGAAATTGATTAATGACAATCAGGAAGCCCCAAGAGTGAAGTTTAAAATTATAAGACTAAAAATTGGAGAAAGTGAGGTAAGAGGTAATATATTTCATTACATATTTAAATCCTCATCAATAAAGTGGGAGAAAAAAAGTATCAAGCAGGTTAAATAACTACTGAAGACTTCTTCCCAAAGTCTGCTTTCTTACTCGTCATGTCCCTGCCACTCTGAACCTGTGTCAATACCTTATAGGAATGCCTATATTTTCTAAAGAAAGAAGTAAAGACATCTAAATATTACTAAAACTATTACTCAGCAGATTTCTATCTTTACTATGACAGTTTGGGTAAAAGCATGGCTATTTTATAACTGTTCATTTCTAAGTGATAAATGAAACAGATAATGACTGGGATCTGCATTTGAAACCAAGGTCTAAATTCTCTCCAAAAGTCAAAGATATCATATCTTAACATAAGACTTAGTTTTGAGTTAATGACATAAGTGAACCCAGACAACACTGCTGACATCAAGACATCAAAACCTTGACTGTGGGTTTTTTTTCAAGAAGGCAGAATAGAGTAGGTGGATTTCCTCTTCCATGGCATGAATTCAAGAAAGCACACAGGCAGGCAGCTTCACAGCAAGGTGGGTGAAAAAAAGCATTGGGGGAATTTACTTGGATTTAAATACTGGACATTCAAAGCAGATGAGGGACTCAGGAGATTGTATATAATAAAAATAAGAAAGAAATCCAGCTTCATAGTCACTGCTAAGGCTACATCACTAGCCAGAGTGGTCCCTCTGCAAGTAAAGTGTAGGGATAAGGGAATTAAAGGAACTCACATTTTTAGGGGGCCTGAGGTGTGTCTGGGTATGGAGAGTTCAGAGATCAAAGACACTGCCCAACTAAACTGAAAGGCATGCTGCACAATATCCTTGTGAGGGGAAGAAGTCACATCTCTCCCAGCTGCCTGTGGAGGACAGAGAAAAAAAACATTTTGCAGCTACTGCACAGGGCTGGCAGCTGGGGGAGCTGATTCCTGGCAAACTCACACTGCATGACATAGAGTGTGCTTAAGTAACCAGGAGAAAATCAAATGCAGAGAAGGGTTTGCATATGAAGATAATGATCATGGAAACCCACCTAGCTTCCTCCCACCCCTTCCAACAGACTCAACTCATAGGCAAAGACATCCACAGAATGAAGGTTCAAGGATGGGAAAAAAAAAAACATATCATTCACCTGGATCTCATAAACAAGCTCATATCAGATAAAGTGGACTTTAAGCCAAAGTTAGTCAGAGGGACAAAGGAGGACATTTCATGCTGCTTAAGGGAATTATACATCAACAAGACATACAGTCATAAATATTTATGCCCAAAATAATGGACCATATACATATATCTAACAAACCCTTCTAAATTTCAAGAATCAAATAGACCACAACACAGTAATATGGGGTAACTTTAACATGCCTCTCTCATCATTGGATATATCCTCCCCTCCAGAAGAAAACCTAAATAAAGAAGCTATAGAACCAAAAAAAATACAATTCATAATTTAGATTTAACAGACATATGTAGACTATTTCATTCATCCATGACCAAATACACTTTCTTCTCAGCAGTGCATGGATCCCTCTCTAAAATAGACCATATTTTAGGCCACAAAACATCTCATTCTATCAGATCATAATGGAAAGAAATTAAAAATCAATGATAAAAAATTGAAGCTGCTCTAACACATGAAGAACAAGTAATACACTATTGAATGACATATAGATAGCAAAAGAAATCAGGGTTGAAATAAAAAAAACACTTAAAAATAAATGACAATAGCAACAAAACTTATTGAAATATTGGTATAGGCAGTGATAATAGGAAAGTTCTTTATATTGAACTCATTCATTAAAAGAATAAAAATCACTAAATAAATAAGTTAACATTACATTCAAAGCTTACAAAAAGAAGAACAATCAGGAGGCTGAGGTAGGAAGACTGTGAGTTCAAAGCCAGTCTCAGAAACTTAGCAAGGCACTTACCAACTCAGCAAGACCTTGTCTCTAAATAAAAAAAAAATCTGTAAAATGGGTTAGAGATGTGGCTCAATGGTTAAGCACCCCCGAGATCCATGCCCAGTACCAAAAATAAATAAATAAATAAATAAGGAACAAATAAACACCAAAAGTAGTAGAAGACAGGAAAGACAGAAAAAATCTTTAAAATCAGAGCCAAAAATCAATGAAATTAAAGCAAAAATAAATAAATATCAATAAAACAAAATTTGATGAAATTTGGTTTTTTGAAAAAAATAAAGAAAATTGATAAAACCTTAGCCAAGCTAACAAAGAGAGAGAATTCTCAAATTATTAAAATTGGGGATGAAAAAGAAAATTTGACAGACAAATATCATACTGAAATATAGATGATAATCAGAAAGTATTTTGAAAATAAAACAGAAAATTTTGAAGACATCAACCAATTTCTAGATATCTGGGACCTATGACCTCCCAAAATTGAATTGTGAGGACATAGAAAATTTAAGCAGATCAATTTCAATAATGAAATTGAAGACACCATCAAAAGTCTACCAACAAAGAAAATCCCAGAACCAGACAGATTCTCAGTTGAGTTCTCCCAAGACCGTCAAAGAAGAACTCCAATCCTCTTCATTCTATAAAGATAGTATTACCCAGATTCCAAAAATAGTCAAAGACATATTAAGGAAAGAAAATTTCAGACCAATATCCCTGATGAACACAGATGCAAAAATTCTTAATACTGTCAACTCACATACAAAAACATATTAAAAAGTAGTGCACCACGATCAAGTGATGTTCATCCCAGGGATGCAAGGTTGGTTCAACACACATAAATCAGTAAATGTAATTCATCACATCAATAGACTTAAAAACAAGAAACATATGATCATCTCAATAGATGCAGGAAAAATTGAACAAAATACAGCATCAATTCATGTTCAAAACACTAGAAAAACTAGGGATAGTGGGGATGTACCTCAACATTATAAAGGATATATATCATGTTAAAACCAAGGCCAACATTCTTTTTTTAAAAAAAAATCTTTATTTATTTATGTGTTTTTAGTTTTAGTGGACACATTATTTTGTTTTTATGTGGTGCTGAGGATTGAATCCAGTGCCCCATGCATGTCAGCAAGCACTCCACCACTGAGCCACAACTCCAGTACCAAGGCCTACATTCTAAATGGAGAAAAATGGAAAGAATTCCCTTTAAAAGCTGGAACTAGACAAGCATGTCCTCTTTCACCATTTCTATTCAATACAGTCCTGGAAACTCTAGCCAGAGCAATTAAGCAAACGAAAGAAATTAAAAGATTAAGAATAGGAAAAGAAGAGCTCAAACTATCCCTCTTTGCTGATGACATGATTCTATATTTAGAAGCCCCAAAAACTCCACTAGAAAACTTCTATGCATAAATATGCATAAACAAATTCAGCAAATAGCAGGATATGAAATTACCACCCATAAATCAATTGCATTCCATACACTCACCTGAAAAAGAAATTAGGAAAACCATCTCATTCATAATACCCTCAAAAAATATTAGGAATAAATCTAACAAAAGAGGTAAAATACTTCTACAATGAAAATTTCAGAACTCTAAAGAAACAAATTGAAGAAGACCTTAGAAAATAGAATGATCTTCCATGTTCTTGGATAGGCAGAATTAATATTGTCAAAGTGACCATACTACCAAGAGTGCTAGAAAGATTTAATGCAATCCCCATTAGTATTACAATAACAATCCAAATGGAAATAGAGAGAGCAGTTATGAAATTCATTTGGAAAAATAAGGAGCCTAAAATAGCCACAGTGATTCTTAGCAAGAAAAGTGAAGAAGAAGCCATCACAATATAAGAACAATGTACTACAGAGGCATAGTAACAAAAACAGCATGGTATTGGTGCCAAAATAGATATGAAGACCAAAGAAACAGAATAGAAGACAGAGATACAAACCCACATAAACACAATAAATATAAATGCCCTTTATATTTCCTACTGGAGGAACTGTTTGTGATTATAGTGGCTGAGAATAGTGTAGTATACATTTCATACTGAACTTTATTAACCAATGTTGACTAAAATAAGAATACTATTGTATTATTATTTCAAATGAAAATATATGTGTATTCATTTGTTCATAAAATAAACCTTATTAATACTGTAAAGATAATATGATCCCACCTTGATAATTTCAATAACTAGAACCAGCTCAGTTTGGCATGTTAGGGTTACCATGTCATAGTGCTCACAAATACAGATATACTGTTGGTAATGAAACAAATTAAATCTTTGAAACTAATATGTCAGTTAACAAAATGAATTGGTAAATGTGACTGGATGTAATGTGAATTTCTGACAAATAAGCACTGAAATACCTAAAATGTATTAAATTATCATTTTAAACATCTTTTTGATGATGCAAAGAGTACTGTAAAATTATTTCATACAAAGTGAACATTTAGACTGACAGGAACATGAGCATAAACTTCTTCCTAAAATGAAGCTTAGCAATGACAGTGGATGAGACTCTTTTATATATAGGCACTGACTGAATTGCAATGCTAACAGTTTCTGCCACATCTTTTCAAGGGCTTGGATCAGTTGAATTCAAATTTTAAAGCTCAGCATTGTCAATATGCCCTTCTTAAGAGTCAGCAATAAGTTCAACTTCATGACTAATGATCACATTTTATACATTTTCTTAATAAGAAGTATGGGAATATATACAGCCAAGAAAACCATGAAGCACATGTACTCCACATATAAAGTTTAATTTCAAGGGCTTCAGAGGGAAAATTAAACTTTTCTTAGCTTGTAAGCAAAAACTGTGATGTGGAAAACCTATTTTCCGTAACAGACTGGTCAGAGACCACCACAAGACTATTTAACAGTTAGAATTAGTAAAATGCCCATTAAAGTGGTATGTCCTCTCATCTGTAGGAGACTAGTAAGGCATAATCCTACAAATGTGATGGTTACTCTTTATGACTAAAAACACACTGAATATACTGTATTATGTAAGAGATGGTTTTCTAAAACCTGTGGAAAAGAGACACACTAGACTGTCTAAGAAACACAGAGGTTTGAAGACAGTGAAGTCTGAAAAAAGACTTGGAGAGCAATTGATAGTTGAGGGCCAAGACAAATTAAGGAAAGGGAGTATGGGAGCCTGAGGACACTGCATAACTATACCTGGACACCAGACCTAGTGTTATATCTGAAAAGACGAATGTGGGACCTGTTATGGGAAAAGGGATTCTCCATTTCCAATGCCAATATACCTCCCAGAGGACAAGGTCTAGATTCCTCAGGCCTCTGGCACAGGAACGTGTATTCCTATAATACTGGCAATCCAGTAGTATAGATTAGAGATGTAGTTAAGTATAATAAAATGAAGAAGCAAAACATGCTCTTTCAGCCACTGAAACACATGCTTAACTCTTATATTTACTACCTATGCTGCTGGTTTGGACAAGACATAACCTGTATAGATAATATACTCACAGTTTGCTATAAGGATTGGATTCATCTGTTTAAGAATACTATCAGAATATCTGATTTTGATAATAACAGTTGGTGATAATTTAGAGAAATTGGTCTCCCAATAAATTTTTGTGAAATGTAAAAAAAGAATATCTGGCATCCAACAAATTCACCTTCTTTATTTCTTCCCTTTTCCTTCTCCTTCTCCTTCTTCTTGTCTCTGGCTTAAAGCAGTCACACTCTATATATCTCTGGCCAAGGAAATTAATCTCCTATGCCTCAGCTTCCTTTTCTGCATTGAAACACCTAGTAAGTCTTTAAATATACTTTCCTTTATGAATCTATGATATGTAAAATGTACCTCAATGTTTGTAAGAGTGTCTTATTTACATATTTAATATGTAAGGTACACATAATCATTACTGCAATTCTATTATACTGTGTTGATTGCTGTTAAATTTTAGCTATTATTAATTGGACAAAAACTTGTAAACTACTTTGTGGTTGATGAGACCTAGTAAACACATTCTCAGTGAACTTACATATAGGACTTCGAGTATTTTTAGGCTTTCAACCTATCCTGGTCTCCTAAAAGTGCTTTGCCATCTACTCCCTCTCTCTGGAGGGGCCAGTTAAGTGTTAGCAACCTCCATGTCACTTCAGCTGAGGCAGGTGAACTGAGCCTTTGCCCACGTTCCTGGTTCCTTCAGATGCTGCAAGAGTTGGTTTAGCACACAGGAGTTCCTAGTCCCTGAGCCTGTGTTCACTCCTTTCAGTCAACACCAGGACTGTTTCCAGTATGAAATTACACACAGCAGTGCTTTCATTTTTTATTATTTAAATATTTCAGGGATGAGGGATGATTAAATATGTATTCTGTAAGATATAAAAGGATATAGAAAACACTCAAGGGAACTCAGTCAAAAATATAGACTTTGAGTTTATATTATATTATAATTATATTTATATTATAATATATTAAATTATATTTATTATATTATAAACTCAAAATTCTTTGAGTTTCTATTCTTATAGAGAAAACTATATAGATATTTGGGGACAAGTACATGGAGTGCTACACATGTGGCATATGTTAATGGTGCCTACCTGGCAGGCCACTCTCTTCATTTTATTATACTTAACTACATCTCTAATCTAATCACGTGCTGGGTACATGAGGGCCAGGCTGCTTACCCTGTAGGCACAGTGCCCTGGGCTTGAGGCCACATTTTGTGGTCTCAGGGGCTGCTTATCCTGTAGGCACAGCCCCCTGAGTGTCAGGCCACATGTACGGCCCACTCCTCAATTGGTAAGGACAGTTGTCCAGAACTTGTATTGTTGCCTACAATCTCCTTAACTACTGCACGAGTATACATACATGGTAACTACGCAATAAAATCAGACCTGCTTCCAGCTTGGTCTCAGGAGGTCTTAATTCATGACTCCACAGCCATAATCTACCCTGTTCTGTGGACCTCCTCAGGACAAGACAGAGCCCACGTATAGCTAAACTTGGGGGTAATAAAACCATGGAACTGAAATAACAAGGAGCACATGTACCAGGGACTACCACCTCAGGATGACTTGCACTTCTACTGTTGAAGAATATCTGTGCCCTCATGATGGGGTAATTCACCTATCAGGTATTGAGCCCATGAATTAATTCCTGTCACTTTCCCTTCAGGTCATGTAAAAATAACAGTTAGCATTTATTGGGCAGGGGGTTGGTAATGCCTGATCTTACATCCATTTGTGGTCACATTTACCAACTACAGACTTGCCCGTAGGTTGAGGCCTCACAGAATTAAAGAACACGTGAGGTACTGGAATGAGTCAGAAATTCATATTTTTTGTTGTGATGGTTTGATTTACTATACTACTCAGTGGAAGTTATTCACCCTGAAAGCATTAACCCACCTACACAAAGCCATGAGCCATGAAGGATTTGGTTCAGGCTTGCAGTTTGTTAAAATAGCACCCTGTAAGCAAGTTTAGGTATCAGGTTTTCCAGAAAGTTTTTAGCTAGTGGCAACTTGAGAAGGTAAAACGAAAGTTTCAAGCTTTGTAATTCTCATGTGATATAAGAATCACAACCATCAACATTACCTGAGAGCTTTCAGAATGCAGAATCTGAGATCCCACCAAATAGCTATGACAACCATATCTCACCTGCCCCATTATTGTCATTGTTGTGCTCTCATTCCTTCTGGCCCTCATTCAGTACAGTCAATCTGAATCATCTTTGGGGGAGGAGGGTCGGAAAGTACCAGGGATTGAACTCAGGAGACCCAGTAGTGTTTAACAACTGTGCAACATCCTCAGCCCTTTTTATTCTGAAACAAGATCTCACTAAGTTACTTAGGGCTTCACTAAATTACTGAGGTGCTTTGAATTTGTGATCCCCCTGCCTTAGCTTCCCGAGTTGCTGGGATGACAGGCATCTGCCATCACACCCAGCAAATAAAATCATACCATTTTTCAGTACAAATAAAATCATACCATTTCCTCATAAGTCACATGCCCATTCCTAAATTATTCTTCCCCACCTTTTAGAACTATGATAAATTTTTCATAGCACTGTTCGTCCTCTCCACCAATCTTATGCAATTTTACATTTGTGTGATTATTTTATTAATACCTGAATAGAATTCATACCTGTTCTTCAATCACCGTAATACCCCCAGTATGTCTGTCACATAGAAGAATCCAATATATATTCTCTAATGAATTATTGTTCTTATATGTAAAATTATCAGAGTGAGATACTAAAAAAGTTAATCCTGCAATCTTGATCCCTGCCCCCAAAAAGTCTAATGCTGAAAGTGGAAGTCCAATGACTTCAAAGTCCCTTGTTGATTATCTAATCTGTGTTTCTGAAAGGCTACCAAAAACAAAAGAGAAATCACTTCCTTATCATGCTCTGGGAAAAGTGACACAGGAAAAAGTGTGTGAAAACTCTCAAGGGAAAGTTGAGGGGAACTCTGGCTGATTGTGAAGATGGAGAGCAGGATGTATTCAAAAAGAAGAGTAAAAATTCAAAGAGGGCTCAGTAAAATATGAACTGGGTTTGAATGTCAACCAGATACATCTATCTCCCAAGGAAGGGAGTCACCCTAGGACTTTGAACTGGGAAGAGCAAGAAACATAATAACTCAAAAGAATTACAATAAGAGTAACAAGAAGGCAGGAGGCACCTATTTCAGAGAAGTCCAAACTCCCCAAATTTAGAGCCACTAAGAACCCTATTGGCAGACTTTCAAAAGATCAAAACATTGGCAGAAGGGGAGAAGGATTTGCCAGAATAATATACCAAACATTGACAAGAAATCTATGCTATTTAAGCATATTCATATAAAAATACAGTTGTTGTGGGACAGGTCACTCAGAAAACTCACCAAGTCCCAAGTTTGTCCAAAGTGAACAGTCTTTATTCCAACTGGTTGGGACTGTTTCCCACAGGATCAAATTGTCTCTGCAAAAAGCAGCCCCAAGCCTGAGCATTTTAGTATATTTAAGAGTAAAACCCACATCCCGGTTGATGTAGCTACAAACAAGCAGGTACAGAAGCTGAACTGGGCAGTTAGCAAGACAATGCAACAAGTACATTTATATTTCCCACAGGCATTTCCAAATTGGCATAGCAGCAAGCAAGAAGAAGGGAAGTGCATCAAAATGACCCTAGTTCAGTACAAGTTAAAGAATGGTTACTAATGTCTAGACAATCAATCTCTGACAAGGTACATTTGCCCAAGAAAAATGGAAATGAAAGAGAACGATTTTACATAAGAACTGCTATTTTGTGTTGCCAAGTATACTATTCTAGGTAACTCTTAATGGGTACAGAGGCAGGGCTTTCTCATGGGAGAAGCATTTTTTTTTACATGATATGGAGTCCCAGGGTAAAATGGAGTCTGTTTGGTCATTGCATGGTCCATAACACAGTAAGAGTTCTTGCCCCAAGAGGGGAATATTAACAGCCCTGCAATATCTCATACTACAGTAACATCTAGAGAGTGAAGTAACACACTAATATGAGTATTTCCAACCCCAATGGATGTTAAACCATATAACATCTTTATTTTTAAAGGTTTTTTAGCTGAAAAAAAAACCATGAGGATTCAGCCAATATAAATGTAGCAATATGAAAAAGGATACTTTCATCAGTTAAAGAATAGTGGATATTCCTCCTGAAAAGAAAAAAAAGCTAGGATTTTTTCATTTTAAAACAGGGTATGAAGAAAATTTGTTGTAAGTGAAAGATCCAACTTAAACTAGATGTTTTCTCCTCTTTCATTTCCAGAACCTCTCAAGATTGTAGTGAATGAATAACAGGGCTATATCTATAATAGGAAACAATTTGTTCAGGGATGTGGGCATAGATGACTTAACTATACCTGTAGAATAAATTTTTTTTAAAAGTTAGCATCTTGGAAAGGATGCAGGTAGAGACGAAAGAATAGATGGAAGGAAAGGCGGGGGTTAATAGATTCATTATGTAAAGCAGGGAGTCAGGAAATGCTGTCTAAAGTCAATAAAACAAGAAATAGAAGACATATGAAAATGTGTAAGTTAATAGTGACATGATTATCAAAAAAGATAGGGAAAATAGAGTTTAAAGATGGAGTAAGAGAGCAAAATCCTCATATGTTACCTATTATCTGCCATAGCAAGGACACAGATAAAGTTTAAAGATGAAAACTAAAGCCTGGTCTCTGCATTTTTACTTAGAGAGATAAAACAATAAGCATAGGATTCTCTGGCAGAGAGATAGGATGTGGATAGGGGGACTCAGGATTAATACATTTCTTGTTTTACAAAAAGTACAACAAAGTTTGTCCAAACCTTCTACACACGGTTGTAGGGTTTTTAAACTATGTTGTCTTGTAAAGTTTTGTAAAATTCATAACATAAAATACTCTTTTAAAAACTTCAATAAACCAACTTTAGAAGTAGCAGTATAAGGAAATAATTCATATCTTTGCTTACAGACAATTTTAGAAAATTATATGTGAGGTCCTAAGTAGGGTGCATTTCATGCCAAAAATAAGATAGGGACACTCTTCCTCATGCTAACATTGCCTCCCCTCATTTACTAGAACATCTATCCTACCATTGGTCTCACTTATATCCCACATGCCCCTACCCCACTTTCTTCTTCTATGGTATACTGAAAGGAGTATTAATTGGGAATAAGACATCTTGGTTTAGGTTATAGTTTTGCTATTCATGCTCTGTGTAGCTAGGGTTAAGCTAGTTCTCTTAATGAAAAAGCAGTGTCTCCCTCACTAGTAATCTTTCAGAACTAAATGATACAATATATATTTGAATGCACAAATATGTGGATGCAGTATTTTACACACAGTAATTATTCAATAAATAGACATTCTCACTGAGAAAGAATAATGAAGAGCACATAGTAAGATAATCCAAACAAAATTTTTGGAATTCAGATATTATACATTCCATTTCCGTCTATGATCCCAAGCTGTTTTCATCCAAAAACCTAGAGAAACTCTGGAATTTATACTGTAGTAACCAGATCACCACACTTTTGCATCTGTAAATGTCTAGTTTGCAGACAATCGTTGTGCATACATTGATTTACTGTTTACATTTGTTTAGACCATGAAAGCACTTTCAGGACAGGAAGAATACCTTATATTTCTTAAGAGTTCTCAGAATCTAGCAATAGACCATTCAGTGGATAGCTGATCAAGAGAGGTTATGCTACTCGTTTCATTTCAGATTCTTGAGACTGAGGCTTTATGCACAATTAGAAAAACACACTTAGAAAAAAAAACTGAGTTAACCAAATCCATTGTACAGCTTATAATGAAATAACATTTTTTATTGTTAAAATTGTGAGAAATATATGTGGCAGATAGCTGGTTATCTACCACTATCTGAATTGAAACAGATTGTTTCTTACATATTTAGGAGGCTAATTGCCAGGGTTAGTTGCAAAAGAACTTGTTTATTTTGCTCAATAAAGTCATTTTATCACTTACAATGTCTGCCATTTTGTCACTGCAATATCATTAGTAGGGACTGACAGGATACTTTGGTATCTACCAGTTCTCTCTGAAATTAAAAATGCATATTGGAAGTTAAAAGATATGTTAAATTTGTCAACTGACACCTTTGGGATATGTTGATGGGCTCCAAATATTAGGCAATTCATACACTGGGGTCACAGCCTCTGCATCTGTGATGGGAAAGCCAAGTTCCCAGGGCCAGGTCCTCGGGTTTGTCTCTGTTCTCTCCCCTCAGAAATGAGGATTACTCTGTGAGTGTTGGCAATGAATGACTGAGCCATCAGTTTTACTGAATCTTTCTGGATGTACATTTCACAGTAAACCTAACCTCTAGGACACTATGAAATTAATGATTTCGTGGAGAAAGAGCAGTGAACTTTGGAGGATGAGTCACTCTGTCCTCTATGAGCTGAGCTGGTGGTGCTGTCCACTCATAGCCTTATGCTTCAATGGACTTCTCAAATCAACTTCTCAGAAACAAGGGGTTTTTTTGGCCTGGATTTCATTAGAACATCCATATAACTAATATTAAAATAGAGCTTTCTCATCTTCACAAATTTTCCAAAGATCATTCTAAAAAAATGTTTTTGTAGAAAAACAATAAAAGGACTTTTTGAGATTTGGTGGTGAGAGTTAGGCAAAAAGAGAAGAAGGAAGCATCAGAAAATGTCTTGACTAGTACTACTGGAATCTAAACGAAACAGATTCTACCAGAACGTGTTTATGATGGTTTATTTCCTTATTCTACAAATGTTAATGGAACACTAATTACATTTTAGGCATTGTTATAAACACCAGGGGTTAATAAAAAGAAAATCATAGTTAGTCCTGGATATCATGGAACTTGTAGTCTAGTGAGGAATGTAAGTTAAAAGACTATATATGTGTTATGGTTTGGGTATGTGGTGTCCCCTAAAAGCTCACATGTGGGATGATGCGAGAATAATCAGAGGTTAAATTATAAGAATTGTATCTTAATCAGTGGATTAATCCATTTGATGCATTAATAATTTGAATGATTTAATGGATGGTAACTGTAGGCAAGTAGCATGTGGCTGAAGGAGGTAGGTCATTAGGGTTTATATTTTTTCCATGGAAAATGAAACTTGCTCTTTCTCTCTCTCTCTCTCTCTCTCTCTCTCTCTCTCTCTCTCTCTCTCTCTCTCTCTCTCTCTCTCTCTCTCTCTCCTTCCTGGCCATCATAAACTGAGCATCTTTGCTCCACCCCACCCTTACACCATGATGTCCTGCCTCACCTTGAGCCTAAATCAATAGAGTCAACCAAGCATAGACTGAACCACTGAAATGGGAAGCGCAAAATGAACTTTTCCTCCTATCAGCTGTTCTTGTCAGGTATTTGGTCAAAGCAATGAAAAGCTAATATACACATAACATATATATGTAATGTATATGTTATATATATGTATAGGTTATATGTAACATATAAAATGATATATATATGATATATATCAAATTTATAGTGTATGTATATATAATATTTTATATACACACATATATAAAATATGTTAGGTAGTTACAAGGGCTTTACAGAGTAACCAAAAAGGATAGAGGTAAAAAGAGCTTGAGGAGGTATTATTTTACTTAGAGTGGTCAGGAAAGTTGTCTCTGATAAAGGTGCTATTTGAGGATTTAAACAAAGTAATGATCAGAGTAAAGCATATTCCAGCCTGAGAGAATAACAACTGTTAAGGCCCTTATGTTAGCTTGGTATATTTCAAGAACATCAAGAAGGCCAGTAGTCAGACTACAGTAGAATGAGCAAAAGACAGAATGCTGAAGATAAGGCTACAGAAGTGGAAGGAAATTAGATCATACAAGGAGGCCACTGGGCTTCCTTCCAGGTTAAAGAGAGAAGCTTCCAAAAGGCAGGAGCAGAGATGTGTCATGATACAATGCATGTGTTTAAAAGATCATTTCAGCTTCAAGGAGGAGAAGATACTTAAAGACAAGCTTAGAAGCAGGAAGACAACTGGGAAGCTACATCAAGAATCCATGAGAGGGCTGGGGATGTGGCTCAAGTGGTAATGCGCTTGCCTGGCATACACAAGGTGCTGGGTTCCATCCTCAGCACCACATACAAATAAAATAAAGATGTGGTGTCCACTGAAAATAAACATTAAAATCTCTCTCTCTCTCTCTCTCTCTCTCTCTCTCTCTCTCTCTCTCTCTCTCTCTCTCTCTCTCTCTCTCTCTCTCAAAAAAAAAATAATCCATGAGAGGGATGACATTGGTTTGATACACAATGACAGAGAAGAAGGAGGTAGATTTGGACAGATTCTGCATATACTACAAAGGATTTGACAATGTAACAATTATGTGGTATAAGACTAAGAGGCCAAAGTTGTTGGCCTGAGAAAATGAAGAAGGATGTTGCGAATTACTGTGATAAAAATTAGAAAAAAAATTAGTCAAGATTCCATTTAAACTACCTGTAACTGAGAAGAAATATAAGACATAAAT
Source organism: Ictidomys tridecemlineatus (assembly GCF_052094955.1). Taxonomy (NCBI): domain Eukaryota; kingdom Metazoa; phylum Chordata; class Mammalia; order Rodentia; family Sciuridae; genus Ictidomys; species Ictidomys tridecemlineatus. The sequence continues at coordinate 129,721,621 of NC_135480.1, read as the reverse complement.
ATAAAAATAACCAATGAATAAAATATCACCTCTAATTAGATGTGCTTAAGTTTAAAAACTTATAAATGAAAATTATATTACATTTTATAATTGATTCCAATGTAAATAAATGAATAAATAATATAAATATTAAAAAGTAAAATGGTATATTAAATGCACTTTCCAACTAAAGAGAACATTGTAAAAATGTTTATACGCATAGAGGGTTGCTCATGGTTGAAATTGGTAATTGATTGTTATTAATGCCATTAAAGAAATAAAGTCAGTAATATTTATTATAAAAACAGTTTAATATTACATATTTCCTTCATTTGAAGTGACAACAATATGACTCTCCTGAGATAACAGCTTAAGATTTTGCTTTTCCAATCCTTAGCAGGAAGTGAAGCAGGTGGCATCGCTATACTAGACATTAAACTATACTACAGAGTAATAGTAAAAAAAACAGCATGGTATTGGCACCAAACAGACTGGGAGACCAATGGCACAATAGATGACACAGAGACTAACCCACAAAATTAAAATTATCTTATATTAGATAAAGGTGCCAAAAACATGCACTGGAGAAAAGATAGCATCTTCAACAAATGGTGCTAGGAAAACTGGAAATTGTATGCAACAAAATGAAATTAAACCCCTATCTCTCACCTCACAATACTTAACTTAAAATGGATCAAGAACTTGGAATTAAACCAGAGACTCTGCATCTAATAGAAGAAAAAGTAGGTCCTAATCTTCATCATGTGGGGACTAGGCCTCAACTTCCTTAATAAGACTCCTATAGCACAAGAATTAAAACCAAGAATCAATAATTGGGATGGAATCAAACTAAAAGGTTTCTTCTCAGGAAAAGAAGCAATCTATGAGGTTTGCTCCTGGGACAAATTTTTACCCCACACATCAGAAAGGGCACTCATCTCTAGGACAAATGAAGAACTCAAAAAGCTAAGCACTAAAATAATCATCATCATTATCATCATCATCCAATCAACAAATAGGTCAAGGACCTGAACAGACACTTCTCAGAAGAGGATATATAATCAATCAACAAATATATGAAAAAATGCTCACCATCTCTAGCATTCAGAGAATGCCAATAAAACCTACTCTAAGATATCATCTCACTCCAGTCAGATGGCAGGTATTATGAAGACAAACAACAATAAGTGTTGGAGAGGATGTGGGGAAAAAGGCACATTCATACATTGCTGGTGGGACTGCAAATTGGTGCAGCCAATATGGAAAGCAGTATGGAGATTCCTTGGAAATCTGGGAATGGAACCACCATTTGACCCAGCTATCCCTCTCCTCAGACTATACGCAAAGGACTTAAAACCAGCATACTACAGGGACACAGCCACATCAATGTTTATAGCAGCACAATTCACAATAGCTAAACTGTGGAGCCAACCTAGATGCCCCTCAGTGGATGAATGAAATTTTTAAAATGTGGCATTTATACACAATGGAATTTTACTCAGCATTAAAAGAGAATAAAATCATAGCATTTGCAGGTAAATGGATGGCGCTGGAAAAGATAATGCTAAGTGAAGTTAGCCAATCCCAAAAAAACAAATGCTGAATGTTTTCTCTGATAAAATGAGGCTGACTCATAGTGGGGTAGGGAGGGGGAACATGGGATAATTAGATGAACTCCAGATAGGGAAGAGGGGTGGGAGGGAAAGGGAGGAGGCAGGGGATTAGCAAAGTCAATGAAATGTGAGGGGCATCATTATCCAAAGTACATGTATGAAGACTCAAATTAGGTGGCAACATACTTTATATGTAAACAGAGATATGAAAAATTATAGTATAATTGTGGTATAAATTGTGATATGAAAAATTGTGTGTAATAAGAATTGTAATACAAAAAGTACATGTATAAAGGCATGAATTGGCATAAACATAACTCTATATACAAAGATATGAAAAATTGTACTCTATATGTATTATAAGAATTGTAATGTATTCCACTACCATGTATTTAAAAAAATAAAATCAATAAAAATTTAAAAAGTAAAAAAGTGTGCTAGCATTTAAAAAAAAACAGTTCCCCTTACAAAACAATATTCATTTCTATATTTTTTTCACCAAAAAAGCCAGATAAAACCATCAAGATCACAATAAACTCAATAAATATTTGTTAATAACAAAAAGATTTTGCTTTTCTTGCCAGAGATAGCACAGTATAAATACACATTAATTTGTGTGTGTGTGTATATATATATACCTAACTTTATATACATGTATCCAATATAACTCTCAATATATGAACATACATATATGTACATATACATATATATAAATAGATATTCCAATTTAACACTACCATCCATGCTTTCATATGATCATGGCCCTGGGGGCACCACAAGTGAGAGATGAACAATTGATTTCAATCTACCAAACAGTACAAGTGTTTCACAATAGCTAAACTGTGGAACCAACCTAGATGCCTTGCAATAGATGAATGGGTTTAAAAAATGAGGCATATACACACAATATAATATTACTCAGCAAAAAAAGAGAATAAAATCATGGGATTTGCAGGTAAATGGATGGAGTTAGAGAAGATAATGCTTAGTGAAGTTAACCAATCCCCCCCCCAAAAAAAATGCCAAATGTTTTCTTTGATATAAGGAGGCTGAGTCATAACGGGATAGGGAGCAGGAGTATTGGAGGAATAGAGAAACTCTAGGTAGGGCAGAGGGATTGGAGGGGAAAGGAGGGGGCATGGGGTAATTAATGATGGTGGAATGTGATGATCAAACGAATTGGTGTGAATATACTATGTATACAACCAGACAATATGAAAAATTGTGCTCTATATATGTAATAAGAATTGTAAAGCATTCTGCTGTCATATATAAATTTTAAAAATTTACATTAAAAAAGAAGATCCCTGTTGAATAATGGAACCATGTTGCAGAGTAACATGCATGATATAATAACTTTTCATGTAAAAATAAATAAATTATACATATTCTAGGTGAATGTATCAGTGAATGCATACCAAACAGAAAACAGCAATAACAAAGTGTTTACCTCCTACTAAGAGGTGGATTAATGGGTATCTTCATACTTAAAGATATTGTTATAAATTTTTTAACTCAAATAATCATGCATGATATAAATGAGAAGAAATAATTTAAAAGTTAACTTCTAGAGGAACATAAAGTCTATTTCAAGGAGTGTAGTGGACATTTAGAACTTTTTTTCCTGTCAATTATATTTTTCCATGCAATTCACCTACTTGATGCAATCTAGTGAAGCATTCACCCACTACCCTTTTCATCAGAGAGGCAAGTCCATTATACAACCTGGTATGTCAACATCTTTATCCCTCTGTCCATATTTTTTGTGTCAGAGGTTAACAAATATTTAATATAAGGTCAAATCATGCACTATTTTTTAAGTTATATCAAATTTACTTTAAGCTGCTATATAAAAACAAACATTTTGCACATGGATAACTACTATGGGATTTTTCCATACATATATGGAACACTCTGCTTATCAGAGCTCTCTTTTTATTTGGCTACTACTTTTGGTTGGATTTCTACCCAGTTGAATCCAAAATAGAGAAATACAGGAAAGGCATTGCTTAAACAGATATTTTCAATAGAATAAGTAAAATGAAAGAGAAACACTATCCCCCCTCCCCTTCCCTCACATCTTCTCTCTCTACACCATCTACCTTAATTCATTTCTTGGCGGGGTTAGTAGGGGATAGGAAAGGTAGCAGAATACAACAGTTACTAATAGGGCATTATGTAAAATTGTGGATGTGTAACCGACGTGATTCTACAATCTGCATTTGGGGTAAAAATTGGGAGTTCATAACCCACTTCAATCTAATGTATGAAATATGATATCTCAAGAGCTTTGTAACATTGTGAAAAACCAATAAAAAAAATCAAATTAAAAAAAAGAAAGAGAAACACTATGAGAAATGATATATTAGGACAGAGTGTTCAAAATTAAAGATGTGTAGTATAAGTTATAAAGTAATCACTAAGGTAACAGAAGAAAAATTGTTTCATAAAAATATGAGCAAAGTACATCAAAGTGAACCTAAGGAAGGATATGAACTCTGGATGATAATGATGTGTCAATTTAGGTCCATTGATTGTAACAAATATACTACTATGATGCAGGATGCTGGTAATAGGGAGACTATGCATGTATGAGAGCAAGGGATATATGTAAATCTCCGTACCTTCCAATCAATTCTTCTGTGAACCTAAAACTGCTGTAAAAAATGTCTTTTAAAAATTCAGTAAACAGATGGTACAAAAAGAAAAAAATAATGATAATATATAGAATAAAGAGAAAACAAATAGCCATAAAGTAGATTTAAACACAACTATAACAAGAATCAAATTATACATAAATGATCTGTATTAGTGTTTTTATTGCTGCTACAGCAAATTACTGTAAACTTAGGGACTTAAAACAATGCAAATTTATTATCGAACAATTCAGTATTAATAAGTCAGGCACAGGTCTCATCTCACCCAACTAAAACCAAATTTAGGGCAGGATTTCCTTCTGGAGACTAAAAGAGAATGTGCTTCCTTGCTGACTGGGGTTGTTGACAGAATCTAGGCCCTTGTATATTTTAGGACTGACATCTCTTAACCTGCAGTCCATTACCCGAGGCCTGTTGGAGCTCCCAAACTGACTATATGCCTTTGTGCTAAAGGCCACCAAAAGTCAGAGTCCCTCTCACACTTTTAAGTCCACCTGCCTCTTCTTCTGCCTCAAAACTCTCTTCTGGGAAATTTTCCCAGATTTTAGGGCTCATATCCTCCAATGAGGCCCACATGGAGATTTCAGAATCTCCCTTTTTGGAAGTCTGTTGATAACCTGATTCCATCTGAAAACTGAACTAGCATATTTACAGGTCCAGGGATTAGGGCATGGCCATTTTTAGGAGAACATTCATGTGCCTACCACAAAGTCTTAAAGACAGACCAGACTGGATGAAAAAGAAAGACCCAACTATATGGTACCTACAGGAAGCCCACTTTAAATACAAAGCAACAATCTGTTAGAAATTTTAAAAAAGAAAAAGAAAAAGAAAGGAAAAAAAAGAAATGATCAACCACCCTAACCCAAAAAGAGGGCGTCAGCAAAATGGCATTCTAGAGGACTCTACAAAGCTGTCCCTCCAGAAACAGGATTAAAAAAAAAAAAAAAAGGTAAACTTTCAGGATCAGCGGCTTTGAAATTCTGGATGACAGCCAAAAGACTGCAGCAACCAAGCAAGCGGTTCACCAGGAGGACACTCTAGAGAGCCTTGAGGCCTTTCCACTTACCTTGCAGGATCCCAACCCCAGCAGTGGCTTTGGAGATATGAGGCTGTGGACACGGTGTGGGCACCCGGTTCCAGAGGAAGAAGAGCAGAGGGAATTCAGTCTCCACCTGTCTGGGAGTTAGTTCCCTGAAGGACAGTTGCCAGTGGCTTGGCTTTGGTTCTCTTCACCCAGAAGTTTCTCAGGGAGTCTAGAGAATGAGCCACGCAGAGGTCTTTGCTCAGGAACGCTGGAAGGCAGGCTGGCGCAGGGCCTACGGGGCCCTCCAAGGGTCTCAAGCCTCCAGCCTAGCGCCCCCTGGCGGGTAAGGAGGGAAAGGCGGCCAGCCGGCAGGGGCGGCACTTAACGGCCGCCCAGGGCGCCAGCGACGGTTTTTCCGTTCAGTCGGGCACCACGCGCCACAGAAACCGTTGCTGGCTGGGGGACCGGCCGCTTTGCTGTCCTCCTGCGCCTCCGCCCCTCCCGCCACCTGCGGGGCGCGGCAACAGCCGGTCTCCAGGACCAAGCTAATGCCTGATCAGACCTGAACCCATGACCCTGAGGGCATCACCAAGCCCGCAGCTAGGAGTTTCCAGGGCCAACAGGGGACTAGGTGCTGTTGGTGAGTAGCTGGCTCTCTCCACAGGCATGGACGGTGCCAGGAGGACAACTGGAGTCGGAGGAGCCTGGCTCTGCCGCCAGAGGAACGTTTATGAATAGGCTCGAGTCACAGTGGACTCTTGGGCATATTTGCGGACCAAATCCAAAAGCACAGAACAAATGCTTACACTGGTACACTCACTGATATTTTAAACAAATAGAAAGATTCTGTTGGTATAGGAGGGAAGAAAGAGCGGTTCAAATGACAGATGCAATCAGTTCTTCACAAACTAGGGCATGCAGAGTACCTGGGAAAACGAAAATCACTCTGACCATTAACATCAGCCTTACTCCTGTTTACTACTGCACCCACCATAGCCCTGAAACTCAGATTCATGTGAATCTCGCTACCAATACCTCAATCCCTAACATATTATAGAAATACTATTTATACTAGCCACATTAGCCATGTTGTGTACTATATTCCCTGAACAGAATGAGCATCAAATTTTAAATATGCATTAACTGGAGCACTACAATCTGTAGCACAATCTTTTATGTATGAAGTATCTCCAGCTATTATCCTTCTAACAGTTCTATTGATAATGGATTTTTACTAATTAATATTCAAGAACATGTATAAATAATCCTCCTAGCCTGACATCTAGCCATAATATGATTGCTTTCAACACTTATTGAGCACCTTTTGATTTAACAGAAGGTGAATCAGAACTCATCTCAGGTTTTAAAGTTGAATATGCTGAGGCCAGAGAATCACAAGTTTGAGGCCAGCCTGGACAACTTACTAAGACCCTGTCTCAAAAATAATGTAGCTTGATTGTAGAGCACCTCTGGATTTAACCCCCAGTATCAAAAAAGAAAGGAAAATGCTTCAGGCCCATTCATAGATTCACAGTTGAATACACTAATAGCATTATAATAAACGCTTTAACTGCAGTTATTTTCCTATGAGCATTTCACAATCCCCATATATCAGGATCTTTACTACAAACTTTGTCATTAAAACTCTTTCTTTTTTAAAATATTTTTATTAGTTGTTCATGGAACTTTATTTTATTTTCTTATTTATATGCAATACTGAGAATCAAACCCAGGGCCTTGCTCATGCTAAACAAGCACTCTACCACTAAGCCACAACCCCAGCCCTAAAACTCTCTTTTTAACTGACATATCCTATCCATGATGTGTCATGGACCACCTTACATATCTATTATATACATATCTACCACTAACACTAGCCCTGTGCATGTGACACCTCTCAATACCCATTCTTCTGTCAAGCATTCCCTGCAAACATAAGAAATAATCTGATAATAGAGACACTGTGATAGAGTAAATAATAGAGTTTTAAGTCTTTTTCATTCCAGAGTTGTAGTTGTACTCTTAAGAACTCAAAATTCTTTATGCTACTAAATATATCACATTCTACAATAAGGTGATCTGAATAAGCCATCTGATTCAAACAATGGAAATACAAATGTCCCTTCCCATCCAGATAATAATTCCTTGTTTATAACTGCTGCATAGCCCTCTGGGTTACCATCTATAATAACACAGAGTTGTGAAAACCTTTCCTACCAGGTGCAATATCATAGGGGAAAAGATTCTATATTTTCCTTTGCAAACAACTGAATGACTCTTGCAAACTGTCTGAAATTGATACACAGGGGTTTAAAATATTTTGCATGTTTTACAGATGCTTTCAGATATATTTTTTAAAAGGCATAGACTAGTTTAATAAATAAAAACTATGGATTTCTTTAAGAACTTTGTGTCCCTCTCCTTGTGTTATTTTGGTCTTCATTTTCCACAGCATTTTCTAAGTTTTTTTGTTCATTTGACATTGTCTGTGGTTCATTTTATAAGATCAAATTGCTTGTGAGAGTCATTTCCATCAAAATTGTTTGCTTATTCACAGAATCAAGATAATCAATCATTCTGTAGCAAAAATGAATGAAAAATATTCTTGGTACTATAATAATCCACCAATCCCTAAACACATTTCATGGAATCAAAATGTTAACACATAAATTGCAGACTGAGGTCACTTCTGAAAGGTCACATCACTTAATAATGTATTTAATATGCTATTTTGAGAACTTGTTATCTCATTTGCCTGAATTTTCACAGCTGGTCTTATGTCATTAACCACCCAATATGGTTGTATTCCTATAACTAGTTTGTAGTGTCACATGTAGTATAACTCTACAGAGAGTTGGTGACTTTTAGGAGAACACTATTAATAAAAAAATAGTGAATACATCTTATCATGAAAAATATATTCATGGAATTTGATTTAGCATTCTGTTAGGGTTTAGACATCATGTACCCCACAAAAGCTCCTATTAATGTAGGAATATTCAAAGGTGAAATGATTGGATTATGAAAAATTTAGCCTAATCAGTCCATCTTAGTGGACTGACTGGGTGGTACCTGTAGACATGTGGAACATGGCTGGAGGAGGTGAGTCACTATGGGAAGCTCCTGAAAAGGCTTTTTTTCCCTGTGTCTCTTTCTCTCTTTTTTTTTCTCTGCTTCTTTGCTGCCATGAGGAGAGCAACTACTCTTTTATGAAACTATGAGTCCCAAATAAACTTTTCTTCCTCTAAGTTATTCTTGTTAGGTATTTTGGTCATAGCAAAACAAATACCTGGTTAAAACACATACTTTTCTGCCAATTTTCTAAATTTATTTTGTCTCTTTATACAGAATCCTATTTCCCTTTTTTCCTATTACCTTAGAACCCTATTTCCTTCAATGTAAATTGTTCTTAAAATGTAATTTCAGTTTTCCAATTGCGTGATACTTCTTCATTAACTTCTGAGCTTACCAGTAGCCACAGGATTAGAGTCTAACCCTCAGTGTCAGGGAGTGATGACAGCATCATGAAATGGCCTTCCTGCTATTTGGCTGTTACAGTCATCAGAATGTTAGAGCACCTTCAAACATCCTATCTTTTCTAAAGTACCAATATATACTGTTAGCCACATAACTAACTGTTGGAGCACTGGAACATACCTGAACTCATATTTTTTTCCTTTTTTATTTGTCTTTTTTTTTTTGGTAGTGGGGATTGAACTACCCAGAGAGATGCTCTGCCACTGACCTACACCCCCAGTCCCCTCCTTTTTTATTTTTAGACAAGATCTTGCTGAGTTGCCAAGGTTGGCCTCCAACTCAACCTCCTGAGTAGCTGGGATTGCAGGTATACACCAATACACCCAACCATACTTGTATTTATATTCACTTAAAATCAAGAATCATCTCTAAAACACATAGATTGCTGGTTTAAATTCCTGTAATTCCCACCCAGGTCAGAAAGGAATGGGGAGAAAGAACTTTTGACTAAGATGTATGAGGGAAGAAAGTGAACAATCATTTTTTATGTAGACTTTAGACTTCAAGCATTATTGTAACTGGTGAGACTCATTTCCATCAAAATTGTTTTCTTATTCACAGAATTAAGATACTCAACTGGTGAGTATAAAGTAGAACATGATTATGCTTTAACTTTTGCTCTACAAATTGTTTACCCTTTAAAATATCATTTTGCTAAAAGTAAAGTGTTGTTAATAAAAACTCTCACCATTTTTTTCTTTTTTATTAGTACTTTATAGTTACACATAGTAGTTGGGTTCATCCCAACAAACACATACATCCTTGGAATTTAACTTCAGTTTGTGAGCCTCCTGAACATCCTCCATCTTCTTTCTCATTTTATTTACTGTATTCTACTAGTCTTTCTCTTGCTCATCTGTTTATTTAAATTTGATTGTTTCTTCCTACTTATACATGAAGGTGAAATTCTCTGTGGTATATTTATATATGCATATAACATGATTATTTTAATAATTCTTTCTGCATTGCCTCCTCTTTCCCATCCCTCCACTCTCCCTCTCCATCTTCTTCTACATTACCAATCTTCCCTTTATCTTTGTTTCTCTATTCTTCCCTTCTCTTTCCTTTATTTTACACTAGCTTCTGTATGAGAGAAAACAGTCAACTTTTCAGTTTCTGATTTTGACTTATTTCACTTAGCATGACATTCTTCATTTCTATCCATTTACCCACAAATGCCATAATTCCATTCTTCTTTATGACTGACTAGAATATAGTTAGATAGATATCACAATTTCTTAAGACAGGCTTTTGGGTTAATTCCATAGTTTAACTATTGTGAAATTATGCTGATATAAACATTGAGATGGCTATGTAACTGTAGTATGCTGATTTTAGATACTTGGGGAAAATACCAAGGAGTGGAATAGCTGGGTCATATAGTGGTTCTATCCCTAGTGTTTTGAGGAATCTTCATACTGCTTTCCAGAGTGGTTTTACTAGACTGCAGTTCCACCAACAAATGTGCAAATATACCTTTTCCCCCACAACCTTGTCAGCATTTATTATTGTTGATAATTGCCATTCTGACTATAGTAAGATGAAATCTTAGTGTAGTTTTGATCTGCATTTCTCTGATTGCTAGAGATGCTGAACATTTTTTTGTACATTTGTTGGCTATTTGTGTTTCTTCTTTTGAGATGTTTCTGTTTAGTTCTTTTGCCCATTTATTGATTGGATTTTGGGTTTTTTTTATTTTTTAAGATTTTTGCATATTCTGGATATTATTCCCTTATTGGAGAAATAGTTGGCCAAGATTTTCTCCCATTCTGTATGCTTTAGGCTCTTAATCATTTGCTTTTCTGTAGTAGTTTAATAACATACCACTTGGCTTAATTTCTTGTGCTTTGGGTGTCTTTAGGCTATGGAGGGTTGACTCTATGTTTTCTTCTAGTAGTTGCAAGGTTACTGATCTAATTCCTGTATCTTTGATTCATTTTGATTTGAGTTTTGTGCAGAGTGAGAGATAGGGTCCTACTTTCATTTTTATACGTATACCTATCTCGTTTCTCCAGCACCATTTGTTAAAAAGTCTGTCTTTTTTCAAAATATATTTTGGCATCTTTGTCAAATATTAAATGGCTGTAGGTAAGTGGATTTATCTCTATTTGTCTCTGTGTCTTCTATTCTGTTCCATTAGTCTTCATGTTGATTTTTATGCCAGTACCATGCTGTTTTGTTTTTACTACAGCTCTGTAGTATAATTTTACATGAGTTATTATGATTCCCGCTGCTTCTCTTTTCTTGCTTAGTATGACTTTGGCTATTCTCAGGTTCTTATACTCCAAAAAATTTAAAAATTATTTTTTCTAATTCTGTGAAGAATTCCATTAGTATTTTGATGGAAATTATATTGAATCTGTATATTGCTTTTGTTAGTGTGGCCATCTTGACATTAATTCTGACTATCCAAGGTGTTTTTTCATCTTCTAAAGTCTTTTTAAATTTCTTTCTTCCATGTTCTATAGTTTTCATTGTAGAGCTTTTTTATCTCCTTGGTTGGATTATTTCCCAAGTATTTTATTTTATTATTTTTTATTTTTATTTTGGGGTTATTGTGAATGGGATGGTTTTCTTGATCTGTACCTTGGCTGAATCAGTTTTGGACTGTAGGAAAGACATTGATTTATGGGTGTTGATCTTGTATCCTGATACTTTGATGAACTCATTTATAAGCTCTAAATATCTTTTGATGGAAGTTGTTTTCTATTTGTTTGTGTGTGTGTGTGTGTGTGTGTGTGTGTGTGTTTTGTCTTCTAGATATAGGATTGTGTCATTGACATACATAGATAGGTTGACTTCTTTTCTTTCCTATATGTATCCATTTGATTTATTTTTATTGATTTCTGATCACTCTGACTAATGTTTTGAGAACTATAATGAATAGGAGTGGTAAAAGTTGACAACCTTTTTTTTCCCAATTATAGAGGAACTGCTTTTGGGTTTTGTCCATTCGGTATAATGTTGGCTTTTGGTTTGTCATAAATGGCCTTTACAGTTTGGAAAGGTAAGTTCCTTCAACTCTAGCTTCTCCAGTGTTTTTAACATAAATGGGTGTTGGGATTTTGTCAAAGGCCTTTTCTGCATCTATTAAGATGATCATGTGATTGCCATCCTTAATTCTGTTCAAGCTGTGAATTACATTTATTGATTTGTATATATTGAACCAACCTTGTGTTTCTGGAATGAAACCCACAGGATTATCTTTCTTATATGTTTTTGATGCATTTTGCTAATGTTTTATTAAGGATCTTTGCATCTATGGTCATCAGGGATGTTGATCTATAGTTTTATTTTCTTGATGCATCTTTGATTTTGGAATCAGGGTTATTTATACAGGCTTTATAGAATGTACTTGAGAGTGTTCCTTCCCTTTAAATTTCATGAGATAATTTTTTTTTGAGAAAGACTGATGTTAGTTCTTCTGCAAATGTCTGGTAGAACTCAACTGAGAATCCATCAGGTCCTGGTCTTTTTTGTGTGTCAGAGGAAAGCTTTTTAATTGCTAATTCAATTTCAGTACCTGATATTAGTCTGTTTAGGTTTTTTTAATATCTTCCTGATTCAATTTGTAGAGGTCATGTGTCTAAAAATTAGTCCATGTCTTCCATATTTTCCATTTTATTGGCATATAAATTTTAAAATAGGTTCTGATAATAATTTGAGTTTTAGAAATATCTCTGATAATATTTATTTTTTCATCTCTAATCTTGTTGACATCTCTGTTTTTCTTTTGGTTAGTTTGAATAAAGGTTTATCTTATCTTTTCAAAGAACCAAATTTCATTGCATTGACCTTGTGTATTATTTTCTTATTTTCAATTTCATTGATTCCAGTTCTGATCTTAGTTATCTCCTATCTTCTACTGTATGGGGAATTAGTTTTTGTTTCTTTTTCTAAGGCCTTGAGATGGATAATAAGCTTATTTATTTTCAATCTCTCTATTTTTTAAGTGTAGGCATTCAGTGCTACAAATTTTCCTCTTAGAACTGCTTTCATATTGTCCCAGAAATTTTGATGTGTTGTATCCCTGTTATTGTTCATGTCTAAGAATTTGATTTCTACTCTCATTTCTTCTTTGATTAACTCTTCACTTAAAAAAGTATTATTAAATCTCCGTGTGTTTATGCAATTTTTATTATTTGTCTTGCTGTTGATTTCTAGTGTCATTCCATTGTGATCCTATAGGATGCATAGGATTATAGAAACATTTTTATATTTGGTAAGATTTGCTTTGTGGCCTAGAATATGATCTATTTTGGGAAAAGTTCCATGTGCTGCTGAGAAAAATATAAATTTAGCTCTTTGGGGTTAGGATCATTTGATTTATAGTATCATTTAGGTTGGAGATGTCTTTGTTGATTTATGTTTTTATGTCCTGTCAATTGGTAGTAAGGGTGTGTTGAAATCCTCCAGTATATTGTGGTTGGGTCTATCTGGAATTTGATGTCATGGCATTTTTTAAATGTAATTGTGTTGCTGACATTTGGAGCATAAATGTTTACTATTGTTACATCTTCTTGCTGGATTGTTTCCTTTACCAGGATGTAATGGACTTCTTTGTCTCTTCTGATTATTTTTTTGCTTGAAATTTGCTTTGTCAGATATGAGAATAGCTGTTCCTACTTGTTTAATATACATTGAATATTTTTTCCATGAGATGAGTCTCTTGTAAACACCATGTAGTTGCACCTTCTTTTCTGACCCATCATGCTAATTTGTGTCTTTTAATTGGCAGTTGAGACCATTACAATTTAATATTAATGTGGATATATGTATGTGGTTTTCTGCCATTATGGTTTTGTTGTATTTAATCTTTTCTTGATTCTCATTTAGTGGATTATACTTCTATTGATCTTCCTCTGTGTGGGAGCTTTGGGAATAGGTTTTTTTAGTTCCTCTGTGTGCAGTTTATCTTAGACTATTCTTTGTAGTGATGGCTTCATGTGCATGAATTCTTTTGGTTTATTCTTATCATGAAAAGTTTATTTTCCCCTTAAATTTGAAACTGAGATTTTTTGGGTATAGTCACATTGGTTGACAGCTTTTCCTTTAGAGCTTGGAATATTTCACTCAAGGTCCTTCTTGATTTTAGGATCTCAACTGAGAAATCAGAATTGAGCCTTTTTGGTTTGCCTCTAAATATGACCTGATATTTCTGTCTTGCAGGTTTTAATATTCTCTCCTTGTTTTCTATGTTAGTCATTTTTATTATGATATGATATGACTTGGAGAGTTTCTTGTTTGAATAGGTCTATTTGGGTCCTTCTCCTGTATGTAGATATCTCATTTATGATAAGGGAAAAGTTTTCTGAAAATATTCTTTTATGTTTTTGCTTGTATCTCTATGTTCTCTTCTATCCCCATGTTTCTCAGGTTTGGTTGGTCTTTTAATATTGGAGTAGAGTTCTTGTATATTCTGTTCTTGTTCTATAATTTTTCCCTTTTTGCATTCTGTGTCCTCAAGAAAAATACTTTGTCTTCAAGAGCTGAGGTTCTATTTTCTACACAATCTAATCTGCTATTGATATATTCAAGTGAATTTTTAATTTGATTTTGTCTTTCATTTCTAGGATTTCTGATTCAGCTCTTTTTATTATTTCTATTTCTAGATTGAAGTGGTCTTCTATCTCCTGCATTTGTTCTCTTGTTTCTTTGATCTTCCTTTAGTTCAATGAATATTTTAATAATCATGTTTTTATAATTTTTCTCTAGGATTTTGTCCATATCACTATCATTGGGATACTTTGTTGGGGGATTTTGAAATTTTTTTTGCGGGGGGGAAGATTTGTTTGCCTATTTCTTCATGTTTTTAGATGTATTGGACTTACACGTCTATTAACATGGATCCCCCCTTTCTCTTTTTTACATGTGTGCTTTCACATGTAATTATCTTATTTGTTCTGGTATTTTTTGATATATTAGTAGATGTCAAGGGATGGGACCTGAAGTTCCTCTCTGATTGTTTCTCTTTGGGTCCTTAGGTTGGAGATGTCTTTATTGATTTGTTGTTGGTTTAGTGCTGTTGTCTCTTCAATTCTTTGAGTTGGGGTAATGTCAGGGCTCAAACGGGTTTAGACTGTGTGGGGGGTGAGATTTACTATTGCTTAGTTGAGTTGTATTTCTCAGCTGTAGACTCTCAATTCTGTGATCTTGAATTGTCCTGATCTCTTTCCAGCCCTTTTAGAGGGAGGGAGTATCTGGAGTAGCATAAATGTCAGCAACAGATGTATGGCTTTAGATAAATGACCAGTGTCTTCTTTGAAATCTGTAACACTAATTGCTACTTATTTAGGAATGGTCGGGTCAGCATTTAACCACAGTACAAAATAAAAAAAACTGTGAACTAGGTCTGGCATTCAACAGCAGGTATCTAGTATGTCATCCAATATATTAATAGTTACACCAATTTGAATGGGCTAGGAATTACATAGTCTAAACATTAGTTTTGGTTGTTGTCTCTTTTTTTCTTTTATTAAGATCAAGTGTCATTAATGTATGTGTGGAATAAGATATGCTGTCTTCTGGTTCAGTTTATTTCAGTAGTAGAGTCTGTAACTTGTGAACTTTTAGTGTCCCTGTTGGTTTCGAGCACCTCACACAATGGGGACAGAGAAAAAAAACAGTAAACAACTAATGCAAACAATATGCAACATTAAATACTTAGTTTCTACTATGACATCTACATTAATTGCAACACAAAAAAAAAACAGGAATGGTGGGGTCAGCAATTGTCTACAGTTAAAGCAACTGATTTGGCTTTAAAACAAAAAGCAAGTGTTAACTATGTGATCCACAGAGTAATAATTGTGTCACCATTGATGATGCAGGCAAAAGTTTTATAAACCAAATAATTCTAAAAGGTGGCAAAAATTCAGTTAGTTAGCAGAGAAGAAAATATGCTAAGAAGGTAGAAAAGAGTTTATAATTTCAAAAAGTGAACAGAGAGAATGCAGACTCTTCTGTAGCAGGTGATGATTATAAGGAAGGAGGGAAAACAGGAGAAGCAAAATTAGAGAGAGGAAGAATGAACCATAGAATTTGTTATCAGGAGAAGAAGAGAGAGAAAGGGAAATAAATGAAAACAATAAATGAAAAATAAAACAAAAATTTTTTTTTAAAATAAATGAAAACAAAACAAAACAAAACCAAAATTTACAAACCAAAAAACCCTCTCAATAGACAATGCAAGGAAAATAAATACATTTTAAAAAGCATATAAATGAGAAAAAATGAAACAAATAAGAATATGTATAATATCCCTGAATAATCAACTCAACTCCGCCCCCACACACACACTCACACACCATTTCTCTCCCCCCCCTCTCTCTCTCTCTCTCACACACACACACACACACACAGAGACACACACAAACACACACAGATTCTTAATAAAAAATGAAGAAAACACCTATACTGAGGTGATCAAAATATTTGACCAATATGGATGGTCACTGTCTGTGTTCTCCTGCATTTCTTTCCATTTCTTGAGCTATGTACTGAGATATATATAGATATAGATAGATAGATAGATAGATAGATAGATAGATAGATAGATAGATAGATAGAGCAAAAGATGGGGATTTTAACCCTTCCTGTTTTCATGTTGTTCTCCCAGCTGCCAGTTGGAGTGGCCTAAGACTGAAGCTCTTTGATATAAGTCTGTTTCCATTCTCACTAGTATGAAACGGGATGGATGAGGAAGTAATGTCAGTTGGAGTTTCATCCATACAGACCAGATAGGCACACTCCCAGGGTAAAGGTTCTACAGAAACTCTCACCATTTTTGAAATTAATTTCTGTGCCATAGATACAGCTGAACTAAATATGAACATTAGTTCACAAATTAGTTTTTCAAAGGCATGAATCAAGTAAGAAAACTTTTAACCAAAGGCATTTAATTTTAAATTATATAGCATGGGGGCTGGGGATGTGGCTCAAGCGGTAGCGCGCTCGCCTGGCATGCGTGAGGCCCGGGTTCGATCCTCAGCACCACATACCAACAAAGATGTTGTGTCCGCCGAGAACTAAAAAATAAATATTAAAAAAAAATTCTCTCTCTCTCTCTCTCCTCTCACTCTCTCTTAAAAAAAATATATAGCATGTTCAAAAATAATCATGTAGAAATTTTCTAGGTAGAGAATTTATGTATTCTCTGTGTTTATTTAAATATCAATATTTTAAATCCCACAAATTGACACTTTCTATCCATCTTCAATGGGCTAAGATTTTTTTGTCAGTTGTATCTGAAGTTTCTTTAACTTCTATAGGTAACACAGAAGAGGAACTGGATTGTTTTGTACATAAGATTGCTTCCACTTGAAATGATGTCACATGAACTTGAGAACAGTTATCTTGTACATGATATTCTTAGAGATAATCAGACCTCAATTGATAAACTCTTGTGCTGTGCGTATGGCATGTAAAATATGTGCAACTATGGACTGAGACCTCTAAAACTGTGAGCTCAAAATAAACTTTTCTTTCCCCAAATTGTTCTGGTCAGTTATTCTGGTCACAATGATGAAAAGCTGACTAACACAAGTATCTTCACAATATATCTCATGATTTTCTGAACTTTGCCATTCCCAGTAAAGGTGACTCTCCCTTTAAGTAGGCCTCTGCTCTGCATTGATGATGATAGAAAGCTGCTTTTTCCCAGAGAACCTTCTTGACCTTTGCATTTTATAGTACTGCAAAGCCATTGCAAAATGCACCTTATCTGTTTTCTGAAAAGGCTTTCAAGAGCTTTAGTCATGGGGCTGGGGAGGATTTACCCCTAAGTGTCTCCTATAATGCTTATCCTGAGCAGGGTGGCTCTTCCTTCTGGTTTGGGATGCTCTGACCATATATTCCCTTCACCAAGCTCTCCTATTTTGGATCCTGGAGGGCTCAGTTTCTTTGCAGCATGTGGGAAATTTTTATTCATGCAATTGCATAAGACATGTTTAAGGTCCCTTTGCTCTTGGCCCTGCTCCATACCGATTCCTGTTTATTCCAACTAGACATGCAGCACTTAGGAAATTTCCATGTTCCTGCTGGAGGTGCCCTATGCATGAATCACTAACACTTGGAATTCAAGTTATTTGAAGAAATGAATATATCAGTGGGAAGGCCTCCAACCTGGCTAGGCTCCCTGTTCTCCAATTTAGAATTTAACTCATTACCAATTGACTTTGAAGGTCTGATGAGTTAGGATCTTCATATACATATATAATAGATATTATATATATTTTTATTATATAAAAATATATATTTTATATAAAATAAAAAATATATGTTTTTATTTTATTATTTTTTATGTGGTGCTGAGGATAAAACCCAGCACCTTGCATGTGCTAGGCAAGGGCTCTACCACATAATCCTAGCCCCAGGAACTGATCATGTTGATGTGGGACTTCAGCAATCATGGCACTTTCTACTTAGCTGCTTTGTCAAGATGTTACTATATTATATTGTGGTTTAAAAGTACAGAATAATCTGCTGGACTTTTTGGACAGAGAAGTTATTCTGAAATCTTCGTCCTTTGCCCTGAAGTCTTTCTACACTTACAAAAACCCATTCTTTTATCCATTGGCTCAGGTCCAGCCCCAGCTTCCCTTTTGGGCAGCTTTGTGCTGCATTTGTTGACTAGGATAGCCTGATTCTGACTTACTTTGTCTATGATGCTCAGTGTGGCAGGCAGATAAATCTTTCTACATCCTTTATTCTCTAATTGTGCTCTACACATTCATGGTTGATATCAGAGGGTGATTGTCTCAGGTCCCCGTCCTTCTTTTCCTACAGGTGAGATGGCAATGAAAGGGTGAATCAGCACAGAGCCTAAAATTTTTGTTGTCACCTTGTCTCCATGAAATGTGTTAGAGCTTCCTCCAAGGAACTTGGAAACCCTAACTTTAGAATCCAATCAGAGATAAGGTTAGCTGAGGAAAGAAAGTTAAAATAGGAAAAGGACCGAGACAGATCTTCTTTAATATTTTAGATTTCTATGGATTCATGGGCTTTGAGGGAAAGGCTGCAGATCATCTTCATACAAAAACATCTATGGTCTTCCATAAACTTTTTTTTGCTGGAACCAAGGAAGAAAATCTCCTGGATGGCATTCAGTAGTGCCAAGTCTATTACATTTGGCTTGGGGGATTTCTCAGAAAGAATCAATGTCTGAACACCCCATTCTCTGAATACATACCTGCTCACAGGAATGAAAAGAAGCTGGGTCATTATTACATTGCTTATGGATATTTGAAATGATACAGCCACAGAATGACTGTGTGATAGAACACTAAACATGTGACTACAATAATATTCAGCAGTTACTCTCCTGGCCATTTACCACAGACAAATGAAGATACATATTCATCCAAAACTCTATTCAAATGTTTGCAGAAGCTCTATTCTTAATAGCCCCAAATTGGAAACAACCTACATGCAATCCAATGAGTGGTAAAGCACACTGCAGTAAACCCAATCCATGGAATAAAAAAAGACTGAACTATTGATAAATGGAACCACCTACATGAATCTCCAGAGAATTAAACTGAGGAAATAAAAACCTATCCCCAGAAATTACATATAATGGCTCCTATATAAATTTTTAAATTACTGAAATTTAAAAATACAGACAGGGTGTTGGAGCGGGATGGGATGTGTCTTTGAAAGGCAACCTGATAGATGCTTGTAGTGATACAAATGTTTTGTTTCTTGATGTCAATATTGATATTTTTTAAAAGATACTGCCTTGGGAGAAAGCTAAATAAAATGTACACAAGATCCATTATTTCATACAACTAAAAGTTAATGTATAGTTATCTCAAAAATGTTTAAAAGAACCTCATAGTAAATGATATGGATGTATTTGCTATCATGATTTTGATGACTTAATATCAAAACATCATATTGTATACTTAAAGTCATAGTTTTTTCATGTCAAATATACCTGCAAAAAATGAGAGAAGGCAATACAATATTTCTTTTCCTCTTCACTTTCTAAATAATTTAATTTTATAGTCATTAGGTGAACAAAGCAACACAAGCAATTCACACTGAAGTGAGAGGGAGGGGCAGTTAGGGAGCTGCAACAGAATCCCAGAGCAGCCTCCTATGGGAGTTCATGGGCAGGTGACCTGCAGGGGATGCCCAGTGGGATGAAAATGGAAAATGGAGGGTAGGATCCTTCAGGCATGGAAGGGAAGAATGTTGCTTGTGTGACCAGACACCATACCTTTGAATCAATTTTCAATTCTGGTTTTCTGGAAGCAATGGAGATCAAATCCAGAAGCCTACAGTGAGACTGCTGCCACTTTTAGAAAGCCAAAGGGTATTTCCTGTTAGGACCCATCCCTGGCTATGGTCCATCCCTGTACATGGCCCTGCCTGCAAGTGTTACTGGGCAGGGCCACCCTGCTAAAATTCTTTCCATTGCTCATTCATTTCTCCAGAAATATCTGAGCTCCACTAGATGCTGATTATCAAATACTTGGCACAAAGCAGTCTTGAGGTCATGATGTAGAAGTGGTCTCATTCTGGAAGGTCGAAATTCAGTGGTATGTTCCAACATACTACTGTGGACTGGAAAGCAAAGACAGAGTCCAGCCCAAGAAGATGGAGGCAGGCATCAGAGAATTCTCTTTCAATGTTAACAGAAAGAAAAGAGCAGAGGAGAGAAAGGAGATCAGGGTGAGGGAATCCTAAGTTTTGATGATGAAATATTTCCACCTGTTGGATTATCATTCTTCTATGATGGTCTAGCACATACGCATAACCAAGGAGGAGTGTAGTAAAGTTTAGGTAAGTGATGTAGTTTGGATAGGTAAGAGAACTGACTAAGGAACCAATTATGCATGTTTCACCAAGACAGAGTTTGTTTCCTCTCTTGTAATTAGCATCTGGTGTGTCCCAGGTACTTAGAAGATTGTCTAGCACAAAGCAGCCCTACAAGAATGAAAGGATTATCTTCAGACATGTTGAAAGCAACATTTGTTTAGTTTAAAAATTACATCTGTTGTTTTAACCAAAGGGAATCTGTCCCTTTGGAGAAGGTCAGTGTAGAAACAGTAGAAAGTTGGATTTTATCAGATGGGAAAGATGAAAAGAGATGGAAGGACTCTCTGGAATTGAGCTATACAGGTCTATGGATGAAGGTAGATCATGAAGTTTTCCTTGAAGAGGGAGGAAATTAGGACAAACAATTTTTTGGTGGAGGAGAAATTTTAAAGTGGCTTCTAGTTCCTGAAGTCATCAAATTGGCCTACTTAGAGCATAAGCAAGGAGAAAAAAGGGTGAAAAATCAGAATGAATTATTTTAGGAGAGGTATTCCTGGTGATAAGTTTTAGAATGTGTCAATAACTAACTCAGAATGGAGGCAAAAGCCTCTGAGAAGGGGTGCATAGCAGGAGGTCAGGTCATTAGATCATTTATGCAGCTAGAAATTGGAGCTTCCAATTGATTTCCCTGAATTCGAACATTCTGTCTGGGGCTCTAGACAGACCTCTGCAAATCAGCATTCTCCTTGAACACCTAACTTCAGTCAATGGTTTTAGTTGGGAAAGAAGGCAAATTTGGAGCAGTGAGAGACTCAGCTATAATACACATCCATTTTATTTTTGTTTGTCTTGTCACCCAGCATTCACTTACCTTCTGGAAATATTCCCTCTAATTCCTTCTAGGGAACTAACTCCATACTCATTTTCAGAACACGTGAGAATAGAGTTGTCATTCTCCATCACTCTTATTTTAAGAATGGTATATGTTGTTCAGGCTTAGTCAACAAGATTATTCCACACTTTGGGCCCCAGGGATTGGGTAGAAATGGGCATATGACCCAAGAAGACACAATGGGACATTTTAAGGAACTAGTGGGAGGCACGCCCCATTTTCACCTCCATGTCAGTCTTGGAAGATACAGTTATGAACTTTTCAGCTACAAAGTCTAACATTAAAGCTAACCCAGAAGACAGCCAAGAAATAGAAAATGATTTCTAATGGTATCATGTGATCCCCAGCAGGAACTCTGTTGCCTAAGGCCATCCTTATTCTCATATTTTGAGTTACCCAAGTTAACACTTCTCTATTTAATTCTCTTGAGTTGTATTTGTTGTCATTCCCATCCAAATCTTTCCTACAGTATAAGGGGGCTCTATTCTAGGTTACCTTTTCTTAAATATATATTACTTTCTATGTCACTCAGGTTGCATTTCTATTAAAAGACAGAAAGGTAACTAAAATGTAGAGACTTAAAAGTACAGGTTTCTTTCACAAGTGCCAAATACAAACAGTATTTAATATTTTGAAATTAAGTCTTGCTCAAATTTTTGACTTTAAGTGATAGAAACATATCTAATATTTGTTATTTCTAGGGGCTTAATTGGCTTTTTACCTATTAAGTTTGAAGTTTATTGGCAAAGAATATGTCATGAATGGGAAACAAAATGTTTTCCTGTAACTGCCAGGTTAATGGGGCTTAAAGATGACTTGTCTCAGTAAACATAATTTCATCCCCTAAGAAATCCTGCTATCTCCCAGAGGACTTCTGCACAGTACTCATCTTCTTAAGGGACCTGTCTTTACATCCTGATTCTCAAGTCACCTGAGCCCCTGCTATCATTAAGCAGCTCTCCTCTTTTAACTCACCACCTGCTTCACCTTCTGCCCTCTCCCTCCTAGAACACATAGCTGATGAGAATCTGGATTCATCTGTATAACAGGAACAGGTGCCTTGAATATTCTTTTGGGGGGCAGAAAATATGAATGCCATTAGTAACTCATTAGACCAATACCCCAGAACTTCCTGAAAGACAAATGTGGAAAGTTAGTTTTGATTCCTGTGGATGTCCCCTCTGGTAGAGTGAAGAAATGTTGATCAATAACTTGGTAAAAGACAATGCTACAAATGAAAATGACATAAAGTTGTATACTTAAGTAGAGCAAGAATCCCTACAGAGGAAATCACCCTGTTATTACTAGCATAAGTTTTCTTCCACAGTGAGGCATTGGTAGACTTCCATAATTATCAGGTGGTACCACTATTGCTACCACCTAAATTTGAAGATATCACTTCCTAAATACTTTATACATATTCTGCTTCACTACCTCATACAATATTTCTCTGAATATAAGGAAGTTATGTGTCTCTGGATTAGTCATTCATCTCTTTAAACACCCACGTTTACCTTGGTTCATGTTCTTGAACCATAGGAGCTTGGAAAGCACCCCATAATGAGAGTTCTATGCTCTGAATTTCCTGAAAGTGGCATTTTACCAACTAGGAGACTCATTCTCTCTGATGTTCATGCTATGAGTTTGAAATGATAAGTACGCTATATTGAATATATTTAAAGGGAAAGAAATTCTGTAGCCTTGTAGCATTTTCTTCCTCTTTAAGCCTAGTCATCTCTATAGAAGGTAAAGTTTACTTTTA
Organism: Ictidomys tridecemlineatus; assembly: GCF_052094955.1. NCBI lineage: Eukaryota > Metazoa > Chordata > Mammalia > Rodentia > Sciuridae > Ictidomys > Ictidomys tridecemlineatus. The sequence goes on along the minus strand of NC_135480.1, from coordinate 129,698,391 downwards.
TAGGCCTGTAGCCTAGAAGCCAGGACAGAGTGGAGAGACAGGAGGAGCTAAGATGAGGACCATTTTACCTAATTTCTCCTTCCTTAAGTCTAAATACTGGCAGTGATATATCAGATGGCTCTAAGGTTTTCTTTCTCTTTACTTTCCATTTATGATAGCCATACACCACCTTGTCTCCATACCACTTTTCTCTACTTTTTTCGTGCTTTTTAATTTGCCACTACTCCAATCAGCTATTCACCTTGATGACATGGATATGGATGAGATGAAGATGAGGATTTACTTGGCACCTTTGGCCACTGTGGTTTCAATTAAATGAGTGGGGTCTCCAAAACATTTATGCTAGGTAGACTTTTAAGATGACTCTAATGATCCTGCCTCCTGGCATCCATTTGCATAATTCACTGTCATCTCAAGTATGGTCTAAACAAGATATGTGCTTCTAGGGCTGGGTATGTGATTCAGTAGTAGAGTGCTTATGTAGCGTTGCTTAGGTCCTGAATTTTATTCCCAGAACTGCCCAAAATCCCAGCAGCATAAGAGAAAGGTGATGTCATTGCCCTTTTTGAAGGAGCACACTGTTACATTGGAGAGACCCACAAGGCAAGGAACTAAAGGAGACCGAAGGCAACTCCAGCCACTGGCAGCAAGGAATTGAGACCCTGAGTACATCAGGCCTAGAGGGACTGAATCCTACTACCAAGTGCTACATAAGTGAATATAGAAATGTATCTTTCTATAGTAAAACCTTCATATGAGACTCTGGCCCCCACTGACATTTTCATTACAGCCCTGGAGCAGGGACCCCCTGAAGCAGGGAGCCCAACTAGGCTTTGCCTGGATTCCCAATACACAGAAACTGAGGCAGTAAATGTTATTTTAAGACATTAAACTTTGAAATATTTATAACAGCAATATGTAATACAAACATTACCAAATCACCATAAACTTGGTGTCAGATGTAGCACGGCTGAACAGGAGAGACCAAGACCACTTCCCTTAAAAAGGATGATACAGTGTCTGACATCATCAAAGCCAATGTATTGCCTTGGTACTGAAAGACCATTCCTTGCACTTCTATGGTGCTCTAGATAAGTCCTCATTTGCCTCTGAAAGGTGAATAAGACAAACAGCCTTAAGAGCAAAAGTGACTCCTTACTATTCAAGCATACATTTGGGATCCCTGAAACCTACACCACAGTGCTGGACACACAGAACTCCACTCTATATCAGAAGAAACATTTATTAGTTATTTGTTGTGGAGATATTGTTCCCAAAATAGGATGTATTACCATGATTATTGAGAGGCTTCTACCTAGTGGCCTGTATTATTCCTTTAAGGAAAATTTTCCTTCCTCTAAGTGCTGAAGAAGCATTTTCTGTTTGCATAGAAGAATCAAAGCTCTGAATCCAGTGTCTCTAGCAGATGTGAGGGCATCCAGAGGTACCTGGTATCCTTGCCTGAACATGGAATTTGATGGGTCCAAGACTTCCTGGAGAATGGGGGAAGATATTGACTCTGAAGTGATGCCTGATCTTTGAATGAGACACTCTTCTGAGGAGCTCTGAAACTGTCACTGATCTGTCTCACATCTGTAAGACTACTTGGGCCAGGAAACACAGCTTCTTGGTTACAGGAGTAGGGACCTGACTCTTTTTGTTGTTGTTTGTCAGAGATAGCCTCATACTTAGTAGGTTGTCCTCTGTCAGTCTCTGCCTGGGCCTGTAGTTCCTTCTTCTGTTTATGCAACTCCCAGGCCTCACATTCCTGCCTATGTGCTAGTTTCTCCTCCAGGATCTTTCCAAGGGCTTCCATGAGTTTATGGGCTTCAGGAGGGTCATGGCTCACAGACAGAGTGCTATCTTTCAGAGGACTCTTCTGGCATGTGCTTTTTATCCTGGAATCAATCCACTGAAGAAATTGTCTTATCTTTTTTTTGATGCAACTTTCAGAAGAAAACGCTTTTTTTTGTGGCAGGGACTTAGATGCCTCTTCTAATTTTCTGTCCTCCTCAGGTTGGCTCTTTCTTATTGCTCTAAATGCATCTAATCCTAAGTCCTCACCTCTATATTTTCCTCCTTTACATATTAAAGGGCTCACTTTTCTCTCAGCTGGTGGGAATCTCATATCCCAACAATTCCCTAAGATATCCTTAGGGAGCCAGAGCTCCTGTTGTTTACACATGTTGGTCCTTGAATCATTCAGATCAAAATGCAGCTGCTGAAAAACTTCCATGTCCTCACTAGAGTCACTGTTGGAGTGAGACAGTGAAGAATCAGAATTGACATTATATAAAGGAAGGACTACATCTCTGGGAAAACCTTGAGCCTGGCTAAGTGACTTATTCCCCCGCTTAAAAGACACCTGTCTTTTAAGGTCTAACTGTGTCAGATCTTCAGGAATTATTATTGGTGGGGTGCATTGAGTGGCTGGGATAGTTTCTACTTTACTCACACTCACACTTATATTTTGGGAATCTTCCAACTTGCTGGTTGTTGAGATAGTACCAATTTGTGATTGAAGATTACAAAGCTCATGGGCTTTGAATATCTGCTTGCACATGTCAAAGCTGGAATAATGTTTTGAATTCTTATTCTTTCCCACCATCATTTTGCCCTCATGCATGTCTGTTCTATGGCTAAGACTTACCATTTCATCCTTTGATTTATCTCCATCTCCATCTTGCCTTATGAGCTGCTCTGGACTGTCTCTCTCTTCTGATACAGTGTCAGTCTGACTTACTTTGTCTTTGATTCTTCCTGTATTAGGCAGACATGTCTGGCTGCCATTCTCAATTGTCTGTACATTCTCTGTAACTTCATGATCAGTATCACAACATGGTTGTCTCAGGATGTCCTGAACTTTCTTGACCACAAGTGAGGGGGCAGGCAGAGAATGATCCATAATGGAGACTGAATTTATTATTTCTTCCTGACTCTGATGAATAGCTTTAGAGCTTTCTGTAAGGAGCTTGGAGACTCCAGATTTGGAATCCAGCTCAGAAGTTCGAGTTGAGGATGAAACAAAGATATATTGAGGAAGAGGCCATGTTTTGGCTTCTCTCAGCACATAGGATTTTATGGATTCAAGAACCTTGAGGGGAAGGCCCCACTTCTGACTTATCCTAAACCTAATAATATGGGCTTCTAGTAACTTTTGGGTTTTGTTATCAAGGAAAGAAAGCCCTGTGTTGGTTGTCTGGCACTGGACCCTACCCACAAGTGATGACATATTATTTATGTTATCTGTATTGGTATGGGAACTCCGAGGAGGCAGCAATGCATTGTCCTCATCCAGCCAAGAAAGACAGACACCTACAGGGACCCTACCTGTAGTGATCTGCCAACACTTCCGGCTCACATGTAATCTAAGCATGCTTTTCATCTGATTCAGGTCTAAGTTCTTCCCTGAAACATTTATTAATTCATTCCCTAAGTCATTCCTTGAGTGACACACACAGTCACTTCTTTTCTCAGACAAAGCATTCATATTATTCCTTACATTGCATTCTGAAACCATTAGTGGATTTTCTAATGGACCCTTCCCCAGGATTTGCCTGAGATTTTTTGCCAAATCCTTGTTCAGCTGAAACTTTGTGGGGAAATTCTCATGGGAACTTCCTGAGAGACTCCATTCTGTTTTCTCGAGATCCTTGCTACTGTGGCCCTGAAGCTCAGAGGGTTGTGAGTAAGCATGTCTGTGGCCATGCTGAGATGTCTCTGTTGATGTGATCCCAGTCTCCGTCAATACTCCAGATCCTATAGGACTGCAAGACTGGAGGTTCCCAAACAGAATTAGATTCTTTGGTACCTGGTGCTCCGGGTCCTCCTGGGGTTGACTGCTGATATGAAAATGGCCAGGAAAGATGGAGACTGGGGCATAGGCCTGGGAATATTGCCTGACTGATGGAAAGCTGGGAGCTGGAGGACAAAAGGCTTCTTGACACTTTTCAAATTCAGAGCCAAAACCCCACAAATGTGCATGATGTGTGTGCAACCCATGCCATTCCGAATGTTTATTTCCAGGTAAGATGTCAACATCAACTTTATTCTGTGATCTATGGAAAATATTTCCATAGTCCTGAATCTTGGGTGGAGAATATAATGGTAGTATAGGGAGTGGAGATTTACCATGGGCCAGGGAATGGGCATGAGTGAGAGGTAAAGTTTGGGATTGGGGATTCATGTGAGGAAAAGATTGAGAATGTATGCTGGTAAGGGAAGGTGGGTGGGACAGAGGGCGTGGTGGAATTTCTTTAGCCTGGATTTGGATTGCAGGAACATTACAGGTTCTATTGAATAAAACAAAGTGAGGTTCTAGTGAGGAACAGCTCTTAGAGACCAGAAGAGTAGCCACTATTGACTCGCTATGGCGAGAGGGAAGACCCCAGAAGAGCTGGCTGTATTTATGCTCCACATTTCCCCCCAGAGTCTTCACATATACAAAGTGCTGACAAATTCCCAGATGTTCTGATTTGTCTTTGGTGTCCCAGCCAGTTTGGGAAGCTATGGTGTCTTTCTCATCAAGGAAGGATTTCAGTGAGTTCCATGAAGATGTAAATTGGTATTCTGACCACTTTTGTTTTATCAATGGTCCCTGCTTCTTTCCTTTATTTTCTAAAATTTGGAAAGTCATTCTCTTTTTTATTTTTCTCTCCAAGAGTTGTTGTATGTTAAAGCCAAGGAAAGAAATGTGTCTGCCTTCCATATGTGAAATATCAGAATTTTTCCATAAATAGAAATATGGTAGATGGAAGGAAGCATTCTCTTCCTGAAAACCATAGTGTGGTAATCTTGGAAGGACTATATTCTTGTTATGAGACCAGGAGAATTGAGAAATTGCCAAGCTTGAGCAGTCAATGCCTCTGATTGTTGGAACATAATTGGATAACTCCTCAGGGCTATTCTTGAGAGCTAAATTTGCCTCTGGTTGGAGAACAGGATTTGTTCCCCGAGTGTGATGTAATGGGAGGGAAGGAAATGCATGAATTTGGGGTGAGAATGGGTTTACTGGGAATTTAGAATCCAAGAGAGGGAGAGGCTCTGGTGGCAGAGAATCACCCAGTGATGAGGGTAAAAATAAGTCTGCTAAGGTGATCTTATTAGTTGAGAGAATGTAGGGGAAAGGTGAAGGTGCTGTAATTGGGTCTTCTGGAAGGACTGATGAAACAGCAGAGAGCAAAGAAGTTGATGATTCTGTCATATTATCTGTGGATGCCAAAGAGGACTGAGAGAGTAGAACATCTTCCAAGGATGCCAGATACAGCAGATGACTGACCTCAGCAGTTGTCCTATTACATACTTCACAGAGAGGGTCTGGACATAGCAACTGGCGAAAGCGGGTGGTATCAAGATGCTGGCCCAGGGGACTGCAAAAGAAAGGAAGTACAAAGCTGTAACCAGGACCAGCACAAGGAAAGGAAGGCCCCACAGTCTTATTGGTGATGGGGCCACCTGAAGCCTCTTACCCTCATCATAATCCCTACATTTATTACCCCACAACACACTCTATAGCCTTTCCCAGGGCCTTCACTCCCATATCTGTTGCTATGGCTCCACATCCCTGTGAGAAGGGCAAGCTTACCTGAATCCCTGAAGAATGCCTAAAATATATGATAAAAGGACCGGGAAAGAGGAGGAAATACTAATCACCTTTTCACGATAGAAAACAGCTTCCTTCTCTCCTCTGCTTCTTTCTGGCAACTTCTCTGATCTGGGAAATAAGGAGAGACAGTGATATATAATGAAGGTAGAAATATAAGGACTATACAGGGTTCCCTTTGGGGAGTTCTTTAGGATATTAAAGTCCAAAAGCCCCAAGAATCAGTAGAAAAGGTTAAATGTTCAAAAATAATATTAAGAAGGTTCACATGTATATCTGGCTTCATTTGTAAAGTATAATCACATATAGCATCCCATACAGTGTTCAAAATTACAAAGTGAAGCTTAGAAGTCAGTGGTTGCCTAAAAGATAAATCTGAGCAGACAGAAAGTAGATGACTTAACACAATATCAGGAGGTAGAAGTTCTGAATACAAAGCAACCAATAGTTCTTCCTCAGTATCTTACCTGGTCACTTATTGGACAACTCCCATTGTCCAGGTCCATCAGTGCTTCATGTCATAAGTGGATAGAGCAGGGACTTTGAGGAGTGTCTGAGGTGTGACTGTGTTCCCCTGAGTCTCTCCTCTGAGGGTTTTGTTTCCTGAGATACACTGTTATCTAGCAAGTGACATTTTTAGAGATCATAGACCTGGCACCTCATAAAATGGACACAAAGGTTCATCCTTGCAAAGCTCAGGTCAGACAGACAGACCCTTACCTTTAAATGTTCCACCTTTTCTTCTTCTCTTGACTCTTCCCTGACTCTAAGAAGGAAAAGAAAAGAATGTGAGCCTGGGACTTGCTTCTTTATTATTCTCTCTAGGCATCTCAGACATTCATTCAAGAATAATATGATTCTACATTTAAATAATTATTTCTTCCTTTCATTAAATTTTAAAGATGATCAACTATTTTCAATTTTTTCTACCTTGAAATCTTCAAAAAATGATTTTTTTCTGTGTGATTCATACTTGATATTCTCAGAAGTCCTCTGCTTAAAGAGGACATGGAATCTGGGGCCAACAGTCACATCTGTGTTCTCCCAGAGGAGTCTGTATCCTGGGGATAGTGCTCAGGTTTCAGACTCTACTCAAAGGTCAGCACTAGTTTCCTGATCAGTCCAATATGAAGGAAGGAAGGCTCTACTGACACTTAGAATTCTAAGTCCCATTCCCATGTCAGGCATCCTTCACCTGACATGGGAATGGGACTTAGGATCAAGTGTCGAGAGTCTTCTTGTTCAGAGAAGCAAAACTTTCTAACCAGACAAATGCAAGTCACAGAATCAGGAGAATTTTACCTAGAATCTTCCATCACACCCAACTTCAGGTGGAAACCTTACACCTTCCTGAACCTCTATCGGTGCCTGAACAGTGATGTCCTGTCCTCTCTGCAGATTTCCCATCTCAAATATCTCTCTAAGCCAACCAAGCTGATTTAGATATGTGGGAAGAGGAACAGGAAATAAAGATCCCCCCTAATTCTGGCATGAAGGAGCTTACAAAACTGAATAAACTGAAAATGACTTTCCTTGGAGCCATGAAAATTCACCACCCACGTCCATGTCCTCAAAGTAAATGAAGAACATTACAGTGAATATCACCTTATCTGGAGCAAAATCTACTGGAACCATACAGTGGTAGGAACACTTAAATGAACCCTTTGATTAATAACTAGAAGATGTGTATAGGCTAGCATCAGAGTAAGAAAATTCCAACAGTCATTGTCTCAAAAAAGTCTCTCACACTTCATGAGTTTCCTCTGAAGAATCCCCCAAGTTCTCACAGTGAAGACCCATGAAAATACCTTCACATTTTCTGGCAGGAATAGAGAAAATAGAAACATTTTGAAATATAATCTGGTTATTCTTCATAACAGAAGACTACTCAGCAGAGTTCTAGAGCCTTACCCTACATGAAGAAAGGGAAATTGCCCAACTCCAAACCATTGTAGCCTCCTTATCTCATCCAAGGTGTGTATTGGTGGGGAGGTTGAGATGCAGGGTTTAGGACTAGAAATTATGGCACACAGGACCACTAAAAGATTGAGATATACTCCTATCCCCTACCAACCTGCCACACACACCTTACCATCATATTAACAGGACTACAGTGTGGTAATGGTTAAAAGAGTTTATGTTGCACTTACATTTTGTACTTAAATGTTCTAAGGAAATGACCTCAGGGAAAGCTACAGATATAAGAGGATATTGAAGCCTCTGTCAGGTACAACAACAGTAGACATTATATCCTAATGAAGTTAATATAAATCCTAACAAACACTAAAAATCCGTTAACCTCAGTTCCTATTTCCTAATACATCATGTCTGGCTTTAAAAAACTATAGAAAACCCCCCCAAGGCTTGCTAAAAGACAAGGGGATAAATAAACAGTCAGTATAGACAAAGCAAGCATCAAATCCACAAAAGTATCACATCAATTTTGCAATTATCATACATGAAGCCCTAAATTCTATGACTAATACACTAAAAGCATTCATTGAAAAAGTAGGCAACATGCAAGAACAGATACAGAATGTAAAAAAGAGAGATGAGAATCAAAATTGATTGTTAAAAATGAAAAACACTATAACAGAAATAAGACTGGCTTTGATGGGCTCATGAGTGGACTATACATGGCCAAGGAAAGAATAAATAAGTTTGAATGAATATCAATAGAAGATTTCCAAATGAAAGGCAAAGAGAAAAAAATGTTAAAGTCTAAATCCCCCCAAAAATTGTAATATATTTTGGAAATTTGTAAATACGTGGGGAGAAGAAAAAGAGAGTAAAGCAAAAGAAATATTTGGAGTAATCATTTAAGATTAACAGTAAGAATTTTTAAAAATCAATGACAAATTATCCATATAGATGAAATTTTATATGGATCCAATATAGATTAAACTGGAAGATATCATGCACTAGGTGAAATAAGCCAGACATAGAAAGAAAAAGACTGTAATACCAAACTTATATATGGAATATTTTTTAAAATATTGAATACATAGAAAAATTGAGAAGGACAGTGGTTACTAACAGCAGCAGGGGGCTGGGGAAAAATGGGAAGATATAGGACAAAGGGTATTAAATATTATCTGGTAGACCTGAAATATATACAATTAAAACTAATATAAAAACCACCTAAATAAAAACTAAATCCTATAAGTTCCTGTTTTAATCACATAACAGAAAAAAGGAGACAATAAAGAGAAGGTACAATGAATAATAAACTGTTACAGACTTGGTAGGTATTAATCCAAAAGTATAGAAAAATCACTTTAAAAGTGAATGATCTGAATTCATCATTTATAAGTAAGAATATTAGAGTGGATAAAAATAAACAAGACTATCTGTATGCTATTTAGAAGATACCCATTTTAAATGGACACATAAGTAAAGGGATGCATAAAAATGTAGCATGTTAACAGTAATTTAAAAAGCAGGGTAGTTGTATTAATTTCAGACAAAGCAGACTTTAGAAAGAAGGGAAATTAGCAAGGATAAAAAGTGCATTAAATAATAGTGAACCCAAAGTTTGAGATGAAACTAGAATCTCCACTTCTGCTAGTATATGTGTACAGGGGGGTGGGATCTGCATAAGCTGCAGACCTCTGCAGCCAAGAAACATGTTGCAGCTGTTAATGGTGGGCAACACCTTCCCATATTGAAGCAGACCTCAGCAGCTCACCACCAATTTCTTATTTCTGGGTGCTTTTCTTGTGCATTTGAAGAATGAAATCCACAATTCATAGACAAGGATGAGTGAGTAGGATTTATTCAAGTGTGACTAGAAACAGAACTCCTGTGGGTGAGAGAGGGAACCCAATGGGAGTTGCCACCTGATAGTGCTAGTCTAGAGCTTTATATAGCACTTGGGTCAATGCTATTGGTCCAAACTTTTGCTAATCAGGGTTTGGAAAAATAGGAATGCTATTAATTAACTGTTGAACTTTCATTCAGGTCCACCCCACTTCCATTTTCTTGATGCTCCTTGGGAAACAGAAGGTTGAGATTCTTGGATCATGGATGCTCCAGGTTCCCAGTTGCAGTGCTTTGTGCAGCAGGCTTCTGCAGTGGGCTTCAGCACTGACCTGAGCGGTCCACCATGGGGTGACAGGTCTGTAAGCCTTGGCTTGCCTAGGTGCTGGCTTGCAGTGCCTCAGGCCCCTGTGGGTATACAGGGTCTGTAAGGCTGCAGCCCATGCTCACTGCCTGTGTTCCAGCCCACAAAAAGTATGTTTTTTGACCAAATTGAAGTTAACTAAAAATCAGTAATAAAAAGGTAGCGGAAAAACTCCAAAAGCTTCTCAGTTTAAACAATTTAAATAATTTATATTATTAATTAATTTGTCAAAGAAGTAGTATCAAGAAAAAAATTTTAAAAAATGAAAATACAATTACCAAAATGTAGGGAATGCAGAAAATCGGTGCTTACAGGTGAAATTATAGCATTAAATGCATTTATGATTGTAGAAGAAATATCTAAAATTTTGGAGCATCTTCTGTTTACTTACCTGATTGATGTCTCTCTGTTTGCAGGATATGGGGAAATATAGATCTGTTGTCAGGTAGCTCAGGGACAGAAGGAGGAACCCCACTCCACACAGAAAGTCAAGGATAGGAACATCCAAGAAGTCAAGCTGAAGCTCATCCATGCTGCAGCAAGGCTCCTCAGACAAAGAAGAGGGCCTGCTTCACCAGAAGTTGGTCACCAAGAGTGCATGTTCTAGACCACAGTTCCAGATACACATCACAGAGCCTCAGTACAGACACCAGAGGTTCTTGAGGGTGGGGGAGGGGACAACACATGGGAGATGAACCCATGGCCTTTGCCCATTACCAAACCCTGTTGATCTATCCATTCCCTTAGGGACTTTGAGATTCCTCCACCTCCTCCCCAACCCCCAACTCCACCCTTTCACTATATCATACATCCACCTCAGTGAAATATTCTGCTTTTTTCTTCTGTTACCTGGAGAAACAAGAGAGCACTTCACTGTTTGGTGATCTCTCACATAGGACCAAAGAACAGAAACCAAGATGAAGAGGAAAACAAGGGCATAGCCTGTCCATGGCAATGTCTTCTAATAAATCTTTCTCCCCAAATCTCTTTTAAGCTATCCTGCCCCTTCAGGCTCTCCAATATCTCCCTCTCTACTGGTATACTGTCCCACCCGCTGCCTCTTGGCTCTCCCCACTTATCCCCCTCCTCTCTGATTTCACAGAGCAGTTGTGCTAGACCATAACCTATGACCAAACCCATCCTAATTTGAGAAGTAGGCTTCTCTGTAGTGTCATATAAACCTCTAATGAGCACAGTTAAAATTCTATTTAGCAAAGTAGGTTACTTTCTCCCAGCATGTATGGTTACATTCTCATGAAATGATGAGGTTTCATCTCTTCCCAACTTTGTTTCTAACAAAATTCCTACTGGTTCCTCCAAATGTTTTTGAAACAAGATGTTATTCTTGTGGATGGTGTACAGTATATGTATTTTTAATCTCCCCATGGGAGTTAGCTACTTAACATTCATTACCCTTAAAGCTTTCTTGTTTAGATTATAAATGATTATACTTAAATTAGGATTGAAATTAAGCCCTGTGTCTTTTCCTGAAATTGCCTGCATCTCCTCGCTGGGTCTGATGAATTCATCTGCTTTGGCCACAGACATCCAACCCTTTCCTTTTCATGTGATGAAGGCTTTTCAGTATTAACAGCCCCCTTCTTTCATCAAGTCTGTCTCCTCTTATCTACCTTCCCTTGACTACAGGAGGTCTCTCTTTTTAGAAAAATCTCCACATAGCCTAGCATCTCTAGTGTTATTGTTTGTTTGTTTACAACAAACCTGGCCCTGACAACCCCTGAGGTCCCAAGGATCACAAATATAAAAGCATTCTTTAAAATTTGAGCAAGATAAACTCCACCCCAAAACTTCTAGATAGTAAGGGAGCCATAAAACCATAAAATGCAACATTGGATATATTCTTAAAAGTTGTTATGTTAAGAAAAAAAGAAGGGCTAAGAAACTGTTCCAGTTTAAAGAAGACCAAAGATACACAGCAACTAAAGGAAATGTGACACTCTAGGCTGTATCTTATAATGGAGATTTAAAAAATTATACTCACAAGGTGTATTACTGGGAAAAAATTAAGAAAAAAGGAAGTATGAATGAGATTAGTTCAAAATTTTTATGACTATGCTAAATTTATGAAAGGGGAAAATTTGGTATATAAGAGAATATCTTTTTTTAATATTCGAAATAAAATATATAAGGAGAGAAAGCATGATGCATGAAATGTATTCTGAAATATTCAGGAATAAATGTGTATTAATCTTGTGTGTATTGTGTATATATGCGTATATGTACATGTGTATGTGTATATACACATATATTATATACACATACACATATACATATACATGCACACACATATATACATATAGAGAGGCAGTGAGAGAGGATCTGACAAATGTGTCAAAATGTTAACAGGTAGTTTTACTTTTTAAACAATTTATTGAAACATTCATATACCATAAAATTCACCCAATTCAATTGTATAATTCAGTGTTTTAAAAAATTTTTCCTTTATTTATTTATTGTTATGTGGTGCTGAGGATAGAAACCAGTGCCTCACACATGCTAAGCGAGCACTCTACCGCTGAGCCACAACCCTAGACCCTAATTCAGTGATTTCTAGTGTATTCAGAGTTGTGCATTGTCCCTGGAGTCAATTTTAAAATACTTTTGTGACTTCAAAAAGAAACCATGGATTCTAGATTTCACACTTATCAGCCTTCATCCCCCAGCCTTAAGCAATCACTAGTCTACTTTCTGTTTCTAATTAAAATTCCCTATTTCATTTCATAAGAATAGAATCAGGTAATATTTGGTCACTTGCTACTGACTTCTTTCACTTAGTATAAATCCAAAGTTCATCCATGTTGTAGCATGTATCAATGTTTTATTCCTTTCTTATGGCTAAATAATTTTTCATTTGCATAGATATACCACATTTGTTTATCCATTCACTAGTTGATGGGCATGTGGGTTGTTACCATCCTGGGCTATTGTGATAATGCAGCTATAAATATTCATGCATAAATTTCTGTATTTTCATTTCTCTTAGGTATATACCTAGAAAAAGTATCACTGGGTCCTATGGTAACTCTACATATGAAATTTTAAGGAATTTCCAGAATGTTTTATAAGACAACTGTACCATTTTACATTTTAACCAGCAGAGTATGAAACTTCCATCAATTTCTCCATTTTTCCTCAGAGGTATTTATCTGACTTGTGATGCTTACCATCCTAATAAGTGCAAAATGTTATCTCTCAGTGTGTTTTATTTTTGTTTTCTTGATGACTCGTGATGTCAAGCACATTTTTATATAATCTTTTACATTTAGTGATATTTGGGGAAGGAGATTCACTTAGTATAATTCCAAAGTTCAACCATGTTGTAGCATGTATCAATGTTTTATTCCTTTCTTATGGCTAAATAATATTTCATTTGCATAGATATACCACATTTGTTTATCCATTCACTAGTTGATGGGCATGTGGGTTGTTACCATCCTGGGCTATTGTGATAATGCAGCTATAAATATTCATGCATAAATTTCTGTGTTTTCATTTCTCTTAGGTATATACCTAGAAAAGGTATCACTGGGTCCTATGGTAACTCTACATATGAAATTTTAAGGAATTTCCAGAATGTTTTATAAGACAACTGTACCATTTTACATTTTAACCAGCAGAGTATGAAACTTCCATCAATTTCTCCATTTTTTCTCAGAGGTATTTATCTGACTTGTTGATGCTTACCATCCTAATAAGTGCAAAATGTTATCTCTCAGTGTGTTTCATTTTTGTTTTCTTAATGACTCGTGATGTCAAGCACATTTTTATATAATCTTTTACATGTAGTGACATTTGGGGAAGGAGAGGAAATTTATGGCTAAAAAAACACATTGTTTTCTTTTAAATATTTGAAAATATTGGCATGGAACTTTCAAGCATTTATCAGCATGTACAAATTTCTATTTCTTTAGTTTTAATTAAGGTTACCCTATGATTAAGGCACTGCAATATTGTGTGCTGAATTTGCAAAGACTATTTCTTGTACTGTCTGTGTTAAGGGGTGGAACTCAGGTAAATGGCTCCTCATAATGATAGAGCAGAACTCATTGCCAAAGCCAAAAAGGCTCAATGTTTTCAGTCACTAGTGCCATGGTCCACTGTTGTAGATAAATATGTTCCTCATATGAAAATATCAAAGGATTATGAGTGTATTAACATATAATACCATATCATCTAAGAATGACAAGATATTTAAATGAATTTTGGAATTTTAATCAAGAAGAGGATACCTCACTCATGTCAAATGATAATTGCTGAGGGAGTGTACACAGACAGTTGTATTGTTCTATATGTGCCTAAATATGTTTAAAATTCTTTGTAATGAAAAGCTTTGAAAGGTGAAAGATGTTGACTTATTCATGAGGAGAGAGAGGGACCAATAAGAATAACTGACCAAAGGATATTTGTCCTTGAAGAATAGAGTTTAGCTATCTCTCCATAAAAACATTTCAGGTAGTCTCATTCCTTTAAAGATGGTACCTTGGAAAGAAAATTCTTTTTTAAAAAATATTTTTATTAGTTATAGATGGACACAGCCTTTATTTAATGTTTATTTTTTACATGGTGCTGAGAATAGAACCCAATGCCTCACACATGCTAGGCAAGTGCTCTACCACTGAGCCCCCACCCCAGACCAGAAAGAAAATTCTTTCTATATAACAGGAAGAAGGAAGGAAAGGAGGGAAATTTTTTGAAGGTTTTATTAATGCAACATTCCCATATGATGACTTCAAGTTTTTCTATGAATGGTGAATCAGTAAAGATGGCCTCATTTCGAGAAAAGTATAAGTTAATGCAACATTCCCATATGATGACTTCAAGTTTTTCTATGAATGGTGAATCAGTAAAGATGGCCTCATTTCGAGAAAAGTATAAGTTTTTTGTCATAGATGTAAGCAGCATGGGAGAGGGGGTGGACTAAAGAATCAGTAACATAAGTTATAAGGAGTTTACTCATTGAGAGCAAGAACAGGATAACTGTGGAATGAATGCATAAATGATGGTACTGATCATGACTTCCTTATGATGCCAGTACACTTCCTTAGGATGCCAGTGAGGTTTAATTGAACAGTGATCAGTCACATATGGAATATGTTTCTGAAGAAGGCAGATTTCTCCAGACAGGAAGATAAAAAGGATTAGAGAGGCCAGTTTGGAATGGGACTTATGAATGTTGGTTGCCTTAGATACCTTGAGATCTGCCTTGAAGAAGGAAAAAATGAAGACAAGAGCTTGGTGGATAAAATAGTAAGTGTAAAATTTAATGTGTTGGAATTGGAAAACAATGACAAATTGAGGGCATATGCTGGAAGTATAGGGGGGTGAGGTCAAAGGGTGGAAATTCAGGCTGTCTATATTTCACCAGATAGCAGATTTTAAGAACTGAACTAAATGGGGGTAAAGGACCTAACATAAGACAATAGAGACATTGAGAGACCAAGTTATTGGCTGCTGGCTCCTTGATACTCCACCTTCTGGCCATCCAAGGAATTCTACATAATATACATTCTTTCCACAACCCTATGATTTGGACACTGAAGGGTCAATGGCATAATTCTAGATGAGATAGGATGGTAGAGTGAAGGGCTTTAGTAGACATGTTTTGTTTTTATTTTCACACCCAGCATGCATGAATTTTCTGGAGAAATTACTTCAGATTCCCTTTAGGAAACACCCTAAAATTGAACAACAAGGGAAGTTGCCTTCCTCCAGTAAACTACTTTAAATCTAGGTATTTACAAAATCTTGAGCAATAAAAATATTACATGGAGGATCATAGTGAGCCTCTAAATAGCTATAATGCTAGTGAATAGTGTAGGACTCACCAGTGGATCAGGAACTGCAGGTGACCTGGGAAGATTTACCAAACTCCATCAAACTAATGAAGGTCAAAGGGGGCACCACTGTCCTAATAGGTGACCTGTACACACTAAGGTTAAGATCTTGCATGTTGTCAACAAGCATCAGTGAAAGGAAAGGACCAAGGGCACCTTCCCTAAAGTGAGGAATGACATGCTTGACATCAGCCCTACAGATACTTCGTGTTCAAAAAACAGCCCTATATATATTTTTGCCTGTGAGCTCTGCAGTCCCCTAAAGAACCTCAGGGAAGTGCTATTGGGATAACACTGGAAAATGGAGGAACATGACAGGGCAGGATGTGGGGATGAAGGGGCATGAACTCCTCTTGCACCAACGAAGTCATTCTTCACTCTCTGTGTGCATGTTTTTCTTACTTTCCCACTCATCCTAAGACATCTTTTCCTTACTTTCGGCTTTATTTTACCCTGACATTAGTACAACTTGACAGTTGCAGGCAGGGACAGCTGAGATCCTTTTGCTCTACAAAGCCATCAGTCCAGGAAGCCTGAAAAAAATAAGCCAGGGAGGGGAACCATTTGCCTTAGGGATTTTCCCATAAGGGAACTTCAATAGCAAGGTCATATAGTGGCACCCCTGCCACAGTCTGGCTGGGCACAATTCAGGAGCCACTTATCAAGCAGAATGATTGTCAATCAAGTTGATGATTGGCTCACAGTGGCCACAGCAAACTTCTAGCTTCCAGCTGATTGGCTCCTCTGTGGTGATGCTCATTGGGGGACTTTTTTTCCATGCAGAAACGAACTTTATTTTTAGAACACACATGCCGCACCACAGGAGATATTCCCTCAGAGCCCAACTGCCACCACCAGCTTCTGGTGAGCCTCTCAACCCCCCACTCCTCCCACTCTTGAGGCAGATGGGCTGGATCACATGGGCGGAGTCAAAAGAGTCCCCCAATGAGCAGCTCCGTGGTCTGAAAGGGCGGGGAAACAGCCCATTGAGCATCACGGCAGAGGGGCCAATCAGCTGGCAGCTGGAAGTTTGCTGGAGCCATGGTGAACCATTCAGCTGGAAGTTTGCTGGGGCCACTTGGCTGTGGCTCTCAACACACCCCCTCCTGCACTCCCTCTGAATATCTTAATTAAGCTTCTCCAGAGACTCTCAAAAATTCTGCTTGGCATAAATGTTCTTAGACTATCAGCAAGAATTTCTACAACAGTGTCTTCAGGTAGGAGATGTTTGCTGAAGCAGAGTGAGTTAAAGGACTAACCCAAGGCATTCACAGAGGCGGTTGCATTTCAAAGAACAGTGGAGAAATCTTTGAAAACCAGCTGATGAAGGAAAAGGGAGAAAAACTCTCCCTTTCCCAGACACTGATTTTCATAGAGAAAGTCCTTGGCCTGAATTGGGTGCCCAGAACAGTGAAAAAGCTGCTTTTATGTGAATTTCTACAGATTGTGAGCCTCTGAGCCTCTCCACTTCAGTGGATATAAAGTTCTGAAACTTTCTGAACTTCGGGTTAAGAGGGTGATTTCATGGAGGCAAAAAGCCCCCATTTTGAATCTGGCTACCGCCAAAAAATCTGCTTCCTGCTATTCCTCAGTGTCCAGCTTCATCTGTCCCTACAACAGTCATAGTATGCTTCTGAAACACATTAACATGCCCACATGACAGGTTGGAAAGCAGCACCTCCCCTCTTTCCAGACTTTATTTTTAGATATGCATGACAATAAAATGCATTTTGACATATTGTACCCACATGGAATATAACATATTCTAAGTAGGATCATATTCTTGTGGTTGAACATGATGTGGAGTTTCACTGGTCGTGTTCCTCCCAGTCTCTCTACCAGCTGGCCTTGCATCCACTGCAGCAATGCCCACAAATGTCCCCAGAAGAGGTTCACCCACGGTGACAGCCTGGTCAGTGACAACTTAAAAAATGACTAAGCCACTCTATTCTTTAAAAATATACCTGTCTTCGATTCTCTTTTCTGGTGTACAAGCCTTATCTGCCTTACTGCCAATCCATGAGGGGAGAAGGTGTGGGCTTCCAGACAATACCATTAAGGCTAAACTAAGAGGTTGGAAACAGCCACCTCCTCCTTGTGAAATTGGAGAAATTCAAGAACAGGTCTTAGCTCTTCAAAAGAAGCTCTAGGGAACTTGTCACCTTACAGAAGCCAATGAAGGCAAAAAATAAGAGCTTAACTTTTCTCTTCCAAAAGCACAACCGATAGGTTACTAAAACCCATGCACCTAACACAGTACACAGAAAACACACAACTCTTGTAAGAAAATTTATTAGGAACAATCAGGAATAATCATTAGGAGAAATCATTGGATAAGAATTTTCTCTTTAAATAGTAGGGAAAGATCTCCCAACACAGTGACTTCAGAAGGTGCACAGGCAGGCACAGGCACCTAACTCACTTGATACCCACAGATGAGACTTGGATGAGACTTGGGATCCCTGTGGGGCATGCGCGGGAATTGCTTTTGGGGAATCAGTTTGTTCCTTTTAAGACAACTCTGACCAGCAAGGCCTGATTCTTGGCTACAGAACTTCACCCTTGTTACTTTAGAACAAGGAGCTTTGTAATTGAAAGGATGCACCTGGACAGACTCAGCCTGGACCTGAAGTCCTGCCTTGGGCTGAGTTTTCCCAGACTTCTTGGGGGGACAAATGTGGCTCTTGGGGGCAGGTGACATTGATTCCATGCTGGTGCCCACGTTTCTCTCCCAGGACCTTTTCACTGTCTCTCATGATTCTGTGGTTGTCAGTATTCCCAATAAAGGCAGCACTCCTTTGGACTAGGCCTCTGCCCTGCACAGGAGAGTTGAGGAGCTGCCCTTTTCCTGGGAACATTCTTGCCTTTTGCCTTTTATATTAGGATAAAGCCATTGAAAAACGTTCTTCACCGGGTTTCTGAGGCTTTCAGGAGGAGCTGGTCCCTTCAGTGACTGGGCTGAGCAGGACTTGCTCCCAATGTCTGCTCTAATGTCCTGTCTTGAGGGTGGTGGCTCCTCCTCCTGGGTTGGCATGTGCCCAACCCTGCATCCCCTCCTTGCCAAGCTCGCGTGTTTTGGGTCTTGGAGGGGTCATTCTCTTAGCGGTTGCTGGGCAGTTCTTGTCTTGGTCTTTGTGGAAGTCAAGATTAGGGACCCAGGGCCCCTGCCCATGCTCCATGCTAGTCTGTGTGTTGTCCAGGTGGACATGCAGGACCTGGGAAACTGCCATGTTCTTGCAGGCAGCACCCTGGTAATGTTTAAGGAAGGTCTTGAAAGTCAAGCTATTTGAAACAAGGGGTATGCCATTGCTATGGCCTTGTTTCTGGCTAGGTTCCCCCTTCGTTTTAGCCCTTAACTCATCAAATAATGAATTGTTAAGGTGTGACAATTCAGAGTCTCTAACAACTGACATTTTTGAGGAATTTTCAGGAGTATAGACATCTGACACTAGGGAGCTTTCTGGCTTTCTGGTTGTCAAGACAGTTGGAGGTTGTGACTGACAAGCATAGAGCTCCTGTGCCTTCAATGTCTCCCTGGATTTCTCCCTGACGCCTTGCTACACTGTAGCTGGAACTCAGTCTCTTAGGTCCTATTTCCTGAGGTCCAACCCCAGCTAGCCTCATGGGCAGCTTTGGGCTGCATCTATTGGCTGCTACAGGTGGTTTCTGATAAGTTTTGCCTATAATGCTCTGTGTCTGGGGCAGAACAGATGGTTTGCCATCCTTTATTCTGTGAAGGTCCTCTACATGCTCATGCTTGATCTCACAAACTGTTTGTGTCAGGATCGCCTGTTCTTTCTTGACCACGATTGAGGTGGCAAGGAGAGGACGATCTAGACTTTAAATTGCATTTTTGGTTTTCTCTTTGTCTCCTTGAAAAGCATTAGATCTTCCTCCATGGGTCTTGGACATGTTCTGTTTAGAATCCACCCAAGAAATGCAGGTGGCAGAAAAAGGAAACTTGGAGTGAGAAAAGGAGTGATGTGAATCTTTTTCGTTAAAGATCTCTAGGGATTCCTGAACCCTGTTGGGAAGGCCATATCAACCTCTTATGAAACAGTGTAATGTGGTCTTCCATCATCCTCTTCTTGCCAGCATCAAGGAAGGAAATAGCCTGGGTAGTACTGACAGAGCTGTCTGTCCTGGTTGGTGCCAAAGGTTTGTGACTCGTTTGTCTGGTGGATTTCTCACTTACAGGCAATGCCAACTTGATAGAATGTCATGATCTATTCACAGTGTCAGGAATCTGACCCTCATTGATTTCCTGAAACTTCTTGCTCAGGTGAGAGTTCAAAGCATTTTCAAATTGTTTCTGAATTGGATTCACCATTGAGGTACTTGGAGTTCCACCTGATGGACTCTGCAAGTGACATTCTAGGTCCTTCCTTGAGAAAGACCCCAGAACATTATGTTGGTCACTCAGCACATGACGATTTTGCTCAATCTTGGTACCATCTCTCTGTGCCTTCCTCACTCCCATCTTTAGAGGAAGCATTCCTGAGCTCAGTTCATGAAGGTTTCTGGGTTGGCTCAAGCCCACCTTATTTATATCTTTGGTGTTCTGACTCTTACCCAAAGACTTTCTTGAGAGGCCACGACTGCTCGTTGACTCAGAGGTCTCAGGAATTTTTTCCAGAAGATGCATCAGTGACAGGGATGCACAGACTCTGCGGGGAAGGCCCCACAAGTGTTGCATACACCTCTTTCGAAGGTGGTGGTCTAGTTTCTTCTGAACATCATCTGAGAGGGGATAATTTCCAGGAAGGATGGAGATTGCAGCATG
This sequence comes from Ictidomys tridecemlineatus, assembly GCF_052094955.1. NCBI lineage: Eukaryota > Metazoa > Chordata > Mammalia > Rodentia > Sciuridae > Ictidomys > Ictidomys tridecemlineatus. Next base: position 129,678,028 of record NC_135480.1, on the reverse strand, counting down.
AGCTTTGGAGGATGGGTTAACCAACACAATGTTGGAAGCTGGAGGACAAATGTCCTCCTGGGATTTGTGGACCACAGAGGGTAAACCCCACAGAGTTTCCTGTGTTCCTGTGTTTTTTGTAACACATTGTATTCGAGGTCATGAATTTCAGATGGCACCAGAAATAGTGCCTCATTCTGGGTTCCAAGATCACACACTCCACAGATCGTAAACTGGTTTTTAGGAGGTGACAGAATTGGGAGTGGGGACTGAGGCTTAAGCTGGGTCTGGGCATGTTCAGGAGAGAGATGTTGGGGCTGAGGTTGGGAAGAGGTCTTGGGCAAGAAATGAGGTTGGCTGGAAGGCAAGAAAACAGGTGGGGTATAGAGAAGGACTGTGGATTTGTGGGCTGTGGAGTCATTGGATGCTGTATTGAAGCAGACAAAGGCTGAGGAATAATCACCTAAAGCTGGTACACTAGGGCTGAGGGACTTGAGGTGTAGAGATGGGGCACCATAGAAAAGCTGGGTGTAGTTTTTCTGTAAATGGTCCTCAAAGCTCAAATCAGAGGAACCACAGGTGGATCAGCAGTCCCCTTATCCATGAAAGAAGAGAGATGGCCATGTCCTGCTGATCAGCAACTGACTCTGACCTTTTCTCTGAAGTAAATCCTTGGTAATTTGGCTGATGTTGTTTAGGAAAAGATTCTTCTTTCTTTTCCTTTTCTTTCCACTTGAGGACATCACCCCTCTTTTTGATTTGTCTCTCCAGGCATGTCAGGACAGGAGGGGGCAGAAACCAGATGTTAGGAGTCTCCACACAGTAGGCTACAGTGTCTCCCCCAGATAAGTTCTCAGAACGGAAGGCAAGAAATTGCTGTTTTACACTATCTTGTGCCAAATTGGAAGACAGCACATTCTTGGCAGGAACCTCTGATCTGGAATGGTCCATGCCTCCCACTGGAACAGAAGTGGACAAGCCAGCAGGACTGCTCACCACAGGCAGAGTGGCATCTTTTGGTAGAAGCCTGTCTGTTTCCTGAGTGGGATGTGGTGGGGGAGGGGGGAGGGAAAGTGATGGGGGTGGTAAAGGGTCTTCTGTGGCCTTGGAGTCCAAGGGAGGAAGAGGCTCTGGTGGCAGAGAGTCACTCAATGGGGAAGGTGAGAGAAGGTCAGCTGAGGGCATGACCTTGATAGGGGGAAGAGAGAATGAGGAAGGTGGAGAAAGCTTCAACAGAGAGGCTGGCAATAGACCCCCTCCTGGGACTGAGGAGAGAGCAGGGAATTTAGAAGGTGATGATTTTCTCACATAACCTGTGGAATCCAAAGGTGTCTGAATACTTGCAACATCTTCCAAGGGTGCCAGAGATAGCAGATGACTGACCTCATTAAACATCTTACAGAGGTTGTCTGGACGTAACAGTTGCTGCAAGTTGTCTCTATCCTGATGTTGGCCCAGGGGGCTGTAAGGGACACAAAGTACAAAGCTGTAACAAGGACCATACAGGAAAAGGAGGTCTGCAGTCCTGTGAGTGAAACCTCCTACCCCCTTCACATTGCCCATATCCTTCAACTCACAACACACTCTTTAGCACTTCCCAAGGCCTTTACTCACATACCTGTTGCTAGGGCTCCCCCTCCCTGTGAGAAGGCCATGCTGTACTGAATCCCTGGGGAATGCATAGAACATGTGAGACAGGGACTAGAAATGAAAACAGAAAACAGCTTCTTCAACTCCTGTGTTTCTCTCTGGCTCATTCTCGTGGGTTATACATAAGGAATGTTTGTACACAGTGATCACACAGGGATCCCTTTATAGGAAAAGCTTATTAATATCCAGAGACAAAGTCCAACTGGAGCAATAATCATTAAGAATGCATTTATGTGTGTGGCTTCAGTAATTAAGTTCTTCACATAGTTAATCCCATTAGAGACTCTGAACCAGTAGATATAAGCATTGAATTCAGCAATTTCCTCAGAGATGGGTCTGATCACCCAAGAAATAAAAGTACATTGCACAATGTCAGGAAAAAGAAGTTCTGACTTCAAAGCAACCTGTAGTCATTCTTCAAGGTCACATAGTCACTTATTAAGCCGCACCCATTGCCCATGTCCATCACTACTTATTACCAGGGTGAGCACAGTAGGGACCCTGAGGATTGTGTAAGGTACCACTGTCTCTCTCCTCTGAGGCTCTGTTTCCTGAGAGAGACTGTGGCTAAAAACTCACATCCTCAGAGGTCTTGGACCTGAGGCCTCATGGAAGGGGAATGAAGGGTCACCTTTAGAGTGTTCAGGTCAAAAAAGAAGAAACATACCTTTGAATGTTTCTCTTCTTCTCTTCTTGAGTCTCTTCTTTTGCTGAGAACAAAAATAATTGAATCAGGGCCTGGAACTCACTTCAATTCTCCTATTTCTATGAAACTCAGCTATATCTTCTCCACAATTATTGTTACTCGACACTTAATTAATGGAGATTTCTTCCTTCTTTTAACTTTTTTAAGGTAATAGAATTTTCATTTTTCCTTCTTTAGAAAGCTTAAGAGAGCATTTTACTTGTGAGCTGCACATTCTGACATTCTCAATCAGAAGTCCTCTGCTGAAGGAGATTATAGAACCTGGAGCCAACAGTCACATCTGCCTCCCTCACAGGACCCTATGTTCTGGGGACAGATCTCAGCCTCCAGGCTCTGTTCAGAGGCCTTCAGAGGTCAGCACTGCTGTCCTTATTAGGACATGTCACCTATCCTTCATCAAACCTCCTTCATGTCCTCCCAACATGAAGGAGGTTTGATGAAGGATAGGTGACATGGGAATGGCACTCAGGATCAAGTGTCTGGAGAGACACTTCTTCTGAGAACCCACCATAAGTAAGGATGTCAATCAGGACCAGATTACTTTTTGGCATTTTCTCCTGGAACCCTTCACTGAGACCCTAAAATAGTCTGTGAGCTTCAGTAAGAGTGAAGTTTTATCCTCTATTCCCACTTCCCACCTCACATGTCTCTCTGATCCAACCCAACTCATTTACTAATGTGAGAAGGGAAATGGGAAGCCACAAGAACAACCCCTGTTTGGGGTCCCTACCTTTGGGATGTTGGGTTTTTTCGAGTGTGTCGAGAAAAACACTTTGAATACCAGGTAGCACAGGTGCAGAAGGAGCAATACCACCCCAGTCATAAAGATGCTGCTGGGGACTGTATCCAAATAATCTAAAACATGGTTCAGCCATGGCTGAATGTTGCTTTCCAGAAAAGAGAGAATATTCTCCATCATCTGAATCGCTCGGTTGCCTGAGGCATCTGAGCCCTGAGGGTGCCTGGGCTTGACTATAACCTCAGGCCTGCATCACAGAGCCTGGTAGTCACAAAGGGTTCTGAGCATCTGAGAAAGGTGTGCCCACAGTCCCTTCCTTCCCCGCCCACCAGTCCTTGTTGGCCAGGTTCCACCTAGGTGTTAGAGCCTTAGGGCAGAATCTGGTCTTGAACAGCCTCACCTGATTGCCCTTGTGGGACATCATTGTGATTTTTACCTAAGAATGGTCTTGCCATTTAAAAAAGGATGAGAATATCTGTGCTACATAATCATACACATTTCCTGCTAATGTGTATAACTCTTTATCCTCATGCCAGCTGTTTCATGATCTTCTTAAGCTCTAAAGCCATTTATTTTTCAACCGTGGCCAGCATTCTTCCTTGATCTCCTTTGACTCAGTAAGAAGACTTCAAGCCACGCAAGGTCTCCTTTCAGTTAGGAAGTGAAAGGTTAAGAATGTAAGAATTAAGTTCCATTTTCCTGAAACCTGAAACTCATGTAGAAGTTAAAAACAAGAAAGAAATGGACAAGGAATGCCTGCAGGTGGACCATGAACTTGGCTCAGCCCAGTCCATCAGTGAGGAGCTGGTTGAGACATGCAGCATATGTGCAACTTAAAACTTGATGCCATCACCTGAGAAGGAAGAAGACCTGTCAGTGGGTCTGGAAAAAATGCTAAGACACACTTAAGTAGATGAGAGTAGATAGCTAGCTCTTTAAAAATGGAATTATGTAAATTTATTAAGGATACATACACCCACACATATAGATGCATAACATTCTAAATATGAACAAGAAATCTCCCAATTAGAGCCCTTATTTTACTGTTGTACCTGTGTAGAGGGTCCCTCCTTCCCTCTCCTCAGTTCTTTACTCATCGCATGAGATGCCCTGCACATCAGATTTAAAATAACCCTTCCAACATTACTATCTCCCTGTGGCACACTATTGTCCTCTTTACCATATTGCAAAGTTAATTCTTTCCTTGTGGGTTTTGTTTTCTGTCTTGCTCCTCTGAAATGTACACTCAGGATGTATTTATCTGTGTTGTTCATTGCTGTATACCCAGTGTTTAAAGCAGTCTGCTCATTGTAGGGCTCAATAAATTTGTTACATGAATTAGTTAATCATCTTCTATGTTTTTGTTTCTTGAAGTAAAGAAAAGAACTAGAAGTAATTTATACTTACCAAGAAAATGACACTGAGATCAAACTGCCACTCTGGACATGACCTCCAGTTAATTTTGCTCCAGAAGTCGAACTAAAGGTATCTCCCTTCTCTTAGGCTTCAGAGTACCAGTATTTGGTACTTAAAGGCTTTCACTATCTGGAATTAGTTTATTCAAGATCTAATGGGGAAATGCAGTTTCTCAGAGTCACTTGGCTGAAAGAGAGCCCTCCTCTTAGAAGGCCATCCATTTCATGCAATGACATAGATTTGGGAGATCCTGTAGAAGATGAGTAGGTGAGAATGACAGCTGCCTAGCAAGTCAGACAAGCTTACTCTACCCCAGCTGCTGACAGGAGGGTAACTGTTTCAACCAGAAATACAGTTCTCCTTCATAAGGTGCAAAAAGGTGCAGCAGAATGACAAGCCAACAGTCCATCCAGGATTCATAGCAGGAAGTAAAGGATATTCCTATCATTCTATTTTACTAAAATACTTTAAAATTGTGCCTCAGAAGTAGAGGATGATATTTTAATTTGGATCTTAAATGTCCCAAAGGCTCAACTTTTGGAGACTGGGTCCCCAGAAGTTAGCATTACTAGCAAGTGGTGGAAACTTTAAAAGGTGGAACCTAGTAGCAGAAAGTTAGATCACTGGAAGTGTGCCCTTGAAGGTGGTATTGGGACCTGGCCCCTCTCTGTCCCCAGCTGCCATGATGTGAGGGGTTTGCCTTGTGCTCCCTGTGCTGGTATCCTGCCTTATCAGCCCCAAAGCAGCAAGGCCAGTGACCACAGTGTCACAGCAACAGAAAGTTAACAATGCTAAAACTTGGAGATTTGGATATTCTCTTTGCAAAGGTCATTTGATAAAGAAGATACACTCAAGTGCTAATTAGAGTAAAACATGTATTGTCAATGTAGGCCAATATATAACATTTGGGCAAACTATAAAGGATTTTTTGCTACTTCTCTTTTCTTTACTACATATCTGTTACTTCCTAGAGATTTAACTTTTCTTATTGTGTAAATAAGTAAAACTAATTACTGAGATTTGATAGATACTTTGTTAATATTCAGTTCAATTTATTATGTATTTTGTGTTCTATTTAAATGCTTTGGTTCTTAAGGGTATGAATATATACTATTAGCATCTCTCTTCCTAGATAATCAGACGTCAGATTCCTTCAAGCATCAAGAAATCTGCATAGGGGATGGGGTTGTGGCTCAGTGGTAGAGTGCTTGCCTAGCATGTGTGAGACACTGGGTTCGATTGTCAGCACCACATATAAATAAATGGAATAAAATAAAGGACCATCAACAATTAAATTTTTTTTAAAAAAGAAATCTGCATAGAACATAAAAGAAGAATGCTAACATAACATTACATTTTAAAACCATGCACTTTGCTCCTTAGACTTTCATTCAAAGCCCTATTAACTCTTAATTTAACATATAAGTTTATGAAGAATGCAATTAATTCCTAAATATATGTAGATTAAAAGGAAAATCGGCTAAGGAAAAAGGTTAACGTGTCAAAAATCTGTAATGAGCTAAAATGGATAGATAACAAAATTGTAAATAATATTCATAATTAAGAACAATTATCAAGTATATATTCAACTGTGATCAACATAATTGTTATTGTAGAAGGCTTATAACATATTTTAGAAAAATAAGCTTAACCAGAAATGGTTACAAGAAAGCACCATTATGAATAAGAAATTACTTAGAGATTAGATTTTAAGTATTCTCACCTCAAAAAATAAGTATATGATGTAATACATGTTAAATCATTTGATTTAGCCATTCCACCATTATATAACATCATTTTGTATAGCTTAAATATGAATAATTTAAAACAAACAAATAGAAGTAGTGAGCTCTTAATAGAGAAAGATGTACCTATCTGGATTATTCTCTTAAACTCTTAAAATTAGCAGCATTGAAGAGATTAAAAATGAGGATGGATTTCCATAAAATTTACATTTATTTATTTAAAATAAATATGGATCACTTATTAAGTTCTAGGCATGGTGCTCATTCCTAGTGAGCTGGACAGACCTGACCTTGCCCTTGTACACCCTCCTTACATTCTATTTCATTACATTTTAGATTAGTTCCTTGAAAGAAAAAAAATGGTGCCTTGGGAGTAAAGGGACTAGTAGACTAGATTTAGTTTAAGATTTAGTTTAAGGGTGGTGAGTGCGGTCTCATCAGGGTCTTAAAGTTTAGGTCTAAAGACTATGTATCGTTTAATAAGTGAGAGGCTGGCAGTGGAAAAGGTCTTTCAGACAGGGCAACAGCAAATGCCAAGGCTCAAGTGGGACAGAATTCACTGCACTACAATGAGGGAGTCAGTGGTTGAAGCAAGAAGACTGAGGCACAGATGAAACCACTCTGAACCCTCTGAGGTTAATCTTTATTCTATGACCAATGACAATCCATTGTGGACTTTCTAAGATGCTGGGAAAAAAACCTCTTTGATGACAATGTCTTCATGCTATTTTCACCAACTGGTAATTTTTCCCACCTGTTGGAGTCCTATACATCCTTCAAAGGATTTTCCTAATTCCACAGTTCAATCACTTTTTTTTTCTTACCCAAACACTTTATTTGCACTTCTCTTACAGCACTCAGTACTCCAAGTAACTGTTTCTTCTTCTCTCTATGTCATTATATCTTACACACAGTGGACCTTTCAGACATAGTTAATTTTATCACATTGTATAAACTATAATAATAGCTAATTGCAAGGTTGTTGTTAATGTTGTGTGACGAAAGAAAAGAATATTCAAACCTTGGCCCCATATCTGCACATGTACAAGAACACACAGTATTAGTTTTTTTCCCAGTACAGCTCATCATTCTAGATGTTATTTGGAAGGAAACAGAACATAATCTTCCTAAAAGTACAAAATAGAAATTATAAACCCTTCAGACTTCATATTAAGCATGAAATTTTTATTTTGATGCACTGATGGAAGCCATGTCTATCACCTTCACTGATGGAAGCCATGTCCCTCAGCTTCCCAAGTGTCATAAAAATATTATAAGCATATATTTTCACAATTGATGTCTTCTAAAAATAGCTTTGGAGTATAATATTTTATGATTTTTTTATAACAAATAGTGTAACTTTGTTCCAAAACCCAAAGAAGGATAATGAATTAAAATAAAAATTTATTTTGCATAAAGATCCAACAAGGTGTTTTATATACATAATCTGGGTTTATTCTACTAAATGAAAATGAATTAATCATTTTCTGTCTATATAGCACTAAATTGGAGAGGCACATTCTATTTTCAAATGCTTAGTTATGAAGATGTATTTTAGATGAAAGGCATAAACTACTTATTCATATGAACTACTAGATAGCAAAATGAACAGAATCATCATGCTCATGGATATTGCCAGCACCTAAGAGAAAGATATACTCAACCACAAATATGCTACAGCTCTTGCCTTTCACAGTAACTATTTCATAAAGTAATTTTTAATTAGATAATTGTTTTGGTCTACCAAAATAAAACTAATATTTTCATAGAACCTTATAGTTTCTATTTTACTCTGAATTATTCTCATTTTACATTTATACCATGAGTCCATGATGAAGCCAGGAGCCTGTTTATCTGTGAACACATGACACATTATCTAATAAAGTGGCAATATATTTGCTGCTCATGAGACTTTTGCCCAGATTGAGTTTCATTATATGGTTATCTAGAGGTTTCCAAAGTGTGTCTTTGGAGATGGGAGCCCATCACCTTTCACAGCTACACCTCCCTTGCTGGCCTCTCTGTAGCCTTATGTCTTTCCATCCAGGCTGTTCCCACTGTACCAGCCTTTTGTTTCTAGAAGTCGGATAATGGAATCTGATTCATACAGTCCAAGCTCCTGGAAGGGCAAAGAGGAGTTCCCTTCTTCTAAAGAGAAACCCCTGATATTTTCAACAGGTGCAACTCTATCTCCATGCTCTGATTTACCTGGTTGAAGGGTTGGGGGGAAGGTCATTGCTCCAGGAGAGGCTATCAGCAACTTCCGGGAGTGGAAGGGACACTTCCCCAGCATGGGAACAAGGTGACTTGAAGCAGAGTCTTTTCCTTTTGCTCCTAGATTATTTCCCTGGTGACTGGCTGGAGCAGCTGCACAAATCTGACCATCCTACACGGTGGCAACAGGTCAAACGAAGTGCTGCATCATGTGCATGTGCAGTGGGTTTGCAGAAGAGCCTGAGCATTGTGAAAGGTAACATTCTCTGAGGGGTCCTCTAACACATCCAGTGAGAGGCTGGGGGCCAAGTAACTTTCAGAAGAGTTGGATCAATTTTTCATTTACAGGAATATATAACAATTAAGTAAGTATAAAATAGATGACTTTTAAAGGAAAACTTGGTTTATTTTGAGATTTTTCCACTGTTTACTACTTTTACTAAGTATGTATGTTACTTTGAATTTTATAAATGGCATAGGAATTTTAAGAGTAGAAAGGGAAAAAAAGCCTAAGAGGGAAAAGAAGAAGGAGGTAAAGACAAAAAAAGAAAATCTATTCAGACCCACTTTTATGACCATCCCCTACTAATCTGTCCTCCCCACATACCCCACCAACTCAGTCAGGACAGGGAGCAATAGGATGATGATGATGGTCAGGAAGAATCCACATCAAATGTCCTCAGAGTTGCCTGTCTATCTTATGTACTACTTACAAACTGGATCCAAACAACCTGCACTTTTAAAAATAATAATAAAACACCTAGGTTTATAATAAAGTAAAAATTCTCCCCTTTCTTTATAATTTCATCCCTCAAATTCACTCATGTCTTCTCTGAGACAAAAAGAAAGAAAGAAAGAAAGAAAAAACAACAAGACCTCTGTGAGTTTTCAGTTTACCTTTGTGAAAATTTGGGAAAATGAATAAAAGAATGAATGCTCATGCTATGGCTTCAAAGTGGTTTTTCTCTGAAATTCATGGAATTCAGAATTATTAAGAGTGTAGAAACTGAAGCTGACTATGGTCTTGAGAAGTCAGGATTCTGGGTTCGGGACATGCCTCAGTGACAGAATACTTGCCTCATCTGTGAGGACCTGGGTTTAAATTCCACTACAGAAAAAAAATTACATAAAATTGGGGGACTTTGGGAGGTGATTAGGAATAGATAACAAGATCACTCAAGTGGAAAACCTATGATTGAATACTCGTGGCTTTGTAAAAGGGAAAGAGATCAGAATAGATACACACATGAGTACTCCCTGTCTCTTGCCATGTGACATCCTGCACCACCTCCAGGCTCTGCCAGCTAGAAGCCCTTGACCTAGGACCTCCAAAACTATGAGTGAAAAGAAATCTTATCTTCTTCATGAAGTCAGTCAAATTCAAATACTTCATTATAGTAATGAAAAATGGAATTCCAAGACAGAAAATCAGTGCCAGGAAGTGGGGCTTTTGATAATGAAAATTGCCTTAAATATGTAGAAATGGTTTCAGAACTGGAAAAGATTGAGTTTGGTGGAGCAGACTAGAAAAGCCTATAATGTAAGTGGAGCAAAATGGGCAATTCTGGTGAGAGCTCTAAGGTAGAGGAAAATAGGTAACAAATTTAAGATGGACATGAAGATTCTATTGGAAATGTGAGAGAAAGTCAACCTTCTTATAACACTGAAAATAATTGGATACACTGTGTAGAAACCATGGATTTGTGGAAACCCAGATAAATTAGTCTAAACAACAAAAGCATTTAGCAAAGGTATAACAGGCTGCTTTGGAGCAGATGTGTAGTGAGACTTTGGAGGAAATGGAAGCAGAGAGGAACGATTTTGAAATTATTGGATGGATCAGGGAAGAAGCAAAGAAAAAATGTGAGGGTTCACCCAAGGAGGGAGAAGTCCAGACATAAGGTACAGCCAAGTGATTGCTTGCTAAAGACATGAGCAGAAATGCAACCCATCAGGATGACTGAGAAAAAGGCCTGGAGAGCATCTTAGAACTCTTCAAGGCCACCCTTCCATCACAGACCTCTCAGAGGTCTCTGGTCTCAGATCCAAAGTTCTTTTTCCAGCTTTGCTGTGAGTCACAGGTACTGAAATGGGACTTCTGGTCCCACCCAGGGTGCTCAGTAGTTAGAAATTTCCCAATTCAGGAAGGACCAGTTCTTCTAGCCAGAGCTCCATGAGAATCAGGACATTTTAAAGGGGATGTTATGATGTAAAATGTAATCACTTTGGTTTTTATTACCAAGAACTGTGTGAAACAGACATCTCTGAACTTTTCACCATCCCTATCCCCATGCCTGATGAGTATGAACTGGAGTAAGAGTAGCGATCTCAGACATCATGATGTTATTAATGCCTTTTATCCTCATCAAAAGGATTCCAATTTCATAAGGATTGCTTAAAATATTCAGTATCTGCTGCATACTCTGGTCTAGAACCAAGGTTCTTAATTCAGTCAACATTCATTAAGGACCTTCTATGTGGTATATGTAGGAGGAATAATGCATGGAGCTTAAATGCTTAGCATCTGTAGACCAGCAGGAGCCAGATGAGCAAATATATACAGATAGGCAGTTTTATTAAATATGCCAGCAATTTTTGTTTGAATCTACAACAATCAATATACTTCATTCTTTTTTTCTACAAAAATTAAAAATCCTAAATCTATCGGGTATTTACTTTTTTATATAAACCTTTATGATTTCCTGAAAATGACATATTGCATAACTCAAAATGAGGTTACAATAAATAACGTATAATAAACCCCTATAAATTTGGGTTAATAATTCCCTATTCAATATGTCTTCCTCTGAAGTATCTGACTCTAATCAATGGGATCTCTCATTCCCCACCAGGACACCACTCTTACTTCCCAGAGTTTTCTTATGTGGGGAAATCAGACTCTGATCCAGCTCCTTCCAACTCACACACATAGAGATCCCTCCAATAGTGAAACTCAGCTCATTTACAGGGACAAGTAGGGAGAGGGAATATTAAACATTCTTCATGTTTAATGGGCAAATATAGCAGTAGGAGGTCAGAATGCCTAATGGACGGACATCTCAACAGACTTCTGGAGAGATAACACCTCAGCTGAGACCCGAAGCCTATTGTAAAGTTACTGCAGACAAGAGAAGGGAGGAAAGAATAGGAATGCCCCAGGCAGAAGGAACAGCAATATGTGGAGCCTTCCAAATAAGATAGAATTTAATCAAAAGAAACTGGCCCAGGCAGCCAGTTGTAGACACTTGAGGATGAGATTAATCACAATGACTTCAAGCTGTTGAAAAATCCTTATGTGAGTTAAGAATTGCCTAAATAATAAATACAGCAGTTTATAACATACTTATTCATATAAGATGACCTCTAAATTCAAAGCACTTCCAGCAGCTTCATCTCCTGGAAATAGTGAAGAGAAAGGTCTTAAAAGAAGGGCAGTTTTCTGTTTCTCCCCAAAAGGGGTTTATGACATACTCTTCCAGTGCTACTCAACAGTGTGGTTTCCAACTAAGTTGCCTCAGGGTGTTAAAGGGGCAGTTAAATATTGACCCTGGGTCAATCTGGAGGTGTTTGCCCAGACATTGAGCACCCTATCTTTCACAGATTCCACTGAGGTCCTGAATTCTAAGCCTTTTATTTCTGGAAGCAGAGGGAAATAAATTTATGTGAGTCTCCCTAGAACTCAGAACAAATAAGGTGGTTTTTAAGTAGGACTACAAACATTTCCAGGAGCAAAATCACCTCAGAGCAGTGCAGGAAAGGAGTAGGAATGTCTAGCTTCTGCTTTTTCTCTCCCAAGAGTCTATGGCACATGCTTCCATTGATTGCCTACAAGGGATTGCATTGGAAACTTTCAAGGGGAGCCAACATGGTAAATAAACAGGGTCTCTCTGATTCAGCCCAAACTCAACACTTCATGAGCGTTCCCTCCAGCTCACCCCAACAGAAATTCCAGACCTACACATTCTTACAGGATAGATAAGTGCCAACAACTTCCATACCTCCTACCCAAGGGTCTGTCTCCATAATGGCCCAACTCTGAGATGAATTGGCTTTGCATTCCTGAGTGGCCCTGGACATCAGAAAACACACAGGTAGATGTATAATATGGCCACTTCCAGCTGCTCTTTCCAAGAGCAGAAGGGGCTGCATGAATATGATTAAAGGCATTTGTCACAGTTCTTATACCCAGCTTAGTGCAGAGAAAGTGTGAGACAAACACCCCTGATAAGCTTCATGGTGAAGACAGATAGATATATCCAGTATCCCAACCTTTCCAGGGACCGTTAGAGAGTCTGGTTCCTATCTATTCTAGTCTCAGGGGATTGATAGGATATGGCACATCTTAACCTCCAGGGAATAAACAAAACCAGAGACATCAGTCAGGACAAACATAAATGTTTGAGAGGCACTTTAATATTTCTGGCCAAGAAGATAGATGAGTATTTTCTGACACGAGACCTCATTTCCTAATGACAACATTAGGAAAGGTAGTGGTCTTATCTAATGCTCAAAACCAACACAGAAAATCAATGAAAATGAAGAAAGAAGAAATTATTCCAAATAAAAGAACAAATTTCCAGAAACTGGAAATCACAGATTGGAGGAAAACTGTCACTGCATTAAATGATTTAATAGAGGTATTCAGTAGCAGATTACATCAAGCAGAAAACAATATCATTAAACTTGAAGGGATGTCATTGGAAATAATCTAACCTGAGAAGAAAAGAGAAAGAAATTGAGTGAAAGTAGCTTAAGAGACCTACGGCATACCATCAAGTGGAATAATATATACATTATTTATGTTCCATAATGAGAAAGAGAGAAAGGAACAGAAAACAAAGTCAAAGGAATTAGACAAGTTACTGAGCCTGGGGAAAGAAAATAGAAAGTTAGGTCCAGCTATCTAATAGAACACCAAATAAGATGAATCAAAAGACACTCATACCAAGGTACATCATAATCAAGTTGTCTAAAGATAAAGAGTTTTGAAAGCAGTAAGGGAAAAGCAAGTCATCCATAACGTGTAAGGAATCTCCATACAATTAAGTAAATTTTGCAGCAGAACTTTGCAGGCCTGAAAGGAGTAGGATTGATTATACATTCACAACCCTGTGAAAAACCAAAACAACGAAGAATACTATGCCCCAAAATCCTGTCTTTCAAAAATGAAGGGGTGATAAATATTTTCTCAGATAAACAAACGTGAGAAAGCTTCACCACCACACATGCCACACAAGAAATACTAAAGGGAATTATTTCTCCTGAAGGAAAAGGACACTAAAAAGTAACATGAAAACATATAAAAGTATAAAGCTCACCAGTAAAAATAAGTACCTTGTCAAATCAAAAACATTAATTCTGTACAGTTATAGGGCAACCAATTTTATCTCTAATATACATTTATAAGGCAAAACTATTAAAATCAATGAAAGCTTAAAATAATTCATTAAAAAGACATTTTATAAAAAGATGTAAAAGGTGATACCAAAAACATAAAACATGGGAGGACAGGTGTTTTAATCAGCTTTTTAACCACTGTGACTACAGGATCTGACTAGAAAAATTTTAGGGAAGGAAAAGTTATTTTGAGGGTTCATGATTTCAGAGGTCTTAGTCCATAGAAGGTCGGCTCCATTCCTGGGGGCTTGAGGTGAGGCAGAATATCATGGTGGAAGAGTGTGGCAAAGGGAAGCAGCTCAATGGTAGTCAGGAAGGAGAGAGAGAGAGAGAGAGAGAGAGAGAGAGAGAGAGAGAGAGAGAGAGAGAGAGAGAGAGATATCTTCACTGGCCATATACTAATTTGTATCCCAAAGCCATGTCCCCAGTGAACCACTTCCTCTAGCCACACCTGACCTGCCTCCAGTCACCACTCAGTTAATCCCATGAGGAATTAATCCACTGATGAGGTTAATGCTATAACCCTATCATTTCTCTTCCAAACCTTGCATTGCCTCACACATGAGCTTTGGGGGACACCTCACATCCAAACCATAACAACAAGGAATAAAAATGTAAAATTTGTGTATGTGATCAAAATTAAGCTTTTATCAACTTAAAATAGCCCTTCATAAGATGTTTTTGCAACCTCAGCATAACTACCCAGGAAAAATATACAATATATATACAAAAAATGAAAATATCCAAAGCATAATACTACAGAAAGAAGTAAGGAACCACAAAACCATAAAAGAAGAAAGCAAGAGAGGAAGAAAGGGATTGGCTGTCTACAAAAAAAACAGAAAATAATAAAAAGGACCTAGACTAATAAGTCCTCACCTATGAATGCTTACATTAAATGCAAGTGAAACTATCTTAAAATTGTTTTTTTAATCTAAACAAAATTAACAAATCCTTACCTAGAGTACAAAAGAGAAGACTCAATTTCATAAGTGAAATAGGAAAATTATAACTGACAACACAGCAATACCAAGGATCATAAGAAACTATCATGAACAATTATATGCTAATGAATTAGGCAACCTAGGAAAATGGATAAATTTTTTGAAACATATAACCTACCATGACTACACTACAAGGAAACTGGAAGTCTGAACAAACCAATAATGATTAAGATCATTATTAAAAGTCTATCATTAAAGAAATACTCAAGACCTGACGGCTTGATGGTGAAATCTTCCAAACATTTAAAAATTAATGCCAATCCTTCTCAAACTCTTCCTAAAATCTTGAAGAGAAAGAGATATTATCAAGCTAATTTTGCAAAGCTAACATCATCCTAACACCAAAGACAAAGACACTGTAAGAAAAAAAAACCTACAGGTCTTTATCAATGATAAACACCAATGCAAAAATCTTCAACAAAATACTAACAAATATTACCAACATTAAAAGGACCACCCACCATGATCAAATGGGATTTATTCCTAGTATACAAGGTTGAGTCAACATACACAAATCAATATGTGATTCACCGTATTGATGAATGTATGTTAAAACCATATGATCATATGAAAGAATGGGAAAACATGCTTGACAAAATTCAACTTCCTTTCATGATAACAAGTCTCAACAAATTGGGTATGAAAAGGATATTCCTCAATACAATACAGGCCATGTATAAATAGCCCCCAGCTACATCATATTCAATAGTGAAAAGTTGAAGGCTTTTACTTTAAGCTCATGAACAAGATGAGGATGTCTATTCTTACCAGTTCTGTTTGACACAGTGTTAGAAGTCCTAGCTTAAACAATCAGGCATGAGAAATAAATAAAGGACACCCAAGAAGGACAAAGTAAAATTGTCATAATTTTACTAATCATATGCATGGTAAATCCTAAAGTCTCCATTAAAAAAAAAACTATTAGAAATGATCAGCAAATTCGGTAAACACAGAATTCTCATGCAGAAATCAGTAGTGTTTCTATATACTAAAACAAACTATCTGAAATAGAAATTAAGAAAATATTATTTACAATAGCATCAAAAAATATAAAATACTTAGAAGTAACTTTTGCCAAGAAAATGAAAGATTGATATAATGTCATAAAATATTGAATTAAAATTGACACAAATAAATGTTTTAATATCCCATGATAACCTGTGTTGGATGGATTAGAAGAATTAATATTGTTATTAATAATGTCTATACTGCCCAAAGTGACCTACAGAGTCCACACAATCCCTATCAATACTCCAAGGTTATTCTTCAAAGAAATAGTAAAACAACCCTAAAATTCATGTGAAACCACAAATGATCCTGATTAGCCAAAACATTTGTCCAAATAAGTCCAAGCTATAAGCCTTACATTATCAGATTTCAACATATATTATAAATCTTTAGTTATCAAAATGGCATAGTACTGGCATTAAAAAAAACAGGTATATTGCCAATGGAAACAGTGGAGAGTCCATAAATGAACCTATAACTCTAAGATCAATTGACTTTTCACAAAGATGCCAAGAGCAAACCTTAGTTAAAGGACAGTCTCTTTTAAAAATGGTTATGGAAAAATTGGATATGAAAATACAGAAGAATTTTCATAGATACTTATTTCATCCCTTATACAAGAATAACCTCAAAATGGACTGATGATTTAACTTGAAGACCTAAAACTAAAAAATTACTAGAAAGAAACAGGCAGAGATTTCTCGACTGTGACTCCAAAAGAATAAGCCACAAAAGCAAAAACAGACAAATGGAACCATAGCAAATGGAAAAAAAATAAAAATAAAAATAATGAAGTAACAACCCACAGGTTGGGAGAAAGTATTTGTGAATGATATACTGGATGAAGGGCAAATATATCAAAAAATATACAAAGGAATTAAACTACCCAATAACAAGAAAACAAATAACCCTATTAAAGATAGACAAAGGACTTGAACAGGCATTTCTCTAAAGTTGACAAACATATGCCCAACAGCAAAAGATAGGTGAAAAGTGCTCAACAACTCTAATCATCATACAAATAGAAATTTAAAACAATGAGATATCATCTCACCCTATTATATTGGCTATTATCAAAGAAAATAAAAGATAAATGATGGAAAGAATGTAGAGAAATGAGAACTCAAATATACTGTTGGAGGAAATGTAAATAGGTATAATCACTTTGGATAACAGCATGGAAGTTGCTTTTAAAACTAAAAATAGAAGTATCATATGATCCAGCAGTTCTACCACTGAGTATAAACTTGATGGCAACAAAACCAGTATGCTGAAGATATCTGCACTCCTCTGTTCATAGTACCACTGTTCACAATAGACAAGATATGTAAATAACCTAAGAGTCTATCAACAGATGAATGGATGTTTAAAAATATACACCACAATCTTCAGCCTCTAAAAATAGGAAATTCTGTCACTGTGACAACATGGGTGAATCTAGAGGACATAATGTTAAGAGAAACAAGCAAGGCATAGGAACAAATATTACATGATCTCACTTAAAATGTAGAATCTTAAAAGTCAAACTCATAGAGGTAGGGAGTAGGGGACAGGAGATGTACCTCAATGGTATAGCACCCACCTAGAATGTACAAGGCCCTAGGCTGAATTCCCGTTACAAGGAAAAAAGAAAAAGGAGGAGATAGGAAAAGGAGAAAGAAGTAAAAAGAGACAAAAGAAGAAGAGAAGGAGGAGAAGAAGGAGAATTTTAAAAGAGGGAGGATAGAACAGTGGTTAGCAGAAACTGGGAGAAGGGTATGTTGGTCTCGGGGGGGTACAAAGTCACAGTTACATAATGAAAATAACTTATATTGTTCTATTTCACAGCCAAGTGACTGTAGTTAATAATAATGTATCTATTTCAAAATAGCTGAAAGAGGGGATTTTTAATATTCTCACCACAATGAAATGATAAGTATTTTAAATGATGGATATGTTTTTCACTCTTATGTGATCATTCTACAATGTACACATGTACCAAAATATCACTTTGCAACCTTCATAATAATAATTATTTATCAATTAAAATTTTTAAAAATTGGGCTGGGGATGTGGCTCAAGTGGTAGCGTGCTCGCCTGGCATGCGTGCGGCCCGGGTTCGATCCTCAGCACCACATACAAACAAAGATGTTGTGTCTGCCGAAACACTAAAAAAAATAAAATAAAATAAAATAATAATAATAATAAAATTTTTAAAAATCAACCCAATAAATAAATTCATTCCTAGGTATTGCTAAGAGACAATGAATTATAAGTCCATACACATAATACTGATACTAAATCATAATAAATGGATACCTTTCTCTTAAATGATTACTTACACATTTTGACAAACAATTTCTAAAGGCAACACATATGTTCTTGCAGTAACAGATAGTTGCAGAATGAAATTTTCTAGGGGAAAGAGGCCCATACCTTGCTTTGAAATGCAAGGTAGAGATTATAAATGAAAAATTAATACTTTTTAGCTCAGCAGCTTTCATACTGTGCTCTACAGAGTTCCAGTGTTGCAAGGAAGATCAGAGACAAGGACAGAAGGGGCATGGGAGAGACTGAGGGACTGCAGAACCTGTAACCCTTCATGCACTTATTACAACAGCTCCATAAAACTTAAGTGGTAAAACTTCCTGCAAGGAAAGAATTTTACTACCGAGAAAAGACATTTGGAATCCACCAAAGACCTTCCTATTGTGCAGATGGGGACACAGACTTGAAATAATTGAGCAACTTGTTCAAGGTCATCCTGGTTGAGGATGTTGAGCACAGTGACTCTTAGGCCAGCAGCAGTCCTGCAATTTCCACTTTAGCATCTCAACCCATCTCTGAACACTCACCATGGGCACTTCTCCAACTGCCCCATCCAGTGTCCATACCAGTTCTTGGAAATTAATTATACATTGATTTTACTAGTCTGATGAATTATTAATGCTTAGATTATCACTTTATTTAAGAAATATTTATTGTGAAAGTACTCAAACTTTCAGAAAAGTCTCAGGCAAAGTATAAACAGGGTGCCAAACCATCCTGTTTGCGTACGACCAAGGGTTTTCCCCAACACATGGTTATCAGTATTAAAACTGGAACTGTCCTGAGCAAACCAAGCCAGTTAACCATCCTAAGTATAAGTCCTTTCTCCCCTCTGAGAGTAAGTTGACCATATTATTCCATCATTCCTGAGTACTTTAGTGTATAAACAAGGACATCCCCTTCATAACTTAAGGTACAATCAGCAGAATCAAAAAAGTAACATGAATGCATCACTACCACTTTATCCTCAGACCCCATTCAAGGTTCACCAGTGGTTCCAATAATTCTAGCAAAAGGATTCAATTTCAATTTACCTGTTTCATTTAGTTGTCTCTTTAGTTTCCTTTATTCTGAGACAGTTTCTCAGTCTTTCCTTGACTTCAGGGATGTTATCTAACTCTTGAGGCAGCCATATCTACTCTCTCTGTCTCTCTTGGATCCTTAGGATCCAAATTTCTTCAGGCACATATAGCATGTTATAGTGTCATGTTTTGTTGTTGTTTTTGTTTGTTTGTTTAATACTTCCAGAGCACCAAGAATATGTTTATTTACAAAGAAGGTACTACATAACTAACTGATCAACAAATGAGAAGAGGCCAGCAGATAAAGGTAGACATGATTCAACTGGGATATTGAACTGGTTGTTCTTAGCAACCACAAAAACTGTGATACAGCCTATTTTTCACACTCTAGAAAAACTGAAGCCTGAGAAAATTTCTCTCTCAGTTTCTGACTTCTCTGTAGTCTCTTCTGAAGCCAACAGCCTTTCATCTAGGAGGGTCCCCAAACCTCAGCACCCTGGCCTAAGTCACTAAGCAGTGAGACTGAGACACTGGAAATTAGTCTGAAAGGATGTATAGGCTCAACATTTTACCCACTTCTCATTACACACCTCATTGCTCTGAACTGATCTTGTTTTGTTCCCGTCTTGTTATTAGGCCCACAGTTGGATATAAAGATGACTTGGTTGTTTTCTTAGCCAACTGTGCCTATCATTTGTTAGATGAAGATGGACACTCAGATGCAGAGAGTTTAGGACCACAGCAATGCTCACAGATAGTAAATGGCCATTTATGGAGGAATCCATGACTTTTGGAAGGCCAGTGCTCTTTCTGCAACCGTCTAACTGTAAATATGACAGTATGAAGACCCATTATCAGAAAACTGCATACCTATGACCTCACAAATCCAGAAACCAGTAACTTAAATGGAAGAAAAATTCAGAGTTTCTTTATAACATAATGCTTTGAAAACAGAGGTACAGCTAGGTTAAGTAACTAGGTCACACAGCTCATAGTTGGTAAAGCCAGATGCTAGCCTAAGATAACTGGTTCTAGAGGTTTTGCTCTCAACTCTGATATACTGCCTCCCTAATTTTAATTATTTAATTGGCTTCATATTGACACAACCAATGCATAGCTCAATTTGTGTTTTTAAATGTAAAATATGTTTTAAATGTAAAAACCTGATCTACCCTTTTAAAACAAAATATCTAAAGCTAAATATGAAAATATATTTTTAAATTATGGTTTACACTTACTAATATAGTATAGAACTTTCAGCGACAATATATATAGAGAGAGAGAAAAAGATAAACAGATGTATATCTTCATTTCAATCCTCCTCAAATTCCAATATTTCTTTTTAGACCCTGGTTCTTCATTATATCAATAATTGTTCCATGTAATCCACTGAAAATTCTAAGAATCAAGCTCTACCTGATCCACCTTAGATAACAGTCTGTACATGCCACCTGTAGGCACCAATCAGATTCTGGCTTCCACCAGAGCAGCTAGGGGATGTTTTAATGGATAATCATTCCCTGGCAGAGCAGATGAGACACAGACAACACGGATGAGAGATATAAAAATTAGAAAACTAGAGAGTAGATACAGAGACAGAAAAATATCCACAGAAATTAAGAAAATTTAAGAATTTAAGAAAAGAAAGAAGAAGTATAACAACATCACATTAAGAGGTGGGAAAACCAGAAGAGTGTATCAGCAACAAACTGGAAAAAGAGGCTGTCTTACCGAAAGCCAAACCACATGCTCACTGGTGAATTACTAGACCACAAAACAGAGCCAGGAGCAGTGGCACACACTTGAAATTCCAGCAACTCCAGAGGCTGAGGCAGTATTGTCTCAAGTTCTATGTCAGCCTGGGCAACTCAGTGAGACCCTCTATAGTGGAGAAATGAGGATCAGGACACCGAGATCTGGAAGCAACACTTTATTAGTGGCTCCGGTGACACTAATAAAGAGTTTTAATTCCCAAAGTCTGGGTCTTGAGCACAGCAGGGCTTTGACTTTTATACATAAGCAAGTTTGGGGTACATGAAGGCATTGGGTACATGAAGGCAAAGAAGTTGGTGCAATTCTATTGGAGGGTGCATCTTACATTTCCTTACATGGGTTAAGTTTGTCAACAGCCTAGAGACCCTTGGCTCACAAGCTTAGGAAGTTTTACTGCATGAAGCCTAAAGGGGGATTGTTCTGTTCCTGCTATATTGTTTCCTGCTTATCAGTTTACCTGTTAGCCACTGTAAGCCCCTTTGGTTAAATGTCAGTAAACCAAGCTGCTGTGTATCAGCCAAAACAATAGCCCGCCAGTTCTTAAACTGCTAAAAATTTTCATTTTGCTCTATGACTCATCAGCAACTTAGCAAGACCCTGTCTCAAACAGTAAAAATAAAAATGGGCCAGGGATATAGCTCAGTAGTAAAGGGTTCAGTCTCCGGTACCACCCTCCTAGAAAAAAAAAAAAGTCACACAATAGATTCTACTAGGAAGGTAAACCAAGAAAGAAACATAGCATTAGTTTTAAAATACTGCACATATTCTACAGCAAACATTGCCCTGCACATAAAATCCAATAAAATCTGCTTTTCTGTTTCTGCTGTTTATACACCTTCTTAGTTTAAAATAACAAAATGAAATCACAGAGTCCTTCAGAGGCAAGCTTATGAAGGAAGTAAAATTATCCCAGTATTTCCATCCCTAATTTAACTCAGAGACTTCAGGACTCCCTAAATCAGGATACAGAGACGGAACAGTCTCTTCTAAATGAGAAACTTTCCTCCTAGCCTCTGGATTTTTCTCTTCCCTCAAAGCTAGTATACTGCAGAGATCAATACACTCTTATTAATGGCTAAGGAACACAAATGTCTATATTCAATATATATATATATATATATATTTGTGTGTGTGTGTGTGTGTGTGTGTGTGGTCTTAGGAACCAAACCCAGGGCCTTCCTTATGCTAGGCAAGTACTCTACTACTGAGCCACATCCAGCTCCAAATTTTCACTTTGGAAAAATTTTCTACCTTCCCCATAACAATTCTTCATCCTTCTTTATGCTCCAGTAGGCATTAGGGCCTGCAAAAATCATGTAGGACAAACCATGGGGTGGGGTTGAATCCATCATAATCTGTCAGTATGTCTTTAGGAAATGGACTTAATCTTAGTTTACTAATTTCCTATCCTATGGTGCAGGAATGAATGGGATAAAATATCATAGGTACTTGATCCAGAAGAGGTTACTACAAATGTACTTGTGTTTCTTTCTCTTCTTCATTCACGTGATAAGTGAAAAGAAATGTAAAGCACTTACTTTGTTCTTTTTATTCTTCAAACTTTCCTTGGGGACTGGGGTTGTAGCTCAGTGGTGGAGCTCTTGACTTGCACATGTGAGGCACTGGGTGTGAGCCTCAGCACCACACAAAAATAAAATATACAAAATAAAAGTATTGTGTCCATCTATTATTTAAAAAACTTTGTTGGGAGTATACTGTGAGCAATCAATATAAGAAAGTTCATAAAACAGACGTGGTTTTATCTGCCCCTGTGGACTATTTCATTTTCTGAAATAGTTCACCAGTAAATGAGGGGTTAAATTTGTTTGGTTGAATTGCCAGAGGTGCAGGAGGATGAATGAAAGCTCAATTAGGGTCAGATCCTGGGTTTGCCTCTGGATTCCACCACTGGGCAAGTTTCTCAAATGCTCTGTATCTCTCCCTTTTCTCTTCTACAAAATGGAGATAATATATTTACACTGGGTTGTTGTGAAAAGTACAAGTGACATCCCTCCCTAGAATTCCCCGATTGTCCTCTGTGGGCACTCAAACTGCATATCCACCAGCTTCCTGAGATGTTTAAGTTTCCAGCTAATCTCCAGGCATTTTGAACAACCAAACTGCCCCAAAGGCATAACCATGAATCAAAAGTCATTCAGTCATTCAGGGACCTCCAGGTCCATTCAGGCCCTTTCAAAAATAAAATCTAACAGACTCTTGGCATAGAATCTGACTAGTGGAAACATGGTGTCTAAGTTACTTGAAGCAGCTTTTGATAAATTCTCAGGCCTAAGGATTAAAAGCAGAAAGCCCAGCACCTCCAAAGTATGTCTCTCTCATAGGGAAGTTAGTTAGAATAGTTACCGGGCTTCTGAGTGCCAAGCTCACCCCAGACTCTTCTGAAAGCATGATCTTTGCATTTCAACCAAGCTCCCAAAATCTGGGCTCCACACTAAGGCAACTGCTCTTGGAGGAAAGGTCAGAAAGTCAAGAGAGGGTCAGAAAGTCCACAGCTGGGGACCTCCTTATTGTGGCTAATGACATATGCTACATACCTGAGTGCCCTTGTCCCCCATAGGAAGATAGATCACAGAGCAAAGGTAAATTGCTGGACGGGTAGACCTTACATCTTCTCTTGCCAGGGATCAATCTCTCCATCCAAAACAATTGAAGCTGAAGGTAAAATAATAGAAAAAAAGGTACCTATAGGACATGTCAGAAACAAAACCATTAAATCTCAACAAGTACTCAAACTAATAAGCAAAATACTTAAACATATATTAATAATAAAGTTACCTCTTAACCTACCCTGAACGAAAATCCCCAATTCCAGATCTAGCTGTGGTCGCCAGGGCAGGAGCAACTCTCTCATCCACGCCAAGGATGCTGAAGCCAGCCTGGCCCCAAGTCCTGGAAATCTTGGCCACACAGGGAAGGTGCAGGGTCAGGTCGTCATGGAAACCGAGGGGGGGGGCTGGCAGATCCGCTGCGAGTGGGCGGTCAGCCCTGGCTGCACTGAGGCGCCGCTGCAGAGGACGCACAAACTTAGAGCAAAGGGGCGACTTCTGGGTGCGCCTAAGGAAGCAAGGAGCCGCTTCCCAGCCCAGAGTGTCCCCATTTACCAAATGATCCCAATGATGCTGGGTAGAAACACGGAACACCCCAATATCTCACCCCAGTATCTCCCTCTGCCAAATCAGAACCTCCATGGGGAGGACCTGGAATGTGGATTTAATCAGGGGCTGTTTTCACATTGAGGAGGTTAGCAAGAACGGCTCCTCCATTCCTTTTTCTCAGTATCCTACAATGGTAAAAAAGAATCTCTACCCTGCTTCCCGGTTTCCTCCCTGGCGACTCCCAAACAAGTAAACATGAAGAGCAGCCTCTATTCACCTAATTAGAAACGTCGCGGTTTTGTGAGTGTTCCACTGGGGGGCAGTATTGTCCTTTGAAAAATTCATCCCATAACACTGTACCCTGTGGTGTGGAATCTATTAATTTCTCCTCCAGCCTGGTTACCATAATCAGATCTAGAAAGCAGTTCTTGCATGCAGAGAGTCGCAGCTCCTTAGGAGGAATGAGACAGTGCAGAGCCTAGAGCTTTACATGGAAGATGTTCTTTGCTCCATTCCTCCAAGGAATCCACTCTAGGAAGTGATCCTGGAGGATAATACATGTGTGCTGGATGACAGATTCCTCAGCCCTCAAAGCTTTATCCTTTATTGAGCCATCAGATGGGAATTCAGGATTGATGCAGACAACACTGACCCAGCTCAACTTTAGGCCCTGGCTGGACCAGTGGGAACAATTAGCCTTCACTAACTTCAAGAGGTAACATTTGGGTGAGGTGAGACTCATTTTAGCACTCATGGGGAATCCTCCTAGTATAGTCTTCCCTGGCTGTGAAATAGGGACCTGCACATTTGTACAACTTCTGTTAGAGATTTGGGGGAGAATTATCTCAGTAGAGTAAGATTATCTATGGTCCCTGGTCTTTATGCACTTACTCTATTTTATTTTAATATTCTCTTTATAGGTCTGTTTTCTGTGTTACTGTGTGCATGTATTAATAAGAACAGTTCTCTAATAATCTGGAATATACTTACTCGAATGCAAACTTCGAAATCCTGAATTATTAATAAAAGTGAGTAAGGAGGCTGAGATGGTTAGGGCCAAGTGAGCAGATCACAGTTTGTCCCTTGGCAAAATAAAAGTTGTTTAACATAAGATCTACAGTCAAATAAGTATGTAAAATACTTGGTTAAACAATTAAATGTATTTTTTATTTGTTCTTTTTGTATATATGTGATAATAAGCATATTTTGACATACATACACAGAGTATAACTTATTCTAATTAGGATCCCATTCTTGTGACTGTATATGATGTGGAGTTACCCTGGTGATGTATTCAAATACAAGGATAGGAAAGTTATGTTAATGACTGTTAATTCTACTGTCCTTCCTATTCCCCTTTCTACTCCCCTCCCTTCATTCTCCTTTGTCTAATCCAATAGACTCATATTCTTCTATTTTTCCCCTTCCATCCTCTCATCCACATATCAGAGAGAACATTCGGCAGGTTTTGGGGGACTGTCTTATTTCACGCAATATAATAATCTCTAGTTCCATCAATTTACTCGAAAATGCCATAATTTCATTCTTCTATATGGCTGAATAATGTTCCATTGTGTGTATATATACCACATTTTCTTTATCCACTCATCTGTTGAAGGACATGTAGGTTGATTCTATAGCTTGGCTATTGTAAACTGAGCTGCTATAAACATTGATGTGGCTGCATCACTGTAGTATCCTGATTTTAAATCCTTTGGGTATAGACTGGGGAGTAGGATAACTAGGTTCAAATGGTAGTTCCATTACAGGTTTTCCAAGGAATATACATACTGCTTTCCATAGTTGTTGCACTAATTTTCAGCCCCACCAGCAATGTATGAGTAATCCATTTATTGATTCTTGATTTTATTTCTTTCACTTTAGGAGTCTAGTAGAGGAAGTCAGTTCCCAAGCTGACAATGAAGATTTGGGCATACATTTTTTTTCTATTAGGTGCAGGATCTCTATTCTAATGTCTAAGTCTTTGATAAATGGGCTAAGGAACCCAAGTGAAACACTTCACAGAAGAAGAAATACAATCAAGCAAGAAATATATAAAAAATGTTCAACATCTCTAGTAATTAGAGAAATGCAAATCAAAACTACTCTTAAGATTCACCTCACTCCACAGAATCCCCACTAATGTTGTACCCTTGTCCACTCAAGGGGAATCCAGCCACAATGTAAACTGGGGACTTAGAGATTGCCACAGAACACTTAAATGACAGTGACACAGCACTACCAAACAGCCTGGCAAGGGCCAAGACAGTGAATCTTGTTGACTCTTATGGGTTTACTGAGTGTCAGACCAAAAGCATGTGAAATGGCATGTCACCACCATAACTAGAGCAGAGAGATCTCACATCTATGTTATGAATCTAGAGCTTTGGCACAAAAAGGAATCTCAAAGTTTAAGAAACACACACTCCACCTTTTCTTCATTTAGACTCATCTGTAAGAGCTAGAGTAGTTGTATCTAGGTCTGATTTGGGGAATAAAAAGTGTTAGTACATAGTTAGTAATAGCCGCATATTTATTTTTAAATTAGATATGTGTAGAACTGTATTTGTTGTGAACATTGTAAAGCCAGTACAATGGAAATTTCACATTAAAATGATAAAAAAAATCAGCAGAAGTCTGAATACATTCTTCTTCCACCCCAGTGGATCATTATATGAGCCCAGTGCACATGTACCCCTCTCTGGAAGCTGTGGCTGTGTGGCCTCAAATTTTCCATCAGAGAAACCAAGAAGGACCCTGCATCCTCCTACATACATAAATGGGCTAGGGGAGATTCCCAGAAACCAGCCTTGTGTCAATTGATCAGAATGTCCCCTCTGTATCCAGCCCAAATGGCTATAGACCTACCTTTATGGATCAACCTGAAATAATGTCATTAGCATATGCTGCACCAGGCTTTCTTCCACAAGGATGACACAGGGTCCTAGGAGAAGAGAGAGAAGGGAAAGAGGGATGATGAGATTCTGCCACAATATCTCAGCTTGAGTGTCTACTGAATACTTGCTATCAACCCACTAACAAAAATGCAAGAAGAAAGAACCTCATGCTGATGGAGCATATCCAAAATTCAGGAAATCCTAGCTTCTGCTCTCTAATGACAATTGTTTGGTAATTGTTTCACTTTTCTTCTCCTGCAGTTTCTTGTTTTGTGTTTTTGATATCAGGGATTGAACCCAGAGGTGCTTAACCACTGAGCTGCATCTCAAAATATTTTGAGGCAGGGGCTCAATAAATTGCTGAGTCTGGCTTTGAACTTGCAATCCTCCTGCCTCAGCCTCATGAGTCACTGTGATTACAGGCGTGTGCTATGGGCTTGCTCTGCTGCAGTTTCTTAGAACATGATAAGAGTGTTTGCTTGTCTAGCTGCTGAGCAGAATGTCTTTCCCCATGAAAAAATGTTTGGGTGGTCACAGCTGGTCACACTGATTTGGCTCAAATCCCAGCCCTCAAGGACTAACTAGATTACATCCTAATAACTGACATATTTTTTTTCACCCTAAGCAAATCTTTTAAAACAATCAATACTTAAGTGCAGCAGACAAATGCCAACCTGAGCAGAAATAATGATTTGGAAAGCTCCACTACTGAATTGATTCCACCAATAAGAGATAACCATACTTCACACAGATGGGGAACAAATGATTAATTAGAAATAATTCCAGAGTGAGCCATTCCTTCCCTAAAATCAGAAGAGTGTTTGTTCACAGATGGCAGTGAACATCCTGTGGAAAGTCTTTCCCTGCAATCTGGCTCAAAGAATTCTGTTTTCTATAGCACACTTAGTTCTTAACCTTCTCATCACCACACACACACACACACACACACACACACACACACACACACACACACACACTGTATGTCACTAGGACCTGGAAAATGGAAGTTTCTAATGGAATAATATGAAGAGTACAGAGGAAAACTTGCCCAGCCTCCCATGACATCCTGAAGGTTCCCAAAGCAGCATACCTTGGCTTTCCTATTCCCCATAATATAACCTTTCAAGGAAAATGTGTTCTAAAAGTGTTTTTATATTGTAGTGTGAGTTAGTTGCTTCTGTCTCTCTCAAGGGTATTTACATTCCAAGTAATATTATGAACTGGAAAGTTCTCTCCTATGGAAGAAATTCTTGACTTAAGGCTGAGGTGAGGGTGATCTTTTTGGGACAGAGGACCTGCCCTCTTACACTTCCCAGTATGTAGATTTTTAATGATGAAACCAAATAAAACTAAGAAAATGCATGTTTATATTCATGGAGCCAGTAACTTCAGTTTATTAATAAGAATTGGAGATTTGCCTCACCAGATGTCTTCAGCAAGCATTGTGGTAAGATTCTTCCCTGAAGTAAGTCCTTTCATTTAAACCCTATGAAAACCTCCACATTGTCTTAAAAAATACATATATAACTTTTGGGTTGAAATGGACACTATACTATAGCTGTATCAAAATAAAATACCTATAGAAAAGGAAACAAAGAGGGTGGGGAAATGCTGAGGCAGATAGAGGATAATCAGTGTAGAGATACTTTTTTTTTGTCCTGAGCATTGAACCCAGGAGTGCTCTACTACTGAGCTATATCCTCATTCCTTTTAATTTTTTTCTTTTTATTTTGAGGCAGGTTCTCACTAAGTTGCTGTGGCAGGCCTTTAACATATTGTCCTCCTACTTCAGCCTCACAAGTAATAGGAATAACAGGCATGTTGACACCATGCCAAGAAAGTGGAGAATTTTTATAATCACCAACTTAATTATGATGTAATAAAAACATCACTTTCCAACAGGAAATTCTGTAATAATGGAAATGTTCTCAGTCTCAGATTCCAATATGGCAGCCATCAGCCACATGAGGCCACTAGGGACTAAAATCTGGTTAGTGTGATTGAGGAATTAGAATTCAAACTTTAATGGATTTAAACTTAATTTAAAATAGCCACTATGGCTAGTGGTTACCATATTGAACAGGACATGTCTTAACAACATTACTACTTTGCCATGTCATCTTAGAAATAATTTGTTCTACTGAAATTTCCAGGAGAAACTGATTTCTGGTTGCAAAAATATATATATATATATATTTACTAAAACATAGTTTATGGCTCACTGTGGCCCCTGACCCAACTCATTTCCCAGCATACATAGAATTGGTGCTACTTTGTTCCTCAGAAGCAGACTTCTAGAATGAAGTGACTGACTTACCCTCACCCAGGGAAAGTTCCTCTTTCTCTCAATGGGAGAAGGAAATGGGCTGCAGGGCTCCATGTCAACCATGAGGTATTTGTTCAGAGAATGGGAACTGCGACTGAGTAATGTTGACTGAAAACAGACACAAGCCAGTGGTGTTGGTGTCCTTTGTGGTGCTGACCCCTCTCTCTCAGTGGCTACACAAGCTGAGAAGTGCCTCTAGATACACACAGTAGGTTAAGTGAGAAGTAAAGGTGATATAATATCCGTGACCTATAGCCCTTCCTGTTTGCAAGTTCCTGACAAATTATCCACATGTTCCAATTCAACCTAATGAAAGATAATATTGTTCTCCAGATGTCATCATGTCTGGGCATGAAAAATCACTAAGCAGCAGTTTTAAAAGACACAGGAAACAGACATGGATATCAGCTCTTACTAAACTAGATATGCAGAAAGGTTATTAAAGGTTGTGGCTCAGAGTAATAGGATAAGCATCAAAACTCCCTGCCAGACGTTTTATAGCTACAAGCTATCTTTTTGTTGCTGGATGTCCAGTGTCTAATATTCCCATTCATACCCTTCTCACCAACCAGCTATGAAATATAACTGTTTCTTCTTTGGAAAGGAATGTTCATATTAGCAGCTGTGGCAACAGCAGATGGCAAGGAAACTATGCAAGTCTCTCATCAAAACCATTGTCTGACAGCTGGCAAGCCTGGTTACATTGTGTTCTTCAGGAGACCAGTTGTCTACCCTGACAATATAAGAGATGGACACCTGCAGATGGATAATTGCTATTTCATCCCCTTTCCATATTTCCTGTCAAAACTAAAACCAAGTTATCCTTTGAAGATAGGGTTAAATGCCTTCTTTCACCTTGAAGTCTTTCTAGACTGCTTCTCACAAGACATTAAATAAGCTGGTTTAAATAGGTTTTTTACTTCATTTTAAGAATGTAATGTAAAACTTTAAAAAATTCCACAACTAGGTTAAAATAATGTCCTTTTGAACTTTTCTTTCTTACTTCTTGAAAACAGGTAGGGTAACTTTGGGATAGTATTAAAGACTTATATTTTACTGTATAAGAAAGCTGAATTCAATATAAAAATCCTTCCATCCTGCATACTAGTTAAGTTTCCTCCAAGCCTCTTCCACCCCCAGCTAAATTATGACTTCTAAGTTCAGGGTTTGGCAGCAGAAGGATGGGCAGTCTGTTCTTTTTTCTTTCCTTCCCTATCCCTCTCAAGCTCCAAGATTGTGAACTTTGGTAACTACCTGGTTTGGGAATAAGACACCAGTCTCCCCATCTACCAACTGTATCTCTGAGTCAATTCAGTGTAGTGAATTAACTAGTGACTTCAAAATGGAAATAAAGACACTTAGAAACACTAATAAATTGTTTTAAATTGTTTGTTGTAGAAGTCATAGAAGTTGTCTCTCTAACATCCATTTCAACCTCCTTGAGTGACTACCAGGATGCTTGCAATGTATTGGTCTCATCCTCAGATACAAAGAGGGCCCTAATTACTCTAAACCACTTAGAACAATTCTATTTCCTTGTCACAGTGATGGTATGGATCTAAGCCAATCAGAGAATAACATTTCCCCAGCTACCGAAATTGAATTAGAGGTGTCCAATTAGAGTGAAGCTTGGGAATTTTGTATCATGGTTCTAAAAACTTCCCTTGGCCCTTGCTGGATCCTTGCATATGAATGAGCCACCATGGTTGTTGCTAGCAGTCATTTTCTGAGGCCACCCCTAAGCTCCAGTATGCAAATGCAGGCAAAATTGAGACAAAGATAGAAAAATGTAGAAAAACAGCTGACCAAATCACAGCCAGTTACTTTCACATGTATGAGCACCCTGAATTCTTACAATATCCTTTGAGATTTCTATTAAAGACTCCCTAACCTCCACCCCTATTTTACATTTGGGGAAACAGGTTCAGAAAAGAAGAGTAATTTACTTCAAATCAAATAGAATTTAATATCATAGGCAGGATTTGAGTCTAGATTATTCTCTTTATACAAATTTTCTGTGTCTTTATGGTATAAAACTGGAAACCTGAGAGATCCTTAATGATAGATAGCAAGAGTTGGAGGAGCTTAGAGGACACCAACAAACACGGTTTCAGACTGCATTATAGCAATTACAGTTTCTTGTATTTCAGATACATTTAAATATATATACTTTTATTTATAAATAAAATCTATATTATAGTTTTAGATTAGAAAAAGAGGCAAAGAAAGGAGGCAACATTCAGGATTTGGGATTATTTAAACCTGCAGAAAAGAGCCAGAATGAATGTCACAGTTGATATTCAGACATGAGCAGGGTGGTTACACAACATAAATTTCTCAGCATTCTTTATGTGTCCCATAAGGGTAACCAGGTGCAAATGCTCAAGACTAGGTTCTGTCCTAAGGATATGAAAGGCTAGGCAGCTCCCAGCCCCCAAGGACCAATGGAATAAATTTCTTAGCATACTGTTCCTCTTCCTCATTTGAGAAGTCACTTATGTTATGAAAGTCCTGTGAAGAAGTGAGATGGTCTATATCTCAGGTTGAGTTTAAAGAAATGGACCAATATAATGAGTGAAAGATTTTAATATAAAAGGAAGAAATAATTGGTTCATATGAAAAAAATACACTGATTTGTTGAAGGACATGTCTATATGTCTGTGTATATATGGAGCATGTCAAAGCCTGTGTATACTTTTAGCTTCACTACTTCAGAAAAATAAATGATATCTTACAAATGAAAGGTTAATAAAATAGGTACTTGTCACTCCATTTTTCTGTATGCTTAACAAAACACTGTTGAAATCCTGAGAACTGTTTGCTAATCTTGTTCCCAGAATGTGCTGTCACCAACTGCCAAACTGCAGGATGCACTCCCTCACTCGGTTGCAGGCAAACTGCCCATTCGCCCTGACTCGTCAATGAACTTCCCTCCCTGCCCTCTCCAAGGAAATGAGCTATCCCCAACTGCCAAACTACAAAATGTAGCTTCTCTCCCTGCCCTCTCCAAGGAAAGTATATAAGCTCTGCTTAAGCTGTTCTCAGGGCTCTAACTCTCTTTGCTCTATTCAAGTGAGCACTGAGCCCCAGCATGCTGGTCCCCAAATAAACCCTTTTGCTGTTGCATGAGGAAGTTTCTTGGTGGTCTCTTCCTCAGACGTTTCACCAGTCCCTTGCACAAGCATGCTTGAAGTTTTAATTATATACATTTAAATTAGGTTTATTTTATATTTGTGATTTTATTCCTTCTGAAGGTATTAAAAGCTGACTGAAACTCAAAATTTTTTATTTTAACATTCAAAAAACTAAGTACATGTGAAAGATCTTTAAGTTTTACATATGAATTAGTGTAAGATAAAAGTATTCTGTAGTTAAGATGGATTTAAGAACCTAGGTGACCCTGAGATATAAATGTCTGCATAGAAGGAAAAATGTGCAGACTTTCAAGGCAGTGGAATTGGTGGGGTACAAGAGTAAGGGGGACTCAGGAAAAGCCTAGATCACAGAAAAAAAAAACAGGAATGTTCCCTGGAGTAATACATACTACAAAGAAAGAGTAGAGTGAGAATTGGAACCTCAGGCCTGGACACAGGGTCTGCTGGTTGGTGGGTGGGGAAGGAAGGGACTGTGGGCACACATTTCTCAGATGCTCAGAACCCTTTGTGACTCTACCAGGCTCTGTGATGCAGGCCTGAGCTTATATTCAAGCCCAGGCACCCTCAGGGCTCAGATGCCTCAGGCAACCGAGCGATTCAGATGATGGAGAATATTCTCTCTTTTCTGGAAAGCAACATTCAGCCATGGCTGAACCATGCCTTAGATTATTTGGATACAGTCCCCAGCAGCATCTTTATGACTGGGGTGGTATTGCTCCTTCTGCACCTGTGCTACCTGGTATTCAAAGTGTTTTTCTCGACACATTCGGAAAAACCCAACATCCCAAAGGTAGGGACCCCCAACAAGGGTTGTTCTTGTGGCTTCCCATTTCCCTTCTCACATTAGTAAATGAGTTGGGTTGGATCAGAGAGATATGTAAGGTGGGAAGTGGGAATAGAGGATAAAACTTCACTCTATAGGGGAAGAGATCAGGCAGAGCCAGGGGCTCAGGTAGGACTAAGTTTTCCAACTGAAGCTCACAGACTATTTTGGGGTCTTGGTGAAGGGTTCCAGGAGAAAATGCCAAAAACTAATCTGGTCCTGACTGACATCCTTACTTATGGTGGGTTCTCAGAAGAAGTGTCTCTCCAGACACTTGATTCTGAGTGCCATACCCATATCATCTATCCTTCAATAAAATTCCTACATGTTGGGCTGCTAAGGACAGCAGTGCTGACCTCTGAAGGCCTCTGATCAGAGGTTAGAAGCTCAGATCTCTATCCAGAACATAGGGTCCTGTGAGGGAGGCAGATGTGATTGTTGGCTCCAGATTCTATGATCCCCTTCAGCAGAGGACTTCTGATAGAAAATGTCCGAATATGGAGCTCAAGAAAAATGCTCTCTTACATAAGCTTTCTAATGAAAAATTGAAAATATTGTATTACCTTAAAAAGTTAAAAGAAGGAAGAAATCTCCATTAATTAAGTGTAGAGTAATAATAATTGTAGAGAATGGATAGCTGAGTTTCTTAGAAAAAGGAGAATTAAAGTGAGTCCCAGGCCCTGATTCAATTATTTTTGTTCTCAGCAAAAGAAGAGATTCAAGAAAAGAAGTGAAACATCCAAAGGTATGTTTCTTCTTATTTGACATGAACACTCTAAAAATGACCCTTCATTCCTCTTCCATAAAGCCTCAGGTCCAAGAACTCTGAGGATGTCAGTTTCTAAACACAGTCTCTCTCAGGAAACAGAGCCTCAGAGGAGAGAGACAGTGGTACCTTACACAATCCTCAGGGCCCCTACTGTGCTCATCCTGGTAATAAGTAGTGATGAACATGGGCAATGGGTGCTGCTTAATAGGTGACTATGTGAGGTTGAAGAAGGACTACAGGTTGCTTTGAAGTCAGAACTTCTTTTTCCTGACTTTGTGCAATCTACTTTTATTTCCTGGGTGATCAGACCCATCTCTGAGGAAATTGCTGAATTCAATGCTTATACCTGCTGGTTCAGAGCCTCTAATGGGATTAACTATGTGAAGAACTTCATCACTGAAGCCACACACATAAAAGCATTCTTAATGATTATTGCTCCAGTTGGACTTTGTCTTCAAAATTCTTGGGGGTTTCCAACCTAAAAATTAATAAGCTTTTCCTATAAAGGGATCCCTGGGTGATCACTGTTTACAAACATTCCTTATGTATAACCCACTGTTCTGGTTTTCCAGGTCCGAGAATGAGCCAGAGTGAAACAAAGGAACAGGAGTTGAAGAAGCTGTTTTCTGTTATAACAAGGTGATTACTCATTTCTTTTCCTTCATTCCTAGTCCCTTTCTCACATGTTCTATGCATTCCCCAGAGATTCAGTACAGCATGGCCTTCTCACAGGGAGGGGGAGCCCTAGCAACAGGTATGTGAGTGAAGGCCTTGGGAAGTGCTAAAGAGTGTGTTGTGAGGTGAAGGATATGGGCAATGTGAAGGGGGTAGGAGGTTTCACTCACAGGACTGCAGACCTCCTTTTCCTGTATGGTCCTTGTTACAGCTTTGTACTTTGTGTCCCTTACAGCCCCCTGGGCCAAAATCAGGATAGAGACAACTTGCAGCAACTGTTACGTCCAGACAACCTCTGTAAGATGTTTAATGAGGTCAGTCATCTGCTATCTCTGGCACCCTTGGAAGATGTTGCAAGTATTCAGACACCTTTGGATTCCACAGGTTATGTGAGAAAATCATCACCTTCCAAATTCCCTGCTCTCTCCTCAGTCCCAGGAGGGGGTCTATTGCCAGCCTCTCTGTTGAAGCTTTCTCCACCTTCCTCATTCTCTCTTCCCCCTATCAAGGTCATGCCCTCAGCTGACCTTCTCTCACCTTCCCCATTGAGTGACTCTCTGCCACCAGAGCCTCTTCCTCCCTTGGACTCCAAGGCCACAGAAGACCCTTTACCACCCCCATCACTTTCCCTCCCCCCTCCCCCACCACATCCCACTCAGGAAACAGACACGCTTCTACCAAAAGATACCACTCTGCCTGTGGTGAGCAGTCCTGCTGGCTTGTCCACTTCTGTTCCAGTGGGAGGCATGGACCATTCCAGGTCAGAGGTCCCTGCCAAGAATGTGCTGTCTTCCAATTTGGCACAAGATGGTGTAAAACAGCAATTTCTTGCCTTCCGTTCTGAGAACTTATCTGGGGGAGACACTGTAGCCTACTGTGTGGAGACTCCTAACATCTGGTTTCTGCCCCCTCCTGTCCTGACATGCCTGGAGAGACAAATCAAAAAGAGGGGTGATGTCCTCAAGTGGAAAGAAAAGGAAAAGAAAGCAGAATCTTTTCCAAAACAACATCAGCCAAATTACCAAAAATTTTCTTCAGAGAAAAGGTCAGAGTCAGATGCTAATCAGCAGGACTTGGCCATCTCTCTTCTTTCATGGAACGAAAAAGGCAAATCAGAGGAACCACAGGTGGATCAGCAGTCCCCTTATCCTAAGAGCTTTGAGGACCATTTACAGAAAAACTACACCCAGCTTTTCTATGGTGTCCCATCACTACACCCCAAGTCCCTGAGCCCTAGTGTACCAGCTTCAGGTGATTATTCCTCAGCCTTTGTCTGCTTCAATACAGCATCCAATGACTCCAAAGCCCACAAATCCCCAGTCCTTCTCTATACCCCACCTATGTTCCTGCCTGCAAGCCAACCTCAACCCTTGCCCAAGACCTCTTCCCAACCTCAGCCCCAACATCTCTCTCCTGAACATGCCCAGACCCAGCTTAAGCCTCAATCCCCACTCCCAATTCTGTCACCTCCTAAAAACCAGTTTAGGATCTGTGGAGTGTGTGATCTTGGACACAAAATTGAGGCACTATCTCTGGTGCCATCTGACATTCATGACCTGGAATACAATGTGAAGCAAAAATCACAGGAAAGTCTGTGGGGTTTACCCTCTGTGGTCCACAAATCCCAGGAGGACTTTTGTCCTCCAGCTCCCAAAATTGTGTTGGTTAACCCATCCTCCAAAGCTCATGCTGCAATCTCCATCCTTCCTGGAAATTATCCCCTCTCAGATGATGTTCAGAAGAAACTAGACCACCACCTTCGAAAGAGGCGTATGCAACACTTGTGGGGCCTGCCCCGCAGAGTCTATGCATCCCTGTCACTGATGCGTCCTCTAGAAAAAATTCCTGAGACCTCTGACTCAAAGAGCAGTCGTGGCCTCTCAAGAAAGTCTTTGGGTAAGAGTCAGAGCACCAAAGATATAAATAAGGTGGGCTTGAGCCAACCCAGAAACCTTCATGAACTGAGCTCAGGAATGCTTCCTCTAAAGATGGGAGTGAGGAAGGCACAGAGAGATGGTACCAAGATTGAGCAAAATCGTCATGTGCTGAGTGACCGAGATAATGTTCTGGGGTCTTTCTCAAGGAAGGACCTAGATTGTCACTTGCAGAGTCCATCAGGTGGAACTCCAAGTACCTCAAAGGTGAATCCACTTCAGAAACAACTTGAAAATGCTTTGAACTCCCACCTGAGCAAGAAGTTTCAGGAAATTAATGAGGGTCAGATTCCTGACACTGTGAATAGATCATGGCATTCTATCAAGTTGGCATTGCCTGTAACTGAGAAATCCACCAGACAAACGAGTCACAAACCTTTGGCACCAACCAGGACAGACAGCTCTGTCAATACTACCCAGGCTATTTCCTTCCTTGATGCTGGCAAGAAGAGGATGATGGAAGACCACATTACACTGTTTCATAAGAGATTGATATATGGCCTTCCCAACAGGGTTCAGGAATCCCTAGAGATCTTTAATGAAAAAGATTCACATCACTCCTTTTCTCACTCCAAGTTTCCTATTTCTGCCACCCGTATTTCTGGGGTAAATTCTAAACAGAGCATGTCCAAGACCCATGGAGGAAGATCTAATGCTTTTCATGGAGACAAGGAGAAAACCAAAAATGCAACTCAAAGTCTAGATCGTCCTCTCCTTGCCACCTCAGCCATGGTCAAGAAAGAACAGGCGATCCTGACACAAACAGTCTTTGAGATCAAGCATAAGCATGTAGAGGACCTTTGCAGAATAAAGGATGGCAAACCATCTGTTCTGCCCCAGACACAGAGCATTATAGGCAAAGCTTATCAGAAACCACCTGTAGCAGCCAAAAGATGCAGCCCAAAGCTGCCCATGAGGCTAGCTGGGGTTGGACCTCAGGAAATAGGACCTAAGAGACTGAGTTCCAGCTACAGTGTAGCAAGGCCTCAGGGCAATAGGATGCCCTGGGGAAGTTCTTCCATGTCCAAGATATCTGAGAAATCCAGGGAGACATTGAAGGCACAGGAGCTCTATGCTTGTCAGTCACAACCTCCCACTCTCTTGACAACCAGAAATCCAGAAAGCTCCCCAGTGTCAGATGTCTATACTCCTGAAAATTCCCCCAAAATATCAGTTGTAAGAGCCCCTGAATTGTCACACCTTAACAATCCATTGTTTGGGGAGTTAAGGGCTAAAATGAAAAAGGGGGAACCTAGCCAGAAGCAAGGCCATAGCAATGGCATACCCCTTGTTTCGAATAGCTTGTCTTCCAAGACCTTCCTTAAACATGACCAGGGTGCTGCATGCAAGAACATGGCAGTTTCCCAGGTCCTGCATGTCCACATGGACAACACGCAGACTCGTATGAATCATGGGCAGGGACCCTGGGTCCCTAAGCTTGACTTCCACAAAGGCCATAATAAAAACTGCCCAGCAACTGCTAAGACAATGACCCCTCCAGGACCCAAAGCACGGGAGCTTGGTGGAGGGGATGCAGGGTTGGGCACATGCCAACCCAGAAGGAGGAGCCACCACCCTCAAGACAGAACATTAGAGCAGAGACTTGGGAGCAAGTCCTGCTCAGCCCAGTTACTGAAGGGACCAGCTCCTCCTGAAAGCCTCAGAAACCAGATGAAGAACTTTTTTCAGTGGCTTTACCCTAACATAAAAAGCAAAAGGCAAGAAGGTTCCCTGGAGAAGGGCAGCTCCCCATCACCTGTGCAGGGCAGAGGCCTAGTCCAAAGGAGCGCTACCTTTACTGGGAATACTGACAACCCCAGAATCATGAGAGATGGTGAAAATGTCCTGGGGGATAAACATGCACACTGGCATGGAATCAATGTCACCTGCCCCCAAGAGCCACATTTGTCCCCTGTTAAGTCTGAAAACTTGAGGTCTAGGCAGAGTTTGTCCAGGTGCATCCCTTCAATTACAAGGCTCCTTGCTCTAAAGTAACAACGATCAACTCCATTCCCCACAGGGATCCAAAGACTCATTCAAGTCTCACCTGTGGGCATCAAGTGGGCCAGTTGTCTCTGGTTGCCCCTTTCTGTGCTGAAGCCATTTTGGTTATTATTCCCTACTTTGTAAAGAGAAACTTCTTATCCACCATTTGCAAGAAGGAATATTTCCTTTCCTATAATAATTATCCCTGATGGAAATACTGAATGTCCCCAATAAATGTTCTTACAAGAGTTTTCTTTTCTTTGTATTGTGTTGAATGCATGGTTTTGGGAAACCCCATTGGTTGTGGTTAAGGAAAAAAAAATCAGTTCAATCCTTGCCCGTATTTGCTTCTGCAAAATGACAAGTTCCCTAGAGCTCTTCTTGAAGGTAAGTTACCTGCCCCTGAATCCCCCCCCCTTCCCTTGTGAAGTTGGACAGGTGGCAGTTTCCAACCTCTTAGCTTTGCCTTAATGACATTTTTGGCAGTCCACACTTCCCCCCCCTCCGTCATTGATCAAGAAGAGAGAAGTACATTTTCTTAGAATAAAATGACTTAGTCATTTTATAAATAAATTTGTCACCAATCAGCCTGTCAGGTGCATGACCCTTTCCTGGGGACATTTAGAGCATTGCCAAAGTGGCTTCAAGCAAGCTAACAGAACATCTGGGAAAAGAGGAGGTGCTGCTTAAGAACCTGTCATGTGGGCATGGTAATGTATTTTAGAAGCATACTGTTATCTTGCCATTGAGGTTCCCTTACTGGAAAATCACCTAAGGCAAATGGTCCCTCTTCCTAAATATTTCTTCAATCTGCCTGGCCTGTTGTTGATGGTTTTGTAGAGTAAAGGGGTCTCTGCTGTCCCTGCCTACAACTGTCAGTGTTAAGAATATCAATTAGGGTAAAATAAAGCTAAGAGTAATGAAGATATCTTAGGGTGAGTGGGAAAATAAGAAAAACATGCACAGAGAGTAAAGAATGACATTGTTGGTGGAAGAGAGGTTTATGCCCCATCATTCCCACATTCTGACCCTGGCATCTTCTTGAATTTCCCAGTGTTGTTCTGTCAGCGATTCTCTGAGGCTTTTCAGGGTACTGCAGAGCTTAGGTTGTACTGGCAGAAGTAAACAAGGGTCTCTTCTTTACAAGAAGACAGCTGATTGGTTGAATACAGACATGTCATCCTTACCTTTAGGGAAGGTACATTGGTACATTCTTTCTATCCATGCTTATAACAATATGCAAGATATTGCCCTTAGGAGGATGAGAATGCCACCATTGATCTTCCTGGGCTGGATGGAGCCATGATATATCTCTCAGATCACTTTGAGCTCCTGATCCCACAGTGAATGCTGAAGTATGCACCAGGTTTACAGATTTTCACTTGCTTACCACAGACCTGTATGGAATGCTTTTTTTGTTCAAGACTACACACATACCTACTTTTACAGTAGTTGTCTGGAAGGAAGGTGACTCCTCTTGCACAGACTGAGCCTCAAAATTGAGTGAGTTTCCTAGGGGGTATTTGAATACGTTTTACTGGAAAAATTGTGAATTCTGGTTGGCAAAATCAAAACAAAAAGCTGTCTACCACAGCTTCTTTTTAATCCACCAAAATATCTTCTTTGTCAGAATTCAAAGCAGTGTTCAAAGCTCAGAATTGCAGAAGGCATAGAGATTTTGTGGAGTCCCTGGGATAAACAGATAAGGAGTTGGTAGAGGAACTGGAAAATAACCATGTATGGACTAGTTAATAAATTGGTCTTTGATCCATGTTGTCCTACCTTAGGATTCTAACCTTTGGTCCAGTTTAATTATTGACACACTTATAGAATGTATCACCAGAAAACATCTCCATCTGAGAAAACAGAACCATCCCCCTATCCTTCTAGTTTATGCTCTTAAATTCTGAGGTGTCAAAAATTTTTCCATTTCTCATTCTATCCACAAAGATCTTCATTCCCTCCCTCTTCATCATAGAATTGTCTATCAAGTAACCAACATTAATAAAGCTCTACTCCAAATGAACCTCATCCCATACGTTTAATCCTCCTTGTCTGGGAAAATCCCATCTCTCTGCTTTTCCCATGGATGCCTTCCTATAAGTGATGGATCACTACTGGATTCAATCTAACAGGTTTACTGTCACCACAGTGAAGTCATAGTTGGTTGTGTACTATGTGGAAATAATTCACTTACTTATTCCCCAAATAATTATGGTACACTTACTCTCAATAAACAAACCTCATGAAGCTTAGGTCACTATTCCTTAGTCCATTCTCTCATGACACATTTATTCCAACTCTCTACACTTTCTTCAAAGTGGGGTCACCTCTACTTGTTGAGTCAATGTTCTAGACTCTCAGTTCATAGAGGTACTAGAAGCCATCACATGGAATCTGCATTAATAAACTTTTTAAAAATACTCTATACATCCTCCCCCCATTTTATATTTCTTCCTGTTACACAGAAAGAAATTTTCTTCCAAGGGCATAACCTGAAAGAAATTCCTGAAGTATCTATATTGAGGAACAGCTCAACTCCAGTTTATGGACTAAACACATCCTTGCCAGCTATTCTTATTGGCTCCTCCCTCTTGTCATATGGAAATTAATATGTTACTTTTTAAAAGCTTTTTATTACAAAAATGTTTAAAGATATACAAAAGCAGATAGACCCACATAACCATTCTTATAGCTACCACTCAACTTTTGTAATTATCGATTTGGCATCTGTGATGCACCCCATTTTTATACTATGAAGCAAAGTGCATTTAACTATCTCATTACATTCCAGATGATAAGCTGTGTATCCTCTTTCAATGCTCTCACAGTCTTTTGATAGCACATTAAGAACATACCTGTCCATGTACAGGTGTGTTAATAAACTGGTCTTTATTTTCATTGGTTATGAAAAACAGATTTATGGATTTTGGCAATGCATTCTTCTCCTTTATTCAACCCTGAGAAGTCAATTGGGCAAAATCCTCACTATAGCAGTAATCTTATGAATTTACTGTACAATATGTCAATCCCTTAATCACATAGTAACTATCACATGAAACAAGTATAGGCATAAAAAAATTGAACCTCTGGATAAAAACTATTTACAAGAAAACAGTTCTTGTCACTCATTGAAAGTGATTGTTTCCATTTAATCCAGCAAACCAAATATATTTATTTCATCTCTTTCCCTCAATGCCATTTTGTAACAGATCATATAACAAAATGCTCAACATCATGAGTCATCAGGAAATGCAAATCAAAATCATTAGATAACTCTTCACACCTGCTAGGATGGCTAGAATGCCTATCAGGAATTATGTGAGAATATGTGGAGAAATCAGAAAGTTGTACTCATTGTTGGTTGAAATGCAAAAGTAAAATGCTTTTGGAAGATAGTCTGTCATTTCTTCAAGATGAGCAACACAATTGACCAACAACCTAGTAATTCTACTATGTATATTCCCAGAAGAAATGATATTATATATCCACATAGTAACTTATGCATGCATATGCATAGGATTACTCATAATATTCAAAAAGTGGAAAAAACACAAATATCCATAAACCAATGAATGGATAGACAAAATGTGGTATGTACATATAATGGAATTTTATTCAATAACAAAAGTATTCATACATAGTACAATGTGGGTTAAACGTGAAAACAAAACTATTGATACATGGTAGAACATGGATGGATAGTGATATCCTGATCATATATGAGGCAATTAAATGTCCAAATTAGGGAGATGTATAGAGACAGAACATAGATTAATGGTTGCACAGAGTCAAGGGGAAAATGTGCAAGAAGAGTAATAGATAAATGGTGGGAGACATTGAAATTCTGAAAATATTTTAAAATTGACCCTGGTGATAGATGCACAACTCTAATGATCATACTAAAAATCATTGTATTATATACTTTACATTGGTGAATTTTATGGTATGTGAACTATATTTCAATAAAATTTTTAAAACAGTAAATGATCTTTAAAGATTGTTTCCAGATGACAAAAAAGGGATAGGAAGCCAGGCATGGTGGTGCATCCATTAATCCTTGCAATTTGGGAGGCTGAGGCAGGAAGATTACAACTTCAAGACCAGCTTGAACAAGTTAGCAAGACCCTGTCTCAAAATAAAAAATAAAAGGCTGGGGATGTAGCTCATTGGTAGCGAACCACTGGGTTCAATCCCTGAGACAGGGCGCTGGGAAGAGAGAAAGAAAAAGAGGATTACAAAAAGGGTCAACATGCCCAGCTATTCCTCTCCTCAGACTGTACCCAAAGGACTTAAAAACAGCATACTACAGGGACACAGTCACATCAATGTTTATAGCAGCACAATTCACAAGAGCTAAACTGTGGAGCCAACCTAGATGTCCTTCAGTGGATGAATGGATAAAAAAAAATGTGGCATATATACACAATGGAATTTTACTCAGCTTTAAAAAAAAAAGCTATGGCATTTTCAGGTAAATGGATGGCGTTGGAGAAGATAATGCTAAGTGAAGTTAGCCAATCCCAAAAAAGCAAATACTGAATGTTTTCTCTGATATAGGGAGGCTGACTCATAGTGGGATAGGGAGGGAGAGCATGGGAGGAATAGATGAATCCTACATAGGGAAGAATGGTGGAATGTGATGGTCATCATTATACAAAGTACATGCATGAAGACTTGAATTGGATGTCGATATACTTCATATACAAACAGAAATTCAAAAAGTGTGGTATTTATGTGTATTAAGAATTGAAATGCAAAAAGAAACCGTTACCTTAGATTAGAAAGAGGGAAGTGAAAGGAGGGGAAGGCAGGGGATGTGGGGATAAGAAAAATAGTAGAATGAAACAGACATTATTACCTTATGTATGTATGTGACTGTATGACCAATGTGATTCTATAATATGTATACTCAGAAAAATGAGA
This sequence comes from Ictidomys tridecemlineatus, assembly GCF_052094955.1. Lineage (NCBI taxonomy): Eukaryota > Metazoa > Chordata > Mammalia > Rodentia > Sciuridae > Ictidomys > Ictidomys tridecemlineatus. The sequence continues at coordinate 129,634,461 of NC_135480.1, read as the reverse complement.
AATTATATCCCATCTATGTATGATATATCAAAGTATATAAGTGCATTCTACTGTCATATATAACTAACTAAAACAAATTTTAAAAGGGAGTCAACATGTTTTGGGAGCTGAAAACCCTGTGAAAGAGAGTTAAGTATCTTAGAAAAGCAGAAAAGTAAATTGCAAACAAATTTTCACGACAAACCCCCAGAAGACAAATGATGGCACCAGATTAGAAAGGAAAAAATCTAAGAATTACGTGGTTCCTTGAAATTGTCATTGTTTTTATATAATAAAAAGGCTTTTTTTCAATATTTCTCGAAAATCCTATTGAAATGTTAGCTTATTAAAAAGTGGAAAGAAGATTTTAAGTTGACATTGCGTACTACTAAGAGTTAAGTGTGGTGGAGGCAGCTGCAGGAAATAAAGCCAAACTTCTCAACAGTTAGCCTAAGCTAAGATTGACATAGTCAGTGGACCATTTTTTAAAATGCATTTATTTGAAAGTAATTAAAATTGGAAAAAAAGTTGCTGAGGGTAAGCACCTTGACTCCCTTTAGCCAGATTTATCTGTTGTTAACCTTTTGACCTATCTGTGATCTTTTCTTTCTCCCCCCACCACAACTCACCTACTCACATATGCACACATACATTCCTGAATATTTGAGAATACATTTCATCCATCATGCACTTCCACCCTGAATATTTCATTATGAATTTCTTAAGAAAAGAACATACTCAACTCTCCTCCTCAGTAAATTTAACATGTCATAAAATTTTAAATATTTCTCACTCATAATCCAATTTGTGAACTCATCCAGTAGTATACTTTCTAGATTTATTATTTTTAAAATCTCCAATACAAGATTCAGTGTAGAATCTCATATTGTATTTAGTTGTTATGCATGTTTAGTCTCCCTTAGTCTGGAACAATTTCCCAGCTTTCCTTTTTTTATGTCAAAGCCAGTTTGAAATAATATGCATATATACTCTAGTGGAAATTTTTATGGGGCTCATATTCCTCATATATTAAAAGATGCTTCTGCATTTGAGAATCCTAAAGACCTCAAGGACTGGGCTGTCATAGACAAATATGTTATAAAGAAGAAACAATGCCAGAGATGTAAGGCTATGTGGAGGTATTTTTCTGAACAGAGATACCTCCTGAGGCCAAAAAAAAGGAGGGATGCTTAAAGCTGGTCTTGTTTGGGGTGGAGACAATGGAGAAGCTGTGTATGCAGGAGAAGAAAGGCAAAGACAGAGGCTGTCATTACTGGTAACTCATTATATGGAAAGGAAAAGATCAGGTTCTGTGACCAAGGCAGATTCATCAGATTCAGTGTGGGAACATAGGCAAGCCATGTCAGGAAATGGCACAGGGCTTAATTTCAGCTGTTTATAATCTACATAACAAAGCTATAAGGGTTATTATACAAGTTGAACATCTGGCTAACAAGGGGAGATAAAACAAATACATATACACCATTAGTAGAATAGATATCTTGTTTTAAAAAGTATGGAAGAGTCAATATATATTTTGGCAAAAAGCAAATAGAGGGGAAAAATTCATGTTTTATTCAGGTTTTTATTTCATGGAGGAATTAATACCATAGCTGTAATTCAAAGCAAAGGCTTTCCTACATAAATTTCAAATGTGCTCATTAGAGGTAAAATGACACTACAGAGAATCTTTCTACCCAAATCAGGATTGGGACTGGTAGCATGGATTAAGGTCCAGCACAATTGTTCTGTGAAATTGAGTCAGAAGTAAAAAGTGTTGGGAGAAAGGGAGGGGATTTGATAGACAAAATAAGGAAGCAGCAGGGTAGGGCAGGCCAAGATTTGAGAGCCTTTGAGAAAAATATCCTAAAAGAGATTCAGGAAAGTAAAACTTCTAAAAGATGTTGAAGCCAGTCATAGCGATGCACACCTATCATCTCACTAGGGAGGCTGAGGCAGAAAGGTCACAAGTTCAAAGCCAGTCTCAGTAACTTAGCAAGGCCCAAAGCAACTTAGTGAGACTCTATGTCAAAATAAAAACATAAAGGGATCAGTAGTTAATAACCCCTGGGTTCAATCCCTGGTACCAAAAAAATAAAATCAAACATGTTCAAGATGTTTGCCATGGGTATGCCACATCCTGTCTCCCTCTTCATCTTGGTTTCTATTCTTTGGTGCAGGATACTCTGCACCACTAAAAGCTCTTGGTAAGAGGAAATATGAAAGAAGGCAGTGAGCTCCTGCTGAATGTATTTCTGCTTTTCTACAGATAAACAAAATATTGTGTATATGGGAAGCTGTGTTTGAGAACACAGTAAATCTTGAAGGAGTAAGTCCCCGAGTACATCGGACTTTCAGAGATAGACTAGGATCCAATAAGAGATCAGCAAGCAGTAAAAGTGTCCTTTATAGTATCTAGGTAGCAGGTGGAATAAGAGAACATTTCAGTGAGGTGAATATAAGGGCTAGTGAAAGTGTGGAGTTGTGGCAGGATGGAGGAATCTAAAGGGCCCCAGGGAGGTGGACAGATCAGCAGGGCTAGATGATGGGGAAGGGACACGGATGTATTCATCTCCCATAGGTTGCCCCCTCTCTGTCTCAAAAACCTCTGGTGTTTTGTGCTAAAGCTCTGTGATGTGGGTCTGAAACTGTGGTCTAGAACATTCATGCCAAGTGTACAGCTTCTGGTAATGCAAGCTACCTTCTTTGTCTGAGGAGCTTCACTGCAGCATGGCTGAGCTCCAGCTTATCTCCATGAGTGTTCCTATCCTAAACTTCCTGTGTGTAGTGGGGTTCCTCCTCCTGTCTCTGTGCTACTCAAAGATGAATCTGTTTCCCCATATCGTGGAAACAGAGAGACATCAATCAGGTAAATAACTCAGAGCTGCCCCTCCTCCTTGGCCTCTATGAGGTAAGCAGCTTTCCTCTACTAGAACCTTCCCATGTGAAGTTCTGCCTCACCTTGGGCCCACAGCAACAGACCAAGCCAACAGTGGACTAAGCCTCTGAAACCATGAGCCAAAATAAGTTTTCCTTCACTAAGTTTTGTCGGGTATTTTGGTCACAGCAAGAAAAGCAGACGAACATAGGTTCCAGTAAAAGTCATTTTAATTACGTTAACTTTTTTGGTTTTTTTGAACAATGATGACTTCCAAGATCTTTAAAAGTTAGAGATAGAACCATAAGTCTTCAGAGAATAATTCATTTTCCTATTCCTCCTTATACATTTCAAAATGAGTTCATTGACCCCAAGAGACACCTGAGATGGGAAGTGTAAGGAAAGAACAGGACAACACTTCTACAGGGAAAGATGCAAGGCAGGGGTTGAGGTTCAGGGAGAAGTAAGGTTTTCATCTGTAGCTCATAGAATATCTTTCTGGATATGGTGAAGGGTTTCAGCATAAAATTCCAGATAGTAAGTAACTCTGTGGACCTGCATTGACTCAGTTTGAGAGTTTGAATTCTCTTAAGGAAACGTCTCTGAACACTTGATTGTTGAGTCCTGTTCCCAAGACAGATGACCATTTGTGTTAGACTGATAAGAGAAATATTTAGCTTTGAAAAGCTTTTGATCAGAGGATGGAGCCCAAGTTCTGACCCCAAGACTCAAGGTCTTTAGAAGCACAACAGGATAGTTGGCCTTTGATTCTAAGAACTCAGATAACATAAAATATGGATCTCATGGACAAAAATCTCCTTTGCATTTTTCAAAGCAGAAAAAATTGAAAATATTTGATCACCTTTTAAAATTAATAAAATGAGGGAATATAACAGGAAGAGTCAAATTATTCTGGATAATGAATGTCTGAGCCTCTTAGAAAGAGAAGAAAAGTGAATCCCAAGCCCTCATTCTTTTTACTCTCAGTGTCATTGTAGAGCTAACATGAGAAGAAAACATGAACTATTTAAAAAATATATTGCTTTCTGTTTGACCTGAGTTTTCTAAAAATAAACTTTTCTATCCCTTCCATGAAGTCCCAGGTCAATGATCTCTAAAAATGCCAGTTTCTAGTCTCTCTCAGGAATCAGAGCTCTCAGAGAACAGGCTTCTAAAGAGGTAGTCACACAAGGTGTTTCAGTACCCACTCTGCCAACCTGTGAGCATGAAGCAGTAATACACCTGGGCAATGGGTGCTACCCAATTGGTGGCCATGGGAGACGTCAAGGAAGAACTCCTGGTTGCTTTGGATTCAGATCTTCTACCTCCTGATGCATAAAGTAAAAGTTTACTTCCTAGGAGCTCAGATTCATCTGTGAGGAAACCACTAACTTCATGATTCACATGGTGGTTTCAAGTATCACAACCACATACATATGTGAGATTTGTTGTTATCATTGGCCATTTGACCTTCTCTATTAGAGGATTTTTATGGCTTTCAGATTTTGATATTCTAAAGTATTTTCTACCAAGAGACCTATTTTTATTTTTTTTAATTAGTGCATTAGAGCTGTCCATTATATTGGGTTCATTTTGACATAATTATAAAATCATGGACTATAATTTGATCCATTTCAGTCCCTAGTACTTCCCCATTCTCTCTCCTCCCCTTACCCCCATTCTCTTTTCTTATCTTTCTTCTATTTATTTATAGTTTATGAATATACATGATGGTGAAATCAACTGTGCTATATTTATACATAAATATACAAAGAAAACTTTGGCTAAATTCATTTGGCTTTTTTGTGCTTCCCTTTTCCATTTCCTTCTCCCTTCGACGAATTCCCTTCCTCTTCTCCACTTATCTACTATTTTCATAAGATTTTCCCTCTCTTTTTTCTTCTCCTTCCAACAATCAACCCTTGATTGTCTTGAGTCAGACTTTTTTCATTTAGCATGATGTTCCATCCATTCCCCAGCAAATCCCATAATTTTATTCTTCTTTACAAATAAGTAAAACTCCACTGTGTATATATACCACATTTTCTTTCTCCATTGGTCTGTTGATAGACACCTAGGCTGGTTCCATGTCTTGGCTACTGTGAAATGCACTGCTATACACATTAAGTGGCTGCATTCCTATAGTACGGTTTTAGATCTTTTGGATGTATACTGAGGAGTGGGATAATTAGGTTGTATTGTTGTTATATGCCTAGTCTTTTGAGGAATCTCCAAAGTCCTATAGTGGTTGTACTAATTTACAGTCCTATCAACAATGTATCAGAGGACTTTTTCCCCACATCCGCACCAACATTTGTAATTTTTAAATTCTTATTGTCATTCTGACTAGAGATGAAATCTCAATGTAGTTTTGATTTTCATTTCCCTAATTGATAGAGATGTTCAATATTTTTTCATATACTTGTTGACCATTTGTATTTCTTCTTTTCAGAAGTTTCTGTTTATTAATTGGGCTATTTGGGGGGGTATTAAATTTTTTTCAGTTACTTGTATATTCTGGATATTAATGCCCTGAGGAGCAGGCGGCCAAGATTTTCTCCCACTCTGTAGATTCTCTCTTTCCATCTTTGTTTCCTTTGCTGTGTAGAAGCTTTTTAATTTAAAGCCATCCCATTTATTAATTCTAGGTTTTATTATTTATGCTTTAAGAGTCTTGTTAAGGAAGTTGTTGCCTGTGCCAATATGTTGATGTGTTGAGCCCACATTTTGCTCTAACAGTTGTAGTGTTTCTGGTTTCATTCCTAGGTCTTTGATCCACTTCAAATTGTCTTTTGTGCAAGGTTAGAGATAGGGATCAAATTTCAATGTTGTACATACAGATATCCAGTTTTCCCAGTATCATTTGTTAATGCACCACATGCTTTCTTCGATGCATTTTTTTTTGGCAAATTTGTCAAGTATCAGATGACTATATTTGTGTGGTTCTGTCTCTATGCCATTTATCAAGTTCTATTGGTCTTCATGTCTGTTTTCAATTACCAAGCTGTTTTTATTACTATAGCTCTATATTACAATTTGAGGTCCAGTATTGTGATACCTCCAGAATTTTCTTTATCCACTGGTCTATTAATGAACACCTAGGCTGGTTCCATAACTTGGCTATTGTGAACTGTGCTGGTATAAACATTAATATAGTATAGTATATATAATATAGTGGCTGCATTTCTATAGTATTTTAAGATCTTTTTGATATGTACCAAGGAATGGGCTGAGTCATATGGTGGTTTCATGCCAAGAAGAGCTTGCTCAGATCTGCTTTAGCTATTCTGAATCTCTTATTCCTCCATATAAATTTCAGAACTGTTTTTCTAGTTCTGTGAAGAATGTCACTGGTATTTTAATGGGGAAGCATTGACTTTGTGTAATACTTTTGGAAATATGGCTATTTTGACAATATTATTTCTGCATATCCAAGAATATAGGAGGTCTTTTCATCTTCTAAGGTTTTCTTCAATTTCTTTCCTCGGTGTTCTATAGTTTTCATTCTAGAGGTCTTTTACCTCCTCCACAAAGGAACTTTGTGTTTCTACCTGCATTACAAATTAAACATTTTCCTGTCTTTCCAGGTCAAAAAAATCATGTTTAGAGAACAGAAAAAGGTAGAAAACTGCTCACTGTTATGACAAAGTGATTGATTAACCATTTCCCTTCTATTCTGCTTCCCTTTTAGGATGATGTATCCCAAGGATTCAATGCAGCTTTCTCTTGTTATGAGAAGGGTAACTATAGCAACAGGAAGGTTATAGAGTGTGTTGTGAAATTATGGATATGGGACAATTAGAAGAATTTAGCAGGTTTCAGGTGCTCCCAGGCCAATGGGCCCTTCCTTTCCATGTTTTTGTTCTAGATACAGCTTTGTACTTACTATCTCATGCAACCCTGTGAACTAGCATCTTTAACATCCACATTTTTTTAACTATCATATCTGTACCCCTCTGTGAGAAAATGCTAAGATCAATTACCTGCTGTCCAAAGAGTCCCTTATGCTGTACCCTCTATGTCTCTTTGTCTTCTACAGCTTATATGACTAAGTTGCCAAACATCCTGACATCCACACTCTCAGCATTCCCTACAGAAGACAAAATACCAAGCTTCAGTCTTTTCCACTATCCCTTTAATTCCCTCACCTAACAAGGTTACCCCTTAGCTAACCAACTTTCACCCTCACCACTCAGTCCTCAGAGCTGATTCCTCCCTTGGATTTGAAATTCCAAGTGAACCACTTTCTATTCCAACAACTTCTGCTTCCCTGTCTCCCACCAAATCATACTCAGGAAGAAGAACCTGTTCTCTAATGAAAGATCACTTTGTCTCTAGTGGATATATATGCTGGTTTGTATATTTATATAACCAACTCTCAAAGGTACTGACCATTCAAGCATGACAATGTCAAAATTCTGCCAGTGGCTAACCCCCACCGGGAACATGTTATCCCAAGATTACCACATCTCACTTTCAGCATGAGCATTTTCCTCTCTAACTATTTGAGACTTGTCTCCAGGGAGATTCTGATATCAAGCACATTGGAGTCCAGTAGCTTTAATTTCTTTGGCTTGAATATTCTGGCACTATTTGAGAGACAAAGAGAACCACTCGCTAGAGTATAGGGGGGAAAGAAGAAGAAAATTTTTCAAGACAAATGTGGTTTGAATACCAGCAGATATTCAAGGAACTCATTGTAGTCACTTGTTGACAAGCTGAAGAAATTAAAGCTAAATAAAGGCATCTGTATCTTCATTGGCAGCTATTATATGTGAAGACTTTGGGAGGAAACTTAAAACAGTAGTCAGATCTTCTGGGGTCTTTCCCTGCTACACAGAAGGTTCACAGTGGCTACTCCACAGAATTCTAGGAGCAGTCACCCCCTAGAATCTCACTCTGTTTTATTCAGTGCCATATGTAATGTTCGTGCCCTCTAAATGGAGGATTAAAGGTCTCCCTCACTGCCTCTGTCCCATCCACTTTCCCTCACTAATGTACATTCCTATTGCTTTCCTCAAACCAAGATTCAATACCAGATCCTATTTCATACTCATTTCCATTCCCATGCTCACCTTCAATCCCTACTCATAGTCATCTTCATTCCAGAATAAGGACTGTAAGGTATCATTCCATAGGTTCTAAAATAAAGCTGACTTTCACATTTCAATTGAAGATCAACCCCTGGAAGGACATGTGTGTTATCTCCACATCTCTGTGAGCAAATACCTAAGAAAATCAACTTAAAGATTTTTTTTTGGCTTAAGTTTTAGAGGTTTCAGTTCATGGTCACTGGAATTCATTGTTTCTGGGTCTGTGGAGAGGCAGAACATGGCAGGTTCTTTTGCTCACTTTCTGGTGGCCAAATAGCAAAGAGAGAACTAAAAGGGGCCAGGGACAAAATGTACCCTCCAAAGGCATACCCCCAGAGACTTACTTCCTTCAACTAAGCCCCAACTACTAAATTTTCCACCACTTCCTAATAACTCTGTCAGCTGGGAACGAACCAAGCCTTTAACACACAGCCTTTGGAATATATTCCAGATTCAATCTATAACATTATGCCCTTTGCCCCAAAGATTCATAAGCATTTCACAATTCAAAACACATTCAGTCCCTCCCCATAGTCTTAATAGTTCTAGAAGTGCTTAAAAGTCCAAGTCCAAATTCTTCTTTGAGTCTCAGGCAAACTCTGAGCTATGAACCCCTACAAAAATAAAAAAAAAAACAAGTTAACTATGTCAACATAAAATAGCACAGGGTAAACATCCCCATTCCAAATGAGAGGAATAGGAGAATACCAAGGATGAAAACTAGCTGAGAACATGTTAAATCCTGTAACTATGTCCAGCATCTGCAGTACCTGTTGGTATTTGATGTAAGCTTCATAGGACTTGAGCATACTGACTATATGGACTTGATGGCTGAAACCCACTTGGTCACACTCTTGGGCTGGCTCCACTGAAGCTTTCCTCAGCAGATATTCCTGGTATCTTGGTATCTCTAAATTATTGAGGTCTTCATTGCAGCTTCATTTTCACTCTTATAGCTTCATATAACATCTTCTAAGGAACTAGCTGAATGAGTTCCATTCCAGCCACACTTTTTCTGGCCTCCAAGGCCTTCATTTGAAATCTTGGTGGAACTCACAACTCTTGCATTCTTTATGCCTGCAAAGCCAGCAACGCCATATGGATGATGCCAAGATTCCCTGCCAGACCAAGCAGTGGTTAGGCCCCCTTGAGCCCAGATATAACAGTCCTGGAGTGACTGCATAGTTGAACAAGGTGAAATGAATCCTGAGAAATAAACAAGGGCACCTAGGTGCTCTCTTGTCAAATGAAATATTCATACTTTTATGCCTTTGACCATGGAAGAAGTAGTGTCTCACTGATAACCTGAGACCCATCAAGACATCTTTCCTGTTGTTACAGTGCAAAATATTTGACTTATTTTTAATGGTGATCATCCCTTTAGCAAACATATCCAACAACTTCTGCTTCCCTCTCTCTTTCTTGGAAAAAACTTTACATATACTCCTTTTCTGGTCAAACTGCAAGGTGTTCAAAAAAATCTTTCTGCTCTGATTTCCCTCCCAATTCTCTCCCTAAAAATCTGTCTAAAACCATCTAGCATTACCCATGCCATAGCCTGAATGTTGTGCTGCCTTCACATTTTATCTGCCAGATAAACTAGTTCATTACCTTTAATCATGGCCTCGCACAAAATACCAGTGCATAGACCAAATGTAGACAAGTTCTTTACCCAAATATATTAATGGTGTCTAGTTTAATTATCAATACAGTCATCATTTCCATCAGACACCTCATGAGCACAATCTTTACTGAATGCATTCTTATCAGCATTCTGGCCTTCTGAATTCCCACCAAACTCTCCCATTAAACTCTGTTACAGTACTATAAACCTTTTCTGACATCATGATCAGATATAACTAAAGCAATGGCCCTACTCCCAGTACCAATTTTCTATTAGTCAGCTTTCTATCCCTGTGACAAAACCCCTGAGAAAATCAACTTAAAGGAGGAAAGATTTATATGGTTGTTTCAGAGTTTTAATTCATGGTCCTTTGACTCTGTTGTTTCTGGGCCTGTAGTGAGGCAGAAACATCATGGCAAGAGAGTGTGTTAAAGCAAAGCTGCTAACCTCAGTAGCAGAAAGCAAAGAGAGATAGCCATCAAAGTCCAGGAATAAAATATAGTCTTCAAAGGCATGACTCAGTGACCTATTTCTTCCAACTAGGTTCCACTTCCTAAAGTTTCCACCAGCTTCTAATAAGTCACTAGGTGGGGACTAAGCCTGAAATCCATGAGTCTGTGGGGGACATTTCAGATCCAAACTAAAACTGCCATACTGCAGAAACAAATAATTTGCAAGGTTTAGTCATTCAGCACTCAAAATGAAAAGAAGCAATTTGCTCTTTGACTCCCAATATTTCATTCATCAGACAGACTTCCCAAGTCTATGTTCTAGTCTTTATCTCTCCTGGCCATTATTATAACAGCATTGAAGTCCATGAGATCTTGTAGCTTAATGTACCAGAAAGATTAATCCCATGCTATTACCTCTGAGCCCATAGTAATCTAGGATTTATAGGATTGAAGGAACCTTAGTGAAAATCAAGAGAAACATCTCAGCACAACTGCAGACATAATCATTTGATATTAAATGTCCCCCAAGGGTTATGTTATAAAGGCTTGGTTGTTAGATTCTGGAACTACTGGGAGATGGTGAAGCCTTTAGGAGGTGGGGCTTAATGGAAGGAAATTAGGTCATTGGGATACTTTTGAAGGTGATATTGGGAACCTGCTCCCTTCCTCTCCCCTCTTTTCTTCCCAGCCGCCATGAGGTGAGCATCTTCATGCACTTCCCACCATGTTATTTTGCCTTGCCAAAGGACCAAAGTGGCATTATCAAACAACCATGGACTAAAATCATGAGCCAAAATAAATATTTGCTCCTTACAAATTGATCATTACAGGTATATTCTCACAGTGATTTAAAAAAAAATTGACTAACTTGCAACCCTCTGAACTTCAGGACTACAGGACCAAGTATCTAGGAAAGATAGAAATGATTCACCAGAAAGTTTCCATCAGAGGATCCCAACAAAGCTTCAGCTAAGAAGGGGCATGGCAAAGAATCTTGTGCATATTCTGAGGAAGTGCCCAGTATATAATGCATCAATGGTCTCAGAATGTTTTCTAGTGAAGGGTTTGAGGCTGCCTGAGTCAAAAAGTGACTGGGTACATAACTCAAGAGATGACTCAAAATGAATTACCATGTTTCTCAACGAGGAACTTAGATTAGGATTAAATACATATCCTTCTCACATTTATGCAGGATTTCTGGAAGATAACCGTGGATAGGATCCCAACAGCTATGTGTCTTTAATGACTTCCTGAGGACAATAATTGCCTTCTCTGAAAAAAGAAATTTGACACCCCTGTTGGGTAGGATCTATTACCATATTACCATTCTGGAACTTTCCTTCATTACAAAACATAACAGACATTAAAGCCAAAATTCTAAGGTTTCCAGTGAGTCAGAGATGAAGTTGTCCCCTAAAGGTTTTTGAATCTATAAAATTCCATTATGTTGAGAGAAGCTAAAACATGGCCTCTTCCTTAACTGACTTTTCTTCATCTTATAACCATAATTTGGGGGTGAGAAACAAGACCCCTTAGGCAAAACACTAAAGATTTTCATGGAGACAAGAAGGTGCAAAAACATCAGTTCCCTGTCTGGATCATCCCTCTGCCATCACATCTATGGGCAAGGGAGGACTGAGACAGTTGCCATCTGATACAGATCATTAGCCTACAGAAAACTTACAGACACTTGAGGATGTCACAGACTCTTTTTTCCCTGCATACATAGCATCATAAACAAATTAAGAAAGAAAAAGACTGTACTAGCCAATAGCTAGAGCTTAAAGCAGCCAAGAAGGCTAGAATGAGAAATATATGAATCAAAGGATGAAAGGGTAAATTCCATCCATAGAATATAAGTTCTTCAGAAAAAAAAGGATGATGGGGAAGAATCCAGAACATTTTTCAACATCCAACATATCCAGGCAGATATTCAAGTCCTTTGGGCTCTGTATCTCTTAAATCACAAGATAGTGGTATCATGACAACCAGCAAGTTGGGAAGCTCCCAAATGACAAATATAAATGTCAGTAAAGTAGAAAATACCTTGGCCACTGAACATGCTCCACCAAGAATATCCATTCTTGAAGATCCTATATTATCAGACCTTAAAAAAAAAGCTATCTAGTGAATTAAAATTTAAACTGGAAACTTGAATCACATAACCAGGCTCTCCCAGCAACTTGTCCCTTCCTTCAGACAGCTTGACTTCTGATTCTTCACTGACTCACTTCCACAGCGTCTCCAGTGGGGAACTGGCAGCTTTCCAGAAACTGAATGTCAACCTGGATGACTCAGGGATTAGCACACTGCAAAGCAGGCACCCAGGGTCCCTAAGCAAGTCTTATGCAAGTGCCAGGATAAGCTTCTGACCAGCTGAGAGGAGAGTGAGCCCTCCAGGATGCAAAAGAGTAAAATACAGAGGTGAGAACTCAGGGTTACAGTCATCCAGAGAAGTAAGGAAGAATAATCCTGCAGAGGACAGAAAAGAGAAAGAGGATTCCAAGTCCTTGTCACAGAAGTAACCATTTTTCTCCTGAACGTTTAAGACATGCGTTGGGGCAGGAAAGATGGTGGACTTAGATGGACATCATTACCCTAGATACACATATGACTGTACATATGGTGCGATGCTACATCCACTACATCACTACAACCAGAGAAATGAAAAGTTGTGTTGCAATAGGGTACAATGAATCAAAATGCATTCTGCTGTCATATATACCTAATTACAATAAATAAATAAATTTTCTAAAGAAAGAAAGAAAGAAAAGAAAATGCATCTAGCTATGACTTACAAAAAAAATACACAGTAGGTTTTTTGTTTTGTTTGTTGGTTGGTTGGTTGGTTTACTCTGGCTGTTGTTGTTTTCCAGCAGGTCAAAAACAGGACAAGAGTGCCCTGAAAAAGATAAGTTCAACCAGCCCTAAGTTTCTGCATCCCTAAGATTGAGTTGGAAGTAGAGCATTAATTATGAGCTATCAGCCTCCTGAAGCCCATGAGCTCAAGGTACTCTTTGAGAAGATCCTGAAATAAAAGTTGGCACATAAGAATGTAAGGTCTTGGAGTTGAGACAGCAGAAGGAGGAACTGCACAATCCTAGGCAAAGCCTAAGTAGGGACAACCTTTCAACTATGGGACTGATTCTGACCCACAGCAAGTGAAGGAAGAGGAAGGGTCAAGTCCCTGCTCCTGCAACCAAGAAATTGTCTGTCCTGGCTCAAGTTGTCTTACAAATGTTAGGTGGATGAGAGACAGTGTCAGACTCCCAGAGAATATGTCAGGTATTACTTCAGAGTCATCGAGTTTCCCTACACTCCATGGAGCCTGTGTCCCATTCAAGCTTCACCTGCATGCAATATGCCAGGAGCCCCTAAATGTCCTCCCACTTGCTGAAGACACTGGGCTCTGAGATTTGACTATTGTATGCAAACAGAACATATTACTCCTGTACTTACAAGAAGTAGAAATTTCCCCCAAGGGGATAATCTAGTTCTTGAGATAAAAGCCTCCAAGTGTTCATAATACATCCTCTGATGAAAATAATTTCTCTTTAAGAAACCCTTTTTTGACATTGCCAGTAAATATTATTTCTAATATATGGTAGTATTCCCTGTGTTCTGCACTGGGGTAAGAATTTTATGTATCCAGAACTGTTCCTTAAAAAGAAAAGAATTTTGGTTTTCGTTTTTTTTTTTTAACTCTGACTGCTATTTGCATTCTAAATGATGATTTTTTTTTAAATTCTAAAAGATGATCAGTCCATTGTAGGGAGCCTGACAATGCCCTTCTTGTTTACCCTGGGTCTTTGATTTGACACTTCTCAGAATTAAAAAGCTCTATTTTTTTCTTAAATAAAAAGTTTAAAATTTACCAGGTCTTTTCAATGTGGGAAAACCCTTAAAATTCAGACCTTGGCTCAAACTATCTTTTCACCTGCTCCCTCACTATCCTAAATATCAGCTGCAGGATGGGTCAGTTACTCTTTCATAATAGAACCAGAAATTACCCTTGTTTCCTTATAGCAAATTTTGGAATTGGAAGCAAAGTATTGGTTAGGTCCTGAGGTCAGTAGCAGGGACAAATCTTCCTCCTAGATCTCTTGGTAAGAAATAAATTTCACCTGCTTCTAGAGGCCATCCCTTCTCTGCCTCAGAAAGGTTAATGAAATAGACTATATTCTTTGCCTCTAACAAAAATGGAAAACAGGTGAAGGTCAGCCTATCCCCTTTCTCTGTCCTTTCTTGAACAATGGGAAGGACAGAACTTGCAGCTCTGAAGGAGGCCAGGGATATGAATATTTTCCTGAAGACAGTGGCTTACATTCATAAAATGCCCTCAAATCATAAATGGTGTTATACTGAATTACCTGGCCAAAATGTAACATAAATATTAACAATATTTGCAATGAAGAATATAAACAAAAAATAAAGAGGAAATATAGGCATTTAAGATAATCTCTTAAATATGTTGCAGTTACAAAGCAAGTAAAAAAGTGAAATTACAGACTAAGTAGAAAATAATTACAAGAGAGCATCACATGTAATGCTTTCTGGTAAATGGCAAAGATTATAATCAGGAAGTAAATTATTTGTTTAAATTTGTTACAAAAGGAGAAAAACTAAGAAATCAAGTCCTTAAATGCATGGAGTAAAGTGCAACAAAACAGGAACAGAAAGAATTATTAAGTTTAAGAATGAATGACAACAAAAGGAAAAAAACAGCTTAAGGAAGTTCAATATCCAGTTCTTTAAGAGAAAATGTTGAGAGTCTCTAACCAGCAGGGGAAATTAGATGCTAATTCATTAAATATCAATTCTAGTTTTATATTTTATTTTTTTACTTTCTGTTTTATTATACTTACATAAGCCCCCCTATTTAATTTCCCCTACCTTTCAGGTAATTCTTCATCCTAATGTAATTCTCTCTTATTAATATTTTTATTTTTATTTTTAAGAGCATAATATATGCTTTTTAATTTTTATTGCAAACATAAAGCAAGGGTCTACAATCACATCTGGGCAAGATTTTTAATTAAATTTTATTTTGAGATATAGATTCCTTTACCCCAATTTCCCCAATGATACATCTTATAAATCTACAGATCAAGCCCATAACCAGAACATGGAGGTTGATTTCATCAAGATGCAGACTGTCAGCCAGGTGTCGTGGCACACGCTTGTAATTCCAGCAGCTTGGGAGGCTGAGACAAGACAATCCAATGAACAGATCAAAGTCAGCCTCAGCAACTGCAAGGCACTAAGCAACTCAATGAGACCCTGTCTCTAAATAAAATACAAAAAAAAATAGGGCTGGGGATGTGGCTCAGTGGTTGAGTGACCCTGAATTCAATCCCTGGTACCCCCCTCACCCAATAAAGATGCAGAATGTTTTCACTATCACGAGGATTCATCATGCTGAACTTTTAGAACCGCTCTCATCTCACTTCAACCCCACCTCCTTTCCAGAATGGCTGTATCATTTTACATCCCACTAGCAATGTATGTGAGACTGAGTCTCTCTGTAACCTCACCAGCATTTAGTGGTATCACTATTTTTTATTTTAGACATTCTGGTTGGTGTGTATGGTATCACACTGGGTTTCAACTTGCATTTCCTACTGCCTGGTGATGTCAAACAACATCTCGCGCTTATTTGCCAAGTGTGTATCTTCTTTGGTATGTGTCTCTTCATATCCTTTGCTCATGTTCTAATCAGATTGATATTTTTTTTAATGTGACTCTTGAGAATTATTTACATATCCTAGATGTTAGTTCTTTATCAGATATATGGTTTGCAAGTATGTTCTCTTACTCTGTAATTTGTCTTACATACTGTGTGTGTATGTGGTACTGGGCATTGAACCCAGGGACTCTCCACCACCTTCCCCAGCCTCTTTCATTTTTTACTCTTGCTAAGTTACTGGCTGGCCTTGAATTTGGCAATTCTCCTGCCTCAGCCTCCTGAGATGCTGAGATTACAGGAGTGTGCCACCATGCCTGGCCTTTTCATACTCTTCAGAGTATCTTCAATAGAACCGAAGTGATTAATTTTAATAAAATTGATAAACTTTAATTTATCAGTAACAGTTTTCCTAGAACTAGTATTCCAAATGACAGGTCTTTCTCTGGACTCCATGGTTTCTCATGAGAAATCTTCAGGTATTCAAGTTATTTTTTACTTATAGATGTCATTTTTCTTTGACTGATTTCAAGGTTTATTTTCTTTGTCTTTAGTTTTCAGCAATTTAATTATGATGTGTTTTATTGAAGATTTATTTTGGGTTTACCCTTTTGGGACTTAGCCTTTTTAATCTGTAGGGTCACATCTTAATAAATTTGGAAAGTTTTCTGCTATTAGTATTTTCCAGCCTCTCCACCCAAGTTCTTGGAAACATCACTGTCTAAGAAGGGATAGTGAAAAGAAAAGGTGCTCCCCTAGGGCAGAGGATGAAGGAGTGTCCTGGGAGGGATCCACAAGCTGTTTGGAAGGCTGCATCCACATAATTAGCCACATGGGTGTAGATGCCTAGCTTACTGAACTTCGCACAGCCTGCACTCCAGCTGAGGACTCCATATAAGTAGACCCTGGCTTCTCCCAGGCCAGGGGCCTGCCTGAGCTCTCTGACAGGCACAGGACTTGATGCAGAAGTAGCTGGCACAGACCACTTCATCCCCCACCCCTTTCTCCTCCCTTTCAGGGACTCTGCTGATACAAATGTTTTGTTTTTGTTTGGGTCCCAGAGACCCTATTCAATGTTTTACAAATATTTCCCTTTGCGGTTAAGGTGAGTCATTTCTATCATTCTATCTTCCACTTTGCTAATTTTTTTCCTTAATCCCTTCTATTCTGCTATTGAGCCCATCTACTGAACTTTTAATTTTTTTATCACCTTTTTCTGTTCTAAAATTTCCATTTGGTGTTTCTTTATATCATATTTGCTGATGTTTTCTACTTTCTCATTTGTTCACTGCTTATTGAGGCATGCTTATCATGACATCTAAAATCTTTGTCAGATAATTCCATCATTTCTGTCATCCTGATGTTTTCTTTTTTCATTCACTTTTCTTCCTGATTCTTGAAAAGACAAGTCATTTTCTAATGTAACCTGGAGACTTTCATATAATATTATGAGATGAATTTTTTAAATTAAATTTTAACAAATACATAAACATAAAATATTAATGGGGTACCATGTGATATTTGAGATACACACACACACATACATTGTGTAACCAAGTTAAGCATATTGATCTCCTTAAACATTGATCACTTCTTCACTGTGAAAATATAAAATAATTCTTCTAGTTTTTTGAGATATAAGGCACATAACTGCTATCTGTAGTTACTATACTATGCAAAAACCCACTAGAATGTTTGACTCCTGTCCAACTAAAACTTGTACTCATTGATAAATCCCATCTCTTCTTCCCGTGTACGCACCTTGGCCTCTGATATCCGCCATTCTACTATCAATTTCTATATTAACATTTTTTTTTAGCTTCCCTATATGAATGAAATCACACAGTGTTTCTTTCTGTGCCTGGATAACTTCAGACTATATTTTAAAATAGGATTCGTTTGCATTCAGAATGTCTGATTTTAGTCCTAGCAGGCTATAAACTCTTTTCATAAACATTTGTCTCTAATTTCCAGATGCATATTATTTTTCCTCTGGATAATTTAGTAGGCATTTGGATGAGAGGAAGAAAAATGAAAGTAATGTCTATAGAAAATTCTAGAGTCAGGGGAAAATATAATAAAACTAATATAACTGAATCTATAAAAATATAAAATTACTAGCATAAAAATTAATACATAAAGTAGATCATATTTTATATTTTGATGGGTAAGATGTATAGAACTGTTTTCAATGAAAAGCTTAGAAAATATTAAGTAAAATCACTAAAAATTTGTTAAATCTTATAGCCTTTCTTTCCCAAGATTTAGGAACACTGATATTATCTTACACATAAAATCATAAATTTACAAATTAATTGGGACATTGAGAGATATTTCAATTCAAACTATTTTACAGAAGAACAAAGTGAGGCCCCATTAAGCAGTTGGTTTTTACAACACATCACAAGTCCATAGGGAAGCCAGAGTTAAAGTCACAAAGCCTATCTGTCCATATAGTTGTTTTGTCTTTTATTTTTTTGTAATTATTAAAGAAAGTTAGTGGTTTGAACACTAAAACACCACAGTGCTATCTTTAAGAGCTGAAAGCAGGGCTGGGAATGTGGCTCAGGCAGTAGCACGCTCGCCTGGCATGCGAGCGGCCCGGGTTCGATCCTCAGCACCACATACCAACAAAGATGTTGTGTCCGCCGAGAACTAAAAAGTAAATATTAAAAAAAATTGTCTCTCTCTCTCTCTCTCTCTCTTTAAAAAAAAAAGAGCTGAAAGCAAAATATTGATACATATATCTTCTTCTTATTTTTTTTATACTCTTATCAAGTAATGGGATTTATATATCTCCTAGCACCAACAGGGTCAGCAGTGGAAAGTGCTGCACTACATTAGTCAGGAAAATCCAATTTTGTGAATTTTTAAAAAATAATAATGCTTTTGAGCAGCATACCTGACTTGAAATCATGTTCCATCTTCCTGCAGTTCCCACCTCCTCCCAGTAGTCCATGAAAATTATTAATCCATCCTATGGAGTAATCCACTGATAATATTAGAGCCTTCATGATCTAATCACTTCCCCAAAGCCCTACCTCTTGACATTACTGCACTGGGGACCATGTTTTCAACACATGAGTTGTTGGGGAACATTTTAGAGACAAACCATAATAAAAATCAAAACTGAAAGAAAATGAAGAGAAAAATATTAATCATATTAAAAGGAAATAAAATAATAAGTTAAATCTCATGCAAGAGGAAACTCTCCTTATTCCAAGCACATAGAGGCAGTCCATAGCCTCCTTATCTCAGCTGTATGTGACTGGTTAACTGCTTGATTGTCTTACATATGAAACCTTTGCTCCCCAGCTCTGGGGAGACACAAGTCTTAAAGGACAGGCTTGGCTGGCAGGCTTTCTGTGTATTAACAGAATTTGTCTGCTCTAAGGAACTCTGCCTGTCCATGCCAATTTAGGATAAATGACTTCCATAGGTTATCCTCATCCCTTTTCAGATCTGAGGAAGAGACTGTTGTAGGGACAGACAAGTCAAGTCACCGAAGATAGCAAGAAATGGTTTTATTTGGCTGTATAGGCTCAGAGGGCACAACTTCTGCTGCAATCAATCAATCCCCTGAACCCTGAGTTCAGATATTTTCAGAATTTTATACCCAGCATGTAAGGGAGGGGCTCAGAAGTTCACCCTCACCATCATCTCTGCGCCTTCCTCTTGGGTGTTACCTAGATAAAGCAGTAAGTGCCCCCATTCACAGTGGGGAATCCAGAGGAGAAAACAAGGCATACATAGAAGCTCAGTGGTAGAGTGCTTTTCTAGCATGCATGAAGCCCTGAGTTCCACCCCAGCTCCAAGAAAAAAACAGGCATTAGCAAAATAAAAGAGAAAAAAGAAAAACGTGAAGGATTATTTACAACCAGAAGCACTAAAAATCTCACAGATAGGACTGTGCAGCTCACAGTGGTCTGGAACACTGAACAGGGCCTGATTGACTGGACACTCTGCTTCCTACAGTCTGTAGAAGTTCACATAAAAGCAGTTTTTTTTTTTTCCTTTCACTATTCTGGGCAAGTTAACCCTTCAAGGACAACACCTGAGAAGGGGAGAGCTTCTTCTTCCCTTTCTTTCCTCCCCCTGCCAGCTGATACCATGGAACCCAGTTGGTAACTTCTCTTATCTTAAAAATGGAGACATCTCTATGAAGCCCTAGCTCAAGGCCAGAGGCCTTGTTTACACATTTCTACAAACTACTATACTGGATACATGTTTGTTGAAAACTAGCAAGGGGGGTGCTGATTTCTTCCTGGCCAGTGGCCAAGAAAGACAGGGCAACAGGAAAATAGGAAGTTTATGTCAGGTGGATGGAGGTGGCTGAGGAACAAAGCACCAAGCAACCCACATGCAAAAGAAACACCAATCAAGTACTGAGGGACTGCCTGTCAATCAGTGGGATCTCCTGGACAAACCTGAATCTAAGCCAGCTTCCCCAACCAACTCCAGTGGGACAAGAGACTCTAAAAATCCCTTTTCCTGTCCCAAGCCTTCCCTTCCTGCCCTAAGCCCAATAAAAATTCCAGTCTGGTTGCCACCTGCGCTTCTCCTTAGACCCACCCTGTTATTCAGCAGCTTTTTCAAATCTGCCTCCTTTTGGTTGCCACTGCCTGACCTTACAGTTTATCTACATTGAACTCTTTTGCAGAGACTGTTTTGCTGACAGTCCTAAAATCAGCCATGGTAACTGGAGAAGCCCAGTTAAGACTTTTCTGTTGAGAAAGGGGTGCCACTACAAGACAAGAGCCTAAATTTTAACTTTTGGGATCTCAGGGAATAACAAACTGCTCTGAGAGTGTCTCATCACAGGAATAGGGTACTAAATAATATTGTGACATGAGAAATATTAAATTAAGCTGAATTTTATGAAGGTATATTTAGAAATGAACTTAATTTAATGTTGTTAACCAAAAGATAGCAACAGTTCTCATAATATGCCTTTCAGTATACCTTTCAAAAAGACAAGTATTCTACTGATGGGTCCTATACAAATACTTACATTGGGAGAGAGTCAGAGAAAAAGACTTAGGGCTTTAAAACTTGCAATGGTGAGAAATGATTCCTGCATGCTAGCACTTTGTCACTCAAGGTGTGGTTTGAAGACCAGTAGCATCAGTATCTTCTGGAAGCCTGTTAGAAACACAGATTCTCATGCTCCAACTAGACCTATGGAATCAGAATCCATATTTTAGCAAGATCTAAGAGATTTGCTTGGTTTAAATTGGGGATGCACTGGCTCGACAGATTCAACAGGATATCCAAGGGAAAAGATTAGGAAAAGTCTTACCTAATTTCTTCATTTTTCAAATTTTAAAACTTGACAAAGTTTCATAGCTAAGATGGACAATTAATGTCAGAGTTAAATCTAGATCCAACAGCAATGCCAGAAAAATGGCCTACTCTATCACCCAAGAATTTCCAAATACCTAACTCAATTTTGAAAACTGTTCAGTTAGCCTCTTTCTTAACCCCTTCGCATCTAACTTCACATTAGTGCTAGATTTGATATTTTTAAAACTATCTTATAAATAATTCACCTGTCAGGGAATAAGCCTATAAACAGGACAGACATACCGAAAGGGTAAAGTTTCTAAGCTGCAAAGCCTGAGTTAAAATGTAAAGGATCAGGCATTGTAAACCTGCTTCTAAACTGCAAAGCATGGGTTAAATTCCTGAGGCAGTTAGGACAAGGCTCCACTGGCCATTTAGTTGAATTATGGCCTGGAGTCCTGTGCAATTCCTCACGTAGATATTCAGGGTCTGAACCAATCAGTTTAAATGTAACCCCCTCCTTGGTAAAGACCTATCACTCCATCCAGCTCTGTTCCCACCAATAAATGTACTAATCAAGTCTAAGAATTATTGTTTGATTTTCCCACGGTGTAAGGTGATATGTTAAAGGAGACTGTGATGTATGCAAAGCCCCCCACCCCCGCCCTCCCCAAAAGGTGTACTTAAGCATCATTCAACCCCTGCTCTGGGCTCTGGGCTGCTCTTGCTTCTTGAGTGGGCCTAGAGTCTCAGCACGCTGAATTGGATCCTAAATAAAAAATCCCATTGTGTGTTTTGCATGAAGCCAGTCTCTTGTGGACTCTTCTTCCGACGTTTCGCCGGTCCCTTACAATACCGAATGCCTAGGTTATGCATATAAAAAATCTTCTCTTCCAATCATTATTGATGTAATCAAAGTCACAGTGAGAGATTGCTGGAAATTACTGAACATGCTTTAATTACATTGATAACTTTGTGGACATAGTGAGAGGATAATAGAGAAGGAAAAAGTCAGGACAAGGGCTGGTGGGAGGGACAAGCAGGAGTGGATGGAGCTGCTGGGGCCTGCCTGTCTGACATCACTGGCTTAACATTTGTATTTCAGTCCATCGCCTGACTAATAACACCATGTAGTGAAATAAGAACCCATACTGGAGGTAACTGTTATGTGGTGGAATATAAACAAGCCCCATTCTGCAGTATGTTTACCACAGTGCATATTTATGAGTTGGGTTTAATTAAAAGTCAGGAACACTAAAGCTATTTTTAACTAGATGCCTATTATCTAGTGTCAAATGCTTGGTTTTAATCACGCATTTTATATCATTGTGACCTAGATCACTGCCTGTGACATTTGCGATAGTGTGTTGTTTTTTCCAGAGAAGATGTAGCATGGCTTGATGGATGCTTTCTCTTTCCTAACCTTATTACTACCAGCTTCCCAGCCATCTAATAAAATGCTATGACAGAGAGTGGGAAGGTGGTATAAATCATAATATTCCAGCTTCTTTGAGCCGATTATTAGAAATGCTCACTATATATCTCACAAACAGAAAGTCAACAAAGTAAGTTGCATCTTCTTCCCAGGATCAAGTCACTCTGTTCCCTGCTTCTCCCTCCCTGAGTGTAACAAAGGTCTCTTTAAAATATCAAAAAAACACCAGTTAGTAAACAACTGGGTTGCCCTCTGTTCTGACATGATTCATCTAACACGGAGTTGATAGACACTAGCTTCAGTATTGTTATACACAATCCAGTCATTATTCCTCTGATTGGAAGAGCTGTCAACTTCTGCACATTACAGACACATCTGCAATTTAAAAGCTTAATTTTGGAGTTTTATTCACCATTGTTTTTGCCCTGTCAGAAAAAGAAGACTCTTAAGGTCTCCTTAAAGTTAAGGTGGAAGCTGTGGAAGAGTGAGAGCTCTGGGGTCCTTCAGGCAGTGAGGCAGGAAAACCTGGGGACCTCCTTGGCTCTACCATCTGTTTCAATGACTCAGTGCTCAGCAAACATTCCAAGAGAACCTTCTTCAGGCTAAGTACCATGCTAGCTGATGAGTTTGAACTGTAAAGTAGACATGGCCTTCCCTGCATGTCAAGGAAAAATGCCAAGAGCAATGAGAACACATAAGAGGAAGTCCTAACCCAGTTTGGGCAGGGTTCTGGCGGCCAAGAGAAGTCTTCTTGGAAGACAGGAAATCAAGGTAATCAGAGAAGAGGAAAAGGAATCTGTGTTCCAGAAAGAGCAGAGCATGTGCAAAATTCAGAGCTGTAAAATGAGTATGATCCAAGTTTGGCATAGCTGAGACCAAGAGGTACAGGGAGTGAAGAGAGAGAGAAAGTAATTTAGAAGCAATAAGGCTAGGCCATGAAATGAACTGTGTGTCTTATACATAAGTTTAAGCTATTATAAGGGTAATGGGAAACCATTAAACACATTTCAGGAGAACAAGGACATGGTGAGTTTTGCATTTAACAATAATCACTCTCAACAGTGGGAAACACATGGGGGAGGGGAGCCTAGGAGCATTAGGTCAGGGCAACTAGTCAGAATGCAGCAGGAGTAAGCTAGACCTGTGAGAAGGGAGAAGAATCTGGAAGTACTTAAGAACTACTTATTAGGTACAGGTGACTGTACCTAATTTGTGATTGATCTGAGCTCTCTGATAGAACTGGTCATCAAGTTCTTTTTTCAAATGAATCCTTGTTCAGCAGTTTCCATTTGTTCCCACAGCTGCTATAGCTTCTGTAATGATAAACACTGGGAAGTACTGCACCTAACAACCACAAAGGGCCAAAATCTCTACTTTCTAATCCATGTTCTACAACTTAACAAATTCTTATGGGCCTCTTCTCTGTTCTGGATTCTTCCATTAGTGCCCAGTATTTGACCCAACATGTCTAGAGCAACCATTCTCAAATTCAGTAAATATCTGAATTACTAGGATGATGGATTGGAGAACCTGTAAAAAATGCAGAAATACCACCAATGCCTATCAAGATTTAACTTTTAAATTAGATATGGCATGGGATGAAGAAATAAGCCTTTTTAAACAATCTAAGATACTGAAGCAGAAAGTATAGTTTTAAATAAAGTTCAGTGCTATGGCCTGGAATGCATGAACCTCTATGATTTCTGCACCTCTCATTGTCCTAGTGTCCACTTACTTCTCTACCCAAAACACTTTCTGTTGAACTCTGGCTTGTTTTTTTCTGTTGTTGTTGTTGTTGTTTTTACTGTAAAATGATTGTGCTTAAGAATTCTCATCTACCTTCCTTCAATCATATTGTCCTGCCTTTATCTTCTAATTGCCTGAATTCAGTCAACTGAGTAGTTCTCAAGTACTTCCAGATTATTCTCCATTCTCACAGCCTAGCTCACTGCTGCTGCACAACATTTGGGTAAGTAACCCTCTTTCCAAACCTGTTTCCTCATTTGTAAAACAGGGATTATAAAATTTTCTGTCTTATGGAATTATTGCAAATATTAAATGAGATAATCCATTTAAAGCAAATAGTACGGTTTATTAAGATATCCTATAAAAGTTAATAAAATCAGTGTAACTTAAAGACAGAAATGGCAGCTTCTTTTGTATCATTGTCCACCATCCCCACTCAAGAACATAACAAAACAGCATCACCGAGCAGATGGACTGATATTTATGGTATTCAAAATAAAAAAAATTTTAAAAAGTGAGTGTAGCAGAAATGAACCTTACTACACAAACTCAGGTATCAACAATTATTACATGTCACATTTCTTTATGTCATCTTCAATATGATTAATAGCTTAATCTACTAAACAGAAGGAAAGATCCCAAGGTCCCATGTAGCATCAGAGAGTTTTTACACTGTTCCACACTGGACTCTCCTGCAATGCCCAGAGAGCCAGTCTGTGTGACTCCTGTAGGTCACAGGCAACTTAGCTATTTCTCTGCCCTGCGTGGAATGTAGGAACTAGACCTGATTGGGAACTTCTGGACTCTTGAGTGAAGTTCCCTGGGTCCTGGCTACTGAGATATTTGTCCTCTTCTTAGAACTTTGCTAGGAATGAGAAATGAACCCTTCTCCAAAATGACCTACTATTTTCATTTCCCATCTCAACAAAAGGGATTCTCTCTCTGAACTCCCTGACTTGAAACACAATTTTCCCTCCTTTGACTTTTTAATATATCTCACTATGACTTTAATGGGGCACTTAGTTAATGACTTTAATAAGTTTAGGATACTGCTCGTGGCTCTACCAAAAAATACTCAGAAGCAGGGAATTATTAAGGGCCTGACTAGTGTGAAATGAGGAAATAACAACAAATGAAAGAATAACAAGCACAAAATAATATTTTAATAAACTATCCTTTCCAACAAGCCAAGAGGGATCCATTTGCTCCAATATAGAAGAATCAAAACACAAAAGAAATGGATGCTGCAATGTTGGCATCATTTTCTTTTCTTGATTCCAACAAGACCCTGTTCTCTTATGTTTTGACACTGAGAGAAAGAATGAGATTTCAGTCAAGGTTAGGATTCACTATGTCTCCTTTCCACATTTCAGGGAACTTTAGACTGTTATAGGGAGAGTGTCATCCATGCAAGCAGAGAACCTCCTACCTCTTGAAAGAACAAAGGCTCAGCAGAGCCACAAAAATCACTCAGAATTCTTCTTAGACATCAAAGGACTCCAACCAGCATGCAGATGACTTGGTGAAAGCAAATACGGAACATATGGATTAAGATTCTCTTGAGGCCTGGGGTTGTGGCTCAGCAGTAGAGTGCTTTCCTCACACACGTGGGACCCTGGATTTGATCATTAGCACCACATAAAAATAAATCAGTGAAATAAAGGTATTGTATACAACTAAAAAATAAATATTAAAAAAAAGATACACATGGGTTTAGAAAATGGGTGCACAGGGAATTTCTTAGGACCCAATTCATTTTGGATTTTCTAAACATGTGTATGGCTATACCCTTACCACCACCACCACCCCCACACACACCCACAAAGACATTCCTTGCATGACCAGGAGACCCAGACAAAGGTAAGGCTCCTAGAGGCCACATGCCAGGGGTGGCATCACAGGTAAAATTAAATCAACAAGTGGTTTTTTAAATGCTTCAGAAAGGGGGAAAGAGAAGGAAAAATTGATTGACCATTCAAGATAAATTATATAAAACATTTGATTATGGTTTCTGCTTTGCAGAATAAATACTTATCTACTTTGTTGACCTCTGTTTTCATATCTATAAATGAGGATGTGAACTGATCTTTGTGCTTGAAAATGTCTTTACACTCCAATTTGTTTATCAGCCTACTTACACCTTCTCCTCATCATTCCTTTTCTTTTTTCTATTTTTTTATTCTAATTTGTTATATATGACAACAGAATGCATTACATTTCATATTACATATATAGAACACAATTTTTCATCTCTGGTTGTACACAAAGTAGAGTCACACCATTTGTGTCTTCATATATGTACTTAGGGTAATGATGTCCATCTCATTCCACCATCTTTTCTACCCCAATGCTCCTCCCTTCCCCTCCCACCCTTTTGCCTATCTTGAGTCCCTCTAAGCCTCCCATTCTTACCACTCCCACAACACCATTATGAATCAACATAATTATATCACAGAGAATATTCAGCATTTGGTTTTTTTGGATTGGCTAACTTCACTTAGAATTGTATTCTCTAACTCCACCCATTTACCTGCAAATGCCATGATTTTATTCTCTTTTAATTCTAAATAATATTCCCTTATGTATATAAACCACATTTCCTTTAGCCATTCATCTACTGAATGGTGTCTAGGATGGTCCCACAGTTTAGCTTATTGCGAATTATGCTGCTATAAACATTGATGTGGCTGTGTCCCTGTAGCATGCTGTTTTAAGCCTTTGGGTATAGACTGAGGAGAGAGATAGCTGTTGTCAAATGGTGATTCCATTCCAAGTTTTCCAAGAAATCTCCATACTGCTTTCCTTATTGGCTGCACCAATTTGCAGTCCCACCAGCAATGTATGAGTGTGCCTTTTCCCCCACATCCTCGCCAACACTTATTGTTGTTTGTATTCTTAATAGCTGCCATTCTGACTGTAGTGAGATAAAATCTTAGAGTAGTTTTCATTTGCATTTCTCTAATAGCTAGAGATGTTGAACATTTTTTCATATATTTGTTGATTGATTTTATTTCATCATCTGAGAAGTATCTGTTCAGTTCCTTGGCCCATTTATTGATTGGGTCATTTCGTTTTTTGGTGTTAAGATTTGAGTTCTTTGTAGACACTAGATATTAGTGCTCTATCTGATGTGCATGTGGTAAACATTTGCTCCCAAAATATAGGCTGTCTATTCACCTCACTGTTTGTTTTGCTGAGAAAAAGCTTTTTTACATTGAATCCATCCCATTTATTGATTCTTGATTTTAATTCTTGTAGTATAGAAATCTTATTAAGGAAGTCAGGGCATAATCCAACATGAGAGAGATTGGGGCCTACTTTTTCTTCATTAGTTTCAGTGTCTGGTTTAATTCCTAGGTTCTCAGTCCACTTGACTTGAGTTTTGTGCATAGTGAGAAATAGAGGTTTATTTCATTTTGTTGCATATGGATTTCCAGTTTTCCCAGCATCATTTGTTGAAGAGGCTATCTTTTCTCCAATGTATGTTTTCAGCACATTTGTCTAATATAAGATAATTATAATTTTGTGTCCTTGGTCTACAAGTCTATTTTGGTGCCAATATCATGCTATTTTTTAATAACTATTGCTCTGTAGAATTGTTTAAAGTCTAGTATAGTGATACCACCTGCTTCACTCTTCTTGCTAAGGATTGCTTTAGCTATTCTGGGGCTCTTATTTTTCCAGAAGAATTTCATCACTACTTTTTCTATATGAGGAATGTCATTGGAATTTTGATTAGGATTGTACAATGGTACAGCTATGTTCATCAAAGAAGCTCTTCTCAAGTTCAAGAGTCAAATAGATCACAACACAATAATCATGGGAGATTTTAACAAACCTCTCTCACCACTGGACAGATCTTCTAAATAAAAGTTTAATAAAGAAACTATAGAACTCAATAACACAAATAATAACTTAGACTTAATTGACATATTTAGAATATATCAACCAACATCAAGCAGATACACTTTTTTCTCAGCAAAACATGGATCCTTCTCAAAAACAGACCATATATTATGTCACAGGGCAACTCTTAGCAAATACAAAGGAGTAGAAATACTACCATGCATTTTATCTGATCATAATGGAATGAAATTGGAAATCAATGGTAAAATTAAAAGGAAAAATTCCTACGTCACATGAAAAATGAACAATATGCTACTGAATGAACAATGGGTTACAGAACACATCAAGGAGGAAATTAAAAATTTCTTAGAGGTAAATGAAAACTCAGACACAACATATCGAAATCTCTGGGACCCTATGAAAGCAGTACTAAGAAGAAAATTAATTCTATGGAGTTCATTCCTTAAAAGAAGAAAAAGCCACACATAAATGACCTCACACTAAATCTCAAAGGCCTAGAAAAAGAAGAACAAATCAGGAGCAAATGCAGCAGAAGTCAAGAAATAATTAAAATCAGAGCTGAAATCAATAAAATAAAAACAAAAGAAACAATTGAAAAAATTGACAAAACTAAAAGTTGGTTCTTTGAAAAAATAAATAAGATTGACAGACCCTTAGCAATGCTAATGAAGAGAAGAAGAGAGAGAACCCAAATTACTGGCATACGGGACAAAAAAGGCAATATCACAACAGACACTACAGAAATACAGATAACTAAAAATTATTTTGAAACTGTATACTCTAATAAAATAGAAGATAGTGAAGGCATCGATAAATTCCTTAAGTCATATGATCTGCCCAGATTGAGTCAGGAAAATATACACAACATAAACAGACCAATATCAAGCAAGGAAATAGAAGAAGCCATCAAAAGAGTACCAACCAAGAAAAGCCCAGGACCAGACAGATATACAGCCGAGTTTTACAGGACCTTTAAAGAACTAATTCCAATACTCTACAATCTATTTCAGAAAATAGAAACAGAGGGAGTACTTCCAAAATCATTCTACAAGGCCAATATCACCCTGATTCCAAAACCAAACACACCTCAAAGAAAGAAAACTTCAGACCAATATCTCTAATGAATACAGATGCTAAAATTCTGGCAAATCAGATACAAAAACACATCAAAAAGATCATGAACGATGATCAAGTGGAATTCATCCCCAGGATGCAAGTTCGTTCAACATATGGAAATCAATAAATGTAATTCATCACATCAATAGACTTAAAGATAAGAACCATATGATCATTTCGATAGATGCAAAAAGAACATTTGACAAAATACAGCACAACTTTATGTTCAAAACATTAGAAAAACTAGGGATAACAGGAACTTAACTCAACATTGTAAAAGCTATCTATGCTAAGCCTCAGGCCAGCATCATTCTAAATGGAGAAAAACTGAAGACATTCCCTCTAACATCTGGAACAAGACAGGTATGCCCTCTCTCACCACTTCTATTCAAAATAGTTCTTGAAACACTGGCCAGAGCAATTAGACAGATGAAAGAAATTAAAAGAATAACTATAGAAAAAGAAGAACTTAAACTAGCACAATTTGCTGATGATATGATTCTATACCTAGAAGACTCAAAAAACTTTAGCAAGAAACTTCTAGAACTAGTAAATGAATTCAGTAAAGTGGCAGGATATAAAATCAACACCCATAAATCAAAGGCATTTCTGTATATCAGTGGCAAAGCCTCTGAGAAGGAAATGAGGGAAACTACCCCATTTACAATAACCTCAAAAAAAATAAGGTACTTGGGAATCAACCTAACAAAAGAGGTGAAAGATCTTAAGAATGAAAACTATAGAACCCTAAAGAGAGAAATAGAAGAAGACCTTAGAAGATGGAAAGATCTACCTGCTCATGGATAGGCAGAATTAATATTATTAAAATGACCATACTACCAAAAACACTATACAGGTTCAATGCAATTCTGATCAAAATCTGAATGGCATAGAAAATAGAAAAGGCAATCATGAAATTCATCTGGAAAAATAAGAGACCCAGAATAGCTAAAGCAATTCTAAGCAGGAAGAGTGAAACAAGTGGTATCACTATACCAGACCTTAAACTATACTACAGAGCAATAGTAACAAAAACAGCATGGTACTGGCACCAAAACAGGCTAGTAGACCAATGGTAATGAATAGAGGACACAATGACTAACCCACAAAATTACAATTATAATAGACAAAGGTGCCAAAACCATGAACTGGAGAAAGGACAGCATCTTCAACAAATGGTTCTGGGAAAACTGGAAATCCATATGCAACAAAATGAAATTAAAACCCTATCTCTCACCATGCACAAAACTCAACTCAAAGTGCATCATGGACCTAGGAATTAAACCAGAGACTCTGCATCTAATAGAAGAAAAAGCAGATCCTATTCTTCATCATGTGGGATTAGGCCCCAACTTCCTTAATAAGACTCCTATAGCATAAGAATTAAAACCAAGAATCAATAAATGAGATTGAGTCAAACTAATAAGTTTCTGCTCAGCAAAAGAAACAATCTGTGAGGTGAACAGAGAGCTTACATCCTGAAAGCAAATTTTTACCCCTCACACATCAGATAGAGCACTAATCTCTAGGAAATATAAAGAACTCAAAAAGCTAAGCACCAAAAAAACAAATAACCCAATCAACAAATGGGCCAAGGATCTGAATAGACACTTCTCAGAAGAGGATTTACAATCAATCAACAAATATATGAAAAAATGCTCATCAGATCTATCAATTAGAGAAATGCAAATCAAAACTACTCTAAGATATCATCTCACTCCTGTCATAATGGCAGCTTTTATGAAGACAAACAACAATAAGTTTTGGAGAGGATGTGGGGAAAAAGATACACTCACAAATTGCTGGTGGGACTGCAAATTGGTGCAGCCAATATGGAAAGCAGTATAAAGATTCCTTGGAAATCTGGGAATAGAACCACCATTTGACCCAGCTGTCTCTCTCCTGGGTCTATACCCAAAGGACTTAAAAACAACGTACTATAGGAACACAGCCACATCAATATTTATAGCACAATTCACAATTGCTGAACTGTGGAGCCAACCTAGATGCCCTTCAGTGGATGAAGGGATTTTTTTAAAATTTGGCATATATACACAATGGAATTTTACTCAGCATTAAAAGAGAATAAAATCTTGGCATTTTCAGGTAAATGGATGGCTTTGAAGAAGATAATGCTAAGTGAAGTTAGCCAATCCCCCAAAAACAAATGCCAAATGTTTTCTCTGGTATAAGGAGGCTGACTCAAAATAGGGTATGGAAGGGAGCAGGGGAGGAATACATAAATTCTAGATAGGGCAGAGGGGTGGGAGGGAAAAGGATGGGGCAAGGGATTAGCAAGCATGGTAGGATGTGATACACATCATTATCCAAAGTACATGTATGAAGACATGAATTGGTGTCAACATACTTTATATAAAACCAGAGATGTGAAAAATATGCTGTATATATGTAATAAGAATTGTAATGCATTCTGCTGTCATTAATTTTTTTTAAAAAATCAATAAAAAAAGACATTTACAGTTTGGTCACAATGTACAGAAATGGTAATTTCAATTATCATCTACAATATAATCAGTATGTTTTCAAAAGAGTTTACAGCTTGTAATAAAGGACAACGAACTGGGAATGAAGTCTAGGATGATATGCTAAGAAGGTAGAAGGTGAGGAAATAGAATTATATCATAGGAAGTATGAAAAAAAGAAGGTTATTAGCAGGAGAAGAGAGAGAAAGTATTTTGGGGGAGACAAGTGGGAAGAAAGTAGAGTACATACGACAAACACACATAAATATTAAGAAAATTTTTTAAATGTTAAAATAGATAAAATGTTTTTTTAAAAAATATACTACACAACTATAATATACTCTTCAGACATCCAAGTCGTCATAATCCTTATTCATGCAAAGTACTTGGTTTCACCTATGTTGGGGATCTGAGGGCAGGAGGATAAAGAGGTAGATGAAGAAAAAAAGAAAAAAAATCTCAAATGAAGAAACAAATATTGTTTTGGTTGGAGATCAGTATCATTCCTGTTTCCCTTCCCATCCAATATGTGTAGTGTCTATTGTTAGCTGGGATCTCCACCTTCAAAATGGTGAATGTTACCAGGGTGAGAGGATTGATCTTGCATTCAGGACACCTGGAGGTGGGGTGTGGCACACTGATCACTGAAGGGAGACTACACCTCAAGGATCTCTGTGGAACCTGCTCATGTTATGTGGGCACCTGGTCTTATCTCTATATCTCACTTGTAGATCTCACAATTCCTGGTCTCTATGTTAGTCTATAAAGGGTCTATCACCCTCTCCCTTTCTACTTCCTAATAAGGGACCTTTCTCTCTGGAGGTCTTATGTGTTGCCCTTTGGTGGCTGCACATCAGTTGCAGAGAGCTGTTTTGTATTGGGCAGTCACTGTGCCAATACAGTTAGCAGGTGCTGGGGAAAGGGGAGAGTTAGAAATTATGGGTAACTGATAAGCTGGAGTTCCTGTGAATTGCCCCCACTAAAGATGATAATGAAGGTGACCCAAGATGGAGGTGGCTGCTTTTAGCAATGGAGTGTTGGGTTGGGTGGGGGGAGGCTGGAAATGGCATTGGGTAGTGAATTCAGAGGTGAGCTCTGTGGCATGCAGGGTTTGGCTGTCAGCTCAGAACCTGTAAGATGTCCCCTGGTGCAGGCAGGAACTATCTGAGTTGCTGCAGAGTCTAAAAATGGAGGTGACCAGGGGAGCACCACATTGCTAAATGGGGGTCCTCACTGGAGTGGCAGCCAGAGTTTCTACACATGGGTAGCGGCTGGGTGTCCTGTGTGGGAACAGCGCCAGGGATTTCTGCTCAGGTGGGAGGTCAAAAGTTCTACACAAATACTGGTGGGTATGGTCCCACTGGGGTACTGGTAGTCCTGTGCTGGTGAGTAGTTGGGAGTCCTACTCTGAAGCTGAGGCCTGGAGCCCTGCATAGGCACCACTCCATGCTTCCTGTGCGGGGTAACCTCTACAGCTCACAGAGAAGCAGTAGTCTTACTACTGGAGTCCCAGGTCATGGAGTGACACAGAATGCTGCTTCCCTCTCCTTGTTGTTTCTTTTCTAATGTGAACATATACAAAACTTTCAGCAACAATTATAAGACCTGAAAGTTGAGTTGTAAAATATCCCACATCCAAGCCTGGCCCCAGGAGAACTTCAAAGCAGGTGAAAATGAGTCTTGGGAATCCACCCACTCACATTTTCTGCCTCTCTTCTCCTGGAATATCACCACCAACTACTCTGTGCTGATGCTATCCCAGCAGCCTATAGCAGCCCACTGAAGAACCGGCACATAGTCTAACCTACAGTACAATTTGTACCTGTCTGGGTAGAAGCACCATGGGACTTTGCAGGAAATTGATTAATGACAATCAGGAAGCCCCAAGAGTGAAGATTAAAATTATAAGACTAAAAATTGGAGAAAGTGAGGTAAGAGGTAATATATTTTATTACACATTTAAATCCTCATCAATAAAGTTGGAGAAAAGTATCAAGCAGGTTAAATATCTACTGAAGACTTCTTTCCAAAGTCTGCTTAAGACTTCTTTTCAAAGTCGTCATGTCCCTGCCACTCTGAACCTATGTCAATACCTTATAGGAATGCCTATATTTTCTAAAGAAAGAAGTAAAGACATCTAAATATTACTAAAACTATTACTCAGCAGCTTTCTATCTCTACTATGACAGTTTGGGTAAAAGCATGGCTATTTCATAACTGTTCATTTCTAAGTGATAAATGAAACAGATAATGACTGGGATCTGCATTTGAAACCAAGGTCTAAATTCTCTCCAAAAGTCAAAGATATCAGATCTTAACATAAGACTTAGTTTTGAGTTAATGATATAAGTGAACCCAGACAACAGTGCTGACATCAAGACATCAAAACCTTGACTGTGGGTTTTTTTCAAGAAGGCAGAATAGAGAAGGTGGATTTCCTCCTCCATGGCATGAATCCAAGAAAGCACACAGGAAGGCAGCTTCACAGCAAGGTGGGTGAAAAAAAGCATTGGGGGAATTTACTTGGATTTAAATACTGGACATTCAAAGCAGATGAGGGACTCAGGAGATTGTATATAATAAAAATAAAAGAGAAATCCAGCTTCATAGTCACTGCTAAGGCTGATGTCACTAGCCAGAGTGGTCCATCTGCAAGTAAAGTGTAGGGACAAGGGAATTAAAGGAACTCACATTTTTAGGGGGCCTGAGGTGTGTCTGGGTATGGAGAGTTAAGAGATCGAAGACACTGCCCAACATAACTGAAAGGCATGCTGCACAATATCCTTGTGAGGGAAAGAAGTCACATCTCTCCCAACTGCCTGTGGAGGACAGAGAAAAAAAACATTTTGCAGCTACTGCACAGGGCTGGCAGCTGGGGGAGCTGATTCCTGGCAAACTCACACTGCATGACATAGAGTGTGCTTAAGTAACCAGGAGAAAATTAAATGCAGAGAAGGGTTTGCATATGAAGATAATGATCATGCAAACCCACCTAGCTTTCTCCTACCCCTTCCAACAGACTCAACTCACAGGCAAAGACATCCACAGACTGAAGGTTAAAGGATGGGGAAAAAAAGCATATCATTCACCTGGATCTCATAAACAAGCTCATATCAGATAAAGTGAACTTTAAGCCAAAGTTAGTCAGAGGGACAAAGAAGGACATTTCATGCTGCTTAAGAGAATTATACATCAACAAGACATACAGTCATAAATATTTATGCCCAAAATAATGGACCATCTACATATATCTAACAAACCCTTTTAAATTTCAAAAATCAAATAGACCACAATACAATAATATGGGGTGACTTTAACATGCCTCTCTCATCACTGGATATATCCTCCCCTCCAGAAGAAAACCTAAATAAAGAAGCTACAGAACCAAAAAAAATACAATTCATAATTTAGATTTAACAGACATATGTAGACTATTTCATTCATCCATGACCAAATACACTTTCTTCTCAGCAGTGCATGGATCCCTCTCTAAAATAGACCATATTTTAGGCCACAAAACATCTCATTCAATCAGATCATAATGGAAAGAAATTAAAAATCAATGATAAAAAATTGACGCTGCTCTAACACATGAAGAATAAATAATACACTATTGAATGACATACAGATAGCAAAAGAAATCAGGGTTGAAATAAAAAAAACACTTAAAGATAAATTACAATAGCAACAAAACTTATTAAATTATCTGTATAGGCAGTGCTAATAGGAGAGTTGATTATATTGAACTAATTCATTAAAAGAGTAAAAATTCACTAAATAAATAAGTTAACATTACATTCAAAGCTTACAAAAAGAAGAACAATCGGGAGGCTGAGGTAGGAAGATTGTGAGTTCAAAGCCAGTCTCAGAAACTTAGCAAGGCACTTACCAACTCAGCAAGAACTTGTCTCTAAATAAAAACATCTGTAAAATGGGTTAGAGATGTGGCCCAATGGTTAAGCACCCCTGAGATCCATGCCCAGTACCAAAAATAAATAAATAAGTAAATAAATAAATAAATAAGGAACAAATAAACACCAAAAGTAGTAGAAGACAGGAAAGACAGAAAAAAAATCTTTGAAATCAGAGCCAAAAATCAATGAAATTAAAACAAAAATAAACAAATATCAATAAAAAACAATTAATGAAATTTGGTTCTTTGAAAAAAAATAAAGAAAATTGATAAACCCTTGGCCAAGCTAACAAAGAGAGAGAATTCTCAAATTATTAAAATTGGAAATGAAAAAGGAAATTTGACAGACAAATATCATACTGAAATACAGATGATAATCAGAAAGTATTTTGAAAATTTATACTTCAATAAAATAAAAAATTTTGAAAACATCAACCAATTTCTAGATATATGGGACCTATGACCTACCCAAATTGAATTTGAGGACATAGAAAATTTAAGCAAATCAATTTCAATAATGAAATTGAAGACACCATCAAAAGTCTACCAACAAAGAAAAGCCCAGAACCAGACAGATTCTCAGTTGAGTTCTCCTAAGACCGTCAAAGAAGAACACCAATCCTCTTCATTCTATAAAGATAGTATTACCCTGATTCCAAAAACAGTCAAAGACATATTAAGGAAAGAAAATTTCAGACCAATATCCATGATGAACACATATGCAAAAATTCTTAATAAAATACTGTCAACTCATATATAAAACCATATGAAAAAGCAATGCACCACAATCAAGTGATGTTCATCCCAGGGATACAAGGTTGGTTCAACACACAGAAATCAATAAATGTAATTCATCACATCAGTAGACTTAAAAACAAGAAACATATGATCATCTCAATAGATGCAGGAAAAATTGAACAAAATATAGCATCAATTCATGTTCAAAACACTAGAAAAACTAGGGATAGTGCTCATGTACCTCAACATTATAAAGGATATATCACGTTAAAACCACAGCTAACATTCTTTTTTTTAAAAAAAAAATCTTTATTTATTTATGTGTTTTTAGTTTTAGGTGGACACATTATTTTGTTTTTATGTGGTGCTGAGGATTGAACCCAGTGCCCCATGCATGTCAGCAAGCACTCCACCACTGAGCCACAACTCCAGCCCCAAGGCCAACATTCTAAATGGAGAAAAATGTAAAGAATTCCCTTTAAAAGCTGGAACTAGACAAGCATGTCCTCTTTCACCATTTATATTCAATAAAGTCCTGGAAACTCTAGCCCGAGCAATTAAGCAAACCAAAGAAATTAAAAGATTAAAAATAGGAAAAGAAGAACTCAAACTATCCCTCTTTGCTGATGACATGATTCTATATTTAGAAGCCCCAAAAACTCCACTAGAAAACATCTAGAATGCATAAACAAATTCAGCGAATAGAAGGATATAAAATCACCACCCATAAATCAATTGCATTCCTATACACTCACGTGAAAAAGAAATTAGGAAAACCATCCCATTCATAATACCCTCAAAAAATATTTAGGAATCAATCTAACAAAAGAGGTAAAATACTTCTACAATGAAAACTACAGAACACTAAAGAAACAAATTGAAGAAGACCTTAGAAAATAGAATGATCTCCCATGTTCTTGGATAGGCAGAATTAATATTGTCAAAGTGACCATACTACCAAGAGTGCTAGAAAGATTTAATGCAATCTCCATTGGAATTACAATAACAATCCAAATGGAAATAGAAAAAGCAGTTATGAAATTCATTTGGAAAAATAAGGAGCCTAAAATAGCCACAGTGATTCTTAGCAAGGAAAGTGAAGAAGAAGCCATCACAATATAAGAACAATATACGACAGAGGCATAGTAACAAAAACAGCATGGTATTGGTACCAAAATAGACATGAAGACCAAAGAAACAAAAGAGAAGACAGAGATACAAACCCACATAAACACAATAAATATAAATGCCCTTTATATTTCCTACTGGAGGAACTGTTGTGATTATAGTGGCTGAGAATAATGTAGTATACATTTCATATTGAACTTTATTAACCAATGTTGACTAAAATAAGAATACTATTGTATTATTATTTCAAATGAAAATACATGTGTATTCATTTGTTCATAAAATAAACCTTATTAATACTGTAAAGATAATATGATCCCACCTTGATAATTTCAATAACTAGAACCAGCTCAGTTTGGCATGTTAGGGTTACCATGACATAGTGCTCACAAATACAGATATGCTGTTGGTAATGAAACAAATTAAATCTTTAAAACTAATATGTCAGTTTAACAAAATAAATTGGTAAATGTGACTGGATGTAATGTGAATTTCTGACAAATAAGCACTGAAATACCTAAAATGTATTAAATTATCATTTTAAACATCTTTTTGATGATACAAAGAATACTGTAAAATTATTTCATAAAAAGTGAACATTTAGACTGACAGGAACATGAGCATAAACTTCTTCCTAAAATGAAGCTTAGCAATGACAGTGGATGGGGATCTTTTATACATTGGCACTGATTGAACTTCAATGCTAACAGTTTCTGCCACATCTTTTCAAGGGCTTGGCTCAGTTGAATTCAAATTTTAAAGCTCAGCATTGGTCAGGACTGCTTCCCACAGTATTAAATTGTCTCTGCAGAAAGCAGCCCCAAGCCTGAGCATTTTAGAATATTTAAAAGCAAGTCCCACATACGGGTTGATGTAGCTGCAAGCAAGCAGGTACAGAAGCTGAATTGGGTAGTTAGCAAGAGAATGCAACGAGTACATTTATATTTCCCACAGTCCTTTCCAAGTTGGCATATCAGCAAGCAAGAAGAAGGGAAGTGGATCAAAAAAATGACTCTAGTTCAGTACAAGTTAGAGAATGGTTACTAATGTCTAGACAATCCATCTCTGACAAGGTACATTTGCCCAAGAAAAACTGAAACCAAAGAGAACGATTTTACATAAGAATTGCTATTTTGTGTTGCCAAGTATACTATTCTAGGTAACTCTTAATGGGTACAGAGGCAGGGCTTTCCCATGGGAGAAGCATTTTTTTTACATGATATGGAGTCTCAGGTTAAAATGGAGTCTGTTTGGTCATTGCCTGGTCCATAACACACTAAGAGTTCTTGCCCCAAGAGGGGAATATTAACAGCCCTGCCATATCTCATACTACAGTAACATTTGGAGAGTGAAGTAATACACTAACATGAGTATTTCCAACCCCAATGGATGTTAAACCATATAACATCTTTATTTTTAACAGTTTTTTTAGC
The DNA here is from genome assembly GCF_052094955.1 of Ictidomys tridecemlineatus. NCBI lineage: Eukaryota > Metazoa > Chordata > Mammalia > Rodentia > Sciuridae > Ictidomys > Ictidomys tridecemlineatus. The sequence goes on along the minus strand of NC_135480.1, from coordinate 129,595,610 downwards.
TGAAAAAAAACCCTTGATGAATCAGCCAATATAAATGTAGCAATATGAAAGAGGATACTTTCATCCGTTAAAGAATAGTGGATATTCCTCCTGAAAAGAAAACAAAGCTAGGATTTTATTCATTTCAAAACAGGGTATGAAGAAAATTTGTTGTAAGTGAAAAATCCCACTTAAACTAGATGTTTTCTACTCCTTCATTTCCAGAACCTATCAAGATTATAGTGAAGGAATAATAGGGCTATATCTATAATAGGAAACAATATGTTCAGGGATGTGGGCATAGATGACTTAACTATACCTGTAGAATGAATTTTTTTTAAAAAAGTTAGCATCTTGTAAAGATGCAGGTATAAACGAAAGAACAGATGGAAGGAAAAGTGGGGGTTAATAGATTCATTATGTAAAGCAGGGAGTCAGGAAATGCTGTCTAAAGTCAATAAAACAAGAAATAGAAGCCATATGAAAATGTGTAAGTTTATAGTGACATGATTATCAAAAAAGATAGGGAGAAATAGAGTGGGAAGATGGACTAAGAGAGCAAAATCCTCATATGTTACCTACTATCTGCCATAGCAAGGACACAGATAAAGTTTAAAGATGAAAACTCAAAACTGTGGTCTCTGCATTTTTACTTAGAAAGATAAAACCATAAGCATAGGATTCTCTGGCAGAGAGATAGGATGGGGAGAGTGGGACTCAGGATTAATACATTTCCTGTTTTACAAAAAGTACAACAAAGATTGTCCAAACCTTCTACACACAGTTGTAGGGTTTTTAAACTATGTTGTCTTGTAAAGTTTTGTAAAATTCATAACATAAAATACTCTTTTAAAAACTTCAATACATCACCCCAATTGGAGTAAGGGCAGAGCAGAGCCGCAGCCCGCGCCTGCAAGGTAGGCAGACCGGCAACTGACCACTAGAACGTCCCAGAAGCCCGTCAGCGTGATAGACAGATCACCCCAATTGGAGGAGGAGCACAGCTGCCGCCTGCCCCTGCAAGGGAGACTTTTCAACTATACAAGAGCAATATAAATATATAGGAGGGAAATTCAATAACACAACAGTTTCACCAAGCAGTAAGAAACTCGAGCAGTATGAAAAGACAAGGAAAGAAAGGACCACAAGCAATGCAGGTCAACTAAACTTTAGAAGAGGTAATAGCTGCAGCAGATGGAATGTCAGATAAAGAATTCAGGATATACATGCTTCAGATGATCTGGAGTCTCAAGGAAGACATTAGACAGCAAAATCAGACAATGAAAGATCACTTCGACAATGAATTACATAAACAAATCCAAGAAGCAAAAGATCAACTATACAGGGAGATAGAGGTTATAAAAAACATCAAACAGAAATCCTAGAAATTCAGGAAGCAATAAACCAACTTAAAAACTCAATTGAGAATACTACCAGCAGAGTAGAACACTTAGAAGATAGAACATCAGAAAATGAAGTCAAAGTATTTCAACTTGAAAAGAACATAGACAGCTCAGCAAGACTGTTAAGAAACCATGAGCAGAACATCCAAGATATATGGGATAACATAAAAAGACCAAACTTAAGAGTCATTGGGATACAGGAAGGTATAGAGGTCCAAACCAAAGGAATGAGCAATCTATTCAATGAAATAATAGGAGAAAACTTCCCAGACTTGAAGAATGAGACAGAATCCCAAATCCTAGAAGCCTACAGGACACCGAATGTGCAAAATCATAAGAGATCCACACCTAGACAAATTATAATGAAGATGCCCAATATACAGAATAAGGAGAGAATTTTAAAAACTACAAGAGGAAGGAAGCAGATTACATTTAGGGGTAAACCAATCAGGATAACAGCTGATCTTTCAACACAGACTCTGAAAGCTAGAACATCCTGGAATAACATATTTCAAACACTGAAAGAAAATGGGTTCCAACCAAGAATTGTGTATCCAGCGAAACTAAGCTTCAGGATGGAAGATGAAATTAAAACCTTCCACGATAAGCAAAAGTTAAAAGAATTTTCAGCTAGAAAACCATCTCTTAAAAACTTCCTTGGCAAAATATTACAGGAAGAGGAAATGGAAAATATCAATGAAAACCAACAGCAGGAGGTAGTACAGTAAAGGGGGGAAAATAATCAAAGAGGAAAACAAACCATGTTTAGTAACATAATAAACAAATATGGCTGAAAGAACAACCCATATCTCAATAATAACCCTAAATGTTAATGGCTTAAACTCACCAATTAAGAGACACAAGCTAGTAGAATGGATCACAAAACAAGACCCAACAATATGCTCCCTTCAGGAGATGCATTTGATAGGAAAAGACATACATAGACTGAAGGTGAAAGGTTGGGAAAAATCATATCACTCATATGGACTTCGGAAACAAGCAGGAGTGTCCATACTTATATCAAATAAAATAGATTTCAAGCAAAAGTTAATCAAAAGGGATAAAGAGGGACACTACATACTGCTCAAAGGAACCATACACCAACAAGACATAACAATCATAAATATATATGCCCCAAACAATGGTGCATCTATGTTCATCAAACAAACTCTTATCAAGTTCAAGAGTCTAATAGACCACCATACAATAATCATGGGAGACTTCAACACACCTCTCTCTCTACTGGACAGATCTTCCAAACAAAAGTTGAATAAGGAAACTATAGAACTCAATAACACAATTAATAACCTAGACTTAATTGACATATATAGAATATACCACCCAACATCAAGAAGTTACACTTTTTTCTCAGCAGCACATGAATCCTTCTCAATAATAGATCATATATTATGTCACAGGGCAACTCTTATACAATATAAAGGAGTAGAGATAATACCATGCATCTTATCTGATCATAATGGAATGAAACTGAAAATCAATGATAAAAGAAGTAAGGAAAAATCATGCATCACTTGGAGAATGAAGAATAGGTTACTGAATGATCGATGGGTTATAGAAGACATCAAGGAGGAAATTAAAAAATTCTTAGAGATAAATGAAAACACAGACACAAAATATCGGAATCTATGGTGTTGAGAGTCTCAGCCAAAGGGGCCCCAGCAAACTTCCAGCTGCCAGCTAATGATTGGCTCACAGGGGCCCCAGCAACATCTAGCTGATTGGCTCCTCTGTGGTGATGCTCATTGGAGATGCTCATTGAGCTGTTTCCCCGCCCTTTCAGATTGCCAGCTTATGATTGGCTCACAGTGGCCCCAGCAACATCTAGCTGATTGGCTCCTCTGCGATGATGTTCATTCGGCTGTTTCCCTGCCCTTCAGACTGCCAGCTGATGATTGGCTCACAGCAGCCCCAGCAACATCTAGATGATTGGCTCCTCTGTGGTGATGCTCATTGGGCTGTTTCCCTGCACTTTCAGACCACGGAGCTGCTCTTTGGAGGACTTCTTTGGCTCCGCCCATGCGACCCAGAGCAGGAGAATTGTGGGAGGTAGAGAGGCTTGTGTTGGGGTGGGAGCAGGAGGATTGTGGGAGGTAGAGAGGCTTGTGTTGGGGTGAGAGGCTTGTGGGAGCAGGAGGATTGTGGGAGGTAGAGAGGCTTGTGTTGGAGTGAGAGACTTGTGGGAACCCGGTGGTGGCAGTTGGGCTCTGAGAGTTTTTCCTTAGGAGCTGTTTTGTTTGGCATGTGTGGTTCTACAAATAAAGTTAGTTTCTTTTGACAAGTGGCTCCTGAATTGTGCCCAGCCAGAATGTTGCATATAGGACACATTGAAAGCAGTTCTAAGAGGAAAATTCATTGCTTGGAGTTCATTCCTTAAAAAAAGAAAAAAACCAACAAATAAATGATCTCATACTTCATCTCAAAATCCTAGAAAAAGAAGAGCAAAACAACAGCAAAAGAAGTAGAAGGCAAGAGATAATTAAAATCAGAGCTGAAATTAATGAAATCGAAACAAAAGAAACAATTGAAAAAATTGACAAAACTAAAAGATGATTCTTTGAAAAAATATAAAATCGAAAGACCCTTAGCCATGCTAACGAAGAGAAGAAGAGAGAGAACTCAAATTACTAGCATATGGGATGAAAAAGGCAATATCACAACAGACATTTAAGAAATACAGAAGATAATCAGAAATTATTTTGAATCCTTATACTCCAATAAAATGGAAGATAGTAAAGGCATTGATAAATTTCTTAAGTCATATGATCTGCCCAGATTGAGTCAGGAGGATATAGACAACCTAAACAGACCAATATCAATTGAGGAAATAGAAGAAACCATCAAAAGACTACCAACTAAGAAAAGCCCAGGACCGGATGGGTATACAGCAGAGTTTTACAAAACCTTTAAAGAAGAACTAATACCAATACTTTTCAAGCTATTTCAGGAAATAGAAAAAGAGGGAGAACTTCCAAATTCATTCTACGAGGCCAACATCACCCTGATTCCTAAACCAGACAAAGACACTTCAAAGAAAGAAAACTACAGACCAATATCTCTAATGAACCTTGATGCAAAAATCCTCAATAAAATTCTGGCGAATCGAATACAAAAACATATCAAAAAAATTGTGCACCATGATCAAGTAGGATTCATCCCTGGGATGCAAGGATGGTTCAATATACAGAAATCAATAAATGTTATTCACCACATCAATAGACTTAAAAATAAGAAACATATGATCATCTAGATAGATGCAGAAAAAGCATTTGACAAAGTACAGCATCCCTTTATGTTCAAAACTCTAGAAAAACTTGGGATAACAGGAACATACCTCAATATTGTAAAAGCAATCTATGCTAAGTCTCAGACTAGCATCATTCTGAATGGAGAAAAATTGAAGGCATTCCCTCTAAAATCTGGAACAAGACAGGGATACCCTCTCTCACCACTTCTGTTCAACATAGTTCTCGAAACACTGGCCAGAGCAATTAGACAGACGAAAGAAATTAAAGGCATAAAAATAGGAAAAGAAGAACTCAAATTATCACTATGTGCAGAAGACATGATTCTATACCTAGCAGACCCAAAAGGGTCTACAAAGAAACTATTAGAGCTAATAAATGAATTCAGCAAAGTGGCAGGATATAAAATCAACACGCATAAATCAAAGGCATTCCTGTATATCATCGACAAATCCTCTGAAATGGAAATGAGGACAACCACTCTATTCACAATATCCTCAAAAAAAATTAAAATACTTGGGAATCAACCTAACAAAAGAGGTGAAAGACTTATACAATGAAAACTACAGAACCCTAAAGAGAGAAATAGAAGAAGATCTTAGAAGATGGAAGAATATACCATGTTCATGGATAGGCAGAACTAACATCATCAAAATGGCGATATTACCAAAAGTTCTCTATAGGTTTAAAGCAATGCCAATCAAAATCCCAACAGCATTTCTTGTAGAAATAGAGAAAGCAATCATGAAATTCATATGGAAAAATAAAAGACCAAGAACAGCAAAAACAATGCTAAGCAGGAAGTGTGAATCAGGCCGTATAGTGATACCAGACTTCAAACTATACTACAGAGCAATAGTAACAAAAACAGCATGGTACTGGTACCAAAACAGGTGGGTGGACCAATGGTACAGAATAGAAGACACAGAAACCAATCCACAAAACTACAACTATCTTATATTTGATAAATGGGCTAAAAGCATGCAATGGAGGAAGGATAGCATCTTCAAAAAATGGTGCTGGGTAAACTGGAAATCCATATGCAACAAAATGAAACTGAATCCCTTTCTCTCGCCATGCACAAAAGTTAACTCAAAATGGATCAAGGAGCTTGATATCAAATCAGAGACTCTGCGTCTGATAGAAGAAAAAGTTGGCTACGATCTACATACTGTGGGGTCGGGCTCCAAATTCCTCAATAGGACACCCATAGCACAAGAGTTAATAACTAGAATCAACAAATGGGACTTACTCAAATTAAAAAGTTTTTTCTCAGCAAAATAAACAATAGGAGAGGTAAATAGGGAGCCTACATCCTGGGAACAAATCTTTACTACTCACACTTCAGATAGAGCTCTAATATCCAGAGTATACAAAGAACTCAAAAAATTAGACAATAAGTTAACAAATAACCCATTCAACAAATGGGCCAAGGACCTGAACAGACACTTCTCAGAGGAGGACATACAATCAATCAACAAGTACATGAAAAAATGCTCACCATCTCTAGCAGTCAGATAAATGCAAATCAAAACCACCCTAAGATACCATCTCACTCCAGTAAGATTGGCAGCCATTAGGAAGTCAAACAACAACAAGTGCTGGCGAGGATGTGGGGAAAAGGGTACACTTGTACATTGCTGGTGGGACTGCAAATTGGTGAGGCCAATTTGGAAAGCAGTATGGAGATTTCTTGGAAAGCTGGGAATGGAATTTAACCCAGCTATTCCCCTTCTCGGTCTATTCCCTAAAGACCTAAAAAGAGCATACTACAGGAACACTGCTACATCGATGTTCATAGCAGCACAATTCACAATAGCAAGACTGTGTAACCAACCTAGATGCCCTTCAATAGATGAATGGATAAGAAAAAAATGTGGCATTTATACACAATGGAGTATTATGCAGCACTAAGAAATGACAAAATCATAGAATTTGCAGGGAAATGGATGGCATTACAGCAGATTATGCTAAGTGAAGCTAACCAATCCCTAAAAAACAAATGACAAATTTCTTCTTTGATATAAGTAGAGTAACTAAGAACAGAGTAGGGACGAAGATCATGAGAAGAACATTAACATAAAACAGGGATGAGAAGTGGGAGGGAAAGGGAGAGAGAAGGGAAATTGCATGGAAATGGAAAGGAGACCCTCAGGGTTATACAAAATTACATACAAGAGGAAGTGAGGGGAAAGGGAAAAAATACAAGGGGGAAAAATTAATTACAGTAGATGGGGTAGAGAGAGAAGAGAGGAGGGGATGGGAGGGGAGGGGGGATAGTAGAGAATAGGAAAGGCAGCAGAATACAACAGACACTAGTATGGCAATATGTAAATCAATGGATGTGTAACCGATGTGATTCTGCAATCTGTATACGGGGTAAAAATGGGAGTTCATAACCCACGTGAATCAAAGTGTGAAATATGATATATCAAGAAATATGTAATGTTTTGAACAACCAACAATAAAAATTATTTTAAAAATTAAAAAAAATAAAAACTTCAATAAACCAACTTTAGAAGTACCAGTATAAGGAAATAATTCATATCTTTGCATACAGACAATTTTAGAAAATTATATGTGAGGTTCTAAGAGGGGTGCATTTCATGGCAAAAATAAGATAGGGACACTCTTTCTCATGCTAACATTGCCTCCCCTCATTTACTGGAACATCTATCCTACCATTGGTCTCCCTTATATCCCACATGCCCCTACCCCACTTTCTTCTTCTATGGTATACTAAAAGGAGTATCAATTGGGAATAAGACATCTTGGTTTAGGTTATACTTTTGCTATTCATGCTCTGTGTAGTTAGGGTTAAGCTAGTTCTCTTAATGAAAAAGCAGTGTCTCCCTCACTAGTAATCTTTCAGAACTAAATGATACAATATATATTTGAATGCACAAATATGTGGATGCAGTATTTTACACATACTAATTATTCAATAAATATACATTCTTACTGAGAAAGAATAATGAAGAGCACATAGTAACATAATCCAAACAAATTTTTTGGAATTTCAGATATTATACTTTCCATTACCTTCTGTGATTCCCAAGCTCTTTTCATCCAAAAACCTAGAAAAACTCTGGAATTTAGACTGTAGTAACCAAATCACCACACTTTTGCATTTGTAAATGTATAGTTTGCAGACAATCATTGTGCATACATTGATTTACTGTTTACATTTGTTTAGACCATGAAAGCACTTTCAGGACAGAAAGTATGCCTTATATTTCTTAAGAGTTCTCAGAATCTAGCAATAGACCATTCAGTGGATAGCTGATCAAGAGAGGTTATGCTACTAGTTTCATTTCAGATTCTTGAGACTGAGGCTTTATGCACAATTAGAAAAACACATTTAGGAAAAAACTTAGTTAACCAAATCCATTGTACAGCTTATAATGAAATAACATTTTTTATTGTTAAAATTGTGAGAAATATATGTGGCAGGTAGCTGTTATCTACCACTATCTGAATTGAAACATATTGTTTCTTACATATTTAGGAGGCTAATTGCCAGGGTTAGTTGTGAAAGAACTTGTTTATTTTGCTCAATAAAGTCATTTTATCACTTACAATGTCTGCCATTTTTTCACTGCAATATCATTAGTAGGGACTTACAGGATACTTTGATATCTACCAGTTCTCTCTGAAATCAAAAATGCATATTGGAGGTTAAAAGATATGTTAAATTTGTCAACTGACACCTTTGGGATATGTTGATGGGCTCCAAATATTAGGCAATTCATACACTGGGGTCAAGCCTCTGCATCTGTGATGGGAAAGCCAAGTTCCCAGGGCCAGGTCCTCAGGTTTGTCTCTGTTCTCTCCCCTCAGAAATGAGGATTATTCTGTGAGTGTTGGCAATGAATGACTGAGCCATCAGTTTTACTGAATCTTTCTGGATGCACATTTCACAGTAAACCTAACCTCTAGGACACTATGAAATTAATGATTTCATGGGGAAAGAGCAGTGAACTTTGGAGGATGAGTGACTCTGTCCTCTGTGAGCTGAGCTGGTGGTGCTGTCCACTCATACCCTTATGCTTCAATGGACTTCTCAAATCAACTTCTCAGAAACAAGGGTTTTTTGTTTTGTTTTGTTTTGGCCCAGATTTCATTAGAACATCCATATAACTAATATTAAAATAGAGCTTTCTCATCTTCACAAATTTTCCAAAGATAATTCTAAAAAAATGTTTTTGGAGATAAACAATAAAAGGACGTTTTGAGATTTGGTGGTGAGAGTTAGGCAAAAAGAGAAGAAGGAAGCATCAGAAAATGTCTTGACTAGTACTACTGGAATTTAAATGAAACAGATTCTACCAGAACGTGTTTATGATAGTTTATTTCCTTATTCCACAAATGTTAATGGAACACTAATTACATTTTAGGCATTGTTATAAACACCAGGGGTTAATAAAAAGAAAATCATAGTTAGTCCTGGATATAATGGAACTTGTAGTCTAGTGAGGAATGTAAGTTAAAAGACTATATATGTGTTATGGTTTGGGTATGTGGTGTCCCCTAAAAGCTCACATGTGGGATGATTCGAGAATAATCAGAGGTTAAATTATAAGAGTTGTATCTTAATCAGTGGATTAATCCATTTGATGCATTAATAATTTGAATGGTTTAATGGATGGTAACTGTAGGCAAGTAGCATGTGGCTGAAGGAGGTACGTCATTAGGGTTTATATTTTGTCCCTGGAAAACGAAACTTGCTCTCTCTCTCTCTCTCTCTCTCTCTCTCTCTCTCTCTCTCTCTCTCTCTCTCTCTCCCCCCTTAATGGGCATGATAAACTGAGCATCTTTGCTCCACCCCACACTTACACCATGATGTTCTGTCTCATCTTGAGCCTAAATCAATGGAGTCAACGGACCATAGACTGAACCACTGAAATGGGAAACGCAAAATGAACTTTTCCTCCTATCAGCTGTTCTTGTCAGGTATTTTGGTCAAAGCAATGAAAAGCTAATATACATATAACATATATATGTAATGTATATGTTATATATATATGTATAGGTTATATGTAACATATAAAATGATATATATGATATATATCAAATTTATAGTGTATGTATATATAATATTTTATATACACACATATATAAAATATGTTAGGTAGTTACAAGGGCTTTACAGAGTAACCAAAAAGGATAGAGGTAAAAAGAGCTTGAGGAGGTATTATTTTACTTAGAGTGGTCAGGAAAGTTGTCTCTGATAAAGGTGCTATTTGAGGATTTAAACAAAGTAATGATCAGAGTAAAGCATATTCCAGCCTGAGAGAATAACAACTGTAAAGGCCCTTATGTTAGCTTGGTATATTCCAAGAATATCAAGAAGGCCAGTAGTCAGACTACAGTAGAATGAGCAAAAGACAGAATGCTGAAGATAAGGCTACAGAAGTGGAAAAAAATTAGATCATACTAGGAGGCCATTGGGCTTCCTTCCAGGTTAAAGAGAGAAGCTTCCAAAAGGCAGGAGCAGAGATGTGTCATGATATAATGCATGTGTTTAAAAGATCATTTCAGCTTCAAGGAGGAGAAGATACTTAAAGACAAGCTTAGAAGCAGGAAGACAACTGGGAAGCTACATCAAGAATCCATGAGAGGGCTGGGGATGTGGCTCAAGTGGTAACGCGCTTGCCTGGCATACACAAGGTGCTGGGTTCCATCCTCAGCACCACATACAAATAAAATAAAGATGTGGTGTCCACTGAAAATAAACATTAAAATCTCTCTCTCTCTCTCTCTCTCTCTCTCTCTCTCTCTCTCTCTCTCTCTCTCTCTCTCTCTCTCTCTCTCTCCTCTCTCTCTTTAAAAAAAAATAATCCATGAGAGGGATGACAATGGTTTGATACACAATGACAGAGAAGAAGGAGGTAGATTTGGACAGATTCTGCATATACTACAAAGGATTTGACAATGTAACAATTATGTGGTGTAAGACTAAGAGGCCAAAGTTGCTGGCCTGAGAAAATGAAGAAGGATGTTGCTATTTACTGTGATAAAGAAAAAGTGTGAGGGGTAAAGTTTGGATATTAAAAAAAACATAAAAACAACAGCTTTGTTTTGTACATATTAACCATCCTGGTAAGCATGTATTATGGTACTAAAAGACAAGAAAAGGAAGGTGTGTGGATATACAAGAGATCTCAGGTCAAAAATTGGGAAAAAAATTAGTCAAGATTTCATTTAAACTACCTGTAACTGAGAAGAAATATAAGATATAAATATAAAAATAACCAATGAATAAAATATCACCTCTAATTAGATGTGCTTAAGTTTAAAAACTTATAAATGAAAATTATATTACATTTTATAATTGATTCCAATGTAAATAAATGAATAAATAATATAAATATTAAAAAGTAAAATGGTATATTAAATGCACTTTCCAACTAAAGAGAACATTGTAAAAATGTTTATACGCATAGAGGGTTGCTCATGGTTGAAATTGGTAATTGATTGTTATTAATGCCATTAAAGAAATAAAGTCAGTAATATTTATTATAAAAACAGTTTAATATTACATATTTCCTTCATTTGAAGTGACAACAATATGACTCTCCTGAGATAACAGCTTAAGATTTTGCTTTTCCAATCCTTAGCAGGAAGTGAAGCAGGTGGCATCGCTATACCAGACATTAAACTATACTACAGAGCAATAGTAAAAAAACAGCATGGTATTGGCACCAAACAGACTGGGAGACCAATGGCACAAAATAGATGACACAGAGACTAACCCACAAAATTAAAATTATCTTATATTAGATAAAGGTGCCAAAAACATGCACTGGAGGAAAGATAGCATCTTCAACAAATGGTTCTAGGAAAACTGGAAATTGTATGCAACAAAATGAAATTAAACCCCTATCTCTCACCTCACAATACTTAACTTAAAATGGATCAAGAACTTGGAATTAAACCAGAGACTCTGCATCTAATAGAAGAAAAAGTAGGTCCTAATCTTCATCATGTGGGGACTAGGCCTCAACTTCCTTAATAAGACTCCTATTGCGCAAGAATTAAAACCAAGAATCAATAATTGGAATGGAATCAAACTAAAAAGATTCTTCTCAGGAAAAGAAACAATCTACGAGGTTTGCTCTTGGGAGCAAATTTTTACCCCTCACACATCAGATAGAGCACTCATCTCTAGGACATATGAAGAACTCAAAAAGCTAAGCACTAAAATAATCATCATCATTATCATCATCATCCAATCAACAAATAGGTCAAGGACCTGTACAGACACTTCTCAGAAGAGGATATATAATCAATCAACAAATATATGAAAAAATGCTTATCATCTCTAGCAATCAGAGAATGCCAATCAAAACTACTCTAAGATTTCATCTCACTCCAGTCAGAATGGCAGGTATTATGAAGAGAAATAACAATAAGTGTTGGAGAGGATGTGGGGGAAAAGGCACATTCATACATTGCTGGTGGGACTGCAAATTGGTACAGCCAATATGGAAAACAGTATGGAGATTCCTTGGAAATCTGAGAATGGAACCACCATTTGACCCAGCTATCCCTCTCCTCAGAATATACCCAAAGGACTTAACAATAGCATTTGCAGGTAAATGGATGGCGCTGGAAAAGATAATGCTAAGTGAAGTTAGCCAAACCCAAAAAAACAAATGCTGAATGTTTTCTCTGATATAATGAGGCTGACTCATAGTGGGGTAGGGAGGGGGAACATGGGATAATTAGATGAACTCTAGATAGGGAAGAGGGGTGGGAGGGAAAGGGAGGAGGCAGGGGATTAGCAAAGTCAATGAAATGTCAGGGGCATCATTATCCAAAGTACATGTATGAAGACTCAAATTAGGTGGCAACATATTTTATATGTAAACAGAGATATGAAAAATTATAGTATAATTGTGGTATAAATTGTGATATGAAAAATTGTGTGTAATAAGAATTGTAATACAAAAAGTACATGTATAAAGGCATGAATTGGCATAAACATAACTCTATATACAAAGATATGAAAAATTGTACTCTATATGTTTTACAAGAATTGTAATGTATTCCACTACCATGTATTTAAAAAATTAAAATCAATAAAAATTTTAAAAAATAAAAAGTGTGCTAGTATTTAAAAAAAAACAGTTCCCCTTACAAAACAATATTCATTTCTATATTTTTTTCACCAAAAAAGCCAGATAAAACCATCAAGATCACAATAAACTCAATAAATATTTGTTAATAACAAAAAGGTTTTGCTTTTCTTGCCAGAGATAGCACAGTATAAATACACATTAATTTGTGTGTGTGTGTATATATACCTAACTTTATATACATGTATCCAATATAACTCTCAATATATGAACATACATATATGTACATATACATATATATAAATAGATATTCCAATTTAACACTACCATCCATGCTTTCATATGATCATGGCCCTGGGGGCACCACAAGTGAGAGACGAAGAATTGATTTCAGTCTACCAAACAGTACAAGTGTTTCCTCTCAGCACAATTCACAATAGCTAAACTGTGGAACCAACCTAGATGCCTTGCAATAGATGAATGGATTTAAAAAATGAGGCATATACACACAATATAATATTACTCAGCAAAAAAAGAGAATAAAATCATGGCATTTGCAGGTAAATAGATGGAGTTAGAGAAGATAATGCTTAGTGAAGTTAACCAATCCCCCCCCCCAAAAAAAAATGCCAAAAGTTTTCTTTGATATAAGGAGGCTGAGTCATAGCGGGATAGGGAGCAGGAGTATTGGAGGAATAGAGAAACTCTAGGTAGGGCAGAGGGATTGGAGGGGAAAGGAGGGGGCATGGGGTAATTAATGATGGTGGAATGTGATGATCAAACGAATTGGTGTGAATATACTATGTATACAACCAGACAATATGAAAAATTGTGCTCTATATATGTAATAAGAATTGTAAAGCATTCTGCTGTCATATATAAATTTTTAAAATTTACATTAAAAAAGAAGATCCCTGTTGAATAATGGAACCATGTTGCAGAGTAACATGCATGATATAATAACTTTTCATGTAAAAATAAATAAATTATACATATTCTAGGTGAATGTATCAGTGAATGCATACCAAACAGAAAACAGCAATAACAAAGTGTTTACCTCCTACTAAGAGGTGGATTAATGGGTATCTTCAAACTTAAAGATATTGTTATAAATTTTTGAACTCAAATAATCATGCATGATATAAATGAGAAGAAATAATTTAAAAATTAACTTCTAGAGGAACATAAAGTCTATTTCAAGGAGTGTAGTGGACATTTAGAACTTTTTTCTCCTGTCAATTATATTTTTCCATGCAATTCACCTACTTGATGCAATCTAGTGAAGCATTCACCCACTACCCTTTTCATCAGAGAGGCAAGTCCATTATACAATCTGGTATGTCAACATCTTTATCCCTCTGTCCATATTTTTTGTGTCAGAGGTTAACAAATATTTAATATAAGGTCAAATCACGCACTATTTTTTAAGTTATATCAAATTTACTTTAAGCTGCTATATAAAAACAAACATTTTGCACATGGATAACTACTATGGGATTTTTCCATACATATATGGAACACTCTGCTTATCAGAGCTCTCTTTTTATTTGGCTACTACTTTTGGTTGGATTTCTACCCAGTTGCATCCAAAATAGAGAAATACAGGAAAGGCATTGCTTAAACAGATATTTTCAATAGAATAAGTCAAATGAAAGAGAAACACTATTCCCCCTCCCCTTCCCTCACATCTTCTCTCTCTACCCCATCTACTGTAATTCATTTCTTGGCGGGGTTAGTAGGGGATAGGAAAGGTAGCAGAAAACAACAGTTACTAATAGGGCATTATGTAAAATTGTGGATGTGTAACCGACGTGATTCTGCAATCTGCATTTGGGGTAAAAATTGGGAGTTCATAATCCACTTCAATCTAATGTATGAAATATGATATCTGAAGAGCTTTGTAACGTTGTGAACAACCAATAAAAAAAACAAAATAAAAAAAAAGAAAGAGAAACACTATGAGAAATGATATATTAGGACAGAGTGTTCAAAATTAAAGATGTGTAGTATAAGTTATAAAGTAATCACTAAGTTAACAGAAGAAAAATGTTTCATAAAAATATGAGCAAAGTACATCAAAGTGAACCTAAGGTAGGATATGAACTCTGGATGATAATGATGTGTCAATTTAGGTCCATTGATTGTAACAAATATACTACTATGATGCAGGATGCTGGTAATAGGGAGACTATGCATGTATGAGAGCAAGGGATATATGTAAATCTCCTTACCTTCCAATCAATTCTTCTGTGAACCTAAAACTGCAGTAAAAAATGTCTTTTAAAAATTCAGTAAACAGATGGTACAAAAAGAAAAAAATAATGATAATATATAGAATAAAGAGAAAACAAATAGCCATAAAGTAGATTTAAACACAACTATAACAAGAATCAAATTATACATAAATGATCTGTATTAGTTTTGTTACTGTTGCTACAGCAAATTACTGTAAATTTAGGGACTTAAAACAATGCAAATTTATTATCGAACAATTCAGTATTAATAAGTCAGGCACAGGTCTCATCTCACCCAACTAAAACCAAATTTAGGGCAGGATTTCCTTCTGGAGACTAAAAGAGAATGTGCTTCCTTGCTGACTGGGGTTGTTGACAGAATCCAGGCCCTTGTATATTTTAGGACTGACATCTCTTAACCTGCTGTCCATTACCTGAGGCCTGTTGGAGCTCCTAAACTGACTATATGCCTTTGTGCTAAAGGCCACCAAAAGTCAGAGTCCCTCTCACACTTTTAAGTCCACCTGCCTCCTCTTCTGCCTCAAAACTCTCTTCTGGGAAATTTTCCCAGATTTTAGGGCTCATATCCTCCAATGAGGCCCACATGGAGATTTCAGAATCTCCCTTTTTGGAAGTCTGTTGATAACCTGATTCCATCTGAAAACTGAACTAGCATATTTACAGGTCCAGGGATTAGGGCATGGCCATTTTTAGGAGAACATTCATGTGCCTACCACATAGTCTTAAAGACAGACCAGACTGGATGAAAAAGAAAGACCCAACTATATGGTACCTACAGGAAGCCCACTTTAAATACAAAGCAACAATCTGTTAGAAATTTTAAAAAAGAAAAAGAAAAAGAAAGGAAAAAAAAGAAATGATCAACCACCCTAACCCAAAAAGAGGGCTTCAGCAAAATGGCATTCTAGAGGACTCTACAAAGCTGTCCCTCCAGAAACAGGATTAAAAAAAAAAAAAAAAGGTAAACTTTCAGGATCAGTGGCTTTGAAATTCTGGATGACAGCCAAAAGACTGCAGCAACCAAGCAAGCGGTTCACCAGGAGGACACTCTAGAGAGCCTTGAGGCCTTTCCACTTACCTTGCAGGATCCCAACCCCAGCAGTGGCTTTGGAGATATGAGGCTGTGGACATGGTGTGGGCACCCGGTTCCAGAGGAAGAAGAGCAGAGGGAATTCAGTCTCCATCTGTCTGGGAGTTAGTTCCCTGAAGGACAGTTGCCAGTGGCTTGGCTTTGGTTCCCTTCACCCAGAAGTTTCTCAGGGAGTCTAGAGAATGAGCCACGCAGAGGTCTTTGCTCAGGAACGCTGGAAGGCAGGCTGGCGCAGGGCCTACGGGGCCTTCCAAGGGTCTCAAGCCTCCAGCCTAGCGCCCCCTGGCGGGTAAGGAGGGAAAGGCGGCCAGCCGGCAGGGGCGGCACTTAACGGCCGCCCAGGGCGCCAGCGACGGTTTTTCCGTTCAGTCGGGCACCACGCGCCACGGAAACCGTTGCTGGCTGGGGGACCCGCCGCTTTGCTGTCCTCCTGCGCCTCCGCCCCTCCCGCCACCTGTGGGGCGCGGCAACAGCCGGTCTCCAGGACCAAGCTCATGCCTGATCAGACCTGAACCCATGACCCTGAGGGCATCACCAAGCCCGCAGCTAGGAGTTTCCAGGGCCAACAGGGGACTAGGTGCTGTTGGTGAGTAGCTGGCTCTCTCCACAGGCATGGACGGTGCCAGGAGGACAACTGGAGTCGGAGGAGCCTGGCTCTGCCGCCAGAGGAACGTTTACGAATAGGCTAAACATTGTGACTACAATAGTATTCAGCAGTTACTCTCCTGGCCATTTACCACAGACAAATGAAGATACATATTCATCCAAAACTCTATTCAAATGTTATCAAATACTTGGCACAAAGCAGTCTTGAGGTCATTATATAGAAATGGTCTCATTCTGGAAGGTAGAAATTCAGTGGTATGTTCCAACATACCATTGTGGACTGGAAAGCAAAGACAGAGTCCAGCCCAAGAAGATGGAGGCAGGAATCAGGGAATCCTCTTTCAGTGTTAACAGAAAGAAAAGAGCAGAGGAGAGAAAGGAGATCAGGGTGAGGGAATTCTAAGTTTTGATGGTGAAATATTTCCACCTGTTGGATTATCATTCTTCTATGATGGTCTAGCTCATATGCATAACCAAGGAGGAGTGTTGTAAAGTAAGTGATGTAGTTTGGATAGGTAAGAAAACTAACAAAGGAACCAATTATGCATGTTTCACCAAGACAGAGAGCTTTGTTTCCTCTCTCTCTTGTAATTAGCATCTGGTGTGTCCCAGGTGCTTAGAAGATTGTCTAGCACAAAGCAGCCCTACAGGAATGAAAGGATTATCTTCAGACATTTTGAAAGCACCATTTGTTTAGTTTAAAAATTACATCTGTTGTTTTAACCAAAGGGAATCTGTTCCTTTGGAGAAGGCCAGTGTAGAAACAGTACAAAGTTGGATTTTATCAGATGGGAAAGATGAAGAGATGGAAGGACTCTTTGGAGTTCAGCTATACAGGTCTATGGATAAAGGTAGATCATGAAGTTTTCCTTGAAGAGGGAGGAAATTAGGACAAACAATTTTTTGGTGGAGAAGAAACTTTAAAGTGGCTTCTAGTTCCTGAATTCATGAAATTGGCCTACTTAGAGCATAAGTGAGGAGAATAAAGGGTGAAATATCAGAATGAATTATTTCAGGAGAGGTATTCCTGGTGATAAGTTTTAGAATGTCTCAATAACTAACTCGGAATGGAGGAAAAAGCCTCTAAGATGAGAAGGGGTGCATAGTGAGAGGTCAGGTTATTAGATCATTCATCCAGCTAGAAATTGGAGCTTCCAATTGATTTCCCCGAATTCGAACATTCTGTCTGGGGCTCCAGACAGACCTCTGCAAAATCAGCATTCTCCCTGAACACCTAACTTCAGTCAATGGTTTTAGTTGGGAAAGAAGGCAAAACTGGAGAAGTGAGAGACTCAGCTACAATAGACAACCATTTTATTTTTGTTTGTCTTGTCACCCAGCATTTACTTACCTTCTGGAAATATTCCCTCTAATTCCTTCTAGGGAACTAACTCCATACTCATTTTCAGAACACGTGAGAATAGAGTTGTCATTCTCCATCACTCTTATTTTAAGAATGGTATATGTTGTTCAGGCTTAGTCAACAAGTTTATTCCACACTTTGGGCCCCAGGGATTGGGTAGAAATGAGCATATGACCCAAGAAGACACAATGGGACATTTGAAGGAACTACTGGAAGGCACGCCCTATTTTCACCTGCATGTCAGTCTTGGAGGATGCAGCTATGAACTTTTCAGCTACAAAGTCTAACATTAAAGCTAACCCAGAAGACAGCCAAGAAATAGAAAATGATTCCTAATGGTATCATGTGATCCCCAGCAGAAACCCTGTTGCCTAATTTCATCCTTATTCTCATACTTTGAGTTACCCAAGTTAACAGTTCTCTATTTAATTCTCTTGAATTGTATTTGTTGTCATTCCCATCCAAATCTTTCCTAAAGTATAAGGGGGCTCTATTCTAGGCTACCTTTTCTTAAATGTATATTATTTTCTATGTCACTCAGGTTGCATTTCTATTAAAAGACAGAAAGGTAACTGAAATGTAGAGACTTAAAAATACAGGTTTGTTTCACAACTGCCAAATACAAACAGTATTTAATATTTTGAAATTAAGTCTTGCTCAAATTTTCTACTTTAAGTGATAGAAACATATCCAATTTTTGTTATTGCTGGGGGCTTAATAGGCTTTTTACCTATTAAGTTTGAAGTTTATTGGCAAAGAATATGTCATGAATGGGAAACAAAATGTTTTGCTGTAACTGCCAGGTTAATGGGGCTTAAAGATGACTTGTCTTAGTAAACATAATTTCATCCCCTAAGAAGTCCTGCTATCTCCCAGAGGACTTCTGCACAATACTCATCTTCTTAAGGAACCTGTCTTTACATCCCAATTCTCAAGTCACCAGAGCCCCTGCTATCATTAAGCAGCTCTCCTCTTTTAACTCAGCACATGCTTCACCTTCTGCCCTCTCCCTCCTAGGAACACATAGCTGATGAGAATCTGGATTCACCTATATAACAGGAACAGGTGCCTTGAATATTCTTTTGGGGGGCAGAAAATATGAATGCCATTAGTAACTCATTAGACCAGTACCCCAGAACTTCCTAAAAGGCAAATGTGGAAAGTTAGTTTTGATTCCTGTGGATGTCCCCTCTGGTAGGGTAAAGAAACATCGATCAATAACTTGGTAAAAGACATTGCCACAAATGGAAATGACATAAAGTTGTATACTTAAGTAGAGTAAGAATCCCTACAGAGGAAATCACCCTGTTATTGCTAGCATAAGTTTCCTTCCACAGTGAGGCATTGGTAGACTTGCATAATCATCAGGTGGGACCACTATTGCTACCACCTAAATTTGAAGATATCACTTCCTAAATACTTTATACATATTCTGCTTCACTACTTCATACAATATTTCTCTGAATATAAGAAAAGTTATGTGTCTCTGGATCAGTCATTCATCTCTTTAAACCCCCACATCTACCTTGGTTCATGTTCTTGAACCATAGGAGCTTGGAAAGCACCCCATAATGAGAGTTCTATGCTCTGAATTTCCTGAAAGTGGCATTTTACCAACTAGGAGACATTCTCTCCAATGTTCATGCTGTGAGTTTGAAATGATAAGTATGCTATATTGAATATATTTAAAGGGAAAGAAATTCTGTAGCCTTGTAGCATTTTCTTCCTCTTTAAGCCTAGTCATCTCTATAGAAGGTAAAGTTTACTTTTGTAGGCCTGTAGCCTAGAAGCCAGGACAGAGTGGAGAGACAGGAGGAGCTAGGATGAGGACTATTTTACCTAATTTCTCCTTCCTTAAGTCTAAATACTGGCAGTGATATATCAGATGGCTCTAAGGTTTTCTTTCTCTTTACTTTCCATTTATGATAGCCACACACCACCTTGTCTCCATACCACGTTTCTCTACTTTTTTCGTGCTTTTTAATTTGCCACTACTCCAATCAGCTATTGACCTTGATGACATAGATATGGATGAGATGAAGATGAGGATTTACTTGGCACCTTTGGCCACTGTGGTTTCAATTAAATAAGTGGGGTCTCCAAAACATTTATGCTAGGTAGACTTTTAAGATGACTCTAATGATCTTGTCTCCTGGCATCCATTTGCATAATTCACTGTCATCTCAAGTATGGTCTAAACAAGATATTTGCTTCTAGGGCTGGGTATGTGATTCAGTAGTAGAGTGCTTATGTAGCGTTGCTTAGGTCCTGAGTTTTATTCCCAGAACTGCCCCAAATCCCAGCAGCATAAAAGAAAGGTTATGTCATTGCCCTTTTTGAAGGAGCATACTGTTACATTGGAGAGACCCACAAGGCAAGGAACTAAAGGAGAACGAAGGCAACTCCAGCCACTGGCAGCAAGGAATTGAGACCCTGGGTACATCAGGCCTAGAGGGACTGAATCCTACTACCAAGTGCTACATAAGTGAATATAGAAATGTGTCTTTCTATAGTAAAACCTTCATATGAGACTCTGGCCCCCACTGACATTTTCATTACAGCCCTGTAGCAGGGACCCCCTGAAGCAGGGAGCCCAACTGGGCTTTGCCTGGATTCCCAATACACAGAAACTGAGATAGTAAATGTTATTTTAAGATATTAAACTTTGAAATATTCATAACAGCAATATGTAATACAAACATTACCAAATCACCATAAACTTGGTGTCAGATGTAGCACAGCTGAACAGGAGGGACCAAGACCACTTCCCTTAAAAAGGATGATACAGTGTCTGACATCATCAAAGCCAGTGTATTGCCTTGGTACTGAAAGACCATTCCTTGCACTTCTATGGTGCTCTAGATAAGTCCTCATTTGCCTCTGAAAGGTGAATAAGGCAAACAGCCTTAAGAGCAAAAGTGACTCCTTACTATTTAAGCATACATTTGGGATCCCTGAAACCTACACCACAGTGCTGGACACACAGAACTCCACTCTCTATAATTAGAAACATTTATTAGTCATTTGTTGTGGAGATATTGTTCCCATAATAGGATGTATTGCCGTGATAATTGAGAGGCTTCTACCTAGTGGCCTGTATTATTCCTTTAAGGAAAATTTTCCTTCCTCTAAGTGCTGAAGAAGCATTTTCTGTTTGCATAGGAGAATCAAAGCTCTGAATCCAGTGTCTCTAGCAGATGTGAGGGCATCCAGAGGTACCTGGTATCCTTGCCTGAACATGGAATTTGATGGGTCCAAGACTTCCTGGAGAATGGGGGAAGATATTGACTCTGAAGTGATGCCTGATATTTGAATGAGACACTCTTCTGAGGAGCTCTGAAACTGTCACTGATCTAACATCTGTAAGACTACTTGGGCCAGGAAACACAGCTTCTTGGTTACAGGAGTAGGGACCTGACCCTTTCTATTGTTGTTTGTCAGAGATAGCCCCATATTTAGAAGGTTGTCCTGTGTCAGTCTCTGCCTGGGCCTGCAGTTCCTTCTTCTGTTTATGCAACTCCCAGGCTTCACATTCCTGCCTATGTGCTAGTTTCTCCTCCAGGATCTTTCCAAGGGCTTCCATGAGTTTATGGGCTTCAGGAGGGTCATGGCTCACAGACAGAGCACTATCTTTCACAGGACTCTTCTGGCATGTGTTTTTTATCCTGGAATCAATCCACTGAAGAAATTGTCTTATCTTTTTTTTGATGCAACTTTCAGAAGAAAACGCTTTTTTTTGTAGCAGGGACTTAGATGCCTCTTCTAATTTTCTGTCCTCCTCAGGTTGGCTCTTTCTTATTGCTCTGAATGCATCTAATCCTAAGTCTTCACCTCTATATTTTCCTCCTTTACATATTAAAGGGCTCATTTTTCTCTCAGCTGGTGGGAATCTCATATCCCAACAATTCCATAAGATATGCTTAGGGAGCCAGAGCTCCTGTTGTTTACACATGTTGGTCCTTGAATCATTCAGGTGGAAATGCAGCTGCTGGAAAACTTCCATGTCCTCACTAGAGTCACTGTTGGAGTGAGACAGTGAAGAATCAGAATTGACGTTATATAAAGGAAGGACTACATCTCTGGGAAAGCCTTGAGCCTGGCTAAGTGAATTATTCCCCAGCTTAAAAGACACCTGTCTTTTAAGGTCTAACTGTGTCAGATCTTCAGGAATTATTATTGGTGGGGTGCATTGAGTGGCTGGGATAGTTTCTACTTTACTCACACTCACACTTATCTTTTGGGAATCTTCCAACTTGCTGGTTGTTGAGATAGTACCAATCTGTGATTGAAGATTACAAAGCTCATGGGCTTTGAATATCTGGTTGCACATGTCAAAGGTGGAATAATATTCTGAATTCTTATTCTTTCCCACCATCATTTTGCCCTCATGCATGTCTGTTCTATGGCTAAGACTTACCACTTCATCCTTTGATTTATCTCCATCTCCGTCTTGCCTTATTACATGCTCTGAACTGTCTCTCTCTTCTGATACAGTGTCAGTCTGACTTACTTTGTCTTTGATTCTTCCTGTATTGGGTAGACATGTCTGGCTTCCATTCTCAATTGTCTGTACATTCTCTGTAACTTCATGATCAGTATCACAACATGGTTGTCTCAGGATGTCCTGAACTTTCTTGACCACAAGTGAGGGGGCAGGCAGAGAATGATCCATAATGGAGACTGAATTTATTATTTCTTTCTGACTCTGATGAATAGCTTTAGAGCTTTCTGTAAGGAGCTTGGAGACTCCAGATTTGGAATCCAGCTCAGAAGTTCGAGTTGAGGATGAAACAAAGTTATATTGAGGAAGAGGCCATGTTTTGGCTTCTCTCAGCACATAGGATTTTATGGATTCAAGAACCTTGAGGGGAAGGCCCCACTTCTGACTTATCCTAAACCTAATAATATGGGCTTCTAGTAAATTTTGGGTTTTGTTATCAAGGAAAGAAAGCCTTGTGTTGGTTGTCTGGCACTGGACCCTACCCACCAGTGATGACATATTATTTATATTATCTGTATTGGTATGGGAACTCCAAGGAGGCGTCAATGCATTGTCCTCATCCAGACAAGAAAGACAGACACCTACAGGGATCCTACCTGTAGTGATCTGCCAACACTTGCGGCTCACATGTAATCTAAGCATGCTTTTCATCTGATTCAAGTCTAAGTTCTTCCCTGAAACATTTACTAATTCATTCCCTAAGTCATTCCTTGAGTGACACACACAGTCACTTCTTTTCTCAGATATAGCATTCATATTATTCCTTACATTGCATTCTGAAACCATTAGTGGATTATCTAATGGACACTTCCCCAGAATATGCCTGAGATTCTTTGCCAAATCCTTGTTCAGCTGAAACTTTGTGGGGAAATTCTCATGGGAACTTCCTGAGAGACTCCATTCTATTTTCTCAAGATCCTTGCTACTGTGGCCCTGAAGCTCAGAGGGTTGTGAGTAAGCATGTCTGTGGCCGTGCTGAGATGTCTCTGTTGATGTGATCCCAGTCTCCGTCAATACTCCAGATCCTATAGGACTGCAAGACTGGAGGTTCCCAAACAGAATTAGATTCTTTGGTACCTGGTGCTCCGGGTCCTCCTGGGGTTGACTGCTGATATGAAAATGGCCAGGAAAGATGGAGACTGGAGCATAGGCCTGGGAATATTGCCTGACTGATGGAAAGGTGGGAGCTGAAGGACAAAAGGTGTCTTGACACTTTTCAAATTCAGAGCCAAAACCCCACAAATGTGCATGATGTGTGTGCAACCCATGCCATTCCGGGTGTTTATTTCCAGGTAAGATGTCAACATCAACTTTATTCTGTGATCTATGGAAAATATTTCCATAGTCCTGAATCTGGTGTGGGGAATATAATGGTAGTATAGGGAGTGGAGATTTACCATGGGCCAGGGAATGGGCATGAGTGAGAGGTAAAGTTTGGGATTGGGGATTCATGTGAGGAAAAGATTGAGAATGTATGCTGGTAAGGGAAGGTGGGTGGGACAGAGGGCGTGGTGGAATTTCTTTAGCCTGGATTTGGATTGCAGGAACATTACAGGTTCTATTGAATAAAACAAAGTGAGGTTCTAGTGAGGAACAGCTCTTAGAGACCAGAAGAGTAGCCACTATTGACTCGCTATGGAGAGAGGGAAGACCCCAGAAGAGCTGGCTGTATTTATGCTCCACATTTCCCCCCAGAGTCTTCACATATACAAAGTGCTGACAAATTCCCAGATGTTCTGATTTGTCTTTGGTGTCCCAGCCAGTTTGGGAAGCTATGGTGTCTTTCTCATCAAGGAAGGATTTCAGTGAGTTCCAAGAAGATGTAAATTGGTATTCTGACCACTTTTGTTTTATCAATGGTCCCTGCTTCTTTCCTTTATTTTTTAAAATCTGGAAAGTCATTCTCTTTTTTATTTGTCTCTCCAAGTGTTGTTGTATGTTAAAGCCAAGGAAAGAAATGTGTCTGCCTTCCATATGTGAAATATCAGAATTTTTCCATAAATAGAAATATGGTAGATGGAAGGAAGCATTCTCTTCCTGAAAACCGTAGTGTGGTAATCTTGGAAGGACTATATTCTTGTTATGAGACCAGGAGAATTGAGAAATTGCCAAGCTTGAGCAGTCAATGCCTCTGATTGTTGGAACATAATTGGATAACTCCTCAGGGCTATTCTTGAGAGCTAAATTTGCCTCTGGTTGGAGAACAGGATTTGTTCCCCGAGTGTGATGTAATGGGAGGGAAGGAAATGCATGAATTTGGGGTGGGAATGGGTTTACTGGGAATTTGGAATGCAAGGGAGGGAGAGGCTCTGGTGGCAGAGAATCACCCAGTGATGAGGGTAAAAATAAGTCTGCTAAGGTGATCTTATTAGGTGAGAGAATGGAGGGGAAAGGTGAAGGTGCTGTAATTGGGTCTTCTAGAAGGACTGATGAAACAGCAGAGAGCAGAGAAGTTGATGATTCTGTCATATAATCTGTGGATGCCAAAGAGGACTGAGAGAGTAGAACATCTTCCAAGGATGCCAGATACAGCAGATGACTGACCTCAGCTGTTGTCCTATTACATACTTCACAGAGAGGGTCTGGACATAGCAACTGGCGAAAGTGGGTGGTATCAAGATGCTGGCCCAGGGGACTGCAAAAGAAAGGAAGTACAAAGCTGTAACCAGGACCAGCACAAAGAAAGGAAGGCCCCACAGTCTTATTGGTGAGAGGGCCACCTGAAGCCTCTTACCCTCATCATAATCCCTACATTTATTACCCCACAACACACTCTATAGCCTCTCCCAGGGCCTTCACTCCCATATCTGTTGCTATGGCTCCACATCCCTGTGAGAAGGGCCAGCTGCCCTGAATCCCTGAGGAATGACTAAAATATATGATAAAAGGACCAGGAAAGAGGAAATACTAATCACCTTTTCAGGATAGAAAACAGCTTCCTTCTCTCCTCTGCTTCTTTCTGGCAACTTCTCTGATCTGGGAAATCAGGAGAGACAGTGATATATAATGAAGGTAGCAACATAAGGACTATACAGGGTTCCCTTTGGGGAAGTTCTTTAGGATATTAAAATCCAAAAGCCCCAAGAATCAGTAGAAAAGGTTAAATGTTCAAAAATAATATTAAGAAGGTTCACATGTATATCTGGCTTCATTTGTAAAGTATAATCACATATATCATCCTATACAATGTTCAAAATTACAAAGTGAAGTATAGGAGTCAGTGGTTACCTAAAAGATAAATCTGAACAGACAGAAAGTAGAGGACTTAACACAATATCAGGAGGTAGAAGTTCTGAATACAAAGCAACCAATAGTTCTTCCTCAGTATCTTACCTGGTCACTTATTGGACAACTCCCATTGTCCAGGTCCATCAGTGCTTCATGTCATAAGTGGATAGAGCAGGGACTTTGAGGAGTGTCTGAGGTGTGACTGTGTTCCCCTGAGTCTCTCCTCTGAGGGTTTTGTTTCCTGAGATACACTGTTATCTAGCAAGTGACATTTTTAGAGATCATAGACCTGGCACCTCATAAATGGACACAAAGGTTCATCCTTGCAAAGCTCAGGTCAGACAGACAGACCCTTACCTTTAAATGTTCCACCTTTTCTTCTTCTCTTGACTCTTCCCTGACTCTAAGAAGAAAAAGACAAGAATGTGAGCTTGGGGCTTGCTTCTTTATTATTCTCTCTAGGCATCTCAGACATTAATTCAAGAATAATATTACTCTACATTTAAATAATTATTTCTTCCTTTCATTAAATTTTAAAGATGATCAACTTTTTTCAATTTTCCCTACCTTGAAATCTTCAAAGGATGATTTTTTTCCCTGTGCGATCCATACTTGATATTCTCAGAAGTCCTCTGATCAAAGAGGACATGGAATCTGGGGCCAACAGTCACATCTGTGTTCTCCCAGAGGAGTCTGTATCCTGGGGATAGTGCTCAGGTTTCAGACTCTACTCAAAGGTCAGCACTAGTTTCCTGATCAGTCCAATATGAAGGAAGGAAGGCTCTACTGACACTTAGAATTCTAAGTCCCATTCCCATGTCAGGCATCCTTCACCTGACATGGGAATGGGACTTAGGATCAAGCATCAAGAGTCTTCTCATTCAGAGAAGCAAAACTTTCTAACCAGACAAATGCAAGTCACAGAATCAGGAGGATTTTACCTAGAATCTTCCATCACACCCAACTTCAGTTGGAAACCTTACACCTTCCTGAACCTCTATCGGTGCCTGAACAGTGATATCCTGTCCTCTCTGCAGATTTCCCATCTCAAATATCTCTCTGAGCCAACCAAGCTGATTTAGATATGTGGAAAGAGGAACAGGAAATAAAGATCCCCCCCTAATTCTGGCATTAAGGAGCTTGCAAAACTGAATAAACTGAAAATGACTTTTCTTGGAGCCATGAAAATACACCACCCACGTCCATGTCCTCAAAGAAAGTAAATGAAGAACATTACAGCGAATATCACTTTATCTGGAGCAAAATCCACTGGAACCATACAGTGGTAGGAACACTTAAATGAACCCTTTGATTAATAACTAGAAGATGTGTATAGGCTAGCATCAGAGTGAGAAAATTCCAACAGTCACTGTCTCAAAAGTCTCTCACACTTCATGAGTTTCCTCTGAAGAATCTCCCAAGTTCTCACAGTGAAGACCCATGAAAATACCTTCACATTTTCAGGTAGGAATAGAGAAAATAGAAACATTTTGAAATATAATCTGGTTATACTTCATAACAGAAGACTACTCAGCAGAGTTCTAGAGCCTTACCCTACATGAAGAAAGGGAAATTGCCCAACTCCAAACCATTGTAGCCTCCTTATCTCATCCAAGGTGTGTATTGGTGGGGAGGTTGAGATGCAGGGTTTAGGACTAGAAATTATGGCACACGGGACCACTAAAAGATTGAGATATACTCCTATCCCCCACCACCCTGCCACACACACCTTACCATCATATTAACAGGACTACAGTGTGGTAATGGTTAAAAGAGCTTATGTTGCACTTACATGTTGTACTTAAATGTTCTAAGGAAATGACCTTAGGGAAAGCTACAGATACTAAAGGAAATTGAAGCCTCTGTCAGGTACAGCCGCAGTAGACATTTAATATACCCTATATCCTAGTGAGGATTATCATACATGAAGCTCTAAATTCTATGACTAATACACTAAAAGCATTCATTGAAAAAGTAAGCAACATGCAAGAACAGATACAGAATGTAAAAAAGAGAGATGAGAATCAAAATTAATTGTTAAAAATAAAAAACATTATAACAGAAATAAGACTGGCTTTGATGGGCTCATGAGTGGACTACACATGGCCAAGGAAAGAATAAATAAGTTTGAATGAATATCAATAGAAGATTTCCAAATGAAAGGCAAAGAGAAAAAAATGTTAAAGTCTAAATCCCCCAAAAAATTGTAATATATTTTGGAAATTTGTAAATACGCGGGGAGAAGAAAAAGAGAGTAAAGCAAAAGAAATATCTGGAGTAATCATTTAAGATTAACAGTAAGAATTTTTTAAAAATCAAAGAGAAATTATCCATATAGATGAAATTTTATATGGATCCAATATAGATTAAACTGGAAGATATCATGCACTAGGTGAAATAAGCCAGACATAGAAAGAAAAAGACTGTAATACCAAACTTATATATGTAATATTTTTTAAAAAAATTGAATACATAGAAAAATTGAAAAGGACAGTGGTTACTAACAGCAGCAGGGGGCTGGGGAAGAAAATGGGAAGATATAGGACAAAGGGTATTCAATATTATCTGGTAGACCTGAAATATATACAATTAAAACTAATATAAAAATCACCTAAATAAAAACTAAATCCTATAAGTTCCTGTTTTAATCACATAACAGAAAAAAGGAGACAATAAAGAGAAGGTACAATGAATAATAAACTATTACAGACATGGTAGGTATTAATCCAAAAGTATAGAAAAATCACTTTAAACGTGAATGATCTGAATTCATCATTTATAAGTAAGAATATTAGAATGGATAAAAATAAACAAGACTATCTGTATGCTATTTAGAAGATACCCATTTTAAATGGACACATAAGTAAAAGGATGCATAAAAATGTAGCATGTTAACAGTAATTTTAAAATCAGGGTAGTTGTATTAATTTCAGACAAAGCAGACTTTAGAAAGAAGGGAAATTAGCGAGGATAAAAAGTGCATTATATAATAGTGAACCCAAAGTTTGAGATGAATCTAGAATCTCCACTTCTGCTGGTATATGTGTACAAGGGGGTGGGATCAGCATAAGCTGCAGATTTCTGCAGCCAGGAAATATGTTGCAGCTATTAATGGTGGGCAACACCGTCCCATGTTGAAGCAGACCTCAGTAGCTCACCACCAATTTCTTGTTTCTGGGTGCTTATCTTGTGCATTTGAAGAATGAAATCCACAATTCATAGACAAGGATGAGTGAGTAGGATTTATTCAAGTGTGACTAGAAACAGAACTCCTGTGGGTGAAAGGGGACCCAATGGGAGTTGCCACCTGATAGTGCTAGTCTAGAGCTTTATATAGCACTTGGGTCAATGCTATTGTTCCAGACTTTTGCTAATCATGGTTTGGAAAAATAAGAATGCTATTAATTAACTGTTGAAATTGAACTTCCATTCAGGTCCACCCCACTTCCATTTTCTTGATGCTCCTTGGGAAACAGAAGGTTGAGATTCTTGGATCATGGATGCTCCAGGTTCCCAGTTGCAGTGCTTTGTGCAGCAGGCTTCTGCAGTGGGCTTCAGCACTGACCTGAGCGGTCCACCATGGGGTGACAGGTCTGTAAGCCTTGGCTTGCCTAGGTGCTGGCTTGCAGTGCCTCAGGCCCCTGTGGGTATACAGGATCTGTGAGGCTGCAGCCCATGCTCACTGCCTGTGTTCCAGCCCACCCTGGCCTCTGCTCTGCAGCTCCACTGCTACTTCACTGCCACTTCTTGTAGAGAGATTAGTGGACTGGCTCTGTGACCTGGCAGCCAGGGAGCCTTGTCAATACTAAGGGGATCAGTTCTCTAAAAAGACATAACACTGCTTAAGTGTATACATTTGACAACAGGGAGGCAAAACATAAAGGGCAAAAACTGCTAGAAATGCAAAGAGAAATATATGAAATCCACTGTTACCATCAGAGAGTTCAACAAGTATCTCTCAGTAACTGACAGATCCAGGAGGCAGAAAAATCAATAAGGATATGTTTGACCTGAATTGTATCATCAATTAATTTGATATCATTGATATTTAATAAATAATTTACCAAAGGCAAAATAAATACTCTTCCCAAGATCACACAGAATATTCACCAGGATAGGACACATTCTAGACATACCTTAACAGATTTAAAAGAGTAGAAATCAGACAAAGTATGTTTTTTGATCAAATTGGAGTTAACTAAAAATCAGTAATAAAAAGGTAGCAGAAAAATTCCAAAAGCTTCTCAGTTTAAACAATTTAAATAATTTATATTATTAATTAATTTGTCAAAGAAGTAGTACAAGAAAAAAAATTTTAAAAAATGAAAATACAATTATCAAAATGTAGAGAATGCAGAAAATCGGTGCTTACAGGTGAAATTATAGCATTAAATGCATATATGATTGTAGAAGAAATATCTAAAATTTTGGAGCATCTTCTATTTACTTACCTTATTGATGTCTCTCTGTTTGCAGGATATAGGGAAATATAGATCTGTTGTCAGGTAGCTCAGGGACAGAAGGAGGAACCCCACTCCACACAGAAAGTCAAGGATAGGAACATCCAAGAAGTCAAGCTGAAGCTCATCCATGCTGCAGCAAGGCTCCTCAGACAAAGAAGAGGGCCTGCTTCACCAGAAGTTGGTCACCAAGAGTGCATGTTCTAGACCACAGTTCCAGATCCACATCACAGAGCTTCAGTACAGACACCAGAGGTTCTTGAGGGTGGGGGAGGGGACAACACATGGGAGATGAACCCATGCCCTTCGCCCATTACCAAACCCTGATGATCTATCCATTCCCCTAGGGACTTTGAGATTCCTCCACCTCCTCCCCATCCCCCAACTCCACCCTTTCACTATATCATACATCCACCTCAGTGAAATATTCTGCTTTTTTCTTCTGTTACCTGGAGAAACAAGAGAGCACTTCACTGTTTGGTGATCTCTCACATAGGACCAAAGAACAGAAACCAAGATGAGAGGAAAACAAGGGCATAGCCTGTCCATGGCAATATCTTCTAATAAATCTTTCTCCCCAAATCTCTTTTAAGCTATCCTGCCCCTTCAGGCTCTCCAATATCTCCCTCTCTACTGGTATACTGTCCCACCCGCTGCCTCTTGGCTCTCCCCACTTATCCCCCTCCTCTCTCCTTTCCAACAGTTTTTAACTGTCTTGATTTCACAGAGCAGTTGTGCTAGACCATAACCTATGACCAAACCCATCCTAATTTGAGAAGTAGGCTTCTCTGTAGTGTCATATAAACCTCTAATGAGCACAGTTAAAATTCTATTTAGCAAAGTAGGTTACTTTCTCCCAGCATGTATGGTTACATTCTCATGAAATGATGAGGTTTCATCTCTTCCCAACTTTGTTTCTAACAAAATTCCTACTGGTTCCTCCAAATGTTTTTTGAAACAAGATGTTATTCTTGTGGATGGTGTACAGTATATGTATTTTTAATCTCCCCATGGGAGCTAGCTACTTAACATTCATTACCCTTAAAGCTTTCTTGTTTAGATTATAAATGATTATACTTAAATTAGGATTGAAATTAAGCCCTGTGTCTTTTCCTGAAATTGCCTGCATCTCCTTGCTGGGTCTGATGAATTCATCTGCTTTGGCCACAGACATCCAACCCTTTCCTTTTCATGTGATGAAGGCTTTTCAGTATTAACAGCCCCCTTCTTTGCTTGTCTTCAGCATCCACAGCTTCTTCTGGTCTCTACCTAACAGAAGGTCTTCATCAAGCCTGTCTCCTCTTATCTACCTTCCCTTGACTACAGGAGGTCTCTATATTTAGAAAAATCTCCACATAGCCTAGCATCTCTAGTGTTATTGTTTGTTTGTTTACAACAAACCTGGCCCTTACAACCCCTGAGGTCCCAAGGATCACAAATATAAAAGCATTCTTTAAAATCTGAGCAAGATAAACTCCACCCCAAAACTTCTAGATAGAAAGGGAGCCATAAAACCATAAAATGCAACATTGGATATATTCTTAAAAGTTGTTATGTTAAGAAAAAAAGAAGGGCTAAGAAACTGTTCCAGTTTAAAGAAGACCAAAGATACACAGCAACTAAAGGAAATGTGACACTCTAGGCTGTATCTTATAATGGAGATTTAAAAAATTATACTCACAAGGTGTATTACTGGGAAAAAATTAACAAAAATGCAGTATGAATGAGATTAGTTCAAAATTTTTATGACTATGCTAAATTTATGAAAGGGGAAAATTTGGTATATAAGAGAATATCTTTTTTTAATATTCGAAATAAAATATATAAGGAGAAAAAGCATGATGCATGAAATGTATTCTGAAATATTCAGGAATAAATGTGTATTAATCTTGTGTGTATTTGTGTATATATGCGTATATGTACATGTGTATGTGTATATACACATATATTATATACACATACACATATACATATACATGCACACACATATATACATATAGAGAGGCAGTGAGAGAGGATCTGACAAATGTGTCAAAATGTTAACAGGTAGTTTTACTTTTTAAACAATTTATTGAAACATATTCATATACTATAAAATTCACCCAATTCAAGTGTATAATGTGATTTAAAAAAATTTCCTTTATTTATTTATTGTTATGTGGTGCTGAGGATAGAAACCATTGCCTCACACATGCTAAGCGAGCACTCTACCGCTGAGCCACAACCCTAGACCCTAATTCAGTGATTTCTAGTGTATTCAGAGTTGTGCATTGTCCCTGGAGTCAATTTTAAAATACTTTTGTGACTTCAAAAAGAAACCATGGATTCTAGATTTCACACTTATCAGCCTTCATCCCCCAGCCTTAAGCAATCACTAGTCTACTTTCTGTTTCTAATTAAAATTCCCTATTTCATTTCATAAGAATAGAATCAGGTAATATTTGGTCACTTGCTACTGACTTCTTTCACTTAGTATAAATCCAAAGTTCATCCATGTTGTAGCATGTATCAATGTTTTATTCCTTTCTTATGGCTAAATAATATTTCATTTGCATAGATATACCACATTTGTTTATCCATTCACTAGTTGATGGGCATGTGGGTTGTTACCATCCTGGGCTATTGTGATAATGCAGCTATAAATATTCATGCATAAATTTCTGTATTTTCATTTCTCTTAGGTATATACCTAGAAAAAGTATCACTGGGTCCTATGGTAACTCTACATATGAAATTTTAAGGAATTTCCAGAATGTTTTATAAAACAACTGTACCATTTTACATTTTAACCAGCAGAGTATGAAACTTCCATCAATTTCTCCATTTTTCCTCAGAGGTATTTATCTGACTTGTGATGCTTACCATCCTAATAAGTGCAAAATGTTATCTCTCAGTGTGTTTTATTTTTGTTTTCTTGATGACTCGTGATGTCAAGCACATTTTTATATAACCTTTTACATTTAGTGATATTTGGGGAAGGAGATTCACTTAGTATAATTCCAAAGTTCAACCATGTTGTAGCATGTATCAATGTTTTATTTCTTTCTTATGGCTAAATAATATTTCATTTGCATAGATATACCACATTTGTTTATCCATTCACTAGTTGATGGGCATGTGGGTTGTTACCATCCTTGGCTATTGTGATAATGCAGCTATAAATATTCATGCATAAATTTCTGTATTTTCATTTCTCTTAGGTATATACCTAGAAAAGGTATCACTGGGTCCTATGGTAACTCTACATATGAAATTTAAAGGAATTTCCAGAATGTTTTATAAGACAACTGTACCATTTTACATTTTAACCAGCAGAGTATGAAACTTCCATCAATTTCTCCATTTTTTCTCAGAGGTATTTATCTGACTTGTTGATGCTTACCATCCTAATAAGTGCAAAATGTTATCTCTCAGTGTGTTTCATTTTTGTTTTCTTAATGACTCGTGATGTCAAGCACATTTTTATATAATCTTTTACATTTAGTGACATTTGGGGAAGGAGAGGAAATTTATGGCTAGAAAAAAACACATTGTTTTCTTCTAAATATTTGAAAATATTGGCATGGAACTTTCAAGCATTTATCAGCATGTACAAATTTCTATTTCTTTAGTTTTAATTAAGGTTACCCTATGATTAAGGCACTGCAATATTGTGTGCTGAATTTGCAAAGACTATTTCTTGTACTGTCTGTGTTAAGGGGTGGAACTCAGGTAAATGGCTCCTCATAATGATAGAGCAGAACTCATTGCCAAAGCCAAAAAGGCTCAATGTTTTCAGTCACTAGTGCCATGGTCCACTGTTGTAGATAAATATGTTCCTCATATGAAAATATCAAAGGATTATGAGTGTATTAACATATAATACCATATCATCTAAGAATGACAAGATATTTAAATGAATTTTGGAATTTTAATCAAGAAGAGGATACCTCACTCATGTCAAATGATAATTGCTGAGGGAGTGTACACAGACAGTTGTATTGTTCTATATGTGCCTAAATATGTTTAAAATTTTTTGTAATGAAAAGCTTTGAAAGGTGAAAGATGTTGACTTATTCATGAGGAGAGAGAGGGACCAATAAGGATAACTGACCAAAGGATATTTGTCCTTGAAGAATAGAGTTTAGCTATCTCTCCATAAAAACATTTCAGGAAGTCTCATTCCTTTAAAGATGGTACCTTGGAAAGAAAATTCTTTTTCAAAAAATATTTTTATTAGTTATAGATGGACACAGCCTTTATTTAATGTTTATTTTTTACATGGTGCTGAGAATAGAACCCAATGCCTCACACATGCTAGGCAAGTGCTCTACCACTGAGCCCCCACCCCAGACCAGAAAGAAAATTCTTTCTATATAACAGGAAGAAGGAAGGAAAGGAGGGAAATTTTTTGAAGGTTTTATTAATGCAACATTCCCATATGATGACTTCAAGTTTTTCTATGAATGGTGAATCAGTAAAGATGGCCTCATTTCGAGAAAAGTATAAGTTTTTTGTCATAGATGTAAGCAGCATGGGAGAGGGGGTGGACTAAAGAATCAGTAACGTAAGTTACAAGGAGTTTACTCATTGAGAGCAAGAACAGGATAACTGTGGAATGAATGCATAAATGATGGTACTGATCATGACTTCCTTATGATGCCAGTACACTTCCTTATGATGCCAGTGAGGTTTAATTGAACAGTGATCAGTCACATATGGAATATGTTTCTGAAGAAGGCAGATTTCTCCAGACAGGAAGATAAAAAGGATTAGAGAGGCCAGTTTGGAATGGGACTTTTGAATGTTGGTTGCCTTAGATACCTTGAGATCTGCCTTGAAGAAGGAGAAAATGAAGACAAGAGCTTGGTGAATAAAATAGTAAGTGTAAAATTTAATGTGTTGGAATTGGAAAACAATGACAAATTGAGGGCATATGCTGGAAGTATAGGGGGGTGAGGTCAAAGGGTGGAAATTCAGGCTGTCTATATTTCACCAGATAGCAGATTTTAAGAACTGAACTAAATGGGGGTAAAGGACCTAACATAAGACAATAGAGACATTGAGAGACCAAGTTATTGGCTGCTGGCTCCTTGATACTCCACCTTCTGGCCATCCAAGGAATTCTACATAATGTACATTCTTTCCACAACCCTATGATTTGGACACTGAAGGGTCAATTCTAGATGAGATAGGATGGTAGAGTGAAGGGCTTTAGTAGACATGTTTTGTTTTTATTTTCACACCCAGCATGCATGAATTTTCTGGAGAAATTACCTCAGATTCCCTTTAGGAAACACTCTAAAATTGACCAACAAGGGAAGTTGCCTTCCTCCAGTAAACTACTTTAAATCTAGGTATTTACAAAATCTTGAGCAATAAAAATATTACATGGAGGATCATAGTGAGCCCCTAAATAGCTATAATGCTAGTGAATAGTGTAGGACTCACCAGTGGATCAGGAACTGCAGGTGACCTGGGAAGATTTACCAAACTCCACCAAACTAATGAAGGTCAAAGGGGGCACCACTGTCCTAATAGGTGACCTGTACACACTAAGGTTAAGATCATGCATGTTGTCAACAAGCATCAGTGAAAGGAAGGGACCAAGGGCACCTTCCCTAAAGTGAGCAATGACATGCTTGACATCAGCCCTACAGATACTTCGTGTTCAAAAAACAGCCCTATATACACTTTTGCCTGTGAGCTCTGCAGTCCCCTAAAGAACCTCAGGGAAGTGCTATTGGGATAACACTGGAAAATGGAGGAAGATGACAGGGCAGGATGTGGGGATGAAGGGGCATGAACTTCTCTTGCACCAACGAAGTCATTCTTCACTCTCTGTGTGCATGTTTTTCTTACTTTCCCACTCATCCTAAGACATCTTTTCCTTACTTTCAGCTTTATTTTACCCTGACATTCCTACAACTTGACAGTTGCAGGCAGGGACAGCTGGGATCCTTTTGCTCTACAAAGCCATCAATCCAGGAAGCCTGAAAAAAAATAAGCCAGGGAGGGGAACCATTTGCCTTAGGGATTTTCCCATAAGGGAACTTCAATAGCAAGGTCATATAGTGGCACTCCTGCCACAGTCTGGCTGGGCACAATTCAGGAGCCACTTATCAAGCAGAATGATTGTCAATCAAGATGATGATTGGCTCACAGTGGCCTCAGCAAACTTCTAGCTGCCAGCTGATTGGCTCCTCTGTGGTGATGCTCATTGGGCTGTTTCCCCACCCTTTCAGACCACGGAGCTGCTCATTGGGGGACTTTTTTTCCATGCAGAAATGAACTTTATTTTTAGAACACACATGCTGCACCACAGGAGATATTCCCTCAGAGCCCAACTGCCACCACCAGCTTCTGGTGAGCCTCTCAACCCCCCACTCCTCCCACTCTTGAGGCAGATTGGTTGGATCATGTGGGCGGAGTCAAAAGAGTCCCCCAATGTGCAGCTCCATGGTCTGAAAGGGCAGGGAAACAGCCCAATAAGCATCACCGCAGAGGGGCCAATCAGCTGGCAGCTGGAAGTTTGCTGGAGCCATGGTGAACCAATCAGCTGGAAGTTTGCTGGGGCTTCTTCGGCTATGGCTCTCAACACACCCCCTCCTGCACTCCCTCTGAAAATCTTAATTAAGCTTCTCCAGAGACTCTCAAAAATTCTGCTTGGCATAATTGTTCTTAGACTATCAGCAAGAATTTCTACAACAGTGTCTTCAGGTAGGAGATGTTTGCTGAAGCAGAGTGAGATAAAGAACTAACCCAAGGCATTCACAGAGTCGGTTGCATTTCAAAGAACAGTGGAGAAATCTTTGAAAACCAGCTGGTGAAGGAAAAGGGAGAAAAACTCTCCCTTTCCCAGACACTGATTTTCATAGAGAATGTCCTTGGCCTGAATTGGGTGCCCAGAACAGTGAAAAAGCTGCTTTTATGTGAATTTCTACAGATTGCGAGCCTCTGAGCCTCTCCCCTTCAGTGGATATAAAGTTCTGAAACTTTCTGAACTTGGGGTTCAGAGGGTGATTTGACGGAGGTAAAAGCCCCCATTTTGAATCTGGCTACCGCCAAAAAATCTGCTTCCTGCTATTCCTCAGTGTCCAGCTTCATCTGTCCCTACAACAGTCACAGTATGCTTCTGAAACACATTAATATGCCCACATGACAGGTTCGAAAGCAGCACCTCCCCTCTTTCCAGACTTTATTTTATTTTTAGATATGCATGACCATAAAATGCATTTTGACATATTGTACACACATGGAATATAACATATTCTAAGTAGGATCATATTCTTGTGGTTGAACATGATGTGGAGTTTCACTGGTCGTCTTCCTCCCAGTCTCTCTACCAGCTGGCCTTGCATCCAGTGCAGCAATGCCCACAAATGTCCCCAGAAGAGGTTCACCCACGGTGACAGTCTGGTCAGTGACAACTTAAAAAATGACTAAGCCACTCTATTCTAAAAAAATATACCTGTCTTTGATTCTCTTTTCTGGTGTGCAAGCCTTATCTGCCTTACTGCCCAATCCATGAGGGGAGAAGGTGTGGGCTGCCAGACAATACCATTAAGGCTAAACTAAGAGGTTGGAAACAGCCACCTCCTCCAATTTCAAAAGGAAGGGGATTCAAGAACAGGTCTTAGCTCTTCAACAGCAGCTCTGGGGAACTTGTCACCTTACAGAAGCCAATGAAGGCAAAAAATAAGAGCTTAACTTTTCTCTTCCAAAAGCACAACCAATAGGTTACTAAAACCCATGCACCTAACACAGTACACAGAAAACACACAACTCTTGTTAAGAAAATTTATTAGGAACAATCAGAAATCTCCATCAGGAATAATCATTAGGAGAAAGGAAATTTTCCTCTGTGAAAACGTTGGATAAGAATTTTCTCTTTAAATAGTAGGGAAAGATCTCCCAACACAGTGACTTCAGAAGGTGCACAGGCAGGCACAGGCACCTGACCCACTTGATACCCACAGATGAGACTTGGATGAGACTTGGGATCCCTGTGGGGCATGTGCAGGAATTGCTTTTGGGGATTCTCTGTTCAAGTCTCTGTTTATTCCTTTTAGACAGCTCTGGCCAGCAAGACCTGATTCTTGGCTACAAGACTTGACCCTTGTTATTTTAGAACAAGGAGCCTTGTAATTGAAAGGATGCACCTGGACAGACTCAGCCTGGACCTGAAGTCCTGCCTTGGGCTGAGTTTTCCCAGACTTCTTGGGGGACAAATGTGGCTCTTGAGGGCAGGTGACATTGATTCCATGCTGGTGCCCATGTTTCTCCCCCAGGACCTTTTCACCACCTCTCAAGATTCTGGGGTTGTCAGTATTCCCAGTAAAGGCAACTCTCCTTTGGACTAGGCCTCTGCCCTGCACAGGTGAGTTGGGGAGCTGCCCTTTTCCAGGGAACCTTCTTGCCTTTTGCCTTTTATATTAGGATAAAGCCATTGAAAAACGTTCTTCACCGGGTTTCTGAGGCTTTCAGGAGGAGCTGGTCCCTTCAGTGACTGGGCTGAGCAGGACTTGCTCCCAATGTCTGCTCTAATGTCCTGTCTTGAGGGTGGTGGCTCCTCCTCCTGGGTTGGCATGTGCCCAACCCTGCATCCCCTCCCCACCAAGCTCCCGTGTTTTGGGTCCTGGAAGGGTCATTCTCTTAGCGGTTGCTGGGCAGTTCTTGTCTTGGTCTTTGTGGCCCCAGCCCATGATCCATGCTAGTCTGTGTGTTGTCCAGGTGGACATGCAGGACCTGGGAAACTACCATGTTCTTGCAGGCAGCACCCTGGTAATGGTTAAGGAAGGTCTTGGAAGTCAAGCTATTTGTAACAAGGGGTATGCCATTGCTATGGCCTTGTTTCTGGCTAGGTTCCCCCTTCATTTTAGCCCTTAACTCACCAAACAATGGATTGTTAAGGTGTGACAATCCAGGGTCTCTAACAACTGATATTTTGGGGGAATTTTCAGGAGTATAGACATCTGACACTGGAGAGCTTTCTGGATTTCTGGTTGTCAAGACAGTGGGAGGTTGTGACTGACAAGCATAGAGCTCCTGTGCCTTCAATGTCTCCCTGGATTTCTCAGATATCTTGGACATGGAAGAACTTCCCCAGGGCATCCTATTGCCCTGAGGCCTTGCTACACTGTAGTTGGAACTCAGTCTCTTAGGTCCTATTTCCTGAGGTCCAACCCCAGCTTGCCTCATGGGCAGCTTTGGGCTGCATCTTTTGGCTGCTACAGGTGGTTTCTGATAAGCTTTGCCTATAATGATCTGTGTCTGGAGCAAAACAGATGGTTTGCCATGCTTTATTCTTCGAAGGTCCTCTACATGCTCATGCTTGCTCTCAAAGACTGTTGGTGTCAGGATCGCCTGTTCTTTCTTGACCATGGCTGAGGTGGCAAGGAGAGGACGATCTAGACTTTAAATTGCATTTTTGGTTTTCTCTTTGTCTCCATGAAAAGCATTAGATCTTCCTCCATGGGAATTGGACATGTTCTGTTTAGAATCCACCCCAGAAATATGGGTGGCAGAAAAAGAAAACTTGGAGTGAGAAAAGGAGTGATATGAATCTTTTTCATTAAAGATCTCTAGGGATTCCTGAACCCTGTTTAAAGGCCATATATCAACCTCTTATGAAACAGTTTAATGTGGTATTCCATCATCCTCTTCTTGCCAGCATCCAGGAAGGAAATAGCCTGGGTAGAATTGACAGAGCTGTCTGTCCTGGTTGGTGCCAAAGGTTTGTGACTCGTTTGTCTGGTGTATTTCTCACTTACAGGCAATGCCAACTTGATAGAATGCCATGACCTATGCACAGTGTCAGGAATCTGACCCTCATTGATTTCCTGAAACTTCTTGCTCAGGTGGGAGTTCAAAGCATTTTCAAGTTGTTTCTGAATTGGATTCATCATTGAGGTACTTGGAGTTCCACCTGATGGACTCTGCAAGTGACATTCTAGGTCCTTCCTTGAGGAAGACCCCAGAACATTATGTTGGTCACTCAGCACATGACGATTTTGCTCAATCTTGGTACCATCTCTCTGTGCCTTCCTCACTCCCATCTTTAGAGGAAGCATTCCTGAGCTCAGTTCATGAAGGTTTCTGGGTTGGCTCAAGCTCCCCTTATTTATATCTTTGGTGCTCTGTCTCTTTTCCAAAGACTTTCTTGAGAGGCCACAACTGCTCTTTGACTCAGAGGTCTCAGGAATTTTTTCCAGAGGATGCATCAGTGACAGGGATGCATAGACTCTGCAGGGCAGGCCCCACAAGTGTTGGATATGCTTCTTTCGAAGGTGGTGGTCTAGTTTCTTCTGAACATCATCTGAGAGGGGATAATTTCCAGGAAGGATGAAGATTGAAACATGAGATTTGGAGGATGGGTTAACCAACACAATGTTGGGAGCTGGAGGACAAAAGTCCTCCTGGGATTTGTGGACCACAGAGGGTAAACCCCACAGACTTGTGTTTTTGGTATCACATTTAATTCGAGGTCATGAATTTCAGATGGCACCAGAAATAGTGCCACATTCTGGGGTCCAAGATCACGCACTCCACAGATCCTAAAATGGTTTTTAGGAGGTGACAGAATTGGGAGTGGGGATTGAGGCTTAAGCTGGGTCTGGGCATGTTCAGGAGAGAGATGTTGAGGCTGAAGTTGGGAAGAGGTCTTGGGCAAGGGTTGAGGTTGGATCACAGGCAGGAACACAGGTGGGGTATAGAGAAGGACTGGGGATTTGTGGGCTTTGGAGTCATTGGATGCTGTATTGAAGCAGACAAAGGCTGAGGAATAATCACCTGAAGCTGGTAAACTAGGGCTCAGGGACTTGGGGTGTAGAGATGGGGCACCATAGAGAGCTGGGTGTAGTTTTTCTGTAAATTGTCCTCAAAGCTCTTAGGATAAGGGGACTGCTGACCCATCTGTGGTTCCTCTGATTTGTTTTTTTTCGTTCCATGAAAGAAGAGAGATGGCCACGTCCTGCTGATTAGCATCTGACTCTGACCTTTTCTCTGAAGAAAATCCTTGGTAATTTGGCTGATGTTGTTTAGGAAAAGATTCTGCTTTCTTTTCCTTTTCTTTCCACTTGAGGACATCATGCCTCTTTTTGATTTGTCTCTCTAGGCATGTCAGGACAGGAGGGGGCAGAAACAAGATGTTAGGAGTCTCCACACAGTAGGCTACAGTGTATCTCCCAGATAAGTTCTTAGAACGGAGGGCAGGAAATTGCTGTTTTACACCATCTTGTGCCAAATTGGAAGACAACACATTTTTGGCAGGGGGCTATGTGCTGGAATGGTCCATGCCTCCCACTGGAACAAAAGTGGACAAGCCAGCAGGACTGCTCACCACAGGCACAGTGGCATCTTGTGGTAGAAGAGTGTCTGTTTCCTGAGTGGGATGTGGTGCAGAAGCGGGGAGGGAAAGTGATGAGGGTGGTAAAGGGTCTTCTGTGGCCTTGGAGTCCAAGGGAGGAAGAGGCTCTGGTGGCAGAGAGTCACTCAATGGGGAAGGTGAGAGAAGGTCAGCTGAGGGCATGACCTTGTTAGGTGGAAGAGAGAATGAGGAAGGTGGAGAAAGCTTCAACAGAGAGGCTGGCAATAGTTCCCCTCCTGGGACTGAGGAGAGAGCAGGGAATTTGGAAGGTGATGATTTTCTCACATAACCTGTGGAATCCAAAGGTGTCTGAATACTTGTAACATCTTCCAAGGGTGCCAGAGATAGCAGATGACTGAGCTCATTAAATATCTTACAGAGGTTGTCTGGATGTAACAGTTGCTGCAAGTTGACTCTATCCTGATGTTGGCCCAGGGGGCTGTAAGGGACACAAAGTA
This sequence comes from Ictidomys tridecemlineatus, assembly GCF_052094955.1. NCBI lineage: Eukaryota > Metazoa > Chordata > Mammalia > Rodentia > Sciuridae > Ictidomys > Ictidomys tridecemlineatus. The sequence goes on along the minus strand of NC_135480.1, from coordinate 129,553,576 downwards.
CAAAGCTGTAACAATGACCATACAGGAAAAGGAGGTCTGCAGTCCTGTGGGTGAAACCTCTTACCCCCTTCACATTGCCCATATCCTTCACCTCACAACACACTCTTTAGCACTTCCCAAGGACTTCACTCACATACCTGTTGCTAGGGCTCCCCCTCCCTGGGAGAAGGCCATGCTGTACTGAATCCCTGGGGAATGCATAGAACATGTGAGAAAGGGACTAGGAATGAAAACAGAAAACAGCTTCTTTAATTCCTGTGTTTCTCTCTGGCTCATTCTCGGACCTGGAAAACCAGGACAGTGGGTTATACATAAGGAATATTTGTACACAGTGATCACACAGGGATCCCTTTATAAGAAAAGCTTATTAATATCCAGGTTGGAAACCCCCAAGAATTTTAAAGACAAAGTCCAACTGGAGCAATAATCATTAAGAATGCATTTATGTGTGTGGCTTCAGTAATTAAGTTCTTCACATAGTTAATCCCATTAGAGACTCTGAACCAGTAGATATAAGCATTGAATTCAGCAATTTCCTCAGAGATGGGTCTGATCACCCAAGAAATAAAAGTACATTGCACAATGTCAGGAAAAAGAAGTTCTGACTTCAAAGCAACCTGTAGTCATTCTTCAAGGTCACATAGTCACTTATTAAGCCGCACCCATTGCCCATGTCCATCACTACTTATTACCAGGGTGAGCACAGTAGGGACCCTGAGGATTGTGTAAGGTACCACTGTCTCTCTCCTCTGAGGCTCTGTTTCCTGAGAGAGACTGTGGCTAAAAACTCACATCCTCAGAGGTCTTGGACCTGAGGCCTCATGGAAGGGGAATGAAGGGTCACCTTTAGAGTGTTCAGGTCAAAAAAGAAGAAACATACCTTTGAATGTTTCTCTTCTTCTCTTCTTGAGTCTCTTCTTTTGCTGAGAACAAAAATAATTGAATCAGGGCCTGGAACTCACTTCAATTCTCCTATTTCTATGAAACTCAGGTATATCTTCTCCACAATTATTGTTAGTCTACACTTAATTAATGGAGATTTCTTCCTTCTTTTAACTTTTTTAAGGTAATAGAATTTTCATTTTTCCTTCTTTAGAAAGCTTAAGAGAGCATTTTACTTGTGAGCTGCACATTCTGACATTCTCAATCAGAAGTCCTCTGTTGAAGGAGATTATAGAACCTGGAGCCAACAGTCACATCTGCCTCCCTCACAGGACCCTATGTTCTGGGGATAGATCTCAGCCTCCAGGCTCTGTTCAGAAGCCTTCAGAGGTCAGCACTGCTGTCCTTATTAGGACATGTCACCTATCCTTCATCAAACCTCCTTGATGTCCTCCCAACATGAAGAAGGTTTGATGAAGGATAGGTGACATAAGAATGGCACTCAGGATCAAGTGTCTGGAGAGACACTTCTTCTGAGAACCCACCATAAGTAAGGATGTCAATCAGGACCAGATTACTTTTTGGCATTTTCTCCTGGAACCCTTCACTGAGACCCTAAAATAGTCTGTGAGCTTCAGTTAGAAATCTTAGCCCTCCCTGAGCCCCTGGCCCTGCCTGACCTCTTCCCCTAAAGAGTGAAGTTTTATCCTCTATTCCTACTTCCCACCTCACATGTCTCTCTGATCCAACCCAACTCATTTACTAATGTGAGAAGGGAAATGGGAAGCCACAAGAACAACCCCTGTTTGGGGTCCCTACCTTTGGGATGTTGGGTTTTTCCGAGTGTGTCGAGAAAAACACTTTGAATACCAGGTAGCAAAGGTGCAGAAGGAGCAATACCACTCCAGTCATAAAGATGCTGCTGGGACTGTATCCAAATAATCTAAGGCATGGTTCAGCCATGGCTGAATGTTGCTTTCCAGAAAAGAGAGAATATTCTCCATCATCTGAATCACTCGGTTGCCTGAGGCATCTGAGTCCTGAGGGTGCCTGGGCTTGACTATAAGCTCAGGCCTGCATCACAGAGCCTGGTAGTCACAAAGGGTTCTGAGCATCTGAGAAAGGTGTGCCCACAGTCCCTTCCTTCCCCGCCCACCAACCAGCAGACCCTGTGTCCAGGCCTGAAGTTCCAATTCCCACTCTACCCTTTCTTTATACTATATATTACTCCAGGGAATGGTCCTGTTTTTTTCTGTGATCCAGGCTTTACCTGAGTCCCCCTTTACTCTTGGAGCCCCTGACTTGGACTCTGCCAATTCCACTGCCTTGAAATTGGTGCATACTATTTGTAATTCTTGCTTATACCCAGACATTTATATCTCCCGGTTACCTATGTCCATAAATTCATCTAGAGAGTGCTTTTGCCTTACATTAACTCACATGTAAAAATTGAAGTTATTTTATCTCATTTAACTTTTTAATGATTAATGGTAAATTTCCTTTTGTTCCAGTCTTCCTGTACTGTGTGCCCTCAGAATGTTTGACTCAAATATTAAAATGAATAATTCATTATTCAGTATTTATGGAACTAAAATAAGTATAAAATATTATATATAATTTATACTTTGATCTTGGGGATAAGATCACAGCATCTATATTCCTGAAATAAATGAAGCTTAAACTGTGCAAAGTCTTTTGTGACACGCTTATAAACACACATAGACACACATCCTTTGACAAATCTAGTATTTTTAAATCCAAGAATCAGTCATTTTCTTCTTTTATTTCAATCTTTCACTCATTATTTTGACCCTGCTTCTTCTTACTCTAAATTATAAACAGTTACAGGCCACTTCATGAATTTTGTGACAGATATTTGACTTTCCCAATTCAGGAATATGTTATAGTCAGCTTTCATTTGCAACTAAAATGATCACCAAAGCCCACTTGTTAAAGGCTTGTTCCTAAAAGTAGTGCTATTGGGCTGAGGTGGGGTCTATTGGGAAGTCTCCCATTCTTTGGGGGCTTAGCCCTGAAGGCGACAGTGAGATCACATTCCTCCTCCTTTATCACTTCACTTCTCACCACCATAAGAAGTTTTCTCAACACATGCTCTTACAACTGCCTCCAGCCCAAAAGATAAAGGGCCAACAACCGTGAATTAAGCCTTCAAAACTGTGATCCTTTGCTATTTATAATCTGTAGTGTTTTGTGAGAGTAACAGAAATCTAACTTACACAAAACATGCTAAAAAATTGATCCCCTCAGTCCTTGTTGGCCTGGTTCCACCTAGATGTTAGAGCCTTAGGGCAGAATCTGGTCTTGAACAGCCTCACCTGATTGCCCTTGTGGGACATCATTGTGATTTTTACCTAAGAATGGTCTTGCCATTTAAAAAAGGATGAGAATATCTGTGCTACATAATCATCCTGCTAATGTGTATAACTCTTTATCCTCATGCCAGCTGTTTCATGATCTTCTTAAGCTCTAAAGCCATTTATTTTTCAACCGTGGCCAGCATTCTTCCTTGATCTCCTTTGACTCAGTAAGAAGACTTCAAGCCACACAAGGTCTTTTTTCAGTTAGGTAGTGAAAGGTTAAGAATGTAAGAATTAAGTTCCATTTTCCTGGAACATGAAACTCATGTAGAAGTTAAAATCAACTCCCGGAAATGCCCACTAAATGTATGTTGAAATCTCCCCTGACCATCTGGTTGCTCAGAGAAAACAACCCCTCCCAGAAACCATGCAGTCCAGCACGTATACACTCAGGGCTCAAACCAATCAGTTGAAATGTATACCCTTCTTTGTACTGCCCAATCACCCCTACCTGACCTGTTCCCGCTAGTGAATGTGCTAATCATGTTTTAGAGTTGTGGTTTGATTTTCCCACAGTGTGCGATGATTTGCTATGCGGTATGTAAAGTCCCTGCCCTTTCCAAGAAATGTATATAAGCTCTGCTTAAGCTCTTCTCGGGGCTCTCTGCTCCTCCAAAGTGAACTCTGAGTCCGAGCATGCTGGTTCCCTAATAAACCCTTTGCGGTTGCATGAGACAGTCTCTTGGTGGTCTCTTCCTCCAATGCTCGCCAGACCTTAATATCTGGAGGTTCCACCGAGATCCGGCAGCGGTGGACGAACGACCCCCAACGGGCTCCTCTTGGGGTAAGTAAGGCGCCTCTTTTTGTATGATTTTCAGGTTGCAGATTGGGGCATGGCAAGGTGGCTGTCGGTGAAGAGTGTGAGCTCTCTCCGACAGTGGCTGACAGACATGTCATAGAGCCACAGGCCACGTCCCTGGGGGATGCCCCAGAGGACTCGGGAAATCAAGGAACAATAGTCTCCTCGACTTGGTGATATTTTGCTTCAGATTCGGTATTGCCAGCCCATCAGGTTTTGCCAGCTACTAAGTCTGGTCTCAGTGTTGGATGTCCATTGTCTGTCTTTATTATCTTGTCTTGTCTGTGTCGTGTGTCATTACTTTCACTGTGTATCTCTAATTATGGGGCAAAACACTTCAATGCCTCTGTCCCTGACCCTTGATCACTGGACTGAAGTCCGCTCAAGGGCCCAGAATCTTTCTTTTTCACTAAAAGGCCGGACCTGGCAGACTCTCTGTGCATCAGAATGGCCCACCTTTGGAGTTGGATGGTCCCCAGAAGGATCTTTCTACTTCCCTCTAATCCAAAAAGTCAGAGATATTGTCTTTCAGCCGGGGCCACATAGCCATCCAGATCAATAGCCGTATATCTTAACTTTGCAGGACCTCTGTGAATCTCCTCCTCCATGGGTGAAGCCTTTCCTTGCCCCTGCCCCTGCTCCCGCTCCTACTCCTACCCCCGCTCCTGCTCCTACTCCTACCCCCATGATTCTATCACTCAAACCCTCTGCTCCTCCTCCCCCTCCACCCTCTATTCTCCCTGAATCTCAAGATTTGACCCTACAGGACCCTCCTCCCCCACCTTATCCCCTGCCCTCGCCCCCCAACCCCCAACATCCTCTGAATGATTCCCCTGCTGCTGACTCAGCCTCTCTGCCATTGGAGGAGGCTGAGCCAGCCCAGCGCCCTCCAGATGACCTCCCTGCAATGGCTCCAGCCCATCCTCCCCTGGAGGAAGCTGGGCCAGCTAAAGGAACCCATTGGCGGCAAATGATTGAAAACCATGAAGCTCCCGTGATGCTCCCTCTCCATCCCTATGGGCCAATGATTGATGACGGCCATGGGGGAGAAATGCAAGTCTACCAGTATTGGCCTTTCTCCTCCTCAGACTTATATAACTGAAAAAATAACAATCCCTCTTTTTCCGAGGACCCCACCTGGCTAAAAGGTTTAGTGGAGTCACTGATGTTTTCACACCAGCCCACTTGGGATGACTGCCAACAACTCCTAGGGACTCTCTTCACAACAGAGGAATGAGAGAGGATCCTCCTGGAAGCTAGAAAAAATATCCTCAGACAAGATGGGCGACTGACACAAGTTCCCAACATAATTGAAGCCAGCTTCCCCTTGAACCGACCCAACTGGGACCCCAACACCTTTGAAGGTAGGGAGCATCTGTCCACTTATTGCCGGGCTCTAATAGTGGGTCTCCGAGTGGCCGCTAGGCAACTGGCTAATTTGGCCAAGGTAAGAGAGATTATTCAAGGGCCTGATGAATCTCCCTCTGTGTTTCTAGAGAGAATTATGGAGGCATATAGGAGATATACTCCTTTCGATCCTCAGGCAGAGGATCAAAAGACATCTGTCACGATGGCCTTTATTGGGCAAGCTGCCCTAGATATTAAAAGAAAGTTACAGGACTTAGATGGATTACAAGATATGACTTTGAGAGATTTAGTCAGAGAAGCCGAGAAGGTATATTGTAAGAGAGAAACTGAGGAAGAAAGGGAATAGAGGAAGGAAAAAGAAAGGGAGAAAAGAGAGGATGAAAGAATCAAAAGGTAGACTAAGGCGTTGACTAAGGTCCTGGTCACAACAGCAAATAGGCCAGAAATTAAGAAACAGGGAGACAGGAAGGGATACCTGGGCCCACGCCAAAGGCCGCCCCTGGTCTCAGATCAATGCAACTACTGTAAAGAAAAAGGACACTGGGCCAAAGAGTGCCCTAAAAAGAAGCAGCCATGCCAGCCAGCCATTCTGATTCTGGAGAATGATTAGGAAAGTCGGGGCTCAGATCCCCTCCCCGAGCTCAGGGTAACTTTTGAAGTGGAGGGGACCCCAGTAAACTTTGAATTGGATATGGGGGCAGTATATTCAGCCCTTAAGACCCCTATCAAATAAAAGGTCTCTGGTTCAAGGGGGTAATGGCAGTAATATCGGGCTTGGACAACTAAGAGGACTATGGACCTGGGGAGGGGAAAAATCCATCACTCCTTCCTAGTAATCCCAGAATTCCTGGCCCCATTGATGGGCAGGGATCTTCTCACCAAGCTCCAGGCCAGAATAACTTCTAATCCTGATGGCCCCCAAGTGGAATTTCTAAATCCTTCAGTAAAAACTCCCATAGTCACAGCTTTGACTATGTCAGTAGAAGATGAACATCAACTCTTCACACCCCCATGACTGATCAAACAGGCAAGCTACCCCAGAAATGGATAACAGATTAACCTTAGGGGTCCTAAGGCCCTGTCAATCAGCCTGGAACACTCCCCTGCTACCAGTAAGAAAGCCAAGAACTGGGGACTGCCACCCCATTCAGGATCTAAGAGAGATCAACCACAGAGTACAGGACATTCACCCCACGGTACCTAATCCGTGCAATCTGCTCACCACTCTGAACCCTGAGCGGAAATGGTATACTGTTCTGGACATAAAAGATGCTTTCTTTTGCTTGCCTCTGCATAAAGATAGTCAATTGCTGTTTGCTTTCGAGTGGGTAGACCCAGAAACAGGAACATCTGGTCAACTAACCTGGACTAGACTCCCACAGGGGTTCAAAAACTCCCCCACTCTCTTTGATGAAGCCCTCCACAGGGACCTCAATAACTTCAGAACTACACACCCAGAAGTCACCCTGCTTCAATATGTGGATGACCTGCTACTGGCAGCTGACACCAAGGAAAACTGTGAGTCTGGGACCCAAGCACTACTATTCGAGCTTGCTCAGCTCAGATATAGAGCTTCTGCCAAAAAGGCCCAAATTTGCCAGCAAGAAGTAATTTTCCTGGGTTATTCTCTTAGGAGTGGCAAACGATGGATCACTGAGCCCAGAAAACAAACTGTTGTGCAGATACCGCCGCCCCCATCTAATAGGAGGCAACTCAGAAAGTTTCTTGGGACCACTGGCTTATGCAGGTTATGGATACCTGGGTTTGCATCCTTAGCTGCTCCTTTATACCCACTGTTGAAGGGAGATGCCAAATTCCAATGGACCCCTGAACACCAGCAAGCTTTTGATAACATCAAAAGGGCGCTGCTATCTGCTCCAGCCTTAGCATTCCCGGATGTAGAAAAACCCTTTACTCTCTACATTGAGAAAAAGAAAGGAATAGCATGAGGAGTGCTCACTCAGACTCTAGGGCCCTGGAAAAGGCCTGTAGCCTACTTGTCTAAAAAGCTGGACCCAGTGGCTAGCGGGTGGCCCCATTGCCTAAAAGCTATAGCAGCAGCGGCTCTTCTAATCAATGATGCTGATAAATTAATGCTGGGGAAGAAGCTAACCATTATAGCCCCCCATGGCCTGGAGAGCATCATCCGCCAGCCACCAGACAGATGGCTATCAAACACTACAATAACACACTATCAGAGCTTGTTGCTCGACAAGGACAGAATAATGCTGGGACCCCCTGCCCCGCTTAACCTGGCTACACTACTACCTGAACAATCATCAGGAACCTTCACTCATGACTGTCAACATATACTGGCAGAGGAAACCAGTATACGACTGGATTTAAAGGATCAGCCACTGCCCCACCCTGAGGTCATATGGTTCACAGATGGCAGCAGCTTCCTCCAGGACGTTAAGCAGTGGGCTGGGGTGGCAATAATTAGCAGAACTAAAGTCATCTGGTCCTCTAGTCTCCCAGAGGGAACATGGGCTCAGAAGGCAGAGCTAATCGCCCTCATGAAAGCATTGGAACTAGCTACAGGCAAAAACGCCACTACATACACAGATAGCTGCTATGCATTTACTACTGCTCATATACACAGGGCTATCTACCAGCAAAGGGAACTATTAACCTCGGCAGGAAAAGAAATAAAAAACAAAGATGAGATTCTCCGCCTTCTCTCAGCAGTGCAAAGCACTAGGGAACTACCTATAGTGCAATGTCCAGGACACCAGAAAGGAAACGATCCCGTAGCAGTCGGGAACAGGAGGGCAGATGAAGAAGCTAAATTGGCAGCCCTAAATGGAGTAACCATGTTAACACTTTCCACACCAGGGTAACAAAAGTCAGGAGATTTAGCCAAGTTGGAGCACCCTGGCAACTTAACATCTAAGGACACTGACACTGAACTCCTTGATTTCACTGAGCCTAGCCTGCAATTTCAGAAAATCCTATACTATGCTAAAAATGTACATCAACTCACTCACCTTGGTTCAAAGAAACTGCAGGCATTCCTGAAGGATCAAGAACAGAGTTTTCCACTAACCGACTCACAGCGAAAGGAAATAGCTGAACAGGTAACAAAAGCCTGTCGGGTCTGTCAATTGGTCGATGCTTAACCTTCCAAGCTTCCTGCAGGAAAGTGCCTACGGGGAACCAGACCAGGACAATTTTGGGAAGTAGACTTTACTGAAATTAAGCCAGCAAGGTATGGACTTAAATATCTCCTAGTCTTTGTAGATACTTTTTCAGGATGGGTTGAAGCCTTCCCCACAAAAAAAGAAATGGCGCAAATGGTGGTCAAGAAGATCCTGAAAGATATTTTTCCAAGATACAGCCTGCCTAAGGTAATAGGGTCTGATAATGGACCGGCGTTTGTGGCCCAGGTAAGTCAGGGGTTGGCCAGGACCCTGGGGATTAATTGGAAATTACATTGTGCTTATAGACCCCAGAGCTCAGGACAGGTAGAAAGAATGAATAGAACCATTAAAGAGACCTTAACAAAATTAAGCTTAGAGACCGGCATAAAGGATTGGACTATGCTCCTGCCTTATGCACTATTTTGTGCAAGAAATACTCCTTCCGTTTCTTTGTGTAACCTCACCCCCTATGAAATTCTCTATGGTGTCCCTCCTCCAGTAAGGGACCTAGCTCCAACTCTGAGGCTTAATGATTCCTTTCACACCCCCTTGCTTGACAGACTTAAAGCTCTTGAAAGAACCCAGCAATACCTGTGGAAGCAGTTGGCCACTGCCTACCAACCTGGAGACAAGGGGACCCCACATCAATATCAAGTGGGAGACTTTGTCTACATAAGGCGCCATCAGGTGTCATCCCTCGAACCCGCTGGAAAGGACCATACCAGGTGCTGCTTATAACACCAACAGCGGTGAAGGTGGACGGAATCACTTCCTGGATCCATGCCTCCCATCTCAAGCCCACACCCTCTCCAGACTCCAGCTGGAAACTGGAAAAGACTGGTAACCCTTTCAAATTGTGTATTTACTGTGTGGATAGGGCTATGGACTCTCCCCTTGACCACCAGCAGTCCTAACCCCCATCAGCCTGTTCAACAGCAATGGCAGATCATAAATCCTACTGGGGAAGAAGTATGGTCCATTTCACATACAGCCCCCTTATGGACTTGGTGGCCATCTCTTCCCCCAGACATTTGTCAGCTTGCTATAGGTCTCTCCGACTGGGATATCCCTGATGTAGAAAACCCCAACCAAATCCCATTCATTGTCCTTGACCTCGACTCACGTCGAAAACGCAATCTAAAATATGGAGGTTGCGGTAGTCCCTCAGCTCGATGCAAGCTAGCCACTCTGGATTACTATGTCTGCCCTGCGGACTTCCGAAGCCGCAAGCAGTCATAGTTATGTGGGGGAGAAAATGATTTCTATTGTAGGTCATGGGGATGTGAACAAACAGGGTCTGCCTGGTGGAACCCGAACTCCCCTGAGAGTCTTAATTTGGGTGGGAGGGAATGACTCCTGGATAGACCCCCGCGACTGTTATGGTCATAGATATCAAGCAACTTGGTGTGGAACAAAGGGTCTATGTAACCCTCTAAATATAACCTTTACTCCCAAAGGAAAAGAATATGCCTGGTCATGGCTTTCAGGAAACACCTGGGGAATGCGATTTTATGCCTCATGAAATGACTTCGGCCTTTGGTTCACCATCGGGCTTAAAAAGGAAGAAATTCCCTTAGCCATAAGGCCCCATCTCCTCAAGCCAAAAATTAGGCCTCCCAACCCTCCCATGCCTAAATCTACCACCCCACCAAGGACCAAGGCCCCTCCACCATCCCATACTACCCAAGTTCCACCTTCCTTTACTTCCCCAATCCAGAGCTAAGCCAACCCCTCCCCCTAGGGGCTAATTAGAGCAGCCTATATGGCACTGAAATCCACGCAACCAAACTTTACTCAATCTTGCTGGATCTGTCTCTCCACTGCTCCCCCTTACTATGAAGGGATAGCAATTGACAGGACTTATGCAGTAAAAGTGCAGAGTTCCTCCTGTAACTGGGGTAAAAATCCTAAATTAACCCTCCCAGAAGTAACTGGGACAGGCTTATGTCTAGAGTCCCCACCTAAAAGTAAACAACACCTATGTACCAGATAAAAGAAATCAGCATCACACAGGGCTTCCTTATCCCTAAAAATGAAACCTGGTGGGCATGTGACTCATAACTCCCTGCATTTCAGCCCAGATATTTAACAGCTCTGTTAATTATTGTGTAATGATACAGATATTTCCCAGAGTGCTCTATCATGACACAGGTTCATTTGGAGATCAAATAGGGGGGCATACAACCCAGTTTCGCCGAGAACCTGTATCCCTCACATTAGCCATTTTATTGGGAATAGGAGTTGCCGCAGGAGTGGGAACAGGAACCACTGCCCTGGTCCATGGTTCCCAACAGATGGCCCAATTAGAAGTAGCAATAGACCAGGACTTAAAGACATTAGAAACCTTTATCACAGCTTTGCAGGAATCTTTAACCTCTCTCTCTGAAGTTGTCCTACAGAACAGACGAGGGTTAGACCTCCTCTTCATGAGAGAAGGGGGCCTTTGTGCTGCATTGAGGGAAGAATGTTTTTATGCCGACCATACTGCAGTTGTAAAAGAATCTATGAGTAAATTCGAAGAGCGTCAACGAGAGAGAGAAGCTCAAAAAGGGTAGATTGAGTCTTGGTTCACACCATCCCCCTGGTTAACTACGCTTTTATCAGCCCTAGCTTGTCCTTTAATAATCCTCGTATTATTGCTAACTGTAGGACCCTGTTTGCTCAACCATGTAGTTTCCTTTCTCCAAGCTCAAATTGAACAAGTTAAACTTATGGTAATCAGACAACAATATGCCTCACTGGCAGAAATAGAGTGTGATACCCCTCAATGATTATGATTTATTACTTTTAAGATTAAAAGTAGTCAGAAAAAGAAGTGGGGAATGGAAGGTTAAGAATGTAAGAATTAAGTTCCATTTTCCTGGAACCTGAAACTCATGTAGAAGTTAAAAACAACTCCCAGAAATGCCCACTAAATGTATGTTGAAATCTCCCCTGACCATCTGGTTGCTCTGAGAAAACAACCTCTCCCAGAAACCATGCAGTCCAGAACATATACACTCAGGGCTCAAACCAATCAGTTCAAATGTATACCCTTCTTTGTACTGACCAATCACCCCTGCCTGACCTGTTCCCACCAGTGAATGTGCTAATCATGTTTTAGAGTTGTGGTTTGATTTTCCCTCGGTGTGCAATGATTTGCTATGCTGCATGTAAAGTCCCTGCCCTTTCTAAGAAATGTGTATAAGCTCTGCTTAAGCTGTTCCCGGGGCTCTCTGCTCCTCCGAAGTGAGCTCTGAGTCCCAGCATGCTGGTTCCCTAATAAACCCTTTATGGTTGCATGAGACAGTCTCTTGGTGGTCTCTTCCTCTGACGCTCTCCAGACCTTAACAGTAGGAGCAGGTACCACCTTCAAGACAAAAATCTGCCAGGTGTCACTTCCTCTTGTCTTTGATATGCAGCCTCAGCCAAATTTTGATTTAACTAATATTCACTGCTGGAAACCACAACACACAAATCTCTAAGCCACAGGCTCTACACTGAAGGAACTCATGGGCTTCAGAGGTAAGTCCTACACAGTTAAAAAGCTACAGGAATGTAGAGGAGAGTTCCAACACCTCTCAGTATTTGTTGATTGCCAAAAAAAATCTGTGGAACAAATCAGATATTGTGGGTTCTACGATGATTTGTATGCATCATAGTCCCTCCCTGCTTGTCTCCCCAATTTACTGATATGAATTAACAATTCTTTGAGAAGGTGGCCCAAAGAACATCTGTTATTTTTCAAAATAGCATCATTGCCTGTGTATATATGCCTAGAGTTGAAACCTACACTTATTTCAGCTAAAATGCCAATGACATTTATTTTCAAAACCTAATAGAAGTTCCTTTAAAACTTAAAGGAACATGAGACTCAAGGCACAACTTGGTTTTTGTACCATCAACAATGAACTCCACTGATAATGAGTGGCAGAGCTTCATAACATCTTTCCTACACTAACATCAATTATGCATAATTCATTTGTCCAGTTTATAAAACATTACTCACAAGGATCTTAATGGGCAGCCACCCTGTGAGGAAAGCCAGAGAGGTATTGTTGTACCCATTTTCTCAGTGAAAAATCCAAAGCTCAGAGAAGTTAAGTGACTTCTAGATTAGGCAGAAAGGAGTAGGGCCTTGACTAATAAAACCCTTACAGTTTCAATGCTCCTATTTTAAACAAAACTAGTACATTATTTAAATTAAAAATGATGCCTTAGTCCTAAAATTAAAGCAGTTGTGTAACTAAGAGTATTCACTTTGTCCACTAAATGCTAGCATTTGGGGAAATTAAAGAAAAATAATGTTTAGTGCCCTATTACCTCTTAAGTTTCCCTTTTCACTCTAAGCATCAAGGTCTAATGTCCCTCTTAAAGCCTTCTTTAAAGAAAATGAATTGCATATGATTCCTATGAAGATATAAAAGAATAATAATAACATGGCAAATGTCCTCTTTCCCAGAAATTCAGTCCACATATTTACATTTATCAAACCTAAAGCCTGTGGCACTTCACACAGCCACTGGGAAGATGCAGAGGTGGCTTTTGTCCAGTAAGATCTTCTACTCCCCACACCGGACAACTCCCCAGCTGACTGGTGTCACCACACAGAATTCTAGTCCAGAAGTTGTCATTGCATTTGCTTATATTTATTGTCTCCAAGGACTAGTTGTTTTTCCCAAACTCTACTATAGTAATGTTACTAATGTGAAGATTCTCAGTATGTATAAATTCTTAGTTTAGGATTATTGTTATGTTCTTATTTCTCAGAAACTTCCTTCAATGTTTCAATGTTTTCTCACGCTCCTGTGTACCACTGTCTCTTGGATAAACCACATGGAGGCAGCTGTTTTCAGGATTCTGAAAGCCAAAAAGAGCATGTTCTGGCAAAAATCCTTTAAAACTGCATTAAAAAGCAATAGCCACAGGAGGGCCTTCATACATTCACGAAATAAATACTTATTTAGTACTGTAGAAATATCACAAAATACTACATTGCCTTTGCCATTGGAAAGGTCAGGGTTCGGGAAATGAGTCCTGAAAATAACTTTGATTCAATGCAGTGTAACCAATATACTATAGGAATAATACATAATGGGAACTTAGTTAAAGGAACAACTAATTCTTCTAACAGGAGGGAGGGAAAAAAGGACCAGGCACACTTCAAAGCACTGATACCAATTCTTCGACATTCAACCTTGTGGAACATTGGCAAGCTCTTCCTCTTCCTCCTCTCTCTCATCTCCTCTTCCTCCTCCACTTCTGCCTCTTCTAATAGACTTTATTTATTAAATCTGTTTCAGGTTCACAGCAAAACTACCTGGAAAAAACATATTTTCCATACCTATTCTAATACATATTCCCAATACCTATTATAATGCGTGCACAACCTCATTCAATATGCACATCCCAAACCAGAATGGTACATTTGTTGCAATCCATGGATGTATATGGCACATGGTCTCTTCAAGTCCAGAGTTAACTCATTAGGATTTATTCTTGGTGTTTTATATTCTATGTTTTCTAAAATACTGTTATTTATGTTTTTGTTTTCCAATTCAGGGCCTCATATGCTAGGCAAGTACATTACAGCTGGGCTACAACCATAGCCCCATTTTTATTCCTAGCCAATATGTCACTTGAAGGATTGTGGTATGCCTACCACCAAAAACTGGCATTACAGGCTTCCTTCTGCTCACTCTTGGAGACATGACAGCTTTGATTCCTACTCTTCATCATTAATTTCTCAGGTAGTCATTAAAATGAGTCAGTTCTTCTCCGAGTCCACACTGGCTGCAAGATGCTATGCCTAGAAATCCACTGTTAAAAAAAAAAAGAAGAAAAAGAAAGAAGGCCTCTGGCTCCAAATATCAGTTCTATAGCTTCCTGGCTAAGGAGCTTGGATGTGGTACTTTGAGTAATTTGTGAGTGTCAGTCTGTCTATAAAATGAAGATAACCAAGATCTATCTCAGAGAGTGGTGGTGAGGATTGAATAAACAAAAGAATGCCAAAAACCTGACACAAAAACCTTCATATGTCCTCCCTGCCAGGCTAATTCTGCAAAAGAACACTCCCAACCCTCTCCTAAAGAAGGCAGCTCAAATCTGGTTTGCAACATTGACAAAACCAGAAGTGTCTACAATCTGTACCATCCTACCTCACAGAAACTGCTTGGGGAGGTTCCTGTTACTCCAGGTTAGGGTTTTCCAGAGCATGTTCTGCAGAACAGCTGGTCTGCAAGTCCATGTGAGAAAAAGTTTCCATGGAAAAGAAAAGTGAGAAATGCTGCATAGCATAACCCTCGCAGGGGAGGTCACAATACAGATTAACTTGCTGGAGTTTCTGAAACACAAACAACAAACCTCACAATAGACAAGGACATTTAATCCAGTATTTTACATACTCAGGTCCCTTTCTTATATCAAACAACTTTGATTGGCTCATGAGACCTGTTGTGGATAGCTCACTTAGCCTTAACTAAGTCAGCCTCCTCACCCCTTTTTTAGCAATAGGTCATGATTTAGAAGTTTTTGAGTCAGAGGAAATACAACATAGGCTGATATAGAACACCTCTGACTTTTGATATGCCATGCATGCAGTTAATACAAAAGTCAGACCAGTAAACAGGTTATCAAAATAAGGCAAACTCTGCTTTCTAGACCTGCTTACAGTAACCTGGCTGCAGGAGAAATTAACTAGATTCCCCACCATGGGTGATTGCTGCCCCCCAGTGGGACACTTGCAAAAAGCAGCAAGGCCTCCAGGTGCTTTCCACCTGATTTCCAGGAACTGAATGGGTGCTGCATGTCCAGCTTCAACATGCATGCTCCACTGGCCTTACCCCACCGTGCCACCCGCATACTCGGAGTGATGCTGGGGAGGGATAGTGGGGTGCAGAGGGCAGAACTTTTACCAGTGTCGGGTGGTGGTGGTGATACCGCTGGTTATTGGTGACAAGTCCTGCTTCCCCACATGCTGAAGTTTGAGAAGCACGCCGAGGCCGAGGCAAGCATATACAGCAGGGTTATTTAAAAAGGGGCAACATAGACTTCTCCTGCAAGGAAGAAGGGGGCCACAGCTGGTATCCTGGTATCCCAAGAGGCTAGGCAGAAATGAAATAGTTTGCCAGAAATGAGGGGACCACTCTGGTGAAATTGGTGGAGTTGGAGGAGAATGAATGAAAGCTCCATTAGGTTTGCCTCTGGATTACACCACTGGGCAAGTTTCTCAAATTCTCTGTGTCCCCCTTTCCTCTTCTACAAAATGGAGATAGCAGTATTTTCTCACTGGGCTACTATGACAGCCCTCCCTAGAGCTCCCCACTCCTCCTCTGTGGGCACCAGTTTTCTGAGATATCTGTTTCCAGTTAATCTCTGGCCCACCTAGATAGACAAATTGCCCTCCAAGACAGTACCCTGAATCAGAGGTCATCCAGGATCCTCCAAGTCCATCACATCATTCCAAAAGCAAAGTCTGACAGACCCTGAGGTAGGAAGTGACCAGAGGAAATGTGGTGTTCAAGCTACCTGAAGCAGCTTTTGGTATATGCACAGGCCTAGAGTTGATAAGCAGAAAACCCAGCACCTATAGAGGTGTGTCTCTCCCCTGAGGGAAGTTAATTAGAATAGTTATAGGACTTCTGAGCATCAAGTTCACCTGGGAGGCTCTTCTGAGAGCACAGCCTTTGCATTCCCACCAGACTTCCTCCAACTGCCCCTGGAGAGAAAGGACTGGACAATCAAAAGAAAGCCAGAAAGTCCATGGTCTGGGGACTACCACCATGTGCGGCCAGTTGTTACATGAGCTACATACCTGAGTATCCTCCTTCCCAAAGGAGGTAAGTTGCTGAGTGGGTTTCTGGGCTTCTCTGAGACAGGAGTCAGTCGAAGTCCAAAGTATTTGAATTTGAAGATAAAATGTTAAGAAAAAGTACTAGAAACATATGTCAAATAATAGTACACACACACACACACCCCACACACGAGGGCCCACAAACATGGTAAAAATATGTTAAAGCTTATAATAATGGGCATAAGAAGTAATCAAACTAATAAGCAAAAGAAGTATGTTAATACTAAAAATAAAGTCACCTCTTCTGAATGTCCTGCCAAGGCTGACAAGGTGACTTCTTACATTACCCCAGGGTGCCCAAGGGGGCTCCACCTGGTCATCTGGGAAACCGTGGTGGCATCTGGGCCAACCAGGACTGGGTCAGGGTCGGGTCCTGGCTGTTGCTGGAGCAGCCTGGGAGCACCAGAAGGGGCTGCTTGACTGCAGAGCCAGGAGAGATGCTTCTAGGTTCCCTTGACTAGGAGGAACCTGTTTCCTGGTTGGGATTCCAGAAAGGGAGACAGCAAGTTGTTTTCCAGCCCAGAATACCCCAATTTGCCAAATAGCCAAATTACCACTGGGTAGAAATTCAAACCCACCCCAGTTTCCCACTCAGGGCCTCCAAGTCAGTTAGATCCCCAAATGTGGATCTAACCAGAGGATGTTTATAGGGCCTGATGGTTGCCAGACCCTGCGTTTGCCTATTCTTGTTACTCAACTCCACCACCAACACCACCACTAAAGCCAGAATTAGACAGACAGTATAGATAGGTAAATGGTGTCAGGTTGGATCAGGGGGCCAATTTTGAGTGAGTCTGAGAAGTTGGAGACTTGTCCCCTGAGGGATTGAAATGTTAATTCCTTCAGAGCCCTTCCTCCACCCTTATCAAGAACCCACCCCTACTCCTACTTGTTGTCAAGGTAACCTGTCCCAGGAATTGCCCCTCCCTACAGAGAGCTATAGGTTGTTAATGTGTCCTTGGCTGCTCCATTCTGCCCTTCCCCCTTCAGCCCACCAGTTTCCCACCTTTGGGCCATCTCACCAAGCATTCCTGGGCCTAGTCATGTAAGCAGGAAGGAGAAAGATAAGAAGGAAAAGCCAGGAGAACAAAGGAAGCCTAGCACATACATAAAGGGCAGAAGATCTAGCCTCTTGGGATACCAGGATACCAGCTGTGGCCCCCTTCTTCCTTGCAGGAGAAGTCTATGTTGCCCCTTTTTAAATAACCCTGCTGTATATGCTTGCCTCAGCCTCCTCGGCGTGCTTCTTCAGCATGTGGGGAAGCAGGACTTGTCACCAATAACCGGCAGTATCCCCACCACCACCCGACACTGGTAAAAGTTCTGCCCTCTGCACCCAACTATCCCTCCCCAGCATCACTCCGAGTATGCGGGTGGCACGGTGGGGTCAGGCCAGTGTAGCATGCATGTTGAAGCTGGACATGCAGCACCCATTCAGTTCCTGGAAATCAGGTGGAAGGTACCTGGAGGCCTTGCTGCTCTTTGCAAGTGTCCCACTGGGGGGCAGCAGTCACCCATGGTCCCCACTAGATTCCACCATGGAATCTAGTTAATTTCTCCTGCAGCCAGGTTAGAAAGAGTTTGCATGCAGAGAGATGGCTCCCTAGGGCAAATGGGGCAGTAGCTGAGCTGGGAAATTTATATGGAAGACGCTCTTCACCACAATTTCTGGTTCACACTTAGGGTTCAAAACAAAAAAAATCCAGAAAAATCCAGGCTTATAAACCAAGGAATTAATGTATGTGACAGCATGCATTCACCAAGCCTTATTTTGATAACCTGTTTACTGGTCTGACTTCTGCATGGCATATCAAAAGTCAGAGCAGGTGTTCTATATCAGCCTATGTTGTATTTCCTCTGACTCAAAAACTTCTAAATCATGACCTATTGCTAAAAAAGGGGTGAGGAGGCTGACTTAGTTAAGGCTAAGTGAGCTATCCACAACATGTCTCATGAGCCAATCAAAGTTGTTTGATATAAGAAAGGGACCTGAGTATGTAAAATACTGGATTAAATGTCCTTGTCTATTGTGAGGTTTGTTGTTTGTGTTTCAGAAACTCTAGCAAGTGTTTCTTTTTAATTGATTTTATTTTTTAAAATACCTGACAGCAGAATGCATTACAATTCTTATTACACATACACAGCACAATTTTTCATATCTTTGTATATAAAGTATTTTCATGCCACTTCATGTCTTTATACATGTACTTTTTTGCATTACAATTATTATTACACATATATACCACAATTTTTCATATCTATGTTTGTACATAAAGTTTGTTGACACCCAATTCATGTCTTCATACATGAACTTTGGATAATGATGTCTATCACATTCCACCATTCTTGCCAATCCTCTTCCCCCTCCCTTTCCCTCTCATTCCTCTGCCCTATCTAGAATTCATCTATTCCTCCCATGCTCCCTTTGCCTTGCCCACTATGAGTCAGCCTCCTTATATCAGAGAAAATATTTGGCATTTATTTTGGGCGGTTTGGCTAACTTCACTTAGCATTATCTTTTCCAGTGCCATCCATTTACCTTCAAATGCCATGATTTTATTCTCTTTTAATTCTGAGTAAAATTCCATTGTGTATATATGCCACAATTTTTTTTATCCATTCATCCACTGAAGGCCATCTAGGTTGGCTCCACATTTTAGCTATTGTGAATTGTGCTGCTATAATATTGATGTGGCTGTGTCCCTATAGTATGTTGGTTTTAAGTCCTGTGGTTATAGTCCAAGGAGAGGGATAGCTGGGTCAAATGGTGGTTCCATTCCCAGATTTCCAAGGAATCTCCATACTGCTTTCCATATTGGCTGCACCAATTTGCAGTCCCACTAGCAGTGTATGAGTGTACCTTTTTCCCCTCATCCAACACTTAATGTTGTTTGTCTTCATAATAACTTTCCTTCTGACTGGAGTGAGATGATATCTTAGAGTAGTTTTGATTTGCATTTCTCTAATTGCTAGAGATGACGAGCATTTTTTCATATATTTGTTGATTGATTGTATATCCTCTTCTGAGAAGTGTCTGTTTAGGTCCTTGGCCCATTTGTTGGTTGGGTTATTTGGGTTTTTTGTTTGTTTGTTTGTCTTTGTTTTGGGGGTTTTTTTGTTGTTGTTGTTTGTTTATTTTGTTTTTTTGTGCTTAGCTTTTTGAGTTATTTATATACCCTAGAGATTATTGCTCCATCTGATGTGTGAGGGGTAAAAATTTGCTCCAGGATGTAGGCTCTGTGTTCACCTCACAGATTGTTTCTTTGCTGAGAAGAAACTTTTTAGTGTGACTTCATTCCATTTATTGATTCCTGGTATTAATTTTTGCACTATAGGAGTCTTATTAAGGAAGTTGGGCCTAATTCCACACGATGAATTGTGACTCCCGATGCTAGGGCTATGATACCCAGTATTTCTCACTTTTATTTCCCATGGAAACTTTTTTTCACAACAACTCTCAGATCAGCTGTTCTGCAGAACATGCTCTGGTGCTGAGAGCCATAGCCAAGTAGAAATAACGCATGGTATTTTGGTTTGAAAGGTGACCCTGCTCAGGGTTTAGGGCAGCTCCAGGTTTAGGGTGGATCCTGCTGGGAATAGGGCATATCCTGCTGCCTCAGGCACCCGCTCCTTGAGTTCCCTTGGAGTTCTCCAGGGGTTCTGATAGTATTGGTACGCAGGGGAGGGGGAGTATTTTTCCCAGAATGTGCATGTAGAGTGCCGGTGAGAGTTCGGGAATAAAGAGTTGCTGTTTAAATCTACAAGGCTTTTGTGGTGGCTCAGTTATTTTGTGCCTAGCCAGACTGCGGCACTCTGGAAAACCCTAACCTGGAGTGACAGGGACTTCCCCAAGCAGTTTCTGTGCAGTAGGATGGTACAGACTGTAGACACTTCTGGTTTTGTCAATGTTGCAAACCAGATTTGAGCTGCCTTCTTTAGGAGAGGGTTGGAAGTGTTCTTTTGAAACAGAGATTGAAGAATTAGCCTGGCAGGAAGGACATATGAAGGTTTTTGTGTCAGGTTTTTGGCATTCTTTTGTTTATTCAATCCTCACCACTACTCTCTGAGATAGATCTTGGTTATCTCCATTTTATAGACAGACTGACACTCACAAATTACTCAAAGTACCACATCCAAGCTCCTTAGCCAGGAAGCTATAGAACTGATATATGGAGCCAGAGGCCTTCTTCTTTCTTCTTCTCCTCCTCCTCCTATTTCCAGGCATAGCACCTTGCAGCCAGCATGGACTGGGAGAATTGATTTCATTTTCTTCATCACCTGAGTAATTGATGTTAATGATTAAGATGATAGTGCAATCAGGTTTTAAATAGTGAGTGGAAGAAAGCCCCGATGTTGGTTTTTTGTTTGGCAGGATGCAATTCTTATTCAAAAGTTAAATGGTAATAAAAAGTTTGAAAATTAGTTTTCCTGGAAACTCACTTGCAAATAAAGGGAAACCTCAGTCAAGGAAAGATACTAAAATTAAAGAAAAGCATCCTGGTTGCATAGAAAAAAATGTTGGAGAAGAGAATAGTGCACCTGACTTTCTCTTGTTCTTTAAGAAGATAATATCATTACTTATGGAATTCTCCTCTGGAAGTAAGCAGACTATTTTCTTTAAACTAGAATTAGCATGTCTGCGAAAGGACTCAGCCAAGGTTAGTATGACTAAATTGGAGAGTGGCAGGGAAATCCATGTGTAATCCAATGAAGAGAGAAGTTTGCACCCAATTTAAATTTGATCTGTATATTACAGGCCACATATTTGGAAACTTAATACTCTGGAAGGGATCCTCCATGTAGGCTGGAGGCCAGAGATCTGATCATCATGCTGTTTAGAGAAGCCAAAAATCAACAGTTGAAAAGTGGAGCTGACTTTGAATGTGGTTGGACTATGCCCAGAAGCCTCTGGGATAACCAGCAGCTGCTCAGGGGCAAGATTCCAAGACTGTGTGTCAGAATTGGATACTTGCAGCCAACTCAGACATCTAAAAGTTGGGAAGGGAGGAATGCCAATGCAGTCAGATAAAGTAGGTTCATCTCCAAAATGAGAACCCTATAATAACATGGGGAAGGTTGGAAGTGGGCAGATGTCAGTCACAAAACCTAGTATAATAACAGATGGGTTATTTTTGTTGTGAGAAATCACATAGCAAAGCACTCTGAGAGACCCTCTGCTCAGTCCCTTTGCTGTATATTAAAGGACTTTGCATTATTTCAATTCTGAAAAAAAATTTAAATCCAAAGTTAGCATTATGTATTTCTAGGTAGTATAATCATGAATAATTTTCTTTAGCTCTTTACAACTTCATTTTTCAAGTTGACCCCCACCAATTTGGATTCTTTTCATAATCAAATGTTTTCATTAGAAAGTAGTATCTCTCTTATAATTAAAGAGCCAAATGAAGTGAATTTTAGAGAATAAGTCGGAGAAATGCTTGACTTTTTTGTTTATAATGACAGAAAACAGGAAGGCAAAAATACCTAGATCTAGGAAGACTTAGGACAACCCAAAGAAATTATCCCAGGAAGATAAAGGAGACACCTGGGTGGATTGGACTCTGCTGTAAGTGCCAATGTGAAAAAATATTTGAAGATGGTGTTGATTACACCCCCAGTGTCATTTAATAGTACTTCTACAACACATTGGAACCAAGATACAGAATTTTAAATCTTAAATATAAAAGATAAAATTTTATCAGCAGTACATCTCTAATGGTATGAAGTGTGCTATTTATTCTTTATCTGTGGACAAATATTGTTTATTGCTAAAACTAAACTGTTTTCAATAACATTAAATAGTCTCAAAACTTTCTGACAAATAGATGGGAAGGGAAAGTATTTGATTATAACAAAGCCACTCAACTTCATGTATTCCTTATAAAATATGTTACAAAAATAACCTAATGAAATATAAGCCAAATATATTTTTGTAGTAACTATATTGAGATATAACTCACATACTATAAAATACATAGCATACAACTTATATTATTCTTTAGCATATTCACAAAGTCATGCAACTATCACCACTATATACTTCTAGGAAATTTTCATCACCTACTAAAGAAATTTTGTATCCATTACCATTATCAGTTATTCTCCATTCCCTTCATCCATGGCCCTGGGGAATCTTAACCTATTTTCTGACTATAGATCTTTTTATTCTAGACATTTTGTATAAATAGACCTGTCTTTTTTAATTACAGCCATTCTGGTGAGTGTGAAGTGGTACCTCATTGTGGATTTGATTGGCATTTTTTTTAAGAGATAGACTCTCTCTTTTAAAAAAAAATATTTACTTTTTAGTTGTAGTTGGACACAATACCTTTATTTTTTTAATTTATCTTTATGTGGTGCTGAGAATCAAACCCAGGGCCTCTTACATGCTAGGTGAGTGCTCTACCGCTGAGTCACAACCCCAGCCCTGATTGGCATTTCTTCAATGACTTATGAGACTACGCATCTATTTATGAGTTTACTGCCATTTATATAGTTTCTTTGGAGAAAAGTCTCTGTAATACTTTGCACATTTCAGAATATTAGGTTATTTATGTGTTTTAAAATTTTAATTTAGTTGTTAATAGACCTTTATTTTATTTATTTATATGCAGTGCTTAAAATCAAACCTAGTAGTGCCTCACACATGCCAAGCAAATGCACTACTGCCGAGCCCAGCTCCAGGTCCTATTTATGTTTTTATTAGTGAGATGCAAGCATTCTTCACATATTATGATATAGATCCCCTTGAAGATATATGATTTGCAAATATCATCTCCCCTTCAGTGAGTTGTCTTTTCAGTTTTTAATGGTGCTCTTTGGAGTGCAAAGTTTTAAAATTTGTCCATTATTGTCCAATTCATCTATTTTTTTCTTTCATCACTAATACTTTTCTGTTATATCTAAGAACCACTCCCTAACCAAAGGTGACAAGATATTCTCTCATGTATCTCCTATGCATTGTCTAGTTTTAGTACTTACAAGAAGGTCTGTGATTTATTTTGAGTTGTCTTAGAACCTGGGTTGAAAATCAGTTGTCTGGGTATATTTTCTCATTTACTCTAAGAATTTTTAAATCTCCTCCTTGATGTTTTCTGTAACCCATTGCTAATTCAGTAGCATATTGTTTAGTATCCAGGTGATGGAGAAATTTTTATTTTTTATTTTCTCGTTGATTTCCAATTTCATTCTATTATGATCTGATAAAATGCAAGGTAGTAACTCTACTTTTTTGTATTTGCTAAGGGTTGCTTTGTGGCATATTATGTGGTCTATTTTAGAGAAGGATCCATTTGCTGCTAAGAAGAAAGTGTATCCACTTGACACAGGTTGAAATATTCTATATATGTCAGTTAAGTCTAAGTTATTGATTGTATTATTGAATTCTATAGTTTCTTTATTAAACTTTTGTTTTGAAGATGTATGCAGTGGTGAGAAAGGTGTGTTAAAGTCACCCAAGATTATTGTGTTGTGGTCAATTTGACTCTTGAACTTAAGAAGAATTTGTTTGATGAAGATAGCTGCACTATTATTTGGGGCATATATATTTATGATTGTTATGTCTTATTGGTGTATGATTCCCTTGAGGAGTATGTGATGTCCATCTTTATCCCTTTTCATTAACTTTGGCTTGAAGTCTACTTTATTTGATATAAGGATGGAAACCCCTGCTTGCCTCTGCAGTCCATGTGAGTGCTATGATTTTTCCCAACCTTTCACCTTCAGACTGTGTATGTCTTTTCCTATCAGATGAGTCTCCTGTAGGAAGCATATAGTTGGATCTGTTTTTTAAATCCAGTCTGCTAGTCTATGTCTTTTGATTGGTGAGTTTAAGCCATTAACATTCAGGGTTATTATTGAGACATGGTCTGTATTTCCAGCCATATTTGTTTATTTTTGTTATTTAACTTGACTTAATTTACTTCTCTGATTAGTTTTTCCTTTAGGCTACTACCTCACTCTGTTGATTTTCATTGTTGTTTTTCATTTCCTTTTCATGGAGTATTTTGCCAAGGATGTTTTGTAGTGCCAGTTTTCTAGCTATAAATCCTTTTAACTTTTGTTTATCCTGGAAGATTTTTATTTCATCTTCAAATCTGAAGCTTAATTTTGCTGGATACAAGATTCTTATTTGGCACCCATTTTCTTTCAGTGCTTGATACATATTGTTCCAAGATCTTCTATCTTTCAGGATCTGTGTTGAAAAATCTGCTGTATCCTAATTGGTTTTCCCCTATATGTAATCTGATTCCTTTCTCTCATGGCTTTCAAAATTCTCTCCTTATTCCATATGTTGGGCATTTTTATTATAATGTGCCTTGGTATGGATCTGTTGTGATTTTGTACATTTGGTGTCCTATAGGCTTCTTGAATTTGGATTTCCAATTCATTCTTCATGTTTGGGATTTTTATGATATTATTTCATTGAATAGATTATTCATTCCTTTGGTTTGGATCTCTATGCCTTCCTCTATCCCAATAACTCTTAAATTTGGACTTATTATGCTATCCCATAATTCTTGAATGTTCTGCTCATAGTTTCTTACCATTATTTCTGTGTGGTCTTTATTCTTTTCAAGATTTTATATTTTATCTTCATTGTCTGATGTCCTGTTTTCTAAGTGGTCTACTCTGTTGGTGATGCTTTCATTTGAGCCTTTAATTTGGTTTATTGGATTTTTTTCCTTTCAAGGATTTCTGTTTGTTTGTTTGTTTTTAAGAACCTCTAACTCCCTGTTGAGATGATCTTTTGCTTCTTGGATTTGTTTATGTAGCTCCTTGTCAAAGTGATCTTTCACTGCATTTATTTGCTCTCCTATATCGTCCTTGAGTTCACAGAACATTTTAACCATGTATGTCCTAAACTCTTTTTCTGTCATTTTTTTCTGCTGTGACTGCCAATGATTCTAATGATGCGGTGTCTTGATTTGTTGTGGTAATTTCTTTCCTTGTCCTTTCATGTTGTTTGTGTGTCTTCCTTTCTAGCTCTGTGGGTCTGGAATGTTATTGTTTTTACCCTATAGGTTTGTAGTGCTCTTGTAGGGTTCCAAGATCCCTCCTGTGTGGGGAAGGACAAAATTAACTGACCCCAATATCCACAATATATCACCTATGAACAATTTGTTGTTATTAAGACATTTACAGTTTAGTCTCAATGTTCAGAAATGTTGGATTTTAGATGATATTGAATCCAATATTATCTAAAATATAATCAGTAGTTTCATTAAAAAGTTTTTAGTTTCTGACAGTGGACAATGAAACTGGGGGTGGGAAGTAGGACAATATGCTGAGGGGGAATGATTTGAGGGTATAGAGTTAGTATATCTTAGGAAATGTGAAAGAGAGATCTAATGAAGGGAATAGACAGGAAGTAATTTAGGGTAGACAAGTACATGAGCTGACAGTAGTGTACATAAAACAAACACATATAGAGAAATACAGGATATTAAAATAGTAAAATTTGGAGGGGGGAAGAAAAATGAAAGGAGAAAAAAGGCATATACAATATCTCTGTATTATATTATTTAGATGACTCAGTCCTCAAAATCCTATTTCATGCAAAGTTCTTGGTTTCACATATGTTGGGTATGTGAGGTCCAGAGGATAGAAGGGTAGAAGAGATAGAGAGGAAAAAGAATACTCAAAAGAATGAACCAGGGTTGTTACTAGTTTTAGAGATCTGTTTCTTTTCTGTTTCTCTTCTCATCCAATAGGTGGGGTTCTGTTTTAAGCTGGTGTCTTTGCCTTCAGGATGTTGTAGGTAACCAGGGTGGGTAGGTAACCAGGGTGGGAAGACCCATCCTGGTGTAGGGCATCTGGAAGCAGGGAGTGCCACCCGCCATTCTCTGCAGGGAGGCTGCACCTCACGGGTCTCTTTTTGGGACTGCTCATCTAACTTGAGCACCCAATATTGTCTCCCTCTCTTGCCTGGAGATTTCTCAGCTCCTGTTCTCTCTGTTAGGCTCCAAACTTTAGTTTCATCCCTTCCCTCCCACTCAGCTGGTCCCACCTGTAGTCCTCTCACACCCAGGCTCACACCAAGTGAGCAACACTGTGGTCACACTGCACATCTGCCCAACTGGAAGCTGTTTTTGTGTTAAGTGGTCACTTTGCCAAGGTCACTGTTGGGGTGGGGGGGAGTTTGATACCTAGTACCTGGCCAGATAGAGATCTGATCTGAGAGCTGAGAGCTACCCCCATCCAAATATGGTGAGAAAGGTTATCCAAGATGGAGTCAGTCGGCTTTCAGTGCCGGGGAATCTGGTGGGGTGGGGGAGCCAGGCGTTGTGCAGTGGGTAGGTAGTCACCGAGTAACCTGTGTGAGAGTGGATTGCAGCCAATTGCTAATATATTTATGAGTTTATTTTGGACTCAAAATTCTATTCCATGGGATCTATGTATTTTTACATACTGATTCTATTATTGTAACTTTGCATGAAGTTTTAAAATTGGGAAGTGTGAGTCTTTCAATTATTTTTTTTTAAAGATTGTTTTGGCTCTTCTGAGACTCTTGCATTTCCTTATGAGTTTTGAGGACCAGCTTGTTAATTTTTACATCATAGGAAGCTTAAATTTTGAAAGGATTGCATGAATCTATAAATCACTTTGAGGAGTATTGACATCCTAAAAAGTATTAATTCTTCTAATTCACAAACATGGGATGTCTTTGCAATCATTTAGATCTCCTTTTCTTAAATGGAGTGTTTACAATGTGTAAGTTTTGTACTTTTGCAAAATTTATTGCTGATTATTTTTTGTTTCTGACTGAAAATGTTTTCTTCTTAAACTCATTGTTTCATTTTTCACTGATAGTGTGTAGAAATATAATTGATTTTTGTATAATGATCTTGTACCCTGTGAAGTTATTGAACTCATTTATTATCTTAAATTTGGAAAATTTCAGCCATTATTTCTTAAATATTCTTTCTTCCTCTTTCTCTTTCTTCTGTCCTTCTGGGATTCTCATTATGTGGATGTTGGTATGCTTGATTGTGTTCCATAGGTCCCTGAAGCTCTGATCATTTTTCTTCAGTTTTCATTTATTTCTCATGCTGGTTAATCTCAATTGTTTTTCATCAACTTTGCTGATTATTTTTTACTTCATATATGCTATTGAACTCCACTAGTGAATTTTTCATTCTGATTATTACTACTTTTCAACTCCAAAATTTGTTTGGTTCTTTTTGTTATAATTTCTGTATCTTTACTGATCTTTTTAATGAGGTATTATTATTCTCATGCTTTTTTTGGCTCTTTAAATATAGTTTCCTTTTATTTATTGAAAAAATTTAGCATAGCTGATTGAAAGTCTTTGTCCAATATGTCAAAAGTCTGTGTCAAATCCTAGGTGTTAAATTTTTATTTTCACACATTTGTTTTCATGAATAGACATCCTGTTTAATCCAATTTATTTAGCGATCCTTGAAAAAGATTAGCCATAAATTTAGATAGTTCTCTCACTCCTAATCTTCAAAAAGAAAGAGACAATCTTTCCAGTAAGATAAGATTGTCACTATATATATGGTTTTAAATTCCTCAAAGAAAGAAAAATTTGCTGTAGACATTTGGCTTTCACATTTTAATCTTTTCTGATTCCAGGTGTTTGTTCTGTGCCTTCTACCTTCTTTTCCTCTAACCCAACCAAGGACAACTTTGAGAATTTGTGGGACTTAGTGAAAGATGAAAATGTAGAACCCATGTTCAAAAACACAGGGGAAACGTGAAGTTAAAGATATCAAAATATAAAAATTTTTATTTAAAACAAAATTTTATTATTTATAAAATATGGAAAAGTGGTAATACATAGTAACAACAATTATGTTGTATAGTATTACAAACTACACAAATAAGATTTTGAAGTCATAATAATTTTATACTACAATAAATAATGATACTTTATTACATATACATATATGTATATAAATAAATTGATTAATCATAAATTTTTTCTTCTTTTTCACTTTTCTGAAGATTCTTTTATTAGGCCATTAAAACTTATTCTTTTAGTAACTTCATTTTCAATTACTATAATTTAAGAGGAACATCAGTGACTTCTGAAAACAATCACAAATAAGATGAAAAATAATTTTTGGTAATTTTTTAATTCTGAGAAGGATCTTTCTTATGATGTGATTGTTACTGGAGCTGGTTAGAGACTCTAACAACATTAGGATAAATCTCTGATAATTACTTTGAAATATAAAGTTTAATACACTGAAACCTGATGGTTTTTGCAGAACAATTTCTCTTAAAAGATTTAACTCTTCTTACAAATTTTTATAAGTCAAAGTTTAGTTTGAAATATTCATTTACATAATGTCTGTTATTGTCTGAATATTATGTATTCCCCAAAAGGAATGGTCAGAGGAAAAATGATTAGATTATGAGATCTGTGACCTAATCAGTGCATCCTAGTTTGAATGGACTGCCTGAGTAGTAACTATAGGCAGGTAGGGTGTGGCTTCAGGGGATGGGTCACTGGGGGCATGACCCACCTCCTGCATCTTCCCTAGGGCCCCTCCCCCCACTCCCACCCCTCCCCTCTCTCTGCTTCCAGATCTGGACATGAGGGGAGCAGCTTCCCTCCATCATCCCCTTCCCCCATACTACGTTCTGCCCCACCCTGGGCCCAGAGTAATGGAGTTGCCATCTATAGACTGAGACCTCTAAAATTGTGGCCCCAAATAAACTTTTCACCCTCTGAGTTGTTCTCTTGGGGTATTTTGGTCACACCAATGAAAAAGCTGACTAAAACAACCACATTTCAGTGTTTTCTTTGACATTTCTTATAACTCATGGATATTTTATGAGAAACTAAAAGTAATTTCATTTGTATGTAATTTTAAAAGCCTGTTTATGAATTCTAGTACTGTCTTCAATTAAAAGAAAAATTAATTTTCAATTTATCTATTTGTTATAATCGGTCCATGAAAGTGTTTATGTTAAAAAAAGTATTCTTTTCTATAAATTGTGAGGATCTTTTTATTTTATTTATATTTCCAAGACTGGATATTTGCTTTATGATGTAGTAATGGTTTTCAATTCCAGAGATTCTATACTCTTCAGATAATTTTAATAACTCCCTGACAGCACTTATGGCATTGTCCATGTGTGCATCTTTATAACATTGTAATTTACTGACAAAATTTACTGCCTGACCGGTGGCAGTACCTTGTCCAGTGCTCAGGCTAAAGAGTTAATATTTGTGCACATATTTCATGGTTGAGCTTCATAGACTGATGGGCAAACTGGCCTCCTACCATGGGTCTTTCTTCTGTCATGTCCCTATGTGGAATTATTCCTTCTCTCCCAGGGCTTGCTTCTGCTGCAGCTTACATCATTGTCATTAACTTGGGCTTATGTGCTGGTGCAGGCAGCCCTCCAAATCCCTTGTTGCCTCAGACTTCCCCATACCTGTGTGTGTGTGTCTGGCATTTGGACCAACTGCTCAGCATGCCTGATGCTTACAACTGCCCGGCTCATATCCTGCATATAGTTCATCTCATCGACTTTACTTAGAAATCACAAGTTCAAAGCTGAAATTATTAAAAATATCATAATGGTAATATCAGGACAATAAACCAAGCATTTGCGAGCAGGGTGCAAAGGTAACATGCTCTTGAAATCAGTCTTGAACCCCAGTGTTTCTCAGCTAAGGGTGATTTGCCCTTCAAGGGTGGACTACCCTGGGTTATCCTGCATTGGATTCCAATTAAGCCTCTCAAAGAAAGAATGACAGGATGGTTTAGCACCAAAAGTAAACACTGATCCAGGTTTTGCACAGTCAAGCATAGTAGGCCATCCCCTGCTCTCTGTGTAGAATTGTCCTATAGAATCTTCTGGAGCACTCCAGCACAGAACAGCTCCTACACCTGCTTTCTGTACTCCCCTTTCTTAGGAGAGGTATTCTTAGGAGAATACTGGAATAAGGAAAGTTGACAGCAAGAGAAGTGAAAATTGCCCAGGTAAGTCATTGTTGCTTGAGTAACAGTCCAAAAAGGGTCCAATTTAGGTTGGAATTTATGGTGTTCTTCTACATGAAGTCATTCAAGGATCCAAGTTCCTGGCAGCCCTAACTTCCTCAATTGGTGGCTTAAAGGTCACTGTAGATGTTGACATCCAATGACAGATGAAGGCTCATATTTCACCCAAGATTTGGAAGTAATACAGATCATTTCTCCTTTAAATTCCATTGGCCAGAACTCAGGGATATGGCCATATCTAACTATTTGGGGGCTGGAAAATGTAGTCTAAGTCTATGCCAAAATTGAGAGGAAATGACACTGGTAATCAGCTGACAGCCTCAAGAAATTTTCAAAACTGGGAAATTTGGAATAAAATGGGTACCCACTGTCTCCAGCCATTCCAAGAGAGGTGTGAAAAGTTATGCCTATGACAAGTTTTGGTCTGTTGGGGCAGACTTCCCTAGACCTAGTTTTCTAACTGTGAGTCTTTGTACTCACTAACAGTGTTTGGTTCACATTACAGCTTATGTTCTGGGAAAAGCATCAAATCAATGCCCACAAAACCAACATTTCTCATTATCAAGTTAGCTTTCAGTGAAACAGAATCTCAAATGTATTTGGTGTGAATCTGTTACAATTAAGCTAATCATTAATGTTTAATATGTGTACATCACAAATGTCAACTTTAAGAGTACGGAGGTAAAAGCATCATTTAGATTATTTTAATTCTCTCTCCCTTACCTCACATTCAGCAAGAAATTAAGTCTTATTTATGGTAAACAAATTGAGTGTGTAGCATTAAATATTCAGTGCTGGAATGTTTGTTTAAAATCGTCTCCTCAGTAATTTATAATCTCAGGCCAAAACATGATGTAGTTCATTCTGGTGAATTTTAATCTGATTCTTGCTGACAAGGAGGAGAGCTATGACTCTAGAGTAATAATTCTTCCCTTTTTCACTGTGAGAATATTATAAAGAAACATACTAGAGGAATTGTTGAAAAGAAGTATCTAACTGATCAGGCAGCCTCAGAGGCAGAGTATCTAGAACATTCCTATCTAATGCTTGTTTCTGTGACATAATCATGAAAAAACACCCACTTCACTCTCTTGAGCCCCGGTTTGGATGAACTCTCTTGTAACCTATGGCCAGGGAGTAGCACACCTGCATGGCCACCACTGTTCACAGTGGTCTGGTTTGCAACTTTGCAGAACCAAAAGCTCAAGAATGTCAGCAAATGCAGGTTGATTGAGGAGGAGAGGGAATGCAGGTTGATTGAGGAGGAGAGGGAACTGACTTACACCAAGAAATTACAGGAGTCTGAACACTGGGTTTTTAACTTCTGAGGAATATGGTTGCCACACAAAGTAGAAACTAATTCTGGCTGGTTAATATATTCTTTCTCTTGAAGAACAGTCTCTGGAAAACCAGTGATCACAATCATGATTCTATAGGCACAAAGAATCAAGATAAGGGTTTTAGCTGAAGAAGTTGCTGGAATTTGAAAGCCCTGTTTCAATCCTTATTTCTACAGAGAGGATGTTGTTATGAATTTTCCTTTGCAACCAGGAAAATGGCTTTGGGTATTTCTTTAAAGAGATATTTAGGGAGGGTAAGCATCAGCTAAAGGTAAAGAATAGGGATGTACCACTCCAACCAACGTCTATTCTTTACTAATTTTCCTTTTTTGGAGGCTCTGGGATTCAATCCAGGAACACTTTACCACTGAACTATATCCACAGTCCTTTTATTTTTTTAATTTTTTTGGGGGGGGGGGTGATAGGGTCTTGCTAAATTGCTGAGACTTCCGCAAACTGGGAATTCTCCTGCCTCAGCCTCCTGGGTTACCAAGATTATAGGCATATGCCACTGTGCCCTGTTCTTTACTAGTATTCATTTCCAGGTTCTTATTCCATTGGCAAGGCCCATGTTTGTAACAGACATTCCCTGATGTTTGTAGCAGACATTCCCTCAGCAGGGAGCAAACTTCTCCACTCCTTTCTTTTCTGTAATATTGTAGGTTGGATATTCTAAATATTAATCACCATCCTACCCACTGCTATCTAGTTCCACTAGATAAAAGATACAATGGCCAGAAGAAGGTTAAAGTCAGCTTTATTAATGGATTGGAAATGGATTGGAGATCACAGCTGGGATCTGAGGTTCCTTTCTTCCTCTCCAGAGTGATGACAGCTGAGCCCACTGGGTAGGCCCACCAAACTTACCCACCCAGTCACAGACCGAGGCTGGAACATGGAGAGCCGATCCTGGCTGGGCCCACCACGAACAGGTCCTGCTGGGTCTGTTTACGGCATGGAGACTGGAAGCCCAAAATCAGGTCCAAGATAGAGAGAAAGAGAGAGAAGAAGCAGGAGGACAAGTAAGCAGGGACCTTTAGCACATTATCTCCACCCAGTAGAGAAAGAAGGCCAAAGAGACCCAAATCCCATCAGTCACAATCATCCCAGAAATCATCCCAAAGATGGAAGCCTCTCCCCAGTACTTTTCTCCATGTTGGGCTTGTTGGTGGGTGATCCTTCCTCTGTTTGACTCAGCAGAAAATGTGGGGATTTAGGAGATTTCACTCAGTGGTGAGGTTGAATAAGTGGCCAAAGGTCATTTTTTTGTTAGTCTTTTGGGTCATCAGAGAATAACCCAAACAAAAGCACTGGCTGGAGCCAGGATCGCAGGTACATAGGTCACCTCACCCCTGGGCACTAACCACCGAATTCCTTTTCTCCCCTCTACTCCCATCCTTCTGAAGGTTGCTGAGTAAGAACCTGACCGACTTAAAAGGCCACCATAGCTAGGGGCCAATTCCCCTTGACATCCGAGGGTTTTCTTCCTGTAAGCTCCTCTTTTCATTCAAAGTAACACCTTCTGATTTAATGTTCAAGTATGGAGTTGTAATCATTGGGCCAATCCTCAGAAGAAGGCCTGGCAAGGTTAGTTTGTATGGAGGGGAGGATGGACATGGAATAGCTGATTCCTCTATGGCTTTGACAGAAAGAGAGATCTGAAGGCAAGTGTCACAGAGTTGAGAGTCTAAAGCAACTCTTGCTGGCTGCCTTTCCTGGCAAGTAAGGAGGACTTAATTTCTTAATTTTTCCTCCTAATTTTGTTTATTCTTTTCTATTTCTCTAGTGTTTTGTGATTTTTTAATTTTCAGTACTTGGTTTGAACCCAGGGCCTGGGGCATGCTAGGCAAGTGCTCTCCTTCTAAACTACATCTTCAACTCTTTTTATTTCTTATTTTGAGATAGGGTCTTATAGGTTGCTAAGGCTGGTCTTGAACTTGCCATCATTTTGTTTCAGCCTCCAGAGTAGGTAGGATCACAGGTATGCACCACCATGCTAAGCTCTCTAATTAATACTATTACTAATATATTTTGGAGGCACTAGGGATTGAATCCAGGGAGAATTTACCACTGAACTACATTACACCATATTTTTCTTTAATATTTGAGCATATATCCAGGGCTGATATTCCTGCTTTGGGCCTGGGTGACTTCTGCAGAGAGTTAATCTCATCTACTACCTGTGATTCTTTTCATATTATCACCATTGAAAGGTGACTCAATTTATGTTCCTAAAGGGAAACCTTCTATAGTTTCCATTAAGATGACTACACAACTGTACTTTAAATAAAACTGAATGATTGCAAAAAAAATTATTTTACCCCAGAGTATTTTTATTAGGGATTCCTGCCACCATATTAACATATAAAACAATCTGGATGTTGACAGAGAAATGCAGATTTCACTATACAAAGGTAAGCCTCCATCACAGTATCATGACCCCCATCTCTCTAGTTTTTCAATAAAATCAATTGTGTTTTGAATTTTCCCCAGAGTTATATTTAAAAATATTAGACAAACCACAAGTAATACTCCAAATACATAACATTTTACAATATGGTCCAAGCACACATAGAAATACATGATACTTTACCTACATTATTTTCATAATCCCACTTGCATTAGCACTAAAGACAAGGTTGTGTGTGTATATGTATTTGCCATATGCATGCCTGTGTATACAAATCCACAAAGGTACACACAGCAGTCTTTGAAGCTGTGGTTTTTACCCACCATGATATCTGAGAGGGAAAGGAACAACAACATGTCACAAATTCTTCAACTGGGGCAAAATAAGCATAACTATGTATGAAAGGCATATTGGTTGTGTCTATACAAATACATATATACAGATTTATATATAAACACATATACCGATAATATGGAATATACATATACTCACACACGTGCTTTGAACTCTGTGTCTTACTACTACTTATACCATCTCCCTTTCGAAGCAGTCTCCACATTTGATGCAGGCAAGTGGTGACTAACACAGCTTAAGTGGGTATTTTTAAAAGGCTCTGATTCTAAACCAGAATCCAATTTTACTTTGGATGGTTATTATTTAAATCAAGTAGATCCTATTCTGTCAACTCTGTAACCTGAAAACATCTTCAATAAACAAAGAAGTATCTGCCTAAGAGAAAAGAGATGCTAACTGGAAATGGCATATATATCTCATGGTCAGATGACATGTAATAATTATCCTGCATATTTTTCAAATATTTTATGATGAAAAATATAGCACTTCCATAATTTAAATATATTATTTAATATTATTTTTTTAAATTGAGGGCTAGATATTTTGTCTTGGTTAGAATTTCAAAGAAAATGATAGAAAGGGGACTAGATTTGTATAGACTACACTGGAGTACCCTTATGTCAAAAAAGAATAGAACATATTAAAACTTCATATTAAAACTGACTATATGCAAATGTCCAAAATAAATTATTGTAGGTTCCAACCATAGAAAATATACTTCTATATTAATATAAATCACTGAAAGTCCACAAGAAGAAAACCCTGCAAATATAATAGCAAGTATATATATTATAATGTGTTCAACAGAGGCCTCATGAACTGACTTTCAACATTTACTTTCAAAATTAAATATCTAATAAAGAACTAACAGCTCCATTGACTGAGTTGCCCATTGACTGGAATGCCCAATTTGGAAATTATGCTAATGGTGGCATTGGAGGGTCATTAGGGAGATATTATAGGTGGGCCCCATTTCTTTATAAGAAATCCTGCACTCTGTGCTGTAAACCTCAGACCCTTTCTCACTCATACCAAATGTTGGTAAGTACTCTGCATGGGAAAGCATCAGACCCTTTCTATCATGGATTTAATGGTGTGGAGGAAGGTACTACAGGATTTGTCTGTTATCTTATTCTCTACCCAGGCTGGACTGATTTGTCATCTGATGAGCACTCTCATTTTCCCAATGGAAGCCCAATGATGAATAAGTTAAGATTTTAAGGAAACCATGCAAGGAAAGGAGAATATTACCCACCATAAAGAATAAATCTTGGTATTTATCAAAAAGCCACTCATCCTCCCTCTCTCTCTCTCTCTCTCTCTCTCTCTCTCTCTCACACACACACACACACACACACACACACACACACACACACACACATTTTTGAAGTTTCTTCCACAGAATCACAATGAATGGCATGAGGGACCAAAAAATTTACCTTAAAGTTTCTCCACTTTTATTTAGATCCACTTAAACATGTTTATGTCAACTGGACAGCGAGTGCACTTTACATCATTGAATGCCTCTTGTCACCATCCCTTTCATGAAAGACACCCTTTGCCTTCCACCACCTGCCTACAGCCTCACCAGAACTCTTCTTCACTACTTTCCATTAGTTCAATTTCTATCTGTATCCACTCACTCTTGTTTGAATATACAATAAACAATCAACTGGTATATCTTTTACCATTGTTCCTTTAAAATTTTACTATCTTTTAAAAACATTCTGCTTCCCTAACCCAAATATATGGACAGAGTGCAGACAAAAGTACCAAGTCATCTTGTCCAAAACTTTGAAAAATGGACTTCCCTGTGTCAACTCAATGCTCTCAGTTTCTACATCCTCCATTCCCATCATCTGTTTGGGGAGCTTACTTACTAAAGTGTCTTTCTACCCATTTTCTATACCATATGCAAGTAATAACAAATTATAGACCTGTTCAGCCAAAAATATTTTAAAAAACAAACTGGTGCCAAAACATTAAAAAATTCCCGATATACCTTTGTGCATTGTTAGTCTTACAGTCGGTATACTTAAATAACTCCAGGAGGCTTTTTTTTTTTTGCTAAAAATTTACCAAAATAGTTTGAACACATAAAAATAGTTTTAAAAAAACAAAACAGAAAGCCCAGCATAAATTTAGTTGTATAGGCATTGGTTAGAGGACATCATTTTCCACTAAGGATTATATTCAAAAATTTTCCCTTAGGTTTTACTAAAATTCTGATTCTGAACCTTATAGCTGTGATGGTGCCAACTATTAAAAACAGGGAAATCTAGTCCAATGTATTACGCATTATGTTATAATGCTTGTCTACACTTAAAATAAACATATTTTGGTTATGTAAAGGTCATCTTCCTGACCCATAAGTAAAACATCTATCTTTGATTTAAGTGCATTTAATTATGAAAAGCTAATGGAGGGTTTGAGTGACCAATTATGAGAAAGGAACATCTGTTGGCAACCCCATGTCCATTCAGAACCAGGCATCTACTGAAAAAAAAAATCACTAGTATTGAATATAGCCCTTAGTTTTATAAGATATTAACCTCATGAGCAACCCAGCATGTAGAGAATGAGGTTGACCTTCCCAGCCACCCACTCTTTGAGGGGACAGTAGTATTCATAGTGAAACTGCTCAAACTCTGGTGTCTGGCGGATTTCACATAAGAAGGAGAGATCAATACCTGACTCCAAAAGGAGGAGGAGCAGGGGAAATACAAAGAGCAGCAGTCCCAGGCCCACCACAAGGAGCCTGGAAAAACTCTTGACCAGTGGGTTCACCCGAATATGGCCGGTCAGAATGTCATAACTCCATGACAAAGCTCGACGAGCCTCCTTCAGCTCCTCTTCTTCAGCAACCAAAAAGGCATTTTCATCTGCTTCCAGTTCCTCAAATGAATCTGTATCTTCTCTTTCCAACTCAAGCCTAGATGGACAGTCAAAAAGCATGTCAATCTCATCATCATCAACAGGAGTGGGGAGCAGGCTGGCACTTGGGTTGTATGCTAGTTCAGAGATGGTCAAGGGCTCTTCTTTTATTTTATCTTCTTCTTCACTTGGGGGATCTTCATACTCTCGAGCTTCCTTTACTGGCGAGCTGGAGATCAGGGGAGCAGAAATGTCCTCTTTAGGCAATGGAACACCTGCAAAGAGACATTTTTTCCCTTTATTTTAAAGTTCAGATTTTCTTTTCCCACAAAAACCTGTGGGTACATACAAAACAATGGATGGAATTTAAGGGATCCATGAAATTATCCTATGACATACTGACTTTAAACAAAGTCCTTTTAGTGACATTCTCTGCAGAGTAAATTCTAAGGTCAACACACTAAACCAAAATAACCAACACTTTTCAAATGGTTGGAATCATGTACAACATTTAGGTGTATGATTCTGGTCTGAAAACCTCCAACTGTGGTCATGTTTATAAAAATAAAAATTACAATAATTCATTATTATGTTATGAATGATGTCTTTTGGAAGTCAAAACTGTCAACCAATAAGCTATATAAAACTATGCCTTACCACAGCATACTATAGCATAGCATAGCATAGCATACCATACCATACCATACCATAGCAAAACTATAATTTCTTTATCATTCTGATGTATTGTTTTCTAGTCTTCCTTCTAGGCACAATTTTGTGGATCTAGTTGAGCACCTTTAATCCAAACATCTAAAATCTGAAATCCCAAAATATTTTGAGTGTGTCAATGCTCAAAAAAATTTTGGATTTCAAATTTTTCAAGTTAGAGATACTCAATCAGTAAAGTCTATGAAAATATTACAAATTCTGGAAAATTCTGAAATATTTCTGCTCCCAAGAATTTTAGGTAAGGAATACTATAATTGCAATCATACTATGTCCACAAACGAATATCTTGCTTCTTCATTTAATATTTTAACTTAAACATTTTGTATGTTCTCATTGGTATAACTTATAAAGAAGGCCAAATTTCCTGTTTAGTTAATATAATAAGTTAGCCATCCATTGGTGAACTCAGATCAATTTACAGTTGTAAAAACAATGTTCTAAAAGACATCTTCACATATAAAGCTTCTTCTCCCTTTTGTTTCAGTTAATTTTCAATAGACAAATGTTTAGAGGGCAGATTGCTTGGTCAAAGGGCATGTATTACTCTGAAAATTTACTGGGGAAAGGTGTTTTTCAATGCCTTCTTTTACAGATGGAAAATTCAACTACCTACTCTTGGGTGTAAAGACTAGCCTCCCAATTTTGAGTTTTGGCTTCTCAATGGAAAATGAGGACAGCATCAAAGCAGTTTTTCCCAGGATGTATCTACAATACAACACCAAATTGGCAGCCAGCTGCGTTAGGTAACTGTAAACCAGCATATGTTTCACAATTTCTCTCTTCAAAATGTACAAGAGTGCATTTCTGCTTTTATGTTTCAAAAGTCAATCCTGATAGCTCTGGTCTGAGATCACTGAATAGTCCAAATAAAAAATACCATGAAAAATATAAACCATTTACTAGTGACAAGAAGCACACAAAAAGATGTTCAACATCACAAATCATTAAGGAATCATTCAGGGAATGCAAATCAAAACCAAAATGAGATACCACTTGATGCTTGTTTTTATGGCAACAATGTTGGTGAGGATGTTGAGAATTTAGAACTCTGTACATTGCTAGGAGAAATATAAAATGATTGTGGAAAGTTTGGTGGTTCCTCAAAAAGTTAAATATAGAATTATCATACAACTCAACAGTTCCACTTTTAAGTATATACATTATCCATAGAATTGAAAACAGGAATTCAAAGCTTGTATGTAATGTTCACAGCAATGCTGTTCCAATAGTCAAAAGATGATAACAATTCAAATGTCCATCAGCAGATAAATACACAAACAACATGTGGCATATCCATATAATAAAATATAATTATTCAGCCATAAAAAAAAAAAACAACAAAATCGGTCTGGAGTTGTGGCTCAGAGGTAGAGTGCTTGCCTAGCATGCATGAGGCACCGGGTTCTATCCTTAGCACCACATAAATATAAAAATAAAGATATTGTATCCACCTATATCTAAAAAATAAATATTTAAAAAAGTGAAAGAGGCCAGACACAAAAAATGTCACATAATGTATGATTCCATTCCTATGAGATATCCACTACAGGTAAATCCACAGACATGAAGTGCTTTGTAAGGGTAGTAACCAGGGACTGGAAAAGAGAGAAATGAGCAATGACTGATGGAAACACAGGATTTTCCTTAGAGGTGATGAAGATGTTTTGAAGCTAAATGGAGGTGTTAGTTGCCAACACTATGAATGTCTTAAATGCTACCAAATTGTTCACTTCAAAATGGTTATTTTGTGTTGTGTGAACTTCATCTCAATAAAAACAAAAAATAAGTAGGGTGTGGTGGCACACACCTGTAATCCTAGCAACTCGGGAGCCTGAGACAGAAGGATCATAAGTTCAATGGCAATCTAAGCAATTTATCAACCTTAGGCAATCTCATCTCAGAACAAAATTTTTTTTTTAAAGAGAGAGTGAGAGAGGGAGAGAGAATTTCTTTAATATTTATTTTTTTAAGTTCTCGGCAGACACAACATCTTTGTTGGTATATGGTGCTGAGGATCGAACCCCGGGCTGCACGCATGCCAGGCAAGTGGGCTACGGCTTGAGCCACATCCCCAGCACCAAAATTTTTTTAAAAATTTAAAGATCTAAGGGTGTAGCTCAGTGATAGAGTGCCTCTGAGTTAATCAAAGTGCCACAAAAAGAAAAAAACAAATGTAAGCCTGTATTGGTTTAGATGTGATATCCCCCAGAATTCACATGTAAGACAATGCAAGAAGATTTGGAGGAGAAATGATTGGGTTATAGCCTTAACCTAATCAGTAAATTCATCCCTGATGGGATTAACTGAGGGTGACTGGAGGCAGGTGAGGAGTTGCTGGAAGAATTGGTTCATTGAGGGCATGGCTATGGGGTACATATTTTGTATCTGGAGAGTGAGGTATCTCTCTGCTTTCCTCTGCCACAGTCTTCTGCCATGAGCCCTGAGGAATGGAGTTGGCTATCTATGTAAGACTTTTGATTCTGCAAGCCCTCAAATAAATTTTTCCTCCTAAAATTGTTCTGGTCAGATCTTTTAGTCACAGCAGTGAAAAATCTGCCTAAAAACAAAGCCATAAGTTGTCTACCACCATAAAATGTCTAAAGGGAGAAAATACAGGGTAGGGAAGGATGAAAATAGTATGGTTTTCTGGAGTGCTTAATACTTACAAATGCAGGTGCACCCTATCCCTAACAGGGGGCTCATGTTTCTCACCCCCTTAGAAAAGCTGTGAAAGTCATGAATCCTATGTGAAGGTCTTACTGCTCTGCTACCACTGCTAGCCCCATTTGCTACTTTTCTTTGCTTCTTTGGTTACACAGATTGCCCATGCTCTTTGTTCTTATCTAAAAGCATTATATATGTAATATATAAAAAAATAGAATACAAATATATAATACTATAATATGTAAATATATCAATGTATAATATAATCATATATATTGTTATGTATTACTGTATCTTATATATTATGTATAAATTATATATATTTGTATTTTATATATATATGTATGTATGTATGTATGTATGTGTGTGTGTGTGTGTGTATATATATATATATATATATGATTATTCTCCTCAAATGCCCTAATTTGCAACCCTTTCTCTATCTTCTGCTTCCTATATCCCTCTCCTATAGCCAGAAGACAAGGGAAATCTCACGTTTCCAGGCTGCAATATTTTGTAGATTGCATCTCTATTTTCCCAAGTGCTCAGACCAAAAACCTTGACTGTTCTCTATTCATACCCACATTGAACCTGTCAGTAACTTCTGCTTTTACCTTCAAATTGTGTTCAGAATCTGACTACTTCTTACCACCTCCATGGCTATCACCCTGATCCGAGCTGCTATTCTTTCTCATCTAGGTTATTGAAACAGTCTTTTATATCATCTCCCTGATTCAGTCTTCATGCAGGCAAGGGCCACTACCAACACAGCATCTGGAGTGATTCTTTGAAAACATGAGTGAACCATGCCACTCACGTTCTCAGTACTCTCTAATGGTTTTTCATCTTCCTCAGAGGGAAAGCCAAGTTGTTTAGGGATGTGTAGGACCCTACTCAATGTCCTCTTCCCCTTCCTAACTTTTCTAACCCTGTTCCCCCATGACTGTGTCTCTCACTCCACTCCAGCCACCTAAGCAGCTCTGCTGTCCTTCAAGCATGCCAATCACCTTCTAACCACAGGGCCTTTGTACTTGTTGCTCCCTCTGCTTGGAGCACTCTTCCCTCAAAATGTTCATGCTTTCTTCCTTTGAATGTCTCGAATCAAATTTCACCTTCTTTGTGAGGACTTTTTTTAGCCACACTGTAGAGAATTTCAGTCTTTATTCCTAACATTCTCCATTCCCCTTCTTTCATTTATTTTTCTTGGGAGAAGTCTAAAATGTAAGGGGAAAATAGAATAATAGTAAAGAGTGAAACCCCTTCAGAGAAAAACAATTACAGTAACTAATTCAGGTATGATAATGGCCAGGACCTCCACAGGTCAAGCAAGTACCTA
The DNA here is from genome assembly GCF_052094955.1 of Ictidomys tridecemlineatus. Taxonomy (NCBI): domain Eukaryota; kingdom Metazoa; phylum Chordata; class Mammalia; order Rodentia; family Sciuridae; genus Ictidomys; species Ictidomys tridecemlineatus. The sequence continues at coordinate 129,511,489 of NC_135480.1, read as the reverse complement.
AATGTGAACAGGTATATGGGGAGCGATGGAGGCTGGAAAGAATTGACCATTTTGAGTACCATCTAAAAGCTTTAAAATTCATACTTACATCTGTATGGTCAACACAAAATACACCTGTGGGTCTTTTCAGGCATTCAGGATGCCATTCAGAAAATGCTATAATTTTTTTAAAAATCAGCCAAATTTCTAATATTTTAAGTCCCTCACATCTGCCAAGTTATTGATCTCAATAATAGATATTCACTTATTTTCCTGGAAAGGAGGTAGGCAGGGATATAAAAGCTCTCTTCCCTTTCCTAATTTTTCTAAATATGAGTGTAATGCACTGAAGATTCGTATTACTCTTCCTTCATCTCTGTGCTCAAATTGTAAGGCAGCTGGAGTACAATGGAAGAGAACCAGTCAAAAGCTGGACAGCCTGGGTTTAAACATCAGCTTTGTCTTTACTCATATTATGAGCTTCAGTGGCTAAAGATTACTTGATATTCTTGGATCTCAGTTTGCTTAACTACAAAATAGGAGAAACACCTATTTCACCAGGCTGGGGAGAGGGTAAGTGAAATTGTGGATGTGTAAGTGATGCTGACAATTTTAAAAACCTACAAAAATCAGACATCATGATCTCAACAAAGAACAATAAACAGCACTTGCTCTATTATCAAACATTTTTTATTAACAAATACGTTCATTTTATAACAAGTCCACTATGGAATACAAGGTGAATTTAATTATAATTGGTTATGCAAATCTTCTTAACTGTCCTTGTATGAGATATGCTAAAAGTTTCATATGTACCTTTTCTGGTGAGTTCCATAAAGACCAAAAATACTAACTTAGTATTATTCAATAATAAATAATCATAAATCTATCAATAAATAAATTTATTTTGCTTTATCTATATCTGAGAAGCTTTCTGACTATATCCACAAAGCTCAATTAGAAAGATCGAGAACTTTGTTTTAGAAGAAATGGCAATGATCATGGAAAAGTAAAAAGCTTTCCAATTTACATAACTATGCAGACCTATTAAAATTAGTGGATAGCTATAAAGTTTCTGACAAATAAGAAATACTTGTTAAATGTTATAGTTGGTTATACATACTTTCGTAATTTTCCTTATATGATAGATACTAAAAGTTTCCTACATACCTTTTCTGGTGAATTGTGTATTTCATTTTAGTATAGTAATAAAATTATATGTTTTATACCATTGTTTTCATTATTTATTTGAAGAAATAATTTAAGAAGTAATAATAACTTACGTAGCAAGAATCAGAAGACAAATACTAATGGAGTAGACTGGCCATGGACAATAGGTAGGATGCCTACCATGTATAATGAAGCAGATGGACACCGCCCATTTCCATTAGCACTATTTGCACAGATCCTGATATAATGATATGCCCTAAAGATACATCATGCATCATAGCAGCCCAACCCACTCAGTAGACTGTTGATGGATGCTGCTAGGAAGCTGTTCTTCATCTTATTGCTGAAGGCAAAATATAGGGTCTTTATTGACACACAGCAAAATTAGTGGCAGATAAAAACAGAATGAGCATTGCTCACATTTACACAGAAATGAGCTATCAATTGAGCATGTGTGTGATAAAATCACAATACCATAGCCAGAGTTTCCAGAAACTTGTGATGTACTATATAGCTAAAGAGTCTGGCTAATGACCCTTGTCTAGTTTCCTGTGCATGATGACTTTATCAATTAAGCAATGTGGTATCAAGCATCTCTAAAATGCCTTAAAATGAAAACACTCACACCCCCACCTCTTAAGATTACATAAAGGATCAAAAGTGCAAAGAAGAGAACAATGTAAGAAAGTCCTTTGGGGACAATATGGGGACATCAGAACATGATTGAACATCTGCCGTTTGCATTTAACTACACTGACCTCCTTAAGTTAACTTTGGAGCTTGGGTTTGTTGAGATAATGCTAAGCCCACGTGGCAATGTCTTTCCCATTTAAAATCCGCCATGTTTATTGCCATCATTTGGCTAAAATCATACTGCCTCGCTTTACAGACACTTTTCAGCCTGTAAAAATTTGCTGCTTCCTTTGTCATGGCCACTGGTGCTCACCCTGTGAGGCCTTCATCCATGCTGGGAGGCTTTGGCAAATGACATCATTATTCTGGTTCCCTTTGAGGCGCTCTGTGCTAGCACCCAACTATGGAATGCCCATTAAACTCCAGAGCAGTAAAGCAGTACCACCATTCATCCAAGAGGAGGGTCCTTTAGAAGATCATAGAGGCATTTCAGACATCACAGTGATTGAAGGTGGTGATGTCATTTAGTGGGTGAGGGTCAAGGATACCAGATATCTTAAAATATTTAGGAGAGTTCCACAAAATAAAGAATTATTTTGCATTCCAAAAAACTTTCAAATGTTAAATATTAGATATTACCCATAATGAACATATTTATAATGATCTGAATCTAGAACCTACCTCTGTTTTACATTTAAACCTAAAGCATTTGAAGTAGCATTTTAACATAGTTTGAATTTTTCAGGATTGCAAGCATTGGGTATGATGAACTCTTTTGCTAAGAGTTGTTTAGCAGTTCAGAATATTACACCATCGCCATCAGAGATGCCAAAGGTATTGGAGTTGCCTGCAAAGTAACACATTTTCACCTTACATCTGTTCCATCCACCCACCCCTCCCCATTCCAAGCATCTCACTCCTTTGTTCTGCCTCCTAGTGAATCCTATTTGAGAAAAGCCTTTGGAGAGTCTTATTTAATTAAGAATGACTTTCTAATTTCTCTTTCTATTACAGTTAGAACATTTTGACTTTACATGTAGTTTTTTAAAGTTACATGTGTTGCATCTCTGAACGAGAACATTACAAGATTTTTGTTGTTAAAGGGAGATGCTGGATCTGAGAGGGTGGACAACCACAGAAAAAATGGGTGTAAAGTTGGTGGGTCTCTGCAGAGGGCATATATTTGTTGCTAACACAAGAACCAACCTTCTCAAGATGGTCTAAACTCTATCAGCTTATCAAGTGACACTCCAGGAGGTGTGCAATATTCTGAACTGAGGATAAAGAGAAAGTGAGGGAGGAGTAGGAGAAGGAGGCAGAACGAGTCATCACTCTATCTTTGGAAAATATGATGGAATGGAAAAAGCAATGGCCTGAAAGGCAGGTCACCCGTCCATTCCCCAGGTGAGCCACAACAATTAGAGCAACCTCAGATAGGTCACTCCAGTTGTATAGTCTTAGACTTCTTACCTACAAAATGGACCATATCCTTCTAGTTCCAGCATTCTGTGGCTCCATCTTAGACTATGTCTGTCAATAAGCTCTCTGACTTAAAGTTGGAGACTTTAAGTGGTGGGACAAGAAGGGAGTTAAGATTTTTTAATGAATAGGGCTGGATACTTTGAAGTATATAATCATGCAGTATTCATGAGAGGAAACCTAAGGCTTAAAGAGGATAAGTAACTTGCACAAGATCACAAAGCTCGGAAACAACGGAGCCTGGCTTTATACCCAGTCCTGTCTGGCTCCAAAGCCCAGGACATTTTTCTTTTCCCAAACCATCATGTTGCCTGAAGAGAAGGGAATCTGAGAGGCCTGAAAGGGACCCTCACCTCTTAACTGTAGAGGAAGAACCTTCTCTGTTACTGGCCCGATTTTATTTGCTGAAACAATTTCATTATGTATATGGTAACAATTTGTCCTCATTTGCCTGAGACAGTTCCACTGTGTGGGTGTGGTCCTGGTAGTATTACTAAAATGCTCCTTTTATTCTCAAAAGGTTTGCCTAATCACTCTTAATGATAATTATATGTCAGCTCTCCTATGATTGTATGATAGCCAACATAAAAGCCATAAAACAAAAGTCACGTGCTGCCATGGGGATTAACAGTTTGTAAGAAATAAAATAAATTTTAAAACTTATTATATTCTACATTTGCTATTAGTCATACATTAAATGACTTAAAATGTTTTCTAACCATTATAAGCAGCATGTAGACTTCCAAAATTTCTCAAGACAGTATGCCATTAACCTCTTACAAATTTCTCTCTCCTTTTTTGAGAATAAAATTTAATCCTTTAATTGTAACTCGTGTATCTGATGTTTCTGAACATCTTTGGAAGGCTGCTGGTTCATTCTATTTAAAAACCTATGAAAAGTCATCCCAGTGACTCAGGAAAGTATACACAAATGGAAACTTAGATAAAGACACGTGTGCATGGCAAATCCTAATGTCCTCCCCATCCCTGAACCCTAACTGGAATATGGAACACTGCCTTTCATGTAGGTAGGTAGTCCTCTTCCACAGCAGAGTTGGCAGTGTGGCTTATTCTTTTCACTTCCTCCCCATCCTTACAGACTTTGTCCTTGAAGACTGAACTCTCTTTCCCTTATGACCATTGCCTGATGACCTCCTGGTTTTGCATCTACTCTTACTAACTCTTTTGATACCCATATTATAATCATCTTGCATGACTTTGATATCTAGAGCTCATGTGGATGATTCATACCATCATTGTCTTTGCATTTCCATTTAGCTGCTCTGGCAGCCCACTGAAATGGCTCTCATCAAGGTCTCCAATCACCGCCATATTTCTAAGCCTGTGTGTGTGTGTGTGTGTGTGTGTGTGTGTGTGTGTGTGTGTCCTCCTATTCTGAGACTTTATACTATCCTGGTTTTCATTCAATGACTCTATTTCTTCTGTCCTCAGAGTCTCCTCACCTGTCTTTGCAGTGGTCTCAATTCTCTGCTCTTTTCACTCTATACCTTCTTCCTTGAAGTCTCAATCATATGTATGGCTCTGATATGCTACTTCAGAATTACTCTACCTGGTAACTACAGGTTATCAGTGTTCCCTAAAATTCTTGAAAAGAATGTTCTACAGAGAATTTTGCAAAACTGTGCACATTCTATTATCCTTTGGGACATTATTATCAACTTTAAGAGTGTAAGTTCGAAAATCACTTTTCTGAACTTGAATCCTGACCTTGAACAAATTGTCATGGATCAGGTATTAAATTACTTTATATCATTCCTTTCATCAATAAAATGGGAAAAATTCCAGGACATATTACATGCAATACTGTATGCAGAGGAATTCACAAGCCAATGCACATAAAGTTCCTGACACAGGTTAAGCATTCAATAATATTACTATTGGGCATATTAAAATGTATGCATGGTCCTGGAGAGAAGAAATCTGTTTCACTTTATTCAACCCAACATTTCCCAAATTTATTTGCCACAAGAATGTAGAACACAACTAAGCTTGAGAAATACATGTTACTGAATATCTAAACTCAAAACCCTCCAATAAGCTCCAGATGTTCCACACAACTATACATAGGAACATCAGTCTCAATATATCCGAAACCAAACTATATCATCTCCCACTCAACTCTTTCTCTCCTCCATCACTCACTATATAGTAAGTGGCACAATTTTCTACTTAGTCTCCCAAACCAGCAATCTCAGTGTTGACCAATATTTCTTCTACCATTTGCTCACATCTGTCCCCAACTTCTCCAAACTCTGCTCTTATCTGCTTTCGAAGCCACACCTGTCTCTTTACTCACACCACTTCTCATCTGAATAATAGCAATAGCATCCTAACTAGTTTTCTTGACTTCAGTGTGACTTCTTGGGAATTATTTCCAGAATAATTATTTTTAAATGTCAATTAGTTATATCAGTCCTCTTCTTAAAAGGTTTCTCACACCTTTTAGGCTAAACTCTTTAGCTTAACATATCAGTTTATTTAGAGGGCCAAATGTGTCATGTCATTGCATGTCTCTGTGCCTTTGTACAGACTATTGCCTCTTCTGAAAATGTTCTGCACTCAGATGGATCTTATTCTTTAAGACCCCATGTGTCACTTCCTCTAGGAAAGCTCTCCTACATCCCACTCCCAGTCTGATACAGATGCTTTTTATCACCAAATACCATGGTTGACTCCTCATTGTACATTTTTTCCACAAATAATTAGTCTAATCCATCCTAGTAATTTAGACTCTTTGTCACCTTTGGTTTAGAAATGGGCATAGAAGCTGACCCTGAAAATAAAATTGAAGGACAGAGAGAAAATAAGGCATGAGAGTGGGGACTAAACTTATGAGAAACTTTTTTTTTTTTTTTGCTTCTAAGAACATTCTGGAAAGGTTTGACTCTATCTATCTCTTGACATTGTTGTAACTAAAGGAGACCAGCAGAAACTCTGGCAGCCAACCTATAATGTCAATGGCCACAGCTCTGAGGGAAATCCTGGCCAACAGGGAAGAGAAGCGGAGGGAGATGAAATGAAATTGGTTCTCAACCCTGGAATCCTTTCTGCCTCTGGACTTGTTATCTTGGGTAACAAATCACCTTATTATTGAAACAGGTGTTAATTAGAATTCCCCCTTACTGACTGCTGGATGGCATCTAACTGGGGCAGCTGTCATCCCATCTTGTGGATCTGTTTATCATCACAATCAGTCATCGCACCGTGCTACAGTTTTATTGTGGATTTTTCATTAAATTTTTATCTCCTAAAAAGTAAGGACTAGAATTACAGATTTTATAATTGGCCTTAATATTTTTAAAATTGAGTTCTCCTTTCATTAATCTAAAATTCAATGCAATGGAGTTTATGTATGATGGCAAACACATGTAATAGCCAAACATTAAAAGGATTTCCACCAAAATCAGGAACATGACAAAAATCTCTCACTACACATCAATATAATTCTAGGGGCTCTAGATAATACAAAATGATAAAGACAAAAATAAGAAGTATAAATATTAGAAAAGAGATTAAGCTCTATTTTTAGATGATAGGATTATCTATGTGAAATAAAGATTAAAATAAACTGAGGGAGGACTGAGGTTGTGACTTAGTGGTAGAGCATTTGCCTATCATTTGTGAAGCACAGGTTTCCATTCTCAGCACCACATATAAATAAATAAAGATCCACTGACAACTTTAAAAAGTATTTAAAAAATAAATAAACTGGGGGAAATAATTAATGGAAATTCAGTAAGCTGTTCAAAAGCAAGATCCACATATAAAAGCAGATGACTCACTAAATGCCAGTAAAGACATTATAAAAATATGATAATGAGAAACTTCATTCAGAACAGCTAAGTGTACAAAGTAAGATAGTCATATAATACTCAGGAATATCCATAATAAGAAATATGCAAAATTTCCACAAAGATCATGTTAAAACATAACAAGATGACATAAAAGAAAATCTCAATAAATGAAGAAGCATAACAATATTCCTGAATAAAAGCCCTCAATGTTTTGAAAATTTTATTCTCTCATTAATCTAAGTTTCAATGCTATTGTAATACAAATACCAACTCATCTTCAAAAAGATAAATGGAGAAAGTGCTCACAAATGACAAAATAATTTTGGGTAAAAAAAAAGCAATGAGTGCCTCCAGACAATAGAATATTTTTCAGTGCTAAAAAGTATTGTGATGAAAAGACATGGAGGAATCTTAAATGCTTATCACTAATTGAAAGAAGCACATCTGAAAAGGCAACATACTGTATGATTCTAACTATACGCCATTCTGGAAAAGGCAAAACTACAGAGACAGTAAAAAAGATCAGTGTTTGTCAGGGATTAGGGGAAAGAAGAGATGGACAGGAATAGTAGAGGATTTTTAGGTCAGTGAGATTATTCTGTATAATACTATGATGATGAATACATGTCATTATACATTTGTCTGACCCACAGGACATCTGACACAAAACGTGAAAACTTAATGTAAGCTGTGGACGCTGGGTAATCACAGTGTGTCAATGCAGGTTCATCAACTGTTAACAAATGTGCCCCTCTGATAGGGGCACATTGTGGACGTAGGAGGCATATGGGAAATCTTTGTATTTTCCTCCTACTTTAACTAGAAACCTAAAAGCCACTCTAAAGTAGAAATTCTTTTTAAAAAATGTGGGAGGAATTTTACCTATCTACTTTCAAGATTATACTATAAACATAATAACAAAAAAAATACTAAAATGTGCGATTCAGAAACATTCCCTTAAGTATAACGAAAATTTGTTTTAAAATAAATAATTTGGGGGAAAATTGCCAAATAATTGGAGAAAAATTTATATCCTTATATCATGTTATATACACAAGAAAAGTCCAAAGATGTCAAAAAATTAAACCAAAATAAATATTAGATACCACAGGAAATTGCCATTTTTATAGACCAAAAGTAAAAGGTTATCAGTATTTGTATAGTTCAAGTGAGTGCATTAATTATGAAAAAGAAAGCATAATTTTTGCACAAGGAAAACTGACATAAACCCAAACTTGAAATACACAAAAACTAAGTAGTTTGTACATGTAGAACTTGTCTGTACATACAAAAAAATGCCTGATTCAAAAAGTTAACACTTTCTTTTAAAAGTTGAAAATCAAGAACCAATTAATTAGAAGAAAATTGACATTTTTATCAGGCAAAGGATTAAAGTTCAGATTATAAAAGATTTCCTACAATCTGTAAGGAAAAGACAAAACCACAATAGAAATCTGCAAACATGAATTCTCCAAAGAAAAAAATGCAAATGGTCAATTATCATTTGAGCAGATGTTCATCCTATTAAAAAGGGTTGTACAAATGAAAATAATGTAATCTTATTTTTCTTTCAACATCTAGAAAAATGTTAAGAAACTGGTCACATGAGGATTAGTAATTACATGGCTGAGTAGAGATTCTCATGAATACCTTGTTCCTAAGCATTTGTCTTGCAGGATAATTTGATCACTTGCATCAAAAATAAAAATTTGTATGTTCTTTACCCCAATTTATATTTTTAAGAATTGATCATAGAAATACTAATTTCTACATTTATTGTAGCATTATAATAGACAGATAATAAAAAAAATAAATTTCCCACATAAATTAGTAATTAAATAAGTGGATTGTAGTATCTACATTATATAACATTATTTGGCCATTTTTGAAAAGATAATTATATTAATTGTTTTGATATGAAAAGTCCTTCAAGCATATAATTAAGGAAAAATGGATTATAAAATAATATACCTATAACAATATCATGAAAAATATATATACCATATCCCATATCTTATCTGCAAATATTCATAGACTCACTTTTGAGAATATTAGACTAAAGGAAAACATTCTATATATTTGTGTTTTTCAAAATTTCATATAAGAACCCATCATGCATTACTTTTGTCCTTGTACAAGTACTATTGGTTTCATTTCAATTCACTTAGAAGTCAGTCCCACACATTTGTATGCAATATGGCCAATTTCAGACATTTCCCAGGATATATAAATATTATCAACTGATGATTGATACCACATATACTTATATAAACACAGCTTCTTTACTGCTGTAGGGCCTGAACTTGAAATTTTTATTTCAATTACAGTTTCTTCCAAGGACCATAACATATGATGTTTACAAGGAAAAGGAAACTGTAGAATGTCAGTTTGATCCAAGTGCTCTGATATTTTATTTTAGTAGAGCTCTGCTTTGAAGATAAAGGGGAGCTCTGCCTCACCCGCACAAGCAGATCTGAGATCTGAAACCTTTAAACAGTGAGAGGAGGGGGAGTGTGTTTTGATCATCCAGTCTGCCTTCTCCTCGTCATCTCTCATTATTGAACAATCTAGAGGAGCACACCACCACTGCCTCCCTCCTAACTCACTGCTGAAAAGAAAGCATAATTTGCCTTTTGACAACTTTATGCCATTTCATGGAAAAGGGAACACGCCCTCCCATTTACCTTCTGCACTTGCTCATTCACCCTCCTCCCTGCTTGTCTCTGCCTCTCTCCCTCCTTCTCTCTCTTCCATAACTCATTAAATTTCTGACACTACATTCACCCTTGGCTTCTCACTGAGTCGCTATAGTGAGCAGGAAGCTGGAAGCCTGCATGATTCTTCAGGCACGGGATGACAGCCCAGGGCATGGCACGTACCGGCATTTCGAGCTGTGACCTTGGAGCCATGTCTCAGCAGACGGACAAACACATTACTGCTGCAGTGGTTCACCATGTGCAAGTGGAGGCTTCGTCGAGTCTGGATCTTGACCAAGCATTTTGCCATATTGGATATTCCGATCTCCCCAGGTCTCCTCTGCCTATCATGGCCCAGGACAGCCACCAGCAGCCATAGCAGCTTTGACCTTTTGCTAACTGTCCATTCTGTTTTAAAGGACTGAGGCAGGGCACGCTGAGAATGAATCAAATGTCAGGTTCCTAATGCAGCCAACAGAAATAACTCATGAGGGACAGGCATGGGGCAGGGAGGAGGGCGGAGAATACTATTTTTAAACTCTCTACTCACTTCACTAACAAACAATGAAATTTTATGCATACTCCTCATCCAGACCAGAAGATTCCACCAAATGTCTTACAGCATCCTAAAAATCAAATGTCCCCAGATGGTAAGATGACAACTGTGTAACTCCACAATGGAGAAACAACCCACTTCAATTTCTTCTAAAAATTATTTATTGAGTCTTCAATATGTTCTACTGCAGAGTGGCCCAATAAAAATACAATGCAAGCCACATTTTGAAAAAAGGAAAAAGTGTTTAAAAAGCAAACTATAGTACAATGAATTTTAAATTTAACAATGTGTTTATTTGAAGTCATGATATCCAAAATAGTTTCATTTCAACATGTAACTGTGTAAAAATGATTTATAAAGCACCTTACATTCCTTTATGAGACTGTCTTTGAGACTGTGTGTGTTGCACACGTGTAGTACATCTCAGTTCTGACCAGCCAAGTTCCAGGACTTCAGCCCCATGTGGGGCTGCTATATTGGACAGCACAATCCCAACAAGGTATTAAGTTCCTCACATGCTTCACCTTCACCCCCCACAACAATGCTACTATTTTCTTCACTTTACAGATAAGGCTTAGGGAGAATGATTGACCTGGTAAATTCATAAAATTAGTAAGTAGCCAAACTATCATTTTAACCACCTTAGCATCAAATTAATACCAGTTGACTTAAAAAAAAAAGCCCCCAAAACAACAGCTGTTAGTGCTCCTATCTCTAATCAAGTATATTTTAAATGCAGGAACCAAACATCACATTCAATCTCTTAGCACTTTGAAAACTCTCGACTTGAACATCTGAGACAGAAATGTGCCTGATATGAGCACTAAGAGATCAAACTTTTTTCAGAATTTTTTCAGGGCATGCTATAGTTGAAAAAAATTCAACTGATTAATAACCATACCTCATAAACTATCTTTCAGTTATATTTCTTTGCTGTTATATTTTTCTCACTCTGATTTTCAGAATAAAAAATTCCTCACACAATTTCATCACATATGCATTTTCTACTTTAAATAGCTGTTGCTGACAAAAGATGATTTTCTAATAAAATATTTTTTTTCTTTTCTGGATTACATTCAGAGCATCCAACTGAAATTCTGTATTGTACTTTACTGTGGGAATATAAAATCAATTTAACAGTTTTGGAGAGAAGTTTAGTAAAATATATAAAGTTGCAATATTCTTTAGCTCAGAAATTCTACTTTTAGGAATTTATTCTAAGATAATAATTGGACATGTGAACAAAGATGTTCATCAGAGCATCATTTATTATAACAAAAAAAATTCCAAGGGGAAAGTGATTAAATATATGTGATAATGAAATACTGCACCAAAAACTCATATTTAGAATAATTTAATAATGTCAGGAAATGCTTTCAATGTATTAGTAAATGAAAAGAATTTGCTGATAAAAACAGTGTGAGTTGAACTATGTAAAAATGCCACAGAAAGGAAAAAAAATAAGATCAGATGGTAAATTCTGAAGTGGAAAACGGTGTGGCCAACTGTGCACTGTGACCTGAGGTAGGGGAGGTTACATGTGGAAACCTCACAATTGGCTTATTCTTCTCACAGGTTACCAGTCTCTGATATGCTACAGAAGTCTCTACACTCAAGGGGTGAGTCAATTTTCAAACTTGAAACTAAAACTTCAAATTTTCAAACCGGAAACCACTGACCTAACAATCCAGCAATACTTCAACACTTTGTCATCCCTCTTATGATGGAACTCTGAGCAGAATCCCCTGTCATAAAGCAGATCTACTGATGCAGTGGTGGGGCCCTGGAATGGTACCTTCCTATAAGGCCTCCTCCCTAGTCACCAATAGCGGTTCCTGAAAAACTAACTGAAATTCTTTAGGACACTAAAGAACATATCTAAAAGTCACTATTCTACCTGAATTGTTGCTTTGTAATAATGCAGAGGAAGAATTTCAAAGATTAATAAAGGGCTCATTTGCATGGCAATAGGCTAGGGCTCAATTTGGCAGCTCTCCCTTTGGCCTATTTGGAGGGAATATAGATAAATCTGATAAACTGAAAGAAGTTTGGTGTACAGCTGCCTCCATTCATAAAGTTGGGTCTACCGGTTTCTTGGTACTGAAAGCTAACCTGATGTAGAAATATACTCCAACCTTACTCTTGTAACAAGTAGCCAAGTCTCAGCCAATCACAAATGGCCAGCTGTTCATATCTTGTTCAAATAAGATAGCCATGAACCAATCAAACTGTTTCAACCTCACGCCTTCTCCCTACTATAAATATACCCTGCCTATGTGGTGGGATGGAACATTCTGAACCATTTTTGGTCTAGACTGCTACCCAATTCTAGAATCTCAAACAAAGCCAGATAACATCTATAAACCTAGATTTGTTGTTTTAAATTTATTCTAATTTATTACACTTGATGACAGAATGCAAATCATTTCATACTACACATACAGGGCACAATTTTTCAAATCACTGATTGTACACAAAGTATTTTCACACCATTCGTGCCTTCATACATGTACTTAGGATAATTATGTCTAACTCATTCCACCATCATTCCTATCCCCCCTTTCCCCCTTCTTTCCTCTCCCTCCCCTTTGCCTTATCTAAAGTTCCTCCATTGCTCCCTTGTTCCCTTCCCCCCCATCGCCATTATGAGTCAGCATCCTCATATCAAAGGGAAAACATTTGGCCTTTGGGTTTTTTGGGGGGGATTGGCTTGCTTCACTTAGCATTATATTTTCCAGCTTCATCCATCTACTTGCAAATGCCATGATTTTATTCTGTTTTAATGCTGAGTAATGTTCCATTGTGTATATATACCAAAGTTTCCCTATCCATTCATCTATTGGAGGGCATGCAGATATGATATGATTCTATACCTAGAAGATCCAACACATTCCATCAGAAATCTTCTAGAACTAATAAATGAATTCAGCAAAGTAGCTGGATATAAAAATCAACACCCATAAATCAAAGGCATTTCTGTACATCAGTGACAAATCTGCTAAAAATGAAACCAGGAAAACCACCCCATTTACAATAGCCTCAAAAAAATAAAATACTTGGGAATAAATTTAACAAAAGAGGTGAAAGACCTCTACAATGAAAACTACAACACGCTAAAGAAAGAAATTTAAAAAGACCTTAGAAGATGAAAAGATCTACCTTGTTCTTGGATAGGCAGAATTAATATTGTCAAAGTGACCATACTACAAAAGCACTATACAGATACAATGCAATCCCAATCAAAATACCAGTGACATTCTTATAGAAATAGAAAAGGCAATCATGAAACTCATAAACATAGATTTGTTATAATTTCATCTTTTAACAAATCTTTGTGCTTAGCATCATATTAAAACAACATGTGACTTGATAGCTCACTTAAAACCAACTACCTTCTAAAAACAAAACAGAAAGCAAGTAGAAAACCTGAAACAACCACACCACAGTTCTTTTTTTTAATGTATATGACATTTTAAAAAATATTTGTTTTTTAGTTATAGCTGGACACAATTCCTTTATATATTTATTTATTTTTATGTGGTGCTGAGGATTGAACCCAGGGCCTCACACATGCTAGGCAAGCGCTCTACCACTGAGCCACAATCCCAGCCCTGTATATGACATTTTTTTAAATTTTTTTATTTTTTTATTGTTGGTTGTTCAAAACATTACATAGTTCTTGATATATCATATTTCACACTTTGATTCAAGTGGGTTATGAACTCCCATTTCCACCACAGTTCTTTATTTCTATTGTTTGCCACCAGGATAGTTACTCTCATCAATTCTCAAGCATTAAATCTCACCATAGTTTCAAATGCCTCCTTTCCTCTTTTTACTATTCTAACATTATTGTTATTATATATAATTGTTTTATTATTATTATTTTAACTATAGCTATATAATTAGCACTCCTTTTTCTTTCTCCCCCAGTACTGAAGATGGAACCCAGGGCACTTTGCCACTGAGTTCCATCCCCAATGCTCTTTTTCATTTATTATTTTGAGACATGGTCTTGCTAAATTGCTGAGGCTGGCCTTGAACTTGTGATCCTCCTGCATCAGCCTCTATAATTGCCGGGATTACAGGTGTGCCTCATGTAACATGCCAAGCTAGCACTTATGTGTTTCACTTTTCTCTTGAAATTGTTCTTAACTCTCTATACTACTTTTCAGAGATATTAAGTTAATTCCTCTATTCTCTTTCTTTTGTGGATCTTCTGTTTTTATTCAGAGAAAATGAACCTAGCAGGATCTGCATTCTATATTGTCCTAGGCACTTCTCTCTACCTTGTCCAACCATACCCCAAAATGTGGCTACTTTTCAAGAGAAAGAAGAAAAGGAAGGCAGAAATGTGAAACAAGTTCTAAGATTTACACAATACTGCACTGGGAGTGTTGTCCTCATTTGGAGCCCCATGCTCCAGGGGACAATATCAGTAGCACAACATTCAGATGCCCTTGAATACTTTTTCTTTTTCAATTCGTTTGTGTGCTTAAAGAATTGGGAAGTCCTGTCAATGTTAAAGAAAGCAGAGGATGTGTGAAGAAGAGAATTGATTCTCCATGATAAGATGATAGCAACACTGATAAATCAAGCAGAAGCCAAAGAAGAGGGACAGAGTTCAATGGTAACAGCTGTACATGGACCTGAATTCCATGTCTACTACTGCAGTGAACTTCCTGACATAGATTTGAGACAAGGCAATAAACTTGCCTTTATTTAGCAGGAAACTGAAAATTATCAGGCAACTTGGAGTGCTGGTGCCTTAATTAAAAGATGGAGAAAGAACTCTTCTCACACTTGTTGTGACAAGGAAATGGGATGTGTGTATCAACAACCTAGTCATGGTGCTGGTTCCTAGTAGATGGACCAGAACTCACTAAGTGGTTGTAGAAAGCAAAGTTTACAGCACAAGCTCTGGAGGTACCCTTGGGTTCTACTCTGCACCATTTTTTATCCTGGCCTCAGTTTCCATGGTTGTAAAATGAGCCTTATAAATAGACAGAATGTACCTCTGAGGGTTGTTGTGAGGACTAATCAAGTTAATACACATGGCATGTTCAAATTAGTGCCTTGCAGCAAATTAATCAGTAAGGGTTGGTGAATTTTTTTCCCCAACACAGCTCTTTCCTTTGTCTCTTTTAGCTACGCAAGAGGAAGACAAGACAGTCTCAATTTTTCTGTCAACCATGTGTCCCTTTAACATGTCATTACTATTCACTTCTCCCAAATAGTAGGGAAGCAGTTTTACTGATTGTTAAAAGTTTGCTTGGCCATCCCTATTACCTTGGCATGTTCATGAAGAATGCATCTTTAGATTTTATTAAAATTTTTTTAAATTATGAAAAGTATATAGGTGAATGATATATCCCACAGCATGAACATCAAGGATTACATGTAGTTTAAAATTCTGTTTGTGTTTTTCTGTATTTTCCAATTTGTCTAAGATGATTAAGGTATTACTCTTGATTTCCCATTAAAAAACAAAATAAAAAGAAAAGGAAATGGTTGATTCTGGTAATCCGTAATCCCAGGAGAATATATTCTATTTGTATGCCTTCTTCTTCCATACAAATAAAAGTTGACCTAGCCACATTCAGAATGTATACATTCGTATGTTTGTTTGTTTATTCACTAATTCAGCAAGTATTAATTAGCTCCCACTGTATACCAGAATGTCAGAGTGTCTGACAGTACACATTGGCATAGGCAGAGTCCTTGTCTTCAGGGAGCTGACAATTTGGTTGGAGGAGACAGTCAACAAACAGGAAAACAAGTAAGCAGAGGAAAAAGCATTCAACAAGGCCAAGTGCTCTGGGGAAAATTTAAAAAGGCACTGGTGTGAGAGAAAACAAATGAGTAGGAATTGGACATTCAGGGAAGACCTTCCAAGGATCTGCAATTTAAATTAAAAGACAAGAAATAGCCATACAAAGGCCTAGCCATTTCTTCTGGGTAATGAAACAGCTTGTAGAATGACAATGGCATATTCCAGAGAGAATGGGAAAGCCAGGGTGGAGGGAACACAGACTGAAGAGGAGAGAAATAGAAAAGAGCTTAACAGGCACAGAGCAAAGTACACAGGCTGGAGGACAGAGTTCAGATGTTATCATAACTAGATCTGAGTTCCACTCATAAAAACTCACTCAGGCTGCTGTGTGGAAAATATGGGTGTCAGGAGGGGATAGGAGTGGAAGTGGAGAGCTCTCTTGGGAATTAATTATAACACCAGTGGACAGAGATGAGGGGCTAGTGAGGTGGTGCCATGGAGGTAAACCTGGGGTAAATTTGAAAAGTTCAAGTGAATAGGATTTTTGCAAATAGATTTGACAGTTCAATATCTTATAACCACTGGGAAACAGGAGATGTTTGACAAGGAAGGACTGGCATTTAAAAATCTGGCTGCCCTATTCGGGATGAGGCAAATGCTGGGAAAGAGCCTAATCTGAGAAGAAACAGAACATGGCCCCAGGGACACAGGCCAGGAAAAGAGATCATGTAGACTGTCATTCAGTAGAGCAAGGATAAGGAATGGGGTCAGGATCACAGCCTGGCCGAGGGAGAAATGCTGGCACATTCCTATGAGAGCAGAGTCCTGGGCACCACCAAGGCAGGGAGTCAGGAAAAGGAGCCAGGTTGGCATAAGGGTCAGAGGACAAGACAGAGCAATGGATAGAGCAGGACTAAAATCCCAATCCAAAGTGCTAGGCTTAGACTTCTTAGATCCCTTCTAGGTAAGATTGGTCCTAGAGTTGGAATGGGACCCTGGTTGGATTTAGGGACCAAAAAGTCAGCTGTGGCTAAGGGTGCCAGGTAGGGCCTGACAAGACCACAAGATTTGTTCTATATTTTGAAAGCAGATACTCCTTTCTTTAATAGCAACATGGCCAATCTACATTCAGATAATCAAGTGCATCACTCTTAAAATTCTATTTCCCTTTTGACCAAAACATCTGCCCACTGTCACATTTATAATGTTAAAGTGGAAGCCCAGGGGTTAAAAGACTTTCCAACGGGAAATGATGGTGTGTTAAAGGAAGCAAGGGCTCTTTCCAAAGACAAAATATTAATTTTATATTCCCTTTTAAGCTAGTTGCTACTAATTTTCAATTTTATGCTGGAAAATAAGATTGTGTCACTCACAGTAATAAAGAATAAGTGATGGGGCCAAGAATAAGATCATGGGGCCAAGTGCTTACTGTTTCATTTACCATATTTAAAAATAAGACAGCTATACCTTTGCTTTCAGACACACTGACAAATGGTCCAAAGGACATATTGAAAAATAGCAGTGATTTGAGAGAAGAATTATAAAAAGCCACACAGAGTAGGGAGGAAACTTAGAAGTCATCTCACTTTGTTTTACAGAAGAGGAAGTAAAGTCTAGGTGGTGTCAGTGACTCTCATGTGCCAAATAATTGTAAATGTTCATCAAATGAAAGAATGAACCCCAGCCCTCCTACCCTCTATCCCATGCTCTTCCCACCACCAGAGAATGCCCTCTGATGCGTCCTATGTCCACTCAGGTGAACACATGCTTACCATGAGAGTCTAACTGCCATATAACTGGGGACTCAGAGACCTCCACAGAACACTTAAATGACAGTGACACAGCACTACCAAACAGCCTGGCAGAGGCCAAGACTGAGCTTGGGTGACTCATGCTGGTTTATCAAGTGGCAGACCAAAAGCATGTAAAATGGCATGTCACCACAGTAACTAGAGCAGAGAGGTCTCACGTCTATTTTAAGAATCCGGAGCCTTGGCGCAAACAGGAATCTCAGAGTTTAAGAAATACACTCCACCTTTTCTTCATTTAGATTTATCTCTAAGAGCTGGGGTGATTGTAACCAAGTCTGCTTTGGGAGACAAAAAGTGTTTGCGCATACTTAGTAACAGCTGCATATTTATTTTTAAATTAGATACATGTAGAGCTATCTTGGTTTATTAAATACATTATAAAACCTATACAATGGAAATTTTATAAGGAGTTAATAAAAACAAAATATCAGTAGAAGTCTGAGTGGTTTCTTCCTCCACCCCAGTGGATCACTGTATGAGCTCAGTGCATATGCACCCCGCTCTGGATTCAGCTGTATGGCCTAATTTGCCATCAACCTGCATCTTTCTACATGTGTATGTGGCATTGGGCATACACTTCAGGAGTGAATCCTAGCCAACAAACCTGTGCCAACTGAAACAGACTCTTTTCTAAGCTCTGCTTAAACTGCCACAGCCCTATCATCATGAGCCAGCCTAAAAAGCATCACTAGCACACATTGCACAAGGCTTTCTTCCACAAGGGTGACACTGAGTCCTAAGAGAAGAGAGACGGAGAGAGGCAATGAGATCTTGCCTCAACTTCAGCCTTGGTGTCTCAGAGAACATCTACTGAACACTCACTACCAACCCATGAACAAAAAGGCAAGAAAACAGAGCCTCATGCTGATGGTGGAATGCATCCAAAACTCAGGAAATCCTACTTCTGCTCTCTAATGTCAGTGGCTTTGGCAATCCTTTCCCTTTTCCTCTGCTCCTGTTTCTTAGGGCATGGTGGGAGTGTTTGCTTATTTAGCTGCCAAGCAGAAAGTCTTTCACCATGTTCTTGTGGTCATAGCTGGTCACCCTTATGACGCTCTCTTGGCTGGGATCCCAGCCCTCAAGGACTGTAACTGGATTACCTCCTAGGACATGTGACTGACTTTTTTGCCCCTAGGCAAATCCTTTAAAGCAATCAACTGTTAATACTTAAGTGCAGCAGTAAAATGCCAACCTGAGGGGGAGCAATGATTTGGGAAGCTCCACTACTGAATTGCTTCCACTAACAAGACAACAAGTCTTAACACAGACGGTGAGCAAATGAGGGATTAGAACTAGCCTCAAAGTGAGCCATTCCTTTATTTAATGAATTCAACTTTAAAATTAGAATACGAGTCCCAGAAGGGAGCGAGCATCCTGTGGGAAGTCTGTTTCCTCCACAGCTTGGTTCTAATAAGAATACTGCTGGCCAAAGCGCTCAGTCACCCCCCATCCCTACATGATGGCCATCCCTGGGGAGGCACAGGTCCTGGCATTCTGAGACAGAAGTCCAAAGACTTGAACACCACCCTGGATACACAGGAACTTTTCTCACTGAAACACAGAGCTCCCCCACATTTGTGTGTGTGTGTGTGTGTGTGTGTGTGTGTGTGTGTGTGTGTGTGTATAAATTGGCTCTTTTGGTGACTGATTTAATAGAAAAATAGATGTAGCACCTGTTTCAGTGAGACAGAGTTGAGACATTTTGGATGTATTCTATATCATCTAAGATACCTGGGTCAAGAATCTGAGGACCAGCTTCAATAATCTAATCCCAGCCTCAATATTTACCCAGTATGACTTTGGGCAAACTGCCTCACCTCTCCAGACTTAATTTCTAGAAGAATTCTGAGAGGATGTGTTAGATCAGGAGTTCACAAACTTTTTATCTGAAGATCCAGATTGTGCATATGAAGTTTTGAAGGCTGAGAGGTAAAATTAAGGCTATAATGCAGGTGATTATATAATAACTTAAAGCGTAACTGCTGGCTCTAAGACCAAAAAAAATGAATGGATGCTGGTTGCCCATGGGTTATACTTTGCTGAACACTGTACAGGACCATCTTCAATGTTCCTCTTTAGCCTTAAAAAGCATTGAAAAATATTACTGTTCCCAAGTTCCCATTCTTTTTGTCCCCTCAAATGATGGTCCTTTTATTGGATTTAAAAATTTTTTTTATTCTGATTTGTTGTATTTGACGGCAGAATGTATTACAATCATATTATATATACCGAGCACAATTTTTCTTCTCTCTGTATACAAAGTATATTCACACCATTCATGTCTTTTTCATACATGTACTGATGTCCATCTCTTTCCACCATCTTTTTTTACTCCCTTGCCTCCTCCTTCCCCTTTCTTCCCCTTTGCTCTATCTACCGTGTGTCTAATCTTCCCCTGCTCCCCCTCCCAACCCCACTACGAATCAGCCTCTCTATATCAGAGAAAACTTTCAGCATTTGGTGTTTTGAGATTGGCTTACTTCTCAAGTTCCCATTCTTATTACAAAAGACCTCAAGCGATAGTTTTGGATGTTTGGGTTTTTTTATTTTGTTTTTGTTTTACCATTTTTACCATCAGCAGAAGATTCAAAGTCAGAGTTTAGAGCTAGAAAGCTCTAAACTTGTTTTATAGATTAAGCAAATGAATACTGGAAAGCTGAAGGGTCTTGTCTATGGTATCCTACTTGGTGGAGTAGCCAAGACTAGAGTTTATATTTCCTCTCTTGTCCAAGACATTAATGCAGAAATGGAGCAACTACCTGAATGGTTGCTATGTTTACACAGAGAAGTACTATAATCCATAAAATGAACTATTTGTGGAAAATTGGTCAAGCCTATAGAACCACACTGAACTACATAGATCTACACTGTTGGGATCTCAAGATGTTTCCACTGAGGAATTCTATATCCCACAAAAGGGATTATTTGTGGAGAATTAGCCAGCTGCAGGACTAACATGAAACACACTGTTGTTATTTTAAGATATAAGCTACATAATCACTGCAAGATAAGATGGATTCAACTTATGTGGGAAACAGGCATTTACCTCCTTCACAATGCTGGAAATATTTAAAATTTCAAAGATCTCTTTCAAGTGATACAACCTTCTTATGAGTACTTAAGTTGTCAGTAAATACCAGAAACCAGAGTTCCAAGGATGGAAACAGCTCCAAAGAAAAGCTCACAAAGGGGGAGATGAAAAGCTTTTGAAGTGACTACAAATGTGAGTCTGCAGAGTTGGCTCAGGCCTTTATCTTTTCCTCTGATGCACTTGGCATCTCTTACGCTAGAGGAGCTACCCACCAAACCACGGTGTTTTCTTTGGGGATTCAATAGGTGTGATGATGACTTTGAAGTTTTGATTCTGATACTGCAATTATAAATGAAAGCAGAGGCTGTCCTTAGTTTTGTGGAGGCCTCCTAGCTCCTGCAGAGGTGAGTTCAACTGCCACGCGCCTGTCAGCAGTGGGACACTGCAGCTGCCTTTAAATGGGAAACTTAAGGATAGCCCAAGCACCTGCAGTGTTAAATTGATCTGTAAAACCGTGTTTTCTGTGAGTTTCTCCTAATTTGGGATATTAATCTGTTTGTCTGTATTTGTATTTAACATGTTCCAAAATTCCTTATTTGACCTGTAGTTCAATTTATGAAACATGCACATGCTCTAGTATCTGTAACATTAAGCAAACAGTGGGATATACACAGGATGATCACAGTCACATTAAAATACATGGGGAAGGAAATTGCTAAAGTGTTATTGGTTGCCTCTAGGAGAGTGATAATCTAGGAGGTGACTTTCTTCTGCTCATCAATGCTTTTTAGTAATTTTTGGAGTTTTTGGAAGGTGACATAGTGGTTCCATAATGAGAAAATAAAGCAAATAAAAATCCCAAAACTCTGCAGCAGGGACAAGTACAATTGAAACTGATGCTGATGTGTCTGCCATCCCCAGGTAACAGTAACTATGAGGAGAAAGGAGGTTCCATGGGGTTTATAAGCAATTACTATTGTTCCGTGAGACACATAGAAGAGACATTTTTAAAAGACTAGTGCATCATTATTAACATGTGTGTCCCCACAAAGGGAAGAATTGGCTTAACAGGTGAGAATGGTGGAGGGAGGGGATACTGGAAAGGTAAGAACAGGGTAAATCTGTTTGACCATAGCCATGGAACACCAGGAAGAGAAAGCAGAGGGAGGAGAAGGTTCATATTGGATAGGCAGGGAGGACACCACAGTGGGCGGACAAAAAGGAAAGGAACTCACCATGGCGGAACCACAGCAAGGGGCTGTCAGAGACTTCAGTGATGGGATGGGAGCAACTGTGCAGGGTACGAAAGGCTCT
Source organism: Ictidomys tridecemlineatus (assembly GCF_052094955.1). Classification (NCBI taxonomy): domain Eukaryota; kingdom Metazoa; phylum Chordata; class Mammalia; order Rodentia; family Sciuridae; genus Ictidomys; species Ictidomys tridecemlineatus. The sequence continues at coordinate 129,489,232 of NC_135480.1, read as the reverse complement.
GCCTGTTAGGAGGTTGAGAAGCCTGCAGTAGACCCACTGCTGTGTGCTGTGTGTTCCATATTCCTGCTGTGTGCTGGGGAGGGAGGCAGGTGGGATCAAGAGTACAGCATACTTGAGGGATCAAGATAGCACCTTACAAGCTCAAATGCCTTCACATGTTCACATTCAGTCTTTCTAGAGTTTCAATGATGCCATATTAAGCCACCTTTGGTTAGGGATGTACACTGTAAGCAACCTTTAAAGACCTCTGTCTTCTCCCTTTCACATATGCATACCCTGTTTCATCCAGGACACAAGCATACATGCATACTCAATATGCACAAACACTGTGCACAAACACACACACACACACACACACACACACAAATATTTACAGAGACAGTGCTAAAGTGTAGCTTTGGAAGTCAGTTTTACTTTAATTCCATCTATGCTTTGACATGAGCACTTTCTCAGGCACATGGAAATGCAGCATCAAACCTCCACTTAACCCAACAGCATTGCACTCTCAAGATCCTCCCATCATGGAACTTCTGGGGTCTCTACTGTGCTTTCACTTGCCCAGAAGTAGGGTTTCAAATATTTTCAACTCATTTTGTTTTACCCACCCAGGGGGAAAAACATGGCTTTTCTGCCATGTTTAATTATACCAGCCCACACCACTGCGATGGCAGACAAGAAGGATCTTCATTGTGTGTCAGTAATTTCCAGTTACCAAGTCTCATGTGATTAATTTCATCCCTCTTCTCTACTAAAATCCAAATTTCTTCCATAATGAGAGAAACACTCCACCAATAAAACATGAGCATATTGCTATATATACTGTTGGAAAACCTGCTCCACTTTGCATGTGAATTTATTCAAATTAATGACTCCTTAAAGTGACATTTTCTACCAGAACAATTCCCACTCTCAATATTTTCTTCATTTGAAATACTGAAAAGCTCTAAAGTGGCACTTTCAGTTTTCAAATGTCTTGCCATTCTCATCTAAAATTTTCCACTACAGAAATTCCCTTGGATCCCGTAGCCAAGCAACTTTTGGGTGAGCACGAAAACATTCCTGTTGCAGAGTGGTGCCTAGGAACCGATTTTATTTTTCCTCTACACACACACAGCCCACTTCAGAGCTAATCCTCCAGCTGTCCTTTGGGTGGATGGGGTCACATGTGTTTCCAGAATACTGCTGGGTTAGTCTGGGCATTAATACTCTGCCCAGCTGTCTTTGAGAAACTTGAAGTTCTGGGATGAATGAAAAGAACTTGTCTGACAAATCGGTGGCCATGACCTCAGAGAGCCATGGCATCAGCAAGAATTCTGCCACCAAGGGCACCTTATGAAACAAGGCACCAGAACCTTCCCATGACCTAAGAGAGATATGGCTTCCAAGGGTCAGGGTTAAGACCATTCTACTTCTACAATTTTGATTTTTTAAAAAAATTCCTAATTAGACAACTCTTTTAATAGCAACTGGGCTGCCAATCTTGACCTGTTTATGAATCCAGTTCTAAAATGCATATGATTTGAAACTCCTCCAAACCAGAATCTGAGCCATCACACAGAGATGGGGAAGGCGACATCAAAAGTAAGCAGGGATATCCAAGGCTCCGACACTCTGTATTTAATGCTCAGAAAAACAATAGCCACTCTCTTGGTCATTCCAACACCTAGCCATTTTTTTTGCCATTGATTTCTTGGGTGATGTTGACATGCCATTTAAACCTTCCCATATTTCATTTGTTTCATATTTGAAATAAATAAGTCATAGTTTTTTCACTCAATATCTTCAAGTCAAAGACAGGACTGGATGGTAGAAGCCCATGGGCCACATTCCTGCTATGTTGTTAGTGGTCTGTCTTGATGATGGTCCTGCCAACAAGTATTGAATCCATTTCCTCCTCCTAGGCTCACTCTTTCAGCCCTTCAGACTTTGTCTATTTATTTTTTGGGTTGTTTCAGTTGTCCCTGGGTGGTCTCTATGCCTCCAACTCAATGGTTGTTAGCAAAAAAGCCATTTTGCTCCCCAGGGAACATCTGGCTAAATATATGGAGATATTTCAGATTGTTAAGGCTTGCGGGGTGCTATAGGCATCTACTAGGTAGAAGCTAGGGATGCTGCTAAACACCCTACAACACACAGTGTGCCAACAAAGAAATGTCAGTTCAAGGGGTCAATAATACTGAAGTTAAAAATTCAGCTCCAATCATATTCGCCTGAATCTGTTCTCCACATACCACCAAATTCGCCTGAATCCATTTTTCACATACCACCAGAGAGACACAAAAAACAATTCCAGTGACATCATCTCCATACTTGAAACCCTTCAATGCTTCCCAGTTGCTCTCAGGTTAAATAAAGTCTAAATACTTCAGCAAGTCATAGAAGACCCATTCTGATCTGGCCCTTTCCTAGCTTTCTACCTCACCCTCAGCATTTTCCTGTGTACTCTTTCCTCCAACCACACATGCATTGCTGCAGCTGGAGCAGACCACTCACATCTCTGTCTTTCTATCAATCTTGTCTTGTTCATTCCACTGCTCACTGATTTTACGACAGACACTCCATGGTGACTAAGGGACAAGTCACTCTCCCAACAGCTTGAAGCACTGAGATCCTAGAAGCAGGCAGAAAAGTGAGCACACAGTTCAGTCAGCAGAGGCCTGACTTACTCAGCACCTCTGTGATCCACTGTCTTCTCCCCAACCTGCTGTGAGACTCCAGGGAAGAAGGAACATCTTCATCTGCATAGTTCATAGCAATGTGCCCAGGTAAATGTGGTTGACCGGTTATGTGAGTGGCATTTGTTATAGCTGTATTAAGGAATGAATGAATTTCTACCCTTTTTAAACTTTCTTCTTGCTCACACATAAAAACATCCTGAAATAGCAGAATGGAAGGATGAAACAGAATTCATCATACTGTTCGTGCACAAACAGCCAGAAACGGGACTCATCCACAAAGGTGGAAGACCATTTCAGTTTAGAGCTGTATTCTCTGCCTCTCTTCTCTTTACATATCAGGAAGACATAAACCTGTAAAACCAGTATTCATCTTGAGGATTGTCTGAATACCATTGCCTGATAAAGACAACAGACATGTATGGAATAGACTTTCGACTGGTAGTCACAACAGAATGGTATTGAGAACACAAATCTTCATGTACTCTAGGAATCCTGCTTTGAAATTCGTGGTAACTAGGATGACTCTGCTCTTACTCTACACTGGGAGGATCATTTCACTGTTTGAATAATTAACAATATTTTTGTTTCTACTTGTCTTCCTTTTAAATTTATTCTACCATTCTAGAAGGTTTTTATCTGAGCTTCAAAATCCATGAAGATGTCCTTTAAGGGGACAAACCTCCTGGAGGAAAAAATTTTACTAGATATTGACAGAAGCTCTTATGAACTTCTAAGAGAGAGACATCAATTTGGCTTCACAGCTGGTAAAAAATATTAAGATGAATCTTTCAAACAGGGAAAATTGAAAAGACAGTTAATGGATTCCTACTCCATATGATGAAATTTTACATTTGTATTGCACTTACCTATAATTGTTTGTCTTCCGTGCATCCTTTTGTTATGTGAAAGAAAAGGCTAGTATTTAGCATTAAAATATCTCTATAGAAAATGGAGCCAAATGGAAGCTTCTAATGGAATGGGGTGACAGGTTCAGATTAAAGCTTACCCAGCCTCCTCTTCATGTCCTAGGAGAACTTCAGAAATGGCCTATAGTTTTGTATTCCCCTTGCCAACCATTCAACCTGTCTGGTGTAACAACTTTTATTTCTACTTATTTTCTCTCTTTCTCTCTCTCTCTCTCTCTCTCTCTCTCTCTCTCTCTCTCACTCTCTCTCTCTCTCTCTCTCTCTCTCGTTACTGGGGATTGAACTCAGGGGTGCTCAACCACTGAGCCACATCCTCAGCCCATTTTTAGATTTTATTCAGAGACAGGGTCTCACTGACTTGCTCAGGGCCTCACTAAATTGCTAAGGCTGGCTTTGAACTCACAATCCTCCTGTCTCAGCCTCCCCACTGCTGGGATTAGAGGTGTGTGCCACCACACCTGGCTATTCTCCATTTTTGCAGATAATGTGGAGTCACAATGTCATGCATATGCTATTCTTTCTCCCATTATTTACTGCATTAGTCATGTCCTCTCTCATTCTACCTTGAAATAATCATAAACCTTAAGAAAAAGTGATTTTTCCCTCAAAGCAATATTTCAGGAATATGGGATGAAGCCCATAAAATCATCAGTAACCAGAAGTGAAAAACACAAAACATTTTCTTTCATTTGCAAAACACACATACACAAAGAGAAAGAGAGAGAAAAAAGCAACATGGATCCAGAGACTCATGGTTAAGAAAAGTATTTTACTGTGGAACTTACAGTATTAGTTGGAAGGACAGATTTAAAAGGCCATTATAGCCAGCCTGTTCTCATAATCACCATATCTTGTGGCCCAGCTGGATACAGAAGGCATCTTCTGAGATCCCATTCTCCATATGTTTCACGCTTTCTCTCTACCATGGTATTTTTGGTATCTAGTTCCTCAGTTCCCCTTCTAACCATCAAAGCATTCTCTCAGAAAAATATTTAGTAAAATTCTTCACATTTCAGTGTGAGTTGGTTACTTCTGCCTCTCTCAAGTGTATTTGTTTTCCAAGGCAAACTCTTACTAAGAACTCAAAAAGCTTTTGTGGAAGGAATTCTTGATTTGAGACTGGGGTAAAGGTGATATTTCAGGGACAAGGAGTCCTGCCCTCTTACATTTCCAAGTATCTACATTTTTAATGATAAAACAAAAAAATACTGTATTAAAGTTAAGGGAAAACGTACTATATTTGTATTCAGAAAACCTTATTTTGTGTGCATTCGTTTTTGGTTTACTTTGAGGTTAGTAAGAATCTGAGATTTGCCTTACCATGTGTCTAAGATTTGCCTTACCATGTACAGTGAGATTTTTCCCTTTCTCTCATGAAGGAGAAGGAAGAAAAAGAGGAGCAATAGAAGGGTCAGGAGGAAAGGGAAGAGAATGAGTCTATCAGCACACATATTATCATCTTAAAAAATATAATGGTTTGGGGGTTAAAGTAGGTACCACATATTTAGTCTGTATCAAAACTATTAGACAAGGTGCTTGTGGAAAAGAGACTAGGAAAATACTGAGGCAAAAAGAGGATGAGCAGCACAGAGATACTTGTGGAGAATTCTTTATAACCACCAACTGAACTGTGATGGAGTAGAAAACATCACCTTTCCAGAGGACTTTCTACAATAATGGAAATGTTCTCAGCCTCAGATTCCAGTATGGCAGCCATCAACCACATGTGGCCACTAGGAACTGAAAATCTGGTAGTGTGATTGAGGAATTGGAATTTTAACTTTAATGGATTTAAACTTGATTTTAAATAGCCTCCATGGCTAGTGGGTACCACATTGTACAGTTTAGGTCCAACACCATTACTGTTTTCCCATGCAATCTTAGAAATACTTGTACCAGTAAAACTTCCAAGAAAAATGGATAGAACTCCCAATATCACACAGACTTCTGACTGAAAAAGAATGTATTTACTAAAACATAGTGTATGGCTCACTGAGGCCCCTGACTCAACCCATTTTTCCAGCATACATAAAATTGGTGCTTCTTCATTCTTCCAAAGCAGATTTCTAGAATGAAGTGGCTGACTTACCTTCACCCAGGGGAAGTTCCTCTTCCTGCTCAATGGGAGAAGGAAGAAGGGGCTGCAGGGGCTCCATGTTAATGATGAGCTGTTTGTTCAAGGAGTGGGAGCTGCGACTCTGAGTAATGCTGACTCTGAGAACAGACAAAAGCCAAACCGAGTTGATGTCCTTTGTGAGTGCTGACCCCTTCTCTCTCAGGGCTACCCAAGCTGAGAAGTGCCTCTAGACACACACAATGGATTAAGCTAGAAATAAAGGTGACATAAAACTCAAGACCCACCACCCTTCTTGCCCTTAAGATCCTGACAAACATCTATGTGTTCCAATGCAACCCAGTAAAAGAAAATGTAGTTCCCCAGATGCCATCAGTCCTGGGAATGTCAGATGAAGATGTGAACATTTTAAGAAGATACAGGAAACACAGGTGTCAGCTATCACTGAACTAGATATGCAGAAAGGTGAATGAAGGGTGTGGCTCAGAGGAATAGAACAAGCACCAAAAGACCCTGCCAGATGGATGGCACAGATGTGCTACAGCTACAAGCTATCTTTCTGTAGCTGGATGTCCAGTGATTAATATTCCCATTCACCCTTCTCACCAGCCAGCTATGAAATCCAGGTCTGTTCCTCCTTTGGGAAGGAACATTCACACCAGTGGCTATGGCAACAGCAGATGGCAAGGAAACTGTTTAGGTGTCCATCAAAACTATTGCCTGACAGCTGGGGAGCCTGTTTGCACTGCCTACTGCAAGGAGACCAGCTGTCTGTCCTGCCAGACAAGGAGGTGGGGACCTACAGGTGAATGACTGGCACCCTTCCCCTCCCCTGTTTCCTGTCAAAACCAAAACCAACAATTCCTTCTAAGATGTTGTCAAATGTCTCCTGCCCTTTGAAGCCTTCCTGGATGGCTCCTGACAACAGAGACAAAGACTCACTCTCTCCCTCCCTCCCTCTATCACTTTCTCATACTGCTCTCTGTTCTTTCACAGCTATCTGCATGTCACCTCTGTCTCTGTGCAGTCATTGGTGTACTGAGCATTCCCTGCCTCAATAAGCACCATAAGGGCAGAGAGGGCTGACCTGGCCATCTCTGTCTGCCCTAAGGTGTCTTGTTTGTCATTATGTTAAGGGTGCTCAGGTTTAAAGCCAAAGTAAACCAAGTGTAATACTGGTTTGGCATGTTGTCATTTCAGACTGGCATAGGTTCTCCTAGGCCTGGTGGAGGGACTGCCTTCTAGCCTGAGCTAGACCTGGGATGAAGAGGGGAGGAACAGGATGTCTTTTAGCATCTTGAATTAACAGATGGAACTAACTGGAAGAAATTTATAGGGACTTGCTTAATCACGGAGTCCTTTGCTTACCTCATTCCTCAGCCACTTACAATATAGTAACGGGTATGAAGGTCTGCCTTGTACTGGCAGGGGTATAGCTCCCCTGCCGCCTTAAGCAACTCACTGTCCAGAACCAGGATTTTCAAACTTTCTTCTCTGAGAACTGCATTATGAAATGCAGGAAGGCCCACAAGGAAAATAAGTGTTTTATGAGTGTTTACCCACAACTATGTGTGATTTGCTTTTTAAAAAAAAAATTTATTTTATTTGAAATGCTGGCCTTGACCATTATTTCACTTCATGAGTCATTGATGTGCTATAGACACCATTGGAAAAACACACATCTCATGAAGGAGGCTGATGACCCAGGGTCCCAGTGGAGTACTAAGGAGGGGCACCAGATCCTGGTGAGTAAGGGGAGAGCCAGGGAGGACCTTGCAGGTGAACTGATGCCTGAGGCAAGTCCTAGTGAGTATGGTAGAATTTACAAGGAAAAAAAATAGGGAGAGAGAAATTCTTACAAAGAGAAGAAAGAGAGGGAAAAAAGAGGGAGGGAGCAAGATAAGAGAGGAAGGAAATAAGGAAGAAGGAAAGGAAGGGAGGAGGGAGATTACTTCTTTATTGTCAATGGTTCTCAGTTTTTGAGTTTTCATGGAATTTCTTCTGTCCCTGTGGTCATTAATGACTGTGATTCTGTCTATCCTAGTGCAACACATTGCTATGCTTTGCATGGATTTTCTAGCTTTCTGACTTCTGAGATGTCCATTGTTTTAATCAGCTTTTTGGCTGCTACGACAAAAAGACCTGACAAGAACAATTTTAAAAAGGAAAACTTATTCTGGGGCTCATGGTTTCAGAGATCTCAGTTCACAGATGGCCAACTCCATACCTCCTGAGATGAGGCAGAACATCAAGGGGAAGGGTATAGAGGAGGAAGGCAGCTGGGAACATAGCCTCAGGAAGCAGAGAGAGCAAGAAAACACCCCCCTCATGGACAAAATAAATCCCCTAAAGGCAAAATCCTCAGAGACATATCTCCTTTAGCCACATCCAGCCTGCTTTCTGTTACCATTCAATTAATCCTTATTGGGGATTAATTCATTAATTAGGTTAAACCTCTTACAACCCAATCATTTCATCTCTAAACTTTCTTGCATTGTTTCACACATGAGCTTTTGGGGGACACCTCACATCTAAACCCTAACACTCATATATTAATTTCTTGCACAAAACAACCCTGATTTGTTCTGCCCCGTGACTGACCATGCCAACCACTTAAGCTGGCAACTCTTCTTATCTCCGAAAAAATCACTGTTTATGCTACAATGATGGGTCCTTAGCAAGTCTTTATGAAGAGTCTTTAACTGCCCATCAGTCCTCCCAACATTCTCTGGCTGAAAACTGCAAGCATCCTCCTGCCTCAACCAATATTGCAATGTCCAGCAAATGGCTGGTTTGGGGACAGATTTACCTTCAAGACGTGGGTCATCCTTAACATTGGATGGTCAGGAAGATGCTGGCTCAGCCCCTACACTCACAGGCCCCAGGCGCTCCACTATAGTAAGGCCCATAGCTACTACAAGGGCTTAGAGATCTGCCCAGGGTTGACCAGATGGTACTTGTAGGGAATTACAACCCTGAGACTCTCCAGTAACAGAATACAGACAGGAACATTATTTAGACTCAGATAAACACAAAGGTGGCTATGACTAGGGATTTCCCTGGAGCACAAATAATCCAGGGCTTCAAACCATGATATTATGACAGGTTGGGGGACAGAGCAAGCAAAATGAGGAAACAAATCCAAGTTTCCTACCTTTCCCCACTGCTATGGTCTGAATGCTTATGTCCCCTTAAAATTCATTTGTTGAAATAACCTCCAATGTGATGGTACCAAGAGGTAGGGCCTTAAAAGAATTCTGAGGGAGCTTATTTTTGCCTTCTACCATGTGAGGACACAGCAAGAAGGCACCATCTGTGAGAAAACAGACCCTCACAAGACATCTATTTTGCCAGTGCCTTGATCATAGGCTTCCCAGTCAATGGTATTTTGTTATAGAGAAATATAGAGAGAAATAAATTATAAAAAAATAGAGAAATATTTTTTCTTCTTTATAAACCACCCAGCCTATGATATTTTGTTACAGCAGCTCAAATGCACTAGTATACCTACCCACCTCCTTTAGTCTAAAATTTCCTTTTTTCACCTCATTTTCCCTTTGCAGATTTGTGTGTGTATGTGTGTGTGTGTGTGTGTGTGTGTGTGTGTGTGTGTGTTAAAACATTAGGTTTATTTGCTCAAAATTCTGGAGTTTGGAAATAGAAAATCCAAGAATTTCCAGAACTGTATTCCCTCTAAAGCCTATAAGAGAGGATCATTCCTTGCCTCTTCCAACTTCTGGGAGCCTTAGATATTCCTTGGCTTGTGGCAGCATTAACTCTAATCTTCTTTGAAGACTTTTAAAGGTGTCAAGGCTTCTTTATTGTGAGAGCTCAAGAGCACAGTTGTTCTATGATAATATAATACCAGAATCTGAATGGCCCTTTTTTTTTAAGCTAAGAAAGTGATTTGTATACACTTGATCTCATCATTTTCTTTCTCGGTATACTTGTAAAATAGGTAAGGTAAATACCATATTTACAGATGATGATGAGGTTATATAACTTAACTAAGACACAGGGCCTCCATGATCCAAACAAGGCCCCACTGCTTAACGTCCCACCTCTCAACACCAGTGCACCAGAACCACAGCTCTATAACATGAATCCTTGGAGACACCCAGTGTTACATTTTAGAGATGAGATAACCCCCAAAATCTCATGTGTGAGACAATGAAAGAATGTTCAGAGGTGAGATGATGAGACTATGAGAGCTGGAACCTGATGAGTGGATTAATCTACTTGAACGGATTGACTGGGTGGTAACTATAGGCAGATGGAGTGGACTGGAGGAAGTGGGTCACTGGGAGCATGACTTTGCGGTTTATATTTTTTTGTCCCTGGTGAACAGAGCTGTCCCTCTTCCTGGTTGCCATGTCCAAAGCTGCTTTCCTCCATGGCACCCTTCGCCTCACCTCCGGCCCAGAGCTGTGGAGTCAGCAGCCCAGGGTCAGAACCTAAGAAACCATGAGCCAAAGTGAACTTTTCCTCCTCTAAGCTGTTCTTGCTGGGTCACTTGGTCATAGTGGTGTAAAGCTGACTAAAACACCAAGCCTTGTCATGAGGTAACTGGTTCTATGACTGGGTCTTCCCAGGCCAGGCCAAGACACAGGTCAGGTAACTCCATTCTCAGAATCCACCCGTTCATCAGCTGGCTATGAAAAAGGCCTGACCCACTTTGTAGCCCACTCAGGTGTAAAAAAGTCTCCTAGAAGACTGCCACAAAGAACGCTATTAAAGTTGAAAGGTTTCCTTTGGGAACTGCAAGTTGATTCTAATGCTGGAAAACATGGTTTGTATTAAACTTACCTCCTGGTTTTTCTCAAATATGCTTTTAAGATAGGCATGAAAAAATACCATGTTTACAGATAAGGAAACCAGGGTTATGTAACACTTACATGGATAAACTCAGGACCCAAAAATGGTGGCATAAAATAGAGAGGTAGAATGAAGCTGCAGAAGTTCTTTCACCACTTCTTGGAATGCTGGCCTTGCTAGCAAGCCTCCAAAAACTTCATCCACAGGAATACTAATGCAAATGTATCTTTCAGATCCTACCTTCCCATTTTTGGATAAGAGATGATAACACTATCAAAACATACAATTGTGTGGTTTTATAACTTCAAAATACTTGATTTATAATCCTCCCAACAAAATCTAGGAAAAGCAATATATAAATCTCATTTTATACCTGGGCAAACTGATGATTTGGGAAGCTGAGTGACTTATCCAAGGCTATAAGCTGGGAAGCAATACAGCCAAGACTAATGTGCTTGATTCAGATATAAATGCTGCCTGTGAGAAGCCTGGTGGTGGCTGTCATGCCCAGGTGACTGGCACAGTCAGCCCTGTGCTCAGTGAGCTTCAGCCTGTGTCAGATCGGGAGAGTGATTCTACCCAGTAACCAACCCAGGAGAGTTTTGCTTGTGGATCTTCTCATCAATAAATGATCAGTGACCTAACATCAGAGTTAACTTCAGCTCCTTTTTTTGAAGAACAAGAAAAATTCCAAGACATTATTCTCAGTCTGTTTCTGTCTTTCTCTACACACACCTCAGAATTAGGAGTCCATGAACCTGTCATTGTTTGACGAGTGGAATCTCAGGGGTGAGGAAAGATGCTTAATTAAAGACTTATCATCACCATTCTATACTAACAGTCATCTCTGGATGCCCACCATCAGAGGAGAGCTCATTATTTGACAGCCATAACAAAGAAGCTGAAATAATTTGAAAATAAAATAATTGTCTAAGACAAACAATTTTCTACCATGCAGCTGGCTACTTGCTGGGAAAGAGAATTTGCCAACAGGAAAGTATCACATATCATCACTGCTCTGACCACAATGCTGCCTCTGGAGAGGTGAAGTTTGACAGTGCAGCATCTTGGACAGACTTCAGATCTAAAATTAAAAATAATGGGGCTGAGAATACAGTTCATCCACGAAAGAAAATAACAGAGGTGCTACTGTTACCCTCGCAGTTCATGAATTCATTCAACAAACAAGTACTGCATTCTACTATACACCAAGCACTGGGTTAAGAAATGGAGAATATGGAGAGGACAAAGAGGGACAGAGCTTTGGCCTCCCAGAGCTTGCTTTGTTTAAAACCATTACATTAACCAAATTCTTCCCAGTACTGTCAGAGATTTAAGGGATGCTGACAAAGAACCAAGGACAAGAGAGGCTTCCTGAGGATATGAACTTAGTAGTCTTTCACATACAGATGAAAGAGGGTGGTAGAAGACAAAGAAAGAGCATGAAAATCAGGCCTCAAAAGCCTGTGAGTCCTTGTTTAAAATCTTGAGGGATTTTAAAAGATTCCAGAAAAGAGAAATGGAATTGATTGATGCCTCAGGCTGTATTCATTTCCAGCCCCTTTTTGGTGGTTCAGTGCCCTCCAAGAAAAGCTTTCACTCTGGCCAAGCTGCTCCCTTCACTCTAATACCACCAGAGAGCACAGCTACTCAAAGTGTGGTCCATGGACCAGCCAAATGGCCATCACCTGGGAGCTTGTTAGTAATGCAGACTATTGAACATCATTTGGCCTTTTGAATCAGAATCTGATTTTAAAAGGATCCCCAGGTGATCCTGTGCAAGTTAAGGCTTGAGAAGCCCTGAGCTAGGAAGTCTTGATTTCCTTAAATTATGAAAACCTCAATTTATAAGAGAAGTATTTCAAAATATTCTTTTTTGATCTCATTGACCTCCCATGGATGGTAACTATGAGACTCTTGGAAAGTTTTATGATGGGGAATATGTCTCTCTGAAAGTTTGTGTTCAAAAAGTTTCCTGGGTTTTTTTTGTTGTTGTTGTTGTTTGTTTGTTTGTTTTACCAACAAAAGAACTCCCCAGCATCAAGTTTATTTATTTATTTTTTTAAAAGATCAAATACTCAGACTTCAAGCTGGAAGAAGTAAACCAAAGCAGAGCCCCTTGGAAGTAGTTCTGCCTCTATTATTACCTTCTAAGAGGACAACAAAGGTGGCAAGCACCAGAGAGAAAAGAGCTCAGATCTCAGGAGCAAGACACTGGAACTTTAGACCTGCATCTGCAGCACCAAATATGACTTGGATAAATCATTTCACTTGTCCAAGTCTGTCAATGAGCGGAAGCAATAAAACTAGGTGAGGTCTGAAGTTATTTCCAAGGCAAAAATTCTGGATAAGTTGAAATGATGTGTTTTATCATTGCTGCTGCTTCTTTTCTACACTGTGCTGAATAATCACAGTTTAGGGCAGGGGAGGAACTCATTGATGGGTGGGCTATCAGATGTTCAGGTATTACAATAAGGTGCCCCCAGCCAAGTTGTTCTACCTTCCCCAGCCCCTCAGTTTTCTCCTACCTCTTAAAGCACGAAGTACTGGTTTTGTAGATGCATGTGACAGCTTCCCACCAGGCCACTGCAAGCAGGGTTCAATTATAATCTGTATGCATCTGCATAGGATCTCCTGTAGACTGTGGTTTTGTGCCCCTCTTTGGGAGAGGAGAGAAGTCCATTTAGGTACCCTTGCCAGACTGGCCTACCCTCATTTCTGTGGGACTGCAGCCTCTTCCTGCCCACAACCCTGAGGGACAAGAAGTGGCACCCAGCTTACATGGCACCCTGGAAATGGCAGAGACTCAGCAAACCTGGGCATAAAGGAATCACCTCTGGGTTCCATAGATGGAGAAAGAAGGACAGGTGCCAACCAGCATGTGGGGAATTCAGTAAGGAATTTGGCTCACGATGGTCTTGCTTTAAAAGGGGGGGAAACACCATGATATGAATGTTTAGCTTTAAGATATTTAACATGTTTGAGGTTGAACATGTTCAATAGGTTGTGTAAATTGTGGTGGTGCAAAGTTCAGTTTGGTCAAAACAATATTTAATTCTTAAAAATTATCCTAGATAGTCACCTTAATGAAGATGTGCACCCTCAAACTGATAACAACTAGACCCTCCTTCCTGTAGGTGGCCCTTGAGAGTAAAGGGCTCATCTGAGCCTCTTCCCTCATGTGAAATAGTCTAAAGGAGTCCAGCCAATGGGAACTGATGAGGGAGACAGCAAATTAGGCAGTTCTAAGAGGACAGAACACCAGAGCTTGGCCAAGAGATAGCAGGCATCCTGCTTGCTCACATGATACTCCATACCTAATTAACATCTCTTCCCAAAGTAAGTGACTCAAAAAGGAATCCAGCTGCACTCATGCCACTACCCAGCCAAATCTGTCAAAGGGAGATTTCTAGGGATGTGAAAGAGTTTAAAATTAATTAATTTAATTTTTTAAATTACACACAGGGTATTATCAAGAATTTGAAAAAAATCAGAATTTGCTTTTCCTTTTTTTTTTTCTTTCAGTGTTAAGCAGGTGCTCTACCACTGAGACACCTTCACAGTCCATGGAAAAAACAGCTTTTAAATCCCTCTGTCCATCCCTGAAGCCACCTGAACCAGAGGGGACCAACCCACTCACCTGTGTACCTCTGGAGGCTCCCTCTGGATTTTGGAGCTCGCCTCCACCACCTCTTTGGCAACTTTACCACTGTGAAAGACAAAAATACAGGTATGTGCAGATGCTCAGAGGAAGAGAGAACACATATTACTTTTTTTTTTTTTATTTCACAGTGGTCTGAGACAACTCTAAGTATTCGTTCCTTCTCTTATTCTACAAAGGGAACCTAGTATGGAGGTCAAGGGTCTTTTGGGAGCATAAGAGCTCAGTGAAGTGGAAATGAATGGAAGAGCATAAATCTAAGTGGACTTATTTTTGAGCAAATCATGCAAATGTAAATAGCCATCCCCACTCCAACCCCACCAACTGCAATGGGATCAATGATACCCACCTATATCGAAATCTACTTCCTTTAAAAAATATCTTGCTGCTTGACACTGTCTTGATCTGACTGGATTTTGCATACCTTTAAGAAAAAGCAAGGCAGAGTGGGTAATGACATTGAAAATTCCAAGTAGGACATTACTGTAGAACTGTGGTAATCAGATATTTTGACAGCAAGAAACACATTTTATATTGTGACTCAGCATGCACAAATAGGAACTGAAAGAAAAGTTTTACAAAAAAAAATACTTTTTCTTGTATTAAATCTGATGCCATCACTGATATCCTCCAATGCCATTTCCCTTCATTCTTTTTGAACTCTGGTCATGGCCCATATGTTTGCTTTTATAATCCCTTAATAGCTAATGGCCTACAAAACGAACTAGGCAATATTGATGATCAAAAGAGATTCTGTGTCAATATTGCAACAGACAACAGCTTTCTGGCACAAAGACTGTGTCAATACTGCAACAGAATATTGCAATATTGCAACAGAAAACAGCTTTCTGGCAACAAAGACCATTCTGTGCTACAAAGAACACTCTGCACACTGCCCAAGCAGGAACAAGGGGCCATGTCACCACAAGCATGGTCACTGGCTTCTGTTTCACCATGACCTAGTGCCCTTTCAAAGACTCCACTCCAGCAGATGACTAAGATACATGAGGCACAAGAAGCCCAGACAAGCACTGACTCAGCACCTCTGAGCCACACTCATAAAAAAGAACAGAACAACACTCAAAAACAGCCAAGCACATGGACTGCCCTGAGGCTGAACATAGGGCCCTAAAATTGCCCTGACAGCTGGGGGTACCTCTGCAGAGGTCCTTTAAGCCTTATGTAATTAATCCAAAAGGTCTCCCCGAGTTTGGGATGATTTAAAATATCAATAGTCACAAAAAAATCTCTAAAACACATACAAAACAAATATGTTCTATAGGATTCTGAGTAAACACACACACAAAGCCAGAGCTATGGCTAGAAGTTTCTAGGCAGGCAGTAGTCGCCACTTGTGAGCCTCCTGAAGCTTCACTCATTGGCTCGTGAGTACTGACCCTGCTTGATCTGTGCACCAAGCTAAGCCCAGGGAAGACACATGCTCTCTGCATTCATGGGGTACAAGATCTAGAGGAGAAATGAATTTAAATCTAGTAGCCATGTAAATAAATGTAAATGACAAGCTGTTTGGCTTGCTATAAAGGAAAAGTTACAATGACAACATGTGGGAGAAGGACTGATCTGCTCTGGGGGACCAGGGAAGGTGTTCAAAGAAAAGGACACTAGAGCAGAGATTCGGGGGCTAGAAGGTGTTAACCTGGGGACTGTGGTGGTTGGTGGTGGGTGCCTGGCAGAAGGGCAGAAAGCTCAAAAGCCCTCTGCCTAAGCATTTGCAGAACTAAGAAGACCTAGTATATTTCCCCAAGTTATTACTACACACTTTTTTTCTTTCTCCTCTCTCTCTCTTCTCTCTTCCCTCCCTCTCTCCCCCCCCCAATTGTCTAATGAAGAAAGAAAAATGAATGTACAGATGAATAAATGGAAAAAGAGAGAGAGAGAGTCCAATTTTGCAGGACCAGACCTTAAGTCATCCTTGTTAAGGAATTGTGACATTATTCAAAGAACAATAGAAAACCACAGTAATAATCTTTTGCAAAAACAAACAACAACAAAAAAACCTTGCCCTTTCCTCTCTCCCCCTCTATCCTGAGATCCATACTTTGGATGGTCCTGATAGGACACGAGACCACACCCAACTGAGAGGATAAAAAGGCCCAGTAAAACACATTTAGATGGTCCAAGCTGGGTCCTCTGGCTTCTGTGAGGACATACCTGCTCCAAGTCCATCTGCACCACCTCCATCTCTACTCCCACCTTTTCTATTGAAGCCCAAGGGAAGGACAGTTGCTGTCCCCATCTCCTCTTGGCATGGCTGTTATTCCCATACCCTCAGAGGTGGCAGAAGGAGAAAGCCTTTAAGAAACCACTTCATTATTTTTAAAATTTTTAAATTCTATGACCCTGAGGATCTTGAGGCAAAGTGGTCTGCTAAAAAGTAAATGATTCAGAGCCTTAAATGGGTTTTGGAAATTTAAACTCAACACTGCCCATTTTACAGAAGTGACCCCTAAAGTTAGCACACTAGTCAATCTCCCAGCTATCCCTATAGGGGCCTGCTGGGAGAGGTGGCAGCTACCTTGACACCCATTCAGCCTTAGCTCTGTCTTTTCCAGGCCCTGTGAGGAGGCCACGACCTTCCTCTTAGGCCTAGGATGGCCTCTTGTAGGGAGGTTGTGGCTATGCACTGTCTCTCCAGAAAACCCTCAGAGCAACCCAGGAAAAGCAAGTTAAAAGATGCATTTCACAGAGAAAGCCAACGGCTGTCTACTCAGGATGAGAGGAGAGGAAAAAGCATTGGCTTCTTCCCAGCAGCTGATTCTCCTGGATGACTATTTGTGTCATTCAATTTGCTGGAGAGAGTCACCATCAATTCTCTGCCCTCTCAAATGTCCGGGTAGGCTCCTGGGATGCCTCAGTTGATATCTTCAATGGAATTTAATGGGAGTTTCATCTAAGAGCTCAAACAACATAAACCCACCAGGAATTGGAAAACAAATGCCACAGAAAAGAGGGGAATGAATAGGGGAACAAGAAAGGTGAAATGGTGAGTGGAGAAGCTAAACAAACCCAATATGCTAACTCCCAAACATGACGGGGCAAAAGCCCCACTTGGAGCAAGTCTTAGAAACAGAGGTTCTCCAGCTTGATCGTTCCTGATTGTGATTCCGTAGGTCTGGAGAGGAATTTGTGTTTTAATCAAATATCCCAAGGTGATTCCAAGCTAGCCCACTTGCATTTGAGAACCTCTGCCTCCCCAGACTCCCCTCAGATAACCCAAGAGATGAATTTCACCTGAAAGAACAATAGCCCAGAACCTTGGTCCCATCATGTAGCTTTCCTAAGTCTCGGTTTCTCCAGGTATTTCTAAAGGAAGAAGGTGTCATAGTACCTACTTCATAGTGCCTTGAGGAGGGGTACATGAGATTCAATTATTTGAAAGTGCATAGCAGGTACCATGTCGTCATGTGATAGTTTTCCTCCCTTCCTTTCCACCTTCCTTCACTCTTTTCCTCCATAATACTCCTCTCTAAACCTCTGCAGGGTAAGAAGCTACCAAAGCAAATCCCCCAAATCCCCAGAGGGAACCACCTTGTAAACACTGAAAATAAAGAGCCCTAACTCCAGCCTACATGTTCCAGGCCCTCTGTCTACCAGATTCTACCATCACCAGCAAGCCCAGGGGAAGAGCCTCTTACCACCCAGTGCAGTGGAATGAATCAGGCTATAGGGGCCTGCTGGGAGAGGTGGCAGTTGGAACAGCAGCTCACTTTCCTTCAGCTTTCTGCCTTCTTTTCTGTCTACCCTCTCTCACTTCCACCCCCAACTCTCCATCAAAATCTCAAGCCAGAAGCCACTGACCTCCCTGGGCCCTGGTCTCCAATTTCTCCCCTGGCACCTGCTACTCCAGGGGCTGGGGATGGAAGTCAGTGTTGGATGCTAGGACACTGGTTGATATTCCAAGAGGCCACCTCTAAAATTAACAACACATTTCCCATTTTTTCAATGTTTCCCATGGTTTAGGAGTAATAATAACAACATTTGTTATTATTGAGCTCTTATTGTGGGCCATGCTCCATCCAAAGCACCTTAAACACATTAATTT
This sequence comes from Ictidomys tridecemlineatus, assembly GCF_052094955.1. Lineage (NCBI taxonomy): Eukaryota > Metazoa > Chordata > Mammalia > Rodentia > Sciuridae > Ictidomys > Ictidomys tridecemlineatus. The sequence goes on along the minus strand of NC_135480.1, from coordinate 129,471,015 downwards.
GTTTTATCCTCATAGCTCTTCCCCAGGAGGAAGCAGACCACATTAAGGAGACTGAGGCCCAGAAAGGTTACCTATGGTCACATGATAAAAGCTGAGGAACCAGGCTGCAAACTCAGATCTGTCTGATTTTAGTATTTTAAAAATCAGGCTGAGCCAGACAGGCTCTGAAACTCCAGTGAGCATCAGAATCACCCTTTTCCAAGCACAAGTTTCTGATTGAATAAGTCTGAGGAAGACCCCAGAAGTCTGCATTTCAAACAAGTTCCTGGAGGTGCTAGTACTGACCCAGGGATCCTCTTTGTAAAACCCCTAGATTACAGCAGAGTTTTCAACCTACAGATACACATTAGCACCATCTGGGATGCCATTATCACCACCGAAGCCAGAGCCCTCATCCAGATTCACACTGTTCAAAATAACACCTGTATTGAGGTACAATCCATACACCAAAAAGTTCACCCTTTTAGATTGTACACTTTGGTGGGTTTTAGTATAATTCACACACCTGAAAATAGGATCAAAAATTAATCATCACCGTCGAATACTAAAACATTTTGATCAAAATGAACCCCTCTGTGACCACTGGCAGTCATTCTTGTTTCCTCTCCTTACATCTCCCACCCTTAGCCCTAGGCAACCAGTCTTCTACTTTCTGTCTCCGTGCATCTGCCTATTCTTGGCATTTCATACCAATAGAATCATATAATATATAATATTTGTAAAATGGCTTCCTTCACTTCGCATAAGGTTTCCAAGGTTCATTCATGTTATACCATGTATCTGTATTTAATTTCTTTTTAATACCGAATAACATTCTATTGTGTGAATATGCCACATTTTGTTCTTGCTTTCTCCACTCCTCTGACCCCGTCTCCAGCTCTGACCACCTGGCACTATGTGTTTTAATGGTTTCATCTGGCACAGGAAAGCCCTGATCTTATTTCCTGGGGAGGGAGGTTTGTTCCTTTTGTTTGGTCATTTGAACATTTGGGTTGTTTCCACTTTGTTCACCTATCATGAATAATGTTACTATGAACATTTTATATACAAGTTTTGGTGAAAACTTAGATTATGACTCTAGTAGGGTCGGATCCAAGGATCCAGCCACTGGTGTCTTTTAAAAGTTCCCCCTGGTAGTTCTAATGAGTAGTCATGAGTGAGAACCTCCAGTTAAAACTTTATTACTTAAATATGTAGTCTGTGGACCTGCATTTATAGTATTATAGCATCACCTGGAAACTGTATTCTCCATTTTAACAAGATCTCCTGGTGATTCAGGTGCTTGATAAAGTGGGCGAGGTACCAATGGAGGAAGCTATTCTGGGATCAATTTATCCTTTCTTATATTATTGTTCCTCTAGCACCCCAAATTCCCAATGAGAAATTAGGGACTGCCTTTATCCCCTGCACGTAATTCCATATTAAATGGGGACAGGGGGTATCATTTGTGCTTCCACTGGGCCTTGGTGCCTAGCACTGAAGACACCAGAGAGCTACTGACTCCTTTAAAGCATCAGATGTCCTTTCAATGAACCAGTAACTGGTAACACTGAGCTCCAGCCCCCTGGAGCTGGTGGCACCTAGACAACACATGGTATAAAAGAAGCTCTTAAATGGTGACTAAGTCTGTGCTGGGGATCCCTGGGATCCGGAGTAAACAGGAAAGTCAGGGTTTCTGCTTCTGGGCTCTGTTCCCAGGCAGCAGATCTCAGAGCCAGAATTTTCAAACTGGATCGGTGGCCCTGAGCCAGCTGACAACCAGCAGCACATTCATGTCTTTAAAGTACCCTGGGGAATTCCTAGGCAGCAGCCATCAGGACTCCCTGTTCCCATGGCAAGTGGAGTAAAAATGGAAGGAGAAATCCAGCCCCAACCCAGGAAACAAGATTAGGGCCTTGCTCTGCCAGCTGTCCAGTCACACAGACTTGGAGGCATGGCCAGGACCTCTGTCTTTCTGGACAAGGGCTGGAGTTGCATTGGAAGCAGGCACCACCCCTGAGATGGTTCACAGAACCAGAGCCCTGTGGAGTCAAGGGGACTGGGCTCTGTACCCAATTGGTGCTCAGATACTTTCATCACTTCAGAGGGGCCATAATAATGGTCATAGGAGCACCTGCCATTTATCCACGGTTTTTGTGCCTAGCAGCACCGAACAGTGCAAGGCAGGTTATTACCATTGAATTTAGTAAAGTAAAGTAAATACAAGGCTCAACAGTTTTAGGGATTTGTTCCAGGTCACACTGCTGGTGACAGGATCAAGATTCAAACCCAAGTCTGTTTACTTTCAAAGCATACACTTATTATGCTTTGCCACAGGAAAGCATGCAAATGCACACCTGAGTTCCAGTCCCCTACAGATTAAGACTGAAGGCAGCAAGCACTTCAGAGCCTTGCCCAAGGTCGCACAGCTGGAGAACAAGCAATATCTTCCCTTCTTCCTAAGAACAAGGAAGATTATGTGATCATGGAGGAAAAGCAAAACGTTATAGAAAATCTCAGATCAGCGCAAATGCTCAGGTTTTAGAAGTCCTAATGAGAAAGGCGGGGTAGCATGGCCTAAAAAAGATACAAGGACTCGGTCAGTGGCACACAGTCTGTCATGTGTGCTGACAGGTAAACTCTCCGGTCTTCTGAAGCATCAACAAATGTCTGGAAGGGATTTCTTGGACTGTCTGGTTGGTCCTGTTAGTGACAGAATGGTCAGACTGGCCTCCATGCTGCCTGGCTGCTACTTCACCTACCCCAAAGTGTACAAAACAGATTCCCTGGACTGCACTTTTTTCCTCCCTATATCCTCTCTTTTTAACACCACTTTGCCTTTACTTCATTCCATCTGTCAGCTGGTTTTTCCACACATGATGAAACAACATGTGTGAAAATAATGAATTAATGTCTCTAAATTATTCTTTGATAGGGAATTCTTTGATAGGACCCTATGATTTCACTATGATTCCAAGATGGTGCCAAAGTCCCCCCCAGTAAGACTCACTGAGAAGGCTCTGAAGGAAAGCTTCTACTCCTCCCTCGCACAGGATGCCTGTGAATCATCAAGAGTGGCACCATACCTACACCACATCCCTTTTTCATGATGGTGGAGCCTCCATATCTGGCCCAAGTTCTCCTGGATCTTCATTTCCCCACATGCTATGTCATCTACCCTCTGCTCAGTCTTGTGTAGCCACTCATCTTGCTAAAATGCGTCTTCTACTTCCCTGCCTTGGTCCCTCACCTGAGCCAGGATGTCCTTCCTCCACTTGAGGAGATCTTCAACCCCTTTGAAGTCCCAGCAGCAAAACTCATGCTCTCCTCGGAAGTCCCCCTGTCATTTTATTTTCAGTCCCCTTTTGATCTCTACCATGAAATTAAAATGTCCTAAAGATAGGAACCATGCCTTATCAATTTGACCCAGTAAATACATTTTCACTGCCTGGAGTCTTCAGGAAATACCCAGAAAAGAAGAACCTAGTTTCAAGACTCAGAGAGATTTTATATATATAATAAAAGAGTGCTATATCTATCTTGTCTTTGCCATGTGTCTTGACTACATTTCTACATTTATCAACTTCTTCATTTACAATAAAACATTAATTCAAATAGCTAACTCAATGTTTTTAAACAGGAAGCAGCCATTCCATCAAAGGAAGAACCGAGTAGTTCCAAAATCTTAAGGCTCCAAAAACTGTCAGTTCCTCAAATGGATAAATATGGGATTACCCTCTGGCCCAGCAATTCCACTCCAGGTATAAAACCACATAAAAATGTATATGTGGATATTCATTGTAGCATTCTTCATAACAGCTCAAAAGAGAGAGCAACCCAAATGCCCATCAACTGATGAATGGATAAATAAAATGTGGTATACTCATGTAGTACAATATTACTCAGCTATAAAAAGAAAGTACTAACAAATGCTACAACATAAATGAAGCTTGAACATATGCCAAGTGAAAGAAGCCAAGCACAAAAGGTCATATTGTTTATAATTCCATTTTACAAGAATGTCCAGAATAGGTAAATCCATGAAAACAGAAAGTATATCAGTGGTTGTCAAGGGCTGTGAAGTGAATGCTATTGGATTACAAGGGTTTTGGAGGGGTTGATAAAATTGTACAGGAATTAGATAATGGTGATGATTGATTAACAGTGTGTCTTATACTAAAAAGCACTTAATTGTATCTTTTAAAAGGGTGAATTTTATGGCATGCAAATTATATTCTAACTTTCAAGATATTTTTTTTAAAAACAAAACCAAAAGAGACACAACCTCCAATTAAAGACTAAGAGCATCAAACCCTCTGCATTTCCCTTTGTAAACTCTCATAAAGGCAGAGATTTCAAGACATATTGATCTTTTTCTTTAACATTTATTTAGTTGTAAATGAACACACAATATCTTTATTTATTTTTATGTGGTGCTGAGGATTGAACCCAATGCCTCACATTTGTGAGGCAAGCACTTTACCAATGAGCTACAGGCCCAGCCCTGACATATTAATCTTTCAGAGGCCAAAAGAAACCCATTTCTACCGGTCTCCAAAGACTGCAGGGGGCACAGGAGTACCTTGAGGTATTGATAGTTGTGGGAAGATCTACTGATTCTCATCACCTTTTCCTGACATTCCTAGAAGCCCAGCATTTTGTGGATTGTCTCATCTAGGGGTTTTCAAATTATTATTCTTGTAGGGTTTGCCCAGTGCGAGAGATGTGAAACGTGGGACTCTCAGTCCTCACTGTGGGGAGATTCCAAGATATCATCCAACTGGTCATCCAAGTTCAAGGAACCATGAACAACAGGTGAAGGATCTTTAATCTCCTATCCAACTCTGGCCCCATCTACAAGCCCAGTTTCTCTACTTTTATCCCTCTACACACTGGGCTTTGGCTACATTTCACTTAAGGAAAAGTAGTCTAGGGCTGAAAACAGATTTACAAATCATTATCCAAGCCATCATTCTTCTGATGGTCCTGTCAGCCACAGCCCAGGAGGTTCAGAGACAGCATTTAAATATAACAAAAAGAGCTGTATTAAAAGACATGAATATGCAACCATTTGCAAAACTTCAAGGGCATTTTCAGTGAGATGAGTCTAATGAGGAAGGCAGAATCTAATTGTGGGGAAAACTGAGCAAAAGTCACCTGGATGAGCAGCAGGGTGGGATGACCTGGTCAGGGAAGATTAGGTCCTTGACTGTGTCCATTACCACTGCTATTCCAGTCAGCAGGTGGGTCTCCTCCATGTGAACCTTTTAAAGTCTGAGAGTCTTATGGGTGGTTTTTGAAGTCCTCCTGTCCAGCCCAACTTTCCATATTCTGAGATTATGAAGGAATTCTACCAGTTAACCTTTGCCTCTCATTTCTACATACTGAGACAAACTCTCTTCCCAAAGTATCCTGTGAGGGCACATTCAACCCACACTCAGAATAAGCCAGAAGTTCCAGAAAGAATTAATTCTGCCCTCCAGAGAAGCCCTTAACCAAAATGAATGGGGAATTGGTAGATAAACAGCACTGCATATTTGCCCGTTTGCAGGAGCACATTGGGGCCTGTTATATAGTCTCCAATAGTTCCCTAGCAGAGCTGAGCCTGGCTGCCCACAGTAGGCATCTGCTCAGTAATTCACCCTATATTATTTACTTCTCTGTCTCAGTTCCATGCTACATCTGTTGGCTTCATCCCAAATAAACTTCTTGCACTAAACTCTATCTCAAGGGCTGTGCTTCTAGGGGAACAGCAAAACAGAAATAGATTCTGTACACAGTTTTCTATGGGAAACATAGAGCTCAGAACTCAGTCAGGCCAACAATGGCTAGGAGTCACCCTGAACAATGCATGAAATTTATAATTCACCTAAATATAACAAAAAGAGCTGCATTAAAATAAATGAATATGCAACCACTTGCAAAACATCAAGGGCTCCATGAGTGCTTTTAGAACATATGATTAAGTGGCTAAAAGCTACTTACTTATAAAAGGCCTGGTTCTCCACCCCGCACTTCCAAAGATGTTTGCAGGCAGCTGGTGTTGAAGTATGGAATGCCAACATGGCTTTTTTCTAATAAAATATAATAAAACAAGAAAGGACAAGTTAAACACAGTTTATGTTTTTTTCTCCAGGTATTTACCTACTTGTGTCCTGCCTCCTACCACACATATTTGAAACAACTAACTACATTACTATATTCTATAAAGTGTGGTTGGAGTGATATTCCCCCTCTTTAGCCCACCATGGACCTCAATAATCTATCTAAGACCTGATTCTGATACGAAGCAGCTTCACAAACCTTCTCAACACTCCAGGCATCACCTACCTCCCTATGAGATTGGGATTATTTTAAAATTTATATGCCATCCTTGAATAATTAATTAATTATTTAGTACTTAATTAATAATTAATTAATAACTTAGTACTTAAATTGATAAATAGGGTCAAGAAAATATGCAAACTTCGGAACTAGCCCTAAGGTTCAATGTTTGGTGATGGCCTTCTCCCACATCCATTCTCAAGCAAGCTCACAACCTATATTTGGTAGCTCCTTTATTTTAACAATATTGGGACTTACAGACTGCTTACAACACCAAGCCCTGTTGATATTTAGCTCTGTAAGTATCTTCATGTGTTTCACACAGCCACATCTTGGCATGAAGAGGGAGGGAGAGGGTCCATCTTTTATTCCTATCTTTATCCTCATCTGTTTTTCACACAGGGCTACATAGTCAGCATTGCTCACTGATGTTATTCTTAAACATGCAAACCCAATGTTTATTTGTTCACCTCTAAAATGTTTTCAGCTATAGCTGCCATCATCATTACACTTCAAAGTCACGGTCTTCGGGGGCTACAATGCTCTAGCCAGGTTTTATTCTCGAACCTCTCTCATACACATACATGCGCACACATACAGCAACAGGAAGTTAGAAAAACAATGTCTGACCTCCTTCTGGGTGCCCATTACATAAAATGTCTTCCCTTCAAACTTCAATTTGCAGACATCTGGCCTAGGAGAAGAAAGACTCTGAGTGAGAAGGAAAAAAAAAATGACAGCTAACCAAAGTACCTGGCCTTCCCATAGGAATCTGGCTGACTCACAAATGCCAAGCAGACTGCAATACAACAAGATATTATCTTATCATTGGTGAAGGTCTAATGAGCAGTGAAAAGCCCCAGGTGAATTATACAACAATTTTTTTTTCCCCAAGAGAGGACTCGTGGGCAGCTCAGGATTATTTTTTCCATTTTTTACAGTGAGGCTACATCTTCCTTCCAAAGGAGCTCTAGAGTATTAGTGAACATTAACGACCAAAACAACATTAATTGGCCAGCTCACTTTGCAAGGTAGGAAGAATGTGGTTATTTCAGAATCTGTTAATGAGATAATATGGATTCAAGATATCTGACTTTCTAATCCTTCCACATCAATCTTTAAGGAGCACCTAGACCACACTGCAAAATTTTCACTCCTACTCTCCCTGTTTACAAAAGAGTTGCTTTATTACACATTGAAATGGTCAAAATGGTGAGAACAAGTTGATGAATGACAACATACGGCCAGGGTGACTTTAGATTTTATCTCAAGGAGCTATTTGATTAAAACCTGCCTAGAATGTTGGCCCCAAGTCAGCTCCTCAATGAGAAGATAGGTGTAAAGACAGGATTCTATTTGTGTTCCTTTGATTTAATTCCTAGGTTAGTGATACATGTCTCTTGTGTTTTTTTCTGGGGGAAAAAGAACAGGTAATACTCTCTCTCACTTACCTGAACCTCAGTGGCATGATTCTATTAGCCTCAGGACTTCTTCCCAAACTCCTGTCAAATCCTTCCCTCTTGTAGCATCTTCCCTCTTTAGCACCTGGTTTTCTTTCTAACCCTCTGTACTAGATTAGCATAGGTTACCGAATGTACACTGCATTCCCTACACTGTCTGCTCTTTTCTAAGACCCCAGTTTCTCTAAATAGCTTCCTTGTCTTCTCATTGGCTTCTACTCAATTGACACTTTCAGCCCCCCTCTGTGCCCACTTGTTCTCTTCTTCCACAATTAGCACTGTCAAAACTCTTATTTGCACTTAATACATCACTTAAATTCATTAATCGTTTAAATGAATTAATCTGTTTTAACTTAGGTCGAGGATTTGTGAGAGTGACATAGTTTACTGGATTATTAAAAAAAAACACTACTAGGATTAACATAAGAAAATTTTCTTTAGTAACATGTGTGTACAAAGCAGGTCCAAATACATATGCCTAAGAACAAGCCAGGAAGAATGAGATCCACATCAGTACCACAACCAGGAACACCAGAAAGATGCGGACAAGAGAGACAAGTCAGAAATGAACCATCTGGAGATTATTTATCTCCATCCCTCAATATGCTCAGAAATAAAACAAAATCTAAAGAAATTACTCTGCATTTGAGATGCACCATATTTTAACCTAACTACTCCAGAGTTCAAGCAATTCAGAAACCTGAGGATCTGACCTTTCTTCCTTCAGTCTTCCTAATCTGCATACCATTCTGAGTGGACATGCCTACTACTTCCAATAGCAACTTCACTGATAATGCTGGAAAACAAATAGTGAGTTCCCACAAAGGATTGGGCAAGAGTGTGAGGAAGAGTGGGAGAAAGTGGTCCCGAGTTGCTCCAAGGAACTAACATGGTATGAGTATGGCTTGTCTCTTAAAGTTCCATCTTCTGGAAGTTTGGTCCTCAATGTAGTTGTATTAAAAGGTGGTGAGATCTTTCAGGGATGGAATTTAGTGGGAGGTAACTATGTTATCACCACCCTTGTAAAAGAAGGGATTAATGCTGAACTCACAGAGTGGTTTAGGTCTTACAGGAGTGTATTATTTCCCAAGAAAGCTGGTTGTTATAAAAGAGTGAGTCTGGTGCCTCCCCAGTCTCTTGCTTTCACTCTTGCACACAGGCTCTTGGCACTTGCCTACTTATCCTTCTTCCCTACTTCTTTGCCATGTTGTGGCTCATCAAAGAGGTCCTCCCCAGATGCTGGCACCATGATACCTGGACTTTCCAGTCACCAGAATCATGAGCTAAATAGCTTCTTTTCTTTATACATTATCCAGCTTCCGGTATTTGTTATAGCAATACAAATAGACTTAAGAGTTAACACCTTTATTTCACCCTGATCCAGCCTGAGTTCCCTCATATAGTCAGATCAGTAGAAGTTTCTGGTGAATATAATGTCTCTTTGAAGGCAAAGCCCCCAAGTCTAGGTATCCTAATGTGACTCCTTAGTTTTATAAATCCACTTAGGGAAATCTAGATTGGGTTTCATTTATGATGAAGTTCCAAAGCAAAGAAATGAATTCTAGACATTCTACCTGAGATGGAAAAAAAATCCAAAGGGAGGAAGTGGGAAAGAAGAAGAAAAAAAGTGGTAAGTCAGTTTTCCAAAGAAGTACTCACCATTTTATCAAGTGGATTCTCTTATTTCCCTGGAATACCACAAAGCCTGCAGCGGTGAATCCTAAAAACGTTGTTGTGCCTGTTGAATCCTAAAATAGAAATAAAAACCTGTTGGATTGAGGAAGATAAAGTAAATGACAAATGGCATGCTTACTCATTTTCACCCTGGATTAATTTTTGGTCAAGCCCAATGATTGTAGCAATAAACCAAGTTTCTGAGATGAAATTTCTAAGAACAGAACTTTCAAAACTTGGGCAAGGTCCAGGAAGCTGTAGCCTTTTCTTTTTGTAATGGACCTTCTGCCTCACCAGGAACCTTCTGGAAGTATACAGATTACTCCCAAACATCACATCTATTTCCAAGTATCTTCTGGGGCTGCCAGAGTTCTAGATCAGCTCTATAATGTAAGCAAACTGTTCTTGGTACCATTAGCCCTCTAATACAATGAAACAAAATGCCTGAGTGTCTTCTCTGATTAAAAACAAATAGGACTTCTGATCATTGCAATATAAAAATGGCCAGAAAAGCCTAATTGGCCTATAGCCTAGACAAGGAACACTCAGTCAAGTAAGACCAAGGGATAACAACAATAAAGTCAACTCAGTCTCCAAGTAATCCATAAGTAAAAAAGAGGCTCGATTTCTGGTTAAAATATAAATCACTAAGTGGAATAGACTGACTTAAAACATTACTAAAAGGGGAAGCTGGAACATATCCTAAAACAATTGTGTAGGATGCAAATGCCAAATGTGGACAAGTACATTGCCTTGGCTACAAATGGAATCATCTGGGAGCCTGGTTCTCCTCCCCAGCAGACTCTGATATAATGGAGGCAGGGTGTGTTCTGGGCATCAGATGTTTATGAAGCTCCCAAGGTGCTTCTAATGAGCAGCCTGAGCTGAACACTCAAAATTAGTACTTAGCTAAATAAGTTGGTTCAGTCCAGGCACATAAATCTTCCAGGATTTATGTGGAAGGGGCACTAGTGGGTTGTGGTCACTACTTCCAATTAACCCAACCAATTATATTTAAGAACCTGACTGATATATTTAGTTTAGTTTTAGTGCTAGTGTCTGGTTGATACACAGTTAAAATGTGGAAAGGCAATGTGTATTGCCTGTGTATGTCATTTCTGGAAAATAGGTACACAGCATCCCTAGGAGCTTGATGAAGAGGGAGATTTCCCAGCTGCACCCCCAGAATTCTGACTCAGTAGATCTGGAGTGGAGCCCAAGTGATTCTGCTAAAGATGGTCTGTGTTTCACCCTTATGAGAAATACTGCCAAATACTATGAGTAAAGGAAAAAATAGAAAGAATTACTACTAATGCCATGGTGTAATTTGAAATATTTCTTTATTTCCTTCCACTTTCCCATTTTTAAAGACTATATTCTTGCTAGGTAATTGCTTTGAAAGCAAATCTCTTGGGATCCTCTATCTTTAAAAAAAAAGAAAGAAAGAAAGAAAAGAAAAGAAACATCCACTTGATGAATAAACCCATGTATGGTAACTTAGAAAAAGTGGCTCCTACATTGCAATTAGCAAGTTACTGGAAAACTCTTAGAGTCTTAGAGAAAATCAACTGCCAAAATTCCTTGATGAAGAGGGAGATTTCCCAGCTGCACCCCTGGAATTCTGACTCAGTAGTGACCACAACCCACTAGTGCCCCTTCCAATTAGGAGTTGTGGGTCAGGCTGTGGAAATCTCCTAAGAGGGTTCTACCAGACCCGCACACCAACTAACTTTATTTTGGGCAAATTGATCATTATGTGGTGATCTGCTGTAGAGGGGAGTTACCTTGCATGGATGTGGATCCACCCCATAGGTTTCCAAAGTGTGAGCTTTCAGGAGTAAGTTAAATTCAGCCACTGGTGGGCTCTGGCCTCTAAAATCACACAAGAAAAGTTTAGGGAGTTAAAACAGGAAATATAAGAAACATGGAATCCCTTCAATCCATCAAATATACTATTCTAAACTAAAGAGAAAAATCCCTACATGAATAGTAATCGGTAAAGCTGGTAATTATTTCTCACCATGAGGAGCCCTTTGTTACGAAATCTGAGCTCATATTCTCTAGCGAATTGTTCCAAAATATGCTCACATGTCTTCTGAGAACTCCAGTGACCCATACAGTTAATCAAGATTATCAAGTTACCAATAAACAGGTCCTTGTAAATTCAATCTTAATACAAAATAAAACTCAGCATCTGTTCTTTCCTTCTCATTTTAAAAAGATTATCCAGGATAAATGGTATTTCTTCTTGCTTGGAGTAGAAACTGGTCAATCCTGTTACTCCATCAATAGGCCTAAACAGAGCCATCCAGCCAACAAAGAATTGTCAGCCGTTCCACAGAAAGCCCTGGATTTGGAAAGGAAATCTCCACCACTAGACCCAGACTGTCCTCTAGGGTGGTAAACAAGGTCTTGGACTCAAAGGGGAGGAAAAGGAGACTACAAATATAGATGACCTTGAAGTTCTCTCAGGGCCAACTTAAACACCAAGAATTGAGCAACATTTCAAAGACCCCACTTTGGCTAACATTAAAATGTCACATTTATAATTAATATATTATAATACCATATAAAATCAGAATCAATCCCCAAAGATAATTACATAACTAACCACCAAGAAGAATTTGCTTTGGAAAACAACAGAAATTCATTTTTATTTTTGAAAATGAATTTTGTTCCTATTTGTCCAAGGAGCATCTTAATCCAACAAACAACACTTTGGTTATTTCTTTTATCTTTTTCTTCCCTTCCCCACTCCCCCTTTGACCTCTAGACACTCACACTCACTCTCTCTCTCTCTCTCTCTCTCTCTCTCTCTCTCTCTCTCTCTCTGTAACTCCTTTGCAAGGCCCTAGTAAATGTATTTTGAAGCTTCCAGGTCTCCATGCCTTTTAAACCTTCATTCCATTCTCTTTATCTCTGTCTTCTGAATTTCATAATTCAAACTTCCAGCTTACCAATTCATTCTTCTACTATGTGCGTTCTGTTTTTCATCTTATTTATGTCTTTTAAAATATCAATTAAGCATTGCATTTCCAATGTAATGTCTTTTTGTGTTGTGAAGTAGCAGCCTGTTTTTATTTCATGAACATGAGTTCCTCTTCACCTTCTCAGGATTTCTGTTCATTTCTTGGAAGGTCCAATCCTATTTGCTCCATGAAGGCTACTTTCTTGGTGAGGGTTCTTTGGGGGCTGAGTCAGTCTCTCAGGGAGTTGTTTTCTTAAGTGTTTGGCAATCTTTGGATGCTCACCTTGTATACATCCCTTTGGCAAAGTGGCCTCCAGATGTTGTAGGCAAGGGTGAGATGTGCCGTGTGGGAAGAATATGTCACTTGATCTGGGGTAAAGTTTTTTGTTCCTTCTGGAAATTTCTTTGCTCATGCATGGGACACCTCAGCTCAAGCCCACTGCTGCCCCTGACTCAGCACAGGCCAACCAGAGGAAGGGGTCAAAGTTGCTCAACTTCTCCCAGTACAGTTGCCTACCCTCTGTGATGGCTGCTTGACCCATCCATAGTCCAAATCACCCAGAACCATTGCTATCTTGTGAATATTTGTCCTGGATCCTTAAAGATGGAATCCTTTCTTGTATATCCTCTGACTAATGTTTTTCCTATTATCCAGAGGAACTTGGGGGGAAAAAAAAGGAAGGTTGCCAAATAGGATACCTGTTTCTTTTAAATAAAGTGTTGATTTTGAAATCCATCTATTTCAGAATGTTCCTAAGGAATTACCTCAAAGTCTTCTTTAGGAAAATAAAGTCTTCCTGAAGCTCTTCAAGATTTCTTCTTCAGTTTTAGAGTCTGAAACTTCACTGTGACACAGTATACATGGGGAGAATGTTATTTATTCAGATGGATGGGGCCCTTTCAATCCAGGAAATCCTAACTTTAACTCCTTCTATGAATTGTTTTCTTCTCAAAACACAGTCAGTTTAACTGTTTTCTCCTCTTGATAAAATAACAACACACTCAAGAAAGTCACCAACTATATTGACAGGAATGGGAAAAGGAGAGTTTGAAAGATTTTTCGCAAAACACCTAGGTATTTCTCCAAGCCTATTTTATAAGTTCCTGCAGTATTTCAACTTTTATTAGAAAACAAATGATTACTGAATCCAAATATTGGATTTGCGCTGTCTCTCCCTCCCTCCCTCCCTCTCTCTCTCTCTCTCTCTCTCTCTCTCTCTCTCTCTCACACACACACACACACACACACACACACACACACACACACACACAAACTCGTCTCACCCACATACACACTAGAATAAAACAGCTGAAGCTGTGCAACCCACTCTGATGGCCTTCAGTACAAACCTTCAGCCTAATCACCCAGACAGAGCCAAAGTGAGCCAGGACCAGGTCAGGGCATCCCTGTCCTCCCTCAGTCCCAGGCCATTGCCCTGCTCCATGATGAACCACCACTCCACTTGAAAGGTCCTCACTAGTCAGAATTCCTCTGCTCTGGACAGTTAGCCACTCTTGTGATTGGTTAGGCTGCCACTGCCTTTTTTGTAAATCATATATCTATTGTTATTATTATTTTGGTATCAGGGATTGAACTCAGGGGCACTTAACCACTGAGCTACATCTCTAGCCCTAGTTTGTATTTTATTTAGAGACAGGGTCTCACTGAGTTGCTTAGCGCCTAGCTTTTGCTAAGGCTGGCTTTGAACTTGTGATCCTCCTGTCTCAGCCTCCCCAGCCTCTGTAATTGCATGCATGCACCATTGCTCCTGGTACATTATTTATCCTTAAAATTCAAGTTTCACTTTAAAGTCCACTTTTAAAAAAAAATTCGTTCTGGGAACAAGTTGATTGTAAAAGATTATTATTCAGAAGTTCATGTTAGAAAGTGGTATGGTTTAGATATGGTTTGAGTATGTCCCCCAGCGACTTCTGTGTTGGAAGCTTGGCCCCCAGGGTGATGAGAGAGGTGGTGGGACCTTTAAGAGGTGGGGCCTAGTGGAAGGTGGTTAGGTCACTGGGAGTGCTGCCTTCCAAGGGATTCATGTAGTCCTCATTCTATTTCAGTTAGTTCACATGAGAGTAGGTTGTTACTAAAAAACCAAGGATAGCTCATGAAGCCTCGTGCCATGTGAACTGTCCCTCTCACATATGCTCCCATCATGTGTGTATTCTGTCATGTTGTGATGTAGCAAGAAAGACCTTGCCAGAGGTGAGGGGGTACAGGTGCCATGCTCTTGAATCCCAAAACTCTGAGCTGAATATGCCCATTTTCTTTATAAGGTACTCAGTCTCTAGTATATTGTTATAGCAACAGAAAACCTACTAAGATAGACAGTGAATAATTTTTCTCTAGTAAGTGGTCTTTTTTCTGAGCACTACTCTAGATTTCCTAAGTCCAATATGGTATCTAATTTCTAACTGAAAACACATAACCACTGCATACCCGGCTCCAGAGGATGTACCCTTAAACTCAAGCTTCTATAAATTAATAAATAAATCTTTAAAAAGCCAGATAACCAGAAAGTCAGAAAGAAATAGGCAAAATACTTAATAGGCATTTAACAAATAGGAAGGATACAACAACTACATGAAAATCTTCTCAACTTCTTTATGATCAAGGAATTGTAAATTAAAGCCATTAGAAAGTATTAACATATTCATACAATAGCTAAATTAAAAAGACTAACAAAAACAAGCACTACTAGGAATGTGTAACAAAACAACCCCCATATACTACTATGGAAAGGCAATTTGGTAGAACAAATCTGGAAAACACTCTGGCATTATCTACATGCAATAAAAATGTTTGGCCTAAAATATAGCAATTTCACTCACAGATAGGCAACAGCAACTAATGTATGTTGTAACAAGACATATGTAAAAGTTTCATAGTAGTGCTATTTGTAACAACAACAAAAAAACTCAAATATCTATAAAGAGATAAAATAGAATACTACAGCCATGAAATAAATGAATTGAAGCTACATACAACAAGATAGATAAATATCACAAAAAATAAAGTTGAACAAAAGAAGTCAGACAAATTAATAAACAGTGTATGGTTCTAGTTCCATGGCATTCAAAAATTGAGAAACTTGAAACCAAAATTTTAGAGGTCAGAGATGTTTGGGTCTTAAATTTAAGTCTAATTCATCTTGAGTTGGCTTTTGTATATGGTGAAAGACAAGGGTCTGATTTCATTCTTATGCATGTAGATATCATTTTCCCAGCACCACTTATTGAAGAGACTGTCCTTTCTCCATTGTATTAATATCATCTTTGTTGAAAACAAAATGACTGTAAATGTGTAGATTTACTTCTGGGCTCTCTATTCTATTCCACCAGTCTATGGGTCTGTTTTATGTCAATGACATGCTGTTTTGATTACCATAGCTTTATAGTACAGTTTGAAGTTGGGCAGTGTGATGTCTCCAGTTTTGTTCCTTTTGCTCAAGACTGCTTTGATTATTTGAGGTCTTTTGCAGTTCCATATGAATCTTAGGGTTGTTTTATCTAGTTCCTCATCCTCAAAATCTCATTTTTTCCTTTACTAGGCCCACATATGACTGAAGTCAGAAATTCTGCACTGAGGGGAAATTCAGGTAGGAGACTGAGATAGAGCAAAGCAAAAGCTCATCTTTAAATAAAGAGAAGAGCCAGTATCTCTGCTTTGAGTTTAACTACAAGTCTCCACTAGCTAAGCATTTAAAAGATCTAAATTTAAAAATCATACACAGAGAAGGGCTTACTAGAAATGTTCAGAGAAGGCAAAGAGATCAAAACCGAAGGAGAAAAGGCAGGGACCCCAGTAGCCTGAGGCCCCCAGCTTACTGAGGAAGAAACATTTAAAAATTGGTTTTCCAAGAAGATACAAAAGCAATTAAATGGAATTTTTTTTCCATTTCCTCAAATCTCCCATTAGATATTTGTTTCTGGCAAAAACTCTGTTCGGTAATGGAAAATAAAGATTTTCCATCCTTTTAAATGTTGTACCAGAATATGTTCTGCTAAGATTAATAGTGTCTCTAATGAGACATTTAGAGGAAAAGACCAGTGATTAGTAGAATTCTCTTTTTAAGAGCTAGCACTTCTCCAAAGAGATGTTTTTCTACTAAATGAGGTGAGGTCAAGTAATTAGGTATTTCACTATATATCTCTCTCCTGCCTGTTCTGAATTCTTTTAGCCAAAGAGGAACAACCTCTCTCCTATTGATCCTCCTTTAGCACACTATCACACAGAGTGCAAAAACATATAGCCCCAAAGAATGAATGAAAGTTATTATCTGCCACTAATAATGGGATGAGGTAGGGGCTTTTCCAGGAATGACTTGGGCTACTCAGAGTGCAGCTGGCAGGCAAGGGAATGGATTTGGGTCCACCTGACCTATTTGGTACCTACAAGGTCCAGAATTAACTTCAGAGGGAGAAAAACAATATACTGTTCTCTTTTTGAAAAGCAAAATTCTCAATTTGAGTTAAATTAATTTTTGTTACAACTTGGTTGCAACTTAAGATTTAGCTTTGTTGTAACTTTAAAATTTTCTGCAACACTGGCTTCAAATGTTTATAAGCACCCTCAGGACTTGCCCTTCAACAGGTTAGGATTTTAGCACCCATGAGACTCCATAGAGCACTCTGCATTACAGCTTGGCCGCAGAACTGGAGGGCTGCTAGGAAATCTGTTTCTTCAGTCCCATCCTTGACTCTCTGTATGAAAGAAGATCTTTCTTCTTCTTGATGTCCTGTCCCCTGCCATTGGCATGGGCTACCCTGCCATGGTTGGTATCTGGAGTGCCTCAGAGGGACTTCTTCACTAAGTTCTCTAGTAGGTTAAAGATTTGGCTAGTGGGCCTCACTGTCCCCCAATCCCTGACCTTGGCAATTTCCTTCTCTTTCCATCATTCCACCAAAAGCCAAAACAATTGTGAGTCTCTTATTGGAAGGCCATTTGGGATTTTAGTATATTTGAGTTTCTTTGCAACTTCAGTTCTCAAATGAGCTCAAAAAAAGGTTAATTTGTAGTTTACCTTTTGCATTGGTGTTAGTTTGAAGTTAGGGGAGATAAATATTGCATGCTTTTCTATATCTTAACTGGAAGTGAAATGCTCCACTTCCAAGTTTTTACTCAGAGAAGGATGTTATCTCTCATAAACCCCTAAGGGGCTATTAAGGACCATCTCTATGCAGAGCATTTGATAAAACACTGCAAATTTGGATAACTGCCATGCTCAGAGGGAGACAGTACAGTGGTGATACCCCGAGGTCATGCAGGACCACAACTTAAGGAAAGCAGCAGCTGAGAAAGATTAGAGAGCACACTACATAGAAACTCAGGTTTCTATTGATTCATAATTGTGTAGCCTTGGAGAAGTTAATTTCTCAGAACCCAATTTCCTTAACTGTCACAACTGGCAGTTGGTGGTCACAAACTCAATATGTGGAGGCAGAAGGTGAACTGACAGAGCAGGGAAGATGGCGACTCAGAGTGCAAATGATTTTTCCAAAGGGTACTGTTGCTGAATGCTGCCCTATGAGTGTCAGGAATCCGGGTCACTAAATCCCCCAGTTGTAAGCCAAGCTAAACCTTTATGGCAACAACTTTAAAAACTACTATTTGGCCCAAGGTACATACATTTAGGTCATAATGTGGCCCAAGGACTTTCATCTTATATCCCCTGATTTGGACTCTAAGGGTCCTTCAAGTGTAGTAATTAGGTATCAATCTGCTTTTGGGGGGGCTGGTAAAATCTCTTGAGATTCAAAGGCTCTGAATGGTAGTTGTAGCTCCCTTCCATTAATAAAAAGTAGGAAGAAAACTAATTATTGCTATATAGATATTCCCTTTTAGATAAAATCTTTGAATGCTTGAGATCATGGGGGAGTGTGGGTGACCATGAGGACCCCAGCTTGATGGTGAGGCAGTTGAAGATTTGCAGTAAGCAATTCAACACTACAGCAGTTCTCCATGCAGAGTTGCCCTATGTGTGTTGTATGAATGGACAGGTGCAAAGATGAATGGAGGCATGGAGGAATCATGGATGGCAGGGTGTCTTAGTGAATGATAGGCACTGCTATTAGTCCCCTCAAAAGTTCAGTCTTTAGCTCTACCCTGTAAATTAGAATTACATATCAGGAATAACCACAGGATGTATTAACCCATTATGTTCCATCATCCCATTTATGAAACACCTAAAAAATTGAGCAACAAATATATCATTTATGGTAACTTTGAAATAAATATTTATGTTTTTAGAGTTTTATTATTTTGATAAAAAGTAATAGGTAAATGATTTGTGGTGATATTCATTACTATTATTAATGAAGTAATAATATTAATAAATGATATTTGTGAATGATTATTAATGACATTAAAAAGAAGTTTAAGTTATGATTTCCAGCCTATTTTAATTCACCTGTGTCAATTTCATTGAAATATCACAGAATGGATTAAGTAATGACTGACTCCTACTTTTAACACAATCCCACTTCTTCCTTCATAGCCACATTGCACCGTGGTATCAAGGCTCATTCTCTTTTCAAGTCACTTTGGCCAGATTTCACCTGTATATAAAACATTTACAACTTGGATGCATACAGCATTTGCCTGTGGTCCATTTCTCTCTAAAGATGTCCCTAACTCTAGACCACAAAATGCAAGGATCTAGTTCTCATAGGAGGAGCATGTGATGCCAAATCATTCTGTCTCCATATTTGTAACAAAGGTTTTATGTTAAATAGGAACAGAGAATGAAAATGGATTTGATAACCTATCAGAAAGAGAGATTTGAGGGTTTGGGAAGGAACTGGAGAAGGGAAAGAGGGAGGAGAAAGGACAGAAAGAAAGCGTATCTGAAGAAATGGATTATAAAAAAATTGAAATTCCCCCTCTTCCTTTTACTCAATGAACACTGTTCTCAAAGCTGACAAAAACATTTCCTAAGGGGGCTCTTGTGATCCACTCATCAGAAGAACAGCTAAAGATTATTTTTCATAACAGGGCACTTATTTCTAGAAAGCTAAATATTACTATCACTCCTTCCTAGGAAGCCAGGGCACATGATTTACAGAGAATGTGAGACTTGAGAAATAGAGATAATTGCTCTTTATAAAACACACTCAATGTCACGACTGTTTCCAGCACAAACTTCATGCACTAGACCACTGCAGTGGTGGCTAACTGGATGACTTTGTTGCACTTCAGGAGCAAGCAATGTGCTTCATCAAAACAGCTTCACTGAAAGTTGAGCTTTTGAATATTTAAAATCTCATGGCCTTGGACTGAACTTAATGTAATTTTTTTTCTCCTAATGACAACCTGATAAACTGGTGATGAGAAGATGAAAGACAGAGTAGAAATTCTAGAATAAATGCCTCCAGAGAAGTTTATCCAGGCTCCTTACAGTGAAATCTCTTAATTTTTATACTGAACCTCCTCTAAGAACCCTCGGGACTAATGGAATAGGTATTTCCTCTGAACCCAGATGGTTATGATTAAAGCTGTGGAAAACAAAAACCAAGAGGGCCAAAAATAGAAATTAGTAATCATGTCCCCAGAGACTGTGGTGATGACTCCTTCCAGCCACTAGAGGGCTCTAGAAGGAGGAATAACCTGTTCTTAAATCAGTCCCAGTTCTAGGACCTCATCTCTACACCCGAAACTCAATAAAGTCTGTAAGTTAAAGGAGATTCTTTTTCATGCACATTTTGTTTAAATACAGCTCTTGTTGTCTTAAAATCATCAGGAGACGGAAAAGTGAAGCAGAAATTGAATCTAGACCTACTCTGCCATGTTCAGACCAGGAGACAGAAAACTAGGAACAGTGGAGTAAATCTGGCCCACCGCCTGTTTTACCAATAAAGTTTTATTCAATGATGGCCCATTTGTTTAAAATCATCTATGTCTGCTTTTTCTCTACAAAAGCTGAGGTAAGTAGCTGTAACAGAGACCACGTGGCTCAGGAAGTAAAAAATATTTAACTACAACTTATCTAGAAGAATTATTCAGAGTCAATCCATTTTAGCATTGACATCTGCTCAATAATGTGAATGGCACATCTCCATATCCTCTCATTCACAAGAGGCCCAAAATGGCTCTGGGAAGTCTTTTTAAATAAGGCTCTATTAGCTATTTAGTGATTCCAATGGCCAAAATCAAAACACCAACAGCACCAAAAACTGGCAGGGATATAGAGCAACAGGAACTCACATTCATAACTAGTGGGAATACAAAATGGTACAGAGACCTTGGAAAATAGTTTGACAGTTCTTGAAAAGCTAAACCTATAGAATTTAGCAATCAGGCTCTTTGGCATTCACTCAAATAAGCTGAAAATTTATGTCCACATGAAAATTCACACACAGGCGTCTGGGGATGTGGCTCAAGCGGTAGCGCGCTTGCCTGGCATGCGTGCGGCCCAGATTCAATCCTCAGCACCACATACAAACAAAGATGTTGTGTCCACCGAAAACTAAAAAATAAATATTAAAAATTCTCTCTCTCTCTCTCTCTCTCTCTCTCTCTCTCTCTCTCTCTCTCTCTTAAAAAAAGAAAAGAAAATCCACACACAGTAACATTGCTCAAACTTGGAAGCAACCAAGTTTTCCTTCAGTAGGTGAATGGATAAATGAACTACGGTACATCAGACAATTGATTACTATTTAATGCCAAAAAGAAATGAGCTATTGAGTCTGGAAAACACATGGAAGAAGTATAAATACATATTACTAAGTGAAAGAAGCTAATCTGAAAAAGCTACATGCTGAATAATTCCAACTATGATATTCTGGAAAGGTCAAAACTACGAAGACACAAAATGATCCATGATTTCTAAGGATTAGGTAATAGTGATAAATGATTTTTATGACAGTTAAACAATTCTGTATGATTCTTTAATAGTGAATACATGTTACTATACACTTGCTCCAACTCATAGAATATACACCAAGAGTGAGCTCCAATGTAAACTATAAACTGTGGGTAAATAAAATGTATCCATGTGCACATCATTTATAATAAATATAGCACTCCAAAGAGAAACATTAATAACTGTGAGGCCATACATGTCAGGGGGAAGAAGGCAGATGGGAAATCCTTGTTGAGGAAATCCCCCTCAATTTTACTGTGAACCTAAATTTCTCCAAAAAGTAAAGCCTATTAAAAAAAAGGAAAAAAAACAAAGGGGGGGGGCAAAAAAAACAAAAAACAACTCTATCAGTCAGTGACATTGTGAAGGTCATTAAGGGTTGTTTAGCAGCTGTTCTAGCTCATTTCACCTTCTAGACACTGGGTAGAATTGCATTTCCTTGCTATTGGGCAGGACCTTGGGACAGCTTCTGACCAGTGAATTTTAAGCAGAAGTGACATGCATCACTTCCAAGTTAGGCAAGACTTTCCAAGGCTCTCTTTCCCTTGGCTCAACAGCTGGCAAAATAAAGCTGATGACTGCCCTGAGTGACAATGATGAGCAGAGTCCCCCAGCTGACCTCAGGTGGACAAAACAGAGCAAGGAAGTCTTTCTTACAGTAAGCCACTGAGCTTTGGAGGTTGTCCTCAGCAAAATCTAGCTGACCTCGACAGATTCAGAGGTGACCAACAACTACAAAGTACTATCACGTTTTCAAAACCATGGATTCTCTCTATCCTGCCTTCCGATGCAATCATAGATAAAGCATAAGCCATATGGCATTTAAGGAAGAATAGTGGATCCAGGCATGAATCTTAATCTTCACACACCAATCTCTTAAATATCCAAGCAGTCTAAGCACTTCATCCAAGGAAACCATTACTCAAATCTCAGTTTTCCATTCTGTTTGGCAGTACCTCAAAACTGCAGAACCTCTCACCTTCTTCCCCCAAAGAACTCTCTTATTCCTGCCTGTCTGCCAGGCCATTTAGGATTCACCTTCAAGCAGTGTGTAGCCTCCTTGGGAAAGTCCCTTTCCCTCCCTGAGAAATGTACCCCACCCACAGTAGAGAAGCTTTTGTCCCTTCTCAGTGAGCATAGAATTTGAATGATTCCACTCAATTAAATATCTGGGAAAGGATTTTGAAACTGCTTCCCTAAGGTGAAAATGTTTCTCTCTTTGTAAATCATCCTCATCATTTCTGCTAATATTTAAGCAACTCTATTACTGTATCTCGTTTTCTTTCTCAACTGGTTCAGTAGCCAAGTTATGTATTGGGGCCCTGCTACCCCAACAAAAGCCACCTGGCGTCTTCTCAGGAAGTCTCTGTAACAACAGGTCGATGGCTGCGCATCATCCCTTTGCTGTGAGGAGGGTCACGTGTACAGTGGTCAACTTGGAGACTAGGATTCATGCCCGGGTGCCGCCTAGCATGGGTCTCCTTCTTCTATGAACCCCTCTCACAGTGGAAGTGTGCAGAGTAACCCAACTGAAGACCCTGTTCCCCACATAACATCAACACATTCCTATGTCCACCAACCTCCAGAGCAGCCTCGACCTCCACAGCAGGCTTTCCATCCAACTGCAGAATACTCCTCTTCCTCTGCACTACCACTTTCTTATACTCTTCTTGTCCTCCCCTCACAACCTAAAATCTCTCTTTGCAGTGTTGAGGCAGAACCAAGTGTGTGTGTCTACTTGGGAAAGATAAAAAAAAATACACAGGAAAATATGCCCTGGAGTTGCCCTTGCAATGTCACATGATGCCTGACAGTTGCATCCCTTGGAGTTGTGACTCTGACCCCTCCCTGGGGCTTCCTGGTTGATACACAGAGCTGCAGTTCTGATCAAGCCACGGAAATTACTTCTGAGATTTATAAACAGTGACTGACTGGTCCCTAGATCGCAATGACCACTTTCAGAGATCTCAACAAATCTGGGAGCTGGTACAGGTCCAATAAAGAGCTTTCTGATTGTTAAAAATAATCTGGAATCTTTCAGTTTACCTACTTCCTCATAAAATCAGTTTGGTCACCAAATCTTACTGCCATGTCTCTCAAGATTTTTTTTTTTTCAATTTTCTTTCCTTCTATTCTTTTTCGGGTCCTTGGCTCTCTGAATGGTAGAAATCACTTACCCCTCCTCCTCTCCCACCTGGTGTCCATCCTCGCAGGCCATTGCTATGGTGACATCGTGAAACATCTGCCCAGCTACCTGCCTCTCAGGACTGATCAGCAAACGGGTAAAAGTGTGGATGTTGGTGTCAAGATGCAAGTCCTGAGTCTGCTAATAACCATCAAGGGAAGTCCTTCGACCACTCCAGGCTATACTTTCCTCATCCCTCACTGAGAACACTAATGGTGCCCACCTCATAGTGTTTGGGAGTCCTAATGGAATAAGGCATATAAAGCTCTTTGCATGGTGTTCTGGCATCCAGTAAGTACCCAAGTAATATTTATTATAATGTGTTCTAAACATTTAAGACCCTGAAAATTCTGGTTATAGAAGACCTTTCCTACCAATCCACACAATGGATGCAATTTCTTCATCCAAGAGCCCTTACTCTATGGTCTCTAGGAAGGATGCTCCTATGACATAGACCCCTCACCCAAAATATTGGAACTTTATTGTTATCTCTAGAACCCTAGTCTCTAAAATGTAAAAAGAAGAGTGAGGATTTCATATATTTTCTCACAAAACTTTTCATTAGGAAGCAATACTCTACCCCATGGAAATGGTAGGCTACTTTCTAAAACAAGTATGTTTTGATGTCTAATTATTTTTACTTCTAGGAATGAAGGCTACACTTTCCAAGCTAAAATATGCAGCCACTTTGAATGCCCACACTTCACCAGAAGGGGGAGTGTCTGCATAAAATAGGAAGCTCTAGCACTCATTCATAATGGGACACTTTTGTTCCAGAATTCATCAACCAGTGACACTATTTTCTTCATAATTACCAGAAGCCCAGATGATGAAAGCACCTCAGATCTTGCAATTCTTCATCAATATTTGTCATAACATTGCCTATGCTTACTATTATTATCAAAAGGATTTCTTCTATGATTTGCACAGGATCTAAACCCTAATGCAGACTAGAATATCTGAATTATCTGAATTCCAAGTGGGTGATGATTCTTAAGCATGCTTCATTTTATTCCACATAGCCTTAAGAGCACAGACTCTGCACCCAGGATGCCTGAATTTAAATCCCAGCTCTGACACTAGTCATGTGTAAGATGCTCAATCACTCAATCTCTGTGCCTCAGTTCCCTCGTCTATAATATGGGAACAACCATAGAACCTATCTCCTAGGTTACTGTGAAGATTAAATGAAGTCAATATATACATGATGCCTAGAACACTGCCTGGTACATAGTGAATACTATGCAATTTGGTACTCCTTCCACGATGACTCTGTACTTACCATCCTGAAACATCTCAGACAAGGAAAGGAGGAGCAGGCACTGAATCCTATCATTTTGGGAGCAGCATGAAAAACAGAACTTTGCCAATGGATTCTTCTCTACTTAAAGTCAATGCTTCCATCCACAAGAGGAAAAGAAGCAACGCCAAATTCAAAATTGGCAAGGATGATTTATTTAAGGGTGGTTAGAAACCCTTAAGTAGGAGAAAACGTGTAGCTCTGTAACTGCTGACCATTCCTAGACCATTCCCCACACTACTGAGATTATTATTGACAGAGGATATCCGGGTGTCCTTGACAATGCTTAGATAAATTGCTTTGCCACCTGAAACAGTCTACCTATGTGTTACAAATATTCTTGCTTCACATGACTTCCACAGTTCCTGCAGTAAGAATGCCTTCTCATCTCTCTTTCATAAATGTCTACCCACATTACCTGAGTTCGTTTTTATGAATTTCCATGATTTTTCTTTCGAGCTTCTGTGACTGCTTGGGGAAGATTTCAAACTCACTGATGTAATTCTCAGGATGCTCATCAGGATCATAATCACCAAGCTCAGCTGTAACCAGCAAAAAGTGAAGAAAAAGAGAAAGATTAAAAACAATAGTATGGGGGCTGGGGTTGTCCCTCAGTGGTTATAGCTCAGAGCACTTGCCTAGCATGTGTGAGGCACTGGGTTCAATTTTCAGCACTGTATATAAATAAATAAAATAAAGGTCCATTGACACACACAAAAAAAATACAACAAAACAAAACAAAACAAAACAAAACCCGGCATGGTCAAGGTGCATGTGGAATGTCTCATTCATCCAAAAGAAGATCCTGGAATAAACTCATGCAAACCTCATTTGTACACATGGAAAGCCCACAGCCTGGGTATCTAGAGACTTGTGTTCAGGTTTTAGTCTAGCTCCATGAGCTTTGGCACTTATCACCCTGTTCTGGGTCTTGTTTTCTTTATCTGTATACTGAAGCAATTTAAAGGATTATTTCTTGATGGGGGCACTGATGGCATTTGGAAGGACTGAAGAGTTTTATTGTTTCAGATTTCCCAAGGAATTGTAGGACATTTGACAACTCAACCCTTCAGACACTGAATGTTGGTAACACACTCACTGTGACCATCAAGAACACCACTCCCCAGAAGGTAGCCAGAGGGTACAAGACTGAAGTTAGGAGGAATATGTTCAAGAAGTCTACTCTACAACAAGGTTATACAGCAGTTAATAACAATGTATAGTATATTTGAAAACCTCTAAAAGAGCAGACTTTAAGTGTTCTTATCCTCACCACAAAAATTATAAGTATGTGAGATAATGCATATAGTAGCTCAATTTAACCATTCTATAATATATACATATTTCAAAACAAAATTTTGTACACTGTAAATATGCAAAATGTCGTCCATTAAAAATTTAATTTTTTTTAAACTAAATGCCTCTCTGATATATCTAGGAAGCAGCTATCCTGGGAAACTTCCTGAAGATTCTCTTCACAGTTAATAGTCTCCAAGATCAAGAATCCTCTGGCTGGAGCTGCCAGCTCTGAGGTCTATGCAGTGTGACTCATTCAGTGAAAAAAGAAAAAAGAAAAAAAACACAACATGAAGAAATCCAAGGAGAGTGCATTTAAACACAAATGGATTGCTCTTCAAACAAGAGTATCCACCTGAGTACTGAAAGAACATTTGGGATTAAAGCTGTTGCAGTATTCTAATGCAAGGCACCTCTGGAGAATCTTTAAGAGGAAAAAGAAATGCCTGCCCATCTCCAAGCATCCTGAGAATCTAATAGAAGTGGGTGCATAGCCTATGGCCCAGAGAAACCAAGGCTATGTCTGGCTGTAGGAATACTTTCTACTGATTCCACAAGCTTGCTAAGTAAAATGAATAAGCATCTCAGACAGAAATAAAGAATATAGTCCAGGAGAATAAACTAAAGATAGTGTACTTGTCAACGTGATCCCAGCAGGACTTTGAAGTGAAAAAAAAAATCTGTATGCTTTCAGCACATTTGAAAAATCACACCAACTCCATAATATCTATCTACTGCTCTATCAATGTCAAATCAGCTAATGATAGTAAAAGGACAAAACCAGAGGAAAACAAAGCTCTTTGAAAGCTTTTTAATATAATTCAACTTGTACAGTTCTTAAAACAATCTAGGATGAATATATACATACTGAGGAAGAATTTTAAAAATAAGATCCAAAATACTATTGATCATGAGAGGGGTGGAATTGATCAATTTGATCAAATCAAAATTGAATTATTTCTGTTCACTAAAAGACATCATACTGACGATACAGGAGGTGTCATTTTGAAATAATATGTTTGCAAAATCTGAAGTTGACAAGGGCTAGTCTCTAGAAGACAGAAAAAATCTGGGCAAATCAATGAGAAAATAGAGTGGAAGACCAACAGAGAAACGGTCAAAGGATATGAACAGGCAATTCACAGACAGGGACATGCAAAGGGCTAGTATATGGAGAAATGCCCAAATTCATTAGTAATAAGAGATATGCAAACCAAAACAAGATGTCACACAAATACCATTGCCAAGAAATTAGGAAGTTGGCAGAAACATGAGAAAACAGAAACATTTATGCACTTCTGGGGCTTCTCAATACATGCAATTCTTCTAGAGAGCAAGGTGGGAGTATTTAGCCAAATATTATGACTCAGAAATCCCTCTTCTGGGCATATATCCTAGAACATCTCTGGGTGCAAGAAAGGATATGTTCAGGGGTTTTTATCACAACATCAATCATGATCATCATAAGTGGGAAGCAACTTGGGTGTTCATTGTTTGTGGGACTGATAAGTAAAACACAGGAGATGCACCCTACAGGACACACTGGTGGTTAGAAGCAACAAGACATGTAACTAGCAACACAGAGAGATCTCCAAAATAGTATTCTAATCATAAAGGAAAGAAATCAAATGAGTTCTAGAGCCCCATTTAACTAATGAAATTTAAAAGTATAGGCACACAAAGCAATATTAATCACTTTACAAATTATAGGCAAAGACATATGTGAACCCAGTTGTCACCTTTAGAAAAGGAAATGGAGAATAATGGGAAAAAGGTAAGTGGATCAATCAATAAATAATGCAAAGGGACCAATGATGAGAGTGGACCAAGAACTCATGATTAACTCAACGTAAGTTCCAAAAGAAATACACCTAAGCTGTGGAGTTGGCTGTGGACCTAAAAATTTAGGAAACGGTACACCAAATGCTCCCATTTCCCATAGGTAATGAGGTAATGGACCCAATGTGAAACTAAGTTGTTTTCAATGCTTGCAGAGTGCTTGGTGAGAAGGGGCCTTGTTGATGGGGTGCATTTCTATTTCCAGGAAAATTTGTGAGATACAATAGACTTTGTAGAACTACATTCTGCAAATAAGTAGCCTGGAAAATGCCATAAAACTTAGAGAAGAAATGCCATGGAGAGTATAGGGTTGCCTCCCTATCAGATACTGTTCCCTCCTCCCCTAAAGCTTGTCTTTAAGTTCGACTTCAGCTGAAAGTGAGCACAGTCTTTTAGTGAATAAGGACTTCTCACTACTCATATCAAGAAGAGGGAGCCATTTGTAGTTCTCTCTTCTCCACACGACATTAAGGGTGAAGTTGTATGAGAAGACACAGCACACTGGATGGCCAGAGGTTTAAAACAGGCCCTAGCACTTTGCAAATTTAACTGCCAGAAGAATTCAAAGAATCTGAAGGAAAAGGATGTGTAAGAGGGCTGGAGTTGTGGCTCAGCGGTACAGCGCTCGTCTAGCATATGCGAGGCGCTGAGTTCGGTCCTCAACACCACATAAAAAAAAAAAAAAAAGGATGAGTAAGATCTGGTGATGGTAAGGATAATGTGCAATGGCATTTTCCCCAGTTGGGGGAAGACTCATTCCAAAAGAACTCCAGTTACAGGACAATAAAGTTTCAGAGTCAGCTCCTTCTGGAATCTTCCCTGACCCCCTTGCTGAGCCAGAACCCTCCTGAGGGCACTATAGCAGGAACCAACCCATGTGTCCCTCCATGTAGTCATCAAAACATAGGCACAATGGTCTGCTTACTTGCCTGCCCTCCTATAAGTACCCTGTACTGCAGTGCCTGACACCCAGCAGCTACTCAATAATTGCTTGGAGGACACATGAATGAGGTAGTAAATACCTTCCCAACAGGCAGTTGCTCAATCTTTCTCAGTGTAGAGGGAAAGCACATGTCAGAGAAATTGAGCAAAGTATCCTGGCTCATTCGACAGCTTTCATGGAGAATCTCCAGTGTGCAAGACACAGGAAAGCTGCAATAAAGAGGCATCCCAAGTCTTGCTCCTATGGAATTAGATTCTACATAGAGAATCTAGAATGCCCCCTGCCCCAATAGGCCCACAGGTTAAGTACATGATCATCCGCTTGGTGGTATTGGGAGGTAATGGAAATGTTAAGAGATGGGACCTAGTGGGAGTTCTTTAGATCACTGGGGTGTATTCTCAAAGGGGACTGTAGGACATCAGTTTCTATCACTTTCTTTTGCTCCTGGGTTTGCTCCTGGGTTTCCTCAGCCACATGCTTCCACCATGATGTGCTGTGACAAGCCCAAAGCAATGAAGCCAAATGACCTTGAATTGTAACCTCTAAAACTGTGAGCCAAGGTAAACCTCTTCTCTTTATAAGCTGATTACCTCAAGCATTCTTTAATAGTATCAGAAAACTGACTAATAAAGGAAGAAATACAATAAGCCCCAAAACAACTCAGCAAGAAAACTTCAGGTATGTGTGCTTACAAGACAACCAAACTGGGGTATGGGGAAAAACCTGGACAGAAGGGAGGCTGCTTTATGTTAAGTGGACCAAAGAAGACTTAAGAGGAAGGAGTAGCTGCACTGAGTCCTGAGTAACTAGCAGGAGCCGAAACATCCACTGGGACTCACAAAGCAAGAAGAAGAGATAAGATCAATATTTACGTGGTGCTCTTTTGTAGAATGAATAGGAAAACAAAAAATGTTCCCAAGAAAGAATAAAAATAGATTCTAAGGATTATGTATGTTTGTTTTGAAAATTGTATTATGAAAAGACATCCATTTTGCATGCATTGACTATGTTCCTTAGATTCACGTAACAAAACTACAGGTAACAAAACTCTAGAAGACTGACTGTTTTCTACACACTCAGAATACACTGAAGCTTAGCACACACTCCTTAAACAGGCTTTAGAATATCACATAACCTCCCACTTTCTAGTCAGTGACTCTACCTTCCTTATTACTCTGCATGAATAAGTGGTTCTGAGAAAGCCCATCTTTATCTGCATTTGTTAGTGACCTCCAAAGCTACTTAAATATTCAGTCTAAGCACCAGAGAACTCTAAGAATTCAGCTGTTACTGAACTTGCTACAAATGACCCAGGGGTTGTACTGCATTTTAGAGACAAAAGGTTCTTTCAAGGTCTTTCAGTCCATTTCCAACTCTACTTTCTTAGCCACATCTGTGTGTGTGGTCAATAATAATAGCAATAAAAGATGAAATAGGGCCGTGCTCATCTGGATGGAATTTTGTGGCTTCGTTTGAAATATAAACAGGATGGAGAGCTTTCCATTATAGATCTACATTGAGCATGCCCTTGGAGAATTGACAGTAATTCACTAATGCCTAAATACATTCTGAAATCCTCCGATGCTAGTCTATTGCTTGGATTAGTATCGATTCCCTTTTCCTTTCCTGAGACAGTGCACCTGAACCAGAAGTGCACCATCTTCACCACGAAGGAATACAAATGTGAGATTTTAACAGATCTTCACTCTGGGGTAAAAGAAATGGCTTTCTCAAGCACATTCTCCACCTCACAGCCCATGGGACTACTTCCCATCGCAGAATCACTCTAGTTCTGAACACTTTAAACCAGAAAATATCCAAGGGATTTAACATTTCTTCCAACGTTTTGTTACACTGCACTAGGATGCTCCAAGGGAAGGGAAAAAGCAACACACAGCACACTCCCCAAAGTATATGTTTGGAAAGCATAACCCCCATACAGTGAGGTTCAGAGATGGAGCTTTTAAGCAGTGACGAGATCATGGAGGATGTAACTTATTAGTGGATTAATAAGGAATGTACTAGTGAATGGTAGCTATAAGCAGGCATGGCGTGGCTGAAAGAAGTAGGTTTCTGGAGGCATGTGCTTGAGGACTACACCTTGTATCTTGTCCCTGACTTCTCTCTGCCCCCGTCACTGCCCTGGTTGCCATGAGCTGACAGCTTTCCTCTGCCACACCCTTCCACCATGATGTTCTGCCTCACCTCAGGCCCAGAGCAACGGAGTCTGCTGACATGGACTGAGACCTCTGAAACAAGAAAGAACTCAGAATAAAAAAATAAACTTCTTCTCCTCTAAGTTGTTCTTTCGGGTTTTGCAGACTAACACCCAACACTCATTTCAGAATACTTAGAGAACAGATACACCTGGGAATAGGGTCAAAGGAAGAATTTCACAGCACAGGATGTCCCACGAGCACAGAGGTGGGCCACAGTGAGATCCCCAGGAGAAGGTCAGAGTCTCTCTTAAGCAATGAATGAAATCTGGCCTTGTGACAGGTAGATGATTGTCACCTGTGTTATTCTTTCTAGATCCATCATAAACTGACACACACTCAGGCACTAATCTCTCTCTCTCTCTCCCCCCCTTCTATGTTTCCCTCCCTTCCCTTCCCCCCTCATAGACATGCCAAAAGCATTCTTCTACAAATGGCTGGATCATCAGGGTCTCTCCAAATAGCCCCTGTGGCCAGCTGCCTTCCAACAAACCCCAGGGAACAGCACACCCAACCCATACTTCATTTGAGTGCTGGGCACATCCCCAGCAATGTGCTGCCTCAGGAACTAGAGGGCCTTCTCTCAAACACTGTCCTTACAAGGTAGAAGCATCTAGAAGCCAACCTAGGTCTCTGCATTCACTATTTCCCACTGATCTCTCTCCCTGCAGCTGGTTTAACCCTAAAAAGAACAGCAGCCACCACTGAGGTTCCTGCACTTCCCCCCACCTGGTGCAGAATGGTCTCATGAAATCACACAGCCAGGGAAGAAGGTTGACCATTCATTTAATAGATGAAGACACTGGAGCATGAAGCACTTAAGTAATTTGTCTATGGTGAAATAACCAGGAAATGGGAAAAAAGGTTCAAACTGAGGTATAAGAGATAGTGAAACTAGTTTTCACTTCATTTTGTTACATGGCTAGAAAAACTGAGGAATTAGACACAATATACATGCACATGCATATACATTGGAAAATATACATTTACATGATACATCACATGAAATACACACACGCATACATATACATACATGAAATATACATGAACACATATACACATGTTAAAATGCACATATACACAATATGCACAAGAAAATATGCATGTACACAATACATACAAGCACGCATAGGAATATTTATTGTACACACAGTCAGGTACACATGAAAATATATGTGTACATATACACATATGAACATATACTTACACACATATATACAAACACACACATGGAAATATATATATATACATATATGATGAGCAAATATATATACATATATATATACATACATATATACATATCTCCATCCTTTGGGGATGACTTCCTTATTTGAAACTTACCTTCCTAGACACGGTTTCCCCCTCTCAAAATGCCCTTAGACCTCATGTTTGGTAGTTAGAATTCAAAACACAGAATATTCATACCTCTAGAGAATTTCTTAAATAACTACATAGTTCAGCAACTTTGAAAAAGACACTCTGCACCCTATTTAGGGACTTTGTAGGACACTTTGTCTTTGCAGAGGTTGCTGTGAACATCTCAAACCAGCCTTCCACCAAGATTCCACTGGCTTCGGACAGAAGTTGAGCGAGGGACACTGTGCTACATTTGCAGTCCCACCACACCTCCAACCACAGACATAACAAGATGGGCACAGTTTGGGGAGAGGGGAGGCATGGGACAAAGCTCTGCAGCTTCAGGTAATGATGGGAGAGAGCACAGTGGGGCCAGACTCACCTTGAACGATACAGGCACCCAGGTAGGCAGCATCAGAAAAGGAGCACAGCAGTCGACCATGAAAAATATCCCTTTTAATTTGCAGATACAAAAGATACCTGCAACACAAAAGCAGAAACAGTCGCTCTAAGTTTTGGCAAAAGCCTGGAAGAAGTAGGAGGATTGTTCATGCTCTGCCTACAGGGTCACCAGAGCCCCACCCAGCCCCAGGCGGCAGTCTAGACATTCCAAGCAGAGAAAACCCTTTAGAAAAACCAGATTGTCTGTAGCTAAACAGATCTTATCAGATTTCAAAGCTATATGGGCTCAGCCTTTTTCAAAAGGCATGAGAAGAATTAACGGAAGCCACAGGGCCCAGCAGCCACTGCTCCCATACAGTGACAACCATGGCCAACATCATCATCACCTCAGATATTGGGCACCCAAGTTCCATTTGAAATGAAGAATCAGGAAACAGATTCAGTTAGTAAAAAGACTAGCATGTAATTTCTCATTGGTAGACAGAAACATTAATGAATTAAAAAAAAAAAAAGGCTTAGTCACAAGGCCAGAAAGCCAGCAGATTCATGATTAAAGTTGTCATCTGTATCCTGTCCTCCTCTCCAGGGATGTAGATGCCTGCAGAGGCCAGGCAAACCTGTGGCCAGGGAAATGGGCTGGTGCAAGATGGCCAAGAAAAGAAAAGCAGAAGGTGGGGCTCCCTACAATGAGGGCAGTCACCTCTTGGCTCCAGCCCTATGGAAAGTATGTGCCCAGTTTCTCAGAAAATTGAGCTTGGGACAAGGATGTGAGGCTCCCCAGAGCTTTGGTCTCTCCTCATTATGAAAAAGCAGTTGGCGACCTTTGTGTTTTGAGACAAAGCCCATGAACTTGGGTCCTTGCATTGTGCAGGTTTTTGGCCTTGGTTGGAAAATAGATATGTATGATAAAGTGTTGAATTTCACAAAGAAACTTGGAAGATCTACTTCAGCAAAATAATGAAATAGCAGAGATGATGGAACATTGGGAAAAAATAACAATGGGTAGATGAAAAAGCAAACAAATGATTACATGAGGCTACTACTAACTTTGGAGAAAAATGAAAGCATGCAGAGGAAAAGAGTTTACAATGTATTATTTGGCTCAGTGAGTAATATTGATATATACTTAAATTAACATTGACCCCTGGCTTAACAAAAACTTATATATAACCAGGTCATGGGGGAAGAAAAGTGAAATTGGGATAGGAGAGATAGACTGAGTGGTTTTTCACCATGGCAGGAAGTCAGGAGACAAGGACTAAAGTTGGCAAATCAAGAAATAATGGTATAAAGGGGATGGGGTGTAGCTCAGTGGTAGAGCACTGGTCTAGCATATCCACTATCTAGAAAAGTTGAGGGTGCTAACCTTTAGGGAAAGGCTGAGTATTGGGAAGGTGGGAACAGGGGGATTGTTTTAATTATAAACCTTCTAGTACTATTTAACTTCTAAAATGATACACATGGAAGTGATTATTTGTGTGTATGTGTGTGTGTGTTCCTTTGACTAAAAAAATAGTTTATTTTTAAACTTAAAAGTACATCGAGATTAGATTCACAAGTGAAACCTTTGAATTTTAAGTGTTACAACAAATTGTTTTCAAAACCCAAAGGACTTAAAAGCAGCATACTACAGGGATACGGCCACATCAATGTTTATAGAAGCACAATTCACAATAGTTAAACTGTGGAACCAGCTTAGATGCCCTTCAATAGATGAATAGATAAAAAAATGTGGTGTATATATACAATGGAATATTACTCAGCAATAAAAGAGAATAAAATCATGGCATTTGCAGGTGAATGTATGGAGTTAGAGAAGATAATGTTAAGTGAAGTTAGCCAATCCCAAAAAACCAAATGCTGAATGTTTTCTTTGATATAAGGAGGCTGATTCATAATAGGATAGGGAGCGGGAGCCTGGGAGGAATAGACAAACTCTAGATAGGGCAGAAGGGTGGGAGGGGAGGGAAGGGGCATGGGGTAATTAATGATGGTTGAATGTGATGATCATTACTATCCAAAGTACATGTATGAAGACACAAATTGGTGTGAATATACTTTGTATACAACCAGAGATATGAAAAATTGTGTGCTATATATGTGATAAGAATTGTAATACATTCTGCTGTCATATATAAATTAAAAATATATATAAGAAAAAATAAAAGTTAGACTATAAGATAAAATTTTTAAAAAAAGTACTATAGTGCAAACAAAAATCGGCTAGGATGCACCAGTTTGCAACCTCTTAACCATGACTACACATTAGAATCTTTCAGGTCTCCCTTCTTCTGAAAAATGCCAATGCCATGAGTCCTTGAATTCTACCTCAGACCCAGTTAAATCAGAATCTGGCCCTCACCAAAACTCATATGTGAATATTCATGGGAGCATTATTCATTATAGCTAAAAGTGAAAACAACTTAAATATCCACCAACTGATGAGTAGATAAAATAAATGTCGTCTATTTATACAACGGCATATTATTCAACCATAAAAATGAATAAAGTACTGTTAGATGCTACATCAAGGATAAATCTTGAAAATGTTATGTCAAGTGAAAGAATCCAGACATAAAGGGTCACATAATGTATAATTTCATTTATACAAAATGTCCAACAAGGACAGATCTATACAGACAGAAAACAAGATTAGTGGTTTCCAAGGACTGAGAGGAGGGGTACCAAGCTTCCTACTAGGGAGATAAAAATATTCTGGAAATACATCATGATGGTGGTAGCACAACCTTGTGACCATACTATACCCCACTGGACTATACAGTTTAATGTCTGCCAAAAGAAACTAGTGCTTTTGAAAATACAAATTATCTTAGAGTAATGGTTCTTAAATTTTGACATGATCAGAATTACCTGGAGGCCATGTGAAAATATAGATTGCTGTCCCCTCCCAGAGTTTCAGATTCAGTATGTGGGGGGAAGGGAACAATAATCTGTATTTATAATAAGTTCCCAGATAATATTAATGGATGGCTCTTTATCTCACCCTGCTTTATGTTATGCACTGTGCTCAGTATTGAGCTGGTCCAGGGACCTCACTTCTAAGACCATGGCCCTGATTTGGACAGAATACCAAAGTCAGGATCTAAGTACTTGAAATGACCAAATCTTTCCTTCTCTAAAGACTGTAAACTTCCAGGCCAAATGTCATGAGGTTTCTTTCCAATTGTTGAATGTGTGTTTTGAACACAAACGCATTAGTTTATACTTTTTGATGAGTTCAGTAGTGGAAAACTTTTAAACAACTATTTACTAATGAATGAGAGGTTTGGGTTCTAATCCTGTAACTCAGAAATCAAGTTTGATGAAAGCTTTCTAACAAAAGAAAATCAGCTTTCACAGCATCACATCTTGGGTCTTTGCTCATATCAGTGATCTCTGGAGATAATCAAGGATTTATTGCAGACTCAACATAATCCATAGGGGCTTTTGATGGCTTCAGATTCAGAATGCTCATTTTTTAATACAACCACCATCAAAAAATAATCCATCTTCCTTAGTATCATTCCTGCATGAAAGGATTAAGTAACCAAAACACAAGAGGATCGGGGGCATGAATTATTGTGCTGCCATAAATGATATTGCTTCCATGAATTTAAAGATGGTTCTCACTAAAAAATATGTTTTAAACCAACATACTTTTAGCTACATTTGATTGCATATGGCATTTATAAAAGCTCAGAAATCTAAATGATTGTAAGATAATTGCTCAAATGGTGGAGAGATGAGGAGAGGATGAAAACTGATTTCAAATATCCTTTTTCATGGGTATTTTTGTTGCTTTGCCCTTTTAAACCTGTTCCTTAACATTTCTTTATTCATAAGCATGGTCGTGAATGGGACTTCAACTGCTCATATATTAAATCCTCTTCAAATTTTAGGTCAAATCTTACAACAAAATAATAACTTACCATACTAGAAAAATCTAAATGCTTTCAAGACAAGGGTTTAAACTATAAGTGCTTGGGCACAATTTGTAAATTAGTCTGGAATGCTAAGGACCACGCTGACTAAGAAAAAAAGTATTTTTTTTCTATTTTGTCAGATTTATTTAAAAGTAGGCCACATTTAATTTTTTCCTTTTCAATTAAGTCTTAATTGGTACATTTTAATTACACATAATAGTGTGACACATTTGACATATAGGAAAAAATCTATCTATGCAGAGGCAGAGGACTTCTTAACTTCCTTTGGAAATGTTGAAATACTCACAATATTCCACTGCTTGTGCCTGAGTTATTTAGTCAAAGTCAGGAAAATGTTAGCAAGTTCAACTGACAGGGGCTTAAGTAGGGTTATTAACGAAACCTTTGTATTCTTTTGCTCTCAAATAGTACCTTTCTCATCAACAACATAAGATCTATCCTTAATTTATACTGTGACACATTCGATTTTTATCCTCCAGACAAGATTGTGGAGAAAACAAATGACAAAAGTAAAGCAGTTTTTTTTTAATCTCATCTTCCTAACTACAACATTAACACCCTCAGTGCAGAACAAATATTTTCTTTTGTCTGTTATTATTGTTGGTTTTGTTTGTTTGTTTTTGATAACTCACCCAGCTTCTGGCCCTGGCTAGATAGCCAGAACTGAGGAAGAAATTATCAAATAAATTTTCAAACCAAAATCAGGTTAAAGACACATATTCTATGAATTCACTGATATAAAACATCCAGAATAGACAAAACTCATTAAGACAGAAAATAGACATGGGGCTGGGAAAGGGGACTATAAGAAGTGACTGGTTTGGGGTATATGGTTCTTTTAGGGGGATGATAAAAAATATTCTAGAACTGGATAGTGTTGATGGTTGTTGTGAGTGTACTCAAGGCCACTGAGCTGTAAGCTATTTGATCATGGAATTAATTTGTTATATGAATTTTACCTACCTAAATAAAAAGAAAAAAAGAGACAGATTATAAAATAATGACCTATTATTCCTCCTTTCCACACACATACATGGCCTCTCTCCCTACTCCTCTACCCCCAGCATAAACCTCTCTAAATGGCTGTCAGCAAATTAATCATAGA
The DNA here is from genome assembly GCF_052094955.1 of Ictidomys tridecemlineatus. NCBI lineage: Eukaryota > Metazoa > Chordata > Mammalia > Rodentia > Sciuridae > Ictidomys > Ictidomys tridecemlineatus. The sequence goes on along the minus strand of NC_135480.1, from coordinate 129,433,157 downwards.
GAACAGAACCATCTGCTCTCTTCCAAAGTCACCTCAGTGCCACTGGGGTCAAGCTTTAACAGAGACTCTGGATAACAAGAAAGCAAAATACCTAAAAACCCTATCTTTCCCCCTGCCAATGATCAGAGCAATTTGCATTTGCTTTTCTATGGCATCTGCACATAAGCCGATTATTTTGAGAGATGATTATACACAGTGATTTGGGGGGTCACCAAATCAGAGCCCCATCAAGAATGAAGTGCACAATAGTTCTCTCTCTCCTCCATCCACTATGAAGTTGGCCTCCCTGGGGAGTGGCCTGCTCAGCAACATTTGCCAAAAAGCAAAACCTCCAGAAGGTGAACTGAATGTAACCCCAGCAGAGGGAGATGTGAAGGGAGGAGATCTGAGAACTGGAAACTTCAAACTTAGAAAAATCTGTAAGGGAAAGGAAACCTGCTCCAGTGGGGTCATCATTTAGCAAGCAGAAAGCTGAATGACCAACTGTCCACTCTGTTGGACTGTGATCTTTCTCCTCCCAAAACAGCTAAGATCCCAAAAGTAGGCTGCACTAGCTATGAATTTGCCCACATCCTAAAGACAGTCCTCTTCTACTTATTTTTAGCATCCCACTGTCAGATGTTTTCTGAGTACCTCCCCCTCAAAACCACTGCTTTTTTGTGCAGCTAATTACACTCCCAGTGACAATTGTTTGGGGGAAAAAAAATCCCAAGACAATTAAATGTACAAGAAGCATTTCTGGCCAAATGGCTGAGTTTAGCGCCTGCTTGGTTGAGAGGTTATGATCTAGACCAGAGGCGCCTCGAAGCCCGTAAGATGGCAGAGGCCAAGGATGGTTAAAGGTGTAGGTTAAACATACAAACAAACGGAAAATACCTTGTGAGCTCTTCTTTAATCTTCAAGGGTTCATGTGGGTAGAATTTCACTCTAAAGCACATGGTGTATGGTGGATGAGCTGAAACATCATAAAGAAAAGGCATGAGATAAGCAGCAGAAGACCACAGACTCCAACACACAGGAACATCAGCCATGAAGCCTCACGGACTAGCCAGGAGGGGCAGGGGAAAGGGTGCCTCACCAGGAGAAGCAGATAGAATGCCCAAGAAAACAAAGCAACAGTGACAACAAAACTCAAAGAAAATGCTTGACAGGACGCTGAGAGCAAATGCAGAATACAAGCAACCTAGTCAGTGAGGACATCTTTCCACATCACAGCTGACCTTCATTCCTTTATTCTCTTCAGGTCACAGCTCCACAGACATTTTCTCTTCTGATTCTTCCCACCCACTTGTGACAGATAAATTGCCCATTAGCACCATTCAGGTTTGGGGGATCATGAAAGATATTTCAGCCTGTGAAGTGGAAAAATGTCACTATACATGACTAGTTTTCCCAAAATGATGGTGCCTTTGAATTAAAATTGAGACTTTAAAACATGTAAATAGCCATGCAGAGCCTACTTCATAGTGTTTTAAGTATTGTCTACATATAAGGCCATTGACTGTATGAAAATAAACACTGTTATAATTTTCTAGCGTGTCTGAATCAAGATGGTACTATAAAGGCAGCAATTGTAGTTGAGGTTCATAATTCTGGAATGTTCTAATTGCATTAAAAATCCAGAACTCAATGACCAGCTAATGAGATTCCTCAGGATTTCTAACATTGTTAATTTTTTTGTTCTTATTAGTTAACATCTTCAATTATAAGTCCATTGCTTATTTGCATTGTTACCCTAATAAATGCATACATATGAAGTAAGATGCATTAAGATTTGAGCTAGTATATAAATTGAACACCTTAAAATCAAGGAACTATGCCCCTGTCACTGTTCCCATAGATCTGACATACTTGCTCACTTGTCTCTTTATCAATCAATATAGCTGCCTGGTATCAGCTCTGGGTCCACATCAGATGGAATATGAAACAGCATCCTATCCTCCCCAAATTCCAATTTCAAAATAAGCAAGGGCTAAATAACCAGCCAACTCTACAATGCATAGCTATTCTTTATGTAGAAAGAAACGTCTGCTTCAAATAGGAAGGTATAACGGATATAATTTAATGTGGAAAATAGTTTTTAAATAATCTAATAGAAAGCATCCAAATCCCAAGAAAATAGTGGTATTTTTATGTCTATCTCAGCAAAGAAAAACTGATCTCTCTCTCTCCCTCTCCCTCTCTCTCACACACACACCTTATAACTCTTCCCTATAGTAAATTAGGAGCTTTGGGCTAGTGCTCTTAGCTTGATCCTGTGTTCCCTAGATTTAGGAAAGTATACATATTTCTGAAGTACTAGGAGAAAACAGACACATTCTACATAGCAAAAAACAACTTAGAAACATACAATTGAGTCTCCGTCATTCATTGTTCATGATATCAAGATACTCAGTCTTAACTTAAAATATTTTACCTTTGAAAATTCCTTAGATTTCCTTTTAATTTGTTTAAAACACCATCTCTAAATTATTAAAACTTGAAAGATGATTTTTCATTATAAAATCTCCAGATTGTCTTTAACAGAAAGTTTGAGAGCATTTTTATAAAAGAGGAGCAAAACCAAAGATGGGATTAACATGTGAGAGGAAAGGAATTGTCCCTCTTTCTTTATTTCTTCCTTTCTTTTCTTTGTCTTTTTTCCTGTCCTCTAAATTAATATACTTATACACAACCAATAAAGATAGATGCAGACACACATATGTATGAACATGCAGCCATTCTCCTCCCCTTTGATTTCCTTCATCTCTATTCCTGCATCTTCTGTCTCTCAGATTCCTACCAGACCTCATCCACCCCCAAGCTCTCCAACCATTGTTAACTTCATCTACATTCTTACACTCCTTTTGCCATTTTCACAAAAACATATACTAAGCCCAGTTTTACATAGGGGAATTTTTTTTAAGTTTATTCTCTCAAAATGAAATCATACTATATGTTTCTCTTATTTATCTCACTTAACTCTATATCTTTCCTATTCTTCCTAGATAGTAGATATAGATCCAACCCACTGTAATAATTCATTGTCATTCAGGTTGTTTCCACATGTTTGCAATTCAAACAATTCTATAATAGGTATAATATATATTATACTATACACCCACATGTCTGTGCATACATCATGAACTACTCTAATTTTTATTTATAAAGTACAGTCTCCAAAAGTTGAATTGTTGAGTCAATAGGTATTGTAAAATGTTTCAAAAGAAGCAGAAAAAAATAAAGTCAGCTGACTAGAAAAGAAGAAGATCACAGAAGACGTTGTCCTTTCTCTACCTCCTGGGTAGCATACCTGCTTCTTGCCATGCCTTAGCATTGGCTTCAGTAGGTGTCTGAGTTGATCATATATAAGTCAGGAAAAGTACTTTTCCTAAAGGACCAGGCAGTGGGGCCTAGGGGCATCTCTCTGGTACATCTCTGAACCCAGGAAATCCTTCCATCCAGTCAACCTCACTTCAAACTTGAAGAACCAAAAACATCTAATGCTTCTCCCACATGGAGAGCCCACCTCGTTTGAAGACAGCACTCATGGTCCTACATTCCCAGCTCTCTTTTCTCCTCCTCATGTCAGAGTTCAGAACGCCCTTGCCCTGAGTACTTTCTCATCTGCTCTGTGCTTCCTCAACCACAGCACTCCAGGGTTCACTGGGCAGAATTATTGCTTCCTCGAAACAGCAGCCTCAATGTTGACTCACTTGGAGTTTATAACACTCTTAATCTATTCTCTTAATTCTTTTCACATATGCTGTTGCTAAGTCACACCTAAAAACCCACTATGCTCCAATATCCCCCTCCATTTTCTGGAATGTGATCTGGGAAGAGATTTATACATCGTACTAATGATATGTTCATCAGTAGACCATTATCAGAAAAGGAGTGGTAGCTGGCAGCAGAACAAAAACAGAAGGAGACACTTTTCAAGACCAAAATGTTCTGTTCTCTTCTACCTTCATATACCCCCTACTGTGTCATTCGTATCCATTTAGCCTCATGAATTGTGGACAACCAAAGAAAGAGTTTTCTGTATTAAATGGAGCACTTGGTTCCAGCACAGTGAACCAGTAAGTCCAGGGTTCTATACTGATCTTCAAGAACTTCAACCTCTTCACCCAGGTCTGGAAAAACTCACTTAAGGGTCTGGATGCAAAATCATATCATTTAAAAAGTAGTAAAGTCAAAGAATGTTTCTTTACAAAGCTGGAAAAGGTCAAAAGGATAATTACCCCCAAAATACTATTCTAGTTATGGATGACAAAATTTATGATGGTATGTCCTATATGTCTGTTCAACGTGTTATCCCCAGAGCAATTATCAGTAAGATTGACCCTAAAAAGAAAAAATAATAATAATTGACCTTCCATCTGTCTAAGTTAATGAAGTAACAAATGATGAATCTGAAGCATCAAGCAGATGTCAAAAGTAACAGCTAGACTCTGCCATCACATCAGTTCCTTAATTCCTGTGATAGAATTAAAATACTAATCCAGAAGGTCCAGAGTCTGAATTGCTACAGCAATTCTTGGTATTCACATTTTGAAAACCTCAAATTCTTTTATCTCAACTTCTTGATCCCACCAGGCAGCCCCCTTAACATCTGGAACAAATTCAGATACTGTGGTTTTGGTTACAGTAGCTACTTCTAGAAGGAAGATTAACTAAATTCAATCAGCAGTTATTTATTGAACACCTAATAGTTGCCAGGCACAGTTTTAGGTGTTATACAAATAACAGCAAAATTGAACAGGCAAAAAATCCTATCTTCACGGTGAACACATTCTAGTGGGGTAAACAGGTTTAAAAATCAAAATAAATCATATATGCATGATATTAGAAGGTCATATTATCACAGAAAAGAAAAAGAGAGGATTTAAGGAGTGAGAGTAGACTCCCACACTTCTGTGGCTCTTCACACCACCCTCCAACCAAATCCATGAAGGTAATTGCAATTTTCTTCACACTTTCTAGAATACCAAACAGGGAAAGAGACATGAGCATTTAAAATTTTTAGTCATTCAACAAACACCAGTTGTGTACTGCTGAAGGGGACACTTCAGGGTTCCACTGGAAGCCAGCATTTTTACTCCTTGGGACATGTCCAAGGTCCTGAATCTCCCTGTAGAGAGCTGCCTCTTGCCTTCTGCGAGCTGCTAAGCAACTCCATCAAACCCAGCTTCCGTATCTTCTTATTCTTCAGTCATAGGGAAGGGGGTGAAGTAAAGGATGATTCTCATCTGAGCCAAACATTTGGTGCAGAATCAGTAAATAGACACATCTGATAAAGGAACTACTGTGAACCAATAAAATCCATACCCTGCACAGGGGCCCTATCTCATCAGTGTCACTATGAGAAGCCACTGTGTATTGTTACTAGTTTGGCCAGAAAGGTCACTGCATGGTAGTCTTTCTCTGCTCTGATACTCAGACTCCAACATCTATGAGGGGTCACACAGGATGGTGGGGATGAGACTCCAAGTTGTGAAGTGTACTTCCAAGTGATCTTGACAAAGCCACCTAAGCCCTGTTTCCTGTATGGAAGTGGGGACAGAACCAGCTTCCACTCCCAGACATATTCGATGAGCTCTTGGCACATAAACACAGGCCATTATGTAAATGTAAGACTTTGTTTTGTTGGGATAAACACTCCTACCACAAGAAAAGCAGGAAACAGGAGGTGGAAATGGGAGGGAGGAGGTGGGGAAGACTGAACTGAGCTCAGCTCAACAGCTGAAAAACATTTACTCAGCCATATAAGTGCTAAAACCAGAGAATACCACTGAGTAGCAGAGAAAAGGAAAAATGCAAACCCCACTCTTAAATGCCAGGAGCATGTAATTGCTCTGAAAACTGCAGGGCTTCTCTCTCCTAGCCAACCCATGCCTGCCAGACAGGCTGAGGAGGCCAAGCATATCCTCAGGGCAGCTCAGTGGTCCCTTTTTGTGTCAGCATATCCAAGGGATCATTATTTTGGTGGCTGGTTAACACTGAGAACATGGGGAGAGGTCTAGCCATTTATAAAGCAGAGTCAGACTTTCTCATCTCTGTTGAGATCTTGCCCAGAAATGAAGTTGGGGAGAGGAAATGATTAGTTGAGCAGGCTCCTTGGTGGAAATGAAAAAAAAAAAGAAGTTTCTATTTTTAACCAACAACCCTACTCAAATCTTTTTAGAAACAAATAGGGTTTCTGAGAGAGAAACATCACTTAGCAGCTTTCCTTAACATACAAAAATCTTTCTCGAATCATCATAAAGAATCATAGGGAAGGAAATAAAAAGCATAACTTCAGGAAATACATACACACTCATGATCTTTCTCATATAATTCTGGCTCACAGCTAGGAAAAATCTCCCCAAGTCTCCTGTAAACAGAGTTCAAGGATAGAGTCCACAGCTCTGGCAGGTCCTAGGGAAATTCCTGTACCTGGAACATATTTTGTGCCTTCCTCTTCTGGGACTCTTGAGAAGAACAACAAGTGGGATCAATTTGTCTGAATTTCAGAACCTGCAAAGGGTTTGATGTTGCAGATAGAAATTCTCATACCCACAAATTTGAGGCTTTCTTTATGGGAGAACCCAGGAGGCACTGGGGGCTCCTGGCCTCTTCATACAACTAATATCTTTTTATTCCTGAGCAAATGAACATCCTCCCTCCCATGTTTTTCTGGGGAGGCTTTAGAGTAAGGACAAAAGATGGCACCCCCATATCCCTGTTGTCCACATGGCATGCACAGTAACACTAATGAAGGCATCTGTGCTGCATTCAATAACTAAAGAGTTTGAGAGCACTGTGAACACACAGGCAAATCGACACTTGAGCACTGATAGCAAGAGCACTGCTCACTCACTCAATGAAGGAGGACTCTTGGGATATGTTTAAGGGGGGAAAAAGCCACAGAGAATGTAGACTGAATGATTGCCTGCTCTCTTCACTTGGAAAGGATTATTATCATTTAACAATATCTGCTGCCATCAGCATCAACAATAGTGATGCTCCCCCATCCCTTCTACTGCAATGATAGCTATTGTGTCACCTCTGCTTTCAATGCAGAGATAGTGGTTTTTAATTGCGTTTAAGTCATCCTCCTCCTCTTATGGCTCCCACTTGTGCTTTCTTCACACACACAGGCATGCCCACACACATATACATACACTCTAAGAACTCTCAGGGGATGCCAGGATGCTGAGCAGTTGTCTTTCGAATCCTTGGTCCCTGAGTTCTCTGACTGCCTATGCCTGTTCAGAAGATGCTCTGAAAGAGACATTGGATCCATCACTTCTAGTCCCAAGTTCATCATTTGAACAAATTGATAAAACCAAACTTAAAATTCTTGGCCTCTATTTCCTCATCTGTAAAATGGGGAAATGATAGAAGCAACCACAGACAGTACGAGTCAGTAAACTTTCTAGAGAGACCAGAAAGTAAATATTGTTGCTTTTTTTCCCCCAACCATTTCAAATGTGAAACTTATTTTTGGCCTGCAGGCCTTTCAGCTAGCAGTCAGGTTTGTCCACAGAGACCATGGTAAAGATGATGTGATTTAATGGCTACTCAGCGCTCAGCACAGCCAAGTTGTGATTACTCTCATGTGCAAGGAGGGAGCAACATGGTTGAGGTGATGCCCCTCAACTTTATTTGGCCCTTTATCTTATTAAAAGAATACAGGGGGACTATCATCTGTCAGGGAGGAGTAACAATGAAATGGCTATAAGATAAGTGATGGATGAAGAGATTTTTGGCTGTCCTTGCAACTATAGGAAGATTTTGATGTCCTCACTAGAATGCACTGACTTGGGAACTTTAGCCAAAAAGTTATCAAGAGCACCTTTCTGAAGGCAAGATACCCAAGCACCTGCTTGTTGTTGATGTTGTGTAACCAACTGGACCCATGTTGGTAGGTGTAAATCAACCTATAACGCTAACAATAATAACATCCATAACCAACTTACATAACTTGGTACTGAGATTTTATTTTTTTTTAAATTGCAACCCAAATCACTCATTATAAAGGATCTCCAACCAAAGGAAAATGCAAAGTTTTCCTACCCACCTGGCCCATGTTTGAATTACCTCAAGTACTCCTATAGCAAGCAGGGAACCTCTTGGCCCATCACGGCTCTCATTCAGACATCAGTGTTACCAACACAAATGGAGTTTTGATTCATGTGGACCATTAGGAAAAAGCATGGGAAACCCTGAAGGAAGAAGGAAGCTTCTAGAATTATCATCCTAGTGAACTAAGGCTTCCTCCAGGAGAAGTTCCTGTCCCTATGCTTTCTCTCCATGAGGAGGAGCACTGGGTCTTCCCTAGAGCTGTAGGACTCTTCATGGCACTCAATCAAATTGGTATCAATGTCACCCCCACTATACCATAAGAATTAAGATAAAATTATAAATCTGTGTCTTGTTAAATGTGCATTTAGAATTGCAAATTAGGAAAACAAAGGGATTTGTCTTCATGATTGTTCCCATTGACCTCTTTCCACACTGGAAAATAAAGACCACAACGTGGAAACCATTTATAGGCCCAAATTGCATTAACATTCTAAGAGATGAATTAAAGGCAAAAATTTGATGAAACAGTTCAATCTGACAGAAAGAGGTACCTGGCCTTACCTACTGAACTATCACTAGAATGAGAGAAACTGACTTTCAGAACTGGAAGTTCTGGGACCCCCGTCCTCCCCCCATGGCCTGAACAAAAATCACAGTTGCTTTTCCTGAAAAGAAGCATTGGGAAGAAAAAAACTGGGAAGACACAAAACCACCAAAACTAAACCATAGCAGCTAGGGACTTGGATTTTGGCAATGGGTTTCATTCTATTGAACTTCTTCCACTTGCTCCCCATAAAGAGCGTGCAATCTAGCCCACAAGCATTTATTATGAACTAATCACATGAACGGTCCATTAGGCCATGGACCAGGTGAGGAAATCTCCAATACTCAATACTGAGATATGATTAGATATGTCTGTGAGTATGAATGAGGACAGGAGGATAGGCTGGCCCAGAAGGTCTAGAGACAGAGTCACTGTCAGTCACTACAGGCATTTGGAGAAACAAAATATGCAAAGCTTTACTTTCAGAAATATATGATCAACTTCAGGGAAAAAAAATACACAAAGTGGAAGAAAAAAATGAGCTACAAAACAAAGGCATAAAGGCCAACCAAAAAGTAGACAAATCCTGAGGGTCTGGGAGGTCAGAGAGTGATTGTTCAGTGTAGTGAGCTGGGCAGTTCCAGCCCCACCCCCCAAAAAACTCATGTCCACCTTGAACCTCAGATTGTGACCCTATTTGAAAATAAGATCTTTGCAGATGTAAATGATTAAATTAAGATGTGTCCTACTAAGGTACAGGGGTCCTAAATCCAATGGCTGATTCTTTAAAGGAGAAAGACCACAAAGGCACAGTGAAATGCAGGGAGAGGCCATGTGAAGATGAAGGTAGAGCCTGGAGGGATGCAGCCACAAGCCAAGGAAAGCCAGGGACTACAAGCAACCACCAGAAGCATTCCTCCCTAGAGCCTTCAGAAGGAGCCTGGCCCTGCAGACATCTTGATTTCAGAGTTCTGGCCTCCAGAACCATGAGAGAATACATTTCTGTTGTTTTAAATCACCCAGTATGTGATGACTTGTTATGGCAGCCCTAGAAAACTAATACACTCATCATGGGGAGCAACTGGAAGAACAAATCCAGATGGGAGTCAAGCATCCAAGCTAGGTCTGAATGTGGCAGGATCTACAGCTTTTCTCCTTCTGTTGCTTACACTGAAGCAAAATCAATGTCAACTCTCTCCCTCCCTCTCCTCTCCTTCTCTCTCTCTGTCAAAATCATTCACCAGTGAGGGAGCTTCATAGGATAGCCCCAAGGAGGATGCCAGAAAGTTAAGGAGGGTATAAGGAATAAGATAACATCTCAGATTTCCAGGGAGTGGCATGGGAATTCAAGGAAAGAGCACCATAGACATAGACATCATCCCGCATCTTGGCTCAGGATTGCTACTATAACTGAGTGTGGACCCATGTATCATGCAGAGGTGGGGTCCTCCCACCCTGAGTGGCATGTAGAGGCCATTTCCAAGCACACCTACCCCTCCAGGGTGCTTGGGAGCAACACAATGTCTGGTAAATCAGGCAAGAATATGATCTTAACTACCCTGCTGAGCTAATCAGGTCTCAGACAGGCACCAGCCAGGATTAAGCAGAGAGCCTGTTTATTAGAAGAGTAAGTGGGCTTGCTTTCATCTAAGTCCCTATTTTTATATGCTTAATACATAATGCACCTTGATTCTTAATACATAATGCACCTTGATTCTTAATACATAATGCACCTTGAGTCTTCCTGGTTCTATCTTGATTTTTGCATAAAGCTGTCTCTTCTTTTATCTCTTTTACCTTTTTTATAACCAAGATATATATGCTTATATTCTCATCATAAGAGACCTGAGTAAAATATAACTATAAGGTATAATACAATGTAAAAGCCTCATGTCCCTCTATACCATTTACTTACCCAGAGGTAACGACAGTATCCACCTTTCCAGTCCTGTTTCTATGTACTTATATCCTTATGTACAAATAGTATTTTACTTTAATGTAAATGAGTTATTCTATATGTGGCATTTTTATCTGCTTTTTTGGCTTGAAAATATATCTAATAAATCTTTCTATGTTAACATATATGTCTGCCTCATTCTTCTAATAACTATGCATATTCTACATCATTTATTTAGCCTTGACAAAATTGCTAGGCCTTCCATTGCTTCACTTCTCAATGTTACAAGCAATATAGCAATGAGTATCTATCTTTTTATCTATCTATTTATCTATCTATCTATACACAATGGATCAAGAGACACAAGAGCATTGATTCATGAAAGATACATCCAAATTTCTCTCCAAAATGACTTTACCAGTGCAAAGTAACACCAAAAGTGTTACTCTCATCTTCATCTACTGGATATCATCAATATTTGTAATTTTCCAAACACAATAAGCAAAACTATCTCATTTTGATTTTCATTTCCTTTGTTACTAATGATACTGGGGATCTATCTGTTTGTGAACTATTGGCCATTTATTTGTGTTTCTTCTATGAGCCTTTTGCAGAATTTTTCTGTTTTTATCTTTTGGTTTGTAGTGTCCTACTTTATACATTCTGCATACTATTGCATGTTGTATGTTTAGCAAATGTTCTTTTCACTATTTTTCTTGAGTTTTAATGTGCAGTGAACAAACCAGATGTTCTAGCTCAAAAGTTTAATTTTTGCACAAATTTCTCAGCACTTCATTGTGTTACTTCTGAGTTTCATCCTTTTGGTTGAAAGCCCTGATCTGCCCCATGAATACAAAAAGTACTCTTAGATTTTTACCAGAAGCTTCTATAGATTATAAAATATATTGAATTTTTTATTATTTTATAGTTATATTTTTAGTGTCTTGTGGGTACACATGATGGTGAGATTCACTGTATTTTATATATGTACATAGGAAAGTTAGGTCAGATTCATTCTACTGCCTTCCCTTGTCCTTTACCTCCTCCCTCCCCCTCAATCCCCTTCATCTAGTCCACCAATCTTCTATTTTAATTGGATTTTAATATATCTGGAATTAATTACATGGCATGTATGGTATGAGATATGTCTTTAATTTTTTTCCCAAATGTAAAATTACCCCCAAATCATGTCTTGAATAATCTTTCTGTGTTTGACATGAAATACTATCTTTATCATAACCCATATTGCCATAAATATTCGATCAATGTGAAGATTGACTTTTTCTTTTCCACTGCTTATTTTACCATTCCTGGGTGTATCTTAATTGCTATGTATAGGGCTGGTAGAGTGTTTGCCTGGCATGCATGAGACCCTGAGTTCAAACCCTAGCAATACACACACGCACACATACATACATACACATACACATGAAAGAGAAAAAGAAAAATAGGCAAAAAAGGAAAAAATATTTTCAAAATATTTCTACATGTGTCCATTTCTAGGTGACTTTTAATTACTATTGCTTCTATTGTTTTAGGCTCTTATTTGCAATCTAACAGAACAATGCCTCCATCATTGTTCTTTTTATATATTGTTAAACATTTCCTTTTGCAAATAAAGCTTAGAATCACTATTAAGTGCCATAACAAATTTCACTGAAATTTTTATTTGCAAATTAATTTGTGAGGAACTAATTTTATAAGCAGTATTAATCAAAAGCATGAGAAGACTCCATTTATTGAGCTCTTTTTAAAATATACTCTATAGTAACTCCACACTAGCACTCCGTGGTTTCGTTATCTAGATCTTGAACATTTCTTATTACATTTATTTGTGCACTGGTGGTATAACTCAATGGTAGGGCATTTGCCTAGCATGCACAAGGCCTTGAGTTCAACCACCAGTACTATAAAAGAAAAATAAAAGAAATAATGTACATTTATTTGTAAGAAATTTATGTTTTTACTTGTTATGGTTATTGTAAGTAATAGCGCTTTTATTACATTTGAGAAACAGTTATAGATGTTGTTGGATAAGAAAGCTATGGTTTTAGAATCTTAATCTTGTATGTGAGGTGAAGATCCATTACTAGTTGGAGGTAAGGAGTGGAGAGAGAAGACAGGTAGAGAGCTTAGGATAAGCCAAGTTTGAGATGCTATCTAGATCTTTAAAAAGGAATCCAGCACCCCTCAACATTCTGCACATGACTGAATAGGGTGAAGTATAGGGACCAAGTAAAAGAAATCCCAGAGCAACTGAGGGGAAATGTTCTTTGTGGAACCTCCAGAGAGTACTGGAGAACTAGCAGCATGGTGTGTTTACACACAAAGGAGGCCATAGCCAGTATCCACACGTTTCCTTGAGGCTCAGCAGTGGTAAATTCAGATAGATGTGCTAAAAGCCAACAAGCAAGAGACCTGGAGTAGGAATAAGAAGGGCAACATCTAGAGACTTGCTTACTAAGGTCACAGCCAGAACCACAGCCTCAGTGGCACCAGACAGACACAGACAAAGGCCAGGTGGGGCCAGGACATCCAGAGATGATTGAGTGGAGAAAGAAGCTAACACCCAAGGGACATGCCAGATAAGGACACAGAGGACTGAACACATGACCGAGGTCCCTTGCTATCAAAAGGGTACCTAAATCCCTTCTGCTCATGATGCCATTGCAGGAAGGAGAGAAGGAGAAAGCTCTTGAAATGGGAAATACACCCCAATATGAGATACGCACTGCTAAGTGACTATTTTTAAATTGTGAATTGACTGAAAGAGATCAATTTTAAACAAGCATATCCTGAGCTACCCTGAAGTGACAAAATTAAACTTTTGGCCCTCAATGGATGCTCACAAGCAAGTTGAATTTGATCCTATGGAAACAACATACACGTGTGAACATCCAAATTGTAGCATGTAATTTTTAAGACTTTTCATGCTATGATAATTTGTGCAGCAACATAGATCCTATAGAGAGTACATTGTCTTCCTAGTGAGTGCCACCACATGTTTGCATACAGGCTACATTTACACTGTTACAGGATCAAGGCTGAAAGCCACATGTTAAAAATGAAAATAATCACTGTTAATGTTGCATAGCAATATTCCTTCATGAAAAGCAAGGACTCTGAAAACAAGACATTCAAAATGTGCTGCTGCTGTTGATACTTTATTTGCAAAGTACCTGTTATCTGAATACTCATGAAAAACAAGAAAAGAATCAACCTGGTTCGTATTTATACCTATGGACATGCTGTGGCATAGAAAAATCAGGACGATATTTTCTCAACACTGCCCAGACAAATTATGCAGGCTATCTGCATGTTGACCTGATAGACAAGGGATAATAAAAAGTTTGACTTTAAGGTTCCAACTCCAGGTAGGATATAACAGAATACTACTCTAAAATCTGGGCAGAATACTTGCAGCAACTATTTAAGAACTGAAAAACAACAATAACAGGCAGACATGAGAATTCAGAAAGCCACTGAACCAGCAATGAGTTCATGTTTTTTTCCCCTGGCATCCTCTGGTCAGGACCTGAGAAGTGAGCATCAGCTCTAACAGAGAAAATTCCAGGAAAAGTTTCTGGTTACAACTTAAGGAGCAGGACAGGGAGTTCTGGCAGCAACACTAGCAACAGTAAGGGAACTCGAAATTTTTAAACCTAACTTCTTTAATAGCTATGAAACTATTCAAGTTACATACTTCATATTGGATGAGTTTTAGTAATTCTTGCTTTTTGAAGAATTAATGTATTTCATCTAAGCTCTCAGGTTTACATGCCTAGAATTATTCTGTGGGGTCTGTAGTGATATCTCCTTTTCATTCCTGACATTGGAAATTTGTACCTTCTCTTTTCTTCTTTCCCTCAGTCTTCCTAGAGGCTGAATAATTTTTCCTGATCTCTTCAAAGACTAGCTTTTATTTTCATTAATTTTCTGTATTGCATATTAAGAGACACAACAACTTGAGTGAATATTATGCTGAGTTTAAAAAATCATTCTCAAAACTCACAAGCTGTATGATTCTCAGAAGACAAACTTACTGTCATGGAACAGATCAGTGACAGTCTCTCAGGGATTAACTACAGAGAAGTTTTTGGGTGACGAAACTATTCTTTTCCAGCTACAGCACTGGTCATAAAATTGTACTTATGTGTTAAAGTTCATAGGACTCTGCACCAAAATAAAGTCAATTTTACCAAATGTTAATTTAAAAAATAAAATTTAGTGTTTCTCCTAAATTCAAAGGAAAATTAAGACTTTCATTTAACAAGTATCCCAATTTAAAAATTTATACCTGATTAACTAACCATCTAATTAATTAGATTTTAATTAAATAAATATTTCTCTTCCTTTATAAATTTTATATCATTGTAAAAGTAAACTTAATTATATCCATTTCAATAAGATTTAGAGGAAACAAGCATTCTCACACAACATTAGTGGAAATAAACTTCTAGAAGTTCCTTAAATGGAAGTTTAAACTAAAAATTTAAAGTGTGTATGTCTTTTGAGCTACTTCTAGAAATCTGTAGTACAGATGTACTTTTACAAGAAGCAAGAATTTATACAAGCATGTTTACTGCAGTATAATTTGTAATAGCAAGATCCTAAAAACAATCTCTATTTCCAAAATAAGTAAATTATATCCATGCATACAATTAACCAGAAAACCAGTTTTAAAATAATATCAGTCCTAAATCAAAGATATTGCAAAATCTCCAAAACTAATTACTAAAAAATAAAAACGGGGAAAACAATATAAAGAGGTCAATCTCATTGCTATCTACAACACGCCTTATATATGATGAGAGAATGTATAAAAACCAAGACATTCCTGAAAGGACATGCAAAATATTGTTAATTACCCTGATCTGATCACATTGCAATTGTATCGCGCTGTAACTCGTAAATATGTACAATTAGCATATGCTCATTTAAATTTTTTTAAATATAGTGTTAATAGTTATCTTTCTGAGTGGGCTTGAGTATATAAGGAAGAAGAAAGGAAATAGATTTGGTCTTCTTTTTAAACCTTTCTGAACTGTTTGAAAAACCACCAACATGATATTGCTTTTAAAACTACTAAGAAACAATATAGCCTTTGTAACAGGGTTTGTTAATCAGGACAGCTGACCTTCAGCCAAGGCAGGGAAACATCATTTCTAGGAAAACACATAATGGGAAGCTCTTAAAAGGATCAGAGCAGAGATAGGGATATCACTTAGTGGTAGAATGTGCGCTTTGCATGTATAATGAGCTGGGTTTGATGCCCCTACCTCAAAAAAAAAAAAAAAAGAAAAAGAAAAAAGAAAGGATCAGAACAAAGAACCTGAATGTCCACTTCCCTGTGTGAGTCAGATGGGAATGTGAGAACAATTTCTTCAAGGAATAACATAAGCATAGCCTAATAAAAAGCAACAGGAACATAACAGGCATGTCCCTACCTTAGTAAGACACTTCCTGGGGCTCTGCAACTCATGGATGAGTTCCTGGGGTTGGACTCAGCTTTTCTAGGTTCACAATGTATAAACCCCAGTTTTAAATTTTTCCCAATTTATATTAAAGTTAATAGCTCCAGAATATACATTAAAGTTAATAGCTCCAGAACACAGATTCTTAATGCTAAAAGACATCATCATCAACCACAACAAAACTAGGTTTGTGATCTTGAAAAAAATCATATTTTTTTGGTTCATTAGTGTACTTTGCAACACAACAGGGCACTGGGTGATGGGTAAGACCCTTGTTCGTTCCTGGAATCTGTGAGTCACCTGATCTGGTTTGGAAATTGACTTTTACACTATTCTTATTTCCAGAGTCAGATCCCATTTGTCATCAGATTGAAATTGGCCAGTGGTCAAATGCCAAACTTTAAACCATTTCTATAAAACATCACATACTTTCAGTCAGCTGTACAGTTTGCTTAACTGTGGAGAAAAAGCTCTTAAAGCAGCAAAATCCTCACATGTTTTAAATATTTTTATGATTTTTAATTTTTCCTTTTATTACATGTTGAACTACATTAAAAAATAAATTATATTTCAAAAATTTCTATGGTCCATGGGAAAAAAGAATCCATGACATTTAAGAACCAAAGTCAAAGAAACATTTAATATTAATTAAGACTACTTAATTAATAAAGTAATCTTAATTAATAATCTGGAAACTTAGCTGAAATGTTTTTAAATATATAAATAAAAATATAAACTTTTGGAAGCTAAGGAACAAAAGCTAGGTATCAACTACTTTTTTCTCAAGCATCAGTTCTCATTTTCCTGCATAGCATACTGTATGAGGTTTCCTGGGCTCTTTCTATCTTTATGGGGATGCATTCCCCAACTCTGTTTCAGCCTTGTCCCAACACCGTTCCAGCCTCACCCAACAGCCTAGCCTCCCTGTACTTTCTACACCTCCATCTGCATCTGTTCTCATCTCAATAAATCCTTCTTTGCACTGGCCAGACAGAATTTGTTCTCAAAGAATGGGGGGAGGCAGATGAGGGACAAGAAGAAAGAATAAAAGAAGAAGGTTAAGGAATACATATGTCGGTGCTAGCTTGAAGCCCTTGCATGCTCAGTCTCTTCCTTCTCCCACCTGAAAACCCTTCCCAGAATAATATCATATTTGAGAAAAAAAACCCTTAAGTGATGATGGACGATATGATATATACTAATCTGATCTGAGGTGAAAAACTGATTTATCACCTACATTGCAGAATCCTGGGAAAATTGACATAGAGAGGGATAAATGGATTTGGGGGAAGGCAATGAATTTCTGAGGTGCATTTCAGAACTTCTCCTCCAAACCATAAATAAAAGCAGGTTGGCTATAGTCTAGTGCATATGACTACAACAACAACAAAAAAAAAACCACATCTCCCAGGACTACCTGTCAATGACTTCTTCACAACACCCCTGGTGGATGACCAAGGACTCTAGATAGAAGGTGTGTTCAGAACACCAGAACTTTAAGACAATTACCCAGAAAAACATATTTTACTTCATTTTGGGAGCTGGAGGAGTAAAATCTAATAACAAAATTTAGTAAAGCTATTGGTAAGATTTTAGTTTCCAAACACACCCGCTTCCTCCATCCCCCTCCAGACTGCACCCCACACCCTGAACCATTTACTAGCCACACCCACAATGAAAAGGAACCAGGGTTCCTGGTGATAATGTTTAAGGGATAGTTATCCATCCAATTCCAAAGCTCCTGTGTGAATATGAAATGTGAGGGCAAGATGGCAGGGAGAAGAGGCACAGAGGACAATAGGGCTAGAGACTGCAGGGGGTGCCAAGGTCCAGAAAATGGGGAAGAGGACACCCAGCCCTCACTGGGAGAGAGAAGCCCCTGCTCACCCAATATCTTCAACTCTACCCATTTTTCTCCTGGCAGGAGAAACTTTGTCAGGAAACAGAATCTATCTTTGGACATTTCATAGCAAAAGTAAAACCCCAGATTGACACTTACATTTCATTTGCTTGGAGATGGACTTGTTAGGTTCAAGCCAGTGCTAGGGAGAGAAAAAATAAAACAGATTGTGGGTCAATTTGTTGACTTAACAACTAAAAAGAATTCCAAGGTACCACCTTGGTTCCATAGATATTCTTCAATGTTCCACCCTCTAAAGACCAACACAAACAACTCAACAATAATAATAACACAGACAAGAGTATAAATTAGAAGGTCAACAGTTTCTGAGTAATATCTGAATCATACAGTTGCTAGAAGGATAAAGGAGAGATATGCACTTAAGTGGGATGTTCTAGCAACTCTAGTTGACTCCTGGGCAATTCTGGGAAAACCACAGATGGCTAAAGATTTGGAGCATTTGACATCCATGACCTCAAAGAGTCACAGTTTGGATAGTATCAGCACCCAGCTCCTCTTCCAGTGCAGCCTCCTCTAAGATGGATATTGAGCCAAGTCAGCATGAGCCCCATCTCACACGGTGACGATATTTTTCTTTACAGTAGCGGGGAACAAATGACTTTTAAAATCTTATTTTCAGAGGCCTCAGGTCATTAAGGAAAAAAATCAGCTTTACCACAAAACAAAGAAGCCAAGACCTGAATAGTTCAGAATCATGTCACGGCTGGGCATTTTATTTGAAGAAGACACCAGAATGGTCCCAGTGGCCAGCTCACCCCATGCCATATACAAAGGTCATTTCAACATGCCGAGAGCCAGGCAGCTTTTGAGATCACTAAACATGATGTTCCTGAACCTGTTCAGGGAATGTCAGGAAGAGTCATCTATGCATACAGTTTATAAAGATGATAAAAAGGATACCATGGGGAATCCATCATGAGGTCAGGGAGTCCTCCCTCATGGGGCACCCTGCCTGCTTGATGTTAGAGAGGAAAGAAGAGAAAAAAACACTTACCATCTGTTACACCTCACTCTATCTCCTTTGTGTCACCTAGTAACTGCAGGGTTCCATATTATCCTTATTGTGGGATGTCAATGCATGCCCATAAAGTTCAATAAAAAGCTTGCCTTTGTTGAGTGCATACTAAGTGCCTGGTGCTCATCAAGACTTCCCATGTGCTGTCCTATTTAGTCCTCACGGCCACTTCATTTGTCAATGAGAAATCTGGGGCTCATGATGTTAAACAACTTGCCTGAGGTCACCTGATAATAAGTGGTGGAGCAGCCAGCTGTGCAGCGGGATTGCAGAGAGTAGCTCCTAACCTCTCAGTCTGTGCCCTCCCACCTGATCAGTTTGCACAGCAACACATTTATTCTCTTTGATGAACTTTCCCTGTTGTCTCTGAAACTGAAAAATTAAGTAACCAAATCAGTAGTTTCTAATATACGGTGTCAGATCTCTTTAGTCTTCAAAACAATAATGAAATTCTTCACTGTTTCAACATACTGGAAAGTCTAACAACAACAATAACAAAAAAGTACAGTTACCCCAACCATGTCGCACAGACAAACTTACACAGCAAGTTTCCTTACTTCTGGTCAAATTATATTGACTCATTTTGAGAATCCTCATTATCTCCTTCTAAGCAGAAATTACATAGTTATAATTGAACAGTAGACAACTAATTCATTATATCACTTACCAGCTCTGTAACCTTGTGCAAAATGTTTAAACTCTCTGTGTCTCAAATACCACAACTATAAAATGGAAAAAGTGGTAGTACCTACCTCATGGGGCTATTGTGAGGATTTAAAAAGCTAATAAGTATAAGATACAATGCTTGGGATGTAGAAATAATAAGTGCTTGTTTGGTGCTGCCACTGGTTTTACTGAATAAGTACAATTTAATGGGTAGACCATATATTTCAATATATAGACTTCATGGAAGAGAATAATAAAAGGGTTCCCTCGATTAAATTACTTTGCTAGAAATAAATGGGATATTTTATAACTAAGGCAAGAAACAATTAACAGCAACCAGAAAGCAATACGCTGCTGTTTTCTCACAGAGACCAATCATCAGTCACTTAACCAATAATATCTGAAATACAAATGTTTTCTGAATGCTCCTAGTTTGACATCTTTTGAACTCTGTAGGCCTTCTCTGCCTACAGACTTCAGCCTGTCTCTCCAACTCCTCTCTGGCTCAAGGAATGACAAGTCAGTTCCATTTTGTGTGCCCACACCAGGACTGTGAAGATGGTTCCAATACAGTAGAAGGCTCCGAGATGAGAGCCATGATGGATTGGCTGTGTCTGCCAAGCCTCCATAGACTTACTATATCCATCATGCGTATTTCAAAGGACTATAGGAAAATCATTCCCTCAAAGAGGACCAAGCTTAATTTAAAACAAACAAAAACAAAAACATACCTGGCATATGGCCCAGCAAATCATTTATTCTCCAAGTCACCCAGGTGAACAAAGAGGCATATAGCAAGGTTTTTCACTAAAAAATTACAAAAGACTAAAAGTAACATTAATGGCCAACAGGAACATGTATAAACAAACTGATCTACTCGTATTCTAAATGATTCTGCAGTGTTTTAGGTGAGGTAAATCTTCAAGTGTAACAAAGATCTCTAAGGTACACTGTGGGAAAAAAAAAAGTGAACTGCGAAATTTATAACCATGGCCCCAGTTGGTACCCCAAGGGAACATAGTCATACCAGGCATCTGTTAGCACCCTGGGAACTATGAACTAGAAGTTGTTCACGGTTCCAACATTCGATTGTGCTAGATTCCTTTTGATATCTTTTTTTTCCCCATGCTGTGATAAAAATCAAGCACCAAGCTAAAATAGGAATGAAACAGGCAATGAACATGGCAACATCCAAAAGGGATCCCAGGGCTGCCAACAGGGACACACACACCACACCTCCCATTATTAAGTGATTGTGGTTATTTTAGAATGAACTGAAAAAATAATATTTTCTTGTAATTTATATATATTTAATGGCTATTAAGTTGTTAACACATAAATATTTATTAAGCTATTTGGACCTAACTATTATTATAGAACTTCTATGTATTTTCTTAACCTATGAATACTGCAAAATGATTACTGAGATCCTAAGAGAGTCATAAATCAGGCGAGTTTAGGAAAATAAGAACTACTGTATCAATAATTAATGTGTTTTCGTTTTTAAATAAAAAGCACAAAACACTACCAACATATTCAAAGAGCACATACACAAACATCTAAATATATTTTTAAAGATTGGGAGAAATACACTGAAGTGATACCAGTGAAAGTGGATAATAGGGAACACAGATGTAGTAGTGTTTGTCAAAGAAAATCATGATGTCAATATTCATCTTTTTACATGTTTTGGTGCCTTACGTGAATAACTAAAAGTCAATTTTTGAATTATATTATTTATTTATTCTAATTTGTTATATATGAGAACAGAATGCAATTCAATTCATATTACACCTATAGAGCACTATTTTTCAAGTCTGATTGTACACAAAGTAGATTCACACCATTCATGTCTACATATATATGCTTATGGAGGTATATATGTCCATTTTATTCCACCATCCTCTCCTACCCCCCTGCCCCTTCTCTTCCCCTCCCTCCCCTTTGCCCTATCTAAAGTTCCTCCATTTCTCCCATGCTCCCCACCCCCATCCCCTCTAGAGTCAGCATCCTCATAGCAAAGAAAACATTCCACCTTTGGTTTTGGGGAATTGGCTTACCTCATTTAGCATAATATCCTCCAACTCTATCCGTTTACCTGCAAATGCCATGATTTTGTTCTCTTTTAATGCTGAGTAATATTCCATTGTGTGTGTGTGTGTGTATGTGTGTATGTGTGTGTGTGTATACACACACCACAGTTTCCCTACCCATTCATCTACTGAAGGGTATCTGGGTTGGTTCCAAAATTTAGCTATTGTAAATTGTGCTGCTATAAACATTGATGTGCCTATATCTCTGTAGTGTGCTGTTTTTAAGTTCTTTAGATATATACCTAGGAGTGGGATAGCTGGGTCAAATGATGGTTCCTTTCCAAGTTTTCCTAGGAATCTCCATACTGCTTTCCAGATTGGCTGCACCAATTTGCAGTCCCACCAGCAGTGTATGAATATGCCTTTTTCCCCACAACCTCACCAACACTTATTGTTGTTTAAATTCTTTTTTTAATATTTATTTTTTACTTCTAGCTGGATACAATTCATTTATTTATTTATTTATATGTGGTGCTGAGGATCAAACCCAAGGCCTTGCATGTGATAGGAAAACATTCTACCACTGAGCCACAACCACAGCCTCTGTTTGTATTCTTAATAGCTGCCATTCTGACTGGAATGAGATGAAATCTTAGAGGAGTTTTGATTTGCATTTCTATAATTGCTAGAGATGTTGAATTTTTTTTCATATATTTGTTGATTGGTTGTATATCCCCTTCTGAGAAGTGTCTGTTCAGTTCCTTGGCCAATTTATTGATTGGGTTATTTATTTATTTATTTGGTGTTAAGATTTTTGAATGCTTTATATTCTAGAGATTAGTGCTCTATCTGATGTGCATGTGGTAAAAATTTGCTCCGATTCTGTAGGCACTCTATTCACCTGTTTCTTTTGCTGAGAAGAAGCTTTTCAGTTTGAATACATCCCATTTATTAATTCTTGGTTTTAATTCTTGCACTGTAGAAGTCTTATTAAGAAAGTCAAGGCCTAATATGACATGATGAAGATTTGGGCCTAATTTTTCTTCTATTAGGCGCAGGATCTCTGGTTTAATTCCTAGGTCTTGATCCACTTTGAGTTGAGCTTCATGCATAATGACAGAAAGAGGTTTAATTTCATCTAAAAGTCAATTTTTAAAAATTAGTTGTAGATGGAGATAATACCTTTATTTTATTTATTTATTTATTTATTTATTTATTTATTTATTTTTATGTGGTGCTGAGGATTCAACCCAGTGCCTCATACATGCTAGGATAGTGCTCTACTACTGAGTTACAGCCCCAACCCTAAAAGCCATTTTTTTTTAAAAAAAATACACAATTAAGCTCTGAATTAAGAATAAAATAAATTATTCTTAAAATTAAGAATGAAGGTGGATTTCCTATAATTCAGATTCCATAGGAAGAATTTCACACATTACAGGCAGATACCAAACCCAGCTAAGCACCTAGAGTTGACATTTTGGCCAGGCCCAGGAGCTAACAGGCCTGGATTTAAATCCCAACCTTGACACTAGGTAGTTGTGTGACTGTGAGGAAATCCCTGGGCTTCCTCACTCACAGCATCCTTAATAAGGATAAAATGGGTTAATTCGGGAAGAAGCCCTTAGAACACAGCGTAGTGTGCAGAGGAGCTTCTGTAACTCCCAGCTCCATCTTAACACTGGCTGATAGAGACACTCTAGCTTGTGCAGTGGCTGCCCTCACTGAGGCCCTTTCTGTCATCTTCTTCCCATCTCCCCCACCTCACTTTCCCTTCTGCTCTTCATTAGGAGGTTATTCTTCTATCTAAACACAATACCAACTTATTAGGCCTTTGTCTCTCTCTTCATCCCCTTCTTCTTTCTTCTCTCTTTTCTCAACTCTTCCAATTAGAGTTGTGAACTGGCCATTGAAGTTGAGTCTGAGCCACATCAACAACTCCTGCCATTACTGGAGGTAGAGATGGATTACATCTGTGTGAATAAACAACCATGATGTGGGGGTGTGCTTGGTGATTAGATATAAGGCTTAGAATACTTACTGAATTTCTGTTTTCCTTTCAATTGCTACTTTTAATGTATGATATTTTAGTCTTAAAAAGAAAAAAAAAAGGCCTGTCTCTTTATTGGAAATTGATTTTCCCTAAGAGTGGCAGAAAGAAAATTCTGACAACCAAATATCTGAATTCATGGCTGTTTTATTAGAGCTGAAAACTTCATTTCCTCAACTCTCATTTACAATAAAAATTCTAAAGTCTAAGGCCACTAAGACAACATCATTGATTCTACAAAATCAACTTAGGAAGGAAGATAAACCGCAGGACGCATCCCTTAGTATTATTTGAAGATGCTGGGAAGGCATCTGCTGCAGATATTGTTAGGACTCAGCAGTCTTCTCCTTTTAGAAAGGCTGCCCCTTAGGTTACTGGAATCCATCATAGGGCGGGGAATTCAGCCTCCCTAACCCACCTTGCCTTCTGCAAATCAGAGTAGCTCTTAACTAATGATTGACAGGTAGGAGTATAAATGCCTCTGCTACCTCACCACTTAACAGGACCAACTCTAAGTCCAGAGCTCTTCTGGGAGTTGAGGATAGTTCCCCTCTGCAGAACTTTGCCCAAGCTCACATACTTGCTTGGCTTCCTTTTCTTCTCTGTCCTAATCTCCTGCTCCCCTACAAGTCTTTTCCTGGAAACAGTTCCTAACAAATCACTATACTAGGATTTTTATTCCAAGATCTTCTTCTGGGAAGCTGACCTAATGCAGCCTTCCTAACTCTCCACCAATAACTGCACTTTGTGTATTTAAAATCCTTTCCTTAGCAGTTTATCCCTAGTGCCTTAAGCTTAAACCTTGGAAACCTGCAAAGCCCCCGTGAGAGGTCCCAATTTAAGAGGACTTTTAATATTGATAATCTACCCTGACCACATTTCAGGGCCTTTTTTGGTAAATTTTGATTGGGAGCAAATGAAATCTTTAAAAAAGGATGTCTAGGAGGAAGTTTACAAAGGAAATTAAAAGTAAGGGGATTCTGAAACCTTCTATATCCTGACTTTCTTATCTGCAATTTTGGTGGGGGAAGGTAGGGGGCAGATTTGAGAAATGCTGGGATTTCTTCAGCTTTAACAGTACACGTTCTATGAACCTGAAGGATAAGGACATTGCCGAGTGTTCCCTCTTTTTAATTTATCCAGGCCCAGCTGCACTGAGCCCTAAGAGATCATTTTTCTCTAACCCATCAAATAAATGGTGCATATCTTTTGTAAATTCTACTTTTGGCTTGTTTGGGAGAAGAAGAAGGTGTGTGTGAAGTGGTGATTTGTGACTAAGTAAATTGATTTTTAATTTGGTAGCTGCTAAGACCAAAAAAAAACTTCTAAAAGTAAACAATTTATTATAACATTTAGTTATCTTCAAATGTTCAGTTTCTGTTAAAATTGATTCAGCCTATGATTGCAGAATAGATTACTCGCTTCTCTGTTATCTTTCTTAAACCTTTGGTGCCCAAAACAGAGTAATTTACAGCCTAGAAAAATGTGTTAACTAATCCATGGGGCTTTTAAAAAGAGTGAATGCACCTTCTCAGGAGATTGTTTTTCTTTTCTATAGTAATCAGATCCAAAATCTAACCATTCCCATCATGGCCCTAAAACGATGGCCTGGTTCTCACACACTCCCAGACAAAGCCCGGAGTAACCCAGTCCCTGCCTTATGTAGACAATTTATGTCATTTACAGGTCCTTTGGCCTCTGCTGAGGAAGAAAGAATGGTTCTGGATGGTAGGTTAGAGCTTGACCCTTATTATTTAGGTACCAATAACGATAAATTCCACTCCAGCTCAATAAAATCTGACACAAGAGCAACAACAGACAACAATAAATCTGTAAAGCAAGAATGCTCAGGTTGTTGTTCATTTGGAAGTCAATATATATAAGAAAAATTTTATTGTTTTGGAAAAGTGTTTTTTACTCCTTTATTCATAACATATTTTGTATTCTAGAGTCTTAGGATAGGCAAAACATATGTGACAGTTAGGAGAAAAAAATGTAAAAAAAAAAAAAGAAAGAAAGAAAAGTAGACAGACAGTCCAAGAAAACTTAAGCATCCATGCAAACATTAGGCAGCCCCCATCCTTCTCACTAATTTCAATGCTCTCTATCAGAAAAGGGAAAGGAGGAGGGAGGGAGAAAAAGAGGGTGAGGGACTGGGGGATGTGGAGAGAGGAAAGAGAGAACCAAAGAGTAAATACTTTAGGCTTTGTGGTCCAAATGGTCTCTGTCACTACTCAGCTCTGCTTCTGGAGCATGAAACCAATCCCAGAAAATGCATATATAAATAGGAGTCACTGTGTTCCAATAAAACTTTATTCACAAAAGCAGAAGAAAGGGGACTGGGGCTGTGGCTCAGTGGTAGAATGCTTGCACTCTACCACTTGTGAGGCCCTGGGTTTGATTCTTAGCACAAATAAATAAATAAATAAAGGTATTGTGTTCATCTACAACAACAAAAAAAAAAAAAAGAAGAAGAAGAAAAGCAGATTAAGGGCCTGACCCCTTGCATGCTAGCCCTTAACCCACATCCAAGAAATTTTAGTGTACTCTCTCTCAAAGAAAAAAAGTTATAGTTTGAAAATGAAACACATTTTCAAATAATTTATAAAAACAATTACTCCTGATTATCTTAAAGCACACTGGGATAAGAGAAATTATGGGATTCCTTCAAGCTTATCATGAAATTCATGTAACATTTTGCTGTCATGCCACATAAATTTATTAACATTATCACTAAAATGTTCTAAGGTCAAATATCACCAAGTTGCCAGACCCACAAACCATTCAAACTTTTTAAACAAGGAATACAGGATCAGATACATAGCTGATAATATGTATTAATACAATTAAACAGCAACCTTATGGGATAGGCCCTATTTGTATTCCCATTTTACAGATGAAGACATTGAGGCATTGAAAGGCAAGGAATCTGCTAAAGTCATATAATCAGCAAGCGGCAGGGATAAAATTTCTACTTTGTTTCCCAGGTTTCCCAAATGACAAGTTCAGAATTTGAACTTAAAATCTGCTCTTTCCTATAGAGTTTGTTTGGTGGTTGGCTTCATATATAATCCAAACCCTGAAGAGTTCAGACACCTTGTTGGTGTGGCCATCTGGAGAGGCCCTGAAACTACATGCTGTGAGAGGAGGTCCCCAAGCCCCATCTTCCAACCACCTGTACCAACCAGGCATGAGTAAAGACGTCTCAAACCCTCCAGACCAGACTAGCCAACAACTGAACACCACTGGGTGACGCCCGCACATGTCATGAAGAGCAGAAGAACCACAGCTAAACCCTGCCCAAATCCCTGAACCACAAAATTATTTGCTATAATAAATGTGGGTTTTTCTAAGCCACTAAAGTATGGGAGGCTTGTTACACAGTAAAATAACTAGAACACAAGCTACTCATCATTACCCTCCATGCATGAAACACACAATTACAACCGAACTTTGAAAGAAATATGGTGAAGCTAAAAAGAAACAAAAGTCTACGTCAAACCATCATTTCTTAACCTGTACTGTTTTTATTTCTCCAACCTATACACCACAGTTTCACTCTGATATTTTTCCCAGCTTGTCTTGAAAGCTATCTTGAAACTCCCAAATCCACTGGCTTTCAGTCACCTCTGATGATCTTTGGCTATGGGACCCTCCATCAATTTTTTTTTTCCTAAGAGAAAAATCTTATCTCCCTAATTGATTTCCTGCCCAGGTTCTTCCCACCACCAAGAAAGCAAAGCCTCTCTACCTTGAATATTTCTATTTATTTCTGACACAAGGATAAAATGGTATTTTCCTGGTGCACTTATTGTTATAATTGCCTTCTGGTCCAAACAAGATAACCAGTTTATGCATTTCCCCCCCCCACCATAAAAATTATGACTTCTTGGGTTTGCTAAGTGGCTTCAAGATCATGACCTTTTATCAGGTATCCCTCCTCTATCCTCCCAGAAGGACATCAGATATAAACAGCACCAATTATGAGCAATTATTTTAGCTAAACACTAAGTCCTGCTGTCTGCTGAAGGATTCTGACAATTTCCTCAAGTCTGTCAATGTTAATATTTTGGGCCACAACTGAACCACTAGATGATATATCCAGTTTTAAAGATGTTATTACGATTACTTGTGACTTGAATGTTCAAAGTCCTCACCCACAAGGCCAGTTACCTATGCTTTTCCATATCGGCACTCAGAAAGTCTTGATTTTTAATGCCTCTTGATCCTTAAAAGCAAAAGGAAACTCATTACATGGGGAAACCCATGTCGGGGAACGGAGGGACTTGAGGCAGCAGAACAACCCTACTCTTCAGCACATGGCTGCCCTAAATCTTAGGTATCACTCCTGTTCCTAGTTATAAGCATCTGTGAAGCAATTATCCGAGGAGCAGGAAGCAGCCTTTCAATGGCAGGAGCAGCTGGTGGGACATAATGCTGTCTGGCTTCCTGGCACCATCCCCAGAGTAAAACCTCAAATCATTGGGATGATTTTTATTCCACTCCATGTCCTCCCCAAGGTGTCTCTAGAAAAAGCAAATTGCTCTAACAGACAATGTCTTTTTCCATTATTAATAAAACTCACTAATAGGCTCACTAGGTCTTTCTGGCTCCCGACATAAAAACCTCAGGGCTGTAATTATATTAGGGGGGCATCAAGGACCAACATGCCCTTGCATCCATGATTTTGCAGCTCACTCTCCCATTAGAAAGCATGTAAACCCTGTGGTGTCTGGAGGACATCTGAAACACAATGCCCTGTCACAGGGCATTTGAGGAGCATGCCCCCAAAGGTGTGGACTTCCCTTGCCTTTGGTATGAGGCATAACCATCCTGTCAGAGAAGACAGTGACACTAATGTTAATGGGTTTGGCAGATGCTTAGAACTAAGGGAAGTTTAAAAATCCAAAGTACTGAGTACAGTCTCCTTCTAGGTTGTAAACCAGCCACAACCAAGTCCTAGAATAACGCCTTCTCTGGCTGGCATGGAAGAGGATACTCCCTCAGCTCTAAGGCACTGGGAATGGCTTCCTTAGTTACATTTGGAAAAGTGAAGGTATGAAAGAAAAAGAAGGGAAATCCAGCAAATGAATATCTCAAACCATAGCCACAGAAACTAAAGTTATGATATCCAGCTAATTATTTCAAAATTTCATCTTTCCAACAAGAAGTTACCCAAATACCTGAGCAAAAATGGTGAAAAGAATATGCTAGATTTAAGAAATACCTGGACTTAGACCAAATACTACCTTTTCCTTTTTGGAATTATTTCTACTAATACTTCTAGAAATATTACCCAGCTTTCTCTTTTAGTAAAGCCAGGATAATTCTATTTACCTGTTTTGTAATCTTAGGCAACTATAATTATAGGAATTCCTCAGAAGATAAATGTGGTGCAAACTGAAGGAGGTTCTTATGAGCTGGTATTTAACCTATCCCTCCATCAGACAAAATAATAATAATGGAAACTCTGGGACCTTGCCATTAAAATAGAAAAAAAAATAGTCATTATTTACTGATTCAGTCCTCATCACTTTCAGAGCATGTGGGGCAGGAGACATCTTGTCAAACATATGGTGTTCCAAACGTAATAATGGTAAATATTTAATATTCCATAATAGTTTGTTGTCAATTGAGAAAGAGACACAGGAAAACCACTAGCCCCACAACAGAGGTAAGTTCCACTTCAGTTTCTCTAACTTGGTTTTCTTTCTTAGTTAGCTTCTATCCAAATAACTTATCAGTTTTATTTGTAATTATTTAAAAAGTACAAGAGCTGATTAAAAATAAAACAAAAAACAAAACAACAACAAAAACAATGTTGGAAAACTAGTCTTTGCTTAAGACTCCCAAACCAGCATGTCTTCATGCCTTTGAGTCCATTAATTTTCTTATTTTTCAATGCTCACTTTCTGTTTTCTCTCTCCAAAGATCATGATAGTGTTCCCTGCCTTTAAAAGAAATTGTTACAAACACTGATAGGTCTGGGATGCTAATCATGGCTATAATTCCTCACCTAGACCTAATGTATCATAACTGTAAGAATAATAATAGCAATAATTAATAATAAAATTAAAATATATATTGTAGTTAATATATACCATGTGTTAAGTATTTATATATTTTATATTTAATTCTCATATCAGCTCCAAACAGAAGTATTTTATCTTTATTTGGACAGAGACTCAGAGAGCTTTAATAACTTGGCCAAGATCACATTACTTCTTTACCAGCAGAGATAGGATTTCTAAATCATATCTCTCTGAATCCAAAGTCTAGACAGGTTTGTACAGCAACTACCCTGCAACCCATGCAGAAGCTATAATAAAAGTTCTCAGGTATGGGTTTGGCAGATGCTTAGGACTCCAAGAAATTTAGTAGCTACAATAGATAAGACAGTTTTGTTTGGGGGTGTTCCCCACATTTTTCCTCTAATTTACTACCCTTAAAAATTAAGCTAAGCTAAGTCAAAACACAAAGAACAATGAAGCACATCTGCCTAAAGACACCTTTTATTCTAACCTTAAAAAATAATTTTAGGCATATAAAAATTCACAAAAACAGTAGAGTGTAACTTTCACTCATTCTTCCTGAATATTAGCATCTTGTGTAACTGCAGTACAATTACAAAAATAAGAAACCAGTAACTAGCACAATAGTATTAACTGAACAACAGACTTATTCTGGAGTTTGCACAGTTTCCCACTGCAATACTTTTCTCTGTTCCAGGATCTACTCCATGATCCCATGTTGCTTTTACTTGAAGTGTCTCTCCAATCTAATACAGTTCCCCATATTTCCTTGTCTTTTACCACCTTCATGATTTTAAATGAAAAGCTTTAAGTTATTTTGGACTTGTCTGATGTTTTCTCCAGACTTGATGGAGATTGTGCCTTATTGGGAAGAATACCAGAGACAGTGTGCCCTTCCCAGTGCATCAGGCTGGGGGTACATGGTATTGGTACCTTTTTACTGGAGATGTTTATTTTAATCTCAATTAAAGTGGTGCCTTCCAGCCTTCTCCATTGTAAAGTTATTATTTCCCCCCTTTGTACTGAAAAAATATTTGGGAAAGATGGAGGTACTCTGAGACTCGAAATATCCTGTTGCTCCTCAAAATTTGCCCACTGATTTTAGGATTCTTTGATGACTCTTAGCTGCAACAATTATCATTGGATTGTTCTAATGGTGGTTTTCTCTTTCCCTCATTCCTTCTACATTTATTAATCAGAATTCTTCTGTAAGAAAAAAAACAGTCCCATCTTACTCTTCAATTTATTTGTTCAATTATTTATATCAGTATGGCCTCATGATATTTATTTCATTTTATGGGTTCTAATAACAATGCTATTGTTATTTAGTTTTGCTACTCCAATTGTTCCAGTTTGAGCCATTGGCACTTGTTTGGGGTAAGCTCAGTGCCTTACCTAGCACTCTGTCCTTTGTGCGTGTGCATGTGAGTGCATGTGTGTGTGCGCGTGCGCAGCTACAGTACTTCCTCACTTTCTGGTACCACAAGATACCCCAGGTTCATCTTGTGATTCTCTTATTTCAGTCCTGGAATCAACACTTTCTACAAAAAGACCTTGTTGCTGTGGTTGGAGATGGTATTTAGACCCCAAAGTCTGTGTGTACTCATTGCTGCTCTGGTATCATTGCTTCTAGGCCTTCTTAGAGCACAGAACTTCTTAGAACAGGAAATCTATGTGTGCATGCACTAGCCCAGCCTATACACACATCTATATTTGTTTACATATCTATCTATGGTATATATCTTAAAAATCATGAACTCATATTGATATTTCTGATTCCAATTCCTTAATTCTGAAGTCCTTTCTTAATTACATCCAATATCTCCCCAATGCAAAGGTTAAGAGCTATGAAGAAAAAAGACTCACGCATTTCAGTGTCTTCTAGCTATTGCCTAGGCCAAAGGTCAGCAAACTATGGCTAACTGCCTGCTTTCTAGTGCACAGTAAAGAAAAATGAAGTTTTATTGGCATAGAGCCACATTCACTAATCTAGGTATTGTCTACAGCCACTTTTCATGAAAACAGCAGGGTGAGTGATTGCAACAGAGACTATTTGAGCAAAAAAGCTGAAAATATTTTCTATGTGGGCCTTTACAAAAAAAAGACTAGGGCTGTGTTTCAAATTTTATGTAGGAAATAGAAAGGAAAGGATGTGAGTTCAAACCCCATCCTGTTTCTCTCTTCCTTGCAGGGTTTTGGGAAGACTAGATACTTAATGTGTAAACTTCCTAGAGCATGATGATTGCTTAACTAATGGTATCTAGAATTTCTCCTATAAGTTGTATGTCTATAATTTAGAATGGAATTTTGCACAAAAATGATCTCATTTTTGAAATATTCAGTTTCACTTTTTTTTTTGAGGGGGGGATTGTTTGTTTGGTACCAGGGATTGAACCCAGGGGGTGCTTAACTACTGAGTCACATCCCCAGCCCTTTCTAATATTTTATTTAGAGACAGAGTCTCACTAAGATACTTAGAGCCTCCCTAAGTTGCTAAGGCTGGCTTTGAACTTGTGATTCTTCTGCCTCAGCCTCCTGAGCCACTGGGATTATAGGTATCTGCCACCAACCCAGCTTATTTCCAGTTTTAATTAGATGATGAATACAGCTTAGGGATTTGAATCCCCATGGATCCTAAATTCAAATATTCATTCTATTGCTTACTAACTGTGGGACCTTTCAGTCAGTTTTACTCTCCATATAATATCCTCTCAAACCATAAGAAGCTATGTCTATGAGTGCCTTTATGCCATGGTTCCCAACACTGACCAGAAGACCAAAGTGAACCCAGCTGCATCCAAATTAGAATAGCAATGTGTTAAAATACATGTTCCTGAGACTGGCCCAGGAATTCTGATTGAGGAGGTCTGGAATAAGATCCTCACTGAGTATTTTAGCAAACACTCAAGGTGATTCTGTTGCAGGGCCAAGTCTAGGGACCACTGTTACTTAGTAGTAAATGTCACACCACAGACCCCCTCCCTGCATCCTCACCACTGTCCTTGCCTTCCTCACTCTGTAAATACTTGGCCCATCCAAGGGTGACTTCAGGTTCCATAGGAAACCAAAACCTCTTCCTCTGAGCCACTTCGTTGTATCCCGCCCCCCTCCCAGGGTCCTGTAGGACTCCAGGAGCTAAATAACTTCCTCTGTGTTCCAGGACAAAACCTAATCTTCCTCCTTAAACATCTTCCTCCTTTACAAAAGTGCACTCTGCAAACCTTCCCTCTTCATTCTGAGTCAGTAAATACTAAACTAATAGCCTGGTGGGATTGTAGAGAGGGAAGAGGAAACAGGAAGAAAACCAGGAACTCTAGAGAAGAAGGGGAAAATTAAAAAGGACTCCTATCCCCTAGCTCTGCCCCCCAAAACCTTGGCACCCCAGGAAGCCAATTCACACTTGTACAGAGCCTCTAGCCCACAGCTCAATGCTCAGCAGGGTTGCAAGAAGAGGAAGCCCTAGTGGCTGGGACAGATATTCCAGGGGTCTTTTGGATGTGAGGGGCACATGCCCCAGGAAGTCTAGCACATGCCATGCCTACAGACACCAAAGCACACACCTGCTTGATAAGTGAGACTCCTTGCTCACTCTTGTGAGCTAGAAAGGGTAAATGTGTCCAGGAGCAAGAAGACAAGGAGCAATTAACTTCCAAAGTAATTTAATCTTTCATCTCTCAGAAGCTTTTTTTTTTTAATTGAGGTAAAATCCATATAACATAAAACTGACAATGCACATTCCAGTGGTATTTAGTACATTCACCATGTGGTGCAACCACCACCTGTATCAGGTTCCAAACATTTTCATGATCCCCAAAGAAAACCCTAAACCCATTAAGTATTCACCCTCTCATCTACCAGTAGTGTTTTATTGTCAGAGGTTGGGGGATTTTTCTCTAATCAGATTTAATGTGGCCACTGTTGATTCCATTGTGCCAATCAAATGGCACAGGAATATTCTCTCTTCTGTCCAGGTGGGACCAGCTTTCTGGAAAGACCTATAATGTAACTTTCTCCTGTTCTACCCAGTCCAGTGGGACAGGGCCTAAGCCTTTGACTCACATACCCACTGAAAGAGTAGTTTCCTGTGGCCAATAGTCCATGAGAACAAGGACCCCACAGGGGCTCTGGGAGGAACACCCACAGTGCCCCACAGCCTGGGCTCCACCCTCAGAATGGGTTGAATAGGGGTTAGCTCTTACCCGCTGCTTCTCTGGATCCACATAGCGAATGCCAAAGTAGTCCTTCTCCAGCAAGCTGTAGTAGTTGCAGATGTGGTCGATAAGAAACTGCCCTTTGGTTTCCCTCTGCAAGGGAAGCACATGTAAGCTTCAGTCACAGCTCACCTACACATTGTATCCATAGAAGGAAGGCCTCACTCACCCCAATGGGTCTGTGTTTAGAAAAATGGATTCACTTGTTTCTGGAGGAGGGGCTTCCATACTCTGTTAATCACAACTTCATTGAAAACATGCACATGTGCACACACAATCAAAAGAACACCAAAAAGAGGAGCCAAAGGGATTTTCAACAATACCCTGAATAGACGCAATGCACTCTAGAATGCTCTATTTCATTCTAATATTTGCAAAATATGTTTTATTTAATTTTTCAAATTCTGTTTGCAACTCAGAACACTGACCTCACTTCTCAATACTTGTGGAGAACCACAGTTTGCAATCCCTCAGATAGCACATACGAGGCCCTGGATGATTATTCTAATCACTTGTTCCATCCTCACCAGGAACCTGAGGAAGGTCCTCATCTTACATCTGAAGAAACTGAACCACAAAGGGATTCTATGACTTGCCCAAGTCACACAACTTTACAAAACAAGGCAGGATCTCAGCTAGACTAACTGGCTGCAGATTCGAAGCTCCGACCCAGACACTGTCTCCTCAGATTATGCTGAGTCCACTGCCAGACTAGGCAGCAGTGCAGTGAGAAGTACTGGATACTTCAACCCCACCAGGAATGTTAGGAAACCTGCTTCCTCAAGCCCTAAAGCCACCATTTCCATCCATACATCAACATAGAAAGGTACTGTGGAGATCAAGCATCCCAGGACTAGGATCTAAATGCAGGCCCTTGTCATTGGGGTAAACCCTGGTTATTTCTATTTTGGTTTAG
This sequence comes from Ictidomys tridecemlineatus, assembly GCF_052094955.1. NCBI lineage: Eukaryota > Metazoa > Chordata > Mammalia > Rodentia > Sciuridae > Ictidomys > Ictidomys tridecemlineatus. The sequence continues at coordinate 129,398,349 of NC_135480.1, read as the reverse complement.
ATGTTTGTGCTATACGATTTCTAAATTGGTTAGATTATCTTTCCTTCCAAAATTCCTAAAGACATACCAGCAAAATCTGATTAAGATTACATTACAACAAAACCCTCTGAATAGCAAAGACCCATCTAAGCCTCCATCAGGATTCTGATAAGATTAATTCATGCTTCAATCAAAGTTGCTGACAGACCTAAAGAATGTTTTAGGGATGGAATGTGGCCCATTGAAAAGAAATTAAGAAACTAGAAAGATTAAGTGAGCCATTCTTCTAATCCATTAAAAATAATTTAGAAGATTAGTTTGGCCTATGCTACATGGTGATGTCTTCATTAAAAAGTACAATCACCAGCTTAGGGATGGGGTGGAAAAGCCACTTCCTGGCCAAGGATGCACAGCACTGGGTGAAGCACAAGTTGTGATATGAATGAAGCCTCTGTTTTCCTGCATCACTTTCTTTCTTTTTTTGACAGGGGGTGGGTATTAGGGATTGAACCCAGGGGCACTTAATCATTGAGCCACCTCTCCTCAGCCCTTTTTCTTTGTATTTTATTTAGAGACAAGGTCTCTCAGAGTTGCTTAGACCCTCACTAAGTTGCTGAGGCTGGGTTTGAATTTCCAATCCTCCTGCCTCAGCCTCCCAAATTGGTGGGATTCCAGGCATGTGCCACTGTGCCCAGCCTGACATCAGTTTCAACTTTAATTTTGCCTGAGTTGAAAAGCCTTTATAAGAAAAACCATCTGATGTGAGTCAAAAGAGACAAATCATCAAAATTGAATTTGGTTTTAAATTTCTGTGATTATTTTGTTACACCAGGAGACTCAAATGACAACCTTTATCTGACAATAGCTGATTACAATGCCCAGAATATAACCAATAGATTTAGTTTCTCTTCCACATATACTCTGTAGTCCACTCATCTTAAAAAGATTGAGTATTATCAACTCACTGAACATAACACATTCAGTTCCTCATTTTATGATTGGATTGCAAAGCTCACTGCATTCAGGTGCACCATGAGGAACTCTCCCTACCATATGTAGGATACACAAGATCCATGAGTCAAAGCAATGTGTTGTAATAAAATGGATGGAACAAATCTTAACTGGGCATATAGATACTGCTGTCATTTTGTCCTAAGAAACAGGTGGTCCAAAGCATAATAAAGATTTTTGCTAATGATTAAACACAGTGACCAACATATATACCCCTCGGCAATATGTTCTTAGACTACTCAAGAGCTTTGAGATAAGAAAGATACCACTGCAATGTAGTAACTGGAGTATGTAAGTGTAGCTGAAATAGGGATCAGTACCTTCCACAAAAGCAGGTCAGGCCAATTCTCATGTGCTACGGTTTGGATATCATTTGTCCAATATTGTGGTTCATGTACTGGGAGACTGGTCCCCAATACAGCTGTATTGAAGTGGTAGGGGCTTCAAGAGATTATTAGATCACAGGGTACCCTACCCTGGAATGGATTAGTGTAGTTCTTACAGAACCTGGCTAATTCTTATTGGAGTAGATGGTTGTAAGAGTGACCTTGGCTCCTCCCCAATCTCTTGCTCCTTTGTTCACATGCATAGCCCTTTTGCCTGGGGCCAGTACCCTTTCCACTTCTCAGCTCATGTTGTAGCAACCAGATGTGTAACACCTTGCTGTTTATACTTTCCAGGCACCAGAATCATAAGCCAAATAAACCTCTTTATTTTATCCACAACCCAATGTTGGGTATTCTGTTATAACAACACAAAATGGATTGACAACACACAACAGGGGATGTAGTCTCTGCTACTCAAAATATGACTGAAATACCAACAAAATTGAAGAGCAGCAGCCTCAGCATCGCCTAGGAGGGAGGTTGTTGGAAACAGACTCTCAGGCTCAGCCCAGATCTACTAAACCTGATCTCTTAACAATATCCCTAGGCTATTTATATCCACATTAAAGTTTGAGAAGCATTGGTCAGGAATTTCCTAACATGGGAAAAGTACAAAATTTTACCTGTCCATAGAGATGACTTAGAAAAATAAGAACCCATTTATTTTCCAAAATGATCTGTATCATAGAGTTTCATGCCAAGGAAGATGGCAAATAGCCCCCACATTCTACTCTGTTCCACTCATGCCTGGGAAATCTGGATGAGGTTTGTGAGCTACTAAAGTTTCTGTTATTATCATTTCCATGCATTAAATGCAATTCTTGCACTCAACAAGAGACCACACAAGCGCAATATCAAGAGTTAGAAAGGCTTGTTCACTGGTCAGGTGTGAAGAGGCACAGCCCAGCTATCTGTCCATACATCTCACATCAGGAGAAGAACTGGAGGACAAACTGGAGTTCTGACCCAAGAATTTTTCCTGAGCCTCCTAAGGGTAGAGGCATCTTCCCTGCTACCTAAGCCAGTAGTTAGCGCCCTAGATGTTACTGAATTAATAAATGAGGCATTGCTTTTCAGACCTGGATTACCGGGAGTCTGGGAAGAAAAGTGTTTCACAGAAACCCTTCAGTCTGCACAGCACTAGTAGTCTCAGGCAAGACAGCAGAGTTCTCTGATTGACTATTCTTTCTATGTAACAGAATTAGCTAACTTTCATGCATTCCTTCAAGGTCTGTGTGGAGAAGTAGTTATCAAAGATTTCAAGTAAAAAGACTTTTTTAATATCAAAATTTTGTCAGTTTTCCCAAAGGATAGCAGCTGCACTTTCAAAACTGAATAAGAGGGGGAAAAAAATCAAACAGCTTATATAAATTCTTTAGAGCTGTTTCATAAATTGTGTTTTATTCATCTCGACAGCATTTCATACATGTGAAAAATGATAGGATACAAATGTCTAAGTAATAGGGGCTCCTCATACAGGGGTCACTATAATTTGATCATCTGTGACTAAAATCCTTAAGTGCTTAAGTATACATTTTTAATATTGTCTGTAACAGTGACTATACGGTCTCAGAAATGCATGCGCTGGGTGGACTGGGTATGGTGGCACACATCTGTAATCTCAGTGGCTTGGGAGGCTAAGGCAGCAGAATCCAGGTTCAAAGGCAGCTTCAGCAATTTAGGGAGGCCCTAAGCAACTTAGTGAGACCCTGTCTCTAAGCAAAATATAAAAAGGGGCTGGGGGGGTTGCTCAGTGGTTAAGTGCCCCTGGGTTCGATCCCTGGTATCAACAAAAAAGAAAGAAAAGAAATGTGTGAAATGGATTGAAAGAATTTGTTCACCTGGACATTAAAATGTGCCAATGTCCCTACCATGTATTGTATACAATGAATTAATATTTTATAAATACTCTACTAAAATAATGTGAACACAATCATAATATTTTAATGTTTAAATACCTATCAAGCAAGGTGTGGTCAAGGTGTGGTCCATAGACTGTGCTGGAACATGAAGAGTTGTTACTAGTCCTCCATAAGATAAAGTGCAGAAACTAAGAGTAATTTAGTTTTACTGTTTACTACAAGTATTGGCCCAAAACAAATATTTCCCCTTTTTTGTGGGAGACATTTAATACTTACTCTCTTAATAATTTTGATATGTATAATATGCTATTATAGTTTATTTACCATGCTGAACAATAGCACTTAAAAGGAAAAACCTTTTCCTCCTGAGAGGCCGTCTTCTCCCCACTCTTCCTGGTTTTTTTTTTTTTATTTTACATTACAATTCTTAATACACCATTATAAAATAATCTATCATATCTCTGATTAGTTTTATCATTTCACTTTAAAAGATGCATTCTGTATCTGCACCAAATCATCGGGTCATTTTTGTTCCAATGGGCAAATTCATATCAATGCATAGAGAATCATATTTGATTTTTCAGCTCTTCCTGGCAATTTTTGCCGCAGCTTAGTGCTCAGAGAGTTCTTACTTCTCCATCTTTTCTTCTTACTGTTTCTGGGTTTCATGCCACATCCAATTCTTGAAAGCATTCACCTCTGAATAATTTAAAAGTTTTCTAATGCTAATCCTTTCTACAATTTCAACATATTTTTTAAATCTCATACTGAGGAAACTAAGGCTAATACTCAAATAGGCTAGTTAATTTACCCAAGGTCACTGCAGCTAGAAAGTGACAAAGTCAATATTTAAGCCCAGGTCTGCTTGAATTGGTTGTTGCAGCCACATTTTTAAATAGTTAAAAAGAAATTCATCAACTTGAGAAAGAACAGCTGTAAAAAAGAATAAAAAATAAATAAAAACCTACAGCTAACATTATACTTAATAGTGAAACAAGATGCTTTCCCCTTAAAATTGGGAACAAGGCAAGGATGCACCCCTCACAACTTCTTTTCAATATCATACCAAAAGTTCTAGATAATGCTAGACATAAAACATGGACAGATGGAAAGAAAGAAAGAAAATTGTCTTTTCTTGCAGATGACATGATTGTCTGTACAAAAAATCCCAATCTACCAAAAACAAAAACAAAACAAAACACTCCTTGAACTAATAAGTGATGGTAGCAAGGTTGCAAGAAATAAGTCTAATACACAAATAGGAATTGCTTTCCTAAACACCAGCAGTGAACAACTTAGAATTAAAATAAAAAACTCTGATGAGACAAATAAAATTAATTCTAAATAAATGAAGAAACGTTCCTTTATTCATGAATAGGATAGGAAGACTCAATATTGTTAAAATATCAGTTCTTCGCAACAATCTATAAATTCCATGAAAACTCAATCAAATTCCAATTGATAACTCAATGTTTTCTGTGGAAAAGCAAAAGATATAAGAGTACCTACCAACACAATATGGATGAAAAACAAAGCAAGGGGACTGACATTACTCGATTTCAACAATTATTATAATGTTACAACAACCAAGACAACATGGTATAAGGAAAGAATTCATAACAAGATCAGTGGAACAGAACAGAGAGTCTAGAATAGACCTACTTAAATATAGTCAACTGATTTTTTACAAAGAAGACAATTTAATGGAAAAAGGATAATATTTTTTTCAAAGTTGCTGGAAAAATTGGACAACCACATGCAAAAAAGAATCAAGTCTAGAGACACAGTCCTTACACCTTTAACAAAAATCAACTCAAGCCTGGATCACAGACATATGTAAAATACAAAATTATAAAATTTCAAGAAGATAACAGGACAAAAACGTGCATAACCTGGGGTTTTGTGGTTACTTTTTTGTTTGTTTATTTTGGTACTGGGGATTGAACTCAGGGGCACTCAAACACTGAACCATATCCCAGCCATATTTTGTATTTTATTTTAGGACAGGGTGTCACAGAGTTGCTTAGCACCTCGCTTTTCCTGAGGCTGGCTTTGAACTCTCAATCCTTGTGCCTCAGCCTACTGAGCCACTAGGATTACAGGTGTGCACCACCACACCCAGCTTGTGGTTACTTTTTTGATATAATACAAAAACCACTACTCATAAGTTGAACTTCTTAAATATTTCAATCATTTTCATGGCCAGGTGCAAGGGTACATGCCTGTAATTTGAGCTACTCAGGAGACTGAAGTAGGAGGATTACAAGTTTGAGATCAGCCTTGGCAACTATATGAGATCCTGTCTCAAAATTTAAAATTCCATTAAAGGCTGGCAATGTAGTTTACAGGTGGAGCACCAATGGGTTCAATCCCCAGTATCTAAATAAATAAATAAAACTTTTGCTACATAAAATAAACTGCTAAGAGAATGAAAATGATCAGCCACAGACTATTATATGTTAGATATTTGTAAATTACATATCAGACAAGGGACTTATGTTCAAAATATACAAAGAATTCTTGCGGGATGTCGTGGTACACAACTGTAATAGCACCAAGCTAAGGCAGGAGGATCACAAATTTGAAGCAAGGCCATGTATCAAAATAAAAAGGACTGGGTTAAGCACACCTGGGTTCGATCCCTAGTACCAAAAAAAAATGTGTATGTGTGTGTGTGTGTGTATAAATAAAATACATACATACATACACATACGTACAAATACATATCTTAAAAGAACTCTTAAAATTCACCAATCAAAAAGCAAACACCCTAATTTCAAAAAGTGGGCAAAAGATTTGATCAGGCGTCTAACCAACAAAGATATACAAATGGCAAATAAGCATATGAAACGATGCTCAACATCATATGGTATTACAGAATTACAAATCAGACAACAAGATCATATACACATCTATTAGATGACTAATTTCTAAAACAGTATCAATACCAAATGCTGGCGAGGATGTGAAGCAATTAGAATTCTCATTCTTTGCTAACAGAAATGTAAACTGGAACAGTCACTTTGGAAGAAGTTCAAAAGTTTCTTACAAAACAGTAAGCATTTGCTAACTATTCTATTCAGCAATTGTACTCCTTGATATTTACCTAAATGAGTTTTAAAACCTATGTCCCCACCAAAACCTGCAAAAAAAATGTTTATAGCAGTTTTATTCATAATTGCCAAAACATGGAAGCAGTTAAGATGTCCTTCAATAGGTAAATGGATTAACAACTGATGTATCCATACCAAGGGACAAAAAAGTAAATAGCAATAAAAAGAAATTAGGTGTGACACTAAAAATAAATGGATTAATCTTAAATGCATATTACTAAGTGAAAGAAGTTAGCCTGAAAAAGTCACATACTGTATAAATATCATTAGCACTTTGAAAAGGCAAAATTATAGAGGCAATAAAAAGATCCGTTGTTTGTAGGGAAGGGGAATGACTGGATGGAGAACCAGAGATTTTTAGGGCAGTGAAACTATTTTGCATGAAACTCTAACTGTGGAAACATGGCATTTTGTATTTGTCCAAACCTATGGATCTCTACAACACCAAGGGGCACCCTAATATAAATTATGGACTTTAGCTAATGATAATATATTAATATTGATTCATCAACTGTAATAAATGTACCCCACCAGTGCCAGATCTTAATAATAGGGGAAACAGGATAAAGGGTGTTATGTAGGAACTTTGTGCTTTCTGCTCAATTTTCCTATACACCAACAATTACTCTGAAACATAAAAGCTAACTACTAATAATTAAGTAAGGGATGGAGGGAGAGGAAAATTGAAGAGGGAGGGATGCAGGAAATGAAGGAAGGATGGATGGACAAAAGGAAGGAAGAAGGGAAGGGAAGGGAAAGAGTGAAAAAAATAATACCAGCAGAGCCTCTTAGGGGACATAAAAATAAACTTGCATCTTAAGAGACTAACCAACAAAAAAAGTTTTATGAAAATAACATCATTATTCAAAACGAGTGTGCACACAAAGGTGTTTGATTTCATTATCTAAAATTCCAAGGGAGAGCTGGGCAGTGTGACACATGCCTGTAACCCCATCGATTCAAGAGGCTGAGGCAAGAGGATTACAAGGTCAAGGCCAGCTTCAGCAACTTAGTGAGGTCCTAAGTAAGTTAGGGAGACCCTGTCTCAAAATAAAAAAATAAAAAGGGCTCAGATGGAGCTCAGTGGTAAAATGCCCCTGAGTTCAATCCCCAGTACCAAAACTAACCAACTAAATAAATAAAATTCCAAGGGAGGAAAAACATTTTTTAAGTAATTCCTTGGCCATAACTGAGATAATATTTTAGGCAAAGCACTTTCAGAAGCAAGCCGTCTTTATTATTCACGTTTCCCAAATTTAAACACACTTTTGTTTTTTTCTTTTGTGATGCTGGGGATTGAACCCAAGGCCTTGTGCATGCAAGGCAAGCAGTCTACCAACTGAGCTATATCCAAACACATCTTTATTCAATAATTGCTCCTGGGTGTTAGTCAAGCCTGCGATCTACAACAATTGTTTCTCTAACAAGTCCTGAGAAACAGGGCCAAGCCCCTGAGCCCGATGACCTCCCTGAGCCACACCAAAGTCACCACCATCAACACCTCTTGTGCTCAGATTCTCAATCAGGAGGTGATGCCCAGGACCTCTTTAGTGTCCTGGCCATGTGTGCCTTGCCCTATATTCACATTCCCTCAACTATTCATCTGATTTAATCCACATGAGCTCTGTGAGCTAGCTACTCTCCAATTTTCTAGAACAGGAAACAAAACCTCAGGTAGCTGAGTAACTTGCCCAAGGCCACATGACAAAAATAGGCAAAACTCAGGTTTGAACTCAGGCCTCCGAGTCCAAAGAGAAAAGACAAAGATTAACAGGCATTCTACCCAGAAGTGATACACGCCACTGTAGCTCACTGCCAAGGGAGTTATATATCTTGCCTAGTTCAAAGACAGTAAAGGAGAAAAAATCCACGAAGTGTCCACAAGAATGAGAATGAAATGCTTGTGAACTATCCCAATATCTATCATACAAAGGCTGAGTTTGACACTTGGTTTAATTAGCATAACATGCTGGATTTGCCTTCTGAAATAATAATTTTCAAATACCTATATAAAATAACAGCATTTTATAATCCTCCTAATTTATCTCCAGAATTTCCATATATCCCTTAGATATTATTTGTATTTTAAGGAATAATTCAGTGAGCTTACAGACCATGATCTAGTTGGAATCACTTGTTGATCATATTTTTAAATGAATTATGAACACAGGGCTCCAAGAAAAATATAGCAACCATCAATTAGAGGCCTCCACTCACACACAGAGAGCGAAGAGATGGTTTCTGCTTATGGAATTCTTAACACTCCCAGAAGCTTAATAAGGAAGACAGAATTTCTCCTGAAATTGCATACAGGATGGCTTCACTGAGCAAATCAGTGAAAAAAAGAAGCAAACTCTTTGGTCCAGTTAAACATTGAATACCTTCATACGCCTGTCTATGTGTTGAGAACCCTCAGTTGTGGAGGGATCCCCCAGTTTCTAAGAATAATCTGACAAGGCAGCATTTGGCTCCTCTATGATAGTGAGGCAAAGTTCACAGAACAAAAGTGTTTTGTGGAGAAATTCAGAAATTCATTACCACTTACAGTGTTAGCTAAGCTCAGGTGAGGTCAGGCGAGTCCCCTCAAGGTAAGCCCATAAGAAAGGAAAACTGAGCAAGGCCAGAGAGATGAATTGAAGAGTTCATATACACAGAGCCCTAATATAGCCAAAGTCCACATGGTTGAGTCTCTACAAGGCTCAGACACATTTAAAGAGGATCAGGTCAATGGCAAAAAGTATTTGAAAATTACTTCCTTTGCTTCATTATTCGTTATTCAAGATAGTCACATGAATATCCCCTCCTCAGCTCCTCCCAGAAACAATAACAACAACAACAAAAACACCTTCAGGCTGTACAAATTTTCACCAAGCCCACAAGGCCACTGTACCCCAACCTCTATCCTAATATGATGTAGGTTGGTAGCTTCTTTTGCAATAAGAAATCATTTTTCCTCTCCAGAGAAGACGAGGAACAGACAGAGTACATGACAAGGGATAACTGGGATACTCACATGAGCTTAAAACTACAGGGTAATGCCAATTCAAAGGGAGCTCTGCAAGGGCCCAAAGCATATCATTGCCATATTTGGTGGAACTTGTTTAGGAAGCATGATGAGAAGGTTGAGAAGGGAAGGTTGAGAAGTAGGCCAATCAGGAAAAGAAGTGATGCCACTAGATGGCTAGGTTAGCCTGGGAATGTCTTCCACTACTTCAGTATATACGTGGTTAAACATGGTCACCAACAGAAATTTGCAATCCAGTATAATTCAAGTTAGTACAACAGGTCATAACCACAATAGAAATAGCAGCCGCAAAGTACTGAGTGCTCACCATCAATGAGGGCCTGTGCTTAGGACTGCACAGAGAGTATGTCATTTGCTCTTCCTACAGCTCTAGCACCAGCCTGATTTGAATGGATGACCTTCTAGAAATGCACAATTTCCACCCACCTCCATTCCTAATTCTTCCAAGCTATTTGTTTTTCTTCTGTCTCAAACTGTACTCCTTTTCCTGGCACCCCCCGCCCCCCCAAAAAAACATGGCCCACAATTCCACTCTTGAAGCCCTGATGTCTCAGTTCAATAGCGTCATTTCAGAAAGTTCCTGCGTCTCTGGGCAGGCAGTAAGCAGGTCTATAGCCCACATGGTCCTGGAATTCTGAAATAACTCCTCTGTGTGCTGGGGAATTCCCATACACACACCCACACACATACACACACACACACACACACACGTGTATGCACACACACACAGGCACACGTGCACACCAAAATGATTCATCACAAATATTTAAAGACTGGAAGATGTAGGCTGGACTCCCTAACTATCACACCTCCCTCTTTCTTCAAGCGATTAGTCACAAAGGAGGAGAGACATCTTGGTTATATTTACATCTCTTCTGACTACACAGCACCCTAAGCCTAGGGTTTTTGTTTGTAAGAAACTAAAAATATAGAGAACAATTTATGGGAATTTTAATTGTCATTATCAGCTATTACAAACTCACTTTCTTCTTTGAGCCTCCTCTCCCCTCTTTCACTCTTTGTGGCAGACAGCAGGTTCCTAAAGGAAGGAAAATATCACATCCACTCTACCAGCTCTTCATTCCTGAAGAACATTCTTGACCATCAGTTAGCAATGCATCAACACAGCACCTGACTACACTTTTATAAACACATACAAATGCACAGAGATGCATGCTAAAAACTGTTATAAAAGTAAGGACCCCCTTTATAGATTTACACCTAAGTATGTGTATTCAAGACACATGTAAAGTGGGGGAGGAGGGTAGAATGAATTATTTTTTTACAAAATTTATATTGTTCACATCTGTATATATTTATACACACATATATAAACACACACACTCATACACACATATATAGACATAGAGAATAAATATTTGAAGGCTAAATGTTGATGGTATGTTTGTGGGGAGTGAATATTAGGTTACTTTTAGTTTTTTCTTTGCACTCATTTGCATTTTCTAGCTTTTCTACAGACAACAAACATTAGATTGATTATTAGTATAACATATTTCTTTTTAACTTCACAGGACAATGGTTTACTCTCTGAAGGTAGCATGCAGGCTACATTCTCACAGGCCAATAAAGAAGTATCTTGAAGACTCACAAACCAGAGTATCAATTGATATATGATATGATATGATAATTATCATATGTACAGAAGCATCACCTCCTTTGCAACCAGGAGGAAGAGAAGCTGAGTGAAGTGAGAATATCTTTGCTCTTAAAGTCCCATTACTGGTTAAGAGTTCCCAGTTGCTGACAACCTATGGCACCAGGCAAGTTATCAACCATTCTGGGCATCAAAGGGCCCAAATGTGCAGCCGTGGGCTGGTCTACATGCTGATGAAGGTACATCCCAGACCCAAGTTCAGGAATTCTGGGTTTTCACACTGCCTCATTAGCAGTGCACTGTCCCAGCACTGTTTACTTGCATCTGAGCCCAGATAGTTGGGTCCCCTATAAATTCATAAAGGAACTTTGAAGGGGTAATTTGGGGGTAAAGAGAAATAGTGTTGAAAGTGTCCACCATCCCTCCTCCACATTCATGCATTTGATGAGGGTAGGCCCAGAGCTGGCAGAGGTCTTCAGCTTGACAAGTTTGTTGGCAGCAGGGCAGGGTCACAGCTTCATTCTTACTTTCTGTCCTGATGAAAATCCTGCAAGATTACTCCATGAGAGATTAAATCAAACAGCCACTTGGGTTTCATTTCACAAAGTCAATTTCTTATCTTTTCCAGCAATTTTGTCACATTCCATCACTCCTCTCCCCCAACACAAAACACTCAGGAAATGGCTGCAAGAAGCTAATGAAAGACATTGACGTTAAGAATCATAAAGTGGGTGAAGAGCATTGCTGAAGAACTGCATGCATCATTAGATTTCCTAGAATGTGGAAAATGGTCCTCTGGCTCCAGTCTCAGAGCAACTCTCCCTGCTTCTCTCTCTTCTCCACACCTTGTAGTTCCTGTCCTTTAGGTGAAGCGCCTCATGATCTTTCCTCTCCATCTGCATGGCCAACAGTTGGAAGATGAGAAGAAGAGAGGGCAGAAGACATTAAAGATAAGACCTCTCCCTGTCGTGGAAGACCAGTCTAGAAGCATGGGTCCAGAGCTCTGGGTCCAGTGCTCTCTCTGCGGCAGTTTACATACCCAGGATTTGTACAAACAAGAAGAAATAGCACCTAAAGATTCCCCGTGGGCCTCCCGAAAGGAGGAAGGAAAGCTCCCATAGGTAACAAGCTCTGGTGGATTTTAAAGAGCTCAAGAAGAAAGGGAGATGGCTTTTTCTCCTGTGTAGGGAGAAGAGATCCTGGTGATAACCCTCCAGATCAGAACCCAACTTTCAACCCATGGTGCTGCTCCCAAATTATATGCTGCCAGCCCCTCGGAAAGTTGGTTCCTTGGACACTGGACGATGAATAGGATGTCAAAGGGGCTCCATTCATGGTCAGGAAATGTTAACCAGTGTTCATGAGGACACACCCCACTGAAGAGTGCAACCAAATCCAGAAATGTTGATTGTATGTACCTGTTGTTCACGTTGCTGAGTTGTATTTTGTTGTTGTTGTTGTTGTTGTTGTTGTTCATTGGTACATGGTTTGGGTTTTGCTTTATTACCACATTTTCCTCCATTTCATTTTTTCACTCAGAATACTCCATAAAATGCCCCCACAGTTTCACACACACAGTTCCCCTATTATAAACAAAGCTTTCCTCTCCACCTGTCAAAATTCTGCTATTGATGTGTTAACCTGAGAATAGAGAACTTGCTGTAGGGCCTGCTCCTACATTAAACTAATCATATCCTCAATGACCTCACCCTCTGACTTCACAGTGGAAATTGATGAGATACTGTCTCGGTCATCTTCTATATTGGTGTCTTGTTGTCTCTCATATCATTACATACCTCTAGTTTTATCCCTTCTCTCAAGCTTTCCTTTCTCAAGAAAAAAAAACATTGTATCACCAAATTCTTCATTGTGCTTCACAGAATAATAAATCATTCAAAATATTTGTGATGATTTGTATCTGGAATGTCCCCAAAGTCTCATGTGTTCAGCGGTAAGGCTTTGGGGAAGTGATTGGATTGTGAGGACTCTGACTTCATCATTGGATTAATCCATAGGTGGTTAAATGGACTACTGAGAGGTGAGACCTAGTTAGAGGAAGTCAGTCACTCATGAGGAACCTGCCCTGGAAGATTTTTATCTGACACATCTCTTCCCCTTTCTCTCTCCCCCTATCTACCACGACCTGAGCAGCTTTCCTTCTCCAAGCCCTTCTCCACCATGATATTCTGCCTCACCTCATGCCCAAGGAAATAGAGATAGTCAACTACGGCTTCAAATCTCTGAAACCATGAGCCAAAATAAATCTTTCCTCCTCTAAACTGTTCTGGTCAAGTATTTTGATCACAATGACAAAAAGCTGACTAACATAATCTATTAAGTCATAATGAAGTGTTATTTTTACCTATCAATTTCCCAAAGCCAAAAACATTCAAAAAATGGCCAACCCAACACAGGTGCAATCATGGAATCACATACTAAGAGAAGTTAAAATTGGATATAGGTGAAAATCTTTTAGATATAATGTATGGAGGAAAGACACAGTAGATCTAGAGAAACAAAACCTCTAGCTCTAAGTTTTCTGGCCTCACTAGTTTTCCAAGTCGCAGGAATCCCCACTGGGTCCCAGGACTGGCTAGTGTGAACATATAGTTAATGATGATGAACGTGACTCCCTCCAATATCTTGGCAGTCGACATACCCCAGAACTTCAGCACAACCCTGCAGGGAAGAAAGTTCAGGAGAAATGGATGACAAAATTTCCAACTTATTTTAGTAGGAGACATCAAAATTAGAATGAACTATACAAAAGAGTTGCAAACTCTCTTTCAGCCTGAATTAGTAAACTGATCTACCATTTTTGTCATGAAATTTGGTGTCAGACCCTAAATTTTATTTCTTCCAATCTAACCCCTCAGTGAAAATAGTCCTTTGGCCTCTCAAAGCTAAAACCTCTGCTTTACTTCCTTTCATCACCAGTTACTACAGCAGAGTTAAACTATTATCACAGGCAGTCTGAGTCATGGTCCACACAGCAGCACATCAAAGACCTGCCATTAGGGTGCAAGGAGGGTGGTGGTGAGACTAACAGGGAGTCAGCTTGGAAATGGATTTCCCTTGCTAAGCTGGGAAAGAAGAGAGAAGGAAAAGGGTAGGCAGCAGCTCACCCAATCCCTGGTCCTAGAAGTCCACCGAGGCAGCTCACAGAATGCTACAGAGAATTATACACACCTCTCTGCTGTCCCTTACATCATTGGTTCTGTGCAGGTCAGAGCACCCTTGGGAGTGCAAAGACTATCAATCTGCAGGCATGACTCCCAGACAGTAGCCCAGACTCCCAGACAGTAGCCCAACTGAGGTGGGCTGCTGAATGAAAAAGTCAGAAGATAATAAAAGCACACAATACAAACCCTACACAAGAAGGAATCAAATGTTTGCTCCTGATATTACAAGTTATTGGTTACAGAATGGGATTAGCTGCCTTGCTCTAGTTGCTCTTGCCCTGCATTCTCCTTTCTAGCATTTATTAAACTGGCCTCCTTCCCCCATTTAATTAAGCTCTGAATTGCTCTCTGATGATGGTTTTCTACCTTATAATCCAACTTCTACCCTCCCTCAAGGGGAAAAATAAAGAACTCCACTTCATCAACTTTGCCCCATGTTTCTTCAGAAGATGGACCAAACTTTTGTTAAAAAAAAAATGTGTTGCTCTTCATTGCAAACTGTGCACAACACACCAACTATCATGTTTTTAAATAAAAGCAGACAGTCGGGGCATATGTTATGATTCAGGCACTGTGATAAGCTATTTACATGTATTAGTTAATTAATACTCATAGTCACTTTGGTAGACAGTGATATTAATATCCCTATCTTACAGGTAGGGAAGCAGAATCTCATACAACACATAGGAGTGAGACCTGGGATTTGAACTCACTTCTGTGACTCTCTGATACTTCTCTTTTCCACAAAATCACTGGTACTCAAATATTGGTGTACATCTTTGAGAACATTTCTTTTTCAATAAGCTCTTCTCTTTCCCAGCCAACCAGCCTCTCACAGTGTTCCTGAGCACTTGCTGGGCTAAGTGTGAAGCTGGTGAACAGACACAGAAACTCTCTCCCAACTCCTCATATGTCCTATGATGTCAGATGTCTCAACAGCATCTTCTACTGACAGCTTTCCTACCAGTTGGTAATTACTCCTAATTCTGTTCTCAAGGGACAAAAATCTCCCTAGTTTTTAACTAGCTTTTCAGACAGAAACTTACTTTCATGCATGGAAGGACCAAGAAAACCCTAAATGATCTTGCTAAAAGCCACATATGTTCACAACACACACACCCCCCACTGCCAAACACACACACTTCAAAACAGGGCAGAGTAATGAGGCCAGGTCAGGCCAGAGGGATGAATTGCTTAGCAACTGGAAAGGAATATCCCTATACCACAGAGGGTAATAGTACCTTTTGCTGCCCCTCGGGGTGTTTTGGAATTGACTCTAAGTGACACAGTTCCTCTCTGGAAACCCTCTGAATATTTGGCGCAAGAGCAGAGATCCTCATTATCTCACCTTCCTCTAGGGATAGAATATCACCTTCCCCTTAGAGATTGGGCTTATTAAACCATCAGTTCCTGCCTGTACTTGAGGCTTCAAGCCACTTCCTCTCTTGGGGTTTTAAAAAAGTCATTTTGGGGTATATAAGATGAAGGCTAATATTATTATGGATTCAACTTCTTACTGCTAACTTGTTCTCCCTGTGAAAATATACTCATTCTCATCTTGAACATCCTAATGTGCATCCAAATGTACAAGTCATCTTCCCTATGTAGGGAGATAATAGCTAGAGAGAAAGGGAGACGAGATCCCATTTATTGAGGCTTGCTGAGTCTTATCCATTGCCAGGTGCCTTACCTATAGTATCCTTCCTAGCTATGGCAATAGTCCTGTGAGGTAAGATCATTTTACATTTGAGGATACCGAGGCCCAGAGAAAGATTAAGGAATGCCACCAAGATGCAACAGCTGAATTTCAAACTCTGGGGTGATTTCATTACAAAGCCTGACCATGTTTACTCCATCCCAGTAAGCTATTCCCTACGTGTACCCAGAAATTTCTCAACAGGACAGTAAAAGGGTGGGGAAGGCAGTTTGTAATTGTAAATGGGATGATCAGAGCAGCCCTTGTTGGGAGGATGACAGGCAAGCAAAGACTTGAAGGACAGGAAGACTCTGGGCATGGTGATAAACCAGGGAAGAGCACCCAGGGAGAAGAGAAGGTGCTGATGCTGGAGCCACATGAGATCGGGGGCAGGTAGATGAGGTCAGAGAGGTGATGGTGGTCAGACCTGTAGGACCAATGAGAAAGGAGGCCCCGACCTTGCACAAGTCACTTCCTCTGGAGAAGTTCTCTCCCAACTCCTCATCTGTCCTATGATTTAAAGTATTATCTACCAGTTCCTGAGGGAGACCAGAAGTAAAAAAGGGTCCCTAAAATTACCGATTAAATACTCTGCTGGATATCCCTTCATAAAACCAGGTTGTCTACTTTTCTAGGGGAGCAGAAAGGTGTTGGCAGGGCCAGGACTACAAACCTCTCTTCATTTAAGATCTTAAGTGGAAGTAAGAAGTTTGGGACACACTATTTCATGACAGCTGATTATTATATATTATTTTGTCTCATCAAAGAGGGGTAAACATTTTTGAAGTATTTAGGTTTTCACCTCAGTCATTAATCTGTGTCAATTTTTGAATCTATGCCCAGAAACCCCCATTGTGCTAAGTTATCCATTCACATTTTATCTCATGTAATTCATTATTCTTCAAAACCCACACCATTTCTGGAATCAGTATACATAGAAATGGACTTTTATCAGACGATTCTCAGTATCTAAGGCAGGTCTACTCTAGCCACTCTTCTTGTTTTTATGTAAAGATTCATATTGATATAACATACATAAGTATAAAAACCATAAACGCACAGCTCAGCGAACTTTTACAAGATGAACAAATCATATATTTACCATTCAGATCAAGCAATAAAACATTACTAACTACTCAAAAACCCATTCCAAACCTTTCAGTTATTACCTACCCAAAAAAGGACACACTACTCTGATTCCTATCATAGGTTTTGCTTATTTCTATAACTTAAGTGAAAGAAATCCTATAGTGTTCTCTCTATGTCTTCCTTGTTCAGCTCAAAATAATTTCTGATATCTGTGTGTTTCTGTGTGAGCATTCATTCACTTTATTGCTCTACAGTGTGACCATTGTGTGAGTGCACAGTTTACTTAACCATTCTAGCATTGCATGGTTTATAGTTCTTGGCAATTTCAAAGAAAGTTGCTATGAACACAGCTGGAGAACAAACACAAGTATCTCTACTAGGAGTGCACCTAGGAGAAGAACTGCTAAGACACCCAGTATGTGTTTGTCTACCTGTGGTAGATACTTCCAGAAAGCTCTTCAAAGTGGTTATACCAATTTGCACTCCCACTGACAATGCATAAAAGTCTTCTTGAGTCATTTATTTATTCAATCATTCAACTTGTATTCATTGAACCATGGGGACTAGAGATATTATGATGTTACATACTGTTTTCCTGGGAACTCACAGTCTAAAGGGAGAAGATGGGTATGTAAACAACAACAAAAACTGCAATACAATGTTAGAGTTCTGCTTGAATCAGGTACAAGGCAATTGGAGATGATGATCAGGGAATGATTGCAGCTTACATTTTTAAGGTAAGCAATGCTTCAGAGGAGTCTGAGGCATTGACATCTTAACTAGGCCCCAGGGTTTTTTGCTAGATGAAAAAAAAATGGGTAGCCACTCTGAGTAAAACTGTGGAGGTGCAAAACATCTAATGGGTTGAATGTTGTGACAAGTGTCTTTCTCTTTGACATATTTAATCAAAACAGCTATTGGATAAAGTGAATACCTATCCCACTGCTGTTAAGACAAACAGGCAACCTTCCCTGTGCCGATGTAATGAGGCTACATCAATAAGTTGAGCAATCTTTGCGAGAGACTGAATATGCTGGCTAAGTGATGCTTTCAAAATATTCAACATCAAAATATGGTAAAAATAAATGTTGCATTTAGTAGATAATCTTTAATATTTAGTAGGCTACAAGTAACTAAACCCAATAAGTTGGCATCCCCCTTATATTTCAAAATTAACAGAACATGTTGAATACATCAAAATATAAATATATCTTCTGAGATGTCCAAATAGTAATAACTCTTCCTAAATTATGTAGGCCCCAAATTATTTTCTCTCATTCTTTATGGCATGGAACTCTAGGGAACCAGCTATCTATTTCTCTAGGTGCCCAAGAATAATGGAAGATCCTATCCGCGGGGCACATTGGTGTCCTTACACTCCCCCATCACTGGGTATCCATACACAAAGGAGAAATGTGCAGAAATATAGGACACACCAGGCCTTTAAATGTTCACAAAAATATGTCAGCTCTGTCACCTTCGTACCTGGTGGCACATGGATCCACTCGAATACAACAAAAACATCTCCATACTTCAGGCACTCGCCCATCAGAGAATTCAACTGAAAATTACTGTGATCTGCCCTCACTAAAAGCCTACTGAGGCTTGTGGAATTTAACAGGACCATACTGCTTGCCCATTCCTTCCTTCCTTAAATTCTTCCAGTGTGTTGATTTAGATCATCAGAAATACATGAACATAAGTCTCAATATTGTGGCTTCTCACAAAAATGCCTTGACTAATTCCATCTGGGTGACAGGTAATCTCTTAACTCTCAGCAAGGAGCAACCAAAAAAATAACTATTGGAGACTTCTATCTCTCTTGCCAGAATGTGGCCAGACATTGTCCATTATGTTACCCAATGCCTGTATAAAGATTTAGTACTGTAATTTTTCCCAGAAATGATAGCATTATGGTCCTAGCAAGAATAAGCCAGGCACTTCATGCAAAGAACTAGACTCCTTTTTTTCTGAGAGAAAAGATTGTGCTCAAACAAAATAACTACATTCCACACACACAGAAAAAATTGAAAGATAAATCTGTAGAGACAGAAAAGTAGATTTGTGGTTGCCTGGGGCTGGGCGTGGGAAGGGGGAGTGACTGCAAATGGGTACGAGGTTTCTTTTCTGGGTGATGGAAATGTTCTAAAATTAGATTATAGAGATGGTTGCACAACTCTGCAAATTTACTAAAAAATCATTGAATCATACTCTTAAAATGAATAAATTTAATCATATGTAAATTAGACCTCATAAAGCTGTTTTAAAAGAGTCATTCTGAGATGGAACATAGACATAAATGTGAAAGGCAAAACAATAAGACTTCTGGAAGAAAATATAGGAGAATACTGTCATGCTCTTGGCACAGACAGAATTCTTAAACCAAACACAAAAAGCATTAACCAAATAAACGAAACAATGATAAAGAGGACTTCATTGAAATTAGAATGTCTGTTAGACAAAGGATATAATTAAGATAGTAAAAAGGCAAACTACTGGCTAAGGAGAGAGAGATTTGCAATACTTATATCTGACAAAAGACTCATATCCAAAATATATTTTTAAAAATATTCCTGTAATGCTGGTCACAGTGGTGAGTGCCTGTAATTTTAACCACCAGGGAGGCTGAGGCAGGAAGATTGCAAGATCAAGTTCAACATGGCCAATTTACCAAGATCCTGTTTCAAAATAAGAAGGGTTGGGGATGTAGCTCAACAGTAGAGTACCCCTGGGTTCAATCCCTAGTACTGCAAGAAAAATTAATTAAATAAAATTTTCCTATGAGTAAGCAAAAAGACAAAACAATTTAAGAACAGGCAAGAGACCCGAACAGGTGGTTCACGAAAGATAGGTATCCAATTAGCCAATAAATTCGTTGGCCAATAGCCAGTATCTCAATTTCTAGTTCTGTCTCTAAGATGTCATTTTGTTTCAAGGTTTTTATTCCATTGTTATTTGCACTGATATGTGTATCTACTTGAGTCTCAACAGGAGGCAGATGGTCAATTTAGAGTAATTCAAGAAGAGTTTCTTTCAAAGGGACTGTTTATAAGGTATGAGTTAGATGGAGAAGAGTCATCAGAGGAGGTACAGGAACAAAATGAGAAGCACCAGAAGTGTCACCCCACTCACCCAATAGGTGCAAAGAGATGAGGTGAGGTCCTGGGACTTGCTGGAGAGAGCATCTGGAGAAGATGCTTCAGGAAGAATAGTGATCACAGTCCAGGAAGGAAATTGGCCTGAGGCAACCGCACAGGGAGGGAGCCAGAGAGAAAATATTCAGATCTTACACTCTTGTGGCATCCTGCCAGGGCCCAAGTTGTCAAACCTAGCTGGAAACTGAAGGCTCAGGTTGTCCTTATATTGATGTCAAATATCTGACATTGGAGCAGAGAAGGCAGAGTGCAGCTCTGGAGGGGTAATCAGAAGAGATCTGGCACGCCACTATAAGCTGCCCGGAATCCTTTTTAAAATACACCAGGAATAAGAAATGAATAATAAATATCATGACCAATAAAACTATGCTCCTGAGACAAAGAAAGGAGATTCTTTGGAGACATTCTATTAGCTTTTCATAAGCAATTTGTGAAGTGGAGAGAAGTGGGGGGAGGTGGTGATTCATTATTATATACCCAACCAAGATAATGTCCTGCATAAGTTGTTTCTATTGATCGGAAATAGAGCTGACTCCTGTCCAAAAGCGAATTAGACATCCTCAGGAAAAAATGATATGACTTCTGAGACAGGCTTGTTCCTGCTCAAACTTACTTCAGAGCCAGCATCTGGGCTCTTAGGGAAGGTTATTCTCACAGGAATGCAAAGTGAACCTTCCCTGTGAACAGCCTGTAAGGATCTCCCAGCCTCTCATCATGACATCCTTCCTCAGCCGCCCCTCCTACCCCCAGGAGCCCACTCTTGTTATCCCTCACTCACCCTTACTCTGCGTTCACAGTTTCCATTAGTGCAGGATCCAAGATGTTGCCTAAATTGATTTTCTTAAAAGGTTTTCAAAGTGTCAATGCCGATGCATTCGTCCCTTTCACAAGCCTCAGTTCCTTTATGGCACAAAGCAAGACCAAGCTGTTCTATGCAAGGGGCTTCTCTGAACCAGAAATAATCTGGTATATTTATGATGTGTTTTTTCTCCTCCTCTAGAATTGAAGGCCCATGTGCTTAAGAACCACAAGGAGGTAAAAATGTAAAGCACTGGGTCTCAAACTTAACAAACATCGGAGTTGTCAGGACTTACTAAAACACAGATTACTGGGCCCCACCCGTGGACTTTTTAATACAGTAGGTCTGGGGTGGAGGAGGGGTCCTAGAATTTTCATACCTAAAAGTTCCCAGGTAATTAGTTTCCTATTGCTGCTGTAAGAAAAAAATCGCAATTTAGTGGCTTAAAACAACACAAAGTTATTGTCTTATAATTTTGGAATTCAGAATGTTAAGTCCAAAATGGATGGCACTTGGCTAAAATCAAGGTGCCAACAGGACTGTGTTCCTTTCCCCAGCCTCTAGCGAAGATCTATTTTCTTGATTTTAAGAGTCTCCCTTCCTTGCTTGGCTTGTGACCCACTTCCACCTTCAAAGTCAGCAGGGGTGCACAACTCTGTCTCCTATCTCATCTCTCAGAAACTGGCTCTTCTGCCTCCTTCCTGCACACTAAAGATCCTGTGATTAACTGGACACAGCCATATAATCCAGGATAATCTCCTGTCTTGCAGTCCATTTGTAAGCAACCTTAATTACATGTACTACCTTAGATTCCCAATGTAATGGGTTGACATAATAAAATATAAATAATTTGTATGGGACACAGTCACTAAACATATTTGGGGGTACCATGAGGTTTATAATAGCAGCCAAGACACATAAATCAATGCTAATTCTGAATTTTGTGTTTTTCATTCCTAAACAATATGACTTTCTTTTTTTTTTTTTTTTTTTTTTGAACCAGGGATTGAACCCAGAGGCACTGAGCCACTGAGCCATAGTCCCAGCCCTTTTTTTATTTTTTATGTTAAGACAGAATCTCACTAAGTTGCTTAGGGTCTTGCTAAATTGCTAAGACTGGCCTCAAACTTGCAATCCTACTGCCTTGGCCTTGTAAATCATTGGGATTACAGGTCTACTAGAGAATATATGATTTTTAAAATGTGTTTCTTTTAAATAAAGTCTAAAGCTGTGTTTGATTTTGGCTCTTACTTTTTTTAAAATTTGGTAAGGAAAGAACATTAAAAGAAAATATTTGTTAGGGGCAATTTTATCAGGCATTAAGATGGGTTCCCAGACTCACAAGTGGGTTATGTGGGAGAGAAGTCCTCCTAGGTTTCATGATCATCATCCAGTAGGGATGTCAGAGAAGAAAGATTTAGGAGGCACGCTTCATATTCTTTATTCACCTTGTTTTAACAAGAATCTGTATCAACCACCTTAACTCTTTGAATTTATTGCATTACTGTTGTTATTATTTTTTAAAAACAAATTTTCACCTTCTCTACCAGCTCTTGGAGGCACTTTTCTTTCCAGGATGAGGAAAAGTAAGATGAACTATGCCACAAAACCCAAGGTACAGTGTGGATTAGAAGCCTTGCCTGTTGCCTTCAAGTAAAGATTCATCTGCAGCCTAAGATAGAAATTTATATCCATCCCCTATTTCTCTTTACACAACAGATCGATGTTTGCCAAAAGCAGTTTTCTTGTGGCTCTGTTCCCAAAATCATATGTCCAGCTGGCACTTAGCTTCCTGCAAGATCATGTGCTCTTGTTATCCTATAAACTCTATTGCAGGAAACAGAATTCTAGCAAGCAGATGGGAAAGCCTCATGGAGGATGACAGAAAGAAACTGGGAAAGCTAGTGAAGACGAAAATAAATCTCTACATCATCCTCGACTCCCTCAAAAGGCTGAACAGCCCAAAGCAGACCAGTGGGCTTCATGGATGTGGGCATTTCAAGGAATCAGACACTATAAACAAACACAATTATACTTTTGCCTCCTACTATATTATTCAAATTAACAAATATACATCTTCCACGGTCATTCCCAAATCCACTCGATGGCAGGATTTCCCAGTAAATATGGTTCCTCGGCAGCTCACCCTGCTGCGTCTGCTGACAGCAAAACTCAAAGGCACCTTTTGGTCTGCAAAGATATGGGTCCTCAGCAGGGCTGAAATGGTCAGAAGAGAATAGTCAAAACAGTTGTCATTTATGGAGGGTGTGCCATGTGCCCTACACTTGACATGTTCTTACTTTGAATCTTCATTATGGTGTTGCAAATAGCTATTACCATCCTTATGTTTCTCAGATGAGGAAACTAAGGTACAGAAAAAAATAAATCATTTGCTCAAGGGTGGCACAGTCAGGAGATAGAAGACAGGCTCCTAGTACAGGTTGTCAATCTCCAAAACCTGTACAAACCATGTAACAGGCTAGACTTCAAGAAAGAAAATGGCTCTGCCATTCCCTGATCAGTAAGGTGGCAACTAGAGTTATTTTTCCTTATCACTGTGAGCTGAGCATTCTTGTCCTCTTCTTTCTGGAGACAGTGGTTGCCAATGGCAGAATGATTTTTTTTTCTCCTCTAGTAAAACTAATGTTTCTAAGTATCACAATCCCCTAGAAAATGTTCGATAAAGCCTTATTCTAAATCTGAGCAGCTAAGGATCAACCAATACTAAAATCAGGGGAATTCAAAAGAACAGATTGCATGATGCAAGTCACAAATGCCATACTCTCTGCCCCAACACTGAACATACCTGTAAAACTGTCACACTTGTACAGGTCCCAGGATCCTCTGAACTCACTTGTACACTTATAAGTCCCTAACCTGCCTCTTCTGTGACTGCCCCCCAGGAGGCCCAACAGAAGCTTCTCACTCCTCTGTACACTGAGATGATCACTCCAGCCCCTTCCCACTCTTGGGGCCTAAGTATGCCTCCCAATTATAATCAGGCAATATTTTCAGACAAAAATAAATACAAGGAGATGACAAGTTCCTCTATATCTGATGATATAACATTTCTTAAGTGTAATCAAAGGTATAACTTTGGTCAATAAATATTTCAAGTCTAGAGTAAAAATTCATTCCTATTACATCAAGCTTCATTTCCCTTCTCCAAATGGCTCTTCAGTTTCCCTCACCCCAATAGGACCCTGGGGTCACGTGGGGGAAAAAAGGGACAGATGGTCACAGAACTCCACTTGGAAAAATTCGGGAGCAACTCCAGCCAGAACAGATGTTTGTATCATCACTTAGGCAAGTATCACCAGTGAACAGCTGGGAAGTGTTTTGTGTTGCCAAATCTGATAAAGAGAATTTAAGTTTGGAACAGTGATTAGAGATGATCAGCATGGAGACATAGAAAAACAGTCCTCTTAAAGTTACAGAATCTGCTAAAATCATCACAGTAACAAAAGTGATATTTATGTAGTAAATACTCCCAGGTGAGGGAGGCCCTGAGAGGCCAGGGGACTAGTGCTTCAGCAAAGGTATAAAGCAAAAGTTTCCCAAAGCCTCTTCAGTGGACTGTAATTTAAATTATCTGAACTAAAGCGTCTATGGGTGAAGAAAAAATCAAAGAAATAAAGCCAATGAAAAAGCATCAATGCATATATTTTGTAAGCCAGATACACCATAAGTAGAAATAGAGAAATATGTCTTCTAATCCTCAGAGATTTGTAAAATAACAGAAATCCAACAGTCCCCCCTTATCAGCAGGGAATGTGTTCCAAGTCCCCCAGTGAATGTCTGAAACCACAGATAATACTGAATCTACATATAGATACAGATATAGATCTTGTTTTTTCTATATATTCCTACTTAGGCTAAAATTTAAAGTTTAATCTATAAATTAGACACAGTATGAGATTAACAACAATAACAATAAAATAGAACAATTTTGACAATGTACTATAAGATTATGTAAATGTATTCTCTCCCTGTCCCCCCACTCTCTGTTTCTCTTTCATATCTTATTGTACTACAAATCTTAGCAATCTAGCAACTTCTCTTTATCTAAATTTCCAGCATCACTTTTATTGCACCTCAGGGCCCTGATTAAGTAAAATAAAGTCCACTTGAACACAACTACTGCAATACCACAACAGTAGTCAGATAACCAAGACAACTAATGAGTGGGTAGCACATACAATGTGGATACATGGGACTGATAATTCATATCTAAGGCATGATGGAGCAGGATGGTACAAGATTGCTATTGAACAGTGTTGGGCAAGAGCAGTTTCTTGAACCTTAATGGGCATTCAAATCTCTTAAAGAGTTTGATAAACTGTAGCTTCAGATTGAGTTGTCTAAGGAGGGACCAGAGAATGCATTTCTAATAAGTTTTTGGTGATGCTAATGTCCCTCACACCTCACAAAAATTTGAGAGGACTCACAGAAACCCTATTAATTGCTGGCCTAGAGCAGTGAACTCATACAATATAGAACTTATTAAATCCTCTTCTCCTTTCCTACATTTCTACTTCTATATCACATGGTTTTCAAAAATTCCAGGTCTCACAGCAAAATGTTCAGCTGAATCTCTTTGCTATGTTACACTATCTCCAACGGAGGTTTCCTTAACAGAAAGCCTGGCCCCTCATAGTTCAAGCAGCTGTGTTTCCAGAAAAGAAGAATAGTTCTTTTATATCCCTCACACAGTAGTATCTCAAAAAGAAGTAGGCCAATTCAGGAATTCAACATGGCTGCATTAATAAAATATATTTAGAGAAATGAAAGGAGGAAGAAAGAAGCCCTTCCACCCTAAAAACAGAACGTTGCATCATGACAGAGAAACAATACCAAAAGTAAATGCCAAACAATGTATTTGTTGTACTGCTAATGTTTCCAAGTAAATAAATAAATGTCTCAATTGGTTTAGTTTTAAAACAAGGAGAGTTACGTACCTGTGGGGTATACAACTCAACAGTTCTGCATTATTAATTGTCATAACTATACACACAAAGAAGTTCTTGTTATTTTCCCTTTTATAGGTGTGAATACTAACTCTCAGAAGAATGAAGAAACTGTGTGCAGTTCGCCCAAGTCTATTTTTCTTTGCAACTAATATTCTTTTATTGTCCTCGGCTATTGCACCAACCAGCACTGATAAACAAGTTTATAGTAGATGAAAGGACGAAGACTACATTCTGTCAGCAGAATAAGTTCTGAAGACAGGAAACCTCTTTTCCTATCTAGCTACTGCTTACTCACCTACAAGAATGTCTCAAACCCATTTGTCTGTGAAAAGATTAACCCAATCATTAAGAGATTTCTGAGGGAAAACATAAACCAATGTGTTCATTATTTAATCTTGCTGGTTTTCACAGGATGTACATGCAGCAATGCCAGGTTAAAACAGAATAATCATCCAGATCAAATCCAAGAGTGAGCTGCTAACAAGCTACCTCTCATGAGAATGAGTGGCCAGAGCTGGAAGCCTACAACCTGAAAACTGGTGTCAACATGTTCTCACAACTAAGCAACTTGGCTGAAAAGTAAGGTGTGAGGCTGTAGGGAGAGATCAGGACCAGTAGCTGAAGGGTCTCAGGAGCAAGGTCATCTGTTGAAAGTGAAAGGGGAACTAATTCACAAACAGGAAAAATAGGGGAACAGTCAAATCTGGCTGTCAGGTACCCTATTCATAAGATTTGGAAGAGAGTTGGATTCTCCTTAAAAAGAGAAGGAAATACCAATAAGTGGTATAATCCAAATTTGCATTTTAGAAAGACTATTCTGGAACCTGTGTGCAGGATGGGGTCAGAAGAGGAAGAGTCTGATTCAGCAGTTTACACCATAAAAGATGCATGCATGTGTATTAGAAAGTGTGAGCAAATGATCATAAGAAAATTCAGAATTTGGGGCTAATTTTAAACCATTTAATCTTGACCTAAATTAGACACAAAGAAGTTAAATTCTTCCAAAGCCAAAGCTAACCACCCACTCACATGCTCCTCCTCTGGCAAGGTCTGCTGCATTGTAGAAAGTGGAGCCAAGTCTTCAGGCCAGAGGGCACCATCTGGAAATGCAACGAGTCATTGGCCTCAATAGGGAAACAGTCACAAACAGCTAAGATTCACCAGACAAATATCTGCCTGAATTGCTTGAATCCTTTGCCTGTTCAACAAATATTTGTTGAGTGTATCCTATATACTGTCACTGAAAATGTAAATAAAGATATTGCAGGCAACATTCCTGCCCTCAATAAACTCAAAGACAGACAAAGAACTCATCACACAGTGTGAGAAGGGTGGCAGTAATTGGCCCAGGTACTAAGAGCACAGAAGAGGAGCAGATGATGCACAGGCTGCATCTTATGATCTTCTGACTCAGAATGTGGTCTTTTAACTGAATAACACCCTGCATTATCTGGGAGCTTGCTAAGAAATGTAGAATCTCAGGCTCACCCCAGACCACCCCAATTCTGATTCAGAACCCCTGTTTTAGCAAAGTCTACAGGTTTTCAGTGTGCACATGAAAGCTTGGGGAAACCAGAGTAGAAGGTAAGACAGAAGAAACAGCAGAAACAAAATGATCGTTGTAGGAGAGATGGTTGCACAGTCCCAGATTGCAAAGATCTACAAGCTTGAAGCACAGGACAGGCAAGAGATGGTAAAAGGAAAAGTTCTGGAAGTGGGTGAAAGAAGACCAGGTAGAGCCTTTTGAGCCACAATACTGAAATATATCATTGTGGCTGGTGGTGGGAACACCAAGACAACCAGGTGGCTCAGGCCAGCTGTAGGTTGAGGAAGACAAGAGTTATCTGGCATGGACTTGAACACTTGAAAGAGCTTAGCTGGTTTTATGTAACCGAGAAAACTTCTTTCTAGAGCCACTTTTTTTTCCCCTGAATGACACTGCTTCCCAACTAAATCTATGCCAAAGAGTAAAAAGGAAAGCACTCAGTCCTTCCCCACTGGATCTCAGTCACTGGCATAGACAGGCACACATAGGGTTTCCTAAAGTCACGTCACAACAGGAATTACCAGAAGCATTTGCTCTAAATTCAGATTCGCACTGCAACTTGTGGAATCAGAATCCCATGGGAGTGGTCTGAGGATTAGAGATTTGGAAAGAAGCCAGAGTGATTCCACACATCAGAATACCTGATGGGGACATGCAGCTCCTATCATGGTAAGTGGTTGGCATGTCAGAGTTCCCCTACCTCCCATCACAATAATCCAAGAAGTCACAAGGCACTGACTTCATTGAATGAAGTCTTTAGAGAGACTGTCCAGGTTGCATATCCCTTAGGGGCAGAAGATAAAAATAGACTTGTTTTGTACCTGATCTAGAAGTGAAGTACATGATATGCTAATTTGATACTCATTATTCAATACCTATTATGTTCAGGTAACTAGTAGATACAGTCCATAAATTGTACTGTGTGTGTGTGTGTGTGTGTGTGTGTGTGTGTGTGTGTGTATTGATGACTTTTATA
This sequence comes from Ictidomys tridecemlineatus, assembly GCF_052094955.1. Lineage (NCBI taxonomy): Eukaryota > Metazoa > Chordata > Mammalia > Rodentia > Sciuridae > Ictidomys > Ictidomys tridecemlineatus. Next base: position 129,369,945 of record NC_135480.1, on the reverse strand, counting down.
CTTTTTTATAAAAAATGAGTCCAGGAAAAAAAGATCAAAAAGCATGCTAGACACATCATAGAAGATAAAACTCAAAAGGCCAGTAAGGGTGAAAAGATGTTCAACTGATCAATAATCAAGAAACTACTTATTTAAAAACAAGAAAACATTCCCTACCAGCAAGATTGGCAAACATTCTAAAGTTTAAAGTTTGACATTTCCAAGGGTGATGGGAACCAGAGAAACTAGAAACTCTCATAGACTGCTAGTAGAGTGTAAAGGAGAACTGGCCCTTTATAAAAATGTGTTACTTTTTGTCACTGTGACAAAATACCTAAGAAAATCAACTTAAAGGAGAAAATATTTATTTTTTGGTTCATGGTTTCAGAGGTTTCAGTCCATGATGGACTGATGCCATTAATTGTTTCTGGGCCTATAGTGAGACAGTACCTCATGGTGAAACGGCCCAGTGGAGTAAAGCTGCTCACCTCACAGTGGCTGGGAAGCAGATATAGAGTGAGGAAGGTGTCAGAGACAAGGTAGACCCTTCAAGGGCATGCTCCCAGTGACATCCTTCCTCCAACTAGACCTCACCTCCTATAGTTCTACTACCCCCAACAGTACATTCAATTATTAACTCATCAATGGATCCTCATGACCCAATTACTGCCCCAAAGTCCCACCTCTGTACATTTCTGCTTTGGGGAACAAACATTCAATACATGAGTTTGGGGGGAACATCCCAGATCTAAACCGTAACAAAAGTGATTAGGCATTCATTGAGCCTAGCAGAGGTAAAGATGGGCTTAATGAGTACTTGCATTCTCAATAGGAAGTGTCAGAGGAAAAACCAACACATTGGGAGACAGTATAAAAATGTTTATAGTAATATGTCTTAATTATGGAATAAAACCAAACAATGCAAACATCCATCAACAAGAGAATGAAAAAATACATTCATACGTGCATATCACACTCACACATATTATACATATACTATACGCATGCTGACCTGATTTCTTTTATAAATAAAATACTTAGTCTTTGGTTCATTTAGTGATTAACAATAACTTTTATTATTATTTCCACCACTTTACTAAGACATAGAATTGTTGTTTTTACATATCTCTGATTACTATGAAAACCTTGTAAGGTATCATTATTGCCTTACATTTGGAGAATATAAAGCTAAGCAATGTTCTTAACCTAGACCATACCACTTGGAAATACTGGAGCTCTCATTTCTACCCATTAATTAATTCTAAAGCCCAAGTTCTTTCTACCATATTGCAGGGAGTTTCCCCCCAGAAAAATTTCCAAAGTATGTGTTAAATTCATTACTTCAAAACTGATGTAAGTGAAATAACAAATTAATCCCTCTTAACGTTGCCCTTGGTGTGAAGCTCTGCTCTTTGCTGAAGCTAAACACACCCACATACACACAACTCATGTGATAGCAACTAATAATGGCATGACCTCTTTGGGAAAAAAAAAAAAAGGACAGATAATCAAAGCCATTTCTACTTCATCTAGGCTGAATTTATTTATGTTAATCTATAATTGATGAGAATTAACATGAATGAACCATAGAAAATGTTCAGATGAAAAGGAAATCAATGGCTAATACTTCCCTTCATAGTCATGCCACAGAAACAGGCCATCACTACCAGAGCAGGTGGCTCATTTCAGATCTGTAGCTTCCCACTGAGATGCTTCTCCATTGTGTGGGGCTCAGGTACTCTGTGCATTAAAGCTTCCTTTCAGGCTCCTGTCACTAGGAGCTCCTTCTTGATCCCATCTCTTGCTCCTGCTTGGCAACTCAGCCCCATTAATTATTTACTCCATCTTGAGCTTTGATCTTCTATGTCTCCCTCATCCTTTGATCCTTCCTCTCTGCTAACAAACATGTTCTCCTTGACATCCTTAAAAATGCCCTTTGCTTTCATTCTGAGGTACCTGCAAGCACTGAACTCTCTTTCTCTACTACTCCCTTCACCACCCACCTTCTGGGAAAAGCCCCACAACCTGCCTCACTGTCCTACATCCTTGCCAGCCAGCCCCTCATAGTTAAGCCCTGTTTCCCCATTCATAAATTTGGGACAACCATGCATCTTCCTAGGCCTCCTTGAGGCTTCTGCCAAGAAGATGCCAGGTACACAGTGAGAGGGAGCTCATGCTCCTCCACTTCTTAAAATGCTTTTCTTTATTAGACTCCATTCAGCCACTTATTTTTTTCCTGGTCCAGGATTTTTGTCTCCCATCTGTCATTTGTTCAAGAATCTCATTCAGTCCCCCAGTTCCAATCCTGACTTCACGCAGGGAAGCAGATATGGTCGAGCCATATCCAGACTTTATGTCTCACCTGCAAGCCCACAAGCCCCATCCAAATTCAACTCCCTTCACCAAGTCCAACCCTCCTCACTACAGTTTTCCAGATTCTTAGATGTGAGACTTTGTAACCATCATGAACCTCATCACTAAGCACTGACCAAATCCTGTTTATTACACAACACCAAGGACATCAATCAAGCCCCTTCATCTGATATTAAAACTACCTTTTCCCTAGTCTTGGCCTCGACACCTCTCATTGAGACAACTTCAAAAGATTCCAGCCTACTCTCTTCTTTATTAGAACATTTATAGTTGTACATAGTAGTTGGATCCATTTTGACAAAATCATACATGCCGAGAATTTTATTTCCTATCCCTTTCCCCAATTTTCAATCCCCTATTCTCTTTCCTCTACTCTCCTGAGCTTCCTTTCACTCATTTATTTATTTTTTTATTGGTTCTTTCTACTTATACATAAAGGTGAAATTCCCTGTGGCATATTTATATATGCACATAATCTACTTTTGTTAAATTCATTCCACATTTCCACCCCTCTCTGGTGCCTCCTCTCTGCCTTATGATCTCTTTCTACTCCAGGCATCTTCCTTATATCTCTATGTTATCCAAACCCCTCTCCTTCTTTCCCTTATTTTACTCTAACTTCCACATATGAGAAAAAAACATTTGACCCCTGATTTTCTGAGACTCTGCCTACTCTCTTTCTGCTTCTCTATCTTATTGCTCGTCTTTTCCTACAAACCAATGCAGCATCTCCCTAAAGTAAAGCCCTATTCCAGCCATTGTCCTCTCCTTCCATAGCCCTAGTGTCTGCCAGATTAAACACCAGGATCAATTCCATTTGTTGGAAATTAAATATTCAGTACCAGCAGCCACAATGAAGGATTTTTATCTGTGCATGTAAGTATATAAATATATATCATATTGTTTAGCTACCCAGAGATTACAAAAACAACTCTGCCTAATATTCAGAGTAGCAAATTTTAGGTTGAATATGTCTCATCTGAAATGCTTAGGGCCAGGCGTGTTTCAGATTTTTTTATATTTGCATATATATCAATTTGGGAATGAAACCCAAGTCTAAACAAGGATTCATTTATGTTTTTTTATGATACAGAGTTTGAAGGTGATTTTTATGTGATTTTCTGTGTGCCTACATTTTGACTGCAACCTATCATATGAGATCAGATGCAGAACCCAAAGTGTTTTATGTTGGCACTCAAAAAAATTTCAGATTTCAGAGCATTTTGGATTTCAAATTTTCAGATTAGAGATGCTCAATCTATAATACACTGACAGACTGTCTTTTCACATACCTTTTCCCTAAGTTGCTAAAATTATAGCCATAGTAAGAGAAAAAGACTTTTATTTTCACAAACTTGGTTGATTTTTCTTAAAACTTCTTTTATTTCATACAAAAGAGCCATTAAACATTCACATATAATCTCCTTTACCCCAAAGTTTAAAGCTAGAGTTAGCCCACTGGTAGCCCCATATCCACACCTTTGATGCTTAAAGCCAGTGTTTAAAAATGAGATTTTACCTAAAGTCTAAAAAGCTGCCTATCTTGAAAACTCACCTGATTAGGTAACACTGGCTCAGGGTACCTATGGCAGGCAGTTGGCTGGGGGAAAATGGCAAATGGCTGCTGCTGTAGCCAGTTACCCACTCTACTCTGTGGCCACATTCAATCTGTAGCACGTGGTCCTTTTAGATCCCTATTTGACCCCAATAAGAATTGATGTTTTGACCCGTAGTGCAAACAATGAGGTCTTATGATAATTATATAAAATTATGGAACACTTTAACAAGCAAAGCATGTACTGTAAGCTTGCTCTGAGCAACATCTCAACTGGCAGGGGTGGGGGGATTCCATTGTCCCTTTATGAACCCACTGAAGGAGCATACTTGTTCCAGATTGTGCATTTGTGTAGCCTCTTGAGAGCATCCAACAGCAGGAATGCTTAAGAACATCAGCCACTTTAGACACATGATTTCCTTCACCCAACAAGACTCAAAGCCATAAATGAATATGACAGTGGTATAATATATTTTCTGTTTTGCAAAATACAAGCAACACCACATGTGCTTCCAAATGTTTGTTATTCTCTTGTGAATAATTTATTGGAGTACATTTCAAGGAATATGAGGTAGGATGACTTGTTCTGTCCTCCAAAATCATCTTTGTTTTCTTAAAAATATCTAGGACAAAATTTGAATTAATCTCAATTTGTGTTCAATCCTTTTCCTATTTCATTCTGATTTTTTTCTGATATTCTATTTTAAGTTTTTACTTTGTTTTTCACATGTGATCATCTCAAACAGCTCTGTGGTTTAACTTTTGTTTTTGTTTTCTTTTTCCTTTACCACTGAGATAAAATATTTGCTGCTTCACTTCCCGAGAGTATCATTTTTTGCTGAACCTATTAAGGTGTCAAAGGTGTCACTTGCCTTGGCCTTCCCTTTTCGCTGATTTGTTGACTCTAATGCCCTTTTGAACTTCCATGATCTTGCAGCTCCCTTATAATTTTGGCTTTCCCAGTTTGGTGCCTGCATCTCATGTTAATTTTTCCATACTCTCACCTCCTGCCCCCATCTGACTTCTAGTCAGAAATTTCCATTTACCTTTCAGGAATGAGCTCTTATCAGAAAAAATCACCAACTCATAAAAACACGCTTGCCTGCTAGAAGATAGCATAGCATTCTGTGGAGAAATAATTCCTAGTTTTCCTAGTTCAATATGGGGCTTTGCCTTATTCTGGGAAATGTGGAATCTTTCAGAAGGAACTTGTAGCAGCTCCAGGCACATATGATCTTCAGTAGGCACCTGGCATCCTACTTATTAACTGAACCCTTCATCTGATTTCCTTCCCTAGCTGCATTCCCAAATCTGGTGGTGACTGGCAGGGTTGGAATTAAAATTCTTCATTTGAGTTCTTTCTATGCTCCTTTCCTTTTGATGTTGAGCCTCTTCCCAGGAGACTGGTTACCTTATCCAGTGGCTATAGAGGAGGAGCTGGAGTTGTATTTCAAAGCAGTCTCCTCCTGCAACAACTGCTGCTGCAGCTCTGGCTTTGCCACTAGGCCAAGACCAGCATCTGCCCAGGTCACTGAGTCACCCCTGCACCAAGGAATCCAGGAATACCTCCAGGGAAGAAATCAAAGAGTGCTGCCAGATGGCAAGCAGCCACCAGGCTAGCCTGATGGCCTAGGAGGAATGTGACTGTATGCCCTTTGTGTGGCTGCCTCCCCACAGTCTGGTTGCCCATGCTTCCAAACTGCCCACTCACATTCCAAGACGTTATGTGTCAACCACAGTTAAGACCGCCACCACACCACAGAAAATGCCACCCACTGCCCCAAGCCCTCTGGAATTTTCAGAACCCAGCAGGTTAAACTTTCAAAACAAAGGTCAGAGATTACTCATCCAAAGCCTGAAGAAATATGTTTGCAAGTTCAGTATAAAATAAATATAAGTTCAATATGAAAGGATTCCTTTTCATTCTTAAAACATTTATTTTAAAAATCACAAAAGCAGAAGAATAAGAAAGCCAACAAGTGCTATCTTAGTGCACTATGTTAATAAAGGACGTAAGTGGAAGTGACCCTTAACTATAACATCAAGATCTGTGTGCTCAGCAATAATAGGGGAAGCAAGAGGTTAAAAGACCTTAAAATCAGAGGAGGAGGGATTGGTTCTTTCCCAAGAACTGTGCTTTATCCCTCTCATGTCTTCCTCCTAGAAAAAACTCATTAAGGACATATATTAGAAGCCACCCCCTTACTGTACTGCAAATTCTCCCTGTATCACCTCCTCTCTAAGATAGCAGGGAGTGTCCCATCTGGGACTTCCAGGCTGAACAATATCCACAAGGAGGCAGAAGACTTCTTCATAAACCTCTTTCCTCAAAGCATAAGGCTTAGCAATTTGCTTTAGCAAATATCAAATTCTTCCAAAACTAGACAGTGAACATGCATTGCTTCTGGCTGGGATTTCCCCATGCCCTGACCACTGGAGTCTCCACCACTGGAGCCTCAGGTGGAGTTTGTCGTGCCATTGGTCTTCGTGGGTCTGGCCTGTTCTTGCAGTCAGTGGTGTTAAACTGATCATTTTGTATCCTGGCTCTGTGCTTTCTTGATTGTATAACCTCTGAGCCTTGGTTTCCTCAACTGTGACTGGGGGTAAATGTCCAACATTAAACAAAAGGGTGCATGTGAAGCACTCAGCATCCACCTGGCCCATGGTATGCATGAGCTCAATAGACCTCCATTTAACTGTCCCTTCCTGCTTATCCAGGCGTTAGGACGGTGGGGTTTCTGGATCATGAAGTCATTTAATAAACTTTTAAAAGTAAACTTGTTCATACCTAAGAAGACACCAGCTGTGCTAATCAACAGTTCTTTCCCAATGTCTACTCTTAAAGTCTAGGGATTCTTGTGGTTTCCAGTGGAGAGCATGGGTGGGGATATGTTGTAACAAGATCAGGAATCCAGAGCTTCTCCTTATCCAGAGGGAACTGTAATTAACACAGGATGCTAATATCTAAATCCTTATTTAATGCTTCTCATAAAGTGCTTCCTAGTTCTGCAGCCACCTGTGTGGATGTACCCCACAGGGACATTGTTCTATTTCCTCCTAGTCAATATGCAGCGTTCATTGTACTTCTGAATGCAAATTCCCAAGGCCACCCAGGAAAGCCTCTTGTCTAACCTGGTTTGGAAAATGGAGATTCTCATGCAGTCAAGTAGCCTGCTTACAAGTTGGTGCTTTTTCAAACTGAGGTCTAAAGCCACTGCAAACAAGGAAGCCAATGGTGCAGAGAGGCTCAGGCGTCCAGACCAAAAAGCTCCCTCTGTCTCACTGGGAAGTCACACCATCCTCCCACCTATCTCCAACCCCCAGGAACACTGTCTTTAAGTCATATAATCCTTGGTATGGATTATTTTAGTCTACATAGCTTAACAAGAAGCCAAGATGATTTCACTGAAAGAATGTGTTGTGTTGTATTGTTTAGGGACATCAAGCAGTGCAGAATTTTCATAAACATCCATTTTGGTTATTGACAAATTTTTTAAAATGACCTGAATGACCTGAAAGGCTTTAAAATGGAGATTCCTTCATCCATTCTCAGATTCTGATCCAGCAAATCTGGGGAGGAAACCATCTATCTACATTTTTTTAACAACCCTCTGCCCCAGTGACTCTGACATGGTCCTCAGACCATAATATAAAGAAACTGAACCAGACTATAACACCCCAAAATCTCCAGAACCTTAGAACTTGGTTTCAGACAAAAGTTAAATCCCCTGAAACTAATTATCAGGAAAAGAGAGCCTGCAATACAGACATGTTCAGGAGTCAGATGCAAGGGATTCCTGGTGCATCAATGCCTCTCTGGCAGACAGGCACACACCGACTCCCCTCCCCAAGATCCTCACCTCACTGATTCCAGCTCACCCTGTCCCACTCCTGCAATCCCTCTCCTAAAATTTTGATCTCAGACACTGAATCTGCAGCATCTCTTTGAGATTACATAGTTCCAAAAGTAAGAAATGACCATGGAAATCCATGGAAATTGTTTGTCATTGTATGTCATTCTGTCATACTAGGGGTCAGATCAGAGCTCCTGAAACATAATTAAATAAAGTAATTGACATGAGAAACTGTCTGCACAGCAGGAATTACACAGGACTCCAGGGGCTTCCCTATATTTAGCTTTTTGTTAAATAAGAACCTAGTGTGTCTGAATTAATCACATAGTTTCCTTTAGTAAAATCTAAATTAATAAGATTTATTGGGGGAGGGGGTGCCTGTGCACTTACAAGGGGTCAATCTATTAGCAGAGAGGATCTTGCTTCAAGAGGCAATGGAAAGATAAAGTGAATTTTTAAATTCAAAAATAAAAAAATTTTACTGCTCATAAACTTAAACATAAAATGTTCATTTCCTATATGGAAACCAGTTACTTCACAAGATTCATTTAAAGCTCTATTCTGAACCAGACAAAAACACAGTTTTGTTTTTCAATTATGCCCTTCCCAAAATAGCCATGCCATTTAAAGATATACATTTTTATTCTGTGGCTGAAGTTTTCCAACCTGAACCAAGAGGGAGAAAAATAAAACGAGAGAGCCAGACAGAAAAAGAATATCAATACAGATGGTTTACCTAGGCGCCAGCATCCCTGAAAATAGTCACAACATACCACACTTGAAAAAAGAAGGATGAGGCAAACAGACAACCCAGAATCTATAGGTGCCCAGGAAATCGCTAACCATTCCGAATAAATAGCAACCAAGAAATTGGAAACCTATTTGGATGTTGACCACAGGATACCCTTCTGCAATGGTTCTGTCATGAATTATCAAGAAAAAATATCAAAAACTTGGAAATAAGGCAAAAAATATGACTAGATGCCCTTTCGAGGTCACATACAACATTGTCTAACAAAGCTACATAAGATACACCTGATGTTTTAAGGATGATAACTTCACTAAAGTGAATATTTATTACTCTTTAGGGTCCATACTATAACATTAGATATTAACTTATATAAGAGTGATAAGGTGCAAATAATTTCTGTTCCCCAGAAGAAATAACCCAAAGTTTACAGTGTTATCATCTCACCATTTTCTCTCCCTGTTGGATCACAGTAAATCTTGTGCCGGCATTACTTTATTTCACTGAATATATATACTTACCATACTCACCTTTGAACCAGCTTTATCATCTTGTTAGTTCCCTCATTAATGAGCTAAATAAATCTTGGACACATGCACACTATATATTTCTATGACAGTCATACTTTTAGCTTATTGAAAATTTTACATTGAGACTTTCTTTAGCATCTGACCCATCTAACTCCCTGTCCTATAAACAAGTGCCTATTCAGTTTTCTGCCACTGAAATCTAAGCTTGATAATTATTTCCAAAATACAGTGGTGACAAGGAGTTTCCACTGGGCTCACAGCTGTCATTACCTCTGACCACAATCACAGTGGTTCCTCTTCCACCCAACACCAAATAGCTCCTCCTACGGGCCCAGCCATCCTCTGACCAGTCCAAGACTCACGGTGTAAAGTGACACACAGACCTGGGTCTGCCAACAGAGGTAGAATACAATGCATAGAAAAGAGACAGGCCACACTTGCATCTTCCTAGGTCGGGTATACTATTTCATTTTTGCCATGGGGCAAGAAGTTTGTATCATATTTGCCATTCTAAAAGAATGATGCCTGGGCAAAGCTAAGTGAATGAAGCAGTGGGTATCCTCAAGAGCACAAAAGGCAGTGTGGGCTAAAACAAAAAGATGAGGGCATGCGAGGGCATGTGTGGGAAACACACTTAGTTTTGCAGAATTAGCCTCCACACTCAGCCTCACCTCCCACACACTGGCTGTTCTGGTGCTATAAGCAGACTCCCAGTGAGGCTGGAAGTGCCAGTAAAAGGCTAAAATTTTCTGCTAAATTACTATTAAACAGACCAAGAAAAGATATGACTCAAAGAATGCCTTTTGGAATTTTCCAAAAAAAGAAAGAAGAAAGGGAAGGGGAAAAGGAAGGGGAAGGGGAAAGAAGGGGGAGAGAACGGAAGAGAAGGGAAGGTGCATTTTCTAAAGCAAGCCTCCAAGTATGGGGTAGCTTAGTGCATATACCATTACTTCAAAGAAACTAAATCTGTGAATTCCATATTTTAAATTGTTGAAACACTCACCAACTATTTGGGAAAAATCATGCTTGCCACTCAGAGATGACATCCTGAATGAATCTTGAACATGGCTACTTACAGAGAGACATGGGTTGTTTCCATCTGCCCATGTGTGTCTCAGAAAATAGTGAGTGCTTTCGACACACACATGGACTTGTATGCTCAGGGATGACCAAGAGCACAGCCCCTGAGGTAGGGTGAACAACCTCATCAGGGGCAACCCTTTCTTGTTCTCAATGTCCTGTGTCCCACAGTGGAAAAGGCCATCAGAAGTTGTTCCTGCCTGAGCTGAGCTGAGCCTCATTGTAGCCTTCTCCCACCCAATGAATGGCTGCAACAGGTGTCTCTCTGGAGAAAGAAACTCACTGGAGAGAGACTTATGCAAATTCTAACCTTTTGTGTAAGTGCTGCACCTCCAGACATATATAAATTATACATAATAATTTATCTTGACTTAAAACTTGAAGAGCATGGAGAAATGTGGCTTAGGCCATGAATATCATAAAACATTTAATGTCCATAAACTGACCATATCCATAAAGGCTCCAAAGAGGCTTATGATATTAGTTTTCAACTCCTCTTCCTTAAGGACATGGTATTAAGCCACAACCAGTAGCAAGGGAAGGGCCCTATCATGACTAGATCCAGGTCCTCTTCTCTTGGTAAACACATGGAACATTTCTGTCTCAGATCTGCCCTGTTCTGAGAAGCCAACTTCTGGCTTGTGATGGATCAAAGCAAGCATTTCAGCATCTGTTGGTTACAGCAACAAGATGATTACAAAACACCAAAGCACCTTCTTCACTAAGGTGGCCATTCCACATCTGCTGTCTCTTAGAGTTAGCTTCTTTCTGAGGAATCAGCACATTGTTAATTCGGGAAGACAAACAAAACCTCTCTTGGAAGAAATTCTTACTTTTTGTTTAGTGGGCAGTTGAAAATGGCTCCTCTGTTGTGCAGAAACTTCCTTCATACATCTTGACATATATATTATGTTTATTTTATTAGTAGATACAGACAATACATGAAGAGTTACATATGTCTCCATAAGGGCTTCAATTTCCCCTGTGAGCATGAGAAACCATCAGAAGGTGATCGATCAGCCAGCAAGTGACAGTAGTTATTAGCAAGTAAACAGACAATATTAGCAGCAGTACATATATGGAGAAATCAGTAGGAAGACCAGATAGGAGACAGTAATCTATAATTTCTAATTTATTCCATTATAATTCAGAATGTTGTTTTTTTCTTCTCAAACAGGGAATTGCTTTTCAAGATCCATCTAAGGTCCCAAAATAAATACCTCCACCTTAGTGGCAGTATCTTCATGACACCTGCCATTACAAAAATCAGATAAGGTGGTCTTGGGCATTAGTAAGTTTGTTGTCATAGACTGGCTGCCCAAGAGAGTGCCCTTGTCTCTACCAGCAGAAGAGACCAAACCTTAATTCCTTATAGCCACTGGCCACAAACCTGGGTCACTTCTAAGGTGAGGACAGCACTTCACCTGTACTCTAATCATTATTCCACCAAACTGTCATTTAAATTAATAAAATGCAAAGCTCCTTCTGGAAATGTAAACATAATCAGTCACTGCATATAACAGGCATGTATGTGGTGGTACCTAGAGTCTAATGACCAAGGAGGGTATTTGCCAGTTCTGGACTGCCCCCAAAGGACCCACAGTTGCTCTTTAGTCTCCTCTGACCTCTGCACTCTCCATATCTGGAGATTTGATTCAATGCATGAACTCTCCGTTGGACCATCCCCAAGGAGCCACCAGCAACTGTCACCTCCCACGCAGTTTTCAACAAACATAGGGCACAGGAAGAATATTAATTGGCAACATCAATTGAAGTGTCCAGTTGAAGAAGAAGATAAAAACCTAGGCTGTCAAAGGCAGCAGAACAGAAAGGAAAATTTGTACACTTTAATATTGACCATATTTCAATTACAAACTCATTTGTCCACAGGCAATTCATCTTACCTCTCTGAGTCTGTGTTTTTGTTTTTTCTCATATGTAATATGGGAATAGGAACCTGTGCATAACAGAGGAAGGATTAAGATTCCAGATGATATGTGAGGTACCTAATTCAGAGTCTGGTACCCAGGGGCCATGATGGTCATTAGGGAGGCTCCCATGTATTCCGATCCTCCTATCCTTCATTGTACATGACTTAATTGTGCTTTCTGGCTCCATTTAAAGTAGGTCTTGACCATGTGACTTTTTTAGCCAATCAAGCTTAAAGAATTAGTAAGGGATTCACTGCACTCCATTTCTACTACCATAGTGGCTGAAGGATCATGAAAGATAAAATCTCCATCATCTTGGTCATTATGTGACCAAGATGAGAACCTTGCCCCCAAAGCCCTTCATGGAACATGAACAAGAAAAGAAATGTAAAAAGCCACTGACATTTGGGTGGGTAAATGTTACTGCAGCATGACCTCTTCCATCGTCACTGAAAAAATAAATCCATTGAGTTCTGACAATGTCAACTCTGCTTTTGTTGTTTCAAAATGCCAGCTTTGAAAAGAAGGTGGGAATGCCTGAGAATTCAGAGATTCCAACTGAATCAATCCCAAGATTTATGTCAGGCTAGTTCACCAGGCAAAGATACTGATACATTAGTTATTTAGACCAAAAGGAGAAAAAAATAATAATCCCAGTTCTGGATCTAAACTACACCTCCATAAATTAAGGATTTAAAAGGTCACATTGAGTCTAGTAAGATAAATACACAAAAGAGTTTCTACAGATTAAAAGCTCTAGAGCTCTGGATCCCAGCCAGAGTGATCATAATCCAAGAATTGAGGTCAACAGCCCTGGAAAATAACTCTTAAGTATTCCCAGCCTTTAAAACTCTTCAATGAACTAGAAAACATCTGTTTCCTAATCTAGTGGAAAAAAAGCCTCATTGCTAAATAGTAGTCAGCACCCCTAAGCATGAAATTCATTGCCATTTTCCTGGGCAAAAATAAACACACACATTAACCCTTTCTCAGTTTTTAAGAGCAAATGCCACCAGTTGTAGATACCACCACCACAAAAAGAGAGGCATGTTTTATATCCAAACAGAGCAATGTCTTTCTGTTCTTGACAGTCCCCCCGAATAGCTAGTATGAATTTCAAAGCATTAGCATCTACTTCTTTATAGACATCTGACATAAAAGAAATGAAATATATTGAACTACTGGAAACACAATCCTTTTTCTTAGCCATGAACCTAACGCAATATTGAGGCACAAGTTCCAAAGCCCAACACATGGACGTTGAAATCCTGACTTTACCACATGCTAGCTGTGAAATCTTCAGTGCATTGCCCTTTCTGAAACTCAGTTTACTTATATTCAGAATAAGAGTTCCCAGATGCCAGGTATAAGAGCAGCCCACACATTAAACCTTTAAGTCCTTAAATAACCATATGAAAGAAGATTTATATGGCACTTATAGGGAGAAAGGAGGCCCTACACTAGTAAAAAGTAAGGCCAAGCTGGGTGTAGTGGCACACACCTAAGGAGGCTGAGGCAGGAGGATTTCGAGTTCAAAGCCAGTCTCAGCAACTTAGCAAGGCCCTTAGCAACTCAGTAAAACCCTGTCTCTAAATGAAATATTTTAACAAATGGTCTGGGAATGTGGCTTGGTGGTCAAGCACCTCTTAGTTCAATCCCCAGTATTAAAAAAAAAAATAACAATAAAGCCAAGATATAAATTCAGGCTTGTCTGACTCCTCAACCTGAACTCCTATTTCTCAGAGTGTTGAACTCCATTGCCTACCTTTCAGGGTTCTAGAAGTCACAGTATGTAGGGTAAAACTCCCTGTGCTGTCCCTGTCCCAAAGTTGACACATAACCAGTATTTGTTTCTTCTCCCTCACTTACCCTCTTCTGCCCATCTCATTTTATTACCTTTCTCTCTCACCTTTTTCCCAATGGTGTATCTGGTATATTTCTTCTAAATCCAAATTATTCAAGTCTTAAAAAGACTTCAGGGATAAATCTTAATGTTCATATTAATCTTACCACTTAATCTACACCAGGAGAATATGTATAACTTTAGAAGTATATATACAAATACATAAAAATGGGGAAAAAAGTCAATAGTGATTATTATTGGATGGTGGAATCACAGATAATTGTAATTGTTTATTTTTTTTTTCAGTGCTGGGGATTGAACCCAGGGCCTCAAGCACACTAAACAAGCACTCTACCACTGAGCTACATCTTCAACCTAATTGTTGTGATCTTTAAGATCTCTTTTGTACTGTCTAATTAAGACTGTATTTCCTTGACAAATAGAAAAAATAAATATTTTTAAAGCCATGGAAGAAGACTGTTGGGAGTCAGCTGGGCTCCAAAGACTAACTTCCCCATCCCCCAAGAAGAGCCGTCCAATGGTAAGCCCTGCTGGCTCACGTGATCCTTACCCACCAATCAAAGCCCTGCTGGCTCACCTGATCCTTACCCACCAATCAAACAGCACCCCATGCCAACTGTCAAACCACCCACGGCTCTATAAATATGCAGAGCTGTTCCTCAATAAACAGGCATTTGCTCCAAGGACAAGCCTTGTTCATACTTTCAAAAACTACTAGAGTTTTCATTTTTCTATACTTACATTTGTTGGTTCCAAAATAAACAAGGGTAGTTTGGTCACTAAGAATATATATTCCTTTTATTTTTGCTTACTTATAAAATGTTTAAATGCTGCAATTAACGTTCAGAAATCTAGTCTGTACTTAGAGCTGTTGATCAAAGTTCTTCAACACTGTGCACAGGCAACTGAAACAAGGTGCACCTGAGATGACACGCATTCACTCCACAGTAGGTTGGGACAACCACATACATGGCCACTGGACCTGCTTGCCCAGGAGAGGGGAGTGATCCTCCAGAAAGTCAAGTTTTCCTAAGCTCTTTCCATCACCAACAACCTCCTCCCTTAGCCTTTCAAAGTGACCAAGTTTACACAGAAAATCAAACTTAGGTCTGGCCTAGCTTTCATATCACTAGTGGCTGATGATTATCCCAGTCAGTCTCAGAAAATTCAAACCAAGGATGAGTCTCCTTCTCAAAACTTCCCAAGCACCATAGAAAGCACTGTGCACTCTTTGGAATTTCCTTCAAAACTCGTGTCCTTTGGCTCTGCGTTAGGTGAAGTTAGTTTTCATTGTCCCCAAGCAAAGTCAACTCAGTCCAAAAGCTGTGTATATACACTACTTTGACCCAAAGTGACCCCTTACCAGGTTGCCACTAAATATCAGGTTCTAGAAGCCTTCAGTTTTAACCAAGAAACAGGCTAAGATCCTGCTTTTGCTGTGAGATATTGTTGGGACTAGGATGGCTATACTGCTTATTTTCTAGTGAAGATCCAAGTTGGAGTGAAGAACTGAGAGATCTCCATCTTTCGTAGAAACTGATATGTGTATGTTTGTTTGTTTATTTGTTTCTGTCTCATGACTAGATTGCATTTCCTGTTTTGAGTTGCCTTCTAGGAAGCTCACAGCCTGACCACATGGTCCACCTGTAGCAACTATGCCACATCCTATAGCCTGCTACTTGCATTCAGCTTTTCCCTGGTCTTGACATTTCATTTAGTTTATATTTACCCTTATTCTTAATTTGTATTATTTCTTAATATTTTAGTTTTTATTCTAGTAATTACTTGCTACCCAACTCAAGTTCCATATAAAATGTGTTGGATATAAATACATCTAGGAATATAGCTCAGAGATAGAGCACTTGCTTAGCATGTACAGGGCCCTGGGTTAAATCTCCAGCACCAAAAAAATTATGAACAAGGCACAGGTGACTTCAGCTGTATCACTGAAGTGTCATCCAGATGATATGGTCCATAAGGGCACCAGAAGAGGCCTCTCCTTTCCCCACCACAGTCTCAGTTGCATAATAGTTCACCATTTGAAATACATTCATTTGTCAAAACTAGTTCTCTTTTATGTTCATAAAATAAAGCAAATATACTTAAGAAGTATGCCCAATATTCACCAATGCAAAGATATGTCTACTCATCCATGGCTAAGAATGAGTATGGATTTAGGAAAAGAGACAATAAGAGAAAGGACAATTGAGTTTGATGAAAGATTTAAGGAATATTTGAGGATTAGGAATATTTGCACATTGGAATTGCTTTTCAAAGGCGAGCAAGGTCATAAGATGAAAAGGTTATTTGGCAAAAGGAGTGGGAATGGGCTAAGACTCGTTCTACATACGTCACAATCAGATGCAAGCAGCCAGACCAAGCCTACAAGTTTGTGGTGAGGGGCTTGACATGTGTCCTAACCTGCATTTCACAGCATTCAAGCATTCACAAGGAACTCTTTACATATATTGTCTCAATCTTCAAAGCAATTCAGCATGCTTCCACTATAATCCTTAATCTATACATATGAAAACTGTTACTCAGAGACATCAATTACTTGTCCAAGGATACCCAGTCATTCAGAGCAGAGGGGAGATGAAAAATACAAGTCCTTTCCACCAGGAAATGGCCTAGAAAGTGTAACCATGTAGGGCATGTGGAGCAGCCCAGCAAGGACACATGGCCTGGGGCTCAGCTGGATGATCAAGTGTGTGACTTTTGATCCCACCATCAGGAGCCAGCAGCTTTCACAGCACACAATCTGCCTCTTGGTACCCCTACCAGATCTATGAGTAAAACTATAACCCACACTTGAAAATAAAATTCTGTCTACTGCAGCAACATCCAGACCCAAGAAAACACCTGCCTACTAGAAAAATCCTTTTCTTGTACTTTACACCAATTGTTCTTCCTTTTCACTGCATATGTGAAAGCATTCCTGGAGCACTTGAGTATAGGGTGCTAAATTTACTGGATTCCAAATGTTCTAATTTATTTATAATCGAGTATATGTGAAATGGGAAGAAAACACAACCAACCCTGAGCAGCGATTTATACCTGCCTCCCCCGACACACACTGTCAGCTCCCAAATCCTGCTCACAACAGAAGGGCTTGTTTCTAATTCACCGTGTCCAAGGAGCCCCAGAAGAGAAAGCAGAGCAGCCTCCCTCCCTCCACTGGGGGCCCTGTGGGGTAGACTATGGGCAAAAGCCAGGCTGGATGAATGTCAGCTCAGGGTGAGACCCATTGAGGGAGCAACAAGGGGCCCACAGTCAGCACTGCAGGGATCCAGGCTGTTAAAAAGGCCAGGATTTCAGCAAGTCAGAGGGTGGCCCCAGAATAGGCAGAGAGTTCCAGGGAGGACACATGTTAACACTGGCACTGGAGACCAGTGGGCAGGTAAGGGCCACAAAATACAGTGTTACCATGGGCAGGTCAAGACCAAAAGACAGAGTTTCACCATGTCCTGAGTGAGTAACCCCAAGCAAATTATTTGTCCTCTCTGTGCCAATCCAAAATAGGGGAGTGAGAGACCTACTTCACAGAACTGCTGCTACCAAATTAAGCTATGTCCATGTACAAATATACTTTAGTGAATCCCACTTTTACATATAATTATAATGCACTAATAACAGTAACAGAAGGGGGAGAAGCTGCTCTTCTCTCAGAGAAGGGAGGAGGGGAGAGAAAGAAAAGGCACTGGGGACTGAGATTGATTAAATTATGTCATGTGCATGTATGAATGTGGCACAATGCATCGCACTATTATATAAAATTATAATGCATCAAAAAATTAAATTAAGTATAAAAATAAGTAAATAACATATATTTAAAAATTATTGCAGTATCTGGCATAAATGTGTCCTGTTCCTTTACAACTCTACCAGAAGTGGCAAATTCTTAGCAAATTCAAAGTAAGCACAACCTGCAGATGTGAGGTTTTTCTCTTTTAATTTGAAAACCTAAAAGGCAGTTCTTGAATATGTAGAGGAGTCCAGTTTTAACATTATTTCCCCTGTGGCCTTCATACCTTTCTAGTCTTCCCATGGGCATTCCTAAACACACTGTATGAGAGACATTATATCACATAGCTGAAAAACCTATCTGAGAGGGGCATGCCCACCTCTGCTTCAGTCCCCATTGTTTCTTCTTGTCTTGCCCCTGACCTTCTGTTCACCTTTATGCTACCCACCCATCCCTGCCTTGGCCAGTGGGAAGTGAGAAAGATGTGCATCAGCAGACTTCTGGGGTGGCCAGTGCAGCTTTCCAAAGCTTCTCCATATCTCAGAATAGGAACAATTGCCCAAGGAAATTAAGGAAGGCCTGTGAGACAATCTTCATTCCCCCTCACAGAAGGAAACACTGGTTGAAAACAGATTTGATATTCAAGTTTTCACTTTTCTTTGGCTAAAATGCCATCCAAACCTCGAAAGCATCTAGTCTCTGTGAGTTCTCAATTATCTTGGCAGCAGTGGGTGGGCAGTGTGACCAAGAGTTGCTTCTTTGAATTTCTTTCAGCTTTACTGGTCCAGTTGGAAGAACTGAAGGCAGAGCAGAGCACACCCAGACAGCAACCATCCTTGCCAATTCCCAGATCTCCTGTAATTTGGGGTCTTGCTCAGCTCACTGCAATGTGTGGCAGAATGGGTCTTGGGTCTTAATCATATGCAGTATGCTGTTTGAGAGTAGGAGGCTTGCTAAGCCATCATAGGCAATAAGGAGATCAGGCAGGGAAACAGCAACCGTGAGGGGTTGTACCAGGGGTCTCACTAGATGCTCTCTGTAGCTTGGGGTGATATTCAAAATATTTAACAGGGGAAGGTGGTAAGGCAGTCCTGCCAAATCAGATCGATTGCCCTCCATGAGGACCCTGGTATGCCACACCAACAGCCCCATGGAGAATGTAGTGCTATTATTCACATTTGCAGTTTTGAAAACCTAACACAGAACAAGTGAATGGCCTTCTAAGGTCCCATCCAGCCTTGTGGAAGTTCTGGCCACCGCCTCCAGGAAGACAGAATGAGGCCAGTGAACAGCTGGAAAGTATCTTTTAGAAGAAGGACATCTGGTCTTGTTCCTGGATCACAGAAGTTTCCTGGATGAACTCTGAGGTCATGGAGTTTATTTTATTTACACAAAGGGCCATCTTTCCACTGGGATGATAAGGCTATCACACGAGAGGACAGAACTCCAGAAGTCACAGTAAGGTTCCCTACAGGCTAATGACAGAGCTGGGTCCAGAACCCAGGCCTCTGGTTCACACTCTGGGAATCAACAGCCCACAAATCTGCCCTGCACAGGCCTCTGACTTCTGCGGCATCAGGCACCATTTACTCTCAGCTCAGCTTTTTCTGAAAACAGGAGTTGATATCTCAGTTCCAGGCTCATCTTCATTGATTGAAATTGATAACCAAGTCTAAACTTGATCCAGAAGCTTTCTAGAAAGATCTAAGAATCAGAAGCTGGACTGGCAGATAAGGAAGGCAGTGGTGGTAGGCTAACTCTGGAAACCCAACATATTCCCTAAATGACCAAATCAAGGCCCTCTGCCCCTGGAGAGTATGGAAATATTCTCATCTGAATCTGGGTTGTTCACTTCAGAGAATGCACTAGAGGCACTTTACTGTGTGCATTTCACACCTCAAAAATTTTTTTAAAAAAAGAACAAACTTACTATGTTTATTCTTCACCTTGAATGTCCCAAAAAGCCTAAACTGAAATTTAAAGATATTTCCAGAAACACACATAAAGAAAAATAACCAAGCCGGTTACAATCCAACTGACAATTTTTTTAAAGCTTAAGCAAGTAAATTATATGGCAAAGTCTGAAATGTCTGCCCCACCTCCAGCAACACAGGCATGCGCGCATGCATGCACCACAGAGAGAGCAGCTTCTCAGACAGCCAGCCACATGCCCACAGCCTCTTTCCTAGATATATTGTGACAGCCACTAAGCTAATGAGATCCCAGCTGTCACCCTCAGTTTTAACATTCGTGTTTCGTGTTTTCATTCCAAGACCATTGTCCAAAAGGCAGTTAAGGGCAAAATGCATGCGATCAGCCCTCCTCCTCCTTCTTGGAAAAGCAGAGTCCCACGTGGCAGCCTGAAACAAAGACCCTCGGCTCCCCTGGAAGGGAGGGCTCTGATTCCTAGGAGATGGCAGAACTGGAGTCTGGATGGCCACCGGAGCTGGATATTGATCAGCTGCTGTAGGGGCTGCCTGGCTGCCTGGCTGCCTGGCTGCCTGCCTGTCCTGGGCAGGAGAAAGAAAATTGTTAAGAAACTCCCTCCCTAGAAAAACACCATGCTGCAAATCAAATGCCAAAGCAGCAACAGGGACCTCTGAATGCTGGCAATGGTGACATCATTCGAAGCCTGAGCAGTGAGAAAAGACAGGAGTTTGAATTGGAGGAGGAGATGATCTTTCCAAATGGATAAAATAAAGATGAGGCTTTAATGAACACATTTAATAAGTGCCCCAACATGGAAAACGTTATTTATAGTAGCTTTGAACTTAAGCAATCTATGCAAAATTATCTTTCACCCAAGAGTGCTGAGGATGAATCCCCTAAACTATGAGCAATTTGTTTACTGCTCATAGCTCTTTATTCTTTTAATATACTTTATCCTTTTAAACAAAGTCAATGGGATTTTTCATGAAGGGGTTTTAAACACTAGAAGAAAATATACTACTTCAGTGATATGTTCAGTTGGGGGACAAGGAGAGAGTAGATGGTATTTTCCATAATACAAGTATTAATTAGAAAACAGTTTTTGAGGCCAAGTGTGGTGGTGTAAGCCTGCAATCCCAGCCACTCAGGAGGCTGAGGCAGGAGGAATGCAAGTTCAAGGCCAGTCTCAGCAGATTAATGAGACATTATCTCAAAATAAAAAATAAAAGAACTGGGGATATAGCTCAGTGGTAAAATGCCCTGGGTTCGATCCCCAGTGTGCAAAGAAAGCAAGAAAACAGTTTTTGAACTTTTGAAAGACCAACAAGGAAATGTTAAGCTGCCCCTCTATAACATACACAAGCATACAAATATACACATCTCTCTCTTTCTTTATCTCTCTCTTTCTCTCACACACAAACACACACAACACACTCTTACCACTCCTGTTCTTCCTGTTCTTGTACTATTTGAATGAGGAATAATGAAGACTTAAGTGATTGTCTGCAAAACAGTGCAGGGGGACAGCCACAGGATAGTTTAGGCTGTTGCCAAATAGCCTGAGCCAGGGCCTAACTGGAATGCAGGCAAGAACCTTTCAGGAAATGCCCATTGCCAGTTTCTTACAGGGACATCAGGTGGAAGTTATAACAGGCAAGAAAATGAAGTCTGAGCTGCCATGGACAGGAGCAGGGAGTCATGTCCACAAACAATTCCACCAAATAGCACTCAAATCAGATTAGGTGCCTTCCTTGCCCCTAATTTTGATAAGACTACTTACAAATTATTAATAAATGTTAATAATCTAATGATGTAATAATAACTACTAAAGTAATAAGTATCATGAATAATTGATTGTTTAATAATTAATAACTATTATAACTAATGTTTGATAGTTTTTGAGTATGAGCCATTTCTAAATTAGTAATAGCTATCAAGCATCCTCAATGAATTCTTGGTGGTTGGTAATTCCATTTCCTATAAAAACCCCAAGTCCAGGCTCAAATCTCCTTAAACAAGCTATTAGTAGGCACTATTGACACTTGCCCCTTTTTCCAGGCCTCTATGACTTTCCAGAAGCCATGCTCAAGGGGGCAAAATTAACTGTGGCTAATCTTTCAACACTTCTCATCTAGCTATCTTGAACTTTGATGTGATAGACTCTGCGTATCAACACATATTTACATCAATCTCCTCCTTGTTAATATCCAATAACTAAATTACCTCTCTCCTTGTTAGCTAATTCTTGAGTCATTGAAACCATAAGTTTCTATTTTCCATCTTTTTTGAAGTTCAATTTGATTATTTGTGGGTGGACTCAATTTTTCCAAATTTATTATATTTTTCTCTAAAAAAAAAAACAGAAAAGTTCTATATCACTTCTTAGAGTAAGAGCTACTTGGATCTTTTGACCTGAGCTTAAGAACACTTGTGAAAAAAATATCATCCCAATTTTAGTCACTCTAAATCTTGGATCTTAAGTCTGAATTATCAAAATCTCCAAAACAGTGCTGGGGATGTGGCTCCAGCGGTAGCGCGCTCGCCTGGCATGCGTGAGGCCCGGGTTCGATCCTCAGCACCACATACCAACAAAGATGTTGTGTCCGCCGAGAACTAAAAAATAAATATTAAAAATTCTCTCTCTCTCTCTCTCTCTCTCTCTCTCTCCCCCCCTCTCTCACTCTCTCAAAAAAAAAAATCTCCAAAACAGCTGCAATATATATTCAAGAAACTAATTTAACACAGAGCAATATAGACATCTGTTTTATTAGTTTATAAGCTACTCATGCATAAGAATATTTCTAATCTTTTTTCTAATGGTCCCTCAAAAACATACTGATAAATTCCTGGAATAGTGGGGGAAAGTTTAATGCAGAAATTTACAATACCCAACAGAGGAGCCATTACCCACATATGGCTACTGATCATGTGAAATGTGGCTAGTGGAACTGGGGAGTTAAATATCTTATTTTATTTTATTTTATTTTATTTATACTTAAAAACAAATGCCTAGCTCAGTTATTAGAAGAAAATGTAAGTATGTATAAAACAACTTAAATACATGGATCTACTTTATAAAATCTAAATATAGATCAACTATTCCTGTAAAAACCTAGTGTCCTACTGAAGATATAAAATACACATAGGATTTCAAATATAAAACCTGAAGAAAAAGAATACAAAATCTCCTTAATAATGTTTTAAATTTGATTATGAATTGAAATAATTTTTTATATTTGGTTGAATCAAATATTTTATTAAAATTAATTTCCATCTTTTTATTTTTTAATGGAACTAAAGAAATGTTATATATGTGGCTTATGTTATATTTTTGTTGGGTAGGTCTGTCTGCTCTAGCTAGCAATACAGAGTACTCAATTCATAGTAGTAAGCAACAATAGCATATTATTCATTTATTTTTCCCTTTTTCTTCTTTTCACATTTTTTACTAATACATCATTGTAGTATATAATGATGGGATTATTTTTCACATATTCACATATGCACATAATAATGATTCATTTATTGTCAATATACATTAACACATCTTCTGTGGCTAAAGTAGATGATCATGTTTATTATTTTCCCACACTCCTTTCATGCTATCTCTACATATTAAACAAACATATGAACCAAATGGCTGATAGCCATTAACTTAACAAAAGTTAATTTGCCCCCACCAGTAGGCTGAGATAAATGCCAGTCATTCCCAGCACACCCATACACCCTGGCACCCAAGCTGGAGACAGACATGAGGGATAGCAACAGTACTGCTAAGGGGAACTCAAGAGTACACCCACATTAGTCACCTCCACCAAGTACACTGCATTCACAAAGGGAACCATTGAATGTGACGTATAAAGAAAACACCCCAGTCCCACTGAGGACCTGAAAAGGTCTTTCTCAAGCCATAATCTTTAATAAGTTAAAGTACAGGTAGCAACTAAACTCTATCATAGACCCGATCACCTCTTTATATTTCATCTTGACTTCTACTTACTGAGAAAATTCCCCAGGCTCTTTTTTTCTACCCATCTTATGGGTTGTGGACATCATCTGTATGTTCACTTCTTTCTCTGTAATCCCATTACACAAGATGATGCACCAGAACATCAGACAACCCATCAGCCATCATTTCAATAGTTTCATGGACTTTTATGCCTGTTTACTCACTTTTACAAACATTTTTAGGATCCAGATTCTGTTCTAGATTCTAGTTTAATACAATAGAGAACAAGAGAAACAAAGGTCATCAGTACCCATATTGTTTCTGCATCATTTCATGATTTCACAGAACTATATTGTTTTCTGACAGTAACACTGATTAACTTTTTAATTATTCAATGTCTGAAATTTGCAAAAAGATATAAAGGAAAATCCAATGAACAACCATGTACCTCCACATTCCTCCTGAATTCCACATCCTATATATCCCCATCCATACCCCACTAAACTTGTGTTTATTATAATGTCTGTATATTTCTTTATATTTTACTATATATTCTTATATTCCTAAGCAATATGTAGTTTGGTGTGTTTTAAAAACTGTACATATACAATGTTTTAAATAGGTGTTTTTTAAAATTTAAAAAAGTCAAGATAAGCAAATATCCTTGAATATACTAGAAACCTCAACAATTTACCAAGTTTATAGATGGAAAAATATGCTTTTCTTTTTATTCACTATCCAGGAAACATAAAAAGACCATAATCATAATGTATTCCATAATCATTAAAAACTTTGGGTAGATTGGAAATCACTTGTGTATTTGTTTAAAAAAAAACTTTAAATTAGAATTGTAAATGCTATGAAATATATTAAAAAGTTTACAGAGGAAAGTTAGCCTCCTCTGCCATTGCCCCCAAGCCACCCAGTGACCCTCCCCATAGGTGATCAATGTAACTTCTCACATATATATCCAGAAATACTCCACACATAAACAAGCAATCATGTATATATGCTTCCCCCTTTTTCTAATACAAATGGCAGCATCTTGCTGTTTTCATTTGATAATACATCACAGATCTGTTCATTTTGATGCATATGGAGCTGCCTCATTCTTTCCAATAGCTACATTTGTTGTATAGGTGTGCCATGCTTGATTTAGCCTATTGCCATCAATTGAGAGGTAACATCAAATCTCTTAGGAAAAAGACAGTGTTGCTGGTAATAACCCCTGTATACATTTCACAATGTTCAAGAATATTCACAACACATTGCTTGACATGAAACTGAGTCAAAGAGTGAGATAGATGATAGGTAGGTAAGTAAATGAATACGAAGATAGATCGGAACAGATAAATACAAAATATTTTGGTGGGTGTTACAGAAGTATCCACTACAGAGGTCATACAATTTAACTCCCACCAGCCATGTATGAAATCATATTTTCCCTACCCTCTTGTCAACATAATGGACTAAGTGTTCTATTTAGCAAGCTAAGTGATAAATGATATCTTATTGAGGTTTTAATTTATGGTACGTTTTAAATGCCTAACTTCAATTTTAAAAGAAATAAACACAGCTTAAAACAATAAAAACTAGGGATATAAGAAGTCTAATGAACAAAACACCCTGGGTTTGTTAAGAGGAAGGTGCATGGGACTGGGGCAGTAGCTCAGAGGTAGAGCGGTTACCTCACATGTACTAAATCCTGAGTCCAGTCTCCATCACTGCAAAAAAGGAGGGGCAAGGTGCTATAAAATTCAAGGCATAGCACTATCCTATAAAATGGTTTATTAGATTCACATGAGCAGCAAAGACAAACATCTAATTACAATATTGCCCAACATCTTATAATAAATTAATTCAGAATGTTGACATAAGGACAAGCACATAATAACTCAGGGTGGGTTCTCCTATAGAGAGAGAACACCCAGCAGCTGTCTGAAATACTACTCAAAATATCAGTACTATAAATGAGAGTCTAATATAGGACATATGGCTTTCCTGCATTTAACTGGCTTAAAAAAAAGTAATAAAGAAAGACAAAGGACAAATTGAGAATAAAAGAAAGTAGTTACTCCCAGCGTATAAGTGCCATGCACCCTTACTGACCCCAAGATTGCCTGTGTACCAGCTCAATAGTGAACTTAGAGCTGAGTCACCTGGATTCTGAACCAGGATGTGGCCACTCACTTGCTGAGTGAACAAAGCCATTTCACTTGATCCCTATGGCCTCTGGATTCTCTTCTATTAAAATGGAAAGGTTGAAGTGGGTTTTTATTTAAAGTCTCTCCCAGACTAGGGAAGTAGGTCAGTGGAAGAGTACTCACTAGCACATGTGAGACCCTGGGTTCCATCCCCAGCACCGAAAAAAAAATATAGTCATTCCCAATTCACAAATACTACTGATGCTTCTAATAGAAAGGTGGCTTTTCCAAGACTGAATATGTTCAGAGGCCTCACCTTCTTCTAACATGTATTTATGGGATATATAACTATAGTTTGGGGGTGACCAGTAATCACTGAAGCCAAAAACAAACCAGAAATTTTTGTATTCTAAGAAAAAATGGGCTGAGGTCATAGCTCAGTAGTAGAGCACTTGCCCTGAATGTCTGAGGCACTGGTTCAATCCTCAGCACCAGATAAAAATAAATTAAATAAATAAATAAAGGTATTGTGTCCTTCAACAGCTATCTATCTATATCTATCTATAGACAGATAGATAGATATAGATACAGATTTGAAAGAGTATTATAACCTCAGGATCTGTCCAAGGAGTCAACTGACAGGATAGTGTGTTCTATCACAGGCTGTGACTCAGAGATGAGAAAATACATTCTGAAATTTGGAATTGATGATTAACTCAATGGGACAAAGAAATCTGCCCAGCTTAAGACCCCTGCAGTAGTACTGGTTATTCCCACCTGTTACCAAACTTGTCACAAAGCTGAAGAGGTGGACTCATTAAAAGATCTTCTAAGTGTCATCTACAAAGCCTGAGATGGGGTGACTGGTCTGAGGATTTCCAGCAAGAGTGATATCCATGGGAATGAAAGCAAAGGGATTAAGAAAAGAAAATGACACATCTAATGAACTTAAAATCCAGCGAAAGGGAAAAGCTAACAGAAAATATCCAAAGTCAAGATACACTCGTAATGGTAATCTTTACCAAATAGAGAAATCCACAGGCCAAAAGTAAATGAAACATGGGACTTGGAGGGGGAAAAAAAAACCCAAAGAAACAAAACTGAATACTGAAAACAGGAAGAAAGATGGTCAGTTGGCCAAGCACCACTTTCCACTTATGAATTAACTATTCATTTTTTTAACAAATATTTATTATTCTGAACATTTTGTTATACTCATCTACCTTTCTGCTTCAGGCCATCCTTTCTTCCAGGCCTGTTCTTTAGCTGATCCTCACTGAAGAGAGAGAAAAGTTAAAACACCTGCCAGGTGATCTTACTTGGTAAGAAACAAAAGTTTGGGTGGTATAATGCAAGGGATAGAGAAAATATTGGAACTGAGTCTTGGGAAGAATCATCATATTCCATTTATTCATTATTTAAGAACCTGCATGGCTGTGAACCTCATCCAATACTCCTCAGAGCTCTGGCCTTGGACATGGGTTCAGTCTGCCTGCTTGCTTGATCCTGGTTTCTCAACCTCACATCCTGAACCCTGCTCCCCCATTGCCACCACCACCAACATACATATACCTGAAACAGATGTCCATAAGCAGACACCTCTGCTGCTCCAATTCATATGCTCTTGACCTCACCCCTAATTTTGGCCATGTCTGAGTAGACCACAGCATGCAAGCTTCATGCATTGACAATACCCTCACTTCACCTGGGGGCTTCCCAAGACTACAGAGGCTCTGAGAGATGCCTGGATCTATGCACGAGCACAGCCTATAAGTGCAGGAAAGTTAACACTCCCAGGGCCCACTCGTCCAACAGGGGAGAGAAGCCTGTGGCAAATGCTGCCCCTGCCTCCTGTCCTCTGGGCTGACAATTCTGACCTCTCCTCAGATCTCAGCAGAATTGGTTGCTACAGCCCACAGCATGAACCTCAACAAAGTCTCTGTATTGGTCTGCTCAGGCTGCCTTCTCAAAATACCATAGTTCTAAATACTGGAATTCCAAGATCAAAGTACTGGCACATTTGGCATCTGGTGAAGGCTCTGCACTAGGCTTGTATAAGGCCACCTTCTCTCTGTGTCCTCACATACCCTTTCCTCTGTGCATGCATACAAGAGGAAGAGGATAGACCAAGCTCTCAGTGTCTCTTCTTATAAGGACACCGATGCCATCAGAACAGGCCCTACTCTTATGGCCTCACTTAATCATACTTACTTGGAGGCTCTATCTCCATATACAGCTACATTGGAGGCTTTAACATATGAATGGGAGGGGGACATTCAGTTCATGACAACATTCTTATCTTGGTTCTGCTTCCCTCCCTCGGTCTCCTCACTCTTTTATTCCAGCACCTTGGGATCATCTCCCAAATAAATCACCTGTGCATAAGTCTTCTTCTCAGGCTTTGTTTCCAAGACCCCAGCTAAGATGGCATGTCACACACACACATCGCACTTTGATCCCATCTGGCCACATACTTCTGAGCTCTGCCAGTCCTAGTGCCAAACCCCCTCCCCAGGCTGGTCTTCTGTTCTCAGCCCCCTCCCAATTTAATCTACCCCACTGCCTAGGTTTTAAGTCAGCCATCAAGTTAGACAACAAATAAACTTTCTAGGTTCCTACTACAGGCCAGGATTCTAAAGCAAAATGCCCACAGCTATCAGTTCATGGATGTGGGTGACAGGGGCCAAATAGTAGCAAGGTCCCTTGGGTCACATGACCAATGCCATAAAGTTTCATGTTTTCCATTAAAAATTGGGAATCCTTTATTTTCATAAAAATGGGATTTATCTCCTTTTGATTTAATTTTATTTTGTAATTATGTAAAACTCTTATATGGTTCTTAAGTCAAGTATATAAAACAAGATACAGCAGAAAAGACAAATTTCTATCCCTTCTACCTGGTTTTCCTTTCCCCCCATGAGTAACTATTTATTCAGTTGATATTTTTCACTTTAAAAAATTATATAAACAAAGTGTGTGAAGGCCCAATTCTTAAAGATTAGTGGCTAATTTAAATCTATTCATGGTTTAGTACATGGTTTAGGGCTTCTGTTTGAAATGCCCATACAAATTGCTGGGGATGCAGCCCGAAACATACACAGACCCTGAGCTCTGGGAGTCAAAGAAGGAGATGACCAGTGACAGGAAACTACCAACCTGTGTGGTGGGAACAATAATGGCCCTCCAAAGACATCAACATCTTTATCCCTAGGTCTGAAGAATGGCAAAGAGAAATGAAGGTTACAGATAAAATTAAGGTCTCTTATCAGCTGACCTAGAAATAAGATTATCACTGATCATCCAGGTGGGCCCACAGATCCTTAGATGTGGAATAAGGAGACAGAAGAGTTCAGGGTCAACAAGATATTTGAAGATCTGACTTTAATGATGGAGGAGTAGCACAAACCAAGGAAGGCAACCTCTAGAAGCTGAAAAAAACAAGGAATCTCCCCTACAGCCTTTGAAAGGAGCATAGCCCTACTGACACTGAGACTTCCAACCCCTTGAGACCCATTTCAGACTTCTGAGCTCTGAAACTATAAAAGAAATGTGTTACAAGCCACTAAATTTGTAGTAATTTGTTATGTCATTAATAGAGAACTAATACATGGGGTGAAGCCAGGATGCCAGTCTTTGGGGACAAAGAGTATCAGGGAAGGATTCCCAGAGAAAATGACATTTTGCTGAGTCCTAAGAATGAACAAGATTTGTGGTATGGGAGTTCCAAGGCCATGATGTAGTACATGCAAGGAATTTCACCCAAGATGGCTATAGTTAGGCTCCCTCACCAAGACTTCTGGCCAGCTCAAGGTCATAAATACCCTGATTCACTATGTGTACTCAAGGTCATAAATATCTGCTTGTGAGCATGCACCCACTTATGTAACTTGTTGGTACTGTGTCTTCTTTGTTTGGCCTGCACATAATAAAGGCCTATGGAAGTTCAGCAGGGAGTTCCCACCTTTGAATAAAGCATGTGTAGTATCCTAACTGCACCTTGCATCTCCTTTTACCTGCTGGTTTCCCAAATCTGTTTCCCAGGGTCTGAGCCCCTGCAGGACACAAGGTGTTTACAATGTTAAGATCATCAATTTGTTAGGGAAACTCCCCTTTTTCCCCAGCAATTTCTCAAGCAATTCTCTTAGGAATTCTATTAGTCAATTACATTTGTTTTACAGATTATAAGTAAGAGAACTGTAAAGATGGAGCAACCTCAAAAATCACAAAGTTCTAAGTTTCATATGAGAACAAGAAATTTATATTGTTTAAACATAAATCTATCTCTGTCTACTTAGCAAATGAGTTCAGGTATGCAAGATACATGTTATATAATAATATAACATTTCTCAATTTTTGTCTTATAAATCTGGATTTTTGCCTCTCATTCCATTGGGTTGTAAGGAAATTCAAGAACAGTGAATTTTTTATTCAGCTATTCTAGATACATATACATGTCCCCTACTTTAGCCATCATTGTACCAAGGTCTTGAGGTCTCTGAAACACCTAAGCATTAGGAAGCCCCTGGGTTCTCAGTCAGGTCACTGGTATTCACTAGCTATAGCTAAGATGCCCATTGTCCCAGGTGGCATTCTCAGGTCCAGTAGTTCCAATGTTTCTAGGGCCCCAATGCTCTGTGGCAAGACAGAGGGTCCATGTTCCTAAGTCCATCCTCGATGGGATCACCATGACGCTACTTCAACTTCATGGTCCCACCTCCCTAAAGTATTATTCTCACTGCAACCGCTTCCCAGATTCAGAGAACCTCCCTTCTCTCTCTCCTTTCGGGGTTTCAAAGGCCCTCACCTCTACCCACCTAGAGACATCCCTACCTAGAGTTTCACATTTTACAGAATAGAAGAAATGCAGTCTTGTTGTGGTCTCAGCTGCTTCCCTAGTCAGATCAGAGAAGACAGTAGGTAATAGAAGGAAACCATGTGTGTATTAATTAATGTCAACTGTGTTTCAAAACAAGAGGTAATGATGTTTATTAGTACATAGCTCAAAAGGGAAAAAAACTACCTGGGTATTTATGGCCATAAAGTGACTTTATAAGTAAGTATTATACCCAAAATAACTATATGATAGTCTCTCAGTAGGATCGTGTTTGTTTGGGGGTTGGTATGGTCACATAAATATTCTAAACTCGTTAGACTGAGAAAGATGTAAAAATGGCACTGTGATGTTCTGGGGATTCTCTGACAGCAAAGGAAATGAAAGCAATTAAGATCAGAAGGAGCCTAAGAAGCTAATCAACAAGCATCTGGCTCAGATTTTCCTATCCTGCTCAAGAAATTGCTAACCTTAAACACAGAAATATTCAGGATTCCTCACTGGTGATAAACAACAAAGTGGCTTCTCCTGGCTTGAAAAATAATAATAATAACCCGCTTGCCACTTTGCTTTTGCCAAGGAAAGTCACTCATTTAGAATTAGTGCAATATTGTTTACAAAACAGCTCACATCTGGTGGGAGGTTTACCTGTCAACCACCCCATAGAGAAACAAAGTTCTTGTCTGTTGATGGCTAAGGTACCATCAGAATTT
This sequence comes from Ictidomys tridecemlineatus, assembly GCF_052094955.1. Lineage (NCBI taxonomy): Eukaryota > Metazoa > Chordata > Mammalia > Rodentia > Sciuridae > Ictidomys > Ictidomys tridecemlineatus. The sequence continues at coordinate 129,338,720 of NC_135480.1, read as the reverse complement.
GTCTACCTTTGGTCAGGCAGGACAAGGGGAGGACATGTCATCTGATGCATAGACACCTCTGCCCGGTGTGCTTCTACTCCTCCCAGCCAAGGTGCCATCCCTCTTTATTTCAGGATTCCTGAGCATCTTCTTTGACCCCCAGCATGTCTATTCCAGTGCCCAACTCTAACAAGCACACACCTAACACTGATCATTGGTCACTGGCAGCAAAAGCCATCAGGCTTTCTCCCATCATGACACTTGCCAAAACTCTTTGAAATTCAGATTGGACCATTCCTATTGTTACTGCTGACAGCAATCTCATAAATTACTCAAGAATTTCTTTATCTGGGCTGGCAAAGAATGGTGTGTTCTGCTCAGAGTCTGCAGTGTCCTGCTCCAAGACCCATCTGCCCACCACCTTCTCTTATGAGCTCAAATCCTCAGTCCTGGCTGCCGGTTAAGGAACTAGTGACCTCTCGCAAGTGGGACCAGCTGGATTCTTGCTCTTTCTCTGTCACATTAGAAGGTAAAGGATAAGGAAGATCATCATCACCCCTCTTTGCCCCAAGACCAGATCTTCTCACTCTCCAGAATGCCTGGGTCAGCAATGGTCAGCATTTCTGAGAGAGGAAAGACTCTCACCCAAAACCCCCTGGGACCAATTTGTGTCAGAGAGACAATCTTTTATCCCTAGAACTTTTTCAGTAGACACTCTGTACCCAGGTCACTTTGAAAACACTTATCCCAATTGTACATTTTTTTAAACTGATCAAAAATTAATGAGGCTCCTTAAAGATAAAACCAATGGCTCCTGCAAAATCTTTTAAGCTGAACTGAGTCTTCTTTGTTGAGTTTATATCCATTACCCATTTGATCTCAACAACAACTTGCAAGGTTGATAGACCCAGGAAGAGATTAACCACAGGGTACAGATGAGGAAACTGTCCTGTGCCAAGACAACGCAGGAGTCAGAAAGTCCAGAGCAGCTGTGCCCTGACTCCTGTTCCAGTGGTCTGCCCCAAACAGCCTCCCATTCCTGCTGTCCTTCTTCTTCTCTAGTGCAAACATTACATAAATCCTTCTCCAAAGTATGTATGTTTTAAAAGGTTTTTGCTTGATTTTTCTGGTTTTCATTTTTTCAAGGTTCTGTGCTTTCTACATCCTCTGTATGCCTGAATTTCTTGAAAAGGGGAAATATGTATACAGATCCAAGCAATAAAAATTATATAAAGCCAGGCTCAGTGGCACATGCTTGTAATCTCAGTGGCTTGGGAGGCTGAGGCAGGAGGAAAGCCAACTCAAAGCCAGTTTCAGCAAAAGCCAAGGCAGTAAGCAACTGAGTGACACTCTGTCTCTAAATAAAATACAAAATAGGGCTGGGAATGTGTCTCAGTGGCCAAATGCCCCTGAGTTCAATCCTTGGTACCCCCCCCCAAAAAAGTTTTATATATAGTATAGGACCTAACAATGGACCTGCATACAAGTTATGTACCCTGGTAACCAGCTCCCTTGGCTGAACTCAAATTGTGTCTTTCAGTTTAAAGTCAATAGACAGAGAGGAAGACAGTTTTAGAAACTATTGTCTTTCTCATCTAATCAACTGAAACTGTATTCAAATTGTTTCTAAGTTTTATTTTTAATTTGGAAAATCTTAATCATGGACTTCAAACTGACTGACAACAAAACACCAATTGGGTTCTCTAGACAAATTATAAAGTGCCTGGAAGGACTCATCTACTTTGATTCTTCTAGAACCTTCTATTAGAAGCAGTTATCACTTGGAATTCCATCATCTCCTTTCATGTCCACCAAAAGCCCTTATTCCTGTAGCAACTGACTTCATCAAAACTCCAAAATGAGGACTGTGAGCATCCAGTCTAAAAGGCAAATGAAAAGGCACATAGTAAGAATTGCTATTGAGACCCTGTTATTCAATCTGGCTGCTGGTGGCCTTCACTATAATTATGGAGGGATCCCTGAGGAAAGCAGAGTTCCTGCTTAGGAAATTACCATGATCAGCAGAGGTGTGGTTGCTTTTTCTGTATTTTATTTCTCTTTGAAATTGCATATGGAAAAGTTTGCATGTGTGTGCATGTACATGTGTGTGCACATGTGTGTGTGTATGTGAGTTTCTAATCATGTTCACTCACAGGTAAATCTATATTATTCTTTTAAAATAGCTATAAACTATTCCAGGATGTCAGTATATCATTTTTTCAGTCTAGCCAAACTAGCCATCAGAAAAATTACATATATATTATACACACACACACACACACACACACACACACACACACACTGTATATTTATTAGTCTTTTTTACAAAAAAATGTACAAATTAAATTCTAAAACAAGGAAAAAAATTGCATTTTGGTGGGGGAAAATACTTCAAAAAATATATTATGTTCTTCCTCTGGCAACAAAGACTGCCTGTCAATTGGGAAAACTCTTTCACACTTCTCCAAACAGAAAGGCTAGTAAGCTGAGTCCTATGATCCTGCTGGGCTCCAAGTCCTGGGCCTTGGGTGCATCTTTGTTGGCTACACATTTCTGAGAAAGGAATGCTGAGCATTTACCTAAACAGACTATATTCTAACAAAGCCACTCTCTGACAGCCAGGTACCTTAGAAGGACAGTGAAAGAAATGCATACCCCCCCTGGGACAGGCAAACAATGAGAGTTTGGAACAATACCAGCAGGTTTGTCATCAAAACAGATCTCTGCCATGTGGAGAGTCAACTGTGATTCTCTGGGAAAATTTGAGAATACATCCAACATCTCTAAATACATGAGTATGTGTGTACAAGAAATAAGTAAGACAGAGATGGTGACTATTTGGGAGAATATTTATTTATTTTTTTATTTTTTTTTTTAGTTTGGGTTTTTTTTTTTTTATTGTTGGTTGTTCAAAACATTACATAGTTCTTGATATATCATATTTCACGTTTTGATTCAAGTGGGTTATGAACTCCCATTTTACCCCGTATACAGCTTGCAGAATCACATCAGTTACACTTCCATTGATTTACATATTGATATACTCATGTCTGTTGTATTCTGCTGCCTTTCCTATCCTCTACTATCCCCCCTCCCCTCCCCTCCCCTCCCCTCCCCTCTTCTCTCTCTACCCCCTCTACTATAATTCATTCCTTCCCCTTGTATTATTTTTCCCTTTCCCCTCACTTCCTCTTGTATGTGACAAGAAGTGGGAGAATATTTAAAATGGAAGAATCTGATTACCCCCCAAAATGCTAGTGCTACTAAAATAAATAAGGAGGACTAGGAAATTCAAGTCTGATTGTTGACAGGCTAGACTCCACCTGCCTTTTCCTTCATTATGTATTAATAACTGGTACCCAGACTTGAGTCTGACAAGGAACTCTAGGACTTAATCTTAACCAGAAAGCTCTTAGTCAACCAAAAGAATTTTGAATTTGTGAATCCTTTGAGAAACCACCAATCTATCATGTCCACATCAGAAAATAAAGCAATAGTGGTACAAAGATTTCTCTCACAAACTGTACAGAAAACAGCAGGTGTTAACCCAAATCAAAATATGTTGCCTGGCCAATTTTAAAGAAGTACATTTCAATCTTGACCTCAGCAAGAAGCCCAGGAGTTCAGACCCTCTTGTCTGGTGGAAACAAACCACCTCCAAAACCATTATTACCACCAGAATTTGGAGAAATTTTACTCTGAGGGCAAAAATTAACAAAACCAGAGCTCTGACTTGATTTCTTAAAAGACCATTAAGTGGATATAAAAGGTTCCTCCAATATACCCATCAGAAGTGCTCCAAAAGAGATCCTCCTGCATTTCGTGCCTCTAATTTGTTTCAGGAAAAAGAATGCAGGACACCACCTAGCACTCCATGACATGTACCCTGTTAAATACATGTGTGCCTGAATTGATTACATTTTAACTGACTGACACACAGCTTCAGAAGTGCAGAAGCAAACCTCACATTGCCTTGTTGAGACAGGATGGATTTATTATCCTGTCATCTGCTAGGACCATAGAGTACTGCCATCTTGTCTCTGTCTCTGGAAGCAACTGGGACTCATACCACCCTTTCTTCAGCTTCAGGTGAGCAAATCTGAGAACCAAATGATTCTAGAAGCACCTAGCCACCCAGAGCAGTGGAGAGAGGTGAATAAGTTGGACCAAACCTCAGATTCTGAAAAGTTTCATTCCTTCTCTTTATTAACAATGAGGAATTACTTAGTCTTAGGGCCCAGACAAATCAAATCTTGCTGAATTTAGTTCCCAACTCTATAACTGGCTCCACAAATCCCTACTGTCCCAGATTCCTCAGAAAATTTGAAGCTTGGTAAATTGCTCCCATGCTTCAATAGCAGGATTAATAAATTTGTCTGTAGGAACTTTGGGGGCAATTAACAGAAAAGAACACCATAGCAATTAATCACACTAAATTTTGCGCCAGCTATGGGGCCAGGGAAGGACAATATGCCACTCACAACAGTGGAATCTGGGAGGAGAGAGAAGAGAGGGACAAGGAAGTCTTTTTGAGGCTAAAGCCATGACAACAGCAAAGCAGCCACATAGTGGTTGTGACTTTGACTTCCAGATCCACCCAGGCATCCTTGTCAGCATATTGACCAGATTTAATACCCAAACACTCCAACCTGATAAAAGACATCAGCACCAGAAATGCCCAGAGCCAAAAGGCAAGAGACACTAAAGCTCACTCAGGCATGGTTCCCGATATGCTCTACAATTGTCCAACAACTAGCAAAGAACTCAAAGGCAGTTAAACTAAAATGTGACAAGATACAGATGCCAACAAGGATGAGCAGTATCACTGGTTGGAGACAATCCATCACCAAGCAAATAAAGCTAACCTAAGTCAGGGACAGACAAAAGTTAAAACCCCAGTTTCCTCAAAGCAAATAGCAGAATCTCATCCCCAGGAGTGGAAGTAGCCATTCACTGCTGAGGGTTAACTTCTATTTGAGCAGCTCTAAGAAAACTCAACTGTGCCAAAATCAATCCAACAGGCATTCACTCAGAATCTCCCCATGGTAAAGACACTGCTAAGAAAGTCAGTAGGCTTCTTAGACAATCATTACATGATATATCTATAGGTCAAGGGACTTAAAGATTTCACACCAGATAGGGAGAATTCAAACTTTCACAGGTCAAATTATCAAAGGCAAACCAGAGAGTACAAGGGCCTCAGGGAAGAGCCTGGTGAGAAAAAGGAGTCATATCTTATTCATGAAGCTATCACTGTGGAGGACAAGCTTCAAACCAAATGATGGCACCTTTTCAAAGTCATCCATAAAGCTAAAAAAATGCCCTCATGGAAAACATGGAATTAAATAAGAGCAACACCATCCTTCTTTACAAAGAGAGATGGGCGGGGGCGGTGTTAAATTGGAGAAGAGAAGACTGAATTCAAAACCACGATGGGAATTAGAAACCAGCTATTGTCAGGCGAAGGCTCCATGGTCATACATAATTAAAGCTCATGCAGCCAGTGGCTCCTCATCAATAGGATGTTTCAGAGAACTACAGGGGGAATGAGGAGAGCCGTACCCAGTTAGTTAGAAGGGTCACAATGATTAATTCTTGGTCCACTAATTCTCAGATTCATATGCACATTTGAATCCCTGAGAGCTTTGTAAAAGTAGAGATTCCCAACCTGGGGACCTCTGAGGATGGGTCTCTTTAAAGTATAGTTGGTCCCAGATATTGAAACCACTGAATCTAGCTACAAGGAACTATGAACTCAAATACTTTCATTTTCCCAGGAGAGACTGGCATATATAAAAGATAGAAAAGGAAAATAAGGAGGAGAAGAGGAAGAGAGAGGAAGAAGTAGGGAGGAGAACAGGGAGGAGACGTTTTACCACTAAGGACTCAGCCCCAAATTTCCAGCTGCTCCAAAACTCCAGTCATATTCTCTATCACAGCACATCTAGAAAAGACCAGAGAATATTCCAGATCCCACCCTTACTAAACCCAAACTTCTCATGACAGAAGGAGCAATGGAACCTCACCCACACTGGACTTAGAGTTGATATGAATTCCAACCCTGGCCCTGACGTTTCCTGTATAACTTTAGACAACTCTTCTGAGCCTCAGTTTCCTCAGATCTATCCCAGGAAGTTGTTTACAGATTTAAATTAAAATATATGTAAATCACGTTCCATAGCGACTTATACAGGGAGGGAGACTAATAAACAATCTTTAATTCTCATTTAAGGAACTAAGCTGCAACCAGAGAGTAGATTGGGATTTTCAGCCTCAAAAATTCCTTGGTTTGTAGGCTGGGTTTTCTGGCTCAGAGGTAGAGCTCTTGCCTGCATGTGTGAGGCAGTGGATTCGATCTTCAGCACTACATAAAGTTAAAAAAAAAGACACTGTGTCCACCTATAACTAAAAAATAAATATTTTTTTTAAATCCCTTGTCTTGTGACAACTCAGCTCTCCAAGTCTGCTGCATACCAGTATGTGCCTAGCCTGAGGGAGGTGCAGACCTTTGCCATCCCAGGAAGATCCTCATTGGAAGGTCTGGACTCATGAACAGAAAGCACAGGCTCACCTGGTAGGCTGTAATGTAATGATTTCTGATGTTCAAGATCATGCCTAATGCCTTGCACAGTGCACATGAATAATGAATTAATGTTTGAGGAACAAATTACCCAAAGAAGTCTTGAAGATAACCTGTTGAGTTTCATTTTAGAGTGATTTTCCTTTCCCTTCACATTCAGAAAAAGTGACGAATAGACAATCTTAAACAAGCTGGAGCAATTTCCCCCCATCTGTTTAGTTTCTGACTCTTTAAAACTAATTAAATGCTACTAGCAGAACATAGAAGCAAAGAGAAACTAAGAGCAATTCAGTGGTCCTGCCCAAATCTAGAGAACAACTGCACACATTGAAGTCTATTCTATGAAGTTCTGATTTGTCTTGGGGAAGGGGAGCAGGATGCCATCTTCTGCCTCTTGACAGATTAAGAGGTAACTGAGAAGAACAAGCCCAGAGAACTGATCTGGACTTCTGACCAAACAGACACATGTACTGAGAAGGTGAAGCAGGAAAAAAAGAACCATCTGGACTATCAGGAAATTCCTAGTCCCATGAGAAAGTCTCAGAACCTGACACACAACTGTACACAGGTAATATCTGCAGAGCCTTGCTCCATTCTCTCATGTCAATCAATATTCAGCCTCATGCCACGATGCTCATGAGGTCACAAGGGAAGGACATGAAATTTTCTCAAACCTGTCACAGTAAAGAATATGATGGCTTCTAAAGATTAACAAATGTGAGATCAATGGAGTGGGCGGGACACCAGCTCAGGGAAAGTGAAGGCAGGGCAACAAGAGCTGAATTGATGGGACCAAGAGAGCCCAAACCACTCAATGCAAAGGAAGAGAAAGCATCAGTGGGCACTCACACTCATCCTCTCTTTTGCAAAGGGATGAAGGCCAATCATTACAAACTCACTGTGCTCAACATTTTCTTTCTGACCACAACTCTGAAGAAGCCTGGGATATTTATTTTACCAAAAAAGACACTTGCATTTTTTTTAAGTGGTGACGCATGAAACCCCTGGGATGAAACAGCTGCTGTTTTACTGACTGAATCCCAAACCCTCACCAGGGAGCAAGCAACGGGGTCCCTGCACTGAACTTGAAGTTGATCTGGAGGCCTGTCACTTCTAACCATGTAACCTTGGGCAAGTGTCCTAACTCATCTTAGTCCTGGTTTCTTTAGATCCATCCCAGAGGGTTGTTTTGAAGTTAAAATATGACAATACACTTAAGTCACCTTGCCTAGTGACAGCACAGAACAGGGAGGTCTCATTCATTTTCTCATTCATTTAAAGAATTAAGCTGCCATCAGAAAAGCCACAGGTAATCATTGTGTTTTGCATCCTGGTTTTTCCCCAGTACTCTATATCTGAGATGTTAGTAAGTACAATGCAAAAAGTGTTCCATGGTCAAATAAATACAGGAAAAGCCAGGTTCAATAATGTTAAACCAGCTTCCTCACTTACCCAACTTCTCAGACCCATCTATATGCCAATGTGCACTCTGATCTTCAGAGAAAACTCCAGGTAGAGAAATAAAATATGCAGCATTTATCAAACTTCATTCTGAAAGAAGTCCTGTTAGGACACACACATTAATGTGCCCTGGAAGAATGTTCCCTGGCCCTCAGTTTTGGAAATGCTTATCAGGATCAAAGGTCAGTAGTGCATGGGAGAGAGTGGCACACCCAGTCACTCAGGTGGGTATGACATTCCCTGCATGGTGTCTATCCAGACACCACCATGACAGAGGAGACATTTTGGAGTCAGAATTATGATAATGTCACCAGGAAAGGTGGACACCAGTCAAAGGAACGCCACACCTACCAAGCACCAGCTCCTCCTCATTAAGGGCCCACACAGTATTCATCAGGTGCTTTTTATTTCATGAGAGCACACTTCTAAATTTATAATCAGGTTGTCAACAGAAAAATCAGATTATCCTTACTGAAAAAATCACTTTTTGTTTGAATGGATCCATTTGGTAAAATGTGGAAAGCTATGCCATGAGAGGTGACTCCTGTCACAGTAAGAAGGATGGGCTTGGGTTGTTTCAACCTTTTTCGTATAAAATATTTTTGATATTTTGCAATTCACTACCTCAAATGCACATAATTTTCCTATGCATAAAATTTCAAGAGCCTTTACTTAGAGACCATCAGTCATCAATATTCTTGAAATCATTCTGCAGTCTTCTTCTTCATGTGCCTTCTGTCACCCATCCTTACCACACTCCCTGGGATCAGGGTGAAACCTCTTATCCACTTTGTTTACGATATTTCCCCTTCTACCTGACTCTGCATTCTGCCAGTTTAACCTTCCCAAAACAACCGTCATTCTACTACCCACCCAAAGACCTGTGATGTTCCCCCACTGATCCTCAACTCCACAGAATCCTTCTACACGACACCAGTTCAGTCTACCCCTATTTAACTTCTACAGCAGGTTGTGTAGTCTATTTAGTACATTGCCTTTTAGTAACTTTTGTTGCTATTCAATTTTTTTTTCTGACTGATACTTAAATGTTTTTATGTCTTTAACTTTTCCCACAACTAGACCCCAGGTTTCTTCAGGACAGAAAATGCATCCTAGGCTTTCTTTGCAATTCACTATCAAGAATAATAATGAAAGGAGGGAAAGGGAGGGAACAGGCTAGTTAGTGACTTGATTGGGAAAGCTCACTCCTTTGAAGGAAAACAGTCATGCTAACTTTAAGGTTACAAAAACCAAGGGAGCCTTATGAGGGAATGCAGGTTGGCCTCCTTCAAGTTCCAGGTTCAATGTTAGCAGAGAAGAAAGCAGAAAAATAAACAGGCAGATGTAACTGTGCCAGAGCAAGCTGATGAAATCTTACAACCATAAACTCCTACTGATATTAACAATCTCTGGGCTGAAGTTTTCTTTCCCCTCAAGGTTGAGAGATTAAGGAGAACTTGTGTTTTTGTGTTTAATCCTTTTATGACAAAAGACAATACCAAAAAAAAAGAAGAAAACTGTGTGCTGTATATGCTTCTACTCAAATACATTATTATATGAGTACAAATATAAAGAAAACAATCACTGAAAACACTTCCAAAAAATCACTACCGTACCCTTCAGAATTGCAAACTTTCAAAATATACAAAATACAGCAGAAATCTCTCTTAACTTCCTTTATAGAAGGATGACTATTTTTTGTTACTACCAAGAAGTCTCCCTGAGATACTGTCTCTAACATTTAAACCCGTTCCCCGCTGAATAAATCTACATTCTTTATCTTTTAAAGTGCATACTATTCAATTCCCTCATTTTCAAGTTACCTCAGAATGCAAAGTAAAAAGTTAAGACAAGGAAAAGTCAGAGGTTCTTATGAGATGAGCAAGTAGCAGACTACCCTGCAACCCCAACAGAAATCTCTTACCTGCACACCTGTACAACACCTGTTTCTTGGGAACTCTGATGAATCAAACCCCAGGCCCCACTTACTTAAATTTCAAAACTTAAAAAAAAAGAAAAAGAAAAAGAAGATGTGTCACTTTCAACAATAGTAGAAAGCATAGACGGAAATTGAATTAAATTTTAAAACAAAACATCTCTTTAAAGTCATCTAAGAGTTACCAAGACAACCAGAACCTGAAAGCCAAGTGGGGAAGCATAGAAATCACTCAACGCTCTCTCCTCACCACCACCACCACTTAGGCATTTGCTGATTTGTAAATTTCAGAGAGGAGAGAAGCAGAGAGAAAACAGCTGCTACAGGGCTGATAAACTAAAGCAGAGCTGTCACCACTGATAAGGAGATAATACTTGGATTTCAGAGCTCACCAAAGAGGAGGAATCCTGGTATACACTCTGATTTTCTAAATGGGACTCTAAAAGGCTATAACTTTTGGGTAAGAGAGGCTGAATTAAGATGATTAAAATCCTGTCTATCAGAAACTAAAGAAAAAAAATACCATCTGTGAAAAAGTATGATTAGTGCCTCCAAATTTTTCATTTACCATGTTCAAATTTCCATTAAAAATTGACAAGCATACTAAGAGACAGGACTAGGAGGAAAAGAAAAATAGACCATAAAAATAGTTTCACATGTGATCCACATATTAGGGTTATTAAACATAGACTTTAATTGATTAAGGCTAGAGGTGTAGCTCAGTGGCAGAGTGCTTACCTAGCATGTGTCAAGCCCTGGGTTCAATCCCCAACACTACAAAACAAAATAATTGATTAATATGTTTAAGAAAATAGATGACAAAGTAAGAATTTCTAGAACTGAAAAATACAATGTAATTTATGCTATAGGTGGATTTATAGCAAAATAGATTCAGTTGAAGAGAGAATTGTTGATATGGAAGATGGTGGTTCAGTAGAAAATTCTCAAGGTAGAACACGGAAATAAAAAGAAAAATTCAAAGAAAACCAAAACAGACTATTTCAATCTATGAGAAGGAACTAATATCATATGCTGCAAGCAAGACAGTTACTTTAAAGTAACTAAGCTTGATTTCATAAGATACACTTTAATGTATTTTACAGATTTGAAAAAAAATCATATTTGATATTTAAAGGAACTTGCATTTTAATATATTCACAATAATAATTTTAGCAAGCACTTTGCAGTATACAAATGAGGCCTACTGAAAGAATATAATAGTGTCTGAAATTGGAAAAAGGTAGATTTACATGCTGATATCATATTACTTGCTGGACATTCTTTAGGTATTACTTTTCTTACTGATAAAAAGAAACAATAAAGTCCTAGAAAGCTATTGGGAGGAATAAATGAATTAAGGTACATAAAATACCTAGCAAAAATATATGGACTGAATGAATGTCAGTTCTCCTTCCTCCCCCAAATCTCTCTTAACATTCAATGAGTAGTCACCTTAAGTCACCTGTGAATCACACACATGTAATACATCCCTACACTTCACATCTATGTCAAAAATAGGTACTGCATTCTTGGACCAACAATAGTGGTATCCTTATCAGTTAAAAGAATATGCTGGATTTCACCTGACAGGCAAAAAAAAAAAAAAAAAAAAAACACTATCAGAAATATTGAAGAAGTGCTGGTTTGAGGAAGAGGGTGAGGATTTTGTTCCAGAATATGGATTTCAGGTGCTAACTGGTCTTCTAGCTAGAGATGTGCAGATGTGCATCAATAATTAGAAATCTGAACCAGGATCCCAGAAGAGATCAAGTGGATAAGAAAAGTCAAAGGAACGGCCAAGGCCATCATGGGAAAATGTAAGGCAGGAATAGAGAGAGGGACAATATACTAAATATAGCTGGTGCCTTTAGAGGTCGAGGGAAGAAGTCAGTTCCCACAGCTAGTGTGAACATCAGTGCACAACATGGGTCTCTTAGGGCTCACTACCTCGCAAGTACAATCACGTCCTACTAACCAGATTCCTAACACATGATTTCATCACAGCCTGAACTTTTCCTTTGTGCCCTTCTCATAACTGTATTTAAGCAATTGTTGATGAAATGATGGGTTCATTGCCTTTCCTCCTTGATTTTATGATCCTTGAGGGTAGAGGCTGTCTTCTTCATGTTCACAACCCCACCCTCAGGACCTAACTAGCAAAGTGTCCTGCAGGTAGTAAGCAATATTTTGATGAATAAAAGAATGAGTAAAAGTCATCTCGATGGTTATAAGCATAGACTCTTGCTACTTATAGTTCAGCAGCAGCAACATCACCCAAGCACATGTAAGAAATGCAGATTCTCAGACTTGGAGCTACTCCCTCACAAGCCACAAGTGATTTGCATGCACATAAAAGCTTGAAAGGTAATGACTTGGTAAGGTACTTTAGAACTAGGCCAAGAGATCCTTCTACTGGGCTGGCGCTGCAGCTAAGTGGCAGAGCACTTGCCTCAAAGGTGTGAGACCCTGGGTCCGATCCTCAGCACCACATAAAAATAAAAAAGTAAGTAAATAAAGGTATTTTTTAAAAAAATAGAGATCCCTCTCCTGAGTGAGTAGAGAGACAGAGGAAAGAAATAATTTTGACTCGGCAGCCTGGGTTCAACCAAAATTAATTGAGAACTAATTTTTTTCAAAGACAACTAGGAATGTATAATGATTGCTTACCCCTAAGTCAGAAGCTCTCACTGTGACTATGTTTAGAGTCACCTGGGAAGTTTTAGAAACTTCTGATGCCAAGTTTCCACCTCCCCTCCCCAGAGATTCCAATTTAAAGAGTCTGGATCCCTGCTGGGCCACGGGGATTTGTAAAGCATCCCAAGTGACTCTAATGTGTAATCAAAGCTGAGAACCACTATCCTAGATAATTCCAGTGCCTGCAGCTGGTGTCTCCTAACTGGGCATGCCTCAGATATAACCAAGTTTCTCTCCAGTGTGGGTTAGGCCAATCCCTTGGGCAATAGGTGCCCCACTCAATACAGAACCAGCTCACTGCTGGTATCACTAAGAACCTGATCATGTTCTGATTCCACTTCTTCAAATATGAAGGCTTTGTTTCCAAGCACCTCAATGCCTGTGCTTTTCCCAGGCAATTATCAACCTTCCCACCTCAAGGTTCTATTGCTGATGAAGAAAAGCCTTTTGTCTCATACACTGACTCCACTTGATGAACCTAGAGAGCAAAAGCATTCTGCCCTGCCCTGTACTTCTAGATTCCATCCATGACTCAGTTATTAACTTCTTGGCCCTAAATCTGCAATTCCTTTGCCCTGGGCTTCCCATCTCCGCCTCTGGCTCCCTCAACACCACCCACTTGGGCCTCCTGCTCTATTCAGATGTTGTAAGCCTTGAGCCTTGTTTAGACCTTTCCTTGGAATCATTCACATAATATTTGTCCCACCCCCACCAAGGCTCTCAGTTTGAGAAAATCCACCAGACTCTAACCTCCCCCAAGAGTTCTTCCTAAAATACCTAAATGTTTGGACCAAACTTCTTCACCCTGTTCATTTTTTCCATGGACTAATATCCCTTCTTTCTCCTCTCTTCAGCACAAAAACTACATCCTAAAAAACAAAAACTCTTTGTGAAAAGACTTACATATTTCAGTTTAGAACTATGGATTTGTCACACTTCTTAAGAAAAGTTTAAACCATGAAGTCCATTTTCTTTACCACAATGGCTTAGAGATACCGGACCGATCGGTTCAAACCCATAAAAGTTTTCCCAAGCCTGGGCCTATTTCGTGTGCGTGCGTGCGTGCGTGCGTGCGTGCGTGCGTGTGTGTGTGTGTGTGTGTGTGTGTGTGTGTGTGTTTTCTATATCAGAAGTCCGTAATTTTCTTATGGTTTTCCAAGGAGTCTTGAGGCATGATGCCCAATATCTCTAGCCATTTGGAAAATTCCATCAAAACTATAAAGAGATAACACTTCATGCCCATTATGGTGGTTATAATCAAGAAAAAGGAAAAGAAAGAAAAAGAAGAAAACTATAAGTGTGGGTGAGGATGTGGAACAATTATGCATATTTCCAGTGGGAATGTACAATGGTGCAGCATTATGGAAAAGAGTATAGTACTCAAAAAACTAAACATACAATTACCATATGACCAGAAATCCCATTTATGGGTATATATCCCAAGGAATTGATAACAGGTACTTGGAAAGATATTTGTACACTAATGTCCAATGGCAGCATCATTCATAATAACCAAAAGGTGGAAACAACAAAAATGTCTACTGAAGGTAGGTAAACAAAATGTGACATATAAGTATAATAGCATGTTACTCATCCTCTGAAATTCTGATACAATATGAATGAACATTAAAGGCGTTACACCAAATTTTTTTTAAAAAAAGCCAGAAACAAAAGCACAAATATCATATGATTCCACTTACATAAAGTACCTAAAGTAACAAATTCATAGAGACAAAAAGCAGAACAGAGGGAGAGAGAGATGGAGAATTCTTGTTTAAGAATTAGAGTTTCAGGGGCTGAGGTTGTGACTCAGCAGTAGACCCACTCACCTAGCACGTGCAAGGCCCTGGGTTCGATCCTCAGCACCACATAAAAATAAATAAAATAAAGGTATTGTGTCCAACTACAACTGAAAAAAAAATTTTAAAAAAAAGAATTGGAGTTTCAGTTTAAGATGATGAAAAATTCTAGTAATGGATAATGATGGTTTTACAAAAATGTGGATGTATTGTCACTGAACACCTACAAAAATATGATGAAAATGGTAAATTCTTTATTATGTAATTTAAAAAAGTGATTGAGTCTGGGGGTATAGCTCAATGATAGAGTACTTGCCTAGCATGTGCAAGGCCCAGGCTCAATCTCCAGCACTGCATTAAAGTGGTGAATTTTAGTTTATCTATAGTTTAAAGAGTCCTATAACCTCAAAATATTATGAGCCTCCACCCTAATAAAAGAAGAAGCTAGGGATGAGGTTATGGCTCAGTGGTAGAGTGCTCATCTAGCATGTGTGAGGCACTGGGTTTGATCCTCAGCACCACATATAAACAAAATACAATAAAAGTATTGTGACCACCTACAACTAAAAATTATTTTTAAAAAGAGAAAGCTAAGTTTCAGGTCCATTCACTCTCATTCAGTGAGCTGTCAGGGATATCTGAGAGGCCTCCAGGATCCCCCAACACCACCCCTCTGCCTCACATGTTTGGTGAACTGATCTTCAAAGTTTGGCTCAAGAGCCAGACCCAGTGGTGCAACACTGTAATCCCAGCAACTCAGGAGGCTAAGGCAGGGGAATTGCAAGTTCAAAGCCAGTCTCAGCAACTTAGCTAGGCCCTACACAACTTAGTGAGACATACTGGGTTGGGGATATGGCTCAGTGGTAAATCACCCTGCGTTCAATCCCTGGTATCAAACAAATAAAAAATAAAAAGACTCGGCTCAAACATCACAACCTGGATGAAGCCTCCCCAACTGCTTGAAGCAAACTTAGGCACCTTCTCTTCTGAGCTTCCCAAGGTCCCTGGTGGGCAGAGTTCCTACATATTATGTGAATAATTTATTTGCCTGCACTAGAAAGTGATCTCTGGAATGCAGAAACTGTGTGGTCAAACTGTGGGTCTGCTGCACATGGCCTCATCATTCACTGAATGGATGACTGAGTAAAAGAATAAGCAATTTATTACTGTTGAAATTATGTAAATGTTACACATCATAAGAAAAACAACACAATGGGAAAATGGGCTGGGCCCCTGATATGAACACATACTTCACAGGAGAGAAATCAAATATGGCCAGTAAACTAAGGAAAACTCACCAAATAAGTAGTAACTAGGAAAATGCAAGTCAAGTCCACAATGAGACATCATTATAAATGATTCAACTGGCAAAAAAATTAAAGGCTGACAATAATTGTCAGACTGATATGAATTCACAGGATCTTTTACTTGCTGCTAGGAAGCATTTAAATTAATGCATACTGCACCTGTGTTTTTAGCAGCACAATTTGCAGTAGCCAAATTAAGAAACCAGCCTAGGAGTCCATCAATGGATACCATAAAGAAAAATGAAATTATAGCATTTGCAGGAAAATAGATGGAGCAAGAGACCATTGTGTTAAGTGAAATAAGGAAAACTCAGAAGATCAAGGGTTGTATGTTTTCTCTCATATTCAGAAACCAGAGAGGAAAAAGGAAAATAAAAGTGGAGATGGATCTCATTAAAATCAAAATGAGGTCAGTAGAGGAAAGGAACCAAGGGGTGAGAGGTGGGGAGGGAGGAGGAGGTACCAGGGAGTAACACTGGCCAAAAAATATTGTTATGTTATGTGCATGTATGAATATGTAACAATATATCCCATCAGAGTGTACAACTATAATGGACCAATAAAAAAATGGGAATAAATAAAGGAAAGAACAAATTAATTAATGCAAACTCTCATTATAAAGGACAAGTCTCAGGCTGCGGATGTGGCTCAGTGGTAGGGCCTTGCTTGCCCACATGAGGTATCCCAGCACGACAGGGTGTAGATAAAAAGGACAATTCTTTTCCTAAGAGAAATGCTACTTCCAGCAGATTTTTATAAAGCTATCCACACATAGACAAGCCAAACACTACAATAACACCATTAGAAGATCACATAATTAATCACATAAGAAGTCCAATACTAAATTTTAAAAATGATAACCAAAGCTTAAACGTCATATGTAAAACTTCCACTTGTCAAAAATTTTCAGGTTATTTGATCTCAGAATTATTCTCTGTAATGTTCCATAGTAATCCAGCAAAGAAGAGTCTCCAGTCTAATCAGGAAGGGAAACTCAGAAGGCTACGTAAAATCATGTGGGTTTCTTCTTCCTAGCAGAGCATCCCTGAGCTCTTTATGTAACACACACTGTGGTCACCAAGAGGAGAAGTGTAGTGCTTCCCAAAGGTATTTGACCACAAGAACCCTTTTATGCACAGAGCACCTTGAGAACCAAAATCCTACCTACAGAGCACACACATAGGAAAGGCTGTTTCAATTTTTAAAAAAGAAGAGTTCATAGAACAATGAAAGGGAAAACCTAACAAATCAAACAAAGAATACAAAAGTAAAGGCAGAAAATCACTTGCACTTTGCCGTGCAATCCTCTTTTATGGCTCTTCCCTGTCTCTGTGATTACTGCTGGGTCTCAGCCACCACCGACAAGGCTTATGCAAGAAGCAGGCATTCATTTGCAGGGAGTTCCTACCGGGTACATTTTTGGAAGTAGCATCCCATCTGTTTGAAAACTTCCAAGAATATTTATTTGCTAGATTCCCTACCAGATGATTTCAACAAAAACTGGGAAGCACTTTACAACTGTGTGTAACTTATGAAATAATAAAGGACAAAGATTTGTCTCTTTTTAAAGACCTCAACTGGCACTATAATCTACAGGATGGTCAATAGCTTCTATTAAGCATTTTTTAGAACACCTGAGAAATAACCAGTAGGACACTCCAAAAAATCAGATGCCATGCTTTCAGCAATTACATTTCTTTATCACTGACAACAAATACACACAGACAGCCCTCCATATCTTCTGCTTCTGCAACCAGGTATTCAACAAACCTCAGATTGAAAATATTCCCCCAAAAAATTGCATCTGCTTAATTATGTACTTTTTCTAGCCATCATTCCCTAAATAACATAACTATAGCACAGCATTTACATTGTATTAAGTGATATAAATAATCTAGATATGATTTAAAGTATGTGGGAGGATATACAGAGTTTATATTCAAATAGGAGACCATTCTATATAAGAAACAATCATCCTTGGATTTTGGCATCCATGGGGGCTCCTGAAATCAAGGGACAACTGTATAGGTCATTAATAGTAGGTGCTACCCTGTTAGGGGATAGGGACAAGTGTAATATATGCAGTAATAAGCTAGTCAACAAGAATTGTAAACATTTTAAAAATTATTATGATAACAATTGACATATAAAATAAATACATGATATATGGAATAGGAAAGTTCTAAAGCCAAAGCTGCTGAGGATGGAGTGTTGCAAGAATAAGACATCTTGAGACAATTCAATCAGAAGAGAAGAAATGGAGACACTCCAGTTAGGAAGGAGCATAGATGGCCACCAGCAGACCAATCTGAATCAAATAATTCAGGCATGAACACTGAGTCAACATGCTCCCTTGAAAGCCATGGCTGAGAAGATGGCAGAGAAGGTATGGTTCTGGTACATGAGCTGTCCTGGGAGCATCCTCCTGTGACAGACAGCTCCCTGATGATAGCAGAATCAGAAGCCCTCTGATAGTCTGGTTTTGCAGTGTGGTTTTGAATAGTGTTTTCAATGCTGCCAATGAGACTGTGAGCTACCAACATCATCAAATAAACCCTTGTGTTTAGATGAGCAATTGTGGATTCTAATGTCTGCAACTAAAATCTTATCTAATACAAATGCAACCTGTAGCATCATGGAAAGTGAAAGAATATGGATTTTAAAATATGCTAGACATAAAGATCACAAGTGCATGTACTGAGCCTGCATATACCACTGTAGGCCATGAGAAAGCATTTCAGAAAAAAACATTGAAGGGATGTGTACACAGTACATCAACTCACTGAAGAATTTATTTAATCCTTCTCACTGAAAGAGAACATTTTTAATGAAGATTTCAGAATTTAACAATAAGTGCTTATTCCTTAAGAGTATATGTTTAAAGCCCACCTTAATAATTAGTATACTCTCCCCTTCCATTGTTTATCTATCTCTTTCTTTGGGGGACGGGGCAGGGATTAAAATCAGGTGCACTCTACCACTGAGCAATATCCCCAGCCTTATTTTGTATTTTATTTAGAGACAGGGACTCACTGAGTTGCTTAGGGCCTCACTTTTTGCTGATGCTTGCTTTGAACCCACAATCCTCTTTCCTCAGCCTCCTGAGGCGCTGGGATTACAGGCATGGGCCACCATTTGAAGCTTATCAACTCTTTTAAAGCACTTACTTAGATCAAGTGTTCATTTTCTGCTTCCATACTAGTTATGAGAAAGATCTTACAGGAGGCATAAACCTATTTCTAAATGCTATCCCTTGACAATGTATAGAATGCAATAAATGGACTGAAGTTTTTCCAAGTCATGAAATTCCCCCAATCAGTTATGGGGAGACGGGGAAAGCACAGAGGAAAACTCTCTGAGTCTTGTGTAGATATGGGCACTTCACAAATATGTTGCCACTTCTACAAAGGATATGAAATATCAATGATTTAAAAAGTTAAAGTCGCACAGCTACTGAAAGGGAAATGATGTACACTTGGAAAATATTATTTGCTCCCCAGTAAAATCAAGCAGTTATAAAAAGAAACAATCCAAAGAAATGTTCTACCTTGAAGACATATCCGTCTAGACACATGAATAGTCTGGCAATTGTTTTAAATACATAAAATAAAGTCCACTGTTTCAAATACTAACTAAATACATGTCAATGACTTTGCTGCCATGTATGCTGGAGGACAGCTGTGATTAATTCTGTCCCTAGAGCCTCAGCCAGGGAAACAAATATCGATGACCAGCTTCGTCTGGGCCTTTCACTAATAAATCCTCTTAGAGAGGACAGCAGACAGACAAACCCAAATCAAAATCCTACAACAGTGAGAGACTGGGAAACCTGGCACATAGAGAACAAACCTGCAGGATGCTTAGGCTATTTCCTTCCTGATGTGTAGCATTACATGTACATAGAGTTTATAATTCTGATGTTAAAATAACCTTCATCAGTAATCTGATGTGGAAAATCGGCTGGTTTGCCTTCAACACTAACATCCATCTCATTAGACCTCAGGGTAATTTGTAAATAATTTAACAAGCACATGACTAATTTTCCAGTTCCTCTTTGATCTTTACTCGATGGGAGATCTGTAAACAGTGCATTGCTATTTGCTGCTGCCTAGCATTTAATTACATTAAGCAATTTCATTAAAACTGAGAAAAAAAATAGTTTGGAAGTATTCTAGTTCTTCGGGTCATTAAATTCTGGACAAGAGATGTCGTGTCTCACATCTAAAACTTGCTTTTCCATCGACCCCCTGGGTCCCCAGTAACAGCCTACACTGATCCCTTGCTCCAGGCACAAACATGCAATACCATCTGGAATCACTGTGAGTCTGCTTTTGGGATTCCCACTACCGAGATGTGACTCTGGTCAAGGAGAGAAGGGCAGAGAAAGAACCAGTGAGCGTGAAGTCAAAGAAAAATCATTAGGCAGTGCATTATAAGACCCAAATTCCATGTCCCATTCAGGCATGAATGTGCCTTGTCCTTCACACACATGCCATAGATTGCCTATCTGTAAAACTTAGGAGATTTTAACCAAGGGAATTCAAAATTCCGGTCCAGGTCAACAATTCTTAAAACTTCCAAAAAAAATTTAAAAAGAGTTCTTTGCCATATTCTAATATATTAATGTACCTATTGTATGACATATAGGATATACAACATATAATGATATATAAAATGTATTAATATATTTAGGTATAATCCTACAGCAAAGAATATAACCTTATATAGCATATCTCTCTGTTGATCAACAATGTTAGTCTATGTATACACTTGGTAAATTCCACCCAGAGGCACAATTTTGAAATTTGAAACCAATGGAAATATAAAAACCTACTGTGCCTACTCCTGAGACCAGTGGTCCACCAAGGTTGCCCATTACCAAGCATTTCTCCCAGGCTATACACTAAACTAGGACTTAGCCACTAGGGTCTCCACAGCCCCCTCTACATGTGGTGGCCAACGGGCAGTCGAGAAAGATGTACTTTACCAAAGATGACACTCCAGGTTGCCTGGCATTCAGGTGGCCAAGCCCTCAGCTTATCTCATTAGCTTACATATTCTTGCAGGTGAACCCACCAGTTTATGACTTTATTTCTAAGCCATGAAAACTCTGCCTTTGCTTAAAGGAACATTAAGTTAGTGTTTCAATTTACACAGACATACACCACTAAGTCCTTTGAGAACAATAATTTAATAACTCTATGCCTGAGTTTAAGCACACAGAGAAGGAAAGTAAATTCTTACATTAACAACGACATTTTGAATCAACATGAAGCCATAGACCGTTTATGAATATTCTCCCAAAAGCCACTGTCAGCATGTTTTATCTCAGCTTTTGGTTAGCAGGGATCCTTGTAACACTGCTGGCACAGCAAATAGCATTATTTCCCACCTCACCCCTGCCATTCATCTCCCTTGACATGCTGCTTGTTTTCAGAAGAGCAAGGAGGTGAATATTAATGATGTCACCCAAGTTATCATCACTGGGAAGTAAAATATATGCCTACAGTCACAATCTTGGGGGGGAGGTCTGAGAGACATTAGCAATGGGTTATAAGAGGCCACTTAAAAGCCACCTTTCAAAGTTGAATCAGGCAGATTTTATTCAGAGCACTTCTCATTTTTCTCTTGTTCCTAAAAACAAAAATTTCACCACCTCCCTCCCTCCCCCAAAATATTATATCCATGGAATAAGAGAGAGCTAACTAACGACTATCTGTATTTTATCTCTACTTGTAGGAAATTGAATTTTAATGCAAACCATCTTTTCCTCATCTCAGAAATGTGCTAAAAGGATTCTGAAGACACAGGTGAGATGTAATAAAGATCTCAAGGATGCTGCAGGAGCTGGTGAATTTCAAACACCTCCACAGTGGTTAGACTCTCCACAAACAGATTTAATGCAACCAATTCATACTGAGCACTGACGTTGTGCCAGCCCTAGTCAGTCCTTCAGAATGTAGACATGCTAAAGGAACTCTGTATCAGCCCAGTGGAGGAGAAAGAGAGATTTAACCACATATTACTCTGCTGAATGTGGAGCAATAAAGATGAAAATTAGCACAAGAGAGAGAATAAGTGAGTGCCTTGGGAAAATCTATGATTTCCCTAGACTGTCTACACATCAAAAGGGCTTAGGGAGATAAATAAGATTGAGGTTTTGGCAGACAGTGTAGATTCAAAGAGCAGCACCCCCAAAATGATAAAAATTCCACTAAAATGTTTTTAGCCAGCACCTTACCATGGATGAACCATCCATTACAGAAATGTAAGGCTAGCTCAAAATAAATTTTTATTCATTTTTCAATAAACAACAGAGACTAAAATTTTTACCAATTTATGGCATAATTTCAACCATAATAAAAATAAGTCCTAAGCTATACAATTTTCCTATTTGCATTCCTAGTATATATCGTATCTGGAGTCACCAAAATATATACTCTTTGGACTCCTTTTTAAGGAAGCATGATTAATCAGTGAGGCATTTCTACAATTCTATTACAGTTACATAATTTACATACAACTGGATAATTGAGGATACACAAGCATCTCAGGGATATGCTCCCCTCCAACCTAGCTGCAGAGAGAATCCACCATTGCACAGAAAGGGAAGGGTGTAAGCGAAAGTGGTTTGTTTGCACAGCCCCTTCAAAATACCTCGCTCTACATTTCATCCGAAGCTTTCACGTGGATCACAGATCTCCATCAAATCAGCCGCCTTTAAGTGCAAACATAACCATTGAGCTACTGAAACTGAGTGAAAACTGATCATCAGTGGAAGGAAACATTCAACCACTTCAAACTATGGATTAGGACACAAGAGATTAAATAAGACAGAAGACAAAAGAAGTCAATGAATCCATAAACAGAATCTCTATGCTTTAAAAAGAGGAATCCCTACTGTTAAAAAACACCAAGTGCAATACTTGCACTTTCCTGATATTTGCATTATGCTTCTCACTTCATTGCACACTCAAAACTCCCTTTCTAATCTCCCTGGCTAATCACAGAAGGCTGCCCACTTGGTGGTGAGGTTCCGAAAGCCAGGTACCTTGTCTCACTCATTGACACACCTCTCTCCCACTCTCCAAACCCAAAGCTGTACCATCAGTACCATCCTCATTAAATATTCAACTAAGTAATTAAAAGAATATGCATAGGAATTACTTTAGACATTGTTCATCTTGCACAATGAAGAAAACACTACAAGGAAATGGGGAAAGACATAAAGTAAGCTTCTAGAGGCTGAGTAAGTTAAGTCAGCAAGTCAGCTCCCATTTCTCCCTCAGCTGGAGCTAGGCCTCATAAATAGGGTTGTGTGTGTGTGTGTGTGTGTGTGTGTGTGTGTATGTGTGTGTGTGTGTGAGAAAGGTTGGGGGAGAATATGGTGGCAGGGGGAAAGGAGGAAATTCTGCCCAGCTCTCTGGTCATCTCTACAATCTTCTCTATAGTCCTGCCATGACCCTTGGCAGAAGCCTGCAGAATTCCATACCAGGGAAGCAGAGGCAAAAGGAAAGAAAAGTATTCCAATTGCTGTATGATAGGACCTTGGTGCCAGGTTTCAGGGCCACTTGAGAGATGGGCATTTAGAAAAATAAGCTATATAAACTCATCACCAACTCACCAAAACCACCTGGATTGTCTTGCTGCCCATACTGATCAAAGGTGCCCTCTCCCTGTGTCTCAGACATTATTTCATTGATCTTAAAATACTATCAAGCTAAACTCGCCATTTTTAAAATAATTACTTTTGGCTCAACCTTGAGTAGCTGTAGAAAATGAGTTTTAATAGCTGCTATTGCCTACATTTATCTTTAGGGTAGATAATTCACTAATATACATCTCAATAAAGGTAGCAACCAAGTACAATAAACACTTGGTTGTCATGACTGACATCCAGCCTCTCCCTAGGTCAAACACTCCCAGTTGGCCGGGTCACTGAGAGGTCAAAGACTGGAAGCAACCAGACTTCATTCCAATCCTAATAAAAGTGAAACATTGCCTGCCCTAGAAAAAAAACAATTCCCCCAACTCTAAAATACACTAACACCAGCCTACTTTTTCATGTTCTATCTATCATCTTGCTTGTATGCTAATTGTGCCTTTTCCCACAGTCATTACAGGAACTTGCCTCTGGTTTGCTCATTCTAGAGCAAAACAGAACTGCAGATCTGTCAAAAGCACCAGACCATTAGCAACAGAGTCCATTTGAAGATGGACAGCCTGGGAGGATTGCAATGGAAAAACAAACAGGCATTTTTCTAACTTCCTCTTGCTGTCCCACATTCTTTAATGGAATACAACTTACAATCTATTTGGCACAAGGAAGCCTTAGAGAATGTAGGAAAATTAAATACTAGAAAACAGAATCTTTTTTAGGAAAAAAAATGCCTTTAATGAGCTTCCTATAATTTGCAGACTAGTTGACAGACTGATTAAACAGTTTGTGAAAGATCCAGTTTGTTAGCCTTTCTCTCTCTCTCTCCCTCTCTCTCTCTCTGTCTCTCACCACACTATTCCTTGTTGCCAGTAGCAACCATTTAAAAAGCAAGCATAACAAAGTGAAAAATGTATAAGCCAAATGTGTTATGCCAGCAGACCCCAAAGTATGTCCTGAGCCCATTGTTTCTTGAGATGCTTCATTTAAAAAATATTCCACAGTCATGACTTTGGTAGCCATCATATTTATATTTCATTTTTATAGAATCACAATAAATATTAGCCTTTTGGAGGCTCTGTGAAGTAATGCAGGTTCTCTCCCCCAACCCTCCTCCCTAACTCTCTCTCTCTCTCTCTCTCTCTCTCTCTCTCTCTCTCTCTCTCTCTTTCTCTCTCTCAGAGTAGTTTATTTAACCCTGAATCGCCCATGAAATTCTCTTTTTTCATCTAATACCTAGAATGATTCAGGAAATGCTGTTGCACTGAATCTGAACACTGTTAGGATTTAAAGTGCAGGAATTTGAAATTAAAGAAAAAGTAATAAGTTCATTATTCCACTAAGGGGAGAAGGGGAGGACTGCAATAACACATTGAGCTCTGATCAAGAAAAGATCATAAATGTGATTTGAGATCATATAAAAATGGTGCCTGCTGGGTGTCCTTACTTCCTGGATGCTAACTCCCTGCAGGGGGAAGCATGCTGAAGAGTCTCCTCCAGCAAACAAGGACCCTGCAAAGTAATGAATTTTCAGGGGTCATTATATGTGGCCATCAGCCAGCCAGTCAGTCCTCCCTTTGTCTGGGAGAGAGATGCCACATGCATCACTGAGGCCACAAAGGGGCACTTCAAGTCTGTGATGAGCTGTCAGAGTCACTTGTCTGGAAAGTTCTGTCTCCTCAGTGGCTCCACAAGCTTTAATCAACCCTTGTCCTTCCACACAAACCCTCAAGGGCCAGCAAATGGAAAAGGGGAAGGTTAGCCAGGAAAGGCACCTCTACAGCCTCCTGACCCGGCCCTTGGTAGAAAAGGGATTACATTACACACAGTCAGGAAGTGGTATTTTGAGCTCTTGTCTATTTAGCTGAATATAGTTGCCTGGAAAAGTCACCCTACTTGGACTGAATTAACATGCATTGGTAGCACCAAATTCAGGAGAGTAGGTAACTCTGGGGAGATGAAAAAAGAAAGACCTGGGGAGGGACAGGAAACCCCAGAGGGATGCAGAGCTTGTGACTATACACCCATGGGCCCCATAAAGACAGTTTGGCTTATGATCAACAGCATCAGAGGACAATGCTCCCATAAGCCTGTGGTGTATAGGGATGATGTAGCTGGATTAGTCTGTGTAAGTTCACTCTGATGTTCTCATAATGACAAAAATCTCCCTTCCAATGACTAATTTTTCAGGACATGTCCCCATCTCGAAGTGACAGTGTTTGGTGTTTGTTATTATCTATTTGTATGTGTATTTGTAAAACACAGGATCTAAGTTATGATTTAAAAATGTATATGCCACACATCTTGGATCCCCAAGGAAATAAGTCCCATAAACACCAAGAGTAAATCAGGACTACCATTACTCCCATAAGTCACCCCAGGACCATTCAGTCCTAAATTATTATTTAATGCTATAAACAGAGGTTGATTTGATTAAAGTATCTTCCCAATAGAACCTAAAACTGATAGAAACCAGAGCATTTTACACAAAGGTTAAAACTACACCATGAGGACTGCTTGATACATACAGATGATGAAGCACATACAACTCAGTCATTAAAAAATTTCATTCATAAAAAAATGTCATTAGTCAGAAAAAAAATTTTCATCTCATTGGGCTAAAAACATGGCATAGGTTTAGGGTTTTTTCCCAAAATGTGGGCCCACATATATCGCATCACCCCCTTCCCCATGATTATAGTAGTGCAGGAAGGAAGGGCCCTTCCACACCCAACCCTCCTTTCTGCCCATTTTCCTTAAGGGTAAAGGCAGAGAGCAGTCACAGGAATGTAAAATTGTAGCTCCCCCTCTTTTTTTTCCCTTGGTTGCTGCTGCTTATCTTCCTAGACCTATCAGACCACTGAGGCCTCTGGGGAACAGGTGGCCGAGCTCTCAACATTAATCATTCCTTGGGGGGTCCACCAGGGTCTCCTCTCCACTCAGTTCCAAGATCCAGCTATGTCTACCTCACCATCCTTACCTCCTTAGCCTCCAATGCCCAATTCTCAGGAATGCTCTGGACCCATGAGCAGCTCTTCTGATGGAGTGCTGCAGTTCAGTTCAAGTTCAGCCACCTTTCAGGTCACAACCTCCTCTTTATCCTCCCTCATTCCCTTCTACTCTAGCCAGGGAGCATCAGAGGTGGGACAGTAAGTTCAGTAATCAATAAATATCCTACAGTAAAATGGAACATTGGACTCCATTCTTGCAGACATCCTCCCGGATGTATAAGTGATCCTTCTAGAGCACCTCCCTTGACTTTGGGGAAGAGAAGTACCAGCCATCTTTTCCTGTCTCCTTGACTTGTAGACACCTTCTCATCCCAGCCATCTTCTTAACCAGCTAGTTGATGGTTAAATGGGCTGTTTTGTTTGTTTGTTATGACTTCAGGATTTCTCAAAGTCTTGAAGATAAAAATGTGACTTGTGAATTTAGGAGACAGGGATAAGACAAAGATTCTCAAACTTATTATTCACAGAACACTTATGAACATCTCAAGGAAAGACTTTGGGAAATGTAGATCTTACTCAGTGCTGTCAATTTTTTCATGGCCAGCTTGAGCTCTTCCCCTCCAAAATTTTCTAGAACCCCTATAGCCCAACCTTCCCATCACATCCCACCCAGGCCACTCCTCCTGCTGCCTGTCAGCATTAACTATCCCAAAGGTATTTCAGTATAACTCTTCTTGGATATTAACCTTATCTCTTAGGGACTCCAAAAAACAATCTCTACTCCCTTTTCCCTTGTTCCAATAGGAACCTGGAAAAACTAAACCATTTTCCTAGCCTCCTTAGGGGAAGAGTCCATGTGATAACTATGCCAACAATAAAATGGTCATGACAGTCAATTAGGGGAGTTGGCAAAGTCTGCAGCTGCCCCCTTCTTCTTGCCTTCCATTAACATGTAAGAGTGGGAAAATGGACAAAATAGATGTGTTCAATCATTCTCATTTCTCAATAGAATGTGTTCAAGGGGTATTGTTCTTTTCAATTATTTGCATTAATAAAATGGAGCAAAATATTCTGAAATAGTAGATATTCAGAAAAATCACATGAAGTTTTTCCATATGTATTTTTCTTCTAACATTAGAATGGGAATGTGCATGATATCCATGCAATTCAGGTCAATTTTAATTTTTTAATTTTTTAGAAATTTTTTTTGCTAATTACTCAGATTTGATTATTAAACACTGCATAAATGTATCAAATTATCACACTATACCACATAAATGTTCAGATGTTATATCAATTAAAAATATTAAAACTTGAAGAGAAGTTTTTGAAAATCAAAAGATGTAGTTCAGGAGAGAATCTGAAATGTTTCCCCAACTGACCCCCAATGCCATATTCTGGACCGCACCATCTGAGATCTTTCTTAGAACTTTGCAAGTTTTGCTTTCTTTCTTACTATATGTTTCTTTTGGAATATTTTTAAACTAGTTACCATCTCTTTAAATTGTGATATGTTATATCTGTCTTTTGTTTATGCATTTATGTGATAATTGTATGTGCAGATATATACATATATGATCTTTACAAAACTATACATAGATCACTCTCTATACACAGTTCCATATCCTACTTTTATTTTTTCTAAAGGTCATAAATATTCCCACTATCATTAATTTTTCTGAGAAATTATGCTTTGCCAGTCATACAATATTCCATTAAGAACATTTAAGGATTTATTCAACCATTCTCGGTTTCCAATTGTTTATTTATATAAATTATGTGGAGAAATACTCCCCTACATTTACCTTTCTCTTTATCACATTATATCTGAACCCAACATAAAAGGAAGCAGAAACAAGGAAGGAAGAGTCAGGCAAGGAGGCTGGAAGAAGAGGTCAGAAGACAGGAGGAAATCCAAGAAGTAGGGAGGAGGGTCCTAACACACCCAGGAGCCAAATAAGATGAGATGCAAGGACTTTACCACCGCATTAAATAAAATAGAAGTCGATGGTACCCTTCATAGATGGACTGAAACCTGACTGAAACAAGCGAATAAAGCTTGGGAGAAGAGAAATTTTCTTTCAAGGAATTTTGTAATAATTGGTGGTGACTGACAGGGAAATGGGATCAAGAGAAGGTATTGGACTGATGGCAGATCTAAGAAACTAGAAAGAATATAGTATAGAATTATTAGACATTATTTCAAATTGCCAAATACAACAATGCACATGTTCAAATTTACTCACTGCATCTTCTACAGAACACAGAAGATGTTCCATGCCTGGACATACATGTTCCTATACTTAGTGATGTATCCCTATACAGTGATGTGTACGGCAAGCATCTTTTCTGAAACAAAAGTCATGGTAGTGAACTTAGTATTTATTGTGGGGAAAAAGTTATTTGAAAACTTTTGTATGTGGCCACCATAAATAAACATAGACATGGATATATCCAAGTGAAGGCAAGGTCACACAAATGATTTCACAAAGGACATTTGTGATAATCATTTATTATTAAGTCTGAGTATTTATGACTATTACTCAAAATGTCCTGCTTCAATTAAGGGTATCAGTGGCTATGAAAAAAATTAAAATGCTTGAATTTCAGCAAGCATGTCTGCTTTTTTCAAGCCATGAATCGTGATTGAATTAAACTGGTGTCTTATAAGCATGAGACCTCCCTACACTGGCATAATGAATTATTTTATGCCATGTTCCCATGTATGGTATATATTATGCAATGAGTGATCTGAAACTATAAATAGAAGTTCATTAGATTAGACAAGGGGAATAAAAGGAAGGGAGAATGAGAATAGGAAACCCAATAGAATGAATTGGACATAACTTTCCTATGTTCATATATGAATACGACCAGTGTAACTCCAAATCACATACAGTTGCAGGAATGGGATGCTAATTACAATAAGTCATACTCCATGTATGTGTAATACATCAATATACACTCTACTGTCATGGATATCTAAAAAGAACACATTTTTAAATTTCTAAATTTAAATAAAATTTTAAAATAAATAAATGAAATTATAAGTGATACATGAACTTTTTAAATGGTAAAGCCATGATTTCACAGCATAAATTCCCATTTAAATTCCCAATTAAATAATAAATTCCCATTTATATCACTGAAAGAACAATATTAAATAAGCAGTTGCATAGATAATATGAGACTACTGCATAATTTGTGAAAATAACAGAGCAATGACTGTAGTTTGGGAAGCTGATGAAATACAAGTCAAACTCATCAACTGTTCTTTATCAAGAACTCTGGTCTTGACTGTCTCAGTCTCACGTGTGGGATAAGAATCCTATTTCCAAACCAATTTCATTATCTCAAACAAGATAAAATGTGCAAACTGCTCCAATATTAAGAATCATCAAAGAGTGTTTGTTAAAATACACATTCCTAGACACCATCTCAGATCCACTGAAAACAGAGAATCTGCATTTGAGGCAGATGCCCTGGCTACTCCTGTGATTAGAGGAATTGGGGATAGAATGACAGAGAGCACATCTCTGTAACTTCCCTGTGAGATCAGAAAAGCTGATAGTTGAGGAGAGAGGATATTTAGGGAAAATTGGGTGTTTCCTTGATGTTTACTACTTTAAAGCTGACTATTATGAATGAAGACTATCTCCCCAGGGTCTCTAGTACGCAGGGTTTTGTAAGACTAAAAATAAACAAATCACCACACGCTTATAAAATGCCTTAGTAATGCCCAAGTTCAGTACAAGCTTGAGGGAATCATGCATGTTACTTTATTTGTATTTCAATTCACATCCCAAAAAATGTGAACTAAAAATTGTTCAGCTGGATAATGAAATTATAACCATAATATTTTTTTTATTTATGAGCACCTGAGCCCATAGGATCTCAGGCAAATTAGCACTGTAAAAGGTAATGTACACAATGAAATAGAAGTGAATTTCCTGAGAAATGAGATATTTGATTAAATTCCAAAATGTGACTAAAATCTAGGAATCAAAACATTTTGCACAACCTCCCAAATTTTAGCTAAATTTTTCAAAGTCATTCTGAAGTATTTGAACTTTTTTGTGCTAAGGACTTGGTACTTATCAAATATCCATGGGCTCCTCCACCCTCTCCAGCCCCCTTGCAGTTGGTGGAGCCATGTGGTCAAGTGGTAGCAATGGTGTCTGAGCAGGAGGACTGGGTCATAGCTGCATCTAGACATTTATGAGCTGGTGGCAACCTTCCAGTCCTCTCTGCTACTCTTCTGCAGGACTCTTGGTGGCTTTGATGATAAAGGCACAAGATTGAAAGAGCCAGTGCAGTTTAATGACTTCATAAAAGACAACACCCTCAACAGTTACCCAGATTTTAAAGGACCAAGAATGGAGCCTTTGGGGTATTGAGACTTATCAGAGCATAAACTAGCCAATCCTGACTAATACTCTTGCAGTACTTGATTTCTCTGATTACTAAATCTGAATTCACAAGAGCAAAGGGAATTCATTCAATGCCTGCTGAAATGGTACCTACTACTGAAAACAGATATCTTGATGGTACTCTCCATGGGATTCACTATACCTGGGAAAATGAAGCTCAGAATTGTTCCATCCCACCTCACCCCCAGTGATAGAGCTCACCAAAAGAAAGACTAAAATTTCATGTCCCTAAAACCTCCTGGGCATTACTTACAAATTTCTTGACAACCATATAGGACCAAACTTAACACACACAAATCCAACTGAGAAGCATTTTTAGGCAATGATCTCAAGATCCATGATGGAAGCTATTAGACCAAAAGTTTTTCAGGTTTAATGTACTTCTGCTTCCCATCATATGGCTTACCATTCTGACAAAGGAAACAGGGAGCAGTCAACAAATAGTTTATGTGTTCCCCTGTCTTTCTCAGTCACAAGCCATGTGGGGCTATTTAAATTTACATTTAAATTAATTAAAGTTAAATAAAAATTAAAAATACAGTTTCTCTACTGTCATGTATATCTAAAAAGAACAAATAAAGAAAAATTTTAAATAATTTCTCAGCTGGACTCAGTGGTACACGCCTCTAATCCCAGTGGCTTGGGAGGCTGAGGCAGGAAGATGTCAAGTTCAAAGCCAGCCTCAGCAATGGCAAAGTGCTAAACAACTCAGTGAAATCCTGTTTGGACTGGGGATGTGGCTTAATGGTTGAGTGCCCCTTAATTCAATCCCCCATACCCCCCCCGCAAAAAAAATACAATTTCTCAGTTGCACTAGTCACATTTCAAACATTCTATAGGCATGTGTCTAGTGACTACCATGTTGGACAATGCAAAATATTTCCTTTATCGTGCAAAGTTTACTATTCAGTGCTGGCCTGGAATATCCCCTCAATATCTTTCCTCCAAGACACCCTCCAAAAACATAATAGAAGCAAAAGCTGTGTTATTTGTCAAGTGAACAACTCCTAGACACAACTCCCATATCTCTCTCCCAGCTGATATTATCATTAATATTAATGCCATAAAACTGAGAAAAGACACACTTGAGGGAAATACCCATGAGAACAAGAATGGCTTTACCATAGGATCTACCATATTAGCTCTTCAGATTATTATAGGATTTTATGTACTGCTGGATAATTTTATATGCACAATGTGCATGCTCCCTCTAACTTAGCAATATCCTTGCAGATTGACTAAGTCTTTGGCTTTGTCACTAAAAGGCAAAAAAAAAAAATCTTCCAGCAACTTGAAAAGTTGGTGAAGCTGATGACTGATCACGACTGCTCCTGACACTAACCCCATAAGGACACCAAAGCAAACTCAGCTTAGAAAGTGCCATGGGATCATCTATGTAAACAAAAGTTCTGAGTGAGACACTGTTCTAGATGACACTAGATAGAATACACCTGACAGCAGATGCTTTTCCCTTGAGGGCAGACCAGCTGCAAACTCACCGTGCTGACACTAAGAGGAAAATTCCCAGAAGATTGGTTCTTTAAAACTGAGGAACAGTGAAGGATGTAGTGTAGGAAAAAAAAAAAAAAAAAAAAAAACTTCATCCGAATGAGAGAACTGATGTGAGGGTGTCAAAGAGCTTTCAGCACTTTTGACTCTTAACTGAAAATAACTAATGTGTAAAAATACTGATGAAGAAAAGTCTCTTCAGAAACAAGTAGGACCCAAAAATAGAATATATTAATAGGTTGCAGCTTTCCACACCTGCCTACCTGTGTGGTACATTAACGATACTGAAGTGTCTAGTAAAATTATCCAGCAATACATAAAATCCTATAATGAGATACCACCAAAATCCAAAATGCTTGTAACACCAAATGCTGGTGACAATGTGGAGTAACAGGAACTCTCATCCATGATTGGTAGGAATATAAAATGGTTTGGCAGTTTCTTACAAAGTTAAATATAGCTTTACCATATATTTGAGCAATAAGGCTCATAGAAAAAAATAGTGTTCATTAGTATTTACCCAAATAAATTGAAAACTTATGTCCCCACAGCTCTAAAACCCACACAGGAATGTCTACAGAAATTTGATTCATAATTGTCAAAACTTGGTTGCAGAAAAGATGTCCACAGTAGGCTACACACTGTGGTACAACCAGGCAATGGAATGTTATTCATCGATAAAAAGAAATATGCTATGGAGCCATGAAAAAACATAAAGGAACCTTAAATTTAGATTGCTAAGTGAAAAAAAGCTCATCTGAAAGGCAGCATTCTGTATGGTCTAACTATATCATATCTGCAAAAGGCAAAACTATGGACATAGTAAAAAGATCAGTGTTCGTAGGGGTTAAACGGGAAGGATGAGTAGGTACAGTCCCCAAAAACATTTAGGACAGTGAAACTATTCTGTGTGATACTACAATTGAGGATCTATGACCTTATGCATTTGTCAACACCATAGATGTGTAAGACATCAAGAGTGAATCCCAATGTAAAATGTGACCTTGAGTTAATAACGTATCAACAGTGGTTCATAGATGCAAACAAATGTGCCAATGAAAGCTGTTAATAATTTGGGAGGGGGGATACGAAAGAGGGGAAAAATGCGAAATTTCTGTACTTTCTGCATAATTTTTCTTTAACCCTAAAACTGCCTTAGAAAGTAGTAAATTTTTATAGGAATCTAAAATATATTTTTTATTTTATAAACATTACATTAAAACATTTATCAAATAAATATTTCCTATGGCTTTAAATATTCTTGAAGAACTATACATTTAATCGTTTTATAAAAATAAATCACTAGTTACATCACATTTTTAAATAAAAGACCTATTGTTGAGTATTTAGATAATTTCCCAACCTTAATTTTGTTACAAATTCTTTAACAAACTTATTATAAACATGGCATTCATCCTTCCAGAATAAAATGAATAAGTATTAAATTATATTGCCAATGTGATATTTTAAAGGCTCTTAATAAGTTTTATCAGATTTCTTGGCAAAAAGGCTGTACCCGTCGGACCTTCATTCAATATCTCACTGACAATGAATGTCATCACTGATAATTTTTCCAACTGGCTTATGGCAACAAAGGCCTTCATTAGAAAACATGCGTACATTCTTCCAGGTTTGTTTATCCTTCAAGTTGTTATATTTTTAATGAAAATAACTTCAATTTTCATACAATCAAAAAAAGTCATCAATTTTTTAAAATAATCCTGAAAAGTCCACTTCCTACTCTAGTGTAGTGCAGGGCCATCATCCAGAGTACAGAGCATGGGCTGGTGTAAGCACACACACACACACACACACACACACACCCAGACATGCTCACGCACACAAGACAGTATTGGAGTGTGGTCATATGAGAACCATTGGCCTTTGAAGGTAAAGCTCTTCAGTCTCTTACAGAGCTTTTTCTTCTCTCCATCTCTAGTATTATAAACTTAACCCTTGGCATGGTTGGGGAAGCCAGTGCGTGTTTACTGAGTGACTGAGTCTATTAATTAGTCAAAGCAGTTGGCTAAAAAGGTTGTAGAATTGATAGATTCTTTGGACTCCAACAAAATGCAAATATCTAGAGAACACAATTTTAGTTTGGAGAGGTTAGCTTCTCTTCTAGTGTTTTATGGCTTTCAGTTCAATGCTTTACAATCACCTCTCAATTAATTATCATCTATCAGTTAATTGTTAGGCATGCTATTGGGAGAGATTGCTAAAGAAAGAACTAAAATTCCTCACCTAAAATTGCCAGTGCTATTTTTTAAGTATTTTTAAAATTTGCTTAATATAAGTGAAACATACCCAAATTAAAGTTATCAAAAACAAGCTAGTTTATTTGGATGTTTATCAAACAATGTTAAGAGACTATAAAGAATTATTTTCTATAATTGTTTTTCTAGATCTTATGATACAACAGAGATTTTTCTTTGAAAATCCTATTTTAAAACCACACTTCTTTACATATCACAGGAATTGATAAATATATGTTGAAATGAGGAAAGATAAATGTCTTGAGTACAAGGTAAACCCCTTTGTTATACACATAAGATACCCCCTTAATTTTTTAGAGAGCATAGCTGAAATTTTTATAAATATGAAATGCTCTTTCATGGGAGTATTATAATACATTCAGGTTATAGAGCCTATCTGCCAAGCCAGCATATATAACTTACAATTTCTTACAGATATTAAGCACACATATTTTTTCTTCAGAAAAAAAAATGATGCAAATGTGTTGAAAATTACATTATTCAAAATAATGCATTTTAAACTGATCACTAATGTTAAAATATCACAGCAAATACCCACCACAAAAACTCATATCTGTTCTTTCTGAGTAATAATGTGATTGCCTGTCACAAGCAGCAAGGCAACCACATCTCCTGTATGTTCTTGGGAGGAATTTCTTCATATTGTTAGTGAGGTTTCATTTTTCATGTCTGCAGCCAGAGCCGACATCCAGAGATGCATCTGATTAAGTGACTCCATGCACTTGAGAAGGGAGGGGAAAGGAAATGCATTTCTATGTTTAATAATCCTTTTTCTCTATTATGTATTTACTTCCTCTTTCCCACCACAACTCTAAATGAGGCACAATTTAAATCAAGCACCAAAATTTGTTACTTATGGAAGCAATGTCTCTCAAGTGCCTAAATCATTAACTTATTTTATTTACCTATTTATGTACCTTGTTCTGAAAAGTATTTAAAAACCAAAGACATTAACTATTTCTAGGTAAAGACTTGGGATGGATCAAAAGACTGGGCAATGTCAAACAGGGAGAACCTGACAATGCTTAAGCATGGGCCACTTGGACTTCAGTTTCAAAAGGAAATTGCATCCTGGGCAATAAATACTTATCAGTCTCCACTCTGCACTGGGTATTGTGCCAGGAGCTGGGGATACAATGATGAATACAACAGAGAAGTTTCCTGGCCTGGGTGGAGCCTACATTCTAAAACTGAATTCCAAACCTGGCATGAATGCACTCACCTATAGTTTTCAGTTCTCAGGAGACTGAGACAGGAGGATCATTTTAGTCAGGGATTTAAGATCAGCATGGCAAAGTAGCAAGATAAATAAATAAATAAATAAAGATGGATTACATTTTCATAGTGAAGGTAATGAGGCAGGCTGCCTAGCAAAGCCAGAGTCTAGTTTGGAAAAAAAGATTTTTCTGAGACTTGATATCTGCCTCTGAATATATGAATATCCATTATGTTATAAAAGAAAAGAGATATGTGTTGCAAATGTCAGAAAGACACTGAGAAGGGCCCAATAGAAGAAAGAGTTTTTTTTATAAAAAAGACCTGTCAAAGAATGCAATAGGTAGATCACAGGAAGTGTTCCACAAAAGACAGGAAGTACATCCAGGACAAAACCAGGAAGCCGGCTGTGGTGGACTAACAGATGCACAGGGACAGGAGAGTTTGTCTGCAATTTTATGATTCAAAGACTTCAAATCAAACCATACAAATGCCTGGAACATCTCGGCCCTCATAATTTTTGCCTTAATGAGAACTTTTAATGATCATATAATGATATAATAGAACATCATTTCTTTGGCCCCCTGCCATTCAGAGTCAGAGAGAAACAGTAAACATTGGTTTCTGAATACAGTGCTGGATGCTGGGGAACTGCATGGCTTCAAAATGTCAACTGTCTCTCTGAAAAGGGACAAA
Organism: Ictidomys tridecemlineatus; assembly: GCF_052094955.1. NCBI lineage: Eukaryota > Metazoa > Chordata > Mammalia > Rodentia > Sciuridae > Ictidomys > Ictidomys tridecemlineatus. Next base: position 129,302,230 of record NC_135480.1, on the reverse strand, counting down.
CTCTGGTCTTGGAAATAAAGGCACACTGTAGAAATCATCATGAGGGCAAAGTTAGGTCAATATGACCAGTGTTGGCAGCAAAAGCCCACCAGACTAACAGAGTCCTCTCCTAAACCCCAAAACCTATTAATATGTTGAGACAGCACTCCCATGATAGTGTATTTTATATGGTACGGTTACTATACTACATTATATGGCACAATTGACCTGCAAGTTATCCAAAGGCATCAAATGTAATATAGCCCTAAAAAAACAGAGAGCTTTCTCCAGCGGTTAGCAAAAGGGAATGCAGAGAGATTCAAAGCATAAGTGATACCTGCCAGCTTGAAGTTGAAAGGGACCACATGACAAGGTGTGCAGTGATCTCCATAATTAAAGTGACTTCTGGCTAACAGCTAGTAAGAATATGGGAACTTTTATTCTATGAACACAAAAAAACTGGATTCTACCGCCAATCTCAGTGACCTTGGAAACAAACTCTCCCCTCCTCCACCAAAAAGGCCCAGCCTGGTCATCACCTTAAGTGCAACCTCTTGATACCTGAGCAGAGGACCTAGCCAAAGTGGCTCAGACTTCCCGTCTACAAGGCTAATAGATAACTGTGGATTTGAGACACTAATGTATGGCCATTCATTATGCAATAGGCAAAAAAGTACAGAAACCACGTAGTGATGATGAAGCACTGTAAATCAGACCTAAGGGTCAGGATGGCCAACACTCCAGGGCCAGACCTCCACCAGCTAAGTGGACCAGATGAGACTAATCCAGAAAAAGCAGAGGAGAGCAATGCCCCCATTGGCTTAGTGAAAATCATGGACAGAAAAGGCTCAACTCATTCAATCAAGAAGGAAAAGGAGGAACCATGGCTCACTGAGACCCTGTGTAATAACACTAGCTGGAATTTGTATCTCAGGAGAGGGACTGCCCTGCAACTGGTGATAATCACAGCAGTATGAGAAGGGGAGGAAAGAAAAAGATATTCTCTCAAGATCTTGCTGAAATTTGGGGTATACATTGAGCACTGATGATACCCACATCTACCCAGCCCCTTTAGGGTTTGCGCTGCCCCATGGTGATGGCCCTTAGAGAGGAAGAGGAGCTGCCCTTGCCGGCTCCCTCTCCAAGGCCAGGCCAATGTTTATCTCCTAAGTTTGAAGTGCACACAAAAGCAGAGCACCATCAGGGACTAATGGACATTCTGTTGGCCTTGGGCATCCTAAAACCTCTCATCACCCAATGGTACATCTTACACCTCTTAATGGGTCTTCCTACATTTGCTCCTGTCTCCTTAAAGTCTATTCTCAACACATTAAAGTGAGTGATCTTCCTGAAACACACATAACCTGACCATGTCATTCTCTACCAAAACCTTCCAAGGCTTACAAAGTTCTTCAAGTGACCTATAAGACCCTCAGGGCTCTCCTACCACCATCTTTCTGAGCTTCCCTCCTAACCTTCTGCTCCTACTCCAAGTTCCTCAAACACTCAACCTCCCTTCTGCCTCAAGACCTTTACACTTGTTCTCTTTCTGGAATGTTCTTTTCCCAGACTTCCTTCAAGCCTCTGTTGAAATAGCACCTTATCAGAGAAGGCTTCCCTCTTGATACAGGAAAACCTCTTCACTTCCTCTTCTCTCTCTCTCTGTTCTCCTTTATCCATTGTGCTAGTCAGCTTTCCTTCACTGTGACAGAATACTTGGAAAAAAACAACACAGAGGAGGAAATGTGTATTGGGGCTCACAGCTTCAGTCCTTAGTCAGCTGGCTGCATTGTTTCCAGGTAAGTAGCAGTGCAGAACATCATGGAGCAGAGTGTGGTGAGGCAGAGCTACTCACCTCACAGCAGTCAGAAAACAGAGAGAGAGAGAGAGAGAAGGGGAGAGGCTAGGACAAGATATAATCCCCAGGGCACACCCCCAAGGACCCACTCTTTCCAATTATCTCTCATCTCCTTCAATTTCCACCACATCCAAATAGCACATTCAGATATGAATCTATCCATGGATTAATCCACTGGTGAGATCAGAGCCCCATAATCCAATCACTTTCAAAAAGCCCCACCTCTGAACATTGCTGCATTGGGGAATCAAGCCTTCACACATGAACCTTTGGGAGACATCCCAGATCCAAACCATAACACCCAATTTTATTTTTCTACCTAGAATTCACCACCACCTATCATGATTTTTATATTTATGAGTGTTTGCTTATGTCGGCCTCTCTCCACTAGAATATAAGCTCCATGGGTTTTCTTGTTCACTTCTAGACCCCAAGATGTATGGTAAATGAATGAATGAGTGACTAAAAATCTTCAGGGAGATGTTGAGAAGTCAGATTGGGTCAGTTAGTTTCAAACAATAAGCAATACTAGGTTCAGCATGACCAAAATAGTAGGAGGCCAGAGTTGCTGCAAGAAGCTCAGAGATAAATTTTATTCATTCTTTTCATGTATCTACTCTGTGCCAGGTGTTCTATTAGGTGAACTATCAGGAGTTCTTCCAAGACCGGGGTGTAGCTCATTGATAAGAGTCTTTATCTGGTATGCATAAGGCCCTGAATTCAATCCCTAATAACACAAAAAATAAACAATAAAAATTTAAAAAGAAGTTCTTCCACATGAGAGAAGAGCTCTCCTTTTATAATATAATAATGCACCACTGAAGGAGCAGGCTATGATGATTCACATAGAAGCAATGGAATGATCTAAAATATCCATTCCACTGGGAAATCCTGTAAAATATAGCATAAAATCATAAACAGGGGAGAAAGCTCAGAGCTGCCAAGGCTGCCTTCTCTCTTGCTTTTTCCAACCTACTAATTTTCTTATTTGTTTATCTTCTTTGAGCTCCTCAACTTAGAGTGAGTCCACAAGGAGGAACTTCCCCTTCCAGTCAAATCATAAAGTGCTGAAAAAGGACACTGAAGACTGCATGCGCCCCAGTTGGTGACTCAGGAGTGCTCTAAGGTTAGCCAAGTGCTGAGGCCACCAGATCAGCAGCTGGGGCCCTTCTGCCTACTAAGGGGAGGACTTACAGATGGACGGGGGCAAGGGTACTAGCTGAGCAGAGGGGCAATAGGTCAGGTGGCTGAGGGAGCCAGGAGAAACAGGAGTGCCACCAAGGTCCTCCTAACCAAGTGATCAGATTTCTACCTCATGACTCTACAGCTGCCAAGCACACCTGGTCTCCCTTTCAGCACATGAACTGTGTTTTCAAAAAAGGTCAGCTTCCAAATCATCAAAAAGTCATCTCATCCATTCCTGGTGCTGTCTGAGCCTTTCATGAAGAATGTTTACAAACACTATCCTCCTTTCTACATAGAAATTCCATCGAGAGCTAGCTAAATGTTTAAATTCCTTCTTATGATGTAAGAAGAAAGTGTTGCAACCTAAAAGTGTAGTTCTCCTGCATCATGGTTATATAGATTTAGAGACTGAAGATTCTCCATCATCCCACAGATGAAGGCTACAGAAGACTTCATGAGAGCCACAAGGACCTCCACCTAGAAACCTCTTTTTGGAGCAGACAGACATCTGCTATAGGAATGCAAAGGGGAAGATGGAGTCCAACAACAACAACTTGGGCAAACTACTCCAACTGGTAGTGAATGCCCACTGCACAGCTCAGCCTATGGACAGCTGAGTGCTGGTCAGATATGAACTCTTGAGAGGCAGCAAGAAGAACCCTTATTCCCAGACAAGTCAGTGAATGGTCCAGGGTGACTGTATTCTCAAACACCAAAAGTCTCAAAACCCCAAAGTCCAAAAGCTTCTAACCATGGTAGACATTGCATGGAAGAGTTTACTATTTGTTTTAGTTTGGATATGAGGTGTCCTCCAAAAGCTCCTGTGTTAATGCAGAAGATGAAATGATTAAAATATGAGAGCCATAACCTAATCAGTCCATCCTGATTTGCATGGAGCAGTAACTACAGGAAAGTGGGGTGTGGTTGGTGAAGGTAGTTCACTGAGACTCACCCTTGAGGATTACATCTTGACCCCTGGACTTCTCTTTCTTGCTCTCTGCTCCCAGGCTCCCATGAACTGAGTGGTTTCCTCTGTTATGCCTTCTGGCCATGATGCTCCATCTCACTTCTGACCCAGAGCATAGAACTGACTGACCACGTGAACCTCTGAAACAGTGATCCCAAACAAACTTTTCTTCCTCTAAGTTAGTCTTGTCAGGTATTTTCATCACAGCAACAAAAAATCTAACTAACACACTAGTTACCAAAAACAAAAAGCTATAGCAAGCAAAGCAATTGGCAATGACCAGGACTAGAAATGACTAAAGTTCCATCGACAGTTTTAAAAACAAAATGAATAACAATATATTCATGAAATTGACTCTCATGAAACAGTGAGAATTTTTTAAATGGCAGCTACAAGCGCCAAAATGGACGAATCTCAGTAACATAATGTTGAGCATAAGAAGCTAAAACAGAAGTCAAAAGAGTATATCCCTCCTGATGCCTTTTATGTAAAAATTTTGTTGTCCAAAATACATTGGGGCAGCTAACCTATAGCATTAGAAGGCAGGACAGTGGTCACCCTCAGGGAGCAGTGATGCTAGAATGCTCATGGGGACTTCTGGGGTGCCAGGCATGTTGTGCCCCCAGGGTGCTCACTTTATAAAAGTATATTTTGCTGCACACTTATGAGTATATGCCTTTATGTATGCTTACTATACTTTAATTCTTTATAAATCAGTTCACAGATTGTTCTTCTATTTTTAACAAACACGTTGAGTTTACTTTCACTGGTTTACAAATCCCCATAGGATTGACCCCACCATATTTCTGACCTCATCTCCCGCTACTCTTCTGCTTGGTCACTTGACTCCTCCTGTTCTTCACTCATGCTGGTCACCAATCCCCCTCAGGGCCTTTACACTGGCTATTCCTTCTGCTTAGAATGATCTCCCCCTTAGACCACAGGACCTGAATTCTTCCACTTTCACATTTTTATTCTAATGTGGGGATTGACAAACTACAGACCCTGCACAAGCCCAGAATATCCTCTATTTCTGCAAATAAAGTTTTATAGACACACAGCTACACTCATTCCTTTAATGTCTACAGCTGCCTCTGAGGTCTTTTTATTTGTTTATCTGTTTGTGGTACTAGGGATGGACTCAGAGCTTTGCACGTGTTTGGCAAGTGCTCTCCCACTCACCTACACACCCCAACAGCTACTTTTGAACTATAAGAGCTGAGCAATGGGCCAGCCAAGTTTAAAGCGTATACTACCTGGCCTTTTACAGAAAAAGGTTGCCATCCCTGCTCTAGAGTCACCTTCCCAGGGAGTTCTTTCACGATCACCTCATTTAAAGCTGGAATCAATCCCATGCCCTTCCTCCTCTACCTCTCCACCTGATCCCCTCTCCTACTTTTTATCCAAATCACCTGCCAGCAACTGGCATACTCTATATTTTATTTATTTTTTGTCTCCCCCCAGCAGAACATAAGCTCCATGAGGCCAGGGATTTCTGTGTGTTTCATTCTCTAATTATAGCCCCAGAACCTCAAGCAATCCCTAACTCGGGGCAGATATGTGATATATATGTACTGAATCAAAGATAGCACCAGATTTAAAACAATGTTCCAGGTAATGCACTGACCAGGTTTACAATCTTGAGCTCATTTACCTTCTTTGCTTCATTTAAGAGATTATTTTTCCAGTATGGGCTAGATCTAAGTTAAAATGAGATCCTTGGCACGCTCGATTTCTCTTAAACGTTCAACAGATTAGGGTCAGCAGCTATAGCCATGGACAAGAAGATTCAATGCGAGCTGATGACTCTTAAGAGCAAGAATGGGAAGAAAGAGAAGGGGTGCTGTCATTAAGCTTATCTACTTTAAGCCAAAATAATTCTCAAAGCTGAATAACTGTTGTCAAAAAACAATCACTCTCCAGGAGCAGCTCATGTGTCTGTTTAGTCATGTGGTCCTCATACTGGGAAAAGCAGAGAGAAGAGGACACAGAAATCATTGGGGTTTCTTGGCACACTTCCAGAGTTATTTTCCAATCCCTCAGTAAATTTTCATTTTTCCTATCACAGCAAAACAGTCCAAGGATGAAATCTCTCAGTATTGCTTCTTACCACTATATGTGAATCCATCTCAAAACAAAGAGTTTAATTAACACACATATTTCCAGGATCTGGGCTCTGCCTATCTGTTCATTCTTTGAGGACGTAAAGAAACTGGAAAACACACTCATTCTCCATGCTGTAGGCTTGGGATACAGTGTCTTCATAAAAACACTATGACCTAAGAAACATTCACAACCTAGGTTGTGAATAACAGGATGACATCTGTTACTGACTTTTAAAAGCAAATTTCTTTAAATCTTCATATTTCTTATGGATCTTATGATAAGTAAAGATGGTAGCAGGTGGCTACCACATGAAGTCCTGGGCAGTGGTTCAGTCATGGTCCCCCAGCCCTACAGATGGAAAGGTGCAAGCATGAGAGACATGAGGCTGCCTGTGGAAACCAGGCCTCCAGAGATAGCCTCATTCTCTTCTCCTGTTCAAACATTAACCTTCAAAAACACCATTCAGCCACTAAGAGGAAAACAACTAAAGTCAAGATGGAAGTGAAAGCCATCAGGGAAACACAAATCCAAACTGCAGTATCAATCCACCTCCCCGTCCAAACCCACTAGGATGGCTACAATCAAAAGGGCAGACAATAACAAGAGTCACTGATGGGATATGGAGATATCTCAATGCCCACACATATCCCATGGGAATGGTGCAGTCACTTTGGGAAGCGGTCTGGAATTTCCTCAAAAAGTTAAACACAGAACTACCACAGGACCCAGAAATTCTACTCCTAGGTAAATGAAAACCTATGTCCACACAAAAACTTTTACATAGAGTAGCATTATTCTTATTATTGAAAAAGGGAAACACTTTGACTATCCATCAACCAAAGAATTGATAAACAGCAGTATGGCCATACGATGGAATATTATTAGACAACAAAAAGAAATGAAGTACAGATAATTGCTGCCAGGAAAAAATTTGAAAACATTATGCTAAATGGAAGAAACCAGTCACAAATACCAATTGCTACATGATTCCATTTACATGAAATGTCCAGTAAAGGCAAATCTATTGGGACATAAAGTACAATAGTGGTTGCCTAGGGCTGGAGGAAATTCAGGAGTTGGAGGGAGTGACAACAGGTATGGTCTCCTTTTGGGGGTGATGAAGTGCTCTAAAATTGACTATGGTGGCCGATGCATAAATCTGTGAATACACTAAAAACCATGAAATTGTACATTTTAAAAGGTGAAATGTGGGGTATGTATATTATATCCCAATAGAAACTGACTTAAAAAGATGTAATAAGATCACACTCAGAGCCTGGACAGCACTAACCCTCTTTAGGAAGATGCACTTGGCCTCTCAAAAGTTTTTGCCCTGGGCTGGGCTAACTCACCAAGCTATGCTAAGTGTTGGACCCAGATTCTATCACATTTTGCTCTTTTCCTGCTTAGTGACTTGCTTGGAGATGACCAATAAACAGAATCTGAGGCATTTACAGAATATAACATGCTGTGTAAATTCACACTTGGAGGCTTAACTGATACCCCCATAGCTGAGGAGGAGCGAAAGCACCAAGGCTCAGGGAGGACTCACAGAAGCAGGGGTTTGCTGAGACCATGGTGCCCATTAGGCCTCATTTTCTCCACTTCAGCTCTCCTGGTAGGAAAATGGATCAAAGTAAGCGCTCTCTGGGCACCCAGAATGGTGAAAATGGCTCCCAGGTATTTTGCGAAATATGATCTCATAAAAATAAAAATACTCACAAGCACCAAGGAGCCATTTGGAAAGCCAGGAAAGAGCACCAAAAAGGCAAAACATGTGGCTGATTTCAGGGTTGTTTTTCTCCCCTGCTCCTTAACAAAAAATAAAAATAATAATAATTATAGTCAAACAGCTGCTGATCCTCTTGGCTTTAATTTCAGCAGTTTTCAGTTAGAATTCAGTGCAAAGAAGCATTTCTGCCTCAGCACCTAAATTATTCACAACTGCTCAAAATATCCACCAGGAACTTGGGTCAGGGATAATCCTACTCCACAGTGCTGTGTTAATGGGGCCATATGGGTGTCTCCATCTAAATCCCCCAGGAGCAGATGGATGCCTTGCCTGCTCCCAACTGCCCAACACTCACCTGCTTCCTTTGTAGGGCTCCTCTCTGAAGTTACCGCTCAAAGCTGTTATCTCTAGGGATTGTACCTTGATTTGTTAAACGTTAAAGTCTCAGACAGACCCAAGTTAAAAGCTCAGCCAGCCACTAACTAGCCACGTAACTCCACACAGGAATCTTCAACATCTCTGTGGTTCATTTTCTTCACCTACAAAGTAAGGATGTTAATTTCCACTTCCAAGAACTGCTTTTGAGGATTCAATGAGATGAAAGCTATTTAGCACAGGAACTGACACATACTAAGCACACAACAATGGTATTTATCACTATTATGGGGATAGTTACTACTAGGTGAAGCATAGGAATTTATTTATTCTTTCAGCTAACCAATATTTTTACTGAGCTCAATGTTCCAGGCACTGGGGACGTTCCAGACACTAGGATACAGCAGCATCCCTGTCCTCAGAGAGTGGCCAGTCTATGGGGACGAAAGACAAGCCCACAAGCCCACAAAGAAATGAGCAACTTAATAACATCCATAAATGCTCTGAAAAAGTAGCAAGAAAGAATGTGATGGGAGTGGCTGGGACAGTCACTTTCAAGGAAAGATTCACACAGCGTTTGTGGTGGACATTAAAATTTTGCTTACTGAATGATCAACTCATTCATTACAAACCTTCTCAAAGCCCTCCTGCAAAAATGGCCAAGGGCCTGCTGTGGCCATATATAAACCCAATGTGTGGCCATACCACCAGAGCAGATCTCCAGGTCTCCCTTTCTACTCTCTTCCTCGTGGAGGCCAGGCCTCCTTTCCTCTTGCCCCTCTCTTTGGGAGTCCTCTGAGAAAGTCACTATTCCTTGGGAGGAATCTCATACATCAGATGTCTTTCAGCATCTCTGACTGTTCTTCACACTTCACTGAGAACAGAATTTTAAACAGGACCCTTGGGAGGAAAGGTCCTCTTTGAAGACATCCCAAGTCTGCAAGACAGAGGCAGGCAGAGAAAGGAAAGGGCCTGGGAGTTTCTTCATTTATTCCAGTCATGCTGCAAAGGAGAGAAATAAAATGACAGGATTGAGGAAGCAGTGAAGACATTCCCCAAAGCTAGGATGTGATTATTAACCATCCAACACAAATAGAGCTCACCAAAGAGAATGTAGGAGCTCAGGAAAAGGAAAACATTTGGGTGCCAACATTTCTGGAGGTATTCAGTGCCTGATTTTTTAAAGCCAATACATTTTACCTCTTACTCTACAAGTGTTTTTGGAGCTAGCCTACAAAACATTTCTCCAGGTCATTTTGGCCTATACAAACTACACCTCAATGGAGCTATTATTACTCCACAATAAACAGTGGTCAAGATTGTTTTCTGAAAGGAAAAAGAATATTTTGGGAAACTTTACCCCCAAAACATCATAGAGGCCTCTATACCTAGGTACAGATGTATGAGGATGACTTGTTTTTCGTTGGGTAATCTTTTGTATTATTCCATTATTTTTACTAAGTGTTTTTATAATTATTTTTGAAAAAGAAAAGATACTACCTCCAGAATAAATGACAGAGAGAAAAACTGATTTGAGAGGTGATGTCTATCTATCAAGAATTACAAGTTTAGGAGTGATTTTCCTCTCTCTAAATCATTATGCTACTTATTTTCAGATCCAAAATGAACACATAGCAGCCTTGACTACTTTCACGTGGACACATCTTATCAGGAAGTAGAAAGGACCCTGAAAACAGGAGCCAGATACTGGCATCACAGAGCTGTCACTCGCCGGGTTAGGTGGATCCCCTCCCTTCTCTGGATTTCAAGTGCTCTCTGAGAAAGATGTGGTTGTTCGATAAATCACCTAAAATCCTTCCCAACTTTCTAAGTCTTCTCTGAAAATAAAGGCACTTTTATGTACTTCAAAATCTCTTATGGTTTTTTACAACTCCAAAAGTAACACATTCACCAAAGGTTCAAATGACAAATGACACTGTTAAAAGGCTGACATTTGCAATCGTTAAAAAACAAATACCAAATGACCCCTTTGATATAAGGGGAGTAAACAAGGACAGGGTAAGGACGAAGAGCTTGAGAAGAAGATTTACATTAAACAGGGATGAGAAAAGGGGAGGGGAGGGGAGGGGAGGGGAGGGGGGATAGTAGAGAATAGGACAGACAGCAGAATACATCAGACACTAGAAAGGCAATATGTCAATCAATGGAAGGGTAACTGATGTGAAACAGCAATCTGTATACGGGGTAAAGTTGGGAGTTCATAACCCACTTGAATCAAACTGTGAAAGATGATGTATTAAGAACTGTGTAATGTTTTGAACGACCAACAATAAAAAAAAAAAAAAGGCTGACATTTGGTGCCCAATATGGTAGCCACCATATTGAGTTACTTAAATTTTAATGAATTAAAATTAAATAACGTTAAAAACTCAGTTCCTGAGTCACACTAGTATAGTGCTCAACTGCCACATGAGGCCAGTGTCTACCAAACTAGATGGTACAGGTATTGAACATTTTATGGTCACAAAAGTTCTATTGGAAAAACTGCTCTAACATGCATAAAGAGCCCTTTTTTACTCCTTACTCCTCTGTTTGACACACTTCCTGGAGTCTTTACAATTATTTATATTAGGCCCTCTCTGACTATGCTCAAGATCACCCTAATAGGTAAATGGGGTGAGTTGTCATGATAAGGTCTTCCAATTTCCCAATCTGTAATTAAGAAAGATTTGCTTCCGTGAGTGCACTGAAGGCCACAGGTCATGGGATCATCACCACTTCCAAAAGCACATAGAAGTTTAAAACCTTTGCTGAGGTCTCACTAACTCCAGTGTCCCTTAGGTGGTGCTTTTACAAAAAGCACTAAGGCATTCAAAGCCTGAGATGGAACACTTAACAAATCTTACCTGTAGCTCTAGAAGTGTGAGTCAAGCTCCTGCAAAACAATTCATCAGATCATTTTGACACACACAAACCATGCCTCAATGAGGTTTTCTTAATCATTCCCTAATAAACAGTGGTCAATATTATTCTCTAAACTCTAGCTGTCCATTTCACTATCTGCCTAAGCAGGTAATTACCAACACCCTACTGCATGGGACTCTGCCAATTCATAAAATTATAGTGCATTCCTCTCAGTTCCCCTCAAATGCCATGTCTTTACCATGCTTAACCTTCTAGTAGAATGTCCTTCCCTCCCTAACTGCACCCCTTCTTAACATATTCTTCAATTTACTGGCCAATTTATTTCTTTAAAATTCATCTCAGATGTTATTTCCTCCAGAAAGTCATCCTGGCCATTCCCAAGCTACATTAGGGGCCCCCACTCACTGCTCCAGTATTTCAGTATTTCTACACTGTAGATACTTTAAGAGTGAAATCTGGCAGAGATGGGATATGTGTGACTTGTCTTGAAATAACACTTTGGAGCAAGGTAAAATTTTCGCTGAGATATTTGCAAGAAAAAAAAAAGAGCAAAGTTCTTAAAGATGCTCTCACTCATATTTTAAATGTGAGAAAATGTCAGTGATCCATTTCAAGGAATTCCCTTTTAAGAAGTGATAACTTTGGAGGAAAGTGACTAGAGATTAAAGGAGGGATATGCCTTTCCCCATGCTACATTTGACTTCACTATCGGCCCCCTCAGTGAGTTCCAATAACATTCTGGTGTTCTTCTTTCACAATCGTACCACTTCATATCTATTTACATGTCTCTACCAGACTAGTATTCTACTAGTATTCTCTATAAGCTAGCAAGGATTATATTCTTATTTATCTTCTTGTACCTCTGATACCCAGAACAGTCCCCAACAGAGGCCTTTTCAACTCCTGGCAACCACTGTTCAACACTTATTTCCTGGAGTCTCTACAATCATTTACATCAGGCCCTCTCTGGCTATGCTTAGAATCATCCTTACAGGCTAATGGCTTTCCAGAGTTAGGCCTCCCAATTTCCTGATCTGTAATTAAAAAAGACTTGCTTCACTGGTGCATTCACTGAAAGTCACAGGTCACAGGACTATCATCAGTCTCAATAGCATATAGAAATTTAAAAACTTAATTAAGAACTCACACACCTCAATGTCCCTTAGAGATAATGTTTGTTTATGGGATGGATGGAAAATGGATGGATGATGGATAGATGGATGAGCGGGCAGGTGGGTGAATGGATGAATTAGTAGGTGAGTAGACAGACGGGTGGAGAAGTGAATGAGTGAAAAGTGAATGGATGGATGGATGGTAAAAAAACACTCTTTTAGAGTTCAATTCTGCCTTCAGTCTGGAATCTTCTAAAGGGTAAAGACCCTAAATCTCAAAATCAATTCCTCTTTCCCTCTCTCTCTCTCTCCCCACTCCCGAACCCACCACCTCAATTTCCAGTAACTCTAAGAAAGTGTTTTATATATGGTTCTGAGCATAGCCAGAGAGGGCCTGATGTAAAATTTAACAACTGCCCAATACCACAAGGAAGAGAAAGGCTGGCTGGCATTTCCTACTCAGTGATCGTACTAAAGAAAGCCTGGAGAAAGGAAGAAAGAAATCTTTAACAATATATATTGGCTAATAGCATTAAAAGCCTTCCTTTCTCTAATGGAAGTACAATTTGGAGATAAACCTGAACCACCTTCCTTTCTGTGGCCTATGATTAGAATCTGCTTTGTTCTTCTAATTTGCTATTCTCAAATTACCACACTGCTGCTGGCGCTGCAAACCCAGGCTTCATGGCTGCCCTTGAATTTCTGCATTACTCTTCCTTTCTCCCCACCTCCCAGCCCCCACCGGGCCCCATTTTAATCAGCACTGAACCAAAAAAGGGCCAACTACGCGTGGTGGAGAACCTATGTCTCCAAACCTGAAAGTTAAAGGTGTCATTCAGGGTGCCCCCCACCCCAGGTGTCAGGATGACCCTCAGCAGATATACATTTCCCTTGAGATTTGGGAACACAGGAGGTGAAGTTATTCTTGACAAGGCTCCAGGTGGTATGAAAGAACCTGAAATGTTTCTTCCACCCCTGACTCCAGAGATTTCATTACTCTTCCGCCTAAGCCTTCAAAACAAAGAGAGTCTAATAAGGCTTTAGCTAGAGCCAATAAATATTTTGTTCTCCTGTTTTTCTAGAGGCCCTTGAAATATCATGGTCTGAGATTGCTAAGAGCTCAACTTGCAATCTTCACACACTACAGGAGAAATTCCCTTAGAGGGTAAATAGGAAATGCTATTGACATTATCCTTAATTTATTTCTCTTTGCAGTATCTTGGGAGTTAATTCTAAATTTTGAACTATAAGCAATATTTATGCCATGCCAAATGATCAAAGGAAACTAATTATCTAGTTAGATTAGATGACAAACTATTCATATGTTTGTGTGGTTGTGTGTGTGTGTGTGTGTGGTTTTGTGTATGTGTGTGGGGGGGGTGTGGTAGGTTGACTACAATTTTCATTTGACTATACCTTCAGTCACAGAAGAAGTACTTTCTTTACTAAAGAAAGCAGATAAGGAAAGAATTTAAACTGTGTCCTTGGATGATCCTCCTAAAACATCAATTTGCTTTCTTTACCCAGAAATGTGAACAATGTATGGTTTCCCTCTTGTGCTATTAAAAAAAGTTGTTAGCAAGAAAGAATTACATTACTTTGACTATGGAGGAAGATTCAAAAACAAAATAATGGTAGTATTCAGTATAGTTGGAGTAAACCTAAAACTCAAGACATAATACCCCATCCTAACCTGCCAAGTAGGAGGTCTCATACCTTTCTGTATTTCGATTTAGTCAACTAGCTAATACACATTATTACTGTACTACTTGAGGATATAAAGATGAATAGAAGTAAAGACAAAGATTGATACGAAACAAAGAACCAGTAAATACCCAACATCACCATAACATTGTAATATGCCTATATAAGACACAAATCACAATGACTAGCATGATTTTCAAAGCAATGGGCAATAATATGTGCATATAACAGCCAAAAATAAAAACATTAGTTAGAATACATCAAGGAAGAATTATTAGACAACTTGTTAATTAGGATTTTCCCCCCTCTTCTATTAATAAAGCTAATTAGTTACTGGTTTTTTTTTAAAGACTGCTTAATTTTATTACAACATCCATGAGTAAATGATATTGTGTTTGAATTTTCTGTTTGAATATGAAGATCCAGGTTCTGTCAATCTTGACTTCCTGGGACCTTACAACAACAAATTATACTTCTGAGGTAAAACAAACCAAATCCTGATGTGTTAATATGTTAATTGCTTTCTCCTGCTACAGAATACTCATATTTCATACCTTCCCAAAATCATAGATACATTTAGATAAACTATATTGTACATCTAAGATTCAGGTCATTATATTACTAATAATAGATTATTTCTGTGAGCAATTTTACAGAACTTGAATTATTTTAATTAATTTTTTAATAAACCCCTTGGAAACCAAGTAGAAAACAACATTTGCCACCGGAGATAACTGAGACATAAATAAACATTAAATAAGTAATAAATTATTGCAGTATAATTTGCAAAGCTATTTTTCATAGTTTTGTTGACAGAATTTTAAAATGCATTGTCTACTTAATGTTCATGACACTGTCTCAGGAAGCAACTTGCCTAGAATGGAAATCCTATGCTTTGAGACTCAGAATTTGAAATCTGAGAGAGATTTTTTTCATTTGCTAGTTCAAGATAGGACATGAGGATTAAGGACAGAAAAACACATTTTACTGAAAACTATGGTTTGGCTCCCCTATTTGCAGAAGAAAATGGGGACCATCTCTTGATCTTATTCAGATCTGAGCTGACTAATGAAGAGAAAGCAATCAAGTGCTCTTAGAAAGAATTCCATAGTTCATAATCCATTGATTTAATCTACCAGAATGCTCCAAGAAAAAATGTAGACAAAACAGGAAGACCAGTCATAGCGGTTTCATCATTAGTGATTTCTGCCAACACTTTAAAGAGACCCTAAGAACTCCCTGACCTGTGCCTCCAGTTGTTGTGTCCAGCAACTTTTATTCCTTAGACCCAACTGTCTACTGGGAATTCTCCATTCACATATCCCACAGCCACTTCAAAGTCAACATATCAAAATGGACCTCATAATCCTCTCTCCTAACCTGCTTCTATGTTAGTCTTATGTCCTCAGGGCCAGCTTCATGGGATGTGACATGTACCTTTGCCCAGGGACCCATACTTAGAAGGGTCATTACTTGGCTTAATGGTTTCCTGTTACCATCTTAAAATATTTAATAATTTTTGAACAAGAAACCCTACATTTTCATTTTGTACTGGCCCATAAAAATGATGGGACTGATCTTAACTCTCCTGGAACAGCATCAACATTACCCCTGTCATTGAAACCCACCATCTGATATTCATCCTAGCTGCTCCCCTTCTCCATTCCCACATCCAGTCATACTGGTTTATACCCAGGGTAAGCAAGATATAAAAGGACAAGTGGAAGTCAAAATTCATCTATCTCAGAGATACTGATGGCCTAGCCTGATACAGATGCTTCCTCTTGATTTTCCACCTGCATACACCTGTCTATACCTGTCATTTTGTACTTGAATTACTATCTTGTCTATCTTTCCCCAAATGACTGTGAGCCTCTCAATGTCTGATTTTTATTTTCTTTTGTATCTTTAGTTGCTAGTTCCATGCTGGCATATAGAAGATATTTAACAAATGTTTATTTAATGAGATTGTTGTGGTTTCAAAAACCTTTAATTCACTTTTGAAAAACGTAATGGTTTAATATATACAAATGCCCTTCCTTTTAGAATAAACATCCTTTTTCTTTTCTAAAGTGACCCTCTCCTTTCCATCCCATTTTCAGGGAAAGTCACCAGTACAAACAGCTCCAAAGATCATGTTACAACAAGAACTCATTTTATATTGTCTTCCTGGGTTGCTGTCCCTCAGGGTCACATCTGAAAGTAAAAACAGCTGGGTCCCATATGCCTCTGGGGACCACCAGTCACTCCTGGCTTATACACAATATTTATGCCAAGATATTTTCAGAGTTCCTTGGCAATGCCACCAAGAGTCCAGGATACAGGAGAGCAAGAGAAGAAAGTGTGGCCCAGAGGAACAGGAAAGCTGTCACCAACTCAAGGCCCCTGTTGGCTCTCACCAACATTCAATACTCATCAGATCTGCCATCACAGGAAATCCTGTTTGAAAAGCCATCTCTTGATTTGACTTGGGCAGTCTATCATAAGGAATCATTCCATCCTCAGCAACTAATCAGCACTTTGGTCCAAATCAACATGGATTTCTTTATGCATTCATTCAAGCACTCCCTGAACATCTAACTCAGAGAAGTGTGCCAGGTGAGGCACCATAGAGAGAAATAAAATGGAACAGTCCCCACACTCAAGGAAACAGTGTTATCATGAGACTGATAATTCCACCAATGCCCTACTGTTCCAAGTGTGGTCCACAGACCAGAGGCTCAAGCATTACCTGGAAGCATGTTAGAAAAGACTTTCCAAGAAACCATGCATCAGATTCTACATTTGAACCAGAGCACAGAAGATTCTCAGAAACATCAGAGACTGAGAAGCATTTACACATCCCCTCTCAGGGCTCAACACTGAATCTCCATAGCCTGAATCAAGTTCAAATCAAACCCCAGCTGCAAAATCTATCCTGGTGGCTCCTGAACGTATTCCTGTTGTTTTTGCTCATCTCAAATTCCACATCTGGTTCTCCACTACTTCATGGGAGGAGAAATTTGAAATTCTTCATCACACAAAGTGGCACTAAAAAAATCCTGTTATCTACCCAATGTCTATCACTTTTGCCTTATAAATCTCATATTAGATTCTCCACAAGATAAATTCTTATATTTTCATTCCTGCAATATTTTTCAGTTTTCCCTAATATGTCTAGTCAGAAAAAGAAGTAACAATTTAGGAACTCAAGTCACTGAAGAATCTGATTCAAGCAGTTTACATTTTAAACACAAGCATAGTTGCTACACATTTTCCATAATCAAAAGAAGGGTCTCAAAATAAAATGTGGCTTCATCTAATTATTAGGGCTGAAAAAAGTCAAATGCAGCTGGAGAGCATCTTGGGAAATATTTTACACAAAGGATTCTGGTCTTATTCTTCAATTCCTAACATTGCAATATGCATACATGCACACATATGCACACACAAATACATGTGAACACTCACACAAGCAACACATATACCCACAGAGGTATAGGATTACTACAGAGAATTCCAAATATATATGTATACATACCCAATGGACATATTTCAGAAACCTCTAATTTGTGACCAATGAGGGCCCAAAATGAACAGGAATTCTATTTTGTTTTATTTAGGACTTTTTAATTTTTTTTTTCCAGGAAGCTCAGGAAATCACCAGTCACCTATAGCAGCAACTGTTAAACTCCTTTACAAAATTGAAGATCTATAAATTTTTTGTGTATATTGGTTGTATATGACAATATTTCCTAAGACTTTTTAAAATATTCAATTTTATAATTTAAAAATAACAGTAATCTACACATCAACATAAATAGCATAAGTTATAAAACAAAAAACAAATTAAAAAATAATTTAGTGAGAAAAATAGCATTGTTGTACATTTCTGCAAACATCTTAAGGTCTAACTCAACAGAGAGTTGGATTTTCATCATACTTCTTCTGTCACTCTGCTGTGATATCACACCTCATGTAGCCTCGAAACATGTACACTTGGACAAAAGGTACACTGGACACAGGTGAGAGAATGGAAATGGGGAAAGACAATCATCTTAAGAGTGACAAGACAATTCAATAGGGAAAGAATTATTTTTTTCAACAAATAATGCTAGCACAACTTGATATCCACATAAAAAGAATAAAGTTGAGCCCCTATATTATACAATATTCAAAAATTAACTCAAAATGGATCAAAGATAAGGAGTGACAGTTAACATGTACAGGTTTATTCTGGGGTGATAAAAATGTCTGGAATTAGATGGTAATGATGGTTGTATAACCTTGTGAATATAACAAAATCCACTGAATTGTACACATTCAAATGGTAAGTTTTAAACTACGTGTCAAATAAAAAATGGGTCAAAGTCCTAAATGTAAGAGAGAAAACCATGAAACTGAAGGAAACATACATAAATATTCATGATCTTGGCTTAGACAATAGTTTCATAGCTATGTCATCAAAATCATAAGAAATAAAAGTACATATGTGTTATATATACATATGTATGTGTATATATATATGATTTCATCAAAATCAAAAACTTTTGTATCACCAAAAAGGAAGCACACAGCTCAAATAATGGGAAAGAAAATTTGCAAATCAATGAATAGAGAAAGGGATTTATATCCAGAATACATAAAGAACTCAATAATAAAGAATAACCCAATTTAAAAATGAGCAGAGGATCTGAATACACAGTTGTTCAAAGATATATACATGGCTAATAATCACATGAAAAGCTACTCAACATCATTAGCCATCAGGAAAATGCAAATGGCATCAGAGAAATCAAAATCACAATGAGATACCACTCAGAAACCACTTGGATGGTTATAATCCAACAGACCGATAATAACAAATGCTGGAAAGAATATGCAAAAATTTAAACTCTCACACACTGCTGGTGGAAACGTAAAGTGGTTCAGCTGCTTTGGAAAGCAGTTCAGTAGTTATTCAAACATTAAACATAGAGTTACTACATGCCCCAATAATTTCACTTCTAGGTTCATACCCAGGAGAAATGAAACATGTCTACAGGAATATTCATAACAACATTATTCATGATAGCCAGAAAGTGGAGACAACCCAAATGTTCATCACTGATGAATGAATAAACAAATTATGATATATCCACACTATGAACTAATACTGGACAAGAAAAAAGAACAAAATACTGATCCAGGCTACAACATATATGAACCTGGAAAACATTGTACTGCAAAAATCCAGACACAAAAGACCACATATTGCATGATTCCATTTTTATCAAATGTCCTGAATAGACAAATATGTAGAGGCAAGAAATAGATTAGTGGTTGCCTAGGGCAGGGAGGTTTAAAGGGAAATTGAGAATGTCTGATAAAGGGCATGAATTTTGCATGTTCTAAAATTGATTGTGAAAAAAAAAAATTAAAAAAAAAATAAATAAAAAAAAAAATAAATAAAATTGATTGTGGTGATGGTTGTACAACTTAGTTAATATATTAAATTGCACACCTTAAGTGGGTTATTAAATGGAAATGTGAATTATATCTCAATAAAACTTATTGGGAAAAGGCATACGATACCTTAGTAACATTTGAAAATAGTTTGAACCTCGTAGACCCCCACAGAAAGATCTCAGGGCCTTCCAGAGGTCTCCAAGCCACACTTTGACAACTAACCAAACAAACTATCTAGAGTAGGTATTATGGGTTATCTTCCTAGGAGGCATTTCCCCTTTTCTCCTACCAAAGACGGTCCTGCCTTTTAGGTATTCATTCTCCCTGATGCAGAACAACACCTGGAGGGAAAGGTGATCCTACCCTGAATCCCAGGGTTAGCTGAGCCACTTTGAACTAAGAACACATTCCTTTCCCCTGGTCACAGTCACCGGTTCAGGCGAGGGCATATGACCTGAGAAGTCTGATCATATTGACTACAGGATTTCTGTCTGGAGTAGTGAGTTGGACATGGCTTCTCTCTTCTCCTGAAAGTGGGTGTTCTATGAAAATATGAGAACTGGCACTACTATAACCATTTCAATATCAGCCCAAGAATGAAGCCATTGCAAAAGGTAGAAATAGGCAAGGGAGCCCCAGGGAAACCGTCTCAATCCTTGAATTAAGTCCTTAAATCAGAACTCCTGAATATACGAGGCAGTAAATGTCGTTAATATTATGTCAGTTCAAATTAGAATTTGTTGCCTGTAGTTAAAGCATCCGGCTGATATGCCATCCAAATGATGTGGAGGTAGCAATATCACATTCTCCCTGTAGTCAATGCACTCTGCCTTTGCCTCGAGGGTATCAAGGGATTGAGATCCTAGCAGATCTTTGGAATAGTACTGCATTTTTCAGTATATACTTAATATAAAGAAATGCCGTATGTTATCTAGGCCTAAAACCATTGGTGCTGGACCACAGTATTCAAAAAACTATCTCTCCTTTCTGTTCCTTTTCTGTCTGGTTCTCAGTAGATTCTGCATGGAATTCTAGATAAGCTTGGTAGAGAAACGTGTTGGGTTATCCTTACTAGCAGAAACGATGTGGTCGTCAACTGAACCTAACTTGGATTTCACCAGCAGGATGATCATGGGCCTTGGTTTGAAGCAAGTCACTGGGCCTCCTATTATCCATCTATAAAATGAGCATAATAATTCCTCGCTTATTCTCCACTGTATTGTTGAAAAATGTATGTACCAACATGTTGTAAATGTTAAAACATTGACCAAATGCAGAGTACTATTGTAATCAGTTTGGTTGGGGGGTGGAGGGTAAGGGTAGTTTCTCGTCTGTTGGAATGGTAATTGGATGAGCACATGCCAACATATAATTTAGTGGGCCAATTGCATTGCTCTGGGCTTAGGTGAGACAGAACATCATGGTAAAGGGCATAGCAGAGTGCAGCTGTTCTGTTCATGGTGGCAGGGTGGGGGTGGGGGTGCTTCGTGCAAGATGAAGCCTTCCAGGGCACACTCCCAGTGATTCACCTTCCCGAGTCGTGTCCCACCTGCCTACAGTCCACTCAAACTAGGTGGACTGATGAGGTTACAGCTCTCATGACCTAATCATTTCACCTCAGAATATTCCTGCATTAAACAGGAGCTTTCTGAACACCTAATGTCCAAATCATAACATGTATCTTTACATAGTTAAGATAGCACTCACAATTTCTTCAGCTTTTACTAAAAAAAAAAAAAAAGTACTAAGCTAAATACTGGACATATATTCTTCCATTCAATCCCTTCATAAATCCACGAGATCTGTGCCATTGTCATTATCACTCTATAAATGAGGAAACTGAGGGCCAAACAGTTAAAGGGACTTACCCAGAGTCACCTGGATACACAACAGCACAGCCACAGCTCAAAGCCAAGCAAGCAGTGCTCTAGAACGTAAGCCCTCCACCACCCTGCCACCCTGCCACCTCAACAAGCATAAAGCTTGCTCTCTGTAGAGAGCTGCACCTGCTCTAGATAAGCCACCTTTCAGTGGCCCAGAACATACAGTGTCAGTAAGGACTGAGCTGATGTTTAACAGCACAAACCCACAAAGGATTATCTAATGATTTTTATTGTTCAGGAACTGGATCATACAAATATTTTCTAAAATAAGCCAGAGCTGAGAAAAAATTTTATTAAACTCTCCTGAAAGATTTCTTGAAATAATAATTACAATCCAATTTCACGGGTTCTGAAAGACACCAAAACTTGATCAGCCAACAGCTAGCTGTTCCTCCCCAACACACACACACACTCCTCTGTTCCTTCCATAATGGCAAAGCTCATCTCCCATTATAAAGATGGACATATTCCTAGATGCCTTTGTAGCTAGGGCATGAGAATGTGATCCAGTCCTGGCCAGCGGAATCTGAAGGGAAGACTGAAGGGTTCTCTAGGAGAGATGTGCCTCTGTGATGTGCCTCCTCCGGGTGTTGGGTGGGGTAGTGTCCAACATCCAGTATTGCAGCCACCTTATAATCAGGGAGGCTATAATGACATAGCAGTCATGCTGAAGATGGCAAAGTAGAAAGATGGAAAGCACCTGGGCCTATGCAGCATGGAGAACAGCCCTGAAGCTGTCTCATCTCTGGACTTCTTGCTAAGTAAGATAATAAGTGTCCTTAATATTTAAGCCACTTTAACTTAGCTACTCTCTTACTTGCAACTAAAAGCATCCTAACTCTCAAGTCCCAAGAAGCATTGCCACGGAGAAGAAAGACTTCTGGATTTTGCATCAAATGACCTGGGTTTCTGCCTGGAATAGTGAGTTGGACATGGCTCACTATTAATTGGCCCAGGTGACCCAAATTGCTTAATCACTCTGAATCTCATTTTCCATATCTGCAAGATGAAGATAACATGCAATAACACAGTAACATCAATAAAATGAAGATAATGTGGGATAATTATGAAAATCACCTGAGATAACATGAATGTAACCACTCGGTTGATAGCCCTGTTTTGCTCAAATGCAATTTTCCTATGTAATAATTAAACCAGAGACTTTTAAAACTGTTGTCATTCTTCTAACGCAACTCCTTTAATTTACAAATAAGAAATGACTCACTCAATGTCACACAACTGGTTGCTAACATAATTAAATCACACATTTGATTCCAAGCCAATGCTATCATGCTATCCTTGTGTTGAAAGCTAAATTAAATATTGTGTAGGTTAGCTCTCATTCATTTAATGAACACATAAAATACTACAGACACTACTCCAGATATTAGGGACTCCATGGTGAACAACATCAACAACAAAAATGTCCCTACCCTTGTGAATTTAATAGACTAGAAAGGAAATTATTCAATCTGTACCTTTATTTACTGAGTTCTTATTATGTGAAAAGCACTATGCTGGGACTGCTGTTCAAATACAAACACAGATTCCAACCAATTCAAAACATGTCAGCCATGTTTACCAGGTTTTGCTAAAGATGAATAATGTAAAAAAGTCTAAATTTTACTCAATTTATATTAGTATTAAAAATGGCAAGTTTATTAGAAAGAGTTGTGAATATCTGTGCCAGTTTCTGAAAAATGGGTAAAGGATGGCTAGGACTCTGATGTAATTAAAGCAGCAAGACTGAATGAAAAAAGAGGGGTAGGGCTAATCCACATCCTCCTACAATATCTAAACTTCAAGGTTTGGCTCAAATGGAAAAAGCCAATAGGGAGCATTCAGCAACTCCTTCCCTTCCTTGAGCCTCTGTCCAGTGCTCCCCTTTTACTCCATGTTTATTTGGAATTCCTTTTCCATTCTACTTAAACATTTACATGTAAATGAGATGATGGGACAGCATCCTATACCAGTGATGAGACAGAGATAGTGACTTCCAAATTTCCTACTGGAACTAGCCACCAGGGTGCTGAGACTAAGCTGTTAGTTTGTGTATTTGAAAGTTTTCTTTGCAAATACAATCAAATTATATCACTTGGGAAAGAAATATTTAAAAGCTGTTGTTTTACAACATCTTTTCATTAAAAAAAAAAAACAGTAAATGCAAGTATCCTGGGGTAGAGGGAAGTAGTAAGTAGAATACTCGCCTTCTCCCTTTTGTGGAAAGTACACTGAGAGGACAAAACCTTTTATATCACACCCTGTAATCAAAGCACAGCCAGGCAAGTCCCCCTTAGCTTCTAGCTTCATCTTTTAATGCACAGGGATAATTTGAGGTGCCACAATCTGAAATATAAAAATATAGTGTGGCATAGATTTCTTGAAGGCAAACACCAAATCTCCTGAGAGCAGAAATGACCCCCAGTGGCCTTTGGATTGTGGTGTTCAATCAGCTCTGGGCTACCAGCTTTCCTATCAGACTCTGGGTACGTTGAATTCGCAAACTGGCAGGGAGGATCACTTAGACCTCACTGATCATGAGTCTCAACTGGCCTTCAGTCACTGGTGCAAACCCCACACCTTGGGTTTATCAACTTCAGTGTCTGGAAGTGTCACTGAAAGTTGGACAATTTAACTATGGGGTAATATGTCAAAAATATACATGAGCTTTGGATCCAAACAATTTTGGGGTTTGAATGCCAGAAACTCAGCCTCTTTTTAGAGATGTAGTCTTGGACAAGTCACTTAAAATCTCAGTGTCTCTGTTTTTTTATCCATAAGATGGAAACCATACCTATCTAAAGGTTGTAGTAAAGACTAGATCTAATAAGTGCAAAGGGCTGTCACGTGGAAGATACTCAAAACTGGTACCTAGAGTTTTTACATGGTCCCAAACAACAACCTGGAGGATTTCTACCATGTCCTGAATTCATCTCCAGAGCAGCCACCTTCCAGCACCTTGCCAAGGGAACCTATTTGAGTAGAAGTCTTTCTTTCAACCTGGGGTACTCACTTATAAGGAAGGCAGACTGATCCTTGGAAGGATCTTTCCAAGGATTCCTGACCTGAGTTTCTCTACTTGTTCTGGGTTCCACAGATAGCACCTGCACCTTGGAGAGAACAGGGGTCAGATAGGCACCAGGTGTGAGAGCTCCTAACTCAGGCAGACAGGTGTGGGCTACGGTGGGAGGGTGTGCCTCTCTGTGATAGTCCATACAGTCCTTTAACTTTTTGATTCCCTGGAAGGGAGAGGGAAGGAAGGGAAAGGAGGGAAGAAGGAAGAAAAGAATGGAGGGAAGAAACACAAGTGGATTTTCCCAAAATAAGTGCTGATGCCTCTAAGTATTTTTGTTCTCTAAACAAACAGGGATAAACCTAGATGATACCTGGAAGTAAAATTTTAATTCTTGTTTGGAATACTCTAAGAAGTATTATGTCCAAAATCATCAAAATAAAAAGGTTTAATTTGTTTGATTGGTTAAATAATGACACCATCTGGGGACAGGAGAGGCAGAAAAAAATGTTTCATGTTTTTTTTAATCAATGTCAAAATCAACATTTTGGAATACAAAATTTAACCTATTTGGCATCAGTTGGGCTATAAAAATTAAAACTTTCCAAATTGTTATTACGTTAAGAAACTTGATTGTTTCCTAGAACAACAGAAAACAAATGCTTGTCCTTTGGGGGCTACTTATCTATTCTAAGGAAGAGTTGGTCTTAAAGGAGAGAAAGAAAAAACAAATGTCAACTCCATCTTAGAGAAAGTAGAGGGCTGAGAGACTGGGAGAGACCGCAACAGCCTCAAAGTCTACTGTTGGCCCCTTTATTATCTGCACATTCATTATGACTTAAGTCACCCATACATCCACTTTAGCACTTTAAGCAAACCTCTCTCTGGATCACAAGACAGTACATGCCAAACATTTCTGCACAACCATGGTGGCAGCAGAAAAACTGCCTAGCCTGCTAATCCTTTTATTATTAAGTTTAGCAGTGGTGCTTAGCTCAGAATGAAATTTCAAGATTCTTCAGAAAATTCAACCAGAGCCTACTTTCCTGTGAGATCATAAGGCATCACATCTCTGCCTTGAAACCTGTCTAGCTATCAGCTTACAGATGAATTGCACTGTCCTGGTGCCATAAACTCCATATATATATATATATATATATATATATATATATATATATGCACACACACACACACACACACACACACACACATACATACACACACACACATATATAAAGGTTTAATTCGTTTTGATTGGTTAAATAATGACACCATCTGGGGACATTAGATTTTTTTTTTTTCTAATAGGTAGGGAAAGACCCTTCATTCATATATGAGGATTCCTGCCACTGGGAGACGCTGCCCCATTCACCTCTCACAGGCATGGTCCTGGAACCTCAAGACTCAAGACTGGTAGGTGAGAAGAGGAAATCCCAGAAATAATTAAAAATTTTTGAAGTCAGAAGCTAATAGTACGGAGCCCCTGATACGACCTTTCCAGATTGTGTGCTCCTAGTGGGGCATCTTGAGATCAGGGAAAGAGGCACAGACTTGCCTATATGTACACGCATCGCAAATGCACACACACGCGTGTGCATGCACACACACACTCGCAGTTCACACTAGATCTGCAAGCCCAAAGGCACTTACTACCCAAGGAAAGGGATGCCAGCAAAGATGCATTTGCCAAAGCAACGCACATTCTCTACATTGGGCAATAGTGAATGTCCATCAAGATTCCAAAGGACTCTTTTTCCCAGGACCCAGTTCTCTGCAGGATTCCCCATTGCTGGCATCACAAATCCTTATCCTTTCTCCGAAAAGCTCGGACTTCACATGTTCCTTTCGAGGTAGCTCCTGTTCAACCCTGTGCGCATCGCATTTCTCAAAGCTGGAGCCCAAGGCTACCCAATCTTTCTCACTCTGGGGAAACTTCGACATTGCCCCACACAGAGAAGTAAAGACCACTGGCAGAGGGGCAGGAGGGAGCCGGAAGAGGGTCCCTGGACTGAGGACACCTCTGGAGCCTGGGCGCGGGAGAGAGAAATGAGTGAACCCGGACTGGTGCATGCCTTATCCACGTGGAGAAAGGGAGGAAACAAGAGTGGGCGACAGGCAAGTGTCCCTCTCAGCTCGCGGGGCTCCCACTTCCTGGTGAAGCAGGGTCAGAAGGGGCCAGGGGCCCCCGGAGGTAACTGCCCGGCTCCCCCAACCTGGACACAGCGAGACATGAGTGCAAGGTGCATGCCAGGTAAGGGGCCCCGGCGCAGATAAGGTGCGCCTGGAGCCTGCGGAGGACCATGCCCTCATGGCTGGCATTTAAAGACCCCAGCCTCGGAGGGCAAACGAGGAGAAATCTGGCTTTCTAGCCGGGCTCCTGAGCTCGGGTGGGTTTCCTACCCGCGCACGCCCACCCTCAGAGCACCCCTTCAGTCCTGCTCCCGGGAGGGGTACCCCGCGCCCTGCACCCTCTCCGGGAGCTTCCCGCACCTGAATGTGGCAGGAGATCTCCGAGTCGTCCAGCAGCCGGATGGTGCATTTCATCTCCTGGTTGAGCGATTTGATGCTGGAGCTCCGAAAGTGGATCATTTTCATGGTCCTCCTGCCTCTCCGCACACAGTGGCAGGAAGCGAACATGCACCGCAGCAACCGGGAGCGAGCGAGAGGCTAGGGCCGGCGCGGCGCTCACCGGCGCGGACACACACACTGGCTCACGCAGCGTCCGGGACACCCGGGCGCGGCTCAGCCGGGGAACAGCGGCAGCGTCGGATGCCTGCGGCCACACATGCTAGGCAGCCGGGGCTCGGCGGGCGGGTCCCTCTCTCCTCCCTCCTCCCTCCTCCTCCCTCCCCCTCCCTCTCCTCGGCCTCGCCCGCTTCTTTCCCCGCCTCCTCCTGTCGCGCGCGCTAGTGCGCCTCCCTTCGCCAGGGCTCGTTCGCAGAGGATGCACAGAGCCCGCGACCCCCAGCGGGCGCGCCACGCACTCACTCCCACGCGCACCGAGCGGCTGGAGGTGAAGGCGGAGGGACAGCTGTTTTGGGTGGCCCGGGAGCCCTAGCAGTGGCCTGCTCCTCTGCCGCTGCCGCTGCGTCAGGCTGGGCCCCACAGCATTCCTTGGCCTCTCCGCCGCCTCCTTTTCTGGCAGCTATTGATCTGGCTCCTGGTAGTGGTTTCTCCCAGTCCCGAGGGCCACCCTAGGCGCCCGACAGCACCCTGCACTGCTCCGCCCCAGAAACCTGGCCGCGAGCAAAAGGCGAAGAAGGATCCTGACCCACTCCCACAAGGGGGATTCCACTGCGGGAAAGGATTGTTGAGTAGATGGAGAGCCCCCAAAGAGTGACAGGAGGCAAGCTACTCCAGAAATACCGCTAATAGTAACAATGTCTGGTCCTCATGGGGATTTTTTAAACCGTTGGTTTACTCTATCTTAACTGGGAGTCAATCCCCTTCTTTAAGAAATTTAGAGCTTTCCTCAAGCAATTTCTTGTTTATATCTCTCAACGTCTCAGTATAATGTTTGGTTGTACATTAAATCCTGGCAAGAAGGATTCCTATCCTGCTCTTCCCCCTTTAGAGTCTCCTTCACCTCCAGTTGCCCAGGAATGTGATGGCAAAGGAGATGTGTGTCATCCCGTTTTACACTAATCTCTGCGTGCGGGGAACCCTATGATCCCTTGGGAAATTACTATCGTCCCCAGAGAAACATAAGCCCCTGTGTGATGTTCCCTAGGCCCAACTGGGTGACCAACTGTGGCCTTTAAGGCAGCTATATGGAGCTTAGAGGTGGGGACTTGGATAATAGAATAGAAACTGATGGGAACCCTCTTGTCCTGCTGCCCTTTCTTGAACATAAAGGAATGTTTGTTAGAGGAAGGACTTGCCCAGCTCTTTCAAGGTTTGCCACACCTGCCAGGAGCCCCCTCATCCAAAGGTGTGTCAGGTCCTGTGGAGAAGACAAGGTCCAGGAATTTTACCTACCGCTACACTGTGTAAAAGGCCACAAATGCTGTAGGACACCTGGAGGGGTTGACTGTGGCTAGGTGCTTGCATTGCCTATGGACTTCTCCCTCTACCTGCTTCTGCTTCCTCCCTTCCTTGATCATAATAAACATCCCACAGGCTAGTGTCTGCTTCTGGATCCACCAAACTGCAACAATTTGTCCAGATAGGAGGATAGAGTATGTTTAATGTAACATTTGATAGCTGGATTTTTACTTTTAAATCTTGGAAATAGTACATGGGCCATCTTATATACCCTTTCCTGGGGCTTCGAAAATTAGGGCAGAACCTGAAGGAGAAGTCAGGGTCTAGTAAGATATTGATTTGATTCTTGGCCCAACTACTGCCCACTCTGTGGATCTTGGAAAGTCTCATCATTTCTTTTCTCAACGCCAAAGGGGAATTCAGCTGCCTCCCCTCTCACAGGTGGATGAGAAGCTGGGATGAGACAAGGCCAGTGGAGCACAGGTTACTATTTGTAACCTGCAAAGCCACATATGTATATATGAAGTGTCAGTGTTGATAGCCACTCTAGTTTGAAAACTGCAACTATGTTTGAATCATCTCTCCCAACCCAAAAGGTAGCCAAGAAATCAAAGAAAAGTCACCACCCAACATAATCCATGATTTTCCTCCAAGTCCACACACTTATTCTTCTTAGGCTCCAAATTATTATCTCATATTTCAAAGAAGAAAAATAAGGCCAAAAAGGACAGTATGGAGAAAGACAAAACAAAGATCATCCAATATGGTTTTGCAAGAAACAGAAGTTTGAGGATATGAGAAGAATCTGAGATTGGGTATCTGCCCTACTTAAAAATAAAGGCTCAGATTTCAAGAATTATAAAAATATGGACTCTGGAAACCCTTGGCATGTATTGGGGGAAAACAACTAAGTACATTACCTTTTACCCGAATTGAAGTACCCATTGAAGACAAGTCTTTGGGAAATCAAGTGTCCAAAATTTTGTCCTATGGGAAATCATTGTCCAAAACAATAATATAAGAAGAAGGAGGAAGAGGAGGAGGAGGAGGAAGAGGAACTAAAAATAAACTCACAAGAATGAGTTTAAACCTGAACTACTTAAAGAAAATCAAGGATACTCTCAGAGTCCTAAATATTCAGCTCAAGACTAAAAGAAGCTGTATTCTTTCTTGTGTTAGCTTTGCACTGCCATGGCCAACATACCTACATACCTAATAAGAAGGAGTTAGGGGAAGAAACATTTATTTTGGACTACAGTTTTAGAGGTTCAGTTCATGGTTTACCAACTCCATGCTCTGGATCCTGAGGTGAAAGAGGTGGTAAAGGAGGTGGCAGAGGAAAGTATCTCAAAACATGGCAACCAGGAAGGAGTAGGGAGGGAGGAGGTCAAGGGATAATATAATCCTCCCTCCCCACTCTTTCCTGGTTGCCATGTATACCCCAAGGGTACACCCTCATTGACATATGTACCCCAAGGGTACACCCTCATTGACATACTTCCTCCAGCCTCCTCCTCCCTGCCTATAGTCTCTTCCTCCCTGCCTATAGTTACACCCATTAATCCATTCAAATTATCAATCCATCAAATGGATTCATCCACTAATTACATTATAGCTCTCATAATCTTATCATTTCACCTCCGAATACTCCTGCTTTGTCTCACACATGGGTTTTATGGGGGCATCTCATATCCTAAGCATTTCTATAACACAGCTAAAAGAAATTTTTATTAATTGAAATACAAGACTAAAACAACTAAAAAACAAACTCAAAACTTCATCTACAAGTTGCCAAATTATAAAGTCAATTTAATCATCAGCCTCATCAGATTTTACAAGTGAAAAACTTAGCATCAGGAAAGAGTGGGACTCTGGAAAAAAGAATAGAACTACAAAAGAGAATTCGGATGATTCCTAATAACTCAAGCTCAAGCCTTTCTTGACAGCAAAAGCAGACCTTTTTACCTTATGTAATGAGGTGTTCCTGCCTTGTTTTTGAAAACCCTATCTCACCAGAAGCAGTTACCTTGATAAGAGAAGCCAACCTTCTTCTCCCTCTCCCATCACCAGGGTCTACTTCACTCTTAATACTTGAATCATATCCAGGAACTCCCTGGGAGGCTAATTACAAAGTCAACCCTAGGAAGACAAATAACTACAAGATTCTCCTAATTTAAATTGAATACTGTGTGTTTGTATGAACCTGTTAATTCAGTGCACTTTTCAGTGACTTTGGTTTCAATGTACCATCTAAACTCATTGACTTTTGAACTCAGTTAAATAAAATAAGAAAGGAAGAATCTCTTTGTATGTGTGCAGGAAATTATCCAAATTTTGAGCATTGAAGTGGATTTTCTCAAGTAGCCCACTTGTATCTCTTTAATCATGTCCCCTAAAACAAGGCTTTTAGAGAATCATTCTAAGAGGTGAAAGACCTCTACAATGAAAACTAGAGAACATTAAAGAAAGAAAAATGAAGAAGATCTTAGAAAAATGGAAATATCTCTCATGTTCTTGGGTAGGCAGAATTAATATTATCAAAATGGCCACACTACCAAAAGCACTGTATGGATTTAATGCAATTATTATTAAAATTCCAATGACATTCTTCATAAAAATAGAAAAAACAATCATGAAATAAATTTGGAAAAATAAGATGCCCATAAGAACCAAATAAATCCTTAGCAAGAAAAGTAATGCAGGGAGCATCACATTACTAGGCCTTAAATTATACTACAGAGCTATAGTAGTGAAACTGGCATGGTATTAGAACCAAAACAGACATGAAGACCAATGGAACAGAATAGGAGAAACAGAGACATAACCACATAAATACAGTTATTTCATACTAGATAAGGCTCCATAAACATACATTGTAGAAAGGGAAGCCTTTTCAACAAATGGTGCTGGGAAAACTGGAAATCCATATGTAGCAGATTGAAATTGAACCCCTGTCCCTCAACCTGCACAAAACTCAACTCAAAGTGGATCAAGGACAAAGGCATTAGACCAGAAACCCTGTGCCTAACAGAAGAAAATGTAGGCCCAACTCTTCATTATGTAGGCTCAGGAACTGACTTCCTCAATAAGACTCCTAAAGTGTAAGAAGGAAAATCAAGAATCAATAAATGGGATGGTATCAAACTAAAAAGCTTCATCACAACAAAGGAAACAATCAAGAATGTGAAGAGAGAGCCTACAGAATGGGAGAAAATCTTTGCCACCTGCACCTCAGATAGAGCACTAATCTCCAGGATATACATGGAACTCAAAAAGCTTAACACCAAAAAAAACAAACAAACAAATAAACAAATAACCCATTCAATAAATGTGCAAAGGAACTTAACAGACACTTCACAGAAGAAATACAAATGGTCAACAAATACATGAAAAAAAAATGTTCAAGATTTCTAGCAATAGAGAAGTGCAAATTAAAACTACACTGAGATTCTATCTTACTTAGCCAGAATGGCAAATGTCAAGAATATAAGTAACAGTAAATGTTGGCAAGGATGTGAGCAAAAAGGTCCACTCATACATTGTTGGTGGGATGGCAAATTGGTGCAACCACTATGGAAAGCAGTATGGAAACTCCTTAGAAAACTTGGAATAGAACCACCATTCACCCCAACCAGCCCATTCCTCTGCTTATATCCAAAGGACTTTAAATCACCTTATTACAATGTTTATGGCAGCTCAATTCACAAGAGCTAAACTATGGAACCAATCTAGGCGCCCTTCAACAGATGAATGGATAAAGAAAATGTAGCACATATACACAATGGAATATTACTCCACCTTAAAGAAGAATGAAATTATGGCATTTGCTGATAAATGGATGGAACTTGAGACTATCATTCTAAATGAAATAAGCCAGTCCCAAAAAAACAAAAGCCAAATGTTCTCTCTGATATGCCAATGCTAACATACAATAAGTGGGGGGGGGGGTAGGTAGAGAAGTTCACTGGATTAGACAAAGGGGAATGAAGGGAAGGGAGGGGAAATGGGAATAGGAAAGATAATAGGATGAATTGGACTTAACTTTCCTTTGCTCATACATGAATACACAACCAGTGTAACTCCACATTATGTACAGCCACAAGAATGGGATCCTAATTAGAATTGGTTGTACTCCATGTATGTATATGTCACATACACTCTACTGTCATGTATATTTAAACCAACAAATGAAAAAAAATTTAAACAAAAAAGAGAATCATTGAAGGAAGCACCGCCATCCCATCATCATTGAAAGGCACCACCATGGCAGGGCTGTGAAAGACATTGCAGTTGATTTAAATGGGAATGATCGGAGCCTGGGTCTTCAGGGGCCAAAGACTGCTGCTTAAACTTCTTTGCCAAGGAGGACAAGGGTAGAGTCAGGGACAGTGACCCCCAAGTGGACTTTGGAGTCATGTGACCTCCAGGAGTGTTACTGGTGGCTGATCTGTAGGACAGAATAGTTATAGCTCTAGTGAACAAATGCCTGACTAAATCCACACCTCTACAACAATCCTCAGATCTGGGCTTGTCCACACAGATGATCAGAGACATCTGAATAATGAAAAAGTGGGTTCATTTGAGGCATGAGAACATCAACCACGCCAGTGACTGCAATGTCCAGTTCTTAACAAAAGTAGTGGCTCATGTTCAGTGATTATTACTGCCATTCCTTATCAAAAATGTTCACAACTCATGCATAACAATACTTTGGTGAGCCACTGATGTATAAAAAGTGGCCTGGCCACAAAAGATTGATGGTTGTAAATGTCATAGATTGTTCTTAAAAATAAACATTTTTACAGCCATTAAAAATTGCTAATTGAGGGACTGGGGCTGTAGCTCAGTGGTAGAGCATTTGCCTGGCACATGTGAGGCACTGGATTTGATCCTTAGCACCACATAAAAATAAATTGATAAACAAAGGTATTGTGTTCATCTACAACTAAAAAATATTTTTTAAAAAATTGCTAATTGAAAAAATATCAGGCTACGGATATGGCTCAGTGTTAGAACATTCACCTGGCATGCATGAAGCCCTGGCTTAGATTCCCAGCACCACAAAAAAAAAAAAAAGAGAGAGAGAGAGAGAGAGATTATCTTAAGACCAAGCTTGGTGGCACATGTCTAAAATCCCAGCAACTCAAGAGGTTGAGACAGGAGAATCACAAGTTTGAGGCCAGCCTCAGCAATTTAGTGAGGTCCTAAACAACTCAGCGAGGCCCTGTCTCAAAATTAAAAATGAAAAGGGCTGGGGATGTAGCTCAGTGGTAAAGCACCCTGGGTTTAATCCTCGGTAACAAAAATAAAAATAAAGAAATTTAGGTGTAAATCTAAAAAAATATTTACAAGATCTATATAAAGAACACTTCAAAACTTTGATGAAAGACATCCAAGAACTAATGGAGATACATTCTACGTTAATGGATAGGAAGACTCAACATTGTTAAGATGTCAGTTCTTTCTAAATTTATCTGTAGATTTAATGCAATTCAAATCAGTTCCAGAAAATTATCTTGTGAATATCAACAATTGTTTCTAAAGTTTATGTGGAAAGGAAAAAGACTCTGAGTAACTGACACAATACTGAAGAAAAACAAACTTTGAGGATTGGCACTACCTGGCCAGTAACCAAGACAGCATGATACTGGCAAAAGAATAGACAACTAAACCAATGGAACAGGATAGAACCAGAAATAGACACAAATATAACTACCTGATCCTTGACAAAGAAACAGGGCACCAGTGGGGAAAGCATAGTCTTTTTAACAAATGGTGTTGAGAAACTGGACAGACACATGCCAAATAATAATGAAAGGAATCTAGATAGTGACCTTATTCTGTTCACAAAAATTAAATCAAAATGGATCATAGACCTACATGTAAAATAGAAAACTATAAAACTTCTAGAAAATAATGGTAGAAAATGTAGGTAACCTTGAGTTTAGTGATGAATTTTTATAAAAACCAGAATCACGGAGAAGTTGGACTTTATTAAAATTTAAAACATTTTGTCTTGGAAGGACACTGTTGAGACTAAGACTAGAAGAAAGTACTTCAAAACATATATCAGACCAAGGATTGATATTCAAAATATACAGACAACTCTTAAAACTCAACAGTATGAAAACAAATAATATAATTGTAAAATGGGCAAAAGAAGAGCAGGGGTGTAGCTCATAGGTTAATACTTGCGTAGCATGTGTGAGGCTCTGTGTTCAATCCTCAGAACCACCAAAAAACATAATAAAATAAAATGGTCATCAAAAGATCTGAGCAGACACTTCACCAAAGAAGATATGCAAATGAAAGTAAGAATCTATAAGCATGTGCTTAACATCACATCACCAAGGAATTCCATACACATCTATTAACTGGATAAAATCTGACAACACCAAATGCTGGTCAGGACGTGGAGTGACAGGAACTCTTTATCACTGATGGGAATTAAAAATGGTACAGCCACTTTGGAAGATAGTTTGGTAATATTCCATTTCTAGGTACTCATACAAATGAGATGAAAACTTATGTCCATACAAAACCCTGCACATAGATGTTTATAGCAGCTATATTCAGAATTGTCAAAAATTGGAAGTGACCAAGATGTCCTTCAATAGGTAAATCAGTGAACAAACTGTGGCTCATCAATACAATGGGATATTACTGGGCAAAGGGGAAAAAATAGCTTTCTAGTCATGAGAAAAACATGGAAGAACTTGAAACGTGAAAGAAGCCAATCAGAAAAGCTTATAGAATGTATCATTCCAACCATATGACATTCTAGAAAACTATAGACAGGAATAAAAAGATTAGTAGTTCAGGAACAAGTAGGATGAATAGGTGAAGCACAGAGAAATTTTATGGGTGTAAAAATATTCTGTACCATTGTATAAGGGTGGATACATGACACCATGCACAACCCATAGAACAGTTAAACACAAAGTTTAAACCTTAATGTAAACTAAGATGCAAGATGTTAAAAATGGATGAAACACCTGCTTCTTATGGTTTAATATCCAGAATATATAAAGAACTCAAGAAATTAACATCCAAAACACAGTCCAACCAACAAATGGACAAAAGAACTAAAAATCCACTTTTCAATAGAAGAAACTCAAATGGCCCACAAATACATGAAAAAAAGTGTTCAACAACTCTAGCAGTTGGGGAAATGTGAATCAAAACCACATTGAAATTTCATCTCATTACAGTCAGATTGTCAATTATCAAGAATGAGTAATAATGTGTTGGCAAATATGTGGGAGAAAAGTTACACTTATACATTGTTGAAGTATATAAATTTCTCAAAAAAAAAAAACTAGGAATGGAACCACCACATGACCCAGATATCCCACTCCTCAGTATATATCCAAAAGACTTAAAATTAGCATACTTACAGTATTACAGCCACATCAATATTTATAGCAGGATAATTCACAACAACCAAGCTATGAAACCAACCTCCCATTGCCCTTCAACATATGAATGGATAAAAAAATGTGTGTGTATACACACACACACCACACACACACACAATGGAGTATTACTCAGCCATAAAGGAGAATGAAAATTATGAAATTTGCTGATAAATGGATGGAACTGGAGACTATCATGCTAAGTGAAATAAACCAGACCCAGAAAATCAGAGGTTAAATATTTTCTTTGATATGTGAAAGCTAATCCAAAAGAAGGAAGGGGGAAAAAAAGGGTCAGATTCCACCAAAATATAAGAAAGACCAGTATAAAGGAAGGGATTGAGGAGAAAGAGAGAAGGATCAGGATAAGGAAAGAATAGTGGAATGAGTCTGACCTAAACTTTCTATGTATGTGTATGAATATATCACAGTGAATCTCACCATTATGTATATCCACAGGACACTAATTTTAAAAAAAAAAAACTATAAGTAAATATCAGAAAGATCAGTAGAATAAAGGGAAGGGAATGGGGGGAGGGGGAAGAGAGGGAAAGGGAGAAATACTGGGAACTGATTTAGAGCAAACTATATTCCATTCTTTTGTAGTTATGTCAAAATGAATCCTAATATTATGAATAACTAAAAGGAAACAATAAACAAAAAAGAAAGAAAAAATGGGTGAAACAGTTTATATGGAAATTCTGTACTTTCTGCATAATCTTTTTATGAAACTAAAATGTTCTAAAAATGAGGTCTTGCTTTTTAAAATAATCATTGAAAATATTTTTAATGTATTTATTTATTTATTTATTCACCATGCTGAGAATCGAACCCAGTGCCCCACACATGCTAGACAAGCACTCTACCACTGAGCTACACTCCCAGCCCCATTGAAAATATTCTGAACACTATGTTGTCCCTTCTAAGAAATTTCTGAACTCAGCATGTGACTCCGTGGGAGTATTAGCAATAACCAGTGACTTTGGCTTGCCTATGTGAATATCCCGATTTGTCTGATGGTTCATTTCACTGTAGTTTGGTTATTTCAGTAAAATTCTTTTTTAAATCAATTTTTTCAGTGAAATGTTTTGTCTTTTAGGTGAGCAAAAAATATTTAGTTCTCTTTTTCAGCTAACATGCTCTTTACCCAACTTTTATACCACTATAAAATATATTTTGTTTTCTTATTAGTTGCTGTTAGATGATTGATTTTTCATTAAGTTTCTCCATTGTTCTTTCTTGCTTTTTAGTTTTATTTGCTGTTGAAGTTTTTAATTAGCCCATTTCCAGTTTATACTGAAATTTCTTTGTCTACTTTTTAAATAAACATAATTAATTCTATTCATTAAAAGTGACTTGGGGGGCTGGGGCTGTAGCTCAGTAGTAGAGCACTTGCCTTGCACATGGGAGATACTGGGTTCAATCCTCAGCACCACATAAAAATAAGTAAATAAAGATATTGTATCAACTACACCTAAAAAAATATTTTTTAAAAAGTGACTTAGGAGCTTTACAACATCACAAGATTGGTTTTTCTTAATATTTTATGATATTAAGGTCTGGGATATTTTGTGTACTTTTTAGAATTTTGTTATTAAATTAAGTGAAAATTACAGCTTAATATTTGGAAGGTTTTTCCACACATTTCATTCTTTTAATTTTTGACAAAATTTATTATAAAACATTCTCAAAATGAAAATGCCCTAAAAATGTATCGATTCAAATTTTTTCTGAAGTATATTTTTTCAGTAATGTATGAGTGTACCTTTCTCCCACATCCTTGCCAATACATTATTATTCATATTCTTGATAATTGCCAATCTGATTGTAATGAAATGAAATTTCAATGTGGTTTTGATTCACATTTCCCCAACTGCTAGAGTTGTTGAACACTTTTTCATGTATTTGTGGGCCTTTTGTGTTTCTTCTATTGAAAAGTGGCTTTTTTAGTTCTTTTGTCCATTTGTTGGTTGGACTGTGTTTTGGGTGTTAATTTCTTGAGATCTTTATATATTCTGGATATTAAACCATGAGAAGCAGGTGTTTCACCCATTTTTGTCATCTTGCATCAGGCTAGTTCATAGTTTACATTAGGGTTTAAACTTAAACTCTATTAAGTATCTTTTTGTGTTGAAATTTTTTACACATACTTATTTATGAAGTTTTTCTTAATAAAATTTAAAAGTTATCAGATTCACAAAATAGACACAGCAGTAAAAAAAAATAGTTTTAATCAGGTAATTTTTAAACATTGTCTTAAATTTGAATTTATCTGCACCCATGTCTTCTCTTCCTCATCTTAGATGTCCTGTTTACAAATCAAATTGATAAATGGCCCCATTCAAACTGTGCTGCCACCTCAGCCCTACTCCCACACACTAAGCAAACAAACAAACAAAGACAGTTATGTTTTTAAGCATCTGTGTATAAATAAGAATAAAGTCCTTGTATGATAACGATACCATCAGAAAGCTGGTTACAAAGTCATGAAACTAATTGCTAAAGCTAAAATGCCTCACCCAAATACAGAGATGAAGTGCTCATTTTATCTGCCACATGGAAATTGTCAACAGCCTAATTGGAACCACTGACAGCAAAGGAAACAGAAAAGCATCCCTCATCAGATGATGCTATTAGCAAGCACACAGATGACATTTCATATAATGCAGAAAGCATGGTAAGCCGAAGATTTATCAGTCAATTGATGCAACTGAAGTATGAGTGACTATGTCAGTTCATAGCGCTAACTAGAAGCCAGGGAGAGAAATGCTTGGAGGAACATTATTTGTTCTACAAGCAAACTGAGCTGTTTGAGGTAAAAAGTGAAGATTTTGGGTGGTGAGGGATATGGAAACACTAAAAGTGTGTGGTCATGATTTGGCTGCAATGTCAGGAAGATGTAAAGGCCCTATACAGCATGAATTTTATATGAAACCCAGAGACTCAAGTAACACATGGTGTTTATTCATAGAGAAGCTCTCGTATGTAAATGTTTGCCTATGGCTCTGAATTGCACATGGAACTAAAATAGAATCTTACAAGAGCTCCTGGAGTCCATCTGGTTTATGCTTTTCAGCAAAGTATAGGATCAGCGTACCACTCTGCTTTTCATACCTAGATGTACTGTCATTCAAGGAAAGAGAGTTATCAAGAATGGATGAGCTAAAATTAGTATATCTAGCAAATGAATCTCACCTTGCAGATTTGTTGAATGATATTTTTAGCTTAAGTACAATAGTGTAACTAACAATTTTGTGCACCTGAAGTTAAATTGAAATTAGAAACTTTTAAAATTATAAAAATGAAAAAAATGTGTTTGTGTATTAGCAAGTATATGGATTCAAAGCAAAATGCCAACTTTGGGGAAATAAAGTTCACATTTAATGATTAGTTGATTTTATTGGTGAGTTCTTAAGATTAGTATGCTGACATCTATATGTGCTAAAAGAAAAAGCTTCAATTTAGGGCACACCCTTTAATCCCAGCAACAGGGGAGACTGAGGCAGGAAGATCACAAGTTTGAGTCCAGCCTGGGCAATTTAGCAAGACCCTGTCTCTTAAAAAGGGCCAAGGATGTACCAATTCCTGGTACCTACAAAATAAAAAAACTTCAACTTTTTAAAAAATACTTAGACAAAATTTAATTGTATTAGATTAAACCATAAAAAATTACCATTTTTGCAGGTCAAAGATGATCGGCATTAGCAAGTCCAAATTGTTCAATTGATTATTCAAAATCTATCACTATTACCACAATAAACTTCCAAAGAACTTGAAAATAGCCATTTCAAATATAAAATTTGATACCCAAAAGAAGTTGTGTACAAATCTGTCACAAGTCATCAAATTATGCAATTTAAGTGACTATATTTTGTATATAAATTACACACCAATAAAATAATTAAGGTCACAAGAAGCAAACTTAGTTTTCTCATAAAAGATAGAAACTTTTACTTAAGTTTAATGTTAATTCATTTTTTATAACTAATATTTTATATTTTGTTTATAATTTTTATATATTTTTTATATAACTTTTTTCACCAAGTCCTGCTTACATAGGACTAAATACGTAGTCCTAAATTCCTTCTAATTCATTCCAATATGCTATAGAAATTCTATGAATGCCAACAACTGAAAAAGTTTTATGTGGCAGAGATTTCTAGCTGTCCATCAAAATACATCCTCCTCTTAGTTCACGGAGTATAGAGTATAAACTGAATCATTGCTCTTGATTATTCATGCTCTCCCCATATTAGAATTACACGTTCATGCCTTTGTTATATAAAATCAGAGTATCTCTCAGTAGAGTAGGCAGAGTATTTTTTCTTGCCCTACTGATGTTGGGCTTAGTCACAGTCACTTGCCTTGGCCCATGAAATGTGGAGGAAAGTGACAGTGTTCCATTTCTAGGCTGAGTCTTCAGAAGAATCAAGCCTCTCTGCTCACTCTTGTGCACATCTCTCCTAAAAAGAAAAAAAAAAAAAAAAAACAAGAAAAGATACCGTCCCTTCAGGCTGGGCCCCAGAACAAACATACAAAGAGCTGACCTAAACCCCCACCCTGGCAACATGTCCGGTCAACCTGAATCCTTAATCAGAGCCTTTCAAAGGTCTAGCTTAGTCCAGCTAAACAGTAGTCAATGTGAAAATCTGTGAGAATGCAAATAAATGCTTGTTTAAAAGTCACCAGGTTTAGTGTAGCCTGTCACACAGCAGGATTGCAATGACAGCTGACTGACTAGCACAGTACTGATGGAGCCATTATTGGATTCGTGGCCGGAACATGCTCCTAACAGTTAGATGAACATGTGGCTAACTTCTTATCAATGAAGTAGAAGCATTGTGCTATATGCCATGTTCAGATTTAAGCAAAACCATGGATGTGCCTCCTCTTCTCTCTTCCCACCAACTAGGATCAAGGTACAAGGTATAAGGATCAAGGCACTCAGCTTTGATAATCCAGATTGTGACAACACTCAGGGAAGAGGGAACAATGAATGACTTGAAAGTCTGCTGGGTCCCAGGATGACACTGATCTATCCTGCTCACCTTAAAATCATGAGATGAAGAAGAAACTCATATCCTTGAAGCCACTGTATTTTGAGTGTCTTTGCTACAACCATTAATTTTTTCCCTTACTGGTGGGGCTGGAAAATACTGCTTTCTCTGAGAAATTCTGTAGTGTTATTTCTGGAAATGCCTCCCCAAGTCTGCTTCTCTAGCAATGACTCCTTCCTGCCCAGTGATTTTGTGAAATGTTCAATATTTTCTGTGTGTCACTTCTTTTCTGGCTAATCAGTATAATCATATCCAAAGCTTGCTTGCTGGTGACATAGCAAGCAAACTGGAGACTTTAGGGGAGACCAAAATCACTGTGAACCTTCCCAGCTGAGTTCATCTGGAAAACTTGACCATACCCATCACTGCCAGGCTCTTGCTGACCTTCCTTATATATAAGGCCTTCTAGACCCCTCTTAATTCTCCCCTCCTCCTCCTCACACTGAGGCCAATTTTACCCCTTCAGCTCTTTTTAAAGCAAACACTTATGGAGTTGCTACTATGTACCCGTAATATAACTGTGGTTGACAGCAATTGATTGAATATTTCAAAACAGCCTGGAGAGGGGATTTGGAAAGTTCAAAACACAAAGAAATAATAAATGTCTGAGGTAGTAGATATGCCAAACTGACCATTATATGGAGTATATATGTATTGAAATGTCACACTGTAGCCCATCTCTAGGCTACACTGAAGTAGCAGATGGCCCTAAAATCTCAATAACTAAACAATTTATTTCTTGTTTATTCTACATGATCATCATATGTCAGTTCCACTCCAGGACCCAGGCTTACAGAACAACCCAGAATGTGTGCTGGTCATCATGACAAAGGACAAAATAAAAGAAATGTAACAGAACATATTCTAGCTTTTAAAGTTTTTGGCCAAAATGATCGCATAATTTTTTGGGGGGGGGCGGGGGCATTGCAGTACCAGGGATTGAACTCAGGGACACTAGACCACTGAGCCACATCCCTAGCCCAATTTTGTATTTTATTAGACAGGGTCTCACTGAGTTGCTTAGCGCCTTGCTATATTACTGAGGCTGGCTTTGAACTCGTGATCCTCCTGCCTTGGCTTCCCAAGACACTGGGATTACAGGCATGTGCCACTGTGCCTTGCCAAAAGAAAAATCATCACATAATTTAATCAACCAAATCAATTTCTGTGGCCAAATCTAATATTAAATTATGTTCCAACATCCTATCTATGGGATAAATATAAAAATGAAATTAAGTATTTATAGGTGTTCTATGTGTAGGACAATGGGACATAATGGTTAATGGAAGTATAATCCTTGTTCCCAGAGAATGGAAGTTATATTTGCAAACAAGAATGCAAACTACCACAAAGAAGAGCCCAGTATGCCTGCTTCTCCTCTCTGTCATTGCTGCAACCCCTGTATACTTCTCTACCTACACTGCCTTCTCTACCTGCATCACCATTAATTTTATCTGTGTCCACCCCTTCTCTAGTATTGTGAGCTCCGTGAGGCAGAAATCATGTCTTATGCTTCAATCTAGACTAGACATTACCTGGTGCAGGGCAACTGTCATTTATTTGGAGCATAAAGGAGTAGATGATTTGATGGAATCAAGTTGCTCCTGTCCAGAAAGGGTACAAAATATGAAAGCAAACATTCATAGAGAAATCTGGCTAGCTGTTTAGGAAGTACTCATGGAATGACAACTTCAACAGAAGGTAGAAGACTGTCCATTAACTGGGATGACAGGGGACGTAGAATTGGCATTTCTGACAAGTAGGTTATTAGATGCATTATTTCACTACTTGAAATCTGAAAGAAGGTGAGAGGGAAGGAAGACGGCATAGCACTAACTATGGCAAAGGAACAGATGATCAAGCCCTGATGCCTCAGAAGGCCCTACACAGCTGGGAGGCCCTCACTTGGGCACAGAGTCTGAAAGCAGTGATAAATCCATGAATAAAGTTAACAAAAATGGAATTCTGAGCAGACCACCACAGAGTTTTATTCAAAAGCTAACGTTAAGGTGACTTCACCCAGAAATAAATACAAGAACATAAGACTGTACTGCCGGACCACCTGGGACTTGGTTCTGTTCTGCACCTCAGCCTTAGCTGCCTTTCCCAGGCACTAACAGGAACTCAGAATGACCGTCAGCCAATTCCAGATACTGAAACCAATTTCTCAGGGCAAGAATTTACTGTCATTGAGCCACGGGTTTTATCTATTTTTTGACATAATTAAACTTAAAATAACAGTATTACAGAATGTCAGAATTAACAACTGCTCATGCCCCCTCATTTTGGAGCTCTGGAATTTATTCTTTGGTCTCTGCATAGAGGTCATATCACCTTGTATATCCAGAGACCAGCACAGGGTTTCACCTATAAGTGGCACTTAGTAAATACTTATTGATTAATAAAAGAAGTGAAGAATGAGTAGTTGTTAAATTTAAAAAAAATTGAGGGCTGGGGTTGTAGCTCAGTTGGTAGAACGTTTGCCTAGCATGGGTGAGGTACTGAGTTTGTTCCTCAGGACCTCGTAAAAACAAATAAATAAAATAAAGTTGTCAGTCTACAACTAAAAAAAAATATTTTTAAAAAATTGAATAAGAGGGTGAATGAATAGCTGTAATATGGAAACTGAGTCAGAGAAATGCATTGTTGTACCCAAGATTATGGGGTGACTTAGAGTTATAATTAAAAGCCAGGTGCTCTGGCATGCAGGATGGGGTCTTTTAAGGTGTAACAAGGCTGTTTAAACACTTTTTCAGTTCAGGGGCTTACTAGGCTGTTTTCTTTGAGCCTCCCCACCTAGTTTAACTTAACTCTGGAGCTCAGACCCTAAATGATGCTCTCTGGAGAGAGTGAGCATTGGCTGGGTTCCCAACTGGCTCCTGCTACCCATACCAGGCCCATAATGCCCCACATCCTACACCCCCATTCCCCCCAAACCTCCATCACCCTCACACACACCCCCCATCCTCACTGGCAAAATTCCTCTTTCTGGCTCTATTAACCTTGCCCACTGTGGCTAACTTAGGAGCAGGAACCCCTCCTTGCCCTTTCCAACATTTTAGCTATGTCCTGAGTCCTCTCCAGCTCTCATAGGATGTGGGCTTTTGAAACCTAAACTAAGAAAAAGCTTCTTATCTCTACTTTCTGCCAAAAAGGAAAAAATTAACAATGGAGCATGGAGGACAAGGTGCCGAAGAAGCAAATATCTCAAAACATT
The DNA here is from genome assembly GCF_052094955.1 of Ictidomys tridecemlineatus. NCBI lineage: Eukaryota > Metazoa > Chordata > Mammalia > Rodentia > Sciuridae > Ictidomys > Ictidomys tridecemlineatus. The sequence goes on along the minus strand of NC_135480.1, from coordinate 129,258,330 downwards.
ACCCTCTTACAAGGTGCTTGAGGGTTTTCAGAGCACTTTCATCTGCACTATTTTACAAAAATAAGAATATATCTTCATGTGGTGACTACTTCAGATGATGATATGTTTGCTTGTATAACTTGGACACATGAACTTTATGTCCAGATGGTATTCCTGCCCTGCAGGGCTAGCCCTGTGCCTGCATCATTGCATGGACCCTTCCTTAATCTTTACCAGTATAAAGTTGATTGTCATAATATCATAATAGGAAAGCAATATTCATTATTAATCCCATCCTCACCTTCCAGGTGTGTCAGAGGCTAAGTTTCTGCCCCAGTCAGTCCTCAGGCATCTGGTAAGTACAGTGACCATGGAAAAAGTGGAGATTAAGAACACAGAATAGGGAAAGGACAATCCATAAATAAATGGTGCTGGAAAACTAGTTCTCCAACAGGGAAGAATAAAATCAGAATCCTAGCTTACATCACGAACAGCTACCAAATCAAAATGGGTAAAGACTTAAGTCTAAGAATCTGTATTCTTCTAAACTACTTGAAGAAAACATAGGAGGAAAGCTCCATGACATTGCTCTGGGAAAGGAATTCTTTGCTTCTGAGCCTGAAAGTTTAAGCCACAAAAGCAAAAGCAGACTAATTGCATCAAACTAAAAGGCTCTGCACAGCAAAAGCAACAAAGTGAAGAGTCAACCAAAACAAGCAAAAGGAAATATTTATATACCATACACCTGAAAAAGGTTAATAAAAAATATATATATAAGAAACTCAAACAAGTCAATAACAATAAACAACCCAATTTAAAAATGGGCAAAGGACCTGAACAGACACGTCTCAAAAGAGGATATACAGATGGCCATTGGGTTCATGAAAAAATGCACAGTGGAAATTAAAAATGTAATATTGCCTCATGTCTGTCAGAATGGTTTTTAACAAAAGAATGAAAGTACATGTTTATGAGGAGGAGGAAGAGAAAAGAGAATCCTTGAATACTGTGTGTTACTGAGCCAATGTGGGAAATGGTATAGAGTTTCCCACAAAAAAAATTTAAAAATAGAATTACCATATGATCTAGCAATCCCATATCTGGGAATATTTCAAAAGGGATTGAAATCAATATTGAAAACATATCTGTATTCCCATCTTTATGGCAGTATTATTCACAATTGCCAAGATAGGCAGTCAACATTAAATACCTGTAAATGGATGAATATATAAAGAATATATTCTTTATATAAATACTATTATTTACCACTCAGCCTCAAAAAAAATCTGTCATTTGGGACAGCATGGAATGAATCTAGAGGGCATTGTGCCAAGTGAAATAAATCACATACATAAAGACAAATGTCACATGATTTCATTTATATGTGGAATCTTAAAGACATTAACTCAGAGAAGTAGAAAGTAGAGTGATGGCTATGGAGAGGCTGAGCAGGGTAGAGAAGGGACGGAATGGACAGCTAATGATCAAAGGGTACCGCATCTCAACTAGACAGGGGAATAAGTTTTGGGATCTATTGCATAACTGGGTGACTTTAGCCAATAATAAATGATATATCCCAAAATAACTAAAAAAGTAAATTTCAAATGTAACATCATTAAAAAATATTAAGTAAAGTGATTAGTATGTTAGCTAGATTTTAATCATTCCACATTGTATACGTATATCAAAAATATCAACTATATTCCATAAACATAACAATCTATCAATTAAAAAATAATATCAACAAAGTTTTTAAAAGTGGATGCCATAAGGAAAAGTTTTGTTAACTAATTTTCTGAGAACACTGGCAATGCACCCCATTTTCAAAAAATAAGATGATGATAATGTCCACAAGTGTCTAGTCCCAACATCTCCTTAATATTCCTCTCCAATTTCATTCCACTTAAGTAAAAAGAGAAAGGCGGAAGAAGGAGTCTTCAAATCACTAAGTCACACCCAGCTCTGAGCTGTCTTAGACAAATCACTAACATGAGGGCCGGAAGATTCAATATCACCTTGTTTACACATTTACCTGAATATTAAATCTCTCATTGCAACCAGGATATCTCAAACCTAACAACTTAATAAGGCAAGTCCATCTAAGAGCAATATGTGAATGCTTTCTTAGATAAAACAAAGCCAAAAACTGAGTCCATTCCCCTGACATTTCAGGGAAAGAGCATCTCTGGCCTGCTTTAATTACCCAAAATTTCATGTGAGGTGGCCCATGTTGAATGGGCAGGTATTGGTTTGTAGAGGGAGAAATATGCCTGTTGTCTATGCTCAAGAGCCATCACTTGAGTCACCAGATAGCTCTGATTGCTGGCACAAAATACACAGGTTTTTTGAAGAACCTCTGCTTAGTTTGCTGAAGTAGGAAGTATGAGACCTGTACAAGGTGTACCTCAGGAAACACGCAGAGTAGATCATTTGCCTTTTAATTCCAAATGGCCCAAAGGCAGAGCTGGCCAATTTAGTGTCACTGAGTAAGCCAAAGTTCAAAAAGAATCAGCTCCAAAGGCAGAAGCAGCATATGTTAGAAATACATTCTATTTAATACTGTTTAGCTGCCTGGATGGAGCAGGCTGGCAGTTAGGTTGTTAACACCAGTGATATGTAATTTAATTTTTTCCCATGTAAACACTGTGTAGACTCATTAGCCCAGAGAGCCCATTTCCTGGGAAGAATAATAATGAGATTTTGCAGGGTGCACAGTTGCTCCAGTTGCCTTCCTTACTCCATTATTCTGCTGAAGTATTCCAGAGGTCACTGGTGCTATTTCCAATTGGAAGTAAGGGGGCAGAGTCAATGGAGCTGGCTGCTGCTGTCCCTTCAGGAATTCACTGGGCCACACCATTCCAGTTCATCTCAGGTGGATACAAAAGTGCCTAAGGTCAGAGATCTCTGGATGTAATTGTTGCTTTGGTTTACTGAAAACACATGCTATTGTTTCTGGATATGATTGTGAGAAACAGCAGGAGGTAGAGGAAGTTGTTTATCTAGACATGAAGAATAGGGCAGCTGATTTCAGGTATGGGGCTCATCCACTCTCAGAACAAGATTCCTCTTCTTCTCAGAGCCTCACTATTAATCCAGCATCTTGAACTTCAAAAGGCCCCAATCAGCCAGGGCTTCCCAGCCTGAGATACATTTGTCCCCTGCAGGAATATTGCCCCTAGTCCTATGTCAAAACCCAACTGTCCCAGTTCTGTTCCATTAACATCTGCAAGGTGAATGACAATTCAAACTAAGACATTAATTAGTAATGAGGAAGTAGTGGGTGATAATGACTTAGGTTTTAAAAAAGGTAACATACTTTTAACTAATTTTTAAACCTTAGCCTAAATTTGCCGATTGTGGGGATTTTAGGAAATTTATTAGGCTAATGGAGAAATTTTGAGAAAGAAGTTAGGGAATGGTCTCTTTTATCAACAAGTAAGCCACCAATTATTCTGCTGTCCCATAGAACCATCTCTGCATGCTCCCATCTGTGAGAAAAGGAAGGCTATTAAATGAGCTGCTTCAACATTATTTGCAGTAAATAGTCCACCTATCTTAAAGAATGGAAATAGCCATGTATTAATCCTGTGAAATCTTATTCAGCTACTGATATTAGAATTATGAGGAATATAATGTATCCGAATACATCTTAACTTATGTTAAGGAAAAAAAAAACAAAATAATATCTATGTCAGCTTTTCTTTGATGTGACCAAAATAGCTGGTTTGAACAACTTAGAGAAGGAAATTTTGGTTTGGCTCAGGGTTTCAGAGGTTCTGTCTGCGGTTGGCCAACTCCATTGTTTTGGGACTGAGGTAAAGGAAAACATCATGGAGGAACCAGCATGGTGGAGGGAAACTGCTCCATTCATGACATCCAGGAAGAAAGGAGAGAGAGGGGGCAGGGCTGGAGGCAAGATGAACCCTTTTGAAGCATGTCCCCAGTGACCCACCTCCTCCAGCCACCCACCACCTGCCTAGAGTTACCACCTAGTGAGTCCATTCAAAATAGGATCGGCTAATTAGGTTACAGTCCTCACAAGCTAATCATCTCACCTCTGAATATTTGACATTAATACAGGAGCTTTTGGAGAACATCTCATATCCAAACCATAACAATATCTATATTAAAATTTAGCTATTTTTAAACACATACAAGTATGAATATTTTTTGAGCATAATATAGCAAAATGTGAATAGGTGATATGAGCAAGGGATAGAATCATCCCTCCAATTTCTTGAAGTTGTCCAGAATATTTTTTATTTTTGCAAAGAAAAGGGAAGATGTGGTTAAAAGAGATATTAAACCCTAGCCTGAATGTTCCAGAGACTCCCTGAGGGTGGAATAAGTTATCTCTGTTCAGGTACTGCACTGTGCTGAATAAAATACATAAATATTTAATGCCATTTTTCAAAGCCTCATACCATCTTCTTAATGAAGCACATGTATTTTAGATGGATGGGAAGCTTCAGCAGCATTGGAAAAGAAGTTGGATCTCTTTTTTGAGACACAAATTCTTTCTCAACCTGATCTAAAGCACCTCCACCTGTCCACAGAGCCCTCGCCTGAACCGGGGCAGAGGTGTGAGCATGCTGCCCAGTGTCCAGCCCATCCCCAGGAGCTGCAACGTTTCCTCCTCCATTATGACACTTAAGAGTGAGGAAAGTAGCTGTCTGATTGCTGTTCTTTCCATTGCCACATTTCTAAATTTGGCTGCCAGACTCTCCAACCTGGCCGTCTGAGAATGATATCATTTGAGAACTTTCCCTGGAAGTTTTCATTTTAGTTGCTTTGTGTGGAATCAAAAGCACTTCAGCACAGAAACTAACACTCTCCAGAATGCTGGGTTCTGGAAACTCCACAGTTGAAGACTGGGCCCAGAATTTCTGGGGTTTTTTGTTTATTTATTTATTTGTTCAAGTACCCACTATATTTTCAGCTTGAGTTTTTGTTCAACAAAGTGGTTCGTGTTGGTCCAATTCCCACCCACCTCCTCCACCAAACTGCATTCATTTACATGACATCAGACAAACATTTGCTAAATATCTACTATTTTCTAGACACTCCTCCCAGCACAAGAAATACCAGATGAAAAAGGCAGCTCAAAGAACCTGCCTAACTTACAGCGAAAGAAAGAGCTTATAATCAAAATGAATAAGAAAATAGTATATTAGACAGTGATCTAATTTATACAGGGAATGGAGGTATTGGGAGTAGGAGTGAGCATTGCAATTTACTAGATAAAAGCGTAAGAAATTACCTGGTTGGCAGTCAATCATTACTTTTGAATTACTGGTACCTTTATAATTCAATTTCATTGGTTTTCTATTGTTTCTTAACAAGTTACTACAAACTGTATCCCCAATAGAAAATGCAATGGGCGTAAAGATCTGCACAAGTTGTGTGCTTGCATTGTTTAAGGAACAGCCATGATGTCTCTGCAGGTGGGCTAGAGAGAGAAAGCAGTGAGATTTGAAGTCAGAAGACATTGCAGAATGAATAGATCAGACAAAGGCAGAGAGGTAATTTAAGGGTTTTGACCATTGCTCTAAAAATTGGGTCCTCCATAAAGGATTTTGAACTGATTTTGACACAATCTAATAAGATCACTTGCTAACATGCTGAGAACATATTGGGAGAATCAAGGGCAGAAGCCCTTGACCAATTATGAATCTGTTTCTGTAATCTAAGCAAGAAATAATGGTGGTTTGGAGCTGACGGGGAGCAATGGACATTCTGGGGAGTGGTTGGATTCTGAGTGTATTTTGGAAAGCATATCTGAAAACTTTTCCAATGGATTGAAACTGAAGTAAGAGAAAGAGAAAAATGCTGATTATGACTCCTATGTTTTGACTTTAGCAACCAAAAGATAAAACTGCCATTTGTCACAATAGGGAAGACTGAAGGAAGAGCAAGTTTGTGGGGAGATATCATGAGCTCAGTTTAGGTCAAGTTAAAGATGAGATGCCTGTGGATATTTGAATTGTTTCCAAGTGTAAGTGCAGAGTTGAGGCAGAGGTCTAGTAGACTAGAAAGTTAGAAGTCTATAGATAATATTTAAAGCCACAAAAAAAAAAAAAAGAATGAGATCACCAGGGAGTGACTTGTAGAACAGAAAAAGCCCGAACTCTAAGCCCCAGGACACTATAATGTTTAGATTTCAGAAAAGTGAGAAAGAATCAGCAAAGGAGACCAAAACCAACCAGTGAGATAGAAAGAAATCCATAGTCTATGGTATACTGGGAGAAGAACCAATACTGATACATCACTATCAACTGAACTCTGCTGCTTTATTTGGTTTTACCAGTCTTTCCATTAATATCTTTTTGTTGTTGTTTTTGTTCCAGGATCCAATCCAGAGTGTCACTCTGCATTCAGCTGTCATGCTTCCACAACCTCCTTTGATCTGCAATGGTTTCTTAGTGTTTCCTTTTTCTTCATGACCTTGATCATGACACCTTGACACTGGCCAGCTGTCCTGTAGAAAGTTCCCCAATTTTTTTCCCTGATATTTTAATCATGAATAGATTCAGGCTAGGTTTTTTTTGGGGGGGAGGGGGGAGAGACAATCACAGAAGTGACATGCCCTGAAATGATCACATCATTTCAGGATGTACATGATATCCCCATGACATCATGGGAGATGTTCATCTTCATTCCTTGATGAAGGTAGTGCTTACCAGTTTTCTCTAAAGTCACTATTTTTTTTTCTTTTTCTACACTATTTTTTAGGAGAGTCACTAAACCTAGCCCCAGGAAAAGAGAAATTAAGCTGCACTTTTTAGAGGAAAGGGTATCTACATACATATATTACTCAGAATTGTTTCATCTCCCACAATTGTTTATTATTTAATCATTTCTGTACATCAGCATGGATCCATGTATACTTATTTTGTACTTTATAAACCAATACTACATGATTTATTATGTTGCTCAGATTTTTCCAGCTTTGGCCATCAGGGCTTTTCAGTGTGGCTTCTAAAACATGTCCCCATATTTTCTTTCTTTTTTTTTCCTTAGCATTCTGCTAATTTGTGGTACTATAAGATGTTTCCGTTTATCTTGTATTTTCCCTGCCCCAATCATTTCTCCAATGGGCCTTTGTTTCTTTTGTTAAAGTGTAGTATTAGAAACCAAAATCTGGAGTTTGGGTGTTCCTATTGCTACTGGGATGTCATTGTTCCCCGGCCCTCTCAGCAGACAGAGATAAATAATATATGCATATATATATATTCACCCATGTATGCACACATATCTACAATTTTTTCTGTAGCTATATACCTCTACCATTATTCAGCTAATCGTAAGTTCATAACAATGTCTCTGACTAAACCAGCACCATAGATTTATTCCTTCCTGTCTTGCTTTTCCGTAACTTTTCTCTCTCACATTGAGAAACCTTGTCCCCACCATGTTCAACCTTGATAAAGCAGCTTCTGTGGAATGAAGGTATCTAAGCTTGGCTGGAATGTATTTAAGAGAGTGGGGAATGATAAAAGGAAGTTGGATTTGATCAGTGCACATCATATGCATGTGTGAAGTATCATAGTGAGCCCCATTAATATGTCCAATTAACACATGTAATTAAAAAATAAAAGAGAATTGAGAGAAGAGAGATTGGAGTCAACAGTTATATCCAAACAGTGGTTTTCTACATTTAGCATTCATTCCAAGCACCCAGAGGGCTTGTTAAGGCTCAGATTGCTGGTGTCCTTCCCTGGAATTTTGATTCAATAGAATTGTAGCAAGACAACAATTTGTATTTATAACAAACTCCCAGGTGATGCTAATGCTGCTGGTCCTTGTACTGCACTTTAAAAACCACTGAATTCAAGGAATTTTGCTTGAATAGGAATTAAGAAATGAAGAAGCAGATAGAGTATGAACAGGGTTGAGGGGTATGACTAAGGAAGAAGCACATTAGTAGTCTAATGAGAAGAACTCAGTAGAAAGGAAAAGAATAGTGGTGAAAAGATGGGAGTGGCAGAATGGCAGTGAATTGCTGGAGCAAAAACTTTGAGCCAGTGAGAGGAGAGGCTCAGTAACAAGAATGGACTGGAGTTAAAGAGAAGTATGCTCGTCAGACTCAGTGGTGCATGCCTTTAAACCCAGCAATTAGGGAGGCTGAGGCAAGAGGATCACAAGTTCAAAGCCAACCTTGCCAACTTCATGAGGCCCAAAGAGATTTAGTGAGACCCTGTCTCAAAATAAAAAATAAGGGCTGGGGTTATGGCTCAGTGGTTGAGCATCCCTGGGTTCAATCCTCAATATAAAAAAAAAACCAGCATATTCTGTTGATTTATAGTAATAGTAAGAAAGGCAGAGAATACCAGAACAAAGAGAGGTAGATTAGGTGGTAGTAGGGTCTTGCAAAGTCTCCTATTGCTTCTCATTTCTCAATGAAAGAAAATGCAAGGTCATCAACTAAGATAGAGGCTAGGGGAGGAAATATCAGAGTGTAGGGTGAATGAATAATATAATCACCTAGGATAATGGGAGAGTAAATAGATTAGGAGAACATGGAATGATTGCTGTGCAGCATTAAGGGCCTTTTGGGATTGTTGATCAGGAACTGAAAGTTAGACCTGTCCTTGGGACGGTGGTTTTCCTTCAGACATGCTCAGCAGCAGTGGCACAGGCGTGAAGTAAGAGCAGAGCTGGATTTGAGCAGGATATGGTTTTGCAAGGGAAGACAATGCAGCAATAAGGAGCAGGAGATTTGGCTCGCTGACTACAACCAAAGCACTTTCCGTTTCTGTTTTGCCTTATGAAATATTCAGTATAAATATAGTTTCTAAATTTATCTTTTCCTATTAATAAAGCAACAATAATAATTGCAATTTGGAAGGCTGTGAACATCATAGAAATATGTTTGAAATACATTCCTGAAAAAAGATAGAATACAGAACTGGGTTTGTCCTGGGATTGCCATTAAATAAAAAATGATGACAGTGTATGGACAAATATGGGTCCAGGGAGAGATGAAAATGGTCTGATTCCCCTAATGATGGGATTTTTTTCTTACTGTTCTTTTTATTTATGTTCAGTTCAGGTCATTAAACATTAATTGAATATCTACTGATGTCTGACATTGTGCTAGGCTCCAAGAGCAAAAATAAATAAATAAATAATAAAGAGGAGGATGCAGAGAGGGAGGAAGGGGAAGATAGTAAAGAAGAAATGACTTTATTTTTCAAAATAAAATTATAAAGAAATTATTTTTCTTTACTAAGGTTATAGCCTAAGAAAGATATTGCCATGTTTTGTTTGCATAACAAATCATCATATTACAAATATTACCATCAATGTGGCAAATCTTTGACTGCAGTAGTTAATATTCTTTTAACTGTAAGTAGCAAAAAAAAAACCTACTAAAATTAACTAAAGCAGAGTCTGATTGCAAGAACTGGATCACAGAACCCAAGGACAACAAACAGTGGGCTCCCAGAGCAAGCAGTCTCTCTCATCTCTACTCTGACATTGTATTGCCTTCATTCCTCTTTCTTTCTATATACCAGCTCCCTCTCCTTCTCGAGCCATGTGGTGGAAAATTATGATTTCAAATAACTTTACTTATTACTTATCCAGTCATTTGGAAAAGAATGACCTCATCCCCCATTTCTTACTCCCTCCCTACCTCCCTTTCTCTTCCCTTCTCCCAGCACAGAATTCCCAATTTGGTCAGACTTCCATCACTGAACTTTAGAAATAGTAAAGGGATGTGTTAGTAGGCTTTCTGTAACTGTGACAAAATGCCTGAGATAAACAATTTAAAGTAGGAAAGATATTCTGGTTCACAATGTCAGAGGTTTCAGTCTATGACTAGCTGGCTGCATTGCTTTTAAGCCTGTGATGCAGGGCATCATGGCATAGGGCATGGTAGAGGAAAGCTGCTCACTTCATGGTACCATGAAAAAGAAGGAGAGAGACAGAGAAAAGGAATGGAGACAAAATAAAACCCTTCAAAATCGTGCTTCCAGTGGCCTACTTCCTCCAACTGGGCCCCACTTCCATAGCCCATCAGCTATGAAGTCATCAATGGGTCAGAGCCTTTGTGATCCAATCACTTTCCAAAAGCCCCATCTCTGAACACTGCTGCATCAGAAACTGTCTTCAAGACAAGAGCCGTTGAGGGACATTCCAGATCCCCAGGATGTAAGAAAGGAATTTTGGCCAAGTGTCTATCAGATGTCCACCTTTTAACAATAAAAGTAGCCAAAGAGCTATGTTAGATTTTCAAAACATGGCCACTAAGAGACACACCACTGTATGCATGTGAACAAGAGGTGTGGCGATTTTCACAAAGGGCAGGACCATCATGTTGGGAGCCGGCGACCTCACCCTGAAAATGGCGCTGGCCTCCTGCTTCTGATGACTTAGCGGTTAGAGTTGTTAGAAGTAAACAACTCCTTGTAAGGCTGTGGGGCTGGGCTCTGGCCTGCTTCCGCTGCGCTGTACCTATTAGACTTCTCCACGTGGTGCTAGTTCATTGGCGAGGCTGGGTACTTAAGCTAGGGCAGACCGACCGCTCGCGCTCTTTCCTTTCTTGTTCCTGTTTTCTCATCATGATTCAAAGGTCCTGAGTAAACTGCTGAAAGAAGAATCCTGTGTTGTGTTTCCTTTGCCGGCGAGGGGTCGCGACACCATCATCCTAGAATTTTTTCTCTTTTCTACCTAGCACATACACACCTTCTTCTGATGCACATAAAATTCCAATAATGGCCTCATCTAATAATACACTATCTTCTCCCCACCAGCAGACAAAGTCACACCCAATTACTACACAGAGAGGTTTCATAAAGCCATGGTCCTTCATTCAGGATCTTTAGGCAATGTCCATTATTTGTTTAGGAAATCTCAATTTGGTCCAGATAGAGCCCTTTATGATTTTGCAACTAATAGACAAAAATGGCAAATATAATAAAACCCCACCTAATAAGTACTGGTGGGAAAAAAGAAGATAATTATCAAAACAATCTCCAACTGGATACTAGCCCCAAATACATATTTTACCCTTTTGTAATTGTTGTTAGAGATAATAGGATATGTGAAATGATGGTTGTATTTAATGGCTCATGGATAAGTTCCATTTGGGGGAGTCCCACTTAATGATACTCCCTAACACAAATCTCTCCATCCAGATCCAAAATGCTACACCATTTAGTCCAATAAAGGACCTCTTAGAATGGGCTTTGGGGGTCATCAGGACTTCCAAGATTTCTCTCTCCCAATTGCCAGATTCTCCATCTTCCCAGTAAGAACCTTATCTGTTGTTATTTATTCATACATGTGATTTTCTGGCCCTAAGCACCCTCCGTTTACTAGCTACTAACAGAAAAAAAAATTCATTCCTTGCTAAATCCTTGTTCAGTCATTCTTTATCTACTTCAATTCAGGTCCTTAGACCTGAAGCTCACCACTAATTGCAACAACACTCTGAGAACATAGCACAGCCTTGCTACCTCCAGCTGAAATTGTTCCTTGAGTTCTGTCACTTACAAAGCACAGTTCCCAGGACCCGGTTATTTACTAATCAAGATTCTATTAGTTCATACTTGAAAGATGTCCTCTCCAAGGACATAAAAAAAAATATGACTATGAGAGTGAGGAATTATTGGCAGGGATACAACTCAATTTCAATAATGAATTGAAATCAGGGGTTAATCCTAATCAAACCTCTGCTTCCCGTATCTACTCCTCCAGTCAGCTATCTTATTGCAGAACGGTTTTCTCAGTTTTTCAAGAAACGTAATAGCAAATGTGGCTGCCAAGATATTCTCAGTCGACAGTCCATATGAATGAAGGTAAAACAACTCTTTCTCAATGTCCAGTTGGTCAGATAGCTTAATCAGTTCATGCCTTGTAAATGTGAGTAGGGAATTCTGCCACTATAACCACAGAGTAGAAGTGAGAAGGTTTCAGAAAAGGGGGGGGTCTACATATGGTCAATAGACATATAAAGCTGCATGCCAAAAATTTAGATGACTTAAATAAATTCCTGGAAAGATGCAAACTACCCAAACCAAATTAAAAGAAATAGAAAATCTAAATAAAACTGTAACAAATAAAAAGATTGAATTTGTTATTTTTAAAACTTCCCACAAAGAGAAGTACAGGCCCAGATGGCCTCACTGATTAATTCTTCCAAGTATCTAAGGAAGCATTCCATTAATGCCAATTTTTCACAAATTTATTCCAAAAAAATAGAAAAAGAGGAAACACTTTCCTACTCTATCTATGAAGCCTGTATTTTCCTGATATCAAAGCAAAGACATCATAAATAAAGAAAATTACAGACCAATATCAGCTCTATTATCATCTCATGGAACTACTGTTGTATATGTATTCCACACTGACTGAAACATTGTTATGTGCCCCATAACTCTGTAGAAAAATCCTAATCAATTTACTAAAATGCTATTGGAACTAATGATCAATTTCAGAAAAGTTGCCTGACATAAACTCAATATTTAAAAAAATCAACTGGGGTCTGTTGTTGTGGCTCAGTGGTAAAGCACTTGCCTAGCATGTATGAGGAACTGGGTTCGATTCTCAACACCACATATAAATAAATAAAATAAAGGTCCATCAATAATAACAAAAATTTTTTTAAAAACTAAAAAATCAATCTCTCTACACTAGCAATGAACTATCTAAAAAAATTTTAAATAATTCCATTTACAATAGTATCAAAAAATACTTGAGAATAATTTTTAAAAGAAGTACAAGTTTTGAAATGTGTAAAACATTGTTGAAAGAAATTTAAAACCTAAATAAATAAGCCCAATACTCCATTCCATATTAGTTGGATGAGAAATATTACTGAGTATGACAATAATATTATTGACTATGACAAGACTCCCCAAATTTACGTGCAGAGTTAGAGCAATCCGTATCAAAATCCCAGCTGGCTTTCGTTTTTCATAAATGGACAAGCTGATCCTAAAATTCATAGAGAAATATAAAAAACCCAGAACAACAAAAATCATCTTACCGAAAAGCAAACTTGGAGAACTCATGCTTTCCAATTTCAAAAGTTAACACAAAGCATCAGTCAACAAGATATGGCATAAGAGTAGACATATAGATTAGTGGAATGGAGTCAGTCATTTATGGGCAGTTGATTTTCAAAGTAGGTCAAGACAATGCAATAAGGGAATAGTCATCAAAAATGGCTCCAGGACAATTGGATATATACATACAAAAGAATGAAGTTGGACTCTTTCTTCACACCATACACAAAAGTCCAAATAGACACCCGTAATCCCAGGTGATCGGGAAGCTCAGGCAGGAAGATTGTATGTTCAAAGTCGGCCTCAGCAACTTAGCAAGGCACCTAGCAACGCAGCAAGACCTTGTCTCTAAATAAAACATTAAGAAGGGCTAGGTATGTGCTCAATGGTTAAACACCATGGGTTTAATCCTCAGTACAAAAGGGAAAAAAAAGTCCAAATGGATCCTAATGCAAAGGCTAAAACTCTAATACACTTAGAAGAAAAAAAAATGAGTGCAAATCTTGTCATCATAGGTTAAGACAAAGCCTTCATGGACCAAAAGCACATGCTAAAAGGAGAGGTATTCTTAGTGATAAATAAAACAAGAAGATAAAGACTTGCATATTGAAAAATATAAAACACTGATGAAAGAACAGAAGAAAACACAAATAAATGATAGGACATCCCATGTTCATAGAATAAAGCAATTAATGTTGTGAAAATCTCTATACTACTCAAAATGATCTACAGGTTCCACGCAACGTCTATCAAAATTCCAATGTCATTTTCCAAAGAAAAAGAAAATTCACTCCTTTTATTGATATGGAAACACAAAAGACCCAATTAGGTAAAACAATCCTGAGCGTAAAAAGGAAACCTGGAGGCATCACATTTCCTGATTTCAAAACATTATAAAGCTGCTGTAATCAAAACAGTATGGTAGTGGCATAAAAACAGACACACTGACCAATGAAACAGATAGCCCAGAAATAAACTGACATACATATGGTCAATTGATTCGTGACAAAAATGCTGAGAATACACTTTAGAGAAAGGACAGCCTCTTAAGCAAGTGGTGCTAGAAAATTGGTTGTCCACATGCAGAAGAATAAAATTTGAATCCTTAGCTTACATCATGAGCAAAAATCAACTCAAACTGAATTAAACAGAAACTTAAGACCTGAAACTGTAAAAACTACTATAAGAAAAAATTTCTACCACATCAGTGTAGGTGGGAATGTTTTGGACATGACCCTAAACGCTCAGACAACAAAATCAAAAGTATACAAATAGTATTACATCAGACTAAAAAGCTTCTGAAAAGACAAGTACTCTGTTTTCTTTTTCTTATATGTGGAAGCTGAAAAATGTCAACCTGAAAACAGAAGAATGATTATTAGAGCTTGGGGAGGGGATGGGGAGTGGAGGGTACAAAAAGGGAGGCTGGATTTGGTCAGTGCACACTGTACGCATGTATGGAAATAACAAAATGGACCCCGTGAATATGCACAATTAATTTGTATTATTAAAAATTAAAATCAAAGAATACAAAGTTTCTACACAACAAAAGAAATTATCAACAAAGTGAAGAAACAACTCATAGAGTGGGAGAAAATATGTGAAAATTATACATCTAATAAGGGAATAGTCTAATAAGGGATTAATGATCCAAAATATATAATGCATTCAACCAATTCAGTAGCAAGAAAACAAATAACTCAATTTAAAAATAGTCAAGTACCTCAGCAGACACTTCTCAAAAAATGACATGTAAATAGTCAATAGGTTTATGAAAAAAATGCTTGGTATCACTAATCATTAGGGTAAAAGTACAGTGAGATATCACCTCACATCTGTTAGAATGATTTTTATCAAAAAGATGAAAGGTAACAAGTGTCAGTGAGGATGCTGATAAAGAGCAACCCTTGTAGTCTATTGGTGGGAATGTAAATTAGTACACCTGTTAAGGAAAATGGTACAGAATTTCTCAAAAAAACTAAGAATATAACTGCCATACAATTAAACAGTCTCACTTCTAGTAAGACATCCAAAGGAATTAAAGTCAATGAGTTGAAGCACTAATTGCACCCCCAGGTTCATGGCAGCATAATTTGCAATAGCCAAAACATGGAATCAGCCTAAGTGTCCATCAGTGGATGAATGGGAAAAGGCAGCCTCTTCAATAAATGGTGCTAGAGAATATTTACATTGCTTATAAATAACAAATATACACAGTGGAGTACTACTCGGCTTTAAATAGAAGGAAATTTTGTCATTTGTGGCAACACAGATAAAACCATTCATAGAAAACAAATATCACATGATCTCACCTATATCAGGATTCTTAAAAAAGTCAAATTCCTAGAAGTAAAGAGTAGAATAATGGTAACCAAAAATCTGTGGCAGGGGTTTGGGGTAGAAGGAGACTACAGGGTTGTTAGTAAAAGGATGCAGAGTTTCCATTAGACTAGAGGAATTCTTTTTTTTTTTTTAAGAGAGAGAGAATTTTTTTAATATTTATTTTTCAGTTTTAGGTGGACACAACATCTTTATTTTATTTTATGTGGTGCTGAGGATTGAACCCAGTGCCCTGCGCATGCCAGGCAAGTGCGCTACCACTTGAGCCACATCCCTAGCCCTAGAAGAATTCTTTTTGAGATCTATTTGCACAGAGTGACTGTAGTTAACAATTGTGTAATGTGTATCTCAAAGTACTTTAAGAGTAAATTGCAAATGTTGCACCACACACACAAAAAAAAAGTAAGTGCAGTGTTTTGGATTTAGATTTCAAATGTCCCCCAAAAGCTCCTGTGTTGAAGGCTTGAACCTTAATACAACAGAATTCAGAGGTGGGAAATGATCTGTGAAGGCTCTAACCTCATGGATGGATTAGTTACTGAAAGATTCATAGCTTAATGTGTTTGACCCATAAGGTAACCAGCTTTGCTCTGCCACACGCTCCTCACCTCGACATTCAGCCTCACCGCGAGCCCAAATCCATGGGGCCAAGTGACCACAGACTGCAGTTGGGAGCCAGAATACATCTCTCCTCCTTTTAAGTTGTTTATCTGAGGTATTTTGTCACAGTGACAGGAAGCTGACTAACATAAGTGAGGTGACAATTATGTTAATGAGTCTCATTTAAATCTTTTCACATTGTATGTGTATATCAAAACATCATAATGTGGTGCTGGGGTTGTGGCTCAGTGGTAGAGCACTTGCCTAGCACATGCAAGGCCCTGGGTTCAATCCTCAGCACCACATATAAGTAAATAAAAATAAATAAATAAAGGTATTGTGTTCAACTACAACTAAAAAGATTTTTAAAAATTAAAAAAATAATAATAATACCACTTAAGTATATTCAATGATGATTTGTCAATTAAAATAAAATTAATTTTAAATGAAAAAAAGAACTCTGGGAAAAAATAAAGCAAACTAAAAAAGTGTTGTGGAGAAAGAAGAGAGATAAAATGAGAATAGCAAATTAAAGGTGGTTGCTACAAATAAGGCAGGTCATTGTATTGTCTCTTGGTTTTGTTTGAAATTTTCCACATTAAGGAATTTTAATATTAAAATGTAAAATTATAAAAGTAAATTTTTGACTCTTTTTAAAACTTTTATTTTGTCATGGACACCATAAAAATAGAAAGATAACTCATATAGTGGGAGAAAATATTTGCAATTTATGTCTGATGAGAGAACTATATATGGAATATATAAAGTACTCTTAGCACTCAAAAATAAAAGAAGAAATGACTATTTTAAAATGGGCAAAGAATCTGAATAGACAGTTCTCCAAAGATATGCAAATGACAATGAGCACAAGTAAAGATGTCCAACTGCACTAATCATGAAGGAAATACAAATCAAAACAACTAAAAAATCCACTTCAGATCCACCATGATGACTATAATCAGACAGACAGATAATAACAAGTGTTGGCAAGGATAAAGAGTAATTGGAAACTCCTACACTGCTGATGGGGATGTAAAATGGTGTAGCTGCTTTGGGACATAGTTTGGCAGTTTTTCAAAAGATTAAACAGAGTTACTATAGATTCAGCTATTATATTCCTGGTGTATATCCCACAAAAATGAAAATATAACTTCATACAAAAACTTGTAAACAAACACTCATAGAAGCATTCAAAATAGTAAAAAAAAAAATTGAAACAAGCTAGGCACAATGGCACACCCCTGTAATTCCAGTGTCTGGAGAGGCTAAAGCAGGAGGATCACAGGTTCAAAGCCAGCCTCACCAACTTAGCAAGCCCCCAAGCAACTTAGTGAGATCCTGTATCAAAATAAAAAATAAAAAGGGATGGGGATGTGGCTCAGTGATTAAGTGCCCCTGGATTCAATTTCCAATACCAAAGAGTGGGGGGAAGCATTGAAACAACACAAATGTGTATCCACTAATGAAAGGATTAAAAATGCAATGGTACGTTAGTTGGCAATGAAAAAGAATGAAGTGCTGATGTATGCTGTAGTATGAATGATCCTTGAAACTATATGCTAAGTGAAAAAAATCTCAAAATGCCACAAAATTTATATACAAATATAATTTATATATAATAAATAGCAATATTTCTGTATATTAATATTTCTACAACAAATATACATTTTTATATAATATTATTTCTATGTGCTAGATATTACATATAATTTATACATAAATATGTATCATGTATGTCTTATACGTACATAGGTGTGTGTTTATATATGAATATCTTCCCCATTTATAAGAAATGTCCAGAATCATTGACAGAGTATTTGGGGAGAAATGAGGAGTGACTGCTAGTGGGTATGAGGTTTCAACAGGGATTCACTTGAGGGTAATTAGAATGCTCTAAACTTTATTGCAGTTTTGTCTATATAACTCTGTGAACATACTAAAACAATTTAATTATATACTTTTGATTGTATGAAATATGAATTATATTCATTAAAACTATTATTAAAAATAAAAATGAGTATCTTAATTAAATCTCAAGACTCATATCAGAAAATATTGAGACTGGGAGCATTCCAGATTATCCAGATCAGTGGATTTCCAAGAGAACTTTCAACTCTTAAATACAATTAATTAAAGTAATATCAGTTGATTAAAATGACTTAGAGTTTATTTGTTCTTAAACTTGCTTTATTAGGAAATTCAGCATTTGTTTCATCTTGGATATTTTAACGAAAGATGCCCTCTTTATTTTAAAATGTCAGGGTGGGTAAAAGTCCCCCATACTGGAATACCATGAAATTACCAACCTCATATAAAAAACAGTGTGATCTAATTGCACTCTTGGATAAGGTACAAAACTCTCCCAAGTGGAATCTGTTAACCTAAACAAACAAAAGTTACTCACATTTTATGTCCTTAATAATAAATTGAATGTGAATTGAACAATAGAATGAAATGAAATATTGGCAAGATGCTGCATTTTTTACTTCAGGACTCTGCAATTAGTAGCATTTGGAGAGGTTCTAAACATTATTCCATAGTGCTTTAGTTTGGATCTTTAGTGTCCCCCAAAGACCTAAAAGTTAAAAGCTTAGACAATAGGTAGTGCTGTTGGGAGGTAGTGAAATCTTTAAGGGGTGGAACCTAGTGGAAGGTCACCGGGAGTGTGCTCTCAAAGTGGATCATGGGACCTCAGCTTTTTTCTTCCTCTCTTTTGCTTCCTGGCCATCAGGTGAGAGGATTTACTCCACCATACACTTCCTCCATGATAAGCTACCTGACCATAGAGCTGAAAGCAATGGGCCAATCATGGACTAGAACCTCTGAAATTGTGAGCCAAAATAAATCTTTTCTCCATATAAGTTGTTTATCACAGGTATTTTTTATAATGACAGAAAACTGACACACATGGGTTCTTTAAGTCAATTTCCAAGGTGAAGTTCTACTTTTGACTTAGAATTGAAATCAGTAAATCACATGAAGAAATTTCTCAAGCAGATCCAGAAAATCAAAGATGGCAACTGGGGTAGATAAGCCTGTAGCCTCTTGAATGTTGAATGCATCTCATAAAGAAGCAATGCATTTTAAAAACTGAAATTATTCCATTAAGTCCTTTTCAGGTGATACTTAGAGTACTCAGTGGGCCATAATTTGGGTCTTGTTTCCAAAGCCAAGAGTATTTTCTATCCCAAATAATTATGTGACTTACAAATCTCCTTTCCCCCTTCAAAAATTCATTTCAGCAAAACTATTCTTTCCTGATTTTACTGCCTTTGCTGCACACTAACTTGTTCTTATAAAAATCCTGTTTTCTCCAACTATTGTCTAAAAAAAAGAACATGAAGACTAAATTTCATTTTGGAAAACTTCATTAAGATATCTTAATATATATGATGGTGGGCCAGAGGGAGGCCGCATTCTGTGTCACTCCATGACCTGGGTCTCAAGTAGTGAGAATACTGCTTCTCTGTGAGCAATATTCCTGCTCCCCAATGGGAATCTTGGCCAACGAGCTGGTCCAGGGCTCCAGGCCTCAGCATCAGAGTAGGTCTCCCAAATACTCACCCACTCTGGACTAACAGGTAGTGGAGTGGGACCTTCAACACCCGCGCAGACCTTTCAGCCACCCACCAGAGCAGAAATCACTGACGCCACTCCCATGCAGGACACCAGGCAGCTTCCCACACACAGGAACTATGGCAGCCACTCCCATGTGGACCCCCATCAACCAACGTGGGACTCCCCCAGTAGCCGCCATCTTGGGATTCAGCAGCAGCAGAGATAGTCCTCTAAGCGCAGTAGCCTGCCTGCACCCGTAAACTTCACATAGGCCCTGAAGTCAGCCAACAGTCACACAGTACATGCCAGAGAGCTCCTCTCTGAACTCATTGTCTAACACCATCGCTGGGCTCCCTCAACCTGACCCAACACCCCATGGCTGAAAGCAGGTGCCTCCAACTTGGGTCACCATCATCACCAACTTCAGTGGGGGCAACTCCCAGGTTGGAACTCCGGCTGGCCATATGGAATAATTTCAAGTACCCAGTTTCTAACTCCCCCTTCTCCTCAGCAACTGCTAACCTGGCACACTGACATGCTGGTTACCTTCGCCATCCTAAGGGCAGCGATACCAGCTAACAACAGATGAACCCACCTTTTGGAGGAGAAAGGAAGCCAGTAGATACGGATTTCCAACCAAAACATTATTGTTTATTCCTTCAAGATTTTTTTTCCCTCTTCCTCTCTATTCTCCTGCCCCAACATCCCCAACATATGTGAAGCCAAGTACTTTGCATAAATTAGGATTTTGAGGACTAGGATGTCTGAATAATATATTACAGCTATGTTGTATATTCTTTTTTATTTTTCCCACCAATTTCTACTATTTTAACATTTTTTATTTTTCTTTATATATGTGTGTGTTTGTTTTATGTATTCTACTATCTTTCCACTTACTTATCTACCCCAAATCACTTCCTCTCCCTTCTCCCGCTACTAATCTTCCTCTTTAGAGTTCTCTTTCACACTTCCTAAGATGTAACAACCCTATATCCCCAACTTCTACCTCCTCAGCCCATCATCCTACTCCTCACTCCTGGTTCTTTGTCCACCATCAGAAACTATAAACCCTTTTGCAAACCTACTGAATATATTCTGGATAATAATTGAATTTACCATTTCTGTATATTGTATCAAACTGTAAATGTCTTAATAGTAAACATTTTTTAGGGTGTATGCTGCTTATATTGAGATCTGATAACATTGTCCTTCACCTCAAAGGAGAGGTATTGGATCCCTACAGGGACACTATAAGCCTATAGGGTAAAAACAGTAATGCTTCAGATCCACAGTGCTAGAAGGGAAGACAAACAAGCAGTATGAAAATACAGGGAAGAAAGTGCCCCAAATATATCAAGATACTACATTATTAGAATCCATGGCCAACACATAAGAAGAGATGACAGAGAAAAAGTTCAGGATGTATAAGATTAAAATGTTCTGCAAATTAAAGGATAATATAAGAGAGCAAATAGAGGCAGCAAAAGATCATTTTGACAAAGAGCTACATAAACAAATACAGGAAGCAAAAGATTACTTCAATAGGAAGATAGAGTTTCTAAAAAAAACTGCACAGAAATCCTTGAAATGAAAGAAACAATAAACCAAATTAAAAGTTCAATTGAAAGCACCACCAACAGATTAAACCACTTAGAAGACAGGACCTCAAACAATGAAGACAAAATATATCACTTGAAAAGAATATAGACCACACAGTGAAAATGGTAAGAAACCATGAGCAGAACATTCAAGAAATATGAGATAGCATAAAAAGACCAAATTTAAGAGTTATTGGGATAGAGGAAGGAATAGAGTTTTAAACCAAAGGAATGAGCAATCTATTCAATGAAGTAATATGAGAAAATTTTCCAAGCATGAAAAACGAATTGAAAAACCAAATTCAAGAGCTTACATGACACAAAATGTTCGAAATCACAGCAGATCAACACCAGGAACATTATAATTAAAATCCCTAACATATAGAATAAGGAGAGAATATTAAAAGCCATGAGAGAAAGGAATCAGATTACATATAGGGGGAAACCTATTAGATTATGTGCAGATTTTTCAACCAAGACTCTGAAAGCTAGAAGATCCTAGAACAACATATACCAAGCTCTGAAAGAAAATGGATGCCAACCAAGAATTATATCCAGAAAAATTAAGCTTTAGATTTGATGATGAAATAAAAACCTTCCATGATATACAAAAGTTTTAAAAAAATTACAACTCGAAAGCCTGCACTTCTGAAAACCTGTGGCAAAATATTCCATGAAGAGGAATTGAAAAACAACAATGAAAATCAGCAAAGGGAGGTATTACACTAAAGGAAAAACCAATCAAAGGGGAAACCAAGTCAAGTTAAATACCAAAAATTTAAAAAAACTAGAAATATAAGTCATGTCTCAATAATATCCCTGAATATTAATAGGAAAAGACATACACAGACTGAAGGTGAAAGGTTGAGAAAATCATACCACTCACATGGACTGTGGAAGCAAGCAAGTGTTTCCATTCTCATATCAAATAAAGTAGTCTTCAAGCCAAATTTAATCAAAAGGGATAAATAAAGACATTTCATACTGCTTAGAGAACCATTCATCAACAAGACATAACAATAATAAATTTATATGTTCCAAACAGTGGAGCTTCTATGTTCATCAAACAAACTCTTCTCAAGTTCAAGAGTCAAATAGACCACAACACAATAATTCTAGGTGACTTTAACACACCTCTTTCACCATTGGATACATCTTCCAAACAAAAGCTGAAAGCATAGAACTCAATAATACAATCAATAACTTAGACTTAACTGACATATATAGAATATTTCATCCTTCAATGAACAAATACACTTTCTTCTCAGCAGCACATGGATCCTTCTCTAAAATAGACCATCTATTATACCACAAATCAACTCTTAGCAAATATAAAAAAGTAGAGATACTATCCTGCATTCTATCAGATCATAATGGAATGAAGTTAGAAATCAGTGATAAAATAAAAATAAAGTTACTCCAACACCTGGAGACTAAATAATCTGCTACTGAATG
Source organism: Ictidomys tridecemlineatus (assembly GCF_052094955.1). Lineage (NCBI taxonomy): Eukaryota > Metazoa > Chordata > Mammalia > Rodentia > Sciuridae > Ictidomys > Ictidomys tridecemlineatus. Next base: position 129,235,787 of record NC_135480.1, on the reverse strand, counting down.
AACAATTGATTGCAAAAGACCTCAAGGAGGAAATTTAAAAAATTCTTAGAGTTGAATAAGAGCACAGATACAATGTATCAAAAATCTCTGGCCAGTACTATGAAGGCAATACTAAGAGGAAAGTTCATTACATGGGGTTCATTCCTTTAAAAAATGAAAAGTCAACAAATAAATGACTTAACATTACATCTCAAAGCCATAGAAAAAGAAGAACAAATCAACACCAAAAGTAGCAGAAGACAGGAAATAATTAAAATCGGACCTGAAATCAATGAAATTGAAACAAAAGAAACAATTGAAAAAATTTGACAAAATGAAAAGTTGGTTCTTTAAAAAATAAGTAAAATTGACAAACCCTTAGCCATGCTAATGAAGAGGAGAAAGACAACTCAAATTATTAACATATGTGATGAAAAAGGAAATATCACAACAGACACTACAGAAATTCAGAAGATAATCAGAAATTATTTTGAAGCTTGTACGCCAATAAAATAGAAAATATCAAAGACGTGCACAAATTTCTAGAGTCATTTGATTTTTTCCAAATTGAATCAGGATGATATACACAAATTAAACAGGTCAATTTCAAGTGATGAAATAGATTGGGCATTATGTAAAATTGTGGATGTATAACCGACGTGATTCTGCAATCTGCATTTGGGGTAAAATTGGGAGTTCATAACCCACTTCAATCTAATGTATGAAATATGATATGTCAAGAGCTTTGTAATGTTGTGAACAACCAATAAAAAAAATAAAAAATTAAAAAAAAAAAAGAAATAGATGATGTCATCAGAAGCCTACCAACCAAGAAAAGTCCAGGACCAGATGGATACACAGCTGAGATCTACAAGACCTTTAAAGAAGAACTAATACCAATACTCTCCAATTTATTTCAGGAAATAGGAAGAGAAGGAACACTTCCAAACTCATTCTATGAAGCCAATATCATCCTGATTCCAAAACCAGGCAAAGACACGCCAAAGAAAGAAAACTTCAAACCAATATCTGTAATGAGCACAGATGCAAAAATTCTCTAGAAAATTCTAGCAAAATGAATACAAAAATATATCAAAAAGATAGTGTACCACAATCAAGTGGGGTTCATCCCAGGGATGCAAGTTTGGTTCAACATATGGAAATCAATAAATGTAATTCATCACATCAATAGACTTAAAGATAAGAACCATATGATCATCTCAATCGATGCAGAAAAAGCATTCAACAAAATACAGCACCCCATCATGTTCAAAACACTAGGAAAACTAGGGATAACATAAACATATCTAACATTGTAAAAGCTATCTATGCTAAGCCCCAAGCCAACATCATTCTAAATGGAGAAATATTGAAAGCTTTCCTTCTAAAAACTGGAACAAGACAGGGATGCCCTCTTTTACCACTTCTATTTAACATAGTTCTTGAAACTCTAGCCATAGCAATTAGACAGATGAAAGAAAGAACTCAAATTATCACTATTTGCTAATGATATGATTCTATACTTAGAAGACCCAAAAAGCTCCACCAGAAAAACTCTAGAACTAGTAAATGAATTCAGCAAAGTAGCAGCATACAAAATCAACACTCATAAATCAAAGGTATTTTTGTATATCAGTGACAAATCCTCTGAAAGGGAAATGAGAAAAACTACCCCATTTACAATAGCATCAAATAAAATGAAATACTTGGGAATCAAACTAACCAAAGTGGTCAAAGACTTCTACAACGAAAACTACAGAACATTAAAGAAAGAAATTAAAGAAGAAAGACTTTAGAAGATGGAAAGAACTCCCTTGTTCTTGAATAGGCAGAATGAATCTTGTCAAAATGACCATACTACAAAAAAAAAAAACCATTATACAGATTTAATGCAATTCCAATCAGAATCCCAATGACATTCTTCATAGAAGTAGGAAAAGCAGTCATGAAATTCATCTGGAAAAATAAGAGACCAGAATAGCTAACACAATCCTTAGCAGGAAGAGTGAAGCAGGTGGCATCACTATACCAGACCTCAAACTATACTACAGAACAATAGTAACAAACCAGCATGGTATTGGCACTACAACAGACTGGTAGACCAATGGTACAGAATAGAGGACACAGAAACTAACTCACAAAACTACAATTATCTTATATTAGACAAAAGTGCCAAGAATATGCATTGAAGAAAAGATAGGCCCTTCAACAAATGGTTCTGGGAAAACTGAAAATCCATATGCAACAAAATGAAATTAAACCCTAATCCCTTACCATGCACAAAACTCAACTCAAATTGGATCAAGGACCTAGGAATTAAACCGGAGACCCTGCAACTAATAGAAGAAAATGTAGGCCCAAATCTCCATCATGTCAGATTAGGCCCCGACTTTCTTAATAAGACTCCTACAGTGCAAGAATTAAAATCAAGAATTAATAAGTGGGATGGATTCAAATTTAAAAGTTTCTTCTCAGCAAAAGACATAATCAGTGAAGTGAATAGAGAGCCCACAGCATGGGAGCAAATTTTTACCACTTGCACATCAAATAGAGCACTAATCTCTAGAGTATATAAAGAACTCAAAAAGCTAAAAAACAAAATGACCCAATCAATAAATGTGCCAAAGAACTGAACAGATACTTCTCAGTAAGGTGATATACAATCAATCAACAAAAATATGAAAAAATTGTTCATCATCTCTAGCAATTAGAGAAATGCAAATCAAAACTACTCTAAGATTTCATCTCATTCCAGTCAGAATGGCAGCTATTAAGAATACAAACAAGTGTTGGTGAGGATGTGGGAAAAAAAGCACACCCGTACATTGCTGGTGGAACTGCAAAATGGTGCAGCCAATATGGAAAGCAATATGGAGATTCCTTGGAAAACTGGGAATGGAACTGCCTTTTGACCCAGCTATCCCTCTCTTGATCTATACCCAAAGGAGTTAAAAACAGCATACTACAGGGACACAGCCACATCCTGTTTATTGCAGCACAATTCACAACAGCTGAACTGTGGAACCAACCTAGATAAATGGATAAAGAAATTGTGGTATATTACTCAGCAATAAAAGAGAATAAAATCATGGCATCTGCAAGTAAATAGATGGAGTAGGAGAATATAATCCTAAGAAAAGTTAGCCACTTCCAAAAAAAACCAAAGTCCAAATGTTTTCTCTAATATAAGGAGGCTGATTCATGGTGGGGTTGGGAAGGGGAGCATGGGAAGATTAGAAGAACTCTAGATAGGGCAAAGGCAGGGAGGGGAAAGGAGGGAGCAAGGGAGTAAAAAAGACGGTGGAATGAGATGGACATCATTACCCTAAGTACATGTATGAAGACACCAGTGGTGTGAATATACTTTGAATACAACCAGAGATATGAAAAAATTGTGCTGTGTATGTTTAATATGAATTGTAATGCATTCTGCTGTCATATATAACAAATTAAAATATTTTTTAAAAAACACATTTTACTATAATATTAATTAATTGATTAAAAATAAATAATAATTTATTAAAAAATTAATATTAATATTGCTCCTTATTCACACTGGCTTCCCTAAATCAGCCATATCCAAGTCCTGCCACCAGAGGGCAGAGAAGGGGTCTGTAGCAAAAGCTTTTCTTATTACATTTTTTTTTCCCAAAACAATGTATGTTTTTCTCAAAGTGCAGTTTAAATTGTGTTATGAAATCCATCGGACACATTTCAATTACTTCTTGCTGTCAGTAGCTTTCGACAGTTGACAGCTCCCTCTTTCACCTTTCCTAAACCTACAGGATCCTGATTTTTCTCCTGCTTATCTGGTGATAGACACTCAGTCCCCTTTGACATGATTCCTCTTCTACCTGACTTCTAACCACAGGAACTCACACTGCTTCTCCCCCTTCTTCACTCTTCCATGTCTCACCAGACAGCTTCTCCACTTAACCTGGCAACTGGAACCAGAAACCTAGGGGTCTTTTACTTAGCTTTCCACCACTAAAACAAACACCTGAGGTAATCAACATAGAGAAAAGGAGTCAGGCTGTCAGGTCGGTGGCAGTGACTTAGAACAAAGCAGCCTGCATGGGAAAGAAACATCAATCAGGCGCCGACAGAAATGTCTGTCAATCAGTGGGATCTCCCATTAATGCCTGTCAATCAGCAGTACCCCCTGGCCAATCCTGGAGTTCAGCCAACTCTCCTGAACTCCAATGAAACAACTCCCAACTCCAATGGGACAAGGGACTCTTAAAACACCTTTCCCTGTCCCAAGCCCTTCCCTTCTGTCCATGAGGCCCATAAAATCCCAGTCTGATGGAATTCCCACGTGGTTTCTCCTCAGACCCTTCTCCTGCCCACTCTGTAGGTCTGATCGAGTTCCACCAGGGAGTGATATCTCAAATAAAGCATCCATCGGCGGCCTTTTTAAATCTGCCTCCTTTGGTCGCTGCCCTCCTTGCCTGATCTTACACAGATCTTTCCTGATTCTAACTTGAGTAGAGGGATAAGAAAATTGACATTGGAAGGGTTCATCTCCTTTGCTGCCCTAATTGCCCAGTGGGTCCTGTCCCCACTTCCCTTGAGCGTCCATGTTCCTATTTCTAAGTCTATTCTTCAGCAGCCTGCAGGAGCCATGGGCTCCAGTCATCCTTCCACTTTTCCTTTTACTTGAATTCAAAAAGAACTCCAGCTTCACCATGTGCCCTGCAGTGCCTAAAACCTGGAGACAGGCCTTCCAGAGGCGCCACATAGAGGCTGTTTACCAGTGCTTACTGGAGTGTTCCAATATTTTAGCAACTGGTACAGCACTGCAGTTGGGAATCAGCTCACATGGGGCCTGAATATGTATGCAAAGACAAGTCAAAAATTAAACAGCTTGGACCTTTAGCAGAGGATGCTGAAGACGACATTAATTTTATAATGTAAATTTTTATATCAAGCCCATACAACTTAAATGTTTTATAAGTATGTTCTACTTTGGGTAATTTTTTTAAACTAGCAAGAATGGCAAAGGCTTGCTGCTCTCCACAAGTTGGACACCATCCTGGGATCCTAATAAATTACTAACCTGACAATGTTGTATAAAATATGAAGTCCAACACATTTATTACTCCAGGTCATGACACCAATAATGAATAAGTAGGAGGAAGGCAAGTTTTGGACCAGCTAATGTGTTAGTATACTTTTCAGTGATGTGAACCAAACACCTGACAAGAACAACTCTGAGGGGGAAATTTTTATTTTGGCTCACAGTTTCAGAGTTCCAGTCCATGGTTGGCCAACTCTAATGGCTCAAGATGAAGCAGAACATCGTGGTGGAAAGGCATAATGGAGGAAAACTTCACTGCTTATGGGTGCCAGAAAACGAGCCAGAAGGTAGAAGGGACCACAGGCAAGTTGAACCTTCCCATGCACACCTCCAGTGACCTACTTCCACAGCCTGCCTGTGTTCAATTACCATCCAGTCCATTCAAACTAGGATGGCCTGATTAGGTTACAGCCCTGTAATCCAATCATTTCACCTCTGAGTAGTCCTGCATTAACACAGGAGCTTTGGGGGGACACCTCATATCGAAACCATAACAGCCTCCAATTGCAGTAATTTAAGCCAATCTGCAAGAATTACAGGAAAAGGCACTTGGAAATTCTCATCTTGGTGCCTTTTCTTTTTTTTAATATTTATTTATTTATTAGTTATTGGCAGACACAGCATCTTTGTTTGTATGTGGTGCTGGAGGATCAAACCCAGGCCACACGCACGCCAGGGCTACCACTTGAGCGTGCTACCACTTGAGCCACATCCCCAGCCCTCTTGGTGCCTTTTCTTCCCTTTTCCTCTGACAAAGGAAGGAACAAAGGTACAGTTGAACACATGCTCAGAGTCCCCTTAATTTCCTTGTAAAGCCTGATGGCTAGGGACAGCAGGGAAAGCTGGCCCAAGAGATAGAGATGGCCCCAGCCACATTTGGAAGCTCCATGGCAGGTGAAGCTGGCACTCCAGCACGGAGAAATCCACTGGTAGATCAGTGGTTCCCAAAATGGGGCCTCTGAACCAACAGCAGCATCACCTGGGAACTTGATAGAGTACAAATTCTCAAACCCAACAATAGCTCAATAGAAACTGCGGGGGGCCCAGGCTTTGCTGATTTAACAAGCCCTCCAGGGGGTTCTGGTGCATAGGAAGTTTGAGACCCTCTGCCTTGGGAAATCTGAGGCCACGTGAATTTTTGAGGCGCCCAGCTGCAGGATGAACAGAGATCTTTACTCTCCAGGAAGGACTGAGCTTCCTGCTTCAAACCTCCGGGAGAAGGGATGTACTCAGGCTGCTATTTGTTTGTGTGTTCCATAACTCATTACACAAGGGACTTTGAAGCTTCTAACATTATATAATGAGGAAAATATAGGGTTTTTTTTGTTTAATCAGAGAAAACCGGAAAAGTTCAAGGTGAAAGGTCAAGTGGTAGAGAAGGTCAAGCTGCCAGATCCAACTGGACCCAGTAAACTGGGGATATAGCTCAGTGGTAGAGCACTTGCCCAGCATGCATAAGACCCTGGGATGAATCCCCTGCACAGCAAAAGAGAGGAGAGAGAAAGAAAGTAAAGAAAGGGGAGGTGAGAAATTAGATGATTACCAAAGCACCCCCTTTTCTATTCTTCCCAAGTCTAAATTTAGTGGATGAATACTAGAAAGGAAGGAAGAGAGTTAAATTTTTTGAAACCAAAGTCTTAGAAGATTTTGAGCAAGATCCACTTTGCTTTTAAAATTGTCCTATACCTCTTCCAGTTTCCCTTAAGAAGCAATATGAGGGGGCTGGGGTCATGGCTCAGTGGTAGAGTGTTCACCTAGCACGTGCAAGGGTTCAATCCTCAGCACTACATAAAAATAAAAAGATAAAATAAAGGTATTGTACCTAACTGCAACTAAAAAAATTTTTTAAAAAAGAAAGGAAGAAAGAAAAATTAAAAAGCAAGATGAGAAAAGGTCAGTCCTCCTCTTAAGGGATAAGGGAAGGGCATGGCTCAGGGACCAGAATGCCTGGGTTCTAATATGGGTTCTGACACTTACTGACTGTATGACCCCAGGAAGCTACTGAACCTCTCTGTTCAACATTTTCTGATCTGTAAAATGGGCAGCAATAGTACAAGTAAAGTGCATGGTGTGTGGTGTTAGCGCTTATCATTATATCAAGATTTCTATCACTGAATTAAACGTATGACAATTCATAGTAAGACACTGTCTTGAATTTCAGTTTGTTTATGTCTTGTCTTTCTTAAACTAGAGCTTCATTAAAAGATTGGGAATAGCAGAGTGTTGTGGTGCACACCAGAAAACCCAGAGACTTAGGAGACTGAGGCAGAAGGATTGCAAGTTTGAGGCCAACCCCAGCAACTTAGCAAGAGCCTGTCTCAAAATAAAAAATGAAAAGTGTTGAGGATGTAACCAGTGGTAGAGCACCCCTGGGTCTAATACCCAGTACAACAAAAAACAAAAAGAAACTGATGAACCCAGCCTAATTCCATCTTAAGATTGGGAGCCATCATATCACTAAGTCATGAAAAGTTAATTTCTGCTTTACTATAAATTACTGCAATGTCTAAACTTGCTTGGGATGCCTGCCCATGCCTTGAACTCACACATGCCTGGCTTTTCCTAACCAGATAACAACCCTCTCTGAAATCTTAGTGGTGCCTCATAAATTCTGGTGTTGGGGTCTAAATTTACTCCCTAACTTGAAATGTTGAACCATTTAGATCATTAACCTACTATCTGCCTTTGTATTATGCTTGTCAAAATCCTGTTATCTGAAGTTCTCAAGACAACCTCCTTTGCAACTTTTTGTGCTATAAAACCATGCTCCTAGAGAGCTGGGGGACTGTTCTCTAATCTAAGGATTTGGGGAGAGACAGTCCTGGCTGAAATTACAGGCTTCTTTTAATTTGATTTAAAATTGGAGTCGGTAGTCTTTTCTTTGCATTGTGGTTCAACAAAACAAAATCCTGAAAATATCTACCCTTCTCATTTGGAACCTCTCAGGGCATTGGCAACACTCCACTTCCCCTGTGTTTGGTTTGTAACCCCTGCAGGAAGACATGTGGCTACTGAGCCTCCCACAGCAGCACTTCCATGGGCAGAAGGCTCACAAGTCAGGAAGCTGCAGGCCAGCCTCAGAGACAGCCTCAGTCACAGGCCAGCCTCCTCCATACAAAGTGGAGACCTCTCTCAGCCAGGAGAAATAAAGCAGTTCTTCTGATACAGCAAAGCAAGCAGTCCAGGACCCTTTAAAGGCCTGAGAGCCAAAAGAACCCAACAAGAAAAAGGACAGCCTTGGAAGAAATACTGAATATAACACAGTAATGGAAACTGCCTTTTGCCTATCCTGACGCTATGTCACTTCCTCTTAGCTCTCAAAATCCCAATTTACCTAGTAAGTATATTACCACTCATAAAGATAAGTTTTCCCAGCTTCTCCTGAGGTTGGGTGTGACCATGTATCTTAATTTTGACTAGTTGCATGTAAGCAGAAGTAAGCTTTCAATCCATTTTTTTCTTCTTCCTGCTGCCTCGGAATGCAGACATCATGCCTGGAGCCCCCAGGATCCATCTTGGGCCATGAGGTGACTTTGAACCTAGAAGTCTGTGCTATGTAAAGAGGCAGAGAGAAAGGAATCTGACAATTTTATGACATTGCATTCCAACCCTGAACTGCCTCTACTTCCAGATTATTTTTCTATAACTGAGAAATAAATTTCCAACGGATTTAAGCTAGTGTTATTTTTTATTTTTCTGACACAGGCAGACAAATGTAGTCCCAAATGATATAGAAATTTGACAAAAGTAGAGGCTGGGGATGTGGCTCAAGCGATAACGTGCTCACCTGGCATGCTCAGGGCGCTGGGTTCGATCCTCAGCACCACATAAAAATAAAATAAAGATGTTGTGTCCACCGAAAACTAAAAAATAAATATTAAAAAATTCTCTCTCTCTCTCTCTCTCTCTCTCTCTCTCTCTCTCTCTCTCTCTCTCAAAAAAAGAGAAAGAAATTTGACAAAAAGTACATTGTCTAAAAAAAAAATTTTAAGTCTGTGACTGCATAACAGAATTAGGAAAATTAGATATTTGATGCTGGTTATTGTAGAAGAGAGTGAAATATCCCAAATGGCAAGTGTGAGATAAAGAGAGAATTTTGTAATGATAAGAGAACAGTCTCAAAAGGAAGTGGTTTTTTAATCTTAAATTTGTATGCGCTTAATACCACAGCTTCAAATTATGTAAAGCAAAACCTGATCAAAATGAAATGAGAGAAAAATACACAAAGTTGGAGATTTTAACAACATCTCTTGGTAATTGTTATAGGTTGAATAATAATTCATCCCTTGTGCCAGTCCCCCCCCACCAAAACAAGTTCATATATTGAAGTCCCAAGCTCAACCCAGTACTGCAGAGTGTAACTGTATTTAGAGACAGGGACTTTAAAGAGGTGATTAAGTTCACTGGGGTCGTTAGAATGGCGAATCCAACACACAAGCTTCATGTCCTCTGCCTACACCTAGAACATGGCATCTCTGTAGGCACCAGTTCTGTGCAAACTCAGAGCGTCTCATTCTGTCTGTCTGCTAATGCTGGAGGATGGGCACCCATGGGTATCCACTGGACACTTGCACATGCAGCCTGAAGTGCAGAGGACTGGAAACTTCAGAAGAACCATTTGGCCAAAGCCAAAGCCCAGCATGCTTCCCCAGGATCAGTTCCATTGTTCTCAGTGAGTGATAATGTTATGATTTGAATATGAGGTGTCCCCAAAAAAACTCCTTTGTCAATACAGGAATGCTTAGAGGTGAAGTGATTGGATTATGAGAGCTGTAACTTAATGAGTCCATCCCAGTTTGAATGGACTAATGGGTGCTAACTGTAAGCAGGTGGCGCATGGCTGGAGGAGGTAGGTCATTGGGGGTGTGCCCTGGAAGGATCTGTCTTGCCTGCAGCCTCTATTTCTCCCTCTCTCTCTGCTTCCTGGCCACCATAAACAGAGTAGCTGTTTTTGCCTTCTAACATGTCCTTCCACTATAATGTTCCTTCATCTATTCCTTCATCTCAGACAATTCCACAGCAATTTTCATATGGCCTCTGCTCAGCCACTCAGCATTTTGGCTTAATTGTTTAATGGGTAGAGAGTTCCCATTTTGCAAGATGAAAAGTTCTGGAGAGGTGTTGAATAACAATTTGAGTGAAATCAACACTACTAACCTATACACTGAAAATGTTTAACATGATAAGTTTTATGTTATATGTAATTTTTCACTTTTTTTCCAAAAGTAAAGGTAGGAAAGACAAGCTTATCTTTTCACAGTTTGCCCAGTGCACATTTTAATCTCAAGTTGAGAAGAACAGATGGTTTCATATGGAATCTGCCCCATCCCATCCTGGTCAATCTAGAGACACAGTGAATATTCTACCTCCAATCAGTCAGGGTAAAAAGAAATTCAGTCACCTAGCTTGAGGGTCAATAACCTTTCAAGACTCGAACCAAGAGTTCTTTCACTGGTATCAGCTTTTTGGCAACTGTGACTGAAAGACCTGTCCAGAACAATTTTAGAGAAGGAAAAGTTTATTTAGTGCCCACAGTATCAGATGGTTGATGATGAACCCAGCCTAATTTCATTTTAAGATTGGGGTCCATCTTGTCAAAAAGTCATGAGAAGTTAATCTCTGTTTTACTATAAATTACTGCAATTTCTAAATTTGCTTGGAATGCCTGCCCATGCCTTGAAGTCACCCATGCCTGGCTTTCCCTGACCAGATAACAACCCTCGCTAAAACTTTAGTGGCGTCTCATAAATTCTGATGTTGGGATCTGAATTTATTCCCTATCTTGAAATATCATGCCATGAAGATCATTAACCTGCAACCTGCCTTTGTATTATGCTTGTCAAAATCCTGTTATCTGTAAGTTCTCAAGACACCCCCCTTTGCAACTTTTTGTACTATAAAACCTTATTCCTGGAAAGCTTGGGTACTGATCTCTAGCCCAGGATTTTCAGGAGAGGCATCCTGGCCAGCTCCAGTGTACACAAATACAAGCTTGCTTTAATTTGATTTAAAATTGGAGTCCGTGGTCTTTTCTTTGCTTCGGGGTTTAACATCTGACTCCATTGCTCTGGGCCCATGATAAAGCAGAACATCATGGCAGAAAAAATGATGGAGAAAAGTAGCTCAGGACTTGACAATCAGGATGCAGAGAAAGCATACCTCACCAGCGACAAAATACATACCCTAAAGTCAGGCCCCCAGTGACCCATCTCCTTCAGTCACAACCTATCTACCTACAGTTACCACCCAGTTAATCCATTCAAGTGTATTACAGTGATTAGGTTAAGGCTCTCAAAACCCAATCATCTTATTGCTTTCTGGCATTGGGGGACACTTCATACCTAAACCATAATAACCAGGATGACAATTTTTCCTAGGTTTCCTTTTTCCTAAATAGGATGCCAAAATCTTTTAACTGTTCTCCGTGAATACATAATCCAAACCACATGCGTAAGACAGAACCTTTTTTTTTTCCGACATCTACCTACTTCTTCTCATCTGCTTTTGACAATATGCTTCCCACACACCAAGAAAGAAGCAAAAATGTTAAATGAAATGTTATATTAAGGCTCCAGGTTATTTAGCTACTGTACCATGAAAGCAGGTTGGTAGTCAGCAGAGGAGAATATGGGTTAGTGAGTCAACACTTTTCTAGTTCATCCAAGGCCAAGCCAGCTCTTCTGATGATTCATGTTTTGTTCACTTCCATTCAACTGTGACTGCTTCCTTCTTTCTCTCCCAACCTAAAGGTCATGCTAATGGGAGGTTCCCATATCTTATGCAGATTATTTTTGAAAACTTCATATTAAGTTAAAACACAGTAAGTTTGTTTCAGATGTTGGGTGTTAATGTCAGACAATAAAAACTGTAGTTAAATTCAGAAACAAAATCAAGTATAAAATTAAGCAAATTTTCTGTGAAATTAAAATATGAAAAATGGTTGCTCCATCTGACACGTTACCCCACACCTACGCTAAGGACTGAGTCACATTTAGATGGCAATCATGCTTGTTTTTGTGAACTTGGGAAAGCCTTTAAACTTTGTTGTATTTTTCCCACCCATAAAATTATCATTATTAAGATATGTTTCTGATTCAAGACACCCAAGGCTGTTGAAGAGAGAAGATGAGCCAGGTGCTACCAGAAGCACCAAGTCTGCTGTGTGACTGACAGGCTGGGAGGAGACTTCTTACCTAGCTCCACCATCATGGCAGCCAGGTCCTTCTCCACTTATGCCCAAGGTGGGAGGAAATCCCATTCCATCCATGTAGGCTGTATTCCTGCAAATACCGTCCCCAGACACAGGTGGTCTCAAATATCTTTTAAGCAGACATTTGATAGTTTGGCCACCTTAGAGGAAAATATTACCAAGTAATTTTGTTTACATAGATTTCAGAAATTTGAAATGGAATAGTAAATACCACTGATTTTTTAGATGTCATATTATATCAATAGCCTTTACAATTTTTAAAAATGTCATACACTTCAAAGATTTCATGTAATTCATCTAAAAATATTTTCCCCTTACCATCATGTTGTTACTAATGGAATATAGTAATATCCAACTTGGTAGCCAGGATAGGAATAGATTTAAAAATTAACTACCTTTTAAATTGCTATCAACTAAAATATGCCAACAGCAATTCCATAGTATTTTGCAGTTTACAAATGCTTTCAGCTTCATTTTAACCCCACAGTGAAATAGATAAGGCAAGTATTCTATTATTTAGAAGAAGCTAAGCTCCAAAAACTTAAGTGCTACATGCCCAAGGAAGAGAAAGCTTCTGACACATTAATAATAACTCTGTTGAAATTTGGGGTATAATACAAAAGAGCCAAGAAGCTCTAATGCTTTTTTATAAAAATTCTTTTAGAGAATTTGCTTTTCATTGGTTTTGTTTTTCAGATTATTTTGTGAATACAACAATTACTAATTGGGCATTATGTAAAATTGTGGATGTATAACCAACGTGATTCTGCAATCTGCATTTGGGGTAAAATTGGGAGTTCATAACCCACTTCAATCTAATGTATGAAATATGATATGTCAAGAGCTTTGTAATGTTGTGAACAACCAATAAAAAAAATAAAAAATTTAAAAAAAAGAAGACATATATAATAAATAAAAACATATAGATGAAAAAAAAAGGATGAGGTACTAATTGCTTTTAAACATACATCAAAATTATCTTTACGGCACCATAAACATATATTGGAGAAAAGATAACCTCTTCAACAAATGGTGCTGGGAAAACTGAAAATCCATATATAGCAGAATGAAATTTAACTCCTATCTCTCAACCTGAACAAAATTCAATTCAAAGTGGATCAAGGACCTAAGCATTAGACCAGAGATCCTGTACCTACTAAAAGAAAATGTAGGCCAAATCCTCCATCATGTCAGCTTAGGAACCAACTTCCTCAACAAGAGTCCTAAAGTGCAAGAAGTAAAATCAAGAATCAATAAGTGGGTTGATATCAAGCTAAAAAGCTTCTTCACAGAAAAGTAAACAATCAAAAACTTGAAGAGAGAGCTTACAGAATAAGTAAAATGCTTGCTAAATGCATCTCAGATACAGCATTAATCTCCAGGATATTAAAAAAAACCTTAGAAAACTTAACACCAAAGAACCAAATAACCCAATAAATAAATGAACAAAGGAACTGAATAGGCACTTCACAGAAGAAGAAATACAAATATTCAGCAAATATATTTTTAAAAAAAGATTCAAGATCTCTAACAATTAGAGAAATGCAAATTAAAACTACATTGAGATTTCATCTCACTCCAGTCAGAATGGCAATTATCAAGAATACAACTAACAATAAATGTTGGCAAGGATGTGGAGAAAAAGGTACATTGCTGGTGGGACTGCAAATTGGTACTACCACTAAGGAAAGCAGTATGGAGACTTCTTGGAAAACTTGGAATGGAACCACCATTTGACCAACTCTTCAGCATATACTCAAAGGATTTAAAAGCAGCATACTACTGTGATACAACCACATCAATGTTTATAGCAGCTCAATTCACAATAGCTAAGCTATGAAACCAACCTAGGTGCCCCTCAATAGATGAATGGATAAAGAAAATGTGGTATATATACACAATGGAATATTATTCCACCTTAAAGAAAAATAAAATCATGGCCTTTATCAGTAAATCAATGGGCCAGAAAATATCATGCTAAGTGAAATAAGCCAATCCCCAAACCAAAGGCCAAATGTTTTGATAAGCAGAAGTGAACACACAATAAGGGATAGAGGAAAACAGAAATTCATTGGATTAAACAAAGGGAAATAAAGGAAAGGGAGGGAAGATGGGAATAGGAAAGACAGAATACATTGGACATAACTTTCCTATGTTCATATATGGATACATGACCAGCATAATTCCCCATCATGTTCAACCACAAGAATGGGATTCTATATATGGATGATAATTCACAATGTGGGGTGGGGAGCGTGGAGTAGGGAAGAATAGAGTTACTTTGGATTACATAGAAGAGAATGAAGGGAAGGATTAGGATATGGGAGTAGAAAGCATAATAGAATGAAACGGACACTATTACCTTATGTACATATATGACTGCATGAATGATGTGGTTCTACAACATTTAGCATCAGAAAAAGAAGAAATTATACTCCACTTATGTATGATATATTATCGCATAAATGAATGCTACTGTCATGTACAACTAATTAGAACAGATTTAAGAATTTAAAAAAAAAGAATGGGATCCTAATTAGAATGAATTATACTCCGTGTATGCATAATATGTTGAAATACACTCTACTGTCATGTGTAACAAATGATCAAATAAATATGATAAAAATGATCTTTGCTTTTTTTATTGATTGTTCAAAACATTACAAAGCTCATGATATATCATCTTTCATACATTTGACACAATTAGGTTATGGACTCCCATTTTTACCCCAAATACAAATTGCAGAATCACATCGGTTACACACTCACATTTTTACATAATGGCATATTAGTGACTGTTGTATTCTGCTACCTTTCCTATCCCCTACTATCCCCCCTCCCCTCCCCACCCATCATCCCTCTCTACCTCATCTGCTGTTGTTCAATTCTCTCCCTTGTTTCCCCCTCACCTTTCCCCTCACAACCTCTTCTATGTAATTTTGTGTAACATTGAGGGTCTCCTATCATTTCCATATGCTTTCCCTTCTCTCTCCCTTTCTCTCCCCCCACTCGTCTTTGTTTAATGTTAATCTTTTCCTCGATCTTTGCTTTATTGTTCATGAATTAATTCAGACATAAAGATTGATATTTCTTTTGTGGGGGTTGTTTTGATTTATTTTGGTTTAGTGATTGATACTAGGGACTAAATCCAGGGGTGTTATAACACTGAGCTATATCTCCAGTCCTTTTTACTTTTTATTTTAAGACAGGATCTTACTAAATCGCAAAAGCTGACTTCAAACTTGTGATCCTTCTGCCTCAGCCTCCAGAGTAGCTTGGATTATAGACCTGAACCACTACACTGCCAGCTGATATATATGTGTGTGTGTGTGTGTTTGTGTGTGTGTGTGTGTGTTGTGTGTATGTGTGTGTGTGTGTGTTTTGCTGAGGCTATGTATATATGTATATATTTTTTCTGGTACTGGGGATTGAGCCCAGGGGCACTCTACCACTGAGCTACATCCCATCTATTTTGTGGGGAGGGAGGAGGGACAGGATCTCACAAAGCTGCTGAATGATATTTCTTTTGGAAAAAAGAAATGTCATTCTATGACACCAATAATGAAAAGTCAAGATGGGTTTTTATATTACTTCAGTCAGCCCTGCTAATTGGTTCTCTAATTAATTGTCCTTCAGAGTTAAGTTTTAATGTGAAAAAGGACCTCAGGATATCTTAAGAATCAATCATTGTCAATTGGGGAGCCAGCACTTTACTACCATTCATTAATGGTTTTCTTCATTTATTTAACAATAAAATCAATGGCATGTGGCTGGGCATATTGTTACATCACATGCAAATGCTTGAAACAAAGCTTAAAGAATGACTTTCCAGGGATGAATGAAGCCAGACTGAAGAGTAGGGATCTTTCTCCATCACAACATCTGTGTGCCGTGCTGGTTGGTTTAGCATCTGATGGAGCACTGAACCCACTCACAGTGAGATCTGTCTACTGTTTCTGTAAAACCCAGCACATCTGAAAGTATTCTCCACTCTCTGCAACTCCTAATGACATACACTGTGAGCTCATATTCTCTAAATTACCCGAAGTAGAGTCTAAGGAATTAAAACCATGAGGTGTTAGGCTTCACCTGTAATTTAAGCTCTTCATCAAGTTGTGTGTAAACACCTGTGGAAGGGTTCGCACATCATCTCTCCCACCTAGATGAAACCATTATTACTTTTATGGTCAATTTTTAAAGATTCTGCTTTATTTTTATTACTTTAAAGTCTGTGACAAATAAACTTTTTAAGTAACTGAAAGATTTTAATTCATGTATTTCTGTGAACTTGAATATGAGCCTACAGAGGGAAAACAATTGAGAACTATGATATAGAGGTCTGAAATCTATTCTTACAAAAAACACCCATTTTTTTCCATGAGTTGGATCAACATATTTACACTAAAATCATACAAGGACAATCCATACTTTGCCAATTCACAGAATGAAAGTAAATTTATAGACAGGATTTTCTCAAGATTATGTTTTCCTAACATACGCTTCCTTAAATTTGTTGACAGCTGCCAAACTTGTCTGCAAATGAGATTATCAGAAAATAGTTAAAACAACAAACTAAAAACAAATGAATATTTACTTCATTTTAGTAATGTATTTTTCATATATATATATGGATAAAACAATTTTTCTCTGTTAAAGGTTTTCTAATTGCCATGACATAAATAAACATCAACATATTTTTAGCATGTTTCTATAGAAAGTGCCATGATATCTAGTTTTGCTTGAAAATCTTTGTTTTTGAAATGATGGTAGGTAAATATCTTAAACTTCTCCTGGGCAAAAAGAAATGCCATAAATAAAGCAATAAAAGATAAATTGGATAAAATTATACACAAGTATACAATGAGGTTTTTACAATTGAATGAGGAAAGAAGAGACTACCAATAAGAAAAATGGAGAAGGTCTAGAATAGGCCTGCTCCAGCTGCAACCTCACGTCTCCGGTAGTTCCCGTGGTGGGAAAATGAACCGTATAGAGTAATGGTGAAGTTCATTTAACTCCTCCACAGCATATTATAAGTATCTGCTGAGTTCATTGAATTCTTTTTCACTCTAAATCCATGTTAACAATGGAATTTTTTTCTTTTTTGGTGGGGGGTATATCAGGGATTAAACTCAGGGGCACTCACATCCTGAGTCCTATTTTGTATTTTATTTAGATACAGGGTCTCAGTTGCTTGGTGTCTTGTTTTTTGTTTGTTTGTTTGTTTGTTTTGTTTGGTTGGTTGGTTGGTTGTTTTGCTGAAGCTGGCTTTGAATTCATGATCCTCCTGACTCACCCTCCCAAGCCGCTGGGATTATAGGCATGCACCACCATGCCCAGCAAGAATTTTTTCTTTTTTGAGTCAGGGTCTCACTAAGTTACCCAGGCTGGTCTCAAACTCCTGGACAAAGGGATACTCTTCCCTCAGTCTCCTGAGTAGCTGAGACTACAGGAATGCACCAAGGTACCCAGCCACCAAGCAATGTTCTCAATGATAATTTGTTTTCTTAAGTTTTTGGAAACTTTTACAGGATTAGTAGGATTGTAAATCATGAATACACAAGTTAGCTTGTCAAGGAAGAAAGGGTGTGGCTCAGTGGTAGAGCACTTGCCTAGCATGTGCAAGGCCCAGAGTTTCCTTCCCAGCAGCACCACCACTTTCCAAAAAAATAGCTCTGGGACTTCTCCTTTATCATCTCATATTAAGAGAAACTAACATTTTGCAACAAGCATATGCAGGCAACAAAATACTTTCACATATCTTACCAATTGTCAATTTGGTTCTGAATTATTTCTTCAGGCTTGACTAATCCTAGATGGGCCCATAGAAATAAATTTTTGAATTTGCAAAAACCTTGGAATCAGACCCTTTGTTATATTGATTCCACAAAGACATAAAAATGCCAACCATAAAATAAATAATCGATAATGCATAAACTACTTCTTTGCAAGACATAGGCAAGAATGTTTATAGCAGCATTGTTTTCATTAAAACCCCAAACTGAAAGCATCTGAAATGTCTATGAAGAGAAAAATGGACAAATAAATTATGGAATAGTCATTCGGTGGGATACTAGGCAGCAATGAAAAAGAAATCATTGCAATGAACAATTAATGGAATAACTTTGACAGACACATGTTGATTAAGAGAAGAAAATCACTAAAAAGTTCATTTATGTTGTATTCTGCTACCTTTCCTATCCTCTACTATCCCCACCTCCCTATTATGGCATTATGTAAAAATGTGGATGTATAACTGATGTGATTCTGCAATCTATGTAATGTTTTGAATAACCAATAAAATAATAATAATGATAATAAAGTTCATTTATGCATTCCATTGAAAAGTTCAAAAATTAATCTGATGTAGGTCACACTAATGTCAATCTTTGAGGATATATCAACTTGGAGAGGGAGCATAAGAAAACAAACTATAGTTCTAGAAATGCATTACATTTTGATCTGAGTAGCAATTACAGGAGTACATGTGTATACAGATATTTTATTGAGCTTTAATTTATTGAGCTTTACCCATTAGATGTATGTTTAATTGAATATAATATATAAAAGTATATCTTAACTTTAAAAGTTTGCAGTGCCTGGAATACAAAGTTCTATATGTCCATGATCACTTGCCTAGTAACTAGTTACTAATGCTACATTCACGTGACACCTAAGTATAACATGCCTACTATGTTGTAGGCACCATTCCAAGACGCTGGGTAGCAAAACAGGAAAACAAAACAAAACAAAGCAGCTCTGGAAGAATATACTGAAAATGTCATTATCTTAATGGATAACAACACCACCAGATAAAAAATGTCTTTCTTATAGCTGGGCAGAGTTGTGCACACCTGTATTCTCAGGGACTCAGGAGGCTGAAGTAGGAGGATTACAAATTTGAGGCCAGCCTAGACAATTTAGCAAAACCCTGTCTCAAGTAAAATGGCCTAGAGATGTAGCTCAGTGGTACAATACCCCTGGGTTCAATCCCTAGTACTGAAAAAAAAAAGAAAAAAAGAAAGAAAAGAAATGAAAGAAAAAGAAAATATAATATATTTGGAGCCAAAACAAGCAAACCATTTTTTTTTTTCCTGCATGGAAAAGAAACTGGAATTTTGAGCCACATCAGAGATCTGAGCTTTTGAAATGACAGATGTGTAGAATACCATGTAGGGTGAGGCAATCAGCAAAATATTCCCCAGCCAAAGGCTGGTAAGGCCAAGGGCTCTTAGTAAAAAAGGATGCTTAATATTTGATTTTGTGTTGTTTACATGGACCTTTCTGCAAGGGTCTTAGTGAACAGTCCAGGGCCTGCACTGATGGGAAAAAGGAGGAGCCAGATATCAGAAGACCTTGAGATGATAAGCCCTGAGTAATCTACGTCAGGACTGAGCCATCTCATAGAGCAGGAAGCCTCTGAAATTCTGCATTATACAATTTATCAAGAAATTTCACAAACAAGGTGCATGCAGTACTGGCATAACTTCCATGCTTTCTTCTTTATTTCTCCACATATTAAAGTACATCAGTCACCCAGAGAATTGTGGCTGTTATTTTTCTCTGCTTAATAAAACCAATGGTCTTGGTGAGCATACTTCAAAATGTTCTACATTGGAGCACTGCACTTCCTCAGGCCTAAAGGGGAAAGGAAACTTCTCCACTGCAGTGATCAGCCATAGACCGGGTCTATGAACTACAGATGAGCCTTCCTCCTCAATTTCAGCATTGCAAAAACCCACCTCTGTGTGGTCCTTTCCCCCACCACCTCTCCTGCTCCATGGAGGAAAGAGAGGGTTATATTTCCTTCTTACCTTAACTGAGAAAAAGAGGCTTGAAGGAAAGCACCCAGAGAGTTTGGCATACATCTCTGGGAAGGTGGGGGCACAGAACTGAGCACCAAGAGGGAAAATCTGAAGATAAGAGACTTTAGCAGAGTTCAGAGACCAGGATGCCCTGTTGGAATTGTGTCTGCTTCCTGCTTTAAATATAAACCTTGCTGCTCAACCACTAGTGGCTTATTTTCACAGACACGTTTTTTCTTCCTCTTCTCCCTCACCCCCTACCTGACCACAGGAAGGCAATAAGACTAACATCCTTTCCATCCTAGGCTGAGTTATCTGTCCTTCAGCTCATTGACCACAGGAATAAAGAAATCCAGACTTGGGAGCTGGTACCAGCAGGTTTAAGAAATGGCCCTCACTCAAGGATCCCGTCTGGATATGAGTCATGAATTCTGATGGGCACAGCTGAAGCTTAACCACTGTATCTCACTTTTTCAAAGTCTTCTGTTCTTCCTAGAAGCCTCTGAGACTTGAGTCTGCTGTGTTGTTACATTCTAGAAAATCAATAAAACTTAACTTTTCCTTTTTCCTTAAAACTTTCTCCTTGTTAATGCATCAGTAACAGGGACAAGAACTGAGCTTTCAGTACCCCTGTGAATAGCATCTCTCAGAGCCGGGCAGAATGAGGATTCCCTGGGGCTGTCCATGGGCCACACTTGGACCAATGCTTCTCCCCTCTGAGAAGGTAATGCTGGAAACTGAAAAATGAGTCACTGGAGTGATTAAAACCCACAAGCAGAGATAAAAGTGAAACCTCTGTTGAGACAAAGGAATCCTGAAACTCCCTCCCTCATACAGTCCCTGCAGATAACTTCCAACATGCTCAGAGGCCTCTACACCAGATGAAAGTCATAAACAGCTGTTAAGACGTGGACCTTTGTCTCACAAATCTCATTTCCCTCAGAAAAAAGGTGAACAGGGATAAAAGAAAGGAGCCCTGTCCTCCTTCCCACTACAGACCCACAGGGACAAACCAAGCAAGAGCAGAGGGAGGTAAGAGGCTTTCAACGTGAAAGGAGACTGGCGTTTTGCTCTTAGAAAAGATTGGATTTTTACTTCCTGAAGGTGAAGGGAATGCTCTAAGATACGCTTACTATTTCATTCAGAGGCAGGGAAACAAGTTGACAGCATCGTCCTGAGGGGGTCAAGGTGAGAAATGAAAATGCTTTCTGCTATAACCACCCCCAGTCCAGCTCATCCAATGAACTGCTTCCACAGGGGCAAGTTTGGCTTGAAGTCAAGGCCAGGGCCTGCCACTGAGATACCAAAGAGGGGGTTCCTTTTATTTCTCTCCCTTTTCCCCTCTTCCTATTTCATTTCCTCCTGTTTTTGTCTGTTTGGAGTTTTTTGAAACAAGGTCTTACAATGTTGCCCAAGTTGGCTTCAAACTCTTGATCCTCCTGCCTCAGCCTCCCGGATAGCCAGGATTACAGGCATGCACCACCATGCCCAGCTTCCTTCCTTCCTCTTCTTTCAGTCATTCATTCAGCAGACACATTTTACAGGGATCACCTTCTGTATGCCAAGCATGGCACTAGATGGCTTCTACAGTCAAAGGGACAAGTGCAATGTAGAAAAAGACTTTTAACCAACTGGGGAAACAGAAAATTACAAACCCCATATTCTTTGATCCAACCTTGGTGCAAAAGATGTGTGATAGTTAATTTTCCTGACTGGATTAGGGGATGTTGGATAGCTATTAAGGTAACAGAAAATTACAAACCCCATATTCTTTAATCCAACCTTGGTGCAAAAGATGTGTGATAGTTAATTTTCCTGACTGGATTAGGGGATGTTGGATAGCTATTAAGGTATTATTTATGAGTGTCTCTGAGGGTGTTTCTGGAAGAAATTGCATTTGGATCAGGGCCCTGATAAGATCCACCCTACTCAATGTGGGTAAGCATCTTCTAATTGGCTGAGGGCTGGTAGGACAAATAAGCATTGGAAAGGTGAATTTGTGTGCACACTCTGTCCTCTCTCTCTCTCTTCCCCTCTGTCACTTTCTCTCCTAGAGCTTAGGCACCCATCTTCTCCTACCCTTGGATCTCAGAACTCCAGGTTCTCTGGTTTTCAGACACCAGGACTTGCACTATGAGCCCTGCCCCCACAATCTTATGCCTTCTTTCTTGAATTTTGAGCCACACCATTGTCTCCTCTGGTTCCTAAGCCTTCACTAGCATTGCTACTAGCTTCCCTGGTTTTCCAACTTGTGGATGGTATATTCAGTCTCCAGGATCACATGAGTCAATTACCCTAATAAGTCCCCTGTGTGTGTGTGTGTGTGTGTGTATGTGTGTGTGTGTGTGTGTAAAACCTAAATATGCCCTCACACCCTCTTTCAACCTTCTGACCCAATGCAGCCAGCCCCATTCATCCTCAGGACTCACGGGGTAGGAATAGCCTGGCTCTCTCCAGCCTCTCCAACCTGTGCTCCCCCCACCCAGGGCAAAAGGCCCCCAGTGTACAACCTTTAATGGGATTGCCAGGCCCAGACCAGCCCACACAGACCCAGTCACTATCTGACCGGTCTGGGCTTCAGATACACCCGGTTTGACCATGTTGCAGTCCCAAGATCTCAATGCCATTTCAACTGCAGAGAGACCAGCAGTGTTACACTCACACAGAGGAGCAGCCCCACAAGCAGCAAGATGGTGGCCACTAGCACTCCCAGCAGGAAGACCCCAGGTGCGGCCAAACCCGTGGGACCCCAACACTGGACATCCAGGCCCTGGCTTGTGTCCCCTGCTGCACTCCAAGATAGCTGTGGCAGCAACCCACAGACACCCTGGACCCTTTGGGCTTGGCCGGTGTCCCAAGATGGAGATGTCCTTGTGCAATCAAACCTGGCAATGGATCTCCAGGCAGTGGCAGCAGGGGCAGCAGCAGTGGTGGCAGGGTGGTAGCCGTGGTAACCAGAGACTGAACCTCCGAGCGGTGGTGGCAGCAGTGGCAGCAGCAGTGGGAGCCATAAACCCTTTTTTTAAGAAGAGATGATTTCAGCCCCATCCCATGGTGCTGATTCTGTTTGAAGTCATTGTTTTGATGTAAAAACTCAACATAAATGAAAGAAGTATCATAAAGACACAGTTTCTGAAGTACAGAACCTAATTAGAGGCCTATTTCCTTGTTGCAAATAAAATAGCGTTATTAACAGGTTTATTTTCAAATATGCTATGGGATCTTAATTTGTCATAACAGAAAAAAAGATGAGTTTTAACAGTAAACAGAATACAGAAGGCAATAAGAAGGCCCTTATCAGATGCAGGCCCTCAGCTCTGGACCTCCTAGACTCCAGAACTGAAAGAAATTAATCTCTCCTCCTTTTAATTACTCAGTTTCAGGTATTCTGTTACAGCAACACAAATGGACCAAAACACAACCTGACTTTTTTGCCTGCCTGAGTCTCCAATGGGTCCATTCATATATATATATATTATGTGTGTGTGTGTGTGGTGTATATATATACATATCTATATAATTTTGTTCTAATTAGTTACATATGACAGTAGAATGCATTTTGACACATAGTGACGAACCCACAGTAATTCCATCTTAAGATTGGGAGCCATCTCGTCACAAAGTCATGAAAAGTTAATTTCTGTTTTACTATAAATTACAGTGATTTCTAAACTTTCTTGGAATGCCTGCCCATGCCTCAAACTCACCCATGCCTGGATTTCCCTGACCCAGATAACAACCCTCTCTGAAACCTTAGTGGTGCCTCATAAATTCTGATGTTGGGATCTAAATTTACTCCCTAGGTGCTGAACAATTTAGACAATTTACTATCTGCCTTTGTATTATGCTTGTCAATATCCTGTTATCTATAAGTTCTCAAGACACCTCCCTTTTTGCAACTTTTTGTGCTATAAAACTGTGCTCCTAGAGAGCTGGGATACTGTCTTCTAACCCAAGGATTTCAAGAGAGACAGTCCTGGCTGTTCGGAGTTACAAGCTTGCTTTAATTTGATTTAAAATTGGAGTCAGTGGTCTTTTCTTTGCATCATGGTTTAATAGTAGTTCGAAAATAGAGCACAACTTCTCTTTTCTCTGGCTGATCAAGGTGTAGAGTCACACTGGTAATGTAATCATATGTGTATATAGGGTGATAATGTCTGTCCCATTCCACCATCCTTCTCACCCCCACATTCCCTTCCCCCTCACTCCCCTCTGCACAATCCAAAGTTTCTTCATTCTTCCCCACTCCTGCACCTCCATTATGTATTAGCATCTGCTCTTTAGGTTTGGCTTATTTAACTTAGCATGATATTTTCCAGCTCCATCTATTTACCTGAAAATGCCATAATTTCATTCTTTTTTAATATATATCTTTATTTTATTTATTTTTTATGTGGTGCTGAGGATCAAACCCACGGCCTTGCACGTGCTAGGCGAGCACTCTACCACTGAGCAATAACCCCAGCCCCCATAATTTCATTCTTCTTTAAAGCTGAGTAATATTCCATTGTGTATATATACCATGGTTTCTTTATCCATTCATCTATTGAAGGGCATCTAGGTTGCTTCCACAGTTTAGCTATCATGAATTGAGCTGCTCTAAACATCAATGTGACTGCATCATTGTAGTATGCTGATTTTAAGACCTTTGGGTATAGATGGAGGAGTGGGATAGCTAGGCCAAATGGTGGTTCATTCGAACGAAGTTTTCTGAAGAATCTCCATACTGCTTTCCGTAGTGGTTGCACCAATTTGCAGTCCCACCAGCAATGTATAAGTGTACCTTTTTCCCAAATCCTCGGTGATGGACTCATTCTGACTCTACTGGATGCCTTAAATTTCTGTCAGGGAAGAGCCTGGTGTAGCGGGAAAAGCTCCAGACATAGCATCAGGAGACCTTACCTCCAGTCACTTAACCCAACAGAGACTCAGTTTCCTTATTCAAACACGAGATTTGAGGGTGAAGTGTTTTACAAAGCTCTTCTAAGCATTAATGTTTGTGATTCTACTTTTCTATAACAATTTGATAACCTGGCCATGGAGTGAAAGGAATATATGATACAAAATTCAGAATTGGCTACCTGTCAACCATCATACATTGTGATCAAAATAAAGATGAATGGGAACTGCACAGAAAAGGAAAAATAAAGATCATTCTAGTAACACAAATGAATGGCCTGAATCCTGGAGTCCCAGGGTACACAGTGTTCACCTGAATCCTTTTGTAGACAGATAAAAAGAAAAGGGATATTCCCCACCCTCACCTGTTAGCTCAGCCCACATTGAGTCAAACCTCTGTTGACCATAGTCCTGATTTTTTTTCTAGTGCTGAGGATCAAACTCAGGGCCTTGCACAGGATGCCAAGTGCTCTACCACGACCTAAAATCCCAGCCTCTAACTTCTTACCTAAATTTCAGATCCTGGCCAACAGCCAGATAAGTTATTGCTGAGACCCTTCTCCCCAGGAAACTAACAGCAGGAGCAAGATTTTGTGGTCATTCTATGTGCATGATGTGTTGGAGTGCAGTGAAAACAAACAGCTGAACTGGCTCATAGTGGAAGCAAGCCTTGCCGTTGCTCAGCCTACTCACCACCTCTATAACATTGGCTCTTTGTGTTAAATGTAAAATCTTTATTATAATTTTGAAGTTATAAAAAATTTTTCCTTCCATTGCTTTCAGTCATTTAAAAAAAAATAGTAATGTGATATTGTGACAACAAATTAGCTTAGAATTTTCCATCTCAAATTTGTAGTTGGACACTATTAAAACCAAGGTCCTACTATAAGTCATGTTGGATCATGTGATGTTATGGTTAAAACTGAAAGAATTTGGGGTTTTAGAGTCAGGCGAACATTTTTTCTAAGTCCCTACTAACCATTTATTAATAGATCTTTAATCTCTCTATGTCTCATTTCTCACATGGTAAATCCCAACATCACAAAGTCACTGCAAAAAATACACAGTGTATTTTTCAGACTGAAGTGCTGTATACTGCACAGGACCTTCTGAAGACTCCCCTTCACCCACTCCCACTCCCCAGGGAGGATTTCAGGGGTCAGGCCAATGACTAGAGTCAAAGCCAGGTCTCCCAGGCATCCAGCTACCATGTCACATAGGCCCAAACCAAGGAGGGGGTCCTATGAGTCGCCTCCTTTATCAATAACTCTCCATCTCAGCTTAACAGATTAAAAAAATTGATACCAAGAGAACCAATTTCATATTTTATTTTATTTTATCATTAAATTGATTTTTTCAAACACCTACTGATTGTCTCCAGTGAAAGACACTGTATTAGGTCATTACCACTGGACTATCCATTTTGAACTCAGCAGTTGTCAGGTGCTTTAAACATAAGCCCCATAATGGGCAAAATGCCCTTACAGACTCATCAACCTTCTCAAGATCCCACTTCTCCATGAGCAGTGGGAACAGGTGCAGTGCTCAGGTGAAGGCTGTGGAAAGGTTATTAGTGATCCTTCAAAGAAGAAGAAATAAACTAATTGTCAATACAGTGTGTTGATGAAACCATTTGTGTGGAATCCATCATAATCTATTGTGATCTATCCAAAGTTAATCAATAAACACCATATTTCACAGAGCATCACCAAAGCAAAGACTACCCCAGGGCAATTGGCAGATGTACCGGCAGAATTTTCAAGGGGAAAAAAGGCATCAGATTCCAACAAAGGTCTGGGTTTCATAGGGTTTAGCAGGGCCAGGTCATAGGAAAAGTTTTGGTGGTGGGCTCATTTAGGGCAGGGAAGGAGGGTGGGTAGAAGTTCCCTGGGGCCTATTGTCCACAACCTTCATTTCAGACTTTGAAAGTGGTATAATGAGTTGGGATGTTATATCTGGCTACTTCCTACTGAGAAGGGGCAGAATAGAGGATCCCCTGTCAGAGACCTGGAAGAGGATAAAGAGGTAGAAGGTATTTTAGGCTCCTACATGGTCCTGGTGGTTGTGGCTTGAGGGAGGGTGTAAAGCCAAGAAACTGCAACATCATCATGGGTGATTCCTTCCTTATGGGCCTCAGGAGAGTCACAATGTAAGGGAAGGAGGAGAATGGCTTTTGTATATTCTTGGGAGGTGGTCTGGGCTAGATGGGTCACTTAGTCAAGAAGTTGCTTCTATATAAAGTTAATAAAGCAATGAGGGGGAAAGGGTTATTACAATAAAAATGAGTATTAGAAGGGTTAAAAGAGGGAGAAACCAGAAAGTCCACCATTTTAGGAATTGGATAGTTCTTGTCTCTGCTTTTCAATTAGTCCTGTAGTTGCTTAACCTTATTCCTTATCAGTCCTGACTGATGACATAGAAGCAACATTTTTTCACCAAGGAAGAGGTAGAGGCTACCTCACTGGCAGTAAGGAGATCTAGGCCCCAATGATTCTGCAGAACAACAGTCACGACTTTATAAAGTCAGTACTGAATCAGCAACCTGCTGGAGATCTTCAATTTTTTATAGTAGTTAATAGAGGTTCCTAATCCTGCTGCTCCTGTGTGAATCCCAGCAGATATCTCTAGCCCTATGAATTTGACCAATATGGTCAAATTCACCTTGTTCCTATCTATTTTTAAGAGTCAACTGAGTTCCCTCAGGGGGTCACTCTTGGAAACTTGTGAGCAGCTTCTTAGCTCTTTTGGTGCCATCTGCCAGGATGGGCCAGGGTCTCCTTGACCATGTGGCTTCCCTTGGAAGCATCAGGGACATTGCCCTTCTCCAATGACCCTCCTCTTTTGTAGCATGTGCACTGGTCAGCTTTCTGTTCTCCAGGGTCTGAAAGATCCCCCTGATTGGGAGGTCATGCGGCCCAGAGTTGCAAAGCCCTTCAAGAGTCCCCTTTTTCCCTGCATTTAAGCTAACTTAGAAGACAACAACCAGATACTGACTTTTTTCCCCCTGACCTTTTTACTTCTTTAGTCTGTAAGGTTTGGTCTTAAATATCTAGCAAGCCAGTTTCACCAGTCTTAAAATTGGAGTACTGGGTTTTAACTTTAATATCTATAACTTCTATTTAATTGGATTTAGTATTAGTACTGGAAGTTAGCCTTACATCCTGACTGTCCTCTGTAGATGATAGCCTATTATCTCAAATTAACTTAGGTTATTATATTAGAAGTTGTACTTCTGTAAGGCACTAACAGATACCAGTTTAAGTTTACAAGAAAAATACAAAATTAAATTAACAAGAGTAAAAACATATTGAGTTTGTATAATAGGTATGAACTTAGAAACATAATTTTAAAATCCCAAATCTTTACTTTAAACTTTAGTTTGAAGAACACAAGCTAGACAAATTGTTCTTCTAAATCTAATACTTTAAATATTTGTATACTTGGAAGATATGAATACATTTAGTATACAGAGAGGCCAGTAATAGCATCACAATTACATTATTTTTATATAGCTTTTGAATAAAAATTCAGAATCTCTAATATAATGTAATACTCTAAAATAACAGTAGTTTTTTTAATCAGAGTTGTACAGACTCTAATTCCTTTAAGAACAGTTGCTATAAAGAATAAAACTGGGGGCTGGGGTTATAGCTCAGCAGTGGAGTACTTGACTCACCCATGTGAGGCACTGAGTTTGATTCTCAGTATCACTTAAAAATAAGTAAAAATTTGTGTCCATCTTTTTAAAAAAGGATTAAAATTTAACAAATATAAGAAATTGTCTTGACAGTTTAGAGCAGATTAATGTCTTAGGAAATCTTTATTACTTTAACCTATAGATGATCAAACTTTTGTTTATATCAGTACAGTAATATTTGACCTTAGGAAAAAGCCTTGATTAACTTTAACTGATTTTGTTACTTATATACAACCAATTTAATTACACACAAGCTTTTGACATTTTCCCTCCACAAACCTTCTGCAACTTACTTAGACATTTTAATAACACTTTACCACACAAAATACTTTTTTATTCCAGAAATGTTTCCTTTTCCTTCTACTTCTCATATTAAAATATATTTCCATATTGAGAACCTTCTTGCATCTCTTTCCTAGCTATTGAGCCCTTTTTAAAATTTACATGCTGAAATAGCCTTATAAAATTTCCAAATTTAGACAAATTACTCCACTTTAATAAGATGAAATACTTTATGTTTTTATAGTACTTTAACTGAAACCCAACAGAAAACTTTTATACTGTGTAAATATAAATTATACCTGATAGAACCTTAATTTTTAGTAACCTTGTTTTAGTGAATATACAGACACAAACCAACCTTAAACCTTTTTTCATTTACTAATTTATAAAAACACACATAATGTTTAAATATATTACCTTATGGAATTTAAGAAGTTAAGAGTTCTTGATTTTATATTTAGTAGTTGATGTTTTAGTGATGTAACTTTGTATATTAATCAGAAGTCTCTAACAAACACATTTGTGATTAATCCCATTTATGTTAAAACTAATTTACTCAATTTTAATTGTAAAAACCAAGATATCAGACAAGGGTAGTTAACAGCACTAGCCATCTCTTTCTTATTGAAGAAAAAATCCTAGAAACAATGGATATTACATTCTAGATATTTTATAGGAACCAACACTCTATTAGTTGTCTGATCATCTAGAAAAACTTGTGAGTTAGTAATTTTAAAGACATCTTTACTCTCATCTGTTTTTAAATTGAACCATCCCTTTTTTAAATCATGTGAACTAAAGATATTTGGATCTGTTCTTATTTAAATTTTAATTTAAGAATACTTATTTATCTATATGCCAATTTTGATACCATGTACATGATATATGGACACAAATACATATGTAGACACAACAATACAGAACACAGGTGTGCACACTTACACAAAACAGACAGGAGACATGAATCTTGTAGCTGCTTGTTGTAAAAGGAAATTTTCCCAATATACTTGAGAGTTAACTCTTGAAAATTGGCCTCTGAACAAAGACAATATAAAACCCTCTATAGTTAGATAAAATAAGACTGATTAGGAAAATATATTAATTTAGGCATGCAGGATCATATGTCAATTCACTATAAAGCCATGAGCTCAAAAATGTAGAATTGAAGAGATAAAGAGCTATAGGGAAAAAAATGACATGGCTGTAATTAGCAAAGGAGCATGTAGAACATCTTTATCAGATCTGAGTTTACTTTTGGCTAGGATTAGAATGAGTTCAGATATTGAAAGAATGAGAGAGAGCCCTGAAATCCTTAGGTAAAGATTCTCAAACTAGGCTAACTTCTTTAAAGAAGACTTGTATATATGAGATCATTAGATTGTAAGAGGGAAATAAGACAGCCATTTAGGTCTCACAAGTGGCCTAGATTTAAAAGTGACATATTTTCCCCCCTTGGGTCTTATATTAGTTCTCTGCAAGTCCTTGCAAACCCTGCAGGCCTCTGAAATTTACTGTTCAATGCAAGCCTCCATGAGATAGAGATCTGGCAGAAGCTATGGGAAGCTACTGTTTTGAACCTAGATCATTTTAACCATTTTTTTTTAATTTCCACAGTTGGTAATCAGTCCAATAATAATAATAATTTTCTGGATGCAGAAAATTATTAGGCATCTCCTTCATCTCAAATGTGATTAGGTCATACCCTATTACTTTTGAGGATGAGGTTTCCTTCTGAACAAAAATTTAAAAAATAAATAAAGACAGACATGGGCACCTGTGCCAATAAAACTGTCCTTTTGGCTAGGGGACAACTCCCTGATTCCAGAGACTATAGGGGTCAGCAATTTCTCCCTTTCTTTCTACAACCTCGGGATGGGGCCTCACTCAGACTGGAGGATATTTACTAATTTCTTGAGAACTATTTTAATTTAAAGGAGAACATTTGCCAGATAGTCATGCTCTTAAAATTTCTTACACATTCCCTTTGTCCTTTTGAGTCCTCATACTCACAAGACCCTGATTTTATATGATGCTCATCAATTTGAAGTGGGAGGTATAAGGTCTTTGCTTAGCATCTGGATGGCCATCTTAAGTGACAACCACCATTTTAAGGAAAAAGTTTCATTTCCCACTCAAGGCCCTTTCTGAGAAAGGCTCACCACTCCCTCATACCAACCCCACCCTTAACCATCTGCATTAGGACCCACCCAGCTCTAATTCCTGAGCCTCCCCCATAAAAGTCCCAGAACTCAAGCCTGTTTTGCCTTTCTCCCCTATTGAGAGATGGTCTTTATCTGTCAGCTCTGACAAATAAACTCTTGTATGTGTCTCTGCCTGGTCTCCATCTTTCATTTCTCACTTACCTCTCTCTCACTCCTCACTTGCCTTTCGGGAGGCAGGTCCATTGGTGCTCTGGGTGACATCTCCACTAGAGAAAATAAATAATTTGGAATCTGGAACTAGGACAGATGAGGGGTAATTTTACTCTAAATAACTGAGACAGATTTTCTGGTCTTTTTCTTGCCATATGGGGGATTATAGGAAAAAATATGTCTTATGACAGTCTAGAGAAGGTAGTCTAATTTTATAGCTAGGGGAGCTCTAGCTTGAGAATTTTCCAGAGTTTTAGGATCTGGTCACAAAGGTCTCTTCCTACAGGGCAACTTGGTTTCTCTTATCAACATTCTTTTGGGCCTACATTTCTCCTGCAGTGAACAGATAGTTTGCTAAGGAATATGACATATCCTCTCTTCAGAGGCCAGGAAGGGCTACAGGTAAGTTGCTTCTTGGAAAAGAAAGCATGTGGGGGGGTCAGCACAGTGTGCCCCTTTGATAGAATCATTATACACAACATTTAGCATGCCCTTTTCTTCCCCCATCCTGCCTCTCTCTTCAGCCCTATCCTGCCTATGTGGTTAGTGACAAAAGGTAGGCCAGAGGTGGAGTGATACAAGGGCAGGAACAAGCCACCCAGGGGTACAGGCGGGAAGAGGGCAGCCTAGCGGGCATTCATTCATTAACAGCTCTTTCTAGGAAGGAACAATCCCCTGGAAGCAGGTCACCTTGGCAACAGATAGAGGAGGGGAAAATGTCTGAAGGTGTTGACATTTTATTTCCTCCTGACCCAGTAGGTCCTCAGCCCCCATATTTCTGACCCAATCATTTATTACTTACACTAACTTTGTCCCCCAGTCTCAACCCCTCTTCTGAAAATGGAAATCTTACTGCTGTAATGGAAAATGGATGATGATTGCTCTGGCTGCTTCAAGCTGAGGGGGGTGACATGGGGCAAGCAGTTGGGTTTCCCTTTTAGGAATGTTTTGAGTCAGTCAAGGGGTCCATGGCAAAAGTTTGTTTTGGAAAGAACAGGTAATAAAGTCATCTGGTGGATATGGGGTGCTTCTGTGAGAGAAACAAAAAGACGTGAGTACTGGAATGAGATAAATACAAAATAAATGTTGCATCATCTGGAACACTCAATTTATATGATGATGATGACAGAAAACAGTAATCTCTCACCAGAAGGTGCAAGAGCTAAGAAGTTGTTCCCGTAACTAGGCCAGACAAGACAAGGCCTTTATTTGGGAATGTAAATCTTTAACATTGCCAGTGCTGTCACAACACTTAGTTTTATAATGTCACAGATGATCCCAAAAGATGTAGTTATCGAATATCATCGAATTTTACAAAATACCTTTTTTTGGCATAACTTCTGTTCTTAGTAGAGATCCCTTCATTTCTGTTACTTCAGGCTTTCTTAGTAATGTTAGGACTTTCATGTGACACATTGCATCTTTTACTAGTAGACACAGAAACAGATCAAGCTTGCCTATGTAGGAGGTTAGGAAGATTTGTCAGTCTCAAACTCACTCAGCAGATAAGCTTGTGACTCTGATAGTCTCCTTTGATAATTATCTGGCATTTCAGTCTGTAAAACTTTCCTTTATAAGTCTCCAGCTTTATTTACTTTCAGTGGGGGTTCATCTACTATATCAGGGGCAGTAAATGAAGAAGAGGACTAGAGGTCAGGACCTGTTCTAGAGGGCTTATGGAGCAGGGAATCAGCACAAATTAACTATACATCAGAGCAAGGTTGGCATAATGAAGGCCTTGAGTGAAAGTAAAAGAAAAGTTGGAGATAAGGCACCTTGGGCCATTTGCCATTTTGTTGGAGGAAATTATCTAAGACTTGGAGGATATGGGAGTCAAAGTTCCGAAATTCTGAATTTGGGCCATTGACTTAGGTTGAGGCTAGACTGGTGGAGGACCCCCAGGGTCTGGATGAGCAATGAGACAACCTAAGGGGGAGTCCTGTGGGAGCCCCCATGTTGGAGAGGTTTGACTGGGGTAGCAGTCAAGATCAAGGCATCCTTTTATGTCACCCATCACCGGAGAGAATTCCACTGGAGAATGAGAGGGCATCCCTTCCTGCAATCCCATTGGTGGAGGACCTCCAGGATCCAAATGAGCCAAAAGGTGAGTGTCCCAGCAGGGCACCTCTGCAAGACACTGGAAGGGACCTTACCTCTTCAAAGAATGAGAAGGCCAATGTGGCATGTGGGAACAAAATGGCAGAAAGCAGCCCCTGATGCTGAGGTCTGAATACAAAACAAAAGGAAGGAAGGAATTGGAGCAGATGTGATTCGCAGGATACCTCTGATATCAATAAAAGATATGATACAGGTCCTTGCTCCATCTATGTGGCCATAAGGTGAGAAACTGATGTGACTCCATTTTTGAGAAACCAGCCTCTACCTCAGAGAAAAGCCTGTCCAAGGAAGGGAGTGTGACCCTTGCCCTTGGAAAAACCCACAGAGCACACCATGTAGTTTAGCACGTACAACCCTCATGGCTTAAACCAATCAGTTAAAAGGAATCCCCCTCTTGAACTAACCAATCACCCCTACCCAACTTGTTCCTGCCAGTGAATGAGCTAATCAATGTTAAGAGTTGTTGTTTGACTTTCCCTCAGTGTGTGATGATTTGCTGGGTGATGTTGTGACACATAGAGTATCCCTCCAAAACTTATAAAATCTCACTGAACAAAGGACCGGGCGGGACTCACTCCCTGGGACCACTGCGTCCGGAATGGTTGTGAGTCCAGGCTTGAGCTTGCAATAAAGACTCTTGTGTGCTTGCATCGGATTTGGCTCCTGGAGGTCTACTGGGGTTCCATGAATCTGGCATTACAGAGGCAGAAAAACTCTAGAAGAAAAAAAAAAAGAAAAACTCTAGAAGAGCCTCCTTCTTTGAGTATAAGGCAGAAAGAGAGGAAGAGGGAAAGGGAGAGGGAGAGGGAGGGAGGGAGAGAGAGAGAGAGAGAGAGAGAGAGAGAGAGAGAGAGAGAGAGAGAGAGAAGTCAGTATGGGAATTTAGCCATGCTAGTCATGGCTGGGGTCTTCCCTGCCCTCAGAGAATCACAAAAGAGCTGCACAATCAACGGTCACTTTCCAGGTCTCATCGGCTGTTTAACATGGTTGTTTAACCTTTGAATATAAGGCAGAAAGAGATGGGGGGAGAGAGAGAAATGGGAGGGAAATATGAAAAAGCAGTAGAGGTTAGTTAGGATGGGGGAGAGGTAAAGAGCCCCAAATCTCTGTCCTGGGTTTCAGCACCAAATGAAAGGGAATACAAAAAGAAAAAGAAATGGAGATAGGTCCTCAACAGATCAGTGATCCTTTATTAAGCAACAGAGGGGCACATTTTTGAGAGGGAAAATGGCAGCAGGCTCCAACAAGGGCCTGGGTTTTTGGGCTGGGGATGTGGCTCAAGCGGTAGCGCGCTCGCCTGGCATGCATGTGACCCGGGTTCGATCCTCAGCACCACGTACAAAGATGCTGTGTCCACCGAAAACTAAAAAATAAATATTAAAATTCTCAAAAAAACAAAGGGGGGCCTGGATTTTAAAGTTTAGCAAGGCCAGTTCATGGGAGGAGTTTTGGTGGTGGGCTCATCCAGGGCAGGGCAGGAGGCAGAATAGAAGTTCCCTGGGGTCTATTGTCCATATACTTAAAGAAGCACAAAGGACTAACAGAAAACTGTGATGCTAGGCCAAGGCTCAAAACTGGTACACTGTCACTTCCACCCCACTCTATCATCCAGAGTAAATCAGATGGCGAAGGCCAAAGTCATAGAGCAGAGAGCTACATACAGAGAGCTGCAGAGTCACATGGCAAGGGCCACCGTGCAGGCATAGTACTATGTGCAAAATGGGGCCAATAGGCAATACACCTCAGATAGGTAGAAAGAATAAGTATCTAAACTAAAAGACAGCACAAAAATACTGCAATATCATCCACTAGCATTAATAAATATGAAATGCAGCTATAAGAAATTATTTTGCAAAATAAAAAAATTCTGAAAATATGTTTTATAACAATTTGAATGTATTTAACACTGAACTGTGTGGTTTTAAAATTGGATAAGATGGCAGTTTTGTTATATGGGTTTTTTCCACCACAATTAAATTTTTTTTTTTTTAAAAGAGAAGTTTTTCCATTATAGGTTCTATGTGTGGTAACTAGCCTCCAAAATGGTTCCCAACATTTCCTACCCTCTGATATTCACACTCCTGTGTAGGGTCCTCTCATATTGTTCCTCAAATAATGATGAGTCTTTTCTAAGATTAGGCTATAAAAAACCCCCCGCCCCCATTCCTGTCTTTCTCAAAACTCTCTCTGAAGGAAGCCAGCTACCATTTGTGAAGCCACTCAGGCAGCCTGTGGAGAGACAGGTGTAGTGAGAAATGGAAGTCTCCAGCCAACTGCAGGCTGCCAACAACCATACGAGTGAGATTGGAAACATATCTTCCCCAAGTTGAGCTTCCAGATGAGACTGCAGCCCTGCTGTCATCTTGGCTGCTAGTCCCAGTTTCCTGGCCCTCAGAAACTGTAAGATAATAAATGTTTGTTGTTGTTCCCTGCCATTTTGTTGTAATTTATAATGCAGCAATAGGTAACCTAGTACCCCATGCAAGGATCACTGATATTCATAATGATCCAGGTACTGACATACCCTGACATGTTTTTTCTAAGACTTCTACAAGAAGATGCAACTGCAGACAGCCTCCTGATACACCATGAAGACTTAGGGTACTCCAATTCCTTACTTGTGACTGTCAGTCAACAAAGGAGAGAATAAAAGTAGAAAAAAAAGGAGCCAAATAACTAGCAACTCAGACATTTTCTTTTATTTAGGAGAATTATCAGAGAAAATTTACCACATGAACAAAAGCTGTGAAAGGCTAGCCAGATAACTTTTCTTTAAGAAAATAAAGAATGGAAAAAGCTATTTAAATTTAAAATAATTATTTAATGTTGGATTTCTCAGAGTTTTTATTATTGATTCTTTTTACTTATACATAACAATAGGATTCATTGTGACATAATTATAAAAGCATGAAATATTATTTGTTCTAATTCTGTCCCCACAACTTCCACTTCCACTCCTCTCCTCCCTTCCCCTGTTCCTTTCCCTCTACTCTAATGATCTTTCTGCTATTTACATACAGTTTTTTAAAAATTAGTGACTGTGGATACACACAGTAGAGAAATTCACTGTGGTATATTCATGTACGTACATAGGAAGATTAGGTCAGATTCATACACTGTCTTTCCCTATCCCATCATTTCTTCCTTTCCTTCATTTCCCTTTGTTTATTCCACTGATCTTTCTTTTTTTATTTTATCTTTCTTTTATTATCTCTCCCCTTGTTTTGGATTAGCTGGAAGAAGCAATTTTGATGAGAGTATTGAAGTGTAACTGGGTCTTCCACTAAAAAAATTTTTTTTGAAGAAGCAGCTTTGTTACTTGGAGAATTTGTACTTGTAAAAACTATCAATGGTAGAATACTTGGCTGGCATGTGAAAGGCCCTGAGTCAATCCCCAGCACTGGATGGCAGGGGGGGGGGGATCTATCATTTGTGTATCAATCAAAAGATAAGGGAAAAATGTACCTGGAGTGCATTTGTTGGGGGAGGGTGGGGTATGTGTGTGGTGCTAGGGATTGAACTCAGGGCCTTGTCCATGTGAGGCAAGCACTCTACCAAGTGAGCTATATCCCCAGCCCCTGGAATGCATTTTTTTAAAAGATAATAACTAATCATGTAAGTGTAACCTGAATTAACTGGCTGCTAATAGAGGAAATAAAGACATACCTTGTTAAAGACAGGCAGAGAAGTATTTTCATGTTATTTTGTTTTAGCTTTTTTTTTAATAAAATATAATTCTTATTTAGTGGCAAGTAAAAACAAACTGGTGAAGAAGTATTGTGCAGTGTCACAGGCATTTTCCAGAGACAATTGCCTTCAAGCACGATGTCAGCAGAAATACTAGCAGCAGAGAAGGAGTAAATCAAGCTGGAAGAGGTGAAGGTCAAGATGAATTTAGTTTCCTAGCAAATCATTCCTGCTTTGCCCACAGGAAGAAATTCTCCAAGTCCCTCTTCACTGCTGGGATTTATAAATTAGGTAGAAAAGCACCCAACTGTTTGTGTGTGCATGATGTAATGATGTATTGTACACTTTGAATCATATAAAATATACAGTTTAAAGTAAAATAATAAAATAATACCAATATCTCAGCAAAGAAATAGAAAAGTAACACTTCATTAGAAGATGATTTGTGCCTCTTCAAACATTCCTTATTTTGAATTTTAGGTTAATTGTTCTCTTGTTTTACTGTATTAGATAGATAGATAGATAGATAGATAGATAGATAGATAGATAGATAGATAGATAGACAGATATAGATATATCTCCTTGGACTAACGATATATTGCTTAACTATCTTGTTTTTAAATTTTCTGTAAATGGGGATCATATAGTTATCATTCTTTCAATTGGCATCATGAATTTGTTTGTTTGTTGAGGCAGGATACTAAGTTGCTGAGACTGGCCTAGGTCATGAGATCCTGTTACCTCAGCCTCCCAAGTCAGGCATGCACCACTGCACCTGGCTAACATCATGGTTTTGATAAGATTTTGTATCTGTAGTTAGTTCACTTTATTTTCAGTACAGTATTTCATTGTTTGAATATGCATGATTTATCAAATCACTTTGCTACTGATGGACATTCAGGTTGGGACTATTATGAAAAAGACTGCTTGTAGACTTCTAAAGCGCAAGAAATAAAATCAAGAATCAATAAATGGGATGGATCCAAACTAAAAAGCTTCTTCTCAGCAAAAGAAACAATCAATGAGGTAAAGAGAGAGCCTACATTTTGGGAACAAATTTTTGCCACCTGCACGTCAGATAAAGCACTAATCTCCAGGACATATAAAGAACTTGAAATAACTTAACACTAAAAAAATAATCAAACAACCCAATCAATAAATGGGCTAAGGAGCTGAACAGACACTTCTCAGAAGAAGAAATGCTATCAATCAACAAATATGTGAAAAAATGGACAACATCTCTAGTTAGAGAAATGCAAGTCAAAACTACTCTAAGCAGAGCACTTGCCTAGCATGTGTGAAACACTGGGTTTGATCCTTTGCACCACATAAAAATATAACATATAAAATAAAGGCATTCTGTCCATCTAAAACTACAAAAAAAATTTAACAACTAAAATTTCATCTCACTTCAGTCAGAATGGCAGATATCAAGAATACTAGCAATAATAAGTGTTGGTGAGGATGGGGGGGGAGGCACACTCATACATTGCTGGTGGGATTGCAAATTGGTGCAACCAATCTGGAAAGCAGTATGGAGATTCCTCAGAAAATTTGGAATGGAGCCACCATTTGACCTAGCTATCCCACTCCTCGTGACTTAAAAACAGCATACTACGGGGCTGGGGATGTGGCTCAAGCGGTAGCGCGATCGCCTTGCATGCGTGCGGCCCGGGTTCGATCCTCAGCACCACATACAAACAAAGACTGTGATAACTAAAAAATAAATATTAAAAAATTCTCTCTCTCTCTCTCTCTCTCTCTCTCTCTCTCTCTCTCTCTCTCTCTCTCTCTCTCTCTTTAAAATAAAAAAAAAACAGCATACTACAGTAACTCAGCCACTTCAATGTTTATCGCAGCACAATTCACAATTGCTAAACTATGGAAGCAAACTAGATGCCATTCAATAGATGAATGGATAAAGAAACACAATGGAATATTACTCAGCATTAAAAGAAAATAAAATCATGGCATTTGCAGGTAAATGGATGGAGTTGGAGAATATCATGCTAAGCCATGTAAGCCAATCTCGAAAAACCAGGAACCAAATGTTTTCTCTGATAAATGGATGTTAATCCATATGGGGGAGGCATGGGATAAGTGGAGAAACTTTAGATAGGGTAAAGGGGATAGGAGAGGGGACAAAAGGGTAGGAAAGATAGGAGAGGGGACAAAAGGGTAGGAAAGATGTATGATTGCACGAATGGTGTAACTCTACTTCATGTACGCTAGAAAAGTGAAAAATTTTGCTTCATTTATGTTCAATGAATCAAAGACCATTCTACTGTCATGTATAACTGATTAGAACTAAGAAAGAAAGAAAGAAAGAAAGAAAGAAAGAAAGAAAGGAAGGAAGGAAGGAAGGAAGGAAGGAAGGAAGGAAGGAAGGAAGGAAGGAAGGAAGAAAGACTGCTTGTACATTTGTGTACATGTGTCCTGGTATATAAACCTGTTAATGGAATCACAGGATTCCATGATTTGGTTCCCAGAGAAGTGCCTATGTTCATTAAGAGAGGATATTCTCATTGGACCTCATTTAACCCCTGTGGAATAGGCAGCTGCATATAGGAGCATTGCCATAGTAGTCATCATTACTGGGCAAGACTTACAGTGTAGGTTGTTGACCTGAGTCTGAAGGTGACTGAGATTTGAGTCACTGTGGTAACACGTGTAAAAAGCTGTGCCTCACAGAGACTCTTGGGGTTTCCAGGGCATCTTGTGCCTCAGTTCAGCAGTTTTTGCAGTCGACAGACAACGTAATATTGGACCAAAGTTCAGCCTCAGGGCTGCCCATTAGTTTATAGCTAGGAGGCCCTAAGACAACCAGGGCCAGCAGATGGCACTCTTTGGAAACCAACAGCTCTGGAATTCAGCTCTTGGGACCCCCTGAGTTCTGCTGGACTAGAAGTAAGCACAGAAGGTTTTCACAACTCTAAATAGCACAAGTGTGGGATATTTTTCATTTGTCCCTCCAGATACACTCTCCACCTTCTCTTCTCTGTTCTGTGCATATGAGATGACAGCAAGGACCCTTTCAATAGCTCCCTAGCTCTCTGCTCCACTTGGGGTCTGTTATGGTTTAGATGTGGTGTCCTCCAAAAGCTCTCATGTGAAACAATGCAAGAAGGCTCAGAGGCAAAATGATTGGGTTGTGTCACCATGGGCAAAGGTGCCACATATGCAGTTGAGGGGAGAAATAAAGAATGTCCACGTGCTATGCCCTTTTCAATGTTTTATTCACTGAAATCACTCAAGACAATTCACTCAATAGGTTCTTAATCAAGAAATGACAATCCTTAATGCTGGGCACTGCAATAGACATAATCAATTCAAAGCAAACAATTATAAGCTAATTCTAAGCACTGCAAACACACTGAATCATGAGAGACCTATTACAGACATTACCTTTGCATGCTAAGTTCAAGTGCCAGATCTAAAGTCTTAAGCCTTAGGCCTTAAGTCCAGCAGATGCACATTCACTCAGAGCACAGCGATCAGGTCAGCAACCAGTGGAGGCTTCTTCTGGAGGGGAGTTGACAGCTGGTTAAGGAGATGGTCATAAGGAGAAGTCACCATTCTCACCAGGGTTAAAAGGCTGTTACAGAGCTTGAGAGAGGTGAGGGTGATGCAGAGGATCAGACAGATGATGAGAAAAGTTGGGATGTCAGTTCAGGTCCTCATCAGGCTCTCTGGCAAGTATATCAGCTGGCTGAATGTCTGCCCTTTTGCTCTATTATTTATACTAGTTTTTGGAGCTTCTACTCGCCCTTTGGGTCCCTATCAACTGTTACCAGGTTTCTTAGTGACATTTTACATTTCAGAGCAAATACATGGTTTGGTGGCTTCTGCCCTGATTTTACACTTTGACTCTCATCAGGGTTAAGGCAAGTGACATGTTTATACCAGTGGCTTCACTCTGAGTTTGAGTTGTGGAAAAAGATTTGTTTATAGCTTGTTCATGACTTATTTACCAGGCTATGCCTGATGACGTATTGGAGGGCTCCGTAGGCTTGTGCCTGGGGAGACTGCAGGTTTTTGTAATGGAGTTGCTTAGGCTCAGGCCTAAGGTCATCCTTATAGGCTGTGAGAGACATAATCCAATCAGTGAGTCATCCCCTGATAGGGGTTAACTGAGTGGTAATTGAAGGGGTGGGTGTCGCTAGAGGAGGTGGGAAGGGGTGGGGCCCCCTGTGGGGTCTATATTCATATCTATATTTGTATCTGGCAAGTGGAAATCTCTGCTTCCTGATCAACATGGGGCAGCTTCCCTCTGCCAATTCTTCTGTCATGAGCCCAAAAGAATGGAGTCTGCTGTCTATGGATTGAGACCTCTGAAACAGCTCTCAAATAAATCTTTCATCCTCTTCAGTTGTTCTGTAGGGGTTCTTTAGTCACAGCAGCAAAAAAAAAGCTAACACACTGTGTATCAGTGGAGTTGGGCCACTACCACAAGAGAAGGCAAGGAGAGGGGTTGGGAGGTCATTTATTTCCCTGATCCCCATTCTTCTGGATCAAGAGGATGGTCTGCTTCCCTTCTAGAGATGGAGTCCTATTAGACACCTCTCTCCATAAAGCATCTGGACAGCTTGAGTACACTCTCCTCTCTCTCCTTCTCTCTCTTTTTCCCCCTTGGAAACTACATCTCTCCTCAGTTACTAAAACCAAGATGCTGCTCCTTGTTGCTTTTTCTGGCTCTACCCATATCTCTTTATATAGTCCCTTTGTTAAACCCTCTTCAAATTATTCAACCTGAGTAGGCTATTTCCTGCCACCATCTGAACTACTTGCAAATGTCATTAGATGGTTGCTTTTGTGTCTCCTTTTTTTTTTTTTTTTTTTTTTTTTTAGGACACAGAGTAATGTGAACTTGGTAAACAAAGGAGGTGCAACAAAATGTCTTCGCTGTAGTCTTTAAACATACCTTGGGAGTGAAATACAGAGAGAATAACCAGACTTTCTGCTAATCATTTATGATTTGAACATTAAAAGAAATATGAAATTATTTTTA
Organism: Ictidomys tridecemlineatus; assembly: GCF_052094955.1. Taxonomy (NCBI): domain Eukaryota; kingdom Metazoa; phylum Chordata; class Mammalia; order Rodentia; family Sciuridae; genus Ictidomys; species Ictidomys tridecemlineatus. The sequence goes on along the minus strand of NC_135480.1, from coordinate 129,193,650 downwards.
TTTTTATTTGCACTGAGCTGGTAAAACAACACCTATGACTGTATTTATTTTACACATCTATTTCTCTTACCAGCCTAGGAGTGCCTGGGGGGTAATATTCAGCTCTTAATGAATATTAATATTATATCAACCTGCAGATTGTAGATGTTTAAAAAAAAAGTTAATTGACCATAACTGAACTGTAAAGACCTGTCTCTTTGTCTTTATAACTCCCTATCAGAAATCTCATCCACTCAGGCTAAGTATAAAAAAATAAAGTCAGGCAGGGATAATTGAAATAGTCATAAGTAACTGTTTTTATGTCTTCTTTTTATTCTAAGACAGAGTAACAGCTATTTGATAAACAAAGGAGGTCGTGCAAAATGTCTTTAGAAGGGCTTTTAATCAAATGTTGTAAATGATGCATAATTAAGACAACGTTTTAAGGCAAACGGGCATTTAAACAAGGGTGTTCCTTCCTCTTAATTTCCCTGACAAGAGCTAAATTAAACAGCAGGGCCATACAGCCATTACATATGCTAATACGGCCAACTCTATATTTGACACCGAAAATCATCTCCGAAATATTTACGGAAACAAAAGTCCAGGTCACAAAACAATGTACAGCACGATCCCAATTTCATAAAATATTGATTTCCATCTACCCTGGAGATGCAGATTGTTTGGTAGAGTTGTTTTATTGCCTCGTGGTATGTGAAAGCGTGGATTTATTTTGTTTATTCTTTTTACAAGTATATTTTTTTTTTATAAATGAATGGGTGGTTGCCGATTCCACCGGTGGAGGAAGAGCAGGAGGGGCCGCTGCGAGGACTGCAGGAGGAGGTGGTCCAGCCGCTCCCTGCTGCCGGAGGCGCTTCACCTCTCGGCGGTGGGACTCGGAGAGCTCAGAGGGGCCCGCGGGACGCACCCAGGACGCGGCGAGCCCCACGCACGGGGAGGGAGGAGGAGGAGGCCGCGCGGCCGGGCGGGGGCGGGTCCACGCTCTGGCGCCGGCCGGCGGGGCCCGGAAGGCGACTGGAAGGAGCCGTGTTGGAGCCATGGCGGCGCCCGGCGCGCTGCTCGTGATGGGCGTCAGCGGCTCCGGAAAGTAGGTCCAGGAGGCCGGGTGCAGGGGCACCTGGTGGGGAGGCGGGCGCCGCCGGTCGGCCGGGCGGGGACCCGAAGGCCCTGGGAGCCCGTGGCACCTGCTTGTCCACCTTCCAACCCGCCCGCCTAAGCCCCGGCCCGGGACCACGGGAGACCTTGGGTCTCTGCGTATAAAACCCAGGCTCTAGCCACGCCGGCCGGGGTCTGGAGCCCCTTGTAAAGAGGCCACTTGGGCAGAGTGATTGACAGGTCACCAACGTGAGGGACGGCGGTTCCACCCCACATCTCAGGAGGCTCTGAATGCCCGGGGTTGGGACATTTTGTCAGACAGAGCCGAAGGCTGCGGAGCCCATGTCCCAGCCTCTTTCAGACATTTGTCGAACTGGGCGGTCGGCTGCCCCCTTGTGTGAGTTTCTGGACTTTTCTGATTTGGTTTTGTTCAGTGAACGTGAAGATCTGGTGTCGTTTCCCCCTTTTTTTGATCAGTATTTATCAAGTTAAAATGAAAAGAGAACCTGTTAATATGGAGGGTGGCTCCTGGGAGTTTGGAGAGAACTCTGGAAAATATGCAGATTCTACCCAGCCAAGCTGCTGGCCCATTTGGGGAATAGCTTTTGGCTTTCTGATAAAACCGAAATCTGTGTCTTTTATGAAAAAAAAAAAAAACAACAACAACAAAAAAAAATCCTACCTACTGTAATATCCAACGACAAGCAGCAAAGACAGAACTTAAGGAAATAGCTTTCTAAGGCCTAACAGTACCCTTCTAGAATTTTCTGAATCACAAACTACCTATTTGGTCAGGAGTGTATTAAAGGCTTTTGTTCCAGGAAGTAAATTATAGCTTTCCAAAATTATCTTGATGTTTTGAGCCTCAAAGACAGGAAATCTTATATTGAAATTGAAATAAAACATAGAGCCCAGGACCCTCAGTAATAAAGTGCATGCCTGGCCTTTGATCCCCAGCCTTTCCCTCCACACCCCCAAAATAAAACAATTTGAAAATCCCTAGCTGTCCTATGATTTGAAGAAACTAGAAAGTATAAAATTATTGTCATACTGTGATGTAGTGAGATCTGAGTCCTAGGTCTTAGATCTCATGCTGCCTGACTCTATGAACTTGAGCAGGGTGTAAGCCTTGAGCCAGATGAGGGGTGTCTGAATCATGTTATTTACAGCTTATAATGTACTCAGTAACTATTTATTGAGCTCAGTCTTTATGTCAATGACACATAGTAGACAAGACAGATGAAATTCCTGTCCTCAAAAAGTTTAGATTCTAGTATGGCAAAGGATAAATTAAGGACACCTATACAGTGTGTGGGCTGGGGGTGTGGTTCAGTGGTAGAGCATTTGCTTAGCATGTGTAAGACGACCCTGGGTTCGGTCCTGGTAAAACACACAAATCTCAGTGTAGGATATGGTGCATTGGATGGGCCTTTTAATTCAGTGGATATATCAAGGGATCATTGCATATCCAAGTCTGGAGTTGAGAAGAAAGGTCTTTTGATGTAAAATGTGGGAATCACTGACACATGGATGTACTTAAAGACATGAGATACTGAGATCACCATATGAGTATTGAAGTAGAAACTAGCAAAAGACTGAGCCCAGAACACTCATGGCTAAAGATCAGAGCGATGTGTCAGATGTTGCTGACTGAGTAATAAAATGACTAAAAATTGATTATTTTTTATCGTTAGGATGTAGCAACAGTGAATTCTTTGATGATTTCTCCAAATTCCTCTTAGGGCCTTGCAAAATTTTTAATTATACTTCATAACATTTGGAAAAATAATTGCCATAGCCTAATGGCTTAAGAGAACAATAGTCTCAAAACAGGAAGATTCCATTTAAAATGTTGTCAGGAAGTTTACCTAGTTAATGTTTTTACTGTGTCCACCCCCCACCACCACCAATGTATGAAATCTTTTTCATTTACTGATGTGTGTCCCAAATAGTGCCTGGCAGATAGTAAGTGCTCAGTAAATATTTGCTGACTTGAAGAATAAAAGAATAAACTATTTTAATAGTAGTACTGTTAGTTTTTTATTTTTTCTTTGGTTCTGGGGTTTGAACCCAGGACATTGTACATGCTAGGCAAGCACTCTACCAACTGAGTTATGTCCCCAGCCCAGCTTTCTTCATATTTTGACAGTCTTGGTGAAGCCACCCCCATCTTTGGTGGATCAAGTGGTCCTTTCAAATATGTTTATTCTGTATCCCTTCCCTTTCCTGCTAGTCTGATGTCTTTTAAGTTCCTTATTCCTGATTTAGACCCACTGGGAGACATTTGGGCCATGACATTTTGTTTGTAATGCTTAGATCCGACCAGTCTCCACCAAAGCGGGCACTCACTTTGTCTCATTTCTAGTAGGTCCCTGGTGTGTGTCCAAGAGTCCCCATTTTCTGGTTGAGGAGGTTTGGATGGAGCAGCAGACAGTGGCTTTTCTTTTCCCTTCTATCTTCTTCCTGCCAATGTATACCTGAATCTGCATAGCTTTCCTTTTAGAATATGAGTGACAGCTGACATGTTCATTCATGGTTAATCTAAGTTGGTCTTAAATGTGATTTCTGTTGTGTACAGCTCTGGCTTCATCAGGCATGGAGTTCACCTGGGTTGGTGATTCACCACCTGTCTGTAGCATTCCACCTCTGTGGAATTCAGTAGAGCAAACATAATGGGAAAGGGGTTGTTTCTCCTTCAGTCCTTTGTTTACATCAAGGAGCCAGTCTTGGTTTGATACCAGTGTACCTTTTTTTTTTTTTTTTTAGAGAGAGAATTTTAATATTTATTTATTTTTTTTAGTTTTTGGCAGAAACAACATCTTTGTTTGTATGTGGTGCTGAGGATCAAACCCGGGCCGCACACATGCCAGGCGAGTGCACTACTGCTTAAGCCACATCCCCAGCCCCGGATACCAGTATACCTTTGACACTCTGTGATACTACTTTAACAAAAGAATGACAAGAGGGCTGGGCATGTGGCTCAAGCTGTAGCGTGCTCACCTGGCATGCACAGGGCGCTGGGTTCGATCCTCAGCACTACATAAAAATAAAATAAAGATGTTGTGTCCACCAAAACTAAAAAATAAATATTAAAAAAATTCTCTCTCTCTTTAAAAAAAAAACAAGAATGGCAAGACCCTATTAGACAGAAGTGTCTAACTAGAACTTAGTCACATTGTTTTGTTTTCGTTGAATACATCTTTCTTATTACCTTCTATTTAAAGTGAGCAATGCCTATAAAAGGGAAGAAAAAGGTGTTTCTTTAAAGTACTTAATTTTAAAAGTGAAGTAATTAAATAAAAATAATCAAGTAAGTAATTGTAGGGGTTGGCAAAACTTGAGAGATTGAAAAATAAAATGGTGTAAGGATACAGTAAAAAGAGTCTTTGGTCAACACTTTAGAAACTGAGAGCCAGAAATGACTGGATGCATCACTGTCTGCCAGGCTCCATCCCTCCCCATGGCCCTAGACTGTGAGCCTCAAGAGGGCTGAGACCACGTCTCAGAGGTCTCTCCATTGGATTGTGGGAATTAGTAGGTGCTCAATATTCACTGATTAAAATACAGGTGAAAGGATAATTATGTACCTCAGGTCCCTTGAGAACACTGAGGATTAGAGGAACAGGCAACTTTCCCAGGATCTCAGACATTTTGTGGCTGAATTATGGCTATGGACCACACCTCCTTTTTTGAGTTCCTCTGCATTCCCAGCCCTGAGCCCTTTTCTCTAGCTCCCACTGCTTTTTAGAGTACAACAGTTGTTATCAGATGTTGTGCATAGACAGCATTTAACTCCTTTTTTTTTTTTTGAAGTTGTAGATGGACATGATACCTTTATTTTATTTATTTTTATGTGGTGCTAGGGATCAAACCCAGTGCCTCACACTTGCTAGGCATATGATCTACCACTGAGCTATAACCTCAGCCCTTAACTCCCAGTCTTCACAAGTGGTGGTTGTTCTTGAGTCATTGACCCATGACCTCTATTTTAAGAGTGTCTTTTTTTGAGGGAAGGGGGTTGGGTAAACAGTGATTGAACTCGGGGTCTCAACTACTGAGCCACATCACTAGCCCCATTTTGTATTTTATTTAGACAGGGTCTCACTGAGTTGCTTAGCACCTCGCTTTTGCTGAGGCTGGCTTTGAACCTGCCATCTTCCTGCCTCAGCCTCCTGAACCACTAAGATTACAGATGTGTGCCACCATGCCTGTCCCTTAAGATTGTCTCTTTTAAGCTCCAGTGCTTCTGTATGCCCACTGAACTTTGCATGGATGCAGTTAGAGTTTAAATCCCCCATCAGACTCCTTCCTCCAATTTCCTCAGCAGAATTTTCATCATTTTATTAATTCAGTATTTTCTTTTACAATACAGACCAGAGAACTGATTATTGAAGGGGGAAATAAAAAACTTCAGAGGTTTAATGAAATCTGATATATTGCCTTTTGAAAAACAAACAGTGGCAACTGGTTAATTATTTTTTCAAAGGCATTCCTAGAAAACAGGAAGGACATCACTTTAGCATCACACAGGGATTGGCACTTTAGCACAACTGCCCAGACACGTGTTTCCGAGGCATCTTTGTGAGGAAGTGCTGCACACTTTGAGCGAGGGTAGTAACTGGAACATCTGTGTCCTCTCCACAGATCAACAGTGGGCGCCCTGCTGGCATCCGAGGTAACCTGTTTTAACAACTGTGTGTCCCATTGTGTTCTTGTCCCTTTGCTTTCCCCCCTTTCTTCTGGCCTATGGTGATTTTCAACCAGACACCTCTGCATGGCTTAGGAACCATTGGAGCAAGTCAGTTTTTCTCCTTGATAATTATGAATAGTGGTGAATGAAGGGCGGGGGGCTTTTCCCTGGGGGATGTCCTGGCACCTACAATGGGGAGGAGGGTAACAGTGTTGTTTCCACACTGCCCATTAGTAACATAGCCCTACTGTCTGCCACATACTCTCTTTCCCTTTGTTCTTTAAGCTGGGATGGAAATTCTATGATGCAGATGACTATCATCCAAAGGAAAATCGAATGAAGATGGAGAAAGGGATACCATTGAATGATCAGGTAACTTTGGCTCTCTGTATCCAACACGCTTACTCCACCTGGTATTGAGATCTCTGTCATGCTTAGTATAGTGGAGTTCCTCAGTCATGAGATAACCAGAGGATGGGTGTCCAAAGAGCCAGCTGCACGGTGGTTCCTGCACCTGTTAGCTCTGGCCCTGACCCTGACCCTCCCTGTAAGCTTAGCACTAGGAGCAGTGTCACCCTCTGCCCCAGCTTGGGAAGGGTCTGCCACAACACTTGTTGCCAGGTTTTAGTCTGAAGAATGTGGAGCCTCTCTGAGAAGGCAGAGGTCCCCTGTGTCACAAACAAGGGGAAGTTCCTCATTTTCTCCCAGGTCCTATCAGCTAACCACCATCACTAGACTCTGACAACCACCCCAAGGCCAGAGTGATCTTGAAAATTCAAGTGTGGCCATGTTACCCCTGCCTGAGATCCTTTAATGGCTTCCTACTGCTCTCAAAGTCCAGGCCAAACACCTAAATTCCTAAACATGTACAGGCTGGCCTCCATGCCCACCCGCCTCCAGCTTATTTTTAGATGCTGTGAGCTACCCTCTCAGTCCCTCTTGCTACCATGCCCCTCCCTGAAGGACCTTTGTATCTACTTCTGCCAGGAATGCGCTTCCTTTCCTCTTCCCAGAGTGAAACTGCTCTTCCTTCATATCTCAGCTCCCTTACCTCTGCAAAGCCCTCCCTGACCAACCTCTCTGAAGCTTCCATGACAAACTCTCAGAACACCATATACCTGTTGTCCTTGTCCCAGTTGCACCTCAGCAAATGTTTGTGTGAGAATGTGATTAATCATCTCTACAACTAGACTTTACCCCCAAAAGGGCAGGGACTGTAGATTTATCTGTTAACCATTGTAACCCTAGGCCCTGACACAGAGTAAATGTCAGAAAATATTTATGGCACGTTTTGGAGTGCATGAATGCGTAAATGAATGGCCCTGTCCTTTATGCACAGTCACGAGGCTACATCCCAAAGAGTCTTTCTCAAACTGGATTACAAACTCTGGGATTCACCAGCTGAAGGAACAGTAATTCAAGAGAGAGCGAGAGGGCCAGGTCAAGAGCTGGGCCCATCCACACAGCAGCAAGGCACGTCTTACTGGGTTAAATATGTCCAAAGGGCAGGAACAAATGGAACTGGCCAAAGACCAACGCTTGTTTTACTTTTCATTGGCCTCAGCTCACCCTCCAATTAAATCATCTCCCTTTGCTCTGCCTTGAAAGGTGACAGTCACAACCATTATTCAAACTGTTCTAGAGAACTCTTTGGCACTTACTTCTCCCTGTTTTGGGAAGTGTCACTTGAGTTTGCAATGGTTCAAGCCTTGAGCCAGCAAAATGATGTTTGCAACATCTGATTTTAGAAGATATGGCCCATGGGGCAAGGGAACTATGAAAGAGACAGAGGGTAATAATTTAAATAATATTGATATCATACTAGAAATAATAAACAATATAGACAAACTGAACCCAACATCACACTCATGTGACTTTCAGAAAATGGATTAGCATCTTGGTGCCTTATTTTCTTCCTGTTGATTTAGAATGGTAACAGGACCTATATCAGTGGGTTCTGGGAATAATTAAATGAAATAATAAGAAAAATGTTTGCAGAATAGTGCCCAAAGCATTCAATAAATATCACTTTTTTTATTACTATTTCTAGTGTTAGACACACCATAAACCACAGATCCACACACATAAAGTAAATCATTATTTCAGAGTATAATTGTGCTGGTATTATTTTGTGTTTCTCTTTGGTGAGTGACATAAAAGGTAACAAAGCAAAGCAACCCAATGGATGGGTTTTTTTAAAATATTTATTTTTTAATTATAAGTGGACACAATACCTTTTATTTTATTTTTATGTGGTGCTGGGAATCGAACCCAAGGCCAATGCATGCTAGGTGAGCACTCTGCCTCTGAGCTACAATGGATGGGTTTTTTTTTTGTTGTTGTTGTTGTTGTGTTTTTGTTTTTGTAACAGGGATTAAACCCAGGGGCACTCGACCACTGAGCCACATCCTCAGCCTTGTTTATTTATTTAGATACAGGGTCTCGCTAAATTGCTTAGAGCCTTGCTAAGTTTCTGAGGCTGGCTTTGTACTTGTGATCCTCCTGCCTCAGCCTCCTGAGCCTCTGAGATTACAGGCGTGCACCACCACTCCTGGCCTAAACAGATGGGTTTTAAAAATCATTGAACAGGCATCACTGTTGTTTACCAGTGATGCTTGTTCAGTAGGCTCTCTGAATGTGGTAGGTAGAATCCAGAAAAGAAATTTGTATGCAGGAGAAAAGCTGTCCCTGCCCTTTTCTTCCAGTGGCCACTGGAAGAAACACAGGTTACAGTGGTGCTCCCTTACACATGGGGAGTACATTCCAAGACCTCAGTAGATGCCTGAAACCATGGGTAGTAGTACCACACTCTGTGTGATGATGTTTTCCTGTGCATGTCTAAGATAAAGTTTAGTTTATAAATTGGGCAAGATAGGAGATTAACAGTAACTAATAACAAAATAAAACAGTTATAACAATATGCTATAATAAAAGTTATTTAAAACTTGTGAATTTTTATTTATGAGTTACATTTAAAATTTTTAGACCATGGTAAACTGGGTAACTGAAAACTTATAAAGTGAAGCCATGGATAAGGAGGAGCTCTGCACTTTCTGAATGTATCCAAGAGCAACTGCAAGTCAGCCATCCTTAGAAGCACACCAACCTCAGATACAAGGAGGAAGAACAGCAGGTGTTTTTCATACTTGACAAGAGCTGAGGGAGTCTAGGAGTAAAAGTGTGGGTCACAGCTGTGCTGGCCCTGTATCCTCTGGTTGCCTTGGTAACTAGTCCTGTGATGCTGTGCTGAGGAGCTGTACCATGTGGATCAAACTACAGTGTCAGAGGCTGAAGTACAGGTTTGACTTGATGAATTCTAGGGGAATTTGGGGATGTTTTATGCTCAGAGAGCTCAGGGCTAAGATCTAAGTTGAACTATCAAGGGATCCTTGAGGCCATTTAATTGTTAATTAAAATGAAATAAAATGTAAAATCCAGTTCTGGGTTGAACTGGTGGCATTTTATGGCCTCAAGAGCCACATGTGGCTACCCTATTGAACAATAGAGATGTAGAACATTTTCATCATTGCACAGAGCTCCGTGGACAGTGACAGCCTGGAAGGATATTCCCCCCAGGCTGTGAAAACTTATTAGAATGATGATGATGGTACCAATAAAGAATTTCAAAGCTCTCAGTCAGCGCATCTCCTCTGTGCATCACCGTGCTGTCGCACAGTGATACCCAAGTAGATTTTAAGGTCTGTTTGAAAAAGAGAGCTTTTACAATGGCTCAGGAGGCTGAGGCAGGAGGATCACATGTTCAAAGCCAGATGCAGCAACTTAGTGAGGCCCTAAGGAACTCAACAGGACCCTGCCTCAAAATGAAATATAAAAAAGGGCTGGGGATGTGTCTCAGTGGTTAAGGTTCAATCCCTGGTACCAAAAAAAAAAAAAAAAAAAGGAAAAGAGAGCTTTTAAAAATAATAATTCTCCTTACTGTAAATGTAATATTTGTCTCAGTATTAAAAGAAATCTGCAAAGTACCAATTTTTTTTCACAGATATATCACCCTTGGTTTCCTCAAAAATATTTACTAATTGAATTTTGTAGTTTTCCCTTTGTGTGTGTGTGGAGGGGGGAGGGTGTGTTCTTTATACATGCATCCTTTCCTTTGTGTACTTAATTTCTGTACTAGGTAAAAACCAACCCTTCTCCCCTCCTCCCCTCATACGCTTTCCACCCTTCCTTCCCCTTTCCCCCAACAGAGCTGATACCCTCTACCATCTCTTCCTCTTCTCCAAAGACCCATCACTTCCAGAAGGCACTTTCTCTATTTGTGTCCATCAGAGCACTGAAATTATAGACCAAGGAAACCTGTGGCCTCCTGATGTTCTGGAAGAAGGTTTACTGTGCTCCCTCTGAGCCCTGGGCTGGGGGTAGTGGTGCCCCGTGCCTTTCCCTTTATTGCATGTGGGGACTGTGGAGAGTGACATGATCTTGAACATCAGAACCAGCAGACAGGAATGCAAACCTGAGTTGTTTCCTCCTCTCTTTCCTCTAAGACATTTTTTGTGGGTTTGACCACTTGTTATTTATTATGCTGTCCAAGGTATCTCTTCAGAGGGTACATTGCTCTGGGTATTCTCCTTCTGGTCCCAGTTTCTTCATCTGTAACAAGATATAGATCTTTCCCTTTATTCACAGACATCAGGAACATAAATGTGGAGCTCACACATCCAAGTCCTTCCTCCTGCCCCTATAATAAGGTCTGAATTCCTTAGCAGGTCATTTAGATCTTGGCTAGTGAATCAGCATCTCCTTCACCCCCAACTCAGCTCTCCAGACCCTGCTCCCAGAGCTAAGTAGCTTCCTTTTCTTTTCCCCAACTCTCAGGACACATCTTTATGCTCCTAGTTTCAGCTCACCCCTCCCCTCTGCTTGGCAAGTCCTTCTCTAGTTGAAATCATCCTTATCCTTCAAGATTTGCTCTTCTGGAGGCCTTATCAAAATCCACCACTCTCCATACTCAATGCTCAATTTGGTGCTTTGCTCATTAAACAGTCAGCGTTTGTGAAATTAAATCCCAGTGTCTATAAATTCACAATTTAAAACTCTTGAAGATTCAAAGTTAATTTCAACCCTTAAATCATGTTTAAAGTGAAATTGTATTCATTTTCTTATTTAAATCCCAAAGCAGCTCACTAAATTATATGATACCCATTTTTCAGGTGAAAGAAAGAGAGGCACCAAGAAGTTTAATAACTGGAGAAAAGCCACCCAGCGAAGGGAGTCTCTCTAACCTTAAAGGTCATACTTTTCCTGTTAGGTTAATGACCTTTGATAATTCACAAAATATGTGATTCCCAAGAAGTAAATCCAGGTTGGTTAAGGAAAGAAAAAGGTTAAGAGTGGAGGGGGATGGGGAGCAGGAAAGAGATTGAATCCTCATCCTCATGCATGAGGCTTCAAGGCCCTGTCTCCCTACTTTGTTACAGCTTTCTGCTTTAGAAAATATATACATTTAAAAAAAAAACCAGCTTATAAAAATAATGTTATCTTTTTCATCTCCACTAGTCCATAAATGTGGTAGGAAAACGTTGCTAATCACAAGAGAATGCAAGAAAGACAGGAATTTAGAACTGTGGGGTCTAATGGTGCCTTAGAAGTTAACTTAAGGGCTGGGATGTACCTCAGAAGTGTGGCACTTGCTTAGCAACACAGCCCTGGTCTAGATCCCTAGCACCAAAAACAAAACAAAGTAACTCAAATTCAGAGTGATCATGTCTAGAGTATGGACCCAGAACAGTGTCTAGCGCCCATTAAACACATAATCCCCACTTGTAAATAAATGAAGGAAAGTGGAAATTCAAATTGGTGCTTCAACTGGCAGCCTCTGCCCAGGAGCAATTTTTCATCACAAAATACTGCACATTTCAGACAGTCCAGCTCATTCTCCCTGTTTCCTAAAATCCTTGATACCTTCCCTTCTGCTTCCCACCAAGCCCAAGAAAATTCTATTTTGCAACTATAGTTTTAAATTGCATTTATGGGCTACATTTATGTAGCCCTTCCAACTTTTTTTCCTAGCAGATTCTCTAGAATATCTAGCTTCTGGGAATGATGTCTGTAGAATCTTGATAATAATAAACATTAAATATATATGCTCTTCTCCAAGAGTCTCCAAGAATCTCTCCATATCTCTAATTTCATTAACAGAGTTCTTGTGGTCTGCAGATTGAGAGCTGGTAGTCCTCATCATCTTGTTATTGCATCTACAAATGACCACACTTGTTCACTAAAGGCACTTAGACAAGTGTTGGCATAAACTGATGTTTCATTTGTTGAATCCATTTAAGCTACATTGTATACATAGCAATAGCTATTGTAATTTAAATAATGGTTTTTATGAATTTTGTAGCTGTTGTCCCTTAGGATATAATTGGTGTAAATGACAGAGCTGTTTTTGTTTGATTTCTACCTTGTATGAATTTTGTAGCTATTGCATTTGAACTCCTAAGATCACTGGGTGAAGTGTGTTCATGAAAGTAAAGTCTTAGAGGTCTATGATTAGCAAATCTTCCAGGATCCTCAACCCAACTTTAGCACACAATGCTTTGAAAAATTAATTTGTTTGATGAAGAAAAAACATTTATAATACACAGTTTTCTAAGGAGGGTTTATGGTTTGCTGAGCACAGAGTGATGGCCTTGGTAGAATAAACTTTCAGTCACTGAACACTGAATTACTCCGAATAAGAAGTAGGAAAAGCCTGAGCTCTGGGCAGAATCTGGGAGCCAAAGGTACTCGCTCAGAGCTGGGGAGCTGAAAAGGCTCCTCGTGGAAAAGATCAAGAGAAAATTAAAATGACCTAAGGCTTGACCAAAGTCTAAAGCAAAATGAGAAAATCTCAGGTGTTAGAATCAAAGTAGCAAGATTGAACTAAGCTGGAATAACTCCTTCCCCAGGTTTTGAAGCTGCCCAAGGCCAGGAAGGCAGGGCTGTTATCTGGTGTCCCTGAAGAGATGGGAGAGGAGGCTGTAAGCCAATATAAAACACACAGCCCAGGTATCTTACTTTATGTTATCTTTACATACTTTGTTATCTTTACATAAAGTAAGATACCCTTAGTTTGATTTGATGGCTGCCTTTGTAATGATTACAAATATTTTCCACCAGTAACAAAATATGGAAAAGAAAACATATTTGTACCCTCTGGACTCAAAAGCAGCAAAGAATCTGGTGTCTCCCCTGGGCCAAGGTGGGAAAAGGCATCCTTGAGAAACCAGAGCCCCATCTAACTCCCAAATGCACACTATAGTGGCATAGAAATACCCAGTTGAAAAAATGATTTTAAAAACTTTTTCATCTTTATTTTTCATTGCACTATGGCCAATAATCAGGATGTACTCTGGGAAGGAGGAGAGAACCATGTTTAAAAGGATTTCTTTGTGAGACACTACGGTTTGCTGTGTAAACTTCCTCCATTTTCTCTTTAGCAAAAATACAAATTTCTCACATTTTATATATCTGAAGAGAGTTTTGTTTTGGAAAGTTCAAAGATTGGCATAGGGTATGTGTGAATACCCCTTTGCATTTGAGATATGTAAGGAAAGTAGCAAGAGATGTGTCAGCATACCAGAACAAGGAAAAACATACACCATGGGGATTTTCAGGGATAGATAATTAATGGTGCTTTAAGGCAATTTTTCTTGTTATAAAAAGAGTCACTGACACCCAAACCAAGAAAATATTTCTGTGGTTAACGGCCCACTGACTTGGCCCCTCTCCCTGGTATATGACCTACTTCTCGAAACAACTGGATCTTAACATCTGTGAACATGACATAGTTGTTTCTGTACAAACTATACCTGGAAGTCAGTTTGTGTCTGTTTTAATTTCAGGACAGGATTCCATGGCTTTGCAATTTGCATGACATTTTACTAAGGTAAGAGACCATAGGGCTTTGGCGTCAGCCAGAAAGTAAAAACTCGAATGAGAAAAGACAGTGGTCACAAGTCACAACCAGGTAATGATAAAGGATCCCAGAAATAGAGTCCACTCCTTTCAAGTAACAAACATGGATATCAACGAGCCATGGACAGCTCATGTGTTAGTTGAGCTCTGGGGACAAATCTCCCACCAGTTCCACAATTTCTAGCTGGCAGTCTTGATAGCCATTCAGTTTCCACGCCTGTTTCTTAATCTGTAGAATGGGGATAAATATAGTTCCTACTCACAGATTATTGTGAGAAATAAAATGATGCATGGATTATGTTCTAAAATGACTAATACACAGTAAGTCCTCACAAAATTTTAACTGATGCCACCCTTCTTCTATGTGAATGTGTAATTACATACACTTCCAAGAGTAGGCTAAATCACACATTAAGTTATGTAATAATTCAAGGACTTGGAAGACAGAAGAAGATGCTATAGCCTATCTTAGCCATTACTTTTTCTCCCCTTTAAGTTGTGACAATCAGGAAAGACTGGGGTCATTTGTAAGTCAACACGTAATTGTCCACCAGGATTGGAGAGACCTGCATTGTCTAGCTCTCTAACATGCCTCTAACAAGATCCTTCCACCTGAGGCCTGACCCCACTGGAAATTCTGGTTGGGACAGGTAAAGGATAAAAGGCAGGAAATGGGTTATGACTTTCTAAGATGAAGTCATATTTTATCAAATTAATACCATCTGGACCAAACGAAGTTAGAGTATACTTATGATTAGAAATTCAACTTGCTGTTTTCATATCCTATTGACATGGTTGGGCTTAGGGTTTTACTGTAGAGAACTCCTGCCCATGTATTGATGTCAGAGTTTCTTTACTGTAATACTGACCAGTAATCAAAGCAGAAGTGACAATCCTCAGGAGGGCCTAGACCAGACCTCTAGATTGAGAATAAACAAGCTCACACCATGGCTGTGGGGTAGAGCTATGGCTGAGCCTGTAGGTTGGGTTCTCAGCACATTCCAACCAGTGGGTCCCAGTTCAACTTGGCCATAATATCAAAGGAAGGCCCCTTAACTTTCTATTAGATACTTACACCAGCATTTACCCTCACCTCTTAACTCTAGTCACAGCCTAGCCCCAAGATGAATGCCAGCCATACCCTGTAGCCCAGTGGAACATGGTTCACTCTCTTGTGTGGTCTCTGGCCACACAGGTCTCCCCTTACTGGTGCTGAGTTACACTGCCTCTATTTCTGGCTCCAGTTTTCTCCTTGGTACATCCCTGGAAACTTCTCCCATCCTGTTCACCTTGCCCACACAGGAACTGATGCTCTCCTCTGCCCTTTTCTCTAGCTCTGCACTGGCAACTACTCCCACCCTTCACACCATGCTGCAGAATGTGGATGGGGAGAAGCCAGTTGTAGAGTGCAAATCACTAAATGTCCTGCAGAGGACCTGATCCAACCATTTGCACTGCACAGGTGCATGCCAGCAGCCCGTGTCCATACACAGAGGCTGAGCATGTCCTGCATCCATAGGAGCAGTCAGCAACACTGAGCTCTTCTGTATACCAGGCATATCAAGCAATTATTTTCCCTTAGGACAGCTCTATAGCAGTTAATGTGGGTAGTCCCAATTAACAGATGATGAACTGACCCCCTAGGAAGTAAATACTTTTGTCTGAGATTCTTCTGTTGACTAGTGGAAGATCTTTAACCCAAAGCTAGGTATGCCTGATGCTTAACCTGCATTTTCTGACACTTTTCACTGACAGAAGTAAAACTGGAGCCCTCCACCTAGAATTAAGACTGATTATTTTAGCTGGGCATGGTGGTACACACCTGTAATCCCAGAAGCTCAGGAAGAAGGAGGATCACAAGTTCAAAGTCAGCCTCAGCAACTTAAGAAGATCCTGTCTCTAACATATTAAAAAGGGCTGGTGGGGGCCGGGGTTGTAGCTCAGAAGTAGAGCGATTGCCTACCAGGCACTGGGTTTGATCCTCAGCACCACATAAAAATTTTTAAAAAATTAAAAAACAATCTAAAAAAAGAAAATGGCTGGGGATATAGCTCAGTGGTTAAGCAACCCTGGGTTTAAAAAAAAAAAAGACTGATTATTTTAAATGTCTTCATTATTTAGCCCTCTGCCTCCCTCCCTTCTTTCCTTCCTTTCTTAAACAGAGATGTAACCTCAGGACAGCATGTGGTGTTAGCCTGTTCAGCCTTAAAGAAAACATACAGAGACATCTTAATTCGAGGAAAAAATGGTGCACCTCTGAAGTCTGGGGAGTCGAGAAAGGAAGAAAAGCCAGCTGAGGTGCTGCTCTTGGTGGTCCATCTGAGCGGATCATTTGAGGTCATCTCTGGACGCTTACACCAAAGAAAAGATCATTTTATGCCGCCTGCATTATTACAGTCCCAGTTTGATACTCTGGAGCCCCCATCACCTCCAGAAAACTTCATCCAAATCAGTGTGGACAAAAGTCTTTCAGAGATCATTGCTGTAATTATGGAAACTCTGAAAATGAAATGACACACATCAGTGGTCCAGAACAGAATCAGTCATAGATGTGTCCCATTCCAGACCTTGTTCCAGTCTCCTCATCCATGCTGTATTCTAAATGCTTCTTAAGGTTGGACCAACCTTGGTGTGTCAAGATGTACGTGTTTGTAGGAATTTGTGATGTGCTTGGCGTCATGGGCTGTCACGTAGGGAGAAAAGGAAGGGAACTTTAAAAATCAAGCTTAAATTGAAGTTTAAATTCATCAGTGATGCCATCAAATGACAAGAGGAAATTCTATAATTGATGATAGAAATCATTACTTTGCTTAGAACATTTTCCACTAATGCCTATATTTTATAATAAAGGAAACTTGGCTATCCTTGAAATCCCCTGGAAATTTGTCTCTGGAACAGAAATGTGTGCAAAATCGGCCATCTAGTAGCAAGTAATCTCACTCCACACACTGCCTAATCTGTTCACTGTCCTTGAGCTGCAGTTCTAGCAGCAGCTCCTACCTTGGGGTCTCAAAAGGCAATATGGGTAGAACCAGCAAGCCTTGCCCAGCTCTTCAAACAACCTATGCAAATATATCAGCAATACCAAGTTTCTTGCCTTTTAAATAAAATTGTCATTTAATATGATATTGTCTATACTGACCAGCAGCTCTCTGCTGAGCAAGTTGTGTGTTATATATGTGTATAATTTAAACATAGAACACTAAATGCTACTTCAAAGGTAGAGTGGTCAACAAAATCTTTCATGATCATAAAAAGGATCATTTTGGTAGAATGAAGATTGAAAATAATTACATCAGAGGAAAAAAATGTTTTTCCAAGTAGGGGAGCTGTCAAAATAGTTCAACTTGTAAAGTTCCTAATGTGTGCACTTGCAGAGTATGAGAGCTGGGTACACACTTCAGTAATCAGCCCAAAGTGTGCAGCAGTATAGGAATATATAAGGTGTGCAATTCCAGGTTTTAGTGTTTGGGAGCACAGCATTAAATGATTCCATGCATGTGATTCTCCCTTACATTTCTATTACTCCATCTCTCTGAGACATTGGGGATGCCTGTTTTGTGCAATTGTCTTTTGTGCAAATATCCCTCCCAGCCCAGGCTGATCCTGTGATCCAAAATGAAGCCCTGCTTGCCAGATCTTATCCTCGGATTCCCAGCCCTGGGTGCTCATGAGTCAGCTGTGGAACACTCAGATCAGGGTCCTGGGCTCCCTCGTATATTCACCTTCCAACAAAGACCCACAGGCTTCAGACTTCTGTGAGCTCATGGTCTCCCCACAATTTAATCACTTTACGTTGTTCTTGTATTTATTGTTATTTTGCTTGTATTTAAGGAAATTGACTTTTTCATTCAAAGTAATGACTTTAGTTTCTTTTAAAATGAAAAACATCCATATCTGCATCCCTTCATGTGTGCAAGGGTTTTGTTTCAAGACCAGCTGGCCATACTCAAATCTTATATGACCTAGTATTTGCTTAGAACCTCTAGACATCTTGTAATATTTCAAGCTATCTCTAGATTACTTAATACCTAATACAGAGTAAATGCTAAGTAAATAATTGTCATACTGTATTGTTCAGGGAATAATGAGGAAAGCCTGTGCACATGCAGTACAGAGGCAATTTTTTTCCTCAATGTTTCTATCCAAGGTTGGTTGAATCTGTGATGAATGTGGAACCTGTGCATGTGGAGTGCTGACTGCATATTTAAAGAAAGTAGGACATTTCAAGATAAAAAGCCAGGCGTGGTGGAGCATGCCTGCAAATCCCAGAAGCTTGGGGGGTTGAGGAAGGAGGATGGTGAGTTCAAAGCCAGCCTCAGCAACTGAGGGAGACACTTAGCAACTCAGCGAGATCCTAAGTAAAATATTTATAAAGGGGTAAGGCTGTGGCACAGTGGTTAAGTGCCCCTGGGTTCAATCCCTGGTACTTAAAAAAAAAATGAATTCAAGATAAATAAAAAGTACACATGGTTCATGGATATACCAGAACTCCAAAGGTGAATTTGAGTGAATGAAACATGGGACTTTTTGATCCAGGCCTTCCTTAGTTTTAGAGGAGGCATTGGGGGTCCAGAGAAAGCTTTAAGACCAGTGGTATCTGCCTGTCCACCCCCCTGTGTAAAACCCATCAGTGGCGGACACTAGGTAGGCAGAGAAGTAGCACAAGAGCTGTTGTAGCTGTCATGAAACAACCTTGCCATGGGCAGCAAGGTCCTGCTGGCATGTAGCAGCTGGGCTGAGTAGCTTACTAGGTGGGAGGTCAGAGGTGCAGGTGTGCCCCTGGCACACAGCTTACAAAGGACCCATATATGGAGGCTGCAATCTGAGCAGCCTGGGCCTGATTACAGCCCTTCTTCCTCCTACGCTCCCAAGATGCATTATTCTTCTGTCCGATTCACTATCACAGAACCCAGCCACTGCCGCAGGCCCCTGGTTAGCTCTGGCTAGAGTAAGTTTTAGAATGAATTACTTCTTTCACAAGGGCATGCAGTCTCATACACACAAGCCTCAGTCTCAACAGCTTACTGGGGAACTTTTGAGTAGATGGTTGTTTTTTTTTTTTTTTATTTTATTTGTTTTTTAGTGGATGGCTCTTGCCTTAAAAAAATGTGAAGTCTTGGATTTTTCTCCCTGCCAAGCTATTTGGAGCACCTCTTATCTGGATTCAATTTATATTGACCCTCCTATTCAGAATCCAAACACTTAAAGTTATCCAATTAACATATTCCAGATAGATGAAACTCTGCTCCTGCACAAGATGGCATCAATGAACCCATTGTACTTAGTCCCCTGTGTGCTGTGATGGGCATTCTGGAGGGTTTGAGGAACACAAAGCCTTACCTCTCAGGTGGCTTAAGTTTGGGTGGAGAGATAAGGCATCTAATACTCTCAGGCTATAGTCCTCATTAGAAAGGATGAATGTGGCAGGGCCCTTGAGAATAGGGATTTAGACCTGCAGAAAAACATGTTCTGGGTAGACTGTGCCCTACCCCCAGTTCCCTTCCCATAACAGAAGCCAAAGCACATTCCTTGACAAAAGATTTGGACCAGACCTCCACAGCTGCTCCACAGTTGGACTACCAGTCTGGGCCCTGGGCCCTCTGTCATGGTGACAAGAAAAGGACAAATATAGGAAGATAGTGGTTCTCAACCTCAGCTGCATGTTAGAACCAATCACTTGAAGAAGTAAAACATATGCATGCTTTCCCACCTGTTACAAGCCTACTGCACCAGCATCTCTCAGGAGGGAGCCTGGGTCCCTGGTCTGAGATCGGTAGCTGGCTCTGATAAGCAGCCAAGGCTGGGAACTTAGGGTAAGTTCAGGTCATCAGGACTCTGTTTTTGATAGTTTGTGCTGAGCACCACCAGAGAGCAGCTCAGGAAGACTTATGACAAAAGTAAAGTTCAGCCCTGGCTTGGTTCTGACCAATAATTCCTACAATTTGCTACCGACAATATGCAACTTCTGAAGTGAAGTTTTGGGGTGACAGGGTGGGAGGGAGGTGCTGCACAGAGTGGCTGTTGTTTGGGATCACAGATAGAAGAGACCAAACAAAGGGGTGGGGGGAATTTCCTTTCTGGCCAAGGATACTGATTTACATGGCCTTGGGTATAGCAGACCACAGGGGAAGCTGGACTTGCTAAGACAGTCTTCCCAAAGGAAAAGGACAGCCTCTCCCCTCTTAAATGTTTCTCTTGGTTTTGTGGTTGGTTTTGAAGTTGAGGAGACCTATGAGTGAAGTGAATACACAAAGACAAGGAAGATGGATCAAGCCATTTCTAAGATTCAAGTCAATCAGATGATGAATGAATATTCTTACAATTACTCAATCATCATCAGAAGTGAAGTACTGATAGGCACAACCACACAGATGAACCTTGAACATATTGCACTAAGTGAAAGAAACCAAAAAAATGCTACATATTATTTGCCATTTATTTTAATTATTTTTTAAATATTTTTTTTAGTTAAATATTTTTTTTAGTTGTAGTTGACACAATACCTTTATTTTATTCATTTATTTTTATGTGGTGCTGAGGATCAAACCAAGGGCCCCGCACGTGCTAGGCAAGTGCTCTACCGCTGAGCCACAATCCCAGCCCATTTAATCATTTTTTAAAACATAAAAACCCTTTACTTTTTCTGGATTTTCAAGAAATGGTATGTTATGACCATACATAATAGTGGAATTCCTTGTTATATATTCATACATGTATGTAAGAATTTTACATGAAGCTATTTAGCCAAAAGATCCAGAGCAGATGAATCTATAGAAATAGGAAGCATATTAGTGGGTTGCTATGGGATGAATAAGATGGGAATTGGGACTAACTGCTAATAGGTTCAAGGTTTCTTGTTGGGGTGATAAAATGTTCTGGAAGTGGATAGCAGTAGTGTTTGCACAATGTAGTAGAATATACTAAAAACTACTAAAGTATATTTTACAGTGCTGAATTTGATGGTATGAAAATTACCTCAATTTTAAAAAAATCAGTCCAGCAAATACACTACAGTGTGTGAAGAGAGGCACAACTTCAGATCAAATGCCAGCTCCCTCCCACTTGGAGAGAATCAGAGAGAGGGAAGCAACAGGCCTGAATACAGTTTCCAACCACATCACATTGAGGATAAATATTTTTTAATACAATCCCTAAGAGCAAGCCAGCTACTTCATCTTCACCCGAGATGAAGCACTAATCTATTCCCATGCTGGAGGGCAGAAGTTCATGTGGGACTTACTGAGAAGTAGACTGTGTTCTTCAGCCGTTCTGGATTTGAGGATACCTTTGACTGTAATTTGTGCTTTGTGAGCTGCCTTTCTATGTTCTAGATAGCCTCTTAGAGGCTGTAATGGTGAACTGGAGGTAGAACCTCAAGAAGTGGCTGGCAGAAATGAAGCTTCTTGTCTTGGTTTATTCAGCAGCCCCCACTCTCAGGAAGGGTACTGGGGAAAAAGAAATGAAGGTGGGACCTATCCTCAAGAAGCAGGGGTCTGAACAAGCAAACACATTGCTCTAAGACAGTGTGACACAAGTAGGCACAGATTACAGGCTCGTATTCCAGTCTGGGGACATCTGGAAAACTTTGGCGTCTCCAAGTGCAGTTCAGTTGTTCCAGCCCTCTAGAACCCATAAAGCCATTGGTTTTGTGTCAAAATGCTGGTCACAATGATGGTAATGAATGGGAAACAACAGGTACTGCCATTCAGCAGACAAGGAACAAGACTTCATGCAGTACATGCCAGTTCTCAACAAAAAAGAACTGATTTCCAAGTATTCTGTTGGACGTCGTGTATCACTAAATGAAAGCCTCCCCTCCCCCCATACTAGGGATTGGGTGCTCAATCACTGAGCCCCATTCCCAGTCCTTTTTATGTTTTATTCTGAAACAGGGTCTAAGTTGCCCAGGCTGCCCTCAAACAACCTACCTTCCTAAGCCTCCTGAGTCACTGAAATTACAGGAGTGTGTGACCATGTCCAGCAAACCTGCTTATTGTAACAATGCAGCTCTATGTTATACATGAAAATACTTTTGAAGTTTTAATATACTCTGAAATTTCCAAGAATGCAATAACTTTGCATATAAAGGGAAGATAGTATTCTACTGTACTTTTAACCTCACCAACATTTGTTGACCATTTAAAAAAATCATGGTGTATTTGCCACCAACATGATATACCTATATCTATTTGCATTTATTTTTATGGACTGATATGATAATCTCCTTTCACAGAGATCCACCAATTGGCACAAGCATTTATCCCACTGTGTTCATCTAGTGTAGTTGTGTTCATCTAGGTAGTTTTATGTCTCCTTTATATTAGAGTTAAGACCTCATTATTATTGGATCAGGTAAGTTTCATTAGCAATTAATTTCATCTTGAGATTGTAAAATGAGCATCAGGAAATAGTTGTTTTAAAAAAGAAAGGAGCCATGAATCAACAAGTTGAAAACCACTGCTCTGTTCCTCCCAAAAGTGACCACAAGGTGGCCACCATGTGGGCAGTACTGCCCTCTTGTGGCCGGGGAGGACACACATGCACAAACAGCCCTGAGAATCCTTCCAGCCACTGATGCTTGGAGCATGTCCTTGAACTAGGGACAGGGGAATATTGTTCCCAAATCAGCCCTTCTGACTTGGGAAGAAGACCAAGGTGGGAACAGTTTGCAGTGGCTCAAAACAATATGAAATATTTCTCCATCACTGCAAACACCACTTGCCATCCCTCGGCAGGGCTCTCAATACTAGCTAGTCCCCCTTCTCAGTACTGAAGAATTCTGAATTCGTCCCATTTGTTGATTCTTGGTTTTAATTCTTGTGCTATAGGTGTCCTATTAAGGAATTTGGAGCCCGACCCCATGAGATGGAAATTAGGGCCAACTTTTTCTTCTATTAGATGCAGAGTCTCTGGTTTGATTCCTAGATCCTTGATCCATTTTGAGTTAACTTTTGTGCATGGTGAGAGATATGGATTCAATTTCATTTTGTTGCATATGGATTTCCAGTTCTCCCAGCACCATTTGTTGAAGATGCTATCCTTTCTCCATTGCATGCTTTTAGCACCTTTGTCTAATATAAAGTAGTTGTAATTTTGTGGGTTAGTCTTTGTGTCCTCTATTCTGTACCATTGGTCTACCAGCCTGTTTTGAGGTGAATAGGGAGCCTACTACATCCTGGGAACAAATTTTTACCCCTCACACATCAGACAGAGCTCTAATCTCTAAAGTATACAAAGAACTCAAAAAATTAAACAATAAGATAACAAATAACTCAATCAACAAATGGGCCAAGGACCTGAACAGACACTTCTCAGAAGAGGATACACAATCAATCAACAAATACACGAATAAATGCTCACCATCTCTAGCAGTCAGAGAAATGCAAATCAAAACTACTCTAAGATACCATCTCACTGCAGTAAGAATGGCAGCCATTATGAAGTCAAACAACAAGTGCTGGCGAAGATGCAGGGGAAAATGGTACACTCATGCACTACTGGTGGGACTGCAAATTAGTGCAGCCAACATAGAAAGCAGTATGGAAATTCCTTGGAAAGCTGGGAATGGAACCACCATTTGACCCAGCTATTCCTCTTCTCGAACTATACCTAAAAGGCCTAAAAACGGCATACTACAGGGACAGAGCCACATCAATGTTTATAGCAGCACAATTCACAATAGCTAGACTGTGGAGCAAACCTAGATGCCCTTCAACTGATGAATTTTAAAAAAATGTGGCATTTATACACAATGGAATATTACTCAGCACTAAAAAAATAACAAGATCATGGCATTTGCAGGGAAATGGATGGCATTAGAGCAGATTATGCTAAGTGGAGTTAGCTAAGCCCCCCAAAAACAAATGCCCAACGTTTTTTCTGATATAAAGGGGGTTACTCAAAATGGGGTAAGGAGGAAGAGCATGAGAAGATTACCTCTAGATATGGAAGAGAGGTGGGAGGGAAAGGAAGGGAGAAGGGGAATTGCACGGAAGATTCTCATCATTATACAGAATGCATGTATGATGATGTGAGGGGGGAAAAGTAGTGTGTCACATTAGATTGGGTAGAGACAAGTGATGGGAGGGGAGGGGAGGGGAGGGGAATGGGAGAAAGGAAGGATAGCAGAATAAAATAGACATTATTATTGTTGTGTGTATATATGTGACTGCATGACCAATGTGATTCTGCAACCTGTACACTCAGAAAAATGAGAAATTATATCCCATCTGATTCAAATGTATGATATATCAAGATCATTGTACTGTCATGTGTAACTAACTAAAACAATTTTTTAAAAAATAATTTTGGATTAATTTTCCTATCCTATTTAACAGGGATAACATCTGCCTCATAAGTTGTGAGAACTGAGCTAAAATATTCCAAGTGCTAAGACCAAAACCTGACACAAATTCTAGATCTTGTTATACTTGCCATCTCCGGGAATCTAAAGAAGTGAGGCCATAAGCTCCCACCGTGCTCTTCAGATTGCAGAGTGGAGCGGGGGTTGTAAACCCCCTGTAAGAATGTGAATCTTGTACTTTGGCTTTGATAGCTTTTCCTTCTTAATTCCTGATGGCATCTCCCACTGCACCTTGGCCAGGTTAAATTAAACAAGGTCTGGGATGAGGACTAGGGAGCATGGGATGACCCAGCAACCTGCTAAACTCACTGGGGAACTATGGACAAGACAACCATAGTGGGTGTCACAAGGCACTCCAGGGTTCAGTGCTCATTTGCTCTAATGATCACTTTTTTCTTTTCAATGATGGGAGAGGAATTGAAAATTGAGAAATTTGGACACAAATCTTTTGGAAAACCAGGGAGGAAATTGAAATAAGTTGGCTTAAAGAACTGATTGACCAGGGATTTTAATTTTCTGAAATGTTGATATCCAAATATATTCTCCCTTCACTGAACAGCAAATCTATATATTCAAAATAATTGAGGGCGGGGTATTAACTGTATTATGGGCAGTATGAATACCCAGCAATTACCAAAGAAGTAGAGTTAGATTGGATATCCAGCATATAAGCATTGTCAAAGCACTGAAGGGAGTTGTTTGGACGAGCTTCATAGAAAGTCAGATGTGGAATGTTGACTGGTGCAGATTTCCTAATAATCTTCAATTCTTCCAGCAGTTTTCCCCCAGCAACTATCCAACCAAGACAGGATTCTGTGGAAACTGAACTCCGCCTTTGTGAGATTTCAGAGTTAATGTGTTAACACATACTTAAAACTAAGGACCCAATCAGATGGTGATGGTGTTGGGGGAAATGTCTCCAAACCACAATAGTCCATGGAAGGACAAGTAAAAACTTGAATACCCAAAAGATATGTGGGGGGGGGGGGTGGAGGGGAGAGTGCAGGGAACCAAACCATAACATTGGTGGTTTGTGGGAGACTGTAAAGGCTGACAAAATGAGAAATGCAATCCTAATCCAAATAAGGAAACCACTACTCGGCTCCACATAATGCAGGAACTCACCTGCATTCAACAAGCTAGGTTTATTACTTGTTATATAAAGAACATATATTGCAAGAACTGTGGGGGGATCTTGGTAAGATGTTAAAACTAAAGAAGATGTGAATATATGATAGGTGATTTGGGGGAGAGTTCAAAAGAAGCAGGGCTCACTAAAAAGAGGCCATCAAGAACTGGGACTAGGTGTCACCAATAGTATGAGAGGAATGAAGTGAGGTTAAGGGTACAATTGATCACTTTTGTGATGGGGGCAGTGTTCACGTTTTTCTCTTGTGTTCAGACATCAGAATGGTCTTTGTCTTGGTTCATCTTAGCTACAGAGAAGTCTAGTGATGTAGGTGTCCTGTATATGTGTTTTATGTTCAGGAGGACACAGAGGCTTAGATTTAAAACCAAGTTAGCTCCTAGATGAGAGGATTGCTTCTCTTTTTCTTGTTGGAGAGATCATTGTCACTAAGGTATTTTAGGCCTTTATTTGAATTTGCTGAGGACACAAATCTTTAGAAGGAGAAGCAAAGAGTTCAGATGGGAGCGTTTAACTTGAACATCCCTTCACAAGAGGTAAGAATTGGTAGGGTTTCCAGAGTGATACTGCAGTACACATTTCGGCAAGACTAGGTTCTAAAGTCCATTGAAGCAAAAAATAAAAATAAAAAATTGAAAAAATCCCACAAAGTGAAATCTGAACCAAATTTTTTTTGTAGGATTACAAAGAATTGTTTCATTAGATTCATATTCTCCACTAGATAGGCTCACGCTTACTTATGAAGAAAGCTGGGCATGATGACGGAATCTTGTAACCCCAACTACTCAAGAAGGGGGGAGGGGATTCCAAGTTCAAGGCCAACCTAAGCAACTCAGTGAGAGCCTGTCTCAAAATAAAATCAAAAGGGCTAGGGAAGTAGTTCAGTATTAGTGTGCTTACCTTGCATTTTTCAGGTTCAATTCCCAGTATGGAGGGCAGACTTTGCACTGGGGAGGATAACACATGCAAGGCTACCGCCCCATTTTCACTGTATTGGTTATACTCTGAGATCACAGACTTCAGTGACATGGAGTAGTGGGTCAACGTCTGAGGATACACACCACTTTCTCTTCTATAGCTAGAATTCTTATGGATGAGCTATGTGGAAATGAAAAGACCTTGAGAAGTTGTGTAAGTTGTCTATCAGGTCCAACACCAACCAACACATGTTCAGGGAGCACCCAGGGCCTGGGTTAAAAAAAAAAAAAAAAATGGAAAGAAAGAAGTCTGGCCCTGTAACAGTATTTCATTCCTTTCTGTTGCTGGATAACATTTCTATGTATTTAAAAAAAAAAAATCTATGCATGGTTCACAGATATTTGGATTGTTTCTCCTTTTGGGTGTTAAGAATAATGCTGCCATGAATATTCACTCATGTACAAGTTTTTGTAGAACCATGTTCTTGTTTTTCTTAAATACATAAAAACCAAACAGTGGAACTACTGGATCAAACACTAACTCCACAGTTAAGTCTTTTGAGAAATTGTTCAACTATTTTCCAAGTGGCCACAGCACTTTACATTCTCACTAGCATGGACAGAGGGTTCTAGTATCTTCACATCCTCACACTTACTGGTTGGTTCTTGAGATTAAAGTCATCCTAGTAAGTGCAAAGTGTTACCACCTTCAGGTTTCAATTTGCATTTTCCTAATGATGTGGAGCATCTTCTCATGTGCTTATTGCCCACTTGTTTATATTTGAAGAAACACTTTTTTTTTCAGCTCTATTTTAAGGAATTCTTTTGTTGTTGTTGACTTGTCTATTAATTCAATCAGTTCTTTATCATATATATGACTTGCAAATATCTCTCATTCCCTCAATTTCTTAGCTTTCATGATTATCTCCTCTGAAGCACAAAAGTACTATGAAAAGTACTATTTACCTATTTTTTCCACTGGTTGCTTGAGTTTTGGTGTCATATCTAATAAACCACTAAAAAAAAAAAAACAAGGACACAAAGATGTACATCTGTTTTCTTCTAAGAGTCTTATGGTTTCAGTTTCTTACATTTATGTCTTGAATACTTTTTTGGTTAGTTTCTGAATCAGAACATGCATTTTAACAAGACCCCAGGTGATTCATGCACAGTTTGAGAAGCACTGCTTTAAATTACTAATAAATTCCCATTTCCTTTAAATCAATGGTTCTCAATGCTGCCAGGATATTATAATCATCTGGAAGCTTTTTTTTACTTTTTCTCTTTTTTAAATTCTGCAGTACCATGAACAATGTACAAGTGTACCTTTCCTCCCCCAACATCCTCCCCAGCATTTATTATTGATTGTACTCTTGATCCATTCTGGGAGCTTTTTAAAAATTCATGCCTGAGCTTCACCCAGAGAGAATAAATGTTTTAATCTCTAGTTGATTCAAATGAGAAGCAAGGCTTGAGAACTACTACACCTTTGCCGATAAAATTCTGTAACTCTCAACTAATGCGTCAATTTCTTAAGGATGTCACCATCTACTTGCCTTACTGTCTAATAAATGTTTTGTGTCTTTCTCATATGAATAGAAATCATCATCACTCACGTGTCTTCTCCATGAACATTTCACCCACATGCCTTTACTAAGCTTGTTTGTACCCATCGCCTATGCATATGTGATCTTGGGACTTCCAACAGTGTCACTTCAAAATTGGGATAAGTGTTCACAGGGTACACAGTATATGCATGCCAAGTAGCATATACTAGCATATGATATGGCACAAATCATACCTTCAAGAGGAGATTAAAGTCATGTTGGGTGGTCATGTACGAGAGTTAGATGGAGAAAGCAATGAGAATATAGAACTTCTTAAGATTTTTCTGTAAAAACCCGAGTTCAGGTTGGTCAATAGTATTGCCTACAACCAGCAACACTTTTTTTATTGATTTTTAAACTGACATAAGTGCTTGTACTTATATGTGTGGTATTCAGCATTATAATTTGATAGAGTATAATGTTGAAATCAGGATAATTAACATTTCCATATCCTTAAATACTATTTTTGTGCTGGGAAAATTCA
Organism: Ictidomys tridecemlineatus; assembly: GCF_052094955.1. Taxonomy (NCBI): domain Eukaryota; kingdom Metazoa; phylum Chordata; class Mammalia; order Rodentia; family Sciuridae; genus Ictidomys; species Ictidomys tridecemlineatus. The sequence continues at coordinate 129,165,430 of NC_135480.1, read as the reverse complement.
GACTCTTCTCTAGTTTTTGGAAATGTACAGCTGTTGCAGACTATAGTTACTCTCCTGTGCTACAGAACATTAGAACTAGTTTCCCTAATTTTAGCACCCATGATCTACTCTTTTTGCTGTCACTTGTTGCCCTTCCCCTTTCCATCCTTTAGTGACTCCTGTCTATTCTCTATTACTTCTACGTGATTGATTTCTATATGATCAATGTTTTTTAATTTCCACAAATGAGAACATGGAATCTTTGTCTATACCTGGTTCCAATTAACACTATGACCTCTCATTCTATCCATGTTGTTGCAAATTAGAGTATTTCATCCTTTTTTATGTCTGAATAGTATTCATGCAAATATGCCACATTTTCTTTATCCACTGGACCACCAATGGACATCTCAGTTGATTTTATATTTTGGTTGGGTAGGTATCTCCTTGATATAATATTTAATTTCCTTTGGATATATACCAGTAGTAGGATTTTGGTTCATAGGGTAGTTCTATTTTTCAGTTTTTTGAAGAACTCCTATACCATCTTGAATAATGCCTATACTAATTCACATTCCCACCAACAGTGCATTGGGTTCTCTTCTCTGTATCCTCACCAGCACTGTTTTTTAGATAAAGTGAGATGGTATCTCATTGTAGTTTTGATGACCAGTGATATTGAGCATTTTTCACATACCTTTAGGCCATCTGTATATTTTCATTTTTAAGTTTTTGTTGTTGTTGTTGTTGTAGATAGACAGTGTACCTTTATTTTATTTATTTTTATGTGGTATTGAGGATCGAACCCAGTGCCTCACACATACTAGGCAAGCACTCTGCCACTGAGCTAGTCCCAGCCCCAATTTGTATATTTTCTTTAAAGAAATATCGATTCAGGGAAATACAATAGAATGAATTGGACATTACTTTCCTATGTTCATGTATAAATATATGACCAATGTAACTCCACATCACATATGACCAGAAGAATGGGAAGTTGTACTCCATGTACAGTTAATGTCAAAATACATTCACCATGTATAACTAAAAAGAACAAATTTTATAATGAAAATTAATAAAAAATGTAATCAAATCCTCTGCCCATTTTTATTATTTTTATTTATTATTATTATTTTTTTTTGCTATTTAATTCCTTACATATTCTAGGTATTAACCTTTTGTCAAATGAAAAGCTTGCAAATATTTGTCTCCCATTCTCTAGGTCACTCTACCAACTGAGCTATAATATTCCCAGCCCTCTGTCACTTCTTAACTGTTTTATCTACTGTGTAAAAGCTTCTTAGTTTAATATAATCTCATTTATCCAGGTTTGCTTTTATTGCTTATGCTTTTAAAGTCTTATTAAAAAAAAAAAATCTTTGCCTAGCCCAACATCTTGAAGTGTTTTCCTTTAGCAGTTTAATAGTTTGGGATCTTACATTTAGATCCTTGATCCATTTTGAATTGACTTTTGTACATGCTGAGAAGTGGCAAGTTTCATTCATCCATATATATATAATTTATATATCCCCTCCATTTTCCCACCTCCACGTTTTGAAGAGACTGTCATTTCTCCTATGGATACTCTTGGCAACTTTCTTGAAAAACCTGTTGGCTGTAAAGACAGATTAATTTTTGAATTTCTATTCTGTTCTATGTCTCATATGTTTTTATATGCCAGCAACATACAGTTTTGATCACCGTAGTTTTGTAGTATATTTTGAAGTCAGTAGTTTGTAGTATATTTTGACTGGGCTGCCTCAAGCTTTGTTTTGGGATAGAGGTGCTCAGGACTGCTTTGTCTATTCTGGATCTTTCGTGGTTCCACATGCATTTTGGTTTTTTCCCTAGTTCTGTGAAAAACACTGGTATACTGATGGTGAGTACATTGAATCTACACGTTGCTTTGGGTAGTATGGATGTTTTAACAATGTCAGTTCCTCCGGTCTAAAGCATGAGATGTTGTTCCATTGTTTTGTGTGTCCTCTTTCATTTCTTTCTTCACTATAATTTTCATTGTAAAGCACTACAATTTTCATTGTAGAGATCTTTCACTTTCTTGGTCAAATCTGTCATAGTGTTTATTAGTTTTAAAGTTACCATGAACAGCATTACATTTTTTATTTCGCTTTCAACCAATTTGTTACTAGTATATAAAATGCTCCTTTTGCTTCCTTTTCTGGTTCCAGGTACTCAGGGAGTCATAGATTACAATTAAGATATGGCCAAGTCCAAGAACAATACCACATAAAATCAGTCCTAAAAATGGCATGAATAAGCCCCAATCACAAAGATATGAATCTCTTAAGGGTCTCTCACTCACGTCCCACATGGGCGAGGGAAATTATATATATAAAAATTTATATATCTCCTCCATTTTCCCACCACCATGTTTTGAAGAGACTGTCATTTCTCCCATGGATGCTCTTGGCATCTTTCTTGAAAAACCAGTTGGCTGTAAAGATGGATTAAGTTTTGAATTTCTATTCTGTTCTAAGGATGGGCTGGGTACGAAATAAAAGCTACAAAAACTCCAACAATAAATAAAAAAAAAACTATGAAAACAGTACCACAAAATACACGAGACCAGAAATATGTTTTTTTTTTTTTTGGGGGGGGGGCCGCAGTGAAGGGTTAAGACAACCAGAAGGGTATAAAGATGCAGCCCATGCTTGCTTTATTTATAGTGGTACAGATCATTGGGGATTGGTAGGTATAAAGGAGTCTTGTCTTGGTGCTTGATTCTTCTCAGAAAAACAGGAGGGGATAGGCAGGCTGTTTGGCTCTTAGTGAGTCCCACCCATCTGCAGTGCTGTGCTTAACCTGAGATAGAGCGATGCCACATGAACCAGGCATTCTCAAACCAATGGGACTGCTACTGAGTTTCTGATAACAAACTTTCCTGCCTAATGGCTGCAACACTGCTTTTAGTCCACAAATGGCTCCCCACAAGAGCATACCTGAGAACATGCATTTTGCCAAGAAGGACAACTGAAGACTTTGAAGAAGATGCAAGCAAGTAATACCAAGGCCCTGAGTGTACATCCTGAGACTCTGAAGATCCAAGGAGGTTAAGCCCAAGATCCCAAGGAATATCAGCTGCAAGCTCAATAGCCTACAATTTTCCATGCCCTACAAGGTTTCCATCTCTTCCTTTGCTAAGTTCCAATGTTCTTCCTCAGCCACTCTCCTTGAAATGCAACCATTCATTCATTGTTTTGATTCTTATTTGTGAATAAGGCAGGAACCAGACACCTCTATTTGGTCATTCCAAGATCATCTTGGAATGTCACCAGCACCATTTCAACATCCAATAATTCTGTTTTCTTTGATGCATTATTTGTCCTTGTTCTCCCCACTTCCCGCCCCCAAGAGCAGGGGTGGGAATGGATGAAATATTCTAGTCTTCCCCTTGCAAATTACAGACCAATTGCAAATTAAACAAAAATTACTCATTACCGAAATGCAAATCAAAATCACAAGGACATACCTAACAGAATGAACATTTAAAAAAGCAAAACAAAACACACCTTGGGAAATATAGAAACTGATGGCAAAAATAAAAATGATATACCCACTGGGTACAGTGGTGCACAACTGTCATCCCAGCCACTCAGGACACTGAGGTAAGATTTTAAATTCAAGGCCAGCCTGTGCAACTAAGCAAGACCTTATCTCAAAAAAAAAAAAAAAAAAAAAAAAAAAAGGTTGGGGATATAGCCCAGTAGTAGAACACCCCTGATTTCAATGTTCAGAGCTCCTTAAAAAAAAAAAAAAAAGAAGGGAAAAATAAATAAATAAAGGGACAGCCCCTATGGAAAATAATTTAGCAGCTGTCAAAACTAAAAATGGAATTACCATATGACTCAGCAATTTTACTCCTAGGTATATATTCTAAAGAACTGAAAACAAATTCAAACTTGTACAGCAATGTTCACTGAACCATTATTCACAACAGGCAAATTACCGAAGTGCTCTTCAACAGACAAATAAGTAAAATGTGGTAAATACAAATGAAGAAATATAATTCAGCCATGGAATGAAATACATTGTACAATATGGATGGTTCTTGGGAACACACTAAGTGAAAGAAGCCAGACATGAAGATACATATTAATGAACTTTGCAGAGAATATAAATGCAGAGACAAAGCAGTTGCCAGGGACTGGAGTGAGGGGAGAATAGAAGAGTGTGACTGTTTAATGGCTACAGGGTTTCATTTTGGGCGATGAAAAAGTTCTGGATGATAGTGATGATAGAATACTATAAATATACTTAATACCACTTTAAACAGTACCCTTTAAAATAATTATATTGGTAAATTTTATATCATAGGTATTTTACCACAGTTTTTTAAAAAGAAAAAATACAAGCCAAAGGCCCACAGGGGTCATGCCCGTCTTCCTAACCTCACTGCCACAAGGAAGAAGTAGACTACAATGTATGCCTCTTTTGCAGACTGTTTCCCAGAGAACAGGACTCAAAGTCAAGAATAACCTAGTTCCTTCTATAATATTCAACAAGCAGCTGAGTCACAACTTTTCTTAAGACAGGAACAGTTAAGTAGAAAAATGCACTCATCATTTTTCTCCTACTGGGATTAGAGTGTGTTGTAGATTAAGATGTTCACAAATTCTTTTATATTCTTCCCATCAGCAATGGGGTCTCGGACCTCTCCTCTTAAATCTGGACAAGCTAAGACTGCTTGACCATCAGACTATGGGAGAAATGATACTGGGCCCAGGATTTAAAAAGCAGGCAGCTTTCATTTTTCTTAATATCTGCTCTTGAAGCCCAGTCACCATGTTGTACACAAATACAAGCAGCCCTGTAGAAAGGCCCAAAATTGGAGAGAACTTAGATCCTGAGTACACTCCCAGATGAAAGCATGCTTATAAAGCCATGTGAATAACCCCTCTTCCATGTAAATTCTCCATATCTGGGAAAATCACTATATCTATATTCATCAAATCCTACTAAAAATGCTCATTCACAAACAAAATAAGAGATGGGGATATAGCTCAGTGGATAGAGCACTTGTCTAGTATGTGTACAGTCCTGGGTTCACACAGTATTGGCGGATGGGGAGGCTGACTTGCTCCTAAGCCACAACTTAAGGAGTATTTGGTTTTAAAGCATTAGATAATACTCAACAGCAGAAATTCCCTCCCCTCTCTAGCAAGTGTAAGGAGTGAAGAATATGTCTGAATGACTTTTCTTTACAAAAAAAATCTAGTCTGTGAAAGAATCTGACCTTGACTTTCCTATGTACATATATGAATACACCACAATGAATCTCAACATTGTGTACATCCACAAGATTGGGATCCTAATTAGTATAAAGTATATTCCATGTTTATATAAACATATCAAAATAGATTCTACTATGATGAATAATTAAAAAGAACAAATTTAAAAATCTAGACCGAATGCACAATTGATGATTATATGCCCATTAAAGAATCTGGCTCCACATTGACCTTTGGATTTCTGAAGGAAAATTAGTGGCCCTATCCATGCCTATCACAGAGTAAAGCAAGAAAAGAGTGGGCTGTGAGTCTTGACTAGTCATGTTATAATTAGAAGTTAGAAAAACAAACATTAACATGTACAGAGTAGGATAACAAACTGAGGATGTGCTACACCACTGTCCTAGTTCTAGAGGAAATCTCAATTTCATTCCACTCAATTTCACTAAAACAGAAATGTTAGAAAGGGGGTGTTTCTCCTCTACTGCAAAAGATGTTACTCACAAAGAACAGTTCAAAAGGGATACACAAAAGCCACTTTTTCCTGACAATGAAAGGCAGCCCCAGCTGAGAAAATGACTACTGGAAAGAACCAGAAACTCACTCTCACACACCTTAGCCTATGTAACTCAGGTGATTTTTATTCAAAAAATTAAAATTTAAAAACAAAACTATTCTGTGAATCAAGAATGAACAACTCCTCCTGTCTCTCTGTGATTTTTGGTAGAAAACAGTTACTTTAAGACTGCTTCCCTCAACCCTTTCTGTGAATGATCATATATTGATAACTCCCAACAGAATACAAACATGATGGATTTCCCAACTGGAAAGAAGGCAAACTTCCACACCACCAACACATGCCTCTTCCTACAACTACTGCAATTTCTATGACCTTCACTATCTCCTCAGTCCACTCTAACTTTTCCCCACCACTTTAAACCTCTTGTCATAGCACATGAAGCTGGAGCATTAAACAATCAAACAATCATACACATCTCCTTGTGAATAAGTTTCTTCACTTGCTTTCACAGGAGCTCTCTAAATTCTCACCTTCCAGTTACCTATTCATTTGCTTTGCAGTTCTTCCAACCACCTTCTCAGTATGTTCCAATTAATATGTAAGTACATACAACAAACATGTCAAAACCAAACTTACTGATTTACATTATCCCCATGTTTAAACTAAATTCTATTGTTCTTTACTTCATACCTCCACTATTATTAGAAAATCTTATTCTACCTTCAAACAACCCCAAATCTGCTACTTTTAGCATTTCCCAATACTACCACCGCAGCCTAAGCACCTGTGATTTCTCAGCTAGATTATTACCCCTAGCAATCTCCATGTTTTTACAAGGTTTTTCTAGTTCAGTAGTTCTCACTTAGGAATTTGTCAGAAATGCAAATTCTCCCTAATCCTACAAGTAATAATCACAAATGCTAAGAGCAACTCTGCAATCTTTTTTTTTTTAAGAAATGCTGTTGGTTTTTTATTTTTTAATCTTTGTTTCTTATTTATTTATTTGGTGCTAAGGATCAAACCCAGTGCCTCACACATGCAAGGCATGTGTTCAACCACTGAGCTACAACCCCAGTCCCCATCTCTTCAATCTTATTCTCTATACTGCTTTCTCCCAATCACCTTGCCTAACCACCTGAACTCCTGTGTTATACAAATTACTTACTTGTTTCTCTTCTTGGCAAGTTCTTCACACAGATGATGTCTCTATTTAAATGTCACTTTTTGGTTTTGGGTTTTTTTTGGGGGATGGGGGGTACCAGGGATTGAACTCAGAGGCACTCAACCAATGAGCCACAGCCCTATTTTATTGTTTATTTACAGACACGGTCTCACTGAGTTGCTTAGTGCCTTGCTTTTGCTGAGGCTGGCTTTGAACTTGTGATCCTCTTGCCTCAGCCTCCTGAGCCTCTGGATTATAGGCATTTGCTACCATGCCTGGCTAAATATCACCTTCTTAATGTAGCTTTCTCTATTTTATGTAAGAATAACCCCCAACCCCCTTCCTGACCTAGTCTCCTTACTATGCTGAATTTTTCACTAAATTATCTACCATTACCCCTGGCAGGCAATATATGTGTTATTTATTGTCCAACTCTCCACTTCCTATTATGTGAGGCCCATGTGGAACAGAACCTTGTTATAGTTACTGAAACTGGAAAGAATTTAATACATGTTCAATAAAAATGATAACTTTCTGAGGTAATGGATGCCAATGAGAAAAGATAACAGAGAAGTTGAGAAGGACATTTGATGTTACTTAACTGACAATTTCAGAGCAGAAAAGTGAAAATCAAAATAGAACAAAGCACTGAGAGGTGAGAATGAGAAAACACATCCATTGATGGCAAAGGTTAAAGTGGTTTAGAATAAATAAATCACTGGATTAACACAGTTTAAAAAGACTGCAGAACTGAGCCCAGAAAGAATGGCAAGCTATATGTAAGCCCAGGAAAATAGCTGAATATCATGTGCAATACCAGAGAAGGGATGATTTCTAAGTGTAGTTTCCCCCACAGAGTGTCATTGAATATGGCATTCCCTTGAAAAGTGGTCAAATAAAAGATTTGAAAAGGCTGGAGTAACCACTTTCAAACAGACTTCTTTACTGCAGGATTTCTTGTAGCTTTTAACAAGTATAATATTAACCTCTGAGAGAAAGTACAACATACAGGATTTCCTTGCCTTAACCACATCATCTTTTTTGGTTAAATATGTCTATTTTCACTTTTGTCACTAATTGTTATCTATTCTGTTATATTTTGTCACTGATTTACCTATTTACATAGTAATAATGTCTTTCCAAATCCAAAAACCCCTTTTACTACTATAGTTAAACCAAGTTTGAAATCTAAGAATCTGAATACACACAGGCCAACAGTGATTTATGATTGTTCAATATTTGCTACACTTTGTTTAGGATATATCATAAAGGTTCCACTTGGGAAATAAAATCCTGAAATGTTATTTTTACACCAGACCATTCTTTATTCAATTTGTACTAAATAACTCAATGAGAACAATTTAAGCCTACTGTATTTTAAATGTCTGTTTTGTGCTTTTAAGAATTTCAAACATGCTCAACTTAGAATATGTTCACTTCCTGATAAACCTATCATAAGTGGAAAATACCATTAAGCTGAAAATTCATTTAAAACACCTAACCTACCAAACATCACAGCTTACCAACATGGTATACTTGGAGAGTTGGTCTTTTACCCTCATGTTTAAGTGGCTGACTTGGAGGTATGGCTTGCTGCTGCTGCTGCCTCCCCAACATCCCAAATGAGTATCATATCACATATTGCTAGCCTGGGGAAATATCAATATTCAAAATGTGAAGTACAGTTTCTACTTAATATGGATGGCTTTCACACCATCATTAAGTGGGATTTTTACCATTTAACAGATATTTAGATCTAAGGTAAACATATCAGAAACAAAAACTCATGCCTCTGCAACAGCTTAAAGGTACTTTAAGATCTTAAAGAATTATAAAAGAAATCATGAAATCTTACTCAAAGTCAAATTAACTAGCCAGAAACAAAAAAGAGCAGAGCCCAAGTCACATCCCTTCCCAGTAAGCTGCAAATTTCAACACACCATAACATAGTGTATACAACATTGGGAAAACTTGAAAAATTACTAAAAGGAGTGAAGTGTGACAAAATTTGGGGTGAATCTACTTCAAAAGCTTTTAAAAGACAGAGAGAAGACATCTTTATCTTTCTACAAAAGAGGCAAGACAAACCAAGTGTAAAAGCTAGAGATTTATTGTTATTTTGTGATTAATAAATCATCAAATTAGTTATGACACTGTCCCACACTGTATACTGCCATTCACCAATACAAAAGTCTTTAAACCAGACTGAGGCATAAGGCAGAAAGAGTAAAGACACATGAACATTCTTAACCTCCTGTGGTCATGCCTCCACCCTGACCTCTGTACATGTTTTCCTCCTGGGGAAAGTGTCAGAACAGTGCATGGACTGGTGGGCAACCTGGCCTCTTGACTTTTTAATAGCAAGCAACTTACAGAAATAATGGAATTCATCTTGTATTTCCCTTGATTTTATTGGTCTGAACTCATTTTAGGTTATTTTAACATTTTAATTTCCTGAAACTGTACATGAGAGAAATAACGACCTAAGAGAATACTGAACCAGAGTCAGCCAAATATATTACTGACCCTCTAAAAGTTATGTTTTAATTGGTCCTAAAGGAATGTACCACCCCAACAATTTGAGAGTTAGGCAAAGAGAACTTCTTTGGGGAGGGAAGAAAAAGGCTGTAGAACAGCCAAATGTACTCAACATTGTTAAAACGGCTCTTTTTCACCCCAAATAAGACTTCGTGACTACACTATATGCACAGAAATCCTAACAGAATCTTGATTGCCAGTATTATTTAGTTTAGGCTGGCCCAATTCAGGATAGATTCCGTCTCGCCCCCCCTCCCCCATTCCCTTCTCTGAGTCTCTGAAAAGCACAATATTTAACTATTTCTTAATAGAACTATCCAAACACTTCAGAAACAAGTGGCTAACAAATCATTTTAAATTCATGTATTGCCTGTGCATGAAAAAAAAAAAACTGATAAACCCAGAAGATTGTTCTATTTTTATATGGCGATTAAAAGTAACTGAAACATCAACACTTTCAGTGAAAGCAACATTTCAATTACAAATTGTAATGCCTGTTAAACTACTATGGGAGAAGCTGTAAAGACCTAGGCAAATGCATCTTGGGGTATACTAAGGTGCTCCTTCAGTTTGCACAAAGATTAACGTAATTTACAGTCAATCTGTGAATGTTGAGACAATGTTACATTATGCTGTCTGTACAATTAAATGTCCCTAAACAGACAACCAGAATCAGCTTTTCTACCATATTTTTAACAAACCTGACTAACTGGCACTTTTGCTGAGATGTTCATCAAAGATGCTGTAAGATTCTATACAACTAGGAAACACTAAACTTTAAAAGTATTTCCTTATTTTTACTTTTTTGGTTATAGGTATTCTGCTTAGATAACCTATCACAGTATGTTTCTAGAAATGCAGTCCCAAATGTGCATACAGTATTCAAATAAAGCAAAAATTGTCAGTAGTATAAATCTTACAGCATTTTGTTTGCAAAAATACATGCCAAAGTCACAATAAGCAATACTGTACCACAAATTATAGAGCGCAAATGATTTGCTTCTTTTTAATGCTTTTATTCTACATAAATTACTACCATAGGCTAATGTTTAAAAAGCAAATAAAATGGACAGATGCAGGACAAAATCTGTTCACCCAACTATAAAAGGTGATGTTTTTAAAAAATTACAATAAATGCAGAAGTGTTTGATGCATGCAGTAGCCTTAAATGAAAAAGCATTGATTCCCACTGTTCCAAAAAAGAAAAACACAGAAATACCCACACATCTTACCGCACTCCACCTTAAAATGCATCATATTGGGTTTGTTTATAACAACACAGAATTCCAAGAGTCAAAATGAAATAAAGCAGGTATTTTAAAGATTTAAGAGCCGTTATCAAAAATAAATTACATTTTTTCAAGATACAGAAATGCTGCTATGATGGCTGAGAACCCAGTAACCTTTCAATAGCTGCATTGATATCACCTCCCGTTGCTATAAGTGCTTGCAAGTTTGCTTCACGGTTCAAAAATCCCATTGCACTGAGTTGTTCCAGTTGTTGCTGAAATCTGACTTCTGGATTCTGTAGCTGTTAATAAATAAATAAACAAATAAATAAATAAGCAAGCTTACTCAAAGGGAAACCAATCCATGTCACACCTAAATATCTTTACATGCTTTAAAAGCTTTTTAAAAACATATGCTGATCTACTGCACTTTATAAGCACCTGCCTAGCCAATCATCAAGAACGAAAACAACAGTAAGTGCTAGAAGGCTCAGGAGAGAAAAGAAAACACTTATACCACTGTTGGTGGGAATTTGTTATATAAATAATACAACCACTATGATAATGAGTGTGGAGGCTCCTCAAAAAAACTAAAAAAAAAAAAGAACTAACCATATGAGATCCAGCTTAAAAGGAACTAAAGTCAGCATACTTTAGGGATACCTGCACACTCATGGTTAAAGCAACACAATTCATAATAGCCAAATTATAGAATCAGCCGAATGGATAGGTAAAGGAAATATGGTATATGTGAAGTTTTCTGCAGGAAAATGGATCAACTAGAGACCAAAGTCAAAGAGAAAAGTATCGTATGTTCTCCCTCATATGTGGAAGATAGAGAGGGAAAAAAAGAGATGCCATGAAAGTATGAGACCATTAGAATAAAGGGAAAGAAAGGAGTAGGAGGGGGTAAAATTGATCAAATTGTGTTTTTTATGTACATGCAAATATGCACAATGAAACCCACCATTCTGTATAAGTGGGATGCACTAATTTAAAAGAACTCATTATCCAACATTCAACATATTTAAAATTCGTTAGCACTTTATTTTACTCTAGTTTACACTTAATCTTTTCAAATAGATCGTGCAATTTTCCCTTTAAAAAATTGAAGTCCTACAGGCTAAGAATGTAGTTCAGCGAATAGGTATATGCCTAGCAGGCAAAAGGCCCTGGGCTCAATCCCCAGCACCACCCCCAAACAACAAAACAATAAAAAGCAGCAGCATCATAATAAACTTCAACCATTATTTTATAGGCTCATGGGGGATGGGAAAAACATAAAAGCAAATAGTTTAGAACTAGATTATGTGGCTACTTACTACCTGAATAATTTTATAAGCCAGTATTCTCATGTATAAAAACCTGAAGTTCCAATAAGGCTGAGATTCAATTACTTTACTAGCCAATTCCGAAACTTTTAAGTTCATAAACCATATTCCTAATGCTGACAATTCAGCCACATCAAATCTTTTAGAAATGAACTAAAACAAAAAACATAAATATCCAAACAATCCTAGTCTACCTGGTAATTGAGAGACTGCTCAGCTGATATAAAGATTAATTCTGTCCAATAACCAAATCTTTTATTTGTATTAATTCCATGAAAACTTATGAGTACCACCATAAGCTAGAAACTATGCAAGGTATCAAGAATACAAACATGATCTGGGTGCAGCGATACATGCCTGTAATCTCAGCAGCTCAGAAGGCTGAGGCAAGACAAAGGTTAAATTCAAAGCCAGTCTCAGAAACTTAGTGAGGTCCTAAGGAACTTAACAAGACCCTGTCTCAAAAAATTAATAAAAGGCTGTGGATGTTTCTAAGTGGTTAAGAACCGCTGGTTTCAATCACTAGTACCAAAACGCACGCACACACATACACACACAAGATAATAACACCCTCCTTTGTTTATCAAGGCTTGAAATTAGCATCTAACAGAACTTTTTTTAAATAAAAATTTATTTTTTTAGTTTTAGGTGGATATATTTTATTTTTTATGGGGTGCTGAGGATCGAACTCAGTGCCTCACATGTGCTAGGTGAGCACTCTACCACTTGAGCCACAACCCCAGCTCCTGCATCTAACAGTTCTTGAGACACTTTTTTCCATGCTGAAGTATGGAGGCAACCTATCAAAATAGATTTGAACTGGCAATCATCTTTGTTTAATGGCGCATTCTTAGTAAAGCCAATGTTTACAGATATAACAACATTTCTGAGAGGTAGGGTATTCATGTTCATGTTCATAAGTTACACAGGAGGTGATGTTATGGTTTAGGTTTGAGACAGGCTTTTTCCAAGTAAAAATAAAGACTACACTACAACTATCCAGGGAGTTCTGAGGATAATTAAGCTTCTATTCCTCCTGACAAAATTTTGTAAAACAAATAAGGCACTGGATTAAAACATTCTTCCCAAGAATTAACAATGCTTCCTTTAGCAAATGATACAGCACTAAAGTTGACAATTTCTATAATGCTTAATTTTAGATTCAAGATTCTTAAAATTGTGTTCTTCATTAGTCAAAATACTTTTTTCCTCCTTTTTATTTTTAGAAATTCCTAAATTTCTAATATTAAAGAAGGCAAAACTTGAAGAAAAAGAAACTGTTACCTGAGGATTTACTCCAGCAAGAGCCTGCAGCATTTGTTGAATAAATTGCTGATGTCCAGGTTCAGTGGTTCCCGATGTGGGGCTTGTGTTTTCACTAGGTGTAGTACTAGACCCATTAGTTCCTGAAGAGCCTCCAGTGTTTCCTAAAGCCCCCAGGTTAGGAGTAAACCTAGAGAAAGCACAAATTCATTACAAACCTAAGGACTTGTAAAACTAGACTATAGAACAGGTAGAGAATCACACACTTTTTAACTTATTATTAGTTGCCTTCTTAAAAATAAGCATTTATAACTTGAAATTTTTCACTAAAAATAATCTCACTCAAAAATATCAGAAATGACATTAACTGTGAAATTTTGAGAGAAAACAACCATTATGCACTTTCATAATCTTTCCCAAATAAGCCTACCCTGGGATGAGGCCGGGGGCTTCCGTTGCTAATGTTTGTAAACCCTGCTGAATCTGTAACAAGGCCTGCATTGCTCTGGGGTTTGACATTGCTGACAGAGTATCAGGATTCTGCATCTAAGGAACAATGAAAGAAAATAAGTAGTTACAAGGGAATTAACATCAGTGTCGGTGATTTTCACATCTTTTCTCTCCTGTGTTTCTTGAGAAAAATCTAAAACCTTACTCCCAGAATATGATAATACATAATTTATTTCCCCTAAACAAAACACAAGTCCTCCTCTTTGACAGCAAATCCAGTATGCAAATCATTATTTGACTTCCTCCCAAGTTCATCATGAAAGACATTTGCATAATGGAAGACAATCAGGAGTGACTCTGGAAGCCACAACTATTCCCCTTCTCCAACAGAAGAAAAATGTATTATTTCTAAGAGAGGGCCTCCAAATGCACAACATGGTAATATGGTGAAAGCCACTTATTCCTCCTGACCAAGTTGTATCTGTTGCTAATGTAACAATTTACCAATAATGTACACTCTAAAACAATAATTCCAAAACTCAAGTTAATACTTGTGTCCTGAATTCAGCTTTTCCACCTCCAGATATTCACCACCTGACCAAAAAATAGGCATACGTCATTACAATAGACCAAGAACACCAACTAACCTCTGCTAAGGAATGACAGGCCTGAGAATCATTTTCATAATAAATAAAGCCCTAGAACTACCAGTTTCAAAACACCAAAACTGACTTTTCAATTATCTTTTTAAATAATAAAATACCATGGCAATCTCAGTACTTTTTTAATAATAAAATCTTCCTTATATGACAACACTTACAATTTTAATTTTACAAAATTCCAGGTTTGAGGAAATGAGATTTATCTCTTAGAAAACAGGCTTTCTACTAATTTATAAGAAATTAAACATTACAAAGAATCCAATCTATACAACAGAATAGGGTAGCTTTTCCTGTGACTTGAGATTAAAACCATAAAGTATATCATATGACACAGAGTAGCACTTCAAAGTTAGTAAAGTGAAAGGAAATGATTTATAGTATTAACAAAGCATTCAAAATCCTAAATCCTCAAAAGCAAAGGGGAAAAAAAGTAGCTCTTTCCTCAGAATTAACATTAAAGAAACACAAGCAAAAGGTCAGCAGTAAAATGGGGCTCAGGTAGGATCAAGCTGAATTCTCTACAAATTGGCAGGATTATCATATTCTATTCTATATTTTGCTATCAGCCAAAGAGGAGCAAGGAAAATGTTCAACAACAAACTTTTTCAAGCAAATCATTACCGAAGATAGCTAGCATCTTTTCTTACTCACTTGTTGGAGGAAAGTTGGGAGTTGTTGTCTCATTTGCTCTTGAAGCTGAGGATTTCCAGCAAATAGGGGATTATTCAGCATCATCTATGGGGCAAGTGTTCAAACAATTTTAACTGGAAATATCTGAAACAAGTAATGCACCTTGTTTAATATTCTATCTTCCCCTAAGTGCCTAAGCTGGCATTTTAAAGAGAGGAAGGTAGAACATAAATAAAAAAGAAGGGAAAATACTGTCCACAACAAGGACCTGGGGGAGAAGGGGACATAGCATCATCTCTCTCATATACATGGTTTGCTTAGAAACCGAGATGCACAAGTGGTTAAGCACAGAGAAAAATCCAGATCTGGAACTGCTATTTCTACCTGTCTACTACAAAACAGTTAATATTATGTCTGGAAAAATAACACCACAAAACAGCAACCAACTTGCCAGAGAAATGGAGCTGCTAGGTGAAAATCAGCCAAAACTAGCACCAACAGTCCTCTGGGAAAACTGTTAAAATGCTTTAAGACCTGAAAGATGTAAATCCATTAGAGAACACCAAGATTAGTATCTGGATTTTACCTCACTACCACCAGAGAAAATAAAAGTGGCATTATCTCCTAACCTTCAACAGAGGTTAAGAATTTTAAGTCAGGGCCAATATTAACATGATGTGGGATACTTGAAACTTAATATTACAATACACTAACAGCAAAAGCAGGAACTAATAAATTAGTATAGTTTTGAAAAAGACAAATTTTACATCATTTTGTATAAGTGTGACGTCAACTAACAATGATTTACTGATAGCCTATTTACCTGTCCAAAATCTAGGGAGGAAATGATCCTTTTTCTCTAGTGCAGCTAACCATATTGAAGAGCAATTACATGTAATGATAGAAGTAAAGAGAATTCCTCTCCCTCTTCTAATTCATCCATTGTTGCAAAATGGATCATTTAATTTCAACACAATAATCAATGAAGGAATACGACAATGATTTATGGACATAAAGTATTCATTTCAAGGTGATCAATAAGTTCACAGAAAATAAAATACCTACTTGAGGTCAACAAACCTGCTTCTTTATTGCTTCAGTCAGATACTTCTTTATTATGAACATATTAATGAGATTACCACATTTACTTTTTGAGATTTATGTCATCTAAACTAATCTAGAAAAAAGCATGCCATTTTAATTCTTTCTCAGAAAATCATTTTATTTGATTAGGAAATTTCTCCTAATTTACCTGACTTTATATCATAGTTATTACAGTTTTTATACTTATAAGATTGCTTTTTGAATATTTAAAAAATCAAAAGTGAATATAGAAACTACAAATGTTAATCTTCTGATAAACCAGAGTGCATTGTGAACTTTTCTCAATTGTCTATAGTAAAAGGCATCCATTCCTAGCTATTCTTTTCAACATTTACTTTAGAGTAAAACAGTATATCAAAGTACTCAAGTACTTTATAAATACAAAATTATGGTTATAATAGCTAGGAATGTGCTTTTTAAGGTCAAATTCCAAAAACAAGATGCACATCCAGTGTTGTTCATTAGCCATTTATATGCAAATTTTTTAAAATAAAAATTCTTTAAAAATTGGTCTATATTTCCAATTACACAAAATTTTTAATGGCAGAATGTATTATACTGCAAAAACATATACTATATACTCCTATTAATAGAGATCTAGAGTTTAAAATTAAGAGATAAAGAAAGTTTTTTAAAATTAAAATTAAAAAAAGTATTTAAAATTCCTAGGATTCTATAAAAGTGTCCCCCTGGCCCTCACCTTTCTTTTTTGGTACTGGGGATTGAACCCTGAGGTGCTCTATAACTGAGCTACATCCTGTCTTTTTCATTTTTTGAGGCAGGATTTCACTATGTTGCCCAGGCCAGGCATGAACTTGTGATCCTCCTGCCTCAGTCTCCCAAGTTCTGGGATTACAGGCATGCACCACCATATCTGATTACAAAAGCCTTTTTTTTAAAATTTGTCCTTTTTAGATATACATGACAGTATGAATGTAAAAAAAAGCAGGGGAGCATTTTTAATAAACAGCAAACATAAATTACAGATAAGCAAGGCTCATTTCACATTCTTCATGGTTCAGTGTCGCCAAATTTGGCAGTATATCACAATCAGAGGACTCAAGAAGGTTAAAAAAAGGAGGAGGAAAGATGCAATCTAATTCTGTCAAAATTTCTAAGGATTTCTAAGCATTTTTTTAGAAGAAGAACTGATCTTGTTCTTTATAAGACCTGATAGATGTAAATCCATTAGAGAACACCAAGATTAGCATCAGTATTTTTTTTTTTAAAGAAGAACTGATGATCCAAATGATCCTGAATAGCTTAGCCAGTGTTGAGATCCACTATTTTTCTTAATTTTAGTCTCTTCAGAAAAACAAACTGGAAAACAAATAATTCAATAGAAGACCTGTGTACCAATTTAGGAGATGTGGGGGACAGTGTTCTCATAAATTCCTCTCTGCTTTTAATAAAAGATTTTAGTTGTTCCACAAGTGCAATGTTTAGCATGGCTATTTCAATCTGGGCAGTCTAATACATAAGTCTTTCAACTGTATTGATACTATTCTTAATAGCTTTTAAAAGGTTCACATTTCACAGAAAAGTATAACTTTGAGAGGGTAAATCCAAAACATTTTATAGTCATTTCCTAACTCAAATACAAAAAGTAAGCCTGCACATCTTTCTAGTGAATGAATGGCAGACTTTCTAGTCAATGAGGCAGAGATGAAACTGTTTCAATTATATGAAATATTAATTTAGCACACAAAAAAACAAAACTATCCAAAAAGTTGGAGTTTACCTACATTTCTAATGTGTTAAGCTAGCACACACAATACAAATATACCAAAATCAAAAGTACTAGATTAAGTTATGTTAGTTTTACCTGAAGTTATTTTTAATACAATTTAAAAACTCACCTGAGCAGCAAGATCTGGATTCTGGCTTAGTGACTGCATCATACTTCTCATGTAGGGAGCAGACAACATGTTTTGCATAAGCTGTGGGTTTTCAGTTATTTGTTGCAATAAGCTCTGCATTCCTGGTGTATTGAACATACTAGCTGAAGGTTTAAAAAAAAAAGACATTTTATTAAGAAAAACTTACATAAACAAAATTAAAGCATTAAAATATACCATACCCTGTGCTTAAATTTTAGCGACTGCAGCTGTACACAGGAGTTCTTCCTTAACAACAGATTCACTTTACACAGATTCAAAATATTAAGTGGAAATTTTCAGAAATAACACACATAAGTTTTAAGCTGCAAACTGTTTTAAGTTATGATGAAATCTCATGCTGTCCTGCTCCACCCCTTTTTGTCAAGTACATCCATATGTATCTGTTACCCATCCACTTTGTCACTTAGTAGCTAAACATTGAAGTACTGCAATGCTTGTGTTCAAAGTAACCCTTATTTTTCTCAATAATGATTTCAAAGCACAAGAGTTGTGTTGCTGGAAATTCAGAGATGTCATTAAGTATGTTTCCTTTAAATGAAAAGGTGAAAGCTTATTAAAAGGAGAAAAAAGATATGATGAGGCTACTAAGATTTACAGTAAGAAACAAATCCTGTAAAATTGTAAAGGAAAAAGTAATTCAGGCCAGTTTTGCTGTTGCCCCTCAGAATACAGAAGTTTGACTACAAAAATTATGGTCACAGCTCATGTTAAGTGCTTAGTAGATGGGAAAGGCATTAAATTTGTGTACATATGTTTTAGGGGGAAAAAACAGCACATAGGAACTGGTACTCTGCAGTTTTAGGTATCTACTGGAAATCTTGTAATGTATGCCTCTCAGGTAAGTGGGGACTACTATATACCTCATATGTACCTACTAAACTAAGAAAGAATTTTAAAACTAAGATTTCCAAAAATACATGACCAACATATACCAGTAAAAGAGGACTTGTGATTTTAAGATTCTGGTTGCATTTATAATAAATTCCTTATCTAAGCAGTGCTAGCTTCTAAAGTCAACTTCAGGCAAAAATTAGATATGGTCAAATTACTGTTGAAAACTACCATAAGTTAAAAAGTCTCGATTTAAGTTTTCCTCCAGGATTGCAGAAGATCACTTAATTAAGAATCCTATTAGGCACTCAATGTGCTCATACATTGAAAAAAGAAGCCTCCATCCCATTTTCTTTGGGAAGTGGCACATTTCACTGAGTGAAACAGCAGGCATATTTAACACTTAAGAGATGTTATTTGAGCCAGTAACTAAAGAGCAGTTATTTCAAGCCAAATTATCTAGATTCAAATCCAACCTAACTACTATGCAATCTTGGACAGTAACTTCTTCATATTTCTGTTTCCCCTTCTGTAAAATAGAGAAAATACTGTTTATAGGGTGGTTGTGACAAATTAGTTAATGTATAAAATGCTTGTTATAATTATTCTTACTTTTCTTCTCTTTTTGACTGAGAGCTACAGTTGAATTTCTGTGAAAACTCTACTATTTAGGCAATTTTTCTTTAAAAACTAATTAATTTGTTTAACTTGTACCCTGCCCCTGACTTTCAATTGCTGACTATACACACTCAAACTCAAAAGGTATTTGTGGGAGACCAACCTCGCCCCAACTGAGTTAACTCCCCCTTCTGGGTGATGAGGTATCAGGCAGCAGCCATGCTGCTAGACTGCCCGGCCCTTCTAGGGTTCCAGTAACAGTGTCTTCCTGTAGAGGCGTGTCTCTCCACAACCCCAGGGACCTAATCACCTCACCTGTCTTTGCAACCCCGCCCCACTTGACCTTCACTGGACAGGACTTTCCCCAGAATTTAGAGTTCCCCAATAAAAGCCCACTCCAAAGCGTGCTCACCAGCTCTTGCTAGCCTCTATTGTAGATCCTCGCTTCCTAGCTTAGGGAGCCTGAGATAGAGGGCAGAGGAGCCATCCCTAGTGCTTGGTTTAAAGGTACACTGTGCGTCTGTGTTTTATTTCTAACTCCCTGAGAATTTCCCCTGAGTGATTTAACAGTTTATCACCCAATATTCTAAAACTTATTATGTCAACTCATTAGCTTTGTCATTTTCTGCCATCTAATGTACTTTTATCAGGCATAATACACTGGACTCTTCCCTTTGACTTTCTAATTTATATAATACTGTTTATAATAATTTGTTTTTCCTATTTTCTCAAGTTGGAAGCATCAATTTAGTTTTTCCATATCCTAGAATCCAAGAAGTATTCTAAGGTTGGCAAACTACAGCCTGCACAGCAAATTTGGCACACAACCTATTTTTCTATAGCCCATAAGGTAAAAATTGTTTTTACATTTTCAAATGGTTGGGGGGGGTGATCTAATGAAGATAAATATTTTGTGACATGTGAAAAGTATCTGAAATTCAAATTTTAGTGTCTGTAAATCCTATTTTATTGGAACAGTCATGCTGACTTGGTTATTATCTATGGGCACACTTTTGTACTACAAAAGCAGAGTTGGAATACTTGCCACAGAGTACAGCACTATCACTGCTCCATATTGCTGCTCAGTGTGCCACAAACAAGAGTCAGTCAGTTATAATTCATGTCATATGAAATTGCTGTAGAATCTTTTTTTTTTTTTTTACTACCAGGGCATACCAATCATATCAAAAGAAAATAAGCGGGGTGTGGTGGGTAGACTACAAATGAGACGGCAAAACACTGTGTTTATTATGAAATGACATTGAAGGCTACAACATACACAGAGATTGCCACACTAAGCACTAATCACAATATTCTCTACTCACAAGAAAGCAATAGTGAGGAAAAATATCAAAATTTAAATATCTTATCACAGCTTAATTTCCTCACGAAAATAAGGCTGGAACCAGAGCTAAGTTTCCAAGTGGCTTATTTATTGGCCAATTAAGGAAAGTCATCTACCAACAGTGATTAATTAGCAAACTTAATTAAATTTTAATTGTAGCAGCCAAATAAATCTTAACTTAAGTCAACTAACCTTCTGGGAGAACAGTCTTTTCTCAAAGAGTTAAAGACATTGAGCACAACAACAATATGCAATTTAAAACAACATAAATGATTCTGAGTGATATTCCATGGTTACTGATGAGTCAACAGATGTTACTGATACTACTTAGATCTATAGTATTTGA
This sequence comes from Ictidomys tridecemlineatus, assembly GCF_052094955.1. Lineage (NCBI taxonomy): Eukaryota > Metazoa > Chordata > Mammalia > Rodentia > Sciuridae > Ictidomys > Ictidomys tridecemlineatus. The sequence continues at coordinate 129,144,272 of NC_135480.1, read as the reverse complement.
GAAGTCAATGCTAAGTTTGAAGTGACTGAAAATTTGGTTTCATATAAAAAATCTGCATGGAACAACTGAAGTGAGACTATTTTCAAAGCTGAGAAAATATTAGCACTTTAGAACAACCTGAAGTAGATGTATTATATAAGATGGTGATAAACATACATATAAGGGTTGAGTTGGATCAATCTACAAAGCTTATAAAAATAACAAGGTAGTTAACAACTATGGTTATTCATTATTTTATTCATCAGCAGATAATCTGCAAAATATTTTAGTCTGTGATGTTATTGAACCAAATGGAGTATCCATGATGAACACCATTTACTCTTAATAGTCAATCCCATAAATTTTTGTTAGAAATAGTTCAATATCCTGACATGCCCAAATACAGTGGCTTCACAGAGATAAAGTTTCATGACTCAGATTAAAATTTTTCTAAATGAGAACCACAACAAAACCAACATCATTAAACATTTAGAAACTTTAAAAATTAGTTTTTTTCTAGAGAGTTGGTAATTTATCATTTACATGTGAAACTCACACTGCAGTCAAGTCATTCTGACACCTAAAACTGTTTGAATCACAAGGAAAGTCAAACTTTTTTTTGTGTGTGTGTGCTATCAAAAACTGCAACAAGGAGGTGGGGTTGTGGCTCAGAGGTAAAGTGCTTGCCTAGCATGCGTGAGGCGCTGGGTTTGATTCTCAGCACCACATTAAAAAATAAATTAATTAAAAGCATATTACAAAAACTGCAACAAGATCTCCCTTCCCACAAATTTGCAGATTTATTTTTGAGTTCATATTACCAGTAGCACTTTCAGCTCCAACCCAAGTGTAAAGGAACTTTTACATTTTAAAATTCACTGAACTGTGTGATTGAGGAAATACTACTTTAAATTTGAAGTGATTCATCTACAATGCAATGGCATGCTAAAGCCAAAGAATCTAGCAAAACTTCTACACATGCCTATCCCAACTGATAAATAAGCTATTAAAACCATAATTTTGAAATAAATTCATATTTTAAATGAAATAAAAGTCTCATTACCTGTCAGTATTAACTGGTGAACATTTACAATTTTGGTTTAAAAAAAAAAAAAAACCACTGTGAACTCCAATTAAACAAAATGGTATCCTCTAAAAGTTCATTCCTCTCATTAGGAGATATGTATGAGAAAAACACTGTACTTAATTATTTTTATATTTTTATTTGCACCAATAAAAAAAATCTGTGGAATTTTGTTCTTCCATGATGTTAATAGTCTTAATTTTTGCCTCTTGGCATGCAAAACCTCAAGTATTATCTGAGCCTTTACATGAAAAGTTTGCTAGTTCTTCACTTTCTACATTATTAAATTTTTATAGGAAAAAGAGTCAAGAATTTTGACTGTTATATGCATATATGTATTCATACATATAATACACATGTCAAAATTTAAAGAGTTGAGTTAGAATCATAATAGTGATCTACATGCTGACACCTGGACAGGCTGGCAGAATAAACTCATTTTTCTTATTTATTTTAATTTGATGGGAGCACCAACATAAAATGTTAGAGCACCAAGTCATTAAATTAAAAATCTCAGTAAAAGTTGCAAAACTGATTTTTTGTATGTCAACACCCTGCTATTAAAAACTCTAACAGCCTACTGGTCAGGATATTTGATTAAATCTTTGTTCTGTCTGTTCTACATAGCATTTAAAGTAGGAACAAAGCATCTCTCTCAAAAGAACTGTTAATAAGAATTAAATAAGTAAGCAGAATACAGGATTCTTTCTTTTTCTTGATTTAAAAATGGTTACTGGGCTGGAGTTTCGGCTCAGTGATAGAGCACTTGTCTGGCATGTGTGAGGCATTGGATTCAATTCTCAACACCACATATAAATAAATAAATGGGTAGATAGGTAGATACATAAAGTTCATCAATAACTAAAAAGAAATTTTAAAAAATAAAAATGGTATTACTTAAAGCCAGGCACAGTGGCTCATGCCTATAATCCCAGCTATTTGGGAGGCTGAGGCAGGAGGATAGCTAATTTGAGGCCTGGCAACTTAGTGAGACCAGACTCAAAATAAGGGATGAGGATGTAGCTCAGCATCCCTGGTCAATCCTAGGATCAACACACACATACAAAGTTGTACTTCAATTTTCATAAAACCTATACTATTATCCAGAAACCTCAGGATATCCACTGGGTTCTATAAAAGAACATATACCACTGTGATCATCAATTACTCTCCTCATTCTGATTCTTCCCTCAGTTTTTAAAATGTTCCTCACCTAGAATATTATTTTTCCACTTCCTCTGCCAAAACAAAAGTATTTTTTAAAATATATCTAGGTCTGCTCATATAAGAGAAGTGCTACTATACTTCCATTTCTTCTATTTATATGCCAAGTATACAGTTAAGAGAAGTACCCCCAAAAGCCTATGTCTTAGAGGATTAGTTCCCAGCCTATGGTGCTAGGAGAGGCAGCAAAAACTTTAAAAGGTGAGGCCAGAGGAAAGATCACTGAGGCTGTGCACTTGAAGGGGACATTAGACCCTATTCCCTACTCTCTTTCTTCTTTTGCTCTCCTAGCTACCATAAAGTGATCAGCTTCCTTTGTCACTCCTTCCTGCCTTAATGTACTACCTCTCCACAGGACCAAAAGCAATGGGCCAAGTGACCATGGAGAGAAACCTCTGGAACCATAAACCAAAATAAATCTTCCTTCTTTTAAATTGATCTATCTCAGGTACACAATACAGTAACACAAAGCTACTAAAGGACTAATCCTGTCACTGTGGCTAATGATCACAGACCAAATTCACAAAAAACACTAACATCTGAATTTTAACTATATGGATGGTTTTTTTGTTTGTTTGTTTTCTTGTAGTTGTAGATGGACAGAATGAGTGCCTTTATTGTATTTTTTATTTTTTTTAGTTGCAGATGGACACAATATCTTTTTATTTAGTTGCAATTGGACACAATACCTTTATTTTATTTATTTAATTTTATGTGATACTGAGGATTGAACCCAGCACCTCCCACGTGCTAGGCGAGTGTTTTACCACTGAGCCATAACCCTAGCCCCTATTTATTTATTTTTCTGTGGTGCTGAGGATTGAACCCAGTGCCTCATGCATACTAAGCAAGTTCTCTGCCACTGAGCTACAGCCCCAGCCCATATGAATAGTTTTTAAAAGGCATCCATTTGTTGAGTCTAACCTAAAGAAAAGTGAACAAAAGTAAATCCCTTATCCACTCATACATCATAATCTCTAGGACCTTTACACAAACACAGATCTTAAAACCTTCCCACCCCTGAAAAATTAAATGCCCCACAAGGTCTGGGGTTAAGACCTGAAAATCTAATTTTTACCAAATATGGGTACAATACCTGTTAAGACTGCTAAAGATTGATCTAGAAAACAAAACCAGATTAAATCGAAGAAACGTGCTCTAGGAATACAACACAGATAATTATGTGTTCCCTCTGCACTTCAGTTTATCTACTATTGAAATGATACTACCATCCACTTTTCTCAACACTCTTATGAGCATGTGAAGACACAAAACTGCCTCTGGAAATCTTCAATAGCCCTTTCTACCACAATGCACACAAATGATTGACCATAACATATATAAAGCTTCCTTTAGAAAACAAAAGTTTGAGCAGTATGCAGATTCCTGGGAAAGCTGGGAATGGATCCACCATTTGACCCAGCTATTGCCCTTCTTGGACTATTCCCTGAGGACCTTAAAAGAGCGCTCTATACGGATACGGCCACATCAATGATTATAGCAGCACAATTCACAATAGCTAGACTGTGGAACCAACCTAGATGCCCTTCAATAGATGAGTGGATAAAAAAATTGTGGCAGCTATACACAATGGAGTATTATGCAGCACTAAGAAACGACAAAATCATAAAATTTGCAGGGAAATGCATGGCATTAGAACAGATTATGCTAAGTGAAGCTAGCCTAGCCCTAAAAAACAAATGTCAAATGTCTTCTTTGATATAAAGAGAGCCACTAAGAATAGAACAGAAAGGAAGAGCATGAGGAAAAGACTAACAGTAAACTAAGACGAATGGGGGGAGAGAAAGGAAGAGAGAAGGGAAAACATATGGAAATGGTAGGAGACCTTCAGTGATACACAAAATTATAAGAGGTTATGAGGGGCAAGGGGGAGGGGGAAAAAAAGGGGAGAGAATTGAACAACAGCAGAGGAGGTAGAGAGGGAAGATGGGAGGGGAGGGGAGGGGAGGGGGGATAGTAGGGGATAGGAAAGGTAGCAGAATACAACAGTCACTAATATGCCATTATGTAAAAATGTGAGTATGTAACAGAAGTGAGTCTGCATTATGTATTTGGGGAGTTCAAAACCCAATTGAGTCAAATGTATGAAAGATGATATATCATGAGCTCTGTAATGTTTTGAACAATCAATTAAAAAAAATGGAAAAACAAAACAAAACAAAACAAAAGTTTGCTGTCATCAATGGGCTTGAACATAGAAATGTATACGGCTTATCAGATGTCAGACTCCAAGGACCTTCCTATAGGCATCAGAAGCACTCACAAAAGAACCAAATCGTGTTCACTGAGAAACAATTGTAAGATATGAACCAATGTTCTACATAAATCAACACCTAAACCCAAGCCTTCAGAAAGAAATGGCCTAAAAAATGGACATACATCTAATAGTTCTGTAGGTTTGGTTTGAGAACAGCAAAATTCAAGAAAGCACAATGCAAAACATTCACCAAGAACAAGAAGCCCAACAACAGCAATTACGGAAGGATGGAGTCAAGACTAGTTCCTCCCAGACAAAGATGGACATACTACCCAGATCCTCTAATTGTGCCTATCCTGGAGCCCTAGTTTATATGAATCATGTGACACCCTCTCTCCAATTCAACATATGCCCCAATTTTAAAGTATCCACAGACCACTCTTTTGGCCACAAAATAGTTCCATTTGGCTGCTGCCAAGATCCTACCATATACTGCTTTTATCCCATCCAGGTTTTTCCAAGTTTCAATTCTAATTCTTTTTGCTCTTCATCTTTTATAAAGTTGAGAGAAGCTAGGCAAAATGGTCATACATACTGTAATGATTCCCATGCAAGGGACTACTTTTTGACAAAAAGGAACAAACTAGAGAAACAACATGGATGAATTTCAAAACAAGTATATGAAAGTAAATAAGACACAAGCAGGGGAACTTAATCCACAGTGGCTGTCGATGTGGTGAAAAGAACTAAATAGAAAAAAGGCATAAAAAAAATTTATTGGAGTGATGGAAATGTTTCATGTCCTAATCATAGTGGCAGGCACCTGGTTATACAAATTCGCTGAAATATGTAGAAGCAGACACCTAAAATACACATTTTGCTTGGTACAGTGCACAAGCCTATAATCCCAATGATTCAAGAGCTAGGAGGCTCTTGAAACAGTAGGATTGCAAGTTCAAGAGCAGCTTCAGAAATTAAACGAGGCCAAGCAACTTAAGAGTAGTTTATCTTTTATTCCTCCTACTTCTCTGGCAATAAACAAAGAGTTGCTTGTTTTTCTACCTTTTATTTTTCGGTCACCTTCTCAGTAATAATCTTATTTGCTCTGCATTACTTGAATGACCTCATAATCAAGTTCCCTTCATTAATTTTTGGTTTCTCCAATACATAATTCAAATAGTAACAAGAGTACTTCCTTCATCATTCCTCTATTTAAAAATCTTTCCCTGAGTAAGTTCTGGAGATCTACAATATAGCATAATGACTATAATTAATAATAATGTACTATACACTTGGAAACTGCTAATACCTTTATTCTCACCACAGGAAAAAACATAAGTATATGAAGTGACAGATGCAAATCAGCTTGATTTAATCACTCCACAATATATTCATATATCAAAACATACTATACTCTGCAAGTGTATACAACTTAAAAATCCTTTCTCTGCCCCCCTAAAACACCCCACAAAATCTACAACATTGAAAGATACTTCATAGAAGGTATACATCATCCACACACAAATAATACAGCAATACTTATAATCCCATTATAGGTGAAGACAACAATGAAAAAAGCATGAATTGTTACACACATACCTCCTACTCCAGGCACCAAATTTGGCCCAGTAGTACTTTGTCCAGCAGTGCCACTGGTAGTACTACCAGCAGTGCCACTCACAGTGTTTGTAGTGCCACTAGAAGTTGATGAGCTCTGGGAAGCCTGTGGAGCCCATGGATTGGGTAAGGGATCTCTATTTTCTGTACGAGAAGGTTGACTACCTTCACCTGAGGATGTATTGCTCACTAAGGAAGCAAATGGATTACCGCCAAACTGTAATTTAAAAAAAAAAGACATGAAAATCAGAAATAAGCTTTTAAATAATAGATATAGAAAGTATTTTTTAATGAAATCACATTCCCCACATTCCTCAATCACACACATATTTGCTTTAGAAGCTACTTTGGGGCTTAAGCCTTGGAACCAGCGAATCACCTGCTCTTGTGCAGCACTCAGCATAGGTTCCTGAATGTCCGTGTACATGCGCCGCAATGCATTATATCCCCCAGGAATACTTTCAAGGTTGCTCAAGGCTCGGTCCTGGTTTCTCATCATTTCCTGCATCATTGCTGGATTCCTGGCAAGTTCCAATGTCTAAGGAAAAAAAATATGTTTTAAAAAAAGACTGAAATACATAAGAATTATCTTAGCCATTAACTACTGTTAAAGTTTATGGAAAGCCATTGTTTCAGACTAGCCTCTTCCACTATGCCCCAGTACACCAAACCAAACCAGAATGGAGTCACCTGTACTACATGTGCCTTGTAATCAAACTGAACTTGGAAGGTTAGTTTAAAAACAAAATGATAGATTCCAGTTAACCTTAATCAGCATAATAGGAAAGCAACTCTTTACAATGATCAATCTTCAATTTGCTTTTTGTTCCTTGTTTTTACTTTCTTTTTCTGTTTTTGTTTTTTAGTAAAAGGGACTGAACCCAGGGGTTATTAACTGCTAAGCCACATCCCCAATCCTTTTCTGAGACAGGGCCTCAATAAATTGGTGAGATTGGCTTTGAACTTGTGATCCTCCTGCCTCGGCCTCTCAAGCCATTATGATTATAGGTGCGCACGACCACACCTGGCTCCCTATTTCTACTTTTTTCAGCTCTTTTTTTTTTTTTTTAAATCTCCCAGAAGCAAAATTCATTTGCTCTACTCATGAGAAGACTCACTTTATTTTACAGAATGAGGTATAAATCCAGAATCACAAAAGCCAATTTGAGCTTTACACCAAATTTATTATAATTTTTAAGTCAGAAAACTATTTTAAATAATTCATGGTAGATTTTACCTCAAAAAGTAAGCAAAAATTCAAATAACATCAAAAAGGAAGCATTTTGTTATGAATAAAATGCCCATATCCAGAACTGAACCTTTTGTTTCTTAAATCCTCAAAATAAGTGACTTTTAAATGTAGCATAAAAATCCTGGGTTCATATAGTCATCAGGGGTGGAGCTGTGGCTCAGTGGTGGAGTACATGCCTAGCATGTGTGAGGCACTGGATTCAAATCTCAGCACTATATAGTTACTAATTAATTAACTAAAGGTCCATCAAAAACAAAACAAAAAAATTTTAAATAGTCCAAATTAGTGCTTTGATGAGTTTTCCTAAACAGTGAACAGAATTCTCTTTAGCTTAGTAGTATACACAGGGCAATCTGTGTCACCATAGAAAATTTAAAAAGAAACATAATTTTTTTGGGTAAATAAACTGAAATTATTTTTCTACATACTTGTCTCATTATATCTGGATTATTCAGCATATGACTAATTTCTGGATTTCTCTGTATCAACTGCTGCATTTGTGGATTGGCCATAATTAACTGCCTCATTAGATCAGGATTTGAGAGCATGCTCTGGACGAAGGGATTTTCCATGATCTGGACCATCATTTCAGGGTTGGACAAAAGTTGTCGCTGCATTTGGCTCTGTAGTTCAGAGAAGTTGGTAGTATTCAAACCTAAGCTACTCAGACCTGCAAGTCCTCCAAGGCCACCTAACAGGGAAAAAAAACACATAAGAAATTTTAACATTACCATGCCTGTGCTAAAATATGAAGATTCAAAAATATTATCTGACTCAATAGTCCAAGAAACAGTTTTAAAACAAAAACAGAGTTCCTATTACTCACACACATTTTATTTCTGTACCTGAAATTAGCCAAAACTAATACTGATGGCACTAGGTTCAATTCTCAGCATCACATATAAATAAATAAAAGTCTATCAACAACTAAAAAAATATTTTTTTAAAAAAATGTATTTGGTCCTTCTCCTTGGTTCCTGACAGAGTTCCTAAAACCCTTAGAATTTTCAGAGTGGTAGGTGTGATGTCTTTTGTAATTCAAAGTAGACTTTTTTGATTTTTTTAAAGCTAATTAGGGTTAAAAGTATAGGGTCCCTTCATAGCCTCAGGACAGAGCTGGTCATCTGAAAGACCAAAGGATGAAATGGAACTTTGAGCCCCACCTACTGACCTCCAAGAAGGAAAGGGAATAGAGTTGAGAGACTGAGGTCTACACAAACTTTCTAAAAATATCTTTCAGGGTTGGTGAGAACACCTAGATAAGAGGAGAACAGAGTATTAATTAGGGTATGGAAGCTTTTTGCTCATCCTCTACCCCCCTCTATACACACACACACCTTGCCCTATTTACCTGTTCAAAGCATTGTTCTGTTCCAGTTATATTTACTTGTTTATCATAAAGGATACAAGTGTTTCCTGAGTTCTGGGAGACCTTCTAGCAAATTCTATACTGAGGGCTGCTGGGCAAAGGAACTCCCAGTTTTATAACTGATTCATCAAAAGTATAGGGTGGCCAGAAACTTCCAATTCATGTTTGAAGTGGGGATAGTCTAACATGTGAGTCCTGACAACTAACTTCTAATAAAGTGTCAAAACTAAACTGAATGTACAACTATAATGCACCAATAAAAAAAATATGAGAAAAAAGACTGAATTGAACATTGAACATCCACAGCTGGTTTCCGAGAATTGGCATCCCGGAAGATGCCAGCTAAAGAAAGTAGCGGGACCCCACACAGGACTATACTTCTATCTTCCACAACCCTAACTTACATTAACAAGTAAAATGCACTATAAATTCTGGTTAAACTGCTGCTGCCAATCAAGGAGATAGAAAGCCAGGAACACTCTAAAAATAGATAACCTCTTTGCAGGAATTAGAACACAGAAAAATCTAACAGATCTAAGAGAATGATTAAATATGTATCACAAAATGCTTTATGAAATTACATAACCAAACAAATGCATAAATTCCTCACTTACTGAGCATTTTCTATATATACAAAGGACAAGGTAAAAAATGCTTACATGGACTTAAGTAATTCAACAGATATATAATACAGTAATAAACTACCTAAGTGGAATGGCTGCTTTGAGAAGACATGATACTTAATAATAGAGAAGTGGGGAAGGCTGGGGGTTTAACACACACACACACACACACACACACACACACACACACGCACACAAAAAAACAACAACAAAAAAAAAACCAGTATATACACAAAATAGCAATAAATGTACTGACATATTCTTGAAACCACAAAAAATTCAGTATGACACATATAGTGGTTACCACATAGTTCATGTGTAGCCTTTTATACTTGTACAGGGCCATGTGACAAGTTATGGCCAAAGAACTGAAAGAAATGATGTGTATCACTGTGTCAAATTCAGATGCTTAAGTTGCCTCTTCTGCCATGTTCCAAGTGCTGTAGCTACAAGACGGCAAAAATTCATTAGCTTGAGTCTCTGAAGGACTATAAGAATGAGGGCCTCAAAGGCCAGTGAAGCTGGGCAAGGAAGCATGCACCTATAATCCCAGCAGATCAAGAGGCCAGCCTTAGCAACTTAGTGAGACCCTGTTTCAAAATTTTAAAAATAATAGCTAGGGATGTGGCTCAGTGGTAAATTGCCTCTGGGTTAAATCCCCAGTATCGAGAGAGAGAGAGAGAGAGAGAGAGAGAGAGAGAGAGAGAGAGAGAGAGAGAGAGAGAGAGAGAGAGGGGGGAGAAGAGAAGAGAGGAGAGGAGAGGAGAGGGAGAGAGAAAAGAGACAGAGAGAGAGAGAAAACAGAAGAGAGAGAGAAACCCGTAGCACACAAGGAAGGTTTGTAACAAGAAATTAAACTTTGTTATAATAAGCCACAGTGTTTGGGGTTATCTATTAAGACCAGACAATCTACTATAACTTCTGAAATGGGTAATAAATAAGGATGGAGCAGACAGGCATGGGTTATATCTTGAAAATCTTTCAAGAGAACTGAAACATTTTAAGCAGAAAAGCCACTGAAGATGATATTCTAACAGCACTATAGAAATGAATCAGAGCAAACATTATAAATGAAAAAATTAAGGATCTACATCCAGAGAGTACAAGGAGAAACATCTACATGGTGGTGGATATAAAAAGGTTTCAGACCAAGAGCCTCCATGGGGAAAAGAGGCAATTTTTTTTTTAATATTTATTTTTTAGTTGTATTTGGACACAATACATTTATTTTATTTTCTTGTTTTTATGTGGTGCTAAGGATTGAAACCAGGGACTCGCACCTGCTAGGCGAGTGCTCTACCCCTGAGACACAACCCCAGCTCTGGGAAAAGAGGCATTTGAAGAGCAAGATGCTATGTTTGTTTTGTTTTTCTTTTTCTTCCCCACATTTGTTTTCTAAAACATCAGGTGACTAAAACCAGATGAATATAAGGCATGAGTTCAGAAGTGAGGTAAATTGAGGTAGAAATGTGGAGGATCATCAGAATATAACCCACACTACGAACGGGGGGTGGGGTGGGGGGGAATCCTACAAGTGAGATAGAAAAGGACTGGTTAGAAAGTTAACTATAGAAAAAACAATATCTAGGAGTTACAGGAAGAAAATTTCAAGGAGAGATTTTTAAGTATTAGGAGTTGTAGCTCAGCAGGAGAGTACTTGTCTGTCACATGCAAGGTGTTGGGTTCAATCCTCAGCACCACATAAAAATAAATAAATAAAATGAAAGTATTGTGTCCAACTACAACAACAAAAAATATATTTAGAAAAAAAAGAGAGACTGATTTAAAAATGGAGTTTACTATATTTGAGAGGTCAGTAGCAATCTTATCAAGGAATTTTCAGTGACATGATGGGACAAAAAAAATAAAAGTCAACTTAGTGAAGGGAAAATATACTCAAAAAACAGAAAATGCCTTTTCTAAAGACAGCTGAGAAGGAAACCTACAGAGAGGATGGTAAGATTCAACAGCTTTACAGATAACAACCAGCAAAAGGAAAATTTGAATATACAAAAGAAAAAAAGAGTAATTGACCAAAAAAAAGACAATGAGGTAAGAAGGGGTAGGATTAAGACTAGAATTAATGGGATTAGGGAGCTTTGTAGCTTCAAACAAATTAATTAAAAGCCTCTCTAGCCTTCAATATTCCTGTCTATGAAGTAAGGAAAGATGACATAAATTTACCTTAACAACACCCTTCATAAGTATGAACACTAATTATATCCTAATCTCTCTAGTGTTCATGTTAATAATTTTGCCATCTACTCCATGTTCGTACAAATGTCAAAATATACTGTCATGTATAACTAAAAAGAACAAATAACAATGAATAATTTTGCCACCTAAAATTTACCTGCCTTAATCAAAGGAGACATATAGCATAATACCTTTTTAAAATAAAAGCAAAAAATTTTTTTAAAAAGTAAATATGAATATTCAAATTCATGCCATTTTCTAAAATCCTTCCATAGTATAACTGAATTTGCATAGTATAACCGAACTAATAAACTACTTACAGAAAGGATACAAGGTATGTTATGATCTTGATATGTGAAAATTGTGCATATAAAAAACAATGACATTTCAAGATACTATACTAGACATATAATTTAAAGACTGAAAGAGGCTTTAAGTCATTCATCTACCTATTTCAACTTTTGTTAGCTTCAGAATATTTTTTACTTTTCACAGAACTCCAAAAACAAAAAACAAACAAAAAAAAAACACGGATACATGAAAAGTAGTTTTAGCTAATATAGAAGATCCTTAACTGCTGGGCTTGCTCTCAGGCCACAGTCCTTCTATGCATTCAGGACAGTTAGAAAGTAATTAATATAGTCTAATTCTTTCATTTTACAAATGAAAAAAATTATTGATTACAGATTATGATCAACAACTGGTAACACTTCCTAAGATGTAATTATGTAGTGGTCAGATCAGGTATACAAACACTACATCTTTCATTATGAAAGAGAACTGTGTCATTTATTGACGACTTATCAAATGCAAATAAATGTAAGCTAATCAAACACACTTGTATTCCCAACTTTTCCTTAACACCATCAATTATAGAAGTAAACTGCAGAAGGTTTTTAAAATTTGTTGTTAAAATTACTTAACATTTTATTCTGTCATTTATCTAAAGCTACCCTGGGAGGAAAAGGAGTTATTTGATTTCTACAAAAAATGACTAACACCACTTACCTAAACCAAAAGGGTTGCTAGTAGTAGAACCAGATGTTGAATTACTATTAGGAGCTGAAGAGGTGGTAACATTGTTTCCAGTGGTATTTGTTTGCTGAGCTGAATGGTCTTGAGGCCTAGAGAAAATAATTGAATCAAAGTAAGCAGTAGAGTTAATTATTTTTAAAAGAACCTCTGATATCCCAATATCCAGAAACAAAGGGTAAATTCCAGATTCAAATTATCATAAAAATAACTAAGGACTAGGGAGAAAAAAAAAGCAGAAACATAGTAAAACCTTATAAAATACAAAATATACTGCAATTGGCCCTCCTCTTTGAGTATGATATACACATAAATATTTGTGTGTGTGTGTGTGTGTGTGTGTGTATATATAAAAATTATTTCATTACTTTCAAATATACTGATTACATCTTAAGAAAGGGAGAGAGGTTACACCTCACAGAAGAAAATCGATGACTGGTCACATCCACAAAGCTTAACTCTATAAGGAAGTTTTAATCTATCCCCTTCTAATTCTGCAGGGCTGGGGGCCAGTTTTACTTTGATCCTTGAAATTTTTAAAAGTAAAAAATAAGAAGAAAGAATTCATCAAAGCCGGGCACGGTGGCACACGCCTATAATCCTAGTGGCTTGGGAAATTGAGGTAGGAGGATGAGTTTGAAGCCAAGTCTCAGCAACTTGGCGAGACTTAGTAAGACCTTATCTCTAAATAAAATATAGAAAAGGGTTAGGAGTGTGGCTCAGTGGCTTTAAAACCTTAAAAAAAAAAATTGAAAAGGTTGAGATAGAATTAACTAAATCTATGGCTTCTTTTTGATTCCAAGATGTAGAGTTTTTCATTTTAACTGTGAAAACAGTATCTTGACTTGCAACTACTTGTACAGTCAGGCATCAACTCCAATACCTGCACACATGTCCCTCTGTAGTACTGAGTGACTGAGTAGACACAGCATACACATTGAGTTAGATTACCACATGGAGTGTCCTCAGAAATTTACACCATTAATTGTCACTGAAAGATATTATGTGTATATAGGAGCATAGAACAGGAACAGGAGAAATAAATTTTTTCATTAGTAAAGGAAATAATTGTTATTGGAGGAACACCAGAATAAAAACTTGAATAGATATCAACAGCTGGAAGAAAATCCTGGAGAACACACCATAGTTCTCAAGAAATGTTGTACCACTGATGATCCTGACAGAACAGAATTTGATATCATAGGGAAAACATGGACAATGATGACTTGGTCAAAAGAGGATTCAGAAGACATACAACCAATGTGAAGTAATTTTAGAAAGGCTTTAACCAATTTATGTCATTTATCTTTTTTGTATGTACACAAGTGATATGATAAAATCCCATACCCAAATGAGTCTAAAGCCACTCTATTATGATTTGGATGAGATGTCCCCCATGTGTCCTCTCACTTGTGAGTCAATGCAAGGTTTGTACCAGTGTAACTCCACATCAAGTTCAACCAGAATAGCATCCGAATTAGAGTAAGTTATACTTCATGTATGTATAATATGTCAAAATACACTCTACTGTCATAATACATACCTAAAAAAGAACAAATTTTTTAAAAGAGCTCGATAAAATATAAACTTAAAACCTTAAAATCAGTGCATTAATCCCTTGATAGACATTAACTCGATGATGGTTCTGTAAACAGATAGGGTGTGGCTAGAGGAGGTAGGTCATTGGAGGGTATGCCTATGGGATTAATATTTTGTCCCTGGTAAGCATTGTCTGTCTGTCTGTCCCTCTCTCTGCTTCCTGATGGCCATGTCCTGAGCCACTTTCCTCTTCTGCCATGATGTTCTGCCACAGCAGTAAAAATTCAAATTAAAACACACTCCATCACTAAAGATAAAATAAAATTGTGACAAGAAAGTTCCAGCTTAATTAGGAGTATTCTGAGTGACACACAAAATAAAGGTCTCTCTTAAAAGCTGATGGTGCTCAATTTAATGAAATATGCTTACTGATTTGTAGTTGGCTAAGATACCCAAGATCTTTGTCTAAAAATCTCCCTAAAACAAAAATAACTAAAAATGTATTAACTTGCTTGTTCTCCAATTCAAATAACTTAGATATGATGACTGAACACTGCTGAATCCTCTAAAGTATTAAATGATTATCTGATAATGTATAAGTGCTACTGTTTTCTAAAACATTTTATTAACAGTAACAGAGAAAGGAACTTTAATATTTAAATATTAATGACAAGGAAAGCCCTTTAAAGTCAAGACTGTTTTTTAAAAGAGAAATATAAATATTTATTACAGTTTAAAGACATGTGTCCTCTAAAACCATACCTGTTTTGTGTTTTGATGACAAGGTGAACGGTAAGTCCATCATGAATTCCATGCTGACTCAAAGTATCTTGATCTTTTAAAATTTTTCCAGCAAATATCAACACAAGTTGGTCAGTATGTGATTTAAAACGTTTAGAGATTTCTTCCTTGAACTAAATAAGATAAAAATAAATATGTATTACAGGTGTTTATGAAACACCATCCAATTTAGTTTCTAAAAGTACCTCAAATTCAAACAATACAACAACACATCTTTTCTGTGTTAAATTACCACTTATCTCTAACAAAAATCTTATTTTGATGTACATATTTTATATTCTATCTTCTGCTAAAGTCTAACAGTTCATTGTTTCCAATATCCTTCTTTAAAGTCAATGGGACCAAATTTAGTTCAAGCCACAAATTACAAGTTTACAATAAGCTATTCCCCAGATTTCCACCTCCATTTCTGCTCCTTTACTTCTAATTGCATACATGTACAGCCAACCTTATGGTCTATTATACCGACTATCCATAGTAATTTTTGCATTCAACAATTAACAAGTACTACTAGAAAGAAACAAAATTAAAAAGTAAAAATCTTTCCCTGAAAGTTAGTAATCCATTGAGAATCAGTCAAGTACATTACAAAGTACAGAGGCACACAGAAGGCAATTAGACAAGGCTTTCCAGAAGTGTAAACCAAAGAGATTGGGAAGTAACCATGAAAACCTGGAGAGGATTATCTAAAAACATGCAAAAACAGGAGAGAAAAGAACCTGATAATAGAACGATAAGCTAATATAAGAGATCACTGTTTCTCAAATTTTTACTAAAATCACCAGAACACTTAGGCTTACCCAACTGTTCAAATCAGAAAAACCTCACAATGGACCTAGGAATCTACATTAACAGACTGCCTCAAGGAATCAGTCCAAATTTTTAAAAAAGAATAACCCGCTTCAAATCACTCTATGTGACTGCCTTATAGCAGTGGAACTAAGACAGCACTACTGCTAAAGAGATTTTTTTGGAAATAAATGGGTCATAAAACAAACCTTGGAAATTTCAAGTAATTAAATCAAAAGTATAAGAATGGTATTATATTAGAAATCGGTAACAGAAAATGGGTGACACACTGGCGAGTGATAATGACCAAATTATACTGTTATATCATGTGTATCTATAAATATAGAACAAGGAAGCCCACAATTAAGTACACCAATAAATATAATACATCAAAAATATATTAGTTGGGGTTGGGGATATGGCTCAAGCGGTATAGCGCTCGCCTGGCATGCGTGTGGCCAAGGTTCGATCCTTAGCACCACATACAAACAAAGATGTTGTGTCTGCCGAAAACTAAAAAATAAATATTAAAAAATTCTCTAAATATATATATATATATGAAAAATAACCCAGGAATGAAAAAAGAGGAAGAGAAGAGAGAAAGGAAGAAGGAAAAGAGGAGGAAGAAGACTAAGATGAAGAAATTCGTAATAAAAATTATTTTTAAAGTTCCCAAACCAATAAACCAAACATTTCTAAAAACGGGTCAAAAAGGAAACTTGAGAAGAAGTCAGGAAAATATTTTCAACTGAGCAAAAAAGAGGTAAAACTGTTGAAATTTGTGATATGCAGCTAAATCAACGATTTAGGAAATATATAGTATTAAAGGCTGATAAATTTAAGAAGACAGGTCACATTACACAGTAAATTGAGTTTCCATCTTTAGAAATCAAACAGCAAACTAACCCAAAGGATAAGAACAGAAATCAATAAAACAGATGTACAAGACAAAAACCTTTTTAAAGTCTCACTAAAACTGATGAAACCTCTAGCTAGCTGGATCAAGAAAAAAATCAGAAGACATAAATTAACAAAATCAAAAACAACAGAAAGGAAGCAAGCCTCATAGACTTTAAAAGATAAGGAATACTACAGAAAAATATCAACAACTTGAATAAAATGTACCAAAATTTTTTGAAAGATGCAAACCAATCTATCAAAACACATTCAATCTTACAAAAATCAAAGAGGGAATCTTAAAATATTTCATGACATCAGTATTATACCCTGATACCAAAACCAAAGACAAAATTCTCCACAAATTAAGAATAAAAAAGAGGCCTACTGACCTGGAATAAAGTGCATCTACAAAAAAAAAAAAAAAACAAATCTGTGGTTAACATCTCAAGGGTGAACCAATACCTTTAAAATCTGGAACAAGGCATGATGTCCACTCTCCCAAGAAGAAACACAAGTTCAAAGCCAGCCTTAGTAACTTAGCAAGGCCCTAAGCAAATTAGTGAAACGCTGTCTCAAAAACCAAAAGGGTTGGGGATGTATCTCAGAGGTAAAGCACCCTGGGTTCAATCCCCAGTACAAAAAGAAAAAGTCTACTTGATTCCTGAGAAAGGAAAAACTATGGAGATAGAAAAAGCATCAGGGATTGCTAGGGGTTAAAGAGACCAGGAAGAGTATATGTGTCATTTATACAGTTGTCAAATTTCACAGCATCTACATATACCAATACTGAACCCTAATGTAAGCCATGGAGTTTGGGTAATGATATCTATGAAGACTCACCAATTATAATGAATGTACTACTCTGAAGCATGATGCTGATGGTGGAGGAAAGGGGAAAGGAAATGGTAACTATCTGTACTCTAAATTTTCCCATGAACCTAAAACTGCTTTAAGAAATAAAAAGTCTTCTTTTTCCCCTAATTCATGCTAAATAATAAATATTTTTGAGACAATTGGGAACTTTAAGGAGAGTACATAGTGATGAAATTAAGGCAAATGGTAACACAGGATAATATACTGACAATCTTTTTTTTTAAAGAGTTCTTATCTTTCAGATAACATGCCAAAATATTAAGTAATAAGCTGATAAGAGTATTACAAAATAACAGGGAAAAGGGAAAAAGCCTTAAGGATAAGTAATCCTGAAACAACAACAGCTATGAGACTGTCAAAGCTAGATGAAATAACTTACTATTATTATCTCTACTTTCTGGGTTTTTATTTTCTTTTTTTATGGTGCTGGGGATTAAACCCAAAGCATGAGACCCTACCACTGAGCTATATCTCAAGCCCAATTTCTGTATGTTTAAAATTATCCATAATAAAAAAGAAAAAAAAACTTAAAGACAGAGGGAATAACAAGTAACCTGGAGTTTTATATCAACAAAATATCCCTTAAAATGAACTTGAAATATACCCAAAAAATGGAGAGAATCTGTTAGACACATTTAAAAGAGAGAAATTTGTCACCTAGCAGACATACACCACAGGAGATATTAGAGTATTCAGGGATAAGAAAATGATTCTAGATAAATGAATAAAAAGACAATTAAAAGCGCGCGTGTGTGTGTGTGTGTATAAATAAATCTAAGTTAAAATTGATTTTATAAAGCCCTAGAAAGTCTTCTGTCCTGTGACAGGGAGGGAGAGACAGAAGAAAGAAAAATCTAAGAGGGTGTAAATGGAATTCTACCGCTCTACAGTCGGCATTATCTGAAAAGAGTAAGTATTTACTAATTTAGACATTTCATAAGTAAGATTCATATGGTAATCTCCAGGATATAAAAACAGTATACATCCACTAACCTAAAAAGGAAGACACTGAAATAATACAAAATACTCAATTCAAAGAAGAGAAAAAAGCATAGAATAGGTAGGAAGAATAAAAATCAAATGGTAAATGTAAACCAGAAGTATCAATGACTACATAAGACTGTATGTAGAAAGACGGAACTGCCAGACTGGATTTTAGAACCAAACTTCATGATGCTTTTAAAAAGACAAATTTATAAAAGGTTGAAGTAAAAATAATGGATAGAGTCCATGCAAAAACTAACCAAAGAAAGCCAGCAAGGCTTATTCTAATAGATAAAGCAGACTTAACACAAAAGCAACCAGTGCATGGCAACATTATAAACAAGACGATTAAAAACTTTAAACACACTTCATATTATAGCCTCAAAATATATAAAACAAAAGTAAATGGAACTACAAAGAAAAACAGACGGATCCACTCAGGAGATTTTAGCACATTTATCTCAGTAACTGACAGACTACAATGTGAAAAACTTACTAAGGATATAAAAGACATAAACATTAACAAATGATCTAACTGGCATAACTAGAATACTACACCCAACAACTACAGATTAAGCATTCTTTTGAAGTACACTTACAAAATCAGATCATATGCTAAACCATAAAACAAATCAACATATTTCAAAGCATTAAAATCTTACCAAGTATGTATTCTGATCACATTAAAAACAGAACAAAAAATGACTATAAATCAACAGTATGATCCTACTGGAAAAGATTCGAAGTGAGATAATGGAAAGATCTAGCCATTAAAAAACAAAAAAGCACAATAAATTGCACTATTATTAACAGAGTAAAAGGTAATTCAGAGAAAAGAATATCTGGAATACAAATAAGCAACAACTGAAATCCACATTTTATAAAGAACGTCTTTAAATCACCAAAAAGTGACCCAACTGAAAAAAAAATCAGAGACTGCAAAAGAAACATTATCAAAAAAGGGAACATATAAAATACAGGAAAAGACGTTCTTTCTCGTTAATAGTCAGGTAAACTTAAAATTAAAACCAGCAACCCATCCACTAAGTGGTTCAAATTAAGAATATGACAGTGTTGCAGAGTATGTGAAGCAACTGGACTCTGCAGGTTTAAGTAGTATATTTTAGAAAATATCATATAATAGAAGCTGAAGATATGCTTACATTGTGACTCAACATTACATGTCCTCAGGTACACCAAAACCCACAAAGTTCAAACCAGGATTACTTATATTAGCCAAAAACTGAAAACAACTCAACTATCCCTCAATTGTAGAATAAATTATAGTACTCATTTAATAGAAAAATGACAACAAATGAACTATAGCCATATATTATCATGGATACCCAAATGCAGAATAAAAGAGGCTAATCAACAAGTGAAAACCAATTGTGTGATCTCATAAAGTGGAAGGAGGGAGCAAAATTCATAGTGTCAAAAGTGAGAAGAGTGGTTACCTTTAGGAGGCGGTTTTATACAAGAGATCACAAGGTGACGTTTTGGGAGTTGATAATATTCTACATTCTTGACCTCTGTGCTAATACGTGGAGCTGTGCATTTATGATGTATGCATTCTTCTGTGCTATACTGTAATAAAAAGTTTTAAAAGTTGACTCTGAAGCAGGAAGTCAAAATACAAGTACTCACTTGACCTGAGCAATTTCAAGTGATTAGTAAGAAATTAAAACATGCTTTGTCTTTGGCAAGTCATCTGAAAGGAACTGGAATGAAGAGGTCCTAGTTTTAGGCAGCAGACCACACTGGATAAGACATGAATAAAAGAAAATCACCCAAGAATCAAGAGATGACCATTCATGAGTACCACAGCACAGATGAGACCGGATATCCAAAACAGCAGCAACTACAGAAAATTGTGGAACATCAGTGAATAGTTCAGTTGAGCCCTTTGACATAGTTCAAAAACATTGTATCATGCTGCAAAGCTGTTTTCTGACATAATGCACACATTATCTTGTTCAATTCTTAAAAAAAAAAAAAAAAACTCAAGAAATCAAAGTCCTAAAAGACTAGAACTGAGAAATCACCCTTTCACAAAATTAGAGCTGTTAACAATTAATGTCACTGAATACTAGGAGGATCCTCCAAACTCATGGGACTCTTGGATCTTA
The DNA here is from genome assembly GCF_052094955.1 of Ictidomys tridecemlineatus. Classification (NCBI taxonomy): domain Eukaryota; kingdom Metazoa; phylum Chordata; class Mammalia; order Rodentia; family Sciuridae; genus Ictidomys; species Ictidomys tridecemlineatus. The sequence continues at coordinate 129,123,663 of NC_135480.1, read as the reverse complement.
AAAACACCTTAGGCTTGAAATATGGACTAATGGCACTGTTGAAAGTCAGAAAATGTTAAAAATGGTGACAGGATACAGCTATACTTATAGCACTGTACAAAGGGCGACTATGTAATCTGACTACATTTTATATACTTCAGTTCTTATAAAAAATTTTTCCAACAATCAATGTCAACTAATTTAGGTATTATAACCACTCCCAAAATAGAAGACTAATGCAATTTTGATGTGTTCTTAAACATTATCCAAAATTTGAAACAAGCAAAAACCAAGAGACTAAGAATTTTATAAATTCTGCCATTTTTCCATCTGAAACCTTAATATTATACAATACCAGACACTTTCCCAAATAAAATGTATTTTAGAAAATTTTAATCCAAATATGACTGAGTAAAAAATGTTTTATTATCTAAATGGTGTTTGCAGAAAGGTCAAAAACTCAGCACATACTTAAAAGATTCTTATATTTCTATTCTGCTCCCTAAAAAGGGAAAAGTAGATGGAAATAGCCAGTTTACACTGGCTTCAAAATTTCTAGAAATTTTCTCTCTAGCATTTGAACCTAACTTCCTTGTTGTTTTATGTACTACATGCTTATCGGACAATAACAAAATAAAAACTGGAAGCTAACTAGTATTGACATTAATTTTAGAAAATCTCAAAGCTGCTTTAGACACTCCTCCTACTGAAATAAAAAAACTTATTTCAACAACCTATGCAAAATATTTTCACCTAAAGAATAACTAAAACCATAAAGAATTTTTATAATTTCCATTAAACTGACTAGCTATTTAAGTTAAAGACTACAATGACCATCATTAACTCAAAATGAAAGATACATGATAGAATGGGCCTCTAAAGATCCATATTTCCTACAAATGTGCATGTCCTACTCTGGGCTTGCAATGACAACTTATAATAACCAACAGAAAACTACTAGAATTTTTCTCAAAACAGCCACAAGAACCAAAATCCTAATGCACCTTAATAGGCAATTTAATGATTTGAAAACCAACCCAGCATGGCCAAAAACAACATTCAATAGTTCCTCATTTTCCCAACATCATCCAAAAGTCAAAGAGTTTCACATCGGTGGATTCTCTAGTTAACTGACATTTACCCCATGTGAGCACCAAAATTACTTTCCACCCTGAGGAATATAACTTTTTGATAATGATGAATGACTGGAATGAATATAAACTGCTGTTCTCTAATACAATAACTGTTCAAACTCTCAATGTCCTGTATCTGCTTTTTTTGCCAGACTATCAGCTCATCTTTAACAGCATACCTCCTCTCAATATTTGCTATTTTTAACTTGGGGAAGAAACAAACAAATAATCAAGGAAACCATACAATATACAATGCTGAAAGAATATGAGGTGCTACCCTGAAACAAAATGCATTAAGATTATGATGCCAGCTTGCAGCTGTTCAAGGTCCACTTTGTTTTACTCTCTGTTCTTGATCATTTTGGGGAAGAAAATATGACACAAACTTAGTTCAGGCGGAAGACAGAACACTCAAAGTGTTAGCATATCAAGAAAATGTTTTTGAGACATACAGACTTAAATTCCCAAATCCTGGTTTTGCCACCTTTTAGCTGTGTAATGAGGGAGATGTTATCTGTTTCTGAGCCTTGGTTTCCTCATCAGTAAAATAAAGATAGTATTTTTTCTGCAGGGCTGATGGCAAAATCAAGAGATGTATGTAACCTACCTGAGCAGAGTACTCATATTCTGGCAGACAAATATTACTAACCTAATTATGTGAGAATAAACTCTGAATTATAATCACTTTTAAAACCGGGTTGGGGCTAGGGGTACTGTTCAGCAGTAGACATCATGCTTACCATGTACCAGACCCTGGGTTCAATCCCCAGGACCAAAAAAGGACAGGGAAAGGTGTTAATGTGACTTTAAGTTAGCTAAAAGACTGTTATCCTTTACAAATACCCCACAATCCAAATTTGTCAAATAGTTTATCTCTGTTCCTCCCTATTAATATCCTCACGAAAAAGAGAGGGGGGGAGGGAGAGGGAAGGAGGGAGAGAGAGAGAGAGAAATATCTTGCAATCTATCAAAAAAGTAAACTAGTTAGGCAGGATGGCCCTATAATCCTGGTGAGGTAAGAGGATTTCAAGTTCAATGCTAGCGCCAGCAACTTGACAAGAACCTAAGCAACCTAGCAAGACCCTGTCTCAGAATAAAAAATAAAAAAGGCTGAGGATATGGCTCAGTAGTTAAGCCCTAGGTTTAATCCCAAGTACCAAAGAAAAAGTAAAATTTATTTAAACTTTGAAGATATAACATGCACATTAATTTCATTTCCTATAGAATCATATAATAATAGCTTTTAAAAGAATTTTCCAAATAGTATGAATAATATACATCTCATATTCAAACATTTGCTAATTCAATATTTTAATTGATAGGTCTTTGAGGAGTCTCTATTTTTAACCAGTTCCTTACTCAATATTGCTAGTATTATCTGGAAAAACCTCCAAGTTCAATAAACTTTCCATAAACAATAGTTATGTAGGTTTTCACTCTCCAAATATTTGATGTTTACCTTAAAGTAGCAGCCTTATTAAAAACACTGCATAAAACCTTATACAAAATGTCAAGTATGAGAAACTACACTAATACATAAATAGATATATAAGACACCATCTTATAAAACTCAACAGTCACAAATATTACAGTGCAATCTATGAAATATGTTTTTAGTCTCTAATCCAAATCTGACCGAGAATAACAAAACTAAATGTTTCACTACTCACATGATGAAATACTCTAAAGCTTCCTTCTATTACATAGTGTACATCAATTATGGATGAGCTAAAGGGTACTGAGGGAAAGACCAGTAGAGATAAAGTATATAAACTCTGAGCCAGGTATTTTATGCATTTTATCTCTTGAAATCATTTAGCGAATCAAGAATTACACCACATTAAAACCACAGCCAATGAAGTTCAGAGGAGTTAAACCCAAAGTCAAATTTCTCAAATCCCAAGGTTCGTGCTTCCTCCAAAATGCCAACCATCTTACAATTTACTTAAAATAAGTAATAAACATGGCAAAGCTCTTTTTCCCTTTCTCAAAATATCAATATGCAAATAAAACATGCAAACAAGTACTAAGTTAATTGCAAGGTAACACAAATAAAAAGTTAAAGAGAGTGTGGGTCGTATTCCCACTTATTTAACAGGAATAAATAAAAATTATGTGTGAATATAGAAAAAAAACACCATTCCAGACAGAATTGCTTAAAAAAAAAAAAAAGTTAGCTCTTTTTTCTGAATGGGCCTTTTAATTACACACTTTTCTACATCACTTGAATTTTTTAATATAGCTTTATTTATTTATTTATTTTTATGTGGTGCTCAGGATCGAACACAGTACATGTATTAGGCAAGTGCTCTACCACTGAGCCACAACCCCAGCCCCACTTGAATTTATTCTAATCTTACAATAATAGCATGTATAGTGTATTTATTTTTTCTTTGCACTCCGAATTTTTAAACATATAAGCTACAACCTTTGACAAAACTAAAGAGAGCTTTAAAGGTTAAAAAAAAAAAATTATACCCAAGTCTAGACCTCTGTATAGCAGCTGCTTAGCCAGTAAACCAAGCAGTCTGTCAAAATGGATATTCGATTTTCAGAACAGGGATATTCAACTGGTAAAAACAATAAACATATTCCAATTTTTTTTAAAGAAATGCAAAATCTGTAACACTTCTAGTCCCAAGTATTCCAGTAAGAAATAATCAACTTCTATCTTTACTTTTAAAATGGGTTAATTAATAATACTCTAACCTAAGTTGTTGTGAAATTAAAATTTTAAAAGAATACATTATGCCTTGCTAAGCAACATTCACAATAGCCCAGAATGGGAAGAAAAGAGTGACATTTGAGAGAAAACACCAAAAAAGGCTAAAATGAATAAAAGGGAAAAGGTAAGAAGGGAGCAGAAAGTAGAATGGTGGTTTTCAGGGGTTGACAAAGAATGAAGAATGAGAAGTTATTATTAGTGAGTACAGAGTTTTAATTCTGAAAGATGAGAAGAGTTCAGTGGTGAGATAGTGGTTACAGTTGCAAAATAATATAGATTTCTTAGTGCCACTGAACTGTACACTTGAAAATGTTTAAGATGGTAAATTTGGAATGGAACCACCATTTGACCCAGTAATGCCACTCCTTGATATATACCAGAGGACTTAACATCAGCATAAACCAGGCATGGTGGCAAATGCCTATAATCCCAGGAGCTTGGGAGGCTGAGGCAGGAAGAATCTGAGTTCAAAGCCAGTCTCAGCAATGTCAAGGCACTAAGCAACTCAACTGAGACCATGCCTTTAAATAAAATACAAAGTAGGGCTGGGGATGTGGCTCAGTGGTTGAGTGTCCAAGTTCAATCAACAGATGAATGGATAATGAAAATGTTATATATATTCATGATGGAATATTACTCAGCCATGAAAAAGAATGGCTTTATGACATTTGCTGGTAAATGGATAGATATGGAGACTATTATTTGAAGTAAGCCAATTCCAAAAAACCAAAGGTCAAAAGTTCTGATGTGTGGATACTAACACACAACAAGGGAGTAGGAGGAATAGAAGTTCACTGGATTAGACAAAGGGGAAGGGAAGGAGGGGCAGGAATAAGAAAGACAATGGAATGAATCTGACCTAACTTTCCTATGTACATATATAAATATGCCAGCAAATCTCCACACCATGTACAACTACAAGACCAGGATGTACTCCAAATTTGTATAATGTCAAAATATACGCTGTCAATGTATAAATAAAAATAATTTACCAATGATTTGTACTTTAGTATTTAAGATTATATACATGAGAGATCAGGTATATATGGGCATATATACAAAAGTATGTATAAACTTCCTGTGTGATGGTATACTATTTAGAACCTAACCACTAGGAATAAATAAAAAGAATGGAATCTGTATAAGGCAAAAAAAGATGATAAATTATATTTTGTGTATTTTGCCACAATTAAAAATAACTGCAATTCTACTAAGCGCCAATTAAAAAAATTACATATGTATGCACTGCTTTTCTATGGGCTGGATTATACATAAGTCACAGTAAAAATTTCCAATGAGAAGAGTTTTGATGAACAGTGTGAGATCTAGAATAGTAAATTATAATGCCATGGCCAGTAAACTTTCTATATGGAGCTAGAGAGTAAATATTTTTCCACTCTCTGGGCAACATGATCTATTCTGAAAGGAATCACACTTAATACGTAAGGTAAATAGCATGAAAGACATGGTCCACCACAGTTTGCTGACCTCTACCCTAAGGCAACTGTGGAAGCAAATGCTCCTTAATTTGGGGAAATTTTGTGAGCTAGGTTAATATCAGTAGCTTTAAATCTACCAGGATGAGAATATTTACATCCTAAAAATTGGCAAACACTACAAATCAATGTTGCTTTCTCTGAAGAACTGGTTGGTAAACATTTACCAGCATATTTCTATGAGAAGTATTACATTTTTATATCCTCTATATATCTAAAATTTTATTAATAATAATTCCATCTTTAAGGAAAATGAATATTACTCAAATCATTTTCTGTATCTATGGTTCAGATCAGGATCTCTATAGCCAAGAAAGGCTGTTCTAGAATAAAGCTCCACACAAAGAGGAACAAGAAAGAACATCCTGAGGCAGTCAAGAATTGTGCTTGGAGGGTTCTGAGTTAAAGGACAGCAGTTTAAGATGAAACTTACAGAGAATTAAAGCCATGAGATTATGTACATGCTACATACACTCAGTAAAGTTTCAATAACTCACAGTTATTATTAAAAACATATTGAGCCTAATGTTCTAGATTCATTCATAAATATTTGCTAAGTTCATACTATGTTCTAGGCTCTGGAAACACAATGTTAACAATCATAGTCCCCTTCTAGTAGAGAAGAAGCATTAATCACATAAATATGTTTTTGAATTGTGATAAATCATGACAAAGAATGAGGTACTGTGAGAAAATATAATAAGGGATCCTAATGTAATCTGGCAATCAGGGATACTTCCTTAAGAAACTGACCTCTGTGCTGATATTTAAAGGATAAGTGGGATGTGGCAGGGTCAGAGGCATGCCATACAGCAAAAACAAATCGTACCTAAGTCCTGAAGCAGGGAAAAACCACAGTAACAGGTCAAAAAACCATGAAGTCAGTATGGTGAACCAGATGAGGAAGAAGAAAGAAGGGATCAGAGTAAAGAATGGAAAAGAGGCAAGAACCATGCCACAGGGCCTCATCACCACTTGATACATTCTATAATCAATGGAAACTCACTAGTTTTATGCAGAATGTCACATGATCTAATGAACAATTTTCAGAGATTACTTGGGAATGAATGAGGGAGAGTTACAGAAAAATTGGGAAACTGACAGTAGGTTACTATAGTTTCTAAGCAAGACAATGGCAGCTTAGTGAAGTCAGTCTTCAACTTATTAAATATAGCAAATTTTGTTCTTAGGACACTATTTAAAAAATTCAGAGCCCTATGTTTTGTTTTTTTGCATCTACTGATACTTACTATACTAGAAATCTTCTAAAAGTGAAAAATCCTCTGACATAGTAATTTAAAAATAATAAGCCTATCACATATTAATATAAATAAACTTCTGAAAAGTAGCTTATTTTCCTATTAAAGAGAGTAGCACCGTCCTAAATTTTTGCAAATCACTTTAGTCTCATAAAAGATAACAGCTAAGTTTTCCTATCTGTTGCAATATCTGATATCTTAAAGCTTTAGGCAAAGCACATTGCTAATTTTTGTTTATGTTTTGGCAGTACTGGGGATTGAACCCAAGAGCACTCTACCATTGAGCTATACCTCAGCTCTTTCTTTCACTAAGATGCCAAAGCTGGTCTCAATCTTTCAACATTTTCTGCCTCAGCTTCCTGAGCTACTGGGATTACAGGTGTGCACCAGAACAACCAGATCACTGCTCATTTTTGTGAGAATTAGACTGAAAAACACAAGTAACATCTTAGCACTATTAGAAAAATAGATTTAGCTTCACAGTTTTCCTAAGAGTATTAAGGACTCCCAGACTACAATAACTACTGCTCAAGTAATAATAAAACGCAAAGTAATTACAATGAGATGTCACTCCACAGCCACTAGGATGGCTATAATCAGAAAGACAATAACAAGTATTACCAAGCATGTAGTAATTGGAATCCTCTTGCATTGCTGGTGGGAATGTAAAATGACACAGCCACTTGGGAAAAACAGTCTGGCAGTTCTTCAAAAAGTTAAACAGAGATGGGCTAGGGCTGAGGCTGTAGCTCAGTGGTAGAGCACCTGCCTTGCACGTATGAGGCACCGAGTTCAATCCTTAGCACCACATTAAAAAAAAAAAAAAAAAGATACTGTGTCCACCTACAACTAAAAAAAATATTAAATAAGAAAAAGTTAAACAGAGAAAAGCAATTCCACTCCTAGTATATACACAAGAAAAATGGAAACACATGCCCACACAAAAATTTATATATGAATTCATAGAAGCAACATTTATAATAGCCAAAAAGTAGGGAAAAAATGTCCATCAAGTGATGAAAAAATAAAATATGGTAAGAATTCATACAATGAAATATTACTGGGCAATAAAAAGGAAGCACTGATAGAATTTACAATGTGGATGAATCTTGAAAGTTTGTGTTAAAGAAACAAAGAAATCAATCACAAAAGGCTGCATGATTCAGTTTATAACAAATGTTCAAAACAGACAAATGTGTAGACAAAAAATATATCAGCAGTCCCCTAGGGCTAGGAGGAAAAGGATTGTGGAACTAGAGTTGCTAAAGAATTCAAGGTTTCTTTTGGACATAATAAAATGTTCTCAAATTGACTGTGGTGATGATTGTTACAATCCTGTCAATGTGCTAAAAAATAATTAAAAAGTCAAATATTGACTTCAAAAGGGTGAACTGAATGGTATGTGAATCCTTCAATTATACTGTTGGGGGGGGCAGTAATCGATCTCCAAGAGTTTTTTAGCAACTCATTAGAAAAAAAACAAATAAGAAAACACTGATCTCTCAGAGCATGGTGGCACACGTTCAATCCCAGCTACTCAGGAGGCTAAGGCAGGAAGATGCTTATCAAGGCCCTATCTCAAAATTTAAAAAAAATTTAAAGGGTTGAGGATTGTAGCTCAGTGGTAGAGCACCCGCCTGGTATGTGCAATGCCCTAAGTTCAATCCCTACACATCCCCAAAAGAGAAAACTTATCTCAGGAACCAACTTTCCTTAGATAAAACAACCTTCTGGGTAAGACACTGTCCAGTCAAAATAAAACATAAGCCAAACAAGAATTTTAAACTTTCAAGCATCCATATTGAAAAAGTAAGGAGAGGGACTGAAGATACACTGATAAGAGTGCTTGCCTAGAATGTGGAATGTTCTGTGTTCAATTCTCAATATTACAAAAAAAGGAAAAAGAGGTCAAATTAATATCAATAATTTTAACATTTTAATATTTTATTTAACCCATCAAATGGATAAAGAAATTGTGGTATATATACACAATGGAATACACTCAGTCATAAAGAATGACTTGAGGCAATTTGCCCAGAAGTGGATGGATCTAATTACTATCGTGCTAAGTGAAATAAGCCAATACCAAAAAAATCAAAGGTTGAATGTTTTCACTAATATGTGGACGTTAACCCATAATAAGTGGGGAAGGGATAGAAGTTCAGTAGAGTAGACAAAGGGGAAGAAAGGGAAAGTAGGGATGATAGGAATAAAAAAGACAGTGGAATGAATCTGATATAACCCTCCAATGTACATATATAAATATACCACAGTGTACATCCAAAGATTGAGATCCTAATTAGAATTAGATATACCCCATGCTTGTATAAATATATCAGAATAGTTCTACTGTCATGTGTAACTAGAAAGAACAAAAAAATAAAAATATTAAAAAAGAAATCAAGGGAAAAATACAAATATAAACTGCCAACTACATCTTATTTGACAAATTGCCCAGATGTTTTTTAACAAAGAATTTTTTTAATTTTTTTTTTTTAGTTGTAGATGACCACAATACCTTTATTTATTTATTTTTATGCATTGCTGAGGATCAAACCCCAGTGCCTCACACATACTAGGCAAGCGCTCTACCATTTAGCTAAAAGCACAGCTTCTACCCAGGTTTAATGTGATTTCATTCGATCAATTATTAGAACATTTGTGTATATATATATATATAACATATACATACATATACATACATTATATAGAAATATTTATTGAAAGAGATCTTCAATGATAGAAAATAGGATTTTCCTGAAATAAAGTATAGGTCTTCAATATTATCATTTGGTGATCTTTTACTTATCCTCTTGCCCTCCCAGGTAAGAATTTTCAAGATCAAATATTTGCCAATTTCTTTGTTTGTTTGTTACTGGGGACTGAACCCAAGACCTTCAGCATGCTAAGCACCTGCTCCATCATTGTATTTTTAAAGGAATCTTAATGTCAGACATCTTTTTCAATGACAACTTTTTTCTCCAGTGCTAAAGATTGACCCCAGGAAGAGCCAAACACATTGTTAGGCTAGCACACTACCACTGTGCTACACCCTCAGCTCCCTCAATGACAAACTTTAATATATAACAAGCATGGTAAATCTACTCAACATTTTTAAGAAAAATTTAAATTTCAAAATGTTAGATCTTTTCTTGTGCTCCAAGTAGAACTGTACAAATAGATCAACTGAAAACTAATTTTCTTATTTCTTGCACTTTTCCTGTATGTGCTTCCCTTAACAAAGCCCACAGTTTAATTTTTCTTCAGGTTCTTGGTACAGTGGTAAGCTTCAATTTTTATCATGTTTTCTGCTTCAACAGAAACAAATGGTTAAAACTATTAACTGACATCAGAAAAAGTTACTTCAAAAGGCTTTAATTTTACTGAAAATTCACTTCAGTTATACCTGTAGAATTTATAATTAAGTTCCACAGAATTTAGGATTTTAATTTCACCATCACATAAAGCAAAAAAATGTCCTCACAGATATATTCACCTAAATAAATTTTTTGTTTACAAAACATTGACTATTTCTAATATTTTGCAGTAAAATTCCAAAAGCAATCAGGATGGTGGAGGCCTAAAATGGAAACTCTAGAAAGACTCAAATGCTTCAAAATTTAATATTTAACACCCACTAAAATAGCTAAATCAAAAGACTGATTATATCAAATGTTAGCTGGGATCTGAATCAAAAGTAATACCTACATATCACTGATGGGATTGTAAAATAGTACAAAAGCCTTAAAAAAAAAAAGTCATTTCTTATAAAACTAAACAGGCCTGCCCTATCACCTAGTTATTCCACACATTTAACCAAAAGAACTCATACAAGATTGTTAATAGTAACTAAACAGAAATAACTGGAAACAGGTGGCCCTACACAGTAGATAAATAATGATACGTTCATATAGTGGAAAACTATAGAGAGATAAAAGTACTAATATACACAAGAATGAATCTTAAAAATTTGGTGAGTGAAAAAAAGCCTTACTCAAAGAGTACATACTATGTGTAAATACTGCTTATGTGAAGTTCTAGAATTGGCAAATCAAATCTCTGGTGAAAATGAAATAAAAAATGTGACTAATGAAAGGGAAAGTGACTGAACTGACTGGAAAAAGGCAAGACAAAAACCTTTCTAGTCAATTATTAGTTCTACATTTTGTTGAGGACTTGAGTGACCCAGCTGTAACATTTGTGAAAAACTTATGTAATGGCAACCACATGCATCCCATTGCATGTCAAATTTACCTTAAAAAAAAACAAAACTGTATAAGTTGAAATGAATAACACACACAATGTTGGAGTGCCTGTTAAGGTTGCTGCTGATAATTTGCAACTTATTTCTAAATGTATTCAAAAACATAAAATGGAATTTAATAAATTATGTTATAAAACAAACAGAAAAATGTTATTGACAGTGAGAGACACACTGATGTTAGCTGTATAATCTTTCAACTTTTCTGTATGTTGAAAAATATAAAAATATTAAGGAAAATTTTTGTAAGAGAGTTAGGAAACAAAGGATGACTCAGTTGATGACAAAAGTTTCTCTCAATTGATGCTACACACCCTCCTGCTTCACAAAACACACCTTTAGAGTTAGATAAACCTTAGAGAAAACTTAAAGGTGCATTTCAATAATTGTTAACTGCTTCCCCAAATTAACTATTCACATTATTTGATACTGTCAGGGATCTATTCAATAATTATTAAAAATACTCCAGGAAACAATAAACTAGAAACAACGTGTTGAATTCCACCAAGATTTTTAATTAACTGCAAAATTTGTATTCCTGAACAAAGTTCAAGCAGGAAATTATTTGGTAAGATTCCCCATGAACTCCAGTTTTGTTTTCTTTTACTGGATTGCATCCCCAGTATCCAAGTAACGTCGCTATCGTCCCTCTAAGATCAAAAAAACCTACCCAATGACTGCCATCTAAGTGATGACAGATATACTAAAAAAGAAACAGCAAGTCATCATGAATGAAAAGTCGTTCACTTTTTCTCCTTAAGCCTAGCACTTTTTTAAAAAATACGGCTGGAAAACGTCATGGCTTTCTCACAAAAGGTGGGAAGATGAGAAAGATTTCAGCATTCAAAACGCAGAATAAACGTACACGTGCACCTTACCCTAAAACCTGCCTTAACCCGCCAACAGGTAAAACAATGAGCAGACCCCCGCCCCTTTTTTATTGATGAAACAAAACCGCAGCTAGGGTAAAGTGGACCCTCACCCCCGCCCAGCCTCCACCCCGCCCGAAGCCAGGCGGTGGGTTCCTTTCCTTTGTGAGGAGCTGGAGAGGTGGTGGCTGAGGGCGGGGAGCTGGGGGAGGAGGTTGGGGGGTCGGTGGACGCCAGAGGAGGAAGACCCAGAGCCAAGCGGCAGCGACGGCGGCGCGTCCCACAAGCAGGCCGCGCGGCCCCGCCACAAACCTCTGCGGTGTCCAAAGGAGCAAACCCGCGAACTTGAGCAATTTCTAATGTGGGATGAGATCCAGAATGGCGGAGGGCACAACCGCGGACGACCCTCTCCCAGGCCCTTCCAAAACCGTCTCCTCCGATCGCGGGCGGAGATCTTGCCGCCACCCCCACCCCGGCCCGAGCCCCAGGCGGCCTCACCTGCTGGACCGAGCTGTTCTCGGGCACAGCGAACTCCTCCTTCTCTTTCGGGGTCTTTACGGTGACTTTCATGATCTTGGGCTCCGTAGAGGCAGCGGCAGCGGCCGCGGGGGCGCCGGCACCCTCAGCCGCGGCAGCGCTGTCCTGGGAGCCCGGAGGACCGCCGCTTTCACCACTCTCGGCCATGGCGGCGGCGGCGTCGGTGACTCAGGCGAGCAGGAGGGAGCGGGAGAGCAAGGGGGAGCCAGGAGACGCCAGAGCCGACTGGCCCGGGCAGCGGAGAACGCAGGGCACGCCGCCTAAGTGGCAACGGCGCCGGGCCGCCAAGGGGCCGCGGAGCTCGGTGAGGGCTCCAGGTGCAGGCCTGGATTGGGCGCTCCGCAGCAGCGCAGTGTACAGACGCCGCTGGTTCGCAGCGACATCCGCAGCCGCAGCCGCTTCCTCCCCCCGCCCCTCCCCCCACGTCCCTCCGCCGGCGCCGCGCGGGGCACGCCGGGTAACGCGGATGGCCGCGTCGCCGAGTCATCCTCGCCTGGCGCCGCTTCGAGCTCCAGTTGTGTCCCTTTTCCTCCCTCGTCCTAGTGTGCAAAGTGTAGGCGCGGCCAGCTTGGAGAATTAAAAGCAAACTGGGGTAGGGCAGATCAGTTCATTTTTTTTTCTTTTACACTCCTGTCACCAAAAAACAAAATGCGTCTTCTAAGAGGCACTGTGCGGCGCACGGGGATGACATCACGGCTAGCGAAATTACTAGAAAGGGACTTGAACCACTGGGCGCTGCGAGCGCGGATGCGCCTGCGCGCTCAGGGTCCAGGTTGTCTCCCCACCTCCTCACCTCATACCACGGCTAGTCTCTGCTCAGTTTCCTTTCCCGCGTGCTAGTCTTGCCTGCTTGCGTACAGTACCGAGGAGGGTCTGATGATGAAATAGCAGCGAGGAATTTTGTTGTTAATATGGTTGGTGTTTGCCTAGTTGGAGGCTTTAAAATGTTTGTTCTAATTGCTCTGTGCGTGGAACTTGGAGGATAAGTCAATGAGGGAGAAAGGACTAATTATAAAGGAAAATGGAGTGAACGCCTATGAACCAATCATTGCTTCATGGCCCTAACGTTCAGTTCTCGGGTCAAACCGGTTTGGTCAGAAGATCAAGGCAACTTCTATTGACAGTCTCAGCTGACAGTCATGTGTGAACATCTCCAAATCTCAGATCACTGTATCCAAGAAGCGGGGTGCCCAAAGAGTGCTCACCCAACTGGAACAATTTAGTACAGCTGAAGTGTTCCTTTTGTATTCTATCAAATTAAGTTACTGCATCATCTCAGACTTAAGGTGATATCAAAGATGGTTGTTCAAAAATTATCTTCAGTGTATATAGGAAGTTACTTCTTAGTCGTACATTTAAAAGGATGCCATCATTTGGGGGGGAAAAATAAGTGTGTGTGTGTATGTGTGTATGTACACACATACATACATATTAACCATTTTTTAGTGTTTTGTTAGGGTATTTTGTGGTTCTGGGGATTGAACCCAGGACCTCGGGCATGCGAGGCAGGCAGGCAGGCAGGCAAGTAGGCAAGCGTGCAAGCACTCTATCACTAAACCACACCCTCCAACCCCATTGTTTGTTAAAGATAGAGAACACAGTATATTATTGTAATCAATATTGCACGAATGTAAATCCTGACCCAAATATGCAAGGATATTCAGCCCTGTTGTAGAATTAAATACTGTCCCATAAACACTACCTTTTAGCAGAACCCTTTGGAATCTGGGTCAGAGAGAAGTTCTGACGTATAAATTGCAACAAAGACATACTTTGACATCACCAAAATTTTGTGCCAGCATTGTTCAATAATATGAAGAGTTAACCCAAGGTCCTTTGCTGAATGGTTATGTCTAAATGTAACGGTTATGTCTAATCATTACTTCTAGGGGTAGAAAGTACCACCATTGTACAACCAATCATTTGGAATTTGTTCTATATATTTAAATAAAATCTCTTCCCAACTTCATTAGGTCAGTATTTGTGACTTCCTGTCCTGCTGTTTTCCAAGCTTTGCCTGGACTGCCTCCCCTGTCTGGAGTGACTTCTTCCTTGCCTTCACCTGCCTAATCCCACTTTTCCTATATCACATTCCCCAGAAAGATTTCACTGGCTACAGTTAAACTGAGACACAATGTCTGTCTGCACTCCTGTAAATACACTGTATATATCTCTAACCCTACACTTATAGAATTACATTGTAACTATGTGTCTACATTAACCTCTAAAAATTTCTCATTTATATTATATAACTTAAGTAATATATCTGTAAGAAGATACAGCATAATTAATTATTTTGGTGGTACTTTTCATAAACATAACCCTAACCTATAAGGGACCTTTGGAGGTGGGGGGATCATGGACTAGATCAGGGATTTGTAAACTTTTGGAAGGGATAAGTAGTAAATACTTTAGGCAGACTATAGACTATAAATATGCCCTGGTATCACAAAACCACCACAGACAATCCATAACTAAATAAGCAAAGCTGTATTTACTGAAGATTTTACTTAAAAAAAAAATCAACCATAGAATCTGATGTGGGCCACAGGGATAGTTTGCCAATGGCAGATCTTGATGTTTGTTTTTTCCCTAAATGATTTTTGTTTATTAAATGGCTAGTATGGAGAAAATCAGAAGATTTTTCATCTACTCTTTAACCATTAATGGAGTACTGAAGTGAAGATACAACAAAACTCACTCTCTGACATCAAAAAAAAAAAAAAACCTAAGAAGATAGTTAAATGTGGGAGGAGAGAGGTGGGTGAAGATAGCCAGTGATGTGCTGTTAAATGTTTAATAATCAGCTCTCCAAAAACCAAGATTTATGGCATTTGCCAATTTCTGTGATGTAAATACTTGCAAATGATCAATTTGAGCTACCAAGTTGAGGTTACCTAGTCCTCAAAACACCTTAAGTTTTGCCAGTTGGCTCTCAAAAGCCAGTAAGAGCCATCTGCAAATATACAGGTCACATTTTGAGAAAATCTATTGTTAAAATTTAACTACATTATTATTTGCATGACAAAAGAATCTTTCCTCTACAGAATGATTTAAACAATAAGAATTAACATTGAGTACCCTTTGACAAATTTAATCCTGTGTCCAAGAATTATAACTTCAATACAATGTAATATATGTGTCAAATAAGTAATATAAGTAACATGAATTCCTCATGTTGCTCCTACATTCAAAATCCATCATGAGCTCCCTACTACCTGGAAAATAAAGCCCAAGCTTCTTACTATGAATCATAGTCTCCTGCTACTAACTCCTAAGCCATCTTTCAAGCTCACTCTCATTATTCTCTAGATACACTACATTCCAAAGATGTTTATTGCCATCTCTAGAAACACTTTTATGTTATACTTTTCTTACCTTTTCATATTACACCCCTCATCTAGCAGAGATTATTGCTATCTCTTCTTTAAGACTTTCCTTGAGTGCCCATGTCTATCGAATCTTATTTTCCTCTGAATTCCCACTATAATTGTTTGCACAATTCACTTGAAGCATAGTTTCTCTTATCTTAGACCATTTCTCTTGTGACCACACAGGTCTAGTTCATACCCTTGTTAACTCAAACCTAGATTACAGCAATAACCAACAGATTCCTCTGCCTGTCTAACATCTTCATCCTCAGATTTATTTTCTATTACTGCCATATGTTATCCTTCTAGAACTGAGCTTTGATTCATGACACTCAAAACTTTTCAGTCACTCTCACCAAAGTTTTACACAATGTCTAAACACTGCAAATTGTTCCTGGGCGCTCTGACCAGAAGATTTTGTCCCTGAACCATATCCTCAACCAAACCAAACCAGTGAACTTAATTCTCCAAGCATGCCTCAAGCCTTCAACACATTCACAGCAAGTAGAAATTCTTCCTCTTCATTTTAGATCCATTAATTTACCCTCCCTCAAGATTCAATTAAAATTGAATCTAACAATTTTTAATAATTTCTCCCTAGTAACTTCTTTTTTATCAAATACTCTCTCAATCTTTTGTATTCCCATATAGCTTTATTACCTTCTTGATGTCATTTAGTAGATTCTATCTTGTATTATACTTACTTGTATGCATATTTCCTCTGTTAAACAAGGTCCTTGGAAAAAAGGATCAAGCTTAATCTCATTAGTGCTCAACCTAATTTCTAGGCATGAGTATAGTTACAGTTGAACTTAATTATTGGACTATCATTTTTTCCACTAGAGCGGAAACTCATTTAGAGCAGTAGATCATATTTTATACCCCTTTCTTTTTCTTAACGATTATATTATAGCGAGATACATACATACTTACACAGATGAATACATACTTATTTTAAACTTACTTTATAGTGAAAGTTCAGAGGAAAGAAGCATTATTCACTCCTTGCTTGGGCAGGAAAAGGTGGGAAAGTCAAAGAAGGTTTTGAAGGAAATTATTTGAGCCAGGCCTTAAGAAATGAATGCAGTTTTATTAACCAAATCGAGAAGGGTAAATGTTATGAGAAAGACACAGTGTTGGAAAATAAAGGCTCTCCTAGGGCACTAATCTCAAAGTTGTCCCACAGTCTAGGAACTGTTCACAAATATCTCAAAAGTTACTTTCAAAGTCAAAGAGAAGCCTGGCATGATGGCACATACCTGTAATCCCAGTGGCTCAGGAGGCTGAGACAGGAGGATCTTGAGTTCAAAGCCAACTTCAGCAATGTGGAGGCACTAAGCAACTCAGTGAGACCCTGTCTCTAAATAAAATACAAAATAGTGTTGGGGATGTGGCTCAGTTGTTGAATGCCCCTGAGTTCAATCCCCAGAACCAAAAAAAAAAAAAAAATGTCAAAGAAAAGGCCCTCACAGAATCCAATAAGATCCTGGTGCAACTGCTTTTGGATTTTCCAGTCTCTAGAATCATGGACTAAATAAATGTCTTTTTCCTTTATAAATTACTCAGTTCAGATATTCTGTTTTAGCAAAAGAAAACAGACTAAGTCTATTCTCCTTTGACTTCTCTTATAATGAGGATACTACTGAAACCCTGAAACACAATCCCTAAGGCAACCATTGAATATCTTGCAGAAGTGGTAAGACTAGTCCTTCTGGAAATATATAAAAATGTGTACAACTATTTGATAAATAGACACAGGCTTAGTCTTATTTTTTGTAAAACTCCAAGACTTATGATTTCTTTTTAGTTGACAAATATATCTCAAATAGTTGTATTTGGAATATGTTTCCTAACCTTAGGAAGTTATCTACATGAAGAGGCTATTATTATATTGTGTAAACTAAGCAAATGGACCATGCGGAAAATTAGGTGCTGAAGGCAGAGAGAAATAGTTCACAAATTTTCATAATCTGTGGTATAAAGCAAATTACCTAGGAATTCCAAAGGATAATAATGCTTCTGGAAAAAAATAATGTTTATAGATATTGGATAGTTTTGTAACATTCAAGAAAGCAACCTGTTGAGGAATTTTACATGGGAAACTGAGAGATGTTTTTCAAAAAGCATTTTATTCCCACCAACCAATTTTATCAAATAATTCTTTTGACCTTTGTTCCCAAATGAGTTGAAAAGAGAAGGCAGAACAATACTGTGGCTTCTCTTAGTTGTTCTATAATCTACCAAGAATTAGGAAGGATCTGAGGTTTTTGCCTACTTACAGATTAATGGTTTCATAAAAGCTAGTAGAAGACATCAGACTCCTAAGAAACAAAGGACTTTGTTACTCACAGCAATATCAGTAGCCAATGTAGCATCTTCTTGTGCCAGTTCCCATGTCCTAATTTCCTCGGGGTGATGGAAAGAGGGGTAGGTGACACTTGCACATTCAGTGGGTTGTATCATAAAGGAGAAAACTCAAGCATGTTGGACTCAAATTTTTAATAAGTAAAATACCTTCCCTTTGCTCTGTTTTCTTCCCTCCTTTCAAGGGCTTATGCTTGCTAGGCAAACACTCTACCACTGAGCTATCCCCCATGCACTTC
Organism: Ictidomys tridecemlineatus; assembly: GCF_052094955.1. NCBI lineage: Eukaryota > Metazoa > Chordata > Mammalia > Rodentia > Sciuridae > Ictidomys > Ictidomys tridecemlineatus. The sequence goes on along the minus strand of NC_135480.1, from coordinate 129,105,430 downwards.
CCTTTGCTCTGTAAGGATACACTATATCTTCTGTTCAGTATACAAATATCCTTCAAAAAATAATCTACAACAAAGGCACTATACTAAATATCTTGCCTTTATTGCTGCTCTAGGAAATTAGCACAAATTTAGTGGCTTAAAATAGCACAGGTTTATTATCCTGTGATTCTGAGAGTCAGAAGTCCAAAATGAGTCATAAAGGACTAAAATCAAAGGCTGTTCCTTCTGGAAAGTCAAAGGGCAACTCTATCCCTTGCTTTTTCCATCTTTTAGAGATTGCCTAAATTCCTTGGCTTGTGACCACATCACTCCAACCCCTACCTCCACTTTCACATTTTCTCTAACCCTTTACCTCAATCTTTTCTTCATAAAGAATTTTTGTGATGGACTGGGGTTGTAGCTCAGTGATAAAGCTTGCCTAGCATGTGTGAGGCACTGTGTTCAATCTTCAGCACCACATATATAAATAAAGGTCCACTGACAACTAAAAATATATATATATATATTAAAAAAAAGAATTTTTGTGATGATAGTGGGTCTACCCCAATAATACAAGATAATCTCTCCATCTCAAGATTCTTTTTTTTCTTTTTCTTTTTTCTTTTTTGTAGTTGTAAATGGACAGAATGCCTTTATCTTATTTGTTTATTTTTATGTGGTGCTAAGGATCGAACCCAATGCTTCACACATGCTAGGAAAGCACTCTGCCACTAAGCTAAAGCCCCAGCCCCATATCTCAAGATTCTTAATCACATCTGCAGAGTCCCTTTTGCATGTAACATACATATTCAAAGATTCTGTGGATTACAGAATGTGAACATCTTTGGGGAGCTTTTTTTCTGCCTACCACAGACAGTTGATGCCTGTATTCATAAGGTGCAGAATCATGAGAAACCCATAAAGATTTGTCTTCCAGGACCTGGGGATATTGCTCAAGTGGTAGCGAGGTCGCCTAGCATGCGTGAGGCACTGGGTTTGATTCTCAGCACCATATAAAAATAAAGATTCATTCCACCTAAAACTAAAAAATAAATATTTTTTAAAAAAGAAATTTCTTCCAGTAATATTCACCCCCTTTGTTTCTAAACTCTCTTGATTTCTGGAAAATTTTCCCATGAGGGTGGCATGCTGCTGGTTACTCTGACAACCAGAGGCTGGAACCAAATCCATTCAGTTTGTTTCATACAGCATTAATAAGGTTACTGTCCACAAAACTCCATTAGCAGGATAAGGCCAAACTACATTATTAATCACCATGTTTCCCAGGGTTCCAGATCCAATCAACTAAACAAATCCCATAAACCACCAGGGTTTACTTTGGCTGCTTCACAGATATTGTTTCTGTATTGACTTTTCCACTGATTCAAAACATTAATCTAAATACAGCAGGATGGATTAGTATCTGCACCCACTTTGTCATGGCCTGTAAAGAGAAAATCTAGGGCAATTATATTAATTCTGACAACTCTAAAAAGTGAGTTGACTCTGACTTGAATTCCCTTCAGGGTCAACATGATGTCACTGATCATTTTGGTTAAAGTAGGGACAAGTTTTATTCTACCTCTTCAAATTGGATGGTTCACATTGTAGGAATAATTGGCATAAGATGCACACATTTAGCAAGTCAGTTATCCCTCTGAGGCAAATAATTCAGAGTTGCCTCACTTTGCCGAGTTCTCAGTTGTCAAAGGGCTATATGATCTATTGATGGTGTTTCTTTAAATACTGAAGCTCTCTTATAACTACAAGAGTTGGGCCAATCCCTGTTGTTTTCAATGGGCCTCTTTTTAAGGTTAAGGAGAATGGCAGTCTGCTTTCATCATAGCTCTATGACAGGATTTGGAGACCAGAAATTAAATTTGAGAGTATTCTACTTCATGAGGAAAGACACAGGGATACCTCTGGAAGACAAGATTGTTAAGACTTCTCTCTTTCCTATGTTTTCCATGGTCTAAGATGTTCCTTTGTCTAGTGCAGGGTTATTTCATCTATCTCTACCAACAAAAAAAAAATTAACTGTCTTCCCATTCCAGTAGCTACAACTTCCCTTTTCCTCTCCTTTCCCTTAATTTTCTTCTATGTACATCCAGACTTTATTCCAGAAAACTAAGGTAAAAAACATATGAGAGTATTTTTCTAATACTTTTGAAGATCCATCATGTCTCTCATTTTTGTCCATATAGCCACTATTTAGGAACTCAGAGAACAATGTTCTTAACCACATGGTCATTATCCTTATTAACTGGGACCATGTTAATTCAATAAGATCCAAGCAAGTGAACCAGAATTAAGTTTAAATCGTTTAGGCCTCCTTTGGCTGGGCTGCCACTCAGAGGGTGTACCAACCAAGCTAACCTACCGCGGCCGTCAACAACCAGTGTCTCATTGGGAGTTCTTCCTGCCCAGAAGGGTATAAGCCACCTTAAAACTTAAAATCTCAAACTAGTGAATAACAAAACAGAAATACTCAGAAATATATTTACAAAATATGAAGCCCCTGATAGATCTAGTCCATATGGATTCTGGAACTAGATAAAGAAAAAAAAATGGCTCCAGTGGTTTATTTAAGGGGGTACATCAAAGGCAGGGATAAGGTTTCAAGGGCAAAGTCTAACTATGTGATGTCTTGGGTTCAGTTCAGCAGGTTGATTAACATCTCAGGTGCTGTGTGGGATTTTTGGTACAGCTTGAGGGGCAAGTTCACTTGTATCAGGTGGTTAATCCCTGTGTGTGGGGGAGGGGTGCCACAGGAAATTCCCAATGCCAGATTTATCCCTTCACTAGTCTATTATGCACAACAGTCCACATGCAGCCCACGGATAGCTCATGACACTAACCTGCAATTGCCATAAGGGAAAAGAAAGAAGCATAATGCCCAGGAATTTCAAAGTAGGCTTATAAGTTCCCACCCCACATCTTTTATCCTTATCATTACCTAGGAGTTATCCAAGAGATGATCCCTTTCTAGAGATGGCCACTTTCGTTGACCAAAATACCTAGTACTAAAGTGTGTGGGCTAGGAAGAGGTGAGGGAGGTAGCATGAGAGATCTTTTTAAGTTGATTTTTTGAGATAACTTCCAGTGCTCAACAATACCAGATGCCCTTGGATAGGAGAGAGCATGGAAGCTTCATTAAATATCTTATTAGTCCATTGTTGAGTGAGTTTTGCAATAAAAGGTACACTATTGTCAGATTGCAAATGACTCACTCAGAAAGTTAAAAAAAAAAAAAAAAAGATTAGTTTCAAAGGCCACAAAGGTGCGGCTAGATTAGCTGATTGAACTGGACCAGTAATATCATAAGCTTAAAAATTGTCAACAACTAAAGGTACAACTAATATCCCTGAGAGGAGGTCAGATGTCTAATGTTATATCAGGAGCACAGTGTTATTCTCTAGAATGTATCAACTTTCATCAGGAGTCATAAGTTTAGCATGCAAGTGTCTGCCTTTGCACCAAATACCTAGATTACTCTGTGCCTAGTCTATGAGGATGAATATGTATGGTGTCTAGTCCAGTGATGCATACAGGCAGCAAGGTGTCCATCAGGTCAGTGCAGACTTTATCAATAGCTTGACACCAATCAGTCTCATCAGAAGAATGGGCTCTTACCCATCAGAGGAATGAATATCTACATGAGAGACTTGGGTGGTTGGGATGGCTATCATAATTTGTTTTCACAATTCATATACCCAAAAGGAGTATTTTCTTTTTAATATTTATTTTTAGTTGTAGTTGGACACAATACCTTTATTTATTTTTAAGGGGTGCTCAGGATTGAACCCAGGGCCTAGTGCGTGCTAGGCAAGCACTCTACAGCTGAGCCCCAGGCCCAGCCCAGGAGTATTTTCAATCTGTCAGTTTTCCAAGTGTAGACCTCTGTATGTAGGTTTATAAGCCCCTATCATACTCCTTTGTCTTTATCATTATCTTGGAGTTGGTCAAGAGGAGATGACCCTTTTAAGGGGAAAGTCACACTCAGTGACCAATGTACCTAGCACCAAAGTGTGTGCAGAGGAAGTTAGGAAGGTAGGCCACTGGCAACAGCTCAAAAGTCAGAACAAATATAATAAGGTTCATCAAGAGGACTTGCTCAGAAAAAAATCAGACTACTGAATATTTTGTGTTCTATATAGTGTACACTGAGACTAAATAGCCATAACAGCTCAGAGAACTTCTATCAGGTTCCAGTTTAGCCAGACTGTCAGTGAATGAGGCCCAGGGATTTAGGGAAATTGTGGATTGAGGATCCCATTGAGCCAGCAACTTTGCACCAGACAGAAAAGCTAGCAGGAGGCCCCTAGAAGGATAAATGCCACTTTTTAGTATAAAGCTGAGATGCCTCTAGGTCAGAATAGTGGCATTCTCAAACATACCGTTTCCATTTGATGTGTAAAACTTATTGAGCCCTTCTCACCTTATTAGTCATTCGGTCCATGTTGATATACCCCAAAATGGGAATATCAGGGAGAATCAGCATCTTGTATCAGTCAAATACTGAGTTTCTACAGGAGCCCAATAACAAATTAATAGCTGCTTTTCAAAGTGTGTGTGTGTGTATGGTAGCTGTGGTAACCTCCAGGGGCACCTTCAAATGGAGGCTGCCTTGCCTTATCAGAGATCTCAATTAGCAAAATCATTAGTCATGTAAATTTATAGCTCAGTGGTGGTGTCATTAGAATTGTGGAGGCTCATAGACATTAGAACTTCTATATGCAGCATTTTCCCAGTCAGGAGAATCTCTTCTAATACTTATAGAATGGGGGAATACAAGCATGTAACAAACACCGATTTCTACTCTACATTCAGATATAAAAGCAATAATATCCTGAAGTGGCCCAGATGGGGGGGCTCCCCCTGAGGTCATAATAGCACTCTTTCCCCAGATGAACTCTGCCCAAAGCATTACTTGAAGCAGGTGCCTATGGTTCTCATGGGGGACACAGTGACTTGGGTACCTATACCCAACAGAGCCATAGAAGTTTGATTTCCTCTTCTCCTCCTCCAAGTTCCCCTGCATACCTGACAAAGATAGCATTTGGCATCCCTTGGTGACAGGGATACATTGTTCCCTCCCCCAATCATCTATTCCTTTAATCAGTTTGAGGTAGAGGGAGAGACAGGGATTAAGGGGTACAGGATAGAATGCAGTAAGCAAGTGCATTTGCTGAGTTTTAAACTGTGCTGTCGGTAACTGCAGCCCAATCCAATAAATGTCCAATGTTTTCAGTTGGCACAACACCCTATATAAGGTAGCAAAAATCTTCATTTGCCTACACTATATCAGCTTTAGGAACTGACATCCACAGCCACATTTTCCAACTGTGTTTGGGTTTTGTGACCTTTGGCTGACTTGAGGTTGGCTCATGTGGCAGTGTTCTTTTTGAGGAATCCACCTGAATCTGGAATATTTGCTTTATTTATTAATATTTATTAAAATATTAATTCTTACACTCAACATTAATAGTAGGGGAAGTATTCTGAGATGGCAGGGCTGATTGCAAGAATTTTTAGATTTCTTTAGGTTTCTTTCTCATTCATGGAGTAACCTCATTAGCATCATAAACCCAACCTAGACTAATAAGAGCCTTAATGCTAATCTAAATGCTTCCTTGGGCTTCTCAGGGAATAAGTCTATCTCAGGAAAATCTTACATTAGTCAAAGCTCTTAATAGCAGTTCAGACAAACTGGAAAACAAAAACAAGATATTTTACTATGGTCCCCAGATGGATCTAAGATTAGTAAAATAGACAAAGAAAGGGCTGAGCTGTACTGCAGCCTAGCTGTTGCAATTATTAACAAGCTTTGTACACCTTTCCTCTCTTCTCCCAAGCAAACAAGCCAGTTATAAAAATTTGCCTAGTTTTTGCCCATGACTGTTTCAAATTTTCTTTTCATATTCAATGTAGGTGCATGTTTTTTTGAGGCAAAAACTCAGTCCTCATTTACAATGAGGTGAACCTAAAACTGACAAGTTGACAAGTTGTGTCAACAATGAGGACACATTTGTATAACTGTCATTGAACCTATTTCCCAACATTAGTTGTCCAGCAATCAGCTTTTCATTGAACAGGCAATATAATTGAGAATTGTATATAGCCTCATTGATCATACAGGTTAATCATTAGGCTCCTACAGATTTCCCAATGATTGCCATAGATTTCCCCAAAATACTATTAACCAGGTCACAAGACCCTTATCTTTCCTTTGCCAAAAATCCTATCTCTTCCAGGATACCATCTCTGACACCCAAACTGTCAAGAACTGTAAAGGATCTGAGATTTTATTCTCTTATAAGCTAACATGTTACTCTGCCATAGCGTTGTGGATGTGGACAGAAGACAGGACTACTAGGTCAGAGACAAAGGGCTTTATTACTCACTGCGATAGTAGGCTGAGTATCAGCATTTTTGTGTGCCAGTTCCTCAAGGCCCAATTACCAGAAGACAGCTCAAGGAAGATCAGGTATAATCTGGACAAGTACAGGTTTGAGTTACAAAAAAGGAACTGTGATCTCAGGGAACCCAACTCTTTTATAATAGGTAACAAACCTGCCTGCCCTAAAACACACTGTTTTAGGACTATTTTAAACTTTGCCTGGCATGCAATCTCGGTTGCAACATACTTAGATTCATATGTAAATGAATCTGATAATCTGTTAATTACTGTTGCAATTAAACTTCAATTATGATAGAGCATTTTGTGTGTGTGTGTGTGTGTACATGTATGCATGCTGGGGATTGAGACCAAGACACTGTACATGCTAGGCACACATTCTACCACTGAGCTACAGTCCCAGTACCTGTATATGGAAATTTGAATTTCATATAATTTTTATGTGTCATTAAATAGTCTTCTTTTGATTCTTTTTTCAACCATTAAAAAAAAATGTAAAAACCATTGTTAACTTGCAAACTGTAGAAAAACAGGCAATAGGTCAGATTTTGTCCATGGTGCTCTAACATTAGCTCAAAAATTAGCTAATACTGTTTAGAGATGGCAATGTTTTTAAATTATTTTTACTCATTCTTATTTATTTAATTATTTATTCTTTAATTATTTACTCTTACCTGTTCCCTAAGTTGAGAGAATTTATAGTTATAAGAAAAAGAAAACCACTTAAGTTCTAAAGTTTATGAAAATTCTAATTATAGGACCTTCCTAATAGACTGCAGCTAAGTTTAGGAGAAAATTCTCAATTGTTTTCAAGTCAAACTCCTAGTTTTCTTAGAAGATTAAATACACTGTTTTAATTGGGTAGATAACCAAACATCCTATTTTAATCCAAGATAATCCCTGAAGAGTCTGACTATATTTGTTATAGTTAAAGCTTCGTCCCAGGGTGTCACAAACTGACTTCCAGACCACTCACGTATAATCGAATCAAGCCTTTATTGAAGCACACCAGTGGTGGATGACCAGAACATAAAGCTGTTCCCCTGATCAGCCCCGAAAAATTGCAAGGGCGCTCCTTATAAGCCTGAAAACCACAAAAGGGATGTTTGGGGGTCTAGCCAATGCAAGCAAGCCAGGTTACAGAAGCGGGAGAATGTAGTCAAGTGGAGGGAAGCCTAACCAATGACAGCCCAATTACCCCAGTTACAGAAACAGAGCCCTGTTACCCTAGTTACAGAAACAATACCCCATTAGGTAGTTCCAGATTCTCACAGATTTCTATAGCAAAAGGAAAAGAACATCTTGCCCCAGTCATGATCCTTCTACTTGGCATAGTTGTTTTACAGGATGAAGTCATAAAACAAAATGGAGTCACATTTGCTTCTACTACCACATATTAACATACATGTAGACAGATGGTGTCATAGCTTGAGTGGTATAAGGAAGGAATTTATATGTGGAATTGGTAATCTAAACATGAAAATCAAACTCAATAGCTTTTAGAAGCTAAGAAGGGATTTCTTACACAAAAGTACATATTATAAAGAAAATACTGACACAGTTACATTAAAATTAAAAACTTCTCATACTTCAAAAATTCAACAAGAATAATGAAAAGACAAGCCATATACTGAAAAATAAATGTGACATACAACCAACAAAGAATTAGTATCCAGAATATACCAAGAATTCCTACATATAAGTTTAAAAAATACCTAAAAGAAAAAAATGGTCATTTTGTTCAAATGGGACCCCTTAAGAAATGTTCAACCTTATTAGTTGATATGGAAAAACAAATTTTAAACAAGATACTATTTCACACTCATTAATATAAGTGAAGTTACCACAAGCAGATGTTCAGAGATGAGTCATAGTGCTGTTGGCTCTGAGTTCAATGTTAATAAACAGACATTTACAAATCAGATGTTCTTAAACAGAAAAACATTTAAAAAAGGTCATGTGTTGATTGGTTGATTAAAATTTTGTTACCAGAGGTTGCAGGAACCTAAACCTATGTATCCTCTATGAGCAATGGTTCAGTAACCACTAATTCAGTATTTTCAGAGACCTTATAGAGTATGCATAGTATAGTATATATAGCAAAATATAACTTCTATGAATAACACAATTCAACTTTAAGCATATTAAGGATAATGGTAACTGAGTTTCTCCCAAAGAAGTAAACTACAAATAGAGTAAGGAAGAAAACTAAAAAGTGCTTTATAATGTATTGAAACATCACTACTTCAATATAGATAGATATAAGTATGGGTGGAAATGTGTGCTTGTGTGTATGTGAGGATTCCTAATTCTGTGCACTGCAAGACCTAAGAGCATCAGTATCTCATATATATATATATATATATATATATATATCAAGCAAGTAGAACTTGGCTTTTAAATATCTCTCATAAAAGGAACTAGGGCTACTTGGAGAAGGCCCAATTCTTAGGGCTGCAATAGGAAAAGTATATCTTTTTGTGATAGAAAGCCAAGAAGTCTTAAAAGAATGATGGGACATGTCAAAAGGACACCAAAGTTAATTTGAGAAGTTCCCAATAACCAAACTTGGGACAAAAACCAATGAATTACAAATCACTGAATAAGATGGTTGAAATGATGGATCCATAAAGATATAAATGAATTAATAAATTGAAATTTTGGTTTAAAAAGTATATTTACATAGTTTTAAATCATCTCCCAAAAAATTATTCATCACAAAGGGGAAAAAAAGTATTTTGGAGAAGCCTGGCAGATACCACCTTAATCAAGCCATCAAAGTGAACAACACCAGGAGTTGGATAGCATCAGATACTAGCTGATTGACCCCAGATCCAATTCAGTTCTAAGGCTATCTACCTGGAGATGGCATCAGAGCCCATGGGTTGAGGGCTTGATCTCAGAACTGCTTCCATTCACCCAGTCAAAATCTCGGCCTCCAGAACCCCTGACCAACTGGCTACAAATAGAGGTTCCCAATGTCCCCACCTCAGGTTGGATGAATTTCCTAGAATGGCTCACAGAACTCAGGAACACTGTACTTAACACTTATTTGTTTATTATAAAGAATATTTCAAAGGACACAAATGAGAGGTTTGGAAGGATACAGAGCATGGAGTTGGTGTTCGCTACCCTTCTGGCACATGGGTTCTTCTTCACCTTCCTATAAGCCTCCACTTATTTGACTGTCCAGAAACTCTCTGACCTTCTCTCTCTGTTCTTTTGAGTTTCCTTTGGTTTTGTTTGGGAAGTGCTCTTGCTTTGTTACCCAGACTGGCCTTAGACTCCTGGACTCCACTGTTCTTCCCTCAGTCTCCAGTGTAGCTGGGTCTACAGATCTACATAATCATGCCCGGCTTTCCTTTTGGGTTTTTATGGAAACTTTACTCCAATAGGCATATCCAGGCATGGACAAATCATGTCGAAATGTGATTGGACAAAAAGGATCTGACCCAATGCTAATGAATGGAGTGGAGAGACCTAGTAAAGCCTGTCTGTGCAGATTCTTCTTGGCCTTGGTGCAGCATTCTTTCCTTGTGACAAGAGGCAGGACTCCTTCTGAAATGAGGGTCCTATCAGAGAATTTCTGTGTGGCCAGCTCCAAGATAGAAAGGTAGGAACAAATTGGAGTTTATTTTTAGTTTCTATGACCCACCTTGGGGAAGAGAAATCTAATTTTTATGGCCTGCCTTGGGGAGAAAAAAGGAGCAGATAAAGGGTACTCAAGAGAGACTTTATTTTCTAGGGCCTGCTTCTGAGACTTGAAGAACCCCCAATATTCTTCTAGATACTTAGGAAATAGCAAAGGCTATGGAAGTAATGAGCCAGGAATTATGGCTACAAAATCAAAAAACGTATATCATAATATCACATGGGGTCAATCTGAGAAAATCTTCAGGGGACCAAGACTTAGATAGTAGTAATATAACAACGTAATTTCCTGATTTTGATGGTCATATGTGGGTAAGAGAATGTTCTTACTTGTATGAAATACACATAAAGTATGGAGTATCAGGATGACAACTTAAAACTCATATGATCCAGGGAAAAAGGAAAATATATATATATATATTTTATGTAAGTTTGTGATTGCTTCATCTTTTGAAAAATCAATAACAGTTAACAAAATAGCACTAGAAGACAAATGAGCTTGGTAATGATAAGGTACTAGCATAACAATTTTTATAGGTTTTTATAAAATTATTGGGCTGATAATGGGGCCCATTAAAATAAACATAGTAACCCTGATTTCAGCAAGACATCTGACAAAAATGCCACATAAATAAAGTGAGAAAATGTACTTTGGAAGATAGAAAAGTTAGATTCAAAGCTGTTGAATATTTGTACTGAATAATGCTGATGTTTTAAATGTCAGCTTAAAAGGAAGTCTTCAGCAACATGTCACTGGGCTTTGTACTTGTACTTTGTACCCTGTCCAATATTTCTGTGAACATTGGGAGCAATGAGTCATCTTTATCAACTGAACAGAAGATAATACTTAGAAGACCAGTTAATATAGTGGATGACAAGATCATGCAAAAATTCTGTAGAGATAAACCAAAATAAATTAAAGAATATATACCATCTTTCATTTAGGTACTATAAATCTAAACAAATAAAATCTAAAGAAGATTTGGTTTAATAGTAGCTCAAGTGAAAAAAGACTGGTAGGTTTTAGTTGACTACAAATTTAAGCAGCCTATCCAAAAATAATTTAAGCTTGGGTTGCATTAAAATAATTGTATGGTCTATAACAAGAGAGCTTTTTGTACTATGAATTATTCAGACACATTAAAAGGATCAAGTTCTGAGAGGCACTTATTAAGACAGTTAATGACAAACCAGAGTCAATCTAGAGTAATGTAATTTCACTGAGACACACATAAACTACAAGAAATTCACCTTAATACAAATTGCTTTTTTTTTTTCAGTGCTTCCTACTTACTAGGTTCCATCCTAAAAGCTTTACATTTGATTCATCTCCTCACACCCCATGAGGTTTAATTTACAGATAAGAACATTGATAAGAAGTTAGATGTCTTTTGTCAAATCACAAACTAGTAAATAGTGTATTTAGGCCATACACCAGGTCTGTTTTAATACTAAAGCTTGTGTCCTTAACCAATCTAGCATTCTGCCCTGAAAAATTGGGAAAATTCAACTTAGACAAGAAAAATATCTCAGTGTGAATATGATAGTTGTTTTAAAATAGTGGACAAACAAATATATAGTTCCTGGCTATAGAATTAAGACCAAAGGAGGCAGATTCAGTACATCCTAAAGGAAGAATCTTTAATAATTAGAAGTGTTGAACAATTGACTAAATTGACTTATTAATGTTCATATAAGACCAAATAAATTCTGGTATTACAGATGTTGCAGGATTCTTAAATTGGCTGGGCCTGGTTGTAACTTCCAATAAAAGTTAGATATAGAGAGTAGCTTAAAATGTACAGCACAGTGTTTCTGAACTTTGAAAGAGGCTGAGTTGTAGCCTATGGCACTGTGAATAAATTTTTTTAAAAGTATTAAAAATGCATCTGTCCCAAAATTACAGCAGACCCACACCAAGGCACATTATAATGAGAATGATTAGCATACAGAATAAGGATAGAATTTTAAAGGGCACCATGGAAAATTTTAAATTATGTATAGGGGGAAACCAATTGGGATCTCAGCTGATTTCTCAACACAGACCATCAAAGCTCAGAGGTCCTGCAATAATATATATCAAGCTCTGAAAGAAAATGGATACCAATCAATAATTTTATATCCAGCAAAATTAAGCTTCAGATTTGAAGATCAAATAAAAATCTTCCATGGTTAAAAAAAAGTTTAAAGAATTCACAACTAGAAAGCCTGCACTACAGGGCTGGGGATGTGGCTCAGGCAGTAGCGCACTCGCCTGTTATGCATGCGGCCTGGGTTCGATCCTCGGCACCACATACAAACAAAGATGTTGTGTCTGCCGAAAACTAAAAAATAAATATTAAAAAATTCTCTCTCTGTCTCTCTCTCTCTCTCCAAGAAAAAAAAAGAAAGCCTGTACTACAGAACATTCTCAACAAAATATTTCATGAAGATGAAACAAACAAACAAACAAAAAGTGAAAACCAGCAAAGGGAGAAACTACACTAAAGGAATAGTCAATCAAAGGAGAAACTAATTCATATTAAAAACCAGAAATAAACCAAACTGGGAATACAAATCACATCTCAATAATCACTTGAATGTTAATGGCCTAAACTCATCAATCAAACAATATTGACTGGCAGATTGGATTAAAAAACAAGATCCAACAATATGTTATCTACAGGAGGCTCACCTCATAGGCAAAGACATCCACAGAATGAAGGTGAAAGGATGGGAAAAAACATATCACTCATATGGATCATGTAAACAAGAAGGGTTTTCTATCCTAACATCAGATAAAGTGGACATCAAGCCAAAGTTAATCAGAAAATACAAAGAAGGACATTGCATACTGCTTAAGGGAATTATACATTAGCAAGACATAACAATCATAAATATTTATGCCCCAAACAATGGAGCATCTGAGTACATCAAACTCTTCTCCATTTGAAGAATCAAAGAGACCACAATAATATAGGGTGACTTTAACACACCTCTCTCACTACTGGATAGATATTCCAAACAAAAACTAAACAAAGAAACTGTAGAACTAAATAATAATTCAATCAATAATTTAGACTTAATTGCCATATATAAAATATTTCATCCATTGAAAAATGAATATCCTTTCTTCTCAGCAGCACACAGATCCTTCTCTAAAATAGACTATATACTATGCCACAAAGCAACTCTTAGCAAATACAAAAAAAGAACTAATACCCTACATTCTATCAGATCATAATGGGATGAAATTAGAAATTAACAATAAAATAAACAATTGAAGCTACTTTAATATACTATTTAATGATGAATAGATAGTAGAAGAAATCTGGGATGAAATAAAAAATGCTAAGACATAAATAAGAACACTGATACAACGTATCAAAATCTATAGAACACTATGAAAGCAATGCTAAAGGAAACTTCATTGCATTGAGCTTATTCATTAAAAGAATAGAAAGTCAATGAATAAATGACCTAACATTACATCTCAAAGTCCTAGAAAAAAGAGGAACAAATCAATACCAAAAGCAGTAGAAGAAAAGAAATGATTAAAATCAGAGCTGAAATCGATAAAATTGAAATAAAGAAACAATTCAAAAAATTGATGAAACAAAAACAAAATAAATAAAATTAATAAACTCCTAGTCATACTAACAAAGAGAAGAGAAATAAAACTCAAATTACTAAAATTTGTGATGGAAAAGGAAATACCATAACAGACACTACTGAAATACAGAACATAATTAGAAACTATTTTGAAAATTTATACTCCAATAAAATAGAAAATGTTGAAAACATCAACAAATTTCTAGAGACAAATTATCTATCCAAACTGAATTAGGAGGACATACACAATTTAAACAAATCAATTTCAAGCAATGAAATAGAAGACACCATGAAAAGCCTACCAATCAAAAAAGCCCAGGACCAGATGGATTCTCAGCTGAGTTCTACAAGACCTTCATAGAAGAATTAACACAAATACTTCTCAAATTATTTCATAAGTAGAAAAGGAGGGACCCCTCCCAAACTCATTCTATGAGGCAAGTATCATCTTGATACCAAAACCAGACAAAGACACATCAGGAAAGAAAACTTCAGGCCAATATCCCTGATGAACATAGATGCAAAAATCCTTAATAAAATTCTGGCAAATCACATCACTTCAATGGACTTAAAAACAAGAATTATATGATAAAAAAGAACCATATGATTATCTTAATTGATGCAGAAAAAGCATTTGACAAAATACAGCAACGCTTCATGTTCAAAATACTAGAAAAACTAGGGGATAGTAGTAACTAACCTCAACGTTGTAAAAGCTATCTTTGCTAAACTCAAAGCCAACATTATTCTAAATGAAAAAAAAAATTTAAAAGCATTCAACTCTAAAAACTGGGACAAGACAAGGATTGCCTCTCACTACTTCTATTCAATATCATCCTTGAAAATCTGGAAAGAGAAATTAGACAGGAGAAAGAAACTAAATGGATATGATTAGAAAAAGAAGAACTCAAACCATCACTATTTGCTGATGACATGATTTTATATCTGGAATATCTAAAACATTTCAGCAGAAATCTTCTAGAACTAATAAATAAAACAAACACCCATTAAATCAAATGCATTCCTATATACCAGTGATGAATCTACTGAAAGAGAATTCTATTAGGAAAACTACCCCATTCACAATAGCTTCAAAAAAATGAAAGGAAAAAAAACCTTGGGAATCAATCTAACAAAAGAGTGAAAAAACCTCTATGATGAAGACTACAGAACACTAAAGCAAGAAATTGAAGAAAGAGGAGATCCAACATGGCTGCAGGCGAGGAGGCAACGCTTTCAGTACCTCCTCAATAACCGGGTCAGAGAGACGCATTGATACACTTATATTCTACCTGCTGAGAAACTCCTAGCAAAATTCCACTGAAGAGAGACCGGCCGGGAATTAGAAGGATTTTTGGAGGTGACAGTTTGCCCCAGACGAGTGAATCTCTGCCACGTGGCGCAGAGGTCGAGACCCTCCAGCCGCTGCCCGCACGACTCGGCAACCATCAGCCGCCCGCCCACGGCCCCCCGCGACTGAGCGGCTAGCCTCCGAGGCGCAGCTCAGCAGGAGCGGCGCAGGGACTCTAGGAAGAGGTCTCTAGCCAAGCCTTCATGAAATAGCGAACCGGGAACTGAAACCAACCAGAGACAGACCAGTCCCACCTCTCCCTTCAGACACTCCAGCAAGGAGCCTGGGGCCCGCCATAACAGAGAGGTGACGTCACGGGAGTTCGGTCAACGGAATTCCTTCCCAGCAGAATCCACTTTAGCAGGTGTGTGACTCCCACCCCCTTCAGATACAAGCAGCCGGGAAACCTCCAGAATCTCTCCAGGGGTGTGTCTGTAGGGAAACAGAGGGGATTCCCAATCCTCAACTCCCCTTACCACCAGCGGTGACATCCAAGGTCTTAGCCGCCAGTTTCCGGGGGCATGCCCACCAAAGGGGTCCGGAAAAATTAAACTGTTGGATCCCAGATCACCGCTCCACAGCACTGGGGCTTAGATGAATGACAGAGAGAGTGCTCAGTCATTCGGGAAATAGGACACACGGTGGGGCTGCAAGTGTAACCAGATCCTTGGGGAACCGCCTCCGGTGAACAGAACCTGGGTGGCTGGCAGGAGGAAGGGGGGGAGAGGAGCCAGAGAACTGAAATGGCTCTGGACTAACAGGACTGAGAGACTCCCAGGAGCCGCCTTACAAGGACTGCTATTGGCACATAGAGGGCAGAAGCTCGGCTCAGAGGGCACAGCTCCGCCTACTGGAAGAGAAGAAAATGGATCTCTAAGACCTCAATTTTTTTTTCTCTCTTTTTTCTTTTCTCCCCTTTTCCTTCTTTCTTTTTTCCCATTTCAAGTTTTATTGTTCTTTCCATTCTCCTCTAATCTATCTATCTCTCTCTCCTTCTTTCTTTTTAAGAGCACCTTCCTTTTCCTATCCCCCAACTTTCATCCCTAGCATTACGTCTTCCATTAAATGTAATTGTCTAAATGCAAATAGGTGAATGTTTCGAGGCTGTCTATAAGGCTCCTAAATACCTAGCTAATACCAAACACCCTGATCCAATCTCCTGTTAATATCCCCCTTCAGTAGAGCAATATTCCAAAGTAGCCAAGACATACTAACCCTCATACCATCATAGCAACTAACCTAAACATAAAGTCCTAAGACCAAACAACAGATCACTATATGCATACAGAATTCGGAAGCCTTTTATGGATTGAATGAATCAGCTTTCAAGTACAATAAAGCCCAACATTTCTAGGCATAGTCTCCCACCACAAAGGAGAGACCACAGAGATATACAAAACCAAAACAAATTTATGGAGAAAACAGAAACACAGCAGTTAAACAGAGTTGGAAAGTAACGTGAAAAACATGAAAAAACAAGGGAAAAAAAGGATTACAAATAATGCAGGACAACCTAAATCTACAGGAGAACCTAGAGGCATCAGAAACATGGACAGAGAAAGAACTCAAGGCATACCTGACTCAGATGGAATGGAATCTTAAGAGAAGTCATGAGACAGAAAGTAGAAACAATGAAAGAATACTTTGAAAATGAACTGCATAAGCAAATTCAAATTGCAAAGAAAGAACTCTACCAGGAGATAGAGATCCTAAAAAAAATCAAACAGTAATCCTAGAAATGCAGGAAACCATAAACCAAATTAAAAACTCAAAAGAGAATACTACAAATAGACTAGATCAAGTAGAAGCCAGAGCATCAGATAATGAAGACAAAGTTTATCAACTTGAAAAGAATATAGTCAACACAGAAAGGATGCTTAAAATTCACGAGCAATCTATCCAAGAGATATGGGATGTCATAAAAAAAACCAAACGTAAGAGTCATTGGGATAGAAGAAGGCATAGAGATTCAAACCAAAGGAATGAACAATCTATTGAATAAAATAATCCTAGAAAACTTCCCAGATATGAAAGATGGAATGGATTGCCAAATCCTGGAAGCCTACAGGACCCTAAACATTCAAAACCATAATAGGCCAACTCCAAGACACATAATTATGAAGAGTCATAATTATGTATGAGTCAAGCATTCCACCGATGAGCTATAACTCCAGCCCCTCTATAATGACTTTTATAGAAGCAACCTGTTAAAACTACTTCTCAATTCTGATAGCTTTTTTTGTAGATTCTTTAGGATTTTTAAAATATACAGTCATGTTGTCTGCAAATAAAAATCCTTTCTAGGGTTGGGGTTGTGGCTCAGTGATGGAGTGCTTGCCTAGCTGTGTGAGGCACCGGGTTTGATACTCAGCACTACAAAAAAATAAATAAAATAAAGGTATCGTTAAAAAAATTTTTAAATCCTTTCCATTCCTTCAGAATGTTTTTATTTTATCAAAACATAGCTAGTAATTTTTAATTAGATTTTGAATATTGTTAATGTTGATTAGTTCAGATTAGTTTTGCATTCCAACTACTGTTAGAAGGAGGAAAAATTTTCATATTATCTTGGTCTAAGATATATGTCTTATTAGACAGACCAATGGGTTATAGAAGTGGTGATCTCCAGTTTTGTTCTCCTTGCTGTAGTATGTTAATATTACCTGCTTTCTCCTCTATTTGTGTGTTCAAGTCTTCCTCTTCTTTCTCTTATAAAGAAAATATTCATTGATCTTCAAGCCCACTCTCATCTAGTATGATGTTAGCCTAGTTGAATGTTGTTAATTTGTGATCAACATCTATTCTCACTTCCTTTCATGCTTAAATCTGTGACTCAGAGAATGGAAGCTAGGAATCATTTCCCCCAGACCCCCCTTCCCTTTACAAAGGTTCTGGATAATTTAGATTTTTCCAGTGAGTGACTGGGATTTGCATGAAGACTTGGAAGGTGGAGGCTATATTTCCCACAATGGTGATGGTTAATGTATGAGAGTTTTATAACAGGTGTGAAATGCAGTGACCTGGCACTACTTTCTATTGTCTGGTCGTAGGGTTATGAAATAGCTTCAGTTGGGATTTCCTGTAGCTTTGAGAGATTTGGGAATAATAACTTCCTGAACAGAAGGCATAGCAGTAATTCCTTAGAATCTACACATCAATCATTCCAGTGATAAATAAGCACATAATTCCTAAAATATATCTGTCTGAAATAAAAGATACATATCCAGATTGAAGGACAATGAGAAAACATAACTACTAAATGCTGTTGTGGCACCTTGGATTGAATCCTGACCAGAAAATTAGCAAAATAATTTTTGCACAATTGGTATAATTTGAATACAGTCCATTGATTAGTTTGTACTATTGTATCTATGTTAATTTCTTATTTTGATAATTATGATAATCATTTGGTTTTATGGCCATGTAAGAGCTTAAGAGCAGAGAAGCTGGATGAAGGACATAATGAAACAATGTTATACTAGTATTGCAATTTATGTGTGAGTCTAAAATTATTTCAAAATAAAAATTAACAAAAAGCCACAGGATTAGTGGATTTAGAGATCAGAGTGAAATTAAAGAAACACTAAGAATAGGAAAAATAACCTGAGCAGCAGCGAAGCAAAAAAATCACTTCTTGTCCCTGAGATCCATGGATGTGTGGGAAAATATTTGCCATCTCAGAGGACTTCAAGGGAACCAGTGTTCTTAAGATAACCAGATAATAATTACAAAGAGCTTATGGTAGAATGAAGATCTTATAACTTGGAGTACTAGCAAAAGGCCTGAAAAGATAGGTGTTAGAGTGTGGTATGTTTGATTTTAAAACTTTGGGGATGCCAGACTGTTGAATACAAGGTGATAGGGTATAACTAGAAGAGTGTTTGAAGTAGGATGGAGGAAAAGATAATTGAAGGCAAACAAATCAGGAAAAAAGGCCACTAATTCAATAATAAAAGACAAATATCCCAATTAAATATGAACAAAAAATTTGAATAGATTTTTTTCTCCATATAAGATACTTGATTGACTATTAAGCATATATTGAAAGATGCTACACATGATTAACCATTAGAGAAATGCAAATTAAAACCCCATGATAGGGACTGAATTTGTGGATCAGTGGTAAAGCGCTTGCCTAGCACTTGTGAGGCACTGGGTTTGATCCTCAGCACAACATAAAAAAATAAATAAATAAAGTTATGTCCATCTACAACTAAAAAAATATTTTTGAAAAACCATAATATGCAGGCTGGGGATGTGGCTCAAGTGGTAACGCACTCACCTGGCACTGGCATGCGCGGGGCACTGGGTTCAATCCTCGACACCACATAAAAATAAAATAAAGATGTTGTGTCCACCGAAAACTGAAAAATAAATATCAAAAAATTCTCTCTAAAAAAAACCAAACAAAAAAAACATGATATGGGGCTGGGATTGTGGCTCAGCGGTAGAGCACTCACCTAGCACAGGCAGGACCCGGGTTTGATCCTCAGCACCATATAAAAATAATAAAGGCATTGTGTTGTGTACATTAAAAAAAAAACCATGATATGGGCTGAGGCTGTAGCTCAGTGGCAGAGCACTTGCCTCATATGTGTGAGTCAATCCTTAGTACCACAAAAAAACTAATAAAATAAAGTCATTCTGTCTATCTAAAACTACAAACATTTAAAAAAAAAACCCATGATATCACTTCATTCCCACTAGGGTGGCTACAATAAAAGGGACAGATCATAACAGTATTGGTTTGTAAAGATGTGGATAAGCTGAAACCCTCATAGATTGTTAAAGGGAATTAAAAATGGTGAAGCTATTTGGAAAATTAGTTTGGAAATTCCTCAAAAGGTTAAACATAGGCTAGGGATGTAGCACAGTGCTACAGAACATGCTTAACCATGCATTAAACCCTGAGTTCAATTCCTAAGAACTTCCCCCACCACCAAAAAAGGTTCAACATATGTTACCATATGACCCAACAATTCCATTCTTGAGGACTGAAAATACAGGTTCACACAAAAATTTCTATGTGAAATATTCCTAGTAGCCCCAAAGTAGAAACCAAAACTTCTATTAACTGATAAGTAGAGAAAAAGGAATAAAAAACTTATATAAGGAAAGGTAGCAGAATACAACAGTCACTAATATGCCATTATGTAAAAATGTGAGTGTGTAACTGATGTGATACTGCAATTTGTATTTGGGGTAAAAATGGGAGTTCATAACCCAATTGAGTCAAATGTATGAGTCAGATGATATATCATGAGCTTTGTAATGTTTTGAACAACCAATAAAAAAAGAACTTATATAAATATTAACAAAGATGAACCTTGAAAAGTTTATGCTAAAACAAAGAGAGCCAGTAAAATCATTCAGAAGGCCATATATTATAAATTATGGTTTGAAATTTCCCCCCAAAAGCTCATGTATTAGGCAATGCAGCAATATTCAAAGGCAATGACTGGATCATAAGGGCTGTAACCTTATTAGTTATCACTTCCTGGCCCTGAGATCCATGGGATACATGAGAGAAGATCTTCCATTTGAAAGGAGTTCAAGGGCATTGGTATTTTATGATAACTAGGTTACAATTAAGTAAAGTGAAGATCGAATAAAGCTTATATTACAGTGAATATTATAGAAGAAAAAAATTTATTTATACATATTTGAAAAAATGATACATGCTTTAAAAAAACCAATATAATCTTCTTGTCCTATGTAGATATAGGACTCAATGTATTTTGCTAGAATTTTAGATTCAAGGACTTTGCTAATATATTCATTTACAAAACTGTCATGAATGCCATGTGGAAATAAATTAGAAATTCAACAGATCCAAAGAATCCAGAATTCAAAAACTCTCAAACTTAAAACAACAAAAATGTTGTTATTAACTACCTGAATTCTTGAACCTTGTCACACATTAACATCCTAAACTGGGCAACATGAAGTTCTTCAATATGGTAGAGTGCTATAGCTTCAATATTGTTGAAATTTCCAAATAGACAGATGATGCCAAGAAGAAAAACCAAAAGGGATTTTAAATATTGGAATATGCTGTCTCTTTCAGTTGCATAATATGCTATCCTATAACTTAATAGATTTTTTAAAATAAACCTTTTCATTATCTTTCCCTGTGCTATGAATTGGCTGAGCTCAGTTGGTCAGTTCTCTCTCTAGGTACCTCTTGTGAGTTTGTAACAAATGGCTGTTAAAATCATCTGAAGGTCACACCAGGTTGACCAGGACTATCCAGGACATTCAAATCATATCCAGTTCATTCACATGGCTGGTGCATGAAACTGAATATTGGTTTGAAGTTCCCTTCAGGCCTGGTCACTAGAGACCTAAAAGTAACCTCTTTAAGGTAGTTTGAATTTCTTAGAGCATGGAGGTCTTAGACTATTTAGATTTCTTACTTGGCAGCTAATTTCCCTTAGCTTCATTGGAAATGTTCTGACGAAGTTCTTAGTCTCTTAAGGTCTTAAGAATGGCCTTGAGTCATTCTTCTGTACTCTATTGATCAAAGAATACATTGAACAAGGGACAGGGCCACACATATCACCTCTTTTGAGAAAAAAAATGTCCAAGAATTATTGGCCATTTTAGTCTACCACAGTATGTCCTTTAGCCATAAATAATTTACATTTCTCCCACAAGTAAAATATACTCATTTAGGGCTAGAGCTGTAGCTCACCGAAGGAGTGCATGCTTAACATGTGTGAAGTCCTAGAGCAAATCCTCAACACGGTAAAAAATGTGGATATATGCATACAGATACCCACTCATGTAGTCTTGTGACTCCTAATGTCCTGTTAGCATCTCATCATCTATATTAGATCTTTAAGAGCACAGTTTCACTTTCCATCTCAATCTGAAGATCCCCAAACTAAGAGACAAGTCAGCCACTTCCTGTTGACAAATAAGGTTAACTACAATTAACACTTCTACACAAAAAGGAAGAAAATATGAGGCACTGAATTTGGGCTAGGTAGATGTTGCCAATTCCTTGATTAGGGTCTAATTCAGCTATGTTCTAGGTTCCCAAGACATCTTTTCAATTTTTTAAAATATTTATTTTTTAGTTGTATTTGGACACAATACCTTTATTTTAATGTGGTGCTGAGAATCAAACCCAGGGCCTCTTATGCGCTAGGCAAGTGCTCTACTGCTGAGCCACAACCCCAGACCAAAACATCTTTACTTTTTTATAAGCAATAGCTCTTATTTGTATCTGGGTAGCTTTCTCAGACTGCTTCCTGCCAGTAAAAGATTGATGTATTAAAGCCCTCCCTTTAAATTATTTCTATCCCTTTCAGTTCAAGTTGATACAGTTTCTTTTAAAATTTTTGTAGATTCATTAGATAAAAGCCATACCCACATTTTTTCCTGAGACAGACCCTTCTCTACTGTGGGATGCCCATGAAGTTGTGACACAATGCCCTTCAGATTCTTAAAAGTCCTTATTTAACTGAGAAGAGGACATATGAGACTTACTTTATTTAACTGAAGAGGGGGCATATGAGAACAACAAATACGAATGGCCACTCCTTTAAATCTCTTAGGTCTTGACGAATATAGCCATACCCTTGAGAATCTCATCCTGATATTTTGCTTTATTGGTAACCCTTTGGATTTCATCTTTCCCCTGAAGCAACTAATAATTTTGTGACTCTTTCCAGGCAAGACTGGGATAGAACCCAGCAATTCCTGCCTCCTTTATGTTTTCTTTAAATGCTGCTTTAAAAATGTTATTTTTTTCTAATTTTATCTTTCTTCCTTTATTTTATCATAGGCAGTTAAAGAAACCAACTATAAATTCCTACATTCCATCTGAAAAACTTTTCCTGTCAGATCTATATCCACTAGGTTAATCTTCCATCTTCCATGCTACTGTAAGCAATAATGTTGCCAAACTTTCTGTCATAACAAGAATCCCCTTTTCTTCAGCTTCCACTGATATTTTTCTCCCTCTCCTTCAATTTCTCACTAAAGATTCAAGTGCCTTCTGCATTCAATAACAAGATCTTTGGGGCCTGTAATAGTTCATTTGAATCTGTTGACTTGATTGGATTAAGAGATGCTGAGGATTAAGAAGCTTATGGGTGTGTCAATGAGGGCGTGTAGAGAAATCATTGGCATGTGGGACAGCCAACTGAAAGGAAGACCTTCCCTAAGCATGAGCAGCATTGACCAATAGGATGATGGCTTGGATAGAATAAAAATTGGAAGAACAAGTTAGCAGAAGCAGATGCAAGTTCAATTCTTGAATGAATTCTTGATTGCTTCTGTGACATTTGAAAATATTGGACTCTGACTTCTTCATTTTTCCAAAGTGGACTCTGCCAGGTGATTGATTCCCCAGCACCATTGATTTCTCTTATTCTGGGACTTCAGCCTCTTGGACTTTGCAGCTACTGGTTCTTCCAGCTATCCAGTCTGCAGATGGCCATTGTGGACTATCCAGCTTCTGGTCACATAAACCATCCTAATAAGTCCCCTTTTTATATAATTATGCTTCCTGTTGATTCTGTTCCTCTAGTGAACCCTATTACAGAGCCTTTACACTTTTACCTGCCCCTGAGAACAAAAAAGAATGATATCACATGCTTCCAAATAACAAACAGATTTTGCTATCATTATTTATTTATTATTTCTTTATTAGAGTTTTATAGTTTATCCATAGTGGTTGGGTTCATCCTGACAAACTCATACATGCATGGAATTCTATTTCCGTTTTTTTATTGGTTGTTCAAAACATTACAAAGCTCATGACATATCATCTTCCATACATTTGATTCAAGTGGGTTATGAACTCCCATTTTTTACCCCAAATACAAGTTGCAGAATCACATCAGTTACACATCCACATTTTTACATAATACCATATTAATGACTGTTGTATTTTGCTACCTTTCCTATCCCCTGCTATGCCCCCTCCCCTTCCCTCTCTACCCCATCTGCTGTTGTTTAATTCTCTCCCTTGTTTTTTTCCCCTTTCCCCACACAAACTCTTATATGTAATTCTGTGTAACAATTATCCCTCTTCCTTTTTCTTCCTGCCCTCCCTTCCCTCTCCAATATTTCTTCCTCTACTCTACTAGACTTCCTATTTATTTATATTTTATTGATTCCACCTACCTATATATAAAAGTGAAGTTTCCTGTGGTATATTTATACATGCACATTACATGATTTTTAAAAGAACTCATGTGGTGCTAAGGATTTTTTATGTGGTGCTAAGGATTGAACCCAGTGCTTCATATGTTAGGTAAACACTCTGCCACTGAGCTATAGCCCAGCCCTCCACACTACTTCTTGATCTCCTTCTATATTACTGATCTTCCCCTTATCTTTATGTTATCAAAATCCTTCCTTCCCCTTTCCTTTATTTTACTCTAGCTTCCACATATGAGAGAAAATATTCAACCTTTGAGTTTCTGAGTTTGGCTTATTTCACTTAGCATGATATTCTTCATTTTTATCATTTATTGGCAAATTCCATAATTTCATTATTTTTCATTACTAAATAGAACTCCTTTGTGTGTGTGTGTATGTGTGTGTGTGTATATATATATAGATAGATAGATATAGACAATTTTTAACCCCATTCATTAAATGATGGGCACCTGGGTTTATTCCATAATTTAGTTATTGTGAATTGTACTGCTATAAACTTTGAGGTGGCTGTACCATTATACTATTCCAATTTTAAATCTTTTGGAAAAATAGCTGTGTCATATGGTATTTCCATCCCTAGGTTTTTGAGAACTGTCCATACTGCTTTCCAGAGTGGTTGTACTAATCTGCAGTCCCACCAGTGTACAAGTGTACCCTTTTCCTCACAATCTTACCAGCATTCATTACTATTTGTATTCTTGATCATTGCCATTCTGACTGGAGTAAGATGAAATTTTGGCATAGTTTTGACTTGCATTTCCATGATTGCTAGAAATGTTAAATATTTTCTCTTATATTTGTTGGCCATTTGTTTCTTCTGAGAAATTTCTGCGTAGTTCTTTTGCCTATTTGTTAATTTTTTTGGTAGGGTTTTCTCAGTTCTTTATATATTCTGTATATTAATCCCATCATAGGAGATATTCTACCATTTCGTAGACTATCTTTTCACACTCTTTGTTCCCTTTTTTGTGCAGAAGCTTTTTAGTTTTTTGGCATTCCATTTATTGATTCTTGTCTTTATTTCTTGCGCTTTGGGGGGGTCTTGTTTAGGAAGTTGGTGCCAGCATCTATATGATGGGGTGTTGACCTATGTTTTCTTCTAGCAGTTGTAAATTTTCTGGTCTAATTCCTAAGTCTTTGATCTATTTCAATTTGAGTTTTGTGCATGGTGAGAGATATGGGGTCTAGTTTCTTTTTTCTGCATGTAGCTATCCAGTTTTTCTAAAACCATTTGTTAAAAAGGCTCTTTTCTTCAAAATATATTTTTGGCAACTTTGTCAAATTTAAGATGGATATAAAGATTTGTCTGTCTTCTAGTCTGCTCCATTGGTCTTCATGTATATTTTGATGCCAATACCATGCTGTTTTTGTGACTACAGCTCTGTAGTATAATTTCACATCAAGTGTTGTGATACCTACTGCTTCACTTATCTTGTTTAGTATTGCTTTGACTATTCTTCCAAATGAATTTAAGAATGATTTTTTTTCTAATTTTGTGCAGAATGTCATTGGTATTTTGATGGAGATTTCATTGAATCTATATAGTGCTTTTGGTAGTATGGCCATTTTGACAATATTTATTCTGCCTATTCAAGAACATGGAACTTATTTCTATCTTCTAATTTCTTTCTTCATTGTTCCATAATTTTCATTTTAGAGTTCTTTTACCTCCTTGGTTAGATTAATTCCCAAGTATTTTATTTTGAGGTTATTGTGAATGGAATGATTTTCTTCCTTGGCTGAATTACTACTGGAGTAGGGGAAAGCTATTGATTTATGGGTATTGATCTTTATATCCTTCTATTTTAATAAACTCATTTATAAGCTCTAGAAGTCTTCTTGTGGAGTATTTTTGGGTCTCCTAGATATAGGATCATGTCATCAGCAAGCAAAGATGTTTGACTTCTTTTCCTATTTTTATCCCTTTGATTTCCTATTCTTGCCTGATCACTCTAGCTAATGTTTCGAGAACTATATTGAATAGAGATGGTGAGAGTGGACAGCTTTGTCTTACTTTTGACTTTATAGTGATATTGGCATTGGGTTTGTCATAAATGGTCTTTATGATGTTGAGGTAAGTTCCTTTGATACTTAGTTTCTCCATTGTTTTTAACATGAATAGATGCTGGATTTTATTAAAGGTCTTTTCTGCATCTATTAAGATGATCATGTGATTCTTGTCCTTTATTCTGTTTAAGTGGTGTATTACATTTACTCACATATGTTGAACCAACACTGCATCCTTGGAATAAAACTCACTTGATCTTTTTTTTAATGTGTTTTGAATGCAGTTTACTCATAATTTATCAAGGATTTTTGAATGTGTGTTCATCAGGAATACTGATCTATAGTTTTCTCTCCTTGATGTGTCTTTTTCTGTTTTGCTATCAGGGTTACATTGGCTCATAGAATATATTTGAGAGTGTTCCCTCCCTTTCGATTTTGTGGAATAATTTGAGAAAGATTGGTTCTTCTCTAAAGTTCTAGTAGAATTCAACTGAGAATCCACCTGGACTTGGACTTTTCTATTTTGAAAGGTCTTGAATTGTCATTTCATTACTTGTTATTGGTCTGTATAGGTTTTTGTGTCTTCATGATTCAATATGGGCAGGTTCATATGTGTCTAGAAATGTGTCAATGTCTTCCATATTTTCCAGTATATTAGAGTATAATTTTTCAAAGTTGATTCTCATAATTTTTATGAATTTCAGAAGGGTCTGTAGTGATCTCTCTTTTTCATCTCTATTGTTTTGGGTCTTCTCATTCATTCATTTGGTTAATTTGGCTATGGGTTTGTCAATCCTATTTATCTTTTCAAAGAACCAACTCTTCATTGCATTGATCCTGTGTATTGCTTTCTTATTCTCAATTTCATTGATTTTGGCTCTAATCTTAATTATTTCCTCTCTTCTACTGGTTTTGGAGTTAGTTTGTTCTTTTTTTTTTATTGATTGTTCAAAACATTACAGAGCTCAAGACATATCATCTTTCATACATTCGACTCAATTGGGTTTTGAACTCCCCAAATACATAATACAGACTCACTTCTGTTACATACTCACATTTTTACATAATGGTATATTAGTGACTGTTGTATTCTGCTACCTTTCCTATCCCCTACTATCCCCCCTCCCCTCCCCTCCCCTCCCCTCCCATCTTCCCTTTCTACCTCCTCTGCTGTTGTTCAATTCTCTCCCCTTTTTTCCCCCCACCCCCTTGCCCCTCATAACCTCTTATAATTTTGTGTATCACTGAAGGTCTCCTACCATTTCCATATGTTTTCCCTTCTCTCTTCCTTTCTCTCCCCCCATTCGTCTTAGTTTACTGTTAGTCTTTTCCTCATGCTCTTCCTTCCTGTTCTATTCTTAGTGGCTCTCTTTATATCAAAGAAGACATTTGACATTTGTTTTTTAGGGCTAGGCTAGCTTCACTTAGCATAATCTGCTCTAATGCCATCCATTTCCCTGCAAATTCTATGATTTTGTCGTTTCTTAGTGCTGCGTAATACTCCATTGTGTATAGCTGCCACAATTTTTTTATCCACTCATCTATTGAAGGGCATCTAGGTTGGTTCCACAGTCTAGCTATTGTGAATTGTGCTGCTATAATCATTGATGTGGCCGTATCCGTATAGTGTGCTCTTTTAAGGTCCTCAGGGAATAGTCCAAGAAGGGCAATAGCTGGGTCAAATGGTGGATCCATTCCCAGCTTTCCCAGGAATCTCCATACTGCTTTCCAAATTGGCCTCACCATTTTGCAGTCCCACCAGCAGTGAACAAGTGTGCCCTTTTCCCCACATCCTCGCCAACACTTATTGTTGTTTGACTTCATAATGGCTGCCAATCTTACAGGAGTGAAATGGTATCTTAGGGTGGTTTTGATTTGCATTTCTCTGATTGCTAGAGATGGTGAGCATTTTCTCATGTGCTTGTGGATTGATTGTATGTCCTCCTCTGAGAAGTGTCTGTTCAGGTCCTTGGCCCATTTGTTGATTTGATGTTCTTTTTTTTAAGGCTTGAGATGGAGCATAGCTTGTTCATTTTTAATGTGGCACTCAGTGCAATTTTCTTTTAGAACTGCTTTCATACTGTCCCAGAGATTTTGATGTTTTTATCTCGTTTCTAAAACCTTAACTTCTATTCTCATTTCTTCTTTGATCTGTCTTTATTTAAGAGAATATTACTCAATCTATATGGGTTTATGTGGTTTCTATTATTTTTCTTGCAGCCTGTCTTTGCTTGTGAGTCTTTTGTAAACAGCATATAACTAGATCCCCTTTTTTGATCCAACTTGTTTCTGGTAATCTGTCTCTTTTAATTGGGGAGTTTAGACCATTAATATTCAGCATTATAATGGATATATATTTGTGTTTCCTGCCATTGTGGTTTTCTGCTAAATTTTATCTGGTCTTCTCATTTATTGTGTTATTCTTCTATTGAACTTTCTGTATTTGGGAACTTTGGGAATTGTTTTTTAGTTATTCTGCATGCAGATTATTTTTGAGTATTTTTTGTAGTTCTGGTTTGGTGCTCATGAATTCTTTTTGTTTATTTTTGTCATGGAAAGTTTTTATTTCCCTCTCAAATTTGAAATTAGTTTTGTTGGGTATAGAAACCATGGCTGGCAGTTGTTTACTTTTAGGGCTTAGAATATCTCACTCTAGGGGTTGGGGTTTTGGCTCAGCAGTAGAGCGCTCATCTAGCATGTGCAAGGCCCTGGATTTGATCCTCAGCATCACATAAAAATAAATAAAATAAAGGTATTGTGTCTAACTACAACTATGAAAAAAAAAGAATATCTCATTCCAGGCCCTCCTTGATTGTAGAGTCTGCACTAAGAAATCAGAAGTGAGCCTGATTGGTTTGCCTCTGTGACCTGATGTTTCTCTTTTCCAGCTTTTAATAGTCTTTCCTTATTTTCTATGTTAGGCATTTTGATTACTGTATGTCTTGGAGAGCATATCATTTGAATAGGTCTATTTGGGGTCCTGTAAGCTTCATCTGTGTGAATGTCTATCTCATTTTGATATAGTAAAACTTTTCTGTAACTATATCACTGAAAATATTCTTTACGTCTTTAGTTTTATCTCCATTTTCTATTCTATCCCAATGATTCTCAGGTTTGGTCTTTTAATGTTGTCTCAGAGTTCTTATATATTGTGGTCATGTTCCACAATTTTTCCCCCTTATTGAAGTCTATATACTCAAGTTCTATCTTCAAGGGCTGAGGTTCTTTTTTCTATGCATTTTAATCTGTTAATGATGCCTGCAAGTGTTTCTTGGTTTCATTCCAGTTCTGCTTGGTGTCTTTTCACTATTTCTATTTCTTAATTGCAGTGATCTTTCATCTCCTGTATTTGTTCTTTTAATTATTCCCTTAGATCTTCTTTTAGTTCATTGAACATTTTAATAATCAGTTTTTAAAAATCTTTCTCTGGGGAGGGAAAAGGAGAGAAAAGGGAAATTGCATGGAAATGAAGGGAGACTCTCATTGCTATACAAAATTACATATAAGAGGTTGTGAGGGGAATGGGAAAATAAACAAGGAGAGAAATGAATTACTGTAGATGGGGTAGAGAGAAAAGATGTGAGGGAAGGGGAGGGGGGATAGTAAGGGATAGGAAAGGTAGCAGAATACAACAATTACTAATAGGGCATTAAGTAAAATTGTGGATGTGTAACCGACGTGATTCTGCAATCTGCATTTGGGGTAAAATTGGGAGTTCATAACCCACTTCAATCTAATGTATGAAATATGATATGTCAAGAGCTTTGTAATGTTGTGAACAACCAATAAAAAAATCTTTCTCTGGGCTTTCATACAAACTCTCAGTGGGATCCTTTGTTAGGGGATTGTGGATTGGGGTTGGGGGTTGTCTTGCTTGTTTCCTTATTTCCTCATGTTTTCAGGGGTCTTGGACATGTCCATCAATTGAGGTGGATCCCCCCCCCCCTTTTTTTGCATGTGTCCTTTTGTGTTTAATTATCTTATTTGTTCTGAGACTTCTGTTTTTGATACATGAGTAGATGCCAAGGGGTGGGATGTGAGCACCCTGATTGTTCCTTTTGAATCCTTGGTATGGTTTGAGGCTTTTGTCTCAAAATAATGTCCGGGCTCAGATGAAGTGTGTGGAGTGAGACTCACTATTGCTTGGTAGAGATGTATTTCCCAGCTGCAGGATCTCTACTCTGTGATCTTGTAGTGTCCCAATCTCTTTCTGACCCTCTTAGAGGGAAGGAGGAGCCAAGAGTAGCATTAATTTCAGCAACAGATGTACAGCTTTATGCTAAATACCTGGTGTCTACTTTGATGTCTATACTATTTGCCACTTATATAGAAATGGCATTTAACAACAGTACCACAATAAAAAATGAAGTAGGTAAGGAATTTGACAGGAGGAGTTTACTATTTGTCTAGTATATTAATGATTATCCCAACTTGAATGGCATCGTCTGATCATCAGTTTTGGTTTTTGTCTCTTCTATTATTTGCATTAAAGTATAACTGAAGATTGAGTGTCATTAATTTATGTGTGGAGTAAGATATGCTGTCTTTTGGTTGGGTTTAGTTCAGCAGCAGAGTTTCTAACCTGTGAATTTTTATTGTCCCTGTAGGTTCCCGGCACCTCACAGAATAGGGTAAAATAAACAATTTTAATAACTGTTGCAAAAAATACACGGCATTAAAGTAAATGCCCAGTTCCTACAACACCTTCAACATAATTACCACCAAAACCCAGGTACAGTGGGTTCAGCAATTTTAAATAGTAAAAACAATAACCATGAACTAGATTTGGCTTTAAAGCAAATAGCAAGTATCAGTTTTATCATCCAAAGCAGTAATGATTGCATCAGCAAGAGTTATATAAGCCAATTAGTTCTGACAGGTGTAAAAATTGTTCATTAGGGAAAAAATGAGTTAGGAAGGTAGAAAAGAGTTTACAATTTCAAAAAATAAACAAAGAGAATGCAGAAGAGATGTAGCAGGTGATTTTTACATGAAAGGAGGGGAAAAATAGAATTAGGCCATTAGCAAAAGAGAGAAAGACAAGAGAAATAAATAAATGAAAATTATACAAAACCAAACAAAGGTTGAGTGTGGTGGCACACTCCTATAATCCCAGCAGCTCAGGAAGTAGAGGCAGGATTGCAAGTTCAAAGCCAGCCTCAGCAACTTAGCGAGGCACTAGGCAACTCAGTGAGACCTTGTGTCTAATAAAATACAAAATAGGGCTATGAATGTGGGAATGTGGCTCAGTGGTTGAGGGCCCTTGAGTTCAATCCCTGGTACCCCCCCCCCCCGCCAGAATGAACAAACAAACAAAAATATATATCCCTAAACCCCAAACCCTCAAAAGACAAAGACAAGAAAAATAAACATTAAAAATGCTAAAAATGAGAGAAAAGTAATAAGTGTATGTATTTATGTCCCTGAACCAATTAACACACCAAGAATTCACACACACACACACAAATTCTTAATGAAGAACAAAGGAACCATCTCCACAGAGATGGTCAAAATAGTCGACCAGATTGGGTGGTCACTGTCTATGTTCAATAGTCCTTTTTCCGGGTACTGAGAGAGCAAGGGGTGAGGGTTTAACCCTTTCTTGTTTTTGTGTTGCTGTCTGATGTGCCAGTTGGAGCGGTGTAAGACTGAAATTGTTTAAATTTCAGCTTCCCTTCTCACTAGTATAAGGTGTGACATATTAGGAAGTATTATAGTTGGAGTTCTGTCTGTTCAGACCATTTTAGTGCACTCTCAGGGTAAAGCTTATGCACAGTCATGAGGGGAGTTCCAGAAGGTGGGGCTTAGGCCTAATCAGGCCTCAAGGGCTTTGTTGGTGATACCTGCTTCTGAGAGATTAGGTCAGCCCACCCCTAGGGCTTAACAATAGTGGATTCCGGTTTGGATCTCAGGAGCCTCCCAAGAATTTCAGTGGAGGGGCAAGGGGTGCCAATCTTCCACTAACTGCTCCCAAGAGCACAATCTTCCTGAGCTTAGTCCCCAAGGTATTCACTCCTGCCTGCTCAGACTCCAGAACCACTTCAGCTGGAAAAAGATACACACTGACCATAGCATAGCCAATTCATGCCCTTGGTTACACACTAAAAACATAACATAGGCCACTGGAAGCCTCAGGAAGGAGCCTAACTAGACATTTTGGGCCTACCCCAACATGGGTGTGAATCATCCTCTGTGGTGAATCAGTGCCAATCACCTTCACTTTCCATGATGGTGTGGCAGCTGGGTAACCTCCAATATATTCTTTCTTCTTTGTTTATTGTACCCAAATTTGAGTCCCTAAGCCACTTTGAATGTCCAATTTTGAATTTTAGTGAAATCCCTCTTTTACCCATCTTGCTGAGAAGATGTACAACTGTTGCTTTGGTCTCAGGCCATGGCATGACTTGGAATGCTGCTTTCCTCTACCCTGCCATCTTCCCATCTATCCCTCATTATTTATTGCTGTGAAACAAACAACTCCTAAATTTAATAGCTTAAAATGCTATGGTCTATTTGTCTTGCCTCGAAATTCATATGATAAAACTCAATCACCACTGATGATAACAGGAGATGGGGCTGTTGGAATGTGAGTAGGTCATGGGACAGAGCCCTCATGAATGGTATTAGGGCCTTATAAAAGAGGTCCCAGAGTTTGATCCTTCCCCCAAGGTGAGGACATGGCTAGAAGTTGTAATCCATGCATCAGAAAGCAAGTCCTCACCAAACATTAAAATTTGCTGGTGCCTTAATCTTGGACTTCTCAGAGCTGTGAGAAATAAGCTTCTGTTGTTTATAAGCTACCCATTTTATGGTACTTTGGGTATTAGAGCAGCCTGAAGGCCTAAGATGTCTGGGGAGTTCTTGTGATCTCACATGTAGTTGGATGTGAACTGAGGTGGGGGTCAAAATGAGTCAGACATCTACAATAGCTCACTTACATGGCCTATAGTTGCAATTGACTATTGGCTAGGCTGTGGGTTATCAACTAAAGTCCTATAAGTGACCTTGTCATCTGACTTGAATTTCTTATAGCACAGAGCTCTCTAGGTACTTATTATACATGATGGCTAGCTTCTCCCAGAGAAAGCATTTTAAGATGGTGGAGGTGGAAGAGACCACCCAAATTTAATAAAAGAGTAACAGACCCTATTCTAGAGGAAGGGGCAGTTAAAACTATTTGTGTGTGATGGGCTTTACTTGTCTCATTTTAAGGCCTAAGTTGTTTTTTTTTTTTTCCTGAGTCTATCTACTTTTTTTCTGTGTTTTGTCTTTTAGCCCAATGGCTTTCAACCTGGCTGGCTACTGGTTTAAAATCATCCAGATAACTGGTTCATATAATATTCCATGATAATTGTTTGCTATCTTATAAACATGAAAGGCTGAAATTATAACATTTAGAAATAAGAGAAAAAGAAGAATTTGTTATTTTGGCCAAAAAATATTAGCAAAAACACTTTGCTATTAAATAAACATAGATATTGGTGCTATGATTCGAGTGTGTCCCCCAAAGGTTGATCTGCTGGAAGGCTGGTTCCTCACTCTGGCAATGTTGAGAGATTACAGAACCTTTATCAGGTGAATTCAAGTGGGAGATGATTAATGTTTTTCCATTCCTGTGAAAACTGGCTGCTGTTTGAAGTGCACCTGGTGCAACTCCTGAATCTCTCACTTCCTGTTTCACCATCCAGGGAGACCCTCACACCGAGACACTGGTGCCATGTTCTTGGATCTCCAGAATTGTGAGCAAAGACAAACTTCTTTTCTTTATAAAATAACCTAAATGAGAAATTATACCCCATCTGATTCAAATGTATTCAAATGTATGATATGTCAAGATCATTGTACTGTCATGTGTAACTAATTTAAAAAAAGTAAAAAAATTAAAATAAAAATAACCTAGTCTCTGATATTTTGTTATAGCAACACAAAACAGACAGCAGTATGACAAGTACTATTCTAAGAAGCCAAAAAAGCTTTATTTTATATATATATATATATATATATATATATATATATATATATATATATATCCTAGCGTGTGTATATATACATATATTACTTTTAATTATTTAATTTAAAAAAGTTACATTTGACAGAATTAAAATTGGTGGCTCAAAATGAACTACAATGTCAAAAAGTAACTGTCAGTTATTTTCTTCCAACAGCAGCTGCTTTAATAATAGATTCTTGCATCAGTTATTTAAAAATGTTGATTGTCTCTGAAATCAAACTTTAGTACTAAAAATTGGTGGGTAGAGCCCCACTAATAATAAAACTTTTCTTCTTTTTGGGGGACCAACTTGTTTTATTTGAAAAGCCTAAGTGTTAGAGGACTTAACAGTTCTAAAGACCAGACAAGAAAGGGGATCACCAACAAAAATGAGAAAAAGATATAAACAGAAATAGAAAGTTGTCAGATTGGGATTAAAAACAGGAAAGTATAATATGCAGTTTATTAGAATCCTGTTAAGTGTTGGGTGTGGTGATGCACATTTGTAATCCCAGCAACTTATGAGGCTGAGGCACAAGGATGACAAATTCAAGAATAGCCGAGGCAACTTAGCAAAACTGTCTCAAAACTAAAAATAAACAAGATACATAAGATCACAGAAAGATTGACTGATGGGAGGTGGTGCCAAATACAACATGGAAACACTAAGTTTAAGGAAGCTAACAGTTATTAGATGAAATAAAGCTTTCAAAGCAAAAAAACATACTAATAACAGTCATTCATAAAAATAAAATTTATCTTTCACCACAGGATAAAAGAGCTTTAAATTTATACACACCTACAAAGCAGACAGACAAAAGTAGACAAATCCACAATCATTGTCAGATTTTAACACACCTCTCTTCAACAGTTGATCAAATAGAAGACAGAAAATCAATAGATATATTAGACTTGAAGAAACTTGATATAATTGGACATATATAGAATACTGCACTCCAAAACGGCAGAATACATATTTTCCAAGCCTACACAAAACATTTACTAATTGATTACAAATTGTCCATAAAGCAAATTCCAACAAACTTTGAAGGTTTGAAATCACAAAGCATGTTCACTCATCCCAATCTATTATATGCAGTTGTATGTCATTATATCACAATTAAAGTTGTATTTTAAAAACTAATTCTACATAAGACAATACAATCCATATTCATTCTCTATATATATTGAAGTATCAAGAAGAAAATTACCTTTTCTCTAACAAATTCACAATGCAAAGCACATTGCATTTAATGATAAAAATCTATAAAATTACACCTTAGTTTGTAATATGATTATCAAAAGTTAATTTTAAATAGATATCATCAGAACTATATGACATGGTTAATGGTAGTAAAACTTCTACAGTTCTAAAAGTTAAACAATAGAAAGTAAAACCAGTGAGACTTTAAGCTGGTTGATTAAACTGCAAGTTTTCTTGCAGTTATATAGTTATTTTGATTCACAATGCTATCTTCCCTAGTTCAATTCTATTATAGTGAAGGGTTCTGGATTTAAAACAACAACAACAATAACAACAACGAACAAAAACAAAAAATCCTTGTCCAGGAAATATCCCTTATTAACACTTAATAAAACAAGTTGATACAACCTACTTCCACAACAGCAAATTACTTAACACAAATTTAAGCAAAAGAAGTTTTCCTATTCTTTTATTGCAAAAAATGTTGTTAGATGAAATTTTAAGGGAAAAAAACCTCACAACTAAGCCATAATGCTCCCATTCCATGCAGTTTGATTTTGGAATTAACCATTTCCAGTTTGTCCATATGCATATATCATTTTCATATAATTGTAGTCAGTGTGTACAAGCTGTATTTTGTTTTTATATTTAAACTTTGTTCAGTATACTCTGTTTTCAGTCATCCTAGTTATACATTTAAGTTCCATGTAATTCTTCTCACTTAAGTATTAAATCAATTAATCATTTGATTGGATATTTATGTTACTCCCATGGTTCTCTATTATGTTACTATTTTTACCTATATAGATCCTTCTTTCAAATTATTTTCACAGGATAAATTTACACAATCCAATTTAAAATGTTGAACTCAATTCTGAGTGAGGTTCAGTAACACATGCCTATAATCTCAGCAACTTGGGACACTGAGGCAGGAGGATTAGCAACACAGACCCTGTCTCAAAAAATAAAAAGGTCTGGGGATGAAGCTCAGTGGCCAAATGCCTCTCCCAGTACCACCTCCCAAAAGTCAATTCTGTCATCTCCTCATTCATTCTTCTTTCAGTTTACCTATTAGCAGCACTATCACTTTCATTTGGGCTTGGAACCTTTTTTTCCCCCTGCCCTCATTCTTTTCTCACCTTCATACATTTAAGACAACAGAAACATTTATTTCATTTTCTGAATCCTACTGTCACTTTCCTACTTCAGGAAAAAAAAACTTCCTTTCCTAGTTGTCTATTTCTACTATTATAATGCCTCCTTGATATCCCCTTCCAAATGACTTTCTTCTATAGTTTTCTATTACATTACTGCCATTTCAATCTTCTTAAAGGAAAACTAATTACATGTCTCCTTTCTCTGTAAAAATTTAATGGTTTTTTAATGTGCCTACCAAATTATTTTTACATATATTTTTATAACTTATTTATTTTTTTAGGTGGTGCTGAGGATTAAACCCAGTGCCTCAAAACATGCTAGGCAGGTGCTCTGCCACTGAGCCACAATCTCAGCCCATTACCAATTTCTTAATCTGGAATTCAAGATGGATGATAACTATTCCCAGCCTACCTTTTCTGTTTTCTCATTACTGTCCTATATAAATACATGATCCATTCTGGGCTGGGGATGTAACTCAGTGGTAGATCACTCCCCTAGCGTGTACAAGGTACTAGGTTCATCCTTAGCATATGGATTGGGGAGGTTGGGGGTAAGGAAGAAGGCATTCTATTCCCTTAATACAGTCTTTGCTTATCTTTCTGTTCCCTTATCAGTTCCACTCATTTTGCCTTTTTGTCTTTTTCCCTTGAATGTCTTCTTTTATTTTTTTTTTTGATTTAATTTTTTTGGTAGTTGTAGATGGACAAAATGCCTTTATTTTATTTGTATATTGTTTGTGGTGCTAAAGATTGAACCCAGTGCCTCAGGCATACCAGGCAAACACTCTGCCACTGAGCTATAGCCCCAGCCCTGAAGGTCTTCTTTTATTAATTAAATATTTCCTTAGCATCTACTCTGTGCCTCATAACAGATTAAGCAACTGGACTACAGAGAATAATATATCACAATTCTTTGCGAGGCTAATATAACCTCATGGAAGAAGACAGAAATATGCAATGATGACAATTTCATGAACTTTCTGGTGAAGTAGTTTTTTCTCCAAAGATTATTAAGATGTAGAATATAATGCTAGTTTTAAGAGTCAAGACCATTATTTATGTATTCTCTTTGTTAACACACAAAGAAAAATTTTATTTTAATGAATAATAATTGTATTTCAGTGATTGTACTAAATAAAGCTCTTTTAGTAATTGATTATACCAATGAAAAATCTCTCATTCCTTCCTCCCCACACATCAATAGTCCTCCAGTTCTCAGTGTATCATGTTACTGTCCTCAGGCCAGATTATTCTTTAAATAAATCTTTCAGCCCAGAAAGGGATCACTTTTGCTTGGAATGCCTCTCAAATTTACAGAAAAAAACTACTCTCTAAAAATTATCTCATGCAAGTTTTCGCAATTCCCAAATAATATGATAGCATACTCACACGATAATGATTTTTTGCTTTTATTTTACCCATGTTCACTTTCTATTTCCCCTAGACATAACCTAACTGAAGATGTCAACCATATTTCACTCGTGTATATCTTGAATAAATATTTGCTAAGCTGAAAGAACCCAATTAACTGGTTGAGCTATAAGCAAAAACAATGTTTTTACATTGTTTATGAAAATTTAAAAATCAAACATACTAGTGGAAGAGTAAATTAACTTTATTGACTGATGAAAAACTAAAGTGATAAGAAGTATGAATAGTAAACGATAAACACTGAGTTTGGCTGGAATTCTATATTTCTTCTTTCCACTTTAAGTCAAAAGAACATAAAATTATAGACTGTTAGTGAACTAGTACTTTTAGTTTCTTCAACAAAACTGCATAGTTTAGCAGTTGCACAGCATTAAATATATACATCTTTGAAAAACCCTGAAAATTTTAATTTTTGTGTTGACTTCAAAGGCTAATTATATAATCACCTACACTGGTCAGATTCAGAGTTTCTTTTCCCTTTTCTGCCACCCTGTAAAGAAAAATACAACAAATTATTTAGAATATAGCACTTGGGGGTCATTTTCGTTTTAAGAATATATACAACCAAAGATATTTGGGGATAAGAAAGCATTTTTTTCTTGAATTTGTTATAAATTTGAATATGTATACTACTGAATTATTCTTATGTGGTTATTTTTATAAATGATTAAAGTAGGTTGTAGAAAATAGTTACAGCACTTCTATATAAATTTGTCTGGGCTTACTTAGCTAGATGATAAACATATTACGTTTTAGAGCTCACTTTGACTGCCCCAGAGATTTAAAAATATTAAATTTTTAATCAATACCAAAATAAAACACAAAATCTGTTATGTGTTCAGCACATTTAATAATTCTGTTCATGATCTTTTGAGTAATACAATTAATAATATAAGTTCTATCTAGTTTTGTTGATATAAACAGAATAAAAAATTTGATTGTTTATCCATAGATTTCCCAGTAGCACATATAAATCTATATTTAACTTGTTGCATATGAAACACCATTTATGGTATCTGACTTGAGCCAAGAGAAAAAGCAGCTTTTAAAGACAAAGAATTTTATATGCATTACTTTTAACATAATATTTCCTGCTTTATTCTGATTTAAAAAGCAAATATGAATTGTAGAAATATGGCAAGTACAATTCATAAAAAGAAAATTAAAAATTTCCATAACTATACACTCTATCCCTCAATTTAAATATAAATACCTTAAAATAGTTCCCACCCACCCACTTTTCTGTGGTAATGAGGATAGAATCCAGGGTCACAAATTCAAAGCCAGCCTCAGCAACTAGTGAGGCCCTAGGCAGCTTAGCAAGAACCTGTCTAAAAATAAAAAATGAAAAGGGATAGGAATGTGACTCAGTGGTTGAGTACCCCTTGGTTCAATCCGCAGTACCAAAACACAAAAGTATCAAAAAATTACCTAAGTAGTAGTATTTATAAATTTATTAGTGCATTATGGTTACACACATTATTGGGATTTCATTCTGACATGGTCATAAATGCATAACAGTATTCTTCATTTTAATCCCCTAATTCCCCTTCCTCCTCCCTCCCCCTGATCCTTTTCCCCTTCTCTAATGATCTTCTTTCTACTTATTTATTAATTGGTAAATTATAGTTATATATAAAATTGGAATGAATTGTGAGATATTCATACATGCATAAAGCTTACTTTGGTAAGCAGTAGTGTTTTTTTTAAAATTCTGATGTCTAGGCTTTGTCCCATATCTATTTGACTGGATTATAATCTGTAATTCAAAATGTTTCCAAGTAATCCTGCTGATCAACCAAATTTGAGAACTGCTTATCTATGGAAGTACATTTTTGAAGTAGTGGTCATAACAGAGACATAACAAGCCCAGACTCATTTGATAATGAGTTTGAAAATAATTTCTTTTACCCCTATTCTGTTTATATTACTCTAGAGCTATATCACCACTCTTGGAAGGGAGGGGAGAGAAGTACAGGGGAAGAAAGAAGTGGAAGGGAGGGGAGCATCCCAAGTATAAGAATGCTGTTCTTAATTCCTGATCACATTAAAGTTCTGCAAAGATTTAATGAATGAACAGGTTTTGTAGAACATTAGGTTGTAATGACATGTATTTTAAAAAGAGATTTATCTATTAGCA
This sequence comes from Ictidomys tridecemlineatus, assembly GCF_052094955.1. Classification (NCBI taxonomy): domain Eukaryota; kingdom Metazoa; phylum Chordata; class Mammalia; order Rodentia; family Sciuridae; genus Ictidomys; species Ictidomys tridecemlineatus. The sequence continues at coordinate 129,065,334 of NC_135480.1, read as the reverse complement.
GGAAAATAAAAATAAATTTAAGAATTCTTTAAGATATATAACCACTATACATAGTTATCAATGTTATGTGGCTAAAAACTTACCATGCAACTCAATGAAATAAATCAACAACCAAACCAAACAACAAATATACAGGGGGATCTATTTCAAAATCTCCTAAGCAAAGAAAATTTTCCTTTCCAAACTGATTCAATTTCAAAGCTAGGACTAAACAAAATTTAGGTTCTCCACACCACCATTGGCTTCTAAGCATTTTTTGACCATAATTCCAAATCAATTAATGCATTTTTATGATTCAGAAACATAAATATGTACATACAAATGTGTATGTATGTATAAATATATATTAAAATGAAGCATTGTTTTGGGGTTTTTTTGGCTTCATCCAGAGAGAAGATGCTGAATGTCATCTTGTAAATGCAGAATAAATCAAAAAATCACTATTAGGTAATCACCAAAAATAACTGATGCAAATAACATAAATAATAATTGATGCAAATATTATCATAAAAATGATATGCACACAATTTCTCCAAATATTACCCCTACATAGTACTTATAAATTATAAAGGGGAAATGGTATCTTTTTAATGGAGCTATAGCCCTGTACCCAAGCAAAATTAGGATATAATGGGACAAATGTCATTTCCCCCAAGATGACTTAATGGCACATATGTCATACTTCTACTAATTCCAAAGACTTTCCCAAATTACTTATTTGATACTGTACAAATCAATATCTAACATTTTCTAAAACACAAAGTACATGACTATTAACAAAATTATTAATATATATGGTGTGTAAATTCTAGCCTAAGAATAAAATACTACATTTATTCTCACATAGTGTCTACTCAAATTACTGTGTGTAATGAAAACTCTTGAAAATTTTAAAAGCATACCTGGTATTTGGCTAATTCTGCTTGTAATACTTTCACTTTAGATCTTTCTTGTTCTAATGCTGCATGCAGTGACGTCACCTATAACCAAACATTCAATAAGAAAACATTTTAAAATTTATAACACTTAATTTACAATGATAAATTCTGACAAATAAATGAGTATCAAAGGAGAAACCCTCTACATAATTTCCATTAGATGTTGTACATGGTTATATATTAAAGATAGATAGGATAAGCTCACTGTTGTACTAGAAGACCGAATAAGGATAGAAAGAGAAAATCAAGTACAGGAACAGAATAAGTTCTATGTTCACAGTTCACTAAAATGCAACCTTATTTTTCCCCAATGGTGCAAAAAACAGAATCATCATTTATTTGCTATTACACAATAAAAGTATAATTTCTATCACCTTCTTGCAATGTTGATGGGCTGTATTTGTTTATTCAAGTTTAATACTGTAAGATTGAAGAACAGCCTAAAAAGACTACTCGAATGCTCTATAGTTCCTTACCTGTATAGTTAGCTCATTCTTGATACTTTGTGATTCATCAACTTGCAGAAGAATTTCTGCTTTATCTTTCACTGACAAAAAAAAAAGGAAAAACCACCGTATAGTCTTTTCAGTCACTCAAATACTTAAACAATACTACAATAAACCAATACCAAGTTAAGTACAGTGAGAACACTCTGGGAAACCTTTTTATATCTTGAAAAATTGTCTTCAGGTATTATTTAAGATTAACTTTAACTCCAAAAACATAACATCACTTACTTTCACCTTCCTGCAGCATTTTCAATAACTGTGCATTTCTTGCCTTTACTTCTTTATACTTTGCCTAAGAGAAAAAATTTATTTTAAAAAAAGTAAATGATACAATTAATGTTCTATTAACAATTACTATTTCATTATCAATATGTGGAGCTGTGAATTCTAGGCTTACTCAAAGATATAAATTACTTTTGAAAGAAAAAGGATAGAGAAAGCTGTACTCAGAATTGTCTACTACTAAAATAAATCTTTGATACAATAATAGATATTATTATAGGTGATTATAAATTTAAAGGAGGGATAATTATAAAGTTAAAGGAGGGATAAAAGTGAAGGAAAGTTAGGTAATACAATTCAAAATAATTTAGATAAAAACCAAAATGAAAATGACTCACAGTTCTATACCAGTACTGTCCAGCAATATATAAGAATTTTCTATATCTGTTTCATATCTGCCACTATCCAATATGTGGTTACTGAATACTAAAAATGAAGTTTTAGTCTTATTAAACTATAATTTAAATTTTGGGACACTTGCAGTGGTAACTGAATTTTGTAATGCAGTTCTATCTCTTCTCAGTTAAAGTTTAATCTCCTATTAATTCACTGACTAAAAATTATTATTATGGCAATTTTTAGCTGATATGACTTATTTATTAAAATCTTTTAACTCTTTTTTCAATTTCTTTTTCCAAGTGGTTTGCTCCTTCTCATATTACATAAATGATATAATAATATATTTATAAACAAAGAGGAATTGTGCTCCCACATTAACAATCCATATTCTAGGCAATTTTCTGCCTATGCTACCCTATTCAACATGTAACATTCTTTGAATCACTGATAAAGAATTAATAAGTACATCAAAAAAATACATTCAGTATATTTTTAAAAATAAAAGCCTAAAGAACGGCTGGGGTTGTAGCTCAGTAATTGAGTGCTTGCCTAGCATGTGAGGCTCTGGGTTCGATTCTCAGCACTGCATATAAATAAGTAAAACAGAGGTCCATTGACAACTAAAAATATTTTTTAAAAAAGCCTAAAGAAAACATGTAAGAAACTTTAAGAAACTTTTCATTTCTTCTCTCAACATGTACAGATATGTGCAGAAGTTACCAGATCCCAAAATTTTGTTTCATTTGGCAGTATAAGGGATGAAACCCAATGCCTGTATACACAGGGCAAGTGCTCTACCACTGAGCTACACCCCCAACCCTCAAAACTATTTGTAAAACAAATTTAAATGAAGTTCACATCCTATTAAAAGTGGCTTTTACTAACCAGTACTTTGTCCATTAAATTGCTAATGATAAATCAATACTATATGCTAAGTAACAGTATAGTCAACACAGTAAACCAAAGCACCACAGTAAATATAAAGGATAGGACTTGAGTTTAGAAATGAATAAGGAAGACAAGATGGAAACATAGATACAAGGGGGAAAACATATCCACTAAACTACAACTATATTCACTATGAATACAGAAAAATACACTATAAATATGGAGCCACACTACTATAAATTCCCATTCTCATGTCTTCAATTTCTGCTAACATCTCACCAAACTTTAGCTCAAAACTTTAGCTCAAAACTTTAGCTCCAAAGTTCTGCTCAGTATACACCTCTTAAGTAAGCCTTGAAGAGTCTAAATTGGTTCTTAAAGCAAACTTGAAAACGTGCAAACTTACCTGTGAAAAATTCCCTAAATTGCTCATAAATAAATAGCATACATAGTTTTGTATACACAATCCTGAATAAGCATATCTACAAAAACATAAATATGTAAAATACCAGTAATAAGTAGTTTATGATAATGTATGCAATATTTGATGCCCTTACTAGTGTTTTGAAAGTTTATGAAAGAGCATATAAAATTGATAGTTAAATGCATATATACTGACCCCCACTGTGTCTTGAGCATATATACTTGCATATAACACAGCCATTTCAAATTCAACAAGTTAAAAATGGAATCTATTAGTTCCCATTTCTCAAAACAGTTTGAAAAATGTGTCCTTCCTCTTACACTCAATACATGGCCATTTTTATCAGACTGTCTTCACTTTAAGACTAGGCTACATGCATTATCATCCCACAAAACAATTCTCATGTAAAAAGAAAAGACTTTTTACTGCCCTCTTTGTGTAATACTCAACAAACACCTTCAATCTCATTTTCGATAGCTTCTCAATTCTCTAAATGTCAGTTACCATGTACATCCCACCATTCCCATGTTTTTGTACACACTATTTTCCTCTCTGGAAAAAACATATTTTCTGTAAAATCTTACCAATTTTAAACAGCAACAACTCTTTGTTCTTTTCTCTCTACTTCTTGAATACTCTGTCAAATATCAATTATAATTCTTATACTGTACTGCAATTGTTTTTATGTTTATCTTCCTTGTAACTCATTTTTTATTCCCCATGCCTATTAACAACAAAAGTAATGAAAGCAGAAATGAAAGGCTAAGGAAGATAGGCACATATAGTGATTCTTAAAGGCAGGAGCAGGAAAGAAGTGTAAATACCATAAGGGTTGGAACTTGACTTTCTTTTTTTTTTTTTTTAACTATTACATATGCAGGACCCAGAAGGGTATTTGGCATACTACAAGTACTCAATAAACAATTGTTCTAAGAATTAGTCAAAGAGAGTGATATTCAAATTGAGTAAAGAAATTTTAAGGGCTAAAGGAAGAAGTAAGAGAGTAATTCACATAATTTATGGTTAAAAATACACACTTATTTAACAAATGTTGAAGATGTGGAGAAATTAGAACCCCAAGCACAGGTGAGAATGTAAAATGGTATAACTGGGGCTGGGGTTGTGGCTCAGTGGTAGAGCGCTCACCTAGTGCCTACAGGTCACTGGGTTCAATACTCAGCACCACATAAAAATAAATAAATGTATCGTGTCCAACAACAAAATATTTTAAAAAATGGTATAACTACTTTGAAAAAGAGTTGGTGGTTTCTCAAAAAATTAATCCAAAGAATTAAAATCTGGGACTCAAGATTGTATACTAACAAACAAAATGTAGTATATACATACCATGGAACATCATTCAACTATAAAAAGGAATAAAATTCTGATATATGCTACAACATGGATGAACCTTGAAAACATTATACTAAAAGAAATAAGCCAGACATAAAAGGAAAAACAATGTATGATTCTACCTATGTGAGGTAACCAGAATGGACAAATTCATAGATATTAAAGGTTATAAAGGTCTGGGGAATGAAAATGCAGTTGTTTAATGGGTACAGAATTTCTGTTTGGGATAGGATGATAAAAAAAATTCTGGAAAGAGATAATGGTTATGATTAGACAAGATCATGAAGATACTCAATGCCACTGAATCAGTAGTACACTTGAAATGGTTATAAATATTTTACAACAATAAAAATTATAATATTGTTCAGACATTAAATCATTAATCAGTTTTAAAATTCTCAATAGCAGAATGACTGTTTCTATCAGCTGTATATTAAACATTTACATATAAGAAAAGCAGAGGATTGGGGTTGTAGCTCAGTGGTAGAGCCTTGCCTAGCATGTGTGAGGCACTGGGTTCAATTCGCAGCACCACATATAACTATTTAAAATAAAGGTCCATTGGCAACTGAAAAAAAAAGAAAAAGAACATTTGCATTTATAGACTGGTGCATACAAACCTCCCACTGAGTGATCACATTTTTCAGCTTCTGGATTTCAGCATCTTTCTTTTCAAGTTCCAACTTTAGTCTTTCAATTCTTCCATCTTTTAGAACCACGTCCTGAAAAAAGAAAAACACTATTTTAGGACTGAAATTGTTCTATCAAACCTGGCTTGCAACAGTCCTTTGAGACAAGTTTAAAAAGAAATATCCTAACTTTAATTTTCTTAGGCAACCTTAAATATTGACATTTCCACTTTGACTCAATTATTATCCTAATTCTATAATGTAAGCAAATAAGATTTCTACAGTTAATCTCAAACTGCAAATATACTTATGAATATCAGGACTCTGGAATGTTATTTCTATCTTGAAATAAACATTAAAAGTGTTCCATAACAAGTTATTATTATTAGTCTATCCTGAAAATTCCTGTCATCTTATACCATATACTAAAGTAAATAAATTTAAATGTACAAAGTCATCCAAAGTCCATTCTTTTGATGAACATAAATTGGCTCTATTTATATAATGAGTAAGGAGGCAACACCAATTTATTCTACAAATACAGGTTATCTTAGCTGCTAGGTACCAGGTATACAATAGAACACCTGAACTGAAAAGCTTCTTACTCTTATGGGACTTAGATATCTAAGAGAGGAGACAGATCACAGATAAACAAATGTTGCAATTAGAAAGGAAGAAAGACGACAGTGTAGATGGAGTATAATAAGGGGTGAGATAGTATAAGATGACTTCAGAAAAATCAATAAAGCCTGATCTTAGAGGGCCTTGTAAGCTATAAAAACAGTCTGCAAATTACTATGATTAAAACAGAAAGTAGTGAAGGATTCTGAGCAGAACCATTATATTTATATTTACATTAGATTTATATTTTATATTAGATTTACATTTATGTTTGTAAAGAATCGCTTTAGGTATTGTGTGGAAAATGGACTGCAGTGGGGGCAAAGACAGGTAGAAAGACCTTTTAATGCTATTACAAGTCCAGATCAAACAAGATTATGCCTTGGATAAAGGGAAAGCAGAATAAATGGAGATAAGTGTATCTGAGAAATAATTTGGAGCAGAATCAACAGCATTTGGATGAGAGGTTGAATGTAGCAAATGAGGATGATGGACACTCTAGTCTGAGTTTCTAGTTTAAGGAATAAGATGGGTAGATCAAAATTAGCACTATACTACTACTGGGCCCACGAATCTCACTCCTAGAAATTTATGTTAAGTGGGAAGGTGAAGCATCTATGAAAAATATATTATCAATTTAAAAGCCAAAGCATAGGACATAGGCTAAATACACAGTAAATTCACAAAACTGAAAACTATGCAATCACTAAAAATGATGATAAAGAACAATAAAATATATTTGCATGATCCCAAAATTGTAATATGTGTGAAGAAAAAAATTCTAGAAAGACATGTCAACATTTTAATCATAAATAAGGTTTCACTTTATTGTTTTAAATTTTTCTTTTATCAAAATTATTTTGTATTGAGTATCTAACAATGAGAACTATGTAGAATACAACTTTTGATAAAAATGAGACCATTTTAAGTATGTTTTTAAGAAACTAATGGATCTTTTTAAAATTTTATTCATTTATTTATATTCGGTGCCAAGAATCAAACCCAGTGCCCGACATGTGCTAGGCAAATGCTCTACCACTGAGCCACAATTCTATATCCTATTTTAAGTATTTTTAAAAATCTGGATAAATATGACTCTCCACTTTGAAGAGGAAAGACTTTCTGATATCAAAGGAAGAAAAGAAAAAGACTGACAGACTTGACTCAATTAAAAAACTCAAAAAATACTGTAATCAAAAGGTGAATTTAAAAGCTAGAAAAAACAGTTGTAACCAATATGATGGACATATGACCAAAAAAACTTGAAAAAAACATGCAATCTCATTAGTTATCAAACTAGTACATTAAGATTTTTCTCAGCATAGGATAATTGCAAGCAACGTAATCTATAAACTGAATTATTTATTTAATGTACAAGAACTATTTGATGACCTGAAATATTCACCATCTATAATTAACCGAAAAAAGTGGTTCATATGACAGTTATACATTGAGGAAAAATGTATATATCCATAGAAAAGTAGAACTATACCAAAATATCACGAGTAGGTTCCTCCAGGTGACTAAGATGAGGGTCTTTCTTTCCCCACTACATCTACAAATTGGGGATGATAATAATTCCCACCAACTCAATGGTTAACTATGAAATAAGAGTCTATTTTAAGTAGTTAATGCAGTATATCTGAATATATATATATATATCTCCATATATCTATTCCTCAAATATTTATTTTTAGTTTTATTGTTGCATTTTACTTAAATTTCTACAATAAATACATAACACTATTTAAAACACAGAGCCATAATGTTTTAACATATACTCACTTTTAATGAAGTACTACATTTTAATAAATATATTCACAATTTATCTTCTAAGTAAAAGTTATCATAATAAAATGAGATTGAAAGGATGTATAAGACAGAGTCTGTGCCCAAAGGAACTTGCAATCTATTAAGAATGGTAAGAATGACTGCTATAATAAAAACAAAATGTTATGGGGAATAAAAGGGAAGTAAAGATCATATCCAGATTTTCTGGTTTTAGTGTTGAAGACTGGGCTGTGGATGAGGAAATGGCATGTGAAATGCACATTTTTTTCATGAGTAAGTGGGGAAGGACTTCACACAGGATTGGTCTGCAATTGCTATAGAAAAAAGTTTGGAAGAGTATATACATGGGAAGTTAATTGAGCTGTATCCTGAAAACAATGCTTTCAAATTTACTTAAGAGTAGCTCATGATAGGAATGTTTTATATATGACATAGAATGCACATACGTATCATGTACATATGTGTATATCTTGTGTGTATACAGATGTGCACACAGAAACAATTTTTATAAAATACAAATAGGTATTACATACTCTGACATTTTCTCATGTACTCTTTTTGTTTGTAAGAAATGATAAAAATCTACTTAATGAAAATAAATGCTTGTTAAAAATGGCAGAATTCCACTAGGTGAAGTGGTGCACGCCTATAATCTCAGCAGCTCAGGAGGCTGAGGTAGGAAAATTGTGCGTTCAAAGCCAGCCTCAACAAAAGTGAGGTGCTAGGCAACTTAGTGAGACACTGTCTCTAAATGAGATATAAAAAAAGGGTTGGGATTTGGCTCAGTGGTTAAGCTCCCCAGGGTTCAATCCTTGGTACTGGGGAAAAAAAATGGCAGAATACACGTTTATTTTTTCACACTTAATAATTCCTGGTATATAAATACATATACAGTTTTAAAATGATTTGAATACTGGCAAAAAGAAGAATTTTCTTTCTCTGAGAAAGGAGTACAATGGGGCAGAGAAAGAGAATTTAAAAACCAGCCTCAATTCTTTTTTCCCCAGTACACCCAATGACCTACTACAACAAAATCCTAATTTTTTTTTAATTATGAAAGACTTCACATATGCACATATATAACATGTATATGTTAGATAAAAGTAAAAGTAACCCCATATGCAGATTAAGAGTTTTGAACTTCTTTTAAGGATGAGTTTTACCAATACCTTGGCAGCACCCATGTGCCTCTCTTAGTTTATATCCCTTTCTCTTCTCTCCTGATGATCTCCACTGTTATGAACATTACACTAACATCATGTTTAACATCGCCTTTATGTATATATACATTTATATGTGTATATTTATATGTCTATATAAAATACATATATGTGTACATATAGATATCCCCAAGTAATATATCAAATTTCTAATTTTTTAATATATGTATGAATAGCATTGAACTCTATTATCATTAAACACTTTGTTCTTGATATTTGTCCAGTGAACTGCAGCTTACAGTTCATTCACTTCTCCTTTGATTTTATTATTACAAAACAATGAAGTTTTTAACATGCCTACAGGGCTTAGTTCAGGGATAGAGTTTCTACAACATAGATCATGCCCATCCATCATGTTCAACTTTAAAAGATAACGCCAAATTGTTTCCCAAAATGGTTATACCAATTTATATTCCTACTAATAGAATACTACTGTTGCACTAAACCCTTACAATTAAGCATTATCTAGTTCTTTTCCATAGCCTTCATCCTCCTTCAATTTTTCCTAGGTATTGCAATGAAATTTATTAATAGTTACCAAATAAAACTCTCCCTTCTACTCAAAAGCCTTCAAAGATTCTCTACTTATTTATCCTAAAGAGTTAAAATCATCATACAGTAATACATGCATACCCATGTTTATAGAAGCACAATTCACAATAGCCAAACTATGGAACCAGCCTAGATGTCTATCAATGGATGAATGGATAAAGAAAACATGGTATATATATACACACAACAAACTTTTTTATTCATCCATAAATAAAAACGAAATATGGCATTTGCAGGAAAATGGATGGAACTAGAGAACATTATGTTAAGTGAAATAAGCCAAATTCAGAATGTCAAGGGTCATATGTTTTCTCTCATATGTGGAAGCTAGAGAAGAAAAAAGAAAAAAAAAAGGTGGGGGTGGATCTCCTAAAAAATCAAAGGGAGATAAATAGAGGAAAGGGTTAGGGGATGGGTGATGAGGAAGGAGGGGAAAGTGCTGAGGAGTGAAACTGGCCAAATTCTATTATTGTATTGTGTGTATGTATGAATGTGTAACAATAAATCACATCATTATGTACAACTATAATGCACCAATAAAAAACGTGGAAAAAAAGGACTGTCAAGTAGAAATGGGGATATGGCAAAAATTACATAGCACTGATTATCATATGAGAACATTAGCACTGTACTAAAAATATTTTCTAGCAATACCTGTTGGTTCAGAGTTAGAATAGAGAAGGGAGACAACACTGAGAGCCAATGGTGCAAAATGGCAAACTTTTTTTTTTTTGTAAAGCGCTTGGCAGCAAATATTTTAGGCTTTCTGGGTTATTCTCTTTTCTTTTTTAAAAAGAGTTATGTGAAAATGTAAATACTGTTCTTGGTTCATGGGCCTTAAAAACAACAAGAACAACAAACAAACAAACAAACAAAAAAACAACCACTGACCAGATTTAACTCAGGCCATCCAGTTTGTCCTGTTATAAAGGATAAAATTCTAACTTCTTAGTTTCATAGGAAAAAAGTCTTTAAAATTTAACTTCAATCTATTTCTCTAATCATGTCATTCCAAGTTTGCCTTAAACTTCTTGGTTGCGGAGTTTTTCAATTTTCTGAATACTCAGTTACAGGTCTTTCCTAATTCTGCAGTTGTCTTAGGATGCAGTCTTTCTCCATTTCGCAGTTTAAAGTTATTTATCATTCAAAATCCATGCCAAACATAATTGTTTATATACCTTCGAAATTCACCCAAGCTATGATTAAGTTTTCTATTCAAAATATCTTTCTTATTGTTTCATATCTCTCTTATTCAAGTCTTCATCATGCCAAACAATCCTTTTACAAGTCTACCTCCTCAAATGCCCACTAATCTTTGTGTTCCCTCATCCCTTCACCAGTGCTTAACTGTACATAAAATATAGAACATATTCAATAAATATTCATCAATGAATAAACTACAAACTTAGTATTTTTAAACATAAATTCTTTCATGGGATTACTAACTAGTGAGATAATATCAAAAAACTTGCTTTATATAATCAAAACTGGATTCTACAAGCTTACTTTAAAAAAAGATAATTTGCATTTTAATTTCACTATGATTTTAAGAGAATTTTCTATTTTACATGCCTGGTTGTGTTCATGAGCTGTACAATTATCTGTTCCATTATACTCTGTAAGCTGTTCTCTTCTTTTTTCTCTAATAAGAATTTTATGAACATCATCTTCCAGTCTATTGAAGAATCCTCCATCATGTGATAAAGTCTGAGAAGAACTCAATTCCTGTCAAAAATGAATTATGATTTACTATTATTCAACCCAACAAGTGTATTCATTTAATAAACCTAGTCAGTCACTAGAAGGATAAAGAATGAAAAAAAAAAAGATAGCTAGGAGATTACCACTCAATCCTTCTGTATCTCCAGAAAATAAACAGTAGACCCATTTCCAAAAGTCCTTTTCTTACTTCATATTTTTTTAAAGTTGGGAACTGATTGATTTTAAAGCTTTTGTTACTCACATGCAATGTGGATAAGTCAATGGTTTTTAACTTATTCAGAGTTGTACAACTATCACCACAATTTTATTACATTTTTAACACTCCAAAAAGAAACCCTGCACCCATTAGCAATTCCTTCTCATTTCCTCCAAATCCTCTCTCCAGCCCCAGGCAACACTAATATATTTCTATCTCTATAAATTTGCCTTTTCTGGATATTTCAAATAGAAAGAATAATTCAATATGTATTGTTTTGTTTTTTTGATACTGGGGATTAAACTCAAGGGCACTCTGTCACTGAGCCACATCCCAAGCTCTATTATTTAGAGACAGGGTCCCACCAAGTTGCTTAGCACCTTGCCATTGCTAAGGGTGGCTTTTAACTTATGATCCTCCTGCCTCAGCCTCTGGAGCCACTGGAATTACAAGCATGCATCACTGTACCCAGTTTCAATATGTGTTTTTTGATGATTAACTTCTTCCTTCTCCTTCTCCTCCTTCCTTCTTTTTTCTTTCTTCAAGACAGGGTCTCACTTGGTTGCTGCCCCTCAACCCCAGCTTGGCTTTGAACTTGGGATCTTCCCACCTCATCCTCCAGAGTAGCTGGGATCACAGGCATTCACCGCCATACCCAGCTTTGTGACTAGTTTCTTTGAGTTAGTAAAATGTTTTCAAAATTCATCAATGTTATGGCATACATCAGTACTTCATTTTTTTCTACTGCCAAATAATATCCCATTCCACATCTTCTTCATTCACTGATTGATGGACACTGAGTTGTTTACACACTTTGACCATTATGAAAAATGCTGTTATGAAAATTCATTCACAAGATTTTTTTGTGGACATATTTTCAATTCTGTTTGGCATATACCTAAGAGTGGGACTTCTGGGTCATATGAACTTTGTTTAACCTTTTGAGATACTGCTGATAGTTTCCCAAAGCAGCCCACTATTTTACAGTCCCATCAGCAGTGCAAGAAGGTTCTATTTTCTTTGTGATTTCACCAACATTTATTATTATTCTGGGTGTAAATTAGTATCTCACTGTGGTTTTGAGTGGCATTTCCCTGACACTGGTGGAGATAAGCATCCTTTCATATGCTTCTGGGGCATTTGCATTATGTTTTTGGAGAAATGTCTACCTAGAACCTTTGTCCTTTTTTTTGTTGGGGGGTACCAGAGATTGAACTCAGGGATACTCAACCACTGAGCCACATCCCCAGTCCTATGTTGTATTTTTAGAGATAGGGTCTCATTGAGCTGCTTGGCACCTCGCTTTTGCTGAGGCTAGCTTTGAACTCAAAATCCGTTTGCTCTGCTCAGCCCCCACACCGAGCTGCTGGGACTTTAGGTGTGTGCCACCCTTTGTCCATTTTTTAACTGTGTTACTTATTTTTTTAGTTGTAAGAGTTCTTTATTCCAAATAAATATATCTTACTAAATGTGATCTGCAAAATTTTCACTTGTGGGTTGTCTCTGCAAATATTTCACAAAAATTTTTTAATTTTGATGAAGTCCAATTTATCCAAGAAACCACTGCCTAACCCAAGTGTACAAAAATTCATTCCTATATTTTCTTCTAAATGTTATATTTATTGTACCTTTTAACCTTTTAACCTAAAAAACATTAAATTTTTTTTTGTAGTACTGGGGATGAAACCTAGAGCCTCATGTGTGCTAGGCAAGTTGCTCTACCACTGAGCTAGGCAGGGCCTTGCTATGTTGTGTCCAGGATGGTCTCTAACTCCCTGGGTTCAAATAATCCTCCTGCCTCAGCCTCCCCAGTAACTGGGAGTACAGGCATGCACCACTGCAAATGGTTTTAGTACTTACATTTACTTCTAACATCTACTTTTGAGTTAATTTTTTTGTATGGTATTGAAGGAATACAAATTCATTCTTTGGCATGTAGTTATTCAGCATTATTTGTTAAGAAGACTATTTTCCCCAATGAATTGTCCTGGCACCCCTGTCTAAATCTCTGGACTCGTAATCCCATCAACCTATGTTTATACTTATGCTGGTAATGCACTGTCTTGATTTGCTTGATATTTTGCACTGCAAATTATAAATAATTTTTACATAAATTCTATATAACAATGAAGAATGCTTTAAAGAGACAATATTTTATCATTATATATCCAATTATGTAAAATTAGAAAGTTTACACATTCTCCAATAAAGTAGTATTCCTCCTCTGACTTCCTGTTATATGCACAGAGACTATAGAAAATATTCTTCTCACTCTCAATGATTTCACTTAGTCCCCACATTTTTAAGTTCTAATACAATTTTACCCGTTTCAATTGTATTTGTGATCAAATTCTACATCCTTTTCCCTTCACATTGTCTATGAAAATTAAGTGTTTGAATAAACTATTTTCTTGTATATAAGTGCTTAATACACAAATGACATTTTAAAAGTTTGTATAATGCTTTATATTTTACAAAGCATTTAAACAAACATTACTATTTGAATCTCATAAATACTATGAGAAGTTGACAGAGCAAGTATTTATCCCCCCCCCCGCCCCAGGTAATTACGGCTCAGGAATGCCCATAAATTATTGCTAAATGGTAAGATATAACTCTTAAACCTATTGCTTCATGAACTATTTCCAGAATATTCTTTTTTTAATAATTTTTACACCTTTATTTTACTTGTTTATTTTTGTATGTGGTGCTGAGGATCGAACCCAGGGTCTCCCACATGCAAACTGAGCACTCTACTGCTGAGCCACAACCCAGCCCCCAAAATATTTTTTTTTTAAATATTTTTAGTTGGAGATGGACACATACCTTCACTTTATTTATTTTTATGTGGTGCTGAGGATTGAACTTAGTGCCTCACACATGCTAGGCAAGCACTCTACCACTGAGCCCCTAACCTCTCTTTCAGTATATTCTGTTAAGACTTCATCTGAAAGCAATAAATACAAAAGTGCTTAAAACACTTCTATAAACAGAATAAATAACATGCTGTTGGCAACAATCTCTGGATTTTCCTGTCACTAAAGACTGCAGTTCCATCTAGTGTGTCAACTTTTTGATAGATGCTCCCATTACTAAAATCCTATCCCAATCTCTATCCACTATCCCTATTCTCATATCTTTTGAGTAGTTCTTAGTGAGACACAAAATATCTTTTCAGCCTATAAGATGAAAAATTTTAAACTACAACTTGATAAACTACGGGGGAGACAAAAATAATTCAACTACCACCCCCCCACCATTCATCACAGAAAAAAGATCAAAATGTGGTGAATTTAAGAACACAGATTCTTTAAATCAATTACTGTATAGCCAATTCAATTTCAATTTAATCTGAAATCTGAGCACAGCATACAATGAGTAAGTCAGATAATGCTTGCATAAATATAGACATACAAATCAATTAAACAGATTGATAGTCTTATCGTAAACTTTTAAATTTATGGTCAACTTAATTTTTTAAAAGGTGTCAAAGCACTTCTTTAAGGAGATAAATAGTATTTTCAATAAGCAGCACTGGGAAAACTGGATATGCACATGCTGAAAGGTAAATTTGAATTTTGTATTCATACCAAAAGGTAAATTTGAATTTTTTATTCATACCATACACAAAAATTAACTAAAATGAATCATAAACATTAAAGTAAAAATTAAAACTATAATGCTTCTCGAATAAATAATAATGGTCTTCAGTTAGGCAAAGAGTTATTAAATGAACATCAAGAGTATAATCCATCAAAATACAAAACTTTTCTGCTTCAAAAGATACCATTAAGAAAACAAAAAGACAAAGCACAGCCTGAGAGAAAATAATTAGAAATCATACATCTGACAGAAGACTCATATCCTCCAAATACATGAAGAAATCTTATAATCAATAATTAGACAACACACTTAAAATGGGCAACAGATCTAAACAGAAACTTCATCAGAGAAGATGCAAAAATTGCTGCTAAGCACATGAAAAAAATGCTTCTTAGTTTAAGAAAGTGCAAACTGAATGAAAATTACAATTACATGCTACAATCAAATGGCTATAATCAAAACCAGAGACAATATCTAGTGTTAGTAAGAATGTATAGAAAATGGAACCCTCAGGGAAAATACTAAGAAGAATACTGGCCAAATTATATTGTTATATTATGTGCATGTGTGAATATTTAACAACAAATCCCACCATTATGTATAGTTATAATGTACCAATTTTAAAATGTGGAACCTAGAGCCCTAGTGTTGCTGGGAATGATAACTGGTGCAGTCATTTCTTTAAAACAATCTGACAGACTCTAAGTCTAAACATACATTTACCATACAACCCAGCAATTTCACTCCTAGATATTCACTGAAGAGAAACAAAACACACAGCCAACAAATGTTCATTCACAGAAAGTCCACCAACATTTATACAATGGAATATTATTCACCAATAATCTGAATGAATTACTGATACATGCTATATATGGGTAAAGCTCAAAAACACTAAGTGAAAGAAGTTAAATGTGTAAGAAAACGTATTGTAGAAGTAAACTCATAAAAGATTGCCAAAAAAGGCATATCTGCACAGACAGAGGTCAGAAGAGTCATTGCCAAGGCTGCAGGTAGGAGTAGAGACTAATTATAAATGTATATGCCAGTGCTAGGGTTGTGATCCAGTGGTAGAGTGCTTGCCTAGCACGTGTGAGGCACTGGGTTTGATCCTCAGCACCACATTTTAAAAAATACATAAAATAAAGTTATCATGTTTATCTATAACTAAAAATATTTTTATAAAATAAATGGATATGCAGGAGCCTTGGGAATTATGAAAATTTTTCAAAACTAGACTATGATATGTAGAATATTTAAATATACTACAAATGAGAGTAGGGGTTGTAGTTCTATAGTAGAAATTGCCCAACATGCATGACACCCTCAGTTCAATTCCCAGCAACTCAAAACAAATATTAACTAAATATTATTTTAATACACACATGCTATATACACATGCAATAGACAAATTTTATGGTACATAACTCAATAAAGCCATTTCTAAGAAGGCACTCACAACTCCACCATTGTTCTTCTTTTGTTTTTTTTTTAAAGCAGTTTTTTTTGTTGTTGTTTATTTTTATGTGGTGTCGGGGACCAAGCCTAATGCCTCGCACATACTAGGCAAGTGCTCTACCACTGAGCTACAACCCCAGCCCCTCCACCATTCTTCTTAATAATAAATGTTTATCCCTTGTGCCCTGCCCTCATGTAGTTTTCACTTATCTCTATCTTCCTGCCTCTACAAAAGTTAATACTACCCCCCAAATTTAGTTTATCATTCCCATCTTTGGTTTGTGTTTTACAAGCATATCATTAAACAATATAAATGCATTTGCCCATTTTCTCTATTTACTTTTTATTTTGAAATTTTTCATCCATTTATTCTACCCCTAAACTTAACAACTGTAAAGTTTTTCCTATATTTATCCTATATTTCCCCTATTGTTGCTTATAATTTTACAGCATAGCCATCATGACATTTTATCTCAAAATTCTTTCACATGCAGTTATAAAATATTTTTCAATGTAACCATATTATCACTTTTCTCTATTTACTTTTTATTTTGAAATTTTTCATCCATTTATTCTACCCCTAAACTTAAAAATTGTAAAGTTTTTCTTATATTTCCCCTATTATTGCTTATAATTTTACAGCATAGCCATCATGACATTTTATCTCAAAATTCTTTCACATGCAGTTATAAAATATTTTTCAATGTAACTATATTATCACACCCAACAAAAATCATATTTTCTAATATCATATACTTATGCCTATTTCATATTTGAATTTTTTCAACTGTAACAAAACATCTTATTACTAGTCTAATTAAGTTCTACGTATTACATTTTGTCATCTCTTAAATCTCCTTTAATCTAGAATATCCTCCTCAAAACACTCCACCTTTTCTTCTCAGTAACATTTTTGTTTTGTTTTATTAAAGAGACCAGGTCAGTTGTCCTACAAAGTATCCATCTTGGTTTTTCTGGTTTACTTTATCTCTTGTAAAATAGAAGTCAGAGTTCAAGGCTTGATTTATATATTAGGTTAAACTTTAAAAAAAAAATTTAGTTGTAGATGTACACAATACCTTTATTTTATTTACTTTTATGTGGGGCTTAGGATTGAACCCAGAGCCTCATATGTGCTAGGTGAGCACTCTACCACTGAGCCACAACCCCTGGCTCAGGTTAAGTATTTTTAGCAAGAATACTTAAGTTTTGCCAGGTGCAGTGGTGCATGCCTATAATGCCAGCAGCTCAGGAGGCTGAGGCAGGATTGTGAATTCAAAGCCAGTCTCAGCAACTTAACAAGGCCCTAAGAAATTCAACAAAACCCCATTTTTAAATAAAATATAAAAAAGGGCTGGAAATGTGGCTCCGCAGTTAAACGTCCTTGGGTTCAATCCCCATTTCTTAAAAAAAAAAAAAAAAAAAAGAAAAAAAGAAAAAAAAGAATACTTAAGTTTTGTTTAAGTTTTATAAAATTGATACCACTCAGAAATCTTCTGAGACTTATTTTTCATTTAACACGGTTTTAGATCATTCGTGTAGTTACTCAGAAACATTACTTTCACTACTGTGTAAACCTTTGTGTGATTACACTAAAATTTATCCATTCTGCTGAAAAATAATAGATTTTTTTTTCCAGTTTTTTCTTTGGGGAAGATGAAGGTGGGCTAGTCCATTGCACACATAAACATAAAATTCCTATGTGTACTTAGGAGTAAAACTGCAAAATTGTCTATCAAGGACCTGCAAGCTACAGCCCAAAAGGGGCCTGCTGCCAGTTTTGAAAATAAAGTTTTACTGCAACGCAACCATTCTCAGTAATTTAAGTAAGCTATAGCCGCTTTTATTCTATAAATGGCAGAACTGAGTAGTTGTGACAAAGACCAGATATACCTCAAAGCCTAAAATATTTGCTACCTGGCCCTTTATAGAAAATGTGTGCTGACTCCTCAGTTATTATAAATTTTAAAATTTATAAGAACACAAAATTATGCAAAGTATTTGTACTAATTTACATTCTCACCAATATAAACTGATCTATAATTCTATAGATCCATGATCTCTGAATCTTGATATTTTCAAACTTCTTAATTTTTGCCTGCCTGGTGGGTAAAGGGGAAAAACAAAACAAAACAAAAAAACAGTATTCTCAGTGTGATCTTAATTTACATTTCTCTGATTAGTTACAAAGTAGGATGTTTGTCATGTTTTTGCTATACATATTTCCTGTTTTGTGAAATGTCTGATGTTTCTTGCTTATTCTTTCATATTTATATCTTGTGAGACAGTAACCATTTGATTGGGGTTCTTTCTCTACCTAGATACTAGTTCTTTATCAGTTCTATATTTTAAAAACTTCATTTGTGCCTTACCTTTTTTACATTCTATTTGGTATTTTTTGGAAAATAAGTTATTTACTTTGAATGACATCCAATTTATAAATCATTTGTTTTAGAGTATTTCTGTGAATTTTTTCCATTCTCCTCAGTCAGAAACATGTTCTCCTGTATTTTCCAGTTCTAAGTTATAAATATGCTTTTGTCTAAATGGCTCATCTGTATGCAGAACTGATTTTATTGTGTGATGAAAAGTAAAGATACAATTTATTTATTTTTTCTTAATACAGCTGTTCCTTGCTTTTCTACATATAAAACATGATAAAGTTAGAATAATTAACAAGTATAGAAATGGCCCAGGATTAAACTGCTCAGTAGGATAAAACAGCTCAAAAACATATTCATACATACATGGACTTTTGGTGAATGACAAATACATTATTTATGGTTCTTCTTTAGAAGTTCTTAGCTCTTGGCCTTTGTTGTTCTATACTAGTAACTTGTTGAGTTCTAAAAACAAAAACAAAAATTCTAGGATTTTCACTAGACTTGCAGAGACTCTACAGATTAATTTGTGGGAAAACTTTCATTATAATACTTTCATATTTCTAAGAGTTTCATGTTAGGTCTTAGAGGATAGCCTTCTAGCTTTACAATTTAAGATACTTTAAAGGCCTGGGATTGTGGCTCAGTGGTAGAGTGCTTGCCTCATGCTTGAGACACTGAGTTTGATCCTCAGCACCATATAAATGTGAAATAAAGATATTGTATCTACTTAAAACTAAAAAAATATTTTTTAAAAAGATACTTTAACATACTGTTATACAGTTTTCAAAATAGCAAACTATGTGCTTTTTTGTTTTTACTACTCAAGTGTTTTTAACTTATTCTAAGAGGAAATCTAAATAATGATGTTCTCCAAGTGAGCTATTAATGACAACATTATATTTGGGGTAAGTCTACTTTCTCCTCTCCCCCAGGGTAAACTCCAATAGAATCAAGTCTTAACTTGAAATAATTATGCATTTAATAAGCTGTTACTATGTAATCAGGACTATACTATGCATGGGCTACTCTCCTGGAACTCATAATACTAAGAAAGATAAAAACTAATACATAAAAATAACTCTTCTTTAAATAACTTTTCTTTAAATCTTCTTTAAATAGGAAGATAACTCTTTTTTAAATAACTCATCTTTAAATCAGGAATAATAAACTATAAAGCATGTAGCCACTTCTTTTGTAAATGGCAAATAAATAGTTAATTGTTAGTGGCATTTTTTTCTTACTGAACAAGAATGTAGTCTCATAATTATTCTTAATACAGAGCTCCATGAAAGCCCTAATAATGTGTTTAAAGTGGCAGAGAAAATGAAACCTACTATGTGTTTGTTATAAACATTATTAGAATACATAAGCAGACTCCAACAAAGACTCTTGAAAGTTTTAGTAAGAAGGTAGAACAATGTCATTCACTCAACTGATTTTCATTTACATTACTATTTACCATGTGTCAGAAATTAGGACTACTAGGGAACAAAATCAACAAAATTTGATTTTGTTAACTTCTAAGAACTCAAATTCTAGTGAAGAAATAAAATGATAAGGAGGAGTTTCAAGATGAAAGAATAAAAGAGGTCACTTTCCTGACTCCTCCATAGAGTAAAACAAGAAAGTAGACAGGCAGCTTCTTGGTAAAGTGGGCAAACAAAAAAAAAAGTGGGGGGACTTTACTGGAATTTAAAACTGGACATTCAAAAAGCAGATCAGCGACTCAGGAGGTTTGATATAATAAAATAAGGAAGAAATTCCCAGCAGCACAATCAGGCTGGAAGCAGCAGCCAGAGTAGTCCCTCTATGAGCACAGTGGAGGGATTAAGGAATAAAGGAAGCCAAATTTGGGGGAGGCCCAAGGTGTGCCTGGGTATGGAGCATTTAGAGATCAAGGACCGGCAAACCTGAAGGATGCGCTGCACAATATCCATGTGCAGAGAAAGAAGACACCACCTCTCCAGTCAGCGTGTAGAAGAAGGAAAGAACCATTTTGCAGCTGCTGCACTGGGGCAGCACCTGAAGGTGCCAATTCCTGGCAAACCCAAGTTTGGGCTGAAATACAGCCCCAGTAAACACATACTGCAGACACAGAGTGTGCTTGTAACCAAGAGAAAATCAAACGGGAAAGAAGTTTACAGAGGGAACAACTGGTAATGGATACCCATCCTGCTCTACCCCTCCTCCTTCAATCAGACTGCTTGCAGGACCAGCTGGAAAAGCCCTATCTTGCAAGGAACTTGGAAGGGAGGAGGCAGGAGAGATCATTTAGAGACTGAACCTTTACAGGAAACGTGAGGTCTGAAGGTGACACAGGGGGCTAAGAATTGGCTATCTCACCAATAGAAACCCGGGGAGATCCCTGGAGTACAGTCTCTCAGCGTGGACCAGCAAGTACTGAGCCCTGGAGGTGTGCTGATTTAAAATCTCCAGACCAACTGGCATTCAGTGAAGAGCCTGGAGCCCATCTAAGCCTAAACCCTGCCTTCAGGAATTCCACCTACTGGATTACCTCTGGCACTCCAGCAATCCAGAGGGTAGAGCATCAAGCTTCAGAGGATCCCACCTAAAACTACTGAGAAAAGGAAATGAGAATCTTTTGAACTCCTTAACTTTTCATCAAGATCTTTTTTAAAAAAATTCTTTTTCTCTGTTTAATTGTGATCTTAATGGTATATGGACACTTATACATATTCATATTTTTTTTCCTCATTTCTAATATTTTTAAAGCCAATTATTTTTCATGGATTAGTTTTTTTCTGTGAACTAGAATGTTTGGTATATTTTAGTTTTGCATTTTTTAATTTTTAATTTTTTATAATTTTTACTTTATATATTTTTCTGTTTCCATTCTCTTTTCATTTTCTAATAGCTAATCTCTATTTTCTTTAATTCTTCCTTTACTTTTTTACTTCTTCTCTCCTCCTGCCTCATAATCATTACATCTTCTCTGATCTCTCCCTGTTCACCTTTTGAGATTATAAACCCTTTTGCAAACCTTCTGTTTTTATTGTATGATCATATCATTTCTGTATATTGGGATAATTAACATTATGGATATCATCGTAGGTACTATTTGTTTTAATGCTGTGTATTATTTACATTGGTGATGGTTATTATTTGTCTCCCCCTAAATGGTGTGGTAGTGGAAACCTCGGGACATTATAAGTCCACAGGGTAGAAACTCTACTGCCTCAGATCCATACTGTTAGATGGGTAGACACATAAACAACATGAAAAAGCAAAGAAAAAAACTGCCCCAAACAAACCTAGATACTCCAAAACCATAATCCATCAACACCACATTGAAAAAAATGTCAGAGAAGGAGTTAAGAATGTACCTAGAACTGTGAAGTTAAAGAACAGTATGAGAAATTAAATCAGAAAAATACATAATCTTGAAAACAGAGTTGACCATGGAGAGAAGACATTAAGAAACCATGAACAGAATTCCAAGAACTATGGGATAACATGAATAGACCAAATTTAAGATTTATCTCAATAGATGAAGTTGCAGAGGTACAAACCAAAGGAATGCACAATCTTTTCAATAAAATAATATACTAGAAAATTTTCCAAACCTAAAGAATGGAATATAAAATCAAATACAGGAGGCTTACAGGACCCCAAATGTACAAAATTACAACAGACCCACACCAAGGCACATTATAATGAAAATGCCTAACATACAGATAGAATCTTAAAGGCTCTGAGAGAAAAATATCGGATTACCTATATGGGGAAATCAATTCAGATCTCAGATGATTTCTCATCTAAGACCCTCAAAGCTATGATGTCCTGAAATAATATATATCAAGTGCTGAAAGAAAATGGATAACAATCAAGAATCCTATATCCAGCAAAATTAAATTTAAGATTTGAAGATCAAATAAAAATCTTCCATGATAAACAAAAGAATTTGCAACTAGAAAGCCTGAACTACAAAACTATCTCAACAAAATATTCCACGAAGATGAAATGGAAAAAAAGTGAAAACCAGCAAAGAGATGAACTACACTAAAGGAATAGTCAATCAAAGGAGAAGCTAATTCAAATTAAAAACTAGAAGTAAGCCCAAATAACCAGGAATACAAGTCATATCTCAATAATAACCTTGAACATTAATGGCCTAAATTCATCAATCAAAAGACACAGACTGGGAGACTGGATTAAAAAACAAGTCTCAACAAGATGCTGTCTCCAAGAGACATCCACTTACTGAAGGTGAAAGGATAGAAAAAATATATCACTCACATGGATCACATAAACAAGCAGAAGTTTCTATCTTCATATCAGATAAAGTGGATTTTAACCCAAAGTTAGTCAGAAGGGAAAATAAGGCCATTTCATACTGCTTAGAGGAATTATACATCAACAAGACATTACAATCATACATATTTATGCCCTAAACAATGGAACATCCACGTACATCAAACAAACCCTTCTCAATTTCAAGAATCAAATAGAGCACAACATAATAATACTGGGTAACTTAAAATGCCTCTGTCTCTACTGGATAGATCCTCCAAACAAAAACTAAACAAAAAAGCTATACAAGTAAAAAATACAATTGATAATTTAGATTTAACAGACATATATAGAATATCAATGACTGAATATACTTTCTTCTCAGCAGCACCCGGATCCATCTCTAATATTGACCATGACATATGTTGGTATACAATTATAATATTACCTCAATATATTTTTAGCACCTGTAGTGTTATTTTTTAAATATTTTTTAGTTGTAGTTGAACACAATATCTTTATTTTATTTATTTATTTTATGTGATGCTAAGGATCGAATCCAGGGCCTCACACGTGCTAGGCAAGCGCTCTACCACTGAGCCACAACCCCAGCCCCTGTAGGGTTATTTTTAATAGCTCCCTTTCCACTGATATTATTTTTTGTTCTTGCTTTTTTCTTGATTAGACTTGTTTATTTTTGTACTATTTCTCTATTTCATCTATTTCTGCTCCGAATTTTTTCCTTCCTACTGCATAATTTGAAAATAATTTGTTAATCTAGCTTCTTTCTGATATGAGTTACTTTAAGTTATAAATGTTCATCTGAGTACTGTTTCATCCCAGAAATCTTGATACTTAAAATTTTATTATCACTTAGTTCAAAGCACTTTTTATTTACTTTTCTCGGGCTTTTCCCCCTTGACCTCTGAGATATTTATATTAATTTTGAAATAGTTGATGAGTGGAGGTGGGGTTCTCTATGTTAAGGTGATTGATTTCTAATGTAATAAATCATACAGGAAACAGTCTGCATGATTTCAATTTTTAAAAAGTAATAGAATTGCTGATTGCATTGGTTATATACATGTCAAAGGTGATAAAATTACATACATCAAATATGTACTTTTTATTGTACTTCCACAAAAATTGTTTTAGTTGTTGATAGACCTTTATTTTATTTATTTATATGTAGTGCTGTGAATTGAACTCAGTGCCTCATACATGCTAGGCAAGTGCACTACTGCTGAGCCCCAGCCCGTTCTTCAATTTTACCTCAATAAAGCTATGGGGGAAAATGATAAGGAGTTGAATGCTATCAAACAGGCTGTTCAGGGCATCTAAATAAAATCATGATTGGGGAAAGCTTCCAGGAAAATGTGACCCTATGGCTAAGTTCTAAAGCAAGATGTTTACTCTGGTCAGTGACTCACTAGACAAGTTAGCCAGATAAAGAAAAATAGAGAAGAATATAGTATGAAATAGTATGAAAAAATACAGTATGTTCAGAAAAACTCAATACTTCCACATGGCTTGGCATACAGAAGAGTCAAGTCTTGAAAATATAAAAATTATTTTTAAAAGTAGTTCAGGAGCTTCCAGGTATGATGGCATATTTCTATAATATCAGTACTTGGGAAGCTGAGGCAGGAAAGATCACAAGTTCCAGGAAAGCATTAGCAACTTAGCAAGGTCCTAAGCAATTTAGTGAGAGCCTGTCTCAAAATAAAAAAAATAAAAATAAAAAGGGCTGTGATGTAGTTCAGTGGTAAATTACCTCTGGGTTCAAGCCCCAGTTTTAAAAAAAAAAATGTACAGGAAAGGGCAAGGGCTAGGGTGGGAGACTGGTTTTTATATAAACCCTCCTCTATCATTCAGTTATTACTAAATGCATATGTTCTTGAAGTAAAAAATCTAATGGAGAATAAGCTACAAGGCAATAATGAATCAAAAAATAATCTCCAATAATTGCTAAAAGCATTGACTTATAGGCTGATGAGAAGCGTTAGAATGGCTGTAACATCCAAACCCCACTGATCACTTAAATATACTTTTATTTTAAAATAGTCTTAGACTTACAAAAAAGTTGCAAAAATAATACAGGGGGTTCCCACATATCCCTCACCTGTTTTCCACTGTTGTTAACACCTTACATTATTATGGTACATTTGTTATAAGTAAGGAACCAATATTGGTAACCACTGATCACCTCATCAAGGAAGTGTTTGCCAGAATTCTCCAATGTAAAGTTATTTTCCGTCCTTCCATAGCAAAGCCACTAAGCAAAGCCCACACTCAAAGAGGTATGGGAGAAATTAAGTTCCATCTACTGGAAGGAGAATATCTACATAAACCATTTGGAATTTTTACGAGTAGAAGATTTATCTCTCTTCTCAGATTTATTTACTTATTTGAACCACTTATTACTGATTCATAAGTATACACTTTGTACTTTCAGTACAATATTATGTTTACTTGGTTTCTCAAATTATCTCAGCTCTGACTATTGGAGCTACTTTAGTGGCTCTTACTGTCCCTCTGACATGCTCCCAATCTTTTTTTTTTTTTTTATAAAGCACCTTCTTACTTTTTTGCACTACAAGATGCTCCAGGTTCATCTTATATATCTCCTCTTATGGTCCTAGAAGCAGTCATTTCTCCTAGTCCTGGTTCGTTTTATTGAACATTTTGGTATAAGAGCCACCAATCAGTTTTAACATCATAAAAATAGCAAAACATTCTACAACCCTTGATTTGATATGCCATATTTTATGCCTCTTTAATCTATTTAAGAAAACAATTTGAATCTAATTGTCTCAAGGGCTGAGGTTACAGCTCAGTGGTAGAGCGCTTGCCTAGCACGTGTGAGGCACTGAGTTTGGTCCTCAGTACCACATTGAAATAAATAAAATAAAGGTATTGTGTCCATCTACAACTAAAAAGTATATTTCAAGAAAACCTAATTAACAGTTTATAAGAAACACTGTGAAAACGTAATCCTGAGATGCCCACATAATCATATGTTTTGTCTTGAGATGAAGCCACAGACAGCAACTGAGAGTAGAGAGTTCTAAAGCTGTTGAAACATCTGGATCCAGTCAACTATGAGGCCAATTCTCCCCCTATTCTTTTATGACTTGGTTATATGAACCAAATAAGCATTTTTATGTATTTATGTATATTTTTTTTTGCTTATGCTGGGCTGAGTTGGCCTTCTGTTACTCAAAACCAGAGAACTAATAAATAAGTATAGGA
Organism: Ictidomys tridecemlineatus; assembly: GCF_052094955.1. Taxonomy (NCBI): domain Eukaryota; kingdom Metazoa; phylum Chordata; class Mammalia; order Rodentia; family Sciuridae; genus Ictidomys; species Ictidomys tridecemlineatus. The sequence continues at coordinate 129,038,922 of NC_135480.1, read as the reverse complement.
AAGGGAACAAAAATAAATGCAACACAGTAAGACTAAGACATGGCTTGAAATTTAAATAAAGCCAACTTTTAGGTGAGATATTTAAAAGTCAGTTTATATGTATGTGCTTTTAACTTTAATAGTCTATATTAATAACATTTTGGTAGGTATAACTAATAGTCAATAGTTGATTAACTATTTTACTTTTTAACATCTTTCTCTTATTATTTAATTATACAATGATGAATTATCATAACATTAGAAAATCAACAGATTCAACATTTTTTTCATAATATACTAGGATCCTAAAATAAATAAGTTATTATTCACTCATGTAACCAAGCATAGTACAATCAGAAATAAATAGGTTATGAAGCTACATAGGATTGATTTTTTCCTTGGCTCTTTCCTTTATCTCTAGTCCTTTTAATTTTTAATAAAAACAATTATAGCACAGACATGATAAAAACTCAAAAACTTATACTGTAAAAAGTCTTTTCTCTTATCCTTGTCCTAGGATCAACCCCTGCCTCCTTTGGTAACAACTGTTATAATTTCTTGGGTATTCAACAACTGTTATAATTTCTTGGGTATTCTTCCACAGACTGTTTATTCAAGCATCCTGAAGACTTGACCTTTGGACTTTAAGACTTGATGATCACTAAAATTTTTAAAGTTATATAACTATACTAGAAGAACTAGCATCAGGAAAGTCAGATAAAAGTGGGTCTCAAGAGAAAGGATAAACTATAAGATACTCTTCCCAACTGTACCATCACTTTAAAACATATTATGATTTTTTAATTAAGATTTAAAAAACTTTTAAAAATAAAATAACATTTTTAAAAGGTTATTTGAGGTTTTATAAAGAGGTCTGTATAAGCAACTACTCTGTTATTAATTCTGTTTATCTAGAATTCTCTTGGGATATTCTTGTTTATACTCTAGTGAAGGACACTGGTGGATGAATGGTAGTCAACATCTCCCAGATATTTAATGAAGAAAAGCTAACTGTATCCCACTTCCTACATGCAGTTCAAGTACCTCTAAATCACCTAACAAAAAAATTTTAAAAGTGATTTGAGTTTTATCCAATAAATTCCTGATTTACAAGGGGCAGGTAAGAATGTTATTCTGACAAGAGGTTAGGTACTTTAGAGTAATGATGAAAAAAAAAATTCTCCTGATATATGTAACATATTAAGGATAGAAATAATTATTCAGAATATAATGTAACAAAGATTAGAACATTTATAGGAACAGAAAACATTTCATTTTGGAGTTCAAACAAATATTTTCAGTCTTCCTTTTTGGATTCTCTGGGGTGGAGGAGATAAAATTCTTCTAAACTACTAGAGCAAGGGCAAAACCACTGTAACATTTAAGTCCCATAAAGTGAATACAGGTTGAGAATTTCTAATAAAAAAATCTGAAATCCAAAATGCTCCATCCTATTTGAATGTTTAGTGTTTTCAGATTAGGGATGCTCAACCAGAAAAGTCTATGCAAATATTCCAAAATCTAAAACCAGAAACAATTTACTGGTTCCAAGTATTTTGGATAAGGGATACTCAACCTGTAATACTAGTAATAGAAATGGAACATAAAGGCAATATGTTTCTAACAAGCATTAAAAGATGAAGTGAATTATATATTCTTTTGACTAATTTCTTAAATAGTTATGTTGGAAATAAGTTAGACTACATTTTAAATATAAAACTTATAAATCATAAGGATTCTTTACAATGAATTTTATTATATATGAAATGTAATAGTTGAGGATAGGAAAAATATGATTCCCTATACATATGCTTATTTAAATACAACTCATCTTGAATATATTAAATAGATAAGATCTTCTTGCTCTGCATGGTTTTTGTTTTGTTAATCTTTCACATCAGAAAAGAAAAAAAATCAAAGCCTGGAATAGTTGATAGAATTAAAACTATCCCCCAAAACTCAATGGATAAAAATAAATTGAAATTGGTCCCAAAATAGGTTTCTAGTTTTGAAAACAGATTTAATATTCAGTCTAAATATGAGGTCATTTAAATTTTAACTAATTTTAACTAAGAAATAGTGTTAGTGGCTTAAAAATAACCTAAGAAGAATTTCAACTGTTTTAACAATCAATCAATTTTGTGTTTGCAGGTATAGTTACAAACTAAATTATTAATATGGTGAGAGAATTATTTAAATGTGATTTTCTGTTTTTATGGTAGTATGGAGGAGTGAACACAGGACCTTGTGTATGCTAAGCATGATACCACTGAGCTACAACCCTAGCCCCAGATACGGTTTTCTTAAGAGATGGATTAAATTTTCCTAACCTGGGCAAGCAAATGCTTGAAACAAAATAAAACAAAAAGGTCAGACAAAATATATACAGAATATTCTAAGCGAAATAAAGAACTATCTGATCATGAAAAAAAACAATGAAATCACTAACAATAAAAAGCATATATAACAGAAGAATAATGAAACTTGGAAATTATTGCTTTAAGAAACCAAAACAACTGTTATATTTTATTAGTATCTTCCTCAACAGAAGAGGATATTTTGTAACAGTATCATCTCTCAAATCTAAAAGGTTTGTAGAGGCAACAATAGAATTTTAAAAGAAAGGGACCTATAACACCAGGAAGGTTTGTAGGCTATAGGCTGTATTACTCCTTAATGATGAAAGGAATGGGCATCTATAGAATCACAGCTTACCTCACTATTTCCATAATTCTCAATACCTAAGATATGGTGTCCCAGGATAAGATTTTTATGAAGATTAAAACATAGACACTTTTCCCTTGAATTTTAAGTTTGGTACACACATGGTAATATTTTGGCCCATGTGCACACACTTTCTCTCACCACACACACACACCCACACACACAAATTAGGATAATAAACCCAAATGTCATTATACTTCAGGCAAATAGTATTTTTATCCTATATTTTCTATCCTTATACTGCCAAAACCTGATGGGTTCAATCAAGACAAACCTATGAACTATCCTTTAAACATTTATGTCTCAAAAAAACTTACTGCTAAATATTAAACTGTTATTCTTAAAATCAACAGTGTTTTCTAAAACATAAGATGGTTCCAAACTTACCTCAGTCTTTTTACTAATATGATCTGTAAATGAAAAATAAAAAGTGAAACTTCATTGAAATAAAATGTTTTAGCATATAAATAAAACTAAAAATTATAAAGGGTTATCTAGGACTCATATCAGACTTACTTTTCTAGATTTAAGATGTTAAAAGTCAGGATATAATTACTAATTAGTTCAGCTTAGGGACCAAGATCTGTATCTTAAGTTAAATATCATCCATACATTAAATTTTAAAACAAGTGAGTCTCATAATTTAGTTATTTGGTTTCATAAGATTTCAGTGGAGAGAGAAAGCTGAGGGGACACAAATGATCAAAATCAATTTAGAGTACTGTTAACTATAAAAATGTCCAGATTATTTCCTTTGTTGACTGAAACAGAGTATGATAGTAATTTATATCCTTTAAAACTGTAAGCTATTTTAAAAATATACATCATAATGATTTGATAGTACTATGAATAAAACCCTAAAAACTGAGGTAAATTCACAGAATATAAAAATGAACCCATAAAAATATTTCTAGATGAAGTTAGTCACTGACTTAGAAACAACACAACATTTCAGGAAAGGAATTACTGAGAACAGGTAAGAAAAGGAAGACATAAAAGAATATCTACATAGATACAAGGTTGCATCTAAAGTACAAGCAGGGAGCAAGTATTCTTATTTAAATTGGAAAGGATCAGGATATCTACTAATAATACTTTTGTGTATAGCAGAAACCTTACATTCTCCAGGACTAAAAATAATTTAATAGCTTTCTTTTGACCAAGACTATGAAAGATGGTACAATTCTCTAAAACATCTTTTGATCAAAATAATAGTCTATAGACATAGTAAATGCCAAAATCTTAAGGTTCACATTAAACTACCAAATCCTGGTAGGCCATGTGACCATTATTTTGGCATGTTCTACTTAACATACAATGTGATGCTAGAATCTGAGGAATAATCACAACTGTGATAATCATGACTTATAAAAATACTGTGTACCTTCCCTTTAACATATTGTTACTGATGGTTTTCTCGATGCAGCTAATAAACTTATATACTACTTAAGAAATGAAACATATGTCAAATAAAGTAGGGATTCTAAAAATAATTCTCTTCATACTTCTACTTTTAGTGAAATATGTTTCTTATATAAAATCTTTCTTATTAGAGATTTTATTTTAACATGCATGTGTGTTCTTTTAATCTCAAAGTAAAGCAAATTACTCAGGAGCAAACTATAGGAAAAACTCTGGAGCCTCAAAAGAAAGCAAAAAAAATCCTCTAAATTCATTTCTAGTTAGTTCACAAAAACACTTTTGCAACAGTATTTAGATCTTTCATTTTTATTTTTTGAAATTACTGCTATAGACATTTATACTCATAGAATAATGTTAAAAATATTAAGGCTGAATTCTTATGAATAAAATAAACCATTCTTTAGCCGCTCATATGGTCAGCAACTATTCTGTAACACAAGCACTGTTCAAATTTTCTGCAATGATGTTAATTTTCTATAGTTGGGAAATATGGAAGCTACTAGTCACATTGAGCATTTGAAGTGCGAGTAATGCAATTCAGGAGCTATACTTTTAAACTAATGTATATTTAAAATGCCACCAATAAATAGTGCCTACCATATTGTATAGCGCAACGTAAGGTATTACCCATATTAGAAATGATGTGCTTTGTGGTCTGTCTTCAAAAGTTTAATGGAGGATATAATTCCTTCTGTCTTTGCTGTTTAATAATGAATCCAAATGATGTTATATAAACAGTTTAATTCTAAAATTTGTATTTTATTTTCTAAGGGGTAATTCCAGATAATGTGAAGTGGTTGATCAATAATGGTTGAGATGTTTGGTCATTTCAGTTTATGTATATGAACAGTAATATATTTTAAGGTCACTCAAATTGCACATGCCAATTTTAATTTTTGTTAAGTTTTAGAAAAGTAACAAGTTCAAAATTTTAACAATTGATTTAAATTATCCTAATCCTCAAATAGTTTACTTATAAACAGATTGCTATGGTTTGTCCTCTTCAAAATGCATTTTGAACTTTTATTTTCATTGAAATAGAATTAAGAGGTGATTCAGCCATGAGGTCTCCACCCTCAAAAGAGGGACTAGTGCCATGTTAAAAGGTGTGTTTGACACCCTCCCAGCTCTCTTGTCCTCTCGTGCCTTCTTCCACAAGACAATGCAGCATGAAGGTTCTTGCAAATGCTAGCACCCTGACACTGAACTTCCCTACCTCCAATCTGAATCAACAAATTTGTTTGTTATAAATTATCTAATCTCAGATGTTAAAATATAAAAGCACAAAACAGATTAAGAAGCAGGTTTACATTTTAAATGACACATTAGAAAACAATTTTTATCAATTTTTAAAAATTTGTACTTACAACTTAAGTATAAAAAGACAGTATGATTCTAGCATAATAGATATCATACATACATTACCTTCAGATTGAAAATCTTTTAGTGATACTGTGAGAGGTTTGTCTTTTCCCTGATGGTTCTTTCTTTTATCCTTTTTATTCATAACTTTTGACTGAGTTGAAGAATTTTCAGCATTTTCATACTCCTGAAAAGAATTACCAATAATAATTAAGTTTAGTTTATAAATTATAAAATCAACTGACCAGTAAGAAATACGTTTCTTAAAGTTTTATTTTAAGAATCAGGGGGCTGGAGTTGTGGCTCAGTGTTACAGTGCTTGCCTGGCATGCATGAGGCCCTGGGTTCGATCCTCAGCACCACATTCATAAATCAATAAATAGGGGTACTGTGCCCATCTACAACTAAAAAATAAAAATAAATTTTAAAAAGAAGCAGATTTTAAAAGTCACAACTTGGTCAGTCAAATCATATAAATTTTATAAAGTTCCTATTTATATGCTCAACCTCTCACAACTTACATTAAAATAGAAACAAAAATATTTTATCTTTATCTATAACCTCTTTCCTTTCAGAACCAAATTTAAGACAGTAAGTGCATTCTCACACCACTGAAATCTGGCTTCTGTTGTTCTCTGACTAAAATTAAGGTCAACCTCAACTTAATCACTAATTCAGAAGGTATTTTTTCTTTCAACCATCTCTTGGTTTTCTCAATACATAAGTCATCTTTAGTAGCTTCTTTAGCCAACCTTCTTAAAAATATAACTGCTGTCTACCATTATCTCTTTCTTAACCTATTCTTCTTATGCCTTATATTCATTGCTCTTTAAAGTTCCACTTTTATACTAATGATTTATGTGTGTACATAGAGAAGTCAGCTGGAGTTTTTAATAAGCATCGCCACATTAAATGTGTTTATCTTCACATTCAACCAACCTGCTTTCCCCCTTCATCCTTTTCTTATTAACTTGTTATGCCACTACCATCTATACAATTGTCTAAGCTAGGAAACTCATGGTATCCTTGTCTATTTTTCTACACACTTTATATCCCAATTAGTTATTAGTTACTAAATCTTGTTGAGTTTGTATATTAAAAATCTCTTAAATCTATTCTCTTTTCCTTGTAACTTCTGACATTTTCCCCTATTGTCTTTTGCTTAGACATTGCCATAGTCTTTTAATCCCTCTATCATCTTCTACACTGCTACATCATGAATTTCTAAAGTAAAAACTCAAAATCAATCTTAAAAAGTTCAAAAACTTTCTGCCAAGAGATGTATAAAATCTGAGCTTCTTGGGTAGTACACAAGATTCTTTGCATCCTATCCTTCTGGCCATTGCTGGAGAGCAATTCTAGCCTCCTAAATTATAATTTTCAAATAGGTTATGTTCTTCCACATATAAATTTCTTGTGTATTTGCCACACCTGCTCTGAGAATGCCTACTTTCCTCTTGCCTACCTTGTAAACATGTAAATACATCTAATAAGACTTTTCTTCAAGAATCCTTTCCAAAAATCCATCCTCATGAAAGGCACTAAAAAGTCTTCTATTTTTCTGAATTCCCATCAAACAAAGAACATATATCTCTCAGTACTATACATTATAATTATATGCATGTCTTCTACTAATCTCAAAAGAAGTTGGGATTATGTCTTTCATCTTTGTATCATGTGCTTAGCACATTTTGGCTATTTAATAAGTATTTGGTAAATGAATGAGAAGAGAAGACATAATAAAGCATCTCAAACCTCAGTTATCTATTATAAAAACTTCCAGGCTAACATAAATTTTTTGGAATAGTGCTACATCAATGTAATCATGTAAAAGTAGCCATTGCATAAAAAGAAATTTCTCCGTTCTCTCTTATTGTCTGATAAAAATCAATGCTTTTGGGCACTAAGCCTATGATTATGGCAAGAAAACTGGCTGGCACCATATTTATCAACACCATTTACTCTATTCCTTTTCTAAGAATATAGCTAATTCTTTTACCTTTGAAATCTCATTTATCTAAGCAGCAGCAAATCATATGAAAATATCCTATTTGATAAAGTTTTATGTCCTAAGGAGCAATACAGGAAGATCTTTCCAGTGTAACCTGAAAGTACATTTAAATGATTAAACACAATAAAAGTGAGCTGTATCTGTTTTTGTAGTTACCTGTTTGTTATGTGTGAACAGGTAACAATAAAGGTTATAGTCATTCTCGATTATTTGAAATAATAGGAATAGAAATACATAAAATGAAACTAATACCTACATTATACAAAGAGCACTTTTCTTTAATATTTATTTTTTATTTGTAGTTGGACACAATATATTATTTTTATGTGGTGCTGAGGATCAAACCTGGGGCCTCGCGCGTGCTAGGCAAGGGTTCTACCACTGAGCTACACCCCAGCCCCCAAAGGGCACTTTACTAGCAACTTTTAATCTTTTCCACTAAACTATGATTAAGCAGAAAAATCACCTGCTGTGAATTTTAATTCCTCTCTTCCTTTCATCTTGGATAAAGATGTTAATGTATAGTATCATGGCCAAAAAGACCTAAACATGACAGGGCCCATTTATGATCAACCAATGAATAACCACAAGTTAAATAACTTTAATGAACCATCAAGATCCGAATAAATGTCAAAGACTAGAATGTTAAATGATATGAAGACAATCAATGCTGAATTTAAGTATAGAAACTGGAACTGATACTACTTTTTACTTAAATGTTTCTACAGTCATAAGGTATAAGATGCATTTCAGCGTACAATTTAATAAATAAACCTCAGTGATAAATGCTGAGTTTACAAAGCCAATATGTCAGAATGATGTCCCATTTACTTTAGTTAACAGTAGTGTATCTCTGGCAAAGTCTCTTAATAGATGACTAGAGTACTGTAGTTCTTTCATCTACTTAAACTTTTTAAATATTTTTTTGAGGGGATAGTGGAGCTGGGGATTGAATCTCTGTCACCATACTACAACCCCAAGGGGCTCCCTAAATGTACCTACAGTCTATGTTCATTTAAAACTAAAATAAATTATCTGTTGTGAATTTCATTCCTTTTCTTTCTTCACTTTGGTTGGAAGAACTCTTAAGCATTCTATATCATTAGAGGAAACAGTCAACATGTTTACATTCTCTCAAAACCTGAAGAAGAATTCTATTATTAAAATAATAATATTTTTGCAATGATGAATATTCAGGACAATCTTAATCTAATTTTATTTATTTATTTAATTTTTTTTTTTGCAATTCTGGGCATTAAACCCAGGGCTTCACATGTGCTAGGGCCTCACACATGCTAAGCAAGCACTCTATCTCTGAGTTATATCCCCAACACAGAACTTTTATGTAAAATTCAGAAGGACAGTCCTAGCCTTCAACTACTTAAAACTTTTTAAATATCTCAATCAATAAGTAAACAAATACCTTTTTGTGCTCTTCATATTCTAATTTACTTAGCAACAATGCCTTCTCAAGATCTGCTTCAAACATTTCAGATGTCAGCTAAAAAAAAAAAAAGTTTCACAATAAAGAGATGATAGTATTATATTCTGTTAGTAAAAGAATCATAACATGACAATATGGACAAGAAAACAACTAGTGGTTCCATCTGCCGCTAAACTTTTAATCCATATTTCTGACATTTAATTATGGAAAGGGTATTTATGATTATATTCCAATATGTCTTACATTCTGACTAATACTACTAACTAAAATAAGTTAGTAGGCAGGAGAACGTATTAAAAGATAGAAGTCTTATAAAACATCATTACTATTTTTCACATTAACTCACAGAATTTCAATATTAAAGTAGATGATTCTAAACGAATGATAAAAACTGAATAAAATGGAAATTTTAAATTAAAAAACCTGGCTCTTTGATTATAATTAAGCAATTGAGAGCTTAAATTTACTTTGTTTTCCGAGTACTACAGACAAAACCCACAGCCTGTGTATACTCTACCACTAAACTGTACACTCAGTATAAAAGTAAACAATACTGATTTAAACTTAAGTTTTTTTTTTTTTTTTAAAGTCACTGTAATCAGTCATTCTGATAAAAAGTGAATTTGAAATGAGAGTGATGTGGAAAAAATTAAATTTTGGGAGATCTCAGAGATGCAAAATTTAAATTCCTAATCTACCCATGCTAGCTATAACTTTGGACAACTTATAGAACTTCTGTGGATTCCATTTTCCTCACATATAAAGAGGAAATTGAAATATTATCCTTACAGTGTAGTTCTAAGGATTTAAAGTTGCAATACACATGGAATACCTAGCATAGTATCTGCCTGGCATAAAAGCAGTACTTAGTATATTAGAATTCCCTTCCTACCTTAGAAGAATAAAAGATCTCCCATATTTTTGGACAGGCAGAATAAATATTGACAATGACCATACTACCAAAGGCACTTTACAGATTTAATGCAATTCCTATTAAAAGATCAGTGATGTTCTTCATGGAACTGGAAAAAGCAATCATGAAATTCATTTGGAAAAATAAAGAAGCCCACAATAATCAAAGCAATCCTTAGTGAGAAAAGTGATGCAGGAAGCATCACAATATCAGACCTGAAATTACACTACAGAGCTATTCTAACAAAAATGGCATGGTATTGGCACCAAAACAGACATGAAGACCAGTGGTACAGAATAGAACACACAGAGACAAACCCACATAAACATAGTTATCTCATACTAGACAAAGGCACTATAAACATACATTGGAGAAAAAAACTCTTTAATAAATGATGCTGAAAAAATTGGAAATCCATATGTAGCAAAACACAATTAAACCCCTATCACTCACCCTGCACAAAACTCAACTCAAAGTGGTCAAGGACTTAGGCATTAGACAAGAGACCTGTGCCTACTAGAAGAAAAAGTAGGCCCAACTCTCCATCGTCAGCTTAGGAACTGAATACCTCAACAAGACTTCTAAAGTGCAAGAAACAAAATGAAAAATCTATAAATGGAATGGTATCAAACTATAATGCTTCTTTACAGCAAAAGAAACAACAATGTGAAGAGAGAGCCTAAAGAATGGGAGAAAATCTTTGCCGCCTGCACCACAGAGCTGCACAAAAAGCTCAAAAAGCTTAACACCAGGGGCTGGGGTTATAGCTCTGTGGTACAGCACTTGTCTAGCATGTGTGAGGCACTGGGTTCGATCCTCAGCACACACAAAAAAAATTTAATTAATTAATCAAATAAAGATAATGTGTCCATCTACAACTAAAAAGAAATTTTTTTAAACAAAAAACTTAATATACACACACAAAAAAAACCCTATCAATACTGGACAAAGGAACTGAAAATGCACTTTACAGAATAAAAAATACAAATGGTCAACAAATATATGAAAAAATGTTCAACATCCCTAGCAATTAGAGAAATGCAAATTAAAACCACACTGAGATTTCATCTCACTCAAGTCAGAATTATCAAGAACACAAGTAACAAGATGGGGATATAGCTCAGTTGGTAGAGTGCTCGACTCACATGCACAAGGCCCTGGGTTCAATCCCTAGCAATACACACACACACACACACACACACACACACACACACACACACGCACACACACACAAATATTGGCAAGAATGTGGGGGAAAAAGGTACACTCATACATTGATAGTAGAACTGCAAATTTGTGCAACCACTCAACAGTATGGAGATTCCTCAGAAAACCTGTATTGGAACCACCATTTGACCCAATCATCCTACTCCTCGGTTTTTAATTAAGGACTTCAAATCAGCATACTACAGTGACACAGCCATGTCAATGTTTATAGAAGCTCAATTCACAACAGCTAAGCTATGGAACCAATGTAGGTACCATTCAGTAGATGAATGGATAAAGAAAATGTGGCATATATACACAATGGAATATTACTCAGCCACAAAGAAGAATGGAATTATGGCATTTGCTGGTAAGTGGATGGAACTAAAGAATATCATGCTAAGTTATATAAGCCAATCCCCCAAAAATAAAAGCTAAATGTTCTGATATTTGGATGCTAACTCCCAAAAAGTGGAGGAAGGGAAGAATAGAAGTTCACTGGATTAAACAAAGAGGAATGAGGGCTGGGGATGTGGCTCAAGTGGTAGCACGCTCGCCTAGCATGCGTGAGGCACTGAATTCAATTCTCAGCACCACATAAAAAATGTAAAAATATTGTGTCCACCAAAAAAATAAAATAAAATAAAAAATAAATATAAAAAAAAAAACAAAGGGGAACGAAGGGGATGGAAGGGGGATGGGATTAGGAAAAACAGTACGATGAATTAGATATAACTTTCATATGTTCATGTATGAATACACAACCAGTGTAATTCTACATCATGTACAACCACAAAAATTGGAAGTTATACTTCTTGTATGTACAGTATCAAAATACATTCTACTGTTACATATAACTAAACAGAACAAATTAAAAATAAAATAAGGGGCTGGGGCTGTTGCTCAGTAGTAGAGCATTTGCCTAGCACTGGGTTCAATAAAAATTATTGGTTCGATACTCAGCACCACATAAAAATGGATAAATAAAGGCACTGTGTTCATCTACAGCTAAAAAAAATTTTTTTAAATAAAATATTAAGTCTGATTTTTCATTGTAGGCAAGCTGTTTTCTTCAGTGTATATTATTTACAGTAGTATTTCCTTATTTTTCATTCTTAAAATTTAAAAAAACTTGAAAAGACTTAAAGTTGGCTTTAGTTTTTTCAAGCTTAGATTTAAATCAAGCTTAAAAAAATTTTTGTCGGGCTGGGTTTATGGCTCAGTGGTAGTGCGCTTGTCTGGCATGTGTAAGGCACGGGGGTTCGATCCTTAGCGCCACATAAAAATAAATAAATAAAGGTATCATGTCTATCTACAATTTAAAAAAGAAGAAATTTTTGTCAACATTATCTTTTAATACCTTTCTTCATTATATTGGTTTTAGGAACACTAACTGTTCCTCTGATTTTATTTCAGTGTTCTCATCTATCATGTCAATTTTATTTTATTTTATTTATTTTTTTTTTTTTTAAAGAGAGAGTGAGAGAGAGAGGGGGACAGAGAGAGAGAGAGAAAGAATTTTAACATTTATTTATTTTTTCTTAGTTCTTGGCGGACACAACATCTTTGTTGGTATGTGGTGCTGCTGAGGATCGAACCCAGGCCGCACGCATGCTAGGCGAGCGCGCTACCGCTTGAGCCACATCCCCAGCCCCCTCATGTCAATTTTAATTGGCAAAATTTATCACAAATTTTCTTTCATACTACTCTCAATTTTCTTCTGGGTATACTCTGTTTTTTAGTTCTTGTAATGAAGTTTTTAAAATCTTACATTACTTATTTCTTAAATTTTTAAATTCACCAATCTCCCTTTCAACTCCTGTTTCTCATCAACTCATTTCAGTCCATTATCTTATCTTTCCTTGTTATATAACTATCCCCTTGGCTTTTATAAAATGTGCTAGTCCATTGATTGTTATTAAAATTAATTTCTGTTCCCTACAGAAAATCTTTTCCAGACTATGTTTTCCCATCTGGATGCTAAGTACAATGTTCTTTTCCTATTTTGTGGCAGAAACTTTTCTTTAGCTGACATGAGATTAACCAAGATCCAATATTGTTATTAAGGTAGAATGGATGCTTCTTTACTGACTAGTACTGGTTGCTCCTTAATTCCTCATTCAGATTTTATGCTGAGGCTTAGTTATTACCAATCTAGTGATTTAGGAATAGATTTTGTTTTGGAATAATTTCCCTTTTGTATTTGAAATAAACTACCACATATCAGGCAAAGCTTTTTGTTAGATTCAGCTCTCTATACTTGAAATTTCTTATAGTGCTGTTTTCCTACTGTGTCAGGAAGAACACACCCCACATACTGTATATTTTTTGCCTAGTACAGGTACTTCCTGGTTCCTCCAAATGTAGCTACTTTTGAAATCTATGACTCCTCTGACTCCTCACAGTAAAATGGATTCCAAGTGGTATACTGTCTATTGGTTCCAGGCCCGCCCTATCTCTTCTTCACCTCTCAGTGTAATTACCCAAGTTCTATGACCCTGATTATTTTCCTCCAAGTGAGACTTCTAAATAAGGTACCAGGTCTTCCTACATTACCCATAAATAGTATACCCAGCAGAAATTCCTGGGCCTTGCATGCTATCCTTATATAGTGTCAGAGTCAAATCAATTTAATTACTTTTTAGAATTACCAGATTATTGTGAGGAAGGAGAAGAAAGATTTTCAGATATCTGTACTCAAGTTCCCATATTACATGGGATTAATTCTGGTGAATTTTGAGCTTTCCTTCATTAGTTTTCTAGTAATCTTTAGGCCATTAGGAGAATTTCTCTCTGTTGAAGACACTGGTAGATTCTACTACTGTATAAAAAAGTAACTTATTACAACATTAACACTTTAAATAAGAATTAGTCACAATGAATGTGGTATAAGAGGAAAAAAAAGAAATCAACCCCTAGAAATAATTCCTATTAAAAGTACAATGACTTTTATTATCTGTTGTAAATACAACAGATAACTACAACAGATAATACCAGTGAGTACAAGATGGTTTATCCAGTTTATCAATGTCTGAAGAAGTCAACAGCATTACTGCATGGCTCTATAGTAATAACTAACTCTTATAATGATGAGCCTAAAGCAATTCAAAATCTTAAATAAAATGATATAATTAACATAGCTTATGATGAAAGCTTACTACAGAAGTGTCTACTTCTTTTAGAACTAATATCCAAAGATAGGAATAGCCACTCTAACAGACCAAACATCTGCTAGAACAATATCTACTCCCTATTGATCAAACAATAGATAAGCAAATAAACAAACCTTTCATTTCCTACACATATAGCATCTCCTAGAGTACATTCCAGGCTTAGTCTGTTATTTTCCTGCACATGACAAAAAAATTATTGGTCTTAATAAATTACTTTATGTAGTTGCTATTAGTGATATTTAATAATAATAATACAGAAGAACAAAATGTCATGTAAATAGGTCAAAGAAACAAATGTCATCAACATTTTTATATCAAGGTTAAAAAAGGAAGTTACCCTCAAAGTCCTTCTTATCACACAAAGCTGTTACTAGGTATTTTTAGCAAGAGATCTCTGGCTCTTCAAATGACTTTTTAAATTTAAAATAATTAAATCTTGTTCCTCTACTCCCCTCTCTCTCCTTCATCAAAAAGCAGATGAGTTAAAAACAACAACCACCACCAAAAAAAAACATATACACAGTGCTAGGGATGTAGCTAGAGGTAGAGTATGTGTTTTTGCCTGCTCAAGGTCCTGGGTTTGATCCCTAGCACCAAAAATGCCCCCAAACTAAAAAAAAAAAAAACACCTGATAGTACTGCTTTGAAGTGCCAAAACTAACATAAATAACAAATGGATCAATCTGCTTTTCTATATTTTTAAAAATCTATTAAAAGTAGCAAACACATGTGAATTAATCTAATACAAACTGCTTCTTAGAACAATGATGATAAAGATTCAAAGGCACTGCCATCTTAAAAATTCTCCAAATCACTGAAAAATAGAGCAAAATTATTTACTTAGCTGTACCTGTTCATCTCTTTGTCTCCATTCTTGCCAATTTTCTTCACGTGAATCCTTCTGTACTGTGTTTGACAGTGAAAGCTCATGTTGCGTGTTACAAATGGCATGGGAGGATTTCTGAGGAATTTTCTTAAAAGCAAGATTCCTGAGCTATAAAACAAACACAAAATATCTTATATCCTGATTAATGATTTTTTTAATTTAAAAAGATTTTTTTTTACTTCGCTACTCATTGTGGTAACTCACAAAACAAAAATAATTTGTGTTTAATTAAAAATTGTTTTAATTTAATTTTTTGAGACAGTCTTGCCCAAGCTGGCCTTGAATTCCTGAGTTCAAGTGATCTTCCTGCCTCAGACTCCTGAGCATCTGGGACCATAGGTATGGGTCAGCATGACTGACTAATTTAAGGTGATTTACTTTTTTATTTTTCTTGCAGTGCTGGGGATTGAACCCAGGGCCTAGCACATGCTAGACAAGCTCTGCACCACTAAACTACACCCCCATTCATTATCTGTGTTTTTTTAATAATCTTTGTAAATTGAAATGTAATTCAAATCTTTGTGATTTCAAATGTTGGTAGTTACAGATAAAATGACTAAGTGAAAATAGATTTATTCTATATTATCACAGTTTTAATGATTCTTCTTTACTGAAGAGAAGTATACTGGGTAGAAAACAGTAAAATAATCATGCTTTGAAAATGTAAAACAATACAGTTCAAAATACAATTTTAAAATTTAAATAAATGGCCTTTTGAATTGCATATGCAAGATTCTAGGGACAGGAAAAAAAGGCATTTAAAAATGTTCACTACATTTGACTTCAAGTACTCATAAATTTACATCCATCAATTCAAGTAATATTTATTGAGTACCCAAGGATCAGGTACTATGAATACCCAGGTAAACGAGACAGTAGCTGCCCTTATGATGCTGTCTCTAAGAAAACAATTGTTACCTCATTTGCTTCATTCTGTTGCTGTTCTTTCTTTTTTCTTCTTTTCTCTCTCTTTTTCTCATTTGTAGTTGATTTGCTTCCCAAAGTTTGAGCCTTTCCAGTATTCCGACCTTTGCCTTTTCCAGGCTCAGAATCAGAACCACTGCCACTATCCACTTGTAACAGCGCAAAACGAGAGGCAGTAGTGGGAACAGAACTAAGTACTGCTGAGGCCATGATAAAGATTTTTCTCTTAAAATACTTCTATCAAGAATAATTCCTGTAGGAAGACAAAAGCATAAAATATATGTACACACATTTTTCCTGATGTCATAGTAATATTTGGATTTAAACCCACAGTCCCACTGGCAATAACATACTTTTTAAAAAATATCTTTATTTATTTATTTTTTTTTAATGTGGTGCTGAGGATTGAACCCAGTACCGTGTAAGTACGAGGCAAGCGCTCTGCCACTGAGCTGTAACCCCAGTCCACACACTTTTTAACTTAAGTTAATAATATAAAATTATACAAAAGAAAAATGATATATTGATATTTCCCAGATAACCATTGTAATATGTGTCCATTTTTCCATCTAGGAATTTTAAAAAATAATTTTTCATCCCATTTAAATATTGATGTAATATATACACTTTAGTGAAAAATATTCTAAATCAACATGGTTTATAATGGAAAAGGAGAAATATAATTTTTTACCGTACACAAAGATCATTAGTCCAGCTACATGTTTACCCTCAACTTTCAAGTAAATTTAAAAAGGCATAAAGAAGAACATTAATATGTTGAAAATACTTAAATTCAAAACATTTGATTCAAGAGACAATGGCTTAGAATTGAGAGCAAAATAAAGAGCTTCAATTCCCTCTACAACAAAAATTTCAAGGGCTGGGGATGTGGCTCAAGCGGTAGCACACTCGCCTGGCATGCGTGCCGCCCGGGTTCGACCCTCAGCACCACATACCAACAAAGATGTTGTGTCCGCCGAAAACTAAAAAATAAATATTAAAAATTCTCTCTCTCTCCTCTCTTTCTCTTTTAAAAAAAAATTTCAAAACTGGCTTTCACATTAGCTTTTAGTTTACCAAT
Source organism: Ictidomys tridecemlineatus (assembly GCF_052094955.1). Taxonomy (NCBI): domain Eukaryota; kingdom Metazoa; phylum Chordata; class Mammalia; order Rodentia; family Sciuridae; genus Ictidomys; species Ictidomys tridecemlineatus. The sequence continues at coordinate 129,021,797 of NC_135480.1, read as the reverse complement.
CTCTGTGCACCCTACTAATCCAAGCAAAGGTAGGTGTAGTTTTATTTAGTGTTGTTAGCATTTCAAGAAACTTTTATTTAGACTTGGAAGGAATAAAGGCCCCCTAGTAAATTTCTAAGACAAATTACTTAGTTTTACAAATATAGTAAATGCAATTTACATTGATTAAATGACTTGCCTAAAATCATTCTAAAACTTAGTGGGAGAGTCAGGACCAGAAGAACCTTGATTTGCTGAAGCTTACCTTTTCCTTCTCTCTCTCCCCCCCCCAACCACGCAGCCCCAGCTACCCCACCACTTTTTTGAGGTGCTTGGATTTGAACCCATGCCAAGCATATGCTATTCCACTATACAGTCCCAGCATAGATTCTTTTAGTAGATTATGCAACTCAAAAATTTGTTATTTTAAAATAGGTATACAAAAATTTAAGTATTCAGTCTTTTAAAACATGAATGCTCAAAGTACCAAGCAACTTAATGTCAATCAACCCCTATGCCTCTCCCTAATAGCATTTTTCTACTGCCACCATCCATATAACTACCATTTTGATTTTTGTGTTTATTTATTTGCTTTCCTTATACTTGTATCATATCTAGCTTGAGTCACAGTGTTCATATCTGAACTAGCTGCTGTCATTCCACTTTGTTACACATCTATTTCTTATTACTCACAAGTCACTAGTCTACTGTTCAATATGAGAGAGGATTATGCTGAGGTGACTATTAGGAGGTAAGAATCACTGATGTCCATTTTGAAAGCTAACCACACACTCTAATTTGTATGTTTTCAGGAGAGAACAAAAATAAGCATATATTATTAAATCTTTCATCTTAAGAACCCAGAAAAATATTTGGAAATCTTTAAATTTTCTTCAATATAATAAAGAAAATCTTGAGAGCTGATATTTGAAGATGTGCTGTAGCAGTCATTAAATCAAATATTTTTATTCTAATGCCATATAAAGACCCACACTGTTCCTGTATCCAGAAATATGTAAGTCAAGAGAAAACACCACAATATACAGAGACGACACCACACTGATATATTATGACATATCTGTAGGAAAGGCTTAAACCTTTCCTACAAGTATGAGATAAGGTCTTCATAAATTATTACAAGGGAGAAAATATTAAAAAATTAAAAAGAAATTCGAGACTCAAAAACACTGTGGAAAAAAATAATTCTGCTTCAACTTCAACATGTCTTATTAAAATTATCCTACATAAAGTTTTAGTTGCTTTTAGCACTCTAGGTACATACAATAAGCCCACCCAACTGTTCAACTACCACTAGATTTAATTTTAACAGGGTTAAAAATTGCAAGAGGCAGCTCTATTAGTGCTTACAAATATTCAGAATTATATATCACTTTCCTGTTAAATCCAGGAATGAACACATGACTTACTTTGGCCAATGAAATATAAGCTTTAAAAAGCTTTAAGTTGGTGGTTCACAGTGTTCCCTTTTCCCTGCTTCTGTGATTGTGAAAGCATATATTGAGATGGAGTCACCAATGGCCAGATGTGATAGAGTCAAACTACAATGAACAAAAGCACCCTTACTAACCAGTAATGGACAGTAGCTTGAGCAAGAAAGCAAGTTTTCAGATTTTCAGGTTGTCACTGCAGTATAACCTAGTTTTAGTATAATTTAATTTTTTTTCCATTCTAGAAACTATATCAAAATTGTGAATTTTGTATTTGGGTTGCTCTGCATGAGTTAAATGTTCATAAATGTCTACTCTAAGACAATTATCCAAAGCTCACAGAAATCTTCCTTCTGTGATACAAGGCAGTTTCCTTAACCAGTGTATTCTCAGTTTCCTTCAGACCTTCAGGCAGCCAAGGAAAACCCTGGAAAGACACAGCCTCTGCGCTAGTCACCTTCTGATGCAAAGAGCCTCACCTGGTAGTTGCCAGTAGGTAGCTCAGTTGTGTTAATTGTCACAAGGGAAATGCTCCAAACCCTATCTACTTAATCAGGTAACTGCAGAATGCACTTCTGCTTCATGGTAGCCAAGGCCTATTGGAGAGTTTATGTTCCAGGTGCTCAAACATCAAGGACATGGTTACAAGGAATAGAAGGAAGGAACAGGGGAGCCAAAAATCTCCTAGTGAGCAAACTTGGGTCCTAATTCTCTATGTTGATATCTTCCCCATTTAGTAGTGGTATGATCTCTTAGTATAAAATCTAGTTGCAAGGTGACTGCTCAAACAATGCATATACTTTCTGACCATTAGTTTGTCATTATTTTAAAATCAGAAAATCCAATTGAACTTGAAATCTTCTCATTTTATCACAAGAAACTTCAAGTTATGTTTTTATAAAACACCTTTTAGATTCTTTAAAAACAATTTCAACTCTTATAAATCACTGAATTATTAAGGCAACAAAAAGTTTGTTTTTATTATCTACTCAAAACTTTAATGGAGACTCAGAAGAAATCATAATTTAAAAGTCTAAAATCATGAACTGTATATTTTATTAAATATATATGAACTGTATATTTTATTAAATAAACTAAAATTTAAGATTTTATATTTACAGAAGCAATCAGCATTGTCTCATTAGAAATCTGGAAAAGATTTTAAAATTTTAAAAATATAACTAAGAATGTATGACTCTTATTGCAAAAAGGGTTTTGAAACTTAAACGAACATCTACCCCATCTAGAAACCAAGACTTTAATCTTTTTGAAAAGTTCATAGGCATTAGCATTGAATAATAGTTTAGCAGCCAGGCACTACCTAAAATCAAAAGTCCTAAAGAGGACACCTAAGGTACCTAAGATGACACCTAAGCAAAACATCAATTTACCTGAAATCCAAGAATCACAGGACAATCTTAAACAATGGCACACAGTATATAAATAAAATGTTTCCCAAATGAGTGAAAAGAAATAAAAGAAAAAGAAAGCATTAGAATAAAGACTGTTACCTGAGGAAAAAACAAATGATAAACACTTGAAAGGCAAAATTATTTTTCTGGGAAATATATACCAGGCTCAACAACCAAAGTGTTAAAAACACATTAGCTGGTAAAGGGTAATACGTAAAAGGAGAAATTTGCAGTTAAAGGGATAGGAATGATATAACTAGAAAGGCTCAAACTTGTGCTTCATGCTCTAGTTTAAAAGATAAATAGACAACTCATCTTCTCTCTCAAAGCTATGAAAAAAATCACCATGTCAAAATCCATCCTAATCAGTACTTCAGAAGTTGTAGAGAGGGAAAGGTAAATTTTAGATAAAATAAATATAACTTAATATACAAATAAATTCCCATTTCTAAATGAGTGTATTATCAATTCACATACCAAAAAGAACAAAGAAATGCATGAGCTTACTCATTAGGCTTCCTTTCCTTTCTATACTTTTCACTATTTCTCCAAAAAGTTCAACAATGATCATATTACTTTTGTATGAAAAAAACAAACAAAAAAAAAAGAAAGAAAAAGAAAATCCTCTCATCTCTGTAAGGGAAAATTATCATGTACATCCAAATTGAAAAAGATAAGCATAGTGTAATAAATGCAATATTGATTTTCTTGCCTTGTGTAAAACTTAGAAAGGGCAACTATAGGTCAGAATTGACAATGAGATGCCTTCAGTTCTTTATGTTAATAATGCAAAAGTCAAATGATAGAGATCAACTGTCAAAGACAAATTATGCCCAGTGGCTCAGGAGGCTGAGACAGGAGGATTGTGAGTTCAAAAGCCAGCCTCAGGAAAAGCAAGTTGCTTAGCAACTTAGTGAGACCTCGTCTTTAAATAAAATACAAAATAGGGCTGGGGATGTGGCTCAGTGCTCAAGTGCCCCTGAGTTCAATTCCTGGTACCCTGTAACCCCACCAAAAAAAAAAAAAAAAAAAAGATTAATTATGTTACAAACTTTAAGAGAATATTATCTTCATTAACAAATTTTTAAGATTTTAAAAAGAGCTGTCATATAATTTAGGAATTCTTTTGTTATTTTTTTTAAATACCTAAGGATCATGAAGATATCAGGCTTTTTAAAGGTACCATATTTCAGGGCTTGACAAAGGCTAACATTCTTCAGTCTATCTTAAACTGCATCTCCACCTCTAGTTATATCTAAAAGATATTAGGATAGATTCAAATACAGCTCTTATCCCTCCTCTATTTTCTTTCTCTTTTCAACACACTTAGTCTTTAAAATTCAGATACTTAGGGGCTGGAGTTGTAGCTCAGTGGTATAGAACTTGCCTAGCATGTGTGAGGCACTGGGTTCGATCATCAGCACCACATAAAATAAAATAAATGTATAGTGTCCATGTACAACTAAAAAAAAACATTTTTAAAAATTCAGATACTTACATGCTTATTTACATATTCCTATTTAATGGGACATATATTGCAAATTTTTAGCAGATCTCCCCTAAGCCACTATGTTGGTCTACAAATATGACACCTCATATATATTAAATAGATATTTACATATTACTAAAAATATTATAAAATCGGGTTTTTGGTCAAGATATTTAATGATTATTTTGTATTTTCCCCTTGTTCCCTTTGAGTCTCATTTTAAAATTAATTTCAGGGCTGGGGATGCAGCTCAGTTGCAAAGCACTTGCCTAATATACACAAAGCCTGTCTGATCCTCAGCACTACAAAACCAAAAACCAAAAAATAAATCTTTCCTCTAAAAAATAAATTTTTTTTTTCAAGGCTAATGTAAGAAATTGAAGGAAGACAAAAGACATTCACAAATCATTTTAAAAACAGAAATGTTTCGGGTAAAAACTCAAAAGAAATAAATTCATAATTTTAAATATGCATCCATCATATATAAATGTATCTTATTATTTTATTATTGTCTATAATTTAATTATAAGTAGTAAAAACTATTAATTTCTACAAAAGTGATTTCAATAATGTCAAAAGTATAAATAAGTCTACATTTTGTATTCAGGATCCTAAAACTATTTGAATTACTAAACTATTTGACTTACTAAATATTGTGGCATATGTTAGGGCTTTCTATAGCAATTCTCCTTTTTTTTTTAATAGGTACTCCAGGAAAACCAACTATTTAGAATTTCCTAAGGACAAGTTTACTTATTCCTGTCTATACACTATTTTCTTTACCTAAATGCCCTCCATCTCTTCCACTTAAAAAGTTTCTAGGGCTGGGGAAGAAGCTCGGTGGTACAGAATTTGCCTAACATGTTCATAGCCCTGAGTTCAATCCCTAGTGCCACAAAAACAAACAAAAAAACATTTCTATTTATTCCTCAAAATCTGCTCAGTTGCTAACATCTCTATGAAGCACTGTCTAACCTGCCCTTCAAGTTAATAATTCCCTCTTCTATAATATTTCCATACACTACAATTATTTGGACTCCTATAAAATTATCTACTGTGCCTACCCCCTTATGGTCCTGATATCAACATTCTGAACAAGAGTTTCTTCTTCCTATTCCTAACAAAATATCACAGAACCTAGCACATAGAAGATAAATTTGTTGAATTTAGTGGTTTTGCAAGTTTATATTCCCTAAGAACAATTACTTATGAGTGGTTTTGCAAGTTTATATTCCCTAAGAACAATTACCTATGCAAAGCATACTACAGATCATCCTCTATTCACACAATACCAGTGTAAATTAACAACGATTATTAGCAGTTCAAAGTGTTTCATTAGGATAAATGCCTTTCTACCAATTAATCGTCACCACAACTAATTTTGTTTAGAAAACATATTTGTATAGGATGCATATTTGGTATTAAAGTATTTCATTAAAAGAATAAGGACTCATCACATACTTAAGTAAACTGTTTTCTAAAAATGAACACCCTAAACTACAAGCAGCAGGATTTCTAAATAGCTGGTTTTCTCATACTTAATAGAAGTTTGGAGGACCACTGCCATTATGACATTATCCCTGTAGACTATGACCTCACAAAAGATCTCCCAGTTCAGGTTATCACAATTAAGGCATTTCAAAGCTGATTTTATTTTTCAGAAAAATCTTTAGAAGATGAAAGACACTCATCTTCTACTAGCACTATCAACCAGTTAGCCTGATCAAAAACAGAGATATAATGTAGATGCCAATTAGTATGGCCTTTTTTAAATGCAACTTAAATTTAAAAACAAACAAACTGACAGGCTTGGGGTGTAGTTCAGTAGCAGAGTACTTGTCTAGCATATTCAGGCCCTAAGTGTGATTCTTAGCAACAATAAATAAGTAAATAAAGCACAAAATGAGATGACGCTCAGTATCATTGATTTAACACCTGGTGAACTATGTTATTACATGTTCTATTCCTCAACACAAACAGCAGCTTTCACTTTGGGTTCTTAAAAACTAAGGTTCACATTCAAGTCTCAATTGCATATTAAAACTCTGTTCATAACACACTTACTGCAAACAATGTAAACCCTTGAGAGTATGCCTCAAACTCCACATTTTTCCTCATAGTTAAGTATAGCCTCCACTTTCCAACATGAGCACCTAATTTCTGAGCACTGAGAAATCTAGCAATAAGTACAAGGGGGTACTGAGTGAAGGCCCAAGGGATTCTCCCATGAATAAAATATATGTACTTTCATTTGCCCACAATGTTCTTTTCATCAATTTCTAGGTTTTTGTTCTTACTCTGTAGAGTTGACGCCATGAGATAGGAATCTTACAGATAAGTTTATTGTGACCACTTATGAAAATTAAGAATATCTCATTAAGTAGAACTTGATACTACCAACTTGGAACAAAATTGTTGAGGGAAAAGCTAGATTTCTATAAAGATTTTAATATATATACTCATGTATATAAATTAGTTGTAGTTGGACACAATACTTTTATTTATTTCTTTATTATGTGGTGCTGAGTTTTAAACCCAGGGCCTCGCATGTGCTAGGCCAGCGCTCTACAGCTGAGGCACAACACCAGCCATCTATATTTTTAATACAGTATTCTAAGTTGCCATAAGGTTTCTCAAATATTTTTATGGCTACAAGCCAAATTTATTAAACTGATGATTCTGGTTGCAATCACCAGCACATTGATTAAATAAACAGGCAATGCTACATGTTGTAGGAAAAACGTCCCTAGCTTTTTTTGTATAAGAAAGTCATTTTCATTAGTCCTTCTAATGAAGCCAATGAAGCCATTAGTTCCTCCTCAATTGAAAAATGAGGTTAAAGAATGGGAAAAGGGGATGAAGAATAAAGGCATTTAATGTAATTCACTATTTTTGTCATTGTTGTTCAATATTTTCTTAAATATTTTAACTTGTAGGTAAACACAATACCTTTATTTATTTTTTTATGTGGTGCTGAGGATCGAATCTGGTGCCTCGCACGTGCAAAGAAAGCGCTCCACCGCTGAGCTACAGCCCTAGCCCATACTGCTCAATTTTCAACACCCTAAATGCTGAAATCCACAAAAATTTTGGAAGGCAATTTCAAAAAAATAACGGAAAAAAATTAAATTCTGCTAATTTACTTTTCAATAGCTGGCGGGAAGGAGGAGGAGCACTATGTTCAAAAAGTAATTCACTATACCTCATTCATGAATGAAAGCCAATTTCACCCATAGGCTGTTAACCGATGCTCCAAAACTTACTCGCAAAGTACAGAGAAAGAACTGGGGCTAGGCGAGACCTAACTCGGGCAAAGACGCGGCTCCAAAACCTGAAAGGGAGAAAACAACGAGTCAGGTCGTGGCTCCAGAAATTTCTGAGCGCTTGGCTCTCGAGGAGGGAGGGCGGCTGCGGGCGACGGGGAGGGGGCGGTGGCACCTGTCACTTGACGGTCCCCAGGGGTTCCTGGAGGCACAACCACTGTCCCAGCGTTGGGGCCTGGGGTCGGGCGCAGGTTCCTTCCCGCCGCCCCCGAGCCCTGCGTCAAGCTTCGGGCCGCGGCCCTTCCCGGGGAGCGGCCCTCCCGCGCCCTCTGCCCAGCGCCTCTACGCAGTGGGGCCCACTGCTCCAAGCCAAGTCCCCACCGTGAGTGCGGGAGAGAAAAGCGGTCAGGCCGTCACAACCGCCGCAGGGGCTCCAGAGAGGACCCTCGCCAGGCGGGCCCGCCTCCGCGTACTCACCGGGCCTCCCGGCCGCCGGCTCGGCCCTCCTCTCCCTCCTTCTCCCCAGTCGCCGCCACAGCTCCCGGGCGGCCGCACTAGGCGTTGGGACCCGGCTGGGTCAAGTGTCGGGAGGGGCGAGGGAGGGCTCGTGCCTGGGAGGGGTCGCGCGTCGACCCGCGGGCTGGCGGGACGCTGGGCACTAACGGGTCCCGGGGCGCCGGGGCCGGCTGGGCGGACCGCGGCGGTGAGCGCGGCTGCAGGCTGCGGTGAGGGGCGGGGAGAGCGCGGCTGTGAGCAAGCGAGCGAGCAAGCGAAGGGCGGGAGGGGAGCCGGGTGGTGGGGGCGGCGTGAGAGCGCGGGCCGGGGGCGGGGCCTGGCGCGCCTGCCGCCTAGCGCTGGGGTTTGTTTATTTTCACGGTGGGTCGCGGCGCTAACGCTGGATAGAGGTTCACCAGTGACGTGAGCGCCCCGAGTTGGGGGAGAGGACCAGAACCACCTGCTGGAGAAGGGGAGCTACGGGGGCCGGGCAGGGTCCAAACGTCTCAAGTAGGCGGCGCCGCCGCGGTCTTCGGGGTCACTGGGAAGAGAAGCGCTCTCACAGAGTGGGTGGAAGGAGGAAGGCCTCCCTGGAGGATTGGCTCCAGCCCACTCCCCCGCAGCCTCTCTTGTGGAGGGCTCTTAGGGACCCCAGTGGAAAAAGGATGTAGGATCTGGTGGCTTTGGTTACCAGTGCCTCCGGGATGACCTCCTGTTAGTGAAGTAGGAAAGGTGCTGCAAGTCCAGATTCAAATAGCAATTCTGCATCTGTAAGGCAAATAACGTTGCTCGTTTTTCTGTAGAGTTACACAGCACTTTCATGTTGTTTCTCTAAATATTCTTCAGGTAGTAGTGGTCTAATTTTACAAGCAAACTCAAGTGACAGACCCAGAGCTTCACAGCTAAATGACAGGGTTGGAACCCAGCTGTACTCACTTCCCATTCTGATTCCACTGCATGACATTATTTAAACAACTCCCCACACACAGGCAAGGCTTAGATGCTTCGGGGCTACAGAGGGGAGCTAAAGATGTTCTTGCCCTCTAAGATCAAGGACTAAAACAAAGATTAAAAAAAAAGTTATATTAAAAGACAAACTATGATAGGGGTCATGTGAAAAAAACAAATAATACTGCATAGGATCAAAGAACTCATACACCATCTGGGGGACCAGGAAAGAAAGGCAGTATGAAGGAGGTATTTCGGATCGACTTTGAAGGAGGTGGAGAAGAGTTTACAGCATGAACATGAGAACATCTATAGAGGCCAAAGAAAGTTGTGTTCCAAAAAGAGCAAAGACTCGGGGTATGTAAAAAAGTGACAAAGAACGGGGCTGCAGATGAGTGGTGGGTAAATTTGTATTTAATTCAGTATTTTGAGTTTTCATGGTTTAAGAGGTTGGGGGAAGAAAAGGAAGGCGTTTTCTTTATTGGATTTAAAAGGGCATGGTTGAGAGATGATTAACTAGAGGTAGCAAGAGAAATCAGAAGTTTGAGTTTGCAGATAATTGTAAGAGACAGAAAAAGGTATAACTGTAAGAGAAAAGGTACAACTGGAAAAGAAAGGAGCAAGAGCTGCTTTTTGAGAAAAAGACAATCACTTTAGATTTGGATATTTTAAGGGTTTGAACTGCTTTCAAGGCAGCCACATAGATACAGATACTATGAAGTTAGAAATAAAGGTTTTGCAATATGGGAAAAAATACTAAAAACTAGAGAATAGATTAGAAAGTAATAGGCCTAGCAGTGATATCACTGAGAGAAAAGGGCAGACTCTTGGCAAAAATCTTCCTTAGACTATTGCTACTCAAAGTGTGAGCAATAGCCCGTCATCATTGGCATCATTAAGGTGTTCATTAGAAACAGAATCTCAGGCCTCAATTCAGACCTGCTCAATTTGCATCTTCAATTTAACAAGAACCCCAAGAGATTTGTGCCACATCAAAGTTTGAAAAGCTCTGATCTAGATGAGAGAAGCCAACAGAGAAGGGGAAGGAGGAAGTGGGAGGAGAACCAGGGTAATGTAGAACCATCAAAGCAGGGTAAATTGGAGTTTCACAAAAAGAAGGGCAGGAAAGAGTGTTGATGAACAATATCCAAAACCACTACAGTTAGAAAGCACAAGAAAAGGCGGCATGTGTGCATTTTGTGATTAGGTGGTATGGTCTTCAAATTGTTCTAATTGAAGGCCTGGAAACTTCAACTTTCTGATCAGGGATCTCTAGGGGCACAGTTTCCCTCAGTACCCACATATGTGGATTATATTGAAGTTACTGACTAGATTAGGTGATGGGAGAAATTCTCTTTTAATTGCTTCTATTTTCTCAGTGAGATAAGGAGCAAGGTCATTTTGGCAGATGGCTGGTTGTTAATCACAATTTATTTTCCCCTTCTTGGTAAATACAGTAAATAAATAAAATGTGAGAGAAGTAAAATAGGAATCCATGAGTATAGGAGAGTGAACTGATGAGGAAACATACTAAGGTATCCAGGCACTACTAAGGGCTCCCTTCAGTGAGTGGTCATAAATTTATAGTGAGACTAGTGAACTGGTTATGCATTTCTATCCAGCCATGTTTATTTACACATGTGAGGGTACTACTAGACCATAACCAGGACTGAGATTTGATCAGGGAAATGTAATGGGGAGAGAAGGGCAAATGTAGTGGACAGTAAAAGCAAAAGAGGCATTGTAATTTCAAGTGTGGTAAGAAGATTGATGGAAATGGGTTACAGAGAAAAGATGGTAGGATATCTAGATTGGTGTTTTTGATCAGGTTGAACTTTAGGTTCTAGAGACCAGCTGGAGAGTGGGAGGCTTGAAATTTAAATTAGAAGAAGGGCTGTAGTTATCAGAAAAATCTGGGTTTAGGGTATGATCAAAAGAATTAGTAACTAAGTGCTATAGTTTGGATCTTCAGTGTCTCCTAAAGGCCCACGTGTTAAAGGCTTGGTACCCAGCATGCAGTATTAGGAAGTCACTGCAGTGTGCTCATGAAAGGAATAGTGGAACCCCAGCCCCCTCCTCAAGTTCTCTTTTACTTCCTGGCTATGAGGTAGAATGATTTTGGGTTTTGTTCCCCAGCATGATGTGCTGCCTGACTACAGGTCCAAAAGCAGTGGTGCCAGTCATGGACTAGAACCTCCAAAACTGTGAACCAAAACAGTTGATTTCTTTATACGTTGATTATCTCAGTTGAACATCCTCATAGTTTTATGTATCATTTATATACAATCATGCACCAGGTAACATGTTGGTCTACAATGGACCACACATGGGGCAGTGGTCCCATAAGATTATATTGCCTATAGATATCATAGCTGTCTTAGTTTGTGGAATTATACTTTATAACATTTACACAATGGCTAAGCCACCTAATGATGCATTTCTCAGAACATACCCCTATCATTAAGCAACACATGGCCATATACACCCCTGACACACACACACGTACACACACATCTCACAAAGAATTGCCACAAGAGTACTTACTAGTCTTGGAGAGAATAATAGTGATCCTGGTACTAAACTCTTCAGTGAGTAGTTGAATTATTTCAATTAGGGTGTTGAAGGTTATCAGTGGTTCAATATGATAAACTCTTGCGGATATTATATTTCATTTAAACAGGTATTCATAAGTTTTAGGTTGCTAATATAAGATTTGTAATTGCTTCTCTGACCTCTCAAATTACAGATGGTAACTGCTTTCCTTTACAGGAGAATTCCTATCTGTCTGTGATATAAATCCAACGCATGCCAAATTTCCTAGTCTGAATGATTGTGCTTTAAAATTTGTCACAGATCACTCTATTTCAAATAGATAACTTCACAGTGATGCTTTGCCACATCGACTGATGCCCTGAAAATGTTCAAAATCTGATGTTTATAGTTTAAGATAATAATAAATAGATGTTGGTTAAGACTGGAAAAATTGAAAATAAATAAGGTCACCTGTAACAGTGAATATGATGTACCATGTTACATAGCATGAAGGCTCTGGAGTGGGCTGCCAGGGATTGAATCACAGCACTCAACTCAGTTATTATGAGGATAACACTTGTACTAGATAAAATATATATAAACATTTTAAGGACTGTGTAGCATACATAAGCATTAGGTTAAAGTTAGGTTAGTTAAGAATTAAATATAAGAACAATACTAAAGGAATTACTTATAACTATACTTGATTTTTCCTACTTAGAAAATGTTCATTATATCCATGTTAAGATCCAATGATGGGCTGGGGCTGTAGCTCAGTGGCAGAGTACTTGCCTAGTCCATCTGAGGCACTGGGTTCAATCCTTAGCACCACATTTAAAAAAAAAGCAAATAAAGTCATGCTGTCCATTTACAACTATAAAATTTTTTAAAAAATCCAATGGTAAGGAGACTTCTAGTTAAAAATAGAGCCTATTTTTTCTAAAAATAGAAAAACACACTTTTCTCCAATTACTTCTCATTAAAATATCAGATGAACCCCAATATTATGTATATCTATAATAAATAAGATAAATTTTTAAATGACAGTTAAGGAAACAAATATATAAACCTATAAAGATGGAGCAAATAAGGAAAGAGAGCCCTGCTAAAGAAGGATGTCAACAAACCTTAAGAACGCAGAAAACAGACGGATAAGTGAAAACTGACATATGAAAGTTGAGAAAGTTAATACCTAAGCTTTTGGAAAGAGGCACAACCAACCAGAAGTTCATGGCACTGAACTCTGAAAAGGCTCTGAAACTGGGGCTGCCATACTTTTGAAAGCAGAGGGATAATGAGACTGAAAATAATTGTTGTAAAGGTTTTGAAGAGCAGTGAGACTCCCTTCCATATTCTCTGCTCTATTCTGTGCTGCCCAAACTCAGCAGAAGAATGGTGGTTTTCTTTCTGGACAAGTTGACTCAGAGCTCCTCTAAACACCAGAGCTGAGGGATAAGAATGCCCTATTACACTGAAAAGCAGAGTTAAGTGAGATTGTGCATACTGAATTATGAGACAAACCCGTTCACCTTCATTCCCAAATCCAGAATGGGTTCCTGACAAGAAATTGGAAACTTCTTCTTAGGGAATATTATCATTTGGATAATTGTTCTCTAAAGGCCTTTGTGTTAAAGGCTTAGTTACCCAGGTGGTGTTCTTGGGAGGCAGTTGCACTTTTAAGAGGTCTTCAGGTCTCTGGGAGCTTGCCATTGTAGGGAATAGTGGAACTTTCCTGACTTTTGCTTCCTGGCTACAAGGTAAGTGGGTTTTCTCCACCATGTACTCTAATGATGCGCTGCCACACCACAGACTCAAAGTAAGGAGGCCACTCAATCAGATTGGAACCTCCAAAACTGTGAACCAAAATAAACTTTCTCTATGAGTTGATTATCTTAGGTATTTGTTATAGTAACAAAAAGCTGAACAACAATGGAAAACGAGCTAGTCTGTGATAAGAGGCCTCTAAATAGTGATGTTTGGGGTCCTATCTTAAGAATGTGGTTTGTCATCTGCTTACAGTGAAGACCAACAGTTGACAAGCACTGTTCATACCAAGAGAGGCTCTAATCAATTTTTTTACCACCTTGTTCTCAAATGTGGGTAAAGAGTCAAGGATCTCTACAAATTGGAGAAACCTCCTTACATGTAACACCAGCCTAAGATAACAAAAAGGAGAGAGAGGAGGAGGAAAAAGAAATGAAATAAAAACCAATGGAGGGAGCAGGAAAAGATGTCAAGACTTTTTTTAAAATCTCAAATTTTAACTCCCATCCACTCGGGAAACTACTGGAAGGAGGTACTCCACCCAAATAAGGGTGCAAATCAGGAAACAGAAAACATGATCTGACAAATAAGCACTCCAGGAAAGGAGAGAAGTTGTTGAACAGAGGATCCCAGATGATGACTGTGTATCAGGCTGGAGAGCAATCCATTTATCCAGACACTGGAGGATAGAGGGCTAAAGGGGATGCCTTCAAGAAACAAAAACGGAGGGCTGGGGATGTGGCTCAAGCGGTAGCACGCTCGCCTGGCATGCGTGTGGCCCGGGTTCGATCCTCAGCACCACATACAAACAAAGATGTTGTGTCTGCCGATAACTAAAAAATAAAATATTTTTTAAAAAAAGAAACAAAAACGGAAATGATGGATGAACCTTATAAACAAAATTTGCAACTCTGGTAGGACAATAGAGATGAAATGCTGATAGGTATAGAGAAAGCTAAGCAACCGAAGAAAGAAGGAATTATAAACTCCAAGGAAAATAAAACATTTCTAGCAGACTGTATTTAAGAATATTTGATGAACCTCCTTAGAGGGGGATTACACTTCTCAGTCCCTCTGATGTCAGATTTGGCATTGTGAATTATGTTGTCAGTGAAATCAAGGCAGAATTGAGTATATCACTTACAGGTAGAAGGTTTAAGAGCCAGCTCATGACTTCCTGTCTCTGCCCTAGCCATAGGTTGGCACTGTTCAGATAGGGGCTGCTCTGGTGTTTGAGTCCTGCATGAAGATAGCACAGCACAGAACTGAAGCTGACCCTTTTGCTGGATATGTGACAGGGATAATAAGAAAACCTTTATAAGCTAAAACAAGGGTTTTCATCAGCTTTTTCACTGCTGTGACCAAAACCCACAGCCCAATGTAGAGAGGAAAAATTTATTTGGGGCTCACTGTTTCAGAGGTCTCTATCCATAGGTGGCCAGTTCCTTTGCCCTAGGCCTGAGGTATGGCAGAACACCTTGGTGGAAGGGTGTGGCAGAGGAAAGCAGCTCAGGAAGTGACAATCTGGAAGGAGAGAGAGTTTACCAGGGAAAAAAATGTAAATCCCAAAGGCAAACCTCCAGTGAACCACCTCCTCCAGCCATACCTATCTGCCTACAGTAACTGCCTAGCCAATCCATTCAAGTGGATTAATGCACAAATTACACTAAGGTTCTCATTTCATCTCTAAATTTTTTTTGCATTGTCTCACCTAATGAGCTTTGGGGGATACTTCATATCTAAACTATAACAATAAGAAAGGAGCTTTTGGATTTCTGTAATCGTCTGTTAATGTGATATGATTAACTTCTTAACAAAACATGAAATGCTATGGACAATATTTATGTAATAGTCATTAAAATATGTAAGATAGGGGTGGGGATGTAGCTCAGTGGTGGAGCACTTCCCTAGCAAGCATGAGGCCCTGGGCTTAATCCCCCAAACCATAAATAAATAAACACCCAACAGTGTGCTATAAAAATACTGGGAAATTCAGAGGATGTAAAATGGCTAAAACTGAAAAACTAAGACATGGCAGTATTGTGTTACTTAGAAATACAGAATTAAATCAGAGAATAATTTTCCTTTGGAAAGCAGGAATCAATGAAGACAGGTTATTATTATATACCTTGTATTTATTTGACTCTTAAGTCACATACCTAATCACTTTGAAAAAATAAAAAAATCACATTTGAGAAGAAAAACAAGTGGTAAGAGAAGGAAGTTATAGTATTAGTTTTTAATTTAGCCAATATAATAGAGTTTTAATCATCCCACATTAAGAATAATAGTAGAGGGCTGGGGCTATAGCTCAGTGGCAGAGCACTTGCCTTGCATGTGTGAGGCACTGGGTTCAATCCTCAGCACCACATAAATATAAAATAAAGGCATGCTGTTCATCTACAACTACGAAAAAAAAAGATTAAAAGTAGGACTAATTCTTGGTTACTACTTTTCTCAAGAAAACTGAATAAATCAAAGCACTAAAAGTTGTATTTTTTCATTGTGTCCCCACACTCTCTGCTTCTATTTCACAACAAAAATGTGAATATTGCTTTCCTAGTATTTTGACTCAGCTATCTCCTTTCCCTGCCCTCACTGTGGTATTATAAATAGTGCACTATTTATATGAGGTTACATGTCACTTACTTGAATTGAAAAATGACCTATGTGAATATGGAATTATTTAATACAAAGCTGTTTTGTACTTTCAAAAATAATTGTATTTTACTCAGGAGCCTGAAAGTGATTAAAATAGATTTGTTATGTGTATATATCACCTATAATTTATACATAAAAGTTGTGCTTAATGAGTTTTTAAATCTCTTTAGGTTTTTTATTTTGGGGGGAAGGGGCACCAGGGATATAACCCAGGGGTGCTGCATCCTCAGTCCTTTTTATTTTTTGTTTTGAGACTGGGTTTCTAAGTTGCTGAGGGTATTGCTAAGTTGCTCAGGCTGCCCTCAAACTTATGATCTTCCTGTCTCAGCCTCTTGAGCTGCTGGGATTAAAGATGTATGCCACTGTATCTGGTATTTTTTTTATACTTATACCATCTCTTAACAAAAAAAAAGATTTGGGCAAGCAAAAGTAAACTAGTCTAACTGCTGTATAAAGTGTAAGAAAGAAACATAGCAGGCTCTCCATGGCCTTCAGATTTCTTTGTTTAAAATACATATTTGTTTTAGATGGATACGATACTTTTATTTATTTTTATGTGGTGCTGAGAATCAAACCCAGTGCCTCACATGTGCTAGGCAAGCACTCTACCACTGAGCTACAACCCCAGCCCCTGTTTTTTTTTTAGGGTCCTTTGTTACCTAACCCTTCCTGACCTCATTTCCAGCATCCTTGGTATCAGCACTAATCCATTCAGTCATTCAGCAGATACTTATTCAAAGCCTCTGGTGTACCAGGTCTATTACTAGACTGCTAGTAGTTCCCTGAACACATGATATTATCTCCTACTTCTTAGGCTTTGCAATGGGATTTTCTGATCTGAAATGTAACTTTTATTCCTATACCTTCCTAAGGCCAACATGTCCATTAATAAACAAAGGTGAGGGGAAGCTTTATCATACCCCTAAAAGTTATACTCTACCACAGCCTTATATTCTTCTTTATGAGCCTCATAAGAGTAGAAACCTTGTGTTTTAGTTACTGGTATGTTACTACAGTGCCAGATTTATTGTTTGCATTCAAATGTTGTTAAATGAATAGATCCCAAATGTAATTGTCCATTTATCTGTCTTTTTTCAACATGGTGTATGCCTCTTGGTGCATGGGTCTATGATATAATCAACTTCGTTTCTAGCATTTAGCCCTTACATAAAACCTAGCACACAAAAATGTGTTTAATAAATTAATTGTCAGTATTACCATTAATCCTGAATATATATAACTCTGAGGAATACACAGAAAATATCCTGATGACAGAGAGACATGAGGTGCTGAAGGTTGTCCCTGTGTTTCACTTAAATAGGAAAAATACATATGAAAGACACAAAACTATGAACTACAAGTGTCAAATGACCTGCTGAGCTCTATGCTGTCACCTCCATTAATTTAAAAATAAAATAAATAATTCTTAAAGAAATAGTCTTAAAATAACCAGGTAAAATTTTATCAGCAATAATAAATGGTGGATTTCCTATTCATTAAATTGATAAGGTAAGCACTTCTTGATTCATGACATATGTTTATAACCTGAATTTACTTTTCACTAAAAGTAAACCAGGGTCGATACACAAAAATCAGTTGCATTTCTCGACAGTAGTAGTGAACAGCTCAAGAGATTAACAGTTTCACTTATAATAATGTCAAAAAGAATTATTTTATGAAAAAGTTTAGCCAAAGAAGTGTAAGACATGTACACTGAAAACTATAAAACATGGTTAAAAGAATGTAAAGATACACCACATTCATGGATTGGAAGACATGATATGGTTAAGATGGCAATACTACTAAAATTGATCTATAGATTCCATGAAAATCCCATAAAAATTCCAATTTTTTTTTCACAATGGGTGGGTGACTGATTCTAAAACTCATATGGAAAATCAAGGGACCCCAAATAACCAAAATAATAAAAAGAACAAAGTTTATGGATTTGCATTCCCTAACTTGAAAATTTACTGCAAAGTTAGAGTTATCAAGACAATGTGGGACTGGCATAGGATAGAAATATAGACCAGTGGAGTAGAACACTAAGAGTCCAGAAATAAATCCATACATGTGTGGTCAATTGGTTTTCTTTCTTTCTTCTTCTTTTCTTTTCTTTCTTTCTTTTTTTTTTTTAGTTGTTGATGGACCTTTATTGCATTTATTTATGTCAAACCCAGTGCCTTGCATGTGGTAGGCAAGCACTCTACCATTGAGCTACAACCTTAGCCTGGTCAATTGATTTTCAATAAAAGTGTGCAGACAATGCAATGAGAAACAATAATTTTTTTCAACACATGGTGCTGGATATTCACATGCAAAAACATAAAGTGGGAACCCTATCTCTCACTGAATACAAAAAAAAAAGTATTAATTCAAAAAGGACCAAGGACCCAAATGTAAGATTGAGAACTATAAAACTGTTAAGAAGAAAGCAGAAGTCATACCCATGTTTATGGAGCATAATTCTCAATAGCCAAACTATGAAACCAGCCTCAGTATCCACTGATGGAAAGACAAAAGAGAAAATGTGATATACTTACACTGGAATTTTATTCAGCCATAAAGAATTAAATTATGTCATTTTTCAGGAAAATGGATGGAACCTCAGAACATTATGCTAAGCAAAATAAGCCAAACTCAAAAGTAAGGGTCATGTTTTAACTCAGATGTGGAAGCTAGAGAGGAAAAAGGAAAACGTGTGAGAGTGTATCATGAAAATTAAAGGGGGATTAGTAGAACAGAGGAAAGGGAGCAGGAAGCAGGAGGAAGGTAAGGAAAGGATAAATATTGGGGAATTATATTGACCAGATGATATTGTTATATCATGTGTATATACAAATATATAAGAATGATTCCCACCATTGTGTATAATATACCAATAAAAATATGGAAAAAAGGACTGGGGATGTGGCTCAAGCGGTAGTGCGCTCACCTGGCATGCGTGGGGTGCTGGGTTCTATCCTCAGCACTACATAAAAATAAAGAGTTGGTCCACCAAAACTAAAAAATAAATATTAAAAAAATTATCTCTCTAAAAAAATGGAAAAAAGAAGCATAGGTTTAAATCCACACAATTTTGAATTAAACAATTGGATAAGAAAACTAAACCACAAACAACTAAAGAAAAAACTAGATAAATTTGACTTTAACAAAAGTAAGAATTTTCACAGGGGCTGGGGATGTGGCTCAAGCGGTAACGCACTCCCCAGGCATGCGTGCAGCCAGGGTTTGATTCTCAGCACCACATACAAACAAAGATGTTGTGTCCGCCGAAAACTAAAAAATAAATATTAAAATTCTCTCTCTCTCTCTCTCTCTCTCTCTCTAAAAAAAAAAGAATTTTCACAATTCAAAGAATACCATCAAGAAAGTGAAACCTAGAGAAAGGGAGAAAATGTTTGTAAATCATATACCTGTAAGGAGAATTTTATCTAGAATATATAAAGAACTCTTATAGTGCAAGGTATGGCGGTGCACATCTGTAATCCAGTGACTTGGGAGGCTGAGGTAGGAGGATCAGAAGTTTGAGGCTAGTCTCAGCAACTTAGAGAGACCCCCAGAAACTTAGCAAGACCATCTCAAACTAAAAAATAAGAGAGACTGGGGACATAGCTCAGTGGTAAAATGTCTCTGGGATTTCAATTCCCAGTACCCCCCTAAAAAAGAAGAAAAGGAGAAAAAAAAAAACCTCTTACAGTGCAAAAATGAAAAGACAAATTACTCAGTTTAAAATGAGTAAAGGTACTTCAGCTTTGTTTTATTTCCATTTCACATTGTTGTCTGTGTTGTGATTCAATACCTGGTGCTTGATATTTACATGCAAAAGCACCATTTCTGATGTATAAAATTGTTTTGTAAATATAGAGAATTCAATTGTAAATATATTATCATGGCTATTTAAAAAATAAATAAAATGAGTAAAGGATTTGAAAAGACATTTCTCCAATGATATTCAAATGGCTATTACTAAAAACATTAGTTATTTGGAAAAAAATAACTTAAAACTACAATAAGATGCCCTAGCATTGCTATAATTTTAAAAGAGACAGACAATAACAAGTGTTGGCAAGGACATAGGAAAGCTAGGACCCTAATACATTGCTGTTAGGAGAGTAAAATAGGGCAGCTGTTATGGAAAAAGAATTTCCCCCCAAAAGTTACACACAGAATTACCGCCTGACTCAGCAATTCCACTCCTAAGAGAATTGAAAACGTGTTCACATAAAAGCTTATACATAAATATTCACATCATGCTCCAGTGTGGTTATTTGTAATAACCAAAAAGTAGAAACAACCCATATTTCCACCAATTAATAAAATGGATAAACAAAGTGTGACTTATATATTAAGTATTATTTAGCCATAAAAAGAATGAAACACTGTTACATGCTATAAGGATGAACTTTAAAAACATGCTGAGTGAAGAAGCCAGAGACAAAAGATTACACATTATATATATATCATTTGTATGAAACGTCAAGACAAGGCAAATTCTATAGAGACAGAAAGATTAGTGGTTGTCAGGGATGAAAAAGGAGGAAATCAGACTGGTTGTTAATAGGAACAGTTTCTTTTCAGAATGATGAAAATGTTCTGATGTTAGTATGTATTACACAACATAGTGAATATACTAAAAACTACTAATTGTACACCATAAGATGATAAATTTTAGGGGCTAAGGATATAACTCAGTTGGTAAAGTGCTTGCTTCACATGCACAAAGCTCTGGGTTCAATCCCCAGCACCACACACATACAAAACAAGATGGTATACTTTATGCAAGGACCCAGGTCTAGCCCCCAGCATCATACATACACACACACACACACACACACACACACACACACACACAGAACAGGAAATTATGTGTGTGTTTAATTATGTATACATATCCATGTACATTATGTACATATCTAAAATTATAATTTTATATTTAAAAATTAAATTTTAAAAAAAATTAAGTAGGATCCTAAACTTGAAATAAATTCTAAGCAATTGTGTAGGTCAAAGTGCAAACCTACTTGCAAAAGGACAAAATGGGAAAGTGCCCTTCCCTTCCCATCAGAACTGGTTAGATGTGATTTTTGTGTTCAGATACAATTTATGATACCTGCCCTTTTTTTAGCATACATTAGATCAACTGAAAAACAATTTTTTTGTTGTGAGTTTATATCTAGTTCTTACAACATTCTCTTTTACTCTGCTTTATGTTCACCATAGTACTTATTCAGTAGGATATAAGTTCCTTGAGAAAAAATGTTGTTGGTTTTATCTGCAAAAATAAAAGGTTGTTAGAAAACAAAGCAGGAAAATGCCTATAAGTTTAAAAATCTATAGAAATTTCCATCTATTTCATATAAATGCCATTTTGTGATGTTTCAGAAAATAAATTACTTGAGCTACCTGTTAATCCTTTGGGAAGAGGCCCAGATTCTTTCCCATATGAGAATTAAAGCCCAGGTTACTAACCCTCTTCCTGAAGGTCCAGGTTTGCTGTGGTCTGGCCAATTAAACTCACATAATCAGATCCTTACATGCAACTTTCTTTCTCATGGGAGATAGTGAATTTCCTAATAAATCTTACTAAGAGGATCTCAGTACCCTGAAGTTGACTTTCAGGAAAAGTGTATATTAGTATTCTTCCTTTCTGATTTATTTGTTCACAATCCACTAGAATACTTCTGATTGTAGGTTCTATTACCCTTAAGGTCTTGGTTTCTCTTGGATTACTTGATCATGGGCGTTTTGATCTAAATACAGACAAAATATTTCTTAACATTGGCAGATACTTGCAAAATAGGGGGAATGAGCTTCCCTCTGAATACATATGAAGGAGAGGCCACCATGGTAATGTCAAATTTAATTCTAATATATTTATTATATATAGTAGCTAAGAGTGGCAAATGCCAAATGAAGACTGACTACCATTCATCTGATTACATATTTTTGACATGCACCAAAAATATAAAATTTATTGTTTACTATTTCCTGGTGGGGGGGAGGAATATTTAAAATATTTTAATATATTTAAAATATTTTTGTGATTACCAAATGGAAACAATTCCATTTAAGACAGTCATCATTATATAAAATACATGTATGAACATGTGAATTTGGTGTTAACATACCTTATATACAAACAGAGATATGATAAATTGTGGTATAAAGGTGTATTAAGAATTGTAATGCAAAAAAAATAAAGAGAGCTCATATATATTGGCATAATTTGGCGTGAACATACTTTATATAGAGTTATGAAAAATTGTGCTGTGAATGGATAATTATGAATGTAATGCATTCCACTACTGTCATGTAAGAAATAAATTAAAAATAAAAATAAAAGTTTACACAGAGTTGCCCTCAAAATTAAAAAAATAAATAAAAAGTTGTTTTCTAGCTGTAGTTCAGTAGCTCACAAAGGTAACAACTAAGAAAAGACTATTCCCTCCCATCCCCCCCAAAAAACCCTTATGGTCAAAAACCCAGTAAAAACATATTTTTCATTCATGAATCAAAGAAATGGTCATAAAGCAAAACTTATGCCTATAAAAACAGATTCAGCAAGTTGTTTGTTTTTTGGTAGCAGGGATTGAACCCAGGGGCGCTTAACCACTGAGCCACATCCCCAGCCCTTTTTATATTTTATTTAGACAGGTTCTGGCTAAGTTGCTTAGGAGCCTTCCTAAGTTGCTGAGGCTGGCTTTGAACTTTCAATCCTTCCACCTCAGCCTCCTGAATCTCTGAAATTAGCCATTGCACCTGGCTAGATTCAACAAGTCTTAAATAAATATATGTGATGCTTTGGTTTTTCATGTGTTTGATAAAACAACAGACCATTTTCCATATAGTAATTAAAAATAGTAATTTCCCTCTCAATTTATTAAATAATATTTAATAATTAAGTTGCACTTGAAAATATTTGTAAATGTAAAGGAGTGATTTATAAATAGTTTTTTGTTGTAAAGAAAGGCTATTTGGTGTTTTAGGAAACATCATTGTTTAATGTACTCTATTAATAAGATTATAACTGGATCATCCTAGTCATCTAACTTGGAACTTGGAACTAACTACGAAAATACCCAGAGAAACAGATGGATTTAAGCCAGATACTGGAATGGAACGATTCAGATGGTGTCCAAGTTCTAGGGATTTCAAAAGGAGACTGAAACCTTAGTATATAAACACTTTGTCTTATTCCCATTCTCCCATCTACAGCATACAATGCTAGGAAATAACAAAATATTGCCAAGTTTAATACTTATAAATAATCAAAATTATAAATCAGTCAAATTCAGCCAACTCTTCATTCTTACTGAGTAGAATAGTGAAATGCCACTGCAGGCCACTAACAAAAAATAACATGAATTCTGCCTCTCAAAGTAGGTAGATAGATGCTGATTTGTAATCATGAATGAAAATATTTTCTCCACAGGGTTTTCAAAACAAAAATTCAGGGATATTTTAGCAGAGAGAAAAATCTAACAAAAATGGTTAAGGTAGTATTGTTTTATAAAAATGAGTCCTGTCAATTTTGCCTACAATCAAACGCTTGTTTTTGATACACGATTCATGGTTCTTCACTGGTAAAATTACTTAAATCCAAACTGTTTTCTGTGGTTTATGCTGGGCTATTGGAATTTATCCCAAAATGCTGTCTCTTATAATTCTCTATTGAATGGCTTCACAATTTCCATTTACATTATTTAGGATGGCTTTTCATGTAATCTCAAATTATATAATCAAAAGAAAGGAGTCAGTATAAAAAGTGGGATGTATATTTTCGATTGGCAAATTCAGTACTAACTAGGTGTATTCTTTAGGTTTTACAGATAACCAAAGACTGAAGTTAAGTTTTGATCTTTTTGTCAAAGTAAAATATATTCTCTCCAAATATTTTTGAAAACCTTTTGCTTATCTATTGAATGCTTTCCAATAAACCTTTCTTTCCTGTTCTGTCCCCTCCTGCCTCCAGTCATCTAGATGTCTTCTCAGAGCCACTCCAATCCTGGATCACTGTGGAGAGTAAAGGGTAAGTAAATACATAACTATACTTTGTTCTTTGTAGGGATAAAAGTGGTTCTTTTTTTTAATCTTTTTTTTTTTTTTTTTTGGAACTGGGGGTCAAACCCAGGACTTTGCAAATGCAAGGCGGACACTTTGCCTCTGAGCTATTCCCAGCTCAAAAGTGGTTCTTCAGGCTGGGGCATAGCTCAGTGGCATAATAGCATTTACCTAGCATGTCCTTGGTCCTGGGTTTGATCTCTAAGACTATGCTCCCCCCAAATCAAATTAAAAATAAAAAATAATAAGACACCTCAGAACAAATAAAGTGAATTCTAACAAGATTTACCTCTTTGGACTTGAAAAATTATACTTTGTTTTGTATATACTATAATAAGCTTGAAATTTAATAATATATGAAGTTTAGAAAATTTCCTATTTTCAACTTTCATTACATACTATTATTAAATGGAGTTTTAAATGTCTAATAATTGTAAGTATATATTTTTATAAAAGTTTAGTTATCTAGTTTTTTCTGTGTTTTTTGTTCTTGGCATAAAGGATCATGCTCATTATTAGACAGTCTGTGAGACTGTTTTATTTTTCTCTTGAACAACTATAAAGAACTCAACAGAACTGTGAGCTGTTGGGTACTATACTACTTGCCTGTAATCCCCAGCTACTAGAGAAGTTGAGTCAGGAGGAACACAAGTTCAAGGCCAGCCTGGGTAACCCTGTCTCCAAATATAACATAAATATGGCTGGGATGGGGCTAGGGTTGTAGCTCAGTGGCAGAGTACTGCCTAGAACACGTGAAGTACTGGGTGAAGTACTTCAGCTACATAAAAATAAATAAATAAAATGAAGGTATTGTGTCCACCTACAACTACAAAAAAAAAAAAAGAAAGAATGAATGGGATGTAGCTCAGTGGTAGAATGCCCCTGGGTTCAATCCCCAGTACTGCAAAAAAAAAAATAGCCAGATTAAGATAACCAGTAGTGGGCCAGGGTTGTAGCTCAGTGGTAGAGAGCTTGTCCAGCATGCGTGAGGCACTGGGTTCAATCCCTGGTTCAATCCCATAAAAAAAATAAATAAATAAAAAATAAAAGTATTGTGTCCATCTACAACTTAAAAAAAAATAACCAATACTATTGTACATAAGTACATAAGACTTAGGTAGAATTAGTCTTAGGACAACTAATTCTATTACATATCTTTGGGTGCAAATTACATTGCCAACATTTCAAATAATGAAAATTTTGTTGACTTACTCTGGAACTTTCTAGAAGGAAAAATATGATAAGAACTATGTATAAAGTATCAAAAAACAACATTATAACATCAAGGTTTTCTGAAATTTTTCTTTATAATTTTCCCTTGTTCAAATTACCTCTGTGTTGGGTTCATGTTGGGTTCAACATTAAGGTCACTTCAACAAACACCGGTATTTGGTGCCCTATATGCAGTGAATTCTGTGTGCATGGAATATAAGCAGTAACCCCTGGTGAAGGCAATAAGGGGTGCATTGTTTGTAGAAAATTTAAAAACAATAAAATCCATGTAGTTTTTTTTATTATCAGTATCAAGGACAATAAAAAAATACTACTCCTTATTGGGCAAAGACTTCTACTTTGGTAAACTACTGCCAATTTAGGCTCAAAAATACTACATAGCCAATACATTTGAGACATTTATTGCAGAAGGCTCTCATTCTCACCTTTATTTTAAATTTTTAAAAATATAAATGTAGGGAGTGTGTTACCAGTATTAACAAAGGCAGCCTACAACCTAATTTCAAATGTAAATACATATAATGAATATTTTTTAAAATTCCATCAAGTCACGAGAAGAATTGTGGACATATGTGACTTTCTATTTGAACCTTCACATATTAGTACCCCAGTATTTTAAAGTCACAAGTGCCTAAGGAAGTAATTGAAAGATAAAAACAAGTCATACTTGCATTTAATGTTTGGGAATTTGTGTTTTTCACAGAACTGAACCCACACTAAGTATCTGACTCCATTATAATTCATTCTAAGACTTAAATATAAGACCTTTATTTTTTCAGATAGGGCACCTATTCTCAAATAAGCATTCATAACTTTATTAACCTCGAATGATATAAAATAAGGCAATGCTAGTGGCAATATAGGCTATGTAACTGAAAATCATCTGTATATGTGCTGATTCTTTGGATCATGAAAGTTCATGAAGATTTGAAGAATTGAGGACACGCTCCCCAGATAAAACCCAAAACAACATTAATAAAAGAAATTAATATTTAAGTACAAAGGCAGGCTGAGGAGTATAGTTTAGTGGTAGAGTGCTTATTTAGCCCAAACACTGCAAAATAAGAAATTAATAAAAGCACATGCTTGTAATCCCAGCAACTCAGGAGGCTGAGGCAGGAGGATTATAAATTGAAGGCCACTTGAACAACTTTGCTTTTTATTTTGAGGCAGGGTCTTGCCTCAAAATAAAAAGCAAAAAGGGCCGGGGATATCACTTATGGTAAAATGCCCCTGGGTTCAATACTCAGTACAAAAAAAGAAAGAAAAAATACAAAAACATTTTTTTCATCAATGTTTCCACCATCAATTGTTCCCATACTTATTAGAATTCTCCAACTCTGTAAATCTCTAGTTAGGGAAGGAACTAATATTTTATAGAGGCAGATAGTTTTCCTTTCCAATGCTGTTACAGGTAGAGAATAAAAGGACATAACGAACCAAGAAAAGCACAAACATTTTATGTACATGCAAAAAATACAAATATAGTGACAAAGTGTTTAATGTCAAAAAGAGAGCAAAATCTGTTCTTAATAGCTGTGTGTGCATACAGGTTGTTTTAAATATGTATATTTATTTTATTAAATAATTGCCATAGCAGGGATTGAAACCAAGGGCACTGTGCCACTGAGCTACATCCCCAAGACCTTTTTATTTTGAGGCAGGGGTCATGCTAAATTGCTGAGACTATCCGTGTACTATGATCCTCCCATTTCTACCTTCTGAGTTGCTGTGAGTTGCTGAGATTATGGGTATGTATCACAGCACCCAGTTATTATAAGTATATTAAAAATAATTTTATTTGCCCCAAGGGAGGTACCTTATTTTTTATTTATGTGTATATAAATAGTATTTTTATCATAGTATATAAAAGATATATATTTAACCAAAGCAGGGGGTAAAATCATATCTTTGTTACTTTACAGTCAGATTCACTTGTGCATTATCAAATCAAATCACTGCTTTTCTTGCTTTGTTAGTGAGAAAATGTGTTTTTATTTTCATAGTTAAAACAAGCATGTGCTAATTTCTTGGGAAAGCAGGATTCTAGTATCAAAATACATTCTTATAGGATAAATTATTTATAATTAAGGCATTGCACATTAATCTTATAAGAAATTTATAATTAGAACTTTCATTAATATATATACTAATAAACATATAATTCTATGCTTTGTTGAAGGCACTGGCCTTTTGCCATAAGACTGAAATATATAATAATATATATAATCATTATATATATCATACAAACAAAAAGAAGACTAGCTGAAAAACAGACTTGTGAGACTTCAAATAGCCTCTGGTAAAAATAAAATTTCCAAGTTAGTTTGTAAATTAATTGTTTGAAACTTGAACAGTTTTTCATTGGGCCAATGTTATAAACTGTTCAGTTTCCAGATAAGTCCACAGAAATCTACTTAACCCATAATTTAAATGAATTTTAGTACCTTGCTTAAGAGGTAAACTATTCACTTATTTAGAAGTTTGTTGACTTTCTTTTCCTGAGGAACAGGTATTTAGCAAATTGGACAAAAAACTCCAGTCCCTAGAGCTAGCAACTAGATAAAGGCAGAAAGCTTTAAGTGGGCACAGAGTAACAGTTTGAATCTTGGGAGAGATGGTCAGGACAACACAGAGTAAAATACAAAAAAAGTCTGTAACAGCATCAGATAAGAAAAAATGGATTCAACAAGAAGTGGGTAACTCTCATTGGGTAGGCATCTATTGAGTCAGGGTGGTGTTACTGCTGTCCCCAAATATTAATTAAACTAAGAAACTCAAATTTGGATTACAAGTAAAAGTTTGGAAAAGAAACAAAATAATACTGCAGGTCATCAGAATGGAATGTTGCCTATAATGAAAAAAAAATATGGTGAAAAAGAACTGGTTGGATAAATTGTTCAGTTCTTAATTCTAAACATGATGAACAAAAAGGCTGAAACAGAAAATGCAGCAAAAATTTCATTTACAAATTTACAGTCCCAATGTTGTTTGGTCTGCCTGTTTGAAACTCCTGATGAAGTAGGTTGTAGAGAAAAGTCTCAGACTGAATCCCATCAGATAATTAGCTAAGGATCCTTTGACTACATTTCAGGCTTTCCAAAACAGCCTCCATGTGACTAGATATGTCACAATCAATGTTCTTTTCCTGAAAGTGCTAAAATAAATGTTTTTGTATTCTTCTATCATTGTCTCTCTCTTCCATGTAACTGTATCTTTTCTCCCAATTTTGGTAGCATAAACAAAAGACATGTCAAATGCACATGGCAGGAGAAAGATGAAAATTTACATTTCATTATATTAGCAAACCAATAATATAACACTATAAACAGACAACAATTCTAGAAAAACAACAGAGATTGTTTTTTAAAAATCAAGACTGATCACTTAACTTCTGTGGGCTCTGACACTAAAATCAACTTTAGTCCATAAACCTGGCAGGTTGTCTTAGGCTACAGACTGTATTTTGGCAAAAAACTTCATCTGTGCCAAAACATATGCAGCAGGTAACTCCCTCTCTAACACAAGAAATATTTATCTGGATCTTTTAAAAACAACAATATATTTTTATATTAATATATTAAGGATTATTGTATCATAACATGTTTATAATACACTTTTATATTAAATAATAGCATACATTTGAAGGATAATTTAGTCTATTAGTTTTGTTCTTCCAATATACCTGGAAAATAAAAAACAAATAAAATATGCCTGAAAAAAATTGAAGTATATTTGTAAGTGGGAATATTTAAGTGTTATCAAGTATTGTAAAATGTGTTTATTTAATTATTGTGGAAATGTAAATTAAAACTCCCCAAAATATACAATCCTCCCATTCTTCCTTTATCTTCAGAAGAACCAATGAGCTTGAGCTTTACTTTTAACAAGTTAGAGAAAGGAATCTTTTTACATATCTACTATATTAAAATGTCTATCGTTAAATGACTAAGTTTTTAAGTCACTAGGTTTCCTAGACACTTCAATGGAATCAGCAGTCATTGATCCAACCCCAACTCCAAGACTGGAACGTCGTAATGATAGTTCCAAGGCAGAAATCTGACGTAATTCTTTACGACACAATTTTACAGGTGTGATACCATGAAGCTGTTCCACATTTCCCACTGGCTGAATTTGGGATGATGGTCGACTGTGAGATTTTGTAAACTGATATTCATCTGTTTCTGTTTTATCATCATTGCTTAACAGTTGCCCACTAGACGGTGCTAAAGAGCTAAAAATAGAAGGTAACTCTGGGGTATCTTCCCAAAGTTTTTGGGAATTTGGTTGTGTTCTTAAACTGCTTGAAGAACTGTTTACTTCTCTTTCTCTTGCACTTAATTTCATACTTTCAGTTCTGGATGCCCATTTTAATTCTTCTGAAATCACACCTGCCTCTTCAGGGTTCAGGACTCCATCTCCAGCATCATGATCTAAAAATAATCCCAAAACCAAAAATTCAGAGATCATTTCCTTCAAATCAGGTATTTTAATCATAATATCCTAACATAACTACATTAATATTTCTCACTATGCTTGCTGTTTGTTTAATGTTTTTTTTAGACACACAATGTGTGAGTATTAATTATTCCACTTATTCCCGGGAAAACTTGGAATCTCTCTATTTGTGTTTCCATTCCTGCCCTCTGCTTAGCTTGTTGCTAGAAAATTTCAAATCCAGCCAAGTGAAAATTTCAAATCCAGCCTCTGTCCCTGGAGGCATACTTCAGGGACTTGGCATTAAATGTATAAAAAGCTGGTCTTTGGACAGAAAGGTTCAGATATCCAAATGTCCTCAGGGTTGTGTGCCACAACTTCCACCATGGAAATGAAGATGACAGTATACCCTCTCAGTAAGGAACAACCACTGGAATGAGTGATTAGAAGTAAGTGAAAAGACCCAGCTATCCTACTCCTTGGTTTATACCCAAAGGACTTAAAATCAATGTTTATAGAAGCTCAACTCACAATAGCTAAACTTAGAACCAACCTAGGTGTCCTTCAACAGATTAATGGATAAAGAAAATGTGGTATACATACACAATGGAATATTATTCAGCTTTAAAAAAGAATGAATTTATGGCATTTGCTGGTAAATGGATGGCACTAGAGAATATCATAGTAAGTGAAATAAGCCAATCTCAAAAAACAAAAGGCAAAGTTTTTTTCTCTGATATGCAGATGCTAACGCACAATAAAGGTGTGTGTGTGGGGGGGACTAGGGAAAAACAGAGTTACTTTAGGTAGAGGGGAGTGAAGGGAGGGGAGGGAGTAAGGGGGTAGGAAGGACAGT
Organism: Ictidomys tridecemlineatus; assembly: GCF_052094955.1. Lineage (NCBI taxonomy): Eukaryota > Metazoa > Chordata > Mammalia > Rodentia > Sciuridae > Ictidomys > Ictidomys tridecemlineatus. The sequence goes on along the minus strand of NC_135480.1, from coordinate 128,991,216 downwards.
AGAATGAATAAGACATTATTACCCTATGTACATATATGACTACACGACCAGTGGGATTCTGTATTATGTACAACCAGAAAAATTAGAAATTATACTCCATTTATATAAAATGTATCACAGTGCCATGTATCATACTGTCATGTATAACTAATTAAAACAAATTTTAAAAAAGAAGTGAAGAGATCAAAGCTTAGAAATCGTCAAATCATAACATCTATCATCAAAGACAAAACTTGCTTAAGAGAAATACATATAGGTACTAAATCTAATATGATGAATGCAAACTTCAACATATGACAATACATACTTAATATACTTTTAGTTCTTTGAAGACAAAGTTGCATAGTGACAGACCCCAATTCAAATCTGACCCCCAGATACATTTTATTTGGTCTTTAATGTTAATAATTCTTGATACAAAATTTTAAAATTAGAGTTTCATATAAAGTATAGATTTTCAACTTTTCTACAAAAATTAGAAGAGCTAAGAATTTCTGCATAGCAACAGTAGCTGAAAAATTGTCCCTACTCATATAGATGACAACTGTAAAGCCCTCTAATTCTCTTTGGATTCCTGGTTCCTATAGGCATTCTAGCTTGTAGCCTTGGTTTAAAACATTGATTTTTCAGGTTTTGAAGTCCCTCAAAAACAAAAAACCTGAACTAATAAATGACATAGATCCTCAAATGGAACTAGAGCAGATAACAAGTTGATCATAGATAGTGGCCCCAAACTCTAATGTTGCACATTAGGGTTACCAAGAAGCTTTAAAAAATTCTGCTGCCCAACTCAGAGTGTCATTTTACTTGTAAAGATTTTATGTGAAAGAGCAGAAATGGGCCCATTGCAGAGGCTCACTCTCAGGTTCATTTGGATTCTTTATAATAGGAAATTTCCCACTTGCAAGTTTAAGTTTCCCATTTAAAAATGAAGAAGCAAAACTAGGGAGAGATTAATTTTCCCAAGTTCACACAACTAGTAGATGTTAAGATTTAAGGGATGGGGGTATAGTTCAATGGTAGAGCACTTGCCTAGTATGCTTGAGGCTCAAGATTTGATTCCCAGCGTTGCCCCCCCCCCAAAAAAAAGGAAACCTAGCTTGTTTTTTTTTAAATATATTTTTTTAGTTATTGATAGACCTTTATCTATCTATCTATCTATCTATCTATTTATTTATATGTGGGCTGAGAATCAAACCCAGTGCCTCACAAATGCTAGGCAAGTACTCTACCATTGAGCTACAACCCCAGCCCAGGATTCCTTATCTTATATATAGTTTGATAGTGATTTAAATTGGTACAAGAATGGTATTAAATACTTAAGTGGAAGTGGAAATACTGAGTGGCCATATAAAATTTTATCCTCAAAGTATGTTAAAAAACATATTAATATCATAACTATGACCAACAATTGACCAAGATATTTTACTTAAAATTAATTTTTGTATTTGGAAAAAAGTTAAAAGAAGATAAATATAAGTCTCATAGGCAGACAACAGAGACTACTATTAAAACCAGTGAACTAAAAGTGGGGTACAGTGGTTTATGCCTGTAGTCCCAGTTATTCTGCAGGCTGAGGCAATAGGATTGCTTGAGCCCAGGGGAAATACTTAAGCCCATAAGTTTAAGGCCAGGTTAGGCAATATAGCAAGAGCATGTCTCAAAAAAATAAAAAGAAGACATTTCAGGGAACTCAGAATTTGATATATTTCAATTACTATATGTTATAATTCAAATAGACTTCATTTAATGTTATAAAATTATATCTTGAGATAGGATATAACATAAGCTCTATACTTCACATCACTGAAACTATTTTTAAAACATGATGAAAATAAGAAAATAATTATGCTAAAATGTAGGTAGATTTATGGATGATTTGTTTTCTGCATTTTCAAAAATTTCTAAAATGACAATGTTATATAATGACATGTTATAGCCAAAAACAGTATTTAAAATTTTTTTAGGTAGAATGGCAAATTAGCAAAATAATATGTTCAACATTATTATCAAGACTAGACTTCTTGGGCAAGTTGGTCAGATAGGTGTGTGTTAGATAGGTGTGTGTTGCATTTTGCACCTCCCCAAGATTATTCAACTTTATTTTAGCTTTTTATTGTTTCCTTAAAAGATAGAATGAGGGGGGCTGGGGCTGTAGCTCAGCCCGCAGAGTACTTGCCTAGCATGCATAAGGCACTGAGTTCGATCCTCAGTACCACATAAAAATAAACAGATAAAATAAAGGCATTCTGTCCATCTATAACTACAAAAAAAAAAAAAAAAACAGAACGAGAATCAAGGTTTCTGAAATCTGTGTACCACCATACCACTCTGTCATTTTTTAGAAAAAATGTCTAGTAGACTCAGGAGTATAAACATGGGCCATTTACAAACCAGAAGTCTAATTTCAGTTATCTCAAAATTGAAAGTGGGGGATGGGTCTGTGGCTCAGTGAGAGAACACTTGCCTAGCATGTATGAGGCACTGAGTTCGATCCTCAGCACCACATAAAAATAAATAAATAATATAAACATATTGTGTCCATCTACAACTAATAAAATATATTTTAAAAAAATTGAAAGTGGGTGAGATTCCTTTGTTTAAGTGATGGGGATTGAACCCAGGGTCATGTACATTGTAAGCACCTTGTACATGATAAGCTACCACTTAGCTACAGAGTGGGTTTTTTAAAAGGCTAAAATGGTTTTATGTTAATTGCTTTTTCTTTGTTATTTAATATCTGTTTACTTTTAAGAAAATTTTTTTCAGTACTGGAGAATGAAGCCAGGAGTGTTCTCCTTCTGAGCTACATCTCCAACCCTTTTTTTTAAAAGAGAGAGTGAGAGAGAGAGAGAATTTTTTTTAATATTTATTTTTTTTTAGTTCTCGGCGGACACAACATCTTTGTTGGTATGTGGTGCTGAGGATCGAACCCGGGCCGCACGCATGCCTGGCGAGCACGCTACCGCTTGAGCCACATCCCCAGCCCTCCAACCCTTTTTAACAATGTTATTTTGAGACAAAGTCTTGCTACGTTGCCCAGACTGGCCTGGAACTTAAAATATTCCTATCTCAGTCTTCTAGGAACCTGGAATTAGAGGCATGTGCACCTGGCACTTTTTAATTTTTTGCAAGTAATATTTCAAGTGAAAGTTTTAGTTACATATTTCAGGCATTGTTTTTAAGTAATGAGTTGTATAAATAAGCACCTCTGTACTACTACATTAAGAATCAGAAAGTTTAGTCTCCTTAAAAGGATTTGTATGTTTGTATCATATCTCTCTGTATCTCTGTCTCTGTCTCTCTTTCTCTTTCTCTCTCTCTCTCTCTTTTTCGGGGGGGGGGGGGAACCAGGGATTGAACTCAGGGGCACTCAGCCACTGAACCACATCCCAACCCTATTTTGTATTTATAGACAGGGTCTCACTTAGTTGCTTAGTGCCTTGCTTTTGCTGAGGATGGCTTTGAACTCATGATTTTACTTTTTAGTTGTAGTTGAACACAATACCTTTATTTTTTAATTTATTTTTATGTGGTGCTGAGGATAGAATCCAGGGCCTCACACATGCTAGGTGAGTACTCTACTGCTGAGCTACAACCCCAGCCCAGCATATATCTTTTCATTGCATATATTTTTTTCACTGAACCCATCTTCTGTGCCCATCTTTAAGCAATTTCATTTAAAGGTACAAATTAGGTCTATTACTGAAATTAGTGCTTTATAATTATATATAGGGGCTCATTGTGACCTATTCATGTATGCCTACAACATAATTTATTCCAATTAATTCCCCAGTATTTCCCCCTTTCTCTCCTCTTCCTAAAAGGTTTTATTTTAAAAAAAAATTTTTTAAATTGTAGTTGGAACCCAATACCTTTATTTTATTTATTAATTTTTATGTGGTGCTGAGGATTGAACCCAGGGACTCGCACGTGCTAGGTGAGCACTCTATAGCTGAGCCATAACCCCAGCCCCTTCCTAAAAGGTTTTAAAGCCAACTTTTCATCAACCATTCTTAAATTGTTAGAATATGCTCCAAAGCAGAATATTTCTTTTATAAAATATAGACTGTTATTTTAGAAATATTGACTCCTCTTTATTTTGCTGACTTGAGGGTATATTTTAATCATAGCAATATATTACCTTCATAGCATTTCTTTTTACAGAATATTTTTGTCATGTTTGATAATTTCATTCATGAAGGTGCTAATTCTACTTATCTACATATAACTATGCAAAGAAACATCTTTATCTCAACAATGGGTTTTATTAATTTTTTTAATTTCCAAAAAGGCCAGTATATAAAAAGCCTTGATTTATCTTAGAATACACACACTTTTAACTTTACTTTTTGTATTATCCATTGTATTATACATATTTTTTATGATAATGGAAGGCTTAATTTACCATAAAACAGGAAAATGACAGCTATCTTAAATTACAGGGTTACTTTAAGGATTAAGTGAGTTAAGGACTATAAACAATGGCACAATGCAATCAATAAACAATCAAGGTGGTGCATGCCTGTAATCCAAGTGGCTCAGGAAGCTGAGGCAGAAGGAGGATGAGTTCAAAGCAGCCTCAGCAATTTAGTGAGCCCCTAAGCAACTCAGTGAGACTCTGTGTCTAAATTATATATAAAAAAGGACTGGGATATGGTTCAATGGTTAAGCATCTCTGGGTTCAATTCTGGGTACAAAAAAAAAATTGCTTCCCACAGTTTTAATGGGTATTATTTTATAGTTTATAGTTTAGTTTACAGGCCCTGTGTTGAATCCCCAGCACTGCAAAAAAAAAAATATATATATATATATATATATATATATATATATGTATTTTACATTTTTAAAAATATTTTAGATAGTTGCACTCCTCAACTGTTAAGAAAAATAAGGAGTTTGTAGTGGCAATATACAAACAGTTCTTGAAGTAAAATGAGTAGTTATATAGACACCATTTACTTTGCAGCTGATAACTGTATTTCAGAGATTCATCAATCCATTAAAGAATTAACTCCAGCATTTATACTCCACAAGATTATCTGTAGCAACCTTTATTTGGAGTTAATATGTCCCTTTGAAATATTACTTCATTCAGCCACATCAAACGTGATCTAAATGTTCTAAATGTTCTCCATGATGAATAAACCTTTGACAGCTGGAAAAAAATAAATTTTAAAAATGACTATCTCTTTACACATACGTATGTGTTCTTTCATTCATTCTTTCACTTCTCATGGGGTTCGGTCTTATACATGGTGAAAAAACTAGTTTTGTCCAGAGAGACAAAGAGAAGTTAAATGTCTCATCCTAAATAACCCAGTCATGGGGAAATCGGCATGATCTCACCAAATGCTAGAAAAACAGTGTTTGCATGACAAGTAACTCGTCTTACGTTCTGACAATGCTAGTTGCCACTGAAATGCTTCCCGTGTCAGTTCTTTAAGTTTCTTCTTAAGATCCCTGCTGGTTTTCTTATAGAAATAAAGATCTTTTTCCAATTGCTGAATTTTATCTTCATATGTTTTAAAAGTTTCTATAATGCTTTCTCCATCTTGTTCTATAAAGCAAAAATTAATAATTATACTTAGTTTTAAATAAATGATTCAAAATTATATTTTAACTTAGCCCCAAACTATCTTTAAAGGGTCACATATCTATTACTTTACTTTAGATTTGTTTTCAGTTACAATTTGGATTCTTCTGCCCATAACATTTTTTAAAAAGACTGAGCCCTTAATCTTTTTCTCCACCCTACCCTCAACAACCTCTAACTATATGTTTATAAGTTTGCATTTTTTTGCAGTTCATATTAACAAGACTTATCCCTAGAACAGAAGAAGTAGGTGTTTCCTATAAAAAGTTCACTTTTGGAACTCTGTCCACAAGCTGCATTAATATCTTAAAGTTTATATCAGACATTGTGGTTATATGGAAAGTCTTAAGAGGCCCTAAGAAACATTTTTTTTTTTTGCCTTAACAGCCAAAAAAACCCCACCAACACCACCACCACCACCACCCCACACCCACCCACACACACACACACACACACACACACACACCCACACACACACACCCACACACACACACACACACACACACAAACCGTTAAAAGGGACTAGAGAAAGATAAAATCACAAAAGAAAACATCACAGAAAAAGAAGGTAAATAGCCAGCATAAGTTCTAGTTTATGCCAAAATATAACTTAAAGCCTCTAATTACTACTTGTGAATGTCTAACACTGTTCTAGAACAGTAAAATCTAGTATACTGCTTTCAGAAGATACATACTTTTGGATTTATTCAGGAGACATATTTATAAAATGGTCCTACTATTTGTTTTTGTTAATATCAGCTGTTTCCTAAAATTTTATTTAAGTATGCTTGTATAGTTTATCTTGTTGTAACAATTGCTTAATGATATCATAAATCAGAATCCACAGAAAGTAGGGCTGGGGATGTAGCTAAATGGTACAGCACTTGCCTAGCATGCATGAGGCCCTGAGTTTGATCCCCAGCACTGCAAAAAAGAAAAAAAAAAAAAATCTCCATGAAGTATGAACTTATATCTAATCCAGCTGAAATTAGAAAACTCACAAATTGTTAACATTTTTAGTTACAACTTTGTTATGAAAAACTTGTAGTTATAGAAATGAATGATTTTTAAAATGTCTTTATTTGACTATGGCATGAACTTTTGATGTATAATCCTTGACACTTTAAAATTTTCTACACACATCACTTTTAGAGACAACAGAACTAAATTAAGGTAAGGAGAGCATGTTTGAATGCAATAATTATGTTGGGATCCTGCCAAGGAAATCCTGTCATTAGTCAATTGGTTGCTAATTAACAATTATAGAATTAATTTCAAGCTAAGCTGCCTCAACACTTAAATTCAAATGTTCTCCAATTTTCTTCTTCCTCAGGTTACTTCTTCCAGATCCCTTTTGACCTATTTTCAGCTGTGGATTCATGAGACTCAAGAACAGTAACATTATCACCTGGCAGTGATTTTGTTGCCATGGCAGCTGTTTGTATACTGGCCATATACCCAGGTAATGTGAAGTCCACTTTTTGGGACAGCTTTTTTCTTTCTTCCTTTTTCTTCTTTTTTTGTACTGGGAACTGAACCCAGAGTGCTTTACCACTGAGCCACATTCCCAATTCTTTTTATTTTTTACTTGGAGATTGGGTCTCACTAAATTGCTTAAGGCCTTGCTAAATTGCTAAGGCTGGTCTTGACCTTGTGATCTCCTGCCTCACCCCCTCGGGAGTCGCTGAGATTACAGGTGTACACCTTATGCCTGGCTATGATAGCTTTCTTTTTGCATCAGAGATGACAGTTGAACAGATACTCATTGATAACTGTGCCTATCAATAGTAGTCTAGTTTTGACCTAGGATACATAACCTTAATGCATAAAATTTTACCATCAACTGAAAATTACAAGAAATATAACTAAGAATGTGACAAAACCTATCACTTTAATTTTGTGAAAGTAAAATAATTAAAGTATCATAGTACTATATTCCTAGGAGATAGAAAAATTTTAACTCTACACTTAAAAGCCAGACAAAATCTCCACATTTCAACATAAAAACTAAACCAAAAACAAATAGGATTGTGGTGTGCCCTAATGGGGCAAGCAGAAGGGATGGCATTTCAAGCATGAATAGCCTCGTATCAGCTTCAGCTATCCCGAAACATAGTACCAAAACAGGTAAAGGGCAAAAATTTGTGCAAGTAGTAACTGCTTATACAGTGGACTATTAAGAAATAAGTTCTGTCTCATTTTCCTTCTTAAATATTCCCCCATCACCTTTATACAACTGACAAAAAGAAGAGTTACCTTTGAAATGACGTAATAGCAGTTGCACCTTTTGCTCATGTTCCTTTTGCTGGAGTGTCAGTCTCCGGTCACATTGCAATTTCAGATGTTCCAATGCAGATTCCAACTCACGAACCGTATTATCCCGTTCCAGAACCTTCATTTTAATTTCTTCATTTTGTAATTGTTGTTTTCGTTCAGCTTCTCGCAAATTAACCACCTACCAAAGACATTTTTTTTTTTTTTTTTACTTTTTAAGTGTGATTTAGATAGCCTAACCCAATAGATTAATCTACTTTTCTTGGGTTTCATAAAGATGAGCTTCTTTGGGGCTGGGGCATGTCTCAGTGGTAGCACACTTGCTTGGCATGTGTGGGTACTGGGTTCAATTCTCAGCACCACATATAAATAAATAAAGGTCCATCAACAACTAAAAAACAATGTTTTTTTTAAAAAAAGATGAGCTTCTTTAATCTCCACATTTTAAGTGCTTCCTGAAACATACTGGGTCCCTAGGCAACTACTTTATAACATATCCACAAAATAATATAATAGTTGGGCTGGGGTCATAACACAGTGGTACAACAATTGCCTAACATGTGTGAGGCACTGGGTTCAATTCTCAGCACCACAGATAAATTAAAAAAAGAAAAAATGAAAGTCCACTGACAACTAAAAATTTTTTTTAAAAGTAATCTAACAGTCTTTTAAATGTGTCAAAATTCTGAATTGGTAATGCTTTCATTTTATTTTTTTACTTTTTTTTAATATTTATTTTCTAGTTTTCGGCAGACACAACATCTTTGTTTGTATGTGGTGCTGAGGATTGGACCCGGGCCGCACACATGCCAGGCGAGCGTGCTACCGCTTGAGCCACATCCCCAGCTCCTCATTTTATTACGTCTTTCTAATAATCACCCCTTCAAAACTTTTTAATTCCCTACTTTAACCCCAAAATGGATGTTAGAAATAAGTGGCAGAATTTTTAAACTATAAACAAAGAAATTCAGTTTCAAGCTTGTATATCATCTGTTGGGTTCTTTTTTGATATGAAGTAAAAATACTTAAGACACAACGTTAGTATCATAGAACTTGTTGATAATTTAATGACATCCTCACCAGAACAATACTATTTCTACAAAGGATCAGAAAATCCACTGATCTTGGCTAGAGTATCTTGGGGTAAAAACTCTTTGCTTCAAGGGTAGCCTAGGACAGTCCTCCATTATTTTCTGCCCTCCAAACACGCAAAAATAGAATGCACTCTCATCAGTAACAATAGTTTACTACTGACTGATTATCCACAAAGAGATTGTATATAACATTTTCATCTTTATTTCATACAATTAGAACTTTTAAAAACTTCAACGTTTTGTGTTCACCAACTATCTGATATTCCCATAAACTGGACAGACTTTTCAGAGACAAGAATTATCTAACCTGCCATACTAAGTATTTATTTATTTTTAATTTTTTGTTTTGCATCTCTGGAGATTTAAACCCAGGACCTTGTGCATGCTAGGCAAGTGCTCTACCACTGAGCTATATCCCTACCCCTGTAATATATATCTTAAGTGAAAAAGATATTAGAGAAATGATGTGATGGTTCTGAATGCTATGAAACACCTCTGGATCACTAAACTGTCCGATTCATATAAAATATTTTAATTGATTTAAGCACATTCAGGTTAATAAAATCTATTATTGTCTTTGCCATTGATGCATCACTTCATCTCCGTTTCAACTCACACATTATTCAAGAAAGTACAGGTTTACCTTGCCCTATAGCATTGAAGGAACTAAAACTCGGAGAGACCTTTATTTTTCAGGAATGCTGCATAGCAACATCCAAATCTGGAACCAAAAAATAATAAGGAAGTTTGGTTTTTAAAACTATATCAAAGAGGCCTTCTATTGAAAGGCCCTACAACTATAAGCACCTCACAAAGGTAGGCTTACAAATTTGGATAATCACAAAGTTTCAGATGACAACATTCAGTAGTATAAAGAGAAAACATGCTTAAGTATGTAATTACACCATCAAATCTTTCAGTCTTTCAGTTTCTTTAAAAATTCAACATAAATATGGGGAACATCTTGACCCCTATTGATAAGATAAATACTGTTCTTCCAAAACAATACCTTATTGAAATATCTGAAAAGAATAGCTCTAATTTCAACAGGATTCAGGCAACTTAATTTTTCCAAAACATTTGCTTCACTATGAGAAAGATTTTGGAGTGATGCTCTAAGCAAATTCTGGCGACTCTGGATACTTTCATTCTTGTATTCGATTGCAGCTTCCAAAGCTTCAATTCCTTCTTCAAGCTGGAAAAGAACATGTTCTTCCTAGATATAATACAACAGAAATCACTCATTTAAAATGAAATACTAAAACCTGGACTTTGTCATATACTCAGATCTTACTATGCAATTTGAGTTTAATGCACATTACTACTCTTTTACTATATATTTTTAGAAATATTTATTTTTTAGTTGTAGTTGGACACAATACCATTATTTATTTATTTTTATGTGGTGCTGAAGATCGAACCCAGGGACTTGCACATGCTAGGCGAGCGCTCTACCACTGAGCCACAACCCCAGCCGTTTTACTATATTTTAATAAAATAATGTTTGAGTGGAGTATGGTAGCACAACCTGTAATCCCAGTGGCTCAGGAGGCTGAGACAGGAGGATCACGAGTTTAAAACCAGCCTCAGCAAAAGTGAGGTGCTAAGCAACTCAGTGAGACCCTGTCTCTAAATAAAATACAAAATAGTGTTGGGGATGTGGCTCAATGTTCAAGTGCCCCTGAGTTCAATACCCAGTACCCCTCCCCCATAATAATAAGAATGTTTGAGTTTTGTTATGCCATACGATACTGTGTATGTGTGTGTGCATGTATATAAAACATATAATCATTGAGTCTTTACAGTAAATCTTGTATAATAAAATGGAATTGTTTAGGTGAGTACTATAACATTCCAAGGTCATACAACAAACGCAAATCATCTAATCAAAGGAATAAACTGGAAGGCCTCAGTCCACAGAATTAGCAGTTCTGTCATCTTCCTCCACCATTCCTACAGTTGCAATTTATATATATTGTCACTAATGAGATCTAGAGACCCTTGTTGTCCCTCTAATGACCTTTTAAAATAATATACTGCTAGGAGAGAAATAAGAAGTAAATTTAGAATAAATTATTAAGAACTAGGAATAATTGGGGATTAGCTCAGTGGTAGAGTACTTGCCTAGCATGGGCAGGGCCCTGAGTTCAATTCCTAGTTCTGAAAAAGAATTAGGATATCAAAGGAAAGTCTCTGGAGGGAAAATAATAGTATGGCTTAACAAAGGTACTAAAGATGTAAGGACATGAAACATTTCATAAGATGCCTATGAAAAATACAGGCATTAAAAATAGTGAGAGCAGCCAGTGCACACCTATAATCCCAGCGGCTCTGGAGGCTGAGAGATTAAGAGTTCAAAGATAGCCTCAGCAAAAGCAAGGTGCTAAACATCTTAATGAGACCCAGTCTTTAAATAAAATACAAAATAGGGTTGGGGATGTGGCTCAGTGGTCAAATATTCCTGAGTTCACTCCCTCGTACTCCTCCTCCCTGAAAAAAAAAATGGTGGAAGTGTATGATATTTTTTCATGTATCAGAGAAAATTTCCTTTGTAGGAAAAAAATAAAACAATGACTCCCTGTATGAAAATTATCCAGTTCTTTGAACTATCCAAATACATGTTATTGGAAGTGGAGGGAATACATATTTCTGATAAGAAATTATGTGAGATTTGTGAGACCTGGATATGTTCCTGTATTCCTATACTGTTGTAGAGGTCAAATTTCATAAACTAAATTCCAGATGGCAGATTGTCCTATACTTGTATCCTTACTGTGAGCATAGTACCTACCACATAGTTTAAACTCTGAAAGTGTCTCCTGAATGAGTTAATGGAGAGGAAAATTATATTTTCATATGTCTTTGGCTGTTTTTTCCTACTCTACCCCCCAGCATGACAAAGGAAAATAATGTGAATATTTCCGGTCTACCAAAGGATAGAGTGACTTCTGGAACTTCATTTTAGGAAATTCAAGAAACAGGTATGTAATAACGTAGTCTAGTGGGAGGTTGGATAATACTTATTTTTAAAAGCCCATTTTATAAACTCTTCTGGAAAAAAAATTTTCAATATTCTCTTTCTCTTTGCAATCACTAACCATCAGGAATTCAATGATTTCATAATTGTTCCAAAAGGAACAAATAATATTCACCTTTTTAAGATAAAAAAACTTTAAATAATGAAACTTTTTTAAAATGTTTTTTTTTTGTAGTTATAGATGGAGAGAATGCCTTTATTTTATTTATTTTTATGTGGTGCTGAGGATCGAACCCAGTGCCTCATGCTTGCTAGGCAGGCACTCTACCACTGAGCTACAGCCCCAGCCCAAATAATGAAACTTTTGAGTAAGCACTGAAATATGTATCTTTCTCTATAAATTAAACGAATGTTCTAGGCATAAAACATAATTTTAAGAGTGAATTATCCAAAGAATATATTGGATTTTAAAATTTATACTGTGATTATATTTTACCAAATACAAATGTTAAAGATTGTTTGCCTGTACACATAGCTGTGGACAATTTAGTATAAATTTAGTTTCTGGTTTTGGAACTAAGAAAATGCAGAGCTAATATAAAGTATTGACTTCATATAAAGTATGACTTCAAAGATGTGAGGATAGCCCACTCTACTGAACCAACAGCTTATAAGTGGTGGTTTTTTCTAATTTAGCAAAGACGTAGGTTGGTTGACAAGATAAATGACCATGGGAAACTCTTCTGGGATGAAAAATTTACCACAACACAAACCACAAATTACTAAAAGTTAACTGTGCTTTACAAAGTACACTGCTTTTCAAACTTTAATGAACAACAAGAACTCTGTTACAATTCAAACTCTGATTCAGCAGATTTGGGTGTGGCCTGAGGATCTGTACTTCAAAGAGGCTCCCCCATGTGATGCTGTTGCTGCTAGTTCAGAGACAAGCAATAAGGACCTAAAGTAGTGGTCTGCAAACATTCTGGATTACACATCCCTATCAGCAGAAAATAAAACAAAAAGCTAACAAAAACTTTTGAGTAAGCACTGATATATGTATCTTTCTCTATAAATTAACAAATGTTCTAAGCATAAAACATGAAATTGAATGTTTAAAAGATTAAATAAACATAATAATTCTTATATTTTCTTCCTGGATCCCACTTACTTAGTAGGCAACAAATAGCTCTGTACTATTAGAAAACTGGAGTTTCAAATAAATAAATAAATAATAAAAAAAGAATGTCCTTCAAACCCCGCCCCCCAAAAAAAGAGAGAGAGAGAAAAAAAAAAAACTGGAGTTGCCAGGTGTCGTGGTGCCTGCTTGTAATCCCAGCAACTCACGGGGCTGAGGCAGGAGGATCTCAAGTTCAAAGCCAGCTCTAACAACTTAGCAAGACCCTATCTCTAAATCAAATATTTTTTAAAAAGGGCTTGGGGCTGGGGTTCAGTGGTTAAGTGCTCCTGAGTTCAATCCTTGCTATCATAAAGAAAGAAAACTGGAGTTTATCCTGTCATCTGCAGCAACATGGATGGAACTAGATGACTATTAAATACGCAAGGCACAGAAAGAAAAATATTGAACATTAACATTCATTTGTGGAAACTGAAAACTGATCATACAGTACCTGTCACTGTATGTTAGGAAGGGTAAGTAGGAGAGTTGACTAACAGATACCACAATACAGTTAGATATGGGAATTAGTTGTAAGTTTCCTTAGATCACGGTATGATACTTAGCCTACAATAATTTATTATCAATTTGAAAATAACTAGAGGAGATATTATAATATTTGAGATGTAAATGCTAATTATACTGATTTGATAATTGCACACTGGATTCATGTAGAATAAATATAATATTTATTCATTTGTAAATAAGAATGAGAAAAATAAATATGCATTAAATAAAACAGAATAAACGAGTTCAAATATTCTTTTTTTAAAATTTTAGTTTCTGAATTTCATAAAAAAAAAAAGGGGACGTGATCTGTCCTTAGTAAATTGTTAGGTAATCCTCTCTTAATACAGTGATCTATTAGTAAAGTAATACAATTAGAAAAAACATTTTAATTTATTGTGGAAAGAGAAAATAATTTTAAGTAAGTTTAAAGACATCAAGATAGCAAATCATTCCACCTAGATTTTACTAGTCTTGTGTTACTTTAAAAATCTTATGTTTCTAGTCATCTCCTACTGGCAGATCTATTTGGGAATATTAATCTTGATTTTCAAATAGTGGTAAGAGCAGAGCCAACTTCAGAGCTAAACTAAGGAGAACCACCATGCAAGGGAAAAGTATACAGGAGTTCTCAAGACTAAATGGAACCCTAACAATTGTGGGAGGCTCATCACTCCCTCAAACTAATCCAGAATAGCTGCTAATCAGGTATTATGTATGGTGCTATATTTTCACCACAGATCCATAAAAGTTTTGTTTCAGAACTTCACATGAAATAGAAGCCTCAATGTTTCTTGATAAGAGACCTCTACTCTTCTCCAAACATAATTTGCCTATTCTCATCACTGTGTCTTATTTAACAATGTTCTGTCTAAACTGGACTTCTGTCTTATATCTCATAGTACATGTCATGTTTTGTTTGTTTGTTTGTTTTTTAAGTTGTAGGTGGACACAATACCTTAGTTTGTTTATTTATTTTTACCAGGTACTGAGGATCAAACCCAGTGCCTCACATGTGCTAGGCAAGTGCTCTACCACCGAGCTACAGCCCCAGCCCACGTCATGTTTTTTTAATAATCCAGCTCAAATCCACCAAGACTGCCTTACTCCATCTTCTCACAAACCATCACTGCACTGCTTTGCATAAATAATGTAATGAGGATAGCTTAACTACGTTATCCATAACATGCTTTTTTAATGTTCTTTGGAGTTTTAACATTTCTACCTCTGGAGAATTTTTCTTTTCTTTTCTTTTTTTTTTTTTTAAAGAAAGAGTGAGAGAGAGTGAGAAAGAGGGAGAGAGAGACAGAACTTTAATATTTATTTTTCAGTATTTGGCAGACACAGCATCTTTGTCTGTATGTGGTGCTGAGGATTGAACCCGGGCCGCACGCATGCCAGGTGAGCGCGCTACCACTTGAGCCACATCCCCATCTCTTCATGAATTTCTCAAGGGAAGCATGATACTTTCTACTTTTCTTATTTCCTTCATGGGCCCACTAGCAGCCGTGGATCAGCAAAATTCCTTATATACTTAATGTTTTGCTGCATACTTTGCTCTCACACTTTCAAATCTAGGGCTCCAATATAACTGCTTAGGAGGACAGCTAGGTTCTGTGAGCCTCTGCATAGCTACCTAAGGTAAGTTATAAAACAGGGCAGTAGAAGTAGATAATATTCCTCCAATCAAGTTAGTTTTAATTACTTGCATCAATTCAGTGAACAATAGTCTAATTTCATGCTGCCCTTTCTCCTGTTTCTTCTTCACTAGTCCCCTTACTTCCTCTTTCTTGCCTCCAATCTAAAACATGACAAAAGTCAACAAAGCATGTAATTTCCAGCAACTTAATATAATTTTCTCTTGCTTTGATAATCACAGGACATAAATAATAAGTAATTGCAGATGACTGGTGTTGTGGCTCAGTGGTAGAGTGTTCACCTAGCACATGTGAGGCACTGGTTTTGATCCTCAGCATCACATAAAAATAAATAAATAAAAAAGTTATCATGTCATCTACAACTAAAAAAATATTTTAAAAAAAAACAATTGCAGGGCTGGGGTTGTAGCTCAGTGATAAAGCGCTTGCCTTGCACACATGGGGCCCTGGGTTCGATCCTCAGCACCACATATAAATAAATAAATAATAATAAAGATATTGTGTCCATCTATATATATATATAAACAACTGCAGTGAAAATCAGGCTCAAAAATTCACCTCTGTCCAATAAAGTAAAGTACAGGGATCATATCAACTGAAATAAAATTTTTTAAAAAGATGTTAGTCTGGCTGGGTATGGTGGGACATGCCTATAATCCTAGCTATTTGAGAGACTAAGGCAAGACTTGATATTTTCAAGTCCGAAGTTTGAAGCCAGCCTTAGTGAGACCCTGTCTCAAAATAAAAAATAAAAAAAATGGGGATTTAGTCAACTGATAGGGTTCAATTCTCACCATACTATGAAAAAAAAGATAATAAATTAAAATACATAGTCCTTGACAATTTGATAGCCAATGAATGAATCATCTTTATATAGTTCTTAAAATGGAGGTGAGAGGAGTCATATGTTCTCCTAAATAAAAACTATAACAAAAGATATTTTACTAGGATTTGAATTTCTCTATTTGTTCAGACATAGTGTAGAATATGCTCTCAAACATCAGTCCTTTCTCAACCAAGCTTCCATGGAAAAAATTAACCTTTGTTTTTATTTCTTTTTATTTTTAAAATTTTTTTGATGCATTATAATTTATATATAAGTTGGATTAATTACTTCCCTAATAGTGGGATTCATTATTAACATATCTGTAAGAATTAACCCTTAAGGTCATATTATCATTTACATTCATAGAGAGAAGGCAGGTGCCCTTCTTGGAACAACTGAGAAAAGAGTCCCTCAAATCATATTCTTTGTTCTGTGATTTCAGATGAAAAACCCCAGCTGAAAAGGTCACACTCAAGGACAATATAATTTCCTAATGCCTGGCAATGGCAGGAAGGGACACATTCATGGAACACTATATAAGAACATCTGTTTCTAGTCAAGCATGATTTATGGTGCCAAACAGATGCCAGATGAACTCATTAAAGCTGACAAAGTCTCAAGAAAGCAATGTTTACCAGATTTATCATTTTTATGATTGTAAGAGAACAAGGAAATCACCCAAGTCATTCATCATCATACAGCACTTCCAGTTCCAAAGAATACTGACTTACGTTGGGTGATAACACTCTACCATTTTTAACTTTTTCATCCACACTGTTTCTTCGACTCTGGAGCTGATCCTTTTCTTTCTGGAGGGCTTGAACTTGTTCTGAAATCCTTATTTTCTCCTCAGCTGAGCTGCTCTGGAGTTGAATACTCTTTTCACATAACTCTTGGTCCAACAAATTCAAGCGACTTGATATTTTCAAACTATCTGTGTTTAAGGCCTAAAAAGACACAACCCCCAGATATCCCAAAAACAGTTACCAGAAATCCACACTACTTATAAAGTAGGAAAAACAGAGAAATTACTTAATGAACGCATTTTTAGCTTTCACATTATTATTTTCTCCCATGGATTTCTTTTGGAAGGTCATTATCTAAAATCTTAAGTTGAATGCCTTAAAAAAAATGAATTTATTACCAAGATTACCTTGGCTAGTGTTTTTCCTTTTTATTATTTTCTTAATTGAACTTTTCTTTCTTAGTTTCTTTTTTTTAATACTTATTTTTTAGCTGGACACAATACCTTTATTTTGTTTATTTATTTTTATATGGTGCTGAGGATTGAACCCAGGGCCTCACACATGTTAGGCGAGCACTCTACCACTGAGCCACAACCCTAGCCCTTTCTTAGCTTCTTATATTGTAGAATTGCTACAATTTCCTAGAGGTTGAGATTTGATGTATGGGTAACGTACAATTTGTTTTTTTGTTGTTGGGTTTTTTTTGGCTTATTTTATTTATTTATTTTATTGTTGGTCATTCAAAACATTACATCTTTCTTGATATATCATATTTCACAGTTTGATTCAAAAGGGTTATGAACTCCCAGTTTTACCCCGTATACAGATTGCTGAATCACATCAGTTACATCAATTACATTTCCATTGATTTACATATTGCCATTCTAGTGTCTGATGAATTCTGCTCTCTATCCTATCCTCTACTATCCCCCTTCCCCTCCCCTCCCCTCCCCTCTTCTCTCTCAACCCCCTCTACTGTAAAACATTTCTTCCACTTGTATTATTCTTCCCTTACCCCTCACTTCCTCTTGTATGTAATTTTGTATAACCCTGACAATTTGTTTTTATTCTTATTTTATTCTGATCAGAAAATATGGAGAAATCTGGTCAGATTTATGGAGATGTTTATTATAGATTAATTCAAGATAACTTGTGAAATATTTTTATCATGGTAATTTTTATGTATATATACATATATACAGATATAGATACATATGTAAACACACACATACTGCTGCCATATGGTTTATAATATACACATGTATATACTATGAAAAAATTTATCATTTTGAAAAGGTAGTGCTTTGTCCCAATCTTTTACCTGTGGCCCACTCCCCAGAAACAGCCTCCTTCAACAATTTTTTATGTTTATGTCCATATTTCTAAATAACATCAATTTTAGATATTGCCTACTGTCTGTATATTATGGAATTTAATACTCTTTACACCTCCTCTTCTTTACTTCTTCTCCCAATATAAGTTATATTACAGCTCTGAGTTAAATCAATATTTGATTACCTTTTATGACTTTGTGACTATCATTAACTTGATTATGACCTCATGGCTATTAGTTCACAGCTGAACTAATATTAAAATGATCATACTTCTATTTGATATAATTTTTTTACCTTACAACTAATTCTTCTTCAATAAAAGTATAAAATTCCTCTCTACACTCTTCATTTGATCAAACTTATCAGGAAATCTTTTCAGACCCCTTTTGTCCAGAAACAATTTGTCTGGGGCCTTTATCCTCCTGATCTCCCACTGGAAAGTATACTACCAGCATTTGGGGATCCAGTGAGGGTCAGGAAATGCATGTCTCAGAATTCATATGTAGACTTTCATTTGTTCCCTGTTTTGAGTATTCTGATTGATCCTGCCCCTTTGCTGGGTCTGGTTCAATCTTCAGAAAATAAATCATATTGTCCCAGGGCAAAAAAGAATACGTTCCTTCACTATACCCTGTTTCTAGCCTGTGCCTCACTTCAGCCTTGTGAAAATCTCAGCCCATTCATTTGATGTTATATGTGAATTACATTCTAATACAGTTGATATGCTTGGCCCTCATTTGTGCTCCTCTTTCTATGTACTTCAATCTTCTGTTCTACTAAGACAGTAACCA
This sequence comes from Ictidomys tridecemlineatus, assembly GCF_052094955.1. Taxonomy (NCBI): domain Eukaryota; kingdom Metazoa; phylum Chordata; class Mammalia; order Rodentia; family Sciuridae; genus Ictidomys; species Ictidomys tridecemlineatus. The sequence continues at coordinate 128,972,236 of NC_135480.1, read as the reverse complement.
CTCATCTATCTGCTTTGCATCTAACAGACTTTTTTTTTTTTTTAATTCTTGTTCTCTGGTACTCCTCTACTTTCTTTACAGCTTTCTTCTGAATATCAGCTTTAATGAGATATAATTCACATGCCATACTATTCTCATCAATTTAATGTGTATAAATTGGTTTTAGTAAATGCAGTTTTACAACCATAATCAATTTTAAAAATTTTTCATTATCCCCTCCAAAACAAACTCCATACCCATTGATAGTTATTTCATTTCCTCCCTAGTCCCTTACCAACCCAGACAACCACTATTCTACTTTGTTTTTTGTTTTTTAAAGAGAGAGAGAGAGAATTTTTTAATATTTAATTTTTAGTTTTTGGTGGACACAACACATTTTTATGTGGTGCTGAGGATCGAACCCAGCGCCCTGCGTGTGCCAGGCAAGTGTGCTACTGTTTAAGCCACATCCCCAGCCCCAGCACTATTCTACTTTCTATCTCTATGGAATTACCTATACTGAATAATTGATATAAATGATATTATACAATGGTGGTCTATTATGACAGGTGAATTTCACTCATAGTGTTTTTTTTTTTAAAGTGTAATAAGAATGCATTACAATTCTTATTACACAAATACAGCACAATTTTTCATATTTCTTATTGTATACAACATATATTCACACCAATTTGTGACTTTATACATGTACTTTGGATGATCTCTATCACATTCCACCATCATTTCTAACTCTATACCCCCTCCCTTTCCCTCCCATCCCTCTATCCTAACTAAAGCTCATCTATTCCTCCCAAGCTCCTCCTCCCTTACCCCACTATGAATCAGCCTCCTTATATCAGAGAAAACATTCAGCATTTGGTTTTTTGGGATTGGTTAATTTCACTTAGCATTATCTTCCCTAACTCCATCCATTTACCTGCAAATGCCATGATTTTATTCTCTTTTATTGCTGAGTAATATTCCATTGTGTATATATGCCACATTTTTTTAATCCATTCATCTGATGAAGGGCACCTAGGTTGGTTCCACAGTTTAGCTATTGTGACTTGTGCTGCTATAAACATTGATGTGGCTATGTCCCTGTGGTATTCTGTTTTTAAGTCCTTTGGGTATAGGCCCAGAAGAGGGATAGCTGAGTTAAATGTGGTTCCATTCCAAATTTTCCAAGAAATCTCCATATTACTTTCTATATTGGCTTCACCAATTTGCAGTCCCACCAGCAATGTATGAGTGTATCTTTTCCCCACATCCTCACCAACACTTATTGTTGCTTGTTTTCATAATAGCTGGTATTCTGACTGGAGTGAGATGAAATTTTAGAGTAATTTTGATTTGCAATTGCTAGCAATGATGAACATTTTTTCATATATTTGTTGATTGATTATATATCATCTTCTGAGAAGTTCAGGTCGTTGGCCCATTTATTTATTGGGTTATTTGATTTTTTAGTGCTTAGCTTTTTAAGTTCTTTATATACCCTAGGGATTAGTGCTCTATCTGATGTGTGAGGGGTAAAAGATTTGCTCCCAAGATGTAGGCTCTCTATTCATCTCACAGATTGTTTCTTCTGCTGAGAAGAAACTTTTTAGTTTGAGTTCATCTCATTTATTGATTCTTGATTTTAATTCTTGCGCCAAAGGAGTCTTATTAAGGGAGCTGGGGCCTAATCCCACATGATAGAGACTAGGGCTTACATTTTCTTCTATTAGACACAGGGTCGCTGGTTGTGTTCCTAAGTCCTTGATCCTTTTTGAGTTTTGTGCATGGTGAGAGAGATGGGTTTAATCTCATTTTGTTGCATATGGATTTTCAGTTTTCCCAGCACCATTTGTTGAAGAGGCTATCTTTTCTCTAATGTATATTCTTGGCACCATTGTCTAATAAAAGATCATTGTAATTTTGTGGGTTAGTCTCTGTGTCCTCTATTCTGTACCAATGATCTACTAGTCTATTTTGGCGCCATTACCATGCTGTTTTTGTTACTATTGCTCTATAGTATAGTTTAAGGTCTGGTATAATGATGCCAACTACTTCTTTCTTCCTATTAAGGACTGCTTTAGCTATTCTGGGTCTCTTATTTTTCCAGATGAATTTCATGATTGCTTTTTCTATTTCTATGAGAAATGTCATTGGGATGTTGATTGGAATTGCATTAAATCTGTATAGTGCTTTTGGTAGTATGGTCACTTTGATAATATTAATTCTGACTATCCAAGGTCGTCTTTGATTTCTTTCTTTAGGGTTCTCACAGTGTGTTTTTAAGGTTCATTCATGTTATAGCTGGCATCACTGATTAATTACTATAAGTTGTCAAATAATAATCCATTGTATGAATAGATCACAGATTGTTTATACATTCAGCAGATGATGAACACCTGTATTGTTTTCATTTTTAGCTGTTATGAATGATGTTGATATGAACATTTACATTTGAGATTATATATGGATATATGCTTTCATTTATACACCTAGGAGTGGAATTTCTGGGTCATATATTACCTCTAATGTTTAACCTTCTGAGGAACTACAAGATGGTTATCCAAAGTACCTGCATTATTTTACAATCCTGCCAGTACTGGATGATCTATTTTGAATTAAATTTGTGTATAATGTGCATATATTTCCTTTCTGTCATTTTAGTGGGGTAATATGTATGTGTACAGTCCAACATGTTCATTGTCTGAAATGCATATAATTAAGCCTTTTCTTTTTTAATATATTTTTTTTAGTTGTAGATGAACGCAGTACCTTTATTTTATTATTTTTATGTGGTGCTAAGGATTGAACTCAGTGCCTCACACATGCTAGGCAAACTCTCTACCACTGAGCTACAACCCCAGTCACTATAATCAACTCTTATAACTACTGGAAAAGATGTAATCTTTTTATTCCTTTTGTTCAGAAAACAATGCAACAGACTAACAGTCACAAGCTTCTCTTCTGTTTCATTAAAACAAATTTAAAAATTTTTGTTTTACTTTATTGTGGCTTTCATTTATTATACTTCCTACTTATCTCAGAATGTTCTTGTTTCCTAAATATTACATCTCACTGAAAATAGAAAATAGATGTTTTCATTTGTGAAGTAAACTTATTTTAGGGAAAATATTTTCTTTCTCCTTTTTAAATTTCCCTTCTCTTTTGTGATACAGAACATATCATAAAAAGCCAAGTAATTTTCTTCCATTACTCACCTGAGATTTTAATTTGTTAATCTTTCCCTATTATTTTCATGTTTGGAGAAATAGATTTTACAATTTGACCCTGAAAGCCAGGTTTAGCAAGTTAAACTTGGATATAGTACAAACAAGCAGGCTGGCTGGAAGAGCCACCCTAATCTTGTGTTGAGTGGCCTGAGGCTAAAAGCTATTTCAACATAGACTGGGAAATGGAGCACTAAGCAGAGGTAAGTACAGGTCCCCATTACTAACCTCTTATATCAATGTGGAGAGGTTAAACACCACCAACTCATATCCTACTGGCCTAGATGCTCACTGAAAGGAAGTCTAATAGAGGAAGTCTGTTTCATGAGTGAGTGTGTAGACTGACCCTAGACCCAAAACTAACTGGAGGTAAAGGTAATAGGTCTTCTTCAGGTCTGGGCAAGCCACCTTCATTTAAAAATGCTATTGTTAAAAATATGTATCAGTAGGTTAAAAAAATATAGTTCTAGTCCTGCAATCATTCAAAGTTGAAACGGAGGCAAATTCATTAATAAAACTACTTAACTAGCTTATAAAATCCAAGTCCTACAGGAAAATTTTTTATAAAGGTCCTCAAAATCTTTATAAATTAAAAAAGTAAATAAATCTTCATTATACAAAATCTTTCTTTTATAGGAAACTTGCAAAACCCTAACTTTGAGTAGTAGTAGCAACTAGAGATTTCAAGACTATTTTTCCAAATTATTAAAGTTCGCTATCAAACATCAAATGGTATGCTTTATTTAAAACATCCACTAAAGCTACTAATAGAGATTACCAGGGACTGGAAGGAGGTGAACTTAATGGTTACAGAACTGCTGTTTGGGGGAATTAAATTTTGGAAATAGTGATGATGGTCCTACAACATTGAAGATGTAATTAATACCACTGAACTGTATACTTAAAAGTGGTTAAAATGGTAAATTTCATGTTTAGTATTATTTTACTACAATAAAAAAGTTAATGATAAATCAGATTTTCAAATAACATTGAACATTTTACTCTAAAATTGCAACATATTTTGGTGAAGGTCATTTGGATAAGTAGCAAACTACACTGAAAATAAGAATAATTTATTTTGGTTTCCAACTTTACAATGGTATGATTTACCTCTTAGAGAAAAAGAATCCTAGAACCAGAAAAACAAATTAAATAGAATACCTGACTAGATCTCAACTTCTTATTTTCCAGGAGGCTCTTCTCCTGTAGTAGGGCCTCCTTCTTAGAAACTATGGTTTCCCGTTTCTTTAAGTCTTCTTCCAGCTCTTCTAATACTTGGCGTTGGTTCAGAACTTTCTCTACTTCTTCATCTAACCATTTCTTTTGTTCATCCAAATTCTAGATTGAAATTACAAAGATAATGTTATCATTTATTTTTTCCTTTTTCCATAAGAATCATAGGATAATAATTTAATTTCAGATTGCTGAAACCTCTGAAATGCATACTGGAGGCTGTCAGTAACTCATGTTCCCGAAGAAGTAAGTGGTTCTAGTTAACATGTTGCTGAATTGTTTTATAAGAAATTAAAATTTATTCTCTAGACACCTTAAAAAGTCTGGGATATTTTAGCCTAAAAAACAAAGGGCAGACAAAATCCTTTACTTAGATTAAGAACACACTGGGAGGTGGGTGTGGTGGTGCACTCCTGAAATTCCTGTGACTTGAAAGGCTAAAGCAGGTGAATCACAAGTTTGAGGCCAGACTCAGCAACTCAGACCCTGTCTCAAAATAAAATTTTAAAAAAGGGCTGGGGATATAGCTCAGTGGTAAAGTGCCCCTGGGTTCAATCCCAGTACCACCAAAAACAAAAACAAAAACAAAAACAAAATCCACACTAGGAATCTTTCTCTATTGCAGAGGTATATATATAATATATATATATATATATATACATACATACATTTATATGTATGTATATATATATGAATATACATGTATATATGTATGTATATATATCTCCACCATAATAAATTTAAAAGATGAGTAAAAAAATCCTTTGTAAGCTCCATCCAATAAGAGAAAAACCCAAAAGATTATGATTGAAGACATTTCTGGATGAAAAGAAGGCACGGGGAATACATCCATGCCCTAAATAGCACTATTAAAACAAAACAGGGTTGGGTCTGTGGCTCAGAGAGGTAGAGTACTCGCCTACCATGCGTGAGACACTGGGTTTGATCCCCAGCACCACATACAAATAAAATAAAGACATTGTGTCCACCTATAACTAAAAAATAAATATTAAAAAAATACATAAAATTTAGGAAAAGAGAATGATTTTTTCAAAATTAAGAAGGACATATTACAATTCTAAAGTACATTATTTTTCTTAAATAAAATTTTCAGTTTCTTTGAACTTTGAAGTTAACTTATGGATTATTATTGTTTATTTTTAAAATATGGCACTAAAAATAGTTCTTTATTACATATAGTATTCATACAATTTAGTATTGTTTAAAAGGAAGGCTCTGAGTTTTAGAAATATACCTGATTATAGGGGAACAAATCTAGTGAACATGGATTTCATGTTCACCTTCCACAAAATTCAAATAAACCCCATTCTACTGAAGTAAAAATACAGTACATTTCTGAATGAGAACATAATTTTAATAACAGAAATTTCAGAAGAAATATTAGAAATTTTGCACCCACCCAAGTGGCTAAAACCCCTAGAATTTGAAGATTTACTCACAGTCCACTACTTTTTGCCACTATTTAGATAATCATCAAAATTGAATAGAGCCGGGCGCAGTGGTACATGCCTGTAATCCCAGTGGCTCAGGAAACTGAGGTAGGAAAATCAAGAGTTCAAAGCTAGCTCAGCAACTTAGAGAGGCCTTGAGCAACTCAGTGAGTTGCTGTCTTTACATAAAATACAAAAAAGAGCTGAGGATGTAGCTCAGTGGTTAAGTGCTCCTGAGTTCAAATCATCCCCATACCAAAAAAAAATGAACAGAAACTAGAAACACTAAATAGAAATGACAAACCTGGAGTTGGTCTATACTTCCAAAAGAACAAACTTTTCTCCTTTTCAAGTGAAATGCATCAAAGTCCTCAACTTTCAGTTTTAGATTTTCTTCCTGTTCTGTTTTTAACTGTAGTTCCTGTAAAGAAAGAACTTTTTAAAACCTTACCACTTTTACTACCTCACTATCATTAAATATGCAGATGATAATTTTCTTTTTCTTTCTTTTTTATTTTTTTCTTTTGATGCTAGGGTTTGAACCCAGGGTCTTGCACATGCTTATGTATATACATTACCACTGAGATATACCCCAGCCCAAGAGTGATTTTCTTAACATTTACTTTCCTAATTGCAAAAGGAGAGAAAATGAGATAGTGGGGCTATTTGAAAAGAAAATAATTTTAGCTTTTACTGAGGCAATAAAATCTAACTGCAAAAATCAGGGTTTAGTAACAGAACTCAGCATTTCCCCCCATTCTTTATGAGGATTAGCATAACAAAGGTAAGTCTAAAATTTATTAATGTGCTCTTCTCCTTGCCATTCTAAGCTCATGACCTCCACAGTTAGTCTACCCAAGACAGCTGTCTGCTGTGGGCATATTAGAATTTATTACAGTAGAAGTACAAAAGAAAAGTAATATGCAAGATGCTAAAAAATGAGAATCTTCAGAATAAGAATAGCCTTGCAAGACAGATCATGGGCCTGGTGAAGTGCATTTTCCAAATCCCTTTAGTTTCCATCCACATCTTAAGGGCCAAGTCAAGAAGCCCAATGTTCATGATCCTTCCTTGGATTCAGAGATGCTGTTTGCAGTCCACCACTAAAGCCTGGCAGGAACCAAAGAGGTGGCCATGGTAAATAGCCCAGTCTGCATACTGTTTGTTATTGGTCCATGATAGATTAACAGAAAAATTGAAAGTAGGTGTTTAGAGACTTATGGATAGCAGTTTGACAGTACTGTTTTATGTCTATTTACTCCAATAATGTTTTTAAAAGGACTTTCAGCTGCTTCCTGTTATACCAGCTGCTCAGGAGGCTAAGTAAAGAGGATTACAAGTTTAAGACCAGCCTGGGCAACTTAGCAAGCCCCTGTTCCAAAACAAAATTAATAAAGGACTAGGTATGTAATTCAGTGGTAGAACACTTGCCTAGATTGTGCAAGGCCCTGGGTTTAATCTTCAGTGTGTAAAAGGATAAACTAGCACTTTTCAACCCTGGGGATGGCAGAAAGAAGAAAAGAGTAATAAAGATCTGTGTTTCGATTGTCCTCTCGTTTTAGCCCAGAAAGGGAGTGATAAGTAAAGATTATCATAAAAGGACCCTAAACTCATGTGGGAGAGAGAAATATGGCAGTGCAGAGGCTCTACACCCATGTGGGATTGCCCAGCCTCACTGAGACAGCATAAATATGTGGTTAGGAAAAATTAGTCTCCTTGGTGTATGTGGCATAAATAGTGAGTTGAGAGGCCAGTGCCTGCTAGTCATTATGGGGAATAGGTCCCCAAACTGAGAATAAACCCAGGCCCCTGGAGTAGCAAGCTAGACAGAAGACCCTATAGCCTCAACAAGAGTTTATATTCTAGGGGAGATGATATAAAGCCTAAACACTTCCATACTCTAAAATGGCAGACAGACCAGCCTATGAATTATTCCAGCCCTGGGCCTAATCATCAGGGGCCAGCAGGTTATGTAGGGTTAAGGTGAACAAAAGAGAGCAGATTCTAGCCAGTCACATGCCTCAATTCTATGGGATGCAATCAAAGAAATCCACACTCAACTTCCACAAACACTGGATGCTATCTTGATGAGACAAGCACAGGGAGGAAGAAGTTAAGGGACTGGACATTCTTATTCAAGAGACCTAAGAATTATTTAAAGGAAATGTTTACATTTTCAGGTAAAGGTCTGAACAAACAGGACATCTAGTTAGTACTCACTACATTTTCAGCAATTATCATGCAAAGAATGGTGGGGGGAAAGGGTGCTCACAAAGAAGATAGGTCTGCTAAAGACTAAAACAAAAAAACTTTCTATGCCCATCTGAGTTGTACTGAGTGAATTTGCAACCCCCTTTACCATCAGTTCCTTCCCCCTAGACCTAGGTTCACTTAACTCCTCTCATAGTCCCAGCAAAAGCCACCTTAAATAACAGCACCTTATACTTGGAGTTAAATCTCTACTATTCCTAGCTATCCACATAACCTTTAAAAGGATACTGCAGTAGGTCTAATTCTCTCACATGTTGCTCCAGACATTATTGTGTGTTACAGAATCAAAATAACTGTGCAACAGGCACTGGATAGACTTTTTAATTATACTTAACTAATTTTCCCATTTCATCTTCACAATGATGTTATGAGACAGGGACTATTACAAACTGTATTGAAGATGAAAAAATGGGTGCTCAGAGGTAAAATGCCCAAGATCACACTAACACCCATTATTTCAGGGATTCCCATTTCTATGGATAGGAGCCTATGTGTAAGTAGTAGTATTCTCTATAAATTGTCACACAAATAGAAAATGGACAAACAACAAGGCTTGGAAAGTTATCACCAAACAGAGGGCAAGATATCTTTTAGGACTCTGAGCAGGTTTTCTGTTTTAGCAAGCAGTGAAAATGTCAATGAATATTTGGGGCAGTCTGTTCCTTGTTTTGGAATATCTGTATTCCCCATAAATAGATTATTTATAATTAGAGATGTGACTAGAAAGAAGAAAATTGCTCCTACAGAAGAATGTAAAAAGCAAGTTACAGGGCTGAGGCTGTAACTCAGTGGCAGAGTGCTTGACTAGCATGTGTGAGGCAGTAGGTTCAATCCTTAGCACTGCATAAAAATAAATAAGGCATTCTGTCCATCTAAAATTATAAAAAAAAAATTTTAAAAATAAGTTACATGCAGAACTGCATTTCAGCAGACTGTACATCCGTTGAACAAAAGTTTTTTTTTCTTTTCCTCAAACATGGATTTAGAGAGTGCTAAGTCTTGTTTAAGGCATAACCTATGAGACATGAAGAGTTGAAACCCAAAGTCCACAAGATTGACGGGAAGGCCTAGTCCTCAAATTGGAGGGAGGGTTTTAACAAAGAACCTAGGCTGTTGGCAGTAGAAATAGAAACTGGACAGATTTAGGATACTTGAAGATGCACTACAAAAATGAAAAGAGGATATATTCGATAGCACAGACTCAAGGATTTGAGTTCAATGAATGTGAGTCATAAGGAAAAGGGAAAAGTTGATGATGACTCCTAAAATTACTCTTACCCAACTGAATGGATTATATATAACAAACACACTGAAGAACTACATGTGTCGCCCATCAAGGGGGCAAGGAAGAGGAATAGTGGGGTTATAAGGAAAATTATTTCTTCCCCTATAAAACAACTTAGTGAATATGTTAATGATTGGATATATGAACCTGGAGCTCAAAGGGCAGATCTGGGATTAAGAATTCAATTGAGAGTTGTCAAGAGTTTAATTGCAGCCATAGAAAAAGACGAGGTCAGAATATAAAAGATAAGAGGGCATAGGAAAGAACTCTGAGGAACTCCCATATGTACAGAATTGATAGAATAGGATGAAGTAGCAAAGACAAAGGACAAACAATAAGAAAGACGAAAAAATAAGGAGAATAAAATGTCACAAGGAGGAGAAAATATTTCAAGATGGAGGGAGTGGTGAAAACTGCACTAGATATAGCTGAGTGTTAAGGAATTTATACTGAAATACCACACTATACCCTCAAAATATGTACAATTATCATATATAAATTTTAAAATTTTGATTCTTTTTTTCTTTTAGTACTGGGTACTGAATCCAGAGGCATTTTCTCACTGAACTACATCCCTAGCCCTTTCATTTTTTTATTTTGAGACAGGGTTGCTTAGGGCCTCCCTAATTTGCTGAAGCTGGCTTTGAACTTGTGATCTTCCTGCCTCAGCCTCCTGAGCTGCTGAGATTACAGGCTTGTGCCACCATGCCCAGAAAATTTTTAATATATTTTTTAAAAATAAGAACTGTAGTGACATTGAGAGAACTAGTGAACTTCTCAAGAGTTTTGAAGTGGGTGGTAGGGCCAGAAGCCAGACTGAAGAACATAAGAAAATGGGAATAGAAGAAATAGAAACAAATGTACACAACTTATCTAAGAAGTCTGGTTATGAATGGTAGTTGAGAGAGAGAATACTTAGAGGGAAAAACAGGATGAAGGATGATTTTAGGAGAAAAATCGAAGATGTTAAAGTCAAAAACATAGGAGGGAAAAGGATTTGTATTGTTTGAATATAAATACTCAATGAATAACTCAAGGAAATTATAAAAACAATTTCACTTTTAATTATCTAAAAGAACTCAACATCTGGGGAAATTTAGCTAAGGAGGTAAAAGATTGGTATGCTGAGAATTATAAGGCATTGCTAAAAAATTTTTGAAGACCTGAATAAACTGAAAGACTTCCATGCTCGTGCACTGGAAAAGACTTGGTATTGTCAAGATAAAAAAAAAATTGACCTTCAAATTCATATGAAATTACAGAGAACTGAAAGTATTTTAAAAAGTAAGAGCTAAGATGGAGGGTTTATTTCTCAATTTCAAAACTTCCTATAAAGTTTTAGTAATAAGCAAAATAGTTTGGTACTGGCATGAGCATAGAAATATAGACAATGGAATACAACTCAGAGTTTAGAAACCACACATCTATAGCCAATTGATTTTTAAAAAATAAAAATTGGGAGTTGTCAGAGTTTAACTGACAACTGTCCAGAGGGTATACAACATCATGTATACATATACATAGTGAAATGATTTAGAGTCATCTAATTAACATATCCATCTCCCCACATAATTACAATTTTGTTTTTTGTTATGAAAGCACCTGAAATGTACCTTTGCAGCAATTTTTCATTGTTAAAATATAGTATTTTTAAATAAGGCATATAAAGCTATCTATTAGATATCTGGACTTAGATAACTCCCAACTTTGTCCTCTACCAACATCTTCCCATTTCCCAAGCAAACTTATTTTTGATAAGTGTGTCAAGACCATTTGTCAGGGAAAATATAGTGTCTTCACCAGATGGTACTGGTACAACTGGAGTTCCACAATTAAAAGAATGAACCCTATTTCATACCGTATACAAAAACTGACCCAAAGTAGATGAACAACCTAAAGTCATAAAACTCTTAGAAGAAAATGTAGGAGTAATTATCCATGGTCTTGGATTTGGCAAGGAATTCTTAGATATGACACCAAAAGCACAAACAATGAAAGAAAAAATAGCTGGGCACTGTGGCACACACCTGGAATCCCAACATTTGGGAGACTGAGGCAGGAGAATCATAATTCAAGGTCAGCTTGGGCAATTTAGTGAGACCCTGTCTCAAAGTAAAGAAAGGGGAAAAAAGGGGATGGGGATATAGTTCAGTGAAGTGCTACATTCAAGTTTTTTTTTAAAAAAAAAGTTTAACTACACCTATAAAATGGGAAAAAATATTTGGAAATGATGTATCTGATAGAATTTAATGTCCAAAATATAAGAAGAATTCCTACAACTCAACAACAAAGGCAAACACACCCAATTGAAAAGTTAGACAAAGGATAGGAATAGACATTTCTCTAAAGAAGATGGCCAATAACCAATGAAAAGATGCTCAACATTACTAGTCATTAGGAAAGTGTAAATCAAACTCACAGTAAGATAAAGCTGGGTGTAGTGGCACATGCCTGTAATCCCAGCAGCTCGGTAGGCTGAGGCAGGAGGATTGCGAGTTCAAAGCCAGACTCAGCAAAAGTGAGGTGCTAAGCAACTAAGTGAGACCCTGTCTCTAAATAAAATAGAAAATAGAGCTGGGGATGTGGCTCAGTGGTCGAGTGCCCCAGTACCAAAAAAAACCCCCCCAAAACAGTATGATAACTACTTCATACCTAGTTGGATGACTAAAAAAAAAAAAAATGTAAGAAAATAACAAATATTGGTGAAGATAGGGAGAAATTAGAAATTTCAAACATTGCTACAAGGAATGTAAAATGCTACTGCTGCTACGGAAAACCACTGGCAATTTGCCAAATAGCTAAACATAGGATTACCATATGATCCAGAACTTCTACTCCTAGGTATTTATCCAGAAACCAAAATCAGAGGCTCAAACAGTTATTTGTATGACAATGTTCATAGTAGCATTATTCATAATAGCCAAAAGGTAGAAATAATTCATGTGTCCATTGATGAATTAATGGATAAACAAAATGTGGCATATCCACAAAATGAACTTTAAAAATTTTTTTTTATGTTGCCCAGGCTGACCCCAAACTCTTGGGCTCAAGAGATCTTCCTGCCTCAGCCTCCTGAGTAACTGAGACTACAGATATACACCACTGTACCTAGCTTTGCAAAGTAAGATTTTTTGACTATAAAAGGAAATGAAGTTCTGATACATGGTACAACATGGCATAAAAACATGCTAAGTGAAATAAACCAGACACAGAAGTAGAAATAGTATATGATTCCACTTGTATGAAATAACTAGAAAAAGCAAGTTCATGCGGACAAAAAGTAGTTTTCAGGAGCTGGAGGAAAACAAGATGCTGGAGGAAAACAAGATCACTGCTCTCTTTGAGGTGATGAAAAGTTTTGGAAAAAGAAAAGGTGATGGATGCATAACATTGTGAATATAATTAATGCCAATGGATTGTACATTTAAAATTATAAACTAATATATTTTACCATACCTTATAAGAACTAATAATATATGGTATATGAATTATATCTCAATAAAATTGCTTTTTAGAAAAGAACAAGTAAATGTTCTTTAAGTTCCCTCCCATAGATTTTGTGACTTTTTTTATGATATGAAAAAAGGCTATATCCAATGTTAAAATCTAACAAATCTGGGAAGTGTTGCTAATGGGGAAGGTTATATATGTGTGCAGTCAGGGGAAATCTTCCTCTCAAATATTCTGAAAATCTAAAACTTCTCTAAAAATATATAAAGTTTTAATTTTTTTAAAAAAATCTGTAAAGTTTCCAGTTATATTTTAAGCCTTGTTTGCTGGTCACTATTTCAACACAATACAGCATAGTATACAGTGCTAGATAAGTGTTTGTTGTTCTTTTTCAAAAAGGCCCTGTAAGTCAAGCATGATTAAGGCCATTTTAGTTAGAATAAAAGACTCAGAGAGGGTGAATGATTTTCTCAATAAAGTCCTCAGCCAGGGACTGAGAGAGCTGGGATTTGAACCTAATGTTAATCTGAGTCCAGAGCCCAGTCTGACACCATCAGTTCCTCCCCAGTTATCCATTCTATGGAAGTGCTGGGCTTACAGTTTGATCATTCTTCTGCTCACTATGAATGAAATGCTACCATTTAACCTGGTATTTTTTCCATGTAGCCACATGAACAAGGCAAATGCACTTCAAAGCATTGAAAATGGGAAATCTTATTCAAATGATATTAATTACAAAGTTATATAAATTTATGGTTTTGGCAGCCTCAACTAAAGATCCCACTAAGAGAAATTTTATCACTGTACCTTTTTTTGTGAAGTCAAAGGCTTCAAGACAGTACTCAGAATTCAATAAATAGGTTTTACTATGTAGATGAACAAAGCTTTAAAGTGAATTAAGGACAGCAGTGAAGGACAGGTCAAGGATAGACACTTCACAAGCCAAATGAATCAAGACCTTGGCTTCGTTAGCTCTGAGCCGTTTAACATTTCATATTACACTTAGCAGGAATGTATGACAATATTACTTTGATTTTTTGTTGATCCCGCTTAATTTCTGCATCCAGTTGCTTCTTTTTTTCATTTTCTTCTCGAAGTCTTTTTTGCAGCTTTACCTTTTGATATTTCATGTGATCTATATTTTGTTCTAGTTCATTAGCACGTTTCTCATTTTGGATTGACAGTGATGCTAATTTCTTACTATCCTGTTGCTTCTTCTGTAAGATCTGAGATAATACAGAATATTTCAAAATGAAAAAGTACATATCTCACATTCCTCAACAAAACTTCTTTACTCTTTATATAATTGACACATATGTATACTACCATAGACGATTCTTCACCTCCCTTTTTTGCTACTTATCTTTCAAGTCTTTGTTCTTTCTGTGTGACTGCATAGTATTCTACTGTGCTGTTATTTTTATATTCAGTGTTAGCCTAAATTACTAATCCATGAATTCAGATGATTAGAACTGATCTTAGATAGCATTTAATTTTTGCTAACATTTTTTTAAATATTTATTTTTTTATTTATGTGGTGCTGAGGATTGAACCCAGTGCCTCGTGCATGCTAGGCGAGCACTCTAACACTAAGCCACAACCCCAGCCCCAAATTTTTGCTAACGTTTTCAAAGTATTTACACTACTAATATAAAACACCTGGATTAAAATCAGGACTACAATTTAACCCTGATCAAACAAATGAACTCTTTTGGTTTGGATATAAGGTGTTTCCCCAAAGCTCCTGCATCAAAGCAGGAATGTTCAGAGGTCAAATGATTAGGTAATGACAGCTGTAACCAAATCAGTCCATCCTAATTGGAAGAGGTGGGTCCTTGGGGGGTGTTCTCTGAAAGTGTTAATTTTCCCTGGTCATGTGTCGTTCCCCCCACTCCATTCCTGGCCACCAGGAATAGAGCAAAGCTACTCCCTTCTGCCATGATGTTCTACCTCACCTTTGGGTCCAGGGTATGGAGTCGAAGAAATGAACCTTTGAAGCCATGAGCCAAAATAAATTTTTCCTCCTCTAAGTTGTTATTGGGAGGTATTTTGTTTAGAGCAATGAAAAGCAGACTTAACACAATTACACTTATATTATGTATTTTAGCATTGCACTAAGTACTTCCTAAATGGCATAAAAAGTTATGGAAAGGTCATTTGTAAATTATGCAGATGACAATTAATTATTTTCTTTATTTTAGCAACAGCTGTTACCATAAGCATATTTTATTTTAATTAAACTAAGTATTCACAGAGCTACTGCAGCTTAGAGCAGTGCTACTCAAAATGTGGTTTGTGGACAAGTACTAGTTCACAGATTATTATCTGTACTGCTACTCACAGTGTTAAAGATTAAGTTGGTGTTATTTTCATACAAGACATTCTTGAGGAAGGAAGAGGTGCACCATGACCGTATCTCATTATAGACAAAAAACTAACAATCTGCAGATACCATTGCTTTGCAGGTCACAGGCCTTTGCAATTTCCCATACTTGGACATTGGCTTTGCCACTATCATCAACAGTAACTATAATACTAGTCCATTATAATACCAACATTTTGGTTATCTTTTTCATAAGTATTAAAAATATCACCATACATTCTGATAAACTTATTTAAAAGTCAGATACAGTTGCTATTTTTTTTTGTTATAGGTATTCAAAAGGGCACCTTTATTAGCATTAAACTATTAATGCTACATATAACTCTACATATATCTAAATACATAAAAATACAAAATTTAGATATTAAAAATTTAATTTTTTAAGTTTTAAAAATGGAAACAACAGCATTATACCAATAAAAATGTTGGTGTTTCAATATTTTAAAATGGCACATTAGATTGATTAAAATGGCACATTAGATTAGATTGCTGAAAATTGATAGTTATCATTACTATGTGACTGAGTAAATTATTTAATCTTTCTAAAATATAATTTCCTCATTTATAAAGAGGGTAAAAATACCCACCTAATGGGATTAAATAATTATTAAAAAATACATATAGACATCTGGTACATATAGACACTCAACAAACAGTAGGAGTCATCCTCCTCCTCATCAGCATTGCATAAATATGTCAAAGGAACAAAATTTCTAAAACTACATGTTTATTTCGGTCCTCCACTGTATCAAATATTTCTTCTGGAGTTAAGTTCTGCAACTCCCTTTTCCTTTCCTTATCAGCAGCCTTGGCAGAAAAAGATACACACAAAGAAAAAGGTAAAACAGATATGACAGTTCAGGAGCCCTAATTATAATCTTTAAACTCAACCATTTTAGTTACATGATATTAGAAAATATAAAAATCATCTTTGTTAAATCCATTAACAATACTTAAACTATAGATGTAAACATAACTGCTTTAGAAAAATAATAATTCTGGTTATTAGTGATACTAAGAACTGCAATCAGAACTGAAGCTAGGATATCAATCTATGAAGTTATAAATAAAATTTCATAATAAACACAAGAAAAAATTGTAATTGTTTTATTCTCCTAATATCTTGTTAAAATGAGTACTTTGTTTAATATCGTGGCCCTAATTTAAAGGATCAAGAAATGAAAAAGGCTGGATGTGATGGCACATGCCTATAATCCCAGCAACTCAGGTGGCTGAGGCCCTAAGTAACTTAGTGAGACCCTGTCTCAAAATGAAAAATAAAAAGGAGGCTGTGGATGTAGCTCAGTGATAGATCATCTTATCCATGTTCATTCCCCAGTACCAAAAAAGAAAAAAAAAATTGGGGAAAAAAAATAATTCAATCACAAGACTCTCAATTTCCTAAGTTGAAATAAATGTTTTGAAAAAAAATGGAAGCTGGTATGCACAACCACCAGCCCTTTTTTAAGAAGTTCAAACATTCAAATCCTATTATTTTAATATGATACTAACTTAACAGTCTATATGGGTAGAGATGTCTATATGTTTGGGGTTGCAATGGAAACCATAGGGGGAGAGACTCTGGTTCAGTTATCTCCACATCCCCACCTGAACTTGGTACACCAGAGATGTTTAGTAGACATCTTGTTGAAAAAAAAAAAATAACAGAGGTAGTTCTCCTCTCATAATAATAATAATACTCTAAGTTAACTACCCTTCAACTCTATCTACAATGGAAATAATATGCATATTACAATATGAAAGCAATATATTGTGACATAAAAAGAAATGGAGAAGCATTCCAGAAAACTCATTTTGACCAAACTAACAAGGACTATCCTCAAAGAACCTGAAATGTTTTCCTTATACAAAATCTTTCTGTAATAAAATATTTCTCTCTTTCTTCTGTTTTTAAGCTAGGGACAGAATCCAGGGTCTTACACATATTTGTCAAGTCCACTGGGTTACATCATCAGTCCTAGAATGAAAAGTTTAACTGTAGCCATTTCTGAAAATACAGCTAAATTTCAGGCATTAGAAAATTAAGGTTGAGTTGTAGGATCCAGTGTTATTAACCTTTCTTAAACCATGCAGTTATAATTTAAACAATTCCCATTTGTTGAGTGTCCACAAAGCACCTGATGCATTTTAAACCATTATTTAATCTTTTGTCCTTCAGAAAAGGATACTATTTCTTTGGTTATTCTTTATTTCTCTCCATGTGGTTTTTGATACCAAGATTAAAATAAAACACTTCTTGAATAAATAAAAAACTACTAAGATTGTCAATTATGTAAATCAACCAGCACAATGGGAAAGAAAATTGCCACCCAATTTCTCTTACTGGTAAAAAACTGGATGTCTTTCTTCTCTCCTAACATGGTACAAGAATCCTCAAAGCAGGATCCTTAAATAAGGAAAAATCTCTTATTTAAGCAAAGAAGAGTTTTAAAAGTTTCTTAGTTACCTGGACTCTTAGCTTTGCTGCATCCATCTTTTTACGGAACTCTCTCTGTAACTTCACCTTCAAAGCAACATCAGAAAGATCTTTGTTTTCCAGTTCCTGTAGCTGCTTTTGTGTTTCATTTAATTCCACTTTTGCCTGTTCTGCTTCATGTTCTAGTTTTGTTACTTTCAGAGAATACTGTTTGCTTACAGACTTGGCGTCGTTACCTTCACCATAATGACAGTTATAACAATTAGGAATTACATAAAAAAACATAAAAACATAAAAATCTCTATTCTAAAATTCCAGCTGGGCAGAGTTACCATTTAAGCATCACATTAAAAACCCAGCTGTCCCCACCTACTCCTATTAAACACAGCTTGCCACCAAGACTCTTAAATAATTAGTTCCTTAATGATTGTTCCCATCTGGTGCCATTCAATCTTTTCACTAGTTCTGTGTTTTAGTGTGGCATTTCTAATCCTCTGAATTTGCAGTTGAGTTTTTCTTGCATCAACATCCAGTTAAAAGGATATTTGGAGTGACTTTGTCCTCTTGCTCAGTACACTTTGGCTTCCTGATACTCACAATCTGTGTTCTTGAATTTTTAAAAACATTATTAAAATTTATTTTTTGGGGGGATACCAAGGATTGAACTTGGGAGCTCTTCACTACAGAGTCATATCCCCAACCCTATTTTATTTAGAGACAGGGTCTCACTAAGTTGCTTAGTGTCTTGCTTTTGCTAAGACAGGCTTTGAACTCATGATCCTCCTGCCTCAGCCTCCCAAGCTGCTGGGATTACAGGTGTGCACCATGGTGCCCAGCAAAAACATTAAAATTTTTAAACGTATCAAAAGAAATAATAAAATGAATCCCCATTGTTTAGATTCAAGAGTTATCAACATTCTGTCACAGTTGCTTCAATTAAGTCTTCTTTTGTTATATTTGCTTAATATATAAAACAATCCCAGATGTTATATCATCTTTTGTTTATATTTCAATAAGCATCTATATGAAATGTGGATATAACCATAAAGTCATATCAATACTGATAATGACTAACAATACTGATACCTACTAATTCATATTTAGGCTTCCCCAATTATCTCAACATGTCTTTTATAATTGGTGTATTTTAATCAGAATCTAAACAAGGTCTATAATACAGCTGATTCTTAAGTCTCTTAAAGAGTCTTTTAATCTAGAGCAGACAGATTCTCTCCTTTTTGATTACACTGACTTGTTACAGATGAATTCTTTTAAAATACTTTGTGAATATTTAGAACATAAGAGAAAAATATGATTTTTTAAGCCCAAGTATTGACTCTAAACATTTGGTTTTGATTTGTTCTGAAATGAAAACTGTCTCTGAACTAAATTGGCAAACTCATGGAAATAGGAAACAGGAATCTAGAGTTCAGGGGACAAATAATCACCAGGGACAGTTTATGACACTGTTATACAATTTGTTACATTGCTACATGAAAAATCTTATAATTTTTGGTGAAAAGGAATTACTGAACTAAACACACAGTGAACTATCTTACTCTAAAACTATGAATATCTGACTAAAATACATATAACTGGGGACTAAGAGTGTAGCTCAGTGGCAAAGTGTATGCATAGCATGTATAAGGACCTGAGTTTAAGCCATGGAACTCTGAAATAGATACATAAAACTAGAGCGCATTTAAACAAATCATCTTGGATTGTTCATCAATCATTCAACAGACCAATGTTTTATCAAGAAAAAAAAATACAGTGCCAATTATACAATGATAAAATGCTAAACTGCCACTGACTGTAAGACACATCCTGATTTCAGATATTAAGATATGGAAAAAAGTATATGAGAACTGATGAAATACAATATACATGTCCTGTTGTTATTGCTGACTGTAGTAGTTGCTACTTGAAAAGTAAGCATACCATGACCCTTTTGCTAGTCACTATCTCTGAGGATCTTTAGGAAAGCTTCAAACTGTTGTTTGGTATTAAGAGTTTGAACTCAGGACACTTTAACACTGAGCTACATACCCATCCCTTTTTGTATTTTTTGAGACAGGGTCTTGCTAAGTTGCTGAGGCTGGCCTCAAACTGTGATCCTCCTGCCTCAGTTTCCCAAGTCACTGAGATTACAGGCTTGCACCACCACACCCAGCTTTTCCAAAGTGTTCTTGGTCCTAATGAGTAAGAAAAAGAAGACTCTGTGTACACTTAGGTGTCCTGTTTTAAGCAACAAAAATAGATATCCCAGGCAGAAAAGCATGCTTGTTCAGTGAGATACATGGCGAGATAACAACCCTGAAAAAAAAAAATTTATTCTAGGGATAAATATTCTCACAGGCACTGTCCTGAAACTCTATGGATGGAGAAGGCAATTCAACCCCTCGATCAACTCCTAGATATTCCTATGAGGAGTCAAATGGCATTTTATCCTGCCTGTGAGAAATGAGCATTATCAAACTCAAAACATCTGGTAGGTAGAGTAAGGATGATGCCTAACACATGTGTCACTAGGAATGAGGAAGGGAAAAGCTTTGGCAAAGCAGAAGAGGTTAAGAAAGGAGAATCAATAGCTAGAAATCAAATTTGAAGGAAAGACAAGTGGGAAAGCAGCTTTCTTCTTGCTGAGAGCAGATATGAGGCTCATCTTAATGTATGTAGTTTGATTGAGATTACCTCTTGGGCTTGAAAAAAATTAAGATAATGTTTCCTTCAGTTTTCCAATGAGAACAGATAGTTGGAGTTACGGAAAAGAAATGTTAGTGTCTTTTATTCTTTTAATTTTCTATTGAATTTCAAAGTGTTCAAGGCTGATCCTTTGAGTATTTGGGGAAGAAAAATCAAAAGTCTAAATTGACCTTTGTAAGGCAAACCTAATTTGGGGGAAGACAAGGAGAGGATACCATACTTAACTCAATCAAACAGAATGTGAAACAAAGAGCTAAAAACTTGGCTCACCTAGGAGAACAGCTCCCAAGAGCAAATCCTCATGTTTTTAGAGAAATAAAAATTACCACCATCTAAACTATAATGTCAAAAATTAACATTAAAAATGAACTAAGTCCAGCCATGTTTAGCTGGTACAAACCTGTAATCCCAGCAACCCGGAAGGCTGAAGGAGGAGGATCAAAGTTCAGTCAGCCTAAGCAACTTATCGAGACTTGTCTCAAAATTAAAAAAAAGAAAAAAAAAAAGGCCTGAGGATTCAATTTCCAATACAAAACAAAAACTAAGTCAATGATGATTAATAATTTTTTTAAAAGAAATTTTTATTTACTTTTTAGGTGTAGATGGACACAACACAATGCCTTTATTTTTATGTGGTGCTGAGGATCAAACCTGGGTCCCGCCCATGCTAGGCAAGCGCCCTACCGCTGAGCCACAATCTCAGCCCATGATTAATAATTTAAAACAAATAATTATTATAATTTTGTTAGAATAACATCTCAGATGTATTCTTATATGTTCAGTATTTTTTTTTAAAGAGAGAGTGAGAGAGGGAGAGAGAGAAAGAGAGAGAATTTTAATATTTATTTTTTAGTCATTGGCGGAAACAACATCTTTGTTTGTATGTGGTGCTGAGAATCGAATCCGGGCCGCACGCATGCCAGGCGAGCGTGCTACCACTTGAGCCACATCCCCAGCCCCATGTTCAGTATTTTTTTAATGGGAAAAATACCAAGTGTCATAGAGTTTCAGCACAACACAAAGTTCATACTGGCTAGACACATTACAGATAAAATCCACCCTAATAAAATTCTTTTAATAACTAACCTCCACATACTGGCTCTAAAACACACCTTGTCATACCTAATCCAGTCTATATTGCATAGTGCTGAGCTTCAAAAAGTACAGTAAATGTTACCACATCAAAAGCAATTTTAAAAGTTTTCTCTCTCATATAACCTGTTCATAGGACAATATTACCTGTTTTTATTAATTCTTTAATCAGATCTTCCTTCATCTTGATGTTAATTGTAAGTTCTCTCATTTTTTGTTTAGCTTCATTAAGTATGAGTTCTGATTTCTTTAATTTTTGCAAATTCAACTCTTGACTCTCCCGGAGATATTCAATCTTTAAATCTTTAAAATAAAAATAACAAAACTGAGAACAAAAATATACCTGATCATAAAATATTCAAAAGTAGGGTTTTAAAGAAAAGAAGAACAACCAAGTGTGGTGGCACATGACTCTAATCCCAGTAACTTGGGAGGCTGAGGCAGGAGAGTCTCAGGTTTGAGGGCAGCCTCAGCAACTTAGGCTCTCAGCAGTTAAGTGAGACGCTGTCTCAAAATAAAAAATAAAAATGGTTGGAGATCTCCAGTACCAAGACAAACTAAAAACAAAGCAAAACAAAACAGTTTAGAGGTAGCAGAGGGAGGACAAAAAGGAAGGGAAGGAAAGAGGAACAAAATACACAGGAATTGAGACTTCAGCTTTCTGGCTGACAGAGTTTTTATTTCCTTAAAATATGTTTTAGTTATATCTCCTAGGTTTGGATAGTTGGTCATTGCCCTTAACATGAGTTCTCTGAGATAGATATAAAATCTCCAGATGGGGAGAGGGGTGAGTTTTTTCCTATTAACTGCTAGTTTTATTGTGAACAGAGAATGCACTGAATATCCTGCTTCTGAGAGTGTGGTCTAGCAATGTTTGTCAATGTCCTGCACCAGAATATAAAATAACACTGTCATTAGCATCTGTTTTAGTTTGACTTACTTTTTTTTTTCTTTCAAGGCTAGGCTTTCTCAACTAGTATATTTATTTATATTCAGGCATAAATTTCTTTTCTGATTGCAGACAAATAACAAATGGCTCAAGAATAACAACTCAAATAACATCTTTACTATTTCTACATTTTGAGATTAGTTTTATTTATAATCAATTTTTGGTAAATATTATATACATAGGCTCTTAAACAGATGTTCTCTATTTTCACATTATAGCACTTATCATGTTATTTATATTCCCTATAACCTTATTTTTTCTATATTGACCAGTTTTCAGTTGTCAGCAAAGAGAGATAAGTTAAATTATCCTATTGTACTATATAGTTTTTGCAACATAATTTTTTAATTTTTCAGTACAAGGGATGGAACCCAGGGGTGCTCTGCTACTAAGCTACATCCCCAGCCCACTGTATTTTTTATTTTCAGACAGGGTTTTGCTAAGCTGCTGAAGCTGGCCTCAAACTTACACTCCTCCTGCTTTAGCCTACCCAGTAGTTGGGATTACAGATGCACCTGGTTTCAAGATAAATGTTTTTGATGCTGTTATGTGATGCATAAAAATACTCATCAATTTTGTTCTAAAACATCATAAGCACCCAGTAGACAACTGGGTTTTAAGACCAAATATATCACTAATGGTAGGCATATGTGCCAATGCAGAGTAGACACCTAAAAGATTACTTACAGTGTACTTTAAAGTAACCAAGGGTACAAAGCATTATCAACTCAAGTCTATAAAATATAATTTCTATTCAAAGAGAGACTGTATCTTTAGACAGAACTGATAGGAAAAAATTTTTATTAAGGAACAAAATTTTATGAAAAATATAGGCAGAAAAGAGAATATAAAGGAAGGTCTACCAACCAGGAAATCTTTCCTATCAAGTTCCAGTTTTGAGAGTTCATAGATACTTCTTAAATTATTGACTGAAAAAAAAAAGCAGTGTCTCTCACAACCCCTAATTTAAATTATTTGAGAAAGTCTATATACCTTTACTTCCCAAACTTGACTTTCGTGCTTCATCCTGAGTATCATTCAACTCGGCAAGAGAACAAACAGAACTTGGCTTTTTAATCCATGGATGACTTCTACACCTTAAAAAAAAAAAAGAAAGAAAGAAAAAAATCCAGTTAAAGGGTAATTTGTGTTTATAATCTAGCCTCAAATTAATTTCTCCAAGAATTAACAGTAATGTTAAAAAATTAATTACATAAAACAAAGCAGGACCTTATTAATGTTCTTCAAAATAAAAGGATGTCCCCCAAATTGGATCCAGTGGGAAGTCCACCATGTTTGCTGCTATTCTGGAAGCAGAATTCAGAAAGCCAAAAAATTCCCTCTGAAAATTAGAGTCTAATAACTACCAAAGCTCTGAAAGCAAAATTATTTTTCACTTCTAAGACTTGTTACTTTTGTTCAAACACTATTTTCACAACATATTAGATGAAAGTACATTTAACAAAAACTACCTGCTCTTTTATTAAGTGAAAAAGATACACTTTAATTAAAAAAACCTATTGCATCATGTAATAAATATAATGATGTTTATTAAATGAGTCTATATTTAACATACCTAGCTCTACATTTCTCTTGACCTTCTGATTCTTCATCATCACTGTTATCAGAAAATTGGCAGTGGAGGACTTCATCTTGTTCTTCTATATGGCCCAACAGCATCTCACTTCGTGTTCGAAATCCAGCAAATACTTGATCCAGAGAGTATGTAGGAGAGCTTGTATAGACCTTGCAAGTGATTCCCCCACCCAACAACAAAAAAAGTGATTTTTTAAAATGTTTATTTTATCCTATTTTCAAAATGTTTTAAAGAGGTTATTAAATAGTTACTTAAAAAATAAACAATCAGTGAAAAATGCTCCCTTAAAAAAGAGTCAAAATTAATTTCACAATACTGTTGTGCCTCATGGACACATACTTCTTTCAGAATCCACACAGCTCTTTCTCTTCTAGAAAGATCTTCTATCTTCAATATTAGCTTCATAGAAAATAGTATTCAAAAATAAAACCAGCCAGGCATGGTAGTGCATGCCTGTAATCCCAGTGGCTCAGGAGGCTGAGGCAGTTAGGATTGTAGGTTCCAAGACAGCCTCCTCAACTTAGCAAGGCTGTACGCAACCTATTAAGACCCTGTCTCAAAATAAATAAAAAGGGCTGGTAATGTTGGCTCAGTGATTGAGTACCCTTGGGTTCAATCTCTGATACCAAAAAAGAAATAAAATAAAATAAATCCAAAGGGACGGATGGAAAATATCCCAATTTAACACAGTACAGGTACTTCCCAACAAATATACCTACCCCTCAATCTTCCCTGTCCAGAATGTTTAGAGAATTGTGAGATTATTGCTAAATTTCTATATCTCCCCTCATAGGAATAAATCCAGAACTATTGCCACTCCCTCAGCCAGAACAAATGTTACCAATTTGAAAATCAGAATGCAGACATTCATACTTGACATATGATAGTTAGATACAGTTGAATTAATGTTTTAATGTTTGATATATAATTGGTAAAAAAATCTTCTGTGCTAGTCTAAGGATTTTCTATATTATAACATGCTTCTATTGGAAATGCACTTCAAGTGCTTAAAAAATGACTCTGGAAAACAAAAGCAATGAATTAGATAGAAATTGCTTTTATACTTTTGTTCAGGGTTCTATTACTTAGTATTTTCATTTTATCACCTCTGTAACCAAACATTAGGGTGACTTCTCAGAAAAATAATAAAATCTTGGATGAGCATTCAATTTACTAATGCAAGACATTATATAAGCTGTTAAAATTACAACATAAAGTAGAATATGTATATCGCACGGTGGTTCAAAGTTTAATCACTTGACAGTAGGTCCCTCACACATCCCTTCCTCAAAAAACCTACCTGTTACTAAAGATCCTCTTATTTATATCTGATTTTTGTGACCCCACTGTTGGTCACTTAATGGCACCATCTATCACATCAACTCTATGATGGATAAGGGGTAAAGTTTTCTAGGTGGCTCCCAGTTTGAGGGAAAATGTTATGAGGGAGAAAAAGTCTTCCCAGAAGAACCAACTCAAAAAGTATATATCTAACAAGTATAATGTACCCAGCATGGTGATATGGCCTGTAACTGACAAGCATCAAGTTTTTTCTTGTCAGGGTCTGGGTGTCCTCTCAAGAGCAAATAAAACCTTTTGTTCAGAGTCAAACTTAGTTTTCTGGGATTGTAATTTGCCTTTAACTTTTCTTATTTTAAAGAAAACCAAACAGCCAAGCTTAATAATGAACACTAAATAAGATCTGCTTATTTAAGTTTATTTATTTTTTTTTTAATTTTCTTTTTTTTTAATATTTATTTTTCAGTTCTCGGCGGACACAACATCTTTGTTGGTATGTGGTGCTGAGGATCGAACCCGGGTTGCACGCATGCCAGGCGAGCGCGTTACCGATGAGCCACATCCCCAGCCCTATTTTTTTAATTTTCAATATTTATTTTTTAGTTATCAGCGGACACAACATCTTTGTTTTGTATGTGGTGCTGAGGATCGAACCCGGGCCGCACGCATGCCAGGCGAGAGCGCTACCGCTTGAGCCACATTCCCAGCCCTAAATTTATTTTTTAAATGAACTCATTTTTAAATTTTTTTTAGATGTGTAGACCTTTATGTTATTCATTTACTTATATGTGGTGCTGAGAATCGAACCCAGTGCCTCACACATGCTAGGCAAGCGCTCTACCACTGAGCCACAGCCTCAGCCCTGCTTATTTAAGTTTAAATCAAGATCTGGTTTTGGACTGGGGGTGTAACTCTGCAATGGAATGCTTGCCTATGCTTGAGGTCCTGGACTCTACCACAAAAAATTTAAAATCATACTCTTATGAGAGAATATATAATGACTATCAAATGTTCACAATGTGTTGTTAAATGAGAAAAGCTACTAATGACATACATGTATGACAAATATTATACTTTTAAAATAAATAAGATCTTTTCCCTTTTTCCCTCCAACATGTATAAGTAAGCATATAAGAAATAAAGTTCAAATTCTTTATATAATTGATTTTAAATTGATTAAAAGTCATTTCCTCCCTTTTCATCTGAAAGTATTTTAAGCTGAAGAAATATTTCACATGCCAGATTATAATTACTTCAAGAAAATATTAGAGGTAGACAGCAGGAAAAAAATATTTGAGATGGAAAATATTAGCTAGACTTCTGCCAAGGAGAAGAAATCCAGGAGAAAATTAAATTGCATTTTAGATGTACTATTTGGCTTAATTTAGCTCATTTTGGTATTCAAAGTGAAACCTTCCCCTCACTTTTAGAACACTGGAACAACACCTGAACATGTGGGCCCTGCCATCATGCCTGACTTCTCCTGGCTGCTGCAGTGACTGATATAAACACAAGAGGTGACCAGGATTTCTAGATACATAATAGGAGCAAGAGAATTCCCAAACTGCTTATCATATGGCCTTTGTACCTCCTTCCTTTTCCCCCTTCTTTTGATGGATGGTTCTTTTAGGGTAGAAGGAAATATTTTAAAACAAAATTAAAAATTTGCTTATTTGAAGCAATAACTATGGAAGTTTTTATTCCATGTCTATTTCAGATCTACTCAAACAACTTGTGATAAAGAATAATTATACCCAATTTGATTCAAATATATGAACTGTCAAGATCATTGTACTATCATGTGTAACTAATAAAAAAATAAAAATTAAAAAAAAGAATTATAATAAAAATAAAAGAAGGGGCTGGGCTTGTGGCTCAGTGGTAGATTACTTGCCTAGAGCACTGGGTTTGATCCTCAGCACCACATAAAAATAAATAAGTAAAGCGATTGTGTACATCTACAACTAGAAAAATAAATATAATTAAAAGAAAGTCTTAATGAGGACCTGGGTTCAATCCCCAGTACCACAAAAAGAAAAAGAAAAAAATGATTTAACCCTTCTGGCAGAGCCCATGGAGCTCTAACTCCCCAGAGAGAGAGAGACAACTACCACCATCAAAAATGAAAAACAAAAAACGACAAAAAAAACCCCCTCAATTAGCAAATAAAAGAATGGACAGAAACAGAAAAATTTTCAAATTACAACCAATAATTGAAAGAAAAGGACTTTTTAAATATAGAAGATAAAAATTATTAAATAAATTAATAGATATTTGAAGCCTACAAAGAATTTCTTTCTTCTTAGTCTATGAAAAACTCTGTCATATTCAACCATAAAGAAAATGTCAACTGAAATAATAATATTTGTTTAAAAGTTAAAATCTAAGCACTTAAAACTGAAAAGCATACAGGCAAGGACAGTATCTATCTTACTCACTCTGTGACATTTGGGCCTGGGGCACCATGCATATGCTGAGGATGCCGTTTACCAGGCATTGCAGGTACTTCAGAGCCAGCATCTCATGTAAACCCTCTATATGGCCCCACCATGTTACCCCATCCTTACAGATGCTTACTCAGGTTCAGCAAACATCCAGGACTACACAGCAAAGTTGGTATTCACACTCAAGTGTAAGAGAAAGAGAAACATAAAAGTTCATAAAGCCAAACAGAAAAAAAAAAACTGCTAAGACTGTAGAACTACCCATAATATAATACTATAAACAATTTTTTTTTTCAATCTCAAAGAAAAAAATAGAACTGTACCTTCCTGGAATCTTGTCTTGATGGAATATAAATATAATGCCCCAAACGAGTGTCAAACGGTACAGTATATGGTCTTTTTTCAGGGATCCTGGCATCAGGCCCATCTCCACAACTTTCTTTAGTCATTGACAGGTTAAGTTTTGTTAGTTCTTCACTCAGTTGATCCACAAGAAGCTGCTGTTCTATTATTTTTTCATTCTTTATAGAACAGAAATGAGAATTTGAATAGAGAACCTTAGCATATGTAATTAAAAATCAATTTTATAAGGACTGGAGTCGTGGCTCAGTAGTGAGCACTTAGCTAGTATACATAAGGCACTGGGTTCAATCCCCAGCACTACATAAAAAAAAAAAAGGGTATTGTATCCATCTACAACTAAAAATATTTTTAAAATAAATAAATAATCAATTTTATATTGACCAAAATCACAAATATCTTAACAGTACAGTCAACCTTCATTTATCCAAAGGCTATCTTTCTGCTTTCTAGTGTTTTTTTTTTAGTAGTTATTTTAGAATGTATACACACACACACACACACACACACACACACACACACACCATTCTTTTTTTTTAATCTTTATTTTATTTTTATGTGGTGCTGAGATTGAACCCGGTGCTTCATGCATGGTAGGCAAGCGCTCTACCTCTGAGCCACAATCCCAGCCCCAAATTAGTACCATTCTAAGTGGCAAAAATCTTTTGAATAGTAAACATGTAAGCAGCCAAAAAAAGTCAATACTCAAAGACTATACCCCATCTACCGTGACTGTTTATTTTGCCACTGTGATTGCAGTAATTTAATTAGCTATCTCATGAAGAATGGACTTTTGGAGTAAAATCCAAGAAGAAATAAGAAAGCTGAAAGACAAAATATCAGATTATAGCAGAGATGTCGGCAAAGGAGAAAGTGCAGTAAAGTGAAAGCTTTTCATTAGTGAAAAAGAAAATCAGAAGCACAAGGAAACAAAAGATAACCAGCCACAAAAGATCCAGGGAGGAAGAAAACTTGGAAATCAAAGGCAGAATGAATTATAGGTCGTGTGTGTGGAAGGAAGGTAGTGTTTTATGTATCCTTTAAAGAATTTTTTTTTTAGAATGAATTTTTTTAATATTTATTTTTCAGTTTTCGGTGGATACAACATCTTTGTGTGTGGTGCTGAGGATCGCACCCGGGCCGCACGCATGCCAGGCAAGCACGCTACGGCTTGAGCCACATCCCCAGCCCCTAAAGAAAATTTTTGAAGTTTTTCTAATCCAGATAGCTCTCTTTGTTTTACCTGGGGATATAGCTCAGTGGTAGAGCACTCATCTAGTATATGCAGGGTCCTGGGTTCAATCCCCAGTACCACCACCACCACCAAAAAAAAAGTATGTAAGTTAGAAGTGTTAAGTGGAATCCCTACATTGCCTGGGAAAAGGGCAAAAGTACTAATTAATATTAGAATTTAAGTCAAGAATGAACAATATATTCTAGAATAACCACTAAAAAATAGAATAAAAGTACAACTTATAAGTTAATGGAGAAAACAATAAAAAATTTTAAGATAACCAACTGATCCAAAAGGTTAGAAAGGAATAAAAAAAAGGAACACAGATAGAGCACAAAGAATAAATATTATTTATTAACCAAAACATAAGAGCAATTATGCTAAATTCATGAATGAACTACATAAGATAGTAGTAAAGACTGACAGAGAGTACTTTTAAAATTAACCATATGCTGCTTATAATAAATACAAATTAAAATAGGTAAGATTAAAAATAAGACTTTTTATACATTTATTTTTTAGAAGTAGTTGGACACAATACCTTTATTTTATTTATTTATTTTTATGTGGTGCTGAGGATCCAACCCAGGGTCTCACGTGTGCTAGGTGAGTGTTCTATCACTGAGCCACAACCCCAGCCCCAAGTTTTTTTAATCAATAAAAAAAGCTGGTGCAGCTACAGTAATATAAAAATAGACTTTAATTCAAAAACCATTAGAAGCATCAAAAAGAGGGTAGCAAAAGTATAAAAAAAGTATAAAAATGTCAATTCACAAGGGTAAAATAACAGTTCCCCTAATTTATATGCACTTTGACACATATAATGCAAAATTTATCAGTATTACATGAAGATTTATGAAAAATCACAGTGGGAAACTTTAACATCACTCTCTAATGATATAACAAAAAGATGAAAAAAGTGAATAAAAATACACATATGAATAACAGGATTAACTGTACCAATGATTGCAGAACAAACATTCTTTCTAAATGCAACTATAACAACAACAAAATTTGGTTTTAAACTTAGCCAGAAAGCAAGTTTCAATATATTGAAAGTGTTGAAATCATGCATGGTATGCTATCTGACCACTGGCAATTAAACTAAAAGTTAATAATATAAAATTTAAAATTCCCCAAAGAGAAATAAAATAACTGTTATAATTCAAAAATCAAAGGAAAAGTCAAAATAAAAATTAAGAAATATTTTGAGCTGAATGTAGAATTCAAGTAAAGATAAGATTAGGAAGACTTATATAAGGTGGGTGTGGTAGTATATACACCTGTAATCCTAGCTGCTCAGGAGGTTAATGCAGGAGTATTACAAGTTAAAAGTCAGCCTCAGTGTTTTGGTTTGGATGTGAGATGTCCTCCAAAAGCTCATGTATCAGACAATGCAAGAAAGTTAAGAGGAGAAATGATTGGGTTTCTTCGAGAGAGGTGAATTAATCCCTGATAGGATTAACTGAGGATAACTAAAGGGCGGGTAAGGTGTAGTTGGAGGTGGTGAGCCATTAGGGGGATACCTTTGGGATATATATTTTGCATCTGGCAAGTGGAGTCTCTATGCTTTCTGATCTTCATGTGAGACACTTTCCTCCACCACTCTTCCACCTTGATATTCTAACTCACCTCGAGCCTTGAAGAATGGATCTAGCTATCTGTGGACTGAAACTTCTGAAACTGTGAGCCCTCAAATAAACTTTTCCTCCTCTAAAATTGTCAGGTCATTTAGTCACAGCAGAAAAAAAAAACTGACTAAAATACTCAGCAACTTAGCAAGATCTTGTCTTAAAAAAGAAAAAGGGTTGGAACATGGCTCAGTGGTTAAGTGCCCCTAGGTTCAATCTTTTTTTTTTTTAATTTTTTTTATTATTAGTTGTTCAAAACATTACAAAGCTCTTGACATATCATATTTCATACGTTTGATTCAAGTGGATTATGAACTCCCATTTTTACCCCATATACATATTGCAGGTTCACATCGGTTACACATCCACTTTTTTACATACTGCCATACTAGTGTATGTTGTATTCCGATGCCTTTCCTATCCTCTACTATCCCCCTTCCCCTCCCCTCCCCTCCCATCTTCTCTCTCTACCCCATCTACTATAATTCATTTCTCTCTCTTGTTTTTTCCCCCTTTCCCCTCACTTCCTCTTATATGTAATTTTGTATAACAATGAGGGTCTCCTTCCTTTACCATGCAATTTCCCTTCTCTCTCTCTTTCCCTCCCCCCTCTCGTCCCTGTTTAATGGTGATCTTCTTCTCATGCTCTTCCTCCCTATTCTGTTCTTAGTTGATCTCCTTATATCAAAGATGACATTTGGCATTTGTTTTTTAGGGATTGGCTAGCTTCACTTAGCATAATCTGCTCTAGTGCCATCCATTTCCCTGCAAATTCCATGATTTTGTCATTTTTTAGTGCAGAGTAATTCTCCATTGTGTATAAATGCCACTATTTTTTTATCCATTCATCTATTGAAGGGCATCTAGGTTGGTTCCACAGTCTAGCTATTGTGAACTGTGCTGCTATGAACATCGTTGTAGCAGTATCCCTATAGTACGCTCTTTTAAGATCTTTAGGGAATAGTCCAAGAAGGGGAATATCTGGGTCAAATGGTGGTTCCATTCCCAGCTTTCCAAGGAATCTCCATACTGCTTTCCAAATTGGCCGCACCAATTTGCAGCCCCACCAGCAATGTACAAGTGTACCCTTTTCCCCACATCCTCGCCAGCACTTGTTGTTGTTTGACTTCATAATGGCTCCCAATCTTACTGGAATGAGATGGTATCTTAGCGTGGTTTTGATTGATTGTTAAAAAAAAAGAAGTGGGGGGAGGGAGGGAGGGAGGGAGGAAGGAAGGAAGGAAGGAAGGAATAACTTTAAATGCATATATTATAAAAAGTTAAAGATCAATGAACTAATCATCCATCTAAATAAGTTAGAAATACAGCAACCTCCCTCCTTGCAAAGTAGAAAAATTAAATAATGGACAGAAAATAATGAAACGATGAACAAATCTACAATATTGAAAATATGAATAAATATTTTCTGTGGTGCTAGGGATCAAACCTAGAGCTTCATACAAGAGCTCTATCACTATACTACATCTCCAGCCTGAAGATTCTAATAAAATTTTTTAAAAAGCAACTTAGATGCTATCTCAAAATAAAAAATAAAAACATCTGGGGATATAGCTCAGTGGTAAATGTCCCTGGGTTCAATCCCCAGTACCAAAAAATTACAAAAAAAAATATTTCCACAATGAAAAATTCTCATCCAAAAAGCTTTAGGTATCAATTAAAACATTTTTTTTCAATTCAAACATTTAAGGAAGAAACAAGACCAATGTTTCACATATCCTTCTTCCAAGTTTAGAAAAAGGGAACACTACCAAACCTATATTAGAAGGCCAAATAACTTGTTGCTACATCTAACAAAAATATTATGAGGGGAAAATATAGACCAATCTCACTTGTGAGCCTAGACACAAAAATCCTAAAAAATATATATATTATAAAAATATATAATATAGCACAATAGTGCAGAAAAGAGCTGGCATAGTAAACTTGACTGTTATCCTTTCAAAAATCAGCTACAAGGTTGTCAGGTATCTGAGAACTTAGATTTGGGGAGGGTTCCTTGCCACGTTCCTCTCTACTAAAACACTCAGGGGTCACTCCAGGGGAACTGGACTGCATGAAATAACCACACAAGAGACAGAAATACCTTTTATTTGGGGTACTGTGACAGCTCCTCTGACCTTAAGGGTCTGCAGAGAGAGCGAGCTTGTGCTGACCCCTTTTATTGAGGAGAAGCCATTCAAAATGAGGCAAGGGGTCAGGTTTCAAGGCGCTGGCTGAGTCTAGCTTCATGTGATATCAGCTGTCAGCAGTTTGACTGACATCTAGGAAGGCCACACCCAGAGTAAGAGAAGGGCGCAGGGGGCTGGGGTTGTAGCTCAGCAGTAGAGTGCTCGCACTTGTGAGGCCCTGGGTTGGATCCTCAGCACCACATAAAAATAAATAAATAAAATAAAGGCATTGTGTCCAAAAACACCTAAAAAATAAATATTAAAAAAAAGGGGCTCCCACTCCTGCTGTATCAACGCGCACAATTTATTCGTCACCCCCCCGGCTATTCTGCTGCAGCCGGACCCCGGCAGGTGGTGGCCCGTACGGGGAGCCCCGGGACACTAGGGGGTAAGTGACGAAAAAAAGCTGCCCATCCATAGATAGGACGGGAGCAATCTGCTCGTCCCTAGGCAGATAGGGCGAGAGGAAAAATGGCCATTTTGAGAAAATGGAGAAGATTGATACAGTATGTTTGTGTCTTGTTTTGTCTCAGTGTATTGTATTGCCTTTATGATGAAAATATGGAAGGGGTGAGAAGTAAATTACTAAGGGAAGAAGGCACCCCAGTGGAACCAAGAATAGTTAGGGCATGTGTTGATAAAAGCCCAGGAACTCTAGTCAAAAAGAAGAAAAAAGTTCAGAGGAGGAAGGATTATCAAGAAAGAAATTGCAAAAGGCTACTACTAAGTTATTTTTGTTACCGGAGGGTGCATGAATCGGTGCAATGGCTGCCACGTGCATGAGCCAGTCATGGCGCAGCAAGGGCTTTCCAAGCAGCAGTAACCAGCTGTCCCCACCCCCCCTGCCTGGGGAGCGGGATGCCACTGTGAGAGACCAAATCCAAACCGGACCGGGAGGCACAGTCTCTCAGGCTCTTGCTCCCTGTGCTCAGAAGCAGTTTGAGTCCGGGACACTCCCCAGGGCCATCTGGGGCTGCCCAGGATGCTACAGCCAGCAGAAGACGCTATCAGCGTCCCTGATGTTTGGTCATTTTCAATGCCAATAACTAAACTACAATGGTTCTCCCACACCTGGAAGCTAATGAGTAATGAGCACTATTAAGGCTTATTTCAAATGTAAAAAACCTTGAGATAATGTACTAAATTGTTCAGAAGGTTGTCTTCTTAGTGGAATGCTACAGGATTTTCTTTAGCCAGCATTGCAGAGTTCCTGCCTTCCTCACAGTGCCGGTGAAAATGAGGGTGGAAGAATTTCCAATGTTGCTGAGAACTGGAGGAGACTTCGGATCAAGCTAGCTGCCTGCAGAACTTACCTGGACTGTGATTTAAGCTAACTGCCTGCAGAACTTACCTGGACTGTGATTTAAGCTATCTGCCTGCAGAACTTACCTGGACTGTGATTTACCGGGACTGTGAGTTAATCTATTGAGACA
The DNA here is from genome assembly GCF_052094955.1 of Ictidomys tridecemlineatus. Taxonomy (NCBI): domain Eukaryota; kingdom Metazoa; phylum Chordata; class Mammalia; order Rodentia; family Sciuridae; genus Ictidomys; species Ictidomys tridecemlineatus. The sequence goes on along the minus strand of NC_135480.1, from coordinate 128,937,589 downwards.
CTGCTTTACCTGGACTGAGATAACAAACTGTAATCTACAATGAATTGTAACTTGGAATCTTTGCAAACAGTGTCATTGCTGGTATAATTTTTCCAAGGGCTTCTTGCATGGAGCCATCAATTGGCTTAATATTGTAACATTTTGTATCCTCCCTTTCTGTTTGTAGCAGGTTATTTATGGTGTTTCTGTAAAAACCACTATATTCGTTATTTAAATTAAACAAAAGGGGGAAATGTTAAGGTCTGTAAATAAGTCAAAATAACACCTGGTATTTTGCCAGGGGAATGTTAGAGTTCGTAAACAAGTCTGGATGGTGCCTGGCAAAATGCCAGAGGGAGTGGTTTGAGAAGTAACAAAAGTGAGCCATTAAGTGTGGAGATTCCTTATTGGTTGACTGATGTATCTAGTTTATGCTAATTAAGATAAGCTGTGCAAAATGTATAAATAGCTCTGTTGTCCTACAATAAACGGCTCCCACTCCAAAAAAAAAAAAAAAAGAAAGAAAGAAAAAAGAAGAAGGGCACACACAAAGGGCATTTCCATGGAACATTCTATCCCAAATAGGGCAAGAGGGTAATATCACAAAGGAACAGGTGAACATAGCTCGACCCATGGGGCTGCAGGAAGGCAGGCCTATGCATGAAGACACATTTGGCTGCATTTTTACTACTCTCAAGATTGGGGCTACCATCTACAGCCACTTAAAAGTAGCCAGATCATCAGGGATGACCGACAGTGCCTCAAACGGATCAGGAGAGGAAAACGCTGGTCAGATGACATGGCGGCCTCACACAGTTCCTGATAACAATAGCTCATCATGCTCAAACTGTACAAGCAATGTGTTTTATACTGAACACCTGCTTTCCTTCTAGTAGTCTGTTCTAGATAGAAGGCACCTTTATGATCAGCCCTCAAGAAAATCATAGCCAAAGTCTCTACTGAGTTTCCCTGACAAACTTTTCACAGGTTGTCACAACTCACTATTTGGAGAATTAAGCACATCCCGTGTGACTCCACCTGAAGATAACTCTTTGAAGCCTGAACTTGGTTTCCCTTAAACTTTGTTCCATGTGCTTTTTCCATTTGCTGATGGCTTTTGATTTCATAGAGACACCTATCCTTTCACTGTAATAAATCTTAGTCACAAGACAACTATATGCTGAGTCCTGCTAGTACATTATCCAGCCTGAGGATGGGTCTTGGGAGCCTCAACTCAACATTATTTCACAACAAAAGAAGGGGGTTATTCCAGGAATGCACTGGTTTAAAATTAGAACAACCAAGGTCATTCACTACATTAGCAGAATAAGTGAGAAATGTTGTATGATTAAAAATCATTTGAGAGGCTGTGGTTGTGGCTCAGCAGCAGAGTGCCTGCCTAGCACATTTGAGGCCCTGGGTTTGATCCGAAGCACCACATAAAAATAAAAGTATTGTGTCCATCCACAACAAAAAATATATTTTTAAAAAAATCATTTGAGCTTGGCATGGTGGTGCACATGTGTAATACCAGCAAATGAGGAAGCTGAGGCAGGAGGATTGCAAGCTCGAGGCCAGCCTCAGCTATTTAGTGAAGGCCTAAACAACTTAGTGAGACCTTCTCTCAAAATAAAAAAGGGCTGGGAATATTGCTCAGTGGTAGTTTGATAAAGGGTGAATAAATAACACTTGTAGTAAATATGGTACGTAACAGTGGTATGTTGAAAGCTTCTCTATGATTAGAAACAATGCAGGAATCACTACCTGTACTCACCTATATATTGGAGATCCCAGGAAAATACAGAAAGGCAAGAAAAAGAAAGAAAAAGTTAAAAGATAGTAAAGAAAGAAATAAAACTCATCATTTGCAGATGATAAAATTATACAATCATAAATAAAAATCTACAAGGATTTATAAACAAAACATCAGAATTAAAGGGCTGGGGATGTAGCCCAGTGGTAAAGTACCCCTGGGTTCAAGTCCTAGTAACCAAAAAAGAAAAAAAATGGGGAGAACAGTGGTGAAAGAAGAGTCTCTTCAATAAATGATGCTAGGGTAACTGTTATCTATATGAAAAGAAAAATAAATGAAAGCTGACCTTTATCTTATCCACAAAAATCAATTCTAGGAGGAAGGTAGAGCCAATGTAAAGGGCAAAATGATAAATCTCCTGGAAGATAATATAGAAAATATACTCAAAGGAAAAGTGTATAAACAGAAAACAAACATTATTAATATTATAGAAAAAGACTATTGAATTTTATTATAATACAAAATATTTTCATCAGAAATCACCACTAAAGCTGATGCAGTTATACCTGTAATCCCAGCTACTTGGGAAGCTGAGGCAGGAGAAACAATCTCAATTTGGAGACTCCCTAGGGAAACTTAGCAAGACCTTATCTCAAAATAAAATCAAAAGGTCTACAGATATAGGTCACTGGTAGATTGCTTGGTTAACACACACAGGGACCTGTGTTCAATCCCCAGTACACCTGGGGGTGGGAGAAGAGCCATGGAAGCTCAGGAGGCTGAGGCAGGAGGACTGCAAATTCAAGGCCAGCCTCAGCAACTTAGTGAGGCCCTAAATAACTTAATGAGACCGTGTCTCAAAAAATATAAAGGCCTGGGGATGTGGCTAAATGGTTAAGAGCCCCTAGGTGCAATCCCTGGTTTAAAAAAAAAAAGAGACACCACTGAGACGAAAACCTAAGTCATAGAAATAGAAATAATATTTGCAAAATCATATTCAGAACATGTACCAAAATTCTATAAATTTATTTAAAACACTGACAATTCAATAGAAAAACAAACAAAAGACTTGAATTAGCACTTCATAAAAGAAGATATTCAAGTAACCAACAATATATGAAAAAATGTTTAATCTCACTAGTCATGAGAGAAATGCAAATTAAAAGCACAATAAAAGCCAAGTATGATGGCACACACCTGTAATCCCAGCAGCTCAGGAGGTTAAGGCAGGAGGATGGAGAGTTCCAGGCTAGCCTCAGCAAATCAGCAAGGCCCTAATCAAGTCAGTGAGACCCTATCTCTAAATAAAATATATTTTAAAAAAGGTCTGGGGATATGGCCCAGTGGTTAAATACCCCTAGGTTCAGTTCCCAGTACCAAAACACAAAAATAAAAAACCACACTTCAAAGTACAAAACTCAACAGTACTACAGATACAAAAATACAGAGAGAATCAAACCCTACCAATATAAAAACTACCAACCCAAAAAGATAAATAGGATGGGAAAAAAGTAATAAAAGACAAACAAAGCAAACAGGAAAAAAAAATAAACAGATTGATAGGAAGTATTTTTATTTATCAGTAGTAACCTTGAAAATAAGCAGAGTAAATCCTTCAATTAAAAGATAGGGCTGGGGGGTTGTGGTAGTAGCTCAATGGTAGAGCACTCACCTAGCACGGGCAAGACCCTGGGTTCCATCCCCAAAACCACATAAAAATAAATAAATAAAGATATTGTGTCCAACTACAACTAAAAGATAAATATTTAAAAAAATGAGACTAGGGCTGGGGTTGTGGCTCAGCAATAGAGCGCTTGCCTAGCACGTGCGAAGCCCTGTGTTCGAACCTCAGCACTACATAAAAATAAATAAATAAGGGTATTGTGTCCAACTACAACTATAAAATAAATATTTAAAAAAGATAAAGACTAGCTGAGTAGATAAAAGCAAAAAGTAAAACCTCAACAGAAAAACACAGACCCAACCATATGCTGTTCATAAGAAACTTAACTTCACTGGTAAAGAAAAATAGGCTGAAAGTGAAGGGGTAGAAAAATGAATATATATACCCTGCAAATGGAAACCAAAAATAAAGAGGGGTTGGACTCTTCTCTCTCACCATATCAAAAATCAACTAAAAAAAAGGATGAAAGATCTTTGATATAAGGAAAGCAACTAAGAACAGAATAGGGAGGAAGAGCATGAGAAGAAGATCACCATTAAACAGGGACGAGAGGGGGGAGGGAAAGAGAGAGAGAAGGGAAATTGCATGGTAAAGGAAGGAGACCCTCATTGTTGTACAAAATTATATATAAGAGGAAGTGAGGGGAAAGGGGGAAAAAAACAAGAGAGAGAAATGGATTACAGTAGATGGGGTAGAGAGAGAAGATGGGAGGGGAAGGGAGGGGGGATAGTAGAGGATAGGAAAGGCAGCGGAATACAACATACACTAGTATGGCAGTATGTAAAAAAGTGGATGTGTAACCGATGTGAACCTGCAATATGTATATGGGGTAAAAATGGGAGTTCATAATCCACTTGAATCAAACGTATGAAATATGATATGTCAAGAGCTTTGTAATGTTTTGAAAAACTAATAATTAAAAAAAATGAATGAAAGACTTACCATCTGACACTGCTAGAAAAATTTCAGGGAAAAGCAAAAACTTACAAATGGGATTATAACAAACTAAAATGTTTCTGTACAACAAAGGAATCAATCAACAGAGTAAAGGACAACCTACATAATGGGAGAAAATATTTGCAAATTATTTATCCAATAAGGGATAGATTCCAAAATTTATAAAGAACTTAAATGACTCAACAGCATAATACTAAAAGTATTTTAAAATGGTCAAATGACCTGAATAGCCATTTCCCAGAAGAATATATACAAATGGCCAACAGAAATATGAAAAAATGCCCAAGGAGACTACTTATCAAGGAAATGCAAAACAAAACCATAATGAGATATCATCTTAGCTCAATTAGAATAGCTATTATCAAAAAGAACACAGCCAGGTTTGGTGGCACATGCTTGTAATCCCAGCAGCTCAGGAGCCCGAGACAGGAGGATTCCTAGTTCAAAGCCAGCCTCAGCAATGGTGAGGTGCTAAGCAATTCAGTGAGACCCTGTCTCTAAATAAAATACAAAGCAGGGTTGAGGATGTGGCTCAGTGGCTGAGTACCCCTGAGTTCAATCCCCAGTACCCTGTCCCCCCCCCCCAAAAAAAGGGAAAACACAACAAAATAAAACAAATGCTAGGGAAGATGCAGAGAAAGGAGAACTTTCATACACTGTCAGTAGGAACATAAATTAGTACAGCTACTATGGAAAACAATATGGAGATTCTGAAAAAAAAACTAGAAATAGAATTATCATATAATCCAGCAATCTCACTACGGAGTATATTTCCAAAAGAACTGAAATTAGTAAGTCAAAGAACCATCTGCAGTGTCATGTTTACTGCAGCACTATTCACAAAAGCCAAGATATTCCATTATCATAGGTATTCAACAATAGATAAATGGATAAAGAAAATGTGGTATATATACACAATGAAATATTATTTACTTATAAAAAAAGAATGAAATTTTATCATTTACAGCAACATGGATGGAACTGGAGGGCTGTATGTTAAGTGAAATAATTCGGGCACAGAAAGACATAACTGCATGTGGAAGTTAAAATACTACAGTTGCCACCAGAGCCTAGGGAGGATTTGGGAAAGAAAAATGCATAGATGATAAATGTGCACAAGGGTGCAACTGAACAGATAAATAACTTCTAATGTTCTATGGCACAGTATGACAAATATGGCTTATGGTTCAATGAGTATTTCAAAATAGCCAGTATAGAATCAGGGTGATATACAGAATTTAAACAGATCAATTTCAAGTGACGAAATAGCAGATGTCATCAAAAGTCTACCAACCAAGAAAAGCCCAGGACCAGATGGATATATAGCCAAGTTCTACAAGACCTTTAAAGAAGAACTAATGCCAATACTCTCCAATTTATTTCAGGAAATAGAAAAAGAGGCAGCATTTCCAAACTCATTCTATGAGGCCAATATCACTCCAAAACTAGGCAAAGACACATCAAAAAAAGAAAACTTCAGACCAATATCTCTAAAGAACATAGATGCAAAAATACTCAATAAAATTCTGGCAAATCGAATACAAAAACATATCAAAAAGATTGTGCATCATGATTAATTGGAATTCCTCCCAGGGATGCAAGATTGGCTCAACATACAGATATTGATAAATATAATTCATCACATCAATAGACTTAAAGATAAGAATCATATGATCATCTCAATAGACACAGAAAAAGCATTTGACAAAATACAGCACCCCTTTATGTTCAAAACACTAGAAAAACTTGGGATAACAGGAACATATGTCAACATCCTAAAGGCTATCTACGCTAAGCCCCAGGCCAATATCATTCAAAATGGAGAAAAATTGAAAGCATTCCCTGTAAAAACTGGAACAAGACAGGGATGCCCCCTTTCACCACTTCTATTTAACATAGTTCTTGAAACACTGGCCAGAGCAATTAGATAGACAAAAGAAATTAAAGGGATACACATAGGAAAACAAGAACTCAAATTATCACTATTTTCTGATGATATCATTCTATACCTGGAAGACCCTAAAAGTTCCACCAGAAAACCCCTAGAACTAGCAAATGAATTCAGCAAAGTAGAGGATATAAAATCAAACACCCATAAATCAAAGGCATTTCTCTGTATCAGTGACAAATCCTCAGAAAGGAAAATGAGGAAAACTACCCCATTCTCAATAGCCTCAAACAAAACAAAACAAAAAAAAAACTTGGGAATCAACTTAAAAAAAGAGGTGAAAGATCTATACAATGAAAACTACAGAACCCTAAAGAAAGAAATCAAAGAAGACCTTAGAAGATGGAAATATCTACCTTGCTCTTGGATAGGCAGAATTAATATTATCAAAATGACCATACTACCAAAAACATTATACAGATTTAATGCAATTCCAATCAGAATCCCAATGACATTCTTCATAGAAGTAGAAAAAGCAGTCATGAAATTCATCTGGAAAAATAAGAGACCGGAATAGCTTAAGCAATCCTTAGCAGGAAGAGTGAAGCAGGTGGCATCACTATACCAGATCTTAAACTATACTACAGAGCAATAGTAACAAAAACAGCATGATATTGGCACCAAAGTAGACTGCTAGACCAATGGTACAGAATAGAGGTACAGAACAGAGACTAACCCACAAAATTACAATTATCTTTTATTAGACAATGGTGCCAAGAACATACATTGGAGTAAAGATAGCCTCTTCAACAAATGTGCTGGGAAAACTGGAAATCCATATGCAACAAAATGAGATTAAACCCCTTATCTCTCACCATGCACAAAACTCAACTCAAAATGGATCAAGGACTTAAGAATAAAACGAGAGACCCTGCATCTAATAGAAGAAAAAGTAGGCCCTAATCTCCATCAGGTGGGATTAGGCCCCGACTTCCTTAATAAGACTCCTGTGGAACAAGAAGTAAAATCAAGAATCAATAAATGGGATGGACTCAAACTAAAAAGTTTCTTCTCAGCAAAAGAAACAATCTGTGAGGTAAATAGAGAGCCTACATCTTGGGAGAAAATCTTTACCTTCTTTAGATAGAGCACTAAAAACTAGGGTATATAAAGAACTCAAAAAGCTAAATACCAAAAAAAAAAAAAAAACCCAAATAACTCAATCAATAAATGGGTCAAGGACCTGAAGAGACACTTCTTAGAAGATGATGTACAATCAATTAACAAATACATGAAAAAATGTTCACCATCACTACCAATTAGATAAATGCAAATTAAAACCATTCTAAGATTTCATCTCACTCCAGTCAGAATGGAAGCTATTATGAATACAAACAACAATAAGTGTTGGTGCGGACGTTGGGGAAAAGATACACTCATACACTGCTGGTGGGACTGCAAATTGGTGCAGCCAATATGGAAAGCAGTATGAAGATTTCTTGGAAAATTGGGAATGGAACCACCATTTACCTCTTCTCAGTCTATACCTAAAGGACTTAAAAACAGCATTCTATAGGGACATGACCACATCAATGTTTATAGCAGCACAATTCACAATAGCTAAACTGTGGAATCAACCTAGATGCCCTTCAATAGATGGATAAGAAAAAGTGTGGCACATATATACAAAGGAATATTATTCAGTAATAAAAAGAGAATAAAATCATGGCATCTGCAGGTAAATGGATGGAGTTAGATAAGATAATGCTAAGTGAGGTCAGCCAATCCCAAAAAACAAATGCCAAAAGTTTTCTTTGATATAAGGAGGCTGATTCATAGTGGGATCATGGAGGAATAGATGAACTCTAGATAGGGCAGAGGGGTTGGAGGGGAAGGGAGGGGGCATGGGGTAATTAATGATGGTGGAATGTGATGATTATTACTATCCAAAATACATGTATGAAGACATGAATTGGTGTGAATATACTATATATACAATCACAGATATGAAAAATTGTGCTCTATATATGTAATAAGAATTGTAATGCACTCTGCTGTCATATATAAATAAAAAAATTACATTTAAAAAATAGCTAGTATAGAGGATTTAGAATGTTCCAGGCACAAAGAAATTACATATGTCTGAGGTGATAAATATACTAACTTTTCTCATTTGATAAAATATGTGCAATTATTATGTGTCAATTTTGTAAAAAATTCTAAGTGCAGCACAGTGGAACATGCCTGTAATCCTTGGGAAGCTGAGGCAGGAGAATAGTAATTTTGAAGCAAGCCTCGGCAACTTAGCAATATCTAGTCTCAAAATAAAAATGAAAAGGGCCAGGGATGTGACTCAGTGGCAGAGCACCACTGGGTGCAACCAATATCAAGAAAAAAAAGTAATTCTAATGTTTTATAGTACAGTAGGGTAACTATAGTTTATAGTTATAGAGTTATAATATTGTAATTTATATATACAGCAATCTAGTATGTTTTATAAAGTCTACAACACTCTAGCATATATGTTTTATAAAACTAGAGGAAAGGGGTTAAAAAGGTCCAAATGTTAGAAATAATAAATGTATAAGATGGAAATGCTAACTACCCTAATTTAATCATTACACACTGTATGTATTGGATTATCACATTATATACCACAAATACATGCAAACATACTTACACAATCAGAAGGGTTAAAAAATAAAACAAAAATAAAATAATATTAAAATCAAAATCTAATTTGTATTGGATCAGATAATTTCTTAGGGCACTAATTATTTTACTGATAGGAAACTAAAGGCTTTAACTGATATTAACTATTTTGGGGGATGGTTAGGGAGTGACTGCCAAGGTTCATACTCAGTATTAAACTGCACACATATCTATGTTAATGACAGGAATGCTAAGATACGGAATATGGAAAATTTAACCAAAGTTAAAGAGCAAATCACTGCTGGTCTTTGTGGTTCAGGCTGGCTGAGGCAGGAGGACCAAAAGTTTGAGGCTAGCCTTGGCAACTTAGGAAGACCCTGTCTCAAAATTTAAAAAATAAAAAAAAAAAGAGCTGGGATATGGCATCTTAATAGTGTACCCGTGGGTCAATTACTCAGTACTAAAAAAAAAAAAGAAGAAGAAGAAATCATCCATAGGTAAAAAAATAATCTAGTAAATTAAAAAGTTTAAATTATACTTTTATCTTTCAGATCTTTTGTGTTTGGTTTGGTTTGGTTTGGTGGTGTTGAGGACTGAATTCAGAGATCAGGCAAGCACTCTACCACTGAGCAACATCCCAGCCCTATCTTCCAACTCTTAATATCATGTTGCCTAGTACCTTTGTAAACAACTGAAGGAGAAATATGGAGAAAAGATAATTATAATATAATTTGTAAATTAAGTCCTTGGATATTATCTTTATATTTGTAAAACAGAAGTCTGACTAACAATAAAAATGTTTTCCCCTTGCTAGGGGCAGTGGCACACGCCTGTAATCCCAGCAGCTCGGGAGGCTGAAGCAGGAGGATCTCAAGTTCAAAGCCAGCTTCAGCAATGGCAAGGTGCTAGGCAACTCAATGAGACCTTGTCTCTAATACAAAATAGGGCTGGAGATGTAGCTCAGTGGTTGAGCACCCCTGAATTCAATCCTTCGTGCCAAAAAAAGAATCCTTAAGCAGATTAAGGGGGAAACCTATAATTCTTTCAGTATAGAACTCTTCAACTGAAATATCCTTTTGGAAATGAACCTACTTACACTTAAAATCTATTAGTTATGTATTACATCTACTGAACTAAATATATTAAGAAACCCTACCTGTAACCTATTTACTTTTTGAGCTTCTTTCAAAGAAACAACATGTCCTTTGTTTTCCTGTACCATCATTTGCACTTGATCCTTTAGTTCCTTCACCTCCAGTTCCTTCTGATTAAATACTACTTCATCAGCAGCAAGAGCACACTGGGAAGGAAAGAAGGCACATGTTATATTCACCACAGAAAATACTCAGAAGAACCTATATAATACCACAAAAAAATCATGATTTAATGACAGCTTGACAATGTCTCTTAAGTTCGTCTTATCCTTTTCATTTTGACTTTTTTCTGGTTTCTAAGAAAGACAGAAATAGTTGAGGGACCTATCATAGTTGTAACATAGGAATTAACTACTATGAAGACAGAAATTTTTATTTCCTGCATATGAAAACTAGTTATCTAGTTTAATTAAATAGCTACCTAGGTTCTAGAGAACATTTTACAAGTTTGCAAGAATTACTGTGAGATTTTAATGTGGGTTTTTAAAAATCAAAGAGTTCTTATTTTCCAAACTGACCTACAGAGTTTAAGAACATATTTGGACATTTAAATAAAGTATATTTGCAGATTTTGTATTCTTTCACTATTAAGAGATATATTTTGAAGCCTGAAAAGATGGTTAAGCAGTTTTAGTACTTTGTTTCTGGTGAAACTAGTCTATTTTAAAGTAAACTTGGATTATGCAAATAATAATTATTGAATAATCTTTAAGTTAAACAGAAAATTATTTGCCAAGGGCCTACACTTCATGCCAGATACTGACTCTCTCTCTCTCTGTGTATATGCATGTATGTATTATATATATATTTGGGGGAGTACTGGAAATTGAACCCAGGTGCACTTTAGCACTAAGCTACAATCCCAACCCTTTTTATTTTTATTTTGAGACAGGGCCTTGCTAAATTGCTTAGGGCCTGATTAAGTTGCTGAGGCTGGCCTCAAACTTCCTATCCTCTTATCTCAGCCTCCCAAGTTGCTAGGACTACAGAAGTGCACCATCACAGCTGGCTCCCCTGCTTAGTATTTTAAAAATTTCAGTGAGTAAACATGATTCCTTTACATTTAAGAAACTAAGGCTCAGTGAGATTAAATCTCTTTCCAGATGATATGTGTCTCCAAACCCCTGAGATTAAATTCTAGGGACCTATTTCTTCTTTTTTTTTTGGGGGGGGGGACGTATAAGAGATTGAACCCAGGGGCACTTAACCACTGAGCCACATCCCCAGCCCTTTTTTATATTTTTTTTAATTAGAGACAGGGTATTACTGAGTTGCTTAGGGCCTCGATAAATTGCTGAGACTAGCTTTGAACTCATGATCCTCCTGCATCAGCCTCCTGAGCTGCTGGGATTATAGGCAGGAACCACAGAGCCTGGTGTCCCACCTCCCTTTGTTTTGGTACCAGAGATTAGACTCAGGAGCACTAAACCACTGAGCCACATCCCTATCCCTATTGTGTATTTTATTTAGAGACAGAGTCTCACTGAGTTGTTTAGTATCTCGCTTTTGCTGAGGCTGGCTTTCAACTCGTAATCCTCCTATCTCAGCCTCCCAAGGTGCTGGGATTACAGGCGTGGACCACCACACATGGCTCCTATTTCTTTTTTGAGACACACACACACACACACACACACACACACTCACACAAAGATGCACTCATTCGTATTCTAACTTTCCTTCACAGGAATGTTCTTTCTACAAGGCGACAGGTATAGCCAAGAATGAGTAGTTCATTTACAAAAATACTGCTCTCTTTACAAAAAAGATTTAATCAATAAAACGTAGATGTTTGCAGTATGTGTATGACTCATCCAGAGGTGACACAGCAGTGGATGGGATCCTGTACTGGGAACCCTGGTCTAAAGCCAGCCTTGATTTTTATCACAGCTTCATAGCAGGACTCTAGGCAAGTCCCTTCTTTTCTGTTTGGGATTCTTCACCAAATTAGGAGGGGAAGTGATGCTGATTATCCTTATAATGCTTTATGGCTGCATAACCTATAGTTACATCTGTAAATTAAGATATAATTCTCATTAGTTAATATCTTCTTTCTGTAGGCAACTGATTGAGAAATTTAAAATATAACTTCTAGTTTGGTATATTTAAGTACAAATTATTTATAACTTAGTTTTATTTGGTTTATTATTTATTTAAAAAGTTTTTATCTGTTCAAAATATGTACCTTCACATACTATTCTTTTTAAAAAATTATTTATTTTTCAGCTGTAGTTGGACATAATACCTTTGTTTTATTTATTTATTTTTATGTGGTGCTGAGGATCGAACTAAGGGCTTTGCACGTTCTAGATGAGCGCTCAACTACTGAGCCACAACCCTAGCCCATACATACTATTCTTATATCCAAAATTTGGAATAAAAAAATTCCTTTAAGAGGTATTTATAAGGAGGTAGAGTATTCCAATAATTGACTAATGGTGAAAAATCAGACTGCAATACTATCTGGCAGCTTCTAAAAAGGAGATGATCTCAAAATGATGCTTACTTTCCTCACAATAATCTGGCTAATACTGCATCTGTGAAATGGTCTACAATCTTATGTTAGCCAAGAATTTTTAAAATTAAGCACTTACCTGCTTGCCTAATAGACTCAAGAAGCAGGACTGAGAAGAGAAAATATTCCTGCTTCCTCTCATGCAGAGCATGCCTCACCTTGTTACCTTGGCTAGCAATCTCCTTAAGCAGTCCATCTTACCAAGCTGCCCTCACAATAACCTTTGGGATGTTTCCCTACATATGTCTATAAATCTTATCCCTTAGCTTGCCAGTTAAACTCCCTAGGCACAAAGACAGGAAAAGTAAATTAGAAGAGATATTTATTGAGCCTTACAAAATGGAACATATTCATAAATATTCCTACTGCATATTGAAGGATAACAGCTATCTATGGGAAAAGCACCTGTGCAGCTGGGTTTTAAGCAGAACTAACAACTTTCTTCATACAGTACTATTTTTCCCATAAAGAATGACAAACTAGGGCTAGGGTTGTGGCTCATCAGTAGAGAGCTCACTTAGCACATGTGAGGCCCTGGGTTCGATCCTCAGCACCACATAAAAATAAATAAATAAAATAAAGGTACTGTGTCCAACTACAATTAAAAACAAAACAAAACAAAACAAAAACAAAAGAATGACTAACTATAACCCCAGGCTAAGGCAGGAGGATTCCAAGTCCCAAGCTAGCCTCAGCAACTTAGTAGGCCTAAGAAACTTAGCAAGACCCTGTCTCAAAGTAATAAAAAGGGCTGAGGATGTGTGTGGCTCAGTGGTTAAGTACCCCTGGGTTCAATCCCTAGTATCAAAAAAAGAATGACAATCTAAGGTTATCCAGACTTGAATATGTTGGCAGTCATATTCTTAAAAATATGAACCTCTCATTTTAAGAAATCCATCAATATTTGTTACAAATAAAGCCCAAATTTCAGGAAAAAAAAATCAGAATTTTGGAAAACACTTCTTCCATTAAGAGCTTGACAGCTTCTAATTCTTAACAACTTTGTTAATGAGATCACTGATATATTAAAGACGTGACTTATTTTCCAAATAACCAGTGAATGATGATTCAAAATCGTGTGCATATAAAAGATCCATTCAAAGGATTAGAAAAAAATAAGTAGGTTTTAGTGTATATATATTAATATGACAAAACAGTGCTAAAAACACATTGCAAATAAACACCAGAAATTTCTATTTTGCTTTGAATTTTGATGCAGTATCAAATAACTTTCAAAATTACCTGAAAATGTTATTAAAATACAACCCGCTTCCAACTACAAATCTGTATGAGAGTAGATTTTCCTAATAATTTCAGTAAAAAAATGCTAAGACACATATGAAAATCCAACTCCCTTCTATTAAGGTAGATGTTAAAAGACATTTGCAAAAATAGAGTACCTGATATTTTTTAAGCTCTCTCTTCAGCTGGAGAACTGTGATATGCTGTGGTCCTCCTTCCAGGTTTCCAATTCCTTGGTTTGCTTGAAATGAGGTGAGGACAGCCTTCCTGACCTCCTGAGTCATGTTAAACCAGTCCTGCAATTTGTGTTGCTGCTTTTGGTTTAGTCTGACTGCATCTTTTAAGTCCATCAGGAAGGTAAAGGCTTCCTCTATACAATTTTGGTAACCCAGGCATTCTCCTTTTAACTGAGTTACTTGCTCCTCAAGAGAATGGATCCTGTTTTTATCAGGACTGCCCTCTCGTGGGATCTGGCTAGTTTGGCTGATACTACTCTGATGGCTTTGCAATGCTTCTCGAAGCAATTTAATCTCAAATTCCATTTCATCTATACGGTCTGATTCAGGGCTAAAGTTTAAAGTGGGTTTGTTTCTAATATTCCGTGCTCTGTTGGCATATTTCAGAGAATTTAAGGACTCATCAAAATCCAAGGAAGATGGACTGACACATGTTATCATGACAGTCTTGGCACTGCCTCCCAGGGAATCTTTCAAAAGCCGAGTAATTTTAGCATCCCTGTATGGAATATGTGAACTCTTTCTACGTGGGTCCCCGAGGGCACTTATTACGTTTCCTAAAGCCAGCAACCCACTGTTGATCTGAATGGATTCTTTGAACCGTTCACCAGTATTCCCTGTTTTGGTTACTCTTTCCGATCCAGCCAAATCTACAAAATGGAACTTTGAGATAATATGCCGATGGGAATACCATGATCCATCTTCTGATGCCTCCATAGTTTTCTCAACTTGACAAATGCTGATTGTAAAAATTGCATGTGATCTACTGGAGTGCTCATTCATCTGGGTGGTACCTGTATGTCTGGCTGCATTCCCCATCTCTAGAAGACTCATTACTTCATCCACACTCTCCACGTGGCATTCCTTGGCCCCAACAATCACTTGAAATAGCAATAGCAAGATTTCATCAAAGTCCAGTATAATTAAACTAACCACACAACACTTATCATTTGTGAAACAGCTCAGCTAAAATATTTCATTAAAAATAAAAAAATTTCAAATAGTAACATCAATAACATCATTAAACAATTTCAGAAAATCTCCCAAAGGACTCATTTTAGCAGACAGCACTCAGTTTAATATTTAAACTGTACAAGATATAATTTTTTTAGGGGCTGGGGTTGTGGCTCAGAGGTAGAGTGCTCGCCTAGCATGCATGAGGCACTGGGTTCGATCCTCAGCACCACATAAAGTAAAATAAAGACATTGTGTCCACCTAAAAGTAAAAAATAAATATTAAAAAAAGATATTTTTTTTTAAAAATCTAGTTTTTTGGAGCCAAATATCACACTTAACTATCTTAAATGACAAACTCCTGGGCTAAGGTTATAACTCAGAGGTAGAACAAGTGCTTAGCACATACAAGGCCCTGGGGTCAATCTCCATCATCAAGAACAAAGAAATCCACTAAAATCCACTTAATTTCAATATTTTGATCTTCAAATTAAAAGAAAATAGATTAAATACATAAATTGAAAGAGCTAAATTAATAGTAAATTTATTAAAAGAAATCAATTTTAGTTTTTTTAATATACAAGCCACCCTTAGCTTTAAGGTTTTTTTTGTATTGTGGAATCATAATCAACTATGAAAATTTCAGTAAAAATAAAGTTGGGTATTCATTTTAAAAACAGGCATGCCCGGGCTGGGGATGTGGCTCAAGCAGTAGCGCGCTCACCTGACATGCGTGCGGTCTGGGTTCAATCCTTAGCACCACATACAAAGATGTTGTGTCCGCCGATAACTAAACAATAAATATTAAAATTCTAAAAAAAAAAAAAAAAACAGGCATGCCCTACACAATATGAGTGCAAGGTAAACAGATGAGATGGCAATTCAAAAAAATCAAAGAAGTTTCTATTCCAACAACAGAATAAGAAATAAAAAATAACTTAAGCTTACTACCTGCATTCATTGTTTATATTAAAAATTTTCTGAAAAGGAATAGGTGCATTTGGGATTTGTGTAAGAGGAGTCAAGCTCTTGATTCCTTGCTCAAATTATAGTGCCAATGCTTCCTCTTTGATCCGATCTTGTCATGTCATTTTTTTTGGAAAAATAATTTCATCTATATCATTTCTATCATGATACATTTTTAACATCCTCATTCATTTTTAAGTTCTAAAGTATATGTACATAAATAAGCAGTATGAAAATGATCAATTATTAATATGGCAACGCAGTTATAAATCAGCAGAACTTTCATAAAATTTTTCCAATGTTGGGCTATATTTTGGCACTACAGTTCTCAAACTACAATTCCCAGTCTCCATCCTAGATCAATTAAATCAGAAACTCTGAGAAGTAGAACCTAGAAATCAACATTTTTTTAAAAAGCTTCCCACCTGGGGCTGGGGTTGTGGCTCATTGTAGAATGCTTGCCTAACATGCATGAGGCACTGGGTTCGATCCTGAGCACCACATAAAAATAAAATAAAGGTATTGTGTCTACCTACAACTAAAAAGAATTAAAAAAAAAAAAAGCCTCCCAACTGTTTACTAATTGTCCAGTATACAGTACCTCTAAGTTCAATCAGTATAAAGTACCTCTGAGTTCAATCCCCAGGACCAAAAAAAAAAGAAAGAAAAAAGAAAGTACTAAAATAAACAAACAGAAAAGTACTATAAAGAAATTTGTCAAACAAATGCATTTTTGGTTGTGAATGGGCCATTAAACAAGATATAGGAATTTGTTTTAAGATTGTTTGTACATCCTTCCAAACCTTTGCAGGACTAATATCAGCTGTGAAATATTTTAATAATTAAATTATTACAAGTAGTATAGCATATACTTCTATGTTGTTTAATGCTTCACAATTAGCATATATTATTTTTGTGATTTTTTTTGATAAAAGACAACATTCAATAATTCTGTTCCATGATAAAAAGTTCAAAACATCAGTCTGAATTCTATTCAGACGAGAGAAATTATAGTGATTTACCTAATAAGATCATAAACTACCATGTTTACTTTTTTCTGAAAAATAAGACAAAAATCATATTCTTCAGACATCTAAAAACGCCAGGACTGCCAGGACGGGTCTATAAAGAGGCAAGATCTAAAGTCCCCTACAGATTGCTATTTGAATGAAAATGCCCATCTTCCTTTCCTAAGCACTAGAAAAATCTCCCCAGGAAGTCACTTTTCTGGGGATTGCAAGGAAGGTTCTGCTAAATGTGTTATCTATCTAGGAGAGGAGGACAGTCAAGAACAGTTATTACACCCTCCACCCCTACCCAGAGCCATTGAAGAGCAACAGCCATGGCTCTGGGGTACCTCAACAAGAGGCCCATGGTGACCAAGAACATGAACAGGTCGAAGCACAGCCACCATTGGAGGCACCTTACCAAGCATACCAGTTCGTGCAGGACAGGATCTGAAACCTGTGTGGCTGTGCCCACTATGGGCATCATGCCATGGAGCTATTCAAGATCTCCAAGGGCAATTGGACCCTCAAGTTCGACAAGAAAAGGATGGGGACACATCCACCACGTTAAAAAGAAGCAAGAGGTGGGGCTGGGGATGTGGCTCAAACGGTAGCACGCTCACCTGGCATGTGTGCGGCCCGGGTTCGATCCTCAGCACCACATACAAACAAAGATGTTGTGTCCGCCAAAAAATAAATATTTTTTTAAAAATTCTCTTTAAAAAAAAAAAAAAAAAAAAAGCAAGAGGAGCTAAGCAATGTCCTCTGTGAGGAAAGCAGCTGCCAAGAAGGACTGAGCCCCATTTTCTCAATAAACCTTTACAGGAAGAAAACAAACCAAAAAACCCATTCGTTGCAATGTTATTAATAATAGTTTATAACCTGGAAACAGCCTAAATGGCCAACAATGGAACACTACTTAAATAAAATATGATAACACATTCATAACACAAATTACCACAGGACCACAGAATCATAAGTTTCAAAAATATTTAATGACATGTGAAAATGCATATAAATATTAAATAAAAGTAAAATGCAAAACTATAAGAGGTGGGTCGTGCAAGTATCCAGAAAAATAAATTACACGTATCCAGAAAATTACACATATCCAGAAAAATAAATCTAGAAGGAAACATACCAAAAGAGAAGCTATAAGCTGGAGGTGTAGCTTTGTGGTAGAGTACTTGTTCAGTATGTGAGGCCCAAGGTTGGATCCCCAAAGACAGACAGACACACAGACACACACACATACATACATACACACTAAAATAAATTTAAAGAGAGAGAAGGATAGGAGAGAAAGTTGCTATTTCTAGGTTCTGGGATCAAAGACAATCTTTAGTTTTCTTCCCTATAGTTTTCTGTTTTGAAAATGTACTATAATGAAAATACTAGCTTTTAAATCAGAAAAACAAAAGTCATTATTTTTTTAACTACTTGTATTTTGAACGGGGCATAGTGGTACACAACTGTATTCCCAGCAACTCAGGGAGTTAAGGCAGGAAAAATTAAGAGTTCAAAGTCAGCCTCAGCAACTTAGTGAGACCCTAAGCAACTTAGTGAGACCCTATCTCTAAATATTTTTTAAAAGGGCTGGGGATGTGGCTCAGTGGTTAAGTGCCCTTGGGTTCGATCCCTGGTTTAAAATAAAAAAAAAAAAAAAAAAAAAACTTGCATTTTGACCCTACCATTGTAATCTTCGATTTCCAAACAATTTTTTATTAATTACTAAAGTTAAAAAGGTTACTAGTACAGAAAGGCAGACATTGAAAAGCATAACAAAAGATGGTAAATGTCAATATAAAGAAGTAAAAACATAAAAAATATAAACTCTAAACTTAAAAAAAGAAATAGGTATGCTGGAACAAAAATTTGAAAATTTAAGAGAAAGAAAGGAGAGTTTTGGATCAGCCTGGATGAATACCTAAAGTAAAAGTCATCCCCAATCTCTGAGGAAAATATACAAAAATAATTGTAGCTGATATCACAGTCACACTTGAGTTCAATGCAGAGGAAGGCAATTATAGGAAATCACTATCATGAACTAGAAATTAATCAGAAGAACTAATTTTTCACCTGAGTATTTACATAAAATTAACAATCAAAAGATTAATAATCAATAAGCTATTCAACTTAAAAGTAAAAACAAGGGGCTATGAGTATAACTCAGTGATATAACACCTGTGTACTGTGGGCAAGATGTTCGGTTTGATCCCCAGCACCCGAAATTTTAGTTAATTAATTAACTAATAAAAAGTTAAAAACAAACTCAGGCTGGACATAGTAGTACACACCTGTTATCCCAGTTACTTAGTAGGCTAAAGCAGGAGGATCCCATGTTTGAGGCTAACTTTAGCATCTCAAAATTAAAAACGGTTGGCGATATAGCTTAATGGTAAAGCACATTTTAGTTAAATCTCCAGGGCCAAAACCAAACAAACACACAAATTCATTCTGCTTCTATCATTTGTTTCTTTAGAATATCCAGAAACTGAATAAAGCATATCTATTTGCTAATGAAGGCAATCAATTAAGTAAGGCTACTTCACCTGTGTTTCCTTTTTCATCTTCTCGGATGTGAAGATCTTTCATGGATGTCTCCAATTCCAGAAGATCTCTTAGGTCTTCCTTGTATACTTCTATGTAGGATACTTTTATAACAAAGTTAATGCTAGGATTTTCAGAGATGCTTTGAAATATTTCTTCGATAGCACGAGGAATGATACCCTTTTGACCCTCCACAACTGAAGCTGAAAATTTAGAAAGGAAAGTACATCTGGAACTTGAAATACAAGAAAAGCTACTATCCAAAATTTATACTTAATAAATTTTCCTACATTTCTATTGTGAAATTTTTTAAAACACAAAATGATAAAATTCATAGATCAAAATATTTATATGCATCCCTTTACTCAGAATTTATTCATACATTCATTCAACAAATATTTACTTAGTACCTAATATGTACCATGCACTATTCTAGCACTCTGGACAAAACAGAGGAGAAACAAATTCCTGACCTCTTGTGAGTCTAGTAAGGAGAAAGAGCAATAAAAAAATAAATGTGCTGGGTGCGATGGTGCATGCCTGTAATTCCAGCAGCTCAGGAGGCTGAGGCAGGAGGACTGCAAGTTCAAGGCCAGCCTCAGCAACTTAGTGAAACCTTAAGCAACTCAGCAAACCCTGTCTCAAGATAAAATAAAAAAATAAAAAGAACTGGGAATGTAGCTCAGGGATATAATGCTCCTGGGTTCAATCTTCAGTGTAAAAAAAATAAAAAGGATACATATTTATACACCCAAAGATGTTATGTAAGGATAAGTAAGTATTGCTTGTATGAAAAAAAAAATCAACACAACCTAATGATCTATTAAAAGCATGCCTAGTTAACAATGGTATACCCTGCACCTACTATAATATAGATGTCTAAGATCTATGAATAAAAGAAAAGCAATTGTCTTATCTGGCTAAAAGAACATATACATATCTACACAAAAATACTTAAAATAAAATTGTTTACCTTTGGGAGTTAGAATAAAAAGTGAAAACAAAGGAACATTTTAATTTTTTTATCTTATAGTTGTCATATTTGAATTTTTACCATTTAAGATCATTTAAATACATAAACCTGTTACTTAAAGGGTTCTTGTTGTTTAGATGTTTTTTCCCCCAGTACTGGGGATTGAACCCAGGGGTGCTTTACCACTGAGCTACATCCCCAACCCAGTCCCTCCCCCCACTTTTTAAAATTTTGTGATAGGGTCTTACCAAGTTGCTGAAGCTGGCCTCAAACCTGTGATCCTCCTGCCTCAGACTCCCTAGTAGCTTGGATTACAGGCATGTATCAGGATATGCATCATACCCAGCAACATAAAGCTTTAAATATAGTTATAAAATAAACTAAATATATTGTAGAGAACTGGAAAAAGCATATAACAAGGAAGCTTATAATAACTAAATGACAAGCCAAACCAATAAATTAAACATATTTATATAAGTTTAAGACAAAAACAAAAGATGTGATAAAATATATTATTGAAAGTCCCATGAATGCTTTAGACCACAAGTGGCATTAGTGAAACTCAAAGCAGGTAGGTACAATAGAAATATCCATTTTGATATAAAAGATTAAATTATGTAAAAATATAATTAAAAGTACGTTATATATTCCATAAATATGCCATGCCATTTTTTTAATATTTATTTTTTAGTTTTCGGTGGACACATCTTTATTTTTATGTGGTGCTGAGGATCGAACCCAGCGCCCCCACATGCTAGGCGAGCGCGCTACGGGTTGAGCCACATTCCCAGCCTGCCATGACATTTTTAAAATATTTATTTTCTAGTTGTTGTTGGACACAATACCTTTATTTTATTTATTTTATGTGATGCTGAGGATCGAACCCAGGGCCTCACACATGCTAGACGAATGCTCTACCTCTGAGCCACAACCCCAGCCCCAGCCATGCCATCTTATAAACACATTATCTTCCTAATTCACTAATTCACTGTTCCTTAAAAACTAGATCCAAGGAAGTGGACCTGGCTCATTAAAACTCCTTTTATAAAAAGGGCTGTCCTTACCCAAATCTACCCCATCCCTGGGGTATTCACCAGTGTCCCCAATACTAGTGGGAGCCACGGTGATAAAAACGCTGAAGCTTTTAGACAATGTAATTTCTAAAGCAGAAAAAGATGCAGGGAGGACAAAACAATACTGGCAACTGACCCCACACGAGACCAACCTATTTCATAGCTCTTTATACTAAAATCCCTTTCTATTTAGATCATTTATTACAGACTGGGTAGAATCTCAATCACTAGCATTGTTTATTTTAGTAAGAATAATTTGTTTTTTAAAAAAAGCACTTATATTAATCGTATTTCTTCACTCTTAGAATCTTAGACTTATTTATTCACTTGAGAATCTACTGAGATTTTGGGATGGGGTAGAAAGGTGAAAGGGACTTGAAAATAGAAAGGTGTAGAAACTGCAGGGAAGCAAAGCAGTCTGATGGTGACAGGGTATGTATGCAGGAGAGATGTAGAAAGGCCAGTTCTGCCCAAGCCTAGAAAAAGAATCCAGGAACAAGGAAGAGAACATATCCACATCATTATTTGAATCCACAACTTACACAACCTGGAACATAGATTAGTACCATAGCATTTGAGTGAACATTTATTTATGTTCCATTTTTAAAAAGGAGTAAAAGCAGCTTTACATATACCTATGACAGACATCTGTATACCAGTGTTTACAGCGACATTATTCACAAAAGTCAAAAGGAGATTATAAACCAAGTGTTCACTGACAGAGAAATGAATAAATAACACTTAGTATATACAATGAGATATTATTCAGTCAAAAAGAAATGAGGTTCTGATACATACTACAATATGCTGAGAGAAGTCAGAAGCAGAAAGACAAGCATTATATGATTCTACTTCTATGAAATATCTAGAATAGTCAAATATTTACAGAGATAGAATGTAAATTGGAATTAGAGGGTAAAGGCTGAGGTATTCATTGCTTAATGGATATAGAGATAAAAATTTTTGGAAAGAGTGGTATTAACACTGTGAATATATATTTGATACCAAATACCTATGCACTTAAAAGTACAATTAAAAGTACTAGTTGTTTGTATTTATGTATATTTTCCACCATTTTAAAAATAGTAAAAAAAAGTATACAAGATAAAATTTAAAATAAATGGAGGGCTGGGGATGTGGCTCAAACGGTAGCCCACTTGCCTGGCATGCGTGCGGCCTGGGTTGGATGCTCAGCACCACATACAAACAAAGATGTTGTGCCCGCTGAAAACTAAAAAATAAATATTAAAAATTTCTCTCTCTCTCTTAAAAAAAATAAAAAAATAAATGGTGGTATAAATTGAAACTTAAGGTTAAATACATTTTGTAAACCAGCTTCAGCATTTTCAGAGAAAATATATTCAAAGCAATAAAAGTCTGCCCTCAAATGAAACTTAAAAAATAACTTGCTGGGGCTGGGATGTGGCTCAAGCGGTAGCGCGCTCGCCTAGCATGCGTGGGGCCCGGGTTCGATCCTCAGCAGCACCACATACCAACAAAGATGTTGTGTCCGCCGAGAACTAAGAAAATAAATAAATAAATGTTAAAATTCTCTCTCTCTCTCTCTCTCTCTCTCTCTCTCTGTCCCCCTCTCTCACTTTCTCTTAAAAAAAAAATAACTTGCTTTCTGAGCTAGATAGAGTGGCGCACACACTTTTTTTTTTAATCTTTATGTGTATTATGTGTGTGGGGGGGGGGGGTTCCTTATTTTGTCTTTCTTTTTTGGAACTGGAGATCGAACCTAGGGCTTTAGAATATGAGGCAAGTGGTTTGCGCTGAGCTACATCCCAGCCCAGTGGTACAGACTTGTAATTCCAGCAACTTGGGAGGCTACAGTAGGAGAATAACAAATTTGAGGCTAGCTCAGCAATTTATTGAGGCCCTAAGGAACTTAATGAGACCCTGTCTCAAAAACTAAATAAAATAATAAAAATAAAGATAAACTTGCTTTCAAGTAGATTACCAAACTAGATTCGGGGCAACACTCATCTCAAAAATCTGAACCTTTGGAGCTGGGGTTGTGATTCAGTGGTAGAGTTCTCGCCTAGCACACATGAGGCACTGGGTTCAAACCTCAGGACCACATAAGAATGAAATAAAGATATTGTGTCCACATACAACTAAAAAATAAGTATTAAAAAAACCTGAACCTTTATTAACTCATTAAATCCCATTGTTTCAGATTTGGGATGCCTATGACAACTCAAATTGAGGAACAAATATACCAATACTGTAAATTTTAAAATAAATGTTTTTAGAGTTCTATTCTTTTGAGAAAAATTAATAGGTGAATGACAGATCATTTAAAAATATATACATTTGAAAAATATATAAAGGATATGTAAGCTCTAATAATAATATGTATTATTATTTCCAAACTACTTTAATGCACCTGTGCCAATTTTGTTGAAATATCTGCAGAATTAAAACCTTAGAACTTATTGGGTAACTACAATGGCTGCCTTTTTCCTAATTCAAGATTTAAAGCTGCCATTGTGTAGCAAGTAAAGGAAGCTATAGGTTTTTACAAAAGGAAGAAAACAAAAATTCTTTTTCAGGGCTGGGGTTGTGGCTCAGCTGTAAGAGTGCTTGCCTACCATGTGTGAGGCCCTGGGTTTGATCTTCAGCATCACATATAAATAAATAAAATAAAGGTATTGTGTCCAATATAACTAAAAAATATATTTTTTTGAAAAAAATTCCTTTTCAAAAACTTCTAGAAAGAAGTTTCTAGAAGAAAATACCTAAATTCTATCAAACTATAATATAAATAAGCAATCTAGAGTAGCCAAAATATTCGACTGACCAGAAACAGCTCAATTATTCCCTTTATCAGCAGGTAACAAGGTACAGCAATTAAAAACTTAAATGTCAAATACTTATAATAAGTTTAAACATGTATTTTGGTGCCCTTAAAGACATTTGAAGGATGGGGTTATATATAGCTCAGTGGTAGAGCACTTTCTTTGCATTTGTGAAGCCCTGTGTTCAATCCCCTGCACCATAAGGAAAAATAAAAAAAAAAAAATTACCACATTTGCAATGTTGGTAGTTATATTCCTGAAATAGACTAGATCAGAGAACCTGTCAAGTTTGATACTTCAACAGCCATCATTTAGACAGCATATATTGTTTAAAGGGTATACAAAGGGTATACTCATGACCTCTTAATAAAAATCAATATAACTACTGGGCATGGTGGCGCATGCCTATAATCCCAGCAGCTCAAGAGACTGAGGCAGGAGGACCACGAATTCAAAGCCAGCTCAGCAAAATCAAGGTGCTAAGACTCTGTCTCTAAATAAAATACAAAATAGGGCTGGGGATGTGGCTCAGTGGTTGAGTGCCCCTGGGTTCAATTCCCAGTATTCCCTCACAAAAAAAAAAAAAAAAAAAAAAAATCAATATAACTACATCACTAGGCTTTGAATATCTCAAAAGTACTATTAGTGTAAAGTTGATAGTAGGTCTTTAAGATCATAAACTATTTGCCAATTTTTAAAAAATTACCATCTTCAAAAGAAACCCAATTTTCATTAGAAAAATTTAATTATATATAGATTTTTTAAAATTGGAAGATACTAGGGCTGGGGTTGTAGCTCAAGAGATAAAGCGCTCGCGTGGCATGTGTGAGGCACTGGGTTCGATCCTTAGCACCACATGAAAAAAAAAAGATATTGTGTCTACCTATAACTAAAAAATAAATTTAAAAAAATTGAAGGTGGGCTGGGGATGTGGCTCAAGCAGTAGCGCGCTCGCCTGGCATGCATGCGGCCTAGGTTCGATCCTTAGCACCACATACAAACAACGATGTTATGTCCACTGAAAACTAAAAAATAAACATTAAAAAATTCTCTCTCTCTAAAAAAAAAAAAAAAATGAAAGATACTGGGCACTTTAGGCCCCTCGCTATAATCTTTGAAACAAGGACTTCTTCAGAGCCACAAGTTTTTTTTTAAGTATTTATTTTTTAGTTGTAGTTGGACACAATACCTTTATTTATTTATTTTTATGCAGTGCTGAGGATAGAACTCAGGGCCTCATATATACTAGTTGAGCACTCTACCGCTGAGCCACATCCCCAGCCCATGAGACAAGTTTCTGAAAGTCACATATTCTACATTTGAGAAGTATGAAAATAAGAGAATTTATAGAGCCACTATATAGAGAGAACACTAAAATTTTAGGCAATAATGCATATGTACAATATTCAAAAGTTTGCTTTATATAACAATGAACCAGGTTTTCCAAGTGCTTTTTTAGTGTCAGAGCATGTATGGTTCCTTGGAAGCAGATGTGAAGGTGGAGTTTGAGTATGAGCTATTTATTAGGGGCCAGAGCCTAAGAAATAAAGGAATAGGAGGCAGGAATGTACAGAAGTCATTCTGGCATGTGATTTCCTAAAAGATGGTTTTGTTTCTTCACAAAATAACTTTTAGAAATGATTTGAAGACTTTGTTGTGAAAAAAGCTCAGATTCTTAAAATGTCAAGCTCATTCAGCTTTCAGAAGTAATGTTCACAAAAAGCTTCTGATTAAAGCTTTTTGACAACCGTGACAAAGATTTTTTTACTTGGCCAAACTTTCTCCAAGTTTCTGAACATTCTCCTAGGCAATCTGTGCACTTTTTTGTAAAAATCAGTTATTATTAAGAACTGTATTAGGGATGGGGATGTGGCTCAAATGGTAGCGCACTCGCCTAGTATGCGTGAGGCACTGGGTTAGATTCTCAGCACCACATAAAAACAAAATAAAGATATTGTGTCCATCTAAAACTAAAAAATAAATATTAAAAAAAGAACTGTATTAAGTCAGTTTAGCAAGTATTATGGTTTAGATACAAAGTGTCCACCAAAACTCATGTGTGAGATAAATGCAAGAAAGTTTAGAGGGGAAAAAATTAGGTTATGAGAGGTTAATCTCATCAGTGTATTGATCCGCTTGAATGGATTAACTGGGTGGTAACTGTAGGGAAGGGAGGGTGTGGCTGGGGAGGTAGGTCACTGGGGGCTTGCCTTTGGAGTACATATTTTGTCCCCAATGAGCAGAGGTCTCTGTTTCCTGTGCAATGTCCCGAGTTGCTACTTTCCACCATATTGTTCTGCCTCACCTCAGGCCCAGGACAACAGAGTTGGCCATCCATGGACTGAGACCTCTGAAGCCATGAGTCACCAATAAACTTTTCTCCTCTACATTATTCTTGTCAGGTCTTTTGATCACAGTGGCAAAAAAAAAAAAAAAAGCTGGACTAAAATAGAAGAATCCTCCACTCTCAATATCTGATATGGTTCCTAATCCTCTACCATCTCCCAGGAGATATCTAATCACACTGGCCTGTCTTGGGCAAGAATCCTATTAGTTGATTTTAGCCAGAATTTCTCTTACTCTTGATGTTACCTCATAGTAATTTTCTATCAGCCCCACCTTGTTCCTTGGCTATAAATTCCCACTTACAATCAATACTGTATTTGGAATCAAGACAATCTTTTTCCCTCACTGCAAAAATCCCATTGCAGTGGTCTCTACATTCATCACACCAATCCTGAATAAAGACTTTTTTTTGCTTTCTTTTTAGTACTGGGGATTAAACCCAGGGGGGCTTTACCACTGAGCTCCATTCCCAGCCCTTTCTATTTTTAATTTTGAGACAGGGTCTCACTAAGTTGCTTATGATCTCATGAAATTGCTTAGGACTTTGCTAAATTGCTGAGGCTAGTCTTAAACTCTGAATTCTCCTGCCTCAGACCCCAAATCACTAGGATTAGAGGTATACACTACCATGCCCAGCCTAAATAAAGACTTTCTTACCATAAAAGAAAAAAAAAAAAAAGCTTATAAACAATCTCAAGAGAGGAGTTGGCTTTCAATCCCCATTCCATTACCAATCACGTAACTAAAGAATTCATTTCCTTGGCTGGAGCTCCTCATGTTTCAGTGAAGAGAAATGATTTCCAGGGTCCCACCAAGTCTATAAGAAATCCCATGATTCTACCTCTTCTACACTATTATTACAATTAGAAGAAATTATATTCTAAAATACACTTGAAACTACAAAATAAATTTTTCTGGGCTAGGGTTGTGGCTCAGTGGTCGAGTGCTTACCTAGCATGTGTGAGATTCTGGGTTCCATCCCCAGTACCACCCACATAAACAAAGGTATTATGTCCATCTACAACTAAAAAAATTAATTTAAAAAAAGTTTTTTAAAAATTTTTTTCTTCCTGCCCCTAACTCCTAGTTGTAGGACTCTTAATATTTCTAAACGGTTTATTAAAGAATACAAAATCTGATCATATCAACTTATTTATCTCTATATTAAACTTTGTTCAAAATAACAAGGGCTTAGCACTAAACATTGTCTTGAACATCTTTCCTCAAGAAAATATCATCATAAGTTAGATTATTTAATGGAATTTTAATATTTAAAATTTAATCTGTCAAATATAATAATCTTATGATCACATTTGATTATACTATTTATTCTTTCATTATTCAATCAACATTCAATCACACATCTACTGTGTGTCAGATTTTGTCATATTTTCACTTTTTTCTATTTTCTCAAATAAAAGCCAAAGAATATGAATATCTTACCAACATGGCCTCCTCCAATGGTGTATGTCTTCCCAGATCCAGTTTGTCCATAGGCAAAAACCGTTGCATTATACCCCTCAATAAGTGATAATACTAGGGGCTTTATACAAGTATTATAAACTTCATCTTGAGTGGAATTTTTGCCAAAAACAAAATCAAAAGTAAAGACTCTATCTCTCCCAATGATAATTTGCTGGGTATTTGGAATAACTCTCACACAAACTTGATGATTATGAAGAACTTCTTTGCAAAGTAGAGGTCTAATTCTTACAGCAACTTTTACTGGTATTTCTTCCATGGCCGCTTAGATTTTACTAAATAGGTTATTAAAGTTCAGTATCTAGTGTGAGAAACATCCATTTTACGTAAGATCTGGACTCCTGTGTATCAAAACAAAAGACAAGTTATTGACTCTGCTTACCTTAATAAAACTACCCACAATTTAAAGTAAAGTCAATTAAAGCAGATTCTTTTTTAGTTGAAAATAGTTACAGATAGTAAATGTGTCTTGGAAAGTACATCATTAATTTACTGATAAAATTATATGATGCCTGAATTTGCTTCAAAATATTCAAGCAGGCAGAGGCCATGAGTTGGTAAATTATGAAACTAACCATTAGGTAAATGGAATTCCACTGTGCCTTTATTTCTATAATGGTAATGTTTCCCTGTTCATTAATCTAAATATTGAATAGTCAGAGTTAGAAAAGAAAAATAATATGTAAAAATACACATGAGAAAAGTAAACATTTGTATTAGATTTTGTAGCTAGCTATAAAAATAGTATCTCCTCTTTTCCAGAAATATCAGAAGTAAATCCATGAAAACAGTTTCAAGAATTCCTTTTTAAGGGCTGGAGCTGTAGCTCAGTGGCAAAGTGCTTACCTAGCATGTATGAGGCACTGGGTTCAAATCTCAGTACCACATATAAAGATCCATCAACAAGTAAAACAATTTTTTAAAAATTCTTATTTAAAAATTAAAAATTTTAAACTAGTGTTTTTATTTCAAGCTACTCAGGAGGCTGAGGCTGAAGGATCTCAAGTTAAGGGCCAGCCAGGGCAACTTAGTGAGACCCTGTGTCTCAAAATAAAAATTAGAAAGGGCTGTGGATATAGCTAAGGAATATAGCATCCCTGGGTTCAATCCCCATTATCACAAAAAACAAAACAAAATTGAACTGATGCCAGGAACAGTGGCACATGCCTATAATCTCAGAAACTTAGAAGGCTGAGGGGGATCACAAGTTCAAAACCAGCCTCAGAAACTTAGCAAGGTCCTGAGCAACTTAATGAGACTCTATCTCAAAATAAAAAATAAAAAGGACTGGAGATAGGGCTTAGTGGTTAAGGTTTCCCGGGCTCAATCCCTGCTAAAAAATAAATAAATAAATAAATAAATAATAAACTGGCAACTAAACTTGACAATAAACATCCTGAAAATTAAGAAAACAATTTTATTCATAATTAGCATCAAAAAGAACAAAATACTTAGGAATAAACTTAAGAGATATGTAAAATATATACCTGAAAACTACAAAGTATTGCTAAAAGAATATAAAAGAAGATCTAAACAAATGACAAAAGTCCTACCTTTATGGACTGGAAGGCTTAATAGTGCTAAGATGTGAACATTCCCCATATCAATTTAATCAAAATGCCAGCTGACTTCTTTGAAGAAATTGACAAACTAATCCTGAAATTTATAGAAACTCATAGGACACAGAGAAGCTAAAACAATCTTGAAAAAGTACAATAAAGTAGAACTCACACTTCCTTAATTTTAAAACCAAGCAACAATAATCAAAACAATGTGGTGGGCTGGGGTTGTGGCTCTGTGGTAGAGCACTTGCCAGCACTGGGTGTGAAGGCACTGGGTTCAATCCTCAGCATCACATTAAAATAAATAAATAAAATAAAAGTATAAAAAAACAAAACAATGTGTTACTGGCATAGGACATATAGATCAACACAACTGAACTAAGAATCCAAAAATAAACCCACTGGGGCTGTGACTGGGGCTCAGTGGCAGAGCGCCTGCCTTGCACTTGTGAGGCACTGGGTTCAATCCTCAGCACCACATAAAATATTTATAAATAAACAAAATAAAGATATTTTTTAAAATAAATAAATAAATAAATAAACAGGCTTGTTTACAAAAACTTATTTTCAATGGGGTGCTAAGATAATTCAATGGGGAAATAACAGTTTTTTTCAACAAATAATGAATATCCTCTGTATAAGAATGAAGTTGGAATTCATTCATATATACATATTGAATTTATATAAATATATATTTATATATATATGAAATATATATATATATATACACACACATATATATATATGAAATACCAAAATGAATCACAGACTTTTAGGTTTTTATTTAACAGCTGCAACTATAATTTTTTTTTCTTTTTGTGCTGCAGATTGAACCCAGGCCTTTGTGCATGTGAGGCAAGCACTCTACTGAATGAGCTATATCCCCAGATCTAAAATTTTTAAAAGTAAACACAGAGTAACTCTTCGAGACCTGGGATTTGGCAATGATTTCTCAGATATAGCACCAAAAAGCAAAAGCAATTTAAAAAAATATATACAAACTTTAAATGAAAAAATACTTAAAAACTATGTGCCTCAAAGGACTCCATCAAGAAAGAGAAAAAACACTGGGCACAGAGGCACAGACCTGTAATTCCAGCTACTCAGGAGACTGAGGTAGGAGGATCACAAATTCAAGGTCACTCCTCAGCAACTTATTGAGACTGTGTCTCAATCTAAAAAGGGCTGGAGATATAGCTCAGTGGTAGAGCATTCCTGGGTTCCATCCCTAGTAATAGGAGGAAGAAGGAAGGAAAAAAAAAAAAAGAAGGAAAGGAGGCAGCTGGTGGCTCAGTGAAGAGAAGAAAACATTTGCAAGTCATAATCTAATATGAGACCTTCCATCTAGACTATATAAAGAATTATTACAGGGCTGGGGATGTGGCTCAAGTGGTAGCGCGCTTGCCTGGCATGCGTGCAGCCCGGGTTCGATCCTCAGCACCACATACAAACAAAGATGTTGTGTCTGCCAAGAACTGAAAAATAAATATTAATTCTCTCTCTCTCTCTCTCTCTCTCTCTCTCTCTCTCTCTTTAAAAAAAAGAAGAATTATTACAGGTGGTCGCAGTGGCACATGCCTGTTAATTCCAGCAGCTGAGGCAGGAGGATCACCAGTTCAAAGCAAAAGTGAGGTGCTTCGCAACTCAATGAGACCCTGTCTATAAATAAAATACAAAATAGGGCCTGGGATGTGGCTCAATGGTCTAGTGCCCCAGAGTTCAATCCCCAGTACCCCTCCCCCCTAAAAAGAATTATTACACAGTGAAGCTCCACATTATGTACAACCACAAGACTGAGATCCTAATTACAAAAAGATATACTCTATGTTTGTATACAAATGTCAAAATATACTGTACTGTCTCATATATAACTAAAAAGAACAAATAAAATAAAAATAAGTAAATAAGTGAATAAGAACTATTACAACTCAAAGACTTTAAAAAGCCATTTCAAAATGGGCAAAGGATCTGAAAAGGCAGTTCATCAAAGAAGACATACAAATGTCCAAAAGCACATAAGAAGACACTCAACATCATTAGCTATCAGAGAAATGCAGTTAAAATCATGAGATACAACTCCACAACCACTAGCAAGACTATTAACAAAGAAGATTATAATAAGCATTGGTGAGGGTGTAGAGAAATTGGAACATTCCTGGTGGGAATGTAACATGGTACAGCTGTTTTGGAAAACAGACTAACAGACTAGCAGTTCCTCAAAAAGTTAAAAACAGGCAATTCTATTGCCACATTTGCATAAAAACTTGTACATCCATTTTCACAATCTTGATAGGATAAAGTATATACTATATACAAACTCTAAAAAATGTAACAAGTATCTATGACAGTGTTTGAGTACAGATAATGCAAAGTAATCATTTGGGTATCAGGCTAGATTCTTTGCAAAAGCTGTATTTTGAACACTATCATTATACCAGCAGGCTACTGGACACAAAATAACATTTTACATACTGCTGCTATGAAGATGTTAATGACAACATATTTAATATTCACTAGCCTATTTAAAAATTCTGCAGCAGTACCATGCATTTATAATTCTAAGTAGACAATTTGAAAAGGATCACAACAAAAACCATTTACATCATGCTACTAGGATCCCATTGAGAGTATGACAATACTAGGTCCCTTGGGCTGTAAATTCCAAACAGAGCCAACAAGCTATCCTTTACAGCCAAAATAAAGAGATGGCAATCTTGCCAGTTTTAATCATTCTAAAGAAATTCTGCAGCAGAAAATAATACTCCCGTGTATGGTAAATTCCTTCTTGGATCCTGAAGGACTCCAAAAATCATTTGGCATTGGAAATTTTTCCAGACTTTAGGGATGCTGAGTTGATTCTTTCAAATGTCTGTGAACACCTACAACTGAAGTCTGTATCATACATATCATTTTAATTTTTATGCCATCACATAAAAATTAAAACAAAAATTATGGTCTTTGGTAAGCCAAACCTAACTGCTTTCAATGAAATTAATAATAAAAAAATCAAATGTAACTAGGATTTTTTCACTTTTTTGCTATTATGATGGGAATATCTATATACAAATTTGGCCACCTAGGCAATTGAAATTCACCTAATCATTAAAAAATAATAATGGTTCATAAATATAAGGCTTGTAAACTGTCAAGAAATCAAGGTTTAAACCAGTAGTATGTCTTCAGATTCTGATTACAGTCATCAGATACATATGTATTATTGGTTATAGATGTAAAAAAA
Organism: Ictidomys tridecemlineatus; assembly: GCF_052094955.1. Lineage (NCBI taxonomy): Eukaryota > Metazoa > Chordata > Mammalia > Rodentia > Sciuridae > Ictidomys > Ictidomys tridecemlineatus. Next base: position 128,904,577 of record NC_135480.1, on the reverse strand, counting down.
GAAAGCAATCTGATAAGCTAGTAATATTTAGGGTCAATAGGTATTTTATGTGTGAACAAAAGCAAGAGCAGTATTGATTTGACCCCCCATGTCACTGATGAGGGTGTCTCCAACTACCAGTGCCATCTTAATGCTCTTGGTTTCTCAGAAAGTAATGGCTGTCTAAAAATTGTGGTTTGTTAATTTTAATATTTTCGTAAGAAACCTCCCAGCAGATGGATAGTGAATCGTATAAGGATCTCATAAAAGGCCTCAAATGCAAAAATAAGTAAAAAGGGGGAAGATTTTATTAAAATTAGAGAAGGCGGTGTTATTTAAGAAGTGTTTCAAAGAAAGAATCTGGGTACCCTCTTTTTTCCATTATCACCTTCTACTGAGGGATGCTTTGAGGTTTCCACAGTGCTTGAATGCCTCAGTTTCAACCTCTTAAAACGGAAAAAAAAAAAAAAAAGAGTTTTGCGACAAAACAAAGTTTCAATCTCTACGACGGGAAAAGGAGGCCTGCGACAAAAAGACGAAGGGTCTTCCCGACCCTCCTCACATCTCGCAGTGAGACATACAAATCCAAGACGTACTCTGGCCCCATTCCGCCGGCCTTTCCACCTCTGGGGCACCCAACTACCCTCCGGAAGCGCCGCTCTATCTCCGGCGGCTCACCGGGCTCCCAGTAAGGACTCCGGTCGTTTCCGGCACACCAACCGCCCCCTGCCAGCGGCGGCCCCGACTCCCGGCTAGCAGCCCCTCTTCCCAACGGTGGGCCCCGCCCCGCGGGCAGGAGGAGGGGACGCAGAGACGCCGAGAGCGGGGTGGCGCCCCGCTTTCTCGCCCCGCCCGGCCCGGCCCGGCCCACAGTACACTGACCGGCTCGGGAAAACCCGGGTCTCCGGCGGCGAGCGCAGGACTCCTCGGCTCAGCTCGCCGGGTCGCCGCCGCCTGCGCCTTTGTTGTCACGGGTTCTCACGGCAACAGGCGCGGACCGCCGCTGGACCGCCTCCTCGAGGCCACTGCGCCCCGCCCCAAGCCCCGCCCCCCCGTGGCGTAACGCCGGACCCCTACATCCCCCAAGGGGCCCGCCTCTTGAGGGTCGCTGCCAACCCCAGCTGAAACCCGCTAAGGCGGTGGACGTGCTTGTTTAAGTGGTGAGTGTGAATTGCTCCGCAGGGGCCTGTAAAATGAATGCGCGTACTAATTTTTTTAAGGTAAAATTTTCAAAACATAAACCATTTTAAAGTTTATAGTTCCTTGGTGATTACTGTTTAGGGCGAAAGGAATACTCTCCTTCCCCTTCTGAAGGTTCGATGGAATGAACTGGCAGAAGAAAAACCGCATACAACTATTAACACGCAGAGGGGAAGAAATCACAGATCGTGGGGGAAATCACAGTAGTGTGATTACCCCCTAGCCCAACGTGATTCAGAAACTTAATGGGTTGGTGCAAGAGAGTTAGGAGATAGGGTGAGTTTGCCTCGGTCTGGAGAAGCTATTGCTGTGAGTAAAGGGAGTTTACTACCTTTTCATTAATTGCGGAAGCTCCTTTTGGTTCTGGGAACTCCTAAATGCTACAGGTTGCTCCATCCTAGTCCACTTTTAGAAAAAGGAAACTGAACTCAGTGAAGTCAGGACACCCTTGGCCATCTGGTGTGCATGCGGAGACCCTTGAGTCTACAATCTGGTTCCTCTTTATGGGGACTTCTGTGGTGCCACTGCTGTAGGAGTCATGGTTAAGCAAGACTTGAGAACCTAGGGATATTTACTCCTTTCTGGTTTAAGTTCTCAAATCTGTTTGTTGGCCTTGTTTTGGGGAATTCCCTCTGTTGTCTGTGTTTTTGTTTTGTTTGTATCTGTTTCTGCCCATTTTAAGATGTGGTCAATACTGCATTGATCTAATAATAGGTAGTGTCTTGGGAAAGATTTTGGCTGGTCAGTTTAAAGGTTCCCATCTGCCAGCCATAGTTTGGATGCTTCTCTCTGGTTGTCTGTGTTTATTTTTTGTACAATCTTATGATTGAAGTTGGTCTGTCAAAGGTAAAGGAAGTTGCAGGGCCCCCTATAAGTATAAGCCTGTCTAAGATAATGTTTTACTGTTAATGATCTGGCCTTTGAATAGCTTTCTGGATTATTATGCACTCTTGCAGTTGGAGTTGGTCTGCCAAAGATAAAGTAAATGGAAGAAATCTGTATGTGCAGGTCTGTCTGTTTTAAAGGTTCCTATCTGTTAGCCCTGGTTTTGGTGATCCTCTCTTGTCTGTATTTTTTGTATTGTGACTAGCCCTTTAAGATATAGGCCATGCTGTGTTGATCTTACTAGTAGTCTCTTGAACAGAGAGATCTTGTCTGAATGGTCCACCTATAGGTATAAGCTGAAGAGAAAGATAGTTTACTGTAACACAATTTGGTCTTTTAATTTTTTTCCAGATTATTATACAATCTCAAAGTTGAGGTTCTTCTATCAAGGTTTAATATATGAAAGAGATTCTGTATGTACCAGACATTTATGCAGTTGTATAATAATGGGTTTTAACAGTCAGGAACTAAGTTGAAGGTGCCAAAAGGATAGCAAGGATAGCAGCACACCAGAAGAAAGTGGATAGTTGAGGATAGGAAAGGTAGCAGAATACAACAGTTACTAATAGGGCATTATGTAAAAATGTGGATGTGTAACCGATGTGATTCTGCAATCTGTATTTGGGGTAAAATTGGGAGTTCATAACCAACTTGATTCTAATGTATGAAATATGATATGTCAAGAGCTTTGTAATGTTTTGAACAACCAATAAAAAAATAAATAAAAATAAATAAATAAAGTGTTTAAAAAAAAATATTTAAATCTTCTAAACCCAGTGCTGGCACTCTCAGTCCTGTTTCTCAGCCTGGCCCTAGGCAGCCACAGAACAATCTCACTGTGGGTCAAGGACACTAGCCCTAAGCTGGGTTAAAAAAAAAAAAAATCCCTGAAAAGCTGCCTGGACTGTAGAAAAATGCGTAAAGAGAACCTGGCCTCTGCCCTGATGTTCAGCCCCCTTTGCCCATAGTGGATGTGTGTGTGGAGGAGGCTACTGGCCATAAAGATGTGGCTGTAGGTTCCAGCACTGTCAGTTCATGACGTGGGAACAGGAATAGTCTCCCTTTTTAAGATCTGACAAGACATCTCATTTGGCCAGGGGATATTCATCACTGAGGCAAAGCAATTCTTGCTATAATAGTATCCCATCAAACTAAATGCCTTGGAAGACTGGCAGAATCCCCTCCCCCAGCCCCAAAAAAGACAGAAACTAAGACTGACAGGTGTTTTGTAGGCAGCCTCTGCAAAGGGATCTTCAAGGAAGCTTAAAGAAAAGGATGGAGAGAAGATTACCACTAAATAGGGAAGAGAGGTGGGAGGGAAAAGGAGGGAGAAAGGGAGTTGCACGGAAAATGGAAGGAGACCCTCATCGTTATACAGAATACATGTATGATGTTGTGAGGAGAAAAAGAAAAAAAAAGTGTGTCACATTAGATTGGATAGAGAGAAATGATGGGAGGGGAGGGAAGGGGAAGGGGGGATAGGAAGGGCAGCAGAATAGAATAGACACTATGATTGCTGTATGTACATAGGTGACTCTATGACCAGTGTGATTCTGCAATCTGTACAATCAGAAAAATGAGAAATTATACCCCAATTGATTCAAATGTATGAATTGCCAAGATCATTGTAATATCATGTGTAGCTAATAAAATAATAATAATAACAGGGATGCATGCTATAGCATCAATGAATTTTGAAAACATTACGTTAAGTGAATAAAGCCAAATAAAAAAGGGGAAAAAAAAAAGAAAAGGATGGAAAGGGACTCCTCCATTGAATATCTATATGCCAAGTACAAGAAAAAGGCCTCAAAGGAACTTCTGGGTACAATTGACAGTGGGGAATTCACTTAAAGTTGATGGCATTGTGATAATGATAAGGGAGATATGTCAGGCTTAAAAATATCCTGTGCTCCAACCCCTTGAATGCCACCAGGGAGAAAGAAAGATTAGAGCAGTTTTTGTATATGCTGGATTGTCCAGCCTTCTCATTGTATGAAACATGTTGTGCAAATTTAAATGCACAGATAACATTCATAAGGATTGTTTCAGAATATGAATTTAAGAAAGGGTCCAAAACTAGAAAAAATAAAGTTATAGGTATGGAAATATTTTAGTATGTAAAATTGGAAAGTAAAAGAAATATTTCTGGATGAGAAAGCATTTTGTCTGGGAAAGTAATATTCTTGTGCTAAAGTCCGAGATGAAAGAGAGGTCAGAACTAAGGACGTAAACAAGCTGAGAATGTCTAAGTAAGTTGCAGAAGGTAAATCCCCCAAAAAATTCTGATTAAACTGACTATAATTAGCACAAAGTTATTTGAACTTTAATGTACTGAGTTTGTACCTCTTTAAAAACTCTCAAATGATTACTTTGTAACTGGTTAATCAAACAATTATTATTTTACGTTATATCAATGTAGTTGATACCCTAAATATATATAACTAGATATATGTATACATCTGAGAACTATATTTTTCTGAGTCTTGTCTGAGTGTTTTGTAAGTTTATAAAATGAAAGTTTATCCAAATTTACTGGCATGTTAACCAATAAATGCTCTTTTATATATTATATATCACATAGAAGGGTTACACTCTCATTTGAAGACCTGTCCTAGATCTGTTTGCTTTGACTAAGTTTATTTCTGATCATTAACACTATTTCCTAAATGTATAAGAGATTTAAGGCTGTCCTTTGATTTTTGCTAGTACTGCTAACCCCTACAGACCTGTGATTATTGTTACCCGTACACTATGGATTTTAAATTGTACTTTAAAAGTTAAACTTAGTTAAATGTAAAGCTTAGGGAACAGCACTTTACCAATTTGGTATTTTCCAAAATAAAATTATCTGTAGCAATAGACTCATATTTGTATAGAAATAACAAATTTGTTTGGTGTTTATTCATGTAATTTGATGTTTTATAGCTGTATAAAAGCAACCTGTTGTCAATATATACAATTTTGTTGTTATATATACAATTTTGTTGTTATATATACAATTTTGTGTTATTCTTCACACTGGAATAGGAATTTAAATGTGTTTTTGGAAGGAAGTAAGGAAAGCCTGATCTGTTTAGAGATAACATTGTAAAACATAGAAGCCTTTGCCACTTTTTCCAAAAAAGAAAGTTAAAAGCTCTCTTAGCCTTTGATTCATGTTTCAAATGTAATGTTGTATTGTGTTATTTGTCAAGAACCCCGCCTTATCTGAAATAAGGCTCTGCCTTCCACTTTATTCCATGTTAGAATGGCTCAAAATTAAGCTAGACTTGAGCTCATTTAGAGTTGTATTCAAAAGATTGAATTTTGTTGTAAAGATTCCTGTGATATCAAATAGGTGATATAATAAGTAAAGGTTTTAGATTATAAAAATCATTTTACTTGGTTCATAGCTGTTACACAAACTAATATGTTTTTGCTCTATTAATTTCATTTTGTATTTTCCTTGTAAGCTTTATAATTTTTGCCTGTTAGGGTTTGGCAGAGATACTGCTTCTAATAAAACAACCTGAGTTAATTTGAGATAATAAGCCATCAGCTGTAGGACAGATATGATATAATGATGACTTATAGTATTGACCCCGATTAAGTGAAAGGGGTAACTGTAAAATTATAAATGTTTAAGTTGTAATCTATTACTCCCACTTTAAGACTGGTGAAACTACTGGATGTTTAGAACGAAAATCTTGGAGAACAAAGTCAAGGAAGTAAAAGGGCCAAGGAAAGAGCAGTCAACATTTTGGCCCTTGCCCTCTAAGGTCAGCCAGGACCCAGAGAATGATGGGACCCCTTTCTGGGCCCTGCAACTCTGGTGAGTAACCTGATGTACTGATCCAGGGAGATGGAGAGGACTCTAGAGAACCAGAAGCCAAACAGTGCACATTCTGCAAATAGGAGGGTTATTAGAGATGGAAATATCACTGATGCTTCCAAGAGAAGCCACATGGTCAGCCAAGACTCTGACCTATCCTGGCAGACGACTCCACTGGTAGAGGAAAGCTAAAGGAGCCAAAAGGCTTCACACATGTCTCCAAGAGTAATCTCTGATGAATCTCAGCTGAGTAGATAGTGGACTGGGATTGTGGCTCAAGTGGTAGAATTCTCGCTTAGCACATATGAGGCACTGGTTTGATCCTCAGCACCAACTAAAAATAAAATAAAGATATTGTGTCCACCTAAAACTAAAAAATAAATTTTTAAAAAAGAGTAGATAGGAACAAAGTCAGTTTTGACCAACTTGGTCTTTAAACAACTGGCAGGAGAGTATAGCCTAAACACAGTCTTACATGGACATTTAAAAGGAAAAAGAGTGTGGGATTTTGTTTTTTAATGTAACTTAAAATATAAGCTTGTGTGAGCCCTACCAAAAGTGAGTAAAGCTAGAGGCTATAAAGGAAGGGTTCTTATGTAGGAGTGTCTAATAATAATGATCACAAAGGACTCTAGAGTCACAGTTTGTCCTGAGTTAATTTGAGCCTGATCTCATAACCTTACAAATCTTTCTAACCTCCTACAATGATATACTTGATCTGTTTTTCACTGACATGGTTATGAGTTACTGTCTTCATGGTTTTCAGAGACTGGCTTAAATACTAATTGCTTTTGTGTTAATTGTTTACCAAAAAAAGTAATGCTTTGCTTTCTTGTTTATTGTTGTCTTAGCATAATCTCTGCCCTTTGAATGCTTTGTCCAGTCACCTGCCATCTGCCAGTGTGGACCTCCTGACAGCCCTGATGCTGAATACCCTCAACTGTCCATAACTCACCCAATATAAAACAAGGACTTTGGGTTATTTCCCCAATTTCACTTTCTTTCAGCAGAAAGCAGCTTGGAGATGTCGTTGTCCATTTTTCAATAGAATGGAATGTAGAAATTGACAGTGGGGAAATGTAACAATGGTCCACTTTATGCTTTGAATATAGCCCTTGCTGCTCTGCCATTTCAACTTATTTTTTAAATGGACATATTTCTTTCTCTTCCTCTGTCAATGCTCCTCCCTAATTTCTCTCCCTTCTCTAATTTCAGGGGAAACGAGATTACCTTTCCTCCCCATTTAAGGCAGATTTATCTATCCTTGAGTACACACCCACTATAGGAATGAAGTAATCTAGACTTTGAGAATGGTTCCAGAAGATCTCAGAAATTAACAAGTGAATTACAACTCCAAAAGGAACACGTGGAATTACCTTTGAATCACCTCTTTAAAAGCCCCTTGTTCATGCTGATGGACAGAATCACAGGCTTTAGGACAGGGGTCCCACCTGTGTTTCTCCTTTGCTAGCAAAGCAATAAAACTTTTTTTTCTTTTTTTCAAAACTGTGTCCTTGTTACTGGATTGGGATTGGGGACAAGGACCAAGCTTTTGGTAACACTTCCATTATGAAACTTAGGTGTGAAAGTCAGGAAAAAAGATGATTCATTAACTAATTATTTTGAATTTTAAAAATTAAAAGAAGTAGGGGCTGGAGTTGTAGCTCAGTGGTAGAGCACTTGACTAGCATGTGTGAGGAACTGGGTTTGATCCTCAATACCACATAAAAATAAATAAAAGCATTGTGTCCATCTACAACTAAAAATATCTTTAAAAAATAAGTGAATTCATTATGTTGCATTTTTAGAACTCATTTAAGAAAGAAGGAAAATGAGCGAGCAACAAGTGTATCATACATGGGACTATGAATTCATAGGACAGACAACTGGCTTGCTGACAAAGCCTCAATAAATAAAAGTAACAATTTAGGTTTGAAGGCTCAGTGGAAATTCTCAAGAAGTCACAATTTGAAGAGGTGGTCAACAAATATCTAACAGCATTTGAATGAAACATTTCCCTATCCCCAAAGTTGGTATTTTGAATCCAAGATAAAGAGAAGGGATTACTTAAGTACTCCACATTGTAAAGTGAATGCCAGTCTCTTTTACGACTTACAGCAGAAAAAGGGTCTTGGGTTTTGTGGGTTAGAGAGTGAGAGGCAACCTTTCTATGTCAAAGCAGTGTAAGAATGACCAGCAGAGCCATGTGCAGTGGTGCACAGCTGTAATTCCAGTGGCTCAAGGGGTTGAAGTAGGAGGATCTCAAGTTCAACATGAACCTCAGCAACTTAGCAGGGGCCTTAAACAACTTAGCAAGACCCTGTCTCAAAATAAAAAAATAAAAATGGCTGGGGATGTTAACTCAGTAGTTAAGTGCCCCTAGGTTCAATCCCTGATACCACCCTTCTTTCCGAGGCGGGGTTGGGGGGGTAGGGGGGAGTGACCTGCAGAGCCTCAAAAAGGGGTAACTGGCCTTCTGGTAAGCATGACTATAAGGGAAGAAGCTGATCTGCTGCTATTCCTCTTGAGATGGGAGCCAAGCAACTGAATGGCAGTACAGGGAGAGGGCCTTGGAATGGAGCAGTATGTATTCCCACTGCTTAACTGGGTAAAGATCCTGAGGACTGGCTTCTGGGATGCAAGACTGGCTTCCCCAGCTGCAAGAGATATTGGGAGGCACTGGGCTTAGTTAGTGCTAAAGGAAGAAATCAAGCCTGTGCTAAGCTCCCTTTCCAGAGATGGTCAATCTTACAAGTTCTTGGAAGAATTCTATCTACACACTATGAGGGAGGACCTTTGGGATTCCTGCCTTACAGAAAACATCTGTGATCAGTCCATTTGAGCAAAGAAGCAACAACCAACAGAAGATTATAGGTGACCCAAATTTTTAAAAATTTGTTCTTTCCCCCTAAAACTTCTTTCCTCCCCACATTCTCAGAAACGCTAGTTCCAGAAAAGGCAGTGCATATTAAGGAATCAATAGTTGACACCTCTTCTTCCACTTTAAGTATCCTTTAATGTTGATATAGTGTTTATTGATTTTTCCCTCCATTTATTTAGCAGAGAGAAGACTCTTTATGCTTACAAAAGTTTCTGTGCCCTCATTTTTCTTTGGCTCCTTAGTTTAGTGTACAGAAGTTTAGCTTTCCTAATGAAACAGGGAGCATGGATCCTGTCAATCCATCCCAAGTGAATTTGTTAGGCCTTATGAACTATACAACTACAATCTTCACTCATCATGAGGGGAATCTTGGAAGATGAGAAAAGAGTCAGCATTCCACTCCGAGAAAACAGGCCTGGCTTTCGAATTTTATTGATGGGCTGGGGTTATAGCTAGAGTGCTTGTCTAGCATGTGTGAGGCACTTGGTTCAATCCTCAGCACCACATAAAAATAAATAAATAAATAAAGACATTGTGTTCTTCTACAAGTAAAAATTTTAAAGAACTTTTGTTAAACTTGAGCCACCATCAGAAATCCATTTGACTCCATGATTCAATACACTTACACACATATATGTGAAAAGTTTCATGAAATAATACTTATCTTCTGTCTTTTCTTAATGTTGATTACCACCCTCTAAACTGATTCAGCTGGGGTTAGGGGTAAAGCTAAAGGGTAGAGCATGTGCTTAGCATGCACAAGGCCCTGTATTCAATCTGCCAGCACCAAGAAAAAAAAATGATTTCATAGACTACTGATGGATTGCAGTTTGAAATATTCTGGTCTTAAGTGACAATCTAGCTATATTAGAGATGACATTTTCATCTACTAAGCAGCATTTGAAGCTAGGCAAGATGGTACACACGTGTAATCCTATCAATTATAGATGCTAAGACAGGATGATAACAAGTTCAAAGCCATCCTTAGTGACTTAGTGAGATCTTGTCTCAAAATAAGAAATAAAAAGGACAGGGGATGGAGCTCAGCAGTTAAGTGTCCCTGAGTTCAATCCCCTGTACCAAAAATGAACAAATAAATAAGCAGCATTTGCTATAGTTTGGGTCTTATGTGTCCCAAACTATCATGAGATAAACATTTTTCTCTATCATGAACTACCTGCATGACCATGGCATTGTCACAGACCCAAAGCATGAACTGAAAACTCCCAAACTGTGAGCCAACATAAACCTTTTCTCTATAAATTAATTATCTCAGACATTTTGTCATAGTGGTAGATTAAACTTTAACACCTATGGCAATTTTCTCTTTCTCTTTTTTTTTTTTAATGCTGGGAATTGAACCCAGGGCCTTGCACATGCTAAGAGTATGCTCTACCATTGAGTTACACCCCCAGGCCCTGGTAATTCTATTTTTAATTTGGGGAAGGGGGCCACCATATTGTTTTCTATACATTTTACATACCTACCTATAGTATACCAAGAATCTGATTTCTCCACTTCCTTGTGAATCCTTGCCTTTTGAAAAAATCATTTATTTGTTAAAGAAACTATGTCATTTGTCTTATAGAATTTCTCCCACTAGATTTGGCTAAACATATCCTTGTTTTCACTTAACTTGTTCCTCTATTTCCTATAGTTCTTGCAAACTAGTAGTTAGATCTAGATTCTTGATTAGATTCATGTTCAAAATTCTGGCAAGAATAATTCACACATAGGGCTTTGTACTTCCTATTGCAACAGACCAGAAGGTAGGTAATGTTTGCATAACCTCTTTTAGTGATGTTCAGATTGTTAGTAAATTCAGGACTTTTCAGTCTAATCCATCTATTTAAAAGTTATTAATCAATATTTTTCCCTTCTTTAATTGGGGATTGAACCCCAATTCCCTATTTTTTATCTCATAAATGATTAGACCATTTTGTCCACCTGAAACTAGCCAGACACAAAGATAAACATTTCTTGTTTAGCTGAGACTTCTGACTGCAACCAATCCCACCTGTAATCCTCCCCACCCCCATACCCCTGCCATAACTTGCCTACTCTTCCTACAAAAGTCTAAGACAAAATCACCCTGCCAAGAGACTCTAACTTTGGATCTGACAGGGGTAGGGAGGGGTTGGCAGTTTCCTATTGAAATAACCTGAATAAGATTAAATCCCTTACTTGGTCATGGTCTTTGATAATAGCATCTAAAAATTAAAAATTGACCCCCCCAACCCCTGCCACACTCAATAAAAAGAATCTAAGCACAATGAAAGGAAGTTATAAGGAAAAGGAAGGCCAAGTCCCTAAGTCACATACTGTGGCTTACTAAATATCAAGCCATTGCCCAACTAGCTTCAGAGGAGGAGAACTGTGATAGAAAAAAAAAAAATCTGAATTGAATTTAATTAATTAAATGTATTAATTTGCTTTGGCACTAATTAGAAAGAAGTTAAAGGTTGAAAAATGACAAAAGTAGTCCTTGGCAAAAGTGGGCTGGCACTCCCACAGTTATGCCGTTTTACTCCTTTTGAACACAATCTCACAGAATACTGTTAAACCAAAACTCTTGAGACCAAGACATCTCTGAAATAAAGATTGATTAAACTGTTACAGATGCTAGCCAGGTAAAGGACCTGGTCATAGGAGGAGTTTCTGCACAACTAACTTGCAGCTGGAAAAGAAGACCTAGAACTAAGAGTATTTTTATAACCAGAAGTTTGGGTAAAGACAGAACAAGTGATTTACACTGAACCTCCATTAGCTATAGATAAGATAGGTAGATTAATGAGAAGCAGGGAGAGCTTTGAGATATGAGGATGGTCCCTGAGAAGTAACTGTTGTTTCTGAATTGGTTAACAGTCCAGAAATTTTAATGTAACAGAGCATGGTAGCTCTGACGGTTGGCTGTAATGGGATTAAAGTCAAGGTTTCATCAGGAATATGAAAGAGTCTTTTTTCTTATTTTCATCTGCAGCTGTTAACAGATGAACTTCCTTTGTCTCTTCCTCCCTCCATTCTCTGGCCCTTGTAATTAAATTTAGGACATCTCAGATTTTTTCTTCTACCAATACCAACATAAGAAATACTAGAGGGTTGGGGAAATAACTCAGTCTGTAGAGTGCTTCCCTCGCATGCATAAGGCCCTGGGTTCAATCCCCAGCACCACACACACACACAAAAAAAAAATACTAGAGTCTGTTCGGTGCGGTGGCACATGCCTATAATCCCAGCGACTGGGAATACTGAGGCAGGAGGATTGGCAAATTCAAAGCCAGCTTCAGCAATTTAGTGAGGCCCTAAGCAACTCGGCAAGATCCTTTCCCACAAGTCTTTGATATTATGTTATTTTTTAACCCCCCCCCACCAGTGGTTAGTGCCCCTGGGTTCAATCCCCAGTACCAAAAAAAAAAAAAAAGGACACTAGAGTCCATGATAAACTGAGACGAAATAAAACCATTTTATAATTTTGTGCAAGCAGACAAAAATAAGACCACTGTGTCATACACAAAGTACCAAACATTCTTCTATCTCTATTATGTGACTGCCAATTTCTTTACTATAACAGCTTTCTCTTCGATGTAGTCTTCTCTCCCTATAGATAAGATTTGAGATAGCCAATGGTACAATTGCCCCATCTTTTTGACAGCAGCCCATCTGGAGAGAACTCTGCTTTCTTACATCCTCTTCCAAGTCATCCTCTTATTAAGACACCCTTCAATGCAATAGGTAATAAATCCAGTCTGCTTACTTTCATTGGTAGGCGTTAACAAAATACTTTTAATAAATTACTTGAATTTATAGAGGAAGATAAATTCGTTGGTGACTACTGAAAAAGAACCAATGAAATCTGTGTTTAAAAACACTGAATGGAAGGCCTGGGGATGTAGTTCAGTGGTAGAACACTGCCTACCAAGTGTGAGGCCCTGGGTTCTATCCCAGCACTATGAGGAAAAAAATTTAAAAACTGAATGGAGGGAGTTGGTAGGGGGCTGCGTATAGTTTCATCACTTTTAGGGAGTGTGTGGAATGAATCAACATAGCTGAAAATTTTTTCTGGAACATATTTCCACATCCCACTTCCTTTATCTCTTCCTCCCTCCATTCTCTGGCCCTTGCAATTAAATTTAGGACAGTTGTGCTGGTCGGGTCATTTAGTCACAGCAGTGAAAAAAACTGACTAAAACACCACTTTCTTCTGGAATTTCAGGAGCTGGTTCTGTGTTCTCAGCCTACCCTGAAATCCAACAAGAGAAGTTATCCCCCTATACAAGATCCACAAAACCAAGTATATTAGAATTACATTATCATTTTGTGATGAACTAACAGATCTGAAAAATGATGATCATTATCTGTTAAAACCATTACATAAATGTTATTTAAATTATCTTGGTCTAGATAGGGTATGAAAATTATAAAATCCATACTCTGGTCACCAAAACTTGCTGCCCCAATCTCCATCCATACTCCTTACATAGTTTAGCTGGCAACCAATATCCAGAATACAGTGTAATTTCCTAGCCTCCCTGGCAGTTAGTTGACCAAGTTCTAGTTAGTGAGATGGAAACAAATGTAATGTGGTAGCTATAGGAGCCTTCCTTGCCAACCCTTTCTTTGTACTCTTCAACTTCATTGCTTCTTCAGTTGTTCTGCAGGATTAGAGTGTAGATATCTTGAATCATGAGTCGAGGCTATGATCAATGGCACAAGAGAAAAGACAGTTTGGTCTGTGACACCTGAAGCACCACAAAGCCCTGAATTTCCTTTTCTGTCTTTTACATATTAGTAAAGCAGGAAGAATGAAAGACAGAGAAGGGAGGAAAACTGGGAGGATAAGGGGTAAGGGGAGAGGAGGTAAAGAGGAAACTGGGAAAGGAGGGAAAAAGAATGCAAGGAATAGAAAAAGCAGGGGAGAGGACGACGAGGAGGAAGGACAAAAGAGAGGGAGGAAGGGAAAGAAAAAAGAAGGGGTGAAAAGAGGGAAAGGGAAGAGGGAAAGGCACAGGAAAGATGGCAGGAGCAGAGAGATTATGTGGGAAATTATCATGATGTATTCTGATACAAGTTACAGAAAACTAATTGAAAAGGTAATGTGTTTATCTCAGTTAATAGAACAAGCTCAGGCATAGTAGGTACAGAGTAGACTCTGGCTTCACACAATGGCTATTATAGTTTCAGTTATGTTTATAGACAACACCATTTCAAAAGAAGAGGGACCATCTCCTATGTCTTTTTTTTTTTTTTTAAGATACCGAGGATTGAATCTAGGGTCTTGTACTAGCTGATGAACTTCATCCCCAGCCCCTTTTATTTTTTTGATAGAGGGTCTTGCTAAATTGGTGAGGCCGGCTTCAAATTTACAATCCTGAGCCTCCAAAGTAGCTGGGATTATAGGCATGTATCACTGCATTGAGTTCCTATGACTCTTTCTTCCTACTTTTTTTTTTTTTTTTGTGTGTGTGTGTGTGTGTGTATATGTGGCTTTGCATATGCCAGGCAATCTTAGGCAATCTTTCTTGAATGTGATGAACTGTTTTCCAGAAACCCTCTAGTCCAGCATCACTAACCAAAACTAGATTATTTACCCATTACCGAAGCAATCACAGGCAAAGGAACAGGATTACCATGAACAAGAAATCATTCACACTATGCCAGATCTACTCTGGAACTGGACATGAGATCACCTTCTCTTGAGTCACAAAAGGAAGAGACAGACACCAAACTACTTATGTTTATTACACAATACTAGGAGGCCTCATTCACATTTACAGTGATTGTCATCTGTAAAGTGATTATGACAGGTTTCCAGCAGATGGCAGTAAAGTGCTTGGGGAAAGGGCACATATTTCAGATTTACACAAAGTGAAAGAAATCCAACAAAAAATGGTCAGTCTCCCTTATCTGTGGTTTCTGCATCCATAGATTAAATCAACTACAAATCAAAAATATTCTGACCTGAACACTTTTTCTTATACTGTATTGTTTAGGGAATAATGATAACAACTACTTATGATAACTAATACAGTATAAATGTTATATAACTAATTTAGAGATGATTTAAAGTTTATGGGAAAATGTGCATAGCTTATATGTAAATATTATCCATTTTGTGAGACCTTAAATTAGGGTCTTGGATTTTGATATGGTGGCAGAGAGTGCCCTGGAACCAATCTATCTTGGATATGAAGGAAAATGGAATTACTGTAGATATTTCACAAAATTAAGATCTCTTAGAAGGAAGGTGGTAGCAGAAATGGGAAATAAGTGCTTAGTAGGTACTTTGAGTTCTGCAACAGGGAAGTGATAACTTATTGTAAACCTTTTATAATTATATGTGTTAGGTGTGATGGCATATACCTGTAATCCCAACAATTCGGGAGGCTGAGGCAGGAAGATCACAGGTGTGAGGCCTGGGGATATAGTAAGTGGTAAAGTACCCCTGAGTTTAATCGCTAGTACAAAAAAAAGAGAAAAATTACTACAAGTTGAAAAAAGCTATCATCAATTGAATGAAGAGAATATTATTACTAAAGATTAATCACACTATAAGGCATGATTACATTTTTAAAATCCGGAATTTAAAGAAAATATTTAAGTTCCTCTATTATTTCTGTCAACCATATGAGCACAGAAAGAGAAAATATTGTCAAAACTAAGAAGGCACAAAGCCAGGCGCAGTGATGCACACCTCTAACCTCAGTAGCTGGGGAGGCTAAGGCAGGAGGATCTCAAATTCAAAGCCAGCCTCAGCCACTTAGCAAGGGCTCCTCTCTGAATAAAATATAAAAAGGGCTGAGGATGTGGCTCAGTGGGTAAGTGTTCATTGGTTCAATCCCTGGTACAAAAAAAGTAAACTTTTTTATTTTATCATTTATTTATGTATTTTGGTACTAAAGGAACTGAACCTACCACTGAGCTTCACTCCAGCCCTTTAAATTTTTTTAAATTTTATTTTGAGACAGGGTCTTGCTAAGTGGCTGAGGCTGGCCTTAAACTTGGGTCTGCCTGCCTCAGCTTCTCACATTGCTAGAATCAAAAGTGTGTACCATCATGCCCAGATAAGGAAAAAAATTTTAAGTGAGATGGGATAGTCAATTTTCTTGCCTCCATAACCTTTACAACATTCTCTTAACATCAAAGCAAAATTGTACAAATAATTATATAATATAAAAATGCAGTTTTCTTTGGATCAGTTTGCTTAGGGTCAATAATATATGCACCGTGTACGATGAAATGGAATTCCTTTCATATCTTCCCTATGGTCACGGGCATAGTCCCATAAGTAAAAATCCAGAAGAATGGAATTGATCTCTCCATTAGGCTTTTCACCCTTTTTTTCAATAAGTTCCAGAAGACAATCCCGGATCAATTCAACACACCACAGGGAGCACCCTCTGATTTCTACTTCCTGCTTATCCCCATATGAAAGCATTTCTCCTGCAAGGGTTAAAAAAAATGGAGTGAAAAAAAATATTTTCTAAACTCAGACATTAGTGCAAAATTACAAATTTATATTTCACAAGGACTAGACGGCTTGTTTCTCTCAATATTCCCAGGATCTACAATAGCAAGCACCTTGCACATACTTGCTCCCTAAATAAACATTTGTTAATGAAGATGAAATAATTCTAAATTTAAAAATATGACAGCAAGTCGGGCTCAATGGCACACGCCTGTAATCCCAGCAGTTTGGGAGGTTGAGGCAGGAGGATCGTGAGTTCAAAGCCAGCCGCAGCAAAAGTGAGGTGCTAAACAACTCAACTCGGTCAGATCCTGTCTCTAAATGATATACAAAAGAGGGCTGGGGATATGGCTCAGTGGTTGAGTGCTCCTGAGTTCAATTCCCGGTATCTATCTGTCTATCTATCTATCTATCAATCAATCAATCAAATAAAATGTGACAGCAAAAAAAAAAAAAAAAAAAAAACAAGAGAGAACAGAAAAGAAAAAAGAGGGCTGGGGATGTGGCTCAAGCGGTAGCGCGCTCGCCTGGTATGCGTGCGACCTGGGTTCGATCCTCAGCACCACATACCAACAAAGATGTTGTGTCTGCCGAGAACTAAAAAATAAATATTAAAAAAATTCTCTCTCTCTCTCTCTCTCTCTCTCTCTCTCTCCTCTCTCTTTAAAAAAAAAAAAAGAAAAAAGAAAGAATAAAAGGAAAGAGAAAAGATGAAAACAAGTCTGATTTTTTTAGGGGTTGGGAATATAGCTCAGTTGGTAGAAAGCTTGCCTAGCATGCATGAAGCCCAGAGTTCCATCCCCTGCACCACAAATAGTAATAATTCAACAACAAATTAAAAAATAAAAAATGATTATTTAATTATAATTATTAATTAATTAAACATAATTATTAATTTATTAGTAACCACAAATGATAAATTAAATTGTTAACTATTTAATAATTTGATAATTATTAAATCATTTAACAATTATTAATTATATAAATAATTATAAATTATTAAATTAATAATTATTGGTGCTTAATATTAATTTATTGTTATTATTATTTTTAAAGGACTTAAAAGTGGGTTACCAGGGAAAAAATACTATTTCAAATTTTGAAAGACTCTGTGGTCCAATAAACAGGATCTTTCTCCCTTAGCTGGCTGAATACTGTCTTGGGGACATCATAGGTACATCAGGAAAAGTGCAGGATATCAAAGTTGTTAACCTGAGCACAGAAAATCATCACTGTTGTTTGGATTCTGGATCCTTGAGTCAGCTCTGCCTGAATATGGAGCTACAATCTTACATAAGACCCCCAGTCTATTCAGTACCTATCTCCAGAATATATCTAATTCTGAAGGGTGGACATTGGCTGCCACTGAGAATACAGTACAGTTCATCAACTCAAATGCCTATGGGTATCAGACATTGTAAACTGCCTAAAGTACTGTTCAGGCCAAACAAAATACACCTACAGGCTATATTTGGCTTCTGGCCACCAATCTGCAACCTTGCACAAAGTTTTACAATATACATGAAGCCCTGTCATTCACCAAAAGCTGGGGAGAGGCAAGGAAGATTCCTAAGAATCTTTAGAAGAAGGAAGGTCATGCCAACACCTTAATTTTAAGACTTCTGGCCTCCAGAACATTTCTGTTATTCTGTTATTTAGTCTCCCAAAGCAGCAGGATTACAAATGTGCACCACCAAGCACAGCTCAAAGAAATGTATTGTTTGTTTTAAAATAATTTTTACACAAACTTCTCAACACAATTTACCTATTTTATATACAATAATAGCCCCAGTCTTTTTTTTTGGTACTGGGGATTGAATTCAGGGACACTCAATCACTGAGCCACATTCCCAGCCCCCCCTTTTTTTTTTTAATTTAAATTCAGAGACAGGATCTGGCTAAGTTGGCCAGGCTAAGTTGCCACCTTTTTGTCTCAGCCTCCCAAGTAGCTAAAATTTCAGACATGACTCACCATGTCTGGCTATGCCCCCAGTCTTGATATCAAAAATTATATCTGGGGATGGGGATATAGCTCAGTTGATAGAGCACTTGCCTGGAATGTCCAAGGCCCTGGGTTCAATCCCCAGCACCACAAAAACAAAACAAAACAAAACAACTATTTGGGAGACTGAGGATTGCAAGTTTGAGGCCAGTCTTGGCAACTTAGTGAGACCATGTCTCCAAAGGCGGAAAAAAAAAAATCCAGTAATGTTGAATAAACAAGGGTAGAGAAGGGAGTCATTTGTGCAAAATAAAGATAAATCAGTGGGGATGATGTTACAGCCTTCTGACTCAAAGTTCTGTAAATATTACCTATCTCTCATTCCACCCTTTATATTAATATGCAGTGTCCTCTTCAGCTAAATTAATGTTCCTCAAATATTACACCTATATTGTATATCTCCTTGTACCATAAATTTAGGTTTTATTTTATTAGGCTCTTGTAATGTTCCAATAGCACAATTTTCAACAATATCCACACTTCATAGTATAAACAAGAAGAGCCATTTTTCCTATATTTCAATTGCCCTTACATTTTTCTTCACATATACTTTTAACAATAGTGCCTTTTTTTTAAGTAGAGTTTTTTGTGAAAGAAACTAAACAGATTTAACAACAATGTATAGAATAACAAATAATGAGCTAAAGTGGCAAACCTTTAAGAAGCTTCTTCAGTAGTTCATTAGAGTATTTCAGGGCTCCAAGGTGAACAAGAATCTGAGGTAATCTATAGTCAGCAAACATAGTGATACTGGAGATATCCTTAAAGCAGCCATCTCCTTTTCCTTCTAACACACTCCATGTGTCTGCCACAAGGATTTGGGCTCGTTTATAAAAAGAAATTCTTTTACCCTGATGAATGGAGAAGATATAAATGTTACCAGGGCATCTGAAAGCTTTATAAATGGTATTTTTAAAAATATTTATTTTTTAGTTATAGGTGGACACATATCTTTATTTTATTTTTATGTGGTGCTGAGGATCGAGCCCAGTGCCTCATGCGTGCTAGGTGAGCGCTCTACCTCTGAGCCAAAATCCCAGCTCCTATAAATACTATTTTTAAAAAGACACATGTGCCAGGTGCCATGGTACATACCTGTAATCCCAGCAACTTGGGAGGCTAAAGCAGGAGGATCACAAGTTTGAGGTCAATCTCAGAAATTTAGTGAAGCCCTAAGCAACCAAGTGACACCCTGTCTTAAAAAAATAAATAATTTAAAAAATTAAAAAAGGCTAGGGATGTAGCTGAATGATAAATGATATTCAATCCCCAATATCAAAAAAAAAAAAAAAAAAAGAAGAAGAAGAAGAAGAAGAAGAAGCCGGGTGCAGTGGCGCACACCTATAATCCCAGTGGTTTGGGAGACTGAAGCAGGAGGATTTCGAGTTCAAAGCCAGCCTCAACGATTTAGTGAGGCACTGAGCAATTCAGTGCTTAGTGATACTTAGAGATGCAGTCTCTAAATAAAATTACAAAATAGGGCTGGGGATGTGGCTCAGTGGTCGAGTGGCCCTGAGTTCAATCCTCAGTACCCGCCCCCCAAAAAGAAAAAAGTTGTTTCTTCAAGAGCAGAATAGTCTTGGGGCTGGGGATGTGGCTCAAGTGGTAACGCACTCGCCTGGCAGGCGTGTGGCCCAGGTTCGATCCTCAGGTTCGATCCTCAGCACCACATACAAACAAAGATGTTGTGTCCACTGAAAACTAAAAAATAAATATTAAAAAATTCTAAAAAAAATATTTTTTTTAAAAAAGAGCAGAATAGACTATGTTTTTAGAATTTATAGAAAACAGGACAGGGATTGTGGCTCAGTGGCACAGTGTTTGCCTAGCATGCATGAGGAACTGGGTTCAAACCTCAGCACCACATAAAAATTAAATAAATAAATAAATAAAAGAATTTATAGAAAACAAAAGAATCTAACATAGTTATCTCTAATTCTCAAGATTTGCTTCCTATTTCAAAGAACATAAAATATAAATTATGTAATCCCAGTACTATTTAGTATTCTTTTTCAATAACATTACTTCATATGCATATTTTAGTGTCACTATAATTCAACTAGTTTTTTTTTTTTTTTTTAGTACTGGAAATTGACCCCAGTGTTACTTTACCACATTACATTCAAGACCTTCTTATTTTTTAAAGATGAGTTCTCACTAAATTGCCCAAGCTGGCCTTAACTTGTGATCCTTCTGCCTGAGCCTCCTGAGTAATTCAGGTTACAGGCATGAGCCACATCACCTGACCCCAACTAGTTATTATTTTTAACATCTAGATAGTAGTTTTTTGAAAAGTTTAAAACTTTAGTTTATATATATATATATATATATATATATATATATATATATATGTGTGTGTGTGTGTGTGTGTGTGTATCTGATTGCAACATAATTCATGTTAACTTTTTCTAATGGGGGAGGGGTACTTGGGATTGAACCCAGAGATGTTTTACCTCAGAGCCCAAAACCCTGATCCTTTTTCTTTTTTATTTACTTGCTGGCTTGGAACTTATGATTTTCCTGCCTCAGCCTCCTGATCACTGGGATTACAGGTGTGCACCACCATGCCCAGCAAGAATTCTTCAGTGTGTTTTGTTGTTACATTTGGGAAAATTTTCTGTAAAACCTTATGAGCACTCATGAGAAATGGTTCGTGTGTCAATTCATTTTAAAATGCATCTGCCTTGGGCTGGGGATGTGGCTCAAGTGGTAGCACATTCCCCTGGCATGTGCAGGGCGCTGGGTTTGATCCTCAGCACCACATAAAAATAAAATAAAGATGTTGGGTCCACCGAAAACTAAAAAATAAAAATATTTAAAAATTCTCTTTAAAATAAATAAAATGCATCTGCCTTAAAATTAATCAACTTCTTGGTAAATGAAATAGAAACTCTACAAAAATAATTCAAATGGGGCTGGGGCTGTAGCTCAGTGATAAAGCACTTGCCTCACATGCGTGAGGCACTGGGTTCAATCCTCTGTATCATATAAAAATAAGTAAAGATACTGTATGTTCATCTACAACTAAAAAAATTTTTTTAAAAAAAAATTCACCTTTCACCACAAAACAAAAAAGACAACTTGCAAGTAAACAAACTACACAGTGCTCTCAATTCATTACATCCTAAAGTCATGTTAATTTTAATCCTGATCCTTGCTGTTCTACAACCATGTTGATTTTAGAATACATGGATTACCAGCCACATGACTGGCAGATGGATTTCTTTTACATACTGTTCATCATAATTAGCCTCAATGATGGACCAAGGAACTTGATTCATAATTTCTGAAATGACATACTTTGAAGACAAAGATGAATTTCAAAGTAACCTTTGCATTATCAAAATAAAACAGAATGGAATTAAGCAGTGGCCTACAGACTCTGTTCTAGGAACTGCCTCTCTGCTCCATCCATTCCCAGCAGCAGTACTGAGCTGGTCAAAATCTGTGCCAGTTCAATCAGTTTTTGTCCAGGAGTTTTAGAATTGGCATGGAGAAAAAGTTATCTCCCTCCTTCTTTCTGTCCAGTGGCCAAAGAAATAAAATGCAAATAATGCAAGGACATTAACCTTTAGTTTTTTCACTGCATGGAGAAAGTTAGTCTATAGATACATGGAGCTAACAGAGGCAAAGATGAGAGGCTGAACGCTGCTGGCATTTGAATCCCTAATCTGGTATATTCCTATCCCAAAACACCCATCTAAAGATTCTTGCTTAAGTTTTTTCTAGTTTTGTATGTGTGTGTGTGACCTGCAATTTAAAAAATCTTGGCTGGACATGGTGGTGTACACCTGTAATCCCAGTGGCTTGGCAGGAGGATCACAAGTTCAAGGCCAGCTTCAGCAATTTAATGAGGTCCTAAAAGATTTAGCAAGACCGTCTCTCAAAATAAAAAAATAAAAAGGGCTTTGGCTCAGTGGTTAAGCATCCCTGGTGTTCAATCCCCAGCATTTAAAAAAAAAAAAAATTAACTTTTTTTACTAAAAACAAATAATATTGTGAAAGCATACTGTGTATGAAAAAGAAAATACATAGTATATATACACTGAACTTTGCAAGAAATTGTTTGTTTGTTTGTTTTACTGGGGATTGAACCCAGGGACACTTTACCACTGAACTACATCACCAGTCCTTTTTAAATTTTTTTTATTTGAGACAGGTTTCATTACCATCCTCCTGCCTCAGCCTCTCTAGTTGCTGTGATTACAGGCATGTACCACCACACCTGGTGTAAGCTTTTATTCTTAAAATGAATTCTGGAAGAAAAAGAATTAACACTGAGAGAACTATTAAGACTTCTTAAATGCTAAAACAAACAAAAAAAACACACCTCAAACTGAGTCACATCTCTATATGAAGGAAAATTTTCAACAACCAGGTGCATTAACCTCTGTGCACTTTTTTCACTTTTTCTGACACAATTAATAAAAGATCCTCCGAACTTCTCCAGTAGAATTTTCCCGGTTTCATTGAGAATCCGATGCCTCTCTTCTATCAAAGGCATGGATACATCTGTGTCAGAACGAAATATATGCTGAACCTGATCCAGGGTCACTGTGGCATAGTAGGAGGCACTAGTTATTGGTATTCCTTTAGAGATAAAATATAAAAAAAATCA
This sequence comes from Ictidomys tridecemlineatus, assembly GCF_052094955.1. NCBI lineage: Eukaryota > Metazoa > Chordata > Mammalia > Rodentia > Sciuridae > Ictidomys > Ictidomys tridecemlineatus. Next base: position 128,881,733 of record NC_135480.1, on the reverse strand, counting down.
GAGGAACAATGTCATGCTTTGAGAATTAAGCAGACTCTTGGTTTTATAACATGCAATTATGTAAAACCAAGTGCGGCAGAAATGCATTAGAAGTGCATAAAATAGCAATCAAAAGCAAAACCTTCATTTTCTACTACTTATTCCCCATTTCTAACTATTGCAATGTAACATCACATGCATTTTGACTACGTTTCATAATATCTGTCCCTTTGTTCTTCAGGTGTCACTAAAGTGGCATTCTTTTTCCTATGGTGAGATACTAAAAGCAAGTTATTTTCCATTGAATATGCTTCTTCTCTTGCTTTTATATTAAGCAGAGAGACTAGCAAGGAAGAACTTCAAGATCGCCCTAACATATAATTCTAACACTCAACCCGGTCCTTGACACCCGCCCCTGAGCCCCACCCCCACCCCTGTCCCAGAGAACTAAAACCTCAAAGGCTGCCGGGTCCAACCGCGAGCAGGACACCAACCTTCGTCCAGGGCTCTGTTAACTGCGGCGCACAGGGACCAGTACCCACTGTAGGTCTTCCCCTTGTACGTTACCAGACACTTGTGCTCATCCTGCTCCGACCAAAAGGAGAAGTTGAGCGTGTCTACCACAAACACCCAGTTGACCGCGGCCTCATCGGCAGCCCTGGGGTTCAACTCGTGAAGAGTTTTCCACCCTTCCACGCGTAACTCCGGCCCCGAGGCCTTGGCAAGCAGCAGTTCAGCCACCCTCCGCACACCTTCGCTATCAATGAACACATCCTGACTATTTTCTGCAATAAATCTAGCGGACTCCCTAGGAGTTGGGAGGCCGTCCATATCGTCCCTCTCCTTTACTACTAGGAATGACGCTTTGGACTTTGGGTCCGCCAAACTCTTCCCCCTCTACAGAGGACAAAGTCCTGGGTCCCGCCCTCCCCGAGAGTGGCAAGGAGAACTGCGAGCAGACAAGTTGCAGGTTCCCTCCCCTAGCACTCTCAAGACCAGGAACCGTGGAAACCGTGGGGCCAGGCGCAGGGTAGAGGCCGCAGGCACTTCCGGGAAAGTGGCCCCACTTACTTTCGCTCGGGCGCGCGCCTAGGCCTCGCTTCCGGTTCTGAAGGTCCGGAAACCGTCTGGAAGTGTACGGCGCGCGCTGCCAGGGAGTCGCCCACCCTCGGACGTGAGGCTCCGCCATTTTGTGCCTCCTTCCACACCCGTTTTAGCCCAAGTGGGACACGAACGCTGGGGTTCGCCGCCCTGTCGGGTGTACCGCGTTGCTCTCACCCGGCTCCCGCCCCATTTTTTTTCCCGCGGGTCAAAATCTGGGTGAGGTGCCCTCGGCGCCACCCCGCATCTCTGTTCCTTGGCTGCGACAAGCATCGTGGCAGTGATCTGACTCACCTGGACCCAGGCATCCCCAGTTCGTTCGATAACGAGCTGCGGTCCCTCTCTCCCAGTCCCTGGGCAGAGGGCTCCCTTCTTTTACTGAATTCCTGGCCTATTTGGAGGCCTAATAAACATTTAGGATTAGTTGGAAGGCTTGGGAAAATAGATGAGGACACAAAAGTATTAAATTGTTAACGTTTTATGCCTGTGCTTAATTACTAAATCTCAATCTCGTGGGGTAATGACAGAGCGGCTGTAGTGATCCCCGTTTTACAAATGAAGCTGGATGGTTTCGGTAATCAGCCACCATCCCAGCAATGATTATGGCTGAAACTCAACGCTTGGTTAATCAGTCTTCCCAAGTGAAGGGCATTATATGAGTCCATTACCAATACCATTCTAGTAATAACTATCTATGGCCCTACTGAGGAGACATAGGGCTGGGGATATAGCTCAGTTGATAGAGTGCTTGCCTTGCATGCACAAGGCCCTGGGTTCATCCCCAGCACCCCCAAAAAAAAATTTACTGAGGAGACATTAATAAATGAAAAAAATATTACCTTTGAACTTTATTAGCTGGACCCCTTGTTGCACACCTGTAATCTCAGCTTCTCGGGAAGCTGAGACAAGAGGATTGCAAACTCAAGCCCAGCTTCAGCAATTTAGCAAGACCCTGTCTCAAAATTAAAAAAAGGGCTGGGGATGTAGCTCTGGTACAAGGACCCTGGATTAAATCTCCATGTAAGGAAAAAAAAAAAAAAAGAAAAACATCAACAGCAGCAAAACAAAAACAACCTCTTCATTAACAGATATAGGAGTCAAATTTAATGATGATCCAAATTAACCTGGTGATTAACCCGGCTCAGCCATTTTTGGTTTTGAGATAGGATCTCATAAAATTATCCAGGCTGGCCTCGATTTTTATGATTCTCCTTCATTCTCGACCTACCACATTAGCTGAGATTATTGGTGTGTGCCACAGCACTGGATTGAAGTAATCCTCTAAGTAATCTCTAAACTTGTATTTTAAAGGTTAACAAAGAAGTATGATCCTGTGTTTCTATCATATTTCCCCCTCCTAAATCGTATCCAAATTAGATTATTACAGTCATCAAGAGAACCATCATTGGGCTGGGATTGTAGCACAGTGATAGAGTGCTTGCCTAGCATGTGTGAGGCACTGGGTTCAATCCTCAGCACCACATAAAAATAAAGGTCCATCAATAACTAAAAAAACAATTTTAAAAAAAGAGAACCATCATTCTCAGGAGCTAAATTAAATGTCAAGCTCTTGGCAACAATTGTTGCTATATCTTCAGTTTTCTGTAATGAATAGGCTATGGCAGGTAACTAAAGAAATAGAGGGTTTAGGAGGTATTGTTGAGGAAAAGTTGCAAAGGTTGGTTAGAGGCAAGGCACAGTGGCACACGTCCCAAATCCCAGCAGTTAGGGGGGCTGAGGCAGGAGGATCTCAAGTTCAAAGCCAGATTCAGCAGTTTAGTGAAGCTCTAAGCAATTCAGTAAGACCCTGTCTCTAGATAAAATACAAAAAAGGGCTGGGGCTCAGTAGTTAAGTGCCTCTTGGTTCAATCCCCAGTACCAAAAAAAAAAAAAAAAAAAAAAAAGAGCTATGGATGGACAATAGACACTGCTAGAGGAGAAAGTGTAGTTTCTCTTATATGTAGATGGAGTTATGCAGAAAAGTAACATTATAGGACACAACTAATTTCAACTCATTTGCTTCCCTTGTGTTACCTTTTTATCACTGTGACCAAAATACCCTCCCTATAAGAACAACTTAAAGGAGAAAAAGTGTATTTTGGCTCATGGTTTCACAAGTTCTGACCATGAATTTCTGACTATAGTGGGCCTGAATTCATTCTTCTGGGCCCAAGGTGAGGGAGAACAGCATGGTGGAGGATGTGACAGAGGATGGCTACTCCATTCATGGCAGCCAGGAAGGAAAGAGGGGGAAAAGGGAGAGAAAGGGTGCAGGGAGAGAGAATGAGAAAGAAATATACTAAACAAAAAATCATTTGAACAGTTATGAAAAGTTCACAGGATGGAAGAAAGGGCAGGACAACCAGACTCAAAAACAGAAACCAAGCAGTTTTAGACTACTGAAAACAGTAACTGCTTGAAGTTCTCTTATAGTAGTGCTGCTGAAAAATACTATAATTATTACAACTTGCTTGCATCATTCTGCCAAGATTGGAGAAAGAGACTGTTGGCCAAACCTATGTCTTTACCTTTTGGGTAGTAGAGGCCCTTCAAGGACTTGGATTGCTCTCTCTCTCATACAAGGGAAAAGAAAAATTCCACAGAAAAACGTGTGAGAAACCGATGCTATATTTTTAATAAAATTATAATTCATCCCTTTGGCATTCAAACAGTTTTTGCTCCCATACATATACTTTCAAAAAATGTCCTGCCTAGGGGTGGGAGGGAAAGGGAAGGGGAAAGGGATTAGTAAGGATGGTGGAATATGATGGTCATCATTATACAAAGTACATGTATGAAGACTTGAATTGGTGTCAACATACCTTATATACAAACAGAGATATGAAAAATTGTGGTATATATATGTATTAAGAATTGTAATGAAAAAAAGTACATATATAACCGGCATAAATTGACGTAAATGTTCATACTTAGATACAAAAATTATGCTCTATATGTATAATAAGGATTGCAATGCATTCCACTGTGCTGAGGGCCATTACCAAGTAGGAATGACGCATCGAAATTTCCTTGCCAAGCGTACCCCATGCTGCTTAGAGGACATTCGATGGGACATTGCATGCATGCTTTAATAAGGTGACCTTGCTCAAGGACCAAGGCGGATCCGGGTTTAGAGCTGATCAGGTTTGAGGAAGTAACCGGCTCCTTGAGTTTAAGGCGTTGCCAGTTTAAGATAATGGGTTTTAGGGAAGTTGGAGATTGAAGATTATTGCTGGGATTAGGGTGTTCCTGTTGCTTGTTCCCGTTGAGTTCTCGTGAGATTAAAATGGGATTTGGAGAGAGCCTCGTGGAGTAGGTGAATTGTGAGGGAGACGGCAGAACGGGATTGCCCCTGGACCTGCGTGGAGGCGGTGTGAGAGCAGGAATAAAGAATTGCTGTTTGAACCTACAAAGGTGTGTGGTTGCTCGTGATTCTGGTGCCAAGCCGAGACCTTGGCACCACTGTTGTCATGTATTGAAAAAAAAAAAAGTCCTGCCTAATATACACAATTATTCCATTTATTTATTCATTCATTCATTCATTCATACATACATACATTCATTCATACATACATTCATTCATTCATTCATTCATACATACATACATTCATTCATTCATTCATACATACATTCGTTCATTCATTCATTCATACATACATACATACATACATACATACATACTGGGGATTCATTCATTCATTCATTCATTCATACATACAAACATACATACTGGGGATTGAACCCAGCCAGGTACACCCTTCCACTGTGCTACAGCCCAAAGCCCCCCCCCCTTTAAAAAAATTTGTTTTTCAGTTATAGAAGGACACAATATCTTTATTTATGTTAATATGGTGCTGAGGATTGAACCCAGTGCCTCACATGTGTGAGGCAAATGCTCTGTCTCTGATCCACAAACCCAGCCTCACAGCCCCAAGCCCTTTTTATTTTTTATTCTGAGATAGGGTCTTGCTAAATTTCCTTGAATTTGACATCCTCCAGTCCTCCTGCCTGACCCTCCTGAGTTTCTTGGATTATGGTCATGGGCCACCAAGTCCAATTCTGAAAGAATTTTGAAAGGTTTTTGTAAATAAACTTTTATTTCCTTCACACTTAATAAATTTGGGAATTTGGAGATGAATATAAATTTAAAGGACCAGGGGAAAAATGGAGGATAAACTATTGGGTGAGAAGATGGGAAATTCTCATGGATTCTAGACAAAAAGTGAGATAGGGGTTAGAGAAGTTTGAAGTCATAAGGTAGTGGCATACTAATATATAATCCTGTTGATGGTGTCTGTTACTTGGTTTGTAAAGAGGGGAACCCATCTCCATGAAACATTGGCATTTTTAATTTATTTTGGTACCAGGTATCGAACCCAGGGTTGCTTTACCACTGAGCTACATCTCCATCCTTTTTTTTTTTTTTAAATATTTATTTCTTTTTAGTTATTGGTGGACACAACATCTTTGTTTGTACGTGGTGCTGAGGATCGAACCCGGGCCGCATGCATGCCAGGCGAGCGCGCTACCGCTTGAGCCACATCCCCAGCCCCATCTCCATCCTTTTTGAGACATAGTCTTGCTAAATTGCTAAGACTGATCTCAAATTTATGATATTCCTGCCTCAGCCTCAGCCTCCCCAGTTAATGAAACTACAGACATGTGCCCAGTGACATCTTATTTCCCAATGTGTATTTGTACACATAATTAACTCAACTCAGATTAACTCTCTATTGTAAATATAGACAAATTTATACTAAGCTTTCTCCAGACATCTCCTTTTCCTTATGTCAAATTTCTTCTCTGACTGCAAATGTCGAGGCCTGGTTGGATAAATTATGTCCATTTGTGTACACAGGCTCTGACAAGGTCTACATTTGTTCAGCTGCTGAAAGGAGCAGTCAGCAGAATTTTGGATCCCAGACAGGGACAGTGGCACATGACTTATAATCCCAGCTCCTTGGGAGGCTGAGGCAGGAGGATGGCATGTTCAAAGTCAGTCTCAGCAACTAAGATCCTCTGCAATTTAGTAAGACCTTGTCTTTTTTTTTTAAAGATATTTTTTAGTTGTAGTTTTTTTTTTTTTTTCCTTTTTCTGGAGATTGAACCCAAAGGTGCTTATACCACTGAGCTACATCTCCAGTCCTGTTTTGAGACAGGGTCTCAATAAGTTGTTGAGGCTGGCCTGGAACTTGCTGTCCTCCTGCTTCAGCCTCCTGAGGTGTTAGCATTGCAGGCCTGTGCCACTGCATCCATCTGGAGCCCTAGATGTTGGATTTGAAACACTGGGATTCTTTTAAACTCTAGAAACGACTTTCAATGTGAATACGTATACATCAATAACATGTTACTTTCCTTTTTTGCTTTATCTCACAGTACTATGTGATTATTATTTTTGGTGTTGTTCTACCACAGTCACCACATCCTCCCACCGCAGCCTTAAAAATTTTTTTTTGCAGTGCTGGCGATGGAACCCAAGGTCTTGCACATGCCAAGCAAGTGCTCTTCCACTGAGCTACATACCCCACCCCTACATCTCTTTATTGAGACAGTCTTGCTTAATTGCTAGACTGGCCTTGGAATTTGTGATCCCCCTCTACCACAGCCTAGCCTCCCTAGTCGCTAAGATTACAGGAAAGCTGCACCACACTTAATTGTACTGTTACAATTATTAGTTTGCTCACCAAAACTGTTTTGGCTAACTACTGCATCCTCAGGAACAAATTACATTTTTTAAAAAATATTTTTTAGTTGTAGTTGGACACGATATCTTTATTTACTTATGTGGTGTTGAGGGTTGAGCCCTGGGCCTTGCACATGCTAGGCTCGAGCGCTCTACCGCTGAGCCACAACCTTAACAATTGCATTTTTGATGTTAATGAAAAGGTATGCAATTATTTATGGTTCTTATATATTGCTGTTATTACAATGGCCCTCAAACTTTAATAATGTAAGAAGCTGGCATGGTGGCACTTGCCTGTAATTTCAGTGACTCAAGAGGCTGAGGCAGGAGGATCACAAATCTGAGGCAATTAACAATTTAGTGAGACTCTCAAAAATAAAAAAAGGGGCTAGAGATGTAGCTCAATGGTTAAGTACTCCTAGTTCAACCCCCACTGTGTGGGTGGGGAGCAAGGAACCTAGGGAATGTTAAACATGCAGATTATTCAGTTGAGCTATGGTGCAGCAACTTGATTTTTTTTTTTTTTTTTGCATGGAAATGGTGATTGAACCCAGGATCTGTCTGCCATGGAGCTATATTCTCAATCCTTCTAAAAATGTCAAGATTAGGGTCCAAGTTGTCCAGATTAGCCTGAATCTGTGATCCTTCTGCTTTAGTAGTGAGTAGAAGGTAAAGGGGATTACAGGCATGGGGCAGCAATTTATATTTTTAACTAGTACACTTGACTTTGAATGTGAGGAACTGCAAAATATTGCCATACAAAATTTGTGTGTCATTAAGAAGCTGGGTCAGGGGCTGGGGATGTGGCTCAAGCGGTAGCGTGTTCGCCTGCCATGCTTGCAGCCCGGGTTCGATCCTCAGCACCACAAAGTTGTTATGTTCACCGAAAAAACTAAAAAATAAATATTAAAATTCTAAAAAAAAAGACGGGTCAGTTTCACTTCAAACGGTGCAGAAATGGGAGGAAAACTAGGTTGATTTGATGGCAGTAAGCAATGGACATTAGTTTTCATTTGTACTGGGGATCAAACCTAGGGCCTTGTGCACACAAGACAAGCACTCTACCAACTGAGCCCTTTAACATTCTAAAACTTAAAAAATACAAGCTGCTTTACTTATAAGCAGTCTTAAATCATAACCTATCATTTATCTGTGGAACAATAATTCCATTTTTAATACTAAACAGGGCACCAATACAAACTATAGAATTGGTTTTTAAAGGAAAACTGGTTGATTTTGGTTCTTTGGGATTAGAGTACCAACCAGCGTTTGTCATAATCTGAAGACAATAGAATTTCACAGATGTAAGGCAAACCAATTTGACAGTAGGGCAAAACTGGAGTTTCTGAAAACAATCTTGCCATTTACTAAAGTTTCAGTAAGGGTTGGAGTTGTGGCTCAGCAGCTTGAGGTATCTTGTGCAACTACATCTAAAGATATTTTTTAAAAGCTTCTATAAACCATCCAATGTACTGCTTTTTATAAAATTTGGTCATATTTCCTTTTAAGAGCTGTTGACCATTGACACTTTTCTCAACCCAACTCCCTTAAAAAATTTCTAAAAAATATATGACAGCAAGCCAACTCCCTTTTTAATACTTTTTTATGCAGTTCCGCTGATGGAACCCAATGCCTCACACATTTGAGGCAAGCACTTTGCCACTAAGGAACAGCTCCAGCCCCCTACTTAATATTATTTGCTAATCAGTTGTACTGACAATGAAGAAAGTAGAGTGTCCTGAATTTCTAGTTCCCTTAAATACTATTTGCATATATTACCTAGAAAAACTGCCCAATTTGCACTATCATACCTTAGCCAAAATAGATGAGCCTTTTTCAAGCTTTCTGGACAGTTGAAGGCTTATAGGTATTTTAGTGATATGTGAATCAGGAACTGCAGTTACTCTACATTATCTCCAATGTTCTCAAACATTAAACTAGAATTTTTCTAAAAGATATTTAAAGCAGTCAGAATTGCACTCTTAGGCTCTCATTTTGTTAATTACCTCTTTTTAAACAAAATGGAAACTTAACTACTAGAATTTTACCTATCACCCCTACCAAGTTTAACTTATAAACTCCTGAAAAGTACTTCACATACACAAAACACATTTTATATTTATATGCTACACACACACACATATGTATAAGAAAATACTGTTATTTAGATTACTGCTATTTCCCTACAAGAGGAATGCTTCAACAGATTTTACGGTGTCAATCAACCTTCTCAAATCGGGCACACATAAAATCTAGCATCATGGGAGTTTTATTTGGAAATGAATTTTGGACTATCAATACAAATGCCAAGACACTACACAAAACATCCACAGGAACTTTTTTTTTTCATTTTTTTGAATTGTTCACAAACATTTCCTACATAATCCAACATACAACAGAGAAATGGTACATCTTTTCTTTCAATTTGCATACAATGGAAAAACAAGTGTGTATATATATATACTTTTTACAAAGTTTAACTAATAATTAGACACTAGCAGGTTGACAATTTAAAGTCTATAGTTGAGGAATTATCTAATAAAAATAATCAGAATTTATTCTGCATTAGCCACTTCCATAACCAAGTGTTATTGATTAATAAAACTTGCTGCCAACCAGGCATCTGATATATACTTATATCAATTTGTAGTATTGCTCCCCACCTTGGTTCTTCACAACTAACATAGAAAACTGTTGAAAAGTAGGGGCAAGCATTTGCAAAAAACCAAAAACAATCCCCAGCTTATTATAAGCATGAGTATGTGTATGATGGAATCTCTTCCCAAGCAATGGACTTTCAAACCATCAAGAAATCACCAGAACCAAATTTGCTAATATAGTCTGTCTATATCCAAGAGATGCATTTATATCCAACAGAGGAGCTGAAAATCAAACTTAGTGTTTAGGTCAGGGGTGGATTGGGAAATTCAGCCACCATTTAAAAATGTCTTAAAAAATAAAAAAAAAAAAGACCACCAAAAATAGGTTCACTAAATTTATTTTAAAAATCATAAAACGTTTCTTACAAAAGAGCATTACATTCTGCACACTGCTCTGAACAGATGCCAGGGACATGTGGACTATTGTTACTTTCCTCCCTGTCCCACCCCCCAAAATGTTTACAGTGACCACAAAGCAAGGTGCTCACAATAATTACATGGGGGGATTTTTTTTTAAACCACCAACAATGAACAAAAAATAAAATTCACTCACTCTGCTGCTGTTTCAAAATTTCAATGTTAGTTTTTGCACGCCCTTCCCCCCCCCCAACCCTGTTTGTAAGGAACTAAAACATTACATCTGGTGAACAGCAAAGATTTCACTACACCTCAAATGCAGAACACCTATGAAGCAGAGGAATGTTGGCTTTTTAAACAGAAGCAGATAAAAAAAAAAAGATGCAGGACTCCTTCAGTTCTTCACTAGTCTTAGAAAAACTTTCCAGAATACTGCTTCACACTATAAAAAAGAAAAAATATCTTGCATTAGAATCCTTCAACATCTGCATACTGCTTCACACTATAAAAGAAAAGAAAAAAAAGTACGAATTAGAATTTTTGTTCGTAACATCTTAATCAACATTAAGACAATTCAATGCTAAATTAAAAAAACATGTCCATTATAACTAGAAGACTTAAAAAAAAACATTAGCTATCACAAATTAAAGCAATGTAAAAATTCAAGAAAAATGATTAATAGTAAATCAGACATTAGTAGAGCAGAATTAAGAAAATGAAATTGAAAGTCGTTAATATTTGGTAGAAAAGACAAAAGAAATGCCAGTAAGGTGGGAAATGCTGCATTTTACAGCACCAATCATTTGTCCTGTAGAGGTGGCCTGTGCCATATGGCAGACTGTGATTTGTTGTCAATTTAGTTATCTAAAAACAACAAAATCACTAGTCTTCCACACAGAACTAGGCCAACATCCAATGAAGCTTCTACATTTTCTACAGGCTCTGTATAATTTATAACAAGTGGTTTTGGCAGCAGTTTTCACCAGAGAAATGAGAAGTTTGCTTGGTTAAGGCTTCTTCCAGCAAGATTAGTACTGAATGTCTTCGTTTTTAGTAAGAAAGCAGAAGAAAATTAAGGCAAAGCTATTAGAATGTTTAGTAGGTCCCCAACTGACTGAAACACCATGGTTTCTAAAAGAAAAACAATTGAGAAGAAAAGCTTTTAAAGTTTTTAGTATGCATAAATCAACAAAAAGCTAAATTCAAACTGACCTGTTCTGCAGCAAATACTGTGCATTCTGTATCTGGTCCTGTGTTCCTGTAATGGTAATGATCCGATCTTCGGATCCTTCTAAAGGCTCATCAATTTTGATCGAGGCTCCGGACTCATGACGGATTTGCTTAATCCGCTGACCACCTTTGCCAATAATAGATCCAGCCAACTGAAAAGATTTTAAAATACAGTATCTATGACATCTTGAAGGAGCACTTACTACTTATATTTTGTACCTATTAATTTGTTCAAACACACCTTCCCTTAAGCTAATCAAAGTGTGGATTAAGATGTATTCATATCACATGCTAATATTCTCTTAAATAATTACAGGTTCAAAACTCTTTAAAAATTAATGGGCACTGAGTATCTACTTGACCACACTCAAAACTGCTAAGTGACATCTCACTGAAGCCCTTTTAACATAAACTTACGAAATGAAATAAGTAACAATCACAAAAAATTATTCATTAAAATTTTCCTTAAGTAGAGATACTTACATCTTTGGGAATAGTTACTTGTGTTGTAATAATAGGTCCACCAAGATCACCATATGAGCCACGACCCCCTGCATAGGAATAATCTGATTTAAATAATGAGTATTAAGTTCACTTTAAAAGTATGAAATAATGTTTGATTTCATAAAAAAAGAAAACTTACCATATCCAGAGCCACCCTAAAAAACAGAAAAGAAAAAATAGACACATTACTTTGTCATCAAAACAACTCATTAATACTCAAAAATCCCTTGGTTTAGGAAATTAAAGCCCTCCCATGTTCTCCCTAATTTACTTCCAATAAGTAAACTTTCAGAAGACAACCCTCAGAAAAGTAATAAAAAAAGATTCAGGTACACGATATTCTAAGAAACAACAACAAAAAATTTTATGAGTGAAAATAAAAATTTGCTGGTGAGTAGGTAAGGTATCTTAGATTACTACTAACACACTAATTCCGATACTCAACCTGTGGTTCATAAGCCATCTGCCATTCTGATGGGCTCCATGTATCTATTGCAGAGTCCCAAGTTTCATCAGCACTGAAACCAACCTGTTAGAAGATAAAGATTGACAACTTATATTTGTCAGTTACTGTTTTTATATGTCCAACTATTTTTCATAACTAAACAAGACAGTGGGCAGCAATTAGATATTTGGGGTCAGGAGTAGATTCAATAATAAAATCTTAATATTCCAGCAGCAAACAGAAGTGACGACTGTCTCAGTGTCTATTGAGATGTTTTAAGAACATTTTAAAATTACTTTTATTTTCAAAAAAGATTACAATTTTGATTTTAAGACCCTTACAACCTTCATATACACATTAATAGAAAAGCTCTTACCATGCCATCATAGCGATCTCCAGGTCTTCCTCTTCTGTCATAGGCCATTAAATCTCTGCAAATAATCATGTTTATAATCTGTTTATAAATACCACACAAATCAAAACCCACCCCATCTAACCCAATTAAAGCTATTGTATGTTAATCTACAAATGGACAAAGCAAAACTTACCCTCCTCTAGGTGGTGGTGGTGGAGGAAGAGGAAGATTCCGAGCTCTGCTTCCACCCCGGCCACCTCGACCAGGAGGAGGAGGTGGGGGTCCTCGACGAGGGCTCATATCATCATAGTCTCTTCTAGAGGGAGGCATGGGACGCCCACCCCTACCAGGTGGCATTCTGTCGAAACCACCTCTTCCCCGCATGGGAAATCCCACTGGACGGCCACGGCGGTCATCAAACATCATTGTAAAACCACCATAATCGTATGTTTCATCATAAAAATTAGGATCATAAGGCTGTGCACGTCCTTTGATGGGAGACTAAAAACAAAAATATAACAACCTTACAGATGAAGAAAACAGCCGTGGTTCATACCAACCCTTCTTCAACAAACTATTTTTACCAGGAGGCAGTACTTTTTACAAGAATAGGAATACTTAGGCAAAGACAACTGTAGGAAGGAAGAGATTTAAAAAACTTTTGGCAAATCCTAAGCAAAAGTGAATTTTACTACCTGCGGGGGGGATGGGGGACACAGCAGACTCCCTCTTCCATTTTATCTATGATAAAACTATAAATGCACATACCACAACAGACTCCATGAAATGACTAACTCGGGGGGGATTGTGAGACCCACTATCTTGGGCATGAGTATAATCCATTCTAAGGCGAGGGACATGGAACAGAAAGCATGCAATGTAGTACAACTATAAGTAGCACTATAGGGTGCTACTTCAAGACCAAATCCATTTAATAGTGGAAAAAACTGCTAGGGAAAGGCAAATAAAGACTATCAATCCAAACATTCTGAAACTATATTTCTAAAAGAAACCATTTCATGAATTGAATGTAAATAAAAATTGTTCTGAAGATACCTCAGATATAAGATCAAGGATGATCTTTATGCACTCTACAACCCTATCAGGCTTTCCTCCAATAAGAACGACTCTGTCAGTGGAATGAGGGCAGCATTCCTGGAAAAGCTTGATTGTTGTCTGAGTATTCTACAGCAAATTTACAAAGAGAAAAAACAGTTAAGAAATAAAACACTGAAAAAGCTTCCTAGATTCATTGATTTGCATTTGAATTCAGTAATACTTCCCAGTATTAAAATTTGACCAATTATTATAGAATTTTGGTAATAGCGTAAAAATGGACAGGAGGTGCATGTAGAACTGCTAAAGCTTTGTTATTTTAAATAGCAATAGATAAAAACAAAGTAATGCCTTTACCTCTCGAAGTTCTTTGATTTTAGCACCTTTGACCCCAATAATTCCTCCTGCCAGACTCTGATGAATCAACAGTCTCAACTCACAGTCAAAGTCGCTTCCTTTATAGTGCTGGTACTGTGGAGGGAGAATTACAAAATTTCAGATTCATCTCAATAATTCCCCCAAACACACTTATCAGCTATAAGCATAATTTACTGTTGCAGTGAGCAACCTGAATTTATATTTCAATAACTTTACCAGTTATGTGCTTATTATCCTCAATAGCCAGGCCCAAAAAGGACATTCTGCACCACCTTAAAAAACTATTTTATTTTCAGGTCCTGCAACACCATACCCACACTGCAGCCATTTAGCATGTCGCTGTTACCACAAAATTATTATAACATTCAAATAACACCATAATAAAAATGACTGCAAAGCACTTTGCAAATGTAATTAATTCCCACTGCAGCATGGAGCAGGGTCAACAGTGAGTTGTAAGACCATTCACGTATCATGTTTTTAAGCCTTTTTCTGTAGAGATGGGAAAAGCACACTATGTTAAAATAAAATTGATCCTATGGGCCAGGCTCCATACTTCAGTGGGGTTCAATGGCACTATGACATACATTTAAGCATTCCACAGCATCAGATTCGAGCGGGAGCTGGCTGGTTGCAGTGGGTGATGGCAACTGCAGGCCCTGAAAGTAGAAAAATAAGAGTAATAGGTTAAGTGTCTAGCGTGATCAGGCTATTGTCGCATATATTGGTAAAGCTACTATAACATCTTGCTCTATATTAAATAATGAAAAAGTGCTTATCTAACAGTAAGACTATACTTCTCTACATACTTATTAAATAAATTACACAAAATTTGAACATTCTAGTTAAACCCAAATAATTCCTTTTCATGATGTCCCCAATGTCTTTATAATCATAAAACACTTCCTTTAAGACTAAATCCTTTAAAATATGCTAAACCCATGGCAATGCACAACCCCAAGTTGTTCATCTTTACAAGAGTGGCCAGCTTGAATCTTTTAAGTATTTTATAATAACGCTGTGCATGATACAGCAGGTTCCAAGATACTGCTGCTACAAACTCATTATATCCACTTTCTTTCCCTTCTCCATTATGTCCCAATAAAACATTCTTTAAATAATTCCCCTAGTAATTGCCAAATACATTCTTAAAAAAAAAAAATGAGCCTACCTCTTCCAAGGTAGGGATGATTTTCTTCAGAATTTCTCCAATTGTTTCAATATCAGCACTGATACTCAATATGCTGTCAAACATCACAAATACCAGATAGTACAAAAAAGGTGGAAAAGAAAAATGAGTTCTGTGCTTGTCACCAGTAGTCATACAAACTTTTAAAGAAGTAACAATTATTTAATATTCCCCATTTAAAGTAACCTATTTAGATTTTTCACATGCATTTTATTTATGCCCAATACAGACATGATAACAATATTAGGAGACTTGCAGAGAGACAGAGAGAATGGGCTTTTGGAAGGGCTCAGATTAAGTGGGCAATATATTGACCAGAACTGAAGCAGAGTTGAATATTTATGTTCCCCGCCACCAAGTTAAGGATACCCTCGCTGTTACATTGGTAAAACTGGCACACCTTCTCTTAGGCAAAGTGGGGGAATATGCAAGTGGTGAACATTGTATCTGGAATAAGGTTATGGATACCAGTTAGAAATTAGATCACTAATGGGCTCTGCAAGAAAACAAATACAAATGCAAGACAAAACAAAGACAACACAAATGAGAAGTGAAGGAAAGTGAACCAGAGTTAGCATTTCATCAGAAAAAATTATGAACAGGCAATGTTGGGAAGCAAGGTGGGCCACAAAGACAGAGCGAGAGACTATTTCGGTAACAATTTGATTTACAATGCAGCAAATATGCAACACTTGAAGCTGTGCTCCTTCCATCGAAATAAAATTAGTGGATCGTTTGGGTGGGCAACTCACGGTAAAAGTTCAGTGACAAAAAGACTTAATGGGGAAAATAAGACAGAAACTTGAAAAACAATACACCGTCTAAAGGGGATACTATTTAATTATATAAAAGGCAGGTAATAAAATACATTTCTCTCTTTCTAATCAGGCAGTGAGGCATAAACTGTTGGGACATACCGCTCGGGGCCACTGCTGTCTGGGACTGAAACACTGGCATTGTACTGCATTGGTCATTGGCGTTCGTGGATGTTGGCATTGGGCATGGGCATTCAATCAGAAGTTGTCAAGTATGGTACCCGTTTGGCAA
The DNA here is from genome assembly GCF_052094955.1 of Ictidomys tridecemlineatus. Taxonomy (NCBI): domain Eukaryota; kingdom Metazoa; phylum Chordata; class Mammalia; order Rodentia; family Sciuridae; genus Ictidomys; species Ictidomys tridecemlineatus. The sequence goes on along the minus strand of NC_135480.1, from coordinate 128,865,749 downwards.
CGAGCACATTTTTGGGCATAGCCAACCAGGGTTTTCACATGGGCGTTCAGGGGCGGATGGGCCAACGTCATGGTGGGCAACGCAGGGGTAAGTCGATCCAGTACATGGGCAACGGAGATATATGGCCAAAAAAACAAGGAGAGGGAAAAGGGGGAAAAGCAATAAATTTTAATTTAATACAAACTATACTCATACTCTCAATTAATGAAACAAGCTTAAGTTGTTCTGAAGACTAACACAATAATGGACTTCTCTATATCTGACCGTGGCTTAACATTTAAGGATCTTAAATGATGGTTCTAGGCTTTTTTTTTTTTTAAACAAACGATGCTTCAGTAGCAGGCTGGCTCATGAGGGTAGACACAAAACCTGTCATGACTCAAAGTTTACTGAAATTCCTGAGGAAAATGGGGAATTTAATAACCCAGATAATACCAGAACATCTGGATTAAGAGGAGAGAGGTTTATAAAAGACAAAACAAAAATTCCCACACCAAAAATCCCAATAAAAGACTCTTTTCCTGAGGTTTTAAAACGCATTCCTAGATCTTAAAAGGCAGGTATGTAAAATTCTAAACAAAATTTCAAGTTCAGTTTACAGTATCAAGAGGAACATACAAAGATCTGCGACCAAGAAGAGAAATGAAATACTGTCAAATAAGTACTCAACACAAAGTTATTTGCCTCAATTTTAGCAAGAAAAACATTCAGAAATGTGTACACTATGAAAAAAAAATCCAGAAATTTTGGTGTAGCCAAGTCCTATAAATATACTAACTTCTGATGCTGCCAATACTTAAATGTGTCTAATCACAAGAGTCAACCCACTATAAAATATGAAGACTCGATTCATAGGCATTGACAAAGTTTTCCTGATTATAAGTGTTCTTTATCCATATTTAGATCATGCAACCAACATTACAATCTTGGTGTTCCATGTGCAAGCTGTTAAAGAACAGATGGGTGCTTTTAAAAAAAAGGAAAAGAAAAAGTTCTGGGTTCAATCAGCCACCTTCGATGGTTTTGGGTAATATTGTCATGCACATGGGAAATGGTGCAATCAAGGGCTTTTATACTTTGTCACTGTTATCTTGCTGTGAGTGAGTAATTTGGTGGAAACTTATTAGAAAGTGAAAAGGTTTATGTAAACCTTTCACCCTGCTCAATCTAGGCTTGTATAAAACAGGAACAGCAAACCTTGAAATCATCTATGTAATTAATTTTTACAAATGGCTTGTAGCTACATTGTGACTTCTAAGATGTAAACCTTTAAAAATTCTAGAAACACATAAACTGAATCTGTTTGTTCAGTAATTTAAATCTATACTTACGTCTGTCCGGAGAGCCTTAATATTCTTGCCTCCTTTCCCAATCACTGCCCCAGCATTCTGGAAAAGATGTAAAAGAAAAAAAAATTATTTGGCCCACCTTTAAAAATAATCTCTATCTGTGTCTTTTGAGTTTAACTAAAGCATATCCAATATATTTGAGATAGGGTGGATGACAACATGAGAACCAAGATTCTGTATGTGCTACAAACATTAAGATTTTAAAGGTATCATACCCTCCCCTTCCCACTCTTGTAGTTGGACCTGTAATTGTTCACTGCAGCAAATGCTTTCGCTGCAATTAATTGTAATCACAAAATTGAACCCTTTATTCTTCATCTATAAAGCTGTGAAGCTTCACCAGAATTTACCATGATCCACATTCAAATTTTCAAGAATAAAAGTTCATACCTTGCTCTGAAGCAGAATTCGTAATTCAACCATCTCATCAGTGTTTCTAGATCTTTTAAATGCTTGCTCCTCTTCCATATCTTCTGCAGGGCGCTTACCTAGAAATTAAAATTCAGATTTCAAAGAAGGCATTCTTCTAGAAAAAGCACTATAAGGCACTACTACATAATCTATGCTTCCTTTAGAAGTTATCAGACACACTAAGATTCTTGGGAGATTTTAGAAGTTACAAAACGCATGGAAACTTCTTGCTTATCTATAAAAGCAAAGTCATAACTGACATTTCAGATACAAAATTTATGTAAGAGGTATCAAGAACACATTAAAATTAACAGAATAGGAAAATAACTAAACAAAATGTCTTCTCACCAAATTCACCATTGGTTTCAGTGTTGGGGAAGGTTTCCTCTGGCTGTTCAGTTTCCATTTTCTTGTATTAAATGGACACACCAATCTGTTGGAAAAATAAAGAAACCTAGTACATACGTGGCTGACTGGAAAATAAGCTGTTCATCTTGCCAGATTATACTCTTTAAAAAACAGAGCTTTGCTTCTACAACATACCAGTTATTATATTTCCTTGTAGAGCAAAACTGTAGTGTTCTGGGCAGGACCAATAACTGACACACTACTGCTGCAGTAGCCTATAAAAACCAACACAAATCAGTTTTTCTTCTTTTATATTCCCGAATGGTAATTTCTGATCACAACACTGACTTGAACATGACAAACTACCTATTTCTAGACGCACTCTTCATTTTTGGATCTAAAAATCCAAGGAACGTCAATTTTTGCAAAAGAAAAAGCAATGATTTTTAACCAGGGAATTGTCCCTCACCATAGCAACTCGTTTCATTCTGTACTCTAATCATTAAAGCCTAAAAAAGCCCAACTCTGTGGCCTCAATTTTGCCCACCAAACATTTCATAAGAAACAATGCATCTTAATAATCACAAGACATTAAAATTTCAAACTGCTTTTTCTTCGTCGACTTGAAACTATTCCCTGAAATCTAGAAAGTTTACACATGCAAATGTAAACCATATCCAACGAGATCAATCTAGTGAACGGATAAATTCTAAAACGTTGATTAAAGATCAGACTCAAACTACCCCCATTATTCAACAAAGCTAAAGGAATTCTTGAACTAATACCGTGACTACCAGAATACTAAATTAGGCTAAAAATTAAAAACTGTATCATCAGTAAAAAGCTAAAAATTATACTGCCACAATGTCGAAAAGACCGGTCGATAAGACATGTGCCTCCTCCCAACCAGTGGCTAGAAACACGGGGCTGAAAGTCACAATATTTATGCCTCCTATTCTACCAAAACGTTTGTTGATAGTATCTCTCCTAACGACCAACTGAAACGACATCCCTTCAGCCCGTCAGTTCAATTCCCAGGGCGAGTAGACGATTTAGAAAGCAGACTTAATGGGGGGGGACCCCAACAACGTCTTTCAGTAAAGACAACGCTGCCGCGCGCGATTCATCCTTCAGGTCCTGTAACCATTTCTCAAGTCTCAGAAATTCGTTCCGTATTTGCTCGGCCAGCCGAGCGCAAACATGCCCTGCCTTCCTAATCCCACCTCCCAACACCCGGACGGGCAACAGCCAAGTTAAAACTTGAAAAAGCCAGTTCAAGTAGAAGCACCGCACCTCTCCTCACCCGGATCCGACAGGAAATGGCGGCCCGCGTAATGGCGACTACGTGCTACTAGGCGGAGCCGAGAGCGGACCCCCTCCCCCACCCACCACGCGGTCCCGAGATCTCGTCCCCCGCACCCTCCCCCCTCCACCGACCGGGAAGACAAAGCAACGGAAGCAGCCCCGACCATTCCACGTCCCGCTCCAGCTCCGACCTAGAGTCCCGATAGTCACAAGTGCGGCGCGCCCCACACAAAGAAAGCGGCGCCGAGGCGTCCTTACCGCCTCGGACACCCGCCCACCAGCTTTTCTTCCCCCTATAAAACGCGCCCAGTTCCCAATATTCCAAAAGTACACCTTATCCCACAGACATTTGCCTCACGAGCCCCTCAAAGTCTAGTACCACAACGCAACAGCAGATATACACTTTGAGAAATGGCGGAGGTGGGGGAGGGGAAGCCGGTCAACGTTTCCCCTAAGAGAAGGGGCCAACCACCAAGCAGCCCTAGAACGCCTCCCTCAAGCGAAAAAACTGCGCTACGACCCTCACCGCACGTGCTGCCCGCTCAGCCCCACTCCTCACCGCGCGAATCTGCCGTCCCCTCACGGCCGCGCCGCCTCAGACGGTCACAGCTAGACAGAGAACAAGCGCAGGCCCCCTCCCCCGCCTTCTCACGCCCTCCCACCCCGCCGTCGCGCCCAATTGGCTACTCGGGCTTCAGCGGTGGCGCGAGGACGAAGTGATTGGCCCAGAGATGCATCAATCAAGGCGACAGAAGAGGCGAAAACTGCGCCTCCCGCCGGCGCCTCCCTTCAGGCTGTAAGGCCACGGGCCCGAGAAAGCCCAGGCTTGGAAAAACGTCAACGCAGCCTTTCAGGGATACCATCCCTCCGCCCGAACCCATAAAACCCAAGTCCCAGTAATTCCAATTACCTATGGGCCCCAAACAAGTAAAATGCAGGCAAATCGTCGAGGTCGGTGCAGCAGAGAAACAGAGAATAATGGCGACTGCAGTGCTGTCGCCTGGAGCGCCCTCCTCCTTTCTCGTTCGCGCACTGACTAGCCGAGGGGAGGGGAGGGGGAATGCGTCTCGCGAGATCTAAAGTCTGCTTGGTTCACGCGCACAGGGAGGGGGCGGCCAAGGGGCGTTTTCCAGCCCGGAGGGAGTCTTTGGGGGTTGGAGGAGGGGCGCGAGCGCGGGGCAAATCTGGCGGGAAAAGGCAAAAAAAAAAAAAAAAAAAAAAACCAAAAAACAAAAAATAGGTGGCGCGCTGTGGCGATTTCGGTTCTCAGGGCGCGGCACAGGATCCGCTGTTGCACGAGGAAGGCAGAACGCCCAGGTCGGTGCTCGGCCCAGATTTATGCCCCCATTTCTACAGTTCACACTTGCGTCTCCCTCCCTCCCTCCCTGGCTTTCTCCTCCCCTCCCCGGGCTGCCGGGCTGCGGGACGAGCTGCGCGGTGGTAAGTGCAACCCGCCTACGCCTCAGAGACCCGCTGTTTGTAGCGGTCCAACGTGCCAGTCAGGCCCGCGGTTCGCGGCCTGCTTATCCCTGGGGCGGGATCCGGGAAAACTCGCGGACAGCCTGGACTCTGGGAGGGCTGCTCAGGTTTCGCCCCGGAGTCAGTACTCTCCGTTCTAATGAGACTTCTCGTTCCTTTCTTTTTTATCTTAATGGGCCCAGTGATGCAGGTATTTGTAGTTTAGTCGTTGTAGTTTGAGAAAAACTTAAGTATTGTTCATTTACTAAAATGCTAATCGCAAAATATGCTGCAGATATCCGCATTCCGTTCATTCAACTCCAAAGCGCTTACCTTGAGTCCTGGGATTGGGCAGTGATGAAAACACAAGTCCTCCCCCTCAAATAGCTCCTCCTCTGGCCTGTTCCGTTTACACTTGTTTTGTAAGACCCCTGCGCCAAGTTTTGATGACTTATTTTGTTAAAACGCTTAAGGTCATGGGAAATCGTTAGCTCTGCTAGTACCTGGCTTTTCGTATGGTTGCTCAGCCTTCCATCTTCCACCCATCATTCCAAACGCAAGCTGAAGCGTAAAGATTTTGTAATCTACCCATAAGGCTATATCTGCTATAGAAATACATGTGTGTGTATGTACAGAGAGAGAGAGAAAATAGTGTGGTAATGAATTTGTGCTGATTCGTTACTGCTATAACAATTTCTTGAGTAATTTGCAACGTACTTTTAGCAGCATTCTTTTAAATAGCTTTGTAGTAATTACTTTCGTCCATTATTTACTTGCATGATTAGGAAGAAAATTCTTGTTAGGGGAACCGAGGACTTTTGGAGTACCAACATTTACATTCTCAGAAGATGCCTTGACAAAAACTATAAGAACATAGTGTTTGGGGTTGTGGAGCTTCTGTAAGTCCTTAAATGTTAGTGCAATTTTCAAATGCTCCCATCATGAAAAATGTATTTGTTAAAGAAGTAAAACTGAACTCACATTTTAGTTAAAAAGTATACAAAGTTAGGATTTTTGTTAAACCTTCACCCCAAAATTGATGAGTGTATGTAGGGGCTGGTAGTACTTGAATTATGGATATTTAATCTGCTAGTCAGGATTTGCAACATTTAGTTGAGTCTCACTAAAAATATGGGATGTTTCACTAACACTAATAAGCACATATAAGAGTATTGTAATAATGATGCTTTTAAGAAAGTTAATAGTTTTGTTGCATCTATGTTATTCTGCCTTGATAAGCGGTGAAAAGTGGGAATCCAATGGAAGCAGCAAGCAGCTCTGGAGAGGGCCAGCTTCCTCCCAATACCACTGTCTTGACTAGACCATAATATGTTAACTTTCTTTAGATGCTATTGTGAGATTGTTATTTGGTCTTGCCTTCATTTGTCTTTCTTATCTGTTCTATTTGCTCTTTATGTTTCCTCCTTAGATAACAGGGAAGTCTGTCTTTTCTCCATCCTTTCATTCTTTATTTAAAATTGAGAGTTTTAACAGTATGAAACCTGTGCCCAGGGCTGGCAATATTTTCTTAGTGACAGAGTGGCGTAGGCTCTATCCCCAGCACCATAAACAAAAAAATCTGCTCATTCAAAGACTTGTGATTCCATTTAATTCATTCAGTGGTCTCTGTCTGGTGTAATTGTATGGAATAAATGGTATAATGGTGTAGTGATGATTTGGGGCCTTCAGTGATTTTAGAGATAGTATTAACTGTGGCCTTTATTTTAGTTAGGCTAATGTAATTGACATTATACACTAGCCAACTGGATTGTCATTTAAATATTTTTATAACTACCATTTCCTGAATTCCCCATTATGTGCTAGACATGGTGCAGTAATGCTTAATTACAGTCTTTTGAATAAGTTGTGGTTATCTTTGGGGTTTGTTTTGTTTGTTTGTTTTATGGAGGAGAGAATTAAGTCTAAGAAGGGTTACAGTAGAATTGAGTTTCAGACTTTTATTCTGTCTTTTCCTACATTAAGTTTGGAGCATCTATAAAAAGCTCCTCTGATTGCTTTTCTGATTTTAGTCATTATAGATTTTTTTCCTCTCTAATTTTTAGAGTACCTTCTCAGAATTCCAAAATTATCATGAAATCATCCCCCCAAAATTGACACAGATTTACATTTGTTTTTTTAGATGAAGGTAATGGACACATAGAATGGATTTAAATATTTTTATTGTTGCTGGGCCTGGTGGTACACACCTTTATTCCAGTAAGAGGCTGAGGCAAGAGAATTGCAAGTTTGAGGTCAGCCTTTGCAATCTAGCATGACCCTGGCTCAAAATTAAAAATAAAAAATGATTGGAGATATAGCTCAATAGTAGAGTGCCCTTGGCTTCTACTCCCAGTAGCAGAAAACAAAAACAAAACTGAATTAAAAAAACAAACAAAAAGAAGTGTTTTTAAATTTTAGTTATTGATTGAATGCCACATACTATATCCAAAAGGATGGTAGCTTTTTCTGTTTTTAAAAATTGGGTGAGTGAGGCTGATTGAATTAATCTGTAAGTCAACCTTAGATTGACACTTTTTTTTTCTGGCGCACAATTTAAAAGACATCTTTTCCAAATTTATTTGTTTCTTGTGCAGTGGATGAGGATCAGAAGCTATTCTTTGTGTATCAGCAGATGGGAAATTGTGCTGCCCTAGCTAACCTCTCTTTTGAGCTGCTTCTAGCTGCTGTGACTGTGGGTGCTCAGTTTCTCAAGAAGGGAAGGGATGAAAACCTTAATTCTCTGAAGGACTAGATGCTAGTAACACAATTTACCAAATGATTAAGGTTCTCATTTATTGAATCCCAGTCTAAACCGTGTATTGTATCCCTCATGGTGGTGCATGTCTGTAATCCCAGCAACTGGGAAGGCTGAGGCAGAAGGGTTGCAAGTTTGAGTCCATCCTCAGCATTTAATGAGACCCTGAGCAATTTGGCGAGACCCTGTCTCAAAATGGTGATGTAGCACAGTGGTAGACAGTGGTAGAGTGCCCTGGGTTCAATGCTGGAGATGAGAGTGGAGCCAGGTGGGGTGGGGTGGCATAATATAGATCCTGTGTGCTAAAAGTTTTTTTTGTTGTTGTTGTTGTTGTTTTTTCAGTACCCTAGTACTAGGGGTTGAACTCTAGGCCTGGCATATGCCAGGTAAGTGCTCTACTGCTGTGTTTTACCATAAGCCTTTTTAAGTTTTATTTTGAATCAGGATCTCACTATTGCTGAGGCTGGCTTCATATTTAGTGATCTTCCTGCCTCAGTGTCCTAAGTAGCTGGGGTTATAGGCATGCTCCACTGCCTCAATTAAACATTTTAACAAACATTTCTTTGTAATCCAAAGGAAAGAGTCCTATTTTTAATCATCTATTTCTTAAAATTCTGATATGTTATATGGACTATATATGTGTTCTGGATTAATCATACCTTCTACTTTGCTAAGGTGAAAAACTCTGTGTAACAGACATGCATTTAGCAGTGTATTCCCCACCCCCACCCCCAAGTTCTTGACTTTTTGGTAAAATATTTGAGAATAGCTGTATTTTGAGTGCTTGTACAGTGTATCACTCATAACATTTGCTTGTGTTTTACTAATGTCCTGTTTTTTCTTTGTTTGTTTATGATAACATTACTATCAAGTTATAGTATGTCAGTTGAGATTACAGAAGTATTGAGATTCAAATCTGGAGGGCAGTACTTGGAATTATTATTTAGGACTGGCACACATTAACAGAACAATTTAGTTCATATGGTTTAATAAACAGTGTTTTGTAGAATTTGATCTACTTGTCTGCTTAAAGGAGTTTTGTTACTTTGTGTCTTCAGTAGCACATACCCGGAAGTGCATGTTTCAAATTAAAACAAAAAATGACATATAAGCATTAAAATGTCAGTTTATAATATTTTGAAAAATATAAAAATTATTCTATGTGGCATTTTAGTCTTACAGAGAAAGGAAAAATACTATTTAGCTATAACACTGTTGTTTTGACACTATTACAAAGGTAAAAGTAAGTAGAAGTTTTTAAGATTTTTATTTTACTTTGTAAATGAAAGAATTTAGAATACGCTAGGTAAGGTTGTTATTTACATGAAGTCTGACAAAAGTCTGTTTGTTCTAATAATAGTGTGATACTCTTATAAAATGACCATTTATTTGGATTTTTATCTAAGGGATTGGGTATACTTTCCCTTTGTGCTTAAGTAAATATAGTCTGGAAAAAGGTATAGGAGTAGAAATGAACAGGATTTAAGTTCTAGCTCTAGGTCTACTGACCTTTATGCCTTAATCTTTGTACCTCAGTTTCATCATCTGTCAGGCAGATGGTAATATCTTGTCTATTGCAGATAATTATTATTTTGAGAGTTAGACAATGCTGCCGATATAAGTATTTTGAAAAAAATTAAAATCTTAAAACTAAGAGCTTTGAATTTATTTTCAGCAAATCCTTATCTTTAATTCTCTTTTTATATACCTGTACCTGTTGGAATATAGGACTGATATCTCTGAAGTTATCCTTTTCATTTCATTTTTTATCTAACCTTGATCTTTTCTATTCACAATTAGTCTTTCTTCCTTTCTTGCTAGTTCCTGCCTCCTTCTAAAAATCTAAACACTATCATCTCCTGGTATTCAATAGGGTCAAGTGGAAAATAGCATTTGTGTTACATGGCTGCAAATAATAACTTAGGGGCATATACTCTATTCAGAATGATGTATAGGATAAAACATTATCCAAGCATTTTAGCTGTAATTGTGCATTTATAATTCACTGAAACAATTTATAACTCTACTGAATTTGTACTTTATTCTCCTTTCAGTTTACTTGATGACCATAATCACATTACCACAACATCTTTGAAAATTAGAATAGGTTCATTTGCCAGCACTGTAGTGTTTAAATTTTAGTGGAGGAAATAAGTACCATATTGAATCAGGGCAGCTAAGGGTTATAGATCTAGCTTAATTTTTGAGATTAAAAAAATTACAACAGGGCTGGGGTTGTGGCTCAGTAGTAGAGCGCTCACCTAGCACATGCAAAGCCCTGGGTTTGATCCCCAGCACCACATAAAAATAAATAAATAAAATAAAGGTATTGTGTCCAACTACAATTAAAAAAATATAAAAAATTATAACAGGTGCAATTAAATTGCACTTTGAAATCTTAGGTCACATGAGTACAGATCTCAGTATTGAGGAAAAGGTATTTCTAAGCTATGACCTCATGGAATCATGTTGAGCGGTTTTAACATGCCCTTATTAAAATCTTTTTTCCCCCACATTTTTATTGGTGCATTATAATTGTACATACTGACGGCATTTGTTGTTACACTTTTGTACATGTACTCAATACACAGTATAACAACATAATTTGGCCAGTATCACTTCTCAGGGTTTCCCTGATCCCTCCCCACCTCCCACCCCTTGGTCCCTTTTCTTTACTGATGTCCCTTTGATTTTTATGATATCTTCCCCATCTTTCTTTTCCTTTTCCACTTCTAGCTTCTGCATATTAGCATAACTTTATTGTAATTAATTTCATATTTTGGTGTTGGTTTTGTTTTAGGTCTCACGTTTTGGTGAAACATTCATCTGGTTTTGGTTTATACAATTTGAGACTATTTTTTAATAGGTGAGTTTAACCTATTTATGTTCATTATTGTTGCTGACAGATTTGGACTGTTTCTATTTATAGCACTTATCCACTCTTTGTGCCTTTTCTTGAATTGTTTTCTTCTGTTTTCCTTAGCTAGTGTGAAAGGTAGTTAATTATATTTCTCTTCTTTTGATGTTTACCCTTAGTTTTTCTATCAGGCCATAATTTACATTCAATAAAATTTATACTCTGGTGTAAGTTCTGTAAGTTTTGATAACACATGTACCTGTAGTCAGTGTAACTACCACAATAACTGTTCCATTGACCCCAAAATTTCTTTGTGCCCCTTTCCACACTCCAAGCCTTTGGCAACCATTAAATTGTTTTTTGTTTTTATAGTGTTACATATTCCAGAATTTCATATAAATGAAATTATATATTCTTTGGCTTCATTTACTGCATTTGTGGTTTTGTGTGCATTAATACTTTTTTTTATTACAAAATAGCATTTTGCTATTTGGGTTTGTGTTTTTGTGTGCATTAATACTTTTTTTTTTAATTACTAAGTAGTATTTTACTATTTGAGTATACCATGTTTTGTTATCCATTTGCCAATTGAAGTACATGTTTCCAATTTCTGTGTTTATGAATAAATGTTCACAGTCAGGATTTTTTTGGGGTGGAGGTGGTGGTACCAGGAATTGAACTCAGGGGCACTCAACCACTGAGCCACTTCCCCAGCCCTATTTTGTATTTTTTTTAGAGACAAGGTTTTACTGAGTTGCTTAGTGCCTCACATTTTGCTGAGGCTATCTTTGAACTTGCAATCCTCCTATCTCAGCCTCCCAAACTGCTGGGATTACAGGCATGTGCCATAGCATCCGGTGCCCACAGTCAGTTTTTTTTTTTTTTTTGGAGGTAGGGAGGGCCAAGGATTGGATTCAGGGACACTCAGCCACTGAGCCTCATTGCTATTTTGTATTTTATTTAGAGACAGGGTCTCAATGAGCTGCTAAGCACCTGTCCGTTGCTGAGGCTGACTTAGAACTCATGATTCTCCTCTCAGCCTCCCAAGCTACTTGGATTACAGATGTGCACCACCATGCCTGGTTCAACAGTCATGTTTGTAATGAATGTATTATTTATTTTATTTATTTGTATTATTTATTTTATTTGGTGCCAGGGATTGAACCCAGTGATGCTAAACCCATGAACCACATCCCTAGCCCTTTTGACACAAGTTGGTCAGTTGCCCAGTACCTTCCCTATTTTATTTAGAAACAAAGTCTCATTGAGTTGCTTTAAGACCTGGCTAAGTTGCTGAGGCTGGCTTTGAACTCTCCATCTTCCTGCTTCAGCCTCCGGAGCTACTGGGATTACATGTATGTACCACTGTGCCCAGCTTCATAATTTTGGCTATTCTAATATGTGTATAGTGGTATAATATTGTGAATTTAAGTTTCCATTTCTCTACTGTATTTTATTTAGAGACCTTGTCTCTAAATAAAATAATATTGAACATCTTAAGCTGGGCATGGTGGCATGTGCCTATTGTTCTAGCTACTCAGGAGGCTAAGGGAGGAGGATGGCTTGAGCTCTGGTGTTTAAGACCAGCCTGGGCAATGTAGCAAGTGCCTATCTCCATAATCAAAAACATAAGAGAGAGAAAGAGCATGCAAGCACATATGTTTTTATTGTCACACTGTAACTATAAAATTTGTGGAGAGCTGGAGTTGTAGTTCAGTGGTAAGAGTGCTTGCCTGGCATGTGTGAGGCACAGGGTTTCTAGCACCACATAAAAATAATCAAATAAAATAAAGGTGTTTATCTACAACTAAAAAAAAATAGTGGAATCCATTGTGATATATTTGTGTATATACACAAGTTGGTCAATTTCATTATCCAGTTCCTTCCCTATTCCCTCACTCTATCCTCTCTACTACTGATCTCTCTTCTATTGTCATGAAAATTCCCTCTGTCCTCTCTCTTCTCTAGCTTTCTCATAAAAGAGAAAACATTTGACCCTTGATTTTGAGTTTGGCTTATTTCATGATATATTCCAGTTCCATCCATTTACCTGCAAATGACATAATTTTGTGCTTTATGACTGTATAAAATTCCATTATGAGTAGTAGACTGGTTCTGTAACTTGGCTATTGTGAATTGTGGTGGCATAAACCTGTATGCATATATGCTATAGTATGCTGATTTTAATTCTTTTGGATAAATGCTGAGGAGTGAGATCTGGGTTATGTGGTGGTTCCATTTCTAATCTTTTGAGGAACCTCCATTACTGATTTCGGTAGTGGTTATACTAATTTACAATTCCACCAACACTGTATAAATGTTCCTTTTCCCCCACATTCTTTGTAGAATTTTTTATTGTATGTATTTTTGATGATTGAGAGCCTCTATTCATGTGTTTGTTTGCCAACTACAATTTTTTTGTGTGAAATATGTGCTTAAATCTTTTGCTGATTTTAAGATTTTTGTTTTCTTACTAAATTTTAAGAATTCTTTACATAGTCAGGATGTAAGTCTAGCCTCTGTTTCTCCCAAACTGTGGCAGCTTGTGTGTTTTTTTATAGTCTTATCTATGTTTCACAGAGATGTTTTGTATATGTTGTAAGATAAGGTCTGTTTAAAGTCTTTGGCATGTAAATATCATTTGTTGAAAAGAAGACTGTACTTTTCCCATAGTCAGCCACCATTGTCAAAAATCATTTGACCAGACACATGAGGGTTTATTTCTAGGCTCTCTATTAGTGTTCCACTGGCCTACAGGTCTCTCTTATACTATTTTTCCTTGTTTAAACTATGTGCTTTTTAATTTCTTTCTGTTGCCTTATTGTTAGTACAGTGTTGAAATACTGACAGTAGATGTCCTTGCTTTGGTAAGTTTATGATCTTTATTTATTTATTTATTTTTGGTATGAGGGACTTAACCCAGGGATGCTTAACCACTGAGCCACATCCCTAGCCATTTTTATGTTTTATTTTGAGACAGGACCTTGCTAAGTTGCTTAGGACCTTGTTAAATTGATGAGTCCGGCTTTGAACTTGCAATCCTCCTGTCTCAGTCTCCCCAAGTCATTGGGATTATAGGTATGTGCTACCATACCCAGCAATACCTTTAAGTTTTAAACACATATACTCTTGTGCTATTTTTGTTCATTGCTAGTAGCAGTAATGAAGAACTTAGAAAGATGGAAGATAAAGTTAAGAAAATTTCCATCTACGTCATAAACAACTAGAAGAATGAGAAGTTATACTCCATTTATGTATGATATGTCAAAATGCATTCTGTCATGTATAACTAATTAGAACAAATTTTTTAAAAATTTAAAAAGAAACTTTTTTGGGGGGGGGTACCAGGAATTGAACTTGGGGGCACTCAGCCACTGAGTCATATCCCCAGCCCTATTTTGTATTTTATTTAGAGACAGGGTCTCACTGATTTGCTTAGTGCCTTGATTTTTGCTGAGACTGGCTTTGAACTCACCATCCTCCCAAACTGCTAGGGTTACAGGCATGCACCACTTCTCACAGCAATTAAAAAAAAAAAAGTCTAAATATTAAAATCAGTGCAAAGAAATCAGTGAAACCTAGACGATAGAAGAAATGTGTTATACATAAATCATTTAAATATCAAATTTTAAAGTGTTTTTTTCCCCCCTGCCATATTGGGGGATTGAGGGGTTGGGGATTTAGCTGGCAAAATGCTTGCCTAGCATGTATAAGACCCTGAGTTCTGTCTTTGGCCCTGAAAAAAAATGATGGAAAAAATCCAAAAACAAAACAAAACAAAACAAGGTTAACAGCATAGGGAATTGAACCTAGGCATGCTCTACCACTGAGCTCCACCACAGACCTTTTTTAAGAAAGTTGTGGTTTTTTGTTTTTTTGTTTTTGTTGTTGTTTGTTTGTTTGTTTTTTTAGGCAGGATCTTGCTAAGTAGGTGAGCCTGGACTTGAACTTGCACTCCTCCTGCCTTTGTTACAGGTGCACAGGTTAAAGCGTTTTGAAAAAGACATCCCTTGTCCCCCACTAGTATAAGCATTTCAAGTGGATTCTATTTTGTATTTACTGTGATATCTCTGAAAACCAGGCATAGATTGCTGCTTCTTGATTTTTCAGTTTTAGTTTTTCTGTTGACTTTTACCTTAAAGATGAGGATTTGGTCACCTATCTTTCTCACTGTCCCTCATCTCCATCCTCACACATTTTTCCAATCTCACTGAATGGTCATGTTAAAATTTTTGTCTGATTAGTATTTAGAGTGCGTATTATTTATGACTACATATATGATGCCTACAACTAGGTCATGTTGTATATAAATAGTGCTCTATCTCTTCTCTACAACCTTTGTTTTTCTCTTGAGTTATCTTGATTTATTTTCAGAGGAAATAAATATAAATACAATATTCTATATATTATCAACCTCCTAACTATTTTGGTTACTTAAATCTCCTCTCTACATTGAGAGGCATCAGTGTTCCAGTGTCACAAAAGAGTAAATCAAGAAAAATGATTATGTGAAAACCTGAATATAGTGGTCTTACACAGTTTCATCTTGTTGAAAAAATAATCTATCCTGAAGCCCTCTGACTGTTTGTCCTTATATTCCTTAAATACCCTTCACCATGTTTTACCCTTCTTTTGTGTAGGACCTCATGTGTTCTTCTTTCTTGATTTATTTTTTTGCTATGTTAGGGCACATCTTCTATAATTGAGACAGTGATGGTGTGACCAAATGTATTTCACTGTCATAAATGATAGATACTTTGCCTGGGTGAAGAATTATTGGTTAGAAATTATTTTCATTCAGAAATTTGAAATAATTGCTTATTTACCTGCTAGCTAACACTGAGAAGCATAAAGCCATTTTCATTTTGTGGGTTCTCAGTGTTACCTATTTGTTGTGTTTTCCCTCTCTGAGAGCTGTAGAGTCTTTATCCCTGTATTCTAAAATTTTGTAATGATATTCTTTGTGTTGGTTCCTTTCTATTTGGAAACTCTTATCTTTATGTTCTGGACAATTTATTTTTTATTATTTTCTCCTCCCGCCCCCCCCCCTTTTTTTGAACGCCTAGTTTATTAAGATTTTCTGGGTTTCCTTTTTGTTTTTGTCTTTCCTTCTGTGTACCATAGATTTCTTTGTACTAGTGTTTTTGCTTTTGGAGATTTTTATAACTTTATGTTCCATTTATTCTACTGAGTTTATAACTTTATTGTCATTTTAAATTTCTCAGAGTTTTTTTTTGTCCTATTCCTTGTTACAGCATACTACTCTTAATTAATGAATATGATATCTTACCTGCCTGAGGATATTATTAATGATAGCTATTTGAAATTTTCATCTCCATAATCAATTCATTGCATTTTTCTCTGATATAGTTTCTTATTAGATAACTTGTCATAATTAAGAGTGGGAAACTAGAAAGCTGATTGGAACTCTGGATCTGGATGTGGTCTCAAAATGGGCTGTTTAAGGGCTGGGGTTGTGTCTCAATGGTAGAGCACTTGCCTCGAATGTGTGAGGCACTGGGTTCAATTCTCAGTACCATTTATAAACAAATAAAAGTCCATCAATAACTAATAAAAATTTTTTTAAATGGGCTGTTTAATTGGAAATCTTTCATGTTAGTATCTTTAGGTCTTTTCTGTTGGTGATAAGATTGCCCAGAGAAAGATTTTTCAGTCTCTTTCTTGGAGAAAATAGGACTAGTCACTGATACTTCTTGAAGCTTTGTGGATTAAGAGAGTGTTACATGTTCAGCATTCAGTATTTAAGAATTTATTAAGTATTTAAGTATTTTAAAACAAGTAATTCTCCCTGTTTTCAGTATGCTTGTGTCTACTTTCAGCTTTACTCTTATTGTCTCCAGGCTAGAGACCATCTCTTTTTTCCTTTCCAGAAAGTAGAAGTCAAAGTTTCTGACATGGGCTAGTGTTGGTCACAGTTTAAAATGTCTTCTTCCAATCAATTCTATTTTTAGACTCTTCTTTTTTCTTCCAGAGTACTTGTATTGCCTTTTGTGGGTTCTGGGTTTTGGGTTTTTTTTTAATGTATTTTATTTGTTTGTTTGTTTATTTATTTTTATGTGGTGCTGAGGATTAAATCCAGGTTAGGAGGTTGATAACTAGGCAAGAGCTCTACCGCTGAGCCACAACCCCATCCCGGGTTTGGGGGTTTTTTAAGCCATCCTTAAAACCAGTTTAACATTCAACTTTCTGATGCCTGCTAAGTTATGTACCACTTACTTATTTGTATTTGGCTTATGTACCACTTACTTATTTGTATTGGGCTTCCAAGATTTGTTGACATTCCAAGATTTGTTTCATTCTTAGGTTTTTCTTCCCCTCTGAACTCAGGATTAAACCCAGGATCAACTTGTACATACTAGACAAGCTCTCTACCACTGAGCTACATCCTGAGCCCTTATTTTCTATTTTGATACAGGGTTATGCTAAGTTTTATGACTTTTTAAAAATTCATTTTGGCCAAGAATGATGGAACACGCCTATAATCCCATCTATTCCATCTACTCAGGAAGCTGAGGCAAGTTTGAGGCCAGCCTTGGCAGCTTGACAAGATCCTGTCATGAAGGGTTATAGCTGAGTGGGAGAGCACTTGCCTAACATGTCTAGCATGTGTGAGGCACGGGGTTTGATCCTCAGAACAATATAAAAATAAATAAAATAAAGGTATTGTGTCCATCTATAATTGTATACATGTGTATATAGAAAAGGAAAGAAAAAAAAAAACCCTGTCATAAAATTTAATGAAAGAGTTAGGGATGTAGTTTAGTGGTAGAGTGCCCCTGAGGTTTAATCCCTAGTACCAGGGAAAAAAATTCATTTCGCATGGAGTTTTAGGGTGTTTATGAATGTTTTCCCAATACTCTTCATCCTTACCACAGACACATTTTATGTTTTTCTGTGAAATTCCAAACTTACTATTTTTATTATCCTCTTTGGCAAAATAAGAATACCTTAATTTCCTTGTGAATTCTTTTTCTCATTTTCTACATTTTTTTTAAAGAGAGAGTGAGAGAGGAGAGAGAGAGATAGAGAGAGAGAATTTTTAATATTTATTTTTCAGTTCTCGGTGGACACAACATCTTTGTTGGTATGTGGTGCTGAGGATCGAACCCAGGCCACACGCATGCCAGGCGAGTGCGCTACCGCTTGAGCCACATCCCCAGCCCATCTACATTTTTATTAACTAGAATTTTAGATCTAGCTTATTGGATCTTAAGATACTTTTTTCTTATATCTGTAATGTTTTTATTTTGCCACACTATATTTAAGAGGATTTTAGAAAATGCTGATAGTAATATTGGGCTTTTCAACCTAGAAGGTCATTTTTTTTTTAACTTTAAAATAAAGTTTCAACCATTATCTTTTTTTTTGGTACCAGGGATTGAATCCAGGGGTAAGCCACATCCCCAGCCTTTTTAATTTTGTGTATATACATGTATATTGTATTTTGACAGGATCTTGCTGAGTTCCTTAGGGCATCGCTGAGTTGTTGAGGTTAGCTTTGAACTCCAGATCCTCCTGCCTTAGCCTCCTGAGTTGCTAGAATTATAGGCATGTGCCACCACACCTGGCTCAACCATTATCTTTTTATTTTTCTTTTTGCCATATTGGGGATTGGAGTCCAGGGTTTTTGCAGATACTAGGTAGACACTCTACTACTAATCCATGCCCCTAGCCCTTCAGTCATTATCTTTTAAAAAATATCTCCTTCACTGCTAGTTTCTTCTTCTAAAGCTGTAATTATTTCACTGTTGGAACCTGTCTTCACTACTTCTTAGCTTTCCCCTGCCTCTTTGCTTAATTTATTAATCTTTCTTTTTTTTTTTTTTTTTGGTACTGGGGATGGAACCCAAGGCCTTGGGCATGCAAGGCAAGCACTCTACCAACTAAGCTATATCCCCAGCCCTATTAATCTTTCTTTGTAGTGTGTTTCAGATACTTTCCAATGCATAAATTCTCTATTAGTCTTTAGTATTCTCTTTAAGAGTCTTAATTTTAGGGCTGGGGTTATGGCTCAGTGGCAAAGCACTTGCCTTGCACATGTGAGGCACTGGGTTCTATCCTTAGCATCACATAAAAATAATGAACAAAATAAAGATACTGTGTCCATGTATAACTAAAAATATTTTTTAAAATTCTTAATTTTAAATTTTTTTCTTCAGGTTTGAATTCTCCTACTTGTATCTGCTGCTGTGGCCAATGATTATGATTATAATTTTCCTGGAGTATGTAATTTTGGTTTGCTGGCTCATGTTGAATAGAAGTTTTTCCACTTTTGTTTGGTTTTGGAGTTTTCTTAGTTTGGTATTGGCTCTATGTTGGTTGTTTTATTAGGGATTTTTATTTTTATGAATAGCCCAATTCTGCACCATCCTGTGTATATTATGTACCCTCATACATGCTATGCAAGCCCATTTTCTATCCTCCAGGTGCCTCTGTTTCTTCTACAGGCCACAGGTACGTTTTGGGTAGGACGTTGTTTTCCATCAATTCCAGCAAGACTTCTGTTCCAGTTTTGGTCTTTTTGTCCTTTGCAAGGTATGCTGGACGTTGGAGCTTTAGTGACACTATTTTTTATCTAAGTCCCCTCCCTATCCCAGTGGGCTACATGGTTTTAGTGTCCATTACCATTCTTGAAATATCTCCTCTGTTCCTGACAATGAAGATTTTGCTCTTGTTATTGAATGTAGCCATGTACTTGAATTTTTATGTTTCTTTTATGTCCTTCTGGGGGACGAAGTTTCTCATATGTCTTTCTGGAGGTCCTTCATGAATATCCATATAATTAAGAATATGATTATTTTTCTGTATTTCATGTACAAAAGTTAGCATACTGTATAACCTATTTTATGTTTTACTTTTTGTAACAATCGGGTATTTTCATTTGATAATTCAGGGAGCTGATTTAAAGACTCTTGGTTTCTTTGTTACAGAGACTTGTCAATTTGACACTCTATTTTTCTTATCTTTTTTGTCCCCTCTCCCAGTTGCATACAGTGTTGGGAATTGAATCCAGGGCACTCTCCCACTGAACTACTCCCCAATTCTTTTAAATTTTAATTTTGGCAAAGCGTCTTATTAATTTGCTGAAGCTGACTTTGAACTTGTGATCCTCTTCCCTCAGCCTCCCAGGTAGTTGGGATTATAGGCATGTACTACTGTGCCTGACTCCAACCAGGGATTAGACCCAGAGACTCTTAACCACTGAGCCACATCTCAAGCCTTTTTATTTTTTATTTTGAGATAGGGTCTTGCTAAATTGATGCGACTAGCTTTGACCTTTGCTCCTCCTGGCTCAGACCCCTGAATTGCTGGCATTACAGGAATGTAGCACTACGCCCAGCTTTATTTTCTGTGATGGGGCAAGGTCTTTCCAGTTCTGCCAGGCTGGCCTTGAACTTTGAATCTTCCTGTCTTAGTCTTTCTAGTAGCTAAAATTGTGGGTATGTACTACCCACCTTCAACTTCACGTTGATTTTCATCACAACAGGAAAAGATCTCTTACTTTTGAATTTTTCCATTGATTTCATATAGAATTAAAAAAAAAATATATATATATATACACATACACACATACATTAAATATATATATGTGTGTGTATATGTATATACACATATATGTACTCTTCATCATTTTCTTCAATATAAAGATTCACCAGTTCCATAGTTAAAATGACCTAATGTCCCTTATTTATTTATTTATTTATACAGGGGATTGAACTCAGGGGTGTTTTACCACTGAGGTACACCTCCAGCACCTCCCTCCCCTTTTTAAACATTTTCTTTTGTAGATGGACACAGTATCTTTTTTTAAATTTTTTTTGTGTGGTGCTAAGGACTGAACCCACAGGGTCAGTTGTATAGGGCCTCTCTGATTTGTTGTGGCTGGCCTTGAACTTTCGATCCTCCCACCCCATCCTGGGATTATAGGCATGCGCCACTGTAACTGGCCATCTCTATAAATTTTAATAGTTTATTAAATTAATAATAATTAATTCACTGTGGGTTCCTGAGAGCTATGTGATTATATATCCTCTTTTATGGGTCTTTAAAAAAAATTTTAGTGATAACAAGGACTTATCTGGCATTTACTTGTGCTAGGACAGAAATATAGAACAAAAGAATAATTTAAAGGCAATGATAAGGAGTCCATGTCACTGAGAAATATGAGAAGATGTTTGGCAGTTTTAGCATCAAGAATAAACTGAAGTTTTAGTTTTCTCTCTTTGCATTTGTCAGGAGTGTGCTATATTTCTTTCAGTTGTTTTTAGAGAGATACAGTATAAAATAGTTTTGTTGCTACGGTATAGCTTAAGGTGAGTTAAGCTAGCATTTTCAGAGTTCAAGCTCCTAAAATCTCAGGTAGTTGTATTATTTTCTTGTTTAAAACCTTATGAAAAAGTGTCAGTTTACTAATTTCAGTGACATCTAGAATTTTATCCAGTGTAGAAACTGGTTATACAATCTAAAATAAAAATAACTAAGGGTTTTTTCTTTGTTTGTTAGGATTGAACCCAGGAGCATCTGAGCTCCCCATCCCAGAATTTTAATTTTATTTGGTACTGAGTCTCAGTAAGCCAAGCTGGCCTTAAACTTGAGATCCTCCTGCCTCAACGTACAGAGTAGCTGGTATTATAGGCATGTATCACCACACCTGGCTATAGTAGGTATTTTAATAATATAGTTTACATTCCCTAGGTCTTACTATGTGCCAACTGCTGCTTTTTCTATATTAATTTAATGTTCATAGCAAATCTAATAAGAAAATGCTATTATTATTATTTTACAAATCAGATAAGTAGGATACCTTGAAGTTGAACAACTTGATCACAGAATTTATAAGTGAAAGATTATCTGGTACTACAGTTATACTCAGAACTACTGCTTGTGTCATTGCCCCTCCTATCTTTAATTTTTATGAGGTAAGTATAGAAATTAGGAAACAATTTTAAAAAAATTAGAACGAATAACTTTCTCATAGTCACTTATTTCTGTTTCTCTCACTCCAGCTTCATGTTTTTATTCTGTGTAGCCTCTGTTTTACCCTGAGTGATAACAGGATTCCCAAGAATCGTACTATCAAATTCTTGCACCCATAAAATTAGGCCAGCAATTCTTTCTAAAGTTTCATCTTTTTTTTTTTTTTTTTTTTTTTTTAATAATAGGGATTGAACTCAGGGGCACTTGGCCACTGAGCTACATCCCTAGCTGTATTTTGCATTTTATTTATTTTATTTAGGGTCTCCCCAAGCTGCTAATAAGCACCTTGCTGAGGCTGACTTTGAACTCATGATTCTCCTCTGTCTCAGCCTCCCAAGCCACTGGGATTACAGGATGAGCCATTGTGCCTGGCTCAGCTACATTTTATAACCCTTAAGTGCTAATTGTCTTAGCTCTCAAGGCCATTTCTGAGCAGTAGAGGGTTTGAATACTCTATTGTAAACTACCAGTTCTCAATCTTGTCATCAAATTCTGTGCTGCTGTTCCAAGTTAGTTTTCTTATAGATAGATTAAAACTTAAATAAATTATCTCTCTTAAAATAAAAAAGAAAAAAAAATTCTCTCTTAAATATCTTCATTTTCCCAGGTATACATCTATAATTCCAGCAGCTTGGAAAGCTGAGGCAGAAGGATTATGAATTCAAAGTCAGCCTCAGCAATTTATTGACGACCTAAGCAACTTAGCAAGACACTGTCTCTAAATAAAATATAGAAAATGTCTGGGGATGTGGCTCAGTGGTTAAGCGTCCCTGGGCTCAATTCTGGGTATGAAAAATAATCTTCATTTGTAGGAGACATAAATTCAACTTTTGTGAATAATTGATGGATTAATACTTACTGTTTTGCTTATTTACCTGACAGGGCTACTGAGAATGTTTAGTGAAACAAATAAGATGTTTTATATCAGCTCAGTCTGCTGTTATTTTTCTTGTTAAAGAACTTATAAAAAAGTATCAGTTTACTAATTTCAGTGAAGTCTAAGACTTTATCCAATGTAGAAACTGATCATACAGTCTAAAATAAAAATAACTATAGGTTTTTTTGTTATAACTTTATTCTTTTTTTTTTTTTGAGACAGGGTCTCATTAAGTTGCTATATCCCCAGGTTTTTTTACTTTTTATTTTGAGACAACATCTTGTTAAGTTGCCCAGGTTGGCCTTGAACTTGGTATCTTCCTGTTTAAGCCTCCCCAGTAGCTGGGATCACAGGTATGTACTCCTACATCTGGATCATGTAATTCTTTTTTTTTTTATATAGTAGATGAACATAATACCTTTATTTTATTTTTATGTGGTGCTAAGAGGATAGAACCCAGTTTCTCACATGTGCTAGGCAAGTGCTCTACCAACTGAATTATAACCCCAGCCCATGGATCATGTAATTCTTAATGCGGTAAAATAGATGGTGTCATTGACACTTTATAAATGAAACATCTGGGTTAGAGAAATTATGAAACTTAATTTAGATCATATAGCTCTAATTTGACAATCAGCTTTCAATCTTAAGTATATCTGTCTCAAATGTTTTGCTTTTCTCATTATACTATCAAATTATTCTGATATTTGAATTTGATGAGTAGAAAGTCAAAGATATTAGAGAAAAATAGAAAAGATATAGTATTTATATCTATTTGTACATTTTAGAGAATTATAGCTGTATTTAAATGTACTATACTATCATAATATTTAATTTTTTTGTTTTCAGGTAACAGAAATGAGTGTAACTGGTATTGCTTCAAGAGCTGAAACCTGGCTGTTAGCTACGTGGCATGTTAAAGTACCTCTAATGTGGCTGGAAGCTTGTATTAACTGGATCCAAGAAGAAAGTAATAATGTTAATTTGAGTCAGGCACAAATAAACAAACAAGTATTTGAGCAATGGCTACTTACTGATCTGAGAGATTTGGAACACCCTCTTTTACCTGATGGCATTTTAGAACTTCCAAAAGGAGAATTGAATGGATTTTATGCTCTACAGATTATTTCCTTGGTTGATGTAAGTCAACCTGCATATTCCCAGATACAGAAGTTGAGAGGAAAGAATACAACTAATGATTTAGTTACTGCTGAAACACAAGTTACCCCCAAACCTTGGGAAGCAAAGTCTTCACGAATGTTGATGCTGCAGTTAACTGATGGAATTATACAATTGCAGGGAATGGAATACCAGTCTGTTCCAGCTCTTCATAGTGATCTTCCTCCAGGTACAAAAATTTTGATTTATGGAAACATTTCTTTCCGTCTTGGTGTTCTCTTGTTGAAACCAGAAAATGTAAAGGTTTTGGGAGGTGAAGTAGATGCTCTTTTAGAAGAATATGCACAAGAAAAAGTACTTGCAAGATTAATTGGGGAACCTGATCCCGTTGTTTCGGTCATACCAAATAATTCTTGCCAAAACATTCCCAGAGTTACAGATGTCCTAGATCCTGCATTAGGACCTTCTGATGAAGAACTCTTGGCAAGTCTTGATGAAAATGATGAACTTGCAGCAAATAATGACACCTCCTTGGAAAGATGTTTCAATATAGGTAGTTCCTCAAATACTATTCCCACAAGACAACCAGGTATTGAGCCAGGATTTGTTGTTTCTCCTAGACCAAAGGAGAAACTACCAGACCAATCTGTGCATTTCACTGATGGGGAATTAGATGACTTTTCACTGGAGGAGGCCTTGCTTTTAGAAGAAACTGTCCAGAAAGAACAAATGGAAACTAGAGAATTGCAGACATTGACTTTGAACAGAAACAAAGATGAAAACATAGAGAGATTTTCACATAAACCTAATACTCTGCATGACTTTTCTTTGATTTACAAACAAGAAAATAGTAAATGGAATGAAGAACATTTATCTAAACAAGGGACTCATGAAGATAGGTGTTTTGGTAGTCCTGCTAGAGACAAAAACAGCAGTGTTTTTTTTGATCATTGTAATGTGTCCTTAGCCCATGATTTTACAAGAAAAGATAAAAACTCAGAGACAGATTATAAAATAAAACAAATCATCAGCTGTTCAAGTAGCTATTCCTTAAATGATAAAATATTAAATAAAGAACTAGTCAATGATGTGTCAAAAAAAAGCTCACAAATTTCTAATGAAAATGGCTACCATTTACATACCTGTTCTTTACGTTCCTCAGAGACTAGCACTGATCTTTTTACTGGCATGGATTTGTATTCACCACCTTTTATCTATTTGTCTGTTCTAATGGCTAACAAACCAAAGGAAATTATTACAGTGAAAATCAAAGCATTTATTGTAACTTTAACTGGAAATCTCTCAAGTTCTGGTGGCATTTGGAATATAACTGCAAAGATTTCTGATGGTACTGCATACCTCGATGTAGACTTTGTAGATGAAATACTTACTAGTTTGATAGGGTTTTCCGTACCAGAAATGAAACAGTTAAAAAAAGATCCTCTTAAATACCAAAAGTTCCTAGAAGGTTTGCAGAAATGTCAGAGAGATCTAATAGATTTGTGCTGTCTAATGACTATTTCATTTAATCCTTCCTTGTGTAGAGCAGTGGTACTTGCATTACAAGATGTTAATATGGAACACCTTGAGAACCTAAAGAAGCGATTGAATAAATAATTTACTAAAATATATTGCATGCTTTTTTGTTGTTTGTTTTTTTAAGACAGTGTCTTGCAGTGATGTCCAGACTGCCTTCAACCTCATGATCCTTATCCATAGACCCCTGAGTAGCAAGGATTATAGGCTTGTGCTACTGTACTCAGCCTTAAAACAGTATTTAAGGACATTCAAAACAAGGAAATATTTAGAATTAATTCAATTTTATTTTTGAAACTTTTTTATAGAAAGAAAAAGTGAAGTTTCATAGTGTATATCAGTTTAAAATATTTAATCATGTTTGTTATATGTGTAGTGTTTTTTAAAAATGAATTTTTTATAGTAGAATTTGGTGACTATTAATAAGGTTTTTTTTAATTAGTGGATTATTTAATGAATATCAATATTTTGACCTTTTTTGTTGTTGTGCTGGGGATTGGACCTAGGGCCTTGTACATATGAGGCAAGCACTCTACTGAGCTGTATCCCCAGCCCAATAAATTTGTTTTTATCTTATTTCATGTAGAATAATTGCAAAGTATTGTATTGATGTTCCTGATGAGTCCTATTATTGAAGTTAATAAACAAGTAATTTTACCTCTAATATGTTGAGTACCTAACATTTGATTTGTTTGTTTTGTTATTCTTAGGGAAAAAAAATGGATTAAAATATCAGGCCTTCAAATGCAAATTGCCATGCTAATTTTTTTTTATACCTTTATTTTATTTATTTATTTTTTTGTGGTGCTGAGGATGGAACCCAGGGCCTTGTACACGTTAGGCAAGCGCTCTACCACTGAGCCACAACTCCAGCCCATGCTTTGCTAATTTTTATTTTGCTAATTTTAAATATTTGTATGGCATATTAAAAGTAAACCTTACTAACTCGATACTTCAGAGATTACATTGAATGATTAAAATGCTTTATTTAAGGAGAATTTATTTTAAATGACATTGAAAACTTCATCATTATTAAGTACTTTATCAGATTAAAAGAGGTATTTTCCATGTCATTAGATGAATTAGCTATACCTATATGCTTTCCTTTAGTTTTGTTGTTAAGTGCTGATTGTTTTAAATGGAGGCTTTTAGCCATTCTTCCACTTTGCTCTTAGAAAGTTATACTTGAGAGTTAAACTTACATTAATTAATCTTTCAAAGTTTTAAAGTACCTTGAATTTTAAAATGTTAAATAAATGCCTAAATAATCAAATGGAGACACTGTGCTTACTTTAGTGAAAATAGCTTGATAGGAAATATATGGAAGGTAAATGCTTTTAAAATTATAACAGAAAAAATACTTTCCATTGTTTGAAGAATGATAATCATAGTTCAAAGCATAAGCATACAGAAACTGCTGATGTATGCTCTAATAATCTTGCCTGTATACTTGTGTATCTCTTTTAGTATAAGAGAACTAAATGGGATGGCATTATCTTTTTTCTAAGTGTCTGTATTCTGTCCTTATGAATGGTGCTTAAAAACTATTATTCGACCTTTTATTCCCTTCATACTGAGTTGCTGAAAAAAAAAGTACCAGTTCATCCTTCTATATTGTTTCTTCATACTTTGCTTTTGTTTGTAGTTTTCTCTCACCTGGATTATTCCAGTGGTTTGCTAATTGGTCCTTATCTTATTTTTCTCTCAAACCGTTCTTTATAATGCTGCCAGAATGATCTTTCTAAAATAAATTTTCTTTTTGTTTATTGTTTACCTTTAATATCAGTCTCTTACTCCTTAATTACAAGGTGAAATCTGAAACTCCTCATCTAGTCTAAAGGCCTTTTATGATATGACCCTTGATTTCCTTTTTAGCCACATCATACCTCAATACTCTCTGTCTGCCTACTCTGCACCTGAGTTTTAGTTACACCAAATTACTTGTAGTTCCTTAAATATGTATAGGAATATACCTCTCACTTTCATATTCATGCTTTTAGTGCTTATACTCTGATTCCCCTATCTCCTCAAATCATATTTCCAACTCAGTGTAAGTTTTAGATGCCCACCATAGTGTTTCATGAATTCCCTTTCCACTTACATGCCCTCCTGTGCATTGTTCAGACTTATATGTGGGTTGTAATTGTACTTATTTGTTGCTTCACTGTAGACTTTTTTTTCCACATTTTATTGGTGTATTATAGTTATGCACAATAATGAGATTTGTTGTTACATATTTGTACATGCACACAATGTAACAATATAATTTGGCCAATATCAATCCCTAGCACTTCCCCACTCCCTCTCTGCTTCTCATCCTTTAGTCTCTTTCTTCTAAGGATCTCCCTTTGATTTTTAGAAGATCATCCCCACCTTTTTTTCCTTTTTCTTTTCCAGTTTCTGCACGGATCTTCTGAGTTTGACTTAATTTGCTTAATATAAAATAAATCTCTAGTTCCATCCATTTTCCTGCAAATGCCATAATTTCACTTATATGGGTATGTGTGTGTGTGTATTTTTTATCCATTTTCTTTATTCATTCATCCATTGATGGACACCTAAGGCGGTGCCACAGTTTGGCTAATGTGAGTTGTGCTGCTATGAACGTAGGTATGCGTGTATCACTGTAGTAAGATGATTTTAATTCTTCAGGATAAATACCAAGGAATGGTATAACTGGGTCATATGGTGGTTCGGTGGTTCCATGTGTAGTCTTTTTTTTTTTTTTTAATATAGGTGGACACAATATCTTTTTTTTTTTAATGTAGTGCTGAGGATCGAACACTATACCACTGAGCCACAACCCTAGCCCTCCATGTCTAGTCTTTTGAGGAACCTTCATACTGATTTCCATAGTAGTTGTACTAATTTATAGTCCCATTAACAGTGTAAAAGTGTTCCTTTTTCTCCACATCCTCTCCAGCATTTATTATTATTTTTATTTTTGATGACTGACAAAATGACTTGTATGAGATGAAATCTCAGTGTAAGTTTTTTTTTTTGGAGCGGGGGAGGTGGATCATGGTACCAGGTATGGAACTCAAGGACACTCAACCACTGAGCCACTTCCCCAGCCCAATTTTGTATTTTATTTAGAGACCTGGTCTCACTGAGTTGCTTAGCGCCTTGCCATTGCCGAGGCTGGCTTTGAGTTTGTGATTCTCCTGCCTCAACCTCCTGAGCCGCTGGGATTACAGGCATGCGCCACCATGCACGGCTCAGTGTAGTTTTTATTTGCATTTCCCTGATAGTTAATGATGCTGAACATTTTTTCATGTATTTGTCAGCCATTTGTATCCTTTTGAGTTGTATCTGTTTAATTCATATGTCCATTTGTTAATTGGGTTATTTGATTTTTTTTGTTGTAAAGTTTTTTGAGCTCTTTATATATTCTTGAATATATAAATATTATCCTCTGTCAGAAGAGTAGCTAGCAAGATTTTCTCCCGTTCTGTAGGTTTTCTCTTCACATTTTTTAAATATTTATTTTTTAGTTATAGATGAATACAATATCTTTGTTTTATTTTTTATATGGTGCTGAGGATTGAACCTAGTGCCTCACACATGCGAGGCAAGTGCTGTTCCTCTGAGCCACAATCCCAGCCCCCTCTATTCACATTTCTAATTGTTTTTTTATGTTGTTGTTGGTTTTTTTTTTTTTTCTGTGCAGAAGCTTTTTAATTTTATGCTGTCCCATTTATTAACTCTTGACATTGCCTCCTGAGCCTTAGGGGTCCCTCTACTGCTATTTATTAAGACAATTATTGTAGGAGCCTATCCTGTGCATTATAGATGTTTAACAACATTCCTGACCTGTACCTACTAGATGACAACAGAATTCTTCCAGTTTGGACAACCAATAATATCTCTAGATATTGCCAAATATTTCCTGGGGGGAAGATGCTTCCGCTTAAGAATCATGGCTCTGTTAGCATATAAACTGCTTGAGTTATATGGTTGAGTGATTTGCCTTTAACCCTAGTAAAGTATGTTATCAAAATCTTTATGCCTTTGCTTAATGCCTTTTAGTGACTTCTCATCAAGCATTTTATTTTATTATTGTGTGTGTATAATTTTTTTTAAATGGGTATTTGATTCTGTGATGGTGCTTTACCACTGAGCCATGTCTCTAGCCCTTTTTATTTTTAAATTTTATTATTTTTGGGTACTGGGGATTGAACTCAGGAGCACTCAACCACTGAGACCGTTTTTTGTATTTTATTTAGAGACAGGGTCTCACTGAGTTGCTTTGTTCCTTGTTTTTGCCACAGCTGGCTTTGAACTCACAATCCTCCTGTCTCAGCCTCCTGAGCTGCTGGGATAACAGGCTTGTGCCACTGTGCCCAGCTTTAATTTTTGTTTTGAGACAGGGTCTCACTGAGTTGTTGAGGGCCTCACTAAGTTCTGATCTTCCTGTTTCCGCCTCTGAGTTGCTAGGATTATAGGTGTGGAACACTGTGTCTGATTCCCATCATGTATCTTAATAGCATGGTATTTAAAGCCCTGAAACCTCATCTTACTTAGCTCCTCAAAGCTCTACTCTCCTCAGTGAAAGAATAGGTTGGAAAAATTGGTTCTATTATAAAGGCAGTCTATGAGAAAACTTGATGTGGCCTAGGTTCTGGCAGAATAAGGGGAAAAAAGTTTTTTAGTTTTCCCTGAGAATTTGTAGCTATAGGTTTTTGCTTATGTGGGTCTAAAAAGACATTTAAGTTACCTTCATGATAACCTCTAAACAGAATTTAACACAAACAAGTGATCTTACCGACATATGACAGTAGGCATTGGGAAACAAAAAATGGACCTAATCTACCTTTTTCCTGTTGGAAGTGAATCTGTTTCAGAGACTTAGGTTTTTGGCTTGTCCATTCTTAAATCTTATCTGCAACCATTGGTCCAGCACTGCTTGTGACTGATAGGTTAAAGTCTGCCCAAAGTCTGGATTTAGCAAGTACCACATGAAATTCTCATTCTTTTTTTTTTCTTTCTTTTAAAAAAATTTGTCCCAGACATTCTTGGACTTAAAATAAAAATTTTACGTGCTTAAGGAAAAAAAAAAAAACTAAAAATTTCAGTAGAGAACTGGGAATTGAAAAATGGAAATTCTATTAAAAAATGACATAGTTAAGAATTCAGTGAATGAATTTAACAATAGCTGAATTACAGCTGAAAAGAAATATTGAACTAGATTTTGTCAAGAAAAAAAAATGATAATAATGCCTACAGAGACAAAGGGATTAAAAAGAACCAGAAAACTAAAATATAACAGAATGGGTTAACATTAAGCAACTTGAGTCCCAGAAGTAGAGAATATTTGTAGTTAATGCTTAGCAATTTTCTGAAACTTAGAAAATCATCAAGCTATGGATTTCAGAGGTCCCACAAACCTTAAGCAAAATATTTAATGCAATAATATGTATGTAAGTATTACTAATACTGTTAGAAACTTTTTAAATAGAAGCAATGAAAGAAAAAAGAATCAAAGATCTAAAATAAGAACCTTCAAAGGACCTAAAATATGACAACTGATTTATCAATAGAAACAGAAACAAGATAATACAATAGCATTCTTAAAAGTGATAGGCTAATTGGAAACCTAGAGTTCTATAAAAAAATGAAACTGCCCTTAAAAATAGGGATGTAGAGTGTTCCTGAGTTAAATAACCAGTACCACCACCAAAAAAAAAAAAAAAAAAGTTTGTGGGGAATATAGAAAATAAAGCTAAATTTGAACTAAATACATTATAGACTTAAAGACTTAAATGCTCAAAGAATGGATAGCATTTTTTTTCATGTACTTATGGAACATTACAGTAATTGGCAATAATGCTATGCCATAAAGCAAATCTAAAAGAGATTCAGAGGATTATAAACATACAAAACATATTCTCTGACCATAATTAATCCATTTTGTTCCATCATCCCAGATGTGGAACATCTATAAAAACTTTATAATATATACTTGTAATATAGTAAATACACATATACTATAGATTATGATTTCTAACCTATTATAATGCACTTGTGTAAATTTTGTTGAAATATTTGCAGAATTGGAAATTTGGGACTAAATGGGTTAAGTTGGGGGAAAATTGTTAGAAAATCCTATGACTTTAGATCCAAAGTTATCTTGGGTTAAGGAAGAAATAACAATGAAAACCAGGAAATATTTTAATTATAAAAGTAAGACATCAAAATCTAAGGAATGTAACTAAAACTATTTTTAGAGGGAACTTTATCAGAAAAGAATAAATCCTAGTCAAGATGAGCATTTATCCCAGTAAATTAAATTAAACAATTCAAATTAAACAAAAGGAGGAAAGAAAAAGTGAATATCTAAATTTGGTAGAATATAAAGTGAGCGTAAAGGGATTAACACACTAGCAAATGTAAAGGAACAAATAAAAATCAGAATGAAAAGGGAGACATCAGCCACTGTTTCACATAAGAGGACATTGTGTCTCTCTCCCTCACCTGGTCTCCCTCTTCTTTCCTATGCATATGGGATTGAACGCCCAGGGGTACTCTACCACTGAGCTACATCCCTAGCCATTTTTCTTTTATTTTGTGAAGGTCTCAACTAAGTTGTCCAGGTTGACCTTGAATTTGCAATCTTCTTGTCTCAGCTTCCTGAATAGCTGGAATTATAGTCTTATACCACTATTCCCAGCTAGTCAATAACTTCATGCTGATATATTAAAAAATTTACATGAAATGGTCAAATACCTGCAAGACTACACATAAGGAAGGAAAATCTGAATAGTTCTATATTGGGAATAATTTTAACAAGGTGTAAGGATGATAACTGGGGAGACAATCTTTCTAAAAAAAACAGTGCTGGGACAACTGGGTAATTACAGACAAAAGAATGAAGTTGAAACTCATACTTGGCACTGCATATAAAAATTAACAAAATAGATTAAAGAATTACATGTAAGCTATAACAATAAAACTTTTTAGAATACATGTAAGTCTTTGTGACCCTGGAAGAGGCAACAGTTTCTTAGGATGTACCATGCAAAAATAACCAAAGAAAAAATACATAGATTTCATCAAAGTTTTAAAAATTTGTCCTTCAAATATCACTCTCAAGATAGTGAAAGTTGGAGGTATATCTCAGTGGTAAAGAACTTGCCTAGCTTGCTTGATGACCCTGGTTGGGTTTGGTCCCCCAGAACCGCAAACAACAACTAAATATTCAAAGAAAAAGAAAAGAAAAAACAAAAGATAATCCTGAGAGTGGAAGAACATATTTGCAAATCATATCTGGTATAGTATATATAATATATAAAGAATTCCATATCAATAATAAAAAGATAAATAGTTAAAAAATGGGCAAGATATTTGAATAATTATTTCTCAAAAAATGGACAATAAATATTAATAATATCATGTTAATAGGGAGATGCAAATGAAAACCACATTACGTTACTATTTCATAATCAAGAGAATGGCTATAATTGAAAAGGAAGACAATGATAGTTTTTTTTATGAGGATGTAGGAAAATAGAAACCCTCATACATGTAAAATGGTGCAGCCACTTTGGAAAAAACACTGACAATTCCTCAAAAAGTTATACAGTTACCATATGGTGTAGTTTCTTAGTCTGTTTTCTGTTTCTATGATAAAATGGTTGAAGCTAGATACTTTATTTTTAATTGGTTCTTTTTAAATATACATGACAGTAGAATATATTTTTACATATTTTATATACATGGAGTATAACTTATTTTAACTAGGATCCTGTTCTTGTGATTGTACGTGATGTGGAGTTATACTGGTCATGTATTCATATATGAACATAGGAAAGTTATGTCTGATTCATTCTACTATCTTTCCTATTCCCAATTCCCTTTCTTTCCCTTCATTCTCCTTTGTCTAATCCAATGAATTTCTGTTCTTCCCCTCCTCACCCTCCCTTGTCGTGGGTTAGCATCCACATATCAGAGAGAAAATTTGGCCTTTGTTTTTGGGGGACTGGCTTATTTTGCTTAGCATGATAGTCTCCATCTCCATCTATTTACTGGAAAATGCTATAATTTCATTCTTTATGGCTGAGTAATATTCCATTGCATGTATATACCACATTTTCTTTATCCATTCATCTACAGAAGGGCACCTAGGTTGGTTCCATAGCTTGACTGTGAATTGAGCTGCTCTAAACATTGATGTGGCTGTGTCACTGTAGTGTGCTAATTTTAAGTCCTTTGGGTATAAACCAAGGAGTGGGATAACTGGGTCAAATGATGTTTCCATTCCAAGTTTTCTAAGGAATTTCCATACTGCTTTCCATAGTAGTTGCACCAATTTGCAGTCCCACCACCATTTTTATGAGTGAACCTTTCCCCCCACATCCTTGCCAACATTTATTGTTGCATGTATTCTTGATAATTGCCATTCTGACTGGAGTGACATAGAATCTCGGTGTAGTTTTAATTTACATTCCTCTAATTGCTAGCAATGTTGAACATTTTTTTGTATATTTTTTGACCATTCATACTTCTGTAAAGTGCCTTTTCAGTTCCTTTGCTCATTTATTGATTGGGTTATTTGTTTGTTTGTTTGTTTTTTTGGTGTTAACTTTTTTTAAGTTCTTTATATATCTTGGAGATTAATGATCTGAGGTTGCAGGTGGTTAAGATTTCCTTTCATTCTGTAGCCTCTCTGTTCATGTTCTTGTTTCCTTTGATGTAAAGAAGCTTTTTAGTTTGATATAATCCATTTATTAATCTTTTTAATAAAATGTTTTAGTTATAGATGGATGTAATACTTTTATTTATTTATTTTTATGTGGTGCTGAGGATCAAACCCAATGCCTCACACACACTAGACAATGATCTACTGCTGAGCCACAGACTACATTTATTGATTTTTTATTTTACTTGTTGTGCTGTAGGAGCCTTGTTCGGGAATTCGGTTCCTAAGCTGACACGGTGGAGAGTTGGGCCTACTTTTTCTTCTAGTAAGCACAGTCTCTGGTCTAATGCCTAGGTTCTTGATCCACTTTGAGTTGAGTTTTGTGCAGGGTGAGAGGGGTCTAATTTTATTTTGTTAACATTATGGGTTTCCAGTTTTCCCAGCACCATTTGTTGGAGAGGCTATCTTTTCTCTAATGTATTTTCTCTAATGTATGTTTTCTCTAATGTATGTATTTTTTTCTGTAACGTATGCACCTTTGTCTGATATGAGATAACTGTATTTACGTGGGTATGTGTCTGTTTTCTATTCTGTTTTATTGGTCTTCGTGTCTGTTTTTGTGTCAGTACCATGCTGTTTTGTTACTATAGCTCTGTAGTATAAGGCCTGATATTGTGATGCCTCCTGAAGCTGGGTACTTTGAAAAAGAGGTTTATTTAATACATAGTTTTGGGGGCTGAAAGTCCAAGATTAGTTGGTCCCATCTCTTTGGCATCTAGTGAGGGCTTCATGGCAGATGACATCACAAATGGTGGTAGTACATAAAGAAGAGTTCACATGATAAAACAGGAAGCTAGAGATATTCAGTTTAGGCTTACTCTTTTAGAACACCCTGCCCTTGTGGAAATTAACCATCACCCCATAAAAGAACATTAATCTCTTTCAAGGGCAGTACTCCTAATGACCCAATTATCCTCCACTAGTCCTCACTTCTTAAAGGTCCCACCAGTCTCCACACTGCCACATTGGGGACCAAGCTTTCAGCATGTGAACCTTTGTGTGTGTTGGAGGGGGGTGGAATATATTTCTCAAACCATAGCACCCAGCGATTACATTCTTACTCAAGAGAATTGGAAGCCTATACTCAAAACTCTTCTACGTGAATATTCATCAAAGCATTATTCATAGTAGCCCCAAACCAAACAACCTAAATACTCACCAACTGATATGGATAAATAAAATGTGGAGAATACAAAAAAATGGAATAATATTTTGCAATCAAAAGAAATATTGGCACATACTACATGAATCAATCTTCAAAACATTCCAGTTGAAAGAAGCAACACAAAAAGACATTGGATTATTAAATTTACATGAAGTATCCATAATTACTTAAATCTGTAAGACCAAAAGATGGTGGCTGGCAGGGACTAAGGAACAGGTGGGGAAAAGGTGAATGGTGAATGACTAATGCATTTGGATATGAAGTTCTTTTGGAGGGATGACTCAAATGTTTTCCCACATACACCCACCTGCATTGAACCTACGGGTGCTCTATCACTGAGCCTTACATCCATATCCATTTTTAATTTTAAAACAGAGTGTCACTATGTTGCCTTGACTGGGCTTGAACTCCTGCCTCAACTCCTGAGTAGCTGGGATTACAGGCGTGTGCTACCACATACAACCAATTTAAATGTTTTCAAATTAGATAGTGGTGATGATTGTAGAACATCTTAATATACTAAAGCTACCAAATTGAATACTTTGGTAAGGTATATTAAGCATATTTAAATTTTAGAATGTTGTCACATCTAGTCAGGCACGGTTGTATATGCTTGTAATCCCAGCAACTAGGGAGGGTGAGGCAGGAGTATGACAAGTTTGAGGCAAGCCTTGACAACTTATCAAGATCCTGTCTCAAAACTAAAAAGGGTTGGGGATGTAACTCAGTATGATAAAGCATCTCCTGGGTTCAATTCAGGCTACTACAAACAAACAAACAAAATCCTTTTATTTAAAAGTTGGCCCCAAATTCCAGGCATCAATGACATCTTCACTGAATTTTCCAAAATATTAATAACACCACTTTACCTAAACTCTTCCAGAAACTAGACAAAGAGGAAACATCCCCCAACTTTTTTCACAAAGCTGTCAGCTTTGATACCAAAATATGCATTGGATATTTAAATTTTTTTCAGGACCAATCCTCTTATGAATATAGATTCAAACGTCATAAGTGTAATATTAGCAAATTAACATTAACATTTTTGGGGAGTACCGGGGATTGAACTCAGGGGCACTTGACCATTGAACCACATCCCCAGACCTGTTTTGTATTTTATTTAGAGACAGAGTCTCACTGAGTTGCTCAGCACCTTGATTTTTGCTGAGATTGGCTTTGAACTGGGATCCTCCTGCCTCAGCCTCCTGGACACTAAGATTACAAGTGTGCACCACCATGCCCGGCTGACATTAACATTTTTGTAGTGCCTCACATGTGTGAGGCACTGGGTTCGATTCTCATCACCACATAAAAATAAATAAAGATATTGTGTCCAACTACAACTAAAAACATTTTTTAAAAAAAGAATATGAGGGCTGGGGTTGTAGCTCAGTGGTAGAATGGTTGGTTGCCTTGCATGCATAAGGCCCTGGGTTTCATCCTGAGCACCGCAAATAAATAAAGAAAGAAAGAAAGAAAGAAAGATATTGTGTACATCTACAACTAAAAAAAATTTTAAAAAAATAAAGAATATGACAAAGGGGTTTCAAGAATGCAAGGACAGTTTAACCAAGCAATGTAACTCACTATATTAAGAGATTTTTTAAAAAGCTCATTTCAATAAATGCAAAAAATAGCATTTAATAAAATTTATCCACAATAAGCCAATAAACTGGTTATAAGAGGAGAATCTCTTTTAATAGAAATTTAAAAAATTCTACAGTAAACATACTGAGGACCAGGATGTTTGCTGTTTTACAATAATTTATAGTCAACATTATTATGGAAGTCATAGCCAGAGTAGTGAGACAAGAAAAGACAGACTTAGTGTTGGAAAGAAAGAAATAAACCTCATTATTTGCTAAGGACAAGTTGCGTATATAGAAAATACAAAATCTATAAATTGTTAGAATTAGTAGGTGAATTCAGCAAGGTCACTATATCTAGGACAGATTATGGCAGATATGGCAGATTATATGTGCATTCCTGTAATACCAGCAGTTTGGGAGGCTAAGGCCGGAAGATCTTGTGTTCAAAGCCAACCTCAGCAACTTAGTAAGTCCCTAAGTAACTCAGCGAGATCCTGTCTTTAAATAAAATTCAAAATAGGGCTGGGGATGTGGCTCAGAGATGGAGTGCCCCTGATTTCAATCCCAGGTAACCTTCCCCCCACACACACAAAAAAATCCCAATCAGTTGTATTTTTATATACCAGCATCAAATATAAAATGAAAAGGGCAAGTATCATTTACAATAGCATTAAAAATGTCATATGCTTTGGTATAGATGCAATGAAATATATACAAAACTTCTGTACTAAAAACTAGAAAACATTGAGAGATGTTAAAGATCTAAGTAAATTCAGTTTATACATTAGAATATTCAATATTGTAAAGATTTCAGTTCTCTAAATTGATTTATGGATTCAATGCAACATAATCAAACTCACACTACATTTTAGTACAAATCAAACTGATTCTAAAATTTACATGACAATACAAACTTATCACCTGTAAGTAATTAGCAGGTATTTCCTATAAATAGGTATAATCTACTACTCACTTTTTGATGGAAAAGCCCCATGAAAATTGTGAAATAGAATTTTGCATTACTACCATCATACTTGCAGTCTTCATTTCAGTTTTGCCAAATGTCTCTCCTTGAAAAAGTAATATATGTGTATATGTGCATATACATGTATGTATTTATGTGCATATACATAAATGTATTTATGTGTACATATATACAAACACACACAGCTGTATATATATGTGTGTATATTTACACATTTTTTAAAAATATATATTTTTTAGTTATACATGGGCACAATATTTTTAATTTGTTTATATATTTTTATGTGGTGCTGAGGATCGAACCCAGGGTCTCACATGTGAGAGGCAAGTGCTGTACCGCTGAGCCACAACCACAGCCCCACACATTTTTTTAAAATAGCAAACAGATCCTTCCCTAGTCAAATCTCAGATGAGACAGAAGCCTTGGTCAAACACCTTGTCTGCAGTCTTATGACCCTAATCTGTACCCAATTTCTCACCCATGGAATTATAAAATAATAAATATATTGTTTTAATTACTAAATATATGTAAATTTGTCACATATGCACATATGTAATATTACATTTCACATATTCTACTTCAGTTTCTTTTAACTGAAGTCGATCTTTTAAGTGAATTGGTATTATAGTTCATACTCATTTCACTAACTGATTTTGGTTTAGGTAGTTGCTTCCTGTTTTGATCCCACCTGTCCCAGAATGTTAGCAGCTTCCTGATATTGCTCAATGGTTTCAACCATTTTTAACTACTTCTCCATATTACATTCCTTCTATTGAACTACCTGTCATAAGCCTTGATTTCTTGAGTATTAGGAAATCAACATGTTTTGACATATTAAGAATATCTATGTCTCTGTGCTAGTGGTTTGATGATAGACAATGTTTTTTTTGTTGTTGTTGTTATTGTTTTTTAGAGAGAGAATTTTTTAATATCTATTTTTTAGTTTTCGGTGGACACAACATCTTTATTTTATTTTTATGTGGTGCTGAGGATTGAACCCAGCACCCCGAGCATGTCAGGAGAGCATGTTACCGCTTGAGCCACATCCTCAGCCCAAGACAATGTTCTTTCAGTATTACTTCTAGAATATATCCAATAAATTACTTCTTTCCATCAACACTGGAACTGTTCCAGCCTAAAGCCACCATTGTCTCTTGATCAAGGACGTTAAGGTAAGTTTTAATGGGGATTTTACATTCTCCTTTTTACTTCTTTTTTTAAAAATAAAAAAAATCTGTTTTTTTAGTTAAAGGTGGACATAATAACCTTTATTTTATTTTTATTTGGTGCCGAGGATCAAACCAGTGCTTGACGCGTACTAGGCGAGAGCTCTACCACTGAGCCACAATCCCAGCCCCTCCTTTTTACTTATTGCCAGTCTCTTCTTTATCAGTTAACATGATGATATATAGGAGTATGAAAGTAATAGTAGGAGAAACAGACCTGGAATTTAAATGTTCTGTGATGGTATGCTTCTTTATTTAATACAGAGTTGTTGGTTAGACCTGTCTTGATATAATGGATTAAAATATCTTTTGACTGGGCATGGTGGTGCATGCCTGTAATCCCAGTGACTCAGGAGGCTGAACTAGTGTTAAAAGTTTGAGGCCAGCTTTAGCAAAATGAGAACCTGCCTCAAAGGGAAAAAAAAAGGAGGGGGGATGGGATGTGGGATGGAGGTATAGCTCAGTTGTAGAGTACCCCTGAATTTAATCCCCAGTACAGCAAAAAGAAAAAAAAATACTTGTCTTTGGTACCTAGTAGTGCATTTCATTCACCTAGTGAATATGAACTATAATACCAATTCATTTAAAAGATTGACTTTAATTAAGAAAGAACCTGAAGTAGAATATAGATCGAACTGTATCCAAAAGAAGTAAAAGTAGTAGTCAGACCAACTTGTGATTCTATTCCCCAGTGTTTCTTACCTTATTTTCTTTTTTAAAATATAGTTTTAGTTGTAGATGAACACAGTGCCTTTATTTTATTTATTTATTTTTATGTGGTGCTGAGGATCAATCCCAGTGCTTCACACATGCTAGGCAAGCACTTTATCACTGAGCTAGAACCTCAGCCCCATATCTTGTTATTTTCAGTTTACTTTTTCTAGAGCTTATTTTGTTACATATTTATTGTAGATATGAATCTTATTTTATGAATAGGTACAAGAATGTAATATTTCATTTCACATATTCTACTTTGCCACAGTGTGGCTGGGCACAAATAACGGAGCCGCCACACAGCTTTGTAGGTTCAAATAGCAACTCTTTATTCCCGAACTCTCACCGGCACTCTACACACACTTCCCGGGAATACACTCCCTCCACCAGGCTCCGCACACCAATTCTCCAGGAACCCCGTGAGAACTCCAAAGTAGTGGGTGCCTGAGGCAGCAGGATCCGCCCTAATCCTGGAGCCACCCTATTCCCAGCTGGATCTGCCCTAATCCCGGAGCCGCCCTATTATTGAGCAGGGTCACCTTTCAACCATTCCCTCTAGCAAAATGCCAGGCGTCATTCCGACTAAACTGTGGTTCTCAACACTACTTCACCATCTATTTATCTATTTATAATAATATCTCAATAAAGTAGTTCATCTATTTATAATAATATCTCAATAAACTAGTTACAAGGGGATAGTTTCTTTCTTTTTTTTTTTTGTTTTTTGATGGTACTGGGGATTTAAACTTTAACACTAAACTACATTCCTAGACCCCTTTTGATTTTATTTTCATAGAGCATCTCACTAAGTTGCTGAGGCTGGCCTTGAGCTTGTGATCCTCTTGCTTCAGTCTCTGGAGTTTCTAGGATTAACAGATATGTACCACTGCATTTGGTGGAAAAAAAATTATTTTTCCTTAATAGAAACCTACAAAAAATTTTACAGTAACCATCATCCTTAGGACCAGGATGTCTGCTATTTTATAATTTTAAATAACTCACATGGTCTTTTTATCCATATTTTGCATTCAA
Source organism: Ictidomys tridecemlineatus (assembly GCF_052094955.1). Classification (NCBI taxonomy): domain Eukaryota; kingdom Metazoa; phylum Chordata; class Mammalia; order Rodentia; family Sciuridae; genus Ictidomys; species Ictidomys tridecemlineatus. Next base: position 128,825,327 of record NC_135480.1, on the reverse strand, counting down.
CCATTTATGTTAATAAGATAACTTAGCATGGAATCCCAAGGTGGACTCAAGATGAGTCTGGACCAGCTGTTAGCTCCACCCACTGTTCTCCAGAAAGGGGAGGAAGACTGGAGATTAAACTGTTAAAAAAATAACTAAAAAAATGAACAATGAGATTTGATGAACTATAGTCAAACGTCATTTACATGTCTTTTGTGTGTGTGTGGGGGGATGGGTAATGAACCCAGGACTCACCTGTGCCAGGCAAGTGCTTTAACATGGAGACACACCCCCAGTCCTTATTTCTCTCTCTCTTTTTTTTTTTTTTTTCTGTTTGCTATCTCTTATTGGGCTGATATGTTTTCTTTGTTCAGTTTTTTTTTCTTTTAATGACTTGAAGATTGAACATTCTATTTGTATTCTTATATGGTTACACTTAAAACTATAACATATATACCTTTTTTAAAAAAAATCCAGGGTTAATAATTATTTATATTCACCCCTTACCAAGATAGTAGTATAGGCAAGCTTTACCTCATGTTTCTCACTCTTCTACTCTAATACTGAATTCACTTGGGGATTTTTAGTTCTAAATTGTAATTGGAAAAAAAATAGTCTAAATCACCAATATATGTTTTTTTTTTTAAAAAGATCTACATGGTTTCTTGTTCACCATTGGTTTGTATATCTATCTCTATATTTTTATTTTTAGTTAAATCTCTTAAATTCATTCATTTTTTAAAAAAATATTTATTTTTTAGTTGTAATTGAACACAATACCTTCACTTTATTTATTTATTTTTATGTGGTGCTGAGGATGGACCCCAGAGCTGCACACATGCGAGGCCAGCGCTCTACAGCTGAGCCACAACCCCAGCCCCAAATTCATTCATTTAAAAAAAAATTCATTCTTAAAAATCTGATGTTTTTAGCTTTCTCAATTCTTGAACATGTGAAAATAGTTCTCATTTTCCCTTGTATGGCTGAATGATACTTTTATTGGATATATAATTCTAGACTTTGAGTTTTCTCTGAGAATTCTACTGTCTTCAAACATCAAGATTGCTAATGAGAAGTTTGACTACAGTCTGATTCTTGCTCTTTTGTGGGCAAAATATTTTCCCTTTTCTCCTTTTTTCCTTGATCTTATAATATTTCACTGTAATGAGTTTGTGTCTAGAAGTCTAAAATAATCATCCTCTGGCATTTGGCAGTTTCAATTAGAAAGCTCATATATTGCCTCAGCTCTGGGAAAAATCAACTATTATGAATTTCCTCTTTTCTGCAATATCATACATAATAGTCTTCTAGCTAGTCCTCTCTCTCTCTCTCTCTCTCTCTCACACACACACACACACACACACACACACACACAAACACACACAGTACTGGGGATAGAATCCAGAGCCTAGAGGAAATCTTTTTGTCCTTCTCAAATCCATTCTCCAGGAAAAAAGGCTAAAGGGCTTTTAAAAAAACCTCTTCATTATGGAAATTTTTAAATACATATAAAAGCAAAAGAAAATAGTATAATAAACCCCCATGAACCTATCATCTCAAAACTATTCTGATTTACTTTTACCTCCTCTCTTTACCCTTCATTTATTGTGAAGCAAGCCCCAGATATTATATAATTTCATCTGTAAATATTTTTCTGACGGACATTTTAAAAATATGTAGCCAGCATGCCAATAATACACTTTAAAAATATATCATCAAATATCCAGCTAGTGGTTAAGTTTTCCTCGTGGTTCCATAACTTTAAAAAAAATAAATTCAGTTAGAATCTAAATAGGACCCATACATTACAAATGTATTGATTAACATGTCTCTTTGTTCTCTTTTAATCTATAGGACCTGACCCCCTGCCTCCCTCACCACCTTTTCCTACAATTTATTTTTTGAAGAATGTAGATTATTTATCATGTAGAATGTCTCACAGACTAGATTTATGATTAATAGTAACTATCTAGATCCATTGATTCATTAGGGATTACAAATGATGATATTCCAATTCTAGAATTCCTCTTAATTTATTAGATATAAGAAATCTATAAGAAAAATTATTCATCTGGGCTGGGGTTGTGGCTCAGTGGTAAAGCACTTGCCTAGCATGTGTGAGGCACTGAGTTCAATTCTCAGCACCACATAAAAATAAATAAAATAAAGGCCCATTGACAACTAAGTATTTAAAATTTAAAAATTATTCATCAGTCTCTTAGTCTCTCTTTCCAGTGCAGCCACTCTCCTCAGCCTTTACAGGATAATGGTGACAGCTGAGGTTAAAAAAAAGAAGAAGAAGAAGTTTATGGACTTGTTACATAGTCAAAGAGTCCAAGGACCAGATTACAGCAGGAAATAGCTAGAAAATCATCTGGAAGAAAAAGCTGCAATCTCCCATAAAATTGTCAGTGGTATTTTTAAATTTTTGAGGAAGCAGTTATCAAAATTGCTTTCACCAAAAAATGCGGGGAGATAGCTTTCATTGTGCCCCAGGGTGAAATGATTCAGATTGAATGGATTTGCCCAATAGCAACTTGTTTTTTCAAAAGAAATCCTGGCATCAACTTTTGCCCACCTAGAGTAGAGATGTTTTTCAAGGATGATGCCAAGAATGATTCACAGTGGTGTGAGGAACAACTAATTGCTGCAAAATTTTGCTTTGTTGGATTTGTCCACCAAATTGAAGTAGACAACATGAGTCGTGCTACATAGATATTTTTTAAATATTACAGAAATCCTGATTGTCCCCAAACTGTAGGGTGTTGATATGAAGATTGTATTTGGTATTAATGTGAGAATCAAAGAAATTGTTCTTGCTGATGTAAATGATGATGATCCCTGGTGACTCTGGTCATCATAAATCAGCAGAAAGACAGTCTTATAGTGACTTCAAAGAAATAACTCCTGAAGGACTCCAGATGGTAATGAAAGACTTAGAATGGGTTGCAAAGAGAATAGATTGCTTCTGAAATCAGAAAGTCATACAGGGTTGTAATATTGATGGACTCAACCATTTTTAACTGTGAAAAGAAATCAACACTTGTGGAAATTTTGGAATTCCATGTGAACTTCTGATAACAACTGCCCATAAATGATAAGTTGGAGCTCTGAGCATTAAAGCTGAATATCCTATTACATTGTGGCAGTGACAGGAAGAAGCAGTGGTTTGAGACCAATGATGTTGGGTACCCCTGTGTCCCCAGTTACTGGCTGTCCTCCTGTCTCATCAAAATGGGAAGCTCAGGATGTGTGGTTATCTCTTCAACTACCCAGTGAACTCAACAATTTGACCATACTTTCTTTAAAAAGATCAACTCAGTTTGCTCCTCAGATATTTGAATTAAATAGCCATTTTGTATGGGCCAAATTGTGAACAATCATATTGAACATGCAGATTTCCTTGAAACAAGTTAACAAGAAAATCAAAGAACATAATTTATCAGAAGAATGTCAGTTTATTTTTTAGGGGAAAAATAGAAATTTTTAGCTTAGCTACAGGAAAAAAAAGTCAAAAAAGATGATTTTAAATCAAAACAAAATTTATTAGTTAATAAAAAAGAAAAATTACACTAAGAGATTATACAGAAAATATAGTATAAATGCTTGATTTTTATTTATTTATTTATTTTTTATTGGTTGTTCAAAACATTACATAGCTCTTGATATATCATATTTCACACTTTGATTCAAGTGGGTTATGAACTCCCATTTTTACCCCGTATACAGATTGCAGAATCACATCAGTTACACTTCCATTGATTTACATATTGACATAGTCATGTCTGTTGTATTCTGTTGCCTTTCCTATCCTCTACTATCCCCCCTCCCCTCCCCTCTTTTCTCTCTACCCCCTCTACTGTAATTCATTTCTCCCCCTTGTATTATTTTTCCCTTTCCCCTCACTTCCTCTTGTATGTAATTTTGTATAACCCTGAGGGTCTCCTTCCATTTCCATGCAATTTCCCTTCTCTCTCCCTTTCCCTCCCACCTCTCATCCCTGTTTAATGTTAGTCTTCTTCTCATGTCTTCTTCCCTACTCTGTTCTTAGTTACTCTCCTTATATCAAAGAAGACATTTGGCATTTGTTTTTTAGGGATTGGCTAGCTTCACTTAGCATAATCTGCTCTAATGCCATCCATTTCCCTCCAAATTCTATGATTTTGTCATTTTTTAATGCAGAGTAATACTCCATTGTGTATAAATGCCACATTTTTTTATCCATTCGTCTATTGAAGGGCATCTAGGTTGCTTCCACAGTCTTGCTATTGTGAATTGTGCTGCTATGAAAATATAGTGTAAATGCTTGATTTTTAAAAAAATATTTTTACTAGTTGTTGATAGATCTTTATTTTATTTACTTATTTACTTATGGTATTTTTAAAAAATATTTATTATTTTTAATAAATATTTATTATAGATGCGGGTACAGCATCTTTGTTTGCATGTGGTGCTGAGGATCGAACCCGGGCCGCATGCATGCCAGGCGAGCGCACCACCGCTTGAGCCACATCCCCAGCCCCTGCTTGTGGTATTGAAAATTGAACCCAGTGCCTCACACATCTATAGGCAAGCAGTCTACCACTAAGCCACAACCCCAGCCCCAAGTGCTTGATTTTTTCCCCTTATGTTTTTCTATCAGTTTCAAAATAATGAGTTCCCTGATGTGAGTTAATTCCCAGTTAAGGTAACCAGTGAGTTATTTTTATTTAAAATTTTTTGGTTATCACCATGAATTCATAGATTTGAAATATGTTATGCATTTTAGTCCTTATGTTATCATTCTATTGAAACTCAAATTGTTATATTTCTGGCCAGTATCATCCTGTTTAGTTTGGCTCCTGAGTCCTTTTTATATGACCCTATTAGTGTTTGATAGTTTTCTTGATTTCTAGTAGAACAATATATTGCAAGCTCATTTGAATATTTGCTGCTCTGGACCTAGAATCAATCATTACTATCAGGAGATGTTGCTTCTCATAGAGGAAAATGATATTTAGAATATTTAGAGAACATAATCTGGTTCTAGGGATACTCACTGATAAAGGGTTTGCTCTTTTTTTTTTAACCTTTCTTTTAATTTTCTTTCTTTCTTCCTTTCTTTTTCTGAGTATTTTCAGGGTCAAGCCCAGAAAATTTCAATATCCCCCTTTAAAAAAAAAGGCAAAACATATCATGAGACTCTATTGATATTTTCAGTTTAAATTCAGGACATAAGCTTTTAATTAATCTAAAGTGTATTTTTGTGTATATTTTCCCCATGCCCCAAACCCTAATTCTCAGTGGCACACCACCACCATAATAATTCATTTGCTTTATATCATAACACACCTATAATAGTTTCGATGAAACAACACTAACACTGAGAGTAGTGTAAGATTTTTATTTTTTTGCAATTCTTTTTTATTATTATGTTAATGATGTATAGTTAACATATTATGCTTTAAAACACTCAAAAGCATTCTTTTCCACATACTCAATACAAAGCTAAGTCTATTTTTCTTTTAATTTTTAGAAATTATTTTTTAAATTAAATTTATTTTATAATAAGAAATGCATTTGCATAATTTCAAGGTCAAATAATAATAGATGTATTGAAAAATTCGTTTATAAACTTTTGCCTTTCATCATCCTATTCTCTCCCACCCTTACAGAATAACATTTTTTTTTTTTTTTTGGTACTGGGATTGAACCCAGGGTCATTTTACCATTCAGTGACATCCTCAGTTCTTTTATTATTTTTTTAATTTTGAGTCAGGGTCTCACTAAGTTGCTGAGGGTATTTTTTATTTTGAAACAAGGTCTTACTAAATTACTGAGATTGGCTTTGAGAATTTGCGATCTTCCTGCTTCAGCCTCCCAAGTCACTGGATTATAGATACATGTGCCACTGTGCCCAGCTCCAGATCAACATTTTAAAAAACTTTATTCTCCCAATAAAAAATAAATATATATAATACAGATTAGTTTCAAGATAATATACATAGTGACATATATGTGTTTGTGTACATGTGAATGATTTCTAGGTTCATCTATGATATATACACATACAGTGTGTAATATGATTGGGTTACTAGAATTATTCAGTGAATTTTTTATTGTTTTTGTGATATACCTAGCCTAATTCTCTCTTTAGATCAGAAACCAGCTTGTCACATGTTATGAAGGATTCATTTCTGTTTTCTGTAAAAATATTAGGATGTCTGTATAACCTGGCCATAAGTTGATGTTGTAAAGCTGCTTGGAATGCCTGTCCGTGCCTTGAACTCACCCATGCCTGGTTTTCCCTGACCAGATAACAACTCTTTCCTTAGTGACGCCTCATAAATCCTGGCCTTCTCTGGCCAGATAACGACCCTCTCTGAGGCTCTAATGACCTTCATAAATTCTGAAGTTGGGGCCAGCAAAAATGTAAACTAGCATTTGTGTTATGCTCCTCAGAGTTTTGTTATCTGTAACCCCCCTTTGTGTAACTTTTTGGGCTATAAAGCTGGGCTGCAAGAAACCTGCAGGGCTGTCCTTGGCTCCCATAATTTTGTTGGGAAAGGCAGCCCAGCTGGTCGAAATAATAAGCTTGCTTTAATTTGATTTTAATTAGAGTCAGTGGTCTTTTCTTGCGTCATGGTCTAACACTTGTGATTAAAAAAAAATTTTTTTTTTTAAATCTTCACATGTTCTTCCTGACATGGCATCTGTCTGCTTGACCACTTCATTTTAAACCAAGTGACTTTCCTTGCCTTCTGTACAGCTGTTACACTGGGTTTCTTTCAGTTCCTTGAACATATCAGTTCTTTCCTACTTCAGATTAATTTTATATTCTGTGTTCTCTGCCTAGAAGATTTTATTCTCTTGTGTTCTCTCTCTCTCTCTCTCTCTCTCTCTCTCTCTCTCTCTCTCTCTCTCTCTCTTGGTAATGGGGATTTAACTTAGGGCCACTCAACCACGGAGCCACACCTCCAGCCCTATTTTGTATTTTATTTAGAGACAGGATCTCACTGAGTTGCTTAGTGCCTCTCCATTATTGAGGCTGGCTTTGAACTTGCAGTCCTCCTGCCTCTGCCTCCCAAGCCCCTGGGCTTACTAGCGCGCCACCAAGGCTGGCTTTGTGTTCCTCTTTCAATTCAGATAATTCCTACTTATTCTTTAAACTCAAATTTCACTTCCTTAGAGAAATCTCTCACTAGATTAAGTTAAATCCTGATTGTTATGTATTCTCTTAATACCCCATAGTTTTTCACATTACTTACTATAATCATAATAAAAACTTTTTAATGGAAATTTTCAAACTGAGAAAAATTAGGAAAAATAGTAAAATAAGTCTTTGTATGTCTCTCACACAGTTTTAACAAGTATTAACTCATGGCTAGTCTTATTTGAAAGGTATGTCATATTCTGATTACTCTGAAGGAAATTTGAGACATTCTATAATTTAATCAATAGTATTTTTTTAAGTTGTAGATGAATATAATACCTTTATTTATTTATGTATTTATTTTTATGTGGTGCTGAAGATTGAACTCAGTGCCTCACACATGGTAGGTAAGCATTCTACCACTGAGCCACAACCCCAGCCCTGAATCAATAGTATTTTGATATAATAATTATAATTTAATAATGAATTGTGAACTCTTGCTTAATGACTGTCTTCATTGTCACAATGTAAATTCTATGGGCTTGGGGATTTGAATATCTTGTTCATTGCTGCACTCCCAGAGCCTACTTTAGTACAGTAAATATAGTAAATTTTGAGAGATGTTTTGAATGAATAAATGAGATGTGATAGGTTGCTAGAGAAAACAGAATAAACATTTAGTAGAATTACAGAGTTCAGCAAGGCTTTTCATCTGTTGTCCCATAGAATCTTTGTTAACGGTATAGACTAGAATTAAGAACAATTAGGTCAATAATGTCTGTTGACTGATTTTTTTCAAGTGGATTAATGAAACTGTATTTTTTTAGCAGTGTGTCAAAGGGCTCTCCCATGGTCTATCCTTGTTCCACAAATATTTTTTTTTTATCAATGACTTGGAGGATATCATTCCCCCACTCCCACCCTGCAGCTGGGAATGACAGGAAATACACTAGATGACAGACTCAATTAAAAAATGATTTTGACAGACTAGAATGACAAAAGCCAATAAGATAATTAATTGTAATAGCTTCAAAGCCTTATACTTAGATCCAAAAAACACAATTGCAGAACTTTTTGATGAGGGAAATGTGGGTTAGCAACAGCATGTGTTAAGAATACCTAGTGAAGGGTCTGGGGGTAATGTTCAGTGGTGGAGTATATGCCCAGCATGTGCAAGTCCTTGGTTCAATCCCCAGTACTCTCCTAGTGTGTACAATGTGATATAGCCATTGTGAAATCTGTTGGAAACCTTAGATTTTATTACTGGAAGGCAGCATCTAGAATGAGTGAGGTAATCGCCCTACTTTTCTTTTGTTAATTAGATGACACCAGGAAGTGTTATAGTCAGAAGAAATTTGAGACTATAAGTGAAGAGGTAGTTGAAGTTCTGAGGATATTTAATCTGTGAAAGCTAAGCCTGATTAGCTAGTGTTTAAGAACTTTTTTTTAAAATTAATGGACAATACTTAAAAATTGTGAGACATCACAATTTTGATAAATTGGAGGATAAGGCAAATGTGATCTTGAACTGCATGTGAACAATTATGTGCATCTGGTTCAACACTACCTCTTTATAGGGTTCCCCTTCTCTAATTCACCTGAACCACTCTGCTAACACCCTGCTACCTTCACTCAGGCATCTTCCTTGGCCTTATAGGTATTTGCATTTGTAATCCCTGGGTAGGCTAGCTGTGTAAAACTTGTCAGGGAGGGACTGGGACCACTGAGGTTAAGGTTATGGGGGTGGATTTTGGCACAAGTGTAAAGAAGTCCTGTCAATCAGGGCTGCTCAGATGCAGAATGAGCTGTTCTTTTCATTCTATGAAATTTCATAAAGTCACAGTCTACTTTCCTTCTCTCTTCTCTTTCTCTCCTCTTCTTTTTTCTTCCCTTCTTGCTATGGACTAAATTGTGTCCCTTCAAAATTCTTCTTTGAAAATTAATTAATTTATTTTAATTAGATACCTATGACAGCAAAATGCATTTTGATTCATTGTACATAATTGCAGCACAACTTTTAATTTCTCTGATTGTACACGATGTAGCATCACACCATATGTGCAGTCATATGTGTACTTAGGGTATTGATGTCCATCTCATTCTACCATCTTTCCTCCCCCCATACCCCCTCCTTCCCCTTCTTCCCCACCCCCCTCCCCTTTGCCCAATCAAAGTTCCTCCATTTCCCTTCAAAATTGTTATGTTGAAGCTCTTATACTCAGTGAGACTGTATCTGGACCTAGGACTGTTAGAAGATAATTAAGGTTAAATAAGGTCATAAGGATGGGGTGCTAAACAATAGGTTTGGAGGCTCTATAAGAGGAGGAAGAGAGAAAGATTACTAATATCTCCACCTACCTATCCATGTGAGGGCATAATAAGAAGGCAAACATCTTCAAGCCAGGAAGAGAGCCCTCACCAGGAACTGATCATGGACTTCTAGCTGCCCAAATTGTGAAAAAATAAATTTCTATTTTTAAAGCCACCTAGTATAGCATTCATTATGGTAACCTAAGCAGACTATGACCCCTCCTTTTCCTATACTTTTTCCCTTTCCTTCATTTCCTTCCTTCCTTTTATCTTTCTTTCCCTCTCTCCCTCCCTTATTTGTTTCCTATCTTCCATTTCTCCTCCTCTCTCTTCTTCCCTCAGAGTAATCATGCCTATAGGAAATAGTTTTCTTGATTGTCTTACGTTTTAGTCAGTTGCTATGACCAAAATATCTGACAAGAACAACTTAGATGAGGAAGAGTGTATTTGGGCTTACAGTTTCAGAGATTTTAGTCCATAGATGACCATCTGCATTGCTTTGGGTTCAGGATGAGGCAGCAAATCATGACAGAATGGCCCCATAGAGGAAAGCTACTCAGCTCACGGTGGGATCAGGAACAGAGAGAGAAAAGAAGTGGGCAAGGGGTCACAAGGAAAATGTACCCTTCTTAGGGTATGCCCCCAGTGACCCACCTCCTCCAGCCATGCCTCACCTGCCGCCTACAGTTACACCCAGTCAGTCCAGCTCTTAGTCCAATCATTGCACCTCTGAATAGTTCTGCATAAACACAGGGGCTTTGAGGGGAATATTTCATATCAAAACCTTTTGTCTCACTTTTCTTTATATGGCTGTTTCTTTGTACATTTATTTGGATGAACATGTTCCTGAACTGGAAGAAAATATAAAATTTTCATCTGAGGGTACACTTAAAAATCATCTAGTAGTCCCATGTACCCCACCAACCCTGATCCTAAAAGATTCAGACGCACTAGTTTTCTGTAGATTTAACAAGCCTCAAAAGAGATTTGGAATCTTCTTGGAACTACTGCCACAGGATAATCTTTATGTCTGTACTGTACCCAAATCATTTACTTAGCACTCACTTAATAAATGTATCTATATGGAGAATTCCAAACAAAGCAAATCAAAATGCCATAAAGGAAAACACCCTTTTGATGCTTGTAGATCCTATAGTCTAGTTAATAAAACAACAAGAAGTCAAAAAGGATTCTTAAAAAGTGAGACCACTCTGGAATTTGGTTAGTTCAGGAAGGCTTCTGAAGAAAAGCAATGCCAAATGATGCTTGAAAGAAGTGTAGTATTTGGGTGAATAGAGGAAAAGAAGAAAGAAAGTTTGTAGCAGGGAAATAATATAAGGAAAGCATAGACTTTACCTAGTTTGACTTATTCAGGAAACATTAAGGGGAGTTGTCTGCTAAATGGAGTGTGCATTGAGAAATTGGATGGACAAAGGAAGTCCTGTGAGGAAGACTACTACTGGATGCCCAGTGAGAAGTTTGCAATTGGAGTCAGAGAGATCTGAACCTGAATCCTGCCTCCAGTACTGACTACTGTGATTTTAGACAGTTTTTCTTACCATTCCTGGGTCTGTTTTCTTCAGTGAGAAGAGGTTCATACTTGCTATCCATGAGCAATGTTGGAGATTAAATGAGCCAGCTGTGCCTGGCAGAGTAGTGCTTAGTAAATAAAGTTATAGACACCTGATCCCGTGTGCTAAGATCACCACCAAAGGTTCTGGAACAGCAAGGAGGACAGACTTACTCACTTTGATGAGAAGATAATTCAAACTGGATTTTTGGCATTGTAAAGGCAGCATTATAATTCCAGCTTTTCAACTTCTGTTGGGTGTTGTACCTCTTATATCTGTGATATGTCCCATGGTTAGCAAATAAATGCTCTTGCTACTCCTGCTTTGGTTCTTTAGAATTCCCAAGGACAGCAAGTGGGGAGTTGGAGGCACATAAAAATTGATCCTATTTGCTGATCATTGTGTTAGGTACTTTATATGCATTCTACATGATTTATGAAAATGAAAGAAAATTAAGTTTTATATATATATATATAAAAGATTGAACTCAGAGGCACTCCACCACTGAGCCATATCCCCAGCCCTATTTTATAGAAGCAGGATCTCACTCTTACCGAGGCTGGCTTTGGACCTTCGATCCTCCTTCCTCAGCCTCCAGAGCTACTGGGATTACTGGTGTGTGCCACTGCGCCCAGCCAAAAACTAAGTAATATTTTGACTTTTTAAAATATGTAGCTATATTTTTATAAATTTATTCTTATTAAATTAATGAGCTGATTAAAAACATTTGTCATACATAAGGTTTAAAGAATGTAAGGTTAAGGGGCTGGGGCTGGGGCTGGGGCTCAGCGGCAGTGCACTTGCCTGGCATGTGTGAGGCACTGGGTTCGATTCTCAGCACCACATATAAATAAATGAAATAGAAGTTTATCAACAACTAAAAAAAAATTTAAAAAGAATGTAAGGTTAAAAGGATGACAGTAAAACAAGCAAACAAAAAAACCTGATTTCCTCGTTCACAGTTTAAGAACTAGAATGTTCCCTGTATTTTATTTGTTTTTTATATCAGAAAGCATTTGTACTACCATATCACCAGCTGGCTGAACTGATGACATGAGCTGAATTCAAAAGAGCTGGCTGCATCAAAAAATAAGAAAATAGTGAAGGAAACACGCAGTACACACAAATGCCTTTTGTGGGAATCAGGGATGACTCAGTGACCTTAAGGGTCCGCTGGAAAAAGAGAGCATGCACCAGGATTCTTTTTATTTATATAAGGGAGACACACAGAAGGAGGTTCAAAGGAATGTTCTTCACCAAATAGAGCAAGGAGGGAATCAGATTTCAGTGGGTTGTCCATCCCCATTAGGTAACGCCCAGGTAAAGCTTGAAGCAGCCTCCATTGCCTAGCTAGGGTAAAGGCCACTTACCCTGCACAGCTTTCTTGTGCTGCCAGACTGGTACCCACATCGCTCCAGGCAGGGGTGGGGAGTGTGTAGGAGGGGGTGAGGGGGGGAAGCTCAACCAGGGGTGATGGGTGGCTCCCCACAGTACCATAACTTTAGTCCCTATATTTTAGAATCTCCTAGAATGTTCCTTCCCCATTCTACTTTTCTCTTTCAGAAGGAATCATTGTCGCTAATTTTATGTTTAACACTTTCTTGCTTTCCTTTACAATTTTACCAGTTTGTATGTATTCTTAAATACATACATTTACTATGACTTTCTTGTCCTCATATCATTAGACACTTGACAGAAAATAAAAGATGGGCATTTTCAAAAGTTTTAAGACAATTTGAATTCACTCGTTATTTTTTGTTATCTTATACATTGTTATCTCAAAACATATTTAAAATGAAGATGCACATACGCTTTTTCCTAACAATTTCACTTACAGTACTTTGTGCTACAGATATATCCACACACATATATTTGCACAAAATTGCAAACTAGTCATTGGGGCATTGCTTATAAAACAGAAATTGAGAACAGTTTAAATGTCTATCAATAGAGAATGCATCAATGCAAGGTTATAGCATGCTGTCAGTAAAAATGAATAAAGTATGTTTTCAAAGGAATAAAATGCAAAATACACTGTTAAGTGAACAAAAGTAATTTGGAGTATAATGTATATAGCATAACTACTTAAATGTGATGGAATTTAAAAAATGTTTTTATTGGTGCATTATAGTTACATATAATAGTGGGATTCATTTTGACATTTCATACATGCATATAGTGTGCTTCATTTTACTCTCTACCACTTCGCCTTTCCCTCTCCTGCTTCCCCACCCTTATCCTGTTCCTCTACTCTATTGGTTGCCTATTTATTTATTTATTTTGGTACTCGGAATTGAATCCAGGGGTACTTTACCACTGAGCCACATCCCCTGCCTTTTAAAATTTTGGGGACAGGGTCTCACTAAGTTGCCTAGGCTGGCCTTGAGCTTGCAATCCTCCTGTTTTAGCCTCCCAAGTTGCTGGAATTTCAGGTGTGCAATACTATACTTGGATTATTTATTATTTTTAATTGGTGCATTATAGATATACATAAAAGTAAAGTTCATTGTGACATCTTCTTACATGCACATAGCATAACTTGGTCAATTCCACAGTTCTTCCCCTGTCTGTGCTAGAACTTTTAAATATATCTATACATATATACTTGCAGGTATATAGAATATTCTGGGTAAAGACATACCAAACTAATAATACTGATAAAACTGATAACCCTGCTTTTGAGGAGGGGAATTAGAGATATAGTGGTCAGGAAGGGTGGACTACATGCATTACTTTTTATGTATGCATTACTACATGCATTATATGTACATTGCTTTAGAAACTTATGCATTAATTTGAAAAATGATTTTTTGAAACAAAAGAAAATACATTCTATTTGAATACTAAACCTCTCCTGATTACTTTTTGTCTTCCATAGTCTGAACCCTGAAATTTAACTTGTTTGTATGTGTGTGTATGTATGTATATGTATATATATTTTTATAATTGGAAGAATAATATTTACAATATAATAAGTTGATACATATGAAAAAGAATGATGTCTATATTTTGAGCACACTGAGTTTGGGATGTCAGTAGGACAGAATGATGAAAAAGTCTAAGGCAGTTGGGAATGTGAACTAGTCAGGACTGAAGAAAAGATCTAGTAAAATTCTCAAAGGAGAGAATGTAAGAGGAGAAATGGACAGAGACATAACCAAAGGAAGTATTTACATTTGGGATCAGACTGGGAAAGAGGAATCAGAAAACAAGAGGCAGATCTGAGAATGAACAGAAAAAAGAGTTTTTAGTGGGTGGCTTGATTCTGACCAGAATGAAAATAAGAGAAATCTGTTGGATTTAATCCTGCAGCTGTTATAAGGAGAACATTTTCTGTACAGGGTTAGATGGTGGGGAGATGGAAGCTATGAGAAAAAAACTTGATAGTGAAGGCAAAGAAGGAGGAACAGGAATGTAGTTCAAGGTGGGGCTTGATGAATGGAGGTGCTATGTGTGTGTGTGTGTGTGTGTGTGTGTGTGTGTGTGTGTGTGTACTCACATGTATGAGAGCACTTCAAACTATTCATGAATTGGTAGGAAGAAGTCATAGAAGAAAGAATGAATAAGAAGTATGATTTGGCCAGGTTGGGGAACTTATTGATGGAGTGACAAAAAAAGGGCTACAGCAAGGGTCTTTTTTTTTTTCTTGAAATAGAAGAGGTCACCTTTTTCTCTGTGACAGTACTAAGGAAGGGAGAATGAAGAAGAAACAGGAAGTCATATTAATGTAGAAGCACCTTCACATTTTGAATGAATGAGATAATCGGTAGAAAATAAGGAGATCAGAATAGAAAGGGGTTAACATTTATAAAACAGTCCTGTGGATGTCATAATCAGAAAAGAAACAGATAGTTTGAAGGAACGTAACAATAGAGCATTAACTTTGGAACCAGGAAGAACTTAGTTTGAGTCCTGGCTTTATTCCATATTGACAAATTACCAAACTGATCTTTCTCGATTTCTTCATAGTAAAACAGGGAGGGACAATAATACCTACTTCCCTGGGCTCTTATGCACCTTTAACAATAGGACATGTTAATTGAGCCTTAAAAAGTTTATTAATCTCCCACTGTGTGCTGAATATTCCACTAGGTCTTTGTCCTCAAGGAGTTTACAGAGGTGGGAAGACCCTCCCCCATTATTTTCTTTTGGAACAAACTATCAACTTTGCAGAATTATGAAAGGAATTTCTATAACTACTTTCCTGTTTATGTGCTTTAAATACTGGATCTGATTTGGCTTGCAGGTTTTATTCTAGCACCCTGGATTCAGTCACTAATGCAGGGAAGCCATTTTCCCAGTGCATCTAGCTGCTGTTCTGACCCTTTGCTCTTTGGCCAGTAGGCTTGGCAGAGCCATTCACAGCTGCCAATTATGAAGCATGAATGGCCTTGGACTGCTGACACCTTCAGAGGTGACTCAGGCTGTCTCATTCTTATCGCTGCAATAGGCTTATTGATGTCTTTTTTTTTCTTTTTTCTTTTCTTGGTTGTCACCATTGTTGTTGGTAGCAGCTAAATGTAAGGTTATTTAGCTTTCAAACAGTTTTCCAGAGGGAAATGGCCCCAAACTCAAGACCTGAGAACAATTGATCACAATCAGGAACAATAATGAAGTGTATCCATTTATACCCTTCATTATTAGTTAGAAATTTTTATTGATATATTATAATTATATATAATAACAGGATTTGTTATTATGTATTTGTACATGCACACAATATAATAATACAATTTGGTCAATTTCGTTCCCCGGATTCTCCACTATTTCTAGGGGAGAATAAGTAAAGACATGCATAATTAATTAGGGAGATTGGAATTAATTGTTATGATTGGCCTTGGTGCATGAATCTAGAAAAATATTAAATTATAACAAATGCTTTTGTAAAAAAATTATAAATTAAAGCTTTAATTTGTGTACTTGAGTTGCTTAAGTGATTGTAATATCACTTAAGCATTTAACAACAACAGTAGAATAATTCCAATATTATTTGTGATGAAGATCAGCACATCCAAATCAGAACTGGGTTAATTGAAGCTCATTATCAAGGAAAAGACAAATCATCTGATCAATACAGGCATACCTCAGAGGTACTACGGGATCATTTTTGGACCATCAAAATAAAGTGAATATTGAAATAAAGCAAGTCATATGAAATTCTGGATTTCCTAGTGCGTATAAAAGTTATGTTTATCTGGACACGGTGGTACAGGTCTGAAATCTTGGCAATTTGAAAGGCTGAGGCAGGAGGAGCACAAGTTTGGGGCCAGCCTCATCAACTTAGCAAGGCACTAAGGAACTTAGGGAGAGCCTGTCTTAAAATATAAAAAGAACTGGGAATGTAACTTAGTGGTAAAGTGCTTCTGGGTTCAATCCCCAGTACTCCCCCCAACTCAAAAAAAAAAAAAATCATGTTTACACTATACTGTAACCTAAGCATACAACAGCATTATGTCTAAAAAACAATGTAAATAACTTAATTAGAAATACTTTATTACAAAAATTACGAATGATGATCTGAGCCGTTAGTGAATTGCTATCTATTTTCCTGGTGGAGCGTTTTACCTTGTTGTTAATAACTGCTAACTGAATGATCAAGGTAGTGATTGCTGAAGGTTGAGATGGCTGTGGCAATTTCTTAAAATAAGAACAACGAGGTTTTTGGTGCAATTGATTGACTTTTCCTTTCACGAAAGATTTCTTAGCAGCATGTGATGCTGTTTGATAGCATTTCAAAGAAAGAAGTTATACTATGCGTTCTTCATATTGTCTCAAACCCCGCCACACTTTATCAACTAAATTTATGTAGTATTCTAAATTATTTGTTGTCATTTCAACAATGCTCACAGCATTTTTACCAGGAGTAGATTCCATGTCAATAACTTGTCTTTGCTCATCCATAAGAAGCAACTTCTCATCTGTTAAAGTTTTATCATGAGATTGCAGATTCAGTCACTTCTTCAGACTCCACCTCTAGTTCTCTTGTTGTTTCTCGTGTCTCCTGTCACTTCTTCCACTGAAGTTTGAACACCTCAAACTCTTCCAGAAGGGCTGCAATCGGCTTTTTTAAAACTTTTTTTGTCAATGCTGATGTTTTGACCCTCTCCTATGAATCATAAACATTCCTAATGGCATCTACAATAATGAATCCCTTCCATAAGGTTTTCAACTGACCTTGCCCAGATCCATCAGAGGAACCACCTACATTTTTACAAAACATATTTCTCTTTCTTTTTTATTTATCTTTTTAGGGGGTATAGGGGATTTAACCCAGGGCCTAATGCATCCTAGGCAAGTGCCCTATCACTGAGCTACATTTTCTAGCCCTTTAAAAATTTTGTTTTTTACTTTTTGAGACAAGGTCTTGCTAAATTACCCAATATGGACTTGAATTTGTGATCCTCTTAGCTAAGGTTTCTGAATAGCCGGAATTACAGGTGTGTGTGTCACTATGCCTAGCCTCAAATTGTATTTTCTCCCAGGAATGGCTTTCTGTTCTCTGTATGATTGACCTGGTGCCCTGGTTGTCAGTCTTGCATGAAAATGATTGCAGTCTTATGGACATCAGTAGAATATTCCAATTGACCTTTGTTAGGCCTTAGAGTAAATATGAGGGAAGAGAGAGAGAGAGAGAAAGAGATAGAGAAAGAAAAAGAAAAATCCCTAACTTAACCAACTAAACAAAAAATTGGCAAGTGTCAGGTTATCTTCAGTAGTTAACAATAATTTTCCTTAGAAACTTTGTGATTCTGTTAAATGATTCACATGCTTCACGTGAAATAAAGGCACTTAGCACAGAGCCTGGCACAGTGTCATTCTTTTCATTATTTGAAATGTGTCACCCCTTTCCACTCTCTTTCCCTTCTTGGCCCTCATGAACATCTGCCTCTTTATTCTGAAGCCCAGTGCTGTGAAGGTAAGTGACATCCATTCTCATTTCTGAGGTCAGGCTGCTCTGATATTGAAGGTGACAGGACAATCATAAGGTGATAGGACAGTCATAAACCTTGGGAGTCCCATACCAGATTCTGAGCAGTTTTGCTGGTAAATTGGCAGCTGATTAGAAGACTGAGATCAAGTTCCGCCTTGTCCTGCCTACACTAATGAATTGCTGTACATAGCCAAAATCTTCCCTGACAATAGGGAATAGAGAGCAGCTGTGGGCCCTTTAAATAAAGTACTTATAAGCCAAAACTTAAATGCTTGCACCAGTGTTTGATAGCTGAAGGTACTTTTGTCAACAAGAGATCATTGTTTAGGCCAAGGTAGAGTTGCTACATTTAAGGCTCTGTTCAGCTCACCTTGCAGATATAAAGATTTGGAACTTCTGCAGGTTCCAAATCAACTCTTTTTTCAATGCAGATGGTTCCTTGTTCTAAATAATGTCCTCTGTATATTCTTGTATCTCAGACTTGACATTTCTAACTTCCTGATGGGTGCTTTCATTCAGACCTTCAGCTGTTTACAGCTGTTTTTAACTTCCTTATTCCTTTCTGTGCTATCACCATTACTGAGGGACTATATATGTAGTGGTAAGAGTGAGGGATTTGGAGGCTGACTGCTAAGTTTCAGATCCCTACTGAGCTACTTTCTAGGCAAGTGAATTTAGACAAGTTATTTGACTTCTCCGTGCCTTAATTACTAATCTGTATAATGGAGATAGTAATCACATATTCTTCATCAAGTTGCTGTAAGCATTTGGATGGATATTTGGTATGTAGTCAGTGTATCAGCTTGGTTGTATTAGGCTTCAAGTAACAGAACACCAGTTAATAATAGCTGAGGCAACAAACCATTTAATGATTTTATATAACTAGATTTCTGAAGGTGGTCAATTCTAGGTTGGCAGCAGCAGCTTAGGGGTACCACCAAAGACCTCATTTAGAAAAAAAAATCTTTCCCCTCTGCCATCTTTAGCATGTTGACTTTTTATATTCATGGTTGAGGGACTGTATATGTAGTGGTAAGAGTGAGGGATTTGGTCATCATGCTATTGAAACTCCAGGGATCACATACACATCAAGGCAGGGAGAAGGGAGAAAGGCAAGGCTGACATCAACTGTCTCTTCCATTTGACAAGCCTCTCAAAGACTTCTCCCTACACCTTATTGCCAGGAATAAGTCACATGTCTACCCTTGCCTCTGAAGAAAGTCAGGAAAGTGACAACCTTTTTTTTAGACTCTATTATGGGAGATGAGCAAGAAAGAAAAGAGCTAGCTATGGTTATTGAGGTGACCAGGCCACCGTCACTGCCACAGCAATTAATCCATGTTAGCATGTTGTTGTTATTATTGTTAATCCAGTCCTTAAGTTAGAGATGTTGAAGTTATGTTTCATTCCTTCTCTTTGTCTCAGTCACAAGTTCAGTGATTTTTCTTCCTCAATGGTTTCTATGCCTACTCCTTTCTTTCCCTTTCTACTGTTTCCATTGTTGATCTCGTGTGGAAAAATGCAGCAGCTTTCATTCTGTCCCCTCTGTCTCCAGTGTCTCCATATTCCACTCCATCTTGCACTCTGCTAGATGAATCTTCATTAAATACCTTTATTATGCCACTTTCTTGCCACAAATCCCTCAATCCTTTTCTATTGTTCACAGTTGTGATTCTTAAACTACAGTGTACATCAGAATCACCTGGAAACCTTGTTAAAAGTCAGATGTCTCTTGAAATACAGATGCTAAGGTTATGATATAATGTATTCTCAACGTACTCATAGTATAATGGGTAAGACAATAAAATAATTATAATCAAAGTTTTGTAATTTATTTTCTATGCCTCTCATTTGTCACATTACATATATTGCTTTACATAAGATCTATCATTAGTTCACTTTCGTGTGTATAAGTTTTATTTCCCATAGTGGATCAAACATTCCTTGAAGGCAGAGATTATGTATCTCTGTAGCTCTCAGTCCTAAAACATTAGACAGTTTTTCGAAACAAATCATTGATCTTCATACAAAATATTCAGTGAGTGCTTAATAAATGTTGGACAGATTCAACAAAAATATTGCAAAGCCTCTGAGACACAAGGCTGGATTTTAAAAAGTTCATATTTATTAGATTATATAGTTTAAAGCTAGAAATGGCTCAATCTAATAGTGTAGTGTAATGTTGTATGATTCAAATGGAAAGATATCCTTTTCAAGGCACTTATAATGTCTACTGGAAGAAATGCTGGTTTTGGTAGCAAAATATATTGTGAATGAAAAATAGGAGGAAAAAAGCCAACATTTATTTATTCATTTAGTCAACCAATAATTAATAAATATTTGTTCTGTGTCAAGGTCTTCAGTGATGAGTAAGACTGTCTCAAGGAACTTAGTATCTAGTAAGAAAAAGAAACATGCAAACAAGTCCAACAAGTGATTTCAGGTGTGACTATCACATATAGGGTGGGAGTAGTAGTCGGGAGAAACAAAAAATCAGGGCTTCTTCTGTCTGGATGAGAGCCTTTCTCCAAGAGTTATCTTCTCTCTTACCTTCTACTACTTTCCCTTTTTAAAAATATTTGTTTTTAGTTATAGGTGGATACAATATCTTTATTTATTTTATATTTAAATGTGGTGCTGAGGATCGAAACCAGTGCCTCATGCATGCTAGACGAGTCCTCTACCTCTGAGCCACAACCCCAGCCCATCATCTTCAACAATTTTCTATTTGGCTTCACTTGCTAGAGTGATTATTTTTCCCATGTTTGATGTCATTTTCTCGTCAACTACTAAGTTGCAAAGTTAAGCATACAAGAAGCTGATAAATATCTTTGCTTCTTCTCACCGATTAGACTGAAAACAGTCTCAGAAATCATCATTTCTGACCCAACCTGATTAAGGAAATGGTCACCTGTATTCTCTCTTTCTACCTCCTTCTCCCTCCCATTCGCACACCCTGAATGTGAGAGACTAAGGGTGATCAACCACCTGGTATGCCTGGGAACCAGGGGTATCCTAAGACCATCTTGGACAAACCCTGATAAGTTGGTCCCATGAAGCACAGATATTGGGTTAAAGGGCCAGGGTTAATTGAGGTTAAATTCCTGGCCACATTCCTTAATGCTGATGTATGCTTTGGGACACCGGAACATAAATGTGCCTTTGGAAGTGAAGCCTGCACAGATTCAGAGCAAATATCTTACTATAGCTCCTGGGCTTGATTTGGACACTAGTTGTTCTAAGTCAATTCAAGCATATGTTTTCAATAAATGTTTGACATAACTTCCTTGGAATTTCCCATTATCACAGTTTCTCATGGTCTAGCAATAAAATTTCAGTGGACCAAAATAGAGACAATATATTGAACAACTTTTAGATTAACCTTCTGATTTTTATTGACTCCAGGAATTTAATTCTAGTTGTCAGAGAATTGAGTATGAGTCCTAGCTTTGTCACTTACCAACTACTTGACTTGGATAAGGGTTTTCTTTTTCTCATCTGAAATAAATGATAAGGCTTAAATGTGATTTTGAAATGGGTGAATATGAGTATTAGAGACTATTTTTTCAAAACTTTACAGATGAGGAAACTGAACTGTGGAGAGATGGAGTAACTTGCCCATGGCGCTGTAATTAGCAAAGCTCAGAGCTAGGAATGAGCCCCCTATACGGTTCAGTCTTCTGAACCATCCCCTTAAATGCTACTCTTTATTGTCTCGGGGCATTGAGGACCTGTGTCCTTGGGAGATGGCAGTACCTTGGAGGGGAGTGAATGCATCTGAAAACTGAATTCTGGTGTCCCAAACAGCATGGAGCCTGGAGATATAAGCACTGACTACAGCGGAGTGGACTTAAGATGAGGACTGTCCATGTCTTCTTGGAATCTCACAAATTTCTATAATTCTTTAGTGACCCAGGAAAGAAAATGAGTTTAGGATTGATTGAGACTAAATTTTCTAATGCAGCAATTCACATTTAAGTTGAACTAAATAAAATAAGAATATTGAAGCATTTATACCTTTGGTAACATCATTCTTCCCCCACACAGAAAAAGAGCCCGAGGTCCTAATCTTCAATACTTTAGAATGTGACTGTATTTGGAGACAGGTAAGGTGAAAATAAGGTCAACAGAGTGAGCCTTAGTCCAATATGACTGGTGTCCTTATAAGAAAAAATTAACATACAGAAACATACAGAGGAGAAACTTTGTGAAAACACAGGGAGAAGATGGCCATCTACAAGCCACGAAGAGACCCCTGAGAAGACATCAATTCTGCTGACAGCTTGAACTAGGGTTTCTAAGCTCCAGAATTATGAGAAAATAAAATTCTGTTGTTTAAACCACTCAGTCTGAGGTTCTTTGCTTATGGACAAAGAACCAGCAGTCTTGGGCTTTTACAGAAGCATATGGGTATTTATTTGGGAGGTGATCCCAGGAAGCCCTGAATCAAAGAGGGGAAGAGAGAGAGAGAGGAAATCCAGGTCACTGCTGGAGGCACGGAGTGCCAACTCTGACTGGGGGCCTCCGAAGACTGCAGAATACTCTTCAGGTTGTCCATTGTGGGAACAATATACCCTCCATCTTCCGTGTGTCATGGAAGGGACAAAAGTTGGTCAATTCCCTGGCAGCTCTGGTCTGTTCTGCATAGTAATGAGCTCATTTCTGTAGTTAAAAGAGAAACCTCAGGCAGAGGGTTGGAGGAGCTTGCAATAAGAAGCCACAGGTATACAAGGCAATAGTGTTTTATTTGCTTTTACAATAAAACACAATAAAGATTTTAAAAAGAGGAAAGTGATTGTATTACTGGGACCAGTTTTATTTAACTCTAGCAGTATAACCAAATATTATTGCCAGGTTCAGACTATGAAACTTGGCCTAGAAATGAAAGTTGCCTTCTCCAGGCAGAGTATGAGATGTGACACAAGCCATCTGCTTTCAGTGCCTGGGTGACGTCATGTTTAGGGCACACAGTGCCCTCTCATTGCCATTCCTAAATTTCTAGAGATTTGACCATCAGTGCTGCAATTCTCTCAGGCTCCTTAAAATCAGCAATATGTTGGTTAAAATAAAAAGACTTCCCCTTTCCTACTTAAGCTGGCTAAGGACAAAGAGCAAAATTAGTCTTCCATGTATCAACATTAAAAAGAACTCTCAGTGTCCTGGGCCACCAGGAAGATCATTTCCTGATCCAGGAACTTCCTATCTTTCCCATTGCCAGATAAGATAGATAGTAACTATTCAGCACTTTCCTCTGTGAGGACGACATGGGTAAAGTTCTCAAAATAAGGCCTGATTAGGAACTGCAAACATCAAAGCAAGTTGGTAATAATTTTTTCAAACAACAAAAAAGTAATAATTTTTATTTGAAGAAACCAGAAATCTCCACATCAAATTAAATTAAACTAATGTATTTATTGAGCTACTGGAGATTTAGCCCAGGAGAGATTTTTTTTTTTAAAAAACAATATCTTTATTTCACTTATTTATTCTTATATGGTGCTGAGAATCGAGCCCAGGGTCTCACATGCGCAAGGCGAGTGCTCTCCCACTGAGCCACAACCCCAGCCCCAAGGAGAGATTTTTTTTTTTTAATTTCTTTTTAGCTGTAGGTGGACACAATATTTTTTATTTATTTATTTTATGTGGTGCTGAGGATCGAACGCAGTGCCTCACGCATGCGAGGCAAACACTCAACCACTAAGCTACAACACCAACCCCCAGAGGAGAGATTTGTCATTGACCACATCTCCAGTCCTTTTTATTTTTTGAGACAGGACCTCACTAACTTGCTGCGGCTGGCCTCAAACTTACAATCCTCCTGTCAGCCGCTTGAGTTGCTGGGATCATAGGCGTACACCACAGTGTCAGGATGAAATCTCTTTTATTTTATTTAAAAAATAAACTTTTGTCTCCAGATGCAATTTCACTTGTGAATAGGCCAGGCTTATACTATGGATCCTTGTCCTGGTTTTAAGTATCTTCAGGTTGAATTATTGGGAGGTTTTTGTTTGTTTGTTTTATTTGTTTTCTTGTTTGTTTGCACTGGGGATGGAATTGAGGGTGAGCATTCTGCCACTGAGCTGCACCCTGGATATTGGGAAGTTTATTTATTTCAAATATCCTTCAGAAGTGAAGAAGTGAGGGTTGGCCATGATGGACTACCAGGGAAGAAGAGTACAGAATTGAACCCCGGAAGAAAGGAGGCAGCCAAGGCTTGGAGCCAGGGTTGGTCCTGTGTGCTTCCATTTTTCCTTTCTACAGTTTCCCTCAGAGCCCCTTCCACCTTCTTTGCCAGGTTTCCCTAATGATTCTTGACACTAAGGACAATGTACTTGACTAATGACATAAGAAAATTTATTTCCTTCATTCATAAGCTATAAAATGGGAATTAAAACAATTAGATAACTGTGGGTTTTAGAATAGGGGTGTTAACATAGGTCTTAAATAGGGAGAAATATAGTTAGAAAATGAATCTATCTTGACTATTCTCATTTTAATGCAGCATATAACTCTCTGGAATTTCAGAAAATTCCTGTGCACAGGAGAAAATAATGAGTGACAGTGACTCCATAGGGAATTGAAGGGTCGGGGTCAAGGTTAAGCTCACAAAGCACACCCACATCAAGTGACTCTGATTCCTCCTCCACCAACTCTGCTCTCCTAAATTCCCTTCTCTTCAGGCTGCCTCTGTCCTTTCCCTTGTATCTAGCCTTTTTGACTCCTGCTCATATTTCTCTCCATGCCCTCTTCAAATTCCTTTCACGTTGCCACATCATGTGAAAGCACAAGAATTGACCTCATGTCTTTACAGTTTACTAGAGAAGATACTGTGTTATGCCAGAGGCATGAATCACAGTTCAAAGGAGGGAAGGCATCCTGGGGGAGATGTCATGGACATTGGTGTGAAAGGATGAATTGGATTCTAAGAGCAATGGAAGAGAGTATACCCGGTGGAAGGAATAGCTAGCTTGTGCCAAGACCCAAACATGGCACAACCTAGGGTCTGATTTTCCTAGCCAAAAGAAGTAGTAGGGTAGGAAAGGGGAGGCTGGTCCTGATTCTAGAGAGCTTTAAATGCCAGACTAAAGGCATTTATTCTATAGGTCACATTTTTGCACAGTTTATCAAATACTCAGTATTTTAATATGATTTTATGTTCTATAATTTTAGTCATAGAGCTTTCATCATGAATAGATGGGGAAAAGCAGAAACAGGACAGGAGGTCAATAAAGAGGATATTCCCATCAGTCTTCAATTCTCAGATAACTAGATCTAAATATAATTCTTGCCTCCTAAGAAATATTTAAGGTTTCTCCGTTGCCCACAAAGTAAAGGGGGAAAAAAACCTAAAATGTCCTCTGTACTAGTTACCTTGAGTTACCATTATAAAATAACCACAGACTGAGTGGCTTAAATCAGAAATTTATTGTATCACAGTTTTGGAGGCTAGAAGTCCAAGATCAAGATTTCTGGTGATTCAGTTTGTGGTTAAGGCTCTTTACCTGGCTTGTGGGTGACCACCTTCTCACTGTCCTTTCCTCAATGAGTGCTCATGGAGAGAAAAAGAGAGCCAGGTCTCTGATGTGTCTTCTTATAAAGTTACCAATCTCACTGTGGACCAGGGTCCCACCTTATGAATTCATTTAACCTTAATTAGAGGCCCCATCTCCAAATACAACCACACTGAGGGTTTATATTCCAATCTATGAATTTCGGGGAGATGCAAACATTCTGTTCGTAACAGCTTTCTACGAAAACAATAACTATCGTCCCTGAAGTACCTGCTTTGCTGTAGGCATTGTGTAAGGTTCTTTACGTATATTATTTCATCTAATCATAATGAAAATTGTATGAGGTAGGTATTTAGTTTATGTTTTACAAATGAATTTCAGGGAAGGTAAATAATTTGTATATGGCTACATAAGCTCTAGGGGTGGAGGCAGACTTTGAAGGACAGCAGACTGTTGCTAAAGCCCATGCTTTGCTCTTTGAGTGCTGCCCACTTCCCACTTAGTACTTCCACTTTCAGCTGTGGCTCTGTTCTTCCCACTCCAGCCCCCAGTTCTAATGTACAACATAGTACTCTATCCATGTGACATATTTCTTGAGATCTTGAATTTGATCACAGTTTTTTCAGATGGTAATGTCTGCCTTCCTTTCTTTCTTTCTTTCTTTTTTTTTTGTCAGCTTTTCATTGTTGTGACCAAAACACTTGACAAGACCAACTTAGATATTCATGGTCAGTCAGCTCCATTGCTTTGGGCCTGAGGTGAGGCAGAACATCATGGTGGAAGGTGTGTGGTATAGGAAAGTTGCTCAGCTCATGAAAGCCAGAAAAGACAAATAGAGAAAGATGCTGGGCATGGTGGTACATACCTGTAATCCTAGTTACAGGAGGATTGCAAGTTCCAGGTCAGTCTCAGCAGCTTAGCAAGGCCCTAGGTAACTTAGTGAGATCCTGTATCAAAATAAAAAATAAAATTATCTAGGGCTGTTGCTCAGTAGTAAAGTACCCCTGGGTTCAATCCCCAGTAGCCCCCAGAGAGAGAGAGAGAGAGAGAGAGAGAGAGAACACCAAAGGACAATATTTAGTCCAAGGGTATGTCCCCAGTGACCTACTACCTCCAACCATACCCCACTTGCCTACTGTTACCACCCACTAGTATATTCAAATTATTAATCCATCAAATGGATTAACCCACGGATAAGGTTACAGTCCCCATGATCTAATCATTGCCTGAAAGCCCCACCTCTGAACCTTGCTGTATTGAGGATCATGTTTTCAAAACATGAGCTTTTCAGGAGACACTAAAGGTCCAAACCACAATATAGTTATTGTTTAAATTTCCCCTCAAAAGGCAATGCCTCTGTGCAACCTTCTTCTACTGTTTACTTTTGTGGTGAATCATATATGTGTGAAACCTTCCTATGTAGTCATTCTGTTTTATTTGCCTTTGCATTCAGGTTGCCTGTCTAAATGTCTGTGTTTCTCTACTTCACCAGCAGATTATAAGTATTTTGAGGTAAATATTTATATACCCATCACACAGGAGGTGCTTAAGCATTTACTGAGTCTTCAAAGGTCCAGGTGAAAGATAGTGAAGGTGTGAACTAGAGGAGGGACAATAGAAATGCAAAGGAGAGGATGGGTGGATAAGACTTGGTGATTCTTAGGATGTGAAGGCTGAGGGAGAAACAAGAATGACTTCAAAGCTTTTCGAGGAAAGAACACTATAATCATTTTTTAAAATTTATTTAGTTTTGCATTATGATTCTTAATATACCATTATACCATAATTTATCATATCTCTGATTATATATAAGGTACGTCGACACCAAATTCACATCTTCATACATGTATTTTGTATAATGATGAGGGTCTCCTTTCACCATCCATGCTATTCCCCTTCTCCCTCCCTTTCTCTCCCACCCCTATTCCCTATCTAGAGGTAGAACACTATAGTTATTATAGAAGCCAGGAGGGGTTGCTACTTGTGGGGAAAGACACAAGTCATGGGAGTAGCAATAGTGATGATAGCAGCCAGCATTAACTGAATAATTGGACCAGTCACTGTTCCAAGTGATTGTCACATATTGCTCATTTATTTCCTGCATTAGTTGTATGAGGTGTACATTATTAGTCTCAATTTATAGCTGATGAAACAGGCTCAGAGAGATGAGGCAAAATGCTTAAGGGAGCAGAATAAGCAAGCAATAAAGTGGAGACTCAAACTCAAGTCTGTCTGACTCTAATGTATGTGTCCTGAAGCAAATTTGTCCTCTAAAAACTGCTCAATGAAGTTATTTAGTTATCCAAGTGACTGCAGGGTCAGTCCTACCACTCTCCAACAAGTCTATGTAGTGTCTGGTGACTGAGTAGAAGCCATTTCCATGTTCTGCACGACACTGACAATTCCCTATAACTAGGTGGAAAGTTCCAGCCCTTCTGGCACTATAAAATTATAGGAGTGAAACAGATGTCTGGGAAAAGTCCAAGTTGTTTCCTCTTTGGTTGTGTAGGATGTTTAAAATAAGTTTCCAGAGCTTTCAGTCTTGTTCCAAAGAGACATAGCCTTGGCCAAAGACATAATGAAGAAAGCTAGGAAAGTCACCTCTTTTGCATATTCAGTGCGGACAGATCTCAACATATTTTATCACAGTCAGCTGTAAATAAATACCTTTATCATTAGAGCACTGACATCTTCATCTATATATGGGTGTGGGGCAAATAACCTCAGAAGGTCAACAGTGGGAGATATTCAATATTCAGGTCTGAAGTGGACACATCTCTAATTATACAAGAGCTTGGATAATGGAAATAACATTTTCAGTTTTGTCAGTGATAATAAATATTATTCTGCATCTTGGAGAAAAAGAGCAAGCTGATAGGAAGTACAAAACAGAAACATGTTTTGCAGAATTCTCTAGGCAATTCCCTCCTGATATACGTGTATTTTAAAATTATAGATCTGAGAGGTCATTAATTGGGCCCTATCAGCAGTAGCAGTAATGTAAGTGGTTTGATGAAAGAGTGAGGAGGAGCTATAGCAGATTTCAGCAGATAATGGTGGCAGGTTTGCTTGAGGGATAGGTCTTTTTCAAAGACAAAATGGATTGACAAGATAAATAGAGAAAGGATGACTGCAACATTCTTCCTGTGGTATGAGAAAGAAAACAGTAACAAATTTTCACCATGTCTACCTAGGTCACCATCAAAGGGAGTTACAGTAGGTCCAGAAGGATGTGCAGATAGATGCAAGACAGTAGAACAACAAAATACAGTAGATTCTATCAAAAGGCAATAGAATCTGCTTTTGGGGGGCAGATTTTTGAAAAACAAATAAATTATTTCCTAGATTAGTTAGTGCCCTTTCTCTTAGCTCTGTGATTGTATAGAAGTTGTGGATGTTCTTAGTTTGTGTTAGTCCCACGTTCAGAAATTGATAGCTTTAAGCTCAATTGCATGCTGCTTGACTGAGAATAATTTAGCATTTTCCTCCTTCAAAGTGAAATATGAGCTTTCATATTTTTCCCCATTTTTGTTACAACATTTCAATGTGATTTTATATTTTAATAATTTTAAATATATTAATTTTGATTATAAATATTCCCATACACATGCCCACTGGTGGTAATATTCTATGTTTACCTTCTCATTTGTACATTTTTTGGGGAGAGTATTGCATTCTGATAACTCATTAGGATACACGGCTGGAAAATTCTTATTTTAAAAGAATAGTTTTAAGGCAACATTAAAATTTAATTAGAACTCTTCACTGCATTTCATTATGAGGTTATTCTGTAATTACTCAGCAGGCCCTGGTGTTTACTAATGCAGAAGTGACGGCACATAATACTACTAAATTATTGCTACATTGCTGGAAAAGAGAATTAGAAAATGGGGAACAGATAAAGACATTGTTTAAAGAGCCTCAGGGGAAAACACAGCTTCAGAGAATAACCCTTATTTTCTTTTAATCACCTTTTCCCAGGTTTATCCAGGGCAACATATAGGATGTGGACCTTGCCTTCCATAGATTAAGTAGCCTACATAATGGCTCCAGCTGCAATTTTCATGTTTTACATGAAACCCTTTTCTTGCAATGGTAGGTGTGGAGTCTGTTAGACATACTGTAGTTCTAAATTGTTCAGATACATTATATGTGCGGAGAAAATAAACCTCATGTAACTGTCACAAATTGAGGTTTCAGAGAAGCTTTATACTTCTAAATTGTATTTTATTTTTCATTAATAGAGGTACAGATATTATATTATGACCAGAGAACACAATGGAGTTAGAAAACCCTATTAAATGTACCCTGACCCATATAACCTGGTAGGGATGTGAGGGTCATAATTTTCCTGTATGTTCACACTGAAATTCTTGTTTTCTTTTTAAATTTTCTTTTATGTGGAACATATTTTTGCTGTTAATTCAATTCTCTGCCTGCTTCCCTTATTACTCCCAAACTGCTTTTGTATACTCAAATTAAATTTATTCAACTATTTTTGATAATTTAGGTGAAAGTGTTTTAACTAAAATCTCCATGTAACAGTTATGATTGTGTGTGCACACCTGTGTGTGTCTGTGTAAAGTTGGTGTTGGGGATGTTGAGTTGAGGGGAGGAGATAACACTTATGGAATGAATTACTTTGGCAAATCACCTTTTAGTACTAGAGTAATGACAGTAGCATTACACACACACACACACACACACAAACACAATACACAGGTTCAATATGCAAAAATCAATCAACATAATCCACCATTATAACAACTTAAAGAAGAAAATCCACATGATCCTGTCTTGCCTTATTCCTGATCTTAGAAGACACCTGTGTTCATTTGGTAGGGCTGACATAACAAAGTACTACAGACTGAGTGACTTAAGTAACAATTTTATTTCTCACAATTCTGGAACCCAGAAGTCCAAAATCAAGTCTGTAAGCGGGTTTATTTATTTATTTATTTATTTTCCTGAGCCTCTCTTTGACTTGCAGATGGCCATCTCCTCACTTCTCACCTCCTCAGTTTTTCCTTTCCTTGGTGCTTCTTTGTGTGTCCAAGTTTCTTCATCTCTTAAGGATGCTAGTGGTATTGGTTTAGGATGTACCCTAATGGCCTCATTTTAACTTAATCAACTCTTTAAAGCCTATCTCTGAGGTACTGGGGATTAGGGCCTTGTAGAAATTTAGGGGAACAAAATTTAGCCCATTAACAATATCTATTATCAAGTTAATATAGTTCTATTCTATTGCAGTTTGCAATTTTTATTATGAATCAATGTTAAATTTTGTCAAGTTTTTTTTTGTGTGTGTGTGTATAATTTGTTAGGATTATATGGTTTTCCTTAGACTGTCAAGATGGTAGATTATACTGATTGATTTTTGCATATTGAAGTAATATATTATTATTTTTAAATATTGCTAGTTCAACTTGCTAGTATTTTATTAAATATTTTTGGAAAATATTCATAAGGTATATTTATTTTCTTTTCCTATAATGTCTTTGTTTGGTTTCAGTATCAGAATAATGCTGATGTGATAAAATGTGTTGAGAAATGTTCCCTCCTGGAAAAAAATCTCCTGATTTTTTTAAAAACCTGTGTAGAATTTGTTATTTTTCCTTTAATTATTTTTTAGAATTCATCAATGAAATAATCTGCAACTGAAGATTTTTTTTCAGAAGATTTTCAACCACTAATTCAATTTATAGGTTAACTTTTTCACCATTACTGAATTTAAGAAATTTTTTTAAAATTTTACTTATTTCTTGGGGCTGGAGATGTGGCTCAAGTGGTAGCGCGCTCACCTGGCATGCATGCGGCCCGGGTTCGATCCTCAGCACCACATACCAACAAAGATGTTGTGTCCGCCGAGAACTAAAAAATAAATATTAAAAATTCTCTCTCTCTCTCTCTCTCTCTCTCTCTCTCTCTCTCTCTCTCTCTCTCTCTCTCCTCTCTCACTCTCTCTTTAAAAAAAAAATTTTACTTATTTCTTTTTATGTGGTGCTGAGGATTGAACTCAGGGCCTTGCCCATGCTAAGCGAGCACTCTACCACTGAGCCACTACCCTAGCGCCCCCATGACTGAATTTTTAAAAAATATTTTTTAGTTGTAGATGGACACAATACCTTTATTTATTTGTTTATTTTTATGGGGTACTGGGAAGAAAACCCAGTGTCTCACACATGCTAGGGAAGCACTCTACCACTGAGCCACAAACCCAGCTCACCTTAACTGAATTTGATTATGGCTTTTGCAAAAAAGCTTCTTTGATTTCTTCGGAGTTTGCAGTAATATTCCCTTTTTCCATTTCTGATTTTGGTAATTTGTGACTTTGTTGTCTTTTGTCAGTCTTTCTAGAGGTTTATCCATCTTATTGATTTTTGTTAGCCTTGCTGAAGACATTGATTTTATTAATTTTTTTTGAGGGGGCTACTGGGCATTAAACCGAGGAGTGCTTTACCACTAAGCTACACTCCAATTCCTTTCTATTTTTTATTCTGAGACAGGGTCCAGCTAAGTTGTTCAGGGCCTTGTTAATTTGCTGAGGCTGATCTTGAACTTTGCTATCCTCCTGTCTCAGCCTCCTGATTGGCCAGAATTATAGGCATACACTACCATGTCCAGGTGATGGTAGTGATCTTTTAAAAGAACTATCTCTGTTTCATTGATTTCTTTTCATAGTTTTTCTGTTTTCAATTTCACTGATTGCTGCTTTTATCTTTATTATCCCTTTGCTTGTACTTGCATAGGATTTTGTTCCAGGTGGAAACTTAGGTTACTAATTGGAGAACTTCTTTTCGAATATGAGCATTTTATGCTTTAAAAATTTCCTCAAAGTACTACTTTAATTTCATCCCACAAATTTTAATATGTTGTATTTTTATTTTAGTTCAGATGAAAATATTTTCTAATTTCCCTTGATAATTCTTCTTTGACCCATGGATTATTTGGACGTGCATTATTTAATTTCCAACTGTAGATTTTCCTTTTTTTTTTTTTTTGGTTATCTTTCTGTTAGTGATTCATGGCTTAATTCATTATGATCAGATGCATTATTCCTATCTTTGAAACTTATTAATGTTTCTTTTATAAACCTGTATACATTCTATCTTGGTGAATGTTTCATAAATATTTGAAAGGAATGAACAATTGTTCAATGACATGTTCTATAGACATCAATTAGATTTAGTTGGTTGATGGTTTTGCTCAACCAGAGTTTTATATCCTTGCTAATTAAAAAATTTTAAAAATATATTTTTATTTGTAGATGGATACAATGCCTTTGTTTTGTTTATTTAGTTTTCTTATGTGGTTCTGGGGATCGAACCCAGTGCCTCAGTGGTAGAGCGCTTGCTCTACCATAGCCCCGGCCCAGCTAATTTTTGTTTACTAGTTCTATTGATTAATGAAAGGGGAGTATAGAAGCCTCCAACTATAATTTTGAATCTATGAATCTATGTCTCTAGTTTTTTCAGTTTTTATTTCATGAAGCTTTGTCATTAGGTGAATAAACATTTAGGCTTGCTGTATGTTTTTTGTGATTTGATTCTTTTAACCTTATGTAATATCTGTCTTTATTCCTGGTAATTTTCTGTTCCAAAGTTACTTTGTTTGCTATTAATATAGTCGCACCAGCTTTCTTTTGATTAGTGTTTGCATGGTATGTTTGTTCTATTATTTTACTTTAAATTACCTATATAATTATATTTGAGGTGAATTTCTTGCAGGTAGCATATAATCTCCTGTTTTTTTATTCATTTCTAAATCCATTTATATTCATTTTGATATCTATTTTTAATTGGTGTATTTAGAACATTTAATATTGAAATATTTGTATATATATAATGAGATATGTTGGAATGAAACCTAAATCTGAACATGAAATTCATTTATGTTTCATATATACTTTTTTTTTTTAAAGAGAGAGTGAGAGAGGAGAGAGAGAGAGAGAGAATTTTTAATATTTATTTTTCAGTTCTTGGCGGACACAACATCTTTGTTGGTATGTGGTGCTGAGGATCGAACCCGGGTCGCACGCATACCAGGCGAGCGCGCTACCGCTTGAGCCACATCCCCAGCCCCTCATATATACTTTATACATACAGATTGAATGTAATTTTATGCAATAATTTTAGTGTGTCTGAATTTTAACTAAACCTGCCCCATGATGTCAGGTGTGGAATTTTCCACTTTTGGCATCAATTGGCACTCCAAACGTTTTGGATTTTGGAGTACTTCTGATTTTGGATTTTTGGATTAGTAATGCTCAAACTGTATTTTTGTTTAGTAGTTGCTCTAGGAACTACAATACATATTGTAATCTTGTTGCCTTCTACTCAGATTAATATTTTACTCTTCAAATGTGTGCAGTGAAGAATTAATTTATCAGGCTTGGGATGCCGAAGTCTATGATATGTTGCACATGTAGTTTGGTGAGTGAGACCAGAGTTCATATAATGTTCATAAAAAACGTTATACGGTCATTTTTCTGAGTTCTTTCCTTTTTGTGATCTCTCTGGTACTTTCTAATTCCCTGACCCCATTTTAATTTTTCTGGCCAGAAATCGGGGGCTTTAGTTTCACTGTCTGCCACGTGTTTCTCATAATGCACCCGCTTTTGAGGCCAACTGGCCTGATGAAAGAGAGGGAAAATATCAAGAGTTTGCCTGTCCTACTGGAACCCTAGCTATTCTCATGGGAGAAGAAAGTTCACATTTTACAGAGTTTTAGGTGCCTGTGGCACCTATAGCTGCAGCTGTTGTCACCATTACCAGCCCCCTCCCACTGCCACTAACAGGGATCCCTTAGGTCTGGGACACAGATATTAGAGATTATAAAAGAAATAGAGGGGGTTAGATTCTCTCACTCTGAGTATTGGGGGTTTCCTGTTCCCATTCTTTGAGACAAAACTCCAGGGCTTCTCCTGGAGTTGTCCTTGTTCATTTCTTGGTATCCACTTCTGGGTTTTGGCTGCTTGTGTCAGGCTGAGATGCCTGTGGAAAAACAGGAGCTCACTTACCTGTACTCTACTGGTCTAGTGGTCTTTTGAATTCTGATCTTTTTTTTTTTCAAGTCTGCTTGCTATAATTTACTTTCCAGAGTCCTCAAATAGCTGCTCCATCATTCCTTTTTGGCTTCAGATCTCTGCTTAGTGGTTGAGACAGAGAGGATTGGTCTTGTTCAATTTTACCTAGAGTTGGAACTCTCATATTAACTCTTTAGCTTGATCCATAAGGTCCCAGGGCAGGTATTTATTAGCATAGTTTTCATTCTAAATATATGAAATACTTAGGACCTATTAGTTTTATTCTAATGGTAGTGGAAGCCTAGGGCATTACAGTAGAAACCAGTTAGGAGACAACAATTACTCTGCCTCTGCTACATCTGAACTCCTACAATACCTGTTGATGATGCCTTTTGAGAACATATTGTAAATTTTGTGATTCTGATAGGTTCTAGACAAAATTGAGAAATTGACAAAATGCATCATATGGAACCCAGCCTTTCCCTTCCTCTCTTGTAAAATTGAAAACTAAAAGCTTTGCTATGATGCTACTCATGCAGAAGGATTTCTGCATTTCTTTATTATTGGAATGGGTAAATCGGGTCCAATTACATGTTTAAACTATGATTAGAATGCTCTTTTGAGAGGACTGTTACCTTTGAGTTCAGAAGGAAATTGTGCTGCATTCCATTTGTGATGTCTGTAAAGGTCTGTGTAAAAAGTCAGTGGCAGCAGGTATACTGTTGTGTTATTTGCCAACCTTTTTTTCTCTTTCCATATCCAAATCTTACTACAGAAAGTTCTGCTATTGTCAGGCACAGTTTTCAATAAATTTAAGGTAAATTGCTTCTCCTACCTCACATCCTTTTTACTATCTTTCTACTTTTTAATGGTGGACTAATGGCTTGATTGTCTGTTAAAGGAATTCCTGGGACCAGTGAGCAAACGTAGGAGACCTATGGGGAGAGGGAAGTAGTATGTGTTGGTAGGAAGACTTTACTTGAATCTTGTTATTCTTTCTTATATATCAAGTCAGTTCAGTTATGTCCTTTTGTAAGGACCTGGGGGCTTTCCCTGATTGGAAGAGGGGATGGACAGTCTCAAGGGGCAGGCCTGTCATATGACATGATGCCAATCATTAGGTAGAGTTTCCTACCATGATCAGCTATTGCTCTTCCTTCCTTTTTCCAAAAGTTACTCCACTGACAAATAGAACCCAAGGAGCCTTCATGCAAGGAAGGGGAAAGCATCTGACCAGGAAAAGCCTAACTGAGCTGGACATATGTGAGCTAGCCTAGAAGAGTGATTCAGGATATGGGTTGTAGAATAGCACCTACTTGGCTTTGTGATCCTCATTTTACAACTTACTAGTTGTGAGACTAAGTTGCAACTTTTCTAAGTCTCAGTACTCTCATCTTCAAAATAAGATAATGTTAATTCACTTCCCTCTCTGGGTAATTGTGGAGACTAACTGACAAAATTTGAAGAAGAAAATGCCTGATTCGTGCTGTCAGTACTCAGCAAATGTTAGTTCTTTATTATTCTTAGATTGTATTGTGTATGCCATGTCAGACAATCACTGCTCATGTTGGTTCTTTAGTCTGTGAGGTGGAGAAAGGGTAAAAATCATAGGAGGTCATGTAGGACTGAAAGTCTTAACCTTTCTTTGATGGGTAAAGGAGCTATTATGGGTTTGTGTGTACATTAGTCCCTCAAGTCAAATACTACTAGAGATAATAATAATCTACTTTTTTGGCAGCCACCATGAAATTCAGAACTTTTAATTGTGAATCTTTTTCTTTTAAACAAAAATTTCACATAAGTAAATGCTAATATTTCAAGAACATTCTTGGAGGGGCTTTAATAGGCACATGTAAATTCTGCAGTTCAGTTTGCATTTAAATAGGCATTCTAAATATTTTCTTTAAAGTGGGCTTTATTTCTCTCTTGTAAAACTAAAAATTTATTTCTTCTTTTTAGCAAAATGGGTGCCTACTAGGGTTCATAGTTAAGAGATGTAGTGCAGCTGTTCTTTTATTTCTCCCACTCACTGTGGAAATAGCCTTACCAGAGCACGGCAGAAGTGAACAAAGGAAATAATATATTTTTAAAATGTGCTTCCACAAAGGATTGATCAGTGATTTAACAAAGATTGACATCAGCATGACATTTTCACCATAAATGCACAAGGCCGCACAGAAAAATCTCCCCCTATTTATAAGCACAGTTGATCCTCCATCTCTGCTTTCTCCTGGAGACAGCAGTGACCTTCTTAAAATGCACTGCAGGGAGAATTTTCTTTGCCTTTCCTCCTTCTGCATTGGGATAAGAGAGTTCTCTGAAAAAGCCTCCATAAATGGAGTTTGGGGAAGTGGGTTTCTCATCTGGAATTTATTATCAAAGTAACTTTTAAATAGGTGTTTGGTACATGTTCCCAGGCTCTTGAGAAGGGGAATCACAGTACAGAGTGTGGAATTTATTGAGGTTTTTTTATTCAAGTCTAACTTTAGGTCTCCTAATAATCTGTGGGAATAAATACTAGGGGCTCACTCTCAATCCATGTTTTCCTCTTTATTCGTGGCTAGCCTACATTTTCCTGCCTTGTATAGTTAGGTTTGGTCATATGCCTAAGATTTATTGAAAACTGATATGTGCTGCTTCTAGGTTTGTCCAGAAGAATCTCCTATGTGTTCCTTGCTCTTTTTTCTTTTGGGATGGCTGCAATGATATGGGCAACCTTGGAAGCCACATTTGAAGAACCCATCTGAACCATTTAGGTTCCCTGTTCTGCCAACATGTTTGTTTGTAAAATATTGTTTTGTGAGTAAGAAATAAACTTCTATTTAGTTTGAACCATTGTATATTTTTTGATATAGCACTTATTTTTTGCCTTATCGGTTAGTCTATCCTAGCTAATAAAACTCCCCTTAGAATAACATTTTTGTATACGTTCAGTCACAATCTATGTATTTCCACAGGGCTGAGATCTGCTGTCCACTACTCCTTTAAGCTTCTGGTATAATTTTTAATCCTCATACACCCCCTACTCTAGAAATCCAAGGTCTAGGTTATTGTTCGGAAATGCTGAAGTTCTTTCTCAGAATTGTATGGCATTCCCATCCAACAGATCACTTTGAGAACCTTTCTCTTCTCAGAAACAGTCCCAGTTTATTCAGCCCGCATTCATTTGATGAACAAATCATCCGTTTATTTGATTATCTGTTCTCAAAAATGTTTCAGACATGAAAGTTTACAAGATGAAAAAAATACAAAACTGTAAATGTGAAATGAGAAAGGAAAACAAGAATACAATCAATGAAATGGATTCAGGAATATAGCTATCATACATACGGCTTTGTTTCATTTGCCCCTATCCACATGCCCCTGAATCTGCTTCTGGTTACTTTCTCTTGCCTCCTTTCTCATAAGTTCTAGTTTCTTGGAAGACCATTTCTTTAAACATTTCCTGATGACCACAATTTGTTCTCCTATGAGATCCTTGTTGTCTTTTCACTCTTTAGGTTTCATTTAGTTACATGAACAGTTCAGTCCAAGAAGGCTTAATTTGTGGGAAGTCATTTTTCTTATTGCTCATGAGGATGAGTATGTTTTTCATGTACTGTACTTATTCACCACTTATATTTTTTCTTTTGTGAATTTTTTTTTTCTTTTAGGTTCTGGGGATTGAACACTAAGCCACACTCCTAGCCCTTATGTGAGTTTTTCACTGTAATGTATTACTGATTTTTCTATTGGGTTTCTTTTATTTCAGTTGATGTATTGATATCAATATGTTATATTAAATAGGAACTATATTAATCCCCCCCTTTTTTTGGCACCAGAGATTGAACCCATGGGTGCTTAACCATGGAGCCACATTCCCAGACCTTTTTTTTTTTTTTTTTTTTGTATTGTTTAAGAGACAGGGCCTTACTGAGTTACTTAGGATCTTGCTAAGTTGCTGAGGCTAGCTTTAAACTCACAATCCTCATGCCTCAGCCTCCCAAACTGCTGGGATTACAGGTGTGCACGACATTAATCTCATTTTTCTTTTTGGGGGGGGTACTGGGGATTGAACTCAGGGGCACTCAAACTGAGCCACATCCCAGCTAATGTCATTTTTAATAGTTATGTTACAAATATTTTTCCTAGTCTCCGTTTTGTCCTTTGAAAAACCTGGAAATTGTTGTAGGAAGGAAAAAATAAAAGTAGGAGCAGAAATATGTGAAATAGAAAAGAAATAATACAGCTAAAAGTTGATTAAAATCTAACAAGTGTAATCTTCAAAAAATATCATTGGAAAGGGAGCTATCAAAATATACTTACAGATGCTAAACATGTATTAAGGTAATATTACAACTGTATAATTACAATTATAAAGCTTACATAACTTGATCTATTTTAGAGAATAGAAACCCCTGGTTGTTTACATGATCCATGTGAGTGATGTTTTTTCCTATCCTTTCACTTTCAGTCTGTGGATCTTTGCCTATGAGGTGAGTCTCTTGGAGACAGCATATTATTGGATCTTGTTTTTTAATCCAATCTGCCAGTGTGTCTTTTGATTGATGAGTTTAGGCCATTAATGTTCAAGGTTATTATTGTGTTCCCAGTCATTTTGATTCATTTCTAGTTTTTAATTTGAACTAGTTTCTCTCTTTATTGACTACCCTTTAGTGTAGTTCCTCCTTTTGCTGGTTTTCACTTTTTTTTTTTCATTTCATCTTCATGGAATATTTTGTTAAGAATATTCTGAAGCACAGGCTTTATGTTGTGAATTCTTCTAATTTTTGTTTATCATGGAAAGTTTTTATTTTATCTTCAAATCTGAAATTTAATTTTGCTGGATATAGGATTCTTGGTTAGCATCCATTTTCTTTCAGAGCTTGGTATATGTTATTCCAAGACCTAGCTTTGAGGGTCTGGTTTGAGAAATCAGCTGAGATCTGAATTGTTTCCCCCCTTTGTGTAATCTGATATTTTCCTCTCACAGTTTTTAAAATTTCATCCTTATTTTGTACACTAGACATTTTCATTATAATGTGACTTGATGTGTGTCTGTGTAATTTTGCACTTTTGGGGTCTTGAAAGCCTCTTGTATTTGATTTTCCATTTCATTCTTTAGCTTTGGGAAATTTTCTGATATTATTTCATTGAAAAGATTGTGCATTGCTTTGGTTTGTATCTCCATGCTTCCATCTATCCTGATAAATCTTAAATTTGTTCTTTTCATGTTATCCCATAATTCTTAGAAATTTGCTTTATGGTTTATTAATATCTTCTCTCTGTGATCAACTTTATTTTCAGGATTATATATTTTGTCTTCATTGTCTGCAGTTCTGTATTCCAAGTGGTCTAGTCTGTTGGTGATGCTTTCTATTGAATTTTTAATGTTTCCTTCATTTCAAGGATTTCTGTTTGTTCTTTTTTTTCCCCCCAGAATCTCTCTTTATCGAAGTGATCTTTTGCTACCTATATTTGCTTTCTTACATCATCCTTTACTTAGCAGAGTAGTTTAACTATGTACACTTTAAAACTCCTTCTCTGACATTTCTTCCACTGTGGTTATCAATGGATTCTGTTATTGGGGTATCTTGGTTTGCTTGGGGAGATTTGTTCCCTTGCTTTTTCATGTTGTTTGTGTGTCTGCCCATCTAACAGTATGGATCTGAGGCAGTAGAGTTTCTACCCTGTGGACTTATAGTGTCCCTGAAGGTACCTTACTGTTTAGGGGGAGACAAATAATAACAACAATCAGTGCAAACAATTTACAGCTTTAAGTCAAATAGTTCCTACAATGATATCTACAATGTTATTTATTACAATAAACAGAAATGATATGATCAGTTATGCCTGTAATCAAAACAGCAATTGCAAAAGGGTTTACATTTTAAAATAGTGGGAGAGAACAGAAGTGATATAGGATGTGATGGCTATGAGGGAAGAGGAGAGAAGATAGAAGTAAAAGATTAAAGAAGAGTGAAAGAGAGAACATAGAGATTGGCTGTCAGAATGAAAGTGAGAATCAAGGTAAACAGGAGGAAAAATATACATAAAGCAAAAATTTAAATAAAAAAATTAAAAATAAAAATGAAAGAATACAAAACAAAACTAAAATATACTAATTGAATGTTCTAGTTCACAAAAAATTAATCCATGTAAAATATTTGGCTTCAAAAATGCTAGAGATGAGAAGAAAAAAAAGTAGGAAACTTTATAAAATGTCCGTGCACCATTAGCTCACAATTAAATGGTGAAAAAGAATTTTTTAAAAATCTTGATGAGGGCTTGGATGTGGCTCAGCAGTGGAGTGCTCACCTAGCACGTGCAAGGCCCTAGGTTCGATCTTTAGCACCACATAAAAAATAAATAAAATAAAGGTATTGTGTCCAACTAAAAAATAAAATATTAAAGATCTTGACAAAAAGTTAAAGAATACTTTCTGTTGGAATTAAAAATATTCTCAGCTTCTCTTCTCAGGAGTTTTAGGTGGGGAGTGATGCTCCACCCTCTGGATTGCAGGAGTGAAAGAGGTAATCCCATAGGTGGAGTTCCTAGAGGCAGGGTTTTGTGCCTAGGTGGGCTCCAGGCTCTTCGATGAAAGCTCATTGGTCTGGGGATTTTAAAAACCAGCGCGTCTCCAGCACCTAGTACTTGCTGCCCCACACTGGAAAACTTTACCCCAGGGATTTCCCTGGGTTCCACTTGTAGTGGTGGGGGATCTAATTCTTAGTACTGTCTGTCACCTCCAGACCCCATGTTTCCTGGTCTCAGGTTCAGTCTCTAAACAATTTCCCCAGCTCTCGTTTTTTTTTTTTTCCAAGTTGTCAGCCGGATGTGACTCTCCCAGTCATTGCTACAAGCAATTGGATTGGAGGGTGGGTGGGTTTCCATGACCAGTTGTCCCTTGCGTAAACTTCCCTCCACATTTGATTTTCTTCTGGTCACTTAAGCACACTATGTCATGTAGCATGGGTTTATTGGACCTGTATTTCGGGCTAAACTGCCTTTCTCAGTGGCACCTCCCACATAACCCCCAGCTGCAAAATGGTTCCTTCCTCTGTCCTTTGCATGCTGCCTGGAGAGATGGTGGCTTCTTTCCCCATACTCCGATATCATGCAGTGCATCCTTCAGGTTTATTGAGCAATGTCCTTGGTTTCTAAATGTCTCGGGCCTCTCTAAAATGCGGGTTCCTTTAATTCCCTTATCCCTCTACTGTGCTCACAGTAGGACATCTCTGGCTGGGGCTTCCAGCCTGGATTGTGTGGCAGTGCCAGTGCTGCTGGGGATTTCTTCCTTATTATATCCAACCTCCTCTGTTTCCTATCTGCTTTGAATGACCAGTTTTAGGTTCCAGTAAAGTTCCTGTTGCGAGGGGACAAAATTGTGACTTATGCAGTCAAGGGGAGAAATAAAGAATGTCCACACACTTCTGCCCCTTTCAATGCTTTATTCACTCAAATTACTCAATACAGTTCCACTCTATAGGTTCTTAATCAAGAAAACTAAATCCTTAATGCTAGGCACTGCAATAGACATACTCAATTCAC
This sequence comes from Ictidomys tridecemlineatus, assembly GCF_052094955.1. NCBI lineage: Eukaryota > Metazoa > Chordata > Mammalia > Rodentia > Sciuridae > Ictidomys > Ictidomys tridecemlineatus. The sequence continues at coordinate 128,783,338 of NC_135480.1, read as the reverse complement.
AGCAAACAATTCTAGATTAATTCTAAGCACTGCAAAACACACTTAACTAAATGTCTGATGACCGACATTCCCTCTGCATGCTAAGTTCAAAAGTCTTAAGCCTTAGGCTTTATGTCCAACAGATGCACACTCACTCAGACCACGGTGATCAGGGCCAGAACTAAGGCAGGCTTTTCTTGGCGTGGAGTGGATGACTGGTTGAGGACAGGGTCTTAGGGAGAAGTTGCGGCTGTCACCAGACAATGTGGTAGAGATTGAGAGCAGTGAGGATCATGCAGAGGCTCAGGAAACAATGACAAGTGATGGGATGTCAGGTCCTCATTAGGCTCTCCACTCTGTTACAGCTGGCTGAATCCTTGTTCATTTGCTCTATTATTTATACTAAATTTGGGGGCTTTTTTGACCTCCCTTTCAATTCTTATCAGCTGCCACCGGATTTCTCAGTGACATCATTTACCCTGGGGTTAGAAACATCTGGTTTGGTGATCTCCACCCTGATCCTCTTGCCTTTTTTTTCCTATCAGGCCAGGACAGCCTGCCAGGGACTTCACTCAGGGTGAGGGGAAGTAACTTGTCTGAGGCCATACTGGAGGGCTCTGTGGGTGGGCCTGGTGAAACTGCAGGTTTCAAGCTGGAGTCTTTAAAATGGAGGGCTGGGGATGTGGCTCAAGCGGTAGCGCGCTCGCCTGGCATGCGTGCGGCCCAGGTTCAATTCTCGGCACCACATACAAACAAAAATGTCGTGTCTGCTAAAAACTAAAAAGTAAATATTAAAAAAAAATTCTCTAAAAAAAAAAAATGGAGTAGCTTAGGCTCAGGCCTAAGGCCAACCTAGCAGTCCCCTACCCTTTTTGTTGTTCACTCACCTTGCGGAGAAGCTGCCTGTCTATTTTCTTGGCTTCACACCCCAGAGCATCCAGGAAGGCTATTGCCTCTATTCTGCCATCTTGAATCTCCATCACATGAGTTTTAAGCCACAGAGATTTTCAGATTTATCTGTTATAGTGATAATTAGCTTACTTAAAGTATATATGTATATTTTTAATATTTACATCTTGAATACAATTGATAAAATAACTTATTTTCATGTTTGGTATGAGATAAGAATTCAATCCAAGTTTTTTCTTCAAATGGGTAGCTAGTTTGGGGGGAAAAATTTATCTTCTCTCTACTTATATAAACTACTACCTTGGTCATATACTTGACTGTACTATATACCATTACCAATTTCAAACTGTTTTTGACCTCTAAACAGCCTTTTCACCTGAATCAACTTGATATTAAATTATCTTATGCATCTTAGAATGTTTATAGACTTTCTGTTTTCACCCATTAGCCTATTTCTTTAACATTAGCATACTCTTTCAGTTTTTCTAGTTTTATAGTATATTTTCCATACCAGGTAGGGTAATATAAACTTTGAAATTAATTAGTCATGTCTTATAAACTATCCTGTTGAGATTTAGAGTGAAATTGCATTAAATTTGTGATTATTAATTATCTTGAGAATCAATATCTCTCTAATATGGAAGTTTCTCAACTGGTAATATGAATACAAACAGGTAAAAAACCAAACAAACAAAAAACCCTTGTACACAAATTACATTGTTTAGCCTAAAAAAGTGTAGAACAGACTACATGATATGCAATCTTTTGTGGAAAAAGGAAAGGAAATAAAAATATATATTCATGTGTGTTTCTAAATGCAAAAGGAAATTCTAGGAGGATAATAAGAAAATAATAAAAGTGACTACCTGTTGGAGTGGTGATGGGAATTGAGGTGATATTGACACTTTTCATTCTATACTTTTATCTTTTTTTAAATTAATTTTTTATTTGTTTTAATTAGTTATACATGATAGTAGAATGCACTTATATACTTTGATGTATCATACATAGATGGGGTATAATTTCTCATTTTTCTGAGTATACATATTGTAGAATTACATTGGTCATACAGTCACATATATACATATAGTAATAATGTCTGTTTCATTCTACTGTCTTTCTTATCCCCACATCCCCTGCCTTCCCCTCCTTTCAATTCCCTCTACCTAATCCTAATCTAAGGTAACACTATTCTTTTTTTTTGCCTTTATACATGTGCTTTATTGGTTTTTTTTGCATTAAAATATACTTTTATCTTATTTGCATGTTACACTGTTAACATATTACTTTATACAAAATTAAATAAAAAACATGAAATATACCCAAAAGCATGTACTGAAGAGCCTAAATTTTTTTTAAATGCTGAAGATAATGATTATATTTCATCTAAGAAATATTCTATTCATTATTCAGTTCAGGGAGATGAAAATTATGTTGGATTTGTACACACTTAGGGAACTAATGGCATTTTTTTTTTGTATACTGTCACACATTTGCAGAAATAACAGATAAGGTAGCAGCAACAGCAGACATAAGTTTCCCTAGTTGGTCCTACTTCCTTTGGAAAGCTTTTCTCAAGTAGGCAGTTAATTTTTTTCAGGCTACAAGGCACATCAAATTATTTTAGTGAAGCTTCTGTTTTAATGCAGTGTTTCAGCCTTGTCTTCATAGTTCAAGTTGGATCAATTAAATATCTCTTAATAATTTCAAGGCAAATTGGTTCCAGAGAACTAACAAGTGACTCTCCCACAGCTCCCTTATTTGCCAAAATAATTAAATTTGTTAACAAATGTAAAATATAGAATTGCAAATACTGAACAGTCTCAGCTGCCTTGGCTTGGTTTGTTCATTAATATTAACCATTCTTTCTTATATAACTGTAAGAGTAATTTTCTTTTAAATGTATATTGTGAGCAGAGTAAACAAGGACTTTGCTTATGGTACATTGTTTAAAACCAGTTTCACCCTTATTTTTAAAAAATATTATCAAAAAGCATTATTGATTATGAACTATACTAAGATAATTTACATAAATCCAGGCATAATTTTAAAAAAATTAAAAAAATTTTAGTTGTAGTTGGACACAATATCTTTATTTTATTTATTTATTTTTATATGGTGCTGAGGTTTGAACTCAGTGCCTCATGCGTGCGAGGCAAGCGTTCTACTATTGAGCCACAACTCCAGCCCTCCAGCCGTGATTTTTTAAGAAATACTTTTTTAATTGTAGGTGGACACAATGCCTTTATTTTTATTTATTTATTTTTATGTGGTGCTGAGGATCTAACCCAGTGCCTCACCCACACTAGGCTCTACCACTGAGCCACAACCTCAACCTACCCAGCAGCCAGGATTTATAATGAAAGGTTTACTTTACAGTTTGAAGTTGCACAGTGAAGATTCAATAATAACTATGAAAGTTTTCTGTGACGTGCAGCCACACAAATGTATGGTATTGTTATTTATCCATTTTTGGGTAGATCTGATAATATAAAAAATATAGAAAATGATATGTAGATAGGAGAAAATTGGGGAAGTAGTTCTAATAAGTATAGAAGTAGTTCTAATAAGCATAATCAGCTTTCAGCCAGGCAAAAAGGACCCACAAATGCTCAGGTTATTAACCGGTACTCACCAACTACTTGGTCATGATGTGTCTAATGAGACTGAGCTCTAATGGCTCAAGGAACTCTGAGTCAAATTATGAAGTTATATTAAAATGTTTCTCTACTTTTCTTCAATTATTTAGATCCAATCTAATTTTCCTTCAGCATTAAAGTCTGGGGCTCAAGCTAATTTATGTGACTGAACATTTAAAAATAGATGTCCTTCCTACCTGACTAAAACATTGCTGAGAAAGAGCACAGTACGTTTCCACAGCGCTGTCTTAAACACAACCATTTTTCTAAACTTGTTAAGATAATATGCAATGGAAAGAACATAGCTGGAAATTTGTCCCTGAATACTAAGACTTAAAGAGCCTCCAAATTAACTTCTTTCCCAATCTCCTGCTTTTTTCCTCTCTGAAACTTTCTTCAGCAGCTGCTGAAAACTCTCCTCCACCTTTACCTAAACCCCTTGGCATTCGGAACCAGACAAAGGAAAAGCCGAAGGTCAAAGTCTGAGAGGATGAAGCATTTAGGAGTAACAATACATGTTCCGCTTCATGGATAATTATTACAAAACTGTCCCTAAACCTGGATGTCAGGGGCCATTCAAGCAATAACCCTCTGGGATCTATACCCCAGGGACTTATTTCACTTGACTGCAGAACCTGGATATCACTGCATTGTTCAGAAACCAGGAACAACTGGTTATAAAAGGGATACATTGGGGATCAGTTGCTGCTCCTCACAGCCAGGTGCCATGGACTTATAGCTATCATCAGCCTACGTACCATATAGCTGCCTTCTCCCTTTCCTTCACCTACAAGTGTTTTCTCTCTATCCCTTTCATCTTTTCTTTCTGTCTTTATTTTTCTATATAAATTCACCTTTCTTTTGAGGTCTCAGGTACACATCTTTTACCCTGGCCAGGGGTGGGGTAGTGTGGAGTGGGGTGGAAACCATATTTTAATATAACCAACACTTTTGGATTTACCAGCTTATCATTGGCAATCACCAATTTACAGTAGTTTTGAGTATTTCAGGTGGTGTGATGTTTCCTTCAAGGTGTAGGAGTTGGTCTCATTTGAAGGGACAGTATACACAATTTAAGTCTTGAATATCTGCACTGCTATAGCATGCATTTATTTCTCAATTATCTCTACAAGAAGCATAAACTGAATGAATAATTTGAAAATATATGGCACTGGAATGTGCAATATTATTTTTTTTCCCTCAGAAGCTTATTTTACTAATTACCCTTAGTTTGGACTTATATTTAAATAAATATTTCTCTAGAGTACAGAACAAACTGCTAGTAAGGAGAGGTGATCTTGAAATAGTTGGGACATGAAAAGAAACCAAAGGTTGCCCTTCTCGGACTATTCCCTGAGGACCTTAAAAGAGCGTACTATAGGGATACGGCCACATCAATGATTATAGCGGCACAATTCACAATAGCTAGACTGTGGAACCAACCTAGATGCCCTTCAATAGATGAATGGATAAAAAAAATGTGGCATCTATACACAATGGAGTATTATGCAGCACTAAGAAATGACAAAATCATAGAATTTGGAGGGAAATGGATGGCATTAGAGCAGATTATGCTAAGTGAAGTTAGCCAAGCCCTAAAAAACAAATGCCAAATGTCTTCTTTGATATAAAGAGAACCGATAAGAACAGAACAGGAAGGAAGAGCATGAGGAAAAGACCAATAGTAAACAAGACGAATGGGGGGAGAGAAAGGGAGAGAGAAGGGAAAGCATATGGAAATGGTAGGAGACCTTCAATGATACACAAAATTATAAGAGGTTATGAGGGGCAAGGGGGAGGGGAAAAAAGGGAGAGAAGTGAACAACAGCAGAGGAGGTAGAGAGGGAAGATGGGAGGGGAGGGGAGGGGAGGAGAGGGGGGATAGTAGGGGATAGGAAAGGTAGCAGAATACAACAGTCACTCATATGCCATTATGTAAAAATGTGAGTATGTAACAGATGTGATTCTGCAATCTGTATTTGGGGTGAAAATGGGAGTTCAAAACCCAACTGAGTCAAATATATGAAAGATGATATATCATGAGCTCTGTAACGTTTTGAACAACCAATAAAAAAAAAAAGAAAAGAAGCCAAAGGAAGGAAAATGAAAAATTTTCAGATATAGGACACTCAACATTTAGTCAATCATTTATTTCTACCTCGCCATAGTCTGAAAATGATTTTGAGGAAGAACAATGGCTATGGTTCCAAAAACAGAACCTATGCCTTTTGAGGCCCAAATATAAAATCCAGCTTTTTGCCCAGTATAGCATTTTGCTGTCTCATAATAACAACAATAGTAATCATTCATAGCTGGCCACTGTATGTCAAGTTCTATGCTAAATGCTTAGCATGGTTTATTTCATTTAATCCTCAAGTTACGTGCCATCCTCATTTTTCAGATGAGGCTCAGAGAGGTTAACTATATTCCCCAAAGTCACATAGCTCGTACATAGCAGAAACATCCCTTAAGTTCAGCTTTTGAGGCTCTGACATCTGTGTTCCTATAATCTTCTCCCAACTGCTTCTGATTTTGTTGACAATTTGTGGATGTGGTAATGACTGTTTTCTAGAAAAAAACACCTGGGCATTTTTAAGGTCTAAAGCACTAAGCTCAATGTGAAGGAACCAGGCCTCATTAATGTCAGATTAACCCACTGAGAAAAGGATTGTACTCATTTTACCAGGACAGCTATGAGAAAACAAATATCACCTTAAAGGGTTTGATGCTTGCCCAGATACACTGGATACAAGTATAAAATCTTGAGATATCTTCATATCCACATGGACTTAGCTTGACCCAAAGGACCTGGCTGACCTCCTCGCTCGGAGATGTATCTTCCCCATTGCCAGTGCATTCCTTGCTTTGTGTAGCCCCCTGATCAAAGATCCCTCAAATGTCTTCAATCAGCCAGGTGCTGCACTTCCCCAGTGCCCAAGGATGGGAAGCAGCCCTCCTAGGGCCTTGCACCTCACCCTACTCCCTGGCTCAGCTTTCCAGGTGGTAGCTGTCTTGTCTTCCCACTTCAATGTCCTGGATTTAGCTGCTCTTGGCTCCCTGTTTACCATTTCTGAGGACTTAATTCCACCCACATTGACCCCATCTAGGACCTTTGGTGCAATATCAGATTAAGTGAGCCGTCTCTCTCTGTGTCTCAGTACTGTCAGAGGCAAAGATCCATAACTATTAGGTTTTAATTCATAGCCGCTAATATCAATGCTTTCTATAGGAAAGTTTCACCCCCTAACTTTAAATGAATTTTTTAGAGGATCCATCTATATATAAAATATAAAAATTATACATATTAATGGAAAAAATTAATAATGATATATTAATTTATTATGTAATATGTAACGTATACCTGTTGTGATGTTTAAATCAGGTTACAAATCTCTCTTCCAATATTTATTATTTATTTATAACAAAAACTTTCAAAATCCTTTCTTCTGAATTTTTGAAATGTAAAGCACATTGTTGTCATCTATCGTCACCCTACTGTGCAACAGCACTCCAGAACCTCTCACTCCTATCCATCTGCTGTTTAGAATCCACTGAACGACCTTTCTCCATCCCTCCTTCATCCCCACTCTCCCTGGTAACCACCATTCTACCCTCAATTTCTATGAGATCAAGTTTTTAATACTTCACAAAGGTGTAACATTATGCAGTACTTGTTGGTCTTTCTGTGCCTGACTTATTTCAACTCAACCTAATGATCTCCAGTTCCATCCATGTTGTAGCAAATGACAGGATTTTATTTTTTATGACTAAGTAGTATTCCATGGTGTATATGTACCACATTTTCTTTATTGGCAAAGCTTTTGGTAGTTACTCAATATTATTAGAGTCAATTATATGCAGTTTTGTTTTTAATGAGGGAGAAAATATGACCTACAGTAACATGAATCTTCCTAAGCACGTATTCCCCAGCCTTGTAGAAATTACTTTGCAGAAACAATGCACAGTTTCTAAATCATGTCAGTTCAAATGACTACCTTTCCAAGAAGGGTCTTAATGCTTGAGTTGAGTTATGCTATTTAAAATTGTTTTCAGTCTAACACTGGCATAACTAATTGCTTTTTAAATATACTTGTTAAACCATCAAGAATAATGTTGACTGTATTTATGTGGGCAGACTGCTGTCATTAAGAAACAAGGTTGGCATTTTTCTCTCTAACCTTGAACTTGATGGTTTTAATATCCAAGCTATTAAGTTTATACCAGCAAGAATTCTAGCAGATAAATCTTTTGTCAAAGCAATGTAAGCAAACAACAAACATAAAGAAGAGGGTAAAACATTTAGTTTTCAGATAACACACTCTCTAAGGACTGTCTTCTATTTTGTGGTTCTGCACAAGGTTGTTTGAAACCGAAAATGCTGTCTGAGGCTGGCTTTTTGAGCAGTTAGCTTCTGAATTCAGCCCTGAAGTGAAGGCTTCAACTTCAAATATGGCATTGATGAATTATTGAAGAAATTGCAGGTAAAAAATTTTAAATTCTCTTTTGTTCTTTCTATTTGAGAGATCAAGAGTAATTCCTTTAGTGTTTAAAACAAAACTGACTTTGTTTCATTTAAAAATATTGCTTTGGTCTTCTTCCCACCACAAAAATCCAAGGGCTCTATAAACATTCATCTTTTGTTCAGCAAATGTTTACGGGCCATTCACTTCTTCTACGTACTGTTCTCTGCACTAGGGATGACAGTGACCATATAGCAGAAAGACACATTTCTGCAAGTTTCTCTGTATCATTTTGTTGAGAATTTACATGGGGAAATTCTGGCTGAGACTCAAATAAATGTCTTGGAGGATTTGTAAACAATAAAGGCAGAGAGTCTTTTTTCTTCTTTAATATGTATTACAGATCTTATTTGAAGATATTTTCCCCTTTCTCTCTGGTAAAATAGACAATGGAGCCTATGAGATTTTCAGAGAACTTGAAAGAAAGTAAAAGTCTGACACAAAGTAAAAGTACCAGGCAAGGCTGGAACTATTGATGACAAACGGTGTGTTATTTGTGGTAGAGGAAATGTACTATTTCTCTCCCTCTGGTAAGATGTGCATTTATGAGAGCATTTATGAAATAATTTGGTTTTCCAGTACATTATCAGGAATTAGTGAGATTGGTTATGGACTTAATTATGCTTTTCTACAAAATGTTTTTAGTCTGCTCTCAAACATTTTGAAGTGGTCGTTTATTATAGTTACCAAATTGTATGAAAGCACATTGCCCTCGTCTCATAAGGGTCACAGGTGGAATGTAGCAGGGCTGAAATGAAGGGTAATGGAAAAATCCACTACTTGTGTTTGCTACTTAAATGTCATGGCTGGGTAAATGGATTTCTCTACTTCCTAGGACTCGGCTTCTACTACATTAGTCTGGCAGCAATTAGAGAGGAGAGGTTGCTCTGCAAATTGGCTTGGCGAACCATGTAGTTCATCTTTTTATTGTGCAAAACAGAAAAAATTGCTTCTAATCAATCCACTTCAACTTTTAGTCTAAAAATTATTTGCTATCCCATCAGCTGAAAGTACCAAAGAAATGTTCTATTTGAATTAACTGAAAGGAAGAGGTATTTGTATCAATAAACTGATTGATATTATGGAGGCACAATGTTACTATGGAAGCAATACAGAGACTACATTATTATTGAGGTGTCCTTGCCAAATTGATTAATGCTTTTAGGATAATTAATCTACATTTCAAATATAATTGGACTCTTATTAACTAAATCAGAAACATACCACTTCATGACTGTAATTCTCAAAAGGATAGGTTTTCCAAATAGAACGTTATTAATTTTGAACTTCTTGTAATCTTTGATTTGGTTCACATGGTTTGATCAATCCCTCTGGTTTGTATCTGATTTAGGATGTAAGATTTGAGGTGTTTAGATGAAAGTTTATTATTTTTTTAAAGCATAAATTAATAGAACTGATATATGAAACAGGGAAGTTTTACTAATTTCTACTTTGCTCATTAGCACAGATGATGACTTTAAAAAGTGAGTGAATTAATAGAATAGACATTATGATTGCTGTATGTATATAGGGGACTCTATTGACCAGTGTGATTCTGCAATCTGTACAATTGGAAAAATGAGAAATTATACCCCAATGATTCAAATGTATGAATTGCCAAGATCATTGTAATGTCATGTGTAGCTAATAAAAAATAAATAAAATTTTTTAAAAAATTAAGCAAGGTAAAAAAAAGTGAGTGAATTAATTATATTTCTAGTGTAATAATGAATTTGAGATAGTACAAATTACAAGAGTGGATTCTTTTAAGTTATGCCTTAACATAGGAAGCTTCACTAAGGGAAAAACCTAGAAACAGCATCCAGGGCTGTTCTGAAGGAGAAAGGATGAGCAGAGAGGGAGTCTAATAGAAAGCGGTTTATGAGATTCAGGCAGTTGCTGGTGATAGTAGCACATGTGTGTAATCCCAGTGATTTGAGAGGCTGAGGCAAGAGGATTGCAAATTAGAGAACAACCTTGGCAATTTAGTAAGTCTCCCTCAGCAAGTTGGTGAGACCTTCAGCAACCTGGCAAGATTCAGTCTCAAAATTAGAAAAAAAAAATTTTTTTTAAAGGGCTAGGGATGTAGCTCAATGCTAAAACACCACTAGGTTTAGAACCTTGTATAAAAAGAGAGAGACAGAGAAGGGCAGGGGAGGAAGATAGATATTGATATCCAGACTGTCTGTGCTAGGAGTTAGGGTTCTGTAGGCTGAGAAACCCTGGTTTCATTTGGGAAAGGAAACTTTCCTTACTGCTCCAAAAGAGGTGAATATTGTTTGCTTCTTAAAAATAACATGATTTTTTTTATATAGCAGGAGTCCAAATTTCTGAACAAAAAAACTTAGTAGAAAAGAACAGAACGTGTGTTGAATCCCATTTTTTTTCCTAATAAAGTTCTAATTCTTCTCATTGGCAAAACCCTAGTCATCTAAATTTAAACAAACAAAAAACCAAAAACCAACCAAACAAACAAACAAACCCTAAAAAACCTCATCCTCTCTTCAAGAAAAAACTCACCCCTTTTTAAATGAATGTTGATACACAATAGGGTATTAGGCAATATCTGCAGACAATATCATGTCTTATTTGATGTAGAGGTTTAAATTCTAGGCTCCTGCTTCAAAAGAAGCCCTTTAACCTTTGTAAAAAATAAAATAAAATAGAACTCCACTCTAGAGGCCTTCCCTTTTGTACTCTCTCCCAATTCCAAACTGGCTGCTTATGCCCTGGCTTCTGCCTACAGAGAGAGGAAGGGGCAGCTGGCTTTTGCTTTGATTTGCATTTACTCTCCATTACGGTTCTCAGGTCCCCTCTCATTACCAGGGCCACATATGTTGTTAACACTCATAAAGCTTCCTACCTCTTGCAAGTTAAAAGGGCTTAACTGAAGTGTATTTAGTGCATATGGTGTGTGTGAGATTGTCTGAACCACAGCATCCTATTGCAATAGTCCTCTTCTCTAGAAGGGCCTCATTAGAAAATGGAAGGGCTAGTATTCAGGAAGAGGAGAGGAAGAAAGGATAAGAGAAAGACTTCCACATACAATGCTTTATACAGACTTAGGGCTCTTGGGTAACCCCATCCTTATCGATGTGTTGGGAGGACTGTCTAGAGGGCTTTTTACATGGTAGTAAAAAGCTTTAAATGCTTATTAGACCTGCATGTTGGCTTCCAGGCTGTTCCTGTTTTCAAAAGTTGTTTATATCATCGGAGTTTAGTTCCAAGTCACAACCTTTTAGAGTCTTTGTTCCCTGATTGCAAAGATGAGAATGCTGGCTAAGTGGATGACTTTCTCAGGTCCCTTTCAGTGCTAACATTTGAAATAATCCTGCACATGTCCTGTCCCCCATCCACATATCAAGCATATTCCAGAAAACACAATGTATGAATAATCAGGAATAAAAAGAAGATTCCCAATTCACATGGAACACATAGTGGTATCTTTTTCTTTAACATTATCTGCCCCTGTATAACAAAGTTCAAATTTTATTTGCATTCAAGTCAGGCCTGCAAAAGACCTGGTTAGCTCTCATTAAACATTTCAAACACAAGCATCCCCCAGGGCAAGGATGTTTGCCCATGTTCATAAACAAAATCAGTTTTTCAGTGAACAGAAATGACTGTTTGTTCTCATATCCTTGCTCAAATGTTTTGTTTGCTGAGAAGTCAGGGTTATGGGAGGTTTTGTGGGAAAATGCACAAAATGTAAAACAAGAAAATTTGTACAATTTATTTTCTTTTTCTTCTCCTTTTGTAGATTTCTTTCTTTCTTTTTCTTCCTCTGTCCTGCCAAAGTGTCTCTAACAGCAAAAGCTTAGACTCCTGTATAGATCAGAGGCTTGGGGCAGATCGTTTTTAAAAAGAGCAGTAGTATTTGCTTTGGGAATTAACACTTCCCCTGTACCTCCGCCTCTTGGCAAAGGTTACTTTATTTTGTTTTACTGTGGGGTTAATAAAAACATCAAAACTGTTACCAAAACTATTCTCCTGCTTCTCGGGGATGAAGCTAGGTGATGAAAGAAGGCAAATAGTTGATTCTACATTACAGATGACCACAGAGCACAGAGCTAGCCGCCTGGAGCAAATGGATGGTGTCCTTGGCCAGTGAGATTTTCAAACTTTTGCTTAGATACGGAAGCGCTTCAAACTGGGAAACAGAAGTTCACTTTGGTTCCCCAGTCGCCCCGCAAACGGCGCTAGGGCTGTGGAAACCGAGCGAGCCACAGAGAGGCCACGCACGTTCTGTGAGCTTGGAGACCCAGGGACCCTGGAAATCCCTGGGATTATGCCGTGCAGTTTCGTGTTCTTGAGGACAAGGCGACGTCTGAGTCACATAGTTGGAACTTTTATTTTCTTTTCATTTCCGTAGTGAAGTCGACGTGCCTGTTCTTCTGGGCACACATGTGGGTTTCTCTGGGCAGTTCCCGGGGTTGGCGCTTTCCTTGGGGATGTTTAACTACCAAAGCCCAGATCGAGAAGAGCTCCAGGAACGGCATTCACGACATTCACGACCCTGCGGACTCTAGCCTCCATCCCCGCCCCCTATTCTTTTAAATGTTAGAGACAATGGGGAACGATGAAGGGTTGAGAAGGTTCTCTTTCCTGCAGGCGCAGTCCTGGCGGCGGGGCGCGCCTTTTGAGAGAGACCGCCCTGCCACCAGGCAGCAGCGGAGGAGGAGAATAGAGCACCCAGTTTCTTTCGAGGCTAAAAACAAACAACAAACAAGATTATATGTATCGAGAAAGGTGTTGTTGCGTTTAGGAGTCTAAGAGAATGAGGACGGACAAGTGGTGACGACTTAAGATTTTTGGATAAATTACTTTCTCCTGTCTCTTCAGAAAGCAGATTCAGAGACCTCTCCTTGTTGTTCTGTCGATACTTTCAATTTTAGACTTTTTGAGTGTAGTTCAAGAAGACGGATATCTTCTTAAATCACATGCATGCTCGCACAAACCCACACATAAAAAGTTTAAGTATGTAAATTATATGGGATACTAAATTCAATTTTAAAAATATGGTAACAGTTTTCAAGTTTCAGGATGGCAGCCTTTGCAGGATTTTAACCTAATATTTAACCAAACAAAATTCTGTGATGTTCTTGGAGGTAGTTTATACTGTTGAAAAAAATTCATGTTCCCATTTGTTAGGTGATTTCTGTGTTTATGAACTAGCTTAATGCTAAAGAAGGAGAATTTTGGTTTGTTTAAATAGTATTACAGTGGTAGAGAGCTTGCCCAGTGCACATGAGACTCTCAGCACTGCAAAACTAAGTAAAAATTGATTTTTAAAAAGTCAAATATGTTTTAATAAGTAGCATCACATTGTTATATCATTTGCTTGGAATCAAATAAAATTTGAATTATATACATCCTGCACACACATATAAATATAGATGAATAAATAGTCTTAGAATTCTAGAATATTAGGGCTAGCCATGTCCTTTATACCTGCAGCCTAATTCATTCACTTGACAGATGGACTGACTTCACAATGCAATTCTTTGTCTCCTTTTCAAGAAGTAGTGTCTTTCTGTTGCTGCTGCAGTGAGGTGTTTTCTAAGAATTATTTTATGCCAATTCACTTTCATGACATGCCAGCAACATAAAGTGATTTGGCAACTTCAAGTCAAGCTTTTTAAGCATTTAGAATTAACTTTGATTTCCACATTTCTGCTTTCTAAAGAAACACATCTTGGATTTAGAATTAGCTTACAGGCAGAATAAACCAAACAGGTGAAAGCAAATTCTCCTATCTAAAGGTTCTTTTATTCCTCGTCTTGAATTCTGTTTATCAATGAAAAGGATATGCTGGTGTCTGGTCAGCTGCAGCCTTCTTCCAGTGATCTGGGAGGCATTTTAGAATGCATGAGTTTGTCTTGGTGGTGATGGAAAGGGACTGTTTAGTGAGGAGAAATCCACAGAGAGCAAAAAGATTTTCTGAGAAGGCTTTTTTCATTTCTGTGCAATTGTTTAGGGACAATGTCCATTTCTGCCAGGGGACCATGAAGAGCTGTTTTAGGAGGGGACTCCGACGCACACACTTGTCACATTTCTTAGACATTATGAAGATGTAGGAATGCTGATATTTATACACACATGGAGGATAAATGGTGAGCACTCAATATTCTTAAATATGATTAAGTTTTAAAATACTTTTCCGATCCTTTTGTTTACCATTTATACTTGTGGATAAAGCTGTGCTCTTGTCAAATAGCATCCCTTTCCTGTACAATTCCTGCATCTGGCTAACCACATTGATAGGAATGATAGTGGTCCAACTTATTACGGATCTATTTTGTTCCAGACCCAGACCTAAGTACTTTACATGCATTATTTCATTTAACATTAAAGACAATCCTCTGGGGTAGGTATTTTAATTTACAAATGCACAAATTGAGGCTCAGAAAGGTGACATAAATTGCGCAGGATCATACGGTAATAAGAAATAATATTCAGAATTAAACTTAAATCTGACTCCAGAAACTGAGTTCTTAATCTTTGATAAATGACTTGATTCATTTATCAAGTGCAGTTTTCATTTAACTGACCAATAGTTTCTGTTTCTCAATTGTGTTGGAACACAATTTCTTCTTTATTTTGATATAGTTCTAACGTATGAGGGAAACAATTTATTTCCATAACAATAGATATTTGTTTAATACTTAATTTCTAAAGCTGTCTTACACTTTTTCTCATTAATTCTAATGTTCATCCTGTAAGGCAGTATGTGGAAAGATGATCTCTATACCACCAGCATCAGATTTAGAATTTGCTGGTGTGCTAGACTTATAAACTTCTAGAACCCTCTGTGAACTAGATAAAATTCTGGGCAGTCAAATGGGACCTGAGAAAATCTCTCTCTCTCTCTCTCTTTCTTGCCCTAAAGACTGAGCCCAGGGGTGATTTACCACTGAGCTACATTTCCAGTCCTTATTATTTTGTATTTTGAGGCAGGGCCTACTTAGTTGCTGAGGCTCTCACTTAATTGCTGAGGCTGGCCTTGAACTTGTGATCCTCTTGTCTTGGCCTCGCAGGTTGCTGGAATTAAAAGGTGCACCACTGTGCCTAGCTTTTAAAAGCTTATTCTAGAAATAAAGAAAAGAAGAAATCTACTACTATATTTCTACTTATTCACAGCTTTATAGAAAAAATCCTGTGATTAGTCTTACAGATGTTGAGAAAGCATATTTAAATATACCATCCCATTTGAAATAAAGGCCTTTAATTAACTGAATTCAGGGCAAAACTCAACATCACAGTTAAAGGGGAAACACAGGATGATAACAGTGCTGCTTCACCACAATGATAATTTTTAATTTTTTAAACTTATGAATCGCTTATTCCTAGAATATTCCATTTTATATTTTTGGACCATGGTTGATTGTGGGTAACTTAAATTGAGGAAAACAAAGCCATGGGAAAAGGGGAACTAGTATACAGTGGATCAAACCTGTGACTTAATCCAGTTGGTCTACATTTGAGAAACTGCCTTTAAATAAGCTCTCAGGTTTATGAATAAATTAGAAAGAGAAACATAAATCTTGGAATCTAACCTTTTCATCCCCATTTTAGCTCTTTTTAACTGTCTGATTTTAGGCAAGTGTTTGTAGGGTTGTAGTGAAGATTAAACTACTGCTGATAGTGTGTATAAAAACAGCAATGTTTGAGAACACTAGTGATGCTAAAAGCTAAGGTTTTTTTGAATACTTTCTATGTGCCACAGGGACATTGTATAAACTCTGCATGTGTAAATTCACTGTAGGTTTACAGCAGCCTTGTAAGGAAAAACTGTAGTCATTTCCAATTTATAAAGAGGAAAATAAATAAATTGGGCTGGGGATGTAGCTTGGTGGTAGAATGATAGAATGTATCTGGGTTCAATCCCCAGAACTGCCAGAAAAAAGGAAAAAGAAAAAAAGAAAGAAAAACAAACAAACATCCAACACCCCCAAAACCCCAAACATCCAATTTCCAAAAAGGAGGCTGGAGCATAGTGAATGAGCCCCAGGATTTGGTGTCAGTCCCCAGTTTCATACCTGGCTGTTTTTCATAACAGGTATCGACAGACTGTTAATCCTTTTTAGACTATGTGATAACAACAATAAAAATTAATTTAAAAAATAAAACACTGGGTAGAAAACAATGAGACCCAGAATATGTAAGTACTATATTATAAATTTCTCTTTGAAATTATTTAGTCCAATAGCAGATATGTGTGTTTGGTAGAACATGAGATCTGTTTGGGTTCTCTGATGGCTTCAGGGCTACTCAGAATGTAATTCTCTGACTTGTAGCATTAGGATCATCTGGAAGTTTGTTAGAAAGGCAAATTCTTAGGCCCTATGCTGGATCAATGGATCAGAATCTCTGGGCATGAGCTCAGCTATCAGGTGAAACTAGGCAACCCAAGGTTGAGACCAACTTGAACTTATTTTACTTTTTTAGGGTTTATGAAAGTGCCCAAAATGTTGACAGGTGTTCATTCCTTGGTGATTTATTTGGAACTATGGTTTGTTTTCTTGGGAGAGAGGGTGTTTATTCAGGGGGTTTTCTGTTCTGGGCACTGCTAGGTATTGGATATATAGATATAAATCACACATGGCATTGGTGCCAGTAAGGTGGTAGTCTAATGAGAAGGAAAAGGTGGGCACATTAGACTAGAATACTGTGCAGGCTGGGTTATAAGGGAGAATGCATGAAGCACCACTGCTTGCTCCCGCTGGAGCTGAGATCAAGCAGAGAGGCTGTCAGCCAAATGAGATCAGTTTTGAAGGAGAAAGAGGTTTGCCTTAGCCAGAGAGGATGGTTAACAAAATTCAGACTTATTGCAAAATTCAGACTTGCTTCATTTAAGGGTGGAATAATGAGTTATGAAGAGTTAGTTTGTCTTCAAAATAAGATCTTGTGAGGGTACTACTTATTAGTGACTACAGATAATTCTACATATGTATATGGAATCTAGATGAAGTGGATATTTCAGAGCATAGAAAAATACCTAACCTATACCAAATGGCAAGTTAGATCAGGTAGAGGAAGACTTCCTGGAGGAGTAAGTCAGAAGGGTATGAATCAAGTAGATAAAAGGTTTTCCAGACAGAATGGATAGCTGAGTCCACAAACAGCATATAAAAAAGGTAGTACTTCCCAACTTTTAGAAGTGATGGCTCCGGAAAAAAAAGGGGCAACAATTGTGAGCACCTTGGGGCTAATGACAGCTGTTCACAGCCAGAGCCAGTCTAAGCTATTCTTGGGCACTGAGGTGGAAGTGGAAGGGGTTCAGTGTTTTTTGAGGCTGCAATCTATCGGTGACACAGATTGGTTCGTTCTACTTTAGGGGGCATTAGCCATTCACAATGACTGGAGTGCACAGGAAGAAGAGGGAAATTAAATTTGGAGAGATAAGAGTGGGAAAAGTGGCAGATGTCATTTCCTGAGGAATTATTTTAATCAAATGAGATAACTACCTGGGCATGGTGTTCTACCTGTAGACCCAGCTACTTGAGAGGCTGAGATGGGAGGATCAATTTAGACCACAGTTTGAGACCATCCTGGAAAGCACAGTGAGACCTTGTCTCAACAACAACAAAAGATTAAAATAAAAATAATAAAATGAGAGCTGCCATTTCAAATGAAATGAAATACATTTATTATATTTATTAAAATTTCTGTTTGCAATCAAATCAAAGGTCTCGCACATGCTAAGCCAAATGCTTGCCCACCAAGATATAGTCCCAATCTGGAAAATGTGTTTTGTTTTGTTTTTAAGCCGGTGTTTCTGCAAAGCATTGTGAGGCAGCTGGCTTCTTCTCTAGCAGGTAAGGTGCTGAAAAAAATTTCTTGTGGGTCCTTTGAGTGTGTCAGGGAAAGAGGTTTTACTGTCACTTTGGGAGAGGAGATTGTGTGTTGCTGCAATCAGAGGGAGAGAATTCAATTGAATGAGTGCCAGAAATCCTTGTTTGCTTGAAGGGAAACAGCTTCACTATTCATTTTCTTCTGTGCGAAATGAGAAATGTCGAGCCTGCAACATTGAAAAAACCTTTAATCAAACTCATTTGGACTTTAATTTTAAGAATCACACTTTCCTGGAAATAGAATTGGTATAGTTTAAATATAAATCTCATCTGAAAGTTATTTCACAAGAACTGTGAAGCTTAAATATTTCCATCCATTTCCTATACCTGTCTCTTTTCTCAGATTAGACCTTTTAGCCAGGTTATACAATGGCTATATTTATGCACATGGAAGCACAGTCTCCATCTACCCCCAAAAGAAAACTAGTGCTTTATTTATAGGACAGTTTAAAGATCTTAATTGACTTTTTATTTTGTGATTCTAGAATCAGGCAAAGACTTTACTCAATAAAATAGAATAATTTTTTTGATGAATTGAGCAGAAGAGATTGGCTTTGTAGACAGAAGGGCTGCAGAAATCGAAAATAAGAAAAAAGGGCAGAGGGGTCATTCCAAAATTAATTTCCTTGTAAGGTGAAGCCAGAACAATAGAGAAATGGCTGGTTGACATCAAGTTACTTTTTAAAAAAATTTGTTCTAATTAGTTATACATGATAGTAGAATGCATTTTGACACACCATACATAAATGGAATGTAATTTCCCATTCTTCTGACTGTACATGATGTAGAATCACACTGGTTGTGTAGTCATATATGTACTTAGGGTAATAATGTCAGATTCATTCTATTATCATTTCTACCCCTATACTCCCTTCACTCCTTCTACCAAATCCAAAGAACTCCATTCTTCCTTAGCTACCCCTGCTCGTTGTGAGTTAGCATCCACATATCAGAGAAAATATTCAGCCTTTGATTTTTTGGGATTGGCTTATTTTGCTTAACATGATATTCTCCAGCTCCATCAATTTACCAGCAAATGCCATAATTTCATTCTTCTTTAAGGCTGAGTAATATTCCATTGTGTATATATATACCACATTTTCTTTGTCCATTCATCTGTTGAAGGACACCTAGGTTTGTGCCATAATTTAGTTATTGTGAGTTGAGCTGCTATAAACATTGATGTAGCTGCATCACTGTGGTATGCTTATTTTAAGTCCTTTGAATATAAACTTAGGAGTGGGATAACTGGGTCAAATGGTGGTTCCAATCCAGGTTTTCTGAGGAATCTCCATACTGCTTTCCATAATGTTTGCACTCAATATATGAGTGTACCTTTTCCCCCACATCCTCACCAACATTTATTGTTGCTTGTATTTTGATATTTGCCATTCTGTCTGGAGTGAGATTAAACCTTAGAGTGGTTTTAATTTGCATTCCTCTAATTGCTAGAAATGTCGAACCTTTTTTTTTAATATATTTATTGGTCAATTGTATTTCTTCTTCTGTGAAGTGTCTGTTCAGTTCCTTAGCCCACTTATTGATTGGGTTATTTATTTTATTTTATTGTGTTTTTTGAGTTCTTTGTATGTCCTGGAGATTAATGCTGTATCTAATGTGCATGTAGTAAAGATTTTCTCCCATTCTGTAGGCTCTCTCTTCATGTTATTGATAGTTTCCTTTGATGCAAAGAAGCTTTTTAGTTTAAATCTATCCCATTTTTTCTTTTTTTATTTCTTGTGCTTTAGGAGTCAGATTCATTCTATTATCCTTTCTACCCCTATACCCACTTCATTCCCCTCTACCAAGCCAGAGTAACTCTATTCTTCTCTAGCCACCTCCACCCATTGTGAGTTAGCATCCAAATATCGGATAAAACATTCGGTTAATGAAGTCAGATCCTAAGCTGACATGGTGAAGATCTGGGTCTACTTTTTCTTCTGTTAGGCTCAAGGTCTGTGTTCTAGTGCCTAAGTCTTTGATCCACTTTGAGTTGCATTTCATGCAGAGTGAGAGATAGAGGTTTAATTACATTTTGTTACATGCGAATTTCCAATGTTACTAGCACTAATTGTTGAATAAGCTGTTTTTTCTCCAATGTATATTTTTGGCGCCTTTGTCTAGTATGAGATAACTGTCTATGTGGGTTTGTCTCTGTTTCTTTTATTCTGTGCCATTGATTTACATGTCTGCTTTGATGCCAATATCATGCTGTTTTTGTTACTATGATTCTGTAGTATAGTTTAAGGTCTGGTGTTGTGATGCCTCCTGCTTCACTCTTCTTGCTAAGAATTGCTTTGGCTATTCTGGGCTTCTTATTTTTCCAGATGAATTTCATGATTGTTTTTTCTAGTTCTATGAAGAATGTCATTGGGATTTTAATAGGAATTGCATTAAACCTGTATAATGCTTTTGATAGTATGGTCATTTTGACAATACTAATTCTGTCTATCCAGGAGCATGAAGATAGAAATTTTCATCTTCTGGGCTGGGATTGTGGCTCAGCAGTAGAGCACGGGCGGGACGTCCCCCGGGTTGTATCCTCAGCACCCATAAAAATAAAGGCATTGTGTTGTGTCCATCTACACCTAAAAAAAAAAAAAAAAAAGAATGGATTCAGATACAACTAAGAACTGCTTTACTAAGTGCTGGGGCAAGTCATTAAAAAAAAAAAGAAAAAGAAATTTTCATCTTCTAAGATCTTCTTCAATCTTTTTCTTTAGTGTTCTGTAGTTTTCATTGTAGAGATCTTTCATCTCTTTTGTTAGATTGATTCTCAAGTATTTTATTTTTATTTTTTTGAGGCTATTGTGAATGGGGTAGTTTCCCTAATTTCTCTTTTAGTAGATTCATAACTGATATACAGGAATGCATTTGATTTATGGGTATTGATTTTTATATCCTGCTACTTTGCTGAATTCATTTATTACTTCTAGAAGATTTCTGGTCAATTTTTTTTTGGATCTTCTAAATATAGAATCATGTCGTCAGCAAATAGTGATAGTTTGAAATTTTTTTTCCTAATTATATCTCTTTAATTTCTTTCATCTGTCTAATTGCTCTGGCTAGAATTTCAAGGATGATGTTGAATAGAAGTGGTGAAAGAGGGCATCCTGTCTTGTTCCAGTTTTTAGAGGGAATGGTTACAAGTTTCTCCATTTAGAATGATGTTGACCTTGTGTTTAGCATAGATAGCTTTTACAATATTGAGATATATTCCCATTATCCCTAGTTTTTCTAGTGTTTTGGAACATGAAAGGTGCTGTATTTTGTCAAATGCTTTTTCTGCATCTATTGACATTATCATATAATTTTTGTTGTTTAGTCTATTGTTGTGGTGAATTACATTTATTGATTTCTGTATGTTGAACCAAACCTGCATCCCTGGGATGAACCCCACTTGATAGTTGTACACTATCTTTTTAGTATGTTTTTGTATGTGATTTGTCAGATTTTATTTAGAATTTTTGCATCTACGTTCATCAGGGATATTGGTCTGAAGTTTTTTTCTTTGATGTGTCTTTGTCATGGAATAATTTGAGAAGTATTGATGTTAATTCTTCTTTGAAGGTCTTGTAGAACTCGACCGAGAGGGTGGAAGCTTCTAGAATTGTTTTAATTTCTTGCCATCAAGTTAGTCTATAAATGGTAAAGTTTGATTTTTAGGTAACTCCCTTCCCTTTTTCAATTTAAATCTAGTAATTGGTATCAGATTAAAATTTCTTCTGAAGAATTCAGAACAAAGGCTTCATGTTTATAAGTTCAAGTTTGGTGAGAAGGGGTAGAAAGACCAAATGGAGAGGATGTGATTTGTATCAATAAGCTTCTTTTTAAAAAATTGTGGTAAAAATATATGTAACAAAATTGAACATCTTAAGTGTGTAAGTGTATGGTTTAGTAGTAAGTATATTAACATCACTATGTAATCAATCTCCAAAATTGCTAAATCACATGGCAAAGGGAAGAGTAAAGTATTTGCAGTTTACCACATCATGCTAGAATTTTGGCGGGAATAGTAGAGATGAAAATTTACCAGATGATTACTAGGGTTCTTATAATATGATGGTTGGTTTATTAATCCTGTATTGTAGAGTAGCTTGAAAGATTTTCTGCCATTCTGTAGGCTCTCTCTTTATGCTCTTGTTTCCTTTGATATGCAGAAGCTTTTTAATTTGATGGCATCCCATTTATTGATTCTTGGTTTTATTTCTTTTTTCTTTTTTCAGAGAGAGAGAGAGAGAGAGAGAGAGAGAGAGAGAGAGAGAGAGAGAATTTTAATATTTATTTTTTAGTTCTCAGCGGACACAACATCTTTGTTTATATGTGGTGCTGAGGATCGAACCCGGGCCACATGCATGCGCTACCGCTTGAGCCACATCCCGAGCCCCTTGGTTTTATTTCTTGAGCTTTAAGGGTCTTGTTGAGGAAGTCAGTGCCAGGGAAGGTTTATTTTAGCTCGTGGTTTCAGTTTCAGTCCTTGGTTGCATGGTCCTGTGATTTGGGGGCTTATGGGTAGGCAGAATATCATGGCAGAAGCAAGTGCTGGAGGAAAACTGCCAAACTCATGGCAGCCAAGAAGCAGAGAGAGCTCACCAAGCTCCCCCCAAACCCATTCTGCTATGAATCCATCACTGAATTAACCCATTGATGAGGTTCAGAGCCCTTAATATCTAATCACCTCAAAGGCCCAACTTCTGAACGCGGCTGCAGTGGAGATCAAACCTTCATCATACGAGTGTTTGGGGGACATTTCAGATCCAAACCATAACACACATCATGATGAAATTGTTCCTGGTTCTTGGAGACTGTTCTCTTAGCTCTTAGCTAACTCTTGCCATGTCTTGTGGATTTTGGTATACTCTAGCTCTGTCTATTGATTTTCTAACGTGCTGTGTCCCTGGGAGTTGATCTTGCCTTTTTAAGCTTCAGAAAGCCCCCTCCCTGCACCTCTTTCAGACTCCGAGCTTCAACATACACCTTTTTCAGGGATCCCCAGGAGGTTTCTCACACTCTCGGAGTTCCTTTCCTCAGCCCACAACACCACTTCCCTAGGCCTCTCTTAAATGCATAAAATTAAATTTATGTGACTCTTAGAATCTGACTCCTTTGGATGGACATGTCCCTGTGAGACGTTTAATGTTGACATAGCTGTTTGCCCCAGTGTATTTTTGGGGGGGCGGGTGGCAGGAGCTAAAGGGAGGGCAAGACTCTTATACCCGGCTTCTTTGTTTTTCTCTGTCCATTTAAAATTTTCCATTAATGGTGTAAATATGATAATTTTTTGTTGTGTCCCAAAATGCAAGAACTCAACCCAAACTAACCACCAACAAAAATTTTCTGGCTGTGGGAGAGCTGAT
The DNA here is from genome assembly GCF_052094955.1 of Ictidomys tridecemlineatus. NCBI lineage: Eukaryota > Metazoa > Chordata > Mammalia > Rodentia > Sciuridae > Ictidomys > Ictidomys tridecemlineatus. Next base: position 128,760,080 of record NC_135480.1, on the reverse strand, counting down.
TTAATAATTATTTCTTTTGTCTTTTTAAAAATATGTACACCTATTCTACAGATCAGACTCCTGTTATATTTCTTGTTAGTTCCTCTGTTCCTGCAGGTCATTGTCTTTCCCCACTATTTCAACTTCAGGGCCTTCTCTAGAGCCATAATTTAATTTCCGATTGTATTGTGCTTGCCGGACTTGAACTTTGGGGAATGGAGACATTGGATTCAGTGCTGGTCCCAGAGGCCCCAGAACTTGTTTTCTTGACTGGTCCCTGATGTCAACCAGCCTTGTGGTCATTTGCTGCCTACTCAGGAGGTAGAGGGAGGCACGCACAGCTGTGGACTCCTGGGCCGAGTAGTGTGCCTGCCATTCTAGCAAATTAATTAGCCAGGCCAAGGCAGAAGCCGTTTTCCCCCTGAGTGGTATCTTACCTCTCAAAACTTATTATCTTCCCAGGTGTACTCAGTGACTCATGACTGATCAGCATCATACAAAACATTATTTTTTTCTGTCTACACTGACACAATGCATGCTTCCTGATTCTAGTTTACACTTCTGTTACATGCACACCTAATATCATTCAGTCCATTGCCAATTCTTATACAGACTAAAAGTGTGGAGGATCATAAGTCACACTTGAATTTACATATTTTCTTAACAACACAGTGTTATTTGGGCTTGCAAAGAATATTAGAGGAAAGTAAAGTATTATTTTTTTAAGATGATAACAATTTTTAAAATTTTATTCTTAATATTATTTTTGATTGAAAAATTATAAATGTCTACATTTATGGAGTAAAAAGTGATGTTTTGATGAATATGCACAATGTGGCACTATTCAGCCACATTTTTTAATTTATTTTTTTTTATTTTTTAATGTGGCCAGTCCTATTTAATTTTATCTTAATTGTTCTTTTTAATTATACAGGAAGTAGAATGAATCCATTTTGACATAATTATAAAAGCATGGAATATATTTTGTTCTAATTCAGGCCCAGTACCTCTCCTTCCCTTTTCCTCTCCCACCCCCATTTCTTTCCCTCTATTGATCTTTCTGCCATTTACTCATATTTTTTTAATTTTTAATTTCTTTTTAATTTTTAGGTGTAGATGGACACAATATCTTTATTTATTTATGTGGTGCTGAGGATAGAACCCAGTGCCCCACCAGGCAAGTGCTCTACCACTAAGCCTCAACCCCAGCCTCCTTGGTATTTTTTTAAATTAATTTCTTATGGATGTACATGATGATGAGATTCACTGTGGTGTATTCATATATGTATATAGGAAAGTTATGTCATATTCGTTCACTGTCTTTCCTTTTCTTATCATCCTTCCCTTTCCTTCATTCCCCTTTAACATATTCCCATTTAACTTTTCTGTTATTTTTTTCTGGTGAAATATTTGAAATTTACTCAGTTATTTTGAAATATAAAAATATTATTATTTAAATAATAGCAACTTAATGCTTTGCTCAAAACACAATAGAGATTTACAAAGCAGCTGAAAGAAACTGATACAATACATCACAAAGATCTCCAGGTAATTAACAAAATGTGAGCCACAGAGTAGGTATGTCAAGCCTTTTTTTTTTTTTTTTTGGCCAACAATTTGGAAAAAGTTTCAAGCTTGTAGGGTTAGATATATTGTAGCCCATTTTTCTCTTTTTGTCTGGACTGATTTTCTCCCTAAGAGTATTGTATTTGTCAACCGTATTCTGCAGATTCACTCTCTGCCCTCTCTTAATTTCTGTGCTGTTAAACAGTTTGCAAGGACTTCCTTTTTAAGTACCTTGTTGTGAAGCTACTTCCATGATTTCTAGGTCTTGTTGCCCATACTCTCATCTTAGGAACTCACTTTCCTTCTTTTCTGTTTGGTTTTTCTCAGCTCCCATTGCTTATTCAACTGAGGCTGGCTGTACCCAGAACAGAAGCACTTAGCAAGTTGATGATTAATTTTGCTAAAGGTAATGAATGAATGCTGTCTTTCTTAAGGCTGCAGTCTTTCTTAGTCTACCCGAGTCTTTCTCTGGTTTATTTACCCCTGCAATGGGAGTCAGTTACTAGCTTGTTTAAACAAAAATATGAGATGCCTTTGATAAAAATTTGTCAAAATTTTGAAGACACTATAAGTTTATAGGAGACAATATATGTTGTAGTTTTGTATTAATTTTTTATTTCTTAAACATTTGACAGTTACTTTTTTTTGTGGTACTAGTTAAGCCCAGGGGCACTTAACTACTGAGCCCCAATCTCCACATTTCTACCTCCTTTTTATTTTCTATTTTGAGACAGCAAATGACATGATTTTATTCTTCCGTATGGCTGAGTAGAACTCCATTGTGTATATATACCATATTCCTTCATCCATTTATTTGGGGATAAAATTTTAACATGCATTTTGACCAGGGCATTCAAACCAAAGCAGGGCTTATTGTCTGGAATAGCATGCTATGCAGCTGAGTGCTGCCTGTCTGATCATCAGGGACAGAATGACAGTGACCAAAACTCAAGTTGCTCTTGGCTTCATAGCAGTGACCAAGTCAGGCTCATATTTTAAAAGTGACCTTGGTGGATTTATGACTGATAGTTTTCCTTTTCTTTCTCCTCCTCCTTTCCCCCTTCCCTTTCTCTTTATGTTGACACAGGGGTACTTTACCATTGAGCTACATCCTTAGAGCTTTTTCTTTTTTATTTTGAGACAAGGTCTCACTAAGTTGCCCAAGGTATTGGAGTGTTTAGCTGCCCAGTTTAGTATTCCTGTTTCTTGGACATCCTAAACTTCTAACAGACAACTTTAAGTGGGAGGCATGTTTACAGCACAAACTGGTGACCCACAAGCCAAATCTGTTATAACTTTTTTTTTTTTACCCAGATGATATTTTCACAGATTTTCAATTTGAGCACATTGAGATGAAATGTGTACTTTCTGGTTTGGCGTAGTTGCCACCACTACCTATTGTCTTACAATATACTAGGTCCTGCTCATTTATATGACCTGCCTGGTTCCTAAATGCTTTTAGCCTGCTACCCCTGTTAAATTGTCCCCTGGCCAAGGGACTTTGCTTCAACAAAGACACACAATTTTTTTTTAAAGCTTTTGTTGTTTATTGTATGTGCATCACTGAATACTGTTATCTATATTTAGTATTTTAGATATTTGAAGCATTTAGAATACTGCTACCAATACAAATTTTATTGTAGTCAGCAGGAAAAGGATTTTTAACTCCCCAGTTTCTTCTTTTATCTTGGAAATAGTTTTTGGTATTATAGTTCACACATTGGTTATTCTTGGCTTTGGGTATAGACATATGCTATCTAAAATGCTAGCCACTACTCAGATGTGACTCTTGAGTATGTAATGTGGCTTGTCTGAGTTGAGATGAGCTGTGAGGATAAAATACACCCAGGGTTTCAAACAGTACAAAAGTGATGCGAGATATCTCATTTTTTTTTTTAGACATCTCGTTTATATTATATTTAAATACTTCTGAGATCGAGTTAAGTAAAATAGATAATTAAGGTTAATTGCAATTGTATTTTTATTGACAGTGCTGGTCTAGAAGTTGACGAAAATGAATAACTAATTTTAATATATTCACATTTATTATGTTCTTGATACCATGTGTTTAGTTCATTTATAATCCTTCTATAAAACCAATAATGAACAATTGCATCAGTTCCTGAAACAGGCCTCTTTCTGGGGTATAGCAAGTTATAGATGAGTGGTCATGCTGACAGGGAAGAAGTTTGCTAGAAAGATTTTACATTCAGGCAACAATTTGAACATAATATTCCAGAAGAGCTTCATGTTGGAGATTAGTTGTTGCTTTGGTATGGCACATGATTTATCACCTCTGCCACACATATTTCTCTATTAGGCAGCTGCTTGGCTTGTTTAATGTTCTTACTAACACACACACACACACACCCACACACACACACAAAACTGTTCTCTTGACAACTAACATGAAAGTTTTAAGTTTTCTTAGGGGAACTCTTAGGAGTTCTCTTGGCATCTAATGTGAAAATTCCTTTGCAGTGGAAAGTGACTTTAATATTCTTTTAAAACTTTAGAGCCTGTTAGAGATCATTCATGGACTATTTCTGTGTATTGGTTGCTTCTGTTAGAATCAGGGCTAATGATACAAAGTTAATGTGCACATCAAAGGAGTGCTTTTTAATCAGTATGATTCCTAAACTGGCATTTTTATGGTTTAGAAATTAAAGAGACAGGAAAGTTATGAAATTGGTATCTATATTTGTCTGTTTTTCATTACTATAATGAAATACATGAGGCAGGCTAATTTCACAAATTAAAGAGGCTTATTTAGCTCACAGTTTTGGAGGTTTAAAGTTCAGGATCAGGTAATCCCATTGATTTGGGCTCTGCTGAGGGCTTAATGGTAACAGCATCATGGTGGGATCATGTGTATGGTGGGAAGCCAAAGAGTGATTAGTGACTCACGGGTTGGGCTTGCCCTTAAAACAACTTGGCTTCAGGAAACCAGCATTCCCTTTGAAGGGCTGGGCCCTCAGTTAATACTTCACACTAGGTCTCACCTTTTAGTTTTTACCACTTCACATTGTCCCAAGGGGACCAGGCCTCTAACATATGAACTGTGGGGGACAAATCACATTTAAGCCACAGCTATATAGGAGAATGCATGAAAGTGTAGGAGGCAGATGAACATTGGGTAGAGACGATGAGTTGGAGGGAGATGAGTGTTGTATGTCACATGTTAATTTTGCCGTCCACCATCTGTGACATTGAGTACACTCTCTGTGTATCGGTTGCTTCTGTTAAAAGCAGGGCTAATGATACTTTTCGTATTACAAAGTTAATGTACACATCAAAGGAGTGCTTTTTAATCTGTGTGATTCCTAAACTAGCATTTTTATAGGGAGTATAAGCTTTTATTTCATAATTATTATCATCAACAAATATTTATTAATTTTTTATTTCAAATAACATTTATTGATCTTTTTTGAAGTATGCTTTTAAAAATATTTATATATGACAGCAGAATGCATTACAAGTCTTATTACACATATAGAGCACAAGTTTTCATATCTCTGGTTGTATACAAAGTATATCATCAACAAATATTTAAATACTGATTATATGCAAGTTACTGCCCCAATGGATAGTGTTCTGATTTGGAACAAACTACACAGAAAACCACGTTGGTCAATGAATTTGGACTTGTATCTCCTGTGACCTTCATCATCACAGAGAAGAAATTTGTGTTACATATGTTTCATTTCACTGTACAGTTAACCCAAAATTCACAGATTTAAAATTTAACACAGATTTAATCTTGATACATTTAACCTTGATCTTTGTTCGCCATGCCCAATAGATAGGTTATTTAACATTTTTTTTTCTGCTGAAGATAAACATTACAATTAAATTATGCTCTGTTTATCGATGGCACTAGAATGTCCAGTTCTCAGGGACTGAGTGTACTTCACTGAAGACATCTAGAGCTGATTACTATACATAAATTCCTCTTTACACTCTTTTTGAGTAAACAAGTTTTAGCTCTTCCAGTACTCGGTGTCACCAGAAGTAAGCTTTCATTATTTCAAAAAATCACATTTCTAAAAAAAATTTAAGGAAAAAGCATCAGGAGGGGAGAAATGAAGCACAGGAGAAAAAATGTCATCGGTGTTGACTGCTGTGGTTTTTGTTTCTTTACCTTTCATTTTAATGGGCAGCTTTTTATTTCAGTCTCATCTGCTACTGAGCCAGAGCATAAATCTTGGTGAGTGGAAAGAAGATGGCTAAAAGAGAGAAGACAGGAAGTAAGCTCCATTAAGAAATAGGAAGGAACAGAAAAGAGAAATCACCACAGATAGGGCCATGCAAAGCCAGAGGGAGGGATTAGTGTGGTAAACTGAGGACTATTCCTCTCCACCAAACTTTGTGCCCACTTCTACATGAGGCCTCAAGCTCAGCCTGTTAAAAAGGATAGACTCTAGGCACTCACGAGTTCATTCCTGCCTTCTCCCACAATAAAAGACTTAAACACTAACCCTATTTTTAACCATTCAAGGTAACATCCCTAGGTGATCTTAATTCCCCTTAACTCTCTCAGAGTGCCTACTGGGAAAGCTCAAGGCTGTCAAAAGAATATGTTTGTTCTAGTGGACACCTGACCATAAGCTCTGATTACCCTTTTCTTAGCACATCTACTAAAAAGGGCTTACAATTGTGAATGCTTCCTCTGTCCTTTGGGATGCCTGCATATCTCCTACTACTCAAGAGCATCTTTCTCAAGGACCTGAAAGGCATTCCTTTACAATGTTATCGTTTTGAAGGTTTTGAAGGACAAAACCTCTGCCTCCCAGTCCCTGTGGGAGGATGGAATCCTAACTTTGATAAATGCAAGCTAACAGACACAGCCAATCTAATCAGTGTTTACAATGAGCAACCCCGTGTAAATTTTCACTTTCCTGGCTACTGAGCCCTTGTATTCCCCTGTCTCTACTCCCTTTAAAATGCCCACTTACCTCTGTACAAATCCAAGTTGAGTTCAGTTTATGCTGGGACCCTCTTTGTTTTTGGTACTGGGGATTGAACTCAGGGGCACTCAACCACTGAGCCACATCCTCCCCAGCCCTATTTTGTATTTTATTTGGAGACAGGGCCTCACTGAGTTGCTAAGTACTTTGCTTTTGTTGAGGCTAGCTATGAACAGTGATCCTCCTGCCTCAGCCACCCAAGTTTCTGGGATTACAGGCATGTGCCACCGCACCAGGCTGGACCCCCTTCTTTAGTGAAGTATTTTACTGATTAAAATCTGTTCTTACCATTTTTGTTAGTGTCTGGCTTTGTTTAACTTGAGCAGAATACAGCCTAAAGTAACTCCCCTCAATGAGTCACAATCATGTATAATTCCTGCCCCTTGAATGTGTGGAATCTATGACTTGCTTCCAACAACAAATATGACAGTGGAACATAGTGAAGGTGATCTATTGCTAGTCCCTCTATTAAGCTACATTATGTAGATTCCATCTTAGCAGACTAGAGAGAGAGAGAGAGAGAGAGAGAAAGGAAAAGAGATTGATGTGTATGTGTGTGTGTGTGGGGGGGTGAGGGCAGGGATCTTTCTGCTGTTTAAAGTTCCTGTGAGGAAAGCAAACAGCCATGTAGTGGACTGTCTATGGAGAGGTCCATGTGACAGGGAACTGTGGGTGGCCTCGAGGAGCAGAAGTTGAACCCCAATAGTTAGGAAGAAGCCAAGGTGCTAGTCATACGGCTGCAAGAAAATGAGTTATTCCAACATCCCAAATGAGCTTGGAAACCAATTATTCTTAAGTTGAGCCTGCAGATGAGAACTCTGAGCAGCAGACCCAGCTAATTCTTCTTGGACAACTAATGATGGAGCTGTGAAATTTTTAAAATGTATGTTGTTTTAAGATGTTAAATTTGTGGTCATTTAATACACAGCAATAGGAAACTCATATAATTACTACATGTATTTCCATGCTATTTTTTAAAATATTTATTTGTTTATTTATTTATTTATATTGGGGAATGAACCCAAGGGAGCTTTACCACTGAGATACATCCCCTAGGTCCATTTTTATTCTTTATTTTGAGACAAGGTCTCGATAAGTTGCTGAATCTGCCTTGGAACTTGGAAATCTCCTGTTTCAGCCTTCCTAGTTGCTAGAATTACAGGTGTGAGTGAGCCATCATGCCTGTTTTTTTTTTTCTTTTAAAGAGTTTTAATTTTCACTTTTTACTGAAAGTTTCTTACATATTCAGCAAAATTGAAAGACATTTACCGTGAACATCTATATATCTCCTATTAACATTTTACTGTACTAGTTTTATCCCATTATCTATCCATTTATCAATTTATCTTATTTCTTGGTTTATTTAACATTGCCACATCCATAGCCTTTACCCTAAGTATTTCAACACAAGTGTCATTGACTAAAGTTCAATATTTCTTAATAGTTTTTTCTCTGGATATAAAGTTTACATACAGTGGTGAGTACATTCCTTGAATTTTGACAAACACAACACCTGTGTAACTGAAGCCATTACCAAATAATTATCCAGCATTATCATCTCCCACCTTAAATTCTTTCCTGCACCTTCTTAGTCTCTATTCACACCCCCAGGGGACCATTTTTCTATTTTTCCCCCATATTAGTTCTCCCTATCCTAGAACTTCATATGAATGGAATCATGTAACATGTACTCTCTTGTGTAAGGCTTCTTTCAGCATATTTTTGAGATTTAGTTGGGAAATTGAACAGTTTCTTAGGAAAATACTATATATTAAAATTTTAAAATATGTTAAATATTTATCTTAAGAATTGCATTAATGTCTAGAGGTTTTGGGAGAAAGCATTTTTATGCTGTCCATAAGCAGATAATTTCTGAGCAGTTTAAATTATTTCATAGCATAGATATAGTTAGAAATCTATTCTAATTGTTTGAGTAAGCTACCAGAATCTCAGTACCAAAGTCTATCATATAACACTCAAAAATGGAAATAAATGGGTTTCATCCATGCATGCCAAAATCCTGAATACAATATTAAGCTGAATCCATATGACTAATAAAAAATAATATATCATAGGTGAATAAGGGTTATCCCAAAATTACAAGGATAGCTGAATATATATTTTTTGGGGGGGCAGGTAATAGGGATTGAACCCAGGGGCATTTTCCTTCCCATGATTGGAGGAGGCTCTTTCGGTCACTTTTGTAGTGACCTGGTCACTTTCATAGTAGCCTAGACACTGCCCTGATCCTCGAAGTAGCAGAATGTGTCTTCAGGTGTTGGTGTGCCTCCCTGCAGCCCCAGAGGTTGAATTACCTTACCTGTCCTTGTAACCCTGCCCCTCTTGACCTTTTTTGGATGGAACTTTCTAAAGAATGAGAGTCCCCCCCAATAAAAGCTCACTTCTGAATGTGCTAGCTCTCTCTTGCCAGCCTCTCATGACTTTCCTCGCTTTCCCATTTGGGGAGCTTGAGGCTGAGAGCAGAGGAGCCGTCCTGAAGCTTGATTTAAAGGTAAAGTGTGTATCTGTGTTTTATTTGGTATCACAGGAAATTCCTACAAGCGACCTTAAGTTTAGCTGACCCCGCTGGTCAGGGGCTGCAACCTACTCCCAGAACAGCTCAGGGGTGACAATGGGAGGTGCTCCTAAAGGGAAGGGTAGAGGTAGGCTGAAAAATAGTGTTCTGTGAAAGGTTTGTATCAAGAATCCTTAGGTTCCCTCCTCACCTCCCTCATCCAAACAAATCCCTCTGTCACACCCGAGAAGATGACTGGAATTTTATTCTCTGGATTTGTTGATCCAGAGAGGTATAGACAAGAAGGCATGATTAGTTGAGGGCAGGCTGCCATATTGAAAACAGAATACTTAACTGGAGAATGATGAAATCCCAGGTCTCTTCTCTTGCTGGGTACTCAGGATGCGGGAAGATAGGCTTAGGCACTGCAGGAAGAAAAGTTGTATAGAAATAGACATTTGTGTTCCCCAGTGGCATGGTTGGGTCATGCCATTCTGTCAGCTTCATCATTCACAAAAGGAAGCCTTTAAATCAGCTTTAAAAATGAGTAACTAAGAATCATCATATATTTAAGAAAATATCTCAATGTGGGATAGTTAATATGAAAGACGAATATTAAGACAGAATAAAAAAGAAACTTGGAAGAAAGAGACAAGGTAGAATGCAATATAAAACTTAACAATGGCTGTGATTAATATCCTCAGAGAGATTTTTAAAAGATACTTCATTAGATAAATAAAGGCAATAAATATATTATAAAAAAGGAAAATTTGAACAAGAAAGGTCATTTAGAAAAATAATTTTCCCAATATTTTTATTGGTGCATTATTGTTGTACATAATACTAGAATTTGTTGTTACATATTCACACACACTAGAAAAAAATGTTAACATGAATTTTAAAAAATTAGTCACAAGGTTAGAAAACTGATGAATCTTCTAAGACGTCTAAGAGGAGGAAGAGGCAGAAAGACCATAGGAGGTTTCTCCCTTTTTTCCATATTTTTTATTGGTGCATCATAATTATACATAATGGTGTGATTAGTTGTTACATATTTGTGGGTACACATGATGTAACAATATAATTTGGCCAATATGGTTTTCCAGTATTTCTTCTTCCCTCCCTCTCTCCCTCCTGCTGGTTGCTTTCCTCTATTCTATTGATCTTTCTTTGATTTTCATGAGATTCTGCCCTCCTCACTCTTCTTTTCTTTTCTCCTCTCTAACTTCCATGTGAGAGAAAACATGCTGTCCTTGACTTTCCAAGTTTGGCTTATTTTATTCAACATAATGTTTTCAAGTTCCATCCATTTTCCTGAAAATGATATGATTTCATTTTTTATTATGGCTGAACTCCATATCAGATTTTCTTCATCTGTTCATCCATTAATGGACACCTGGGCTTGTTCCATAGTTTGGCTATTATGAATTGTTTTGCTATAAATGTGAGTGTGCATATATCTCTACAGTATGCTGCCTTTAATTCTTGAGGATAACTACTGAGGAGTGGTAGAACTGAATCATATGGTGGTTCCATTCCTAGTCTTTTGAGAAACCTCCATACTGATTTCCATAGTGTTTGTATTAATTTACAATCAGTGGGCAGTTTCCCTATGAAGCAAGAAGGAATCAGCATGATTCATTTGAGAGTCACAAACTGAGGGAAGCCTGGGTGAAAACAAGGGATGTGAAGCAAGGGAAGATATCAAAAGAAAGTGATTTATCCCTAGTCTGGTTACCATTTCATGACATTCTAAAGGGACAAAGCAGGTTGATTGTCAGGTATGTCCACTCATAATGCAAGATAGGTTGCAAGGAGTGTCCTGTTTTGGAGAAATCTATGGGAAGAAGAAAGGAGAGGGATATTATCTGCCTAGATTGCACTATCGCTTGCTTCCCATTGCTCCAAGTTCACCCTTGGAAATTTGAGGGGGGCTATTGCTAAAGAGTAATTCTGTATTTTTATTTGTTTATCTCAGAAATCAGAGTGCTTTTCTTCCCCTTTACACTAGCTCACAACAGTAAAGTGGTACTTTACTTTTTTAAAACACATGTCTAGAAATATATATTACGAGGTTAAACACAATTATCTCTGGGAGGTAAGATTGAAAATTGTTTGTAGTTATATTTTTTCTTTTGTGTTTTCTTGCTTTTCTATTTGCTTTGTTTTAATATTGCTTATGCAAAAATTTCTGATTATAAAAATAATACATTCTATTAAAATATATGTGAAACACTGACATAAAATATATTTTTTAAAAGTATAAATAAGAACATTGCAAATGTTAATAAACTACCTTTGAAGCATCATTTTGGTGCATTTGGTATTTTTTTTTTTTGGTTTGGTGAATGGTTTATTAAACAAATACCAGAAAATATGAAGAATAAAAGACCAATAAATTAGAAAACATTTAAACTAAAATTTCTAGGCATCCCAAATAAAGGTTAAATACAAGCCAGAAAACTGAATGAGGTATCTGCAGAATGTACATTAAAAAGATCATATCCATTGTATAGGGATAATTCCTACAAATCAACGAAGTAAAATAAGTTTGATAGAAAAAAATTAAGGCCTATGAGAAAGTAATCACAAAAGATGATAAAAATGAATGGTGATTTTTTTTGGATGATAAGACTTCAGATAATTTTTTAAATTTGTTTTTAGGTATATATGAAAGTAGGGTTATTTTGACATATACATACATGGAGTGCGATTCATTCCAATTTTGATGATGTGGAGTTACACTGGTTGTATATTCATGTATGAGCATAGGAAAGCTATGTCCTATTCATTTCTGTCTTTCTTAGTCCCATCCCCACTCCCTTTTCTTTGTCTAATCCAATGAGCTTCTATACTTCTATACTTCGGCCTTTGGTTTTTTGGGACTGGCTTATTTGAATTAGCATGATATTTACTAGTTCCATCCATTTACCGGCAAATGCTTTAATTTCATTCTTTTTTAAATAGCTGAATAATATTCCATTGTGTATATGTACCACATTTTCTTCATCTGTTCATGGGTTGAAGGGCACCTAGATTGGTTCCATAGCTTAGCTATTGTGAGTTGAGCTTCTATAAACATTGTTGTGACTGTGTCACTATAGTATGCTGATTTTAAATCCTAGGATACATACTGAGGAGTGGGATAAATAGGTCAAATGGGTGTTTCCATTCCAAGTCTTCTATTGCTTTCCAGAGTGATTGCACCAATTTGCAGTCCCACCAGCAATGTGTGCCTTTTCCCCCACATCCTCACCAACATTTATTGTTCCTTGTATTCTTTTTTTTTTTTTTTTTTTGTACTGGTGATTGAACTCAGGGGAGTTTAACCACTGAGCCACATTCCCATCCCTTTTTTGTATTTTTATTTAGAGATAGGGTCTCACTGAGTTGCTTAGGGCCTCGCAAAGATGCTAAGGCTGGCTTTGAACTCATGATACTTCTGCCTTAGCCTCCCAAACTGCTGGGATTCTAGGCATGTACCACCTTCTTGATAATTGCCATTCTGACTGGAATGAGATGAAATCTCAGTATAGTTTTAATTTGAATTTCTCTAACTGCTGGAGATGTTGAACATTTTTTCATATATTTCTTAAATATTTGTATTTCTTCTGTGAAGTGCCTCCTTTGCCCATTTATTGATTGGGTTATTTTTTTTTTTGGTGTTGAGTTTGGTATTTTTTCTTCCAACAATGTTTTTCTTTGTTTATTTGAGTCTATAATTTGATTTTTTTAAAAAAAGCAATAATAGTACCAGTATATTTTATTTTTTAAGTACAATTTTAATAACTTAATGAAATTCTACCATATGAATGTGCCACAATTTATTTATCTCTTATTGGACATTTGGGCTATTTCCAGTTTGGGACTATGAAATAATTTTAAACAATAATGAGCATCTTCATTACACAAATTTTTGTACCTTTTTCAGACTATTTCCTTAGATTCTTGGGAATAGAACTATGATGTAAAAAGGTGAGAATGTTCTTAAGACTCTTTATACATGTTGCCATATTGGTTTCTAGAGAGGTCAAGAACCAAAACCATCTGCCTACTCCCCATGTAGTTTGGACACCAGGCTGAAACTATTCCCACATGTAATGACTGCCTATGTTAGCAGGATGTTGCTATTTCATTATCTTCATTAGCATGATTTTCCCATTCCCAAAGACTCTTGTTCAGGTGGAGTTGACTGTTCATTATAGGAACTTTCCAAAAGGCTTATCCACGTGTCAGTAGAAAGTACTCTAAGATTTTTTAAATATTTTGCTTCAAAAATGTTCACTGTACTTAGTTTCTTCCAGTTGTGGATTGCTGTAGTGAGATCCTTACTCAGTTCTAATCATGCTTTCTCCAACTTCTCAATTGACTCACCTTGGGCCAAAATTGAATTTCCAATTTTCAATAAATTCAACTGTGCTACCTATTTCTTAAACTTGACAGAAAGTACTGTAGATCTGGTGTTCTCCTTACGTTAGGAAGTGATAAATTCAATTTTGTCTCAATACATTATGTCAGTGATGGTTTATACATTTTGCCAAGTATCAAAGCTCATGTCAAGATAAAAGGTTTTCATCAACGTAGCCAAAGGATGCTAAGACAGGTGTTAACTGAGTCAGGAAGCCAGATCTGCAGCCTGATCAGGTGTATTTGATTAAATATAAAGAAGGATTAGTAGTCGGAACACCATATATCTTTTTTGCTAGGGACCTGCTGGTTTATGACTGTTGTTTTAATAATTATTAACAGCATCCTCTTTCCCTTTCAGAAGTGTTCTGGTTTGGGTGTGGATTCTGAGGAGTTCTTTACTGTCAAGCAGAGACCATTATCTAGTCCTCCATAATATTACCATTAATGTTTTATTATCAATAAATATCATTTTCACTTATTGATTGCCTGTAATGCCAGGCCCTGAGCTACATGATTTATTGCATTTCTGATCTCAGGATATTCTCACAAAGAATCCTCTGAATTAAGGCTATTTTCATTACTCTATACTCAGAATCATAATCCCTGGACACAGCACTCCAAATCTGTAATTTTGAAAGCTCCTGGAGTCCAATACTTCTGTCTGTGGTCGAACATTTGGGAACTGTGGTGTTGATCCATATGGGGAGTGGGACATGGGACATGGGAGAAGTGAAGACAAGACACAGGAAATGCATCCCACCACATTCTAAGATGTGAGATGGACATCTCCTTACCTTACAGGTAGTGGGGTTATCAGGGCTGAGACTCAGTGGTAGTGCGCTCGTCTCATATGTGTGAGGCCTTGGGTTCAATCCTCAGCACCACATAAATAAAATAAAAAGGTACTGTGTCCGCCTACAATTAAAAAAAACATTGAAAAAAAAAAGAGTGAGGTTATTGAGACAAGTACACAAATGCTCCCCAAAGGTATAAATAAACTGGTATGAAATAAACTCTTGGAGACCAGTGTTGGTGTTTGGGAGTTGTGCAATTTGCACAGAGATGGAAGGCAGGAATTTCTGCTGTTTGGAATGGAGGAAACTTCAGTTATTAACTTCTTGGTTTGATTTTTAAAAGTGTTATTATATCAGTAGCCCTAACAGATGATTTGTGAAATAAGAAAAATATTTAAAACTATTCAAACCCCAGTCTCTTTGATTTGGTTGTATCTTTGCTTGTGGAGCAAGGCTTTTGCTTGTCCTTGGGAGTAAAGACTTCAAAAATTGGATTTTAATGAAGCTGGGTTTATCAAGATAGGAGAGTGGGTGCAATGAATGAAATGTTTGTGTAGATGGTAATGAAGTATTTACCTTTAGGAGCATGCTGTTTGTATGTGCTCTTCCACAATTTACTTGGTACTTGAAAGGAAAAATGTTGTCATGGCAACGATGTAACAAACAAGGCAGAATCGCATACAGATGAATCATGATTTTATATGCAAGACAAAGAAGCAAATGTTCTCCTATTAGGGCCAGCTTTATTAAGCTTAAAAAGTACAGCAAACATTCTAATTAGGGCTTCTTTTTTTATTGTTTTTCATGAAAAAAAGAGGGAAGTGCATGGGAGTGTAAAAGATGTGGATATGTGGATAATATTTCTTTCTATACTATTACCACAGCAGGGCACAGAGCTGTAGCTTTACCTTCACCTACTGAGGTCCCAGCCTATTTATGGCAGGAGGGTTGAGAGGGCTCTATTCCATAACAAGTAATGGAGGAGTACACACACACACACACACACACACACATACACACACACACACACACACACACACACACACATATATATATATATATATATAGAGAGAGAGAGAGAGAGACAGACAGACATAGTAAGAAACTGTCTTCTTAATTGGTTGAAAGAACCAGATACACAAATCATTCCATTCTATGCAGGAACGAGAGGCAGAGAGGAAAATAATTGCATATGTGGATCCAGGAGCATTATGGTGATTCTTTCTGAAGGTCAGGAAAAGCTGGAGGAGTTTTCTGCTTGAGGGAGAAAATCCGAGTGTCTTTGGGATTCTTTGAGAATCTTCTCTTTGAGTTCAATGCGGGGAGACACCACAAAACCAAGTAGAGACATTGGTTATGCTTATATATCATTTATTGCTCCAACAAACAGGCCATGTCTTGGGGCTAGAAAATGATTGTTTTGTATACATTTTTTTTCTGGATGAAATGCCATCTGTTGATATAGGACTGTAATTACTGATAGGATGTTCCTGGCATTGAGTCTTAACCTTAGTGATTCTCAAACTTGAGCCTGCATCAGAATCACCTGGAGGGCTTGTTAAAACACAGATATCTGGGCACTGCTCCTAGAACTTTTGAATTTGTGTTTCTAACAAGATTACAGTCAATGCTGATGCTTTTTGCCTGGGGAACCACACTTTCAGAACTGTTGCTTTAGCTAAAATTCACCTAATAAGAACGTTGGGAATGTTGGTGCTATTGTATGAATGTGTCCACCAAAAGTTCATGTGTTGGAAACATAACCCCCCAATTCATATGCTAATAGTATTTGGAGTAAGGACTTTGGGAGGTTGTTAGGATTAGATGAGGTCTTGTGGTGGTGTCCCATGATAGCATTAGCATTAACTCTGTAAGAAGAGGAAGAGAGACCAAGCTAGTATTCTTGCTCTGGCTTGCCATGTGATGCCCTCTGCCATGTTATGGTGTACCAAGAAGGCCCTGCCCAAATGCTGATATCTGCTTTTGGGTTTCCCATCCTCCAGAATTGTGAACTAAATAAACCTCTCTCTCTCTCTCTCTCTCTCTCTCTCTCTTTTTTTTTTTAAATAAATCACCCAATCGGTGTCATTCAGGCAACAAGAAATGGACACAACCAATTTGTTTTATGGTTTTCTTTTCTTTTCTCACTAAGTGACTAGACAGTAATTTGGGGAAGTCTCCAATGGAGAAGAAAGAGAAACTGAGATTTAATTATTTGAGATAAATTTGATGAAAAAGAAGTCAAGAAAAGGACTGTTTCATCAGATCCCCGGCAGTACAGGAGACCCTGTTTTCTGTATTTGAGGACTGTTGCAAATGACAATTTAAGAACATGCTTTTCAGAGAATTAATCCTCAACCAGCAACATTGGCATTATAGGGAAGTGAAGAATTTCCCAGACTTTCTGATTCAGAATTACATTTCACTAGCTCCCCAGAGTAATTCATTATACATATTATTATGGTTTAGATATGAGGTGTCCCCAAAATCTCTGTTAATGTGGGAATATTCAGCAGGGGTAAAATTATTAGATTATAAGAGCTGTAATGTAGTCAGGCCATCCTAGTTTGAATGGACTGACTGAGTGGTAACTGTAGGCAGGTGTAGCTGATTTGGTCACTGGGGGTGTATGTTAGAAGGGTTCATCTTTCTTCCTTCCTGGCTCTGCTTCCTGACCCTGCCTTGAACTGAACAGCTTTCCTCTGTTAGACCCTTCTCCCAAGATGTGCTGCCTCCCTGTGGGTCCAGAGAAGTGGAGTCCCTCATCTATGGACTGAGATTTCTGAAACTGTGGGCCCCAAATAAACTTTTTCTTCTCTTCATTGTTCTTGTCAGGTATCTTGGTCACAGCAAAGCAAAAACTAATTGAAACACACATTAAAGCTTCTGAAGTGCAGCTGTAAGTGACAGATCACCAACTCTGGGTTCAGGATACCTGAGTTTTAGCCCAAGTTGTGCTTTTAGCCAGCGGCAAGGCCCTTACTGGGCTCCAGAGCATGGCTGGGGGTGGGGTCAGTGACCTACAAATTTCTTGCCAGCTCTGAGATGCTATAATTCTAAAGAGCCTGGCAGATCCAGGCTTGCTTTGTCATTTCAGAATTCTGACAAATGTGGGCCCCAGGGTCTCTGAGGTCCTTGAGCACCTTCCCTCTGCTGGTTTTTTCTCTCTCAAGTGAGCTGGTATGAACCCCAGTGGGAGGACAGTGCTACTGCGTGCAGAGGATATGACATCAATCCACATAGTTGAACTCCTGGAGCTCAGTGAATCTCTTCTTATGAATTAAACCACAAGCAATCTGGAGAAAGTACATCCAGTCTGATACCACTGTCTAATAACAAAGCCCTGGTCCTGAATAACCTTTAGGAAAGCAGTTGGGTTGGCCTCTGTGCCTTGATTATTCTCTTGGTTAGTCACACTGAAGCCAGATTTAAAGTTAGGTAGTCAGTGTAGTTAGGTAAATCGGGTCTAATATCGAGTGAAATCTAAAATGGAGGCCATGAGAATGAATTCCTGGAAAAGTTGAGCAACTCTTAAAATATTAATGAAGTCCTGGAAACAGCCCCCAACAGATTTGAAGATAGCCCATCCCAAAGAAATGTTAATGAACAGCCCCAGCAGATTTGAAGATAGCCCATCCCAAAGAAGTATTAATAAAGTCCTTCCTGCCCAGATTACTTCTTGGGCCCACCTGTGTCCCACCCCTGGGGCCTTCCCACCTACATTCCATCACTGAAAGAACTATAAAAATGGGAAACAACCGCACTTCACGGATTCCATCTCTTGGGTCCCCTTTTCTGCTGTCCTTTAATAAACTTCTAATTTTCCACTCTGCCTTGGTGTGCTTCTCTTGTGTTATACTTCAACATTGGGGAAGCAAGGACTCGTCACTGGTCAACAGCGGTAACAACATAAATGCAATAGGTATGATTGTTCCATTGGAATCCATGAGAAATTGGTTACAGGACCCCGAAGAACACCTAAATCCAAGTATGCCCAGTCATTTCTATGAAGTGATGTAGTATTTGCCTATATCCTATGAATATCCTGCCACATGTTTTAAATCGTCTCTAGTTTACTTATAATACTTAATAGATGTAAATATTTTTGTAGTTGTTTAGAGAATAATTGGCAAGGAAAAAAAAAAAGTCTGTAAATGTTCAGTTTAGACTTGATCTCCCCTGCCCTTGTGAATATTTTCTGTTTGTGATTGGCCGTTCTTACTTTTCATACAAAAATGTCCCCAAACTAGTAAAATGTAGTCTAAAGAGGATTTTGAAGATTTCTGTCATATGGAAAAGTTAAAATAAAACTGAAGACACTTTCAGATTTGAAAAATGAGTTACTTAATGTAAAATGGGCAGGAAAGGTATCTGGTGGCCCAAGTTAATACCCTCTTACGATGGGTATTTTTAATCTGCTTGATGGGATAAACTGTTTTTAAAGACTTCAGAAACATCAATTTTCATATAAAGCACACTCTCTAAAGGCCAGCTCTGTGGATGGCATATTGCCCTAGTTCAAAGCTCATTTTATATTCCTTCAAGAGTACATCATCTTAATGTTTTACTAATGTAAGCCCATTTTCTCTCAAACCTGCCCAAGAGATGTTTCCATTTGCCCCTGAAGGAGTTTTATCATTAGATGAAGTTATCTGGCTGTTGTACAGAGAAACTTGGGCTGCTTTTTTACTTGGTTGTATATTGGGTAAAGGTGATTTAGAAAAAAGACATAACCATCTTTTGTTTTTCTTTTCCTGTTGTTTTGTCCTGTGGCAGTTTGGTTTCTATTGTCAAAATGTCTTTGCTTGCAAGTTGCTAGGCTGGTGTTGGAGTAGCTGACTAAGAGAAATGTCTGCTGGAAAGGAGGCAAGGCCTTGGTGTTTGCGGAGGGAGGAAGTACTACAAAGACAATGGAGCTGGGCATTCTATAGACTGACTCTGGGTCAGAGGTCAAGGGAAAACATATCCTTGATAGAAATCCTTATAACCTGGAGCCTCAGTCGTTTGTCTACAAAGCCATCTATTGAGATGGGAGTAGAAATTTTCAGGGAGCCAATTCTGTAGTCAGAATCCTTACTGATGTGTTTTGATTTGTCAGGAGAGCAACAACTTCTATTAACAGATTCTAATTGTGTCTTTGTATTTGGGAGAGGATTTTTGTTGCTGCTTTCTCTCTCTCTCTCTCTTTTTAAAAAATACTTTTATTTTATTTATTTATTTTTATGTGGTGCTGAGGATCAAACCCAGGGCCTCACACGTGGGAGGCCAGCGCTCTACCACTGAGCCATAACCCCAGCCCCTGCTTTCTCTTTTTATGTCAGCATGTTGCATATGTCTTTCTTTGAAAGGAGACTAGAGTAGTCTTGCATAAATGTTTGGAGGATATGCACAATTTCTTGCAGCTTTGTTTGGAATTGCACAGTCTCGCTGGAGATAACTCAAATGCACACTAATATGGAATTACTTACATTATCGTAAATCAAACTGGGAAATGTGTAGCTTAAAAAATTTAATAAACAAAAGACAACTCAAGGCAGAACTCTCTATATTGATATGACATAATGCAATATCCAAAACACAAAGTTAAGGGTAAATCTGCAAGACAACAACCATGAGATAGTAAGGACAGAATGTATAGTGAGCATTTGGAAGGAGGGACAGATATGTGTGTGATTACTTGAACACATCTGTATGTCACAGGAGATGAGGTGTCTCTGAAAAAGGATCTGAGGAGTTCCTGGAGAGAAGGAGAAACTCCACTGAGAACCAGAGGGGCTCTTGGTTTATAAAAGAATTTCAGTACAGGTCAGTCAAAGACAAAGACAGAGGTTTATTTAGGAAAGTAGATAACACATTCAAGGGAGAATATGGGTGATGGGGAGGGAGGGAGGGAGAGAGAGAGAGAGAGGTAAAGAGAAAGAGAGAGATGTGTTTTTAGAATTTCTGGCTCTTTTAAAGGAAACTTGGTGAAGGGTGGGTATGGGAAGGTATGTAGGAACATCAGTCTGGCAATCTCAGGATGGTTTCTGTGGTCTGACCAATATCCAGATTATCTGAACAGTAGGTAGCACTAGGAAGTTCCCTAAATTTCTTAAAATATCATATCTCTCTTTTATTTACTGGGGATTAATTAACTGCACTCAGGTACATTTACATATTTCCCAGGAATTTAGGAGTGACAGACCTGGAAAAGTATGTGGAACTTATGAATTAATTTCTTATTTCTTTTTTCTTTCTTTATGTCTCCTTTCTACTTCTTATTTCTTCTCTCCTACTTCATGTGTGTATATAGGCCTAGAAATTTCTGGAAGGGATGTAAAAGAGACTGATAGCCCTGTTTGCCTCTATGGGAGAGTTAGGCTGGGAAACTTGAGAAATCATATTCCGTAGATACTTTTTATTCTCTTTTAAGGGTTTTTTTTTTTTCTTATTTTGTGTATTTCAGGTTTAAATCAAAAACCAAATAGCCGGGCTGGGGATGTGGCTCAAGCTCGCCTTGCATGTGTGGGGCGCTGAGTTCGATCCTCAACACCACATAAAAATAAAGATGTTGGGTCCAATGAAAACTGAAAAATAAATATTAAAAAATTCTCTCTCTTTCTCTCTCTCTCCTATCTTAAAACAAAAACAAAAACAAAACAAAACAAAAAACCAAATAGCCAACCTTAAGCAAAGACTCAAACATGCAGGGGAAGAGCCTGGTGCAGCATAGTTGTGGGTGGGCCTGGGGGATTTGGAGAGGAGAGGTGCCCCCACCTGCCATAGTTCCCACAAGCTTAGTAACCTCAAAGGAGCTGCAGACAAGAGTCATCTCACCTCCCCACTCTGCACACCCAGCACCTTGCACCCCAGGCAGGGCAACCTTGCTTGGACCAGTGCTTTTCCTCTCAAATTCTCTTTGATGGTTGTGCCATAGCAGGATGCTCATTGTCTAGGGGTGGGGTGGGGGTAGGGTGGACAAAAGCCCTGCAGAGGCCTGCTCTGCCAAATGTCTTCTTCTGTCCGGCTCCATAGCGGTCCTCAAGCCTTTCATTTTCAGTTTATGAAAACACTGGGGTGGATTTAGTCCTTCCTTTGGGAAACAAAACAACAACAACAAAAAACAACAAAGAGCATGTGTGCGAATCTTTCAAAATAGTGGGGCATTTGAGACGCATGCTGCAGCTGCAGGGCTGTTTCAATCTTAAGCATTTCATTTTCTGAAAGCGCTTTAAAAAGATGCTGAAGAGAGAGAGAGCCTTGAGTACTTTTGGAAATGGAGGATTTTGAAAGCCTGTATTTATCTGCTCTTTGCAAAAAAAAAAAAAAAAAAAAATCAATTCCTCTAGGGCAATGCTTCCCAACCTTTTTACGTCATGGCACACAGAAAATTACATTATTTGAAGAGCATTTGGGGTAAGACCAGAGGGAATTTGAGTGCATCTCTATGAAGCTTACTTTAAAAATTAGATATAGCTTTTTAAATGTTAAAATTGTGATTAAAAAGTGTGTTTTAAAATATTAGAGAAGATATTATTGTATTTGTTTAAAGCCTCCAAATAAAAATGTTCAGAATTTTAAATGAAAAAATTGAGCTTGTTTCCATGCACACACTTATTATGGAAAAATTTCAAATATATGCAAATAAAGAGACTAGTGCAATGACCAAGTCTCCTCCCCCACATACCTGGAAAAAATAGTTATCAACCTATTTTACTTTCAGATTTCATGTACTCTATTCCCTTTTTTTGCTAGAATCTCTAAAAGCACATCCCAGACATCATTTTATTTCATCTGAAAACACTTATGTATAAATCGCTAACAGAGCTTAAAAAATAACTTTAATACCACCATTACCTCAAATAAATTAAAAATAAATTTTCAGCATTATTTAATATACAGTTCATGTTTAGTTTTGTTAATTTGTTTCAAAATGTCTTTTATTGAATCAAAATGTCTTTTATTAAATCAAGATCAAAACAAACTTTGTAAAAACAAGGTTTGTAATTGATTGCTGTCTTTTAAGTCTTTTAAAATCTATAACACGAATATAAGATTTTTGTGTATACTAAGTTTTATTTCTTTATAAATTATATCCTGCCCAAGCTGTAGCTCAGTGGTAGAGTGCTTGCCTTACACATGTGAGGCACTGAGTTTGATCCTTAGCCTCACATAAAAATAAATAAATAAAGATATTGTGTCCATCTACAACTGAAATTTTTTTTTAAATATATAAAGCTATAGCTTTATTGAGCTATAATGCACATGCTGTGATAGGTTGAAAAATGGTCTCAACTCCTAAGATACCTAGGTTTTGATCCCTGGAACCTGTGAATTTGATTCTACATGTAAATATGGTATTTACAAATGTAATGAATTTAAGAATTGGGAGGTGGGGAGATTATCCTGGGTTATCAGAGTGAACTCTACAGTCACCCTACCCTTACAAAAGAGAGACAGGGGGAGAATTGACATGCTGAAGGTAATGTAAAGATGTAGCAGAGAGAGATTTGAAGGTATTGGCTGGATAGATTGATGCAGCCATAAGCCAAGGAATGCCAGTAGCCACTACAGGTTGGAAGAGGCAAGGAATGGATTCTTCTTACATCTTCCAGAGGGAATATAGCCATGTCAACACCTTGATTTCAGCCAAGGGACACCAACTTTCGACTTCTGGCCCAGAACTGAGAGAATACATTTTTGCTGTTTTAAGATTTCAAGTTTAGGTAAATTGTTACAGCAGTCACAGAAAACTAATACATATAGCATGCAATTTGACCATTTAAATTATACAATTCAATGGTTTTTGTGTATTCATATAGTTATGTATCCATCAACACAATAAATTTTAGACTATTTCATCACTCCACAAAGAAACCTTGCTTCCAATAGTAATTATGCCCTTTCTGTCTACCTCCCAATCCCAAGGAACTAATCTACTTTCTTTCTCTATAGATTTGCCTATTCTGGATATTTTATAAAAATAACATTATACAATACATGGTCTTTTGTGATGGCTTATTTTACTTAGCTTAACTTAATTTTTTGTAGTTGTAAATAGATAGAATGCCTTTATTTTGTTTATTTTTAGGTGGTGCTAAGGATTGAATCCAATGCCTCACACATGTTAGGCAAGTGCTCTGCCACTGAGCTACAGCCCCAGCCCTAGCTTACTAATTTTGAAGGTCATACATGTTATATCTTGTATCAATACTTCATTCCATTTTATTACCAAATAAGAACATAACTTTGTTATTAATAACTTGTATTATTGATTTATAAATTTAAAATGTCTGTGATTAAGTCCTTATCAGGATTTCTTAAATGGCAATCTTTTCAAATATTGGTTCTTATCTTTAATGCTTTGTAAGTTCAAGTCAAGAATTAAAACTGTTTAATCTATTTTAACCTTATGTTTTAATGTTTAAATAATCTGAAGTTTATAATGCTTAAAATTCTACTTAAAGAGTCCTATGGCACATTCTTTGCTTTCATTGTCTTGGATTTTCTTTTGTTAATATGAGTGAATTTTAAGCCCAGTAGAAAATTTTCATGGCACCAGTTTCAAGATAATGAAGATTTTTTAGTGTTGGACACCACTAAGAGGGCACAGTAGGCACAAATGGAGAGAATGTACAGGACAGATGTGAAGACAAGGATTGGGGGCCACATTGGAAGCTGGTTTTCTAGCAGTCTCAGCTCAGTCTTCCTAGACCTATTGTGTATGTGTCCTGCCCCTTCCCCAGCAGTTGCAATGGCCCTTGATCCTGGGGACAGAGGTTTGCTGTGTGGGTTACTGAGGCAGACAGTCAGGTGGGAAGGTAACTCCTTGGTCTCTCTCATCGCATCATGGCGTTTGGGTGTCTTATGTCCCTCACTGTGCTTACTCCACCAGAACCCACTTCCCTGCGGCTGCCCTGTGAAGAGCTCTAGACCAGTTTTCTCCAAGTCCAATGTGGCCAGCAGCATACTGTTACCCATTTGTGGTCCACACTTAGGCATATCCATTATAAAGCCCTTCTTTAGGGGCTTTCCATAAGCATTTGGGGCCAGTATGTGATGTGAAATGGTAGGAGGACATATTTTGTGGACTTGTGACAGGTCTCTCATTTCCCTTGTTTCTGAACATTAGTGACTAATGTGGTTATCTTATCCTTGCATTGACATTGTTTGTTGGGAATTTGGGAAGAATGTTGATAACCTGTGATACAGATCACAGTACTGTGTTGAGAGCCACAGCCGAAGGGGCCCCAGCAACATCTAGCTGATTGGCTCCTCTGTGGTGATGCTCATTGGGGGACTTCTTTGGCTCCGCCCATGCAACCCAGCCAATCGACCTCAAGGGCAGGAGGATTGTGGGAGGTGGTGAGGCTTGTGTTTGGGTGAGAGGCTTGTGGGAAGCTGGTGGTGGCAGTTGGGCTCTGAGGGTTTTTCCTGAGGAGCTGTTTTGTTTGGCTTGTGTGGTTCTAAAAATAAAGTTCACTTCTTTTGACAAGTGGCTCCTGAGTTGTGCCCAGCCAGACTGCGGCATTTGGTGGCTGGCACAGGGAGCGACTGAGGGTAAGTGATAAGGTAAACTGCTCGCCCCTGAGGGCAGGGCGAGAGGATGGGTAGCCATTTTAAGATTCCTCTTTTGTTTTGCTTCACTTTTGTTTTAAGTTGCCTGTCCCTGGAGAGAAGTGAGATGGAAGAAAAACCGCTCACATCTGAGGAAAAACTATTTACGTCTGAGGAACAGATAGGGAGAAAGGACGGATGCACATGTCAGGAGGATAGAAAGGCTATAATGATTTTGTGTTGTTCCATTTTTATTTCATTCTGTCTCGGTTTTGTTTGGTGTTATCTTGTTGGGTTGTATTATAGTAGAAATATGGGATCAGAAATTAGTAAAAAACAAACCAAAAGAGTGTTAAGTAAATTGTTAGAGGAAGGAGGCATCCCAGTAAAATCAAGAGAAGTCAGGGCATACGTTGATACAATACAAAAATGTAGCCCATGGCTTTTTGAGGAGGAGTTGTTGACTATATCACAATGGAACCATCATGGTGAAGATTTAAAAAGAATAGAAAAGAACAGCACAGGGACTCTGCCAGTTGGCACATTGCCATTGTGGACGTTCATATCTGGTTTGCTTAGTCCAAAGCCTTCAGTTCAGACAAAGATAGAGGAACAAAGCTTAGAGCAGAAAAAGCCATCAGGGGGAAAGTTACAACGGGAGACTGCTACTAACAACTTTCTATCACCAGAGGGCGTAAGTGTCCAACCAACAGCGCCACCTCTACAGGAGACTGTTACTAACACCTTTCTATCACCAGAGAACGTAAATGTCCAACTAACAAGGCCACCTCCATATGCTGGGAGGCCCCCAACCCCCGCAGTTGATAGTTGGGATCCTGAGACAGGATCTCAAGTATTAACATGCCCTGTATTTTTGAGGTAGGAGGGCAGCGAATTCACCATGCTTTAAATTTCAAAATAGTGAAGCAGCTAAAAGAGGCTGTAACAACCTATGGTCCTCAAGCACCCTTCACTGTAAGCTTGGTCGAATCCATTAACAACTTGAACATGACGCCAGCAGATTGGGCTAATATGTGTAAAGCTGTGCTAAATGGAGGTCAATACCTGTTATGGAAGGTTGCCAATGAGGAGTTTTGCAAGGAGACGGCTAGGCGAAATGCCGCAGTCTGGCTGGGCACAATTCAGGAGCCACTTGTCAAAAGAAATGAACTTTATTTTTAGAACCACACAAGCCAAACAAAACAGCTCCTCAGGAAAAACCCTCAGAGCCCAACTGCCACCACCAGCTTCCCACAAGCCTCTCTCACAAACACAAGCCTCACCACCTCCCACAATCCTCCTGCCCTTGAGGCCGATTGGCTGGGTTGCATGGGTGGAGCCAAAGAAGTCCCCCAATGAGCATCACCACAGAGGAGCCAATCAGCTAGATGTTGCTGGGGCCGCTGTGAGCCAATCATCAGCTGGCAGTCTGAAAGTTTGCTGGCAGCTGGAAGTTTGCTGGGGCACGTTCGGCTGGGGCTCTCAACAGTACTGATCAGAAGAAACCATTACAGGGAGCTGTACCTGAGGAGTTCCATCTTGAGTTCAAGCAGTGAGGTCATGGACTTTGAATTGATGCTGTAATAAAAGGGGAGTTTTGGAGATCTTGGAAGTAGGTAAGTGTATTTTGTATTTAGCAGGCTGCTAATTATTATGGTTAGGTGGTATAATGTCTCAAAAGTAGTTACCATCAATTCTTTCCCTCCTTGTAGGTTCATGCCACCCCTTTGTTAAGCTGTGGATTTTTTTTTTGGCTCAATGACTGCTTTGATCAATACAGTACAGTAGAAGTGATGTTCTAAAATTTATGTGGAAATTCAAAGACCTAGAATATTTAAAACAATCTCAAAAAATTTGAAAAAACTACATTACTTAATTTCAGAATCTATTCTAACCTTGTAATTAATTAATTATGGTATTATAAAAATACATATATGAACCAATGGAACAGAACAGGAAGTTTAGAAACAGATACATCCAGATGTGGATAATTGAATTTTACAAAGGTACCAAGGATAGTTCAGTAGAGAAAGAATAATTTTCTCAACACATGGTATCAGAACAACAGGATAAATGTAAGGAAAAAAATGAGTCTCAATCCTAATCTCACACCATGCATAAAAATTAATTCAAGTTGGATTATAAGCTAAATGTAAAAGCTACAGCCATAAAGTTTATGCAAATAAATAAAATAAATAAATATTTATGTATGATAATATATATTTATATATAAAGTCTTCTCAAACTTGGGTAGGAAAACATTTTTTTAGAAAAGGCACAAATCATCAAAGAAAATAAAAACATTGATTTATTTGATATCATCAAAAATTTAAAAATTCTTCTTACCAAAATTATTATTAATAAAATGAAAGAAGGGGTAGAGAGAGAAAAGGGGAGGGGAGGGGAAGGGAGGGGAGGGGGGATAGTAGAGAATAGGACTGATAGCAGAATACATCAGACACTAGAAAAGCAATATGTCAATCAATGGAAGGGTAACTGATGTGATACAGCAATCTGTATACGGGGTAAAGTTGGGAGTTCATAACCCGCTTGAATCAAACTGTGAAATATGATGTATTAAGAACTGTGTAATGTTTTGAACGACCAACAATAAAAAAATAAAAAATAAATAAAAAAAATAAAATGAAAGGCAAGCACATATGGTGAGCATGGGGGAGATATATTTGAGAAAGGACTTGTATCTAGATATATAAATAATTCCTATAAATTCAGAACAAATTTAAAACTGTGCAATAAAAATGGGCAAAAAATTTGGACACTTCATAAAAGAACTTACAAGAATGGCCAATAAGGACGTGTACAGGTGTTTAATATCATCAATCATCAAGAAATAGCAATTAAAATCACAGCAAGTCTGAGTGCAGTAGCACACACCTGTAATCTGAGCAACTCAGGAGGCTTAGGAAGGAGGATTTCAAGGTCAGGGCCACTTTATAAAAATTAACAGGTCTGGGGATGTAGCTCAGTGGTAAATTGCCCCTGGGTTCAGTCCAGTGCTCCGCCCTCCCAAAATAACTCCAGTCAGAAGCCATATAATTACAAGCATTACTAGAATTAAAGTTTAATAGCACAAATGTTGACAAGTATGTAGAACAATTGGGGTTCTCCTAATTTGCAGGTGGAAATAGTGTGTGGTATTAATAACTTTAGAAAACTTTTCATGTGTTTCTTAAGAAGTTAAACATGTACCCATCCTGACTCAGAAATTCTACTCCTAGCTATTTACCTAAGAGAAATGAAATTATATTATATATAACAAGAGAATATAAGGCCGGGTACAAGGGCACGTGCCTTTAATCTAGCGGCTCCCAAAGCTGAGGAAGGATGATCTCAAGTTCAAAACCAGCCTCAGCAATTAGCAAGGCCCTAAGCAACTTTGTGAGACCCTGTCTCAAAATAAAAAATAAAAAGAGCTGGGGATGTTGCTCAGTTGTTGAGTGCCTCTGGGTTCAATCCTCAGTACCAAAAAAGAATATTTCTGCGTGTGTTATGTTAGCGTGTCTGTGACCAAAATAACCGACAAGAAGAACTTAGAATAGGAAAAGTTTGAGCTTGTGGTTTCAGAGATGTCAGTCCATGGTTGGCTGTCTCCACTTCGATGGGCCAGTGGGGAGACAGAACATCATGGCAGAAGCGTGTGGTGGAGGAAAGCTTCTCAGTGTGTGGCAGCTGGCACAGGTTGTGGGGGTGGGGAGAAAGAGGCCAGGGATAGATATTGTCCACAGCCACACCCCAGTGACCTCCCTCTTCCAACCATGTCCACTCAGTAGTCCATTCAAATTATTAATCCATCAAATGGATTATTCTGCTTGATGAGGTAACAACTTTCATAATTCAATCTTTTCACCTCTGAACATTACTGCATTGCCTAACACATGAGCTTTTCAGGGACATTCCTAGATTCAAACCATAACAATTTGAATAAGAATATTTGTAGCAATTGTATTCATATAGTTAAAACTTGAAGAAAGCTAAAAAAAAAGTCTGTCAACATGAGATTAGGTTAACAAATTGTAGTTATACAATCCTTTCAGCAAACAACTGATAAGTACAACATGGAGAGACCCAAATAATTATATTCATGAAAGAAGGTAGACATAGAGAGCTCATATTATGTGATTCTACTTCCATGAAATTGAAGACAAGGCAAAATAAAACTGTGATGACAAAAATCATGCCTCTGAAGAGGGGTGGAATGATTGGGGAGTAGACACAAGAAACTTCTGGATAATCAAAGCATCCATCCCGTTATACACCTTAACAATACACTTGACTCTCTGTATACATGGATTCAACCAACTGCAGATCAAAACTATTTGGAAAATTTTTTTTGTCTGTGTTGAACATTATTTTTTTGTCTGTATTGAACAGATTTTATAGGTCATTATTTGCCAAACAGTCCAGTATAGCAACCATTTACATAGCATATATATTGTGTTAGATGTTACAAATTATCTACAAATTATTTAAATTATACGAGAGGATATGCATGACTTCTATGCAAATGCTACCCTATTTTATATAGAAGATGTGAGCATCCATAGATTTTTGTATCTTAGGGGGCTCCTGGAACCAACCCCCTGTGAATTCTGAGGACCATAATTTTTATTTAAGTAAACCTCAATAATGCTGGAAGAAGGAGAAGTTTCTGGAATAATGGAAATGTTCTAAATCTTGACAGTGGTGATTATACAGGTGCATAAATTTAGCAAAACTCATTAAATTATAAACTTAAGATGTGTGTATTAAATATAAGTACATCTTCTCTCAATTAAAAATATTGCAAATCTAGAGAAGCTATATGGATTAGCATTTTCTAAACCTCATCATTGAAGCCTTAGTTCAAATGTTGTCTCCTTAGAGGTCCTCCCTGACCATCTATGATTTCCCTTGCTGTATCATATAACCCACTTTTATTTTCTTCATATTACTTACCTGTATTCAAACGAATATTTTAAAAACTAATTATGAAAGTAGTTGCTCCGGGGCTGGGGATGTGGCTCAAGCGGTGGCGCGCTCGCCTGGCATGCGTGCGGCCCGGGTTCGATCCCCAGCACCACATACCAACAAAGATGTTGTGTCCGCCGAGAACTAAGAAATAAAAAATGTTGGAAATTCTCTCTCTCTCTCCCTCCTCTCCTCTCACTCTCTCTTTAAAAAAAAAAAAAAAAAAGAAAGTAGTTGCTCCATTATTTTCCACTATAGTGTAAGCTCTATGAAAACAGGAACTATGCCTCTTTTGTTTATTCTTTCACTTCTAGGGTCTGCCTCCAAAGATTTGCCCAACATTATGTTTGTTGTTACTGAATGTTTAATGGATACAAAGATGAAAAGATTAAACTAATTCTATTTGCAAAATATAGATGGGTAGTATATAAGATGCTTACTATAATCATCAAAGGAAATGACAATCAGTTTTTCTATCCTTGGATAAACATTTACTAGGTGCCTTCTATGTCCTGAACAATGGAATGACAACTGATATCCCCAGAAAAATAAGACCAGATTATCAGTGGTATTGAGATAGATGTTGAATGAGAAGTGGACAGCTGGCTACTGGGAATACAGATAGGCTCTTTGAATTCCCTCATGCTTTGGAATATTGGCTTTTAGGTTCATTTTACAGAAAGTAAATTTGTTTTTCAAATTCAATAACTTTCTGTTAAAGCTTTAGAGCAGAACAACCAAAATCAGGGCTCCAGGATTGGCATCATGGAGATTATTTTAGGATCCACCCATCTTGAGTTGAATGGGTCCTGAGCAATGGAAAGAAATGAAAGAGATACCTCACTCACACTAATAGCTTTCATTGTATATTCCCTATAATAAAAGTTAGGCCTTATCCATTAAAATTTTTTAAGAAGCATTCTTTTAAAATTGTTTCATAAGATTTAAAGGATTGTCATACAATTTGGGCTTGTTGAGAAATTTTAGTAAATGTTTTAAATGTTACTCATTTTTCTTTCTTTCTTTCTTTTCTTCTTGTTTGGTACTGGGGATTGAACCCAGGGCCTTGCCACTACCACTTCCCCTCCCCTTTTATTTTTTATTTTGCCACAGGGTCTTGGTAAATTGCTGAGGCTGATCTCGAGCTTGCATGCCTCTTACCTCCATCTCCTGAGTAGCTGTGAATTTAGCATGTGCCAAGTGCCTGGCTAAATGTTACTCATTGATTTATCACTTCCAAAGTCTACTGAATGGACCTTCATATGGAAAATGCTTTCCTTAGCCCTAACAGCCACTCTCTTCCAGAGACCAGGACTCATTTCCTTTTAGTTGATCACAATCACTAACCCCCTCCCCAAGAATTTCCATGTCAATGATAGTTCACACATTTCCTTTCCAGGAGATCTTTGGATATAAATAGACCATAGCTAGCATGGATAGCATTAGGAACAACACTTTCAGGAAGTAAGCAAACAGCTGGTCTCTGAGCCCATGAAGGAAGCAGATTTAAATTTCAACAGGGACAACATAGTGTTGACATAAATGACAACTGTCTCTTGCTAGATTTCCTTAATTGGGTCTGAAAAGAGCAGAAGATGAGGCAGCTATGTGTGGAATGATGTGGGTATATTTATGACTAGAGGCAGAGATTTATGACTTTATTTTTTTAATTTTATTTTTAGATTATGAGAATAATACTTGCTCATTGTTTCAAATTCAGAAAATAAAAAGTAACACATAGAAGACAGATATTTCTCATAATTTTGTACTCAATCATAGCCATTATTAGCAGTTTGATATATTTCATTGCTGTTGTTTTCATATACACAACACACACACACACACACACACACACCATGCATGCACAATTTTTCATTCTGATTTCTTTCATCTAGCATCTTCCTACATTATTAAATGTAGGAAACCAGGCCCCCAACCTTTTTTGTTTGCAGTACTAGAGATTGAATCCAGGAGTACCCTACTACTGAGCTATGTTCCTAGGTCATTCCCCCACCCCTGTTTTTTTTTTTTTTTTTTTTTTGAGACAGGGTCTTGCTAAGTTGCCAAGACTGGCCTTAAACTTGTGATCTTCCTGCTTCAGTCTCCTGAGTGGCTGGAATTACAGATGTGTACACCACTGTGTGTGGCCCAGTTTGAGCTTTGGTGAGAATTTGTCTTCTTTTATTCTTATAATTGCAGAATTGAATTACCATAAACATTTCTTGGAAGACAAAACTATCTGTTTTTCTTTTGTTTCTTAGGTTCTTGGAAGAGATGTGAGGTAGAGAACAATGTGAGCATTTGCTGGAGAGGGACCTCTGTGGTGGTAGGGCTGCCATTTTTAAACTAGCCACAGAGTTCAAAGCCTGGTCTTTGCAAACACTGGTCAAACCACCTTTAAACTATGGGTGTTTCTAACTGGAACCTGTGAACTTAATATCTTAATATAAGATGGTATATATTAAGTTCCATCTTCAGAAGTTAATCCAAATTGCCCTTCTGATTTCATTTTGTTCTTTGGTGAGTTTGGGTGGAAAGCCAAATTTTCCAGAGACTGCTGAGAACCCCAAGATAAGCTGAATTTAGAGGTTTCAGACTGCAAAATCATACATTAAGTCTGTGTGGCCTTGTGCCCTTGTTAACCTGTGATTCTTCTTTCTCATTTCTTCAGTTCCATCCCCAACTTCTGAAGTTGTTATCAAGTAGAAAATGCCTAGTGCCTCCCAAGAAATATAATTCCTTTTTTCATGGAGGCCAAAAATGTGCCTATTAATTGTTGAGGAAATGAAAATCTTTACTGGACATTTTCCTCTACAAAAGAATGATCACAAATAAACTGATTTGTGGAAAGACATCTATCTATCTATCTATCTATCTATCTATCTATCTATCTATCTATCTATCTATCTATCTATCTGTCTTTCTATCTATCTCCAAAATGTATTTGCCACCAAAATCAAATAGCTCCTTTCCTTAAAGTGGGTTGAATGTTGGAAATAAGGTTTGTGTGAATTCAGAAGAGAATAAGGTTAAAAGAAAGTCCATAGCCAGGACTTAGCAAAGTGCAACCAGTTTTCCTTTTCTGCAGCTTTGGAGATGATCGTGTGCCATTTCTTTGTTCTCTGTCGGTCCTCTTTGTTCATATTGAAGTATATCAGACCCCACAAGCTGCGGGGAGCTCCTTGGCTTCTGCATCTTAAAATAAAAAGATAATATTTAAAAGAGCAGCTCTCTCAAAGCTATATCTAACATTTGGAGAATTTCTGCCAATATCTGTGCCTTATAAACTGCAAGGCAACTTAGAAACAGCAACAGCACCTTCCTAAGCCTCCCCCAGCTCTTTCCTTATAATTTCCTTCCTTTAATGAAGGGAAATTGGTGTGCTATATTGTGTCAGAGTTGGGGGTTCACACGGATACAAATGGAAAGCAAAGAGCTTCTGACTGCCAATGTGCCAGGTGCTCGCTAATTGTAAAACAGAATAATGGATAATAACCCATCTTAGTGTGTTGATCAATGCAGTTCGCTTCTATGATGCAGAAGAGGTCACTGGAGACAATGTGTAGGCCTCTCATTGCTCCTATTCATTAACAAGGCACTGCTGGCTGAAATACAGGCTCTATTACCTAGATGCAACAATGACAGGGACCCGGCATCAAATTGTAATTATGTTTGATCAGGGCTGGGGTACAGTTGCTATAATCAGAATCACTCTGAATTAATTTTATACTTGTGAAAGGATATGAGGTGAGATTGATTTAATGGTAACCAAAGCAACCTCCTTTTCTATTACTCTCTAAGCTTAAAAAAAAAAAGTAAAAAGAGAAAGAAGAAAATGGAGGGCAAAGGAAAATAGAGAGCTGACCATTTCAGTTCTATTAATTTTATCTCAACTAGTTAGGAGAAAATGTGTTACAATGAGAGCAAATATAGTGTAGCGGGGTGATCACTGTCTGGGTCCTGGAAACCTTTGTAGGTCTCATTACTTGCCTACAGCAGATCCCATGATACTTCATTTCCTCTTCTCTTTTGTCCATTTCACATGTGTTTGGAAACAGCTTGTTTAGGGCAAGAATTTCAATTTGCAGGAAAAGGAGGAGGAAATTCAAGCTGGGCAACATTTCCTTTCTCCGGTAAGAGTCAGTTATTCAGCCTTTTACCTTTGGCTCTCTCTTTGTATCTCTGGGCCAATAACCTTTGGCTTACTCTAGAGCAAACAGAACATTCTGGAGACCTGATTGTGAAATGGTTTAAGAAGACAGAGATGTAGGAGTGTGGTAGGGAGACCACATCTAGTTCCTCATTATTGAAGTTTTGTTTGGGGTTAGTGAAATGCTGCTAAGGGAATAAGTTGAGATAATTGGTGAAATGTGTGTGCATATAAGTACATTTTTGCTGATGTATACACATGCAGATATTGGCACACATGATTTGCTTCATTCAAGTGTGTTTCAGTTCTTATATTTAGATGTCATAAATTAAATATTTGCTCTTTCTGCCTTCCTGGAAGATTTAATAATCTTTCCCCATATCACATCAGTTTGAAGTGTAGAAGTATCACAATAATTTTGAGGTTAAAATTCTGTTAAAATGTGTAGACAATGACTTACTGAGAAGAACTTTTTACCATAAGTACATCTTGGATTATTTTGTGGATAAGAAAATGGTATGTAAATATTTTCAGTCACTTAAGCAAGTAGGAAGTATTGAAATAGAGTATATCTCTTCCAGATTTTTAAAAAGGAAATAATCAGCTCTTTTTTGTGTGTCCTCTTGGATACAAATCTTAGCTTTTCAACTAATAAAAATGTAGTAAACATATGAAGAAACCATCAAGGTTATATTGGTACATATTACTGTGTATCTGAATAAACAGAAATTTTATGTGTAAGTTTAGATTTTATGTCACATGTTAATTAAGATTTTTAAGATTTGAACAAAGCAGCCAGGTGTGGTGGCACACACCTATAATTACAGCTGCTCAGGAGGCCGAGGCAGGAGGATTGTGAGTTTAAAGCCAGTCTTAGCAATTTAGCAAGGCCCTAAGCAAATTAGTGAGACCCTGTCTCTAAATAAAATATAAAAAAGGGTTGGGGATATGGCTCAATGGCAAAGCACTCCTGGGTTGAATCCCTGGTACAAAAAAATTTTTTTTTGAACAAAGCATCAAAATTGGCTAATATTTATTTTATCAACCCTTAGAAAATGTACTTTATTTATTTATTTTACCAACCCTTAGAAAATGAACTTTACACATATTGTTTTTGTTGTTTTCTTCTTGATTGTTTTGCCCATAGACAATGTGAGTAAATAAACATGGAGAAGTCTGTGGAGATAATTAAGACAGTTGTGAAGTGGGAGAGTCTCTTTGCTGTGGCTTTGCACATTTTCTTGATTTTCCTACCATTATTCTAGTATAGAAAAATTTAATAGAATAAATAGCAGGGACATTAAAAGTTATGTGGACCTAGGTTCATGTATATATCATGACAAATTTTAAAAAGTAGTGTCCAAAGTACCTGTGCAGAAAGGCCTAGCAGGCCCAGGGGTGCTGTCTTTAAAGGTTGGTCCTTGGTTAGTATCTGGGAACTGGACTGGTAAAAATTTTTCTATACCAACAAAAAAATTTCCCTAAATGATAAGCTTGGCTTCCTGTACAAGCAATGTGGTTTATGCTAAATATCTACCTCCCTTTCAGGAGCCTGGATTTCAGGGTTTGTGGTTAGTCATTTAGGTACTATGTGCCTCTGTGACCAACCCAGGGGAGGATTCTTGGAAGCTCATTCATGGTTTCCTTCTGACTTGAACCTTTCCCTTGGCTGATTTTGCTGTGTATTTTTTCTTTTTAATAAATCTTAGTTAAGAATACAAATACATGCTAAGTACTATGAGTCCTTTTAACAAATTATCAAACATTTGGGGTGGCCTTGGGAACCCTAGCACTGTAAGAAAATGGGTTCTGAGAAGTTCAGTTACTAATTCTGTCCACATCCCAGAAAATAGTGCTGTAAAAAGAAAGTGACTTAGTAAAATATTAAGAATTCTTATGAAGAGTGTTGCTTTCATATTTAATTCAGAGATGAAACAACAGATTGAGGTTCTGGGTAGAAAGTCCAGGGGAGGGCTGGGGATGTGGCTCAAGCGGTAGCGCGCTCGCCTGGCATGCGTGCGGCCCAGGTTCGATCCTCAGCACCACATACAAACAAAGATGTGTGTCCGCCAATAAAATAAATAAATAAATTAAATTAAAAAAAAAAAAAAAGAAAGTCCAGGGGAATTGTTATATGGCAGACTCTGAGGATGCAGAAACAGGTGTGAAGGTGCTTTGAAAGCCCTATGTGAAGTCCTAACCTCCATCCTTGCCCACCATACCCTCTAATCTTTAGTTACCAGTCCTTATCAATCACAAGTAGCCTTTTATGCTCCCATTTTGTGTGTGTGTGTGTGTGTGTGTGTGTGTGTGTGTGTGTGTATTGGAAGAATTGGAATGGTTGCAGATGAGTCAATGAACTAGGATGTCAAGAATAAGGGCCGATTCTATCTGAGAAGAGTTCAGGTTCCAGTGCTCCAAGCCAACTTGGAATATGGGAATAGGATGTATCCGCACCCTAGTGAAGTAAATTTAGAAATGGTACATCAAACCAAATTTGGATGAAAGAGAATAGCTCAGGTCCTTCAAAAAAAAAATGCTGATCGTTTAGACAATTTAGATTGCTTTGATCTTATATATATATATATAAAAAAGTCCCTTCTAGGACCTTCACAGCCACTCCTGGGACCTCAGGGTATGGAAACTTGTACACAATACTGTATTTTCAACAAGCCTAGAGTTGGTCTTTGATAAAATGAAAAGAGAGTGAGATTTCACCCACATTACATCAGAGCAAACACTGGGCAAACGCACCATGCCCTTCTCTGAAAAAGAGAAACTACTTAGGAGGCTGAGGCAGGTGGATGGCAAATTCCAAGCCAGGCTGAGCAACTCGGCAAGGAAGTGTCTCAAAATAAAAAATAAAAAAAAATAAAAAAAGAAAAGAAAAGAAAGAGCTGAGAATGTTGCTAAGCATTAAAATTCTCCTGAGTTCAGTTCCCAATGTGTGTGTGTGTGTGTGTGAGAGAGAGAGAATATGAATGAGAAAGAATTCTCATTTAAAATACAGTGACCCCATCTAGAAGAAACCATAATTCAAGGAATAGAGACCTTCATTTAATAAAGGAATTTAGTTGGAACATGTTCAACAAATAAGAATTTGGAAGATGAACTGCTGAAACAGAACAGGAAGAAAAGAGATGGAAGACCTAAAGACACAGAGGAACAGAACAACATTGTTATAGATCCAACACTTGGATCTGATATATCCAGGAAAAGAAAACTTAATTTCTGAGAGAACAGCCTTGTAATAATTACATGCTTGCAGAGGAAAGTAATATTAAAGCACTTAAGAGAAATTGAGTAAATATTGAAGACAGACAAATAAAATGCATAAGAAGAACTGGTGAACTTAGAGGACACAACCCAACAAATGAAGAATGCAAACTTTTAGAAGACACTAGAAAGGTGGCCGAATGGTGTTCAAAGAAAAATGGTTACAGAGTGGTCAACATGTATCAAGTTGCCATGTATATCTTAGTTCAAGGATAAAGACATAGTCATTCACACATCCAGATAGACTAAGGCAAGTCATTTACAAGGAAGAAACATTGGGCTGGCCAGAGACTTCTCAAAACAATATTATATTAAAAAAATTTTGTTGTTTGCCAAAGAATGTAAAACCTCCAAATGTTGTACTAAGGCAAATTATCCTTTGAACGTAATGACCAATGGCATCTCTTTTCAAAGATAAAAGAACTGATTCACACTTGAAAAAGTATGTGATGATGAAATTGAGCCACGCAGAATGTAAATAAACTAAGAGAGTTCAGAAAAAGAAAACCCACAGTGAAGTGCTGGTGAGCATGAAATCCATGTAAAGATAGAACTGAAATTGAACAAACTTGGAAATTATGACACTAGAGCTCTATGGAAGTATTATAATTTGGTAGCAGAGAAATGGTCTAAAACAAACATGGGGAGATGAAAAGGAAGGATAAGACCAACTTTTTTTTTTAACACTCATTCTTTAGTCAATTGATATTTGCTATGTGATTTACTTTTACTAAAATAATAAAAGCTTCTGAAATAGTAGAATCTTTTGTATCTCTTTTTCTTTAAACCTGTAGCAAATACTATTCTTTGTTGAAAAAAAAAACCTTTCATTTTAACTTAATCTCTTTTTCTTATGTTTAGCTGAAGAAATTTTAAGTAAATATTTTAAATAAATAGCATCTATATTATGATTCCACTTATGTGAAATTGTGTTATTAGGGCATTCTTCCATTCTTTTACTAATATATACACAGACACAGAGTTATCTAGATATTCATGAAGTGTTAACTTTTTTTCTGAATGGTTTGGTGACTTTAAAAAAAATTGCCCTGCTTCAATTTATTACAATAAGCAGTTATCTTTTTATTATTAAACAATTAAGACATTAAAATGCTATAGAGAGTAATTTAATGAACTCCTGTGCTCAGCTTAAAGGGAAAAATACATTACAAAAACAAAACAAAAAAACCTTGGCGTTTACTGTTTCTATGTGTATTTCTTTATTTTTATATGGAGTAATTTTTATTCTGAAATAAGTTTCTGTATTTTTCTCCTTTATAAAGGGTCTTAGAGAAAGATCAACTGAAAGAAAGAAAATGAGAAAGCTTTGTTCTTTGCTAGTTGGAGGTTTGTCTAAAAAGGAGAAAACTCATGCATTCTGAAAATGATAGAGGAAACCTTTGGAATGGGTTCCTTGGTCTGATCCTAAATTCAGATGCTTGCCTTCCCTGATTGTAAGTGAAGGAACACAGGACACGAACTCAAGCATTGTCTTCATGGCAACATGATATCTCGTTTTTAAACATGACATCCCTGGAAAGTACTGGACTTGTTTGTACATCGTTTTAAAGATTTCAGTGAGCATTATCAGTTTTCACTGATACCCTGGAGGTGAGCTGCCTGCTGATTTCTGTGTCTGGATTCAAGTGCAGCTTCCTTGCGTGGCCTCAAATTATGTTTGTACCCCTGGCTGGTGGCAGTGACATACAAGGGTAAAGCCACTGGAGCACTCTGCCTGAGGTACAGGCAATAAGGGGTTCGAGGTTTGTAGAGGACTGAAAAAAGCTGTTTTTTTTAATATTTATTTTTTATGTGTAGTTGGACACAATGCCTTTATTTTATTTACTTATTTTTATGTGGTGCTGAGGATCGAACCCAGGGCCTCGCACATGCTAGGCAAGCGCTCTACCACTGAGCTACAACCCCAGCCCCTGAAATGCTGTTTAAAAAGACTAAAATTTGGTCTTATTTTTATTATCACCACCATATGTTAATAATTTTAAACAGTGTCAAAATATTACTACTGCTGCACACACACACACAATTAATTGTAATAAGTTCTAAACAACTATAGCAGTGCTGAGTGAGGCAGCCGTAGGTTTATCAGTTATGGGACAGATATATTTTAAAAATCCACGTTGGGAAAAAAAATTGTATTGGAGAAGGCCCACTTTTGGCAGGAAAACTTGCTTCCTACTTTTAAGCACAGCAAACAGCTTTACATTCACTCCTATTAAAATGTAGGCTGAGAGATCCTTTACAGAAATTCATTTCACACATCATGAAGTTTTTATTTGCATTTATACTTTAGTGAAATAGAGGGGTAATGTTGGCAAATGCTAATTTTATGTCATTCATGAAATAGGGAATGGAATTTGAGTAATATGTTAAAGTTAAATATATTTTAAAAATTAAAACTAAATAACCAAATCAAGAAAATAGTGATTATTACAGAAAAAAATTTATATATAGGCAGGGGCTGTTAAAAATGATCTAATTGTTGTTCCATTCATGAGATATTCCACTACCTGGTAGTTTTATTTTTAATACTTCGGTGGTCGGCCTTCTAACTAATGGAGGATAGGTTTGTACCTAATTGGCTATGGGTTTCTCTCAATTTTCTGTTCTTCCTGTCTGAGATATTTTTGTACTGTGTCATGGGAAAAACAGAAATGCATTTTATTTTCAAGGCCTTTATTTAATCCCACTTCTGAGTGAATGAAAATTGGTTCAGAACACCCACCACAGCCATTTACATTCTTCTCCAAGTTTTTAATTCACTCATTTATATATGGGGGCAAAAACGAATATCATGGCAGGAGCAGAATCATTTCAAATCTTTCCATGCCTGAATAGGATGAAACCAAAAATGGAATTAGCTCAGAGTATTTGCATTGGGCCTTATAAATTTAGAAATCAATCCAAGGCCAAGGGTGTCCTTTCAAATTTCAAGTGATGCCAAGACCCTGGTTGGGAAAGAGATTATCTGGAGATAGGGCAGCAGTAAGGCAAACATACCTCCCTTCTATCTCAGACATTTCAAGAGAGGCACAAGAACTAAAAGAAAGCCATCACCTCCACCATGAGAGGGTCAAGATAAGTAGACTTCAATGACAAAGGGGCAGAAGTCCATCGCTAACATGGGAACTCACTTATGCAAAACTTAGAAAAGCAGCTGTGCTTTCAGAACTATCAACAAACCAAAGAAAACATTTTATTACCAGAACCTTTGTTCCTTACTAAATAGTCAGAGGGATAAAACTTTCTATGCATGAACAATGATGAACTTTACCAACATCATTGTGTGTGTGTGTTATAGAATAAAAATTGGGGTGAGAGCATTTATTTCCAGAATTTAGAAATATTTGTAGTAGAAGATGTTTCTTCTGAGCCATTCAGACCAATAACTGAGAAAATAAAAAGAAAAAGGTCATTCATTTTGATAGTCACAGAATGATGCATGCTTGCTTTGAATACTTTGATTTAAAATATATATAAATACTTTGACTTAAAGTGTGTGTGTGTGTGTGTGTGTGTGTGTGTGTGTATATATATATATATATATATATATATATATATATATATATAAATACTTTGACTTCAAATGGCAGTTTACCAGTTTTTTTGATGTAAGGCCAACCTTCGTTTTGAACTTGAAACTGTGAATTGGAAATTCCTTTGCCTTTTGTGTAATTTCCTGGTTTTGTTTCCTTAAAATAAAATGAGAGTTTAAAGCACCAAGAAAACAGACTTAATGCAGAATCTTTCCATATTTAAAATCCAAGAGCAATTTTTGAATAACAATTTGTCTAATTTTTTCAAAGCATTTAATTTTGTTCACGTGAGAACTTTTTCTTGCAAACATTTTTCATCAGTTTACCTATATTTTCTTTCTTCTGTGTGTGTGTGTGGGGGGGGGCACCAGGGATTTAACTCAGGGTCACTCACCCACTGGGCCACATCGCAGCCCTATTTTGTATTTTATTTAGAGACAGGGTCTCACTGAATTGCTTAGTACCTCGCTTCCCTGAGGCTGGCCTTGTGATCCTCTGCCTCAACCTCCCAGCCACTGGGATTACAGGCATGCACCACCATGTCCAGTCCTATTGTTTAAAAACTCAAATTAGATACTTACAATAGTACTGACATAAATAAGTCCTAACAACTGACTCTTGGTAAACATAAAACTTAGCTCGTTGGAACCACACAGATTTTTTGTGTAGGTACTGGTAAGGATGTATTCACAGGCTTGAAACTGTGTTAAGAGAACTTCTATTGTTAAAGGTGAAATTATAAAATTGGTTACTGTGTTAGTCTGCTTTCTGTCACAGATTCCAGAGGTTATCAACTTGTTATAAGAAAAGGCTTATTTTGGCTCATAGTTTGGGAATTTCTGGTCTATGAGCAGGTGAACCATTGCTTTTAGGTCTCTGGTGTGGAGTTGGGGACCGCACAGCATGGCAGGAGCACATGGCAGATATGAGTGGCTGGAAAGTGAAAGAGGAAGATGCCAGGGTCTGACAAGCCCTTTGAGACGAGGGTTTAATAAGGCCTTTTGAGGACCCCCAATTATCTAAAGACTTCTCCCTAGGCCTCACTTCTGAAAGGTTACAGCATCTCCCAAAAGCACCAAACTGGGGACTAAGCCTCTAACATTGGGACCTCTGTGGGACACTCAACATCCAAACCGTAGCAGATATCAAGATGGATTGGATCATGGAAAAGTGAGTTTTCTAGATGATTGAATACTTACAATTATTCCAAACTAATGGCGGAAGGAAAGCTTTCTACGATGGATTACATCTTAGGAAAAAATAATAAAGTAAGCATTGAATCTAATAAGTTAATGAGCTGACATCCAAGGAAGCAATAAAGTAGGGTGATGATAATTATGAGTTCCACTGGGGACATCTGGTGAACATGGTGCCCTTCCAGTGGATGTCCCTCAATCGCCTTGATGCTCTAGCTCATGTTCCCTTCTCCCTCCTTGATTTCTCTATCTTGCTGTACAGCTTCTGGCTCTTTCCCAAGAATCTTAGACTATCACTCTCTGTAATTCAATTGTGTTTTTGAAACTTTCTTCTCAACTATGTGCCTTAATCTTTCGTTTAGTTGGTTTTAATTTTATCTTTCTTCTACATGTGGCTTTCTATTTTCCTGCTACTGCTAGAGTGTTCACTGTTGGAAGCTGTAGGGGTCAATTCTTTCCTTTTTTTTTTTTTTTTACTAGATTGACCAAAGTGGAAATGGACATCTTCTAATCGTTAACTTTCCCCGTTTTCATGCTGTTCATTGGGGTTTGGTGGTTGAGATTGGCTGGATCAATGGCTACAAAAGCATATATAGGTATCTTGGAGGGAGAGGAACCAAAGCCCTCAGGTGTAAATGATGACAGAAGACCTTCCAGAGAGTTATGCCCTTATTGTTTCAGACTTTTCATATACATTTTATTTCTGTAAATTACTTTTCCCATTTGGTTGAATGATTAACTGTAATGCCCAGAGTATATGCTACCAACTACCAAATATGTATATATTGATGCTGTAGTTGGTTTAGAAATAATGAAACAGTCCCTTTTAAGATTGAAAACAGCAACAACAATAAAAAAAAACCCACTCACATATCTCAAATCTCAGTTGAGCTAAAGCTACAAATCACATTCATTTGTAGGATATAGTTGAGAGACGGCTCTTGGATAATGAAGGTTCATAAGCCTGGGCTGTAGTTAGTGTAAGATGTAAACAGGGGCCTTCTTGTTTTCACTCTGTCGGAAACTCTAATTCATTTCTAATTACCATCTTCTGGAAAAACACGATGTTGTCACTGCTTTTTAAATTTCTCCCTCTTTTAGAGAAAAACACATATTTTAGGTCATTAAGAAAAACCTTCTCTTGAGTTAGATGATGTTTTTGTTCAACAAAGCAGAATCATTATTTTGTTTCAGGCACAATTTGTGGGGTAGGAGGAAGAGACTGCATGCATTTTAATGTGGCAATGAATTAACAATAATCAAGA
The DNA here is from genome assembly GCF_052094955.1 of Ictidomys tridecemlineatus. Lineage (NCBI taxonomy): Eukaryota > Metazoa > Chordata > Mammalia > Rodentia > Sciuridae > Ictidomys > Ictidomys tridecemlineatus. Next base: position 128,716,904 of record NC_135480.1, on the reverse strand, counting down.
GAAGGTAGCTTTACCACTGTTCTGCAGTTCAGATCTTCATATTTATTCAGGCCAGAGAAGAATTACCTTTGCCATTTGGATTTTTAAAGTGAATTGGTCAGGAAGAAAAATCATTGCATGTGAAATACCAAGACCTTTCCTTAATTTTCAACTCAATATTGCATCTTGCCATCTAAAAAAAAATGAAGAAAAAAAAGAAGGCTGTTAAAATTAGCCAGAGTGATAAAGACAGAACAGTATGATTTTTTAAAATATTTATTTTTTTTGGTGTAGATGGACACAACACAATGCCTTTATTTTTATGTGGTGCTGAGGATCGAACCCGGGTCCCACCCGTGCTAGGCGAGCGCTCTACCGCTGAGCCACAATCCCAGCCCCACAGTATGATTTTGTATAGACAAAGAAGTAGAAGATGATAAGAATCAGCTTTTATTGTTTCATGTTATAAAATATTACCCCAATACATATTAAATATAAGTGGACAAAAGTTATCTTTTTCCCCTACTAATAAGCTGAGGTTATCTTGGTTATTTTTTTCAGCAACCTAATATGTTATAGTAAATTTATGAAATGTATGAATTGGTGGGATAATTTTTTTTGAGATTGTGAATGAAAGTGGATCAATGCAATTATACTGCTCCTTAGTATATATCCAAAGGAATCAAAATCAGCATACTAGAGTAGCCACATCAATATTTATAGCAGCACAACTCACAACAGCTAAGCTATTTAACTAACCTAGGTGCCCTTCTATAGATGAATGGATAAAGAAAATGTGGCACATATACACAATGGAATAATACTCAGCCATAAAGAATGCCTTTATGACATTTCCCAGTAAATGGATGGATCTGGAGACAGACTATTATGCTAAGTGAAATAAGCCAATCCCTAAAAACTGAAGGTCCTATATTCTCTCTTTTTGTGGATGCTAACACACAACAAGGGGGTGGAGAGGGGGAAGAACAGAAGTTCAGTGGATTAGACAAAGGGGAATTAAGGGAAGGAGGGTGGACAGGAGTAGGAAAGACAGTGGAATGAATCCAACGTAAATTTTCTATATACATATATGAATACACTATGGTGAATCCCACCATCATGTACAACCACAAGACTGGGATCCTAATTAGAATAAAGTATACTCCATGTTTGTATAAATATGTCAAAGTAGACTCTACTGTCCTGTATAACTAAAAAGAACAAATAAAATTTTAAAAAAGAAAGTGGGTCAATGGAGAGCTCTCCTTCATGAAGAGATTATGAGGATATGGCACAAAGAAGTTGGCATCCACTACTTCTTGCTCCAGAAGGTCTGGGAGACAAGGATAATGGGAAGAGTATTGCCAGGCAAGATGGTTGGGGAAGAAGTCATCTGGGAAGTCCACATTAGTCAGGCCAGAGACCTGAACTTGCCATTCTACTGGTTGATTTGCTGTCAGGTTCCAAGGTAAAATGTAAGGTGGAGACTTGGGCCGAAGAGGGTAGGACTTGTTAAAAAATAGGTAAATTCTTAAATGTTTTAGATTTTAGAGAAGCTAGAAAAATTTTTGGTTCTTTTCTGTGCCTGTATTAAAGTACCTGACAAAACCATTTATTTATTTATTCTGGTATTGAAGTTTGAACTTGAGGGTGCTTTATTACCAAACCTCATTCCCAATTCTTTCAATTTTTTATCTTTGAGACTGGGTTTCACTAAATTGCTGAGGCTGACCTCAGCCTACCAAGTCACTAGATTTACAGGCCTGGACCAACACACTCTGCTTACTCATTTGATTTTTTTTTTTTTTTGACAAGAAAGGAGACAAGTTCTGTCCCTGTTTTAATCAATCCCATTACCACGATTCCACTGAGGACTTATCACATGAACTCATTTGATTTTTACCAGCTGCATTTTTGTATGACAGAGGTCAACTGTATTTGTTTTAACACCTAAAGATTGGAAAATCTGGTAAGCCAAAAGAAAAGAAAAATACATTATTTGCAATTCTACTTACTGCTGATATATATTTTTAAGCTGGCAAATAAACAAACACAAACAACAAAAAAGAGAGTTTCCTAAGATATTCTTCTAAAAAGGCCTATCACAATAAAAATATTCCAATAAAAGTGATATAAAAAATATTGAGACCAGCTTTGCTGTAAACATTCAGTTCTTCAGCTCTTTGGCCTACAGAGCAAAGAACCAAGCTTCTCAAGTGCTAATTTTTAATCTAACATCTTTCCATTCTTTTGGGGAAAAATAAAGAAGCTGAAAAATCAAAGACCCAATTCCTCTAGTTGAGAGGTTCTCAAAGTGTGATTTTGGAGCCACCATGAAGCATTAGGGTCATCTGGGACTTGTAAAAAAATGATTTTCAGGTCTGTGATGGTTAATCTGAATTGTTAACTTAATTGGATTAAGAGGTGTTTAAGAGGCTTCTAGGTCTCAATGAGAAAATTTCTAGGAATGATTGACATGTGGGACAGTCAGCTGAAGTGGAAACCCTCCCTAAGTGTCGGTAGCACAGTCCAATCGGTTGGAGGATTGGATGAAACAAAAAGTTAGAAGAACAAGGAAGCAGCAGCAGGTACAAGCTCCATTCTTCTTTAGCGAATTCTTTGATTGCTACTGAAATTGCCTGAGGACACCAGACTGCAGTTCCTTCACCCTTTACAGTGACTGGACTCAGACCAGTGACTCTTCAGGGAGTTTCCAGGCCTTTGGTCCCAGACTGGGGTGGCATCATTGATCCTTCTTGTTCCTGCTTCTTGGACTGAGCAGCTACTAGTTCCTTCAGCTCTCTAGGCTGTGGACAGTCATTGTGGGACTATTCAACTTCTGGTTGTGTAAGCCAATCTAATAAATCATATATATGTATGATTTTATATATATATATAATTATATGTATATATACATATAATTATATATAAAATATATACACTGTTGGTTCTGTTCCTCTAGAGAACAATAACTAATATAAGGTCCCATTCCAGACCTCCTGAATCAGAAACTCTGGAAGTGAGATTGAGAAAGCTGTGTGTGTGTGCTTAAGTTGGCATATAATGATTGTACATATTTGTGGGGTACAGTGTGATATTTTAAGACATGTATACAATGTGTATACATTGATCATGTCAGAGTAATTAGCATTTCCATCACCTCAAACTTTTATCATTCCTTTGTGTTGGAAACATTCCAAATTCTTCCTTCTATCTATTTAAAAATACATATTAAATTACTGTGTGCTATATTGACCCTACTGTTCTGTAGAACACTAGAACCCATTCTTCCCATTTATTATTGTATTTTGGTACCCATTATCCAGCCTCTCTCTGATTCCCACCCCTCCATCCTCAAGCTGTGTTTTAACAGATCTTCCAGGTGACTGATATAATTGCCCCTGGACACTCTCTGGAGTGAATGATGACTGGGAATGATGACTGGTGGATCTCCCCACCCTGGGGGACTTGGCAGCCTGTGGTTTGGCTCCAAATGAAGAAGTGGGACTACTCTGTTGTTGACTGAGTGGAGTTTCCAAAAAATCTTTAAAGGAGGAGGAGGAGCTGTTTATTCTGGAGGTGAAATGGCTGAGAGAATCAGGAACATGAAATTTAAGACCTGAAAGAACAGTTTAGGCTGAGATAAGCCCTAAGACCATACTGAGGAAGAATAATTATAATACTCATAAGTATTTGAGTACTGCCAATTCTCTTGTCTTTGCTTTAACTAAATTTCTTTTGCCTTTTTGAACAAATAATGGCTACCAGGAAACAGTTTTGTATGGTTTTTCCTCTGTATCCATGGGTTTTGCATCTGCAGATTCAAGTGAACATTGATAAAAAGTATTTGTAAAACAATTATATCTGTACATATTAAGTACAGATATAATTGTTTTATGAATACTTTTTATCATTATTCCCTAAACAATATCTTAAAACAACTATTTGCATGCCATTTATATTGTATTTGGTATTATAGATTATCTGGAGATGCTTTAAATTATACAGGGAGATGTACATAGGATGTATGCAAATACTATACTATTTTACATAAGACACTTGAGTATTTTGATATTTTGATATTTTGGGTGGAAGTAAAGCAGGAAGTAAAGTGTAGCAGATATATTTTTAAAATTATGAAAACTTTTTTTTCAAGCCATAAAAATATGACTTAAACTAGCCTTTGGAATTAAAATTTGGAAAAGTTATGAAGTCATTAATTATGTCTGTCTGTGTATATAAAAATGATTTTCAATTTCAAAACCCTGATTCTTACTAAGAATTCCTTCAGAAAGATGTGAAAATTTCCTGAGCCTTAGTTTTTTCATTGAAAAATGAGATAATAATGCTGAAAACGGGTTATAAAGAGTCAAATAAGAATGCATGTAAATGCCTTGCATGCACAATGCCCTGGTCTCAATCCCCAGCACGACAAAAAAAATGCATATAAAACTGCATAGTGTTATTATGACTATGATTCTATTATTTCCTTACTATACAAATGTTTTAACATAAGTGTTGTTAGTTATACATATTTACATCACTTTATCTACTTACAGCAGGGAACAAAGCACAGCGAGCATTAATGTTTTTAAAATATTTTTATTAGTTGTTGATGGATTTTTATTTTATTTTATTTATTTATATGTGGTGCTGAGGATTGCACCCAGTGCATCACACATACTAGGCAGGTGCTCTACCACTGAGCCACAAAATAACTCTTTTGGTCAAGACATAAAACATGACATAAGCTAGTAATTAGCCCCTGAAAATGAAATAGAGAAAACTTATGCATTCGTAAGAAATGAATATTTGTTGGCAAAATCACCAAATAGAAGTCTATTTATTGTACCATTATAATGAATGAAACATTTGACGTAAGATCCTGTGCACTGTCATTAAGTGCTGACTGTCATTAAGTGGCAATATTGACAATGGCCTAGTCCTGCTAGGAAATGCAATTTGTATCTTGGGCATTTTGTGCTCTAACTTGTGTTACTTAGGGCTAGAGAAAAGCCTGCTGCAAAACGTTGGGAATAAATCCACATTTTCCCCTGCATGAATGTAAATGCTGAACAATCCTTAAAAATATTGGCAAGGCTAATCCAGCAATATAAAACATGATAATGCCTTCTGAGGAATTGAATTTATCCCAGGAGTACAAGGTTAGTTTAATTTTTGTAAACAAAACAACATAATTTGCTATACTAACAGACTAAAAAATAAAAATCATGTATCACAGTCAATGTAGGAAAAGCATTTGACAATATTGAACATTCATTCAAAAGAAAAACTTTCAAGAAAGTAAGAATAGAGAAGAATTTTCTTACCCTGGTAACCTGCATATATGAAAATCCTATAGCCAACATCCTATTAATAGTGAAACACTTAAATGCTTTCCCTTTGAGAATGGAACCAGAGTAAGGATGTTGGCATTTGCCATTTCTCTTTGACAGGGTAACGGAGTTTTTGGTCAATGTAATATGTCCAAAATATATATATATATATATATATATATATATATATATATATATATATATATATACACATATATATATATTTATTTTGTTTTATATATGTATATATAGAGATATAAGCTTACATATTGTTTGTTTGTTTTTGGTACCAGGGATTGATCTCAGGGGCACTTAACCACTAAGCCACATCCCCAGCCCAATTTTGTATTTTATTTAGAGACAGGATCTCACTGAGTTGCTTAGTGCCTCACCATTGCTGAACTTTGAACTGTCCATCTTCCTGCCTCAGCCTCCTGAGCCTACAGGCATGCGCTAAGGGCTTACTTATTGGAAAGAAAGAAGTAAGACTGTGTTTGTAGACTGATAAAAATTAATTTATAAAATCCAAAAGTAATTTTCCAAAAATACCCAGACCTAATATACAAGTTAGTAAGATTGCAGGATACAAGGTTAATACATAAAAAAATTGGTCATAGTTCTTAAATGACATTTAAAATAGCATCAAAAATATGACAATCATATGGGTCAATTTTACAATGTATAGCTAAGACCTGAACACAGGAAAATAACTTGGTCATGCTCTTGTTAACTATGGTCAGATTACTTCCCTGGAATATCATGGTGCATTCCCAGGAGCAGTATAGACAAAGTTAGCTTACACTTGCAGTCTTTAGATGTTACCATTTCACATTGAAATAAAACTTCAAAATCTGGTTAAATTACTTGAATGTCAAGAGTCTTCTTGCTATTCGCACTTTAAAAACCTGAATTGCAATTAATCATAATGACAAGAATAGATGTCACTTATTGACTGTTTACTATGCATCAGACATACTCTAAGTGCTTAATGGGCATTAAAAATTTTATTCTCATAATGACTCTATGAGTTAGTGTTACTTTTCCCACTTTATAAAAGAGAAAGTGAGGCTTAGGTTGAGTTTAAGGATGTGCTGCCAGGAAAGCACTGAGCTGGATCCTCATCTAGGGATCTGGTTTTTAACCTTCATACTTGGTTGCTTCTCTGAGCTCCAGTGTAGGTCTTCCCTTCTATGATGGATCCTCATGCAGACTGCACCATTTGTTGTGGTTTGACTGTGTTCTCCAGAAATTCATGTGTTGCGATCTTAATTCCCCCATGCATCAACATTGGGAGGCAAGGCAGTTGGATCACAGGAGTGAGCTCTCATAAATGGATAAATCTGTCTTAGGGGATTGAGTTAGTTTTTAATTTCCAGGGAATGTATTATTTGCCTTGAGAGTGAGTGGTTATAAAGTGAGCTTTTCCTGTGCCTTTTCTGAACATACCCACTTGCTCTTCTGCTTTCTGCCAAAGTTGATGTAGAAGGAAGCCCTCACCAGAAACCAAGCAGAAATTTCCCTCTAGTTCTTAGACTTCCCAGTCTCCAGAATCATGCCAAAGTAAATCTCTTTCCTTTATATTTTTTTCAATCTCAGGTATTATGTTATGGCAATAGAAAATTAACTATTAAAACACTACTGAAATACAGATATCAATATTTTAAAAAAGGCAGAAATCTAGTCAGTTCCTTAAAAGGAGAATCATATGGTGATGCAGAAGCTGCTGGTTTTGAACCCATTGTGTGTATTTCTGGGCACCAACTCTAGAGATGCTTCAGGAGACTGGGTTGGGGTCCAGGAATAAGCATGTGTGACAAGATCCTGGGTCCTTTTGACACAGGTGACCTAAGCATGCAGCACTGAGATGTACCTCCCCAGACCATTGTATCATGTAATGACACGTTAAAAGAATTCTTACAATAGGCCGAATATCTTGACAACAATGAAACATGGGCAAAATTTAAAGCATAAAGGGAATTTGGCAAGTGTGCAGGTATGATCCATTGAATTAAAAGTGAAAAGATTCATAAATATCTTTCCAAGTACTATAGGAACTTATTTTCATAACAGCCACAAGAATAAAGGACTACAAAGTGACTTCTCTGTGGCAGAAGTTGCTGGGAAGAGAAAGATATCATTTCCCCACTAGCCACCTCCTTTTTCTCCAGTCTTCAGGGTCTTTGTTGACAATACACAGTGCCATTTTTGCTATCGCTATGAAGACCCTTTTTGGAAATTGGAAGAGGCATGGCCACTTCTAATTTTTTGAGACTTTAATATATTAAAAGTGGAGAAACCTGACATAGGGTTACCAAAATATAATATAATATATATATATATATATATATATATATATATACATCCTATTTGCATATAACTATTTAATGTTTTCCACACAAAAAATTCAAGGTCATTTAATTTTGATTTCACCAAAGATTTCTTTACAATATTAATTCATGATAGGCAACGTAGTCCAGAAATGGATCTTAGCTTTAATATTGTATGATGGGCCTATTTTTCCAGTCCTGTCAGTGTGTCTATCTAAATGCACATTAGCACCATTCGAAAATCATGTCAAAGGTCTAAATTTGAGGCCCTTCCTGAGAGTGACATTCCAGCCAAACAGTTCTCCTTGCCTGCACTAGAATAAACCCTGTAGTTAAGTATGAATTCTACTCTAATTTCTTTAAACTTGCATGCAACTTTGTTGGAAATTTGTAGTTAACCATCCATGTATTTTAAATGTTGAAGATAGAAGATCATTTATGTTTCCATTAATATAATTTCAAGAACAGGTAAAACTAATAAATTGTTCTAGAAGTCAGGATAGTGGTCTTCCTGGGATGCTGCTAGTAGTTTTCCTAGATTCTTTTTCTTATTTGGGAATGGTTATATGATTCACTTATAATTTGTGTACTTTTTTATTATGTTTCAATACAAATTTTACATTACCAGTTTTGTTACACATTTACAATCCATGGAGGGGCAGCTGCTGCGACCTTAAATCAGAACAAGCAAATCAGATCAAGTTGCATTTTCATCTCCAGGAATAGCCCTTGTTGGCCAGGACATAGAATGCTCATTAGTGGGTCCCTGCTCCTGTGTCCGGATGGCCGGGCACCACTGACAAGGTGGCCCATTAGGTTCTCACTGGTGAATGCAGATGAGCACGTGCAGTTTGTTACAAGCCCAAATATGCAAAGAATCTGGCAGAAATTCCCTAGTATGCAACTCTAGCCTGGACAAGGGGGGTGTCGCAATGTCTTAGAAGTTACTCTTTTACTGTGTGCGTGTGTGTGTGTGTGTGTGTGTGTGTGTGTGTGTGTGTGTGTTTTCTTCTTACCCTTTCCAGCATATTGTTCCTGGAGATTCTGTGACAGGCTAAAGTGAAACAGGGCCTTGTTGAGAGGTGGAAAGCCTGCCAGATGGCCCTGTGGGCTGCTTGGCCCCCAGGAGGCCAGTCCTGACACCTGGTCCCATATGGCAGTGCATTCTCAGGGACATGAGCCGAGCACATTCCTAGCTCTGTGGCCAGACCAACAGGAGGCTGGGGGGGCAGGATGCAGAACCTTGATTTGGAAGTTTTCATGCATGTCCTCATGGTAACTTGACTGTGAGTGCTGATCCTGGTCTCTTTATCCTTCTGAGTCCTGCATTCCAAAAGAGGCATTTCTAAAGTCTCTTCCATTGTCTGTGATCTTATGGTTAAAAGTTAAGCTTCTTATTGAGTTTTATGAATTTAATCAAATTCCTTCCTTAAATCCACCTAGCCCTACTTCTGGCCTCCCCATCATAAGTCTGTTTATCTGCCATGGTTTAGATCAAATACTGCTTCCCATATGAAGTCTTCCCAAGAGAAAATCAATGGCTACCACACCTATCTGTCATCTAATTTATATTCTGTGATTGACATCTATATCTTGCCCTTCCACTTGAGAGTACACATTCCTGTGTGAAAATGACAATATCATCTTTTATTTTGTTTTTGGTGCATTGTAATAATACATAATAGTGGGATTCATTACACCATATTTGTTCTTGAACATCACATAATTTGCTCAATCTTCTTTCCCAGGTCCTTCCCCTTTTCCCTCTTCTTCCTCCCATTTGTTCAACTCTACTGATCTTCCTTCTATTATTATTATTTTAATTACTGCATTATCATTATTATGTAAGTGGATTAATTGGGTATATTTGAACATGAACCTAACATTACTTGGTAGATTTCATTCCCCTGTACTTCTCCATCCCCTTCCATTTTCCCTCTCTCCTGATTCCCTTCCTCTATTCTATTGTTTTCCCTCCTATATTCCTGATATCTCTTCTCCCCCTTAAAAAATTACATTGACAATATCATCTTTGTACCTTCCTTAGCAAAAATCTCCAGATGCAGATTGACCTCAAAGAGACACACAGAGGGTTTCACAGTTCAGATTTTCAAGTCCAACTCTTGGAGATTCTGATTAAGGGATCTAGGAATGGAATCTCTCATTGGATAACATCTCGTCCACGATATTGTGATCTGCATTAAGTACTGTACATATATAAGCTCAATCAGTAGACAAATATAATTTATCCCATGTTTACTCATTTAGAAACTTTCCAGTGTTCACAAAGATACAGAATATGAATCAAGACTGTGATATCAAAGTCACAATCACAGTTTGATGCAAATGATATTATTGAGTTGCTCTAGTATCCTTTTCTGATGTTTAGAAATGTTCTTTCCTGTGAAGGTAGACTGAATGGAAAACTTTATTCCTCAAATGATTTTTTTTGGTGTTTGACTTGAAATAGGCAAACATTCTTATAGAGAGTTTTGTGGCACATAACTCTCCTTTTTACCAAGATCTTTGGCATCTCCCACTTGACCTTCTACTGAGAATCCCTGCCATTTTGGGAGAAGAATGAGAAGTATTAACCTTTTTCTTTTTCTCTTCTTTGTTTTGTCAACACTTGCCATCTCCCCTTGTTTATTTATCTATTCATCTATCCATTCCATAAAAGTTGGCTACCCTCTTCTGTGTGCCAGGCACATTGCAAACACAGTGTGGAACAGGTGTGGCTTCTGCCCCTGTGGGGTTGACACTCTCAGGAGGAAAGTGAATGTGATGAAAATAATTACAAATATTTGCTTGAGTCTTACAGCTTAACCTCATCTGCTAAGCTAATGACATCTAAACTATTGGCTGCTAATGACACCATTTTATTCTTCTCAGATACATTCGCAGCTAAAAATACTTTAACACCTTACCTTAAGAAGAAAGTAAACAGTGAAGGGGGAGAAGGAATCTAAAAAAGAGATCTACTTTTGGAGAGGAACTTTTGTGACATTCTGAAAATTATATGTAGAGAGATGCCTAGCCCACCTAATCAAAATATCCTCTTATGCCAAAATAACATCTGTTTAAGGTTATTTGGATAGGACTTCCTAAAGTGCTGCACATAATCTAATGAAAATGTGCAAGTGAGCTTAGGTAGTTGTAGCAGATGCAGTTCATGTCCCAAGGGCACTCCTTGGTATTTGCTGTTCCCCTCTATGCTGATGGCTTCTTATTGCAAATTCTTGTAACTCTCTTCCTGAGGGTTTCTTAGATTGCAGAAGCTGACTTGGCCCACCCCAACCAGCAGGCCTGCAGTGCCAGGGAGTTCATGCCCACACTGTAAGGAGTATCTGCCATAGACATGCTGGGACATGCTGGGACTCACCAAGTTTCTGATCTTAAGGAACAGCAGCCACTGAACTGCTTTGTCATATCTGTTTGCGATTGATAAAGAGCTGTAAGGGGCACTAGCCATAGGCATACTTAGCAAAGACTGGTTACAATTGATAGGGAGTACAGCTCCATGGACACGTGCAAAGAACATACCAGTTGCAATTACATCACCTCACTGGACATAACCAATGGACATTGACTTTCAGTGGGTGTAACCAGTCACCAATGTACATCACCAACTTGGAACTGTATTTAAATTGCTAGTCCTGCCACATTGAAGAGTTTTGCTTCAAGGACATTGGTGAGACTGACCACCTTGCTGTCCATCCCTGGACCGACTCCACCATTCCCTGACATCCAGCTATCAGCTGGTGAGGACCACCAGACGAGGACAATAAGAGAAGTCACATGGCATCAGAGGTATTTTGGGTCTCTTGGTTGCCCTAGGATTGTGTGATTTGCTTATAGTGTTTAATTAGTGTACACTGAATTCTAGTTGGGGTGCTCCCACACACCCAACACTTTTTGCAATAATTGTTTTTATTTGATGATTGGTGTGGTCAAATATACACTTGCATTTAAAAACAGTTCGCCTTGACACACACCCATGGGGGTTGTCTTCAAATGGTGAAGAAGGGGAGTTGGTGGATAAAACTCCAAGGCACCAACTGGGCCTCTTTCAGAGAATGCCTAGGGAGACCCAGCCCCAGTGCCCAGTGCCCAGTGCCCAGCGCTCTTTACTGCTGCCAGTGTTGACTTCTCTCCCTTCTCCCAGTCCCCTATTGGTGCTTCCTGGGGACACCTCTCAAATAAATGATCTGTAATCATTGTCTCAACCCAAACTAAAACAATGGCACTTGGGCATATACTTTTCATTTAATAAAATAAGATGCTATTTTATTTATTTTTAAAATTTTTAAATTTATTTATTTATTTTTAGTTGTCAATGTACCTTTATTTTATTTATTTATATGTGGTGCTGAGAATCAAACCCAGTGCCTCATACATGCTAGGCAAGTGTTCTACCATTAAGCCACAACGCCAGCCCATGTCCATGCATTTTAAAACATTAGGAAAAATATGAATTGACCATCAGATCTGTGATTTCATGGCTATTACTGAAGCTTAAGTTTAAAAGGTGAGTCAATTTAAACAAAAATGGTAAGTAATGGCATGCAGGTACTAGGCAAATCACAAAGGGCGAATGGTAAATGGTGGATAATTACTTACTGCTGGAGCTTGAGGCTTCCTTCAAACTAGGCAGCATCCAACTCTGTCTAAACTCAAAGACCCAGATTTTTAACCTATGGTTCCTAACAAATCTCCCTGGGGTCCATGAACCCTGAAAGATTTTGCTTGATGTGTTTGAATCTTCTTCTTCCCAAAAGTTCATTAATTCCTTAGTCTTTCAAAGGGGTATATCACTGAAAGTCTTTATAGAAAAAAAATGAAAGAAAGAAAGGAAGGAAACAAGAAAGAAAGCAGGAAGGGAGGTAAGCATTCTTAGTTTTTCTTAGTGTTATCAGATAACTGTGCCTGTTGCAAACCAGCAGAAACAAAAACCACAAAACAAACAAACAAACAAACAAAACAAAAACAAAAACAAAAAACAAAGAAGGGCAGGAATGAGACAGTGGAGGCCTGATTCAAATGAAAAACATTTGAGGATTGAGTTACTGGGTGGCTACAGAGAGATAAACTATCCACTCCCACCCCTATTTCACTTTACAAAGCTGGAAATATCTTCTGAGGATTTTTATTTGTTGGAAAAGATGGTCATATTTGCCCAAGAAAAGCATCTATGTACAACAAGGGAAAAAGACCCACTAAATATCCACATCTCCCAAGAATCAAATGGGAAGATAAATGAGATTTTTATAGATGCAAAGCAAATTTTATTTAAGTGATAACCAACATAGTTTCTGTTGCTTCAGAAAGTGAAATTTCTGCTAATAGTAGAACCAACAAACACAGGAAATCAAGCTAATGTATCTTAATGCTCAATTTGGATGCATACAACACATTCAAGAAATTCAACATTTCATAGCCAATTCTGTATCTGTGACATCCAGACTGAATTAGTTAGGATTATAATCAGTTGTGAGGGACAGAAAATACAAAATAATAAGTGGATGAAAAAAGATAGAAGTTAATTTTTCTCATGTGAAAGTCTGAATAAATGGTCCACGATTGGTGTGATTATTCATAATACCAGGAAGTATTGTGTTCCTTCTCCATGGTGTTCCATATTCATCCCCCGTCTAGTACAAGCCATCCATGGGTCAAGATGGCTGTTCCAGTTCAAGCCATTATGTCCACATTCCAGCCAGCAGAGAGGCTTCCCTATAAGGACTCTTCTGTTAGGTTGCATATACCACTTCTTGTATTTCCTTGTCCAGAACTTAACTACATTTATCTGCAAGGGAGGGTAAGAAATATAGTCTTTATTTTGGGATATCATATGTTCAGCAAGAAATTCAATTGCTATGGAAGAAGGGGAAAACAGCTACTGGCTCATATCAGCAGTTGGCCACCCAGATTACTTACATCTGGGTAGTTCCAAAGGGTTAACTTGGGCATAATACTTAATTATAAGTCTTCCTTCATGTGCCAGTGAAATTGCTTGATCCTAAAACTGCCTCTAATTGAAGATTTGATGAGATTCACAAATAAAGCATATTTTTCATTTTGAGTATCTGTCTACTTGATGCTGCACAAAGTTCAGCTCACTTAGAAGAGCACACTTAATTTGTGGATGATTGAGACCTCTTGTTTTCTTTTCTTTTCTATTCTACATCCTTTTGGCTACTTTCCCATTAGTTGAAGTCTTAAATAGACAAAGGAAGAAGGATAAAAAGAGAAAGTCTAATCAGATGGTTTTGTTTCTTCTTAGTAACATTTCTAGAAGGGCCAAGGCAGAAGAGATTGAAAATAAGTAATACTAAGTTGTTGGGTTATCTGTCATAAAAGCAATCCCTTGTGCCAGGTGCTGAGAAAAGTCCTTTTTATTGCTGTCTATAATTGTAGCTACAACCTGTGAAGAAGGCAGTGGCATTTCCACTTTGGAAAATAAATTTGCCAGAGGAAACACTTACTAACAGGCAAAACCAAGATTTTAGTCAAGGGTCTTTCTAACCCCCTCCCCCCATGCTCTTTTGACTGTTCTATACAGAGTCTATCTTGTCATGAATTTTGTTCTGTTTCATGTGGTATTGAGGATTGAACCCAGGGCCTCATGCATGCTAGTAAGCACTCTACCACTGAGTTACACCCCCAACCCTTTCAAAATTTTACTTGGAGACAGGGTCTTGCTAAGTGTCCCAAACTGGCTTTGAACTTGCAATCCTCCTGTGTCAGCCTCCTGAGCCACTGGCATTACAGGTGTGTAACACCAAGCTTGGCTTGCCGTGACTTTTTAAGCATCCTCTTTTCGCTGGAGAGTTTTTGCATTACCATTGGCAGGGGCTAACAGCAGACCTTAAAGATATAAACAAAGTGAAGAGGATTAGCTCCTTGTGGTCTCTCTGCCCTCTCAGGTTGTGAGCTTTGCCATTAGCCAGCACCTTAAGCAGCACTTGACATTTACTGTGTCATCCAGGTCTCTTTCAGCCGAGGTGGTATGTAGAAAATGAAGCAGAACATCCTCTCTCCACGGCACTTTAAAAGACCAAAGATGGTTTCAGGACAGCATTTTCTTGACTTCTCATCCTGCAGCACTTGAAAGGAGGAAGTTGTGGAGGTGGGTGACATTTTAGATAGACTCCACACTCCCTCCCCCAGCTTGGAATGGAACCTCTTACCCAAATAATAGCAGAACCTCCCATATGTTCAGTGCGTGCTCTGTGGCAGCCCCTCTGTAGTTCTCAGATGATTCTGAGAGGCCGCATGGGGCAGGATTTAGAATCTGGCATCTCATGCACTTAACCGCAAGGCAGTGCACCTTGTTCATAAGCACATACCAGAAGCCAGAATGCTGGCATTTGTTAGTCAAGCCTGGAAAGAAAGGATGAGTAGGAGATATCTAAATATATTTCAGGGAAGTATTTTTAGGTGAAATGCTTTCCAGTTGATAAAATGGAACAGGTTTCTTAGATTTGGCATTAAGGAGCCCTGGATTTTTTTTTTTCCCTTAACTGTTTCTCATGTGGATGGTGTTAGCACTTACTGGGGAATGATCTGAGGATATAAGGTGTGGGATGGGAGGTGAAACAGGGAACGAGAAACACAACAAAGGGTACGTTCTTCAGCGTGCTGTGGATGTCCGAGAGAGTGTGGAGCACCCCCAGAACGGACTCTCAGGCATGTCTGGTCTGTGAGCATGTGCACACGGTTCTGTGGTGGCACAACCCGTTGCTGGAAAAAAAATAGGTGCATCTTGTGTGGCTCCACTGGGTGAGGACTTTCAGAAGCTTGTGCCCTTTTCCGTTACTTTGTCCCCTGTACTCTTTCCCTTTGTTGATTCTGCTTTGTATGCTATTGGTGTAATTAATCACAGTCATAAACAACACTATTTGCTGTTTATCACGTCTACTGCCTGGTAGGAGTTTGTGGACACCTTACGCCCAGAGAGTCTACCCAGGAGGTCTCTGCCTCAGTGGGACTAATAGAAGTGGCAGGTGTAATCCGGAAAGGGACATCTGTGGCTTCAAAGATTTCTTTCTTTTTCTCTTGGATGGGTCATTATTTTAATCTGGGTCCTCTAGAAGCACATGCTGCTATAAGTTGCTGAAGGAAATATAGGTAGAGGAGTGGAGAAGTAAGGGAGGGAAGGCAGACAGAGAATGGTATGTTTTCAAGTGAGTTTCCTTTGTGGACAGCTGGAGCTGAAGGCAGGGGGGTGATGCCATGTGCCAAGAGAGTTGGGTGTTTACAATTGCTCCAGAGGGTGTTAATTCCATGGCATTTCCAGCCTGTTATTAAGAGACCGAGCTGGTTCCAAGAGCCAGAGGAAGGCTGGAGGGAGTGAGTGCACGTGCTGGTGTTGGAAGCCACTGCCCAGCATGGGACAGGTGATGTGGGCAGGGCACAAGGCTCAATTACACTCTGGGACCAGAAGAGGAGTCTGGTCACTGTGGCTCTGCCAACCACCTGAGTCATTCCTACCTGCTCTGCCCTTCCATTCCCAGCCAGCCCACCCAAACTCAAAGATGCTGTCCAGGTGATTTCTGACCAGTTCCTGAGTGCTTTGGTCTTGCCCTTGACAATTGCTGTTGTCTCCTGCATGCTGGGCAGGAGTCCTGGTTGTAAGGACTCGGCCAGCTCAACTCACAGTATCGTATTTCAGCCACAGCTTCCGTGGAGAATTTAAATTTGTCCCTTTCCTCTGGTAGCTAAAGCACATAACAGTTCAACTGAGGTTACTACTCCATTGCATCACCGAGGCAGCCGTCAGCCCTAATGAGATAATACCTTCCACGCTTCCTGAGCTCTCTGGGAGACATATACTGCACTGCTCTATTATTTATATGATTCGTTGCAGAGTTGTTTTCTAAACACACACAAATATGCATGTTCAAAAGACTGGAAACATTTTCAACAGAACATTATCTGTCCTTGGATACCCAGGACAAAGGCAGATTTAGTGTTTTTCAGCCTCAGCATTTGGGTGGAGGGAAAGTGATTAGCTGCAAGATCTGTTCTTCCCCTTGAAAATGCATGTCCGTCCGGAAGCTCACGCATGGAAGTCGCCTCCACCACTGGCAGCATCTTCATGTCCCTGATTCCAGCAGAGCAATCAGGGCTATGGTGAAGCTTGCTTCTGTGAAAGTAAAAGCACACTTTTTTTGGTGTTAATACACATTTGATTACCTATTCAGAAACTAGGATTCATGCTCAAAGGAATTTTTGGATTTAGAAAAATTTGAGTCCCAAGTGCTTCTTAGCTTACTAAATGCTGATTGTGTGAGACTGAACAATATTCTAATTCAGAATTGCTGTGAGGGAACTGAGGGCGGCTGTATGTTCCTGTGCAGCTTGTACCCTTCACTATTCTAGAATTCACATTGCAGTTTATGTGAATGATGTCCCTAGAGTTGTTCAGTATGCAACCTGAACAAACACAGTGACAGTTGGGAGCAATTAAAGTCTGGGCATTAAACTGTGAAATATTACAAATACCAAGATATTGACCAGTTAAAAACTACCACAAGTTAGCTTTTAAGATTGTTAGCTCTTTTTTTTTTAAAAAAAATCTTTTAAAATTATAATTTTAACAGATTCAATGGTTGTGCCTGTAATCCCATCTTCCAGGGAGGCTGATGTAGGAGGATTGAAGGTTTGAGGTTACCCTGGGCAACTTAGCAAGATCCTATTTCAAAATAAAAAGGACTTTGGCAATAAATGTTGCTTCTTTTTTGCATATAACATGTTCTTAAAAAGCACTATATATGGAGATAATTTTTATGTTAAATCATGTTTTTTTTCAATTAGTTCTATTAAAATTTCAAGATAGCAGATCTTAAGAAAAAAAATCTTTGATTTTAATATGTAATAGATGTGTCACTGGAAAAAACTCAACTCTTGCTTTAAGAGTCTTTTGGTCCTGGGGCTGGGGTTGTTGGCTCAGTGGTAGAGTGCTCGCCTAGTGTGTGTAAGGCCCTGAGTTTGATCCTCAGCACCACATAAAAATAAATAAATAAAGGTATTGTGTCCAATTACAACTAAAAAATAAATATTAAAAAAGAATCTTTTGGTCTTTATCAAGATTTTTTATTTTTATTTCTGTCTTTCCTGGCTTACCCACATCCAGGGATCCCCCAATAGATTCTCCAAATATAATGAGCTCTGTGAGATGTCTTTATCTATCAAGTTTCTGTGTCTGTTCTTGCTCCTGTTACACATCATGCATCTTTGCAAGAAAATCCAGAGTGGGGGCTAAAAGTTGTATAGTATCTTTGGGATACATTCCCAAAGATGCCTGAAACCACATACTGTACTGAACTCTCTCAATACAATGTATTTCCTATACATAAGTACCTGTGATAACATTTAATTTATAAATTAAGCACAGTAATTAGTATTAAAACAACTATAATAACAATGTCCTAAAAGTTTGTGCCTTGGAGCCATTATTAACTAAAATAATGGTTACTTGAACATAAGCACTGGGACACTGCCACAGATCTAATAACTGTGCTTGCTACTAAATAGCTAATCAGAAAGTAGCATATACAATATAGATGCACTGGACAAAGGGATGATTCATGACTCAGACAGAAGGGAATGGAATACCATGAGACATCATTATACTAATCAGAATGGTGTATAATTTAAAACTTATAAATTGTTTATTTCTGGAATTTTCCATTTTATATTTTCAGACCATGATTGACTGAGGTTAACTAAAACTGTGGAAAGCAAAACCCTGGATAAGAGGAGTGACTGTATTCCCAGTAGACACCTTTTGAAAGCACAGATATTTTACCAAGTCTTCCTTTTCCTTCTCTATAGGTCCTAGAGATCAAAGGCATTTGAGAATAAAGCAGTGGGCATAATTCAATACTAAAGGTTTGGAGGGAGAAGATGGATTTAATTCACCAATGCCCACTATGAACCTACCTGTCCTGACAAGAATCTGTGGGGAATAAATGAATAAGACAGTCTCTGCCTCTTTTAAGGAGTTGGTAATTGGTGCTTCAAGAGAGGTCTGCACAGCAGGAACTTGAGGAAGGAGGAAATTCATGTAGAAACCATTCATGGGGCCTCCATTTTCTACCTCAGGGAACTTTCTGGTTAGGTACTATGAATGTGAGAAAGGGTGATCATTTCCTATATAAAAAGCAACAAGACTTTCTTAGTTAAAATCTGGAGTCTGTGAACTACTCTTGTCTCATAATCCTACCCAAGCCACAGAAAAAGGACATTCAGGGAAGGGTGGCAGGTAAACATTGTGGTCTCCATATTCAAGTCAAAACTAGGATGAATTGATCTCCCAGCTAGTAATCTTTCAAATAAATCCTTCAGGTTTTCTTCTCCCCCAAAGAGGAAAATGAGTTATTTTTGTCCCACTCTTTTGTTATGTTTTTTAAAATGCACAGTCTTGTTTACATTCTTAAATAAAACACTTCTAAATCGTTCACTCCTGTTCCCATTAAAATGCTTTAGCCACATGAATGGTGAA
This sequence comes from Ictidomys tridecemlineatus, assembly GCF_052094955.1. Taxonomy (NCBI): domain Eukaryota; kingdom Metazoa; phylum Chordata; class Mammalia; order Rodentia; family Sciuridae; genus Ictidomys; species Ictidomys tridecemlineatus. Next base: position 128,697,753 of record NC_135480.1, on the reverse strand, counting down.
TGACAAGTGCTTTGGGGGTGGTATAAAACTCCTCACCTATGTGTGTTTCCTGCAGGCTTCCAGATGACATATTTAAATAGGCCTATTTTTAAAAAAGTGCTTTTCTCTCCCAAATCTCATGGCAGTAGTTTACCTAAAGTGTTCTTGGCATGTCCATTTTTTTTTTTTTGTACTGGGGGGATTGACCACAGAGGAAATTTATCCCTCAGCTACATCCCCACACTTTTTTTTTTTTTTTTTTTTTTAAAGACAGTGTCTCACTAAGTTGCTGATACTGGCTTCGAACTCGTAAATGTTTGTCATTAGAATCTGCCTGCTGCTTGGACATATTTTAGGAAAAAAATTTAGCTGAGTTTAAAACACATGATTGTAAATATTCAGTAGGCACTTAAATTATTGTTTCAAAACAGCTTTTGTGAGACGAAGAACATGTTTTTCTGTCAGCTGCTCAATATTTATTTTAACATATTAAACAACCTCAGAAATATTCATTGCACGGAAACCTTTCTGTGTTTGAGTGGATTAAATTTACAAGTTGAATTAATGCTGTAAATTACATTTACATAATTCATTTCCCACTAAAACGGAATTTATTTAGCCTGCATCTCTGCTAATATATGTGTTTAAGGAAAAAGCAGCACCTTTTTTTGTTGCCCACATAGTTAATTTAGTCTAAGTAGAATTTAGAAGGCGTCTCTGTGCTTCTTTGTTACTGGACTCCCTCTTTCCATCGTCCACCATCTGAATTTTACAATTAAATAGCATATATGTGTGTAGTCTCAGGCGAGGAGAAAATCCTGCTAAACAAAACCCAAACCTCCCTCTTTTTGCTTTTCAGATGTTCCATGATGTCCTTACAAATCACCTATTACTTGTATTTTGCTGATTTTGTGTAAAACTGGGGAGAAGGTAAGAGAAGAACAAACTAGGCTGGAGATCACATGGAAACTCTGAAACTCAAGACCAGATGAATCTGAAATGGCAAGGAAGGCAGAAAGAATCAAGAGGGAGAGCACGGACAATGCACACTGGGACCCCAAAGACTGCGAATCTTCTTTCCTTTTGCATTTGCGTCTATTTTCACAGACGAGGGTGAGGGCCTTAATGCATTTGCTGCTGCAATTTCAGGTTTTAGAATGTTTTGAACAATATGCTTCCAATCACGCCAATAATTAGGGGACCCTCATTATCGAGTGTTATGCCTCTTACGATGTTACTGGCAGAGAGGGGACATTGGCTTCACCTTGTGAGGCTTGGTTTTGTGTGACTGGCACAGAAACAGGCATTGTTCACCTCAATTTCTCCCCTCTTTTTCCAGGATCCTATTAAACCTCTTTGTTAGGAGACCCAGCTGCTTGTTTTCTCTCAAGATAATGACTGAAAAATGCGCTTTTAAAAAATCACGGGGAACATTATTTCTGGAAGGTCTGTCTCTTCATCTTTTTTGCTGTCATCTGGCTGATGATGATTTTCAATAATCCCATGCTAATAAAAATTTATTTGAACACATAGACCCAATATGGAGCTTAAATCACCATGGAAACCATACACCACTGCTTTCTTTTTGCCTGTATGGGGATTCCTCTTTTCTTTCTTTTTTACTTCTCCAAAAACTATTTTCAAAAATTATATACAACATAATGTACAGATTTTAAGTGTACAGTTTTCTAAGTTTAGACGAATGTGTTTTCCCACATCATCATCATCCCCACCGAAATACAGAACGTTTTCTTTAGCCCAGAAAGTTTCCTTATCCCTTGCCCCAGTCGATCCCTGTCTGGAAAAGCAACTATGATTTGGATCATTATCACCATAAATTAGTTTTGTCTGTTTTTGTACTTTGCATAAGTGGAATCGTATGGTATATATTCTTTCAGGTCTGGCTTCTTTCACTTAGTATAATATTCTTGAAGTTCATTCATATTCCTGCACATACCAATAGTTTGTTTCTTTTTATTGTTCAGATGTAATTCATTGTATGGGCTTACTACAGTTATCTAGTCTTCTGTGGGTACGAATGTTAATTGTTTCTGTTTTGGGCTATTTTGAACAGAGTTGCCATGAATGTTTATATGTAAGATTTTGTGCAGGTGTTTGTTTTCCTTTCTCTTGTGTAAATATCGAAGTGTACAATTGCTTGGTTATGTGGTAGGTGTATGTTTTACTCTATAAGAAACTGTCTAGGAACTGTCCAAAGTGATTGTCTCTTTTGATTAAAAACAAAAATAAAAACAAAACATGGCTCTGTTAAAGTCTGAATTTGGTCTCTGGTGACTTAGACCATGAGATTAATGGGGAGACTCAGGAAAGGCATGCTCTGCTTGGCTTTTTGACTTACTTTTTTGTTGGACAGTGCTTGGGTTTTGGCAACCAGGAGATTTGAGATATTGGAAACAATGGAAGTGGTTTGGCCTTGATTTTTGCTTTAAGAAAGACCTGGGGAAGTTTGAGGCAAGCATTCTCAGGAAATGAGCTTTCGCATCTATTTCCCTGTAAGCTGTGCATTCTGATGGATTGCTCACTCAGTTGGTGGGACAATGGGGACATCTCCAAGAAGGCCACAGATCTGCAGACTCCATCCTGAAATGGAGCACATCATTCTGCAACAGGAATGTGGCGGCTGTCAACTCTCCATGGTAATAGGGAAGCTCTAGATACAATCAGTTTTTTAATATTTTACAGAACAAAGACAGGGAACTTTTTAAATTGCTGAAGTTTTACTGGACAAATGTTAGGGTTCTTTTTTCACACATATACTACCTACATGCCTTACAAATAGCCGTAAATCAACAGGCTTAGACATCTTGCAATGTTGTTTGTCTGAATCAACTTACCTTGGTATTACTAAATGTTCAAAAAAATGCACTGTCTTTTATTTCTTTCTTTTGTGAAGGTAGATAAGAAGTTAGAAAGCTGGGAATGTGAATAAGGTCCCCTTCCTTTTGGGAGCAGATTATCATAATTATCCAGCAGAGCCCTACTTTAAGTTCAGAGTCCCTGGCCACTTAGTTTTGATAATAGATGTCAGAATCTTTTTGTTATTTCCAGCTTTGTGAATAGATGCCTAGTTTGTATAAAAACAAAGGAGGAACTTAATAAATTGAGTTCTTCTTTCTCTATTCATTCCCCATTCCTGACACCTTCCTCAATTTATGATTCATACTGTTGTATCAGATCCTTATGGATAAATGTATCAATCAGAATGAGAATTTTCAAGAAGATACTTATTAATATCACTTAAAAAGAATCTTCAACTTAACAAGAAGAAAGCACAAAATCCAATTAAAAAATGGACAAAAGACCTGAACAGACCTCACCAAAGAAGATGTACAGATGGTGAATAAGCATATGAAAAGATACTGAACGTTATTTATTGTTAGGAGTCACAAATTAAAACAAAAATTAGGTACCATTATGTATCTTAGAATGGCAAGAATCTATTTCAAAGAAGGAGTGGTGAAAATTCAGAACACTGGCAACACCAAATGCTGATGAGAATATGAAATAACAGGAATGCTCATTCATTATTGTTGGCAATTTGGCAGTTCCTTAAAAACAAAGAAACAACAACAACAACAACAAAAGCCCTAACATACTCTACTATAAGATGTGTAACATGTGACAATCACACTCCTTGGTATTTACCCAGATGAGTTGAAAACTATGTCCACACAAAACCACATGAGGATATTTATATCAGCTTTACTTATAGTTGTCAAAACTTGATTAGTAATCAAGATGTCCCAGAGTAGGGGAATGGGTAAAAACAAGTGCAGTACATCTATACAGTATGTTACTTGGCACTAAAAAGAAATGAACAATGAAGCCATGGAAAAACACAGAGGAACTTTAAATGCACCCAAAGAAGCCAAAAAAGATGCACACTATAGGATTCCAACTATGTGACACTCTGGAAAAGGTAAAACTACGGAGAAAGTAAAATGACCAGTTGTGTTGTCAGGGTTTGAAAGGAGCACAGGGGATTTTCAGTGAAACTATTCTATACAATACTTTGTAGATATATGTCATTATAATTGGCCAAGACCCAGAGAATGTGTAACACCAATGTAAACTATGTAAACTACAGACTTTAGTCAGTAATTATATGTCAGTGCAGGTTTACATACTGTAACAGTCTCTGCTTCTGGCTGCCATAAGGTTAGTAGCCTCTTCCACCATGTACTCCCACCATGAAGAACTATGTAAAACTTTCTTCTTCATAAGTTGATTGTCTCAGGTATTTTGTCACAGTGATGAAAGATGACTAAAACACATACTGCCAAGGCATTGGAGGGTGAGTCTCTTGTCTTCCAATTATCTCTAATATGCCTACTATCCTAGCCTGTTTCTTTGTGAATTTCAAGAGCTAGGAATTTATGGTGAGGCATGAGCCTGTTTAAATAATTTTCTGCCCAGTTAGTATTGTTTTTAGTAAGTAGACAGAACTGTCTATAAACAAGAAAGGAAAATAAGTGAGAATAAAAATGAGAGAAAGAGTGAAAGCCAAGGAGATGTAACTGTCAATGTGGGCATTTGGGAGTCGAGTCAGGTGAACAAGAAGTAACAATCTAAAGCCGACCTGTATTTGACAGATGTGTGTTTTTTAAGGTAACTTTCTTAGTTTTCAGAAAAATGCTGTGAAAGCTGGACAGAGTGGCACATGCCTATGACCCCAGTGACTCAGGAAGCTGAGGCGGGAGGATCATAAGTTTAAGGCCAGTCTCAGTAACTTAGTGAGACTTTGTCTCAAAATGAAATAAAAAAGGTTGGGGATGCAGCTCAGTGGTAGAGCATTTCCAGTACCACATAAACACCAGCGCTTTTGGCTTATTCTTGGGAGGTGTGTGTGTGTGTGTGTGTGAATATTAAAGCTGCTGCTCATGAGTGTCATGAGCTGAGCTATTTTCAAGGTGTTTATGCTGAAGGAAAGGCTAAGAACTGCATTTGGTCACCCCAGATCTGGATTTCACAATGATATAGAGGACCAAATAGCATTTTCTGGGAATACTGTCTTGTTGAAGGACATTGCTACTGTCAATCAATCTTGAAAGGAAACAGGATCTACGACCAGAAAAAGTTTTGGGAGGCAAGTCTTGGACTGGAAAAAGGTGAGATAGGAGAAAGTCTCCTTTCTTGATGCCTTTAGCCTCAAACAGAAAAGCTATTTGAGCCTTCCTCTAAGGGGAAGGTAAGCTAGTCTTTGCTTAAGGAATGTGAATGATCCGGAAGACAAGAGACCTGCAAGGGGGACTCTGTGAATGCTGCAGAACCACATCTGCTATTTATTTCCCCTTTATTGTTAAAATTCTTCTTTGTTAACTCCAAGTCTCCTTCCTCATAATACTCCCTTTAAATGTTATGGCTTGGTTTCTGCATTGGCTGAGAAAAAGTCAGGGAAAGTGCACATTTGGAGTACAGAAAGGGAGAGTGGAAAATAGTAGATGGGAAGAATCAAGTCCCCAAGGACTCTAGGGGACTTTCCCACCAGCAGCCAGAGCTCCCCTGTGGCTGAGGTTGGGATCAGCCATGAAGAGTATAATGGCTGTGAAGCAATTCCATGGTGGGGGGGAAGGTGTCCCAGAAACACTGGTAAAGAAGAAGCTGGTAGAAGAACTGGACTTCCTAGGGTAAAGTAGGTGGGAACTTAAGGTGCTATAATTTTTGAACATAAAGAAATGGGACTTTATTATGCTATGTAGAACTACTGAAGCCTGGACATTTGGGCTATATAACAAGGAACTGAGGTATGGTTGTTGTGGTTCATTCTTGCTCATTTAGAATGGGAATGAGAAATGAGACTGCACTTTCTCCTTGAAAATTGAGAGTAAACTGTGATGGAGAGGAACATTCTGCTTTCATTCTGTAAAATTAGAGACACAATGTAACACTCCACATCTAATTAGCTACAAAACATCCACATCAGTGTTCATGCTCTGAATCTCAATACAGGTGGCTCTATTTGTGCATTTACACTGTCTTCCTGATTACCAAATACCTTAGCAAATAGAACAGCAGATGTTCCCTCTCACAACTTCAATGTGGCATCTGCTCAAATCATTTGTCTCCTCTAACCCATTCAATTGCTAAGCCCCTATATCTGTCCTGACATCTGGGGGCTGGCTCCTTGCCTGCCTAACCAAGCTGAGTAACAGTGAATGATTTCCTGTACTAAGTTGGTATTAAAAAGAGGGAGAGTGAAACAATTATCTCTGCATGCTTCCCTGTCAAGTAAATATTAATTTTACCCATAACTAACCTGGGAGTGATTTTCTTTGGGTGACAGGAGTGATTCATTTATTTTTTATTTACTTACTTCTCTATGCTGATATAAGAAAAATGAACAGATAATATTTGTATGATATCAGTATTTCAAAATTTAGGTCCTCCATGCCATTCTTAACATTGAGGAAAGAGATGGGTGGAAGGCCTTGTAGCTTATCCCTAAGATGGATACCATGGGTTCTTTCTCTCTATATATATATATCCAAGCCATTCCCCATTGAGAGGTGGAGACTAGTCCACCACTATATTTACTCTAGGCTGGCCTGTGACTTGATCCTGACCAAGATATGTGGCAGAAGTGATGCCATCTTACTGCCAAATCATAAGAGACCTGCAGCTTGCATTGACTCTCTTAGAATATTCACTCTTGGGGGAATCCAGGGACTATGTAACAGTCCAATTACCTTGAGACCACCATGCTGTCAGGAATCCCAGTCTTTCCATGTGGAGAGGCTATTTGAAGACAGATGCTCAAGGAGCTTCCAGCTTTTCCAGCTCATTCAACAGGCATGTGAGAGAAGACACCTTCAAATGACTTAAGTTGCAGCTGCGATCTGTAACCAGGTGAGGGACCACAGAGAACACCACACTACTGAGCTCACAATCCCCAGTACCACGAGCAGCCATAGCACATAGTTGTTTTACTCTACTAAGTTTTGGGAATGGTTTATTTTGCAACAACACGTCACTGGAATGACTGGACTAAAAAACTTAATGGGTTGTAGTTTGTAGTTAGTTGAAATTCTTAGTCTTGTGTTAATTTTCATGATAAGGGGGGGGCTATCTTGAAGAAATGCCATGATTTATGTTTTAGAACATTTCAGAATATTATTTGGCTGGAGAGCAATGAATCAATTCATTTTATGCTTGGAATATACCCATATATAGAATATATGGGTATATTCTTATCCATTCTAGGTAAGTGCTCTGCCACTGAGCTACATCCCAGTCATTCATAAATATATGTTGGCTCAAATGTCTCTTTCCAACAGCCTAAAGTCTCCTTCCTTAATCCACTTTCATCTCATCTTTCTTAGGAAGGGCAATATATAAATTTCCTTAGAGACCCAACAATACCTGAGTGAGTCAGTATGTAAGATGAGCCAGCTGAACTTTGCAGCAGAGTAGATCAAGGGACCTCTGACTTTTGAGGACACTGGAAAGGGTCCAGGCACATATGCAAAATAACTTGAAGAGCTCACGTTTGCTAGCATCTTACAATGTTCTATGGATTGCTTTATTCTCTTCTCCCATGCCCCACCCCGCCAGCCAATCTGGCTACCTTTCCAGTCTTCCTCTGTAAACCATCAGTCCCTTACCCTTCTTTTTTTTTGGGGGGGGGAGTGGGTACCAGGGATTGAACTCAGGGTGACGTTGAGGCATTGGGAGGAGACCTTGAGGCATTGGGAGGACACTGGGAATGGCACAACTCTGAAGACAAACCTCTCGAACTTCTTAAGTCTTCACAGAGCTAATCTTGCATGAAGCTATTGTCTCTTGTGTGTGTATGTGTGTGTTTATGCGCTTCTACTACATTCTGCACCATGGTCAGTACTTTAAAGAGATTCCCATCTAGGACCCTATAACTAGGACAGTTTTGACAGTGAAAATGACACTGATAATATACTTTTGGTCATTCTAAAAATACTCTATAAGCCAGGACTCTCCTAGGCCAACCTTGACATATGGTCACTCTACCTGGTGCAGTGACTATTCTGATTGCCACGGATGAAGAATTTGAGCCTTAGTCACCCTGCTGACAAGTGGTGGGGCAGGATTTGAATCCAAAATAGTTATCTGTTCTTTATTGCAGAAGTCACAAGCTGGAAATCCACAGTCCAAATTTGGTTCACAGCTCTGTTTTGTTTAGTCTTCATTGATTACTTTTAAAGAAATTGAACTTGAGGGCTGGGGTTGTGGCTCAGCAGTAGTGTGCTTGTCTAGCACATGCAAGGTGCTGGGTTCGATCCTCAACACCACATAATAATAAATAAATAAAATAAAGATATTGTGTCAAATAACAACTAAAAAAATGTTTAAAAAGCTTATAAAAAAATTGAACTTGAACCTTTCCTTATTTATACTTTGCCTTTTCAACCCTTTTATAGATCTCTGAGGAAATTAAATTGGCAGCCCCTAAAGTGACATATTTGCTAGCATCTTACAATGTTCTACGGATTGCTTTATTATCTTCTCCTATGCTTCACAACCCTCCCCCCGCCCTCACCAATCTGGCTACCTCTCCAGTCTTCCTCTGTAACACCATCAGTCCCTTACCCCTCTTTTTTTTGGCGGGGGAGTGGGTACCAGGGATTGAACTCAGGGGCACTCAAACACTGAGCCACATCCCCAGCCCTATTTTATTTTATTTTTTTAGAGACAGGGTCTCACTGAATTGCTTAGCACCTTGCTTTTGCTGAAGCTGGCTTTGAACTCATGATCCTCCTGCCTCAGCCTCACAAACTGCTGGGATTATAGGCATTCACCACCACATCTCGCCCTTACCCCTCTTAATTCCCAGGCTTGTGGGAAAAACTACCCAGGAATAGATTTCCCATTTCTGTTTCAGTACAACCATATATATAAAAAGTTTAGCTATGTGTAATTTTCATTTCAATGACTGTGCAAGTGTATCATTTGAGAATACAGCTGGTAATTTGTAAATTACAAGTGAAAGGGGAGTAGAGCTTATTCATAATAAACAATATGCATTGATGATCATTTCATTTAATATTTTAAAATTAAGATTAGAAATCCTTAAGCAAGTCAGGCATGGTGGTACATACCTGTAATCCCAGTGACTCAGGAGACTGAGGCTGGAGGATTGAAAGTTTAAGGTCAGCCTGGACAAGACTCTGTCCCCAAATAAAATATATCAAGTTCAAAGCCACTGAGGAGGTGGCTCAGTGGTAGAGTGCCCCTGGGTTCAATCCCCAGTACCACACAACAAAAAGACAAAACAACACCCCGCCAAAACCAAAAATACCAAAACAAACCAAAGAAAACCCAGAAAGAAATCCTTAAGCAGTTAGCACATATTTTTCAATGTTTATTAAAATTATCTATGCTTCTAAAGACTTATTCTTTAAGAGATTTTATGTATCTGGGGACATTCTTTTAGTATAACTAATCTAAGTTCTAAAAGTTTTTGGCAGGTTGGAAATGTCTGCAGTATGTGCAAAAATTCTATAAAACCATGAAATAAATGCTAATGAAACATGAGGGGAAGAAGCACTTTGATTTCAAGAGCAAGATTTTATTTTGCAATGATAAAGATGGACAGAGAATATATTCTTGATAAAGAACAAGAGTGACTGAACCTGAGGAAGAGGAAAATGCCAGATGCACATGATCACCAAGCCATGCCGACACGGGAGAGCGTCACTGGGAAGTGCATATTTCAGCTGAGAGCACTGTTCAGAACTTGGAAACTGTTTGCATCCTTCACACCCCTGATCCAAATATATCTTTCCTCCTTAAAAGAAGATAGCTTCTTTCAGGTTTAGTCTTCTCAAAGCCTATCAACAGGTCACAGGAAGAAACCTTTAACAGAATCTGTTTAAACCTTCAGAAATCTATGTCTTTTTCTAGGCTGCTCAATAATTTGATCTTTGGATTAATAAAGAGCTGGGTATGAGAGAGAGGAGATTTTACTTGAGCCAATAATCTTCATGAACACAATATGCAAATAGACAAGAAAAAGTGTGGATTTTCATTAAGAATGAACAAGGTCTATGAGAATAGGTAGTACAATCTCAGGTCTAGCCATTTAGTGCCCATTGTGTAGACATGTCTGCAACTAGAATTCTTTGGGGGCTTGGGAGGTTGAGGCAAGAGGACAGCAAGTTCAAAGCCAGACTCAGTAACTTAGCAAGGCCTAAGCAACTTAATGAGACCCTCTCTCAAAATAAAAAATAAAAAGGGCTGGGGATGTGGCTCAGTAGTTAAGCTCCCCTGGGTTCAATCCTTGGTACCCCCCCCCTAAAAAAATTCTTTGAGATTCATAGAAAATGAAAATATAGATATATAATATAAATAGATGAAGATGGTCTTTTCAGTATCTTAGTTTATGGCGGGGTTGGGTGCTAGGTGTAGAGAAATTTACTTTTCAGACTCTCTAGTTGGAAAAGTAATTAACTTTTTTTCCCCTTTCTTTCTTTGTATTCATATCAATGCTATATATGTGCAGATTAGTGGATTAATGGCTGGCACAATCTATGTATTAGATTAGATGAACTCTAGGGTGACTTCTGACTTGGAAATTCTGTGTGTGTGTGTGTGTGTGTGTGTGTGTGTGAGAGAGAGAGAGAGAGAGAGAGAGAGAGAGAGAGAGAGAGAGAGAGAGAGAGAGAGACCATTAGTCATTTTTCCTGTTCGCTCTTGCATTGGGTTATTTTCATTTTCTCTCGGGGATCTGGTTGTCAAGGGTCAAGCTCATTGTATAGCTTAGTTCTGGTTGACTGAATCCACATAACTAGGAAGGTTTCTGTAAATGCAATCAAGAGAGAGAATTTCACAAAGCATTTACACAAGTTTACTCTACTATATCCATGTGGAATGTGCATTTGTCCAGACCAGTTATCTTTCTGGCCATCAGTGTCCTGGCCAGTCTCCCTTGACTGGGCCCCTGACTCATCCCCATCTCATAAACTCTGAAGCAAGGAGATGTATAGTGTATCTGAAGCCCATTGCCCAGCACAGAGCTAGATACAGAGCAGACCTCAGGTGTGTTTCTTTTTCTTTCCTTTGCTAACAGCTTAATTGAGAAATAACTCATATGCCTTATAGTTTACCCACTTAAATTGTAAAACTCAGTGGTTTTTAGTATAGTCACTGAGCTGTACTACCAATAGCACAGTCAATTTTTACAGCATATTTATTACTCCAAAAAGAAACCTCACATCTTTAACAGCCTGCATTTTACCCAAATTCCAGCCCTAGAATACTAGATCACTTCCTGTCTCTATAGATTAGTCTATTATGGACTTTTCTAAAAAATAGAATAATACAACATGTGGTCTTTTATGACTGATTTCTTTAATTTACCATAATGTTTTCAAGGTTAATCCATACAGTAGCACAAATCAGTATTTCATTATTTTTTTAAAGTTTTAATTTGTTATATATGACAACAGACTGCTTTATGATTCATATTACACATATAGAGCTCAAGTTTTCATATCTCTAGTTGTAAACAAAATAGAGTCACATCCTTTGTGTCTTCATACATGCACTTAGGGCAATGATGACCATCACATTCTACCATCTTTCCTACCCCTATTATGCCCCCTCCCTTCCCTCCCACCTTTTTTCATTCTTTTTAATTGTGTTTTATTTCATGGTCTGGATATACCACATTTTATTTATCCATTTTATCAATTGATGGATATTTGGGTCCTCACAATTTTGGGCTTTTATTAGAGCTAATATAAATATTCATGTACCAATTTTTTGTGGACATATTTTCATTGCTCTTGGGTAAGGACCTAGAAGTGAAATTGTTGAGTCATATGGTGACTCTAGGATTAATATTTTGAGGAACTGCTACACTGTTTTCCAAAATGACTTCACCATTTTAAATTTTTGCCAGCAATGTACAGAGGTTCCAATTTCTCCACATTCTTGCCAACAATTTTTGTCTGTCTTTTCAATGACTGCCATTCTAGTGGGTATGAAGTACTATCCCATTGTAAGTATGACTTGCACTTCCCTGATGGCCAATAATGCTGAGCATCTTTTCAAGTGATTATTGGCCATTTGTATATCTTCTTTGGAGAATGCCCATTCAAATCCCCTGCTTGATTTTTGTATTATTTGTCTTTTAATTATTGAGTTCTAAGAATGTTTCATATAGTCTAGAAACAAGTCTCTTACCAGATAGATGATTGGCAAATGTTTTTTCCCATTCTGTGGTTTTTCTTTGTGCTTCCTAGATGTTATACTTTGAAACACACCTTTTTAATTTCAATGAAGTACAGTTTAACTGTTTTTTTCTTTTGTTGCTTATGCTTTTGGTGTCCTAAGAAACAATGATCTCGTCCAAGATCTACTTGTTTGAGCTCTTGGTCTTACTCATAAGAAAGACATTCTTCAGGGTTCTCATCTTAGTTGACGGCACCTCAACTAAGATGTTGAGGTGAAAAGCATTTGAGTCTTTTATGACTTTTCTGTTTCTCTCTTAATACTACAATCAGCCTACTAGAATTTCCTGTAGAATTTTGACAGACTTCTTTCATTCTTTACTCGTTGTCCCCTTAAGGCCAAGGATGTAGTGTTTCTGCTGGTGTACTTCTTCAGGGCCTTGTGGGTCTGTTGGGTATGTCTTTTGGAATGCACTCCTTTAGATAAGAGGCTCTTTCTTGGATATCTTGGTTTTTGATGAGATGCCTAAGGGAATCCATGAATCACATGAGTAATGTCCTCAAGACAAATGTCTGATTCATTTGTGTGATTGAATAATCTGAACTTTGACCTGTTAAGGAACTAGCAAAAGGTTGTGATAGCCCATCCTTGATTACCCCTGGACAGTACTCTTTCCTGATAGTGACTTCCCTAATTGTTTCATCTTTCTTAAATTGTTGGTGGGACTGAAAATTAATACAACCAATTTGGAAAATAGTATGGAGATTCCTTAAAAGACTAGGAATGGAACTACCATATAACTAGCTTTACCACTCCTTGGTATTTATTCAAAAGAATTAAAATCATCATAGTATAGTGATACATGAATATCAATATTTATATTAGCACAATTCACAACAGCCCAGGTGCCCATCAACAGATGAATGAATAAAGAAAATGTGACACACACACACACACACACACACAAAATGGAGTTTTATTCAGCCATGAAGAAGAATGAAATTATGGCATTTTCTGGTGAATGGATAGAATTGGAGGACATGATGCTAAGTGAAATAAACCAGACTTGGAAAGTTAAGTTCAAATGTTTTCTCTCACATGTGGAAGAAAGAGAAAAATAAGAAATCAGATAGGCTGAAAAGATTGCAAATCATCATATCCTGGTTCCTTTTTGCTTTATAGTTCTTCCTTCAATCTATCCTTTTCCTCTTTCCTTTTATGATAAACAGCAAAAAGAAACCAGGCTGTAATTTCAGCACTTTGCTTTCTATTTTTGCCTGTCTCCTGCCTTTTCCCAGTCCTATTTCAAAGGTGAAGATGAGACTCAGATGTTCATAAGCTTAACCTATATTTTTTCTCTGAAGTTCTGTGCTCTCTCATAAACATATAAGGTAGAAGCCCACCTGTGTGGGAACAGATCCCAAGAGCTATGGATAACCTCCTCCTGGGGTTACCACTAGGGTGGACTGTCAGCCCCGTTCCCCAGCTCACTTCAACATCTTGCATCTCACAGTCCTTCCTGTGGGTTCTCAGGACAAAACATTTCCCAACTGTTCCTTCGCCTAGGGCGAGCCCCATTTCTGAAGTCAACAGGGTGCCCATTGAGTTACCCACTGTACAGTCATCTCCCATCTGTTCGTCTCACATTTCTGGCTCAGGAAGACGTGACCTGGGTTTGTATGACATCCTTATCAGAGACACCATTACATATTCAAGTGTGCGTGCCCACTGGTCTTGTGGTTATGGAATTTATTAGGAGTTATTAATCTTAAAAAGTCAGTTCGTTCTTCCAGAAATAAGCCTTTTAAAAGGTCAGCTTGGCTTTTAATTAAGAATGAATCTTTTTTTTGCAGGTTAAATTGTGAGACCAAATGGCTGTGTTGAATGGATCCCATGGCAGTCAATCCTGTGGTAATTAGCAGGCAATAGGGTTGACAGCTCCTTCTGCTTTAATGAGAGGAAAGTTCCTGTTAGTGAATGGTGTTACTGCAGCTTCTGTCTGGAGCGGGTGGTGGCTGCCTTGTGCTTTCCTTCCAACCATTCTGTCTTGCTGACTCTGTGCCTCTCTTTCCCTTCTTTCTCTTCCATTTTGGTTTCCCTTCTTTGGTTCCTTCTGTTTTTCCTCACTGGGGAAGGAAACTGGAAACCCTTTTCCTCGGTGACCTGCAGAGAGGCCAGATTCTGCACACTACCTCCCTCGCATTGGGAGGGCTTCAGAACGGGGTGCTGACCTACTTCTGCTGCAAATGTTCTAGGCATTTGGGAACTCTGCCAGTAATGTTTAGAAAAAGCACCAGTGAGCCAGAGACATTCAGAATGTTAGAAGGAGGCTGGAGTCACCCAGAGTTAAGCCAGAAACCCAACAAGCATTCAATGTCAATGTCACAACAGTCTGACCAAGGCATTCTCTTCCCAGGTGTGTTTCAGTCCTTCTGATTAATCAAAGAGCAAGCCTTGTCCCCTTTTGCAACAGAATAAAAGGGAACCTCAGGAACACAGCCTACAGTGGGCTAGAATTTAATGTCATTGTTTTGTTTTCCTTTGTGGTCAGCGAAAGATATTGCATTTTCAATAACAGTAATAAAAGGTCAGATTTCCTTTGTTAATAAATGCATGTGTAAAAAGTGACTCAATGTGAAGAAAGATATTAAATCATCAGTTGTTCAGGTGGTGTGCTAATATCTGGCCTAAACTATGAAGTTGGTCACATGAGGGGTGTGGGTGGGTGGTCAGCTGTTAGAGAAAGGCAATTGTCTTTATTTGGCTTGTGTGTCACTGTGTATCACTGTGCATCTTACAGGTGACACAGCTCTGTCCCCCCTCTCCTCATCACCGATTTTACAGTAGCCAGTTAGTTCTTCATATGACATGTAGAAAATACCTCGTGTTTGTAAAACAAGAAATAGGATTTGTCAATTCACTTCCTGGTGGTCTGTGGCTAGGACCCCATGACCTTTGTGACATTCTGATCAAACACTGACTGAATCATCTTAGTTAGGAAAGGAAGGACAGGATTCACATAGACTTGGGAAATTTGAGTGCATTTTCTTGTGATGACAGGTGTAATAGGCATAATCAATATGAGAGGTTTGATTTTTGAAAATAATTATGTGTCATGAATGCTGTTTTCTGTTCCTATACAGGTACAAAAGGATAGATCTATCTTACAGATGGAGCTTCTCTCCAATTAAGTGGAACATCTCACCTCTAGATTCTTCTGGCACTTTCTTTGTATTTTTCTTTTCTCCTTTTTGGTAGCGTGCAGAGTGTGATCTTTCCCAGCAGACTCCAGAAGTTTCTGAGGAGTGGTGATTATGTCCTGCTTGGTTGGTGGAGATGACCTGACAGATACTCACATGGTGCCTGGCACAGAACAAGGACTGGACCACTGTTGACTCTAGTTGAAGGAGAATCACCCTGGTCTCTAGAGTGGTTTTCCCGGCTGGGCTGGGGCTTCAATATTTCAGAAGCCAAAGCTGTGACTCTGCTTGAGGAAGGGTAAGGGCAGAATAGAGGAATTTTCAAAGACAGAACAGGCCATGGTAATAGAAAATGGTTAGTTTATTCACACTCCTTCCCTCTTGCTGGGGTGACATGTGAGGAAAATCAGGTGACCATGGGAGGACAGGGTCAGTCTGTGCCTGTGGCCTTACACTTCAACTCAGAAATAGAACAAGTGGCTCTCCAAGTGTTCTCTTGTGAGCAAAGGGTTCTTTTCTTGAGAAAGTCAAGTTTGTTATTGGCACCAAGTTTGATTTTCAGAAAGCTTATAAGAAGTATCCACTGTCTTTGAGGGCACAATTTCCACTGAGGTCTGTTTGTATCTGTGACACCATAAAAAGGGCCATACAAGTCAAGGCAAAAACCACAAAGGGACATTTCTCCAACCTGCTGCATTTTGGCTGCCCACATCTAACGTGTATTTAAGTCAAGATTAACTAGGGCATTTTCTATTGCAGAAGTGCATCTTCTATGGGTTCACTGTGCATCTTCCAAGTGCTTATGGTAGCCAGTAATTGAAAGGTGGCCAAAAATGAATGTGCTCTGAGTCAGAGAGAGATGGTGGTGAGCAAAGCAGGGAACTCAGCAGCTGCTGCTCTGATCCCAGGCCTCTGAGTGGATTGTGAAATGGGAGGTGTGGGTACAAAACCAGGTGGCAGTGGATGCTGTGATCTCAGGCAGGTTTCTTCATGTGGAAGTGGAGAGAATATCACTGGGATATCATCAACCAAGATATTACCAATATCAAGCAATATCACTGGCTCTGTAGGATGAGGTGCATTCTAGTGTGGAGTAGCTCCAAGGATGTGCACCTTCTGGGAAAGGAAGCAGCTGCTATGGTGACAAGAGGTGCAAAGCAAGCAGTGGCTCTTCACTGGCAAGAGCCTTTCCAGCCCATGCAGTGGTGCTCACATGTAATTCCAAGTGACTCAGGAGGTGGAAGCAAAAAGATAGAAAGTCCTGGGCAAATTAGCCAGAACCTGTCTCAAAACAAAAAGAGCTGAAGATGTGGCTTAGTGGTTTACCCCTGAGTTTAGCTCCCCTGGGTTCAGTTCCCAGTTCCAAGGGGGGGCGGAGAACAGCCTTTCCAAGAGTAGGTGGGAAGAGATGTTAGGGGTAGGGATGAGGAGTCCCTCAGAGGGTAGATGGAAGGTGCAAGAAAGGGCCCAGGAAGAGAAACAGCCAAGGTTTCCCAGAGTTAATGGTTTTCTAATGCTGTGTGAAAGGTCTGTTAATACTCTGGAAGGATGATAGGAAGAGGAGTGTCTGGCGGGCCCCTTTTTATACATTTCATGAACAATCTCTTATTTAAAGAAAGCTCTGCAGGAAAAGAAAGCCCACTGAGAGACACCTGGTAATCACATAACTGTCACAAAGCTGACCTGTGTTGAAGATGAACAGCTGTGGGAGTGGTAACACTCGTGCACTCAGCATGAATACATCTGATAGACATCCAGATAAGTATTTCTCTAGTTAGTAAACCCTCTGCATCTTCTCTCCCATTAACTCTAAGCCAGAGGTTAGAGGAGGGAAGAAGAAAAACATGTAAGGAATGCAGTACCCTATAATGAAGTGAATTAAAAGCTCTTTGGTAAATAGAAAGAATCCAGAGGAAGGAGGGCCTCAGTCATAAGGAGGAGGGCTTCTATCAGTATTAGGGTTAGTTTATTCACACTCCTTCCCTCTTGCTGGGGTGACATGTGAGGAAAATCAGGTGACCATGGGAGGACAGGGTCAGTCTGTACCTGTGGCCTTACACTTCAACTCAGAACAAGAAATACCATATGCTAGCATAAAGGGATAGAGGGTGGGAGAAAAGAGAAGCTCCTGAAAAATTTGGGAGTGTCCCAGAGCAGAAGAGATCTTGGCCTGGCTTCCCAAATGATAACCAGAGAGATTACAAGGTTCTCAGACCTCTGACCCCTTAGGTGGTAGCATAGGAGAGGTGGCCTGTTGTGGATAGGTAGAGAGAGGGATCAAGTTAGCGAGCCAAGAATTCTCTTCTCTCCCATGTTATGGAAGTACCCTGAAGCTGCCTTGTGCCTAGAGGGAAGCAGGAAGCTAATGGGGCTGTATAAGTGGGACAGGAATGACTGAGAAAGTTCTTTGGCGTAGATTAGGAGTACCCATCAAAAGCAGGAGTCAGAGTCTCTCTCTCTCTCTCTCTCTCTCTCTCTCTCTCTCTCTCTCTCTCTCTCTCTCTCTCTCTCTCATCACCTAGAGGCACTCTACTACTGAGCTATAGTCCCAGTCATTTTAAAAAACATATTTATTTATTTATTTTACAGTAGCCCTCAGTCCTTTTAATTTTTTATTTTGAGACAGGTTCTCACTAAGGTAGTTAGGACCTCACTAAGTTGCCGAAGCTGGCCTTGAACTTGTGATATTCCTGCCTCAGCCTCCTGAATCTCTGGGATTATAGGCATGGACCACTATACCCTGTAAAGCAGCAGTTCTCTTAACAGCCGTAAGAACGAATCACAAGTATACCAGCAGATTCTAGCTAGGTACTTGAGGACCAAATGAACTCAAATGCATGCCATCAAGACCCAAGGACTCAGATCTGCATGAAAGAATCTGAGACCCTATTATCTATGCTATATACCATGTTGGAGAGGATTTAAGAAAAATGGAGGAAATCCCAAAGTCTAAGAATTTACTTAAAAGAAATCTAGTGATCTGAAATAGGTTGTTTAAATCAGAAGGGACTAAGATATGCTGAATTAAGTTCTCATGTCAGCCTCTCCTGCCTTGTGGAGTGGGGACTTTGATAAAGATGAAATGCATTTAATAAAGAAGCTCTGTTATTGTATATATTTGTGCTGAATATGTCTAATACTTTTGATCCCACATATATAGCTGTCTTTCACTGGTAGCATATGGATGATGTTTTGCCCTAGCTCACTCTTTCTAGTCTTAAATTTTATTCCTTACGAAATACGTTAAGACAAATTTAATAAATGATGTTAAACTTGTTTTATATGTTCTTAGAGCATTAATGTGGTGTTGAGGGGAATGATATTTCAGAGTTCTGAAGCAGGACAGTGCATATCCTTCACGACAGGGAGAGGAATAGTTTTTAAAAATTTCTCAGTGACTCAAAATACAAAGGCATCACTTTTCACATTCTCAACTCACTAATCTTGAAACTCAGTATCTAGTTCATAACCAGATACTGAGAAGGACTTAGAAACATTCTCTATTAGTCTGAATAGATGACACAAAACAGATGCATTAAAATCCATGCACTTTGGTAACAGATGTTTGAGTTCTTATTTGCTCTTTTTTCATAACCAATTTTACTATGTGATCTCTAAGCAAATAGATTAGAAACCACCAATGAAATACAGGGAAATATGTAGAGGTCAAGGAATAATAGTTAAGGTCAGGCTTCCTAGAAGTAGTGCTGTGATAGGGGACCATCTGATAGGAAGACAGGGGGAAAAGTCAGATAATTAGACCCAGAAACCCAAGAAATACCATATGTTACTGTATTAAGGCCCAGTTCAGTTGCTAAAGATAAGAATTGAATTGGAAGGAGGGAGACCCAGATTCTGGCCCAGGGTTGGTCACTAATTTGCTGTGCACATTGGAAAAACATTGCCTTTTGGGAATTAGCTTTCTCTCCTGAAGAGTGTGAAATTAAGAAATTTTCCCTGAATTTGAAAAATGGATAATCACAAAAGTCAGTACTGAACAAGAGGCAAGTGAGAGGGGCATTTAATTCAGTCTTGGACAGGGGAAATGTCAAACAAGGCTTCCCAGAGCAAATAACATGGTTTTAACTGGGACCTCAAGATCAAGTAAGAATTAGCCAGGTGAAGCAAATTGCTGAGGGCCATTACCAAGTAGGAATGACGCATCGAAATTTCCTTGCCAAGCGTACCCCATGCTGCTTAGAGGACATTCGATGGGACATTGCATGCATGCTTTAATAAGGTGACCTTGCTCAAGGACCAAGGTGGGTCCGGGTTTAGAGCTGATCAGGTTTGAGGAAGTAACCGGCTCCTTGAGTTTAAGGCGTTGCCAGTTTAAGATAATGGGTTTTAGGGAAGTTGGAAGTTGAAGATTATTGCTGGGATTAGGGTGTTCCTGCTGCTTGTTCCCGTTGAGTTCTCGTGAGATTAAAATGGGATTTGGAGATAGCCTCGTGGAGTAGGTGAATGGTGCGGGAGACGGCAGAACGCGTTTGCCCCTGGACCTGTGTGGAGGTGGTGTGAGAGCTGGAATAAAGAATTGCTGTTTGAATCTACAAAGCTGTGTGGTGGCTCGTGATTCTGGTGCCAAGCATTGACCTTGGCAGCAAATGTGTGTTTATTAAACAGTGGTGGTCCAAAGAAAAGTACCGTGTTGAGGGAACAGCAGCTGCAAAGAAAAAAGATGGAAAGACAATTTCTCCTATTTTGAAAGTTTCCAGGAGTACAATGTACTCCAAGGAGTGTGGAGCTCAAAATGATAATGGTGAATGATGAAGATGGAGAGTGAATTTGAATGTCATATTAAGCACACACATTTGTCTTATTTTTTTCAGCAATTCTAGAAATGGCATGAAGGCTGCATATGTATATAAAAAAATCTGCACTTCTACTGGAAAAGAAAGCAAAGAATTGCCATCAGTGGTCCAGAAATTACGAGTAATCTTTGAAATATAAAGATGAGATTAGGTTAATGAAGGGCACCATAGTCTAAAGGTATATAGAAGGGAAACAATACAAGTGGGCATGGCTTCTGATATCTTACAAATTCAGAGGTGAAACACTGGACAGGTAACAAAAGGACCTGCCTGCGTGGTTGCTTGGGGAACCCCCTCCTAGGTCAGCCCTTTCCTCCTATCAACTTTGCTTGGCCCCTTCCAGAGGAGTGGGAGCACCTGCCTCTCTTTGGGAGGCATGAGTGGCCAAGATGAGGTTTGGAGGGCAGAAAACCCTTCTCAGTGTGAAAGACATGCAAGGTTAAGTTTTATCCCAGGGAATCTGAGAGTTAATGGGGTGGAGTAAGGTGGTAGCTGTGATCAGTAAGAAGTGGTTAATAGTGTTGACTTTGGAATACCCCTGGAAGGTGTAGACAGGAAGATTAGCTGATGGATTGGATATGGGGGTGTGAGAGAAAGAGGGAGGTTAGGGATGACTTTAGGGTTTTTGTTTTGTGCATGTGGATCAGTAGTGGCTGTTTGCCAGGATGGAAAAGACTGAGGGTGTAAGTCATTGTATGGTTTAAGAGGAGTATCAGAGATCTGATAACCAACTATGTTATGTACGTAGTTGGTTATCAGAAACCTGAGTTCAGGGGAAAAGTCAGGGCTGGAAACACACATTTGAGACCAATCAGGATATAAGTGGTAGATGAAATCCTTAACTGGATGTGATCACTTGGGTTTGGGTGGAGAGAAAGAACAAAAAAAAAAAAAGTGTGGGGACTGAGACCCTGGGTTCTCTATCATTTAGAGAAAGATCTAGCAAGAGAGCAGTTATTTTCTTAGACAGAAATATAGTAAAAGCCCCTTTTTACTGCTGGTGTTTGTAAGCAGGGCTAATAACCCCTGAATAGATTAAACAAATGCTAACCTTTTAGAGTTTGAGAATTTGAAGAGGACTTAATCATCACATGGTTCAGTGTTTTTCACACCGTGGGTCATAGAGGGCCAAGAACTCTGTTTATTGAATCCTAACTAGCATGTTTAAACAAATAAACTACAAGACTTTAGAGTGCTGCATGTATTGGAGATGAACATTGTTTCTGAAACTGTTAAATGTGTGTATGTATGTGTGTGTGTGTGTGTGCGCACCTAAGTGTGAGTGTGTGCATGAATGTGTGTGTACATGTGTGTGCATGTGTGTGGGCACCTGAGTGTGCATGTGTGTGTGTACTTGTCACCATGTACATTTTTTTCTTTTTCTTTGGTCCTCAATTACACAATATTTGGTTAATTATAATCCTTGGTTTGGTACACCAAAATATTGGCATGAATGGCCCTTTTTAATTTTTATCTGCCAGGTAATACTCTAATTTTTTTTTAGAGAGAGAGAATTTTTAATATTTATATTTTTGTTTTTGGCGGACTCAGCATCTTTGTTTGTATGTGGTGCTGAGGATCGAACCTGGGCTGCACGTATGCCAGGCGAGTGTGCTACCGCTTGAGCTACATCCCCAGCCCAAAATAGTCTAATTTTTAAAATACCATAAAGTTCTCTCTCAACTAAGAGCTGGATATTTCCAATAGTTAATATTTCGACAACCCTCTGCCTGCCCCCAACCCAAGTACCATATCCTTAACTCTGTTTATTTTTTCTTTTCTTTTGCTTTTTTTTGTCTTTTCTTTGTATCCTTCTTTCTATATATGTAGACAATATATTGTCTAGATCTAGTTTTTTAAATTTTATATTATGAAAATATTCAAGTATGTAAAAAAGTGGAGAGAATAGTATAACAAACCCTTATGTACCCATTTCTCATATTCAACATCTTCTCAGCTTCTTTACCTGTACCCCATTTTGAAGCAAATCCTAAATAACATTATCATTTTATCCATAAATATTTCAGCAGAGGATTTAAAAATTCAAAATCAGTATCACATCTAAAACAATTTAATAATAATTGTTAAATATTAAAAAGAAAGAAGTAAGACTGTGTTGAATATCCCAACATTTTCAGAGTCCCAATTGTTTCAAGAATGATCACATTTACGAAAAAAAAATTAGAATTTCAACTTGGACCTGATAATTAAAGAAATAATTTTTATTTTGTCTTAGATATAATAAGATATTATGGTTACTATTACTAATACTAAAATATTTGTGGATGAGATGTACTTTGAAATTGCATAGCACTGGCCGTGAGTGGGTAAGTTTTAGATGAAACAAGATTGTCATGAATTAATTATTAATTTTTATTATTATTGTAGTTGTTGACAGACCTTTATTTTATTCATTTATTTATATGTGGTGTTGAGAATCAAACCAGTGCCTCATGCGTGTGAGGCAAGCACTGTACCACTGAGCCACAACAGAATTGCTGGGAATGTAGGTCAGTGGTAGAGTGCCCCTAGGGTTCCCAGTATGATGGGGTGGGAAGGGAATAGGAGAACAGGGAAAAGTAGACTTGGGCAAGTATTCATGTTCCGGAAGCTACTATTCTGGTCCAGTCACATTTTTGTTACACTTCCATCACCCTCAGAAATTGGAACTCAATCAACACACCCTCCTCTCCACCTCCAGCAGAGCTCAATGAATGGTACAGAAAAGGCTTCACACAAACCTGGGCTCATTGTCCTCCACATGAGGCAATCTGAGTCCTTCCCTGGACTCTGGCGGTCTGATATTGACTCTGGGGCAACCTGGCCCTATTCAGCAGAGCTAGAGCTGCACTTCAAATCTACCCCCCAACTCACATGCACATGAGGAGTTGTACACTAGAATGCGTATCTCAGTATTATGTACTCGTTAGTTAGTTATTTACTTTTGCTACCGAAATTTTTGAACATAGATGAAAGTCAACCAACTAGTTTAATAAAACATTCCTGTTTTAGGGTCCAACAGAGTTCAGAGTTATTCACCTCTGAATAATCACTCAGCAATGAAGAAAGTTATGTGGTCAGCAGAAATAACTATCTTGACGTAGCAATTCAGGGAACATCTATTTTAAATCTGTCCCTTGGAAATTTCACGAATGATTTATCAAAGTCATATATGATCTATAACTGTTTCCTTGAGATAAATTCTTAGGGGTAGAATGGCTGGATCAGAGAGCATAAAAAGTGTGAGACTTGTAGGAAAGACGGTGGAATGAGATGGACATCATTACCCTAAGTACATGTATGAAGACACAAATGGCATGATTCTACTTTGTGTACAACCAGAGAAATGAAAAATTGTGCTCTATATGTGTACTATGAATTGAAATGCATTCTGCTGTCATGTATAATGAATTAAAATAAGTAAATAAATATTTTTAAAAAGTGTGAGACTTTTGATGACTATTAAGGACAAGGTATACTAATTTGCTTTCTGCCTGTATTCCTGAGTGATTGTTGGCCTGACTGTAGTAATTAATGAACCAGATTTGGAGTAGAATTTCCCTGGTTCATTTCTCATTCTGTTTCCTGTCAGTGCCAGAGAATTAGCCAGAGTTCACTCAGGATTTCGGGACCAAGTTCAGTCAGGATCTCGGGACCAATATAAGAGGTGCTATTATTTGAATGGGTCCCCCAAAAGTTGGAAGCTTAATTCCAAAATTCATAGGTTAACAATATTTGGAGTGAAGTATTGGGAAATGATTAGGATTAGATGAGGTCATGAGAGTAGGTCCCCCATGATGGCATTAGTGGCTTTATAAGAAGAAGAGAGACCCTAGCTAGCATGCTTGCTCTGTCTCTCCCAGTGATACCATCTACCATACTATCATGCATCAAGAAGCCCCTCTCTGGCTGCAGATCAGATGCCAACACTATTCTCAGATGCCAGAGTTCATGCCTCCAGAAGTGTGAGCCAAAGAAACTTCCATTTTTATAAATTATCTCTGGTATTTTGTTATGGCAACAGAAAAAAAAAACTAAGACAAACGGTATGTAATAATGGAGTTGTTATAGAGATTAGGGTTTGCAGAATTGTGGAAGAACTAAGGAAGTAGTTTTGGGAAGAAATTGATTAGAGGATTAGAGAGAGTTTAGTGACTATGGATCTGAAGGGAAGCATTCTGGTGGCGGCCTTAAATTGGTATAGGTCAGTTGAAAAAGAAAGCTGGATGTGGAGCGGTGGAAAATGGACAAATGGAACACAATAGGGTAAGTTTGGAGCTTGTATCTGTGTGTGTTTCACTGCATCTAACACCAATGGTGCTAGTGATTTGTTGAAGAAGTTGATGGCTTTGCTATGGAACTATATAGGTGCCTGGTCCAGTACTAGATACAGTTGAAAAAGCTGTGTTAAGGTTTGGATATGATTCCCCAAAAGCTCACTTGTGAGACAATGCAAGAAAGTTCAGAGGAGAAATGATTGGACTGTGAGAGAGTCTTAACACAATCAGTGAATTAATCCTTGATGAACTGGAGGCAGGTGGGATGTGGCTGGAGGAAGTGGTTAATTTGGGGTATGGCTAAGGGGTATATATTTGTATCTAGAGAGTAGAGTCTCTCTCTGTTTCATGATCACCCTGATGTGAGCTGCTTCCCTCTGCCACACTCTCCTGCCCTGATGTTCTATCTCACCTTGAGCCCTTAGGAATGGAGCTGGCCTTCTCTGGACTAAGACCTCTGAAACCATGAGCCCTTAAATGAACTTTTCCTCCCCTACAGTTTTGCTGGTCAGAGCTTTTAGTCACAGTGAAACAGCTGACTAAAACAAGCTGCATATTTTGCTGCTGGCCAATGCTAACAAGAGCAGCCAGCAGATAAGCCCCTGGAGCCTGCGCAAAATTTCCAGTCATAATGGCTGGTGTTTAACTTGAGGTTTCCAAACCTTATTCAAATTTCTCTTGTGTGCAATCCCAACTTGGAACCATATGGGGAAAGGAATTTTGGGAAGCACAGTTCTAACTAAGCTAAATTGACGTAGAATAAAACCACTGCAAGCAATCCTGAAGGTCTAGTTGGTTCCAGAATAGAAAAGTGGATTCTAGTGAATCTGGCACACATTTACTATTGCCCAAGAAAGTTGTGGGGAGGGTTTGTAAAATCAGAAAAGTTGTCCTGATTTTTTTTTTTCTGAAAAGTAAAATTTTCCACAAGGTAAAACTGTATCATAGTAGTAAGAACAAAATTCAGAGAAATTTTATACTTTTCAGTCCATTAAAGTAATTACTGAACAAAATATTCTCAGGTCTGTTGCTAAAGGTATTAGTAAGAAGAAGCAGAAGGACCATATGTTTATATCATTTCTCTGAAATAGACTTGGTAAGTGCTCTGAGATCCCCTATATATAAAACATATGAAAATATCCCTAATGAATAGTTAGAAGCCTTTGATAATGAAGATGATGCTAATCTGTTGTATCTTGAAGAATTTATACAGTTGCAGCAGTTGAACTTGTCTGACCAGCAGTCCTCCTCTACAATCCACAGAACCTATTTTAGTGCTATCATTGTCATATATTCCAAACATGGACCATTAAAAATTTTTCATAAAGAGGATATTATGTTAAGGAAAATAAGTCAGGCTCAGAAAGACAAATACACCATGTTCTCACTTAGACCTGAAGCTTAACAAGTTGATCTCATGTAAGTAGAATCGTGATTACCAGAGGCTAGGAAGTGAAGGGGGAGAGATGGGGACAGGGGAGTTAATGGGTGGGAATGTGACTGGAATAGAAGGAATAACTTTTAGTGTTCCATGGCATGGTAGGGTAACTATGGTTGATAACAATTAATTGTATGTTTCCAAATATCTAGTAGAGGGGATTTTGAATGTTCCCAACACAAAGAAATGATAAATATCTGAGGTGATGGATATGCCAATTACCCTGATGTGATTATTTTGTATATATGTACCATAACACTAATCAACATGTGTACTAATCATGTCAATGAAAAATAAAAATGTATGTATTTAAAATTCAGCTTTGTAATGTTAAATAATTCAGAATTGTAGTCAACTGCTTAATATCTCCATTGGCAAACACAAACATTTTCAAAATTTTTCTGTTTGATGGCATAATTTGTTTCAGCTTTGTTACCAGCATGGCAGAGTGATAGAAAGAGAAGAGGGGATGGCAGATCCTGAATAACGCAGGAAGGGGAACTTGAACGACTCCATCTTTGTGTATTTGTTATGACTGCTAGTTTCCACCCTACTTCTAACATCAGCCAAGACAGAGATTCCTGCCTTAGCACTGCCTAAGTCTTTGATATTTTTCCAAACATCCATTTACTCAGTGCTACTTGTTTTATTGTGAGAATTCCCAAAGTGGGTCAGACATTACTGGTACTTCTCTAGAAATATCTTTATGTTCTCACACCAAATGAGATGAGACTTATCTTGCAAACATAGTTGCTCTTTAAGTGAGATGCACAGGCTGGAATTCTGCAGAAAATGATCCTAGACTGAGATTTAAGATCACCTTTTAAAGCTGCATCACCAAACTCAGCTACCAAGGGAGCCACCAAATGGAAATTGCTGATTCAGGGAACTGCCCTGCAGTTGCAGCCTGTTTCTTCAGCCTTTCCAAAAATTATGTGAGCTCTCTATATTCTTAACAACCCCGTTGTGTTTAAACTAATCAAAGTGGATTCTACTATCTATAGTAAGGACCTGATTAATGTAGCAACTGGCATTAGAATTTGGATAGTGGAGCAATTGGCTTTTGCAACCCTGAGAATCAATGAGGTCAAATTAGATTAAGGGCACAGCAGAAGCACCTGCCTTGCCATAGTTCTACTCCCTTTCTGCTTTCAAACCAACCAGCCTGAACTCACTGTTTGTTACCGAGTCTTTCTGGAAGGTGCAAGAAGCAGCCAAACCTTGCCACAGACTATTTTTTCTTCTAAAACTACAACCTTAGTTGGCACCTTTAACTAAACTCCCAAGGCAGGGAGAAAGTAAGCCTTTGGGGTCACCTAGATCTATCTCTCCTCTAACTCAGAATCCAAACTTAAGATTCTTTGGGCAGAGGATAATGACTGGATAATGTTTTGGTCTTGATGGATAGAGCATAAAAAGCACCTGAAACTGTGTAAACTGTCTCCAGAGCTGGATCTTGGGTTGGTGGGGCCTCTGGCTTATGTCATGCAGGGGCTTTTTATTGGAAGAAAAATAGTACAAAATTACACAAACAAAATTAGTCCTGTAAGCGAATTCTGAGAACTGGAAAAGAAATCACAGCAAGGTACAAACTTTAACGAGGTGCGAATATCACAACTTCACAAAGTGCAGAAAATAACATCATAGACTATTAATGGTGTGCCTGACATACCTCTAAATTACTCCTCCCCCCCCCCCCCGCTTATGGCTAGATATTAGTTGTAAAGAATGTGTAGCGAAGTCACCAAATTTGTTAAAATGAAGCAGCTGTGGCTCTCTTGCTAGCTATTGTCTGTACAAATTGCATTTCCCTTTACATTAACTTCCATTTTCCTTTCTCTTGTTTCCTCTTTTAGAGTGCCCTTATTCTCCTAATTATCTTTCTATTTTCTTTTTAAATTTTCATCTATGTATTATTAGCTATTGTGACTTCCTTTTTAATCCATCTTCCTAATTTTGACCATTGGATGATGTAGTTTCCATTGTCTAATATTAGCAAGGTATTTCTTTTTTTTACACTTTGAAACTTCTAATTTCCATTTTGACTTCTACCAGGATATTTACTTCTTATCATACTTATTTTGATATGATCAGTAATTCTGAAAACAATATTTAAAATTAATCTGAAAATGAGGTTGGCATGGGCAATTCAGCTGCATTTTGGAATTGCTCTTAAGTTGAATTGTATTATATAGTCTGGTGATCAAATTACACTTAAACTCCATCCATTGACCTATTAATGAATATGGGTATGAGTTTTGTCTCTGGAGCACTATTTACTTTGTTTCCTCCCAGGCCATTTCTGAGCATGGGGGAAAATTTGCATACCATCTCATCAGGAACTGTCAGACTTTGTCAGGACCGGATGCATCAGATATGCTAAGACAAAATCTGACACCTCAGGATGCATAAAACATGGGTCCTCACAGAGCAACTGTGTGCACTTTTGTTTGTACGCTATAAGCATAAGAATGCTAACAAATTCCATTTTTCACAATTTTCAACAAGCATGAAAATAATTGTATGGCAGACAGATTATTGTATCTGCTGCATTGTGTAATCTTATTAACAAGAAGAATTTTGACCAAGTCTCTTTTACTTACAATTTTATACATCTGAAGACTGGAAGAATCTCCCACAGATTGGCTGCTGACTTCATGCATCTCGTTCTTGTTTTTATTGTACTACCCTCAACCTGGCAGAGCCACGTACTGTAGGGCCCTCTCATTTCCTGACAGTCTGTGACCAGGGGGTTTTGTGCCACGATGTTGAGTGTGTTGGTCCAGTATTTCTGAAGTCATCCCTGTGTATAAATGCATGGATGTGACTGTGATGTGTGTAACTGTGCTAAGCTAAACCAAGCTGCAAGTATCCTCCCCCTCCACTGATATACCAAAATTTCTGTGGCTAATCCAAAGTCACCCTAAATGGAGATAAATATGAGGGAGGAAAAGTTGGAGTAGAAACAGACAATAAAATTGATCAATAGAAGTTAAAATATTACCTTTACAAACTTTACAAAATACATCTCTTGTAAACATGTTCCTGGAACTCCTCCCAAGGCCTTGGCAGTGAGAGCCCTAATGCTTAAGCTTCAGTGACTTCATGGTAAACCTCCTCTGCCTGTCTGTCCTTCATGATCTGAAATTTCAGTAGTGTTGGATTTAAAATAATTAAGATATAGGTACAGTTTATCTCAGAGAAGTATTTGCAAGTTTGTCAGATCCTAAAACAGGGAACTAACATTTTTAGAGGCTCTTTATGCCCATTGAAGAATATAATCACCTTTTCAATTATAAAATTCGGTCCTTTTATTTAAAAAAAATTTAAAAAATTATTGATAGAACTTTATTTTATTTATTTATATGTGGTACTGAGAATCAAACCCAGTGCCTCACACATGACAAGCAAGTTTGCTACTGCTGAGCCTGAGCCCCAGCCCGAGCCCCTCCTTTTATAGTGGATATAGCCTCTTTCCCAACATGAAGGGGAAGTGTGCAAGGCTCAGAAAGGTCTCAGATTTTACCCTACCTGCAAGCTAACAAGTTAGCCTACCACAGTTTCATGGTTGGTGGCAGAAGATACAAGAATCCTGGGCTAGAGACAAAGGACTTCTTTACTTACACCACAGAAGGCAGCATATTGCATAAGTGTTCCTTGCCCCCAAGTCCCATGAGGTAATGTAGATGAGTCCAGATGAGCAGCTGCACATGGAATGTTTGCATTATAAGAGAGAAGCCCTGAGCACAGAGAATGCAAATCTTTTGTAACAGATAGTAAGCTGCTTGCCCTTTGCTCAAGATGAAGGTGATATCTTTGTCTTCCAAGGCTGTTCACTACACAAACATCCTGAAAAGAGTCCAGAATAGCAGAATAAAAGGTGCCTTGACCATAAGATACACAATCAAAATGGCTCTATATAAAAATATTTTTTTTCTATTGGTCAATCCATGGTCTAAGAAAAATGTATATGAGGGCATAGAAAAACTACTTATCATCATTGTAGATATTAGATATGTGGGCCCCAGATATTTTAGTGTCCCTTTAATCTTTGATCCTAATGTCTCCAATTAATCTATTCTTTAAGTTTAAAAAAAAATTTATGGTCTGTTTTAGCCAGCTTTTTCACTGCTATGACCAAAGACCTGACAAGAACAATTTTGGAGGAGGAAAAGTTTACGTTGGGGCTCACGGTTTCAGAGGTCTCAGTCCATAGATCACTGATTTTATTTCTCAGGATTCAAGGTGAGGCAGAACATCATGGCAGGGGAAAGTAGTTTGGAACATGGCCACCAAGAAGAAGAGAGGGAGAGGGAGAGGGAGGGAGAGGGGGAGGGGGAGGGACAACAAGGACAAAATATATATCCCAAAGGCACTTCCCCAAAGATCCACCTCCTCTAGCCATAGCCTACCAGCCTACAGTTACTACCTAGTTAACCCCTATTAGAGGATTAATGCACTGATTAGATTAATGGTCTCATAACCCCTCAGTTCATCTCTAAGCTTTCATAAATTGTCTCACACATGAGATTTTGGGGGACACCTCACTTCTAAACCATAACATAGTCTTACCCTTTGGGTTGGTGGAGTCCACTAATCAGTTACTTGCCTCATAAAGTGGAACTTTTATTTGTTTTAATATTATTCTTTTCAAATATAGTGCTGTGTTCAGGACTCAGTTCTGCCACTAATTTGTGATGTGACCCTAAGTAATTACTTAACATCTCATGACTTCAGCATTTCCATCAGGTAGGGGACATTGGCCCAGATAAATGCTTAGGTTCCCTCCAGATCCATTTTGGTTTGTCAGGGTACTCCAGAGGTCTATAATTAATAGAATGTATGTATGATCTAAAAAGGAATTTATTAGATTGACGTACATGATCAGGGGGCTGAGTAACCCACAATAGCCATCTACAGGCTGGAGAGTTGGGAGAATCAGTAACTGCTCAGTCCAAGAAGTGGAAAGACTCAGCACAAGAGAGACACCAGTGCAAGGCCAAAGGATGGGAAGCCCCCTGGAGAAGCATTGGTACAAGTCTATGTGCAGAGGCTGAAGAATCCAGAGTCTGCTCAAGAAAAATCGAGTGTGTGCAAGCACACGATTCCCTCTGCTGTTTTTGTTCCTTCTGGGCCCCAGCCTTTGGTTAGTGCTGCTCACATTCAGCGTAGGCTTCCCCACACAGTTGGCTGACCCAAATGCCAGTTGTTTCTGGAAACAACTGTACCCCCACTGTTAGACCACGACGCAAGAAAAGACCACTGACTCCAATTAAAATCAAATTAAAGCAAGCTTATTATTTCGACTGGCTGGGCTGCCTTGCCCCTCAAAATCGTGGGAGCCAAGGACAGCCCCGAGGCTTCTTTGTGGCCCAGTTTTATAGCCCAAAAAGTTACACAAAGGGGGGTTACAGATAACAACACTCTGAAGAGCATAACACAAGTTTACATTTTTGCTGGCCCCGGCATCAGAATTTATGGAGATCTTAGAGACTCAGAGAGGGTCCTTATCCGGCCAGGGAAGGCCAGAATTCATGAGGCGTCACTAAGGTTTAGGAAAGGGTTGTTATATGGTCAGGGAAAACCGGACCTGGGTGAGTTCAGGGCACGGGCAGGCATTCCAATCAGCTTTACAACATCAACTAATGGCCAGGCCATACAGACATCCTGATATTTTTACAGAAAACAGAAATGAATCCTTCATAACTTGTGACAAGCTGGCTTCTGATCTAATGAGATAACTAGGCTAGGTATATCACCACAAGTATACCTAGAGGTGTGCTTTTCTAGTTTTCTAGGTGTTTCTCAATCTAGTCAGATTGACAACTTCCATTAACCATCACAGAGATTTACCATGTGCCCCTTAGATTTTGATTTTATCACTATCAGCAAGTATCAAGAATCAATTACTCTCAAAGTCTACAATTTCAGCTGAAAGTATAAAGATGCATGAGACATGTGTTCTGTCCCTAGAGGATGACTGAATATCTGCCTTTCTATTGCTGCATGGCAAACCACTCCAAAACTTAGTGGTTTAAAACAATAGTTATTTACATTGCTTGTGCATCTGCAGTTTGATCCGGGGCCCAGGTTGGCATCAGCTGGACGGGCTCAATTTGGGCCAGAGGATTCATGTGTAGGGAGACTCACTGACTGACAAGTGGGTACTGGCTGTCATTGGGGAATTTAGTTCTTCTCTTAGGTCCCAGTATGGTGATCCAAGAGTGAGTATCTATGTTATTTTGGCTACTGTGATAAAGTACCTCAGATAATCTACATACAAGTTTATTTATATATTTTCTGAGATTTAAGTCCGTGGTGAATTGGCCCAGTTGCTTTGGGCCTGTGTTGAGGCAGCACCTCTAGTGGGGAGTACTTGGTTGAGAAGCCTCATGATGTCTAGGAAGCAAAGGGAGAAAGAGGAAGAGGCCAGGGTCATAATATCCCCCTTTAAGGGCATGTCTCCAGTAATTTAACTTCCAGTAGACCTTATTTCTTAAAGGTTCCACTACCACCTCCTTACAGCACCAAGTTGAGGACAAAGCCTTTAACTTTCTCTCTCTCTCTCTCTCTCTCTCTCTCTCTCTCTCTCTCTCTCTCTCTCTCTTTGTGGTGCTGGGGATTGACTCAGGGCCTTGTGCATGCGAGGCAAGCACTCTACCAACTGAGCTACACCCCAGCCCTTAAACACGTGGGTCTTTGGGGGACATTCCAGATACAAACTATAGCAGCATCCAAAGTGGATGTTGTATGGCTGCTATAGTTTGGATCTTAAATGTCCCTCAAAAGCTTATGTGTTAAAAGTTTGGTTCCCAGTTTGGTGCGATTGGGAAGTGATAGAAACTTCCAGAGACTGGGACTAGTAGGAGGACCTAGGTCATTAAGGGCATGTCCTAGAAGGGGACTGCTATGGTATGGATATGAGGTGTTGCCCAAAAGCTCATGTGTAAGATAATGCAAGAAGGCTTAGAGGTGAATGATTGGGTTATGAGAGTCCTTAATCCAGTCAGTGAATTAATAATCCCTTGGCAGAGATTGACTGAATGGTAACTGAAGGCAGATAGGGTGTGGCTGGAAGGGGTGGGTCACTGGGGGCATGCCTTTGTGGTATATATTTTATATCTGGAGAGTGGAGGCTCTCTCTGCTTCCTGATGTGACATCTTGAGCTGCTTCCCTCTGCCACACCGACTGCCATGATGTTCTGCCTCACCTCAACCCCAGGGGAATGGAATTGGCTCTCTATGGACTGAGACCTATGAAACCATAAGCCCCCAAATAAACTTTGCTTCCTGAAATTGTTTTTGTCTTTTAGTCACAGCAACAAAAAAGCTGACTAAAATAGGGATTGTGGGACCCAGGTCTCTTTCTCTCTTTATTTCTTGGTCATAAGGTAAGTGGTTTTATTCTGCCAGATGCTTCTGCTATCATATGCTGCTTTTGCACTGGCCCCAAAGCAACGGAACCAACCAACGATGGACCCAGAATCTCCAAAACTGAACCCAAATAACCCTTTCCTCTTTATAAGTTGCTTATCTCAGGTATTAGTTATAGTGACAGAAAGCTAGCATGTAGACTCAGAAATCATATAATATCACTTCTGACTTAGTCATATTACACCTAGATTCAGGTGAGAGGCAAGAGTCAAGAGATGGAGGACACGGAACCAACTTCTCAGTGGAAGGACAAGATCTCATTGCATCGGAAAGGACTGATAGAATGACCATAAGCCTTCAGTGTCCTGGGGATGCCAGACCCTTACTGGATCTAACTGAAGGTTCTTTCCTGATCAGTGAAAAATGGGACTTTTTTAACCAACAGTGTACAGACCCAGTATCCCTTTCATCCTCTGCTGAGCTTTCAATCTTTAATTAATATATCCACTGGGAAACCTCCTTTGTCATACTTTAAATTCCCTGGCTTTTTTTCCCTTTGAGTTTCTCAGTTTATTTATTTGTTGGTGTGCGTTACCTTGCCTGGGAAAGTTTTTCCTAACCTCTGATATTCTTCATTTTATTTTTCGACATGTAGGAAGTCCATTAATGGGTATTTTTAGTAACTTTAAGTGCTATTTATGTATGTGTTTCCCTCTGGCACTAGACAGGTGAGGGATAGTGGGATTGGCCTTTAGGGTCTAAGATTCTGTCTCTGAACCTCAGTACTCTGTAACCACCCTCAGAGCCTCGACGAACAAACAGAGCTGAAGGCTGGAGACCTCGAGGGAAAACTGGGTGGTTTACAGCTTATACAATTTCAAGGGTCCTATTTAAGGAAAAGAGTTTTAAAAATTTAGCAAATATTTGTTTGCAAACAACAAACATTTATTAAGAATGAGAGAGTAAGAAGTTTCTGGAGGATTGGGGAAGATGGCGGCGAAGGGAGTGCATCATCCCAGTGCGCCGCGTCACTGAGTGGGAGAAAGACGAGGTGAAACGGCTGAAGGCTAGCTTGTTGGGAATTTCCAGTGAAATTGAGGTGCTCCAGAATCTAGTGGACAGAGGTTCGACTGCGGGAGCCCGGTTGAGGGCGATTTCTCCGTGATTTTTCTGCACGGAGGGTCGCATTGCCTGATTGGGGGAACGCCCTGCAGCTGGAGTCTGAGGCACGCGCGGGGAAGCGGCGAGGTGCCGGAGCGGGGGTGCAGCGATGCAGATTCTGGGGGCTCCTGCCAGTGGTACAATGGCGGCGCTTAGTGCTGAGTTCTGGCTTTGAGACAGAGGAGAGAAGCGGTCCAGTTCGGTTCCCAACACCGGTTGGACCACGGAGGAGGACAGCAGCCGCCATCTTGGAGAGATGATGTAATCATCCCTGTTTTCTACTGATCTCAGCACATTCAGCTACGGAACAGGTGATTTCAGGCTGGTATTTGCCTGCGTCTCCCAGACAGATCGCTCAGGCTTGGGGCTGGAGAACCTGTGGAGAATACTCCTGGGGGCTCGTTCCTGGCAAGGCGTGCGCCGGGCTCTGAGTGGCCGGATTCTGGTCCCCAGGGCTGCCTTGGCCCAGGGTCAGGGAACCTGCGGAAACTGCGTGTGGAGGCCAGCTCCAAGTGGAGCGTGCGCTGAGCTCGGGGCGGCTGGGTTCTGACTCCCGGAACAGTTTTGGCCCGGGGCTGGGGAGCCCGCAGAGACTGAGTCTTTGAGCCTGCGCCCAGCGGAGCGTGCACTGAGTTTGGAGAGATTGGAGCGGCCGGGCTCTGGCTCCCGGAGCTGCTTTGGCCTAGGGCTGGGGAACCTGCGGTGACTGCTTCTCAGTCAGGGTCCTGCTGGGTGCTGTGGGGGCCGGGGGGGCAGAGTGGAGCTGCCGCCTGCGCCCAGAGCAGGCCAAGTGACCCGTTGGCGTGGTATCACGACACCCCAACTGCAGCTGGGGCCGAAGAGAGTAGCCGCCCACGCCCAGAATAGGACCAGCCACCCGACTGCGCGGTAGCCAGGTAACTCCATTTGGAGTAGCGGCTGTGCAGAGCCGCCGTCTGAGCCTGCAAGGTAGGCAGACCTGAGACCCACTGGCAGGACAGGCCTGGTAGCCTGCCAGTGTGGGGGACACGTAGCACCGAGGTAGTCACGTCACACTGGTTGGAGTGGAGGTGGAACAGGGCCGCCACCCATGTCTGGAGGGGGCTCAGCGACCCGTTGGAGAGGCAGTCAGGTACCTCCATTGGGAGTGGGGGCTGTGCAGAACTGCCGCCCGAGCCCGCAGGGTGGACAGACCTGCGACCCACCGGAGGAACAGGTCTAGAGGCCTCCCAGTGTGGTAGACACGTCACACCAATTGGAGTGGGGATTGAGCAGAGCCGGATCAGGACCAATGACCCGAGGGCGTGGTAGTTACGTCACCACAATTGGAGTGGGGGCAGAGCAGAGCTGCCACCCGCGCCCGCAGGGGGGGCAGACCTGTGACCGACCAGCGTGGTAGACAGACCACCCTAATTAGAGGAGGAGCACAGCCACTACTCACCCTGCAAGGGAGACTTCCCAACTATACAAGAGCAATATAAATAAATAGGGGGTAAATTTCAAAAACACAACAGTTTCACCAAGCAGAAAGAAATGCGAGCAGTATGAAAAGACAAGGAAAGAAAGGACCACAAGCAATGCAGGTCAACTCAACTTTAGAAGAGGTAATAGCTGCAACAGATGGAATGTCAGATAAAGAGTTCAGGATATACATGCTTCAGATGATCTGGAGTCTCAAGGAAGACATGAGACAGCAAAATCAGACAATGAAAGATCACATTGACAAGGAACTACATAAACAAATCCAGGAAGTAAAAGATCAACTTCACAGGGAGATAGAGGTAATAAAAAACAAACAAATAGAAAACCTAGAAATGCAGGAAGCAATAAACCAACTTAAAAACTCAATTGAGAATACTACCAGCAGAGTAGATCACTTAGCAGATAGAACATCAGACAATGAAGACAAAGTATTTCAACTTGAAAAGAACATAGACAGCTCAGCAAGTCTGCTAAGAAACCATGAGCAGAACATCCAAGAATTATGGAATAATATTAAAAGACCAAACTTAAGAGTCATTGGGATACAGGAAGGCACAGAGCTCCAAATCAAAGGAATAAACAATCTATTCAGTGAAATAATACGAGAAAACTTCCCAGACTTGAAGAAGAATGAGACAGAATCCCAAATCCTAGAAGCCTACAGGACGCCGAATGTGCAAACTCATAAGAGATCCACACCTAGACACATTATAATGAAGATGTCCAACATACAGAATAAGGAGAGAATTTTAAAAGCTACAAGAGAAAGGAAGCAGATTACATTTAGGGGTAAACCAATCAGGATAACAGCTGATCTGTCAACACAGACTCTGAAAGCTAGAAGATTCTGGAATAACATATTTCAAACACTGAAAGAAAATGGGTTCCAACCAAGAATCGTGTATCCGGCGAAATTAAGCTTCAGGATGGAAGATGAAATTAAAACCTTCCACAATAAAGAAAAGTTAAAAGAATTTGCAGCTAGAAAACCATCTCTTCAAAAAATCCTTGGCAAAACATTACAGGAAGAGGAAATGGAAAATAACATTGAAAACCAACAGGGGGAGGTAGGACAGTAAAGGGGGGAAAGTAATCAAAGAGGAAAACAAATCAGGTTTAGTAACATTAATAAACAAATATGGCTGGAAGAACAAACCATATCTCAATAATAACCCTAAATGTGAATGGCTTAAACTCACCAATTAAGAGACACAGGCTAGTTGAATGGATCACAAAACAAGACCCAACAATATGCTGCCTACAGGAGACACATCTGATAGGAAAAGATATACATAGACTTAAGGTGAAAGGTTGGGAAAAATCATACCACTCATATGGACTGCGGAAACAAGCAGGAGTGTCGATACTCATATCTAATAAAATAGATTTCAAGCCAAAGTTAATCAAAAGGGATAAAGAAGGACACTTCATACTGCTCAAGGGAACCATACACCAACAAGACATAACAATCATAAATATATATGCCCCAAATAATGGTGCAGCTATGTTCGTCAAGCAAATTCTTCTCAAGTTCAAGAGTCTAATAGACCACCATACAATAATCATGGGAGACTTCAACACACCTCTCTCACCACTGGACAGATCTTCCAAACAAAAGTTAAATAAGGAAACTATAGAACTCAATAACACAATTAACAACCTAGACTTAATTGACATATATAGACTATACCACCCAACATCAAGTAGCTACACTTTTTTCTCAGCAGCACATGAAACCTTCTCAAAAATAGATCATATATTATGTCACAGGGCAACTCTTAGACAATATAAAGGAGTAGAGATAATACCATGCATCTTATCTGATCATAATGGAATGAAACTGAAAATCAATGATAAAAGAAGGAAGTAAAAATCATGCGTCACTTGGAGAATGAACAATAGGTTAC
This sequence comes from Ictidomys tridecemlineatus, assembly GCF_052094955.1. Taxonomy (NCBI): domain Eukaryota; kingdom Metazoa; phylum Chordata; class Mammalia; order Rodentia; family Sciuridae; genus Ictidomys; species Ictidomys tridecemlineatus. The sequence continues at coordinate 128,659,977 of NC_135480.1, read as the reverse complement.
TGAATGATCAATGGGTTTTAGAAGACATCAAGGAGGAAATTAAAAACTTCTTAGAGTTAAATGAAAACACAGACACAACATATCGGAATCTATGGGACACTTTGAAAGCAGTTCTAAGAGGAAAATTCATTGCTTGGAGTTCATTCCTTAAAAATAGAAAAAACCAACAAATAAATGATCTCATACTTCATCTAAAAATCCTAGAAAAAGAAGAGCAAAACAACAGCAAAAGAAGTAGAAGGCAAGAAATAATTAAAATCAGAGCTGAAATTAATGAAATTGAAACAAAAGAAACAATTGAAAAAATTGACAAAACTAAAAGTTGGTTCTTTGAAAAAATAAATAAAATCGACAGACCCTTAGCCATGCTAACAAAGAGAAGAAGAGAGAGAACCCAAATTACTAGCATACGGGATGAAAAAGGCAATATCACAACAGACACTTCAGAAATACAGAAGATAATCAGAAATTATTTTGAATCCTTATACTCCAATAAAATAGAAGATAGTGAAGGCATAGATAAATTTCTTAAGTCTTATGATCTGCCCAGATTGAGTCAGGAGGATATAGACAACCTAAACAGACCAATAACAATAGAGGAAATAGAAGAAACCATCAAAAGACTACCAACTAAGAAAAGCCCAGGACCGGATGGGTATACAGCAGAGTTTTACAAAACCTTTAAAGAGGAACTAACACCAATACTTTTCAAGCTAATTCAGGAAATAGAAAAAGAGAGAGAACTTCCAAATACATTCTACGAGGCCAACATCACCCTGATGCCCAAACCAGACAAAGACACTTCAAAGAAAGAAAACTACAGACCAATATCTCTAATGAACCTAGATGCAAAAATCCTCAATAAAATTCTGGCGAATCGGATTCAAAAACATATCAAAAAAATTATACACCATGATCAATTAGGATTCAGCCCTGGGATGCAAGGCTGGTTCAATATACGGAAATCAATAAATGTGATTCACCACATCAATAGACTTAAAAATAAGAACCATATGATCATCTCAATAGATGCAGAAAAAGCATTTGACAAAGTACAGCATCCCTTTATGTTTAAAACTCTAGAAAAATTAGGGATAACAGGATCATACCTCAACATTGTAAAAGCAATCTACGATAAGTCACAGGCCAGCATCATTCTGAATGGAGAAAAATTGAAGGGATTCCCTCTAAGATCTGGTACAAGACAGGGATGCCCTCTCTCACCACTTCTGTTCAACATAGTTCTCGAAACACTGGCCAGAGCAATTAGACAGATGAAAGAAATTAAAGGCATAAAAATAGGAAAAGAAGAACTTAAATTTTCACTATTTTCAGATGACATGATTCTATACCTAGCAGACCCAAAAGGGTCTACAAAGAAACTATTAGAGCTAATAAATGAATTCAGCAAAGTGGCAGGATATAAGATCAACAAGCATAAATCAAAGGCATTCCTGTATATCAGCGACAAATCCTCTGAAACGGAAATGAGGACAACTACTCCATTCACACATATCCCCCCCAAAATAAAATACTTGGGAATCAACCTAACAAAAGAGGTGAAAGACTTATACAATGAAAACTACAGAACCCTAAAGAGAGATATTGAAGAAGACCTTAGAAGATGGAAAAATATACCCTGTTCATGGATAGGCAGAACTAACATCATCAAAATGGCGATATTACCAAAAGTCCTCTATAAGTTTAATGCAATGTCAATCAAAATCCCAACAGCATTTCTTGTAGAATTAGATAAAACAATCATGAAATTCATATGGAATAATAAAAGACCCAGAATAGCAAAAACAATGCTAAGCAGGAAGTGTGAATCAGGCGGTATATCGATACCAGACTTCAAACTATACTACAGAGCAATAGTAACAAAAACAGCATGGTACTGGTACCAAAACAGGCGGGTGGACCAATGGTACAGAATAGAGGACACAGGAACCAATCCACAAAACTACAACTATCTTATATTTGATAAAGGGGCTAAAAGCATGCAATGGAGGAAGGATAGCATCTTCAACAAATGGTGCTGGGAAAACTGGAAATCCATTTGCATCAAAATGAATCTGAATCCCTTTCTCTCGCCATGCACAAAAGTTAACTCAAAATGGATCAAGGAGCTTGATATTAAATCAGAGACACGGCATCTGATAGAAGAAAAAGTTGGCTATGATCTACATACTGTGGGGTCGGGCTCCAAATTCCTCAATAGGACACCCATAGCGCAAGAGTTAACAACTAGAATCAACAAATGGGATTTACTCAAACTGAAAAGTCTTTTCTCAGCAAAAGAAACAATAAGAGAGATAAACAGGGAGCCTACATCCTGGGAACAAATCTTTAGTCCACACACTTCAGATGGAGCCCTAATATTTAGAGTATACAAAGAACTAAAAAAATTAGACAATAAGATAACAAATAACCCAATCAATAAATGGGCCAAGGATCTGAACAGACACTTCTCAGAGCAGGACATACAATCAATCAATAAGTACATGAAAAAATGCTCACCATCGCTAGCAGTCAGAGAAATGCAAATCAAACCACCCTAAGATACCATCTCACTCCAGTAAGATTGGCAGCCATCATGAAGTCCAACAACAACAAGTACTGGAGAGGATGCGGGGAAAAGGGTACACTTGTTCATTGTTGGTGGGACTGCAAATTGGTGCAGCCAATTTGGAAAGCAGTATGGAGATTTCTTGGAAAGCTGGGAATGGAACCACCATTTGACCCAGCTATTCCCCTTCTCAGTCTATTCCCTAAAGACCTAATAAGAGCATGCTACAGGGACACTGCTACATCGATGTTCATAGCAGCACAATTCACAATAGCAAGACTGTGGAACCAACCTAGATGCCCTTCAATAGATGAATGGATAAAAAAAATGTGGCATTTATACACAATGGAGTATTACTCTGCATTAAAAAATGACAAAATCATAGAATTTGAGGGAAATGGATGGCATTAGAGCAGATTATGCTAAGTGAAGCTAGTCAATCGTTAAAAAACAAATGCCAAATGACTCCTTTGATATAAGGGGAGTAACCAAGGACAGGGTAGGGATGAAGAGCTTGAGAAGAAGATTAACATTGAACAGGGATGAGAGGTGGGAGGGAAAGGGAGTGAGAAGGAAAATCGCATGGAAATGGAAGGTGATCCTCAGGGTTATACAAAATTACATATAAGAGGAAAGGAGGGGTAAGGGAAGATAATACAAGTGGAAGAAATGATTTACAGTAGAGAGGGTAGAGAGAGAAAAGGGGAGGGGAGGGGAGGGGAGGGGAGTGGGGATAGTAGAGAATAGGATAGACAGCAGAATACATTAGACACTAGAACGGTAATATGTAAATCAATGGAAGGGTAACTGATGTGATACAGCAATCTGTATACGGGGTAAAATTGGGAGTTCATAACCCACTTGAATCAAACTGTGAAATATAATATATTAAGAACTATGTAATGTTTTGAACGACCAACAATAAAAAAAAAAGAAAAAAAAAAAAGAATGAGAAACCCAGATCCCAACCAACTACAAATTTGAAACAAGTAAGAAATCACAATCTCTGAATTGGAGTGTGCATGAGGGGTTACCGTTTTAAGGGTCTGGGGCAATGTTGGCCCCAAAGCTGAAGCTTTATTAACTGCAAGGTTAATTTCACTCTGATGACCACAATGTCCCCAAGCTTTTACAGCTCCTACCTCCCCCACCTCCTCCCCTCCCCCTCCCTCCCCCCTTCCCTCCTCCACTCCCTCCTGCCTTCCCCCACCCCCCAGCTTCCAGTTCCTTCTGTACATGAATGATTCACTAGTTCGAGACCTGGGCCTTTTCCCCATGGATTAACCCCTTCCATGGAAATTAATTAACTTCTCTGGGCTTTTGCTCTCTTTCTTTATAGAATGGAGTCATGCAACTTGCAGGCTTGCTGCCTGTCATTCTGTACAAGGGATCAGGACATGTGAATGTATGTTCCATAGCTGCAAGTCTGTGGAAACCCATATTGATGTTGGGTACTAGTGGGCTGTACCCTAAGGCAATCCTATCTTTAATTCTCTCTTTAAAAATAAAGTAACCAACAGGTAATTTAAGACATGGAAATATATGTGTGTGCCTGCAGACAAGTTTCAGATGTTTTTAAATGATGATAAGTAGTTTTTTTATCTTGGTGAATGGGAGAAGTTTTGGATGGCTGCTTTCAGATACTTTCCAAGATCTACCTTGAGGGTAGACTTTGTCTCATCTGTATTCCCTTTCTCTAACATTTTACTGGGTTAATAGCAAGCTCCATAAATGTTTGATGACCCAACATATACATTACAAAAGAATCCCATTTTGGGGCTGGGATTGTGGCACAGGCTTTTGAGCTGGTTTGATCCTCAGCACCACATAAAAATAAAGGTATTGTGTTGTGTCCATCTACACCTAAAACAATAATAAAATATTAAAAAAAGAATCCCATTTTATTGATGCGGTATCTAAATCACACTTAGAATACATTTAAACTGATTTTTTTTCTGTCTTCCTTCTTTCCTTAAGAAATATAAACAACTTTTTCCTATTCTAGGGTCTGGGGCCTGTCCCTTTGGGACCATCAAATACTTCCTCAATGGCATTACACCCCTTTATTAAAGAAAACTAGATGAACAAAGTCATTGAATTTCCAAGGGTTGGGAGACCAGGCTGGCCCCAGGATGGGGTTGGATTTTAGGGACTGAAAGAGGACTGGATTTCAGGAATGAATGATCCTGAAAAATGCTGAACCTGGCTCTTGAGATGGCAGAACTTGAGGTGATAGATATGGACTGAGTTTGGAAGCCTGAGGGAGTTTCACAGATGGACTCAGGAAGTTGATTATCTGACCTGTGCATGGAAGAACACGAGCAGGACCAATGGCAAACCACTAGATAGAAAGAGGCCAGATGCTAAGAGATTCTTCAACTACCTCCCACTTCTGTAAGCCATTGATGATTGGAGTAAAGGAAAATGATACTGGAAAAGGGACAGACATTGATTTCCCACACACCAGGAGAGTGGATGCCTGAGAGCGATTGCATTTGATTTAGACAATGAAGGCTTCTGTGCCATTCACACCTAATGCTTCTACACAGGGATAGAGAGAACAGGTGACTGACTCCTTCCTACTTAGTCAGGGGAGGCTCTTTGGAAGACGCTTTGTAGTTTGGCACACAGCATCCTGGGCAGCAATCTAAGAGGCACTTGAGAAGGCTGAGAGTCAGGTCACCCAGGTGGAGCATCTAAAACCCCTGGAGGGTATGACAGGCAACAGAGATAGAAGTGGAGGGTGGAGACAGAGTGAAGCCCTTGGCTGGACATTTGAATTTGATCCAGGACACAGGCAGGACTTTCGGAAAGGTTCTAGTCAATATCTGTCAAAATATGGAGGCTTCAGAAGGCAAGTTCAGGAGCACTGGCTGCTTTGGAGTCATAGCTTAATGCCATAAAATATTATTATAGCTCAATGCCATAAAATATTCAGTGTGGATTTATTCCATGAGGGGCTGGTGCTCTTCTGCGGATTCCAGTGCCTTTGGGAGTTCCTCTCAATCTACCCTTGTCCTGGGACCTTGTAGGTCATACTGAAGGCCCTTTTTACCTTTTTCATACAGACATTAGCAGATTGGTTCCACAATCTTTCCAGACCCTTAACCCAAGGTACTCAAGGATCAGTGCTCTTGAGTATTGGACCCGACTTTATAGGGGCAATTTTAAGTCATTTATTTATCCATTTATTCCTTCCAGGCAGCTGCATAGCTTTAAATACATCCAGGTACCAGAGGCATTCTCAATGTCCTTCCCAATCTTGGACCATGTGTGACGATTTGGAGAATACAAGAGGATGACCCAGAGATCTGCATTCTACTTTTGCACAGGCGTTTTTGTGGCCCTTCAAGGGCACTCCTTAGTGCTCGGGATGCTGTAACCCATAGACATGTCTTCTTTTTGTTCTGAGAGCAGATTTTTTTTGCCTGTGTGTGTGCTGAGGATCAGTCAGACCTGCTCGGCCACAACACTTTGCAGCTGTGATTCATGTAGCAATTCATTTTAAGAAATGGCATTTCTTTAAGATCCTGCCATAAAATCAGAAGAGAAGATAATGTATTTTTAAGGTACTTAAAGAGAGTTAGAGACACAAGTGAGGTCATTTGTGTTAAATGTTACACGGAGCTGTTGACAGTGTGTGTTAAGATTTTTGGCATTTAAGGAAATTCCAAGTGAGGAGAGAGGGTTCAGTCAAGTTGCTTTCTGACATGAAACTCCTTGTAATCCTTTATGGGGCAGCCATGAAAACATAAGGTATCAGAAAAACATAAGGTATCTGTGGGGCACCTCGGGTGTTTCCTAGGTTCGTTATCTGTGCATGGGGAGCATTCTGGAAGGGAGGGGGTTTTGCCCTGATTTATTCTCTTCTTTCCCTGTCTTCTTGGGATTATTTGTCAGAAAGGGGCAGCCCTGCTTCTTTCCATTTGCTGTTATTGCACATTGTGTTCCTGTCTCCAGGTAGCTGGATTTCCAGTCTGTAGCCTGTGGACTGTCCATTTTGAGTCCCATTTGATGAATCTCAGTATAGCAAAACATATAAAATAAATTTTTCTGGAATGTATTATGCTGAGTTTGAGTCACTTAGAAAAAACAAATATTCTTGTATAATTCAGGGTCATTTTTCCTTTCTGTTCTTTTTAAAATTATCTGTGTTTCAATTGTTTCCTTTTTAATTGGAATTTTGTTTCTATCACTGGCATATCTGAATCTAGTTTTAAAATCCAAATATGTTATCAAAGCCTTAAAAAAATTCCTCTCCCTTTAACTTTTTTTTTCTTTTCGTTTTATTATAAAAGCAATTTATTTTGACTGAAGAAAATTTGCAAAGATGAAAAAAGGTATAAAGGAAAAAATTTATACTTAATGTGCTTCTTACAATACCCACATGATAATACACTCTAATTTTAAACACAAGAAACATCAAAGCCATACATTATATGTATATGTTTAGGTAATTGGTTTGCATGATACATTTGTATTTAATAAAATGGTTTCAATAACTATGTATATTTTAAGATTTTTGTATCTTATTATACTTAATATTCCATATTCCATATTACACCAGGTATGCAAAGTATCTTTTTTGGGGGGGTACTGGGGATTGAACTCAGGGGTGCTTTATCCTGTCCTTTTAATTAATTAATTTGTTAATTGATTAATTTGAGAAAGGGTCTAACTAAGATACTGAAGCTGACCTTGAATTTGCAATCCTCCTGTCTCAGCCTCCTGAGTCTCTGGGATTAGAGGCATGTGCCGCCATGATTGGGTGCAAGCATATTTTGAAATCATTAACATATCTGAATTCTGGAAATACAGAACTGATCATACCCTCTACATTTGGTGTTGGTATTCTTCTTCTACACTTCTTGCTAGTCATCCTTTTTTCTGCATATAATTGAAAAAATAATCAAACTTGATTCATAATGTATATTTTAAAAACATAGTTAGTACTAAAATTTCCTATCTCTTTTCACCCCTGTGTCTCACTTCCCAAAGACAAATACTTTATTTATTTTCTTTTTAAAATTTGTTCTTATTAGTTATACATGATAGTAGAATGTATTTTGACATATTATATGTATGGAGTATAATTTCTCATTCTTCTGGTTGTACATGATGTAGAATTACATTGGTCATGTAATCATATATGCACATAGGATAGTAATGTCCTATTCATTCTCCTGTATTTCCTATTCTCATTCCCCCTCCCTTCCCTTCTTTCCCCTTTGTCTAATCCAAAGTACTTCTATTCTTCCCTACCCTCAGCCTATTGTGAGTAGAGGAAAACATTCAGCCTTTGGTTTTTTTGGAATTGGCTTATTTCACTTAGCATGATATTCTCCAGTTCCATTTATTTCCTGGCAAATGACATAATTTCATTCTTCTTTATGGCTGAGTAATAAATATTCCATCGTGTATGTATACCATTTAAAGACAAGTACTTAAAAAACCACTTTGACTATTTGTTCCACTATTGGCTGCCATTTAACAAAAGAATATTTACTGCCATTTCTTGATTTATCAATTATAGACATTTTTGTGTCTCCCTGTTTGTCTCTAAAGTCTAATGAAGATTTACCTTTGTTATACAGTGTTTTTTCTCTCTGCCCCTCGTACATATGCCTTATCTCTTCTTCCTATTTTATTTGTATCAAAACATTTTTATAAAATTAATATAATCAGTATTCATATTATTATGTCTTAGCTATAGAGCTAAATAATATACTATGATCACATCCCTTCAGTATGTCACATATTGATCAATTTCACTTTCTAAACAGTCAAATAGCCAAATATGTGTATTTGATAATTTATTAATTAAATTCCACCTCAGTAGACTTCCTTCTGAGTCTTCTATCTTTCAACTCCAAATTGAACCAGCTGGGCTGAACTTGGGCCTCCTGGGGCTATGCATGGTACCATCCCAAAACTTTTCTGTGCTATTCTTGCAATGGAATCCCTTTTTCCTGGGTCCCATGTTTTTATTCTTAGCTTAGTTCCTGCTTTCCCTATCATGTACTACCTGCAAGATATGAGCACATCACCTAACATCTGTGCCCATTTCCTGATTGGTAAGATGGAGACAGTCATCAGACTTACCTCCTATGAGTGTGGTGAAGAGTACATCAATTAAGATTTGCAAATCACTTTGAATAGTTCCTGGGGCAGGAAGTGCTATGTATGTATCTCCTATTCTTTTGTCAGGATACTTCTTCCATTAGCTTCCCTAAAAGGGGTATAATGGGGAATAGGTTTTATAGAAGCTTCCTAAAAATATTATTTCCTCCATCTCCCTTAATTTGATCCTTTAGCTAGGTAGACTTCTACGTCTATTTTTTTTAAAGCATTTTGAGGACATTGCTCCATCTTCCACTATCAAGCTGATATGATTCTGATGGCCAATTCTTTGCACAGAAGTCATTATGTTTCTCCTGGAGCTATTGGAATCTTAAGATTTAGTTTTCAAATTCCATTTTGGCGATTCTCTCATTAATTCGTTATTCTGAGAATTTTATATCAGAAATGACTCACACAGGCTTCTTGAGGTTGGTTCCAGAACTCACATCACTGCCCCTTCCATTTACAAAGATGGCAGGAGGGGAAGGCAGGGAGGAGACTGCAGGAATCCTGGGGTAGTAATATTTTTCCTCCAGCCCTCTTGAGGAGGAGAGGAGGTGTTTGACATACTACTATTGCTCAGGAGAGTGGTTGCAGAAATTGCTCCTGAGGTTTGAGGGTAACCTTAGGTATTTTTAGTCAGGATTCTTCAGAAAAAAGAAATAATAGGTTGTGTGTATGTCTTAGGCACACATCCAGAGAGAGTTATTATAAGAAGTTGGCTCATGTGGTTATGGTGACAGGGAAGTCTCAAGATCTGCAGGACAAGCCAACAAGCTAGAAAGCCTGAGAGCTAGTGGTTAGTTCCAGTCTGAAAGCTGCAGGCTCAAGACCCAGGAGAGCTGATGTTTCAGTTGAGTCTGAAAGCATGGAGAAAGGCAATACCCTGTTCAAAGCCACCAGGCAGGAAGGATTATCTTTTTCTTGCAGGGAAAGTCAGCCTCTCTGTTCTATTCAGGTCTTCACCTGATCAGATGAAACCCACCTACATCAGAGAGGGCCATCTGCCTTACACAGTCTACCAATTTAAATGTCAACTGCATTCAACACACCCTTCCTGAAAAACCCTGAAAAATGTTTGACTGAATATATGGATACCTCATAGCCCAGGCAAGTAATTACAATAAATGGTTATACCCTAGAGCCTAGGACAAGGGCCCAAATGGCTTCTAGAGTTGCTGATGACTCAAGAAGCAAAGGCCCTTCTTCTGTGGGGCTGCAGAATCATGTTGAGTGAGATCTTTGTTCACTCACCAGTGCCCAGCAGAGCAAGTAGCAGATTCTGTTGCAGAGGATGGGGAGGTGGGGCAAGAGGGGGCACCCCAGGCATGTGGAAATGCATAACGCACCAGCAGGTACAGCACCCACTGGGAGGAGGGGCAGAGACAAGAGGAGAAGAAGTGTTACTGTATCCTGAGCACCACAAATGACCACTGCTTGGTTACCTGCTTGCTAGCCAAGAGCACCCTGGATAGAAATGTTTACAGTGGGACAAACAGTCCAAGAGACATCACCAGCTTTCAGTTACTGAAAATAGCAATGGCTAGCAGAGAGAGGACTGTACCCTCAAAACACAGGCCAACACCCTCTGGCACTTGCATAGGTGCACACTCCATGGAGGTGGTGCTGGGACCGAGGAGAGGATGTGAGAAAGCAGGTCATTAACTTCCTTCTCTATCACAAGCATCTTCAAACAGCTTCTCCTTGATGAGGTGCAAGCCCAGGACTGAATCTTTGAATTGGCCACTTCCTGAATTTCAGTGAGTGTTAACTAGAGAAAGCAAGATTGAGTTTAAATTAGAGGTGACTTATACATTACTGGATTATTGAGTATGGCTGTTTAGGCAAAATTTAGTCTTCCTAATGTCGAATGGGATTGAAAAGCCTGCCTATCAGTTTCAGGCTTGTTGGTCACTGAACTGAGACCTTTTAACCAAATCTGTTACACAGAAAACACCTGAAGGAACACTAAGAAAATGGAGAACGGTAATTGTCTACATTAGTACATGTGTAAAATTATTGAAGACATTAAAATATTTGACCTTATAGCTTTTTGACATATTTTATCTTTATAATTAGTGTGCTGTTTTTGTAGTTACACAATGCTAACTACAAAAGATAATTTATAAACTTGAAAGTAGATGAGCTGATCAGTTTGACTGTGGCCTGTAGAGGTGGGCAGGCCAGTCAGCCGAGCTGGTAGATAGAGCCATTACTCATAAAGAGGCCTTGGGAAGGCTATCGGGGCAGAGTGTGCAGATCAATGCAAACTCATTACCACACTAGAAAATCGAATCGACGCTCCCATTGACTGATGATGAATGAGCTGCTTCATCTTCACATATAACACATAAATAGGGTGACCATTTAATGAATTATCCAAATTCATTAAATTTGAGAATATGCAGGAATATTAGCAATAATCTCACTGCTAGTAGGCCCAGGCTGCTCACACAATCCCGAGTGTACACCATGTGGCTATGCTCCAGGAGTGAAGATCACTTCAGGGATGGACCCTTGTGGTCCAGAGAGAAGCAGAACACCTGAAAATGGTCCACATAGTGCCTTTCAAAGATTGCAAAGGCTCTAGGTTACTGTTGTCCAGGAGAAATGTAATATAAGACATGCATGTAACTTTAAAACTTTCTAGTAGATGCAATAAAAAAAAGGAAATTAATCTTTTCTGGCGGGGGTACTGGGGGTTGAACTCAGGGGCACACAACCATCAAGCCACATCCCAAACCCTATTTTGTATTTTATTTAGAGACAGGGTCTTACTGAGTTGCTTAGCACCTGACTGTTGCTGAGGCTGGCTTTGAACTTATGATCCTCCTGTCTCAGCCTCCTGAGCCATGGGGATATGAAATTAATCTTAATAACACATCATATTTAAAACACAATTTATTCATGTTGACAGCAGAATTCTAGGGTCCAAAGTTCTAATTGTTGCCACCTGTGAAAACATTACCTCATTTGGCAAAAGTGGTTAAAGAGCTTGAGATGGGAAGACAATTCTGAATTGTTCTGGATTATCTGGACCCAGTCTAATCACAAGAGTCCTTAAAAACAAAGAAACTCCCTGGCTGTAGTCAGAAGGAGATGCAAGGATAGAAGACAGAAGAATGGCCTTGTTGGCAGAATGTTGCTGACTTCAAAGATGAGAGAAGGGGTCCATGAGCCAAAGAATGCAGATGCTCTCTAGAAAAGACACAAAAACAGATTCTGTCCCTGAGCCTCCAGAAAGGAATGCGTACCTGTCAACACCTTGATTTTAGGTCACTGAAACTCATTTTAGACATCTGAATTCCAGGACTGCAAGATGATACATTTGCTTTGTTTGAAACCACTAAATTCATTGCACTTTGTTACACTAGCATAGAAAATGAGCACAATCTAACATATTCTCATTTTAACATTTGATCACATAAAAATTACTAACAAGATACTTGACATTCTGTATTTCATACTAATTCTTAATCATACACTTAAAGAGCACCTTGGGTCTCATTTTGGGCTAGCCACATTTCAGGTGCACAGCAGGCTAGTGGTAACCTATTGGCTACCAAATTGAGCAGCACAGTTTTAGGGCCTTTGCTCCAAGATTCTGAAATCCAAGTTTCCCAGAATTGATTTGTCCCAACTGTAAGAAGCATCCCTTCAGAGCACCCCTGTAAGGCAACCCTATTTTTTAGCCAGTGGCAGATTATGTGTGCTTATGTGTGTGCACAGCCCATGGGTGTGCTCTGTGTAGAGGATAATTTCCATGAGCATTTTTGCTGGGTTCATGTGCTGCCAGGGGCCAGCAGCCTTGGCACACATCTCTAATATCCCTGGTGAGCAGGGAAAGGACAGCTTTTGCAGACACCGGTTGTCTTCAAGTAGGAGCCAGCTTGCAAACTGATCTCCTTCTAAAGATCCCTTATCACTGCTCCTAGTTATGTCAGTGTTGGCCAGTAGCTATTTACCAGTCTCCACAGAAGCCACTGAATTTTGGAGGATAGGCATTCTCTTCTCCCCTCTGCCCTTGCCAGGGCCTCATACATTCTGGGCAAGCACTCCACCACTGATCTACATCCCCAACCTTGGATTCCCTTCTTATCTTTTTTACCTTGCACCTGCATTGGAGCCACCCTAAGATCATAACACTACTGTGGAAAAAGTGGGCCTAAAGAGGAATGATTTTCTGCCCTGCCTCAGTGGAACAATATGTTGCCACTGGGACAAGGCAAGAAACAGCTTTCATTAGAGAAAATTTTCACTGAGGACTTGCATTCTCTTCTGGTTCTTTATTAGATTGTGGGGAAATATCACAATGCAGTTGAAACTCCAGCAGACAGGGCTTGTCATGAGGAAGCAGAAATATGGGATATATCCATGATGTGGGACATCATTTAAACAAAGGCAGACGTGAGCATGCAGATCGCTCTTCTTGTCTTTTCCTGAAGAATGACCTATGATGATCAGGTTGCACAAGGAACAGGTCAGCCTGGATGCAAGAGTGGGTAGTTAACATGTCCCTGTTTAATTTGTTGGCATATCCTCTCTGTCAGGAGAAAAACCAGTAGAGAGCAACGTGTGCTTAATTTCTACTCCTCATATAATAGCTGTTAATCATATTAGATGTGCAAAAAGGTCACAAGGGACTTACCACAATTGCTAAAGGTTGTGCTGCTGTCACAAAGCAAGCAGAAAAAAAATATGCTTATTTCCTCCACCTTTCCTGAGAAAGTATAAGCTATCTGCCTCTGATTAGATTTCCTGGAGAAATGACCCATCATCACCTGGGCAAATAAAACTACCACCTGCTTCTTCTGGGTCCCTGTTTCTGATTGTAATTCATTTATCTCTGGCACATGTTGTTTTGTATTTTTGATTAGATTCAGGAGAAAAAGGGTAGCAGTTGCATTTATTGATGCATTTTGCTCATGTAATCTGTGCTGTGGGTGATTCTGAAGTGCATTCCAAGGCATTACCCTCCTAAGTATGCATTTCCATAGGATCCTTTGATAAGCAGATGGTCAGTCTGTCCTTAGTTGGGGGAAACTGTCTTGGGATGGGATGGGGTGGTGGCAGAGTGCTGGAAAGGGAACTATTATGTTATGAGCCAGAAAGAATGCATGATCCAGTTAATATGTATGTTCTGATTTTTTTCCTCTGCAGATTGGTAGGGAATCTACAAAGAATTTTACAAAGTGCTGTGCACACACAAAAAAAGCTCATTCGTTAAATTGAGTATGGGAAATTTTACCTAGGAAAGTGTAGTCTTAATGCCACTGATTACAGTTCAGGCTCCCCTGAATTTTGACTCTGTGTGTGTTGGAGCATGCCTAGAGAAGCAGCAGTGTTCTCAAGAGGATAAAAGCGTGAGAGCACAGTGAACTCTCACCATGTAGTTTTTTTTTTTTTTTCTCATCCTTCCATCACAAGGGGCACTTACAGGCTCTGTGATGGTAAAATCCACAGGTAAAAGCTCTATCCCTTTTTATCATTAATGGGTCTCTGCAAGGCAAGGTGTGAGCTTACATGGGACCTTTGATTCCGAGGAATAATGGATGAGGCTCCTGCTGGACTACAGAGTTGAGGGATCCTTACAGGAAGAACTGTAGATTTTCTTTCCTCTCCCTGGGATATTAGATGCCTCCCCAAAGCTCCTGAATGCAGGAATATTTAGAGGCAAAATGATTGGTTACGAGAATTGTAATCTAAGCAGTCCATTCCAGTTTGAGTGGACTGAGTGGTAACTGTAGGTAGGTGGGCATGGCTGGATGAGGTGGGTCACCAGGGCGTGTATTGGAAAGGTGCATCTTCCCTATGGCCCCTTACCCTGTCTCTTTCTCTGCTTCTCGGCTAAAATGAACCAAATGGCTACCCTCTGCCATCATGTTCTGCCTCCCCTCAGGCCCAGAGTGATGGAATCAGCTGGCCATGAAACCATGAGTCAGAACCAACTGAACTGAACCTCTGAAACCATGAGCAGAAACAACTTCTCCTCCAAGTCATTCTGCTCAGGTATTTTGGTTACAGTGATGAAAAACTGACTAACACAGGGCATATGCCCCTACCTTCGTGGTGCCACATGCTTAGGGCTTGTCATTACTTGCAACTCTACTCATAGTTGACCCCTTTTCTAGGTGTGGCCCAAGCTCTTACTTGTGACCATACTTTTTGGCTTGGCTTTCAAAGTCCTCCAGGACCTGGCTGTAATGATCTTCTGTAAGTCCCCACATCCTGTGTTTCAAGCAAATTAAATGGCTCTCCCTACACGCCCTCAGATCTCCTCACCCTGTAGCTTGGCCCACAAGGCCATGTTTCAGAATGCATGTTCTTTTCTACCTCCAGGTGCCCACCGACTGCAGTCTTTCAAGTTTAATGAACACCTCATCTCTCTGTAAAACCATGCCTCATTTCTTATAGCTCAGTGTACCTTTTTTCTCCTCTTATGTCCTATAATATGTCATTTGTCCCAGTCATGACAACTCCCTTTGATTAATTATCTGTGTTCATGTCTCATTTCTCTTTCTCTGCTATAAGTTTATTGAGGGCAGGGACCACGTGAAGTTTCTTTACCCCTTGAGCGATATCCTACACATAGCAGATGACTGCACTATTTGTTGAATAGATGAATGAAAAATCACTGGTTGAAAGCCAAGGGCATTAAGACTCTTGAAGCAATGTTTGTCAAAGTGCATTCCAAGAACCACTTATCTGGAATGGGGTCAGGAGCTTACTGAAAATGCAGATTTGTGCATCCTACTATGGATAAGAGTTTGTGGGAGGTAAACCCCAGGAAATCTGTGTTTTAAATAAGATTTTTGAGAAGTCTGATCTTGGAAAGCCCATGTAGACCTCTAAGATGTGCTCAGCCCAGTTGGGGTCAGGCCTCCTCAGCACTCCGAAGTGAGAATTGGATGCTGCTGTGGTTTGGGTGTGGTTTGTCCTCCTAGGGTTTGTGTGTTGGAGACTTAGTGCCTGGTATGGTGATGTGGGAGCTGAGGGAAACTTTCAGAGGTAGAGCTTAGTGGGAAGTCCTTAGGTTCGCTCTTGGGAAGGAATTAACATAGGCCTTATGGAACCCCATTGTAGCTTTTTTGGGAGAGAGAGTGGTTTATAAATGCATGAACCTGGTTCTGCCCAGCTCTCTTGCTTTGTGTCTGGCAATGTGATTACTTACTTCCAAATAAACTCCTAACTCTGCCACCCACCATGAAATGATGCAGCTAAAGGACCCTTCCCAGAACTGAGCCAACACAGGCCTCATGACCTTGAACTTCTAAAACTGTAAGCTAAGTAACCTTCTTTTTCTTCATAAGTAGCCTGCCTCAGGTATCTCATAGTGACAAAAAAACTGACTAATACAGGACTTCAGTGATACCAGAGAAGGCATTTGTAATAGCTTTAAAGATGGAAAAGGCAAGTCGAGACAATATTAGTTATGACTTATAAGAAACCTGTCATCTACTGCAGAGAATCTGTCTAAGTCAGGGACAAAAATATATCCTGGGACAGTTTAATTTGTGTGTCCATAAACTTAAGTGTTGCCAAGTATTGGTTCCAGCTTCAGGGAGACTAGTGTTATAAAATTCAAAGGCTTATTGAAAAGAACCAGGTGAATACTTCTTCATTAAAATTATTTTAAGTGGGTAAAGCAGTTAAGGAAAATCAGCCAGGTGTTAGGTTTCACTCAGAGTGAAAAAGAAGTTTAGTTGGGATGCAAAATAGAACATGCAACATCCAAATAAATTTTTAAATGCTTATAAAATATGAATAAGAAATGGGAAACGGATTTCTGTGAGCTTTAGTTACTATGGCCAGTGGGTAACTAAGGAGAAACTATTCTTCTGTACTGATTTTTCCAGGTGATTTTAACTAAGTATAAAAGCCAAAAACAAAACAAACAAGCAAACACCCCCTCTCCCCCTGCCGTAGTGTTCCTAGCTATATAGGGAAAAAGGAAATAAAATCACTTCTCTTTTAACACACAGAATCTTTTTCCTCAAGAAAAGTAGTCCAGTGGTTGGGGGCATCACAATGGGCAAAAAGGGATGAGTACTTTAAAAGGGACGGTGTAACTGGGCTGCTGCTAATATTTAGAAAGACAGCAGATTATGACAGTGGAGCTGCAGAGAAAATGGCTCAAGGTTCTATTTCCAGCTTTTCCCCAGGTCAGAGTCAGCTAATGAGTGCTGTTGGCAGGGTGGCGGGCACACTCCCAGCTGATCTGCTCGTCTAGGTCTCTGAACTAAAAGCAGAGTCCAGACAAACTTCCCAGAGTTGAAGCAGCATGTGGAACAGCCCCTGGGGCCCATTGTGCTTCTCTTTTTTTCTTTTAATTTTTAACGAGATGTCCATTAGGAGAAAATTTATCTAGTTGGATTTATTTTATTTTATTTTATTTCTTTATGGTGCTAGGGATCAAACCCAGGGCCTCACGCAAACCTGGCAAGTGCTGAACCACTGAGCGACCCCCCAAACCTCTAGATGGATCACGTAGGTAGAAATGACTGACTTGTATTTGACTAGAGGCTCTGTCAAACAGCCATGCAAAGAAGTCCCTTTTAATTCAGCACTCGAAAACCACCACAGTGTGATGGTTTGCCATATGGGCCCAGAAGTTTTTTTGAGCCTGCTATCTATTTGGAGGAGAAGACAGGAAAGCTTGTGGGTCTCCCGGCAGAGTTTCACTGGCACTGAACTGTCTGAACCTATACTCTTTGCCCTAGGCCAGATTCTGGCTCTGATGTGTATTTGTGTGTGTTTGTGTAACCTCTGGGGCATGGGCAATTGTTTTCTCTCCCTTTCATGTCCTGGGCCAATTTATCTTGTCCAGGTTAATTGCCCGTATTTTTTATTATTCTGGAAATTGGGCCATTCCGTCAGCCTCAGAGCCACCTCAGCTCTGATTTATTGCATGAATGTTTTGTTCAGGGTCACAGAGGAAGATGTCTTCAGAGGCCTCTTCCTTCTGAGGCTTTCCAGTTGTGCCTAGAAGATGGACAACATCAGATTTTTCCTGCTGTCTGAAACACTGCACTCCTCTCACCTCATAAAAGTAAACAGCATAACATGTATGGTGCATGGCCAAGACCAACAGTGGGTGCCCAATACTCCCATGGCCTGTGTACCTGAAAGGACCCTCATTTGATATTCCCTATCTAGCAGTGAACTCAGCAACTGAAACCCAATAAAGAAAAACACCTGCATGGGGTCCTTGTCACAAAGTCCTTGTTCCCTAGGATGGAGAGACATTAAAGTAGCTGGGGCGGGGAGTGGGGTCAAAGCCCTGGCTGTGCTTCATTGCTGTGATC
Organism: Ictidomys tridecemlineatus; assembly: GCF_052094955.1. Classification (NCBI taxonomy): domain Eukaryota; kingdom Metazoa; phylum Chordata; class Mammalia; order Rodentia; family Sciuridae; genus Ictidomys; species Ictidomys tridecemlineatus. Next base: position 128,641,983 of record NC_135480.1, on the reverse strand, counting down.
ATAGCTACCACCACATGGTGTTGCAACTCAGTCAGGTACTTAGATCAGGCTCCTCTGACGAGGATAAAGTCAGTTCTTATTTCTGAAGAACTTGCATGTGGGAGCCTAGCATTATCACTGCGACTAATGAGTGTTAAAAGAGAAGTCAGAACCCCGGACCATCTCCTGTGAAGAGGTTTTTAGGGGGAAAAAAAATTACACAACACTCAGTGTTGACTTTACCAGTTGTTTGGTCTCACCCTAGTCCTTGGGCTTGTGAGTTTGCTCAGAGCTTCTATCAATTACTTTGGAGCGTTGAGGACATTATGAATGTTATAATACTCCTTCTGGCTATCAGTGCTATACTTTGCTTTCACTCTTCCTCACTTAGTCTGTCTTCTCTGGCTCTTGTCTCAAACTTGTCCAGTTCAGTGTCTTCTGATGTGATATGATGTAAACCAAGCTCCATCTCTGGTGGACTGTAGCCAAGGAATCTGATCCTTCAGATCTAATTTCTAGTTCACAGGGAATATTGGAATGGGAGAACAAACTGAAGGACCGAGGACCTAAGAATGCAACAAGGTGAATGAATTCAGAGAATGGGATTTCACTAAACCACTGGTTGTTATGTTCTCTTCAAAGTCCTAGTGATGGGCAATAAAGAATGGGGTTGTAGATGAAAAGAGATTTAAGGACCGTAACAACTGTTATAATGCATGATCATGGATTGGATGCTGGTTTACCTCAACTTGAAGTAACAGGCATTTTGGTTACAATGAGGGACATTTGGAAGGTACTAGATTAGGAGAAAATTTTTTGGTGTGTAGTTTACTGACTTTAATGTAAATATATAATAAGAAATATAAGTACAAATAAAAAATATGTATATAATAAATACTTGCAGAGGACAGGTGTGGAAGTATATATATACACCCTTGTATGTGTGTGTGTGTCTCTCTCTATATATGTAAATGTTAATAGTGATAATCTCAGGGATACAAATATGATTTAAAAATTTTTATTAGCTGTTGATGGACTTTTATTTTATTTATTTACTTATGGAGAATTGATCCAAGTGCCTCACACATGCTAGGCAAGCACTTTATCACTGAGCCACAATCCCAGCCCCCAAATATGATGTTTTAAATTTTCTTTTTTTACTTACTAACATTTTCATTTTTTTAACATGGAAAAGATGTTGCTTTTGTGATTACAAAAGACTGTTTAAAAAAGAGCAAGAGATACCTTTCCAGGCAGCAATAATAAAAAGTGATCTTGAAGCAGTGTTAGTCCAGGAGGCCCATGAGCTAACACAAAGGACGTGTGAGCACCTCCCCACCTTGTAGAGAGTGGATCAGAAAGGCCCCAGCAGAGACTATAATCTACCGCTGAGTAGTCCCACTTTTTTCAGTTTGTGGCACAGGTGAACAATTTAAAAATCGTCACAATATAATTGAATGGACAGAGCGGTTTCCCACTGGGGATGGTAGTTGAAAAGGAATGAGGAAGGGGCCAGACAGGGCTGGAAGGAAGAGGCAGGTTTTGTGCTTAGTGCAGAGTTGGGATGTACTGTGCACGGGGTGATCTCTTCAAGGCCTGGTAAATCCTGTGGGGCTGGCTTTTATCAGTGATGCATTTTCTTATGTAAGAGGTAAACAGATGGCTGAAATAATCACCAGAAAGTTCCTCTCCCCCAGGCAGGCTAGAGATGCTCCAGGATGCCTCTCTAATATTCAAATGAATATCAATGCAGGTAGAGTGAGCAAAAGAATGAGAGGGGCAGAACTGGTCCAGGGCCTGTGATGGCTGAGGGGCTTCCACAATCAGGTTTTGATGATAAATGTAAGATAAGGAAAAAACTAAAAACAAAGAAGACTCAAAGGGGGAAATGGCTTGTTGCATAGTATCTTCACCTATGATTTGCTGGGTCACATCTTCCCTGCAGGAGGAAAGTAGAAAGACCTTGGCTGCACTCTGATCCTTAATGAAGTCGTTTACATACAAATCAGCTCCTCTGGCCTGTCTGGATGAGTCCCAAGACCTGAAGGGACCAAATTGACAAATTTGCTTCCAAATACCATATGTAGATAATCAGATTTTCATCACTTCTTAAGGCGAGACTGATTTAAAAAACAAAGCAAAACAAAACAGAATAGCCTTGTTTGTGAAAGGCTCTTTGTTGGTGTGCTTGAGAGGCTATTTTATGCCCTGAAAATGCACAGTATAAATTTGATGGTGTAAAAACTTAATAGAAAGTGGAACTCATAATGGAGAGTACTGATGTTCACCTCTCATAAGGTGTCTGCCATCACATGTCTGGGAGTTCCATATTGACATTCAGTGCTGTCCCTCCTAGCATGGTGATGTTAGCTGGCACTGTCAAGTGCCTTTGTACCACTATACTAAGATATTAAGATGTTAAATGTGTCAGCTTGAACCATGTGATATTTGTATGCTGAATATGGTCAGATGACAGCAGTTTCATATGATTTAATCTAAGAAGTGGCTTTCTCTTTAGAGGAACTTAGATATGAGTTGGGAGAATTTAGCAATACATGCAAAATGATTAAAATGAGAATTATTTGAAATAAATAATGGAAACATTAGTTAAGGCCTTAAGTTTTTTTTTTTTCCTGACCGATTTCATAAGGGTGCATCTTTTCTGCTTTATGGTTCAACATTTAAGACACAAGGGAAAAACCAACCCACTGACTACATGCAACTCAATTTGATCCCTAATTATAGTCATGTGTCAATGAATGATGGGGAAACATTCAGATACATGCATGGTTAGGTGATTTCATTTTTGTTCCAACAGCCTAAAGTGGCCTCTTGATGCAATCAAGAGACATGGAAATTATGATAGGTGAGGCTGCTGCCGATATAATACAGTAAACGTAAGGAAAAAAATTAGAGGGAGAATACTCTAAAATAATGATAAAAGTGTAGTATGGTAAATGCATAAATCAATAACTGTTTATTATCATTATCAATTATTATGCACTGTACATAGTTGTATGTGTTCTAATTTTAATACAATTGGCAGTGCAGTAGGTTTGTTTACAATAGCATTACCACAAGCACATGAGAACTGTGTTATGCTATGACATTAGAATGGCTGTGATATCACTGGAAGAAAGGAATTTTTCAACTTCATTAAAATCTTATAGGACCACCATTCTATATATTGTCTGCCACTGAAAGAAATGTCTTAATGTGGTACTCGATCACTCACATTTCCTTCAAGAGTTGACTCTGGAGGTTTTCCAGCAAAAGCTCCACCCCTCACAAAATAATGCTTTGTGCATATGGTGGATATTTAGGAGAATGTGCCAGAGTTCTCAAGATAATTCCCAAGGAAGAGTTGGTGCAGTATCTCTGCCACAAATAGGCAGCTTCCCAAAGTGACTGTTCTGGAGGACGCAGGGCTCACTTAGGTGTGTGAGCTCTGGCTGTGTTTCTTTTAAAATCAGACACATTACTTTATAGTCACAGCTTGTGATAGAGGGCAAAGGCTCTCCAGCATCCCCAGAGAGGCATATGTTCCTTCTGCCTAAATTTTATTCAATCTCATTTCCCAGTTGAGTGGCAGTGACCTGAAAGGTTCTTTTTCAGGTTCTAGAAAGACTTTCTCCTTCATCAGTTAGAGGTTTTATTTTATTTTATTATTATTATTTTTTTGTAGAGCTGAAATGGAACCCAGGGCCCAAGCTCGACAAATACTCTGTATTCTACCACGGAGCCACATCACTAGCCAGTGGTTTATTTTATTATATTAATCACAATGTAGTAATCACAATGTTTCCCAGGTAGTTTGTGTGCTACTCGCTGTTTCTAGGACAAGACTAAGCAGACGTGTTCAGATCACATGGCACAGCCAGGACTGATAGTTTCTTTCCTTGCCAGTGACTCTCTGTTCTATGGGGTAAAGGAAAATCATGACTTTCTTGGCACAAAAAATGAAAGCTCAAAATTAGTAGTAAGTATCCTGAGAGAGAAGAGAAGTTGGAGTTTCAGGTGTGAACTAACCTGCTAGTGTCATCTTAGGCAAGTTCATTGATCTCCAGCATCACCCCTCTATTCCTTGGGAAAATAAGCATTAAAATAATCTCCCAGTGACTACTATCTGACTGTAAAATAATATAATTCTATGTAAGACTTTGTACATAGTTTATCATTTAGATTATTCTATCATCCTTAAATATTCATTTTTGTAGACAGGAAAAGAGAGAGACTACTCAAAAAATTGGTAGGTTGATAGGAAAATCCAGGTTTAAAAATGATTGTCAGGTAGAAATAATTTAGATTAAAATATTTTTAAAGACATTTTTCTTTTTCAAGAAAATATAATAGAAATGTTTCAGGGATTCTGAAGGGTTTCTTCAACACCTGAAGTTTTAAAATTCTTTCATATTTTTTAATATTGAGATTCATGCAGTCATTTGTGTGGAAATGAATTCACGGCCAACTTGAAGTTCCTTTTTGTATGTGAAGATTGATAAAGTGCCTGTTTTATTGTCTTGAATGAGAACTGAGCACTTAGGTAGAAGAATGGCATTCACAGAATTTTTGGCATTATCTTAGGTTGGGGGCTGATGTTGATTAGAAGTATTTGGTTTGTCATCTTGGGTGTCAAACATCAATTAGCTTGCTGGCCTGGCCAGATTGTTCCCTAGTGAAGACTGGGTTTGAGCATCCTCGCTGGTGACATCCTGCCACCTTGTGGTCAACTGTGGACTTCAGCACTGTGCATTGTCCCTTTGGCTGAGCCAATGCAGCCCAAACTGTATGCAACACGCATTTCCAGGCTTTGGGATTAAAAGTGTCGTTCTATGGGTTCTATTCATTTTTTATAGACTTTTGTATTGATCATAAGTTGTTTGCATTGCATCCCAGCCCCAAAGGAAAATCCATATTTCTCTCTTTAAGAATGCTCATAGAGCTGATTGGAATGGTATAGAAAGAGAAAGGGTGTTAGAAATGCTGATGTTGCCTCTGTTCCAAAATTGATTTTTGTTTCAGGTAAGCCACAGATCTGGAGTTAAAAGGCCAGGTTCTTCTTGGTTCTTCAGATTAAATTGTTTATCTTTGGAAAGACTGATCAGCCCTCTGAACTCAACAAATAGTGTTTTACCAGCATACCCTAATGTTACCACATTTTGCAGCATCAATCTGTGATAGGAATCATTTTCATTCTCATTTTATAGATTACTGAGGTTCAGAGACATTAAGTAATTTATCAAAGGCAACTCAGGAGATGAACAGTTGAAGCACGATCCAGCCGTAAGCAACCTGATTCCTATTACCCTCTCTGTCTGTGTCATTGAAATGAGGTAAAAACACTTACTTTCCTGCACCTACAAGGCTGCTGTAAGGTCAAAGGAGATATCAATGCACATGAAAGTATTTCATAATGAAAATATCTACCAAGATGTTGATTGACTTTTAAAATTATCATTATGACTATTATCATGCATGCTGTTGAGATTATTGGTAATAGCAGGCAAAAATCTTCTATTTCCAACATAGAAGAGTGACTTCTTGGAGGGAATTATTCAGAATTGATTAAAAGATTATTTGTAGGTTTTTGTTTTATTAATTAATTAATTTTTGCAGTACGGGGGATTGAACCCGGGAGCATTTTTACCACTGAGCTACATCCTCAGCCCAAAATTAAAAATAAATTATTTTTTATTTTGGTACAGGGTCTCACTAGGATGCTGAGTCTGACATCGAACATGCAATCCTGCCTCAGCCTTCTGAGTGGCTGGGATTACAGTCATTTGCAGTTTTTATTAATGACATTCTCTAAACCTCTTTTTTTCCCATTTGATGCACAGAATTTCAAATGAAGTTGATCCTAATTAAATATTTCACTTATAGGAAAAAGAATCAGTAAATGAAAAGGCAGCTTTGAATGGTTGGGAAGATAACAGCTAGATCAGTGGGATAAAGGTTTGAGTTTTTAGTTCTTTGCTGCCTGGGTGAATTTAGAACAAAAGGGTGAAAAAAGATGCTCAGCTATCTTTCTAAGGATAGTGAGGGCTTTGTTTTGTATGTTTCTTGGAACGACTGGGTATCCTGTAGATATCCACACACACCTTGACCAATGCATGATGCAATGTAAGTACCTAATGAAAATAAGTAACTCTCAGGGTTAAAACAATCAAACAAACAAAGCTTAGTGTATCCTTCTTTTCACAAAGTCAATGTTGGGTTATAGAAAAAAAAAACTCCTTAACAAAACCTAGCTATAAATTATACACGGACTGCATTGAGCACAAAGTATATAATCATCTGTCTTAGGTGGTGCATACTCACTGCTCATTTCCCACACAGGATACTCATCCCTTCAATAGGCAAAAGGCAGAAAAAGCCCCAGGTTTAACAAAAGAGTCTTGAGGGCAAGATTCGGCTGGAAATGTTGCAGAATCAATGGAGCAGCATTAGGATCCATCAGCAGCATCTCACTAGACAGTTTGAAAAAATTTATCCCTGTGGCTTTAGAGATCCCACCTTGCTGCCTCTGTGTTGGAAACCATTTTAGTTTCCTTTATGTGATATAAATTGCTGACATTTGCCACTTTGTATTAACAACTGGGATGCACAACCCATTAAATTAAATATTTATCCTTGTAGTTCTTGTGCCTTATGTATCTGAATTTTGTCCATTATCTACCCACATTGTGTATTCACAGATACGTAGGAACTAGAGATGGAAAAACACACATTGAGTGCCTTCTCTTCACACACACACACACACACACACACACACACACACACAATTTTAATAGTTTTAAGTAACCCATAAAATTTAGATTTAAATAACATCAAGTGTATTGAAGGAGAAAATAAGTAATAAAAATAAAGGTTGAATGGAGTATGTGGAAGGGCAGGTCTACCAATTTCCCCCTTTCTCATCAGTGTGGTGTTTCTGCTGATAGACAACATGGATACAGGTCGACCATTAAAACAATTTGGCTCTTTAAACCACCTTCTTGTCCTCCTACCAGTTACCTAAGTCACTAACAGACAGTGTTTGTAAAGGGGAAGGAAGCATTTAATATAACACATAAACTGGTATGAAATGAGTTGTCTCTACCACAAGAAAAAGGTCTTGGTTATTACTAATTATGTCACTCACAGGCTGTCCTCTTAATGAAGACTCAGGACAAATGCTTTGTCTTTTTTTTTTTTTTAATCAGGAATATCTGTGCTTCTTCAGGGCATAAAAAATAAATAACTAAACCTATGACAACAAGAACTGCGTCCTTAAATGTTTCATTGTCTCGTCAACCACTAGAAAGCTTGAAGCCAAATTTGCAACTCATTCATAGCAAAAATACAAGGCTTCACATGTATGTTTTTGTGTTGTTTCTGGCTCTATTATTTGCTTCGATCTTCTTTTTCCTTTTTCATTTGCATTACTTTTGTAGTGAGGATTATGACTCTGAGGCATGGCAAACCCCAAATACTAGTGGCTTAAATAAGATGTAGGCTGCTTTTTCTGCCAAGTAAAGTTCCGGGTAGGTGGTCCATATTTGTAATGGCAGCTCCATGATTATCAAGCACCTCGACTCTGTATGTGTGTGTGTGTGTGTGTGTGTGTGTGTGTGTGTGTGTGTGTGTTTGGTGGTATTGAGGATTTAACACAGGCTTCACCATTGAGCTAAATCCCCAGGTTTTTAAAAAATTTCTATTTTGAGACAGGGTCTCACTAAATTGCTGAGGCTAACCTTGAATTTGTGATCCTCACATGTAGCTGGGATTACAGGCATGGACCACCACGCCTGGCTTGGACTTCTAGTGTGTTGTGCCACCATCCTCAACACACAGCTTCCAACTCCTGGTGTAAGACGGCTGCTTTCAGATGGGCCTCTGTCTCATATCTATAATCTCATCTACTCAGGAGGCTGAGGAAGGAGGATCCCAATAAGTCATTGGATCCTGTCATTGCTTTTGTTCAACTTGAGATTCTGTAGACTCTCACAATAGGCTCTTTGGTGCCATGGAGTTCTTTAACAGTTTCCACAGATCTAAACTGGGGTTGCCTAGATCAGTAACTGCCCAAAAATGTAGTACTGGTGGTCTTGAGCTAATTTTTTTAAACATTTATTTATTTATTCTAACTTGTTATGTATGACAGCAGAATGCATTACAAATCATATTTCACATATAGAGCACAATTTTTCATATTTCTGGTTGTACACAAAGTAGAGTCACACCACTTGTGTTTTCATATATGTACTTAGGGTAATGATGTCCATCTCATTCCACCGTCTTTCCTACCCCCATGCTCCCTCCCTTCCCCTCCCATCCCTTTGCCCTATCTAGTGTTCATATAATCTCCCCATGCTTTCCCCCCAACCCAATTATGAATCAGCCTCCTTCTTGAGCTAAATTTTTAAATCTCTGTAAGTCTAATAAGCAATACACGTTCACCTGGGCTGAACTTGCAAAGGATTATAAAGTGTTCCTTTTTTAAAAAAGTTTTTTTTCTTTAGTTGTAGATGGACACAATCACTTTATTTTATTTATTTATTTTTATGTGGTGCTGAGATTGAACCCAGTGCCTTGCATGTACTAGGAAAGCACTCTACCACTGAGCAACAACCCTAAGCTTTTCTCATTCTGAAATGAGTTTTTATCAATATAATACTTTAAACACTGCTTCTTCCATCCATTCAGGTTGGCAGTTATATAAGTCTTTGATAAAAAGGGAGAAATTATTATTATTCCATACATGTGATTTATTTGCCTACCTCTCAAACAACAGGATTCCTTGGGGTACCATGGGGATGGAAGGACACAGTAAAGGGGTCTGGAATAGTGAAAAGTTTGGGTGCTACTGGCTAGAATTGCTGATTTTCCAGGAGATTTTAAAGCTAGATAGCTAAATTAGAGCAGGATTTTCCCAACTTCAATTTGCCTAGAAGTGACCTTAGGGATGTAGTTAAAACTGCAGATACCCAGACTCCATCCCCAGAGATTCTGATTTCTCAGATGGCTTGGGGATAGCATTTTGACAAATATGGGACTAACAGCTGCTAATTGCCCAAAGTTGAACAACATTTTGAAATGAATTAATCTTTCCTTTGCAAATAACATGAGCAAGTCATTAAAAACTACAGGGTTTTGCTTTAAATACTTTTTTTTCTAGGCAGACTGAAAGGTCCAGCATTTCTCTTCTCCCTCCTGGATTTCTTTTTATACAGCAAGACCCTGAGACCTATTGCACACAATTGAATGTGAACTTAAAGGTTAATGATTTGATGAGGGGTTCTTAGCTTCTTTGGCAGCTGTGGCCACCTGACATGCCAGCCACCAATGGGCATAGGGAAAACATCCTTAGTTTTCTCTTCACCATAGCAACCAGTGCATACTGATCCCTGTCTGTCAGTTTCCAGGCTAGTGACTGTATACAGAGTCTACCTGTGTCGTAGCAACAGGAGAAAGCTGCAGTTGACTTCAGCTTTCCAAATGCCCTGGAAACAATGGCTTCCCCTTGGAGACCCCCACTTTTTCTCTGCTATTTCCTAGGTGCAAAACTGTTTGGATTCTAATAGGAGTTGGAAACCTAAGAGATGGGAGGGAGAATCCGGAATATTACCCAAAATCGGTGGCAGGGGCCTGGGGCTGAGGCTCAGCAGTAGCACACTTGCCAGGCATGTGTGAGGAACTGGGTTTGATTCTCAGCACTGCGTATAAATAAATAAAGTTCTATCAACAACTAGAAAAATATTTTTTAAAAAAATTGGTGGCAAGTGTGTGTAAATCAAGCTGTCAGTTGGACCAGAGGGAAATGAGAAGTATTTAGGGGAAGGGAATGAATCACATTCACAAAGGCAGCTTGGAAAATAGGTCAGAAGGTGAATTACAAGTTCTTTGCTCTACAGGAAATACAAAGAAAATCAGTCAGGCTTTGTTTTTGAGTGTTATTGAGGACATATGGGCCATTATTATAGCCTAGTACTATGGTGCCTCTGAAATGTATTGAGCTCTTCCATGGACTGAACATTCCACATTCATTTAATTCTTATGGCTAATTCTTTGTGATAGATATTATAACCTCCATTTTAGTAATCAAAAAATGAATGCTCATTGGAGTAGTTGGTTCAAAGGAACAGAACACGTATTTGCCCATATAACCCTAATACATAGGACTTTATTATAGATAAAAGTGTCATCTCTACCCAGTAGAGGTATGGATGAAGGATAGGAATTGACTGTTTCTAGAAGAAGAAACACAAATGACTCAAACATATAAAAAGATGCTCAGTCTCATTGAACAAGATAAATGTAAATTAAAATGGTATACTGTGATACCATTTCCTTTGCATTTTGCAAAACTCCAGAAGTTTAATAAAACACTACGCCATGGATGGCTGGTGGGACTATCAATCAATCAAATCTCCATGGAGGACAATTTGTCAATATCTTTCCAAATTACAAATGTACATACCCTGAATCCCAGCAATTTCATTTCTACAAATGTTTCCTACAACATCTGTGAGGTGATGTATGAGATGCTTTTTGCTGCACACCATTATTATTAGTAGTAGTAATAGTATTCAAAGGGGATACAATATAAATAGAAGACTACTAAATAAATTACAGTAAAGGCATATGATATGTACAAAATAATAAAGAAAGCCTTTGTGTAGTGATCCAGAAAGAGCCCTAGGGTATGTTACCAGGAGAAAAGAGCAAGAAATGGAACTGTGTGTATAGTGTGTTGCTATTTGTAAACCATGAATACAGGGAATTGACTCCCTCCCTACATGGTAGAATCTATGTCTGCTCTTCGGGGGTCATCAGTGGGGTTAAGGCACACAATTCCGGATTTGGCTTTTGTTGGAAAAATTGATGGCCTTCTCCTGTCTGGATAAACAGACCAGATCCTCAGGGACCTACACAGTGTTCACTCCTTATTTGCTATCAGCTTTGTATCTACTGTATTGGTGGGAAGCAGGATTTTTGATTCTCTGTGAATGAGGACTCCTCCATTGGTCCTGGGCTGAGTCTAAGAATGGTCTGGTCGTAAGCATTCAAACTTGCTTTTATTTTATTCATACCCAATGAATTCATGGCAGTATACATGTTCACTGAAGAAAGTAAAAATGTATAATTCCAACTCTGGAACTAGAAAACTCATCTTTAGCCAGATGAAGATAACCTGGCATGCCACTGGCCAAAAGCTTCCACAAAGTGGATGTCAGTTCAGTAGTTAGTGTGGTTGTTGTCATGTTTCCATTGCCTTCTTAAATGTCTGCAAAACCTGGACTTTTGATTACTAGAGGTATACTAACTTTGAACTGGAAATATGTTATGGATTCAATAATGTGGCAAAGTGTTCATGACATATAAAGAGGGAGAAAGGAAAAGCTGGTCTCAAACCACAATAGGGATCTCATTTAAACAGTGTTACACATGCTCACACACACACTGACTGGCTATACACTACAGATTATTAGCACTCATATTTTCAAATGGGAAATGGGTAATGTAATTCTCTTAAGATTAATAATATTTTTTATTATAACAAATATGATTACTTTTGCAATGAAGCATCTTATAAAAGCAATTATGAAAATATCTCTCCAAGCTCCTCTCCCAATCCAGTTGTAGTGGGACAACACAGGGGAATAGGGAATCACCTCCAGAGCCCAAATCTCTGCCTTGTCATCCTAGACCCACACAGATCCTGCTGGAAAACTATTCAGATCTTTGTGCAGTACCTAGCAATTTACAAAACACCGAGAAGAGGTGCATGTAAAAGCCTATATCTTAGTAAAATTCTCCTCAAGCATATTCTTGGTATTGCTAATAAGAGGGAGGAGAAAGCACATAAGAAATTAATTTTATCCTCACAGTCATCCAGAGGATCATAAAAAAGCAACCTATACCCCTGCCAATTTTTAATGGAATTTTGATTGAATTTTTTCCTGACTATTTCAGAAGATTTTGAGAAACAAACAAACAACTTTCTTGAATATCCAGCTGTAGCCTCCTGTGAGCACATCTTGTTCTGCACATCTCTCTGCTTGGAGGACTCCATAGTCTGTTGCTACGGAAACAGTAATCAAGTCAAACCTCAAATGAGGACCTGAGTCCTCAGTAACTTATTGTTTCCTTCTGTTTGGTTCCGTTTGGTTTAAGTGGCTGTGGAAACCCTCCCTTTCAGAATAACCTGTTTTCCGTGGCCAGATGTTGATGAATGGACTGTCAGAGAGAGCAGAGAACTCTCAACTGTTTGAGTTGCCTCTATGGGAATGGGCCACAAGTGGTGTTTTGATGGGTGAATTCTAATGAGAATTAGAGTCTTTGTTTCACATATATGTTTTCAGGAACTGGCCAACCTTTCCCTTAAGTGGAGGTAAATTTATTATAACCACTAGCAAACATTTCAGTTTATTGATGCTCTGTAATGTATAAGCTGCTGGAGGCACATGCACAACAGAATTTCCTACAATATTCTCAAACATTTGAGTGTTTTTTAGACTTCTTCCCCAATTCATATTCTTGTACTTCTATGGATCAAATGCAAATGTTACTCTAATTGGACACTGCAAAAAGCCAAGTGATTTTTCCAAAACACAGTATAGTAAACTGCCATTATGTAGCTATCGTAGGACCAGCTAATTAACATCTTACTCAAACATGGATGACCTCATGATACTGTGGCTTCTCTGTTATTCCCCTGGGAGGCTCCATCACCGATCACCAAGTCTTCCACTTTTCGGCCTGAAAATCAACAATCTTCTAAGTCTCTAAAAAGCAGCAGATAAGTAAAGAGGTTCTTCAAGATTACGAGGGAGAAAAAGAGTGGTAGTGGGCAAGCCCTGGTGTGGGTACACCATGCCTTCACATTCCAATTCATATTTCCTAAGCTTAAAATATCCTGAGAAATGTAAAGAATGAGTGATACATATAATTTTTTAGAAACAAATATTTGGTGAAAACTGAAAAAAAAAACCACCTAAATGTCCATAAGAGTAGAAGGAATGTATGAAATGTATTTTCACACAATGAAATGCTACTGAGAAATAAACACTCAGATGTTTGAGAGTATTGTAGGAAAGGCTGTTGCCCTATGGGATAAAACGTGTGCACAGTACACTATACTGAAAGTGAAAGCAAGAGTCTAAAGAGCATGCACTGTATAATTCCATTTACATGCATTTCTATCTGAAATGTTTGAACTGATCTAGGAGGGAAAGAAAATCCATTAAGCTTTCCTGGAAGGAATGCACGTGAGATTAACTGGGGATACTAGGGAACTTTTCTGAGATGGAAAATGAGCTACATTTGATTAAAGTAATAGACATACAGATTTATACATTTATCAAGACTCATCCAACTGCACCCTTAGAATCTGTGTGTTCACTATGTACAAATTATACCTCAATAAAGACAAAGAATGTACTTTATTTTTTTATTTGATCTTTTTAGATATTCATGACAGTAGAGTGTATTTTGACATATTATATATACATGGCGTATATTACATACTCCATATAAGGAAATTGGGGCCTAATCCCATTCTTGGGGTTGTACATGATGTGGAGTTATACTGATCACACATATTCATGTATGAACATAGAAAAGTCATGTCTGATTCTTTCTACTGTCTTTCTTATTCCCCTCCTCCTCCCTTCCCTTAATTCCCCTTTGAAGAATGTATTTTATAGCCTTTCTCTGTGAGACATTCTTTAAGTGCTTTACTTGATTGCTATCCTTTGAATGTCCCCATCAAACTCATGTTGAAATTGAATCCCTTTTGGAAGGTAGAGACATAATCTGATTATGGTAGTTGAAAGAGAGGCCTTTGGGAGGTAATTAAGATTAGATGAGAGTATGATGGTATGGCCCCCAGCATAGTGTTAATGGCTTTGTAAGAAGAGAAAGAGAGACTCAAGCTAGAGTGTTTCTTCTGTCTCACTGTGTACCACCTTGGTATTCTGAAGAGAGTCCCCACCATCACAAAGGACTTCATCAGATGCACACAATTTTGAACTTCCCAACCTTTTGGGAATAAACTTATAAAAAATAAAATAAACTTTTATTTTTTTTATAAATTACTCGACTTATGGTATTTAGTTATAGCAACAGAAAATAGACTAAGACAATGACTTATTTTATCCTCACAAAAATAGGGGAAGGAGATATGTTTATTTTCATCTTACAGATGGGGAACACTCACAGAAAATTTGCATAAAATTCCAAAATAATGAAGTTAGAAACTGGTGGGACCAAGATCTGAACTCTGGCAGTTCAGCTCCAGAGCTGGACTCTTGGATTTTGAATCACACTGTCATACATGCCAGAAGGCCCATCCAGCTTGTTCTTCATTTGTGGCTTCAGTGAAACTTTTCCAAATAGGATAGCAGAACAATTGTTCATATAAGCAGAAGGATTTAAAATATGTTGGGTATTAGGATTTTTTGGGGGGTGGGCAGGGTACTGGGGATTCAACTCAGGGGCATTCGACCATTGAGCCACATCCCCAGCCCTATTTTGTATTTATTTAGAGACAGGGTCTCACTGAGTTGCTTAGGACCTCGCTAAATTGCTGAATGATCCTCCTGTCTTAGCTTCCCAAACAGCTGGGATTATAGGAGTGAGCCACTGCATCCAGTTTTGGGATGCCTTTTTTTTTAATTTAAAAATTTTTGATTTATTCTAATTTGTTATACATGACAGCCGAATGCATCTCAATTCATAGTACATGTATAGAGTGCAATTTTCCATGTACACAAAGGAAGTTGGAGCCTAATCCGACATGATGAACATATGGACCTACTTTTTCTTCTATTAGGCATAAGGTCTCTGGTTTAATTTCTAGGCCCTAGACCCACTTATTCCTTAAAAGAAGAAAAAGTCAACACAGTGAGTTTTGTGCATGGTGAGAGATAGGGCTTAATTTCATTTTGTTGCATATGGATTTCCAGTTCTCCCAGTACCATTTGTTGAAGAGGTTATCTTTTCTCCAATGTGTTTTTGGTGCCTTTGTCTTAGTATGAGATAACTGTACTTATGTGGGTTAGTCTCTGTGTCCTCTATTCTGTACTATTGGTCTGCATATCTATTTTGGTGACAATACCATGCTGTTTTGTTACTATTGCTCTGTAGTATAGTTTAAGGTCTGGTATAGTGATGCTAACTGCTTCACTCTTTCTGCTAAGGGTTGCTTCAGCTATTATGGGTCTCTTATTTTTCCAGATGAATTTCATGATTGATATTTCTATTTCTATGAGAAATGTCATTGGGATTTTGATTGGAATTGCATTAAGTCTGTATAGTGCTTTTGGTAGTATGGTTATTTTGAAAATATTAATTCTGCCTATCCAAGAACAAGGGAGATCTTTCCATCTTCTAAGGTCTTCTTTAATTTTTTCTTTAGAACTCTGTACTTTTTGTTGTAGAGGTGTTTCACCTCTTTAAGTTGATTCCCAAGGATTTTATTTTTTTGAGGCTATTGTAAGTGGGGTAGTTTTTCTAGTTTCTATTTCAGAAGATTTGTCACAGATATAGAGAAATGCCTTTGATTTATGGGTGTTGATTTTATATCCTGCTACTTTGCTGAATTCATTTATTCTAGAAGTTTTCTGGTGGAATTTTTTGGATTCTCTAGGTATAGAATCACATCATTGTCAAATAGTGATAGTCTGAGTTCTTCTTTTCTTATCTTTATCCCTTTATTTTCTTTCATCTGTCTAATTGCTCTGACTAGAGTTTCAAGAACTATGTTAAATAGAAGTGGTGGAAGAGTTTTTAGAGGGAATGCTTTCAATTTTTCTCCATTTAGAATGATGTTGGCCTTGGGCTTAGCATAGACAGCTTTTACAATGTTGAGATATGTTCCTGATATCTCTAGTTTTTCTAGTGTTTTGAACATAATGGGGTGCTGTATTTTGTTGAATGCTTTTTCTTCATCTATTGAGATGATCATATGATTCTTATCTTTAAGTCTATTGATGTGATGAATATATTTATTGATTTCCATATGTTGAACAAATCTTGCATCCCTGGGATGAACCTTACTTGATTGTGGTGCACTATCTTTTTGATATGTTTTTGTATTCCATTTGCCAGAATTTTATTGAGAAGTTTTGCATCTATGTTCATTAGAGATATTGGTCTGAAGTTTTCTTACTTTGATGTGTCTTTGTCTGGTTTTGGAATCAGGATGATATTGGCCTCATAGAATGAGTTTGGAAGTGTTCCCTCTTTTTCTATTTCATGAAATAATTTGAGGAGTATTGGTATTATTTATTCTTTAAACTGAGTTCTTGTAGAACTCAGCTGTGTATCCATCTGGTCCTGGGCTTTTCTTAGTTGGTAGGCTTCTTATGACATCATCTATTTTATTGCTTGAAATTGATCTGTTTAACTTGTGTATATTATCCTGATTCAGTTTGTGCAAATCATATGACTCTAGAAATTTGTTGATGCCTTTAATATTTTCTATTTTGTTGGAGTATAAATTTTTAAAATAATTTCTAATTATCTTCTATATTTCTGTAATGTTCCTTGTGATATTTCCTTTTTCATCAAGGATGTTAGTAATTTGACTTTTCTCACCTTCTCTTTGTGAACATGGCTTTTTGTTTTGTCAATTTTTTTTCAATTGTTTGTTTCAATTTCATTGATTTCAGCTCTGATTTTAATTATTTTCAGTCTTCTACTGCTTTTGGTGTTGATTTATTTTTTCTAGGGCTTTGAGATGTAGTGTGAGGTCATTTATTTGTTGACTTTTTCTTCTTTTAAGAAATGAATTCCGTGCAATGAACTTTCCTCTTGGTACTGCCTTCCTAGTGTCCCAGAGATTTTGATATGTCGTAACAGTGTTCTCATTTACCTCTAAGAATTTTTTAATCTCCTCTTTGATGTCTTCTGCAATCCACTGTTTATTCAATAACATATTACTTAGTCTCCAGGTATTGGAGTAGCTTCTATTTTTTATTTTATCATTGATTTCTAATTTCATTCCATTATGATCTGATAGAATACAGGGTAGTATCTCTATTTTTTCATATTTGCTGAGTTGCTTTGTGGCATAAAATGTCCCGACCGGCAGGACACATCAACGTGGGCAGCGAACCTAGATGGCGAGGAATGAAGGGACAAGAGACACGAAAGGTGACAGCAAGACAGGAGTCTGATCAAGCTGCAAACTTTTATTATTCACACAGGGGTATTTATATGCTGGGGATGGGGAAGCTCTCTAATCAGCAATTGCTGGGGGTAGGTTGTGAAACTGCAGGCCCTAATCCCAGCAGGATCCACACCCTAAACCTGGAACCGCCCTAAACCCGGATCCGTCCTGGTCCTAGAGCAGGGTCACCTTTCTCAAACATTCCCTTTGGCAAAAATGCCATGCGTCCTACTTGGTTATGGTTCTCAGCAATAATATATGGCCTATTTTAGAGAAGAATCTATGTGCTGCTGAGAAGAAAGTGTATTCATCCATTGATGGATGAAATACCTTTTAAGTCTAAGTTATTGATTGTATTATTGAGTTCTATATTTTCTTTGTTTAGCTTTTGTTTGGAAGATCTATTCAGTGATGAAAGAGGTGTGTTAAAGTTACCCAGAATTATTGTGTTGTGGTCTATTTAACTCTTGTACTTGAGAAGAGTTTGTTTGATGAATGTAGATGCTCCATTGTTTGGGTCAGAGATATTTATAATGTTAGACTAGGATGCAAGAAAAGACCACTGACTCCAATTAAAATCAAATTAAAGCGAGCTTATTATTTCGACCGGCCGGGCTGCCTTTCCCTCCCAAAATGGCGGGAACAAGACAGCAACCCCACCTTTCCTACAGCCCAGCTTTATAGCCCAGAAAGTTACACAAAATGGGGGTTACAGATAACAGAACTCTGACAAGCATCACACTAATGGTAGTTTACATTTTTTTTTTTTTTGCTGGCCCCTACTCAGAATTTATGAGGACCATTAGAGCCTCAGAGAGGGTCGTTGTCTGGCCAGGGAAGGCCAATATTTATGAGGTGTCACTAAAGTTTCAGAGAGGGCTGCTATCTGGTCAGAGAGCCAGGCATGGGTGAGTTCAAGGCACGGGCAGGCATTCCAAGCAGGTTCAGAATTTGCAGTAATTTATAGTAAAGCCGAAATTAGCTTTTCATGGCTTTGTGGCAAGATGGCTCCCAATTTTAATAAAAGATCAAGTTGGGTCTATCAATAATTGTTGTCTTGTCAATGTATGTTTACTTTAAGCAGTATGAAATGACCCTCTTTATCTCTTTTGATTAACTTTGGCTTGAATTCTACTTTATTTGATATCAAGATGGAAACCCCTGGTTGTTTCTGCAGTCCATGTGAGTGGTATGTTTTCCCCCAACCTTTCAGCTTTGGTCTGTGGATGTCTTTTCCTATGAGATGAGTTTCTTGAAAACAGGATATTGTTGGTTCTTTTTTTTTTTTTTTTAAATCTGATCTGCCAGATTTATGTCTATTTGTCAATTTAGGCCATTAACATTCAGGGTTATTATTGAGACATGATTTGTTTTCCTTGTCATTTTTGTTTATTTTTGGTATTTAATGTGATTTGCTTTCTCCTTTGATTGGTTTTCCTTTAGTGTAATACCTCCCTTTGCTGATTTTCATTGTTGTTTTTCAATTTCCTTTTCTTTCTTTTTTTTAAAAAATATTAAAAAATTTTTTTTGGTAGTTGTAGATGCCTTTATTTTATATAGTAAATAAATGCCTTTATTTTATTTGTTTATTTTTTTGTGGTGCTGAGGATTGAACTCAGCGCCTCATGCATGTTAGGCAAGCGCTCTACCACTGAGAGCCCCAGCTCTCATAACAGCCCCAGCCTCTCATTTCCTTTTCATGAAATATTTTGCTGAGGATGTTCTGTAGTGCAGGATTTCTAGTTGTAAATTCTTTTAGCTTTTGTTTATCATGGAAGGCTTTTATTTCATCATCAAATCTAAAACTTAAGTTTGCTGGATATAAGATTCTTGTTTGGCATCCATTTTCTTTCAGAGCTTGGTATATGTTTTTCCAGGATCTTCTAGCTTCCAGAGTCTGGGTTGAAAAATCTGCAGATATCCTAATTGTTTTCCCCCTATATGTAATCTGATTCCTTTCTCTTGTGGCTTTTAAAGTTCTCTCCTTATTCTGTATGATAGACATTTTCATTATAATGTGTCTTGGTGTGGATCTGTTGTGATTTTGCACATTTGGTGTACTATAAGCCTCTTTGTATTTGATTTTCCAATTCATTCTTTATGTTTGGAAAATTTTCTGATATTATGATAGTAGAAGCAAATGTAACTCCATTTTGTTTTATGACTTTATCCTGTAAAACCAACCATGCCAAGTAGAAGGGTCCTGACTGGGGCAAGATGTTCTTTTCCTTTTGTTATAGAAACCTCTAAGAACACAAAACTATCTAATGGGATATTGTTTCTGTAACTATGGTAACGGGGCTCTGTTTCTGTAACTGGGGTGACTGGGCTAACTGTGATTGGTTAGGCTTCCCGCTGCTTGACTGCGCTATCTCGCTTGCTTGCATTGGCTAGACCCCCGAACATCCCTTTTGAGGTTTTAAGGCTTATAAGGAGTGCCCTTGCAATTGTTTGAGGCTGATCAGGGGAACAGCTTTATTTTCTGGTCAGCCGCCAACAGTGTGCTTCAATAAAAGCTTGATTTGATTATATGTGAGTGGTCTGGAAGTCAGTTTATGAAACCCTGGGATAAAGCTTTAACTATAAAAATATTATTATTAGTAGTAGTAGTATTATTTAGTTGCTGATAGATCTTTATTTTTTTAATATATGGTGCTGAGAATTGAACCCACTGCCTCACACATACCAGGCACGTGCGCTACCACTGAGCCCCAGCCCCTGCCCCTTCTGATATTATTTTATTGAATAGATTGTTCATCCCTTTGGTTTGGAACTCTATGACTTCCTCTATCCCAATAATTCTTAAATTTGGTCTTTTTATGTTATCCCATAATTCTTGAATATTCTGCTCATGGTTTCTTACCATCTTCACTTTATTTTCAAGATTATATATTTTGTTTTCATTGTCTGAAGTTCTGTCATCCAAGTGATCTAATCTGTTGGTGGTGCTTTCTATTGAGTTTTAAATTTGGTTTGTTATTTCTTTCATTTCAAATATTTCTCTTCTTTCTTTTTTCAGAACATCTATCTCCTTTTTGAAGTAATCTTTTGCTTCCTATATTTGCTTATATAACTCTTTATCAAAATGATCTTTTTCTGCCTGTATTTGCTCTCTTATATCATCTTTTAATTCATAGAACATTTTAATTATATACATCCTGAACTCCTTCTCTGTAATTTCTTCTGTTGTGCTGACCATGCATTCTAGTAATGTAGTACCTTGGTTTGTTTGGGGCACTTTCTTCCCTTGTTTTTTCATGCTGTTCATGCTGTCCTCCCTTCTAGCACTGCAGATCCAAGTTGTTACAGTTTTTACCCTATAGACTTAAAGTGTCTTTGAAGGGTTCTGATACATCTCTTTTAGGGGGAGAAAAATATTAATAGATCTTAATTATTAATAGATCTTAGTATATTATTTATAAATATACAGCCTTAAACCAAATAGCTGATATTAAGACATTAATAGTTTATACAGAAATGGTGAGTTTAATTATTATCTACAAAAAAACAGTAGGTTGGCAAAAAGGTCTACAGTTTCTGATGGCGGACAAAAAGAGAACCAGGTGTGGGGTGTAGGATGAGATGTTAAGGATGTAGGAGGTGAGTATATAGAGTTATTAGATCTTAGGAAGAGTGAAAGAGGACTCTAAAGAAGTTGGCTAGTAGCAGGAGAAAAGAGAGAAAGTGATTTTGGGGAGATAAGTTAGAAGACAACACAGCGAGTACAACAAACAAACAAACACAAATATTAAGAAAAATTAAAAATGTAAAGATAGGAAGTAAAAGAATATATAACACAACTGTAATATACTATTAAGACATCCTGGTCCTCAGTAGCCTAATTCATGAAAAGTACTTGGTTTCACAGATGTTGGGTTGTGAGGGTAGGAGAAGAAAGAGAAGAGAAAAAAAAAATCCTCAAAGGAAGATACAAGGATTGCTTTTGTTGGAGTTCAGTATCTTTCCTATTACTATGACTATTAGTATATTTCCTATTACTATTCTCATGTAATAGGTGGGGTTGTCTGTTGTTTTCTGGTATTTACACCCTCAGGATTGTGAAGGTTATTAGGATGGGAGGGTTGGTGTTGGGAGTGGAGGTCCTGGAGGTGGCACTTGCCAGTCCCAATGGGAGACTGCATCCCAAGGATCTGCTTGTGTGATGTGGGTGCCTGGTCTTATCTCCTCATATCGCCTGTAGACCTCACAATTCCTGGTCTCTAATTTAGTCTCTAAACTGTATCTCACTCACCCCCCTCCCTTTCTACTTCCCATTCAGGAACCTCTCTCTCCTGAGATCTTGTGGACTGTGCTCTGGGGGCTGCACACCTGTTGCGGAGATCTGTTTTGTATTGGGCAGTGCAGGACCAGGTTTTGTAAGCTAGTAGCCAACCTTGTAGCCACAAGCACTTTGCCAGGTTAGCAGCTGTGGGGGAGAGGAGGGAGTTGGGGACTATAGATACTTTGATATTGCTTCTAGGCCCCAGCCAGTGTCCTAGACTAGGAGTTGCCCCAACTAAAGATGATGACAAAGGTGTCCCATGATGGAGGTGGCTGCTTTCAGAGATGGGGTATCTGGTCAAATGAGGCTGGGCAGTGGCTTTGAGCAGTTTGTTCATAGATGAAGCTGTGTAGCATTCAGTTTTGTGGCTGGTGACTGTCTCCAGACCTTGTATGGTGTCCCTAGGTGCAGGCTATTGTATGGAGGGGACTATGGTTGTGGTGGCAGTGTCCCAAGATGAAGGTGACCAGGGGATCTCCATGTTGATAGATAGGGATCCACATGGGAGTGGCAGCTGGAGGTCCTGTATGTGGGCAGTGGCTGGGAGTTCTGCACTGATGCTGATGCCTGGGGACCTGTGCTGGCATGGCAGCTGGGATTCCTATGCAGGAGTAACTGTGTGTGTGTGTGGGGTCTTCTAATAACTCATAGAGAAATAGTATTCCCACTCTTGAATCCCAGGTCCTGAGCAACACAGAATGCAGACTCCCTCTAGCCTACCATCTTGGATCCTCTAATTCTTCAGGTGCTTTTAATGATTAAATTTATCTTCAATGTAGCCAATATTACTATTTTGCAGACTTGCATTATAGATGATTAAGAAGGCCAGTCTCCTGAACTTTGGTACATACAACATAATGTTATGAAACAAGCAAAACCATTTGCCTGATTTTGTCAAGAGAAAGAAAAAAAAGTGAAAGTGTTTCAGTCATTGGGTGTGAAGGAAGACTCATCCACTTTACTTTGATCATTGTAACTGGCTGTATTGTTTATCATACATTGAGAAGAATTAACAGGTATACTAAAGTATTAACTATGGCTGACAATGGGTAATGAAATTAAGGTGAGAAGATTTCCAGTTTCTTCATTATATACTTGCTTATTATTGGTAATGAGTATGTGTTTTGATGAGATTTTATAATAGTGATCCAGTTATCTGTTCTTATTTCCTGCAGGTAGCTATCATCTACTGGATGCAAGGCGCTAGGCAGGAGGGGATACAAAGGAACTGGTATTCTAGTGGTCAGACATCTAGGAAGGCAATTATGGAGAGAGAAAGGTACCCTGCAGTGAAAGGAATTTAAATTAGGCCTGGGAATCCTGCCTCAACTCTGTCTGCTGCCATGGTGATCTCTGAGTTTGATGATAGCACATTACTAGGAATTGGGAGGAGAAGATGAAGCTTTTCTGGATGACCAACCTAAGGTTCTTCTATCCTCTTACTTTTTGAATATGACTGGAAGCACATCTTGCACAAAGAAGATGTAGACCCTGATTTAGCTTGCATATATGGCCTGTGAGATATAATCTTGGCTTCTCATAGTAAAATGGTTGATTGTCAGTTGCCAGAGGACTGAATTTCAAGGTTATCATTTGAGTACTTGCCTCTGTTCCATGGCTACTAGTCTTCATACCAGTTACTGTTCTCCTATTTTTTCAAAATGCATAGTGGTTAAGAAGGGTTGACTTGATTCAGAGTCATTGTCTGATTTCTAGAGTCTTGAAATGAAAATGCAAAGTAGTCCATGAATGACCAGGGTTGAAAGTACTCACATTACAGGCAGGGGATAGTCACATCTCCTCTGTGACATAAAGGAAAATACAATTATCACAAACTTGTATGGCCACTAGAGCCAGAAAAGGAATGGATAAGTGTATACTTTTCTTCCAGTTTGAGCTTAAAACAAAATTAAGTAAGAGGCTGTAAAAAATAGCCTTTCTCATCAGGAACATGTGGTTCATTCGTACCATATGGCACACCTGAACTGGACTCCTGAGCTCCATGAAAATGATCACCTCCCTTTCCCTCACTCTAACACATTCAGGGTAGTTTAATCCTTCCTAGTATACTGTGTCCTTGTTGGCCTTAAATACCTTCTTTATAAGCGTGCCTGATTTTTGGAATTGTTTTGTAACTGGAAACTAGTCTCTTTGGGCAAGTGCAAATTATAAACTCTTCACAATGTCCTACCTGTATAATTAAACTACAGAAACATAAAAGCAATTAGGTGGAACATCTACAAAATGAATGAATATTAGTAATCTATGTAATTATAAATACTTTGTCACTCCACTCTCACTGCTTGGATATGTTGATTTTCAATGGAAAAAAATCAGAGAAATTTTTTCCATATCTCCTGACTCCAATCTATTCTTGGCTGAGACTCAAAGCCTTTTCCAGGATCAGAGAATTTGTTTATAACCATAGTTTCTGGCTTGAGTAGAGAAATATTATTTCTGTCCTTCCTTATCTTTTTGCAAACCAATTGAAAAATAAAAAGAATAAGAAGTAGTAATGCAAATTTCCATTTTTGTTGAAATTAGGAAATACTCATCTCTGTAAACATAATACTGTATGTGGAAAGAGGCTTTCAGATTAGTGAAAACTGTATCAGTGAAGAAGGGCTGGGAACTTTGAATCTCATGGGTGCAGAATTCTTCAGAGTAAATGTCACAACTTTGACTTGAAACAGATCAGGGTGCATGGACTGAGAGCAAAGCCCTTCCTGTCAGTACCCTGCAGCTTCAGACACATAAGAAACACAGACACAATCTCAGCCAACTATGAGGGGTGGGTGAAGGATCAACTGTGAGAACAGACATTCCTTTAGTTTCTAAGTCTGCTAAAGAGGAATGAAGGAATTAGCCAGACACCAAAAAACTCCATTAGGTGGTTTCCCTGGGAAAAGGGAAATAACCAGCCAGTACAGTATCAAGGGTATTGATAAGATTTCTGGAGGCAACAAGCTCAAAGTGCCCACCAGCTCATTTGCCTGGAGCTTAGCCTTACTAGCCTTTCTCAGTTTAAGGATGGACAATATTAAAAAGGAACCAACATATTGACTTATTGAACATTGCAACATGTTTAAAATTTTAAAAATCTCTAACACACACATGCGCGCGCGCACACACACACACACAAAGATCACCGAAACACTGCAGAAATTCTACTATAGTAGGTACAAATTAAGACGCCATATTTCTCTGAAAAGCAATCTGGAATCATGCATTATACCAAAATACACATACACTTCATTTCACCTAAGAAATCCTATAGAACTTTTCTGCCCAATATGGTAGCCACTAGTATTTGAAATATGGAGTAACTGAGTAACTAAAAATTTAATTTTAAGCTAAAAACTGACACTTATTTTAGTTATTGGAAAACTTTTAAGCATGTTTACACCAACCTGGGCATATGAATTTATTTTTTAACTTTTAATTTTATGAAATGTAAACATAGATTAAGTATTCCAATAAAATTTTGGGGCCTCAAATGAGATATGCATACCAGATTTTGAAGACCTAGTTTGATAAGAATATAAAATGTGTAATTGAAATGATATCTTTGCTATTTGGGTTAAATATATATTATGAAATTTAATTTTACTGTTTTCTTTTTATTTTTTTAAATGTAGCTATTAGAAAATCTTAAAATGTATATAATTTTCACTGTCTTTCTATGAGTCAGCATGTTATAGGAAACGAAATCATTGGAATGTAAAGAAAATATATACACAATGTTCAAAGTAGAAAACAAAATAAAAATAACCCCAAAGGCAAAATCTGGAATTAAAGTGAATGGATGTCCACAGAAGAATGATTTGTTCTCTCTCTCTCTCTTTCTCCCCTTTCTCTCTCTCTCTCTCTCTCTCTCTCTCTCTCTATATATATATATATATATATATATATATAAATATAAATATATATGTATATATATCTAATGTAGGAATATATGTTATATTATATCTAAATATATATATATATATATATATATATATATATATATACACACACACACACACTATGCTTATAATGAATTAGGCTACAATGAGTTAAAGTTTTTCCAGTAAGATTGAAGAAATATCTACAAACATTATCATGGAAGAAAAGCAAATTAATATAAATGTCAATAACCCAAGTTTTGTAAAACTACTATACCAATCCTCAATAGATGTCTGTGTTTGTAAAATATGGCCTGATATTGAAAAAAAAATATAGTGACCCTGTTTCGGGTTATTTAACCCAGGTTACCTGTATATGGTGAGTCAGGATAGTGGAAGGGAAGAAAGCAAAGAGAAAAAAATGTGTTAGTTTGCTTTCTGTTACTGAGACCAAATAACTGAGGTAATCAACTCTTAAGGAATAAAGGTTTCTTTTGGATCATGATTTCAGAGGTTTTAGTCCATGCTTATGTGGCCCTGTTGTTTTAATCCTGTGGTGGCATAGTACATTATAGTAGGAACATGAGGTGGAAGAGGTTTCTTCACATCATGATGGCTGGGAAGCAGAAGGAGAGGAAGAGAAAGAGGCAAAGTCCTAATATCCCCTTTGGGGGCATGCCCCCAAGGACCTAACTTCCTTCTACCAAGCCCCCCCTCCTAAAGATTCCACCATTTCCCAACAGTGTCATGGGCTGGGGGCCACGCCTTCACCACATGGATCTTTGGGTAACATTCAAGACCTGAATTATAGTATGTGTCTAACTCCATCCCTCCCCCAGTATGTATATTATATCATTTATATAGAATTGTACATATATGTGTGATACACATACAATAAATAGGGAGAAGGGAAGGATAAAGTTAGAATTATAAATAACTTGCAGGAATGTTCATGTTTATTGCCAACTAAAAAAAAGGAAGTTAAAGATAATATGTAAATAGAGTCATTCCATTTGTTCAACAATAAATCCCCCGCATTCTAATAAACCATTTGTATAAGCAAGGAGAAAGGTGTGTGTGCTAGTCAATTAACAGTGACAGCCTGGGCAGAAGAGCCAGGTAAACAGGGTGGGGAGAAATATGTTTAGCTATGTTTATACAATCTTCATTTTTTATTAAAGATGACTAACTTTACAATTTGAAAAGACAAACTTAATAATAAGCAGAGTAGCAATTATGTAAAAAAAACAAGCTTAGAGGAGAGTTACAAATATTTAAAGAATAGTAATGACAAAAGATTTTCTAATTCTTTTTAACTCTTTGGATTCTTCTATTCCATTTCATTCTTGAGGCTAATAGCCAACCAATTTTGAAACTCTATCTTTTGTCATTACATAGCCATAGCTGAGAAAGGAGAACCAACATGTGAATTATTGGCAGTTTTGACATATTGTCCTATGTTATAATGAAGCCTGAAACCAAAAAGACATGCAAATATATTTTCCTAAAATAAAGTGTAAAGAATGAAAGGGCATATTGGATCCCAAGAAAAATGGATAAAAATAAAAAATTAGAAATATTCTGGTATATTTACCAAAATATAAAGGATAAAGAGTCCTTTGAGGTCACTCCTTCACGTCTAACAACCCAAAACCAAAAGAACAGCAAAACAACACAACTGTTTACTCATGATTTTTTTTTAAATAATAATTCCTGTGCATGAACAGATGAAAAAAAAAGAAACAAATTGCTAAGGTATCAGAACTTTGTCACATTCAGAGTCTCTTCTCTGTGAGTCACTTTTTGACTCAGAGGCATTGGTGTTTTCTCACACAATGTGTTCTTTGGAATATTAAGAGCATCAGTGATGAGCATGTTATTAAAGGAAACCACCATCATCTCTGACATTTTCTGAGACCCAGTTAGCAAGTTTGATGTTGACACCTCTCTAGTCAATGGAAATATCAATGAAGTTGTTCAGATCTGAACAAGAACTTATTTTTCTTCTTGATCAGTCCTTATATGGCTTTTTTTGAATGAAGATTGCTTTCCAGTCTTGTCACCAGGAATATTACTAAATTTGCACATGAATAGGCCTACCATTATGTCCTGTAACAAGGTGACTCCTTGAAGGAAGAATAGATATCATGTACTCTGTAGTATCATATTATTCTTGTAAAATACTCACCATCCTTCTCTTTGATAGGATAATTCATGTATGGTCACAGACATTATATTTCCCATAGGACTTCTTCTGGGTAATGGAATATAGGGCAAGTGAATGGTGTCACTTCCACTAGCAGAAATTTTAAGAACCATCATGTTATCCCTACCTTTCTTTTCCCTCTCTAATACCAGCATGCCCCACACAAAGGCTGCTTCTTTAGCCTGCATCCTGGAAATTAAGAAAATATAGATTAAGCCAAAGTTGACCATTACAAAGGTAATATGAGTGAAAGATAAATTTAGCTACAAGTTATTGTGAATGTTTGTTACTGCAGTATAACTTAACTTAAACTGATTGATACAACTCTCCAAGATTACAGAATTTAAATCCTTATTCTGGTATGGTCTACATGCTTTTCTGAAGAAATCTGGATTTAGGTGGGACCTCTGGATGATAGCCAATCAGTAGGTGTTTGCTGATCAGCCTTCCTTTTGGGTGAAATTCAAGTTCAAATTATTTCAGGGAAGTTAGGGTGAATGCAGAGTGATGTCACCTGAGATGTGTTTAAAACAAGTCACTCTGGGCCAATTTAGCATACTAAGAAGATGTGGCTGAGTCACAGCTGTGTTGTTGAGAGCTACTGTTTAAACCTGTATTGTCATGAAATGCCTTAAAAACGTAAGGTTAGAAGATATTGTTGAGAGTGGAGATGATACCTCAGTTGGAGACATCATAGTAGGTCACAGTGTGGAGAAGGTGTGTTGGGGAGGGAAGGGAAGCAGGGAGATGTTATAGCTCTGGAAGGTTCACTCTTAATTTTTCTTCTTTCCTTGCAATTAATCTTGATTCCATGATTAAATTTATTAATCTGTAGACAATAGCTCAACATCTTCACTCAGAGTTCCAATGGGGAAGTGGTAGAATTCAAAATGTGTCAAGGATCCAACTGCAGTTCAGTGTTGGTAGATTCAACAATTTGCAGCAGCCCTTCACAAAGTACAGGTTGTAGTTTCCTCCTGGGATGACCTCACCAGGCTCCTTGGCAGTAGTGCTGGTGGAAATTAGAATGAAACCGTTAGTTGAGCCTTGTACAGCAGAAACAATGGGTGAGCAGAAGGTGACACATTAAAAATGTCACAGGAATGGGGCACTGTGGTGCACCCTTCTTGCATTCCAGAAACTCAGGAGGAATAAGTTTGAAGCCAGCTTCAGCAACTTAGTGAGACTCTCAACAGCTTAGTGAGACCCTGTCTCAAAATAAAAAATAGAAAGGGCTGGGGATATAGCTCAGTGGTAAGGCACCCCTGGT
Source organism: Ictidomys tridecemlineatus (assembly GCF_052094955.1). Lineage (NCBI taxonomy): Eukaryota > Metazoa > Chordata > Mammalia > Rodentia > Sciuridae > Ictidomys > Ictidomys tridecemlineatus. The sequence continues at coordinate 128,613,204 of NC_135480.1, read as the reverse complement.
ATCTGTAACCACCCTCGCCCCGCCCCCGCCAAAAAAAAAAAAAAAAAGCAAGGCACAGGGCAGAAAGCTGATTTTTTTTCCCCCTCACATTCTGGTTAGGGTGAGTTAATGACAGTTATAGACAGGCATGGGGGAATTAATTTTGGCTCTCAAATTCTGTGTGACTTCAAGGATTTTTCCTATTTACCAGAAGAAACAGAGATAGAATCAATCTTTGTAATGCACCTGCACATAAAAGAGAGCTGATGGGATGGTGGGGATACTGATTTTGTGAGAAAAAAACATAGAAGGTGGAGATGGCTGCATGGGTCCCTGGTGGCCTCTTATCCACTATAGTCTATCACCATATTGTCAGATGGATAGTCTTGATCCCCTTGGAAGGGAGGCAGTAGCAGGTGGAGCATGGGTGGATGGGCATGAATTATCTTTGTGGGTAGATGGGCATGAATTATCTTGGTTGTGCTGGCACTAATTTTTCTTGAGTGGACATAACCTCCCTAAGCCTCTGCTATATCAAATGCAAAAAAAGAAAAAAAGTAATAGTGCTCAACATACAGTGATTGCAAATTGTAAGTGACATAATTCATACGAAGTGACAGATGTATAGCTGGGTACATATTAAATACCTGAACAGTACTATTGAGAATTTTAGTTCCTAGTCTTATCTGAGAAAAGTCAAAGTGAAATGTTGATATAATTGATGTTCAGTCTTATGTTAAAATAAGAGTTATAAAAGTAAGTGGAAGTCTTAAGATTGATTTGACTATTAATAAGCAAGTACAGAGAAGTTATAATCAAGAGTACAACACCTAAGGAGACTAGCACAGGAGTGGAAGGGAAGAGGAAAGGGGAAGGGAAGATATTGGGAGTGAAATCGACCAGATCATATTGTTATAATGTGTGCGTGTACAAATACGTAACAATGAATTCTACTCATGTATAATTGCAGTGTACCAATAACAATATAAAAATAAAAGAAAAATAGTTTCATTAACAAAAATTGTAATACCTGCTTAACAGACTTTGGCAACAAGACACCACTGTGGTTGCGTTGCCAGGTAAACTGGAGCTGAAGGCATTCTCTAAAATGTGATGGCAGTTGATGTCCTCGGGGGTGCCAGAGAGTATGCCTAGAAGTGGAACAGAGTGCCATTTATTTTCATAATTAGTGAAGTCACCGAACTCTCCTTCTGTTCTAAGCTTCTCCCCAGCCGCCTCCACACCACACATTTAAATTTACAATACGCTTAATGGCAGCTCTGACTCTCAGCTTTCTGCAGCAGCATATGCTGCATATAAGGATTGGAGACCTTGCTTTCTTGAATGCTGCCTTCCGTGGGCACCCAGGACACAAAGGATGGGATGTAGTACCTGCGACGCAGGCTGTCATGAAGCAAGCAACAGTCCCTGCGATCAGAGATCTTATTGCTCCAGCGGAGATGTCCCGCTTTCTGCCAGGCGCTAGAGAGGCTGGGAGACATGAAAGGAGCTGTTTGAGATTAATGTTGATTCTACTGGTTAGAAATCCAAATTTGTAGCCTCTAAAAAGTGTTCTGATATTGGAGTTTCAGGTCAGTTGGAAAGAAACAAGTCCTTAGTTTTATCCAAAGTGCTCAGAGAGCATGGAGAGCATGGCAAATCTAAGGGGATGCATGGAGGGATGGATTGATGAGATGGTCTGAGATGGTGACTCAACTGTCACCAACTATTTCCATGCCTGTGGGAGACATCACTCATAAATCACAGCATTTTCCCACCAATCTTTGATTGGTCCCCAGAATCCTTCTACAGGGAGGTATTATAAATCCATACATAATGGTACATCCATTAATCCTAGCTACTCAGGAGGCTGATGCAGGAGGATAACAACTGAGAGACCATCCTGGACAACTTAGCAAGGTTCTGTCTCGAAGCAAAAAAATTAAAGGGCTGGGGGTATGGCTCAGTGGTAGAGTAACTCTGGGTTCAATCCACTACAAAATAAAAATCAATCAGTTAATCTACTGGTGTTAGTATACAAGTGAAACTTCTGTGTTACTTTGGGTTGGGAGAGGCATCTGTAAGTTTGAGGATACTGTTTCTGAGGCTAGTTTGGGTGTAAGGAGGAAATCTATCTTGTAGAGTGAGGATAAAATATAGACCCCAGAGGATTTTCTACTATTGAGGGTAACTTTTCTCCTGACATGAATAAGATGTGAGATGGAGTGAGATGGAGATCCAAAGTATGTTTATGTTACATCTGTTGTAGAAGAATATCTTTTCACTTACCGAGTCCACCGATCATCATTCCTAGGGAACCAAAGTTGGCAAACCCACAGAGGGCATAAGTGGCAATTGTCTCGGAACGAATCTGCAAGCAAGCATAAACACCAATGGATCCATGATCTGACCCAGCCTAAGAAACCTGACATCCCAACTTGGCTCTGTATTTTGACTACAGAATTGATATTAAAAAATAAATGCACAGCATATAGTGGCAAATACCCATTGTTTCCTGGGCAGTTTTTACCACCTCCCCTTGAATTTTTTTTTTTGAGAGAGAGAGAGAGAGAGAGAGAGAGTGTTTTAATATTAATTTTTTAGTTTTCAGCGGACACAACATCTTTGTTTGTATGTGGTGCTGAAGATCGAACCTGGGCCTTACTCATGCCAGGCGAGCGCACTAGCACTTGAGCCACATCCCCAGCCCTCCCCTTGAATTTTGAGAGAGGGTGAAGAGGGCTGTGTAGATTCAAGAAATGCTCTACAATGGACTTTGAATTGGTGGCCTTGGTTTCTAAAAATGCTACTTCCTACTCATTGATAATTTCCAATATTCCATAGGACCTGGCCACCTGCTACAGTGTGCCAGGTGTAGTACTAGTTGATGGAGATATAAAATTGGTCCTAGAAAATATTCACATTACATTTATTTGACAAAGAACTTATTCAAAATATATAAAGAAATGCTATTACTCGATAAGAAGACAAATACCCAAGGAAAAATGGGTGGAGAGATTTGGATACTTCATAAAAGATGCAAATGAACAAGAAGCTCATGAAAAGGTGCTCAACATCATTAGCCACCAGAGAAATGCAAATGAAAAACAATGAGATACATTTACTAAAATGGCTAAAGTTTAAAAAGACTTACAACACAAAGTATGGCAAAATTACAATGCAATGGAAACTTGTGTATTGCTGGTAGGAACGAAAAAGGACACAGCTATGCTGTTTTATGGCAGATTCTCATCAAGTTAATACATGCTGCCTGTATGAACCAGCAATTTTCCTAAGAGAATTATAAAAACACATGACCCCCCAAATACTGTACATGAATATTTATAACAGCTTTACTCTTAATAGCCCCACACTTAAAACAACTCAAATGTCCTTCAGTAGGAAAATGGACACAGTATGAAGATCTAAAAATAAAATGCTGCTCTGCAAGAAAAAGAAAATGGAAGTAATATATACAACAACATGAATGCTGAATGCTTATTGAAAGCCAAAAGTAATCGACAGTGAAAGAAAGATCATTGGTTGCCTGGGACGAGGTCTTCACGGGGTTGTTGACTACAAAGGGCCTAAAGGAAAATTAAGAAATAATATTAGTAAAAGAGAAATTCTCAAATATCACAGGGGCTTCCGTCTAGTCTGGCCACAGTGTGTGCTTCCCTTTCTTTCTCAGTTCTGGTCATACCACGGACATGTTTGGTTGCCCATTTGGAAGCAAGAGAAGGAAGAAAGGTACCTACATCATTGGGACAATAATTTTTTTCCAATATCCTAAAACATCTATGATTTGGTTCAAAGAAAAAAATCAAACATGCTACATTCACTAGTAATACTTTATTTTTTTCTTGTGCTAACTGGATTTTTAAAAGCTCACGCTTAAGACTGAAGTGCTTGTGGTAAGTTTTTGTTGACTGGAAGGCCCCTCTTCTCTCTATAGTTTCTGAGAACTTCTTTGTTATTTTCAAACAGTGTGCAAACAGCAGGGAGGAAAAATAATATTGAGTATTTGCACAGTCTACTGTTCCTGGAAAAGCTCATTCTGGTTCCCTGCTCTTTCTAGTGCTTTTCATTTAGTTCAATTGGCTTCAAAAGAGCCACGCTTATTAAGAGACTGTGAGGAGGGAGATGGCATGAAGGACTATGACTCTTCTTTTCCCTATCTGGGGATTGTGGGACAAAGGAATACACAGATATGGTCAAATATCGTTTTATAAGAAGAGGAAAGGGAGGTTGAGATGATTTGATTTGGCCTTTGTCCACAAAAGTGAAAGATTACATAATGGAAAAGGATGTACTGCACTACAAAATTCATGCTACAGCTCTCCTTGAGAGCAAGCAAAGATGCTACACATACAAGGACAGCCACCATGGCACTACTTCTAATAGCAAATTGCTAAGTGTTCATCAGCAAGGGCCTGGTTAAATGAATTACAGTGTCTATGCAATAGAATACTGTCACAGGCACTGATATTTTTCCAAGATATGCTACTGAGCACAAAAAGCAAGGTTAAGAACAGTGAGCACATTATGCTCAAGGGAGAAGAACTGGGTGGTAGAGAACTAGGGAGTGTGCCTTTAACCTCTACAACTTTTTGGAGATTTTAAATTCTAAATGATGTTATATACCAAGATGTAAACAAACATGCAAAGTATTATCTTTAAGGAAGAGAAAATGATGGAGCAATAAATGTCTCCTTCTCTGTGTGTGGGTGCCACATCCATATGTTGACTTCTTACCTTAGATGGAGGTTGGCAGTGGGTGTGATTCAATGGATATCACTGGGGATTTGAACATAGCATGCTTCAGTCACATGTCATATTTTTTAAAATGTTGTCGGAACATATTTCAACCCTTGTTGGTTGGTAAGCAAAAATTGCTGGGGCTCTTCTCACCATTGCTGATTTATAATCAGAAATCTGGAGTAACAAAATGCTGCTCCCATCATGACAGCAATGAATGACAGAGGCCACTGAGCTCACATCTCCCTATGTGCTCTGTGTGCCTACCTTCATCTGGGCTCACCCCCAAATCCAAATCAGTGCTACAGTTCTGTCTCCATTTTCTTAACAGCCTTTTCACAAAGCTGCTTAGCATTGCCCGAACTGCAGCTCACTTTTCTCATTAGCAAAACTATTTTCTGCTGGCAACTGACAGTTGGGGATAGGAAACATTTCACTTAATTTAGCTTATTGTTTACTTTTGGCAGGAAAACCATTGGTGTAGGTGGCATCCAAACAATGAGGGTAAATGGTCAAGTTTCACTGTGAGGCTCATTGAAGAAAGAACATGTGAGAAACAAAGCCCATGTCCTATCAGATGTGTGGGTCAAAATGCCCCTGATTGCGAAGTGTAATCAGTGGTCCTGGAGTAGGCTGTTGCTAACTTGTGTAACATGTGGGACATAATTGAATTAGTATGTCTGGTCTTTGGGCAGCTGGAAGGGGTGGTGTTGGTGTTGGGGGTGTACAGTCTCAATACTTGGGCAGCCTGCTTTTCCTCCTTTGCCTTTTAAAACCCAATATGGACCTGGGACATTAACTTCAAGTAGGTTATAGAAATGGTGGTGGTCAGAAATATTCACTATTTCCTGTAATGGAAATAGTTTAGTTTCCACTTATGACAATTCTATTGTTTAGGGGGTAAGAAGTTGGAGATTCAGCTATAAATACAGCCTCATCCAAATTTCTCATCCCACCAAAGTCCAGGCAGACATGAGCATCTCTTTGTAGGCTGTTGCTCTGAAGTTGACATGATTATGAGGCATTTAAATCAAGGTTTTCAGATCATAGACCTGAGTTTTTTCTTCCTTGTCATCCCCCTGGATGGTAATAATGCATCTTACCATCTCTTGATGGTGGCCAGGCACCAGTTTGCATTTAGGCACTTTCTCAGAGCTCATAAAATTCCTTCCCCTGGAAGGAAGAGGGCTTTGTGATCATTAGACTATGGGCTCCATGAGGGTAGGACCTGTTATACTTTGAATCATGAATGACCCCCAAAGTTCCATATGTTAAAAGTTTTGGTCCCCAGTTGATGGTGCCATTGGGAGATGGTAGTGCCTTTAAGAGGTGGGGTTTTGTGGAAGGAATCTAGGTCATTGGAGGCATGTCTTTGAAGGAGAAATTGGGACCCAACTCCCACCTCTTCCTCTCTTTTTGCTTCTTGGCTCCCATGAGGTAAACAGATCTCCAAAGCTATATACTTTTGTCATGATATACTACAGGCCCAAAAGCAATGAGACCAACAGACTATGGATTGAAACCTCTGAAATCATGAGCCAATATAACACTTTCCTCCTTAGAGGTTAATCATCTCAGGTATTTTTCCACAAAGATGCAAAATTAACAGAGCAGTGACTTGTTCGGTACTTGGTCTTGGTATGGAACATATTACACATAGAAGGCATTCAATAAATACTTTTGACTGATTGGTTTCAGTCTCAGCTCATGTGTCTATAGGTTTGTGTCTACAGTCTTCAAAAGTAAATTATCACTGATATGGATGAGTGTTTGTCTCTCCTCTGTTCCCCCTACACACACACACACACACACACACACACACACACACACACACACGCCCGCACGCACACATGATTAATTCAATATAGTTGAAAATAATGAAGTGCCATGTACATTATGAACTCCACAAGATTAAGGATTTTTGATTTGTTTTGTTCTCTGGTATAACTCAAGTGCCTGGCATAGTGTCTGATGCACAAAGGCACAAGTCACTAGATGACCAATGAATTTAGGTGAAGAAGTACATGGGAAAATCAGACAATTTACTCACTGACATATATTGCTGAGTGCCATTCACAAATTTAGGTCCACCCTGTTTCCTCAAGTTGATCAATTGTGAGAGTTGCTCATAAGCCACAAATTCATTGAAGAATGTCTTATAACCTATGAGTCTGCCAACCATAAAGCTGTCTTGCCAGTCCACTCCCATCATGAAGGAAAAGGGCATGAAGATGTAGGAGCATATTAGCTGCAAAAACCAGAATATATTTGGTTAGAACAGGCATTTGCTTCTAGTTCTTTTGCCTCATTCTCTCAACAAGATTGTTCCTTAATCCTCTATGTCTTTTAGACACAAGATATCCCCTCACATTCTGTTTCCCATCATTATCTATCAGGAGTTGCTATGGTTTAAATATGGGTTCATCCTTACCAAAACTCCTATTGAGGTTTGGTCCTCAGTGTAATGCTGCTGAGAGATGGTGGAGCCATCAGATGGATTAATATCTTTCCCAAGAGAGACTGGATTAGTTATTTCTGGTATGTAGTAGTTCTCAAGAGAGTATGTTGTTATAAAGTGGGTGAGCTCCTTTGTCTCCCCTCTCCCTCTCTGCACGTGCCCATTTGCCCTTTCTATGTTTCTACTATACAGGGTACAAACAATAGCCCTCACTTGAAGTTGGTCAGATGCAGCCACTTGACCTTGAATTTCTAGCCTTCAGACTGTGAGATAAAATGTACTCTTTTCTTTATAAATTACTCAGACAGGCATCTGTTATTGTAACAGAAAGCAGACTAAGACAGGAGTCAAGGCTGAAATTGGGTGCTTTGAAGCAACCTGGAATCTTGGGGATGGAGTCAGGAGCAAATGACTGTCTGGAGGAAGGAGGGTGGTGGGAGAGGGTGGGGTTGGGAAGATGGGGGAAGCCCGCTGAGGAGCTTCTGCAGTTTGTGAGAGTACACCGCGGGTAGTTAGGGAAGGCTGTACACAAACTGAAACAAGGATAGAAACAAAACAGAAAACAGAAGCATGATGGAATTATACCTCGAAACTCAGCTGTGGGTAGTCAAACATGTTTCCAAACCAGGACAGGGCTGAATTCATAAAAGACAACAGGGCCAAGAAGGCAATCAGATTCACAGCGATGCTTGCCAGCAGAGGGATAGATGCGGATGCTCCCTGTGTTGCAGCTTCTAGGAGATTCCTTGAATCACTTTATAAAAAGATAGCAATTCCAGAGTTACCACAGATGCAGAAATGGCAGAATCAGACCTCATTTGAGTGAGAGGCAAACATTTAGATCTCTACCTTAGTCAAAATACTCATCTGAATCCCATGAAATCATGATGTTGAATATAGGTAGTGAGCATATTGGCATCTAACTATTATGCTTTTTAATATTTTTTTTCATGATGCTGGAGATTGAACTCAGGGCGTCACACAGCTAAACACTTGTGCAATCATTGAGCTACACCTCCAGCCTCAATGTTGCTTTTTAAATTTGGGGCATTTATAATAAAAATTGGAAAATGATTAAAAAGTAGAGGTTTAGAATTATTAATCGAAAGTAGCTACCAGAAAATATTTATAAAATATTCATGGTATAAAGAGTAATAATTTTAGAAGGCCTGTATAGCTGTCACCTCATTCAAGAAATGGAATGTCCCATCACCTTTTGTTATGGTTTGGATACAAGATGTCCCCTGAAAAGCTCATGTGTTAATGCTGGAATGTTCAGAGGTGAAGTGATTAGATTAGGGGAGCTGTAACCTCATCAGTGGCTTACTCCATTTGATGGATTAATAAGTTGAATGGACTACTGGGTGGTCACTGTAGGTGGCTTGGTAGTATCTGGAGGAAGTAGGATGCTGGAAGCATACCCTTGAGGAAAATAGGTTGTCACTAGTGTCTCTGTTTCCTGGATGCCATGAGCTGAATGTTTTTCCTCCACCAGCCCTTCTGCCATGATATTCTGCCTCATCTTGGGTCTAGAGCAATAGAGTCTGCTGACCATGGACTAAATGTCTGAAACCAAGAACCCAAAATAATGCTTTCCTTCTCTAAGTTGCTATTATCAAGTACTTTGGTATGCCTATGATTCCCCAGTGTGTAATCTTATCCCCTTCCTAGTCTTCTAATCTCAGAGGTACCCGCCTCCCTCAATTCTGTTTATCATACCCTTTCTTTACAATTTTCCCACATGCTTAATCCCTAAATGTTATATCCTACAAATATGCATGCTTGCTAACTTCATAAGTGAAATCATTCTACAGGTTGAATGTCTCTCATCCAAAATGTTTGGGACCAGATGTGTTTTGGATTTTGGAATATTTGCATATACATAATGAGATATCTTGGGGGATAAGATCCAAGTCTAAATAAAAAATTAATTTATGTTTCACATATACCTTATACACATGGACTTAAAGTTTTTATGTTATATTTTAAACAATTTTGTGCATGAGACAAAGTTCAATGGTATGGACTTTTTCACTTGCAGTGTCAAAAGTTTTAGATTTTGGATTTTAGAATTTTTGATTAGGAATGCTTAACCTTTACTGTATTCTTCAGCAACTTTGCTTTTCCACTCACGATTATGACTAGACTTCCCTACAAATAAGGGATGACTCTTAGACACATCATAATCTATGAAAATTAAATCTAATTAAATTATTATTATTATTATTTAATCTAATTAAATTATTATTTAATGAAATACTTTTGAACATTTAAAATCTTATAGTTTTTCCCACCCCTTTTTCTTTCTTTTTTACAGGAAAAAAGAAGATGAACTTTCTTGTTATATAAAGCAACTCCAGAAATGCTCATCCTATGGCTTTCTAACACCGTTAAACAAAAGCTCAATGAACATTATGCTGCATTTACAATAAAATATATTTATGATGAACAGTTAAAGAAACGTATTAGAGTTCATGTATTTAGAAAGGTTTTCCTGAAGTGTTGAGAAAGATTTTTTTTGGTAAAGTCTAATCACAGGAATTTAAGTCTTCTTTAATATCATAATCCACTCTGTGCTTTCTCTCTATCAAATTTTTGCTGTTTTGAATTTGGACTTTCATGCTCCAACTTGTGTAGTCATTGTTATGGTTTGGATCTGGAATGTCCCCAAAGGCTCATGAGTTGGAAGCACAATTCCTAATACAATAAGGTGTTTGCTGGATTGCACCATCGTTAGCTGAATGGACCATAGGAAGGTGGGACCTAGTTGGAAGAAATAGGTCACTGGGGATGTGCCCCATAAGGACTTATCTAACCCTGGGCCATTCCTCTCTTCTCTATTTTCCCCACTGTCATGAGCTGAGCAGCTTTCTTCCACTATGCCCTTCTGCCATGTTGCTGCCTTAGAGTCAGCTGACCATGGACTGAATATTCTGAAACTTCGAGCCAAAATAAACTTTTCCTCTTCTAAGTTGTTCTTGTCAGGTATTTTGACCATAGCAAATGAAAACCCGACTAACGCAGTCATTGATTAGGTAACATGTCCCACTTACCCATTTTCCACTTTCATGGCATTCTTGAGGGTTATTTTAGGTTTTTCTGTCTCAGGCCAAAATAGTTTAGCAACAGCCAATGATGCAGGTGCTGACATAACTGAAGCTGTTAATAAGTGGGTGGATGAAACCTGCAATTTCAGAAGAAAGGAAGCAAACAAGCTGAGCTTTACTCTTATATTCAGAAAAATGATTCAAAAGCCTTATAGGGAAGAGATGGAACGGGAGTCAATTCTATGCCAGAAAGCAATGCTTCTTTGGAGGTTTGGAAGAGCAACTTTTGTCAGTGAGCCAAGCCATGGCATCACCCTGAGAGTCAGAGGGACAAAGAAGAGATTCAAGTTAATTGGACACATTCTTGGAGGAAAAGCACAAAGCCCAAATTTGATCATTTTAGAAGATAAGTAATCATGAATTTTAAGAACTCTCAAAGAAGACTCCTCAGCCTCTATGTTGCCTTTTTAAATGCCCATATAGTCCCTTTAGCCTATATTTCATTTCATCATCAATTTAGATGGGTTATCTGGGGTGGACTGGTATGGAGACAGGATTCCTAATCTATGTAAAGGCATGATATTCCCCCTCTCCACCTTCCTTTTGCTCTCCTGGAATCCTTTGTGTCTTTACATAATATGCTTTTATCCAGAGTCCCTTTGATTCTAGAAATTATTTCTGTTTTCCTCATGACAAGTTTACTCTTTCTCCTTCCCACTCCACATACTTGACATTGCTTCTGGATTCTCTTCCCTACATTTTCAGAATCCCATATCCAGTGTCTCCCTATGCATTCCTATAACACCTATCCCATTATTTTCAAGTTAAAGATGGAGTTTCATTTTTAATAGTTTTCTGTGCATTAAATTTTTACATACAAGTGGGATTCATTGTGATATGTTGGCACATGCACATAACATGATGATCAGTCTCATTCCCCAAGACCTCTCCTTTCCCTCCATTTCTTCCTCCCCCTGATCCTCTTCCTCCCCCATCCCCTCCATCTTCTCTACAGGTCTTCCTTCTATTGTTATTATTTTTAAATTAGTGTACTATAATCATACATAAAGTGGGTATATTTGTGGTATATTTGTAGATGGACATGACATAATTTGACATCATTCCCTAGTACCTTCCCTTGCCCTTTACTTCCCTTGCCCTCTATTCCTTTGGTCTCTCTTCATTTTCATGAGAGCCTTATTTATTGATTTATTTTTCTATGTATCTTCTACATATGAAAGAAAACATTCAATCCTTGACTTTCTGAGTCTGACTTATTTCACTTATCATGATATTCTCCAGTTTCATACATTTACCAGCAAATTACATAATTTCATTTTTCTTTATGGCTGAGTAGAACTCCATTGTGAGTGAGATATATATATCATCTGTTGATGGGTACCCAGGATGGTTCTATAACTTGGCTATTGTGAATTGTACTGCCATAAACATTGTATGCATGTATCACTATAATATGCTGATTTCAGTTCTTTAAGATAAATACCAAGGAATGGGAGAGTTGACCTAGCCCATTTTTAAAGGCAGCATTCCCACAGTAGGGGCAGAGTGAATAATCTAGGGATCCATTCATACTGCTTATCTCTAATATATCCTTCCCTTTTTTCTTCTTCCTTCTTTCTACTACTTGGCTGTCCCCAGCTTGAATGAAGAATCTGGAATGAAACTCACTTGTCTTGCAAGAGATCCTAGTCACCCGAATCACAGAGTATTGCCTATACAATTAGGTTTCTCTGCCAAGGTTTATGTCAATGTGTGGCTTATCAGCCTATGCACAGAACATACATATTGGCTATCACAGCATTCTCCAGACCTACACCAGAGGCCATCAGCTCAAACATGGCTTTCAGTTGAAATCTGAGAAGTTTTAAAAATACTGATGGCTGGGCCTCACCCCAACAAATTTTGTTTAGTTAGCCAGGGCTATGGGCCTGGGAATTAGGGTCTTTGAAAATTTATAGGTGATTCTAATGTGCAGTACTGTTTGAGAACAACTGCTGTAGGTCAATGTTCCAAAAATCTCTTTTGAAAAGGTCATAGAGTAGATAATTGTGGTTTTGCAGGCCACAACTATGCCAAAGACAAATAAATAGGAGTACCTTGTTTCTAATAAAACTTTATTTATAAAAATAAGTTATGCTCTGGATTTGGCCAATGGTCCATAGTTTGCTGACCCCTGTTAAAATCTTTACTAGTAGTAGTAATAGTTTTTAATTTTTTAAAAAACAGATTTAAACTTCCAGTCAAAGTAACCTCATCATATGATTTCTATTGCTGTTGTTGGAAATAATTCACATTTAGGAGGCAAGAACATGAAAGTGAAGACCCCAAACCCCTTGGGTCACTATATTCAAATGCCAAAGAAAACTGACCAACTTTTGCCATACTACAAAAAAGGCACTCTCTTGGCTTCCTTTTATACTGGCAATGGGAAAGAAAAAAGAAAAGAAAAAAGGAAGGAAAAAACAAATAAATAACAATAGCAAAGAAAGAAGAGGTTGAAATTTGCATAAGTTAATTCCAAAACAGTCTTACTCCAAAAGAAATATATGCACCCAAGACGCTTCCAGCAATTGTAGCGAAGCCAGCAGTCATGATGGCATGGAGTTCTGACCTGGTGATATATGGTAAATATGGTCGGACCAGCAGTGGAGAGTCTGTCTGAAGAAAGTGAAGGGTAATTGGATTAAATGTGACCTTTAAAATCTTAGAGGAGGAGTGTAATCAGCACAACATTTCATTACCTAAATCCGTATTTCTAAGAGTCAGCCTTGAACCAACTCCATCAGCATCATTTGGGAATTGTAAGAAATTCAAATTCTTTGACTTATGGAATCAGAAATTCTGGGGGTAGGGCCGGCAATTTGTGTTTTTATAAGTTTTCCAAGTAATTATGAGACTTGCTCAAGTTTGAGAATGTCTGGGTCATCAGAGCTCTAGGTCATTGTCATATATGGTCATGGGTAAACCCTGACATTTATGAAGCTAGTTATAGGGTGCCTCCATCTAGCCTAGACTGGGTTCTATGAGGATTATGGGCTGGCCAGGTAACTGCCTAGTGGTCTGGCTCGTGGACTGGGGATTTCTTGTGGGCTGTGACTTTTCACCATTTAGCTTGATCTAGACAGTCTCGACCTGATTCTAAAGACTTCAGGAAAATAAGAGACAGGTGTTATTAAAAAAAATACCAGCAATTACAAAGAAGATACCCTTAGGCACTTTTGTGATTGAAACTCAGAGGATCCCTCTCTGCTGGGTAGAAAGGCACTGGGACAGAGTATAGTTACAAAGACTCAAATCTCATTAAAGAGGGCAGCCTGCCTGCCCTGTAGGGCTCTCCATCAATAATAGCTGTGTTTTCAGCATATTAAGTATCAAATTAAGTACTACAGGAGCATGGGTGCAATTTTACAATTTTCTCCTCATTATTTCTAATTGTTATATAAGACTGAATGCATTGAGCCTCAGTTTATAGACTAAATAGGAGTCCAAATATGTGAGCCTTCTTATTCTGCAGGTAGTAGCAATCAACTCAAGATGGTGCCCTAATTAGTCCTGAGAGATTTTATGACTGTAATTATTATAATTTCAACTCATAGGGGAAGGAAATATGTTTCATCTATATCCACTAAAGAGCTCCAGGCTGGTGAGCTGGGCTTACCAAGAAGGCTCAGTCTTCCTGGAGGAATTGGAGCAGTAGAAAGCCTGGCATTTGGAGCTGTTTTTCACTGGGTGACTCCATTTTTCTGGGCAGTGGTTCTGGCCAATATTCACCCTTGGCTTCGTTGGTGCATTATTCCATTTTCCCTGAAGCTATATATCCTGAGTGATGAGTAGCTTATTACCATTCCTCACTTTTCCACCTCTTAGGAATACTGCTATTTTGAGGGACATCCTTGGCATCATATTTCTTTGCTTAAATGGATTTCAGGCAAAAGAGCATTTATCCCTGTGATGAATCAAGGAAGTGAAATTTGTAGCCCAGAAGTATATCTTTAATGAGAAGAAAAAAAAAAATAAAGGCATTTTATACTCATGCTCAGCAAAGTCAGAATGTTGGCCAGTTTGGACAAGTTGAGAATGAGAATTATTTATACAGCTGCATGGTTGTTGGCAAAAGGCCTTTGTTGGTTTTCTTTACTGCCACAGGCATTGCAGTGTAGAATACAAGGCTGTCTCTTACATCTTTACAGCTTTAAGACAGTGGAATCTATTTGAGGAGATGAGCTGCTTGTTTCTGAAGAGTCAACCAGAAACCTCAACAATTCAATGAACTCAGAAAAGACTGTAGAGAGAATTTGTTTATGAGAAGCCCTGTGCTTTAATAAAATATCTCAACTTTTCTTCACAACTTACAGGAACCCAATTCCACACCAGTGTATCTAAACACTTGGGAGGTACCTTTCTTTCTCTCTTTCTGGAATCTGGACATTGCCAAAATTAAGGGTTCCTTATTTACATCTTTTTCTCCACACTAAAAGAAATGACAATACCATGGTATTTTCCTATTCTGTGTTTCAGAAAGAGACTATCCATTTAGCAGATGTCTTGTATTGCTTGCTTTCTTGGTATTGCAACTTACGTGTCCAACAAATATATTGCCAGCAGCAACTACAGACTCAATAGGAGATGAGCCCATAGTAACAAGCATTATCCATCCGATCTAAAAGGAAGAAAGGGACAAAGTCAGTGATGAACTATGTCTATATAATAAACTTCAGAGTGGGGTAACGTTTTTGAACTGGAGTAAAATATTGAGGCCTTCAATAATCATGGACTGGTTGGTGATGGTTGGTGATCTAGCCCATAGAGCAGGCTGATCAAATCCTCCTGTAAGGGTGGTAAGTCTGAGTCATTGTATAGACTTCTGAACATTAGACAAATGATTTCTACAGATATGCTTTATAAAAGTAATAAAGTGGTTTTGTCAACTATTAAATAGTGAGATGTAGTTGAAGTTTGGCTTTTTCTGATTAATTCAAATGAAAGTGGTTTATGGATCCTACTGTGATAATTTGAATCTGAGATGTCCCCCAGAGCCCCATGTGTTAAAGGCTTAGTCTCCAGACTGTATCACTATCAACTGGTGGTGAAAACTTTAAAAGGCCATGCCTGGCGGGAGAGTTAGGTCACTGTCATTGGGAGATATTGTGGAATCTTAGTCAATTCCTTTCCCTTTTCACATTCTGGTCATCAGGTGAGCAAGCATTCCCTGTCCCAAAGCACCAAGGCAAATCAATCATGGACCAAAACCTCCCAAACTGTGAGCCTAAATAAACCTTTCTTCTATAGAAGTTGATTGTCTCAGATATTTATCATAGTAATGGAAAGGTGACTAATAAACCTTTCAAACAGTGACCATGATATCTATCTCAGGATGCAGACTTCTTGTTGAATTCTATTTCCTTTCTTTCCACTTACCTATATGAGTACGGTAATTCTTTTTTAAAAAACATTTACTTTCAAATATTATTTATTAGCATGGGAAAATGGCTACATTGAATAGTGGTTGAAAAGCAAGATGGAAAATGATGTATAATTTCATTGACAGTTATATATAACATTATCTACATGCATTTATGATACAATAAAGACATTTATGATCATTTTTTAACATATTTGTATTTGTTTTTAAGGCTTTCTCTCTCTTTCTCTGTGAGATTATTTCACACAAGCCCTATATACTTTCTTCTTATTTTTAAAAATTGCTTTATTTTGGTTCTGGTGATTGAACTCATGGCCTTGTGATGCTAAGCAGGGCTTCTACCTTTGAGCTGCATCCCTATCCCTTTTTTTCTCCTTTAAAAAAGCAGTTATTCCTGTGCATTTTCCAAAGATTCTAAGCAGAAACATATTATCATCAAATAATATTATTACCAGAATTTTAAAAATTTTGATTCTAAATGTGAGTGCAGTAATTCTGAACATATAAACCAATAATCAGGAAATTATGAGTACTGGAGCTCACTGTGATTGCAAATTCTGCTGGTATTCTTATTCTTTCTTTCTCTCTTTCTCCTATCTTTTCTCTTTCTGGTTGTATGTTTTGATTTATTTACAGGAATCAAAGGAAGGCTGTGGTTGTCCCTCAAGCCCTGTGTGCACTGGTCTGCTTCCATGTGCATCCAAACTAGCTTACAAATATCTAGTTTTCTGATCTGACATGAGAGTATAACTCAATTGCTGGAGTAGCAAGAATGAGATTAACTCTTACTTAAAAAAAAAAAATGTGTGCTTATAAAACTCCCCCACCCCCAGAGTGAAAACACTTTGCTTTCTTGCTTTAATTTCTCTAGCAACTCTAAGACAAGGCGTACCTACTTTGTTAACTTTCTAAAGACAAGTTGTCAGTATGTATGAGGCCTAGTGTAGGTAACTGTGAGGAGGGATCAACACCACTTCCCCGTGGCAGGTATTTGACCTCAATTGCTTGGTTAAAGACGTAACTGCTGTGGTTTCATGGAGTTATCCAGTGGGTTGTAAATCAAAGCCCTATTAGAAGACCCTGAGATAAAATTCCCCTTATGGGCACATGCAGGATTTGGCGTTTCAATGTAATAACTTTGGTGATGGAGGTGAATATTTGTAGGAAGAGAAAGGCACTTTGGAAATGCCTGGATAAAAGGCATTTAAGACTTTGTACCTGAAATAATCAACTCTGCAC
Source organism: Ictidomys tridecemlineatus (assembly GCF_052094955.1). Taxonomy (NCBI): domain Eukaryota; kingdom Metazoa; phylum Chordata; class Mammalia; order Rodentia; family Sciuridae; genus Ictidomys; species Ictidomys tridecemlineatus. The sequence continues at coordinate 128,596,280 of NC_135480.1, read as the reverse complement.
CTGTCACCTTGTATGTCCCAATCCCAGTACCTTTCTGATGATCCACTGCATCAATCCCATGTAGTAGAACATGGATGTCACAGTGCTGAAGAAAACCACAATTGGCAGGACCTGGGGATGGGGGAACAGAGTTAGTTATGGGTCAGTGGTGACCCCAATAATATTGCAGATTTACTATTAGGTCTCCTCTCTGCCTCCTCTCTCCATCAGAGACACCATAACAATGCTGGAAATGCCTCTTGAACTGACAACCCTTTTTACCATGCAGCTTCCCTCTCTAAGTCCCTTATTCTAATTTCTTCTAGATAGGCTTGAGTGTCAAATTGATTTGACTATGTCCCCTGAAAGTTCAGGTGTTGGAAACTTAATACCCAGATTCATATGTTAATGGCTCTTGGAGGTGGGGTTTTTGGGAAATAATTAGGATTAGAGGAGGGCATGAAGGTGGGGCCCCCATAGTGGCAGTACTGGCTTTATTAGAAGAGAAAAGAGATCTGAGAGAGTTCACTTGCTCTGGCTCATCATCTGATGCCTTCTGCCATGTTATGAAGACCAAGAAGGTCCTTATCAATGCCAGCATGTTGGAATTAGACTGCCCCCACGTTAAATTTGTACTCTAAATAAACTTTAATTCTTTATAAATTATCCAGTTTCAGGTATTTTGTTATAACAGAAGAAAGAAGGCTAAACAGTATATTTCATAGAAAATGTGACCTCTCCCCTTCTTATTTTATTTTTAGTTTTAGGTGGACACAATATCTTTATTTTATTTTTATGTGGGGCTGAGGATAAAACCCAGTGCCTCATGCACGCCAGGCGAGCACTCTACCACTGAGCCACAACCTCAGCTCCGACCTACCCCCTTCTATGATGAGGTTTTCTTAGAGAAAAAATACTATTTTGGGGGGGGGGAATTTGATAGCTAGAGCCACAAACTGAAGGCCACTGGCAAATATTCTCATTGTCCTGATATTAAAAAGACATGAGCTTCATCACTAATTAGCAGAGTAACCTGGGTCAAGATGAATAGTTAAGCACTTCAGATCCTTATTTGTAGCAGCTGTGCGGTTCAGATAATTCATGGTTGATACTTACACAGAGTGCCTCCCATGGAGTATGCATTAATTCTTTTAGTTTTAGAAATAAAAATTATTTTACCTATAGATTTTTGAATCACTAAAGTGATGACATTTTGAAGACCAGGTTAGTCCTGTTTTAAAGAAGGATGTAACTGGCTAGATCCTATTTCTCTGTTGCTCTTTTGGAACCTGCAGCCTGTGGTTCTACAGGGAGCAGTTTCCACCTACGTGGGCCAGGTCTCTACTCAGCCCCACTCCACCTCAACAATTCCCCACTGTTCCCCCAGCTAAATGGCCAGATGATCTGCTACCAGAGACACAGAATGACCAAGGACAATTTGTACAAGATCTAATTTAGAAAAAATCTATTAATAATATATACTAAAAGACATTTGTGCCAGTATTCAAAGCTCACTTTGAGCCTCTTATTAGTTTTAATGGGTAGGCAGAACTTTCCTGAAAGCCTGAAGGAGTTAAAGGGGATCATCCAGGGATTCTGAGTTGGCAGGAAAGCAGAAAGGCCACTGCCCTGGGGCAAGAGAGGAACAGACAAGGTCTGAAGCACCCTTATTGTCTGCATAGCAAGTTACTCCTTCCTGTGGTTTTATTCTTTTTCCAATTCTCAATTCATTTCACGATATAAGCAGCTTTCTATCTCACCCTATAAATGCTTGACCCTTCTCAGATAAGGCTTAGTTATCTCAACACCAGAGCATCAGATCAACAGCTTTAGAAAAGATTCAGACCTTGATCTGATCATTGTACATTTATACATGTATTAAAATGTCACACCCCATGAATATGGACAATTATTATGTGTCAATAAAAAATTAGAAGTAGGGCTGGGGATATAGCTCAGTTGGTAGAGTGCTTGCCTCGCATGCACAAGGCCCTGGGTTCAATCCCCCAGCACCACCAAATATATATATATTTTTAAAAAATTCAGTGTGGGGTGCAGTGGCACACACCTGTAATCCCAGCTACTCAGGAGGCTGAGGCAATTAGATGGCAAGTTCAAAGCCAGCCTCAGCAACTTATTAAGGCCTTAAGCAACTAGTGAGACCCTATTTCAAAACAAAAATGAAAAGGGCTGGAGATGTATCTCAGTGGTTAAGTGGTTAAGTGCCCCTGAGTTCAATCCTGGGTACCAAAAAAAAAAAAAAAAAAGATCCAGCATAAAAATTTGCCTAACTGAATTGAGTAATTTAGAAGAAAATTTGGAACCTCTAAGGGAGAAAATGTATGAACATTAACACCACAAGAAAGAAAGCTGAAGAAAAGCCCAAATATAACTTTCTGACTCAGTATTTGCAGGGACTTGCCAGAAGAGGGTGAATTTTCTGATGCTTGTGGGAACCCCAAGAGGAAATTGACTGTGGGGAACTGACTGTGCCTAGGCAGAGGCCAGGTTGCCCCTCTGTTGATTAACAGAAGGCTCATCCATCAAGATTGCTTCAGCAAAGGTTGTACAGAAGGAAAGATGAAAAAGGTGAAGCCTGGGGATGGCTCTGGAAGAACACGGGTTAATGTGCTTGAGCAGCTGTCCCAAAGTGCCTGGGACTGAGGAGTGCAGAGTGCAGAACTATTACCTGGAAGCCATTGGGGGCCATATGCCCATTCATTGCCGAGTGCATAAAGTTCTTTCTCCTGAATCTGAAGTTCAAGATACTATTACCCCATAGGATTCTTCACAAATACCTCAGCCAAGACCACCCCCAACTCCCAACATTTGAATATCTGTGACTTCCCCTAGATATTTCCCTTAATGCTATACAGAAGTAACCTGGTGAAATGTGTGCAATCCTCTGACTTCAGATAACACTGCAAATGCAAAAGGCTGGTGATGTGTTGCATACCTAAAACAAGCCCAGAAATTATATACCTGGTGTTTGGTCTTAGGTTTTATCTGAACATCTACAAAGATTGAGAAGCTACTGACAAGACAGGAAGTACATGGAAAAAGTTTAGATTTACCTTAAATGCAAAGAAGTGGTCTGTGTATTTTTCACCAAAGACAAATCTAGCACCAGCATCAGTGTAATCCAGAAAAATCTGATTTGAGAAAGAAAAAGAGATCATTAAAACCACTGAAATGGTCGATACAAGCCATTGTAGCACTAGGCTCTGCAGAGCATGAGAACCATGTCCATGAATGGCATAGAGCTGTATTTTTGAATTATGTCTGCATAAAGATTTTCTGTCATGTCTGACATTTAGTCTGACTCTAGGTTGCTAAAGAACAAGCTGAGTGTGGTAAATTGCTCTAGCAAGCCAGAGATAGTACACAGGTGCCACTTGTTACCACTGGATGCAAAGGAAGCTCATTTCTCCGTTTAGAAACCAGCTTATAAGGGTAACATCCCTATGGGCAAGGTGATGGGGGAACAGGGATAGGGGATGGATGCAGTAGATAATATAGGTAAGGACAGCAGTAATCATAATTAACTAGACAGATTAATGTATTCCACACAAACAGGTATTTGTCTGATTCACACTATGGAATTAAAATCTGGGTCAAATATTACAGACTTATAAACCTATTTCTGAGATGCCTCAAGGATTACATCCAAATGTTAAAGGCATCTTAAATGTAAAGTATTCTTTTGAAACACTTACTTGAACTTGTGTGCCCAACCAATTGAAAGCAATATATCCAGAATTAGTCCTTAGAATGAACAGTCCAAGAAGAAATTGTAACCCAATTCCCCAAAAGACAGGTCTCCAGTAAACCTATGCAGAATGACAGAGATATTATCTTATTAGAAAGTTAATGCTGACTATAGCATAAACATCAAAAGAACCACTGATTTCTTCTTTGGGCGGCCTGAGGAGCCAGGAGCAGAGGGTCTTTTGATAGAACCATAGCTTCAAAAGCTTAAGATTGCATTTCCTCTCCTTAAACCTGGGTTTCAAGTCTTTAGTGCTGGTGAATAACCACTAAGTTCTGATAAGTTACTTAGACACAAAGAGTAGTCTAAGAAGTGTCATTAAAGGAAGAAGGACCTGGCTGTTCTAGTCTTACTGTAAGTATTAGACAAATATAATTACTTCTCCTGCCTGGAAAATTGAAAGGCAGAACATGATTTCTCAATGTGTCTGAGGCTTGTTGATCTGACAATTTTATAAAGTGAATTAAATGAAATTCTACCCTATTGAGGGGTTCTTGTTTCGCTATAAAAGGAACCAATGACCTGTAATGTAGATGCAGGATGTGCAGCAGAAATGGACAACCATCTGTTTTCATTTTTTTGGTGGGGAAATGAGGTCTGAAAAGACCTATGGGAGCAAAGGCCCAGTCAGTGGAGATGCTTACCCAACAGGGCAAGTGATTTGGATCATATCAGGTGAACTTGGCCTCAGATTAATGCTTTTTCCTCGGGTCAATCTTTTAATCAGAAAATTCTTCCAGGGCTTGCCATCATGATTCATATGTGAGAGCTTCTAGGTCTCAGAATTCTTGCCCATTTCATGAGTTACAGGCTGACAGACAAGGATGAGGATTGGATTCAATTGGGGGAAAAACTGTATAAGGACAATTTTTTTTTGGAGTAGAAAAGCCTGAATTGCAAATGGAACTTTGATAAAGTGCAGGATCAAGTGCAAACTATTAAGTAATTTGTAGTCTTGGAAAACTGAGATCAAAATGAATGTGATTTTCTCTGTATGTATGTTGGATAGAGGCAGGGTGTACATGAGTAGAAATAGGATTTGACAAGGAGAGAATGTCCCACTGGTTGTGTAACTGGAAATTACTGAGAATGGATTGAGATAGTAATAGACAGTACTTTTAAACTTCCAGAAGAAGGGCAATTTAACCACTTAAATTACAGAACATTAAGAAATATATTAAATAGTGAAATACTTTTATGATCATTATTTTGATCATATTTTTCACCTGGGGAGGGAAAACAAAACAAAACAAAAAGTCCAACCAATTTCATACTTACTCTGGTTGGGTACTTGGAAAATATAAACAACAGGATAATGTACATTATGAGTCCACCAAAGGACACCAGCTGCTGTTGGCCCAATTTGGCGGTGTCAAGGATCAGCCAGAAGATAATTCCTAGGATCAATAAGCTCCAAATCACCCTAAGAAAACAAAAGGGAGGCGTTGGGATCATTTGTTGTGCTAACTTGAGGCTTAAACTAACATATTTAAAAATGCAGACAAAAGTAACATACCCGGGGCACCAGGAAGCTACACTTTCACATATTGTAACAGAGTCTTTTTGGTTGTTGCTAAAATGGCAAATAGCCCCCAAATTAAACAATGTGCCCCCTCATTCTGCAACTCAGGCCCTTTACCAGCTCACAGATACACAAAGGGATCAGAGAGAAGAAAGGACATTTGGAGAGGAAGGTCTGGCTATTTCTTTAAAATAGCTATCTGGATTCTCTCTACCTTGTCTTTGGGGATGGGTAAGATGTTAGCTTTGTCCCTTTAATGGAGAATTTGAAAGGTGTCCTCTGTAGCTGGGGGGCCTCTACAGAGCTAAATTGGATGTTAGGCTGGGTTCTGACTCCCTGGGGAGTCTAATGGGCATGACAAGGCTGATTCATTGCTTTGATGGCAGAAGCTGTTTGCTATGTTGGGACTGCACAATCCTGATTTATTAGGCCAAGGATGTATGAAGTTTCTTGTTAGAATCCTTGGGGGGGTCTCTATGGAGAGAGAGGTCCTGGGAACAACCCAGTAGGGCCACCTGGAAGGAGAGGAGATCCTATAAAGACAAGTGGAAGGAAAAGCCTCTAGTGGTCACTGAAGGAAGTGGGTCCTAGAGGAGAGTGGGCTTTGGCAATTCATAAGGCCCTTCCTCCAAGGAGGAGGGTCTCCTGCCCAGAGCAGGAAGCCACCTCCCTGAGTTGGAACTGTCCTGGCCTTGATCCCTAGATTTGAGATTGGTAGAGAAGCAGGAAACAAGGAGAAAAGAGAAACACAAACCAAATCTGGGATGGTAAGATAGAATCTTGGCTGCGTTCCTAGTTTTCATTATTGTATGGGCTGGGACAGCTTCATATTAAAAATACTTCTGGGGTTGGGATTGTGGTTAAGCAGTAGAATGCTGGCCTGGCATGTGCAAGGCCCTGGGTTCAATCCTCAGAACCATGTAAAAACACGTAAATTAAAAAAAAAAGTATTGTGTCCAACTACAACTAAAAAATAAATATTAAAAAATACTTCTGTAACCATTGGATTATTAACTAAGAGTGGGCAAAAGGGTCATGAGGTTTTGGCATTTAATACAAAATATGGGATAGATAGTTCCCATTGAATAAAATGGAAAAAATTATTGATGAAAAAATTGTTGTATTTTGGTTGCAATCTATAGGTCATGATTTTAATATGTCGATTAGACAAAAAGTCAGAAGCTAGTTGTTCTTGATATCAAGGCAATTTTTAAAACCCCAATTTTTAGGTAGCAAAAGCCAATGAAAGACATTAGAGAAAACAAAAGCCTAATTGAAAAATTATTGGAAGTGTAATAAGGAAATGTAAATAGAGAGATACCAGTTGACCTAAATTAACTAGAAATAGATTAAAAAATAGGTTTATGCTTATCATAACATTTACAGTAGCAAAAAATTTCTGGATGTAGTAGTGCATGCCTATAATCCCAGTGACTCAAAGGCTGAGGCAGAAGGATCACAAGTTTGATCACTAAGCCTTGGCAACTACTTGGCAATCTACTCTGGTAGATTCAGTAGGTGAGCTATTGTCAAAATATTAAAAAATTAAATGAGCTGTGGATGGAACTCTGTGGTAGAGCACCAGAGCATCCCCTGGGTTCAATCCCTAGTAAATAAGATAAATAAGTTGTATTAGGAATATGTATAACTTGTGGGGCTTGGGCCATAGCTCAGTGTGTACAAAGCCCTGGGTTCCATCTCTAGTGCCACAAAAGCAAACAAGGAAACAAACATCCGCCACCCCCAAAAATAACTTGCATAAGAAAATAGTGTTGGCCAGGGGTGTAGTTCAGTGGAAGAGCACCTGCCTATTATGTACAAGACCCTGGGTTTGATTCCCAATACTACAAACAAAACAAAACAAACAAAAACCTATATTCATCATTTTGTATTTAAGAATAAAGTCTTTAAACAGGAACTGAGATTAGATTTCATGTTGCTGTTCCCTGACTGGTGCCAGGACAGATCTTACTAACTGACCCTGAGGCCATGCTATTGAAAAGTGCTAGGAAGACCTAATGCCATTGGTGCAATGACTAAAACCTGTGCTATCTTATACTCTTAACTACTTTTTGATATATAGGTCTCTCTAATGCAGTACTTGGAAGATTATTAAATTAAGTTTTTTTGGGCCACATTTTATCATTCAGTATGACTTGAAATTAAGGCTACTGATTGTAGGGATGCTTGAACACATTTCAAATGAGTTATCACCTCATCTAGGCCTTGATTTCCTATTTGTAAAATGAAGGCATCATAATGGATTGCTCCCAAGGTTTGTTTCTAGCTTCAATATCCCATAAATGAGGAATCAATTTTAGAACAAATTTTTGGAACTGTGTTGGAAAAGAATAATATCTCTCTCAATTGCAATAAGAGAAGCAATTGCATTTACCACTTCAGCCAGAACCAGTGGCTGTTCAGCAGCATTTTGCCTGGAGATATGATCTCATCAATTCGATGTTCATATTTGGCCATCAAGTGATCCCAGACAACAAAGAAGATGGCAGCCACGGTGATCCCAAAAAGAGGAAGCGCTCTGTGAAAATTCAGCACACAGGCTACAATCACCAAAGCCAGGTAACCTGTCCAGGAGGCAAACACAGACTATGACCATCACTGAAGCCGGCTGGGCCCCAGCCTCCAGCCTTAATCTGGCGAAGGGGAGGTTTAATCAAGAACCCATTGAATGCAGGGTGCTTTAACGTGGGTACTGGCTCCTCTGGGGGAGGTTATTATTAACTTATTTATTTCAAAACAAATCCCTACTATTCGCACCATGAAGACTAGGAGGAAATGTGGAGGGGCTTCCTCTTCCCTTTTGCCCTTCTACCTGTCCCTAATCCTTTGGCTAAAGAGAAGCTCTACCTAGATGTTAACCAACTCCCTCATTGAAGAGGACTATCCAGACTGCAGCCTCACTGCTTCCTTCCCTCCCTCAAAACCCCCTGGTGCCCAGAAACCAAGAAAGACACAACCTTGAGGACCTAGGCCTTCTGGTTTCCTCAGGGCTGGCCTTGAATAAACCTGATTTCTTTTTGCCAACACTCATCTCTCCAATATTAGTACCCAGTGAGAGGCAGCCCAGATACTTGATTCTGGTCACAGAAAGGGTATTATTTATTTTCTTACAGACTTTAATTCTTGAATCCTGATGCTCAACCATTTAACTTTTCTCTTTTTACTCTCTCCCCACCCCCATTCAGATTCAGTAGGTGAGCTATTATCAGAAAAAGTTTAAGTATTAAAGCAACACTGGACAGAGAGGTATTGGTTTTCTAGGTTTGCAGCTTAGAATTGGCCTAAGCTTGAGTAGGGAAATAAACCTACCAACAATCTCTAAGTGCTACAGTATTTCTAAGGAAAAGAGTGGGAGCAATGACTAGAGCAGGCTTTTGAAGAAGCAGATTCTCAGATGAGAATAAGGTCTCTGTTTTTAAAGGTCAGCAAGCTACAGTCTGCTGGTCTGCTCCTTGTTTTGTAGGTGGCAAGTACAAATACATTGTTTGCTTGTATTTGTAGTCTATACATAAAGTTTTATTGAAACAGAGCTATGTTTGTTTAAATATTATCTGCCTGTTTTTATTTTTTTTTAACCACACTGGCAGAGTTGCATTGTTTTGATAGTATGTATAATATGTCACCAAGCCTAAAGTACAACCTGCTACAGGGAAAGATTATCAACTTTGCTGTTTCCTGTTTCAGCTGAGAACCAGTGACACTTGTGACACTGGTGGTACAGCAATCTTGGATTGATGTGTGTAGATTTGAGTGTGATCATTTACATTTTGTAGACAGTGTTCCTATTTATTTATTTATTGGTACTTGGAATTGAACTCAGGGTGCTCTACTCCTGAGCTATACCCCCAGCATTTTTACTTTTTATTTTGAGCCTTGCTTAACCTTGTTATCTTGCTTGCTAGAATTGCTGGTGTGTGCCACTTCCCCAGCAGGAGTGTTCTTTAAAATGGGATATGGAGGGGGTAAAAGCAGGAGATATTCTGGTTCTGCCTTCAGGCAAGAGGAGTGGGCTAGTTGGCTCTAGGCTCTACATCCTGTATTCACCTGCTACAAGTAGGTTTTTGTTTTGTGACCATCACTGTGTCTGCCAGTTACTCAAGTTTTTCCAGATTTGCATTAACCAATGCACCTCTCCAAATCCATATCACAATGACAAAGTCTTTGTGAGCCCCCAGAGCAGGGTAGGTGCTAAAGTTTGAATGTTTTCCCTAAAGTTAACTACTGGAAACTTAATGCCCAAATTTATATGTTAATAGTTAGGATTAGATGAAGTCTGATGGTGGGGCCCCCACGTGACATTAGTGGTTTTATAAAAAGAACAGAGAACCAATCTAGCATGCATACTCTGTCTCAAATTAGGATTCCTTTTGCCACTTTATGGTGCACAAAGAAGGTGCTTGCCAATGTTAGCACCTTGACATTGGACTTCCAAGCCTCTGGAACTGTGAGCTAAATACACCTCTATTCTTTATAAATTACCCATTCTATTGTATATAATGGTATTTCTATTGCTTTTTGGTATTTACCTGCCAGTAAAATGCCCCAAATGATGTATCGAATAGTGGTTTTGTGTTTTTTATAAAAATCATAAACTGTATCGTACTTCCTTTCCAAATACCTGGAACACAAAAGCAAAAAGGCAGGGAGAAGTAAACATGAAATAAACCATGATGCTAAGGCTACATTAATCTTTATAAAGCAAGCAAGAAAGCAACAAACATTCACAAGGCATATGTCTTACAAAATAGAAATGGGAAATTTATTTCATTTTAGACGAAAATCAGCCATGGGTTGGATTAATCTTCACAGAATTGAGTGTGCCAAACCCTGAGGAATTAGATGTAGAAAACATGTTCCTGGGAACAGAGCAGGGAAGATGAGTAACTAACTAAAAGCTGAGATACCCCATATTTCACTGCAGAATTGTCACCACCACAGTAACGTATATTCATGAGAACTCTGTGCAACTTAATCTTGTACCAAAGACAACTTAGTAATAAATCATTTGTAAGTAATAGCAGCACAATTTATTTTAAAAGCTTCTTGTAACAATTGTACTCCACTTTTTTTGCAAAAAATTTTCACATAAAATCTGAAGATTATGTTGTGAAATATGGTAAATCATGAGAGTCCTTCTGAATAGGAAGTATCAGAATACATCAGTCATAATGATGGGTATTATTGCATGTTACTCTCATTGTTATGTATGTGTGAATATGAGTACTGAGCATTAGAAATGCTCTGGAAGATCTAGGATGAATAAAAGTAGAATAAAGATCATGTTTTTCATGATCTATTTTAGGAAAAGCTAATAATATCCACTCTCAGTTGTGGATATGGTGTTTTTTAAAAAAGAATCAGTGACAGAGAGTGACATTTATTAGGTACATCTGTCTGTTGTAGGTTGCTATAATGAACAACACACATCCCCTACAATTTGCCTGACTCCACAGAGCAGAGTGGTTGGAGAAACACACTTAGGTTATTTGGTTTATCTAGGTTGAACAATTTCCAAATACCTGATGGTTATTTCAGTACCAATAACACAGTGAAACCTGAGTATATCTGACCATGAGAATTTCTCAGCTCCTTCTGGGTCAAAAACTCATTAAGTAAAATAAAGGATGAAATTCAGCTCAGTTTCTAGTGGTAAATATTCTTGATGGTTTATATGTGGGAAGACCTCCCAACCTTAATTCTATCTGATTTCATAATACCTTCAGATATATAAAAATCATATTCCTCAAACCCAGCAAGGTTGCACATCCCTGTAATTCCAGCAACTCAGGAGACTGAGGTAGGAGGATCAGAAGTTTGAGGCCAGTCTCAGCAACTTTGTGAGACCCTCAGCAACTTAGCAAGACCATTTTTCAAATAAACAATTAAAAGGGATGGGATGTAGCTCATGGTAAAGTGCCCCTGGGTTTAATTCCCAATATAGGGAAAAATATTCTTTCCGAGATGTAGAATTTTAAATCAAATTTATGTGGGATTTCTAAAATGGATAAATATTGTAGTGTTATAATAAGAATACCAGACAGTCTTGAACTAGGGATCAAAGGCTGAAATTCCATGTTAGTTCTGTTTTTCTCTGGCTGATTGACCTTAGGTAGGTCACTTCTCTGAGCTTTTTTCCTGGTCCCCAAATTAAAGGTAATAATCTTGCCTCTCCTACATTATGGTAGGAACCTTGGTATACAAGGTAAGAGCAACAGTTTGTTGAGATTTAAAGTGGATTGAGTTTTGAGAAATCGATTGTTATTGATTGACATTAAGAAGATAAATTAACTACTTTTGTATGGACTGGAGCGATTACTTGGTAATTTGCACCTTCAATTAGAAGACTGTCCTGGGTGAATTTAAATCCAGATATTGGGTTCCCAGAACATCAGCCGTCTGAATTGACTACATCGATCATCCTAGAGCTCCATTAATTTTTCTGAAAATGGTGTTGGGTGGGTGGGGGTGACAGTTTCTAATAAATCATAACAAGTGTTAAAATTTAGAAGGGGATAAAACAAAGGGACTTATACAAATAGGAGCTTAGGCATCATTATTCCCTGGTTTAAATGCTCTACCCTTTCTGATGTGTGTCCAGGTCATCCTCCATGTCTTCTTCTTCTTTCCTTAGAGAATCCTGCTCAATGTTGACCAACTCTTCACCCTGGAAATCATTAGAGCTGAGATGAAATAAAAAAAAATACTAGGCATTATGGACTCTGGTCTCCTTAGCTCAGAATTCAGACCAAGGATTTCCAATAGGTCTTTTTAAATTGTTATGCAAAAAAGTCTCCTATTATCTACTGCATAGACATTTTTTCCTCCTATAATTATGAGAAATTCCGGATCACACTTATCTCTCCCTTTCCTCCCAGAGGAGCCGTTGGCATTCTTTCCTTATGGGAACAGGCTCATCTTTCTGCTTTTTCTCCTGTCTCTACTGTAATTATTCAACACCAGTTCTGTTTTCAGGCAAGAGTTAAATGAAGTTTAATATCAAAGGCTGCATAAATCTCCCTTTATACTATACCAGCTCCAATTTCCAAAGGACTGAGACCAAAACTACTTTTATTTTTCTGGCAAGCTCACTGCTTGGTCTACGGAGGTGAATCCTAGCTCAGCATCTTCAAGAGATGACAAACCAATGTTCCCTTGGGACATAACATCCTTCTATCATTTGGGTTGAAGGGGAATATTAATATTTCCCTTACCCAGCAAGGCCTGCTCTAATTAATTGAATACAGTATATACTTGAGTCATCTTTCGTGGACACTCTTTCTAGGTGCACTCTGAGCTCTCAAATATCCACAAACCATCTTATTCCCAGGAAGGCACAGAAGGTTTTTTTTCCCCTTTCCCATTCCGGAATAATGTCTCATCTGATAGGTCTGGCTGTTGTAACAAACAGCATGGAAGCTTGCCATGAGGAGTATACAGATGTGGAAACAGTTTTGAACATGCACCAAGCGATATGGTGTCAAATTTCAGCTTTTGTCATGTGTTATAACCACTGTGGCCTCTGATTCTCTGTACTTTATATTATAAATTGTTAGCATGCTTCTGAAAAGAAAGAATCTTCAAAGATCACATAGCTCTGCTGGGTGAGGTGATGCAAATATATAATCCCAGTTACTTTGGAGGCTAGTACAGGATCACAAGTTCAAGGCAGACCTGGGTAACTTAAACCCTGTCTCAAAATTAAAAACAAAAACAAAACAAAAACCAAAACGGAATGAGGTTACAGTTTAATGGTAGAGTATCTCTGGGTTCAGGCCCCAGAACTAAAAAGAAAGAATAAAAAAGGTCTCTTCAGTCCTCTAATGCCAAATTCTGTTATACTTATGATTCAGATTACCTCATTTTCTGGGATGGACCCCAGAAACTAGGAAGGGGAGAACAAAACCTGAAGAAGGACCAGCTGAGTCCAAACTGAAAATGCTAAGAACAGGGGTAGAGATGATTCTTATTTCTTTATTTCCTTCTAAGATCTAGCTTCACCCATATTCAAAGTTTGGCTAACAATTGTCAGATGATTGTTATTTTCTTGCAGTGACAGTGTCCCAAGTTATCTACTCTTTATGCAAAGCCCAGCATTAGTATCCTTTTCTCTTTTTTCAATACTTTCTTATCTTTTTAAAAATACAACACCAAAACCCCTTGACCCCTACAATCATGGGGCATCTGCCCTGCACCTTCCCTACCTGCAAAGAATTGTCTCTTCTCTGTCTGGCCACTGCAAAGGGTTGCCTTTACTTTTCATGACCACTTCCCTACTTCCTGTTCACTGTAGAACCACTCTGATTATGTTTCTACCGACCAGCTTCTGCCAAAGTCAAACAGGGCTTACTTTGTCAAATCTAGTAGCTATTCCTCAGTCTTCACTTTTCTGATTATAGTTGTAAAATAATAAATAATTTTTTTTAAAAAAGTAGACTTTTTAGAGTAGTTTTAGGTTCATGGCAAAACTGAGACGAAAGTACAGAGATTTCCCATACATCCTCACACAGCCTCCAGACTATAACATCCTGCAACACAAGTGTATATTTGTTACTGCTAATGAAGCAGCATTGACACATCGTTGTCACCCAAAGTCCACAGTTTACATTTAAATTCACTTTTAGCGTTGTGCAACTAACATATACTCACCATGGTAGCTGCGTGCAGAATCGATTCATTGCCTTAAAATTGCTCCTATTCATCCTTCTCTTCTCCCCAACTCCTAGAAACCATTAATCTTTTTACTCTCTCCATAGTTTTTCCTTTTCTAGAATGCCTTATATTTGGGATGGTATAGTATGTAGCCATTTCAGATTGGCTTCCTTCACTCAGTAACATGCACTTAAGATCCCTCCAGTTGTCTTCATAGTTTGATAGTTTTTTCCTAGTGCTGAAAAACATTTTGTTGTCTTAATGTACCACATTTATTTATCCTTTCTTCTACTGAAGGACTTCTGCTTCCACATTTGGCAATTATGAGTAAAGCTGTTATAAATATCTGTGTGCAAGTTTTTATATGGACTTAAGTAGTTTTCTTTTTTTGTTTATGGAAGAATAATTAGCAGCACAAACACTTTTTACAATGTTTTACATTGCTACCTAATAAAAGGGATAGTATAATCTTAATATAGATGACACATGAATGTGACTTTTTTTTTGCCATAAAAACATTCTAAGTTCCAATAGGCATTGATTCATTTTTTCCTTGGATTTGTTCTCTAAATTTTATTGCTGTGGATAGAACCCAGGATCTCAAGTATGCTAGGCAAGCATTCTATGACTAAGCTGCATCCCCAGCTCTGTTACCATGGTGATGAGTCCCTCAACCACCGTCCAGCTCTACCTGTTTGGTGTTTCCTTGTTCCTGGCTTTGTACAACTCGACTCCTAATTGAGCTGTTTCCGGATATGTTCTGGTTTTCCAGAAGTTCTTCATTCTAAGAAAAATGTACAGAGTACAAAAATAAAATGTCAAAGCTCCAACACAAATATTGTTCCATAAATGACACTTAGAAGAATTCTGAAGGATGAGATGTGGAAAGATTTGGTGTTCAGATGAAGCATCTGATTTAAGAAATTGCACCTGAATCAGGCTCAAAAACACACGTGATTTTTTGTTTTGTTTTGTTCTGATAGGAAAGATCTGTGTGTTCCAGGTTGAAGAAAAGGAAGAAGGACAAGTGCTCTCATTTAGGAAAGAAAATGTCCTAATGAGCAGAGCTTGACTGGCGCGGGGGGCGGGGGGCAGGTTTCCACTCTCTACCATCCACATTACACAGGTTTTGGACTTACAAAGGGAAATAGGATGTGGCAAACCACAGGCCAAATAATTTTATTCTTAGATGTTGGATTTACGGGATGCTCATGTTTTGTGTGGTTTAAAGTAATGGCTGGGAATTGTTTAGAATTTTAATTCTTGGTAACTTTGCCTTTAGTGGAGACGCAGAAAAAAGGCAATCTTACTCTTTTTTCATGTATCCATTTATAAAAATACCTTTAATAAACTAATATATATTACTTTTTGGAATTCAAGAAGAATACTTGAATTTATTTTTAGCAGCTGATATTTTAGCACTTTAACTTTTCAAATTAATCAGAAGTCTCCTCTAACACATTTATGAAGATTAACCTGTTTACGTTAAACCTAATTTACTCACTTTTAACTGTTAACTTTGGGCTACCCATGAAAACCAAGATATCAGACAAGTGATGCTAATAGTATAAGCCATCTTTTCTGCTTAGGAAAAATCCTAGAAACAATGGATATTACATCCTGAACATTTTATAGAAACCAACACTGTATTGATTGCCTGACCATCTAGAGAAATTTATGGGTTGAATTGAACATTTTTAAAACTATTTTTTAAATTATACATGACAGTAGAATGTATTTTGACATATCCTATATACATAGAGTATAACTTTCCATGTTTGTGGTTGTACATGATGTGGAGTTACACTGGTCATGTATTCATATAAGAACATAGGAAAGTTATGTCCAATTCATTCCACTGTCTTTCTTATTCTCATACCCCCGCCCCCTTATTCCACTTTGTCTAATCCAGTGAACTTCTATTCTTCCCTTCCCCTGCTGCTTATTGTGAGTTAGCATTCCCATGTCAGAGAGAACTTCAGCCTTTGGGTTTTTGGGATTGGCTTATTTCACTTAGCAGAATAGTCTCCATTTCCATCCATTTACTGTCAAATGCCATAATTTCATTCTTTATGGCTGACTAACATTTCATTATGTATATGTACCACATTTGCTTAATTTATTCATCTGTTGAAGGGCTCCTAGGTTTGTTCCATAGCTTAGCTATTGTGAATTGAGCTTCTATAAACATTGATGTGGTATATCACTATCATTTGCTAATTTTAAATCCTTTGGGCATATGCTGAGGAGTGGGATAACAGAGTCAAATTGTGGTTCCATTCTAAATTTTCTTAGGAATCTCCATACTGCTTTCCAGAGGGGTTGCACTAGTTAGCAGTCCCACCAGCAATGTATGAGTGTGTCTTTTCCTCCCACATCCTCACCAACATTTATTGTTACATGTATTCTTGATAATTTCCATTCTAACTGGAGTGAGATGAAATCTCAGTGTAGTTTACTTGCATTTCTCTAGCTAGAGATGTTGAATATTTTTTTCATATGTTTATTGACCTTTTGTCTTTCTTCAGTCAAATACCTGTTCAGTTCCTTTGCCCATTTATTGTTTGACTTATTGGTTTTCTGGTGTTAAGTTTTTTGAGTTCTTCATATATCCTGGAGACTAATGCTCTATCTGAGGTTCAGGGGGCAAAGATTTTCTCCCTTCTATAGGCTCTTTCTTCACATTCTTGATTGTTTCCTTTGTTGTGAAACAGCTTTTTAGTTTGATACCACCCCATTTATTGATTCCTGATTTTACTTCTTGTGCTTTAGGACTCTTTTTGAGAAATTCATTTCCTAAGCCAACATGGATGGATATTTGGGTCTACTTTTTCTTCTAGTAGGTACAGGGTCTCTGGCTAAATGCCTAGGTTCTTGATCCACTTTGAGTTAAGTTTTGTGCAGGTTGAAAGATAGGGATCTAATTTGTTTTTGCTACATATGGATTTCCAGATTCTCCAACACCATTTGTTGGAGAGGCTACTTTTCTCCAATGTACGTTTATATGTCTAATATGAGATAACTGTATTTATGTAGGTTTGTCTCTGTGATTCTATTCTGTACCATTGGTCTTTGTGTCTGTTTTGGTGCCAATACCATGCTGTTTTTGTTGTATAGCTCTGTAGTATAGTTTAAGGTCTGGTATTGTGATCCTTCTTGTATCACTATTCTTGCTAAGGATTGCTTTGGCTATTCTGGGTCTTATGTTTTTCCAATGAATTTCATGGCTGCCTTTTCTATGTATATGAATAATGTCATTGGGATTTTAATAAATCTGTATGGTGCTTTTGGTAGTAAGGCCATTTTGACAGTATTAATTCTTCCTATCCAAGAACATGGGAGATTTGTCCATCTTCTAAGGTCTTCCTCAATTTCTTTCTTTAGTGTTCTGTAGTTTTCATTATAGAAGTCTTTCACCTCTTCTGTAGATTAATTTCCAAATATTCTCTTTGAGGCTTGGATTTTTGTTTTTAAGATTTTAAGTCATGTGAACCAAAAGGCATTTGGATCTATTTCTTTTTTTAAAAATAAAATTTAATTTATGATTGCTCATTCATCCATATGTCAATTTTGGTACCATGTAAATGATATATAGACAAAGACACATATATGGACACACATATAATACATAGGTTTTTATAATCATAAAAAATACATTTTTATATAGAGAAAACAATGATTTTGAGCTTTCTCTTGAGTAATTGACCTCTGAATAATAACAGTGGGAAAAACAGGGTGCAGAAGAACCTCTCTAGTTAAATAAAACAAGACTATCCAACTATTTCCTAAAAGTCTCACCTTTGGACATTGATGCACTGAGGGCCAAGCCTTCAACATATGATCTTTTCAGGGACATTCTGGGTCCAAACCATCACACTTTATAAATGCTTAACAAAATATATTAAGGTAGGTGCACAGGATTCTAATGTGTATTCACCTCAAACCTTGAGCAAAACCATGACCTCAAAAAAAATACAGAAATTAAAAAAAATATGACATGGTCATATTCCTCTAGTAAAGGAGCATGTGGAACATGGAGTGCAATTTTGGATCAGATTAGAGTCAGTCCAGATATTTAAAGAGTGCAGGAGTCTGTGAAATATTCAGATAAAAGTTCTCAAGGTAAAGAAGATTTGAACATGTGGCATTGTTCCATTTTCCTTCCTTATGCCCAGCTAAAGAGACTAGGAAAAACCACAGGAAGATGGGCATCCCTGATATTCCTGAGTCCGTCAGAATTCCTTAGAGCTGACCTGTCAAGCTCTCTTGGAGAGGTGACCCCTACAGCTTGGCGTAATGACTGCATTGTCCCAAGGCAGAATTCAGACCTCTTAAGCCTCCTCATATGACCTATGACCTGGTCTAGCTGGTCTTTCCACATCCCCTCCTTCTATTTCTTCTGTTCTCTAGCATTAAGGAGAAATCTAGCAGAACCTCAGAGTTTAAGAACACATAAAATAACCATTTATGTCCCACAGCAGCTTGGATTTAAATGTGACACTTTTTCCCCTATCCTGGTCTCAAACTGACTTGGGCCCCTGCTCATGGGGCTTACATTTTAGAGGGGCATCAGGGAGTTAAAGAGTAGGGAAAACTGACATTTTGAGCATAGGAGGCAAAAATCTCATACTCAGGACACTTTTGATCATTTTTTCCTTTTGTAAACCATCAGGGCAAGTCAGCCAGAACAGAGACAGATAGTGGTTGATACCTCTGAAGGCTGTTGGGGTCAGACTCAGGACATGAGGCCTTTACACAGCACGAAGGATCAGCTGCCTTCATTTGTCTCAAGCCTACCTCTGTCCCCTACACCAACTTTCTCCCACAGAAAAGGAACTGAAGCAAGTCAGAACCAACATTCCCAACACTGAGTGAAGGAGGACCAGGCCCGCCCACCCAGCAAGCATGTCACCTGAATCTGAAGTCTGACAGCCATGCTAGTCACTTTTTTTAAGTGGCTGGTGTTTAGAGAGAATTTGTCCACTAAGGAAAAAAGCACAGAGAAGACAAATGAGAGCTCTCCTCTCGCATCCATATTACTCCCCCTTTCATAGATCCATACCCTGCAGGCTACAGGCTTCACCAGTTTCCTTCTGGGTTCTTGTCTTGCAAATTTGCGGAATAAAATCCATGGACAATGGCAAAAGGGAAGAGCGAACAGAGTACCAAGAATCAGAGGTTGAGAACAGAGTTTCAGAAAAGGCTGAATGGAGAAAGCAACCAGAAAAGAATTGAGGTAACTGAAGATAACCAATAACCAATGGTAACTGACGGAAACTGGTGAGAACCCGGTGGAAACACCAGGTGTTATGGAGCTGGGGCCTTCTGAGAAACTAAGGCACCAAAGAGCCCCTCTTCAAACCCCGATTCTTACACTAAAGTCAGAACGATTTCAGGCATGTTGCTCAGAGTGACAGAATGAGCTTGTTGTAGGGACAGAAAAAGGGAAAGGGGACAAGGGAGGGAGTGGGTCTTCAGAGAGGAGAGGGACAATGTACCTCTCCTGCACTCCAGTTTTATTAGAGATCCTTGAGAAGTTTCCAAAGAGTTCAGCCTGGGTCCACCTCTTGACTTTTGACCAACAGCAGGGTGACATCAGACTTTCAAGTCCCCACTGCCATGGCAACTCTAGGTCACCTTGGCCCATGCTGACCAGTTCTTACAGATTTTGTAGTGAGGAGTAACTATTCTTATCTCCAGAGTTTCGGGATCTGATTACAAAAGTCTCCTGGGTTTCTCCCATTGACATTTATCTTTCAGATAACATTTCTCCTGCAGATAACAGGTAGTTTGCTAAGGAATGTGACATATCCTGTCCACTTAGGCCAGTCAGGGCTGCAGGTAAATTGCTTCTTAGAAAAGAAAGGATGTTGGGGTCAGCACAGGGGGCCCATTTTATGGAATTATTCTCTTAGTCATGTGTTCTCTCCATCTCATCTATCTGTACCCTAACACTGATATATAGCAGACACTAACAAAATTTTGTTGAATTAATGGACTATGATGGTTTCAATGTCCTGCTTCTAGAGCAGTGCAATACTTTTGGTTGCTTGGTATAAAACACAGAGAAAGAAAAATAAATATATTTAGTATGGGAAGGCAACAAAATGTTGCTAAGTGCCAGAGTTGACTTATAGGTACTGAGGGCCTCATTTTCCTACTCTCCTACTTTAGTCAGCTTTTTGTCATTGTCACCAAAACATCTGACCTAAACAACGTGAAAGAGGAAAGATTTATTTTGGCTATGGTTTCAGAGACTTCAGTCCATGGACGGTTGTTTTGAGCCTGAGGTGAAGCAGAACATGGTGGAAAGGAGTGGCAGAAGAAAGCTGTCCACCCATGGCAGCCAAAAAGCAGAGAAAGTCAGGGAGAAAGGGGCCAGGGACAAAGTATATCCCCAAGGGTGCACTCCTGGTGACCTGCTTCCTCTAGCCATGCCCCACCTGCCTACAGGTCCCAGCCAGTAGTCCATTCAAATTATTCATCCATCAAAGTAATCCACTGATGAGGTTATAGCTGTGATGATCCAACTGTTTCCTAAAAGCTTCACCTTTGGAAATTGATGTACTGTGGGCCAAGCCTTCAACATATGAACTTTTCAGGGACATTCGAGGTCCAAACCATCACACGTTATGAATACTTAAATTTTCTGGAATATCAAGTGGCCTGAGTTGCTGGAAAAACGATGCAGGTCACTAAGGGATAGTACTTAGGGTCCCTAATTACATGTGTGACACTCTGTAGGTTACATCTTCCCAAGCCTCAGCTCTTTACTCCTAGGACATGGGACACTGCTTTCTATTTGGTGTTCTTAGTCCCTTCCAGAATCCCGACATTTTCTGGCTCCCTTAGGTGCTTCAGTTTCTTGATGCTGATTATTACTGCCACCTGGTGGCACTATCTGGAACTCCATTTGTGGAATGTGGATCTTTCCCCTTAGGTTAAAGAAGGTGGAAGGGGTATGGGGTTGTGTTTTAAGAGGACAGAGTGAGTGTTCCTATTTATAGTGAAAGGAGTATCTCTGGATGAATTTTTAATTTTGTAGTGGGATTATTTCTACTCCCAGCAGAGTACAGGTCTTGGCCTTTTTGAATTTTCAAGAGGAACAATGTCTCCCACTTGAGCATTTACAACAGAAATAGTGGGGTTATTGTGGGTGTTGATTGGAGATTGGAAAGTGACCAATTAGATACAGATTTCTTTTTCTTCAAATCAGAGCCTTGGGGCCATAATAGAGGGCTTATGATGACTTCTTAGTCCTTTGTTTCTTTCCATTTATTTAGCAATTCAGATTACCTAGGTACCTTTGTGTCCCCAACACCTACAGCCATGACTTCTCAGGGAAAAACCTATCACTCTACTGAGTGGGTGAGAAAGTCACAGGAGTTGTACGACTCTAGGCAGTGTACAACATGCCCTGTTTAATTTCTCTAGTTTTAGTTTCTAGGTGTGCTAAAGGGGATGGTCCTGGATTAGGTTCCCTTTTAAGGGCAGATCCTTGAAGCCAGGAAGACATTGTGTCTGGGGTTTGTTTCTCTTTGATCGTGTTCTCTTTATGCTTCTAGAATGACTACACGTTCATGGTGGTTATTATAGGCAGGTGGACAGGAGTCTAAAACTTATTTTTGGTACTGGAGATTTACCACTGAGCTATAACCCAAGCCATTTTTGTTTTTTATTTGAAGATAGGGTCTTGCTAAGTTGCTGAGGCTGGTCTTGAACTTTTGATCCTTCTGCCTCAGTCTCCTGAACTGCTGGGATTACAGGCATGTAACCCTGTGTCTGGCGACAGTTACCTTTTATACTAAGTTCTTCTTTTCATTGAGTTTCAAAATAATATCATAACTCATAGAAAACTATAAACTGCTAAAATTAATCCCCACCACAACCCCAGCAGTGGTATCCCCTTCCAAAGAATTTTAGCTGATACACGGATACCAAGCTCTCCTTGAAACTAGGTTGATAAAAAGGGTACCCCTAGTGGGGAAACTCAGGGAATTTTCCCTAAGGAATGGCTGGCAGGTGCTCCTGATTCCTTTTGTATTTTTCTCCATCTTGCTGCCTGATGTGTGAATGGTTCCATGCAGGCCATGGCTACAGGTCCCATCCCAGAGATGTCAGAGTGATGAGTTGGAGGAACACGGTCTCTGAAAACCTTAAGGAGCATGCTCATTCCAGCTCTGCCTTACCTACCTCCTGAGATGAAACTAAGTTCTCCCCAGTTACTTCTGGCTTTTGCTTTTACTTTGCCTGAATGATATAGTATTTATGTACTAGATGATGACACTGCATTCAGCCCTCTGCATTTGATCCTCACAAAGGGTCTGTGAGGCAGATTCTGTGATCTTCACTTTTACAAATGAAGAAACTGAAGTCAAAGATAGGTAAATCATTTGACTTGGGTTGTACAGTCAGAAATAGCTGAGGTAGGATGTGAGCCCAGACTGTCTATCCCCAATCCATATGGTGCCTGTTAAAGACTGACCCTTTGGGCTTTACAAATATGGAAAGACATAGAAGTATACATGTGGATTCAATTCCTTTTGGTTCTCTTTAAATTCAGAAAACTTAATTTGAATTCGAGATGCTAAAATGCAAGACTAGAGCTGGGCTTGGTAGAGCACCCCAGGGTTTAATCCCCAGTACCGCTAAAACCCATCAATCGATAATACAAGAGTAGAAATAATAGAAGTGTTTAACGTACCAGAAATTACAGCCTCTCCAAGCTGTGTTCCGGCTCTGGTGATCATTTCTCAAACTAGAATAGCAGCCTTCCCCATACTACACACTTCAAATATCAATGGCTTGTCATTCTCTGTTCTTTCCCTCCCACTGTGCTCGGATTGCAGGACATGGCTTCCATTTTTCAGTTCTTGTGGCCAGGACTCCATGTCACTATGCCAGGGGACCTTTTCTTCTTTCCAGGATTTGCTCTAATCAGGTAGCTCTGACTGTATGAGTGGTCATGCTAAGGAGGTGCATTCGGGCTCCCAGATCTGAGGCAAGAAATGAAAACCTCAACCAGCTAGGAGATATTCATCCTGCCCTTTCTTAGGATGTCAGTCACTTAGGCTTATGAACATGTAAATGGTTTAAGAGTCAAATGTGATGCTGGTGAGGACCCCCAAGGAGTTGTTTTGAAGATTTTTAAATGATTCTGGAACCTGAGTGAGTTCTATGATGTGTTCGATAATCTAACTTGACTAGAAGGCTTTATACTGTCAGATCAGATTTAGATTCTTGATCAAAGCTGATTATTTTATTTTCTTTTGATTAATATCTACTATTTACCAATTTCAGACTTATACCTTTAAAACAATTCTAGAAGCAGTCAATATAGTATATTCTGAGAAGTAATCACTCCTTAAATACTATGAATATTAAGGTCCCAATGCCTGAAACAAAAATGGGACTTTTGTTACTGGCAGCTATGTCAGAGAATCTGTCTGGATCACAGGTGGCTGATTGCTCAACTGCATAAGAAATAAGCAAACAATGAAAAACGGATAATGAAATCCATGCAGTTTGATCACATGGAGGAGAATCATTTAGATGGTTTATCCACTGGTTTTACAGAAGCAGTTACAGTTTACAGAAATGAAAGTCAGGAGATATACATATATAAATTAATCTAGGTTATGTTATCCAGAGAGCATGTTCTCCCCACCCTAGGGGGTAGTTTTCTAACTTTTTAGTTTCCATTCTTGGTGTGAAGAAATCTGGACTGTAAGTTGAAAAGCTGGATGCTCTGTCCCCTATTCTCTGCTGAACACTATATGTCTATGCAACCCAGTGCTAGGCACAGAGGTTCTGATAACTGTTTTTGAATGATCAGAAAGATATTCCTAGAGCTTGTTGAGCTTTTGAGTAGGGGTTAAAACAATGCCTACAGTTGATTACTGACCAAATAGAATATGTTATGAGTTGTCTCCTCCAAAACTCTCATTGAAATTTAGCTCACATTATGAGATTTCCCTTATGAGAGGTGGGACTAGGTACATCATTAAGAGGTGACTAGGTCTCTGAATTCAGGGTTTAATAATGAGTTAATGGGATTAATGAATCAATGAGTTATTTTGGGAATGAGTCGACATAAAAGCCAGTTTGATTAGACCTCTCCTGAGCTCCTTGTCTCTCATCATGTGGTGCCCTGCACTGCCTCAGAACTGCCCATAAGAAGGCCATGTGCAGCCCCTTGACCTTGGACAAGAACTGAGAGCCTCAATAAACCTCTTTTCTTTATAACTTACCTAGGATATGGTATTGTGATATTAGCAACAGAAAACAGACTAAGACAAATTTCCTTTCCCTGCTTCTCCAAGAATGTTCCCTGATGTCCAAACTCTAAGTGTCCAAATGAAAGTATCAGAAATACACACCCAATTTTTGTTGTTTTACTGAGCTTCTGCAAATGATCTAACCTTTCTGTAATTATTTTTCTAAACACGGAATAGGACCAGAATAGAGCAACTGCCTCAAATGGTAAACTTAAAATTCCAAAATGCAAATACAAATAAGTTGTAGCAAGTGGACCTTACGTAAGCCTTGGGACTGCTGTTTCTTTGAATGTTTATTAAATGATCTGTATTAATCAGTGTCATGTTGTGATTCAGACCTTGGGTTCTGTGGTTGTACCTGGGTTCAACTCAGCTTACTTTCTTGAGGCTGCATGCCCCATTGTGAGAGAATGGCAACGCTGCCTACCTACTGGGCTGTGCAGCTTGTTCAATGCTGCGTAGTCAGTGCTCATGAACTTTTGAATTAAATTTATGATTTAGTTGGCTTCTTACTTTTTTGCTTTGGAGCATTTATAGTCATGTTGTCTTCTACCATTAAAATTTAAATCTGGGTGTGGAGGTGCATGCCTGTAATCCCAGCAGCTTGGGAAGCTGAAGCAGGAAGATCAAGAGTTTAAACAACAATTACTAATTGGGCATTATGTAAAATTGTGGATGTGTAACCGTCGTGATTCTGCAATCTGCATTTGGGGTAAAATTGGGAGTTCATAACCCACTTCAATCTAATGTATGAAATATGATATGTCAAGAGCTTTGTAATGTTGTGAACAACCAATAAAAAAATAAAAAAAAGCAGTAAAAAAAAATAAGTTCCAGTGGCAGAGCAGCAAGGGCTATATTCAAATAAGACCCAAATTTCTATATTCATATAGAAATGAAGGCTCCTTTAAAAAAAACTTTTAGCACTAATAAATATTTCAGTAAAGTTGCCAGATACAAAACCAACATACAAAAGTCAGTTGAGTGTCTATATATTATCAGTTAACTAGGAAACAGTTAAAAAGGAAACTAAGAAAACAATCCCATTCAAAATAAAATCAAAAAGAATAAAATTCTTAGGACTAGATTTAACAAAACAGACAACATACTTGCACTAAAAACTAGTAAACATTGATGAAAGAAACTAAAGAAAACACAAAACAAATGGAATAAAACCCTGTGTTCATCAAGACTTAACATTGTTAAAATATCCATACTATCCAAAGCAATCTGCAGATTCAATGCAATCCCTGTCAAAATCCCAATGGCATTTTTACAGAAATTAAAAAAAGAGAGAGAGAGCTGGGGATATAGCTCAGTTGGTAGAGTGCTTGCCTTGCATGTACAAGGCCCTGAGTTCAATCGCCAGCACCACATACTCTCTCTCACACACACACACACACACACACACACACACACACACACACAAAGGAAAAAACATTTCTACAGAACCACAAAAGATCACAAATAGTTAAATCAATCTTGAGAAAGAAGAACAAAGCTGGAGGCTTCACACTTCCTGATTTTAACCTATATTACAAAGCTATTGTAATCAAAACAGTATAGTTCTTGCTTACATACAGACAGACTAAAATAATAACACATAACAGAGCCTGGAAATAAATCCACACATATATAGTAACTAATCTTTGATTAAAGTGTCAAGATTATACAATGTAGAAAGGAGAGTCTCTTTAACAAATAGTACTGGGAAAACTGTCCAGTGAAATTGGACCACACACACACACCTTACTCCATACACAAAGATTAACTCAAAATGAATTTAAAAATATAAAATAAGACCCAAAACTAAAGAAGAAAACATGGGAGAAAGTTTTGTGATATCAATCTTGATAATGATTTCATGAATATAATACTAAGAAAACAAACAATAAAAACAAAAATAAAAAAGTGAGAAAGTAACCAACAGAGTGAAAAAGTGATCCTCAGAATAGGAAAAAATAATGGATAGGGTATTATTTTTTATATATAAATTATATAAAACCTGATAAGACATTGTTATAATGTATAAGGAAGCTTGATGATGCAATAATAAAACAAACACTAAATTAAAAAAAAAAATAAAATAAAGTCAGCCTCAGGAAAAGTGAGGTGCTAAACAACTCAGTGAGACCCTGTCTCTAAATAAAATACAAACAGGACTGGGAATGTGGCTCAGTGTGATTGAGTGCCCCTGGGTTCAATTCCTGGTACCAAAAAAAAAAAAAAAAGTTTATAAAAGTCAAGATCTGTTTGGTGAATCTGATCTCTTCAAATTATTTGGGATCATCCCCTCCCCATTTTACAATCCACAAATGTCAAAAGTTTTAAGGCTGTTTCTCTAAGTACCGAGCTTTGCCTAAGAATGACTGCCTTTTCAAGGATAGTACTCTGGAGGCCTCTGATCCTATTGCTCTTGCTCTCTCGGCTCATGTAACCTTCTGACTCAAGTCTTGGGTTTTTATAAATCCTTTAATGGAAGTTAATAGGCACTAGACTGTTCCTCCTTGAAACATTTCTGTTCCTCTGGCCTGTTGGTGTAGGTTAGAGGCTGGGGAGGAAGCAACACTTCTAGTGGGAGGCTCACACAGCCTCGGGCTTACTGACACACATTCCTTGCACAGTTTTGTCACCTCTGACTGCCCTGGGTGGTTTTGAGGTAGGGCAAAATAAATAAGAAATAAGCAGAGAGGAGACATACAGGAAGAACAGGAAATACAATTCAGAAGGTCCAGCTATTTCTCCAGACCTGTAAGTCCCTAAACCAGTCTCCCAGGCCTGTTACTCTCAGATTCCTGGGAAAGCTGTAAGTTAACCTGCACACTATTAATTATTCCCCCAATGAACAGATTAAGCAAAGAGAGATACAACATTTTAAGAAGCTTGTGATTTAGGGGACTTTCCAGCATTATCTATTGATTAGATAAAGACCATGAAAACTTAAGGATCCTGAGAATGACCAGACCACTATGAGCTTTCTTGGACCTTCCAACACCGCCTCTCACCAAGTTTCCTTTTCTGTCTCTGTTGTGTGCTGAAGTTCTTTTCCATCACATAAATCAAGGACCCTGCTGGTCCTGTATGGTGTTCCCCCTTCTTTCTGGGAAGACCTTGGACCTGTCTCTGGAGACACCTCTTCTCTGGACAGTTTGACCAGGGTACAGGGAGTCAGGCTGTTGTTTTCCTGTGAGTGTCATTAATGCTAGCAATGCCTATGGCTTCATAACTCAGCTCACATTCTGTCTCCTTGTGATCTTTGAGAGGTAGAGGCAGAGAAAACCCCAAGTAAGGGATGTCAGGAGAAGGGAGAAGAGGCAGAGTTCTGAACCCAAAGAAGAATTAAAGGAAGGTTTATGATCAGATTTAACTATCCCCCCCACACCTCCCTGCCCTCCCCGTTTTAATATGCAAGCATTCATATTGTTTCCATGGGCTTTTGTGATAACACTGCTAGAGGAAGAAGCCATACAGAAATGGATGGAGCTGGGGATGTGGCTCAGTGGTAGAGTGCTCATCAAGCATGTGCCCGGCCCTGGGTTCAATCCTCAGTAACCACCCCCCCCCCCCCACACACACACAGAAGAATGGGAGAAAATCTGTTAAAAAGAGTAATGATGGTACTATTTCTTTTTTCTTTCTAGTACTGGGAACTGAACCCAGGGGCACTCTACCACTGAGGAACATCTCCATCCCTTTAAAAACCTTTTAAAATTTTGAGACAGGGTCTTACTAAGTTGTCAAGTTTGGCCTCAAAGTTGCTATCTTGGTGGGATTATAAGCATGCACCACTTGAACCTGCACTCAGCATAATAACATATTTTAAGTCTATTTAATAAATTAGAATCTAACAACTCCAGCAATTGGAACTCTAGAATAAATTATAAGTATTATACCCTCTGGCAATGGAGAAAAGATCCTCAGAGTGCTATCTAAAAGGGGAGGAAAGCAGAGGTAGAAAACAGGGCGAGTAGGTCAATTTCTTTACTTTTTAGTTTCTTTCTTTTTAGTTTTTTTTTGGGGGGGTCATGCTGGGGATTGAACCCAGGGCATGTGAGGAAAGCACTCTACTGACCGAGATATGTCCCCAGTCCTACCTTTTTGCTTCTGGGAGCTGAAAGAGATTATAGTGCAAAACAGAAAGGTAAACATTAAAAACATATTCAACTAAAATCAAGTGGCAGAGGATAAGGAAAGAAAATAATGGAAGGTGGAAAAGGTAATGATTTTGAATTACAATCTTAAACTAGTTATTTAAAAAGGGAAACATTAAAACAAACAAAAAGGAAACATTAAAACAAAACAAAATAAAATAAATATGTCTTCAGAAGAAACCAACCAACAATCCAGGAAAACCCCCATGAAAACCTCACATTGAGAAGGTTTTAAGAAAGCACAATAAAATAAGAACAAACAAACATTTCTGGCAAATCAATCAATCCATGGATTTGACTGAATCAATTGGAACAACAAATATACAACCATAGGATGAAAATGACTCATTGACTCAGGAAAAAAATGCAGGATCATTATCTTAACCTACCAAGGCTGAATTGTGAACACCCAAAGGAATGCACATCTAATAAAGAAGAAGTTATCAAGGTATGATCTCACAGTAAAGAAGCCTGGCATAAAATAACAAAGGAAATACAGGTGGGAAGGTATACAGGTTCTACAAATGCTTCAGGCTATGATAGACCAAATAAAAAAATGATTAAAAAAACACTCAAATAACAACAATATCATCAAATTGGCACCAATTGAAGTTTATAATCTTAACTGAGAATATATTGTGGCCAATACATTATGGCGGGTTCTTCCCAATAAATATCTCTATCTCTTTTAGAAAGAGAGCTCTGAATTTTAGCAGGCCCTAACACAGCCCAGCACACAGACATGCTGTTCCCAAGATCCCTGGCAATTGCAGGGCAATATCCCCAAACCACAGTTGGTGGACCTGGTGATCTCTTTCAGCATTGTTTTAAAATACATAAAATCAAATGTGCAAGATTTAAAGGAAACCAGTTATACAGAGAGCTATTAGAATGAATTGGTGATAGAGTAATGTATGTATCTTTGTTAACAAATTAAAAACAATCCCAGCAAGTTACAGTGGCAAGTTATAACAGCTACCTCAATTTCAGTGTCATAGATGTAAATTATTATATTTGCAACAGATATGAATTCATTTTATGACTTGTATGTGAGTGAGGGCCCTTCTTGTTCTTTCACATTAATTTTAAGCAAGGAGGTCTATCTCCTTTTGGCTTTCTGGAATGCCCATCCCCTTCCTGACACATCTCTCAGTTATGAAACAAGCATAAGTAGACGCATTTGGGAGGATATGAGCCCTATCCCCCATTACATAGCCTTTTCCCATCTTAATAACCCTTTCTCCCATTATTACATACAGTTGGAGATGTTGTTTCATTTCTGGGTATGCCCATATTATTGTCCAATAAATTTACTGGTGGAAGAAATTAAAAACTATCCAGGGATGGCTGGGTGTGGTGGCACACACCTAAATCACAGCAATTTAGGAGGCTGAGGCTGGAGGATTGCAAGTTCAAAGCTAGCCTCAGCAATTTATTGAGGCCTTAAGCAACTTAGTGAGACCCTGTCTCTAATAAAAAATGAAAAAGGCTAGGAATGTGGCTCAACGGTTGAGTGCTCCTGGATTCAAACCCTGGTACCAAGAACATAGTGGCACAGGTTTGTAATCCCAGAGACTTGAGAGGCTGAGGCAGGAGGATTGAAAGTTCAAGGCCAGCCTGGGCAACTTAGTGAGTGGGACCCTCAGGAACTTAGTAAGACCCTGACTCAAAATTAAAAAATGAAAAGAACTGAGGATGTCACTCAGTAGTAAAACACCTGCTCATTTAATCCCATTACAAACCAACCAATCAACCAACCAAAAAAAAAAAAAAAAAAAAAAGAAACCCCAAATTCAAACAAAGAAAAAGACCCCAAACAAACAAACCAACAAAAACTTACCCAGGAGTAAAGGCTTTGACATTGTGTTCATTTGCATTGTGGTCATTTAGATTCTTGAAATAGTGGCAAATAAATGTTTTAAGCATTCTGCTTAATTGTCTGAAAGATGATGTCCTGACTTTTCTAAAAGTGGTTGTTTCTTTCCCACTGGAAGGCATGAGTCCTGGTTATGTATAGAAGTTGAAATGCACAGCTTGATCCTCATTCTGGAGGCTCCTGGAGGCCCCCGCGTGGTTCTGTGCACAGTGGCCACTTGGTGGCTCCATTTCCTCAGGGTTGTCAGACAGAGGAGGTGAAGGCCCTCCCCTGCACCCCACTTCCCCTTCTAGTAGGCTATTGCTCTATAAGCAGGTACCTGATTAAAAGTATTAATTTGCTAAATCATAACCTCAATTAAAAAGAGTTGGTTCATCTATTATCTAGGGTGGTTATGTCTAATAGTCAGTCCTTGTCACAGAGTAGTCTTACATCACTAGCCAAATTTAAGACAACTGGACCCCAAATTGAAAATCACAATAAAGCAAGTATAGTGAAATGTTAATTGTAGAGCAGAGAGGGTGTGTATATAGGTGCTCACTATGAATTTTTTTCAACTTTCCTTTATATTTGGAAACTTTCATAATAAAATGTTGGAAGAAGTAAATAATGTTGGCAGTTGAATTATAAAATACTAAACAAAAGACAATGATAGTCCATATTAGGAACTGAAAGTCACTTTAAAATTCATGCGTTGAGGCCCTGAACCCCCAATGTAGCTGAACTTGAAAAGAGGAACTTTACAGAGATGAAATGAGGTCAAATTAAAAAAATAAAGATTTTTTAAAAAGATTAAATGAACTTGTAAAGATCAATCCTAATCTGAGAGGATTAGTGACCTTATAAGAATAAATGTGAGTATACTCTCTCTCTCTTTTTCCCTCTCTCCCCTTGTGAGAAATGGGTAGCCTACAGGCCAAGTGGAGTGGCCTGGGAATGAAATCTACCTTGCTGCCACCTTGAACACAGACTTCCCAGCCTCAGAACTGTGAGAAATTCCTGTTGTGTAGGTCACCAAGTCTTTGGTGTATTATATGTATGTATGCATGTATGTATGCATGTATGTATTTAGGCGAAAAGAAAGCAGGGAAATCTATTCTTATCAGATGAATTTAAGTTAATGAATATTGAAGGAATAAAATCACCATTTTGTAACTCCTAGTATTAATTGATTCAGGAAAAGGTCCTCAATAGATGCTAAAACAATTGGATGGCTTAAACTGGGGAACTGCATATTCATAGTCTTGAACTGTTTACTTCTCAGATTACTTGCTAATCAAAAGAGAAAAATGTCCCATTATAATGGAGTGATCTGCCCCACCCTAACCAAGTCAACACCAATGGTGACAAATTGACATTCTGTGCCTTCTGATGTGAATGCAATTAAAAATATACACCCTCATGTATGAGATGTCACAAATGTTGGATCTGTCTGGGCCCAGTGGGGCATGCCTGTAATCACAGCAACTCAAGAGGTGGAGGCAGGAGGACCCCAAATTTGAGGCCAGCCTGAGCAGTTTAGGGAGACCTGTTTCAAAATAAAAAATAAAAAAGGTTGATATATAGCTCAGCAATAGAGCATGGCTGTATTCAATCAACAATACCATATGAAAGAAAACAAACAAACCAAAAAAAAACTAAAACAGCAACCCCAAAACAAATGTTGTATTTGAATTGAATTCCAAGGAAACAACCAAATGCTGAAAATGAGATTTTACAGTAAGGCATTTAACCTGAACCATTCAAAATGCCAGTGTCTGCTGGGCTCAGTGGTGCATGCCTGTAATCTCAGCAAATCGGGAGGCTAAGGCAGAAGGATTGCAAGTTCAAGTCCAGCCTGGGCAACTTAGTGAGAAAGTCTCAAACTAAAATAAAAAGGGCTGGGGAAGTAGCTCTGTGGTAGAGCACCCATGGGTTCAGTCCCCAGTACCAGAAAAAGAAAAAAAAAAGCCAGCATTATGAACAACAAAAACAAACTGATGTTGGAGAATGGTATAACTGCAAGAGACACAAGAAGCATAACCAAGGACTTTTAAAAGTCGTATAAGATATTTTGGACACATAGGAATTGCATCATGAACAGCATATTATTATTGAATCAATGTTAATTTTTTTAGGATATTGAAGGAACAGTCAGCCACTCTTTTGAAGGAGCTCCAGACTGGTGGATTAACTGGGTAGTCAGAGGTGAGGGTTTGTGCACGTAGGTGTGTGTACCCTAGTGTGATCTTGTATTTGGAAATGGTCAACGGCAATGACTCCTTCCATGACCAAACACTAGTTAGGCTCTTCTAGGCTCTTCTAGGTCCTTTTCTCATCTTAGGCCTCAATCTCGACCTTTGAAAATTGTAGACTCTCAGGACAATGAGACAGAGGTCCACCCTCCCACAGTAAGAGGCTTCCAGAAATACTGGCACAGTTTCTAAAAGCTCAAGGCTAGGCCCTAGATCCCCTGGAAACACCTGTCTAGAATGCCCAATGCTGCCTGGAGAATTTACTTAACTTGCTCCTGCTCTGAACCTTGAGAGAATTATTCATGAAGGTAACTCTCTTGCCCCTAGTCTGTGTGGGCAGATAGGAACCTAACTTCCTGTAAGTTGCAGTTAGGAAACTCAGTGGGTTTCACACTGACCAACCCCCTGCTCCTTCATGCTTTTTGCAACATCCACTTCACTAGGACTGGATGTTCACCCTTTTTCTGTTCCCTCATTCTCCCTTTAAAAGGTCCATTCATCTCTGCACAAGCTGAGTTTGGTTTGCGCTGGGCACTCTTTCCTATTGCAATAGTTTGTTTCTGAGTGGAAATCTTTCCTCATTGCTTAAACTGATGTTAATGTCTAGCTTTGTTCTTTTTTGACATCTGAGGAGAAAAAGAAAAGATCTGAGTTGAATGTTTCCAAATGACTGTTTTTGAACATTTCTTCCATAGCCAGTCAGAGCTATGGGGCTCGGGAGCCTGAGGTAGGAAGATGGAAAGTTCAAGGCCAGCCTCAGCAATTTAATGAGACTCTGTTTCAAAATAAAAAATAAAAGGGGTTGGGGATATAGTTCAATAGTAAACCCCCCATGGGTTCAATCCCTAGTCCTCACCCCACCCCTTCTAAGTGGTTAGGGTGCAATGTACCCTAACCACTTAGAATGTTAATGATTGTCTAGATTAAAAAAAAATCTTCTTTGTATATAGGGTGTCCCTAGACAGGAGATAGCTAAAAGTCATATAAATGCAGAATTTTCTACTGGAGGACAAGCTGCCCATTGCTCCTATAGAGTCATCTTTCATTCTTACTGTAGGTTGACATTTGCTCTGCCCATTTGTGTTTGATAGTGTATGGCATAGGCTATATATTTGGACTAGAGGAAGATGCTCCCATGAGAACTTTTATAAGATATTTGGAAGGGAGAAAACTAGAGAAATCTAAATTCATTCCTGGAGAAGCTGATCCTGAGAGTAACAATGTGATCATTCCCTCGCTCCTTACTCTGAGCCAGCCATAGCTCTCCATACTTTCTCAGAGATTATTGGTTAACCTTTTGGCTATGATTTGAATGTGTCCCCTGAAGTTCATGTGTTGCAACTTAATTCCCAAGGCAATGATTTTGGGAGGTGAGGCCTTCAAGGGCTCTGCCTTTGTGAGTGGATTAATGCTGTCTTGGCTGGAGGAGGCTCTTTATTGAGAGAGTAGGTTTGTTCTAAAAGTGAGCTCAGTCTCCTCTTGTTCTCACACCCTGTCTCCTTCTGCCATGGAATGAACCATGGGAGGATTTAGCAAGATGTCAGCAACTTGGTACTGGGCTTCTCAGCCTCCAGAACTGTAAGAAATACATTTCTATTCTTTATAAGTTACCCCATCTCTGATATTGTCATAGCAGCACAAAACGGACTAAGACACTCTCTCCCTTGATTCTCTAATATTTCCATCATCATCAATTTTTGATTGCCCCGAATGAAGCCTAGAATTCATAGATCAGCATTCTTTCTCCTCCCATTACAAATCAGTCTTCTTGGGGCTGGGGCTCAGTGTAGTGCACTTGCCTGACATGTGTGAGACACTGGGTTAAATTCTCAGCACTATGTATGAATAAATAAAATAAAGGTCTATCAACAACTATAAAAATATTTTTTTAAAAAATCAATCTTCTATCTGTACTTATTGCTTCCATTTTCTTGCCTTAAATTAACTCTTCAACTCTTTCCCAATTGGTTCCCACTCCTATCATTCTGTGGATATCACTCTTGCCAATATCAGTGGTTTCCATGTTGCTAATCCAGGTTTTATCATGCACAGTATTCCACCTCTGTATTCCCGCTCACTGATGTCACACTTTGCTAGTTTATCCCACCACCTAGACTGCTTATCCCTCTTTCCTGGGCTGTAGTGTTATGGGTCAGGCTATATAGGCAATGACCAGACAGACTCTGTTTTGTCCTGAAACTCCATAGCATATAAGAAACACTTCTCCCTTGGGACAACCCTGCCAGTGTACCTACCAACAATTGCTTAGCATAACATAATGACAAAACAAAATGGCAAAATTATTCCTTCTATTCTTATATTGTGTACTTGATAGAATGTTAATGATTGTCTAGACATTAGTAACTAGGGTCATTTTGACCTACTTTCCCTCCGGCTTATGATTTTAGACATTATGATCAGTTTATTGTTTAGAATCATAGAAACAGCCACTTACGATTAATGTACTGCCATGCTTTAAAAGGTGTACTCTAACCCCTGGAGGGGGTTGAAGTGTGTAGACTTGCAACCTGCCCGTTGGTCCACCAGCTGGTGAATAAAGATGGTTCCATCTTCTGTTTTAAGATTGACTCAGTGATTTATTGCAATCTTGCCATAACAGTAGCTGCTTTTTCTACTCCTTAAATGTTACAAACAGCTCCTTATGGCTCTGTGGTAGGATTTCCCATTTATTCTTCCAATAAATATGTAATGTGCACTTACTATGGGATAGACACTGGGCAGGGTGCTGAGAATCACATATATGGTCCCTGTTCTCAGGGCTTTTTAGGAGAAAGTATTTCAGCCCTAAATAATACAACTGGTTATTTAATTATACAAAATAACAAGGTGAAAAAGAGAGGGAGAGAAATAAAGATAGTGTCAAGAAACATTGATCATTATTAACGATATCTTCATCTTGGAACATCTTAAATAGTCCTTATGCTATTGAAAATCGCTTTTTCTTCTCTAATCACTGGTTTATACAGTTTGACAATTTGGAATCTTCCTTCGTATTCATAAACTTGACTGTGGTGAGTCGTACTTATAGACCGTGGCCGCCATTAGAAGATGGCGCCGGCTTCCACTGTAGCCTGTGATAAACAACTCCTGATATGGAGAGTTGGTACGCAATCCCTTATCACCCTATGAGAAAGGTCCACGTGGCGGCTTAGGATTGGGATGCGGGGAGCTTTATTAGGCTGTGCTTGGGTGTGTGGGGCGCGGGCGCTAGCAGTTGATACATGAATCAAGGCCTGAATAAACTGCTGAAAGAAGAATCCTGAGTCGTGTCCTCCTTTGCCGGCTGGGGGTCGCGACAATTGGTGGCCCGTGCGGGAAATCGAATATTCCTCGAACCGGATCCAGAACTTTCAGCAGTCAGGGTGGTGCACCGGTAAGTTCCCAGGTAAGTGGGAATCCGCAAGCAAATAGCGGGACGCTCCTCTGTAGATAAAGAGAGAGCGGGGTTTTTGTACTTTCACTTTCTTCATAGCTTTGAAAACATTATGGGCACTACCTCTTCAAGCCCAATTTTGTTGGCCCTGGATGGGTTGCTACGTTCAAAAGGACTTAAGGTAAAGCAGAGCACTTTGCAAAGGTTTTTGAGGGAGGCTGATACAGCGGCTCCTTGGTTTGTTTTTTCAGGGAGTCTTACGATTCCCAGCTGGGACAAATTAGGAAAAGATCTGGATTTTGCTCATGAGCAAGGTACTTTGCAGGGTGGCGTTATACCATTTTGGAAGTTAGTTAGAGGGTGTATAGCAGATGGTAAATGTCAAGAAGCTGTGAGTGAGGGTCAGGCCGTTCTTAAACAATTACATGAGGAAAAATCTGAAGGGTCACATAGCAAACTGGCAGAGAGTATTAAGGGTAAGAACAGTAAGAAGATAAAAGAGCCTGAAAATAAAAATAGGAGAAGGCTCTATCCAGACTTGGCCGAATTCAAAACACCAGAGGACACAAGCAGCTCAGAGTGTTCTGAGGACCTTGATACATTGTTGCAGCAACTACGTAAGATAAAAATGAAAAAGAAGAAAAGGGAGACACAAGGCACACAAGCCTACTGTAAGAAGGGGGAGGAATCTAACATTGGTCAACAGAATTCTGAGGAGGAGGAGGTTGAAAATCTAGAAAAAGATATGATGCCTGTTGCCCCACCCCTGTATGTGGGGGGAAGCCAAAGTTCCGGGAGATCTTTTCATAGGCAAGTTTGGAGGACAGTCAATACGGATATGGGACTTGCATACCCGGTGTTTCATGACAATAACAGGGGAAGGTATCATGAGCCTTTAGACTTTAAGATAATTAAAACCTTGGCAGAATCCGTCCGCACTTATGGCATAGATGCCGCGTTCACCCTTACTCAGGTGGAGGGACTTACTAGATTTTGCATGACTCCCTCAGATTGGGCTAGTCTAGTCCGCGCTTGTGTTTCCCCAGGGAAATATTTGGACTGGAGAGCATTTATGCTAGAGGGTGTGGTAGAGCAAGCTGCCCAAAATCATGCAGCGGGACGCCCCGCCTGGGATAAGGATATGCTTCTGGGACAAGGCAGGTTTGCTAATCAACAAACAGGATACCCCCCTGAGTATGGCTTCCCCCCAATGTTCACGCCTTGTCAAGATCACTCTTGGGAGATACATCAGATCACTAAAGGTTTCTCCCTTTCCCCCTCTCTCAAAAGATACTTGTATAAGTCTTCCAACAATGATTCCTCTATAGGATCAGGTTGGTCCTGGTTTCAATGGTTGATTTCCAATGAAAAAGGGGCCACAGCCGATATCTCTGCTTTGGCTCAATTACGAGGAGTCCAAAGTTGGCTGTTTAATATTTCTGGCAGTACACAAGACTCGGAGCGGGGTAGGAGACTCAAAATTACTTCACACAATTCACAATTTAGTAATGCAACGTTACCCTCTGCAGCAGTC
This sequence comes from Ictidomys tridecemlineatus, assembly GCF_052094955.1. Taxonomy (NCBI): domain Eukaryota; kingdom Metazoa; phylum Chordata; class Mammalia; order Rodentia; family Sciuridae; genus Ictidomys; species Ictidomys tridecemlineatus. The sequence goes on along the minus strand of NC_135480.1, from coordinate 128,558,874 downwards.
TGTCTCCAATCTCCATTCCTGTTTCTTTTGGCTAATAATACATCACAGGAAATGCTTAATTGTTCTAATATTACCTGCTACTTGTCTGAGTGTTGGAATGGCTCCTGGACTACAGCAGTGGTTATAAAAATCCCAACTTTTGTCCCGATTCCAGTTACTGCAGATCCAGAGTCTTTTCCTATTGTTGAACTGATTAGAGCCCGTAGAGATTTTGGAATTACAGCAGCTATAGTGACAGCTGTGGCGGTGTCTGCTGCTGCAGCGGTTACAGCTGGAGTAGCGATGGCCAGCCAGGTACAAACTGCTGCCACTATTGATCAGGTTATTCAACAAACATCTACCATACTTAAATCTCAAAGTAGAATTAATCAACATATTCTATCTGGGATTTTGGCTGCTAATCAAAGGATAGATCTACTTCAAGCTCAAGTTGAGGAATTGTCTAACCTAGTACATTTGGGTTGTATTGATCAACGTGCACATTTATGTATAACCTCTGTCAGATTTAATGATTCCAAAAATGCCTCCCACATCATCGGAGAGTATTTATCCGGAACCTGGTCCATGGAAGCAAAAACTTGATCCAGTCTCAACTAACTCAGATTGCTGTTTTGAATAGCACCCGTGTCGAACCAGTGACTTTGGGTCAATTCACCAGTTGGCTATCCTCTGCTTTTTCCTTTTTTAAGGAATGGGTAGGAGTGGACATTTTTGGTGCAACGTGTTGCTTCGGTGTTGTGCTTTGTTTGTGGCTTCTCTGTCGCCTTAAAACTCGCCATGCGCAAGAAACGGCTATGATCGTACAAGCTCTAGCGGCCTTAGAAAATGGCATTTCTCCACAAATCTGGCTTACACATCTTAAACAGTGATTTCTGGGCATGGCCATTGCACCCCAAGTTATTTTAACATTGCACTTGGATTGGCATGTCCTCTTCTTTATGCTCTCCCAGTGCTGGATAGCCCTTGCACTCTGCAGGTCTTGCTACCATTGCACACAGAAGGGTTTCAGGACTGGTGTTTCTTCTCTGCTATAGAATCTATACCTTCCTCTGGGGCTTAGGGATAGTGTTGCCAACTTAATTTTTGTCATTACTACCAGGCTACCTGTGTTATCCTACTTCTCGCCGTCGTCACGATGCAGGATGGGAGGCAAGGCACTGCACTTGAGTGATCCCTCAAGGGACCTCAAGGAAAACATGTCCTATTACATGCGGGTTTGACGTCCACGTCCCGCCCTATGAAAAAAGGTTTCGGCTGATATGGGGTCAGGTCTGGGGAAGGGGCCTCCTTAGGACTGAACCATACACTGCAGCCACTTCTGCACAGTGGGATAGGACCTCTACTTTCGCCTGCATTGTTTTATAAAACAGAAGGGGGAACTGTGGTGAGCCGTACTTATACACCGTGGCCGCCATTAGAAGATGGCGCCGGCTTCCACTGTAGCCTGTGATAAACAACTCCTGATATGGAGAGTTGGTGCACAATCCCTTATCACCCTATGAGAAAGGTCCACGTGGCGGCTTGGGATTGGGATGCAGGGAGCTTTATTAGGCTGTGCTTGGGTGTGTGGGGCTCGGGCGCTAGCAGTTGATACATGAATCAAGGCCTAAATAAACTGCTGAAAGAAAAATCCTGAGTCGTGTCCTCCTTTGCCGGCTGGGGGTCACGACACTTGACCTCAAGTCTATATTGGGAAAAAGTTGCTTTGTAGGGATTTCTAAAAACCAACTTGGCCATTAAGCACTTCTTTCAAAAAGGTGCTGATTAAATAAATATAAATCAATCAGAAACACATGGAATAAATTTACAGTAAGTAATTGTTTTTTTAAGCATTTGTCTAAATAGGAAACAAATAAAAATATCCTAAAACCTTTGAAAAATAACTGTAAAATTCTCTGATGAGATGCAGATATTGGGAGCCAAGTTCATCAAGCCTTTCATGGACTTAACAGGCCTGAGGTTTGTGTTCTGCTGACATGATAAAAACTCAAAGCTGCATGCAGCATCTTCCATGTGCTCCACAGCAGCAGATCACTCTGTTTGCTGTGAGAAGAGACTGATTTCATACTTTCATTTCCAGTTGGGCTTGGCCTGTACCAAAAGAGCACCCCCAACTAAAAGGTTTAATTAATCATTGTTGATATTGAAGCATTTTCTGGGTGCTAGTGCTTTACATTGCTTTCCCAGTAGTCTGTGATGTGGGTGTTAGTAGACTTACATCATAGACTAGTGGTTTAGGTGAGGAAACAGAGAGGAGTTGGAAACTTCTAACAGGCCTGCATGGTGGACCCGGCAGATCCAGATAGTCTGACTGAGCTGGATGCCGAAGTATCCATGTCCTGCCCTCCTCATACCTGGTATGCTGCTCTGATCTTTCCCATCTGCTGTACCCCTCCCCCTCATCTAGCTATTTCAGGAGCTCCTGTCTTCCCTCCACAAGGTCACTTGTTACCTGCAGGCAAGGTCTAAGCCACTTTCAAGACAATCAGTAATTGTAGCACAGCAGAGGGCCTCTCCTGCTCCCACCAGTGCTTTCTCAACTCTTCCTCACTTAGGTCTTTCTTCCTCTTCTCTGACACGAAGGCCTTGTGCTTTGCAAGGGAACAAGGAAGTGGTGATATGGGCCAACAGGAAGCCTAATGTTTGTTGGCTTCTAGAAAAGTCTCTGTTGGCAGCCTGTCTCTCCATCCCCTTCTGGCTCAACATGTAACTAACTGGACCTTTGCTCTCCATCTCCTTTATCTGGATGGGCCTGGACCTCATTTAAGTAATTTTTCCTTTTAAACTTGTCTGGCTGTACAAATTTGACCTGTCTTCTCCCACCTATTTCCTCCCTGCAAATGTTCCCAAACCTGAACCTAGATTATGGTGGATGAGAAACTCAGGACTCAGTAACTTTAATTAGAAAAATAAAACCTGGCAAAGATATAAAGTGATAAAATTGAAAAGGGGAGGACATTGATAGGGAAATAAGGCCCATCATGGACAACTGTAGAACTTTATAGCTCAGGTCATTGGTATTCTCTAAAGCTGAGCAGGTCAAGAGGGTAAAGCCCCTGGGGGGAGCACAGGGGTGCAGCTTTGTCAGTCCTGGTCCCTTTCAGACTATGGTTGACACTCCATATTAACAGGTTGTTTCTATTGTTGTTAATATGACACTCCATATTAACAGCCATGTTTCATGGAGGAATTTATACCATGACTTTAGTTATACCTCCTTACTCTGGCTGGTTAGTTTATTCTGGAAGTTTTCCAAGTCCACAGAGTACAGAAATTTAGTTTTTTAAAAAAGATTTATTCTTTTTAGATATACAAGAAGAAATTTAGTTTTAAACCTAACTTTATCATCAGTTTTGGATTCTTGGAAGTTTTTACAATTGGCAAAGTACTTTGGGGTAAAGCATGAGAACTGGCCTCCATTCCTGGCTTCCTCTCTTCCCCACTCTGTGTTCCTGCTCATCCCTCTCCAATCTTCCCATTCAAGACCTTGATTTAAGCACATAAAATGGAGTGTGGAAAATAGTTCTTGTCATGGTAGCTTAAACAATTATGTCTTTTGTTCCCAAATGAGTATTTTCCTCCTACCTGGCACAGAGTAGTAGTTGCTTAATATAATTTATTGAATATATGAAGAAATAAAATATTCATTTGGAATATTTGGAAAATAGGATGATTCCCTGGCCCCCCAAATTAGGTGAGGTCACTTTCTGATGCTGTGTTATGATAGTTTGCCATTGTTTCATTTTTAAACAAACAGTGGCTTCCTGTTTCCAGTTCCTAACATAATGCCTAGCACAATGTCAGATCTCAAGAAATTTCTGTTAAATCAATATATCAAAACTATGACACTTTATGTCAAACAGATTTGGCACTTGAGGAAATGAAAAACAAAAAACAAAACTCTGAATTTTTAGGATGAGGAGACCGGAGGGAAGATTGAGAAGTCTTCAGGTACAATTCCTTGATTTCTAACTCAGCCATTCCTGGTAATTATGTACTTTGTTCCTGAACATTCAAAGGAGACCCACATGACTTTCCTAATAAAACTATCTTTATGTATTTCCAAAGAACCAGACATGCATATTGTCCTCTCCATTCTTTCTTTATTCCTTTCTTCCCCTTTCTTTTTCTGTTCCAAGAAAAAGGAAAAGGTGGTAAGCATATCAAAGTAGCTTATTATAGGGGCTTAGATAAGTCACCTACTCCATGTATGGAATGGAGTTAGATCTTACCAAAGACCCAGAATCCTGGCTGTCAGCAAAAATTGTGCTTTAGTCACATGGGTCTCATCGGTCTGCTTATATCTGTAGTCCTAAGGTAAGAGTTCCAAACTTCTGTGAACAATAGAGACTTGGAGTTCATGTTCACAATGGTCTTTTGTATATAAAATCACAGATGCAGTCACCTTTTTTTTCAATTTGATAAATTAGCAGGTTAACTAGCTTTCAGGGCCAAGCTTCTTCACTCGATATCAACAGTGTGTGAATGAGATGGATTAGCAGGGACGAGTTTTCTCATTTTAAATTAAGGGGCTGTCAAATGGAGATTCTGTCATCAGTAAGTGAACGATAAATTCAGAGCCTGGGAACTGGTCTTGGTTCTGTACAAACTGAGATCAGAGCATTTTTCTGATCATCTCTGCAGATGACCCTCTGCAGACTAGAGATGTGCTTGTAGCACCAACTGCCTTGTGAGCCATTTGTAGCTGGTGGCCTATGGCTGATCAAGGGTTCCCAATCACTTCTGTCATGACATCTTCATGGAAATACATTTGGACCTAGATATGGGTAACAAACCCAGTCATAGCTCATGCAATCCAAATGCAGAGCCCCCAAAGAAGTCTCTTGAATCAGGACATCTCTTTTAGGATATTCATGGTAGAAAGAACAGTATTCAATCTCCTCTTCCTTTTTTTTTTTTTTAAATTTTTCCTGTGATCATTAGATGATGAAATTCTTTCTCTGCTTCTGGTAAAGGGCATCAGTGATTGCTGTAAGCATCAGAATCTCAGCCCTGCTCTACCCCTGACCCATCAAGCAGTGCATTCCAACTTAGAGATGTGGCCAGTACTGTTCACCACACTGATAAAACTGTCAAGGTTACTTTTTCAGAACTCTAGGGAAAAACAAACAAACAAACCAAAAACAAAAAGCAAAGGCTTACACCAATTCAGAGTTCTTTTTCAGATAAAATGATTCAGATCTCAGAACAGCAAGCTCTGTAGTATCTTTAATTTCCCTAGTTCCATTCTCCTTTTTCCAGACATGTCTTTAAAAAAAGTTTGCAACCAGAATGAAAATGAGCAGCCTATGGAGGGATAAAATTGGATTGGAGTTGCTCTAAAGTTCAGTTCCCTGAAAATTGTCTGTCTTGACCTTGAAGTTCCTTGGAAGACTTCCTCACAAGGCTTGTCTTTGTTTGATCTGACTCAGAGGTCATATAGTACTATTTCCTTGAGGGCAATTGTTTAACAGGCAGGTACTTGAGATGGTGATAACAAGGTGGAGCCAACAACAAGCTGAGCAAAATTTTAATGGAAAAGCTGGGGGATCAAATGTCCATAGCTTCAGAAATTCCTGGGAATGTTCCACATAACACATGATAATGAATACAGTCCACACAGAATTATGTGGTTAAGTCACTAAACAAACTTAAGAGTAACAACCATAACAGAAGCAACAAATGGAAAAAGAAATAAACCCTAGTAAATAGAGGACAATTTATTTTCCACAGTTCCCACAATATATTCAAAAAAATTTTTTTAGTTGTAGATGGATGCAATACCTTTTTTTTTAAAAGGAATTAAGGATTTTTTTTAAAGAGAGAGTGAGAGAGGAGAGAGAGAGAGAGAGAGAGAATTTTTTTTTTAATATTTATTTTTTAGTTCTCGGCGGACACAACATGTTTGTTGGTATGTGGTGCTGAGGATCGAACCCGGGCCGCACGCATGCCAGGCGAGCGCGCTACCGCTTGAGCCACATCCCCAGCCCAATGCAATACCTTTTTAAAATTTATTTTTATATTGTGCTGAGGATTGAACCCAGTGCCTCACACATGCTAGGTAAGTGCTTTACTACTGAGCTGCAATCCTAGCCCTCTCACAGTATATTTTGAGAATAACAGTTTTCATCCAAAGAAGGAATGGCCCATATAAACGAGAATAGCAGTCAATGAATACTGTCCAGGAGGAGGCCTAGATGTTGGACTTGTGTAAACAAAGACAGGAAATCATCAATTTTAAATATGTAAAAAAAAACTAAAGGGAAATCATTTTCAAAGAGCTAAAGAAAAGCACGAGAATAATATTTTTACTGGGGAATAAAAATAAAGAGAATTAGAAGCTCTGAGACTGTGGGGCACCATCAAGCATAACAGAAGCACAGCAGCAGTTCCAGATGGAGAGGAGAGAGGGAAGAAGGTGAAAGAAAATTTGAAGAAATAATTATTGAGAAGTCCACAAATTTGATGAAAAACTTGAAGAGTTGCCACATAGAAACAACTCATCATATATCATAGCTCCTCAATAAATTTAACATCTGATGTCTCATGAAACCACAAAGGCCAGAAGGGTAGGAAATTTCATATTCAAAGTACTAAAGAAAAATGGTACATATAAAACTCCATATTAGCAAAACAGTTCTTTAAAAATTGGAAGACATTACCAGATAAACAAAAACAGGAAATTCACTGCTAGCAGACCTGCTCTGCAAGGAAACCTTCAGAATGAAATGAAAGGACCCAATAGGGTAACTCAAATCCACATGAAGACCTAAAGAACATCAGCAAAGGTAAGTATGCAGGTAAATATTTTTGTAACCCATTCTCTCTCCTATATGACTAAAATCACCATTGCATAAAGTGATACTCAAAAGAATATATTAATGGGCTTATAGTTATAAATATTATGTCAATATCATAAAGAAGGGGAGGAGAATGGACCTATATTAAATTTTTATATTCTACTGAAATTAAGATGGTATTAATCCTAGTGAGATATTCATGAGTTGTGATGTTAATAGCAATTTCCCCAAAAAACCTCCAAGAAAATAATGTGAAGAAATATTAAAAAAAATAAGTGAATTAAATTGGTATACTAGAAAATATATATCACAAGAAGGAAGTAATGAATTGTGTGGAAAGATATTTTACATACATTCCTCTATATATCAATTTTGAATCAATAGATTCAACCTATAATGAATTAAAAATATTTGGAAAAAATTGTGTCTTTTCTGACTTTTTTATTATCATTATTTACTAAACAACACAGTAGAGTGAATATTATTATTTATACATATTTTACATTGTATGAGTATTATAAGTAATCTTGAGATGAGTTAAAGGATAAGAGGTGATGTGTGTAAGGTATAAGTATATACTAATCACACTGGATCAAATTTAGAAATGAATAATGGACACTTGGGAGAAATTTATAAGGTATGTGGACATTAAACACACTCCTCAGTAATCAGTGGATTAAGAGATAAATCCTAAGGGAAATTAGGAAACAATTTGATAATAGTGAAAACATTCCATACCAATTTTTTAAGCTAAAGTAATGCTTAGAGGGAAATTCAAAGTTGTAATTGTTTATGTTAGCATAGAAGAAACATGTCAAATCAACAACCTAAACTTCCACTATTAGAATACAGAAAAGGTATTTTAAGTTTTCTATACTTTATTTCATTTGTGAAAAGGCATCTAGGTAGCTCCAGCCCAACTAAACCTAAAGCTACCAAAGGAAAGAAATAATAAGGGTTAGAGTGGAGATAAATTAAATAAAAGTTGATTCTTTCAAAACAACAAAATTGACAAATATTTATTAGACTAAGAAAAAAAGAAGATCAAAGAAACTAAAATCAGAAATATAAGTGGGGCCATTATTACCAACTTTACAGAAATGAAAAGGATATTAAGAAAATATTATAAAATTAGGGTGCAGTGGCACTTGTTTATAATTCCAGATCAGGAGGCTGAGGATAGAGGATGGAAAGTCTGTGGCAGGATTTTGCAGGAAGGTGGCGGCGAATGGAGTGCGACACCTGTCCCGCTTCACTGCGCAGGTGATTAGCGAGTTTAGAAGGCCGGAAGCTGTCTTGTTAGGAATATTCAGCAAAATTGGGGTGCACAAAAATCTAGAGGAAGAATTTCAACACCTGAGGATCATTGATAGTGGATCAATCACAAGAGAACCGTGCACCTGGAAATTCAGGCTGACTGATCATCGGCTCGCTGTGCAGCCAGAGCCTGCACGCCGACGTGCCAGCAACGCAGAGAAACGGTGCTATGGATTCTGTGGGGTCCTGCTAACTGTGCCCTCACAGTGCTCCAGGCTGGGTTCTGGGGTTGAGATGGGGGAGAGAAACGGTCCAAATCTGCCCTCCATACCGGATACCTCACTGAGGAGCCAGTGGCCACCATATTGGGGAGCTGACGTCACCATTGCTGGCTTCCGACTGATGACCCCATCGCAGCAAATTCAGCGACAGAACAGGTGTGTGACACTCAGCCCCTCTCCCATACAGGAACCTTAACATAAAATCCTAAGTTTAAACCTTAATTCTCTATATGTCATCAAAATCTGTAGGCCTTTAATAAAACTAATGAATTTACTTTAACTCACAATTAAATCCAACATCTCTAAACATTGTCTCCCAACACAAAGGAGAGATCTTGGAGCTATACAAAACCAAAACAAATGTATAGGAGAAAATAATAACACAGCAGTCAAACAGAGCTGGAAAGAAACATGAGCACCATGAACAAAAGGAAGAAAAGGAACACAAACAATGCAGGACAGCTTAAATTTACAGGAGATGCTAGATACATCAGAAAAATGGTCAAATAAAGAACTCAAGGCATACCTGACTCAGATGGAATGGCATCTTAAAGAGATCATTAGAGAGCAAATGCAAGCAATGAAAGAACACTTCAACAATGAATTAGACAAACAAATTCAAAAAGCAAATGATCAACTCTACAAGGATATAGAGGTTATAAAAAAAACCAAACAGAAATCCTAGAAATGAAAGAAAGTATAAACCAAATTAAAAAATCAAGTGAAAGTATCACCAGTAGAGTATACCAAGTAGAAGACAGAACATTAGACAATGAAGACAAAATATATCATCTCGAAAAGAGTCTAGTCAACTCAGAAAGGTTGGTAAGAAATCATGAGCAAAACATCCAAGAGATATGGGATATCATAAAAAAAAAACCAAATTTAAGAGTCATTGGGATAGAGGAAGGTATAGAGGTCCAAAGCAAAGGAATGAGCAATCTGTTAAATGAAATAATTTTAGAAAACTTTCCAGACATGAAAAATGAAACAGATTTACAAATCCTAGAAGCCTACAAGACACTGAACAACAGAACCACAATAGATCAACTCCAAGACATATTGTTATGAAGATATCCAACATACAGAACAAGGAGAGAATATTAAAAGCTACAAGAGAAAGGAGGCATATTACATTTAGGGGTAAACCAATTAGGTTAACAGTGGGTTTCTCATCACAGACACTGAAAGTGAGAAGATCCTGGAACAACGTTTTTCAAACACTGAAAGATAATGAGTGCCAACCAAGAATTTTGTATCCAGCAAAACTAAGCTGCAGATTTGACAATGAAATACAAATCTTCCATGATAAACAAAAGTTAAAAGAATTCACAGCCAGAAAACCAGCACTGCAAAGCATTTTGGGCAAAACACTACACGAAGAGGAAATGAAAAACAACAACAAAAAACAACAGTGCGAAGTACCTCAGTAAAGATGGGGGGGGTTGAAAAACTAATCAAAGAGGAAAAACAAACCAAATTTTAAAAATAATTAAATAAATAAACAAATATGACTGGAAGTACAAACCATATATCAATAGTAACTCTAAATGTTAATGGCTTAAACTCACCAATTAAACAACATAGGCTAGCAGATCCAACAATATGCTGCCTTCAGGAGACTTATCTGATAGGAAAAGACACATACAGGCTGACAGTGAAAAGCTGGGAAAAATCATACCACACACATGGACCTCGGAAGCGACTTAATCAACTTTAAGCATAAATTAATCAAAAGGGATAAAGAAGGACACTATATACTGTTAAAGGGAGCCATTCACTAACAAGACATAAAAATTATCAATTTATATTCCCCAAACAATGGTGCTGCTATGTTCATAAAACAAACGCTCCTCAAGTTCAAGGGACAAATTGACCACAACACAATAACTATGGGTGACTTCAATACACCTCTCTCACCACTAGACAGATCTTCCAAACAAAAGCTGAATAAAGAAACTATAGAACTCAATAACACAATTAATAACCTAGACTTAACTGACATATATAGGATATATCAACCATCAGCAAGCAGATATACTTTTTTCTCAGCAGCACATGGATCTTTCTCAAAACTAGACCATATATTATGCCATAGGGAAACTCTTAGCAATTATAAAGGAGTATAGATAATACTATGCATCTTATCTGATCATAATGGAATGAAACTGGAAATCAATGATAAAAGAAGAAGGGAAAAACCCTACATCACTTGGAGAATGAACAATATGTTACTGAATGATCAATAGGTTACAGAAGACATCAAGGGAGAAATTTAAAAATTCATTGAGATAAATGAAAATACAAACACAACATATCAGAATCTATGGGACACAATGAAAGCTGTTCTAAGAGGAAAATTCATTGCTTGGAGCTCATTCCTCAAAGAAAAAACCAATAAATAAATGATCTCACACTTCATCTCAAAGCCCTTGAAAAAGAAGAGCAAAACAACAGCAAATGTAGTAGAAGGCAAGAAGTAATTAAAGTCAGAGCTGAAATCAATGAAATTTAAATAAAAGAAACAATTGAAAAAATTGACAAAAATAAAGTTGGTTCTTCAAAAAAATAAATAAGATAGACAGACCCTTAGCTATGCTAACGAAGAGAAGGAGAGAGAGAACTCAAATTACTAGCAAATGGGATGAAAAAGGCAATATCACAACAGACACTACAGAAATACAGAAGATAATTAGAAATTATTTTGAAAACTTATATGCCAATAAAATAGAAGATAGTGAAGGCATCGATAAATTTCTGAAGTCATGATCTGCCCACATTGAGTCAAGAGGATATACACAACTTAAAAAGACCAATATCAATTGAGGAAATAGAAGAAGCCATCAAAAAATACCAACCTAGAAAAGCCCAGGAATGGATGGGTATATAGCAGAGTTTTACAAAACCTTTAAAGAAGAACTAATACCGATACTTCTCAAGCTATTTTGCAACATAGACAAAGAGGGAGTACTTACAAATTTATTCTATGAGGCCAACATCACCTTGATTCCTAAACCAGATAAGGACACTTCAAAGAAAGAAAACTACAGACCAATTTCTCTAATGAACATAGATGCAAAAATCCTCAATAAAATTCTGGCAAATCAGATACAAAAATATACCAAAAAGATTGTGCACCATGATCAAGTAGGATTTATCCCTGGGATGCAAGGCTGGTTCAATATATGGAAATCAATAAATGTAATCCACCGCATCAATAGACTTAAAGATAAAAACCATATGGTCATCTTGATAGACACAGAAAAAGCTTTCAACAAAATACAACATCCCTTTATGTTCAAAACATTAGAAAAACTAGGCATAACAGGAACTTACCTCAACATTGTAAAAGCTATTTATGCTAAGCCTCAGGCTAGCAACATTCTAAATGGAGAAAAATTGAAGTCATTCCCTCTAAAATCTGGAACAAGACAGGGATGCCCTTTCTCACCACTCCTATTCAACATAGTTCTCAAAACCCTGGCCATAGCAATAAGATAGACAATAGAAATTAAGGGCATAAAAATAGGAAAAGAAGAACTGAAATTAGCACTATTTGTAGATGACATGGTCCTGTACCTAATGGACCCAAAAGGTTCTACCAAAAAACTTCTAGAACTAGTAAATGAATTCAGGAAAGTGGCGGGATATAAAATCAACACTCATAAGTCTAAGGCATTCCTGTCTATCAGTGACAAACCCTCTGAAAGGGAAATCAAGACAACCACCCCATTCACAATATCCTCAAAAAAATATTTTGTAATCAACCTAACAAAAGAGGTAAAAGACCTTTACAATGAAAACTACAGAACACTAAAGAGGGAAATAGAAGAAGACCTTAGAAGATGGAAAGATATACCTTGCTCATGGATAGGCAGAATTAATATCATTAAAATGGCCATACTACCAAAAGTACTCTATAGGTTTAATGCAATGCCAATCAAAATCTCAATGGCATTCCTCACAGATATAGAAAAAGCAATCATGAAATTCATCTGGAGAAATAAAAGACTCAGAATAGCTAAAGCAATTCTAAGCAGGAAGAGTGAAACAGGTGGTATAGAGATACCAGATTTCAAACTATACTATAGAGAAAGAGTAACAAAAACAGTATGGTACTGGTACCAAAACAGGCAGGTAGACCAATGGTACAGAATAGAGGACACAGAGACCAATCCACAAAATTACAACTACCTTATATTAGAAAAAGGTACTAAAAGTATGCAATGGAGAAAGGATAGCATCTTCAACAAATGGTGCTGGGAAAACTGGAAATCCATATTCAACAAAATGAAATTGAATCCCTTTCTCTCACCATGCACAAAAGTTAACTCAAAATGGATCAAGGAGCTAGTAATCAAACCAGAGACTCTGCATCCAATAGAAGAAAAAGTTGGCCCTAATCTCCATCTCCTGGGGTCGGGCTCCAAATTCCCTAATAGGACACCTATAGCACAAGAGTTAAAATCAAGAATCAACAAATGGGGACATATTCAAACTAAAAAGTTTTTTTCTCAGCAAGAGAAATAATAAGTGAGGTAAATAGGGAGCCTACATCATGGGAATAAATTTTTACCCCTCACATTTCAGATAGAGCGCTAATCTCTAGAGTATACAAAGAACTCAAAAAGTTAAACAACAACAACAACAACAAACAAATAATCCAATCAACAAATGGCCAAAGATCTAAACAGACACTTCACAAGAGGAGGATGGATATACAATCAATCAACAAGTACACACACAAAAAAATGCTCACCATCTCTAGTTATCAGAGAAATGCAAATTAAAACCACTCTAAGATACAATCTCACTCCAGTAAGAAAGGCAGCTATTATGAAGCCAAACAATAACAAGTGCTGACGAGGATGTGGGGAAAAAGGTACACTTGTACATTGCTGGTGGAACTGCAAACTGGTGCAGCCAATTTGGAGGGCAGTATGGAGATTCCTTGGAAATCTGGGAATGGAACCACCATTTGACCCAGCCATTCCCCTTCTCAGACTATACCCAAAAGACCTAAAAAGAGCATACTATAGGGACACAGCTACATCATTGTCCATAGCAGCACAATTCATAATAGCTAGATGGTGGAACCAACTCAGATGCCCTTCAACAGATGAATGGATTAAAAAATGTGGCATTTATACACAATGGAATATTACTCAGCATTATAAAATAACAAAATCATGGCATTTTCAGGGAAATGGATGGCACTAGAGCAGATTATGCTAAGTGAAGTTAGCCAATCCCTAAAAAACAAATGCCGAATGTCTTCTCTGATATAAGGGAGGTGACTCAAAACAGAGTAGGAAGGAAGAGCATGAGAAAAAGATTACCATGAAACAAGGAAAAGAGGAAAGAGGGAAAGGGAGAGAGAAGGGGAATTGCATGGAAGATGGAAGGAGACCCTCATGGGTTCACAAAATATATATATGATGGTGTGAGGGGGAAGGGAAGAAAAAAAAAGAGAGAGATATAAGTGTCACACTAGAATGGGTAGAGAATAGTGATGGGAGGGGAGGGGGAGATAGGGAGGGCAGCAAAATACAACTGACACTAGGATTGCTGTATGTATACACGTGAATGTATAACCAAGGTGATCCTGCAATCTGTATACATGGAAAAATGAGAATTCATACCCTATTTGAATCAAATGTATGATATGTCAAGATCATTGTATTGTCTTGAGCAACTAATAAAAAAAAAGAAAGTCTGTGGCAGACTCAGCTATTTAGTGATACTCTGTCTTGAAATAAAAAATAAAAAGGCTGGAAGGATGTAACTCAGTGGTATAGCAGCCCTGGATTTAGTCCCCAGTACTGACAAAAAAAAAAAAAAAGAGTGAGGGGAGGGAGAGAATGTCATGAATAATTATATGACAACAAATTAGATAACCTGGATGAAATAGACAACTTCACAAAAACAGACACATTACCTGAACTGACTCAAGAAGAAATAAAAATCTCAACAGACCTATAAAAAATCTGGATATTGAATCAGTAATCATAAATTTCCCCAAAAGAAAAACCTCTGCCCCAAGGGAGGGAGAAGAGATGAAAAAAGAAAAATAACTAAAATTAGGAATGAAAAAAGGAAATATTGCTACTGACTATTTTTTTTTTTTGGTGGAGGGGAGTGCTGGGGATTGAGTGCAGGGCCTCATCAGTTGTAGGCAAATATTACCTCTGAACCACATTCCCAGTCCTTACTACTAATCTTACAGAGAAACATCCCTAATGTTGATTACTTTCTTTTAGTTTTATGGCATGCACTTGATGGTCAGATCCTTAAAGGTCAAAGATAATCAGATTTTTATTTTTTAAATTGAAAACCCAAGAAACATGTACCTTCCTTGAGTCATAAGTGCAATAGTCACCAGCCACAAGTGGTTGCTAAATACTTGAAATGTGACTAGTGTGACAGATGCCCTGAATTTAATTCTGACTAACTTAAGTTTAAATTGAAAAATAAACACTAGATTAATTGATTAGAAAACATTTAAGTATGTTTGGAACAACTTGGTTATGAATCTACTTTTGTAATCACATATTTTATGAAATATAAATACAGATCAAGTATTCCTGATAAAAATTTAGCGTTAATGTTGACATGTGTATATAAAAAATCACACTGGATTTCAAGGACTTGGTATGGAACAAATGTAAAATGTAAGGAAAATATAGTTAAAATCAGCCTCATTTGTTTCATCTTACATTTCTAATGGATTAGTACCAAAATATAAAATTGTTTATGTTGCTTATGCTATGTATCTCTTAGATGTTTGTGCCTTCAGCCCACAGCAAGTACCTTAGTCTGTTCACATTATTAATGATTTCCTGTTTTCTTTTCTATGTCTCAATCCCTGATAAGTAAGTGTCTCCTCTTTTAAAGGAAATCACTTCAGGAATGTTTGAATGAGGAAAATTCTATATCTCTAAATACTTTTCCTCTGGGCTGTCATGAAAGTGACTTTGGTTATTGTCACTTTGGCGCTTTTCCCCTAGAAATAAGTGTGAGTGCAATTATGCACATTTGAGGAAAGAAGATGTATTTTTAAAACTTCCATCACAAAAGTAAATTATTGTTTTATGTTTTCTGTACTTTATTTCAGTTGTGAAAAGGCATCTAGGTAGCTCTAGTCCAGCTCATCCTGAGAGATGTGCAAAACTACTCAACCTGAGTGTGACCCATGGTGACCTCCCAAAATAGTGTCATAGTGTCTTAAGGAGAAACAATGCCTTTTCCCTTTACTTTGAATAATTATTTTCAACCTCAGAAATAATATATATAAATTCCCAAGATGGCCACGAATAGAGTGCATCACACCCAGTGTACCGCGCCACTGCATGGGTGAGTAACGAGTTAGAACAACAAAAAACTATCTTGTTAGGAACTTACAGCAAAATGGGGGTGCAACGAAACCTAAAGGAAGGATTTCCAGCACCTAGGTCCCGTAATTGAGTCTCATACACGAGCCAACTGTGCGACCAGAGATCCGGGCTGACTGTTCCGCTCGGCCCGCCCCGCGGCTACAGACGGCGAGGAGCCGCCGGAAAGCGACCAGCAAGCAGGGAGATTGCTGCAGATTCTGTGGAATCCTGCCGCCTGAGCACTCATGGAGCCCCGGGCTGAGTTCGGGATCTCAGATGGGGAAGGAAGCAGGACATTTCTATCCCCCACAACAGAAACTCCACCAAAGAAACCAGCGGCCACCATCTTGGAGAGCTGAAGTAACCATTGCCACTCTCCGACAGATTGCAACAATAAAACAGGTGGTGTTACTCAGCTCATCTCCCATACAGCGGGAATTCGCATAAAATCTCTCCTAGGCTCTCCAGGAGAGGGATTATCAGAGCAAGCCTGCATAAAGACTCTGGGAAAACTAGAGACACCTGACCTTCAACTCCCCCTCCCATCAGCCGGGAAAAGGAAACCTGTTTTGTCAGCGTGGGGGAGGGGCAAGCGGAAAAAATCAAAACAATAGAGTGCGGGGTGTGTGTGTGGGGGTTCTCAATAGCCACCCTCCACGCCCAACAAACAGGCCCAGAGTACAGTTTGAACTGCCAGAGAGGCATCACTCAGGGGAAATCTGGTCTAGCAGGAGAAACCAGGACTAGTAGGAGAAATCAGGGGACTAGAGGACAGGCCCGCGCAACTGGGCTGCTGGAGTCCAGCCCCCCCCCCCCCCCCCCCCCCCCGCCAGCGACCAACCGCATGACTGGGCAGCTAGAGATTGCCCGCCCACCAGTGACAGCCGGCCCATTGTCCCTGTGACTGAGCATCTGGAAACCGCACACCTGCCAGCTATCAATCGCCCGCTGGCTGGCCGTGCTGGGGACCGCCCACCCGCCTGCAACAGCCGGCCCACTGCCCCGGCAACTGGATGGCTAGAGATCACCCGCCGGCCAGAGACAGCCAGCCCGCTGCCTGTGCGACTAGGCGGCTGAAGACCGCACACCCACTGGTGACCGATCCTCTGCCCACTGCCTGCGCGACTGGGTGGCTGGAAACCGCCTGCCTGCTGGCGACCGACCCAGCGACTGGGCAGCTAGAGATCACCCGGCTGCCAGCGACAGCCCACCCGTTGCCCGCGCAACTGGGCGGCTGGAGTCCACCCGCCCGCCGGCGACTGATCGCCCACCGACTGCCAGCGCGACTGGGCGCCTGGAGACCGCCCGGCAGCCGGCGTCTGGGAGCTGAAACCAATCAGAGACAGTCCAGTCCCACCCCTCCATTCGGACACCCCAGTAAGGAGCCTGGGGCCCTCCATAGCAGAGAGGTGAAGTCACTGGAGCTCGGCCGTCAGAATTCCTTCCCAGCGGAATCCACTTTAGCAAGCATAGTCTACCAACACAAACGAGAGACAGCAGAGATATAAAAAACTCACCAATCAAGAGACATAGGCTGGTAACCTGGATCAAAAAAAAAAACAAATCCAACAATAGGCTGCCTTCAGGAGACTCATATGATAGGAAAAGACATACACAGGCTGAAGGTAAAAGGTTGGGAAAAATCATATCACTCACATGGCCCTCGGAAGCAAGCAGGAGTGGCCATACTCATATCGAATAAAATCAACTTCAAACCTAAGTTAATCAAAAAGGATAAAGAAGGACACTATATACTGTTAAAAGGAACCATCCACCAACAAGACATAACAATTATCAATTTGTATGCACCAAACAATGGAGCTGCAACGTTCATAAAACAAACTCTCCTCAAGTTCAAGAGTCAAATAGACCACAACACAATAATTATGGGTGACTTCAACACACCGCTGTCACCATTAGACAGATCCTCTAGACAAAAGCTGAATAAAGAAACTATTGAACTCAATAGCACAATCAATAACCTAGACTTAATGAACATATATATAATATATTAATCATCATCAAGTGGATACATGTTCTCAGGAGCACATGGATCCTACTCAAAGATAGACCATATATTATGCCATAGGGCAACTCTTAGTAAATATAAAGGCATGGAGATAATACCATTCACCATATCTGATCATAATGGAATGAAACTGGAAATCAATGATAAAAGAAGGAAGGAAAAATCCTACATCACATGGAAAATGAACACTATGTTACTAAATGATCAATGGGTTACAGAAAACATAAAGGAGGAGATAAAGAAATTCATAGAGACAAATGACAATATAGACACAACATACCAAAATCTATGGGACACAATGAAAATAGTTTTAAGAGGGAAATTCATTTCTTGGAGTTCTTTCCTCAAAAAAAGAAAAAAACTAACAAATAAATGAACTCACACTACACCTCAAAAACGTAGAAAAGGAAGAGCAAAACAACAGCAAATGTAGTAGAGGACAAGAAATAATTAAAATTAGAGCAGAAATCAATGAAATTGAAACAAAAAAAACCATTGAAAAAATTGAAAAAACTAAAAGTTGGTTCTTTGAAAAAATAAATAAGATCGACAGGCCCTTAGCCATGCTAATGAAGAGAAGAAGAGAGAGAACTCAAATTACTAACATACGGGATGAAAAAGGCAATATCACAACAGACACTACAGAAATACAGAAGATAATTAGAAAGTATTTTGAAACCCTATATTCCAATAAAATAGAAGATAGTGAAGATATCGATAAATTTCTTAAGTTATACGATCTGCCCAGATTGAGTCAGGAAGACACACACAATTTAAACAGACCAATAACAAAGGAAGAAATTGAAGAAGCCATCAAAAGACTACCAACCAAGAAAAGCCCTGGACTGGATGGGTATACAGCAGAGTTTTACAAAACCTTCAAAGAAGAATTAATACCAATAATTTTCAAGCTATTTCAAGAAATAGAAAAAGAAGGAGCTCTTCCAAATTCTTTCTATGAGGCCAACATCACCCTGATCCCGAAACCAGACAAAGACACTTCAATGAAAGAAAACTACAGACCAATATCTCTAATGAACTTGGATGCAAAAATTCTCAATAAAATCCTGGCGAATTGAATACAAAATCATATCAAAAAAAATGTGCACCATGATCAAGTAGGATTCATCCCTGGGATGCAAGGCTGGTTCAATATACGGAAATCAATAAATATTATTCACCACATTAATAGACTTAAAGACAAGAACCATATGATCATATCAATAGATGCAGAAAAAGCATTTGTCAAAGTACAGCATCCCTTTATGTTCAAAACACTAGAAAAACTAGGGATAACAGGAACTTACCTCAACATTGGAAAAGCTGTATATGCTAAACCTCAGGCTAGCATCATCCAAAACACTAGAAAAACTAGAGATAACAGGAACTTACCTCAACATTGTAAAAGCTATATATGCTAAACCTCAGGCTAGCATCATCCTAAATGGAGAAAAACTGAAGGCATTCCCTCTAAAATCTGGAACAAGACAGGGATGCCCTCTATCACCACTTCTATTCAATTTAGTTCTCAAAATACTAGCCAGAGCAATTAGACAGACAAAAGAAATTGAAGGCATAAAAATAGGAAAAGAATAACTTAAATTATCGATGTTTGCGGATGACATGATAATATATTTAACAGACCCAAAAGGGTCTACAAAGAAACTGCTAGATTTAATAAATGAATTCAGCAAAGTGGCAGGATATAAAATCAACACGTATAAATCAAAGGCATTCCTGTATATCAGCAACAAAACTTCTGAAATGGAAATGAGGAAAACCACTCCATTCACAATATCCTCAAAGAAAATAAAATACTTGGGAATCAACCTAACAAAAGAGGTGAAAGATTTATACAATGAAAACTACAGAACCCTAAAGAGAGAGATAGAAGAAAATCTTAGAAGATGAAAAAATGTACCCTGTTCATGGATAGGCAGAACTAACATCATCAAAATGGCGATATTACCCAAAGTTCTCTACAGGTTTAATGCAATGCCAATTAAAATCCCAACGGCATTTCTTGTAGAAATAGATAAAGCAATCATAAAATTCATATGGAAAAACAAAAGACCCAGAATAGCAAAAGCAATTCTAAGCAGGACGTGTGAATCTGGAGGTATAGCGATACCAGAGTTCAAACTGTACTACAAAGCAATAGTAACAAAAACAGCATGGTACTGGTACCAAAACAGGCAGGTGGACCAATAATACAGAATAGAGGACACAGAAACCAATACACAAAATTACAACTTTCTTATATTTGATAAAGGGGCTAAAAGCATGCAATGGAGGAAGGATAGCATCTTCAACAAATGGTGCTGGGAAAACTGGAAATCCATATGCAACAAAATGAAACTGAATCCCTTTCTCTCGCCATGCACAAAAGTTAACTCAAAATGGATCAAGGAGCTAGATATCAAATCAGAGACACTGTGTCTGACAGAAGAAAAAGTTTGCTACGACCTACATACTGTGGGGTCGGGCTCCAAATTCTTTAATAGGACACCCATAGCCCAAGAGTTAATAACAAGAATAAATAAATGGGACTTACTTAAACTAAGAAGTTTTTTCTCAGCAAGAGAAACAATAAGAGAGGTAAATAGAGAGCCTACATCATGGGAACAAATTTTTACCCCTCACACTTCAGATACAGCCCTAATATCCAGAATATACAAAGAACTCAAAAAATTAAACAATAAGATAACAAATAACCCAATCAACAAATGGGCCAAGGACCTGAACAGACACTTCACAGAGGAAGACATACAATTAATCAACAAGTACATGAAAAAATGCTCACCATCTCTAGCAGTCAGAGAAATGCAAATCAAAACCACCCTAAGATACCATCTAACTCCAGTAAGATTGGCAACCATTATGAAGTCAAACAACAATAAGTGTTGGCGAGGATGTGGGGAAAAGGGTACACTTGTACACTGCTGATGGGACTGCAAATTGGTGAGGCCAATTTGGAAAGCAGTATGGAGATACCTGGGAAAGCTGGGAATGGATCCACCATTTGACCCAGCTATTGCCCTCCTCGGACTATTCCCTGAGGATCTTAAAAAAGTGTACTATAGGGATACTGCCACATCAATGATCATAGCGGCACAATTCACAATAGCTAGACTGTGGAACCAACCTAGATGCCCTTCAATAGATGAATGGATAAAAAAAATGTGGCATCTATACCCAATGGAGTACTACGCAGCAATAAAAATGACAAAATCATAGAATTTGCAGGGAAATGGATGGCATTAGAGCAGATTATGCTAAGCGAAGCTAGCCAATCCTCAAAAAACAAATGCCAAATGTCTTCTTTGATGTAAAGAGAGCAACTAAGAACAGAACAGGGAGGAAGAGCATAAGGAAAAGATTAACATTAAACAAAGACAAGTGGGGGGAGAGAAAGGGAGAGAGAAGGGAAAGCATATGGAAATGGTAGGAGACCCTCAATGTTACACACAATTACCTAGAAGAGGATGTGAGGGGAAAGGGGGGGAAACAAGGGAGAGAATTGAACAACAGCAGATGAGGTAGAGAGGGATGATGGGTGGGGATGGGAGGGGGGATAGTAGGGGATAGGAAAGGTAGCAGAACACAACAGTCACTAATATGCCATTATGTAAAAATGTGTGTGTGTAACCGATGTGATTCTGCAATTTGTATTTGGGGTAAAAATGGGAGTTCATAACCCAATTGAGTCAAATGTATGAAAGATGATATATCATGAGCTTTGTAATGTTTTGAACAACCAATAAAAAATAAATAAATAAAAAAGAAATTATATATATATTATTTTTTTCCAATTCAGGGAATTGAACCAGTAGTGATCCACCACTGAGCCATACCACCATCCCTTTAAAACATTTTAAATTTTTATTTTGAGACATATCTGCTAAATTGTCAAGGCTAGCTTGAAATTTACAGTTCTCCTGCATCAGCCTCCTAAATTGCTGAGATTACAGGCATGTAAGATGGTGCCCAGAACCTCAGAACTTTTATACTCATAGTATCTGCTTGAGAAGTTTATGCCAATGTTCCAGAGATGCTGAGAATTTCGATCTTCATTTAACAAACCCTTCCTCTGAGCTGTCAGCATGACTAGCTCACCAGGAAAATCACTGAGTAACTCAGCCATTTCTCTGTGCAGTGGAGGCCCAGTCTAGTCCTGCCCCAAGACTTTCTTAAGTGAGTTCTGTTTGAAGTTGCCCTGGCTCCAAAGACTAATTTCCCTATCCCCCAAGAAGAGCCTTCCAATGGTGAGCCCTGCTGGATCACATGATCCTGCCATCCAATGGTGAGCACTGCTGGCTCACGTGATCCTTACCCACCAATCAAAAAGCACCCCATGCCAACTGTCAAACCCTTCAACCATTAAACTGTCATAACTGTCAAACCACCCCTGGCTCTATAAATATGCAGAGCTGTTCCTCAATAAACGGGCATTTTCTCCAACGGCAAGCCTTGATCATTCTTTCATTGGTGCCAAAACACAGTATGGGAATGCCTCGCTGCTCGAGAGCCCCCTCTTTCAAGGCTTGCCATCCTCATCCACTCTTTTGAGCACTGCTGCTACTCACACAACACTGGCTCTTCAGTAGGTGAGTTCCCCTATTGGGTATCCAACTTTAGACGGGCTACGCAGGGGCTTTGATCGTGATTGTCCGGCAAACCTCTGATGCCCGATCTGGAGGAGAGAACGCACCCCACCATGACCTTCATGGTCACGGTGGACTCTCTGGAACCCGTTTCATGAGTCGGAGGTCCTGAGGGGTGGAAGAACAGGCACTCCTCCCTCCCTCTCTCTCTCTCTCTCTCTCTCTCTCTCTTAACCACCCTTGTCCCTCTCTTGAACTATGGGGGCCTCTTCTTCCCTCCCTGCAGACTCACCCTTATTAAATTCTGCACACAAGATTGGCCTTACTATCAATTAGACAATCAAAGTCAATGGCACCCAGGATGATCCCTAGACCCTGCAATTCTCAGATATCTGTTTAACTTCTGTGAGTGCTTGAAAAAGTGGAAGGAGATTCCCTATGTTGAGGCTTTTTCTCTTCTTCATTCTCAACCCAACCTATCCAGCAGATCAACCCCCTCCCTACCTACCTCCCCCATCGGCTCTGTCCAGCCCTCAGGTGCTCCCTCTGACTTGGCCAACACCTTTAGTTCCCCCCAAACTAGGTCCCATTCCCTAGTCCCACAAACCATGGCCCCCTTAAGAGAGGTTGCTGGACCTAAGGGCATTACCTGGGTACATGTCCCATTCTCTATGAATGACCTCACACAACTTGAGCTAAGGTTGGGCTCATTCACCACAGAAGAGAGTTTCAATGGGTCCTCCAGGCTTATAGCCTCACATATATGTTATTGGCTAATACTTTCCTTCTTGAGGAACGTAACAGAATCTGGGAACTTGCCAGAGCCCATGCAGATGAAACTCACAGAGTTAATCCCAATCACCCTCTGGGGCCACTTGCTGCCCCAGATCAAACTCCCAACTGGGATTATAATACACAAGCTGGCATACAGAGCAGGGACCGATTCTCCGCATGTATTATTGTTGGTCTCAAAAAAGTGGCATGTAAGGCCGTCAATTTCCAAAAAATTATAAGAGACCCCATCAGAATTTCTAGATTGGCTTATAAAAGCGCTTCAGCAGTAACCTAGATCCCCAAACCCCAGATTTCCATCATGTCCTTATGACATATTTCTTCTCACAGAGCTACCCCGACATCTGGGCTTGAATAAGGCTCTGCCACCCCCCAGACTGAGATCTTGGTGGTAGCCTTTAAGGTTTTTATGCCCACCCAGACCCTGCAGGGTGCTTCCTCGGGTCACTGCCCATCACCGAACCCCCCCCCCCCATGCCTGCTTCAAGTGTAGCAAGAAGGGACATTGGGCCAGGGCATGCCCCGCACCATGCACTCCACGAATTCCATGTCCTAAATGTCAACAACAAGGTCATTGGGGCTCTGACTGTCCCAGATCCTGTAGAAGGCCTATGGCCAGGGAACCCTCTGACCTTCTGGGCATGGAAATTGATTGATGGTGCCTTGGGTCCTTGTCCCCGGCCATAACAATCGATAGACAGGAACCCAGGGTGCGGATTCAGGTGGATGGACGCAAGGTTGATTTTCTCCTTGACACCAGGGCTACCTTAAGAGAGGTTGCTGGACCTAAGGGCATTACCTGGGTACATGTCCCATTCTCTATGAATGACCTCACACAACTTGAGCTAAGGTTGGGCTCATTCACCACAGAAGAGAGTTTCAATGGGTCCTCCAGGCAGAATTCCTGACAGAATTCTGGGGGCAAACAGTGCCATCCACCTCTCCTATTGTCGGGGTAGGAGGAAAGACCAATTATCTAAGAAAGACTCCCCTATTACTCTGTTCCATAGACAACTTCGCATTCTCTCAGACATTCCTAGTTATGCCCCAATGTCCAGTTCCTTTGCTCAGCCGAGATATTCTCTTTAAATTCAAAATAACAATCAACATCCGGGCTCCTGGCATCAGTCAGGCCCCAGAATTTGCCTATTCATCTTTTCTGACCCTTTTGGTAGAAGACTGGCCATTCTGTTCCGCTTATGAGGCTGACATGAAATATCATACTAACCTGGTTGACCCAATTGTATGGGATACCCACACCCCCTCCACCATTTCCTGCCCACCAGTTAACATTCATCTCAAAGATCCTAACACCTTTCCCAATCAGGCTCAATACCCCCTGTCCACAAAAGCTCTTCTGGGCCTACAACCTATTATTCAGGACCTTCTTAGCAAGGGGTACCCTCTGTCTTGCTCATTCCCTTTACAATACTCCCATACTAGTGGTAAAAAAGCTGACTCATCAACACCTCGTTTAGGCCCATATATCCTTTGGTTCCCAGCCCATACACTCTGCTGTCTCAGATCCCCGACACTGCCACCCACTTCTCAGTCATAGATTTAAAGGATATCTTTTTGCCTTTAACCTGGACTGTCCTTCCTCAGGGCTTTTGAGATAGTCCACACCTTTTTGGACAAACCTTGGCCTCCAACCTCCAATATTTTCACCTCCAGTGCCCGAATCCACCCTCTTGCAATATGTTGATAATTGTCCGGCAAATCTCTTTGCCCACCTGTGGGGAGGAAAGCACCTCACCACAGCCTTTAAAGCTACGGTGGCCCTCAGGGACTCCTTCCTTGGGCAGTTTTGAAAGTCCTAGTCCTCTCACCTTTAAGACTCAGCCGCTAGAGAGACGTTTTCCCACCCCTTCCTCTCCTCTTTTTCCGGCCCTGGGAGTATGTGGCCTCTCCATGAGGGGTCCCGAAAAGTCTTGGTCAAGGTCTCCCATGGTTCCAGCTCCATCTAGGACAAGAGCTTCGACTGTCAGGATTCGTTGACGACCAATCTCTGCAGCTCAAACTTGCCACTTAGGCACTCCTGATTTTTTGGCTCTAGCAGGGATGCCCCTTTTGCCAATAAATCAATTTCCTCCTTCTCTGTGTCCTTTTCCCTCCTCTCTGCCAGTCGACTCCCCCCTACAATGCCTCTTGGATCAAATATAGCACCCAGGCCTGGCCCACTTATCCCTTAGACAACCAAAGCAGTTGGCCCCCTTTTGGGTCCCTGGATACCTCCATTCTAAGAGATCTCTTCCATGCTTTCTTCTTGCTCCGATCCAATCCTGCTCTCTGCACCTCTTGCAAACCTCTACAAATTCTTCTAGCCCATCCAAAGGGCACTCAACAGATGACACAGTTCTCCTACTTAATTTATTGGCCTTAAGGGATATCGGGCCTCTCCACAAAAGGCCCAAATAGTATGTATCTAGGGTTCTCTATCTCTCAAGGGAAAAAGGCCATTACAGCAGACAGAAAACAGCTTATTGTGTCTACACTTACACCAAAGACTAAAGATGACTCTCCTTCTTGGGTTTAGCTGGGTACTTCAAGGCCTGGATTACTTTTGAATTTCTCCCTCCTTGCCAGGCCACTATATAATCTGGCCAAGGGCCCCCAAGATGAACCCCTACTCCCAGTGGTAGGGAAGCCCTTTAAAAAGCCCTCCTCTGGGCACCCGCCTTGCATCTCTCTGACTTCTCCCAACCCTTCACCCTCTATGTAAAAACAGACAAAGTCTGGGAATTCTGGGTCAGGAATATGGCCCCACA
The DNA here is from genome assembly GCF_052094955.1 of Ictidomys tridecemlineatus. NCBI lineage: Eukaryota > Metazoa > Chordata > Mammalia > Rodentia > Sciuridae > Ictidomys > Ictidomys tridecemlineatus. The sequence goes on along the minus strand of NC_135480.1, from coordinate 128,532,970 downwards.
TTTGCACTAGTGGCCTACCTATCTAAACAGTTTGACCCCACCATCAGGGGCTGGCCTCCATGTCTCAGAGCCCTAGCAGCAGCCCATGATCTCCAGAAAGAAGCACACAAGCTTACCTTTGGCTCCCTGCTAACATCTCACCTCCTCACCATCTAAGGGATATCCTCACTTACAAGGGGCTACAGTCACTTCCTCTTTCCAGGGTTCTATCCCTCCTTATCTCTCCTTGAAAATCCCTCCATCTCTTTTCAGCCCTGCTCTCCATTAAACCCTGTCTCCCTCCTCCCATCTTCTCCCTCAAAAGATCCCATCCACAAATGCCTGGAGGTATTAGAGATGATTTTACCCTGCCCTATCACCATTTCTGAGGGACCCCTGCCCTCTTTGGAACCCGTCTGGTTCTCAGATGGTAGCTCCTTTATACACAAAGGGGTTAAAGTGGAGGGGTATGCTGTAGTTTCCCTCTCATCCATCATAGAGGCAAAACCTCTCCCACCCAATACCACCAACCAACAAGCTGAACTCATAGCTGTTACAAGGGCATGTGAGCTAGCAGAGGGAAATACACAGATTCCAAATATGTCTTCCATATCCTGATCTCCCACGCAGCCATTTGGAAAGAAAGGGGGCTATTGACCATCAGGGGGATGGCAGTCATTAATTCCACACTTATTTCTGGCCTACTATGAGCCTCCAGGCTGCCCTCCTAACTGGGAATAATCCATTGCAAGGCCCACCAAACTGACTCCTCCCTTACTACTATGGGGAATTCCAAGGTCGATCAAGGGGCTAGATCAGCTGCCCTCCAGAGCTTTACCTCCTCTCTGCTACTCTTCATTATCACCAGGGATCGGCCCAAAGATCCTCAACAACTATTCCAGTTTCTTCATTCTCTATTCCATTCTAGTCCACAGAGTCTCACTACTTTCCTTCACTTCTTTTTCACTCTTTCCCCATGTGATAAGACCCTCCTGCAAAAGATCACTTCTGCTTTTAAGATCTGCTAGAGAACCAATATCAATACTCCATTAAAACCTAAACCTTTCCCTTCTCATTAGGCCCGCGGTCACACCCTGGCTTCAGACTGGCAGATTGACTTCACCAACATGCCCCAAATAAAAAACAAGCCTTTCCCACTTCTAACAAGCAGGCCTCTATGGTAGTTGACTCACATAATCCTCCATTTCAGGATACCCACTTCTATCCAATCAGACAATGGCCCAGAATTCACCTCGCAGATAACTCAGGGACTGGCTCACATGCTATCACTCCCTTGGCATTTCCATTGCTCTTACTGCCCCCAGGCTTCTGGAAAGGTTGAAAGGACCAATCGGTCCCTTAAAGGGACCCTCACCAAGCTCACCATGCTCACTGGGTAAAGGTGCTCCCCTTGGATTTATTGTGCATTAGGGCCTTGCCAAAGAAGCCTTCTAATCTCTCACCTTTGGAAGTCATGTATGGCCATCCCCTCATTCTGCCTACAGAACCCCTACCCATCTCCGAAACGTATGCCCTGCCCCTCCTCTGCCATCTATGCTCTGAACTCTGGTGCTATCAAGACTGGCTTCTTCCTGACCCCAGTCTCTCTCAAAACCCTACTTCTTTAACACCTGGACAACTTGTTTACTACTGCCCACCGGGGAAAAGCCCCCTCTAAAACCAAAGTGTGAGGGTCCTGCTCAGGTGACTATGTGCACTCCCTTGGTAGCCAAACTCAAACTACCTAATAACCAACTTACCCATGGATTCATATTTCCAGGCTTAAGCCCAGCACTCCTACACCTTCATCAGAAGAGCCACCAACAATCGTCACCTGTCATTAAGTACTCTTGTCAATGCTCCCCCTCATTTCTGGCCCCTCTTGGGTTTTCTCTTTGCCCTATGTCTGAAGACTCAAGGCAAGTGCCCCAAAGGGTCCCCACCAGCCAGACACCCCCCCACACACACACATACACTTGCTTGAATCTGGCCAGTAGTGGGACTGTTGTGTGTTGTCCTTCTGACAAACCACTTAGATGTCCAGAGCATGGTAACCCCTGAATAAGTGTGATCATAAGAGAGCACTTTACCAGTTGCCTTCTGGGCCTAAGGAGGAACATGTGTGTTTTGTTTACCCTCCTAGTTTTGTAAGAATTTCAAGTATCAGTATTTAAAGTTGAGATGTTTTACATAAAACCTGGAGAGAGCTGACTGCTCTTAAAGGGAAATATGGTAACAATGGGCCACAGTCCTCCCTTGGCCACCTTCGAGAAAGGCAAAGAGAGAAGCAAGCTGGTACACCCGGTTAGGAGAAAGTTTGAAGAGCAGCCTTAATAGAGAGGGGAGGAAGCTAGGAATGAAGAATGGAATTGAGAATGTTAGGTGCAGGACAGGCTGTTCTGCAGGTCATGCCAAACAAAGTTAGCTGCAGGGTGACCTGGCTTCTCAAACCCTCTGTCTGGTTCTTTATCATCTGTTTGCTTCAAGCCCAAATGCCCAAGCCCCCACTCAGGGCTAAATACTTAACCCCCTTTGTGCCAACAAGGCAGCTTGCAGACCCAGAGACCCCATTAGATTTGGGCTATAAAAACTCTCTGTGCCTGTTCCTTCCCTTTATCATAAAGTTCATTCAGACTCAGGTGGGTAAAAAATTTCTAATCAAGCTTTTAACTAGCTTCTCCTCAGGAATTACCAACTCCTGGCTACTGATGATATTTCCAGTTGAGACCTATGCTGAATGGACTGACATCATCATGGATCTGTGGTGGCAAGGAACCTTTGTTGATCTGGTTCCTGAAGTTATACCGGTCTTCTCTGCCCTCCTGTGGGGGCTCCTTACTTCCCTCTTTCTCCCACACAGCCACATTTCAGCAGGAAGCAGCCAGAATGAGTCAAAGCCCACTCTCATTTAATTACAAAGAGGGGAGAATGTTGGGAGTAGCCCCAGCTCAAAAGACTTAACTTCCCCATCCCCCAAGAAGAGCCATCCAATGGTGAGGCCTGCTGCTCACATGATACTGCCGTCCAATGGTGAGCCCTGATGGCTCACATGATCCCGCCATCCAATGGTGAGCACTGCTGGCTCACATGATCCTTACCCACCAATCAAAAAGCACCTCATGCCAACTGTCAAACCCTTCAACCAGCCCCGGCTCTATAAATATGCAGAGCTGTTCCTCAATAAATGGGCATTGTTCTTTCAGAATGATCATTCTTCCAGAGTCAGCAGTCTCTGTGCCTCTGAGGGGCATCTGTAGCAAGGTGATGCTTTTTCTTGGGGAGGGCATTAGAGATGGAACCCTAAGGGAACCTTTTAATAAAAGTGCTCTTTCAAAAACTTGCCTGAATTTTCATCTTTAAAGATTCTGAGATGTAGGTGACCTCCTTTCCTGTTAACCTCCTCTCCTCTTCTCCGGATCTTCCTTTCCTTCTTTTAGCTTGGAAACAACTTTTAGTCACCTTATTCTAAATAAAAGCCTTCCCCAAATATGAACACTTGAGAACTATTTATGGAGTGGGGAGAAAAAATTTTTGAGAAAGTTATGCTGAAATAATTGGACATTCACCTGGGTATGGTGGCTTATGCCTATAATCCCAGTGCCTGGGAGGCTGAGGAAGGAGGATCACAAGTTTGAGACTAGCCTCAGCCATTTAGTGAGGCCCAAATAACTTGATGAGACCATGTCTCAAAGTGAAAACTAAAAAGGGCTGATTAATTGTCCTTCGGTTCAGTCCCTGGTATGTATAAATAAATAAACAAATAAATTCAGGAAAACCAAAAAAACTTGACTCTCACCTTACAATACATATTAACCTTAATCTCAAGGGGACTAGGGACCTCAATGTGAAAATAAGAAGCTTTACAATTTTTAAAAATCAATATTATTATTGCTATTGTTATTATTTTGTGATACTAAATATTGAATCTAGGGAAGCTCTACCACTGAGCTATCTCCCCAGTCCTTTTTATTTTTATTTTTTTTAATTTTGAGACAGGGTTTTGTTAAGTTGCCCAGGTTGGCCTCCAACTTACAGTCCTCCTGCCTCAAACTCTTAGTCACTGGCTTTACAGACACATGCCACACTCTACTCAGCCACTTCCCTAAACAAGAAAAGGAAAAGAGAAGAAACTGACAAATGGGACCATGATATGACTAACTTTTGTTCATCAAAATAAATCATTAAAGACTGGAAGACATCTTTAGGGTGATAGAAGACATTTGCAAATCATAACTGCCAAAGGGCTTGTAGCCAGAACACTTAAGTAACTTTTTCAAATCACAAAGAAAAAGGAAAAAATCCAGTAGAGAAAATGGGCAGGAGACTTGAACAGGTATTTTATAAAGTTGGCATGAGATGATCAATAACATGGGAAAAGTTAACTTAAACCTCAATGATGTACAGTCCTGTGCTGCATGATGATGTTTTGGTCAATGGCAGAACACATATGTAATGGTGGTCCCAAAGGATGGAAGTAGAGCTGAAAAATGCCTATTAACCTGTGATGTTGTAGCTATGGTGATTTCACAGTGTGAGGAATCACTCCTGTGTTTGTAATAATGCTGGTGTAAACAAATGGATTGCACTGTCAGTGTGGAGAAGCGCAGTGCACACAACGAGGTACAGTGCATGATAATAATGACGATGATGACAAAGACTGCTACTGGTTTACATATCTACTATACTATGCTTTTGTTGTTGTTGTTGTTGTTATTTTAGAGCATGGTCTTTGTGATTACAAAGGAAAAAAAAGATAGAAATGTGTACTGTACAGTGTGCTGTTACACTGGCAGCAACGTTGTACACCTTGAGTTTATTACATCTCAATTGAATCAAGAGGCCAGGACAAATAATTGGCCTACACCATAGAGTTTCACTTAAGTCCACTCTGGGATGTTTGCACACCAACATAATTGCCTAATGATGTATGAAGGACGCTGTTGATTGATGCATGACTAAATGGCCACACACCCACCAAAATGGCTGAAATTAAAAAATCCATTTGAATTTTGTGAAGATTTGGAGGATAAACAGGAACTCATGCTCTGGTGATGGATGTGTAAATTGGTGCAGTCATTTAGGAAACAGTTTGGCATTATTAGTAAGAGTTGAAAGTGTATATGTACTCTAATGACCTAACCATTCTATTCCTGAGCACAATCCTGATTAAATTGTCACACTGCTCCAGAAAGCATGTCCAAGAGCGTTCACAGCTGTGTTTTCTGTAGAAGTTCCAAATAACTTCAACTGTAATAACTACCATGTCCACAGGGTAAAATTATCAATTGTGGAATATTTACCAGACAGAGGACTATATATTCTTAAAACTGGATAATTACGGTCACTTGTAATACCATGGCTGAAAACCAAGCAAAAGAAGCCAGATACAAAAGAATTCATCCTGCTTAATTCCATGTATGTTCAAAGATAAGCAAAGAATATATTTTGTAAGTTTCTGGTTATATAAAGTCAAAAAAACAAGTGCTGCTTTGGGACTCATAGTTAGAAGTTGAGAAATAGGACAACAAGTTGGGACAGTGGTTAGTCCTGGGTGGAGTTGGGGAGGGAGGTACTAGTGAGCATGTGTAGGGATGGGGCTACTGAGGAATATCAATCCCTGTTCTCTGATCTGAGTCACAGTCCACTTTTTAAGAAGTCATATATCTGACAACCTGGTGCATTAGTGCATGCCTGTAATCCCATGGGCTTGGGAGGCTGAGGCAGGAGGATCCCAAAGCATCAGCAATTTAGTAAGGCCCTAAGCAACTTAATAAGACCCTGTCTCAAAAAAAACAAACAACAACAACCAAAACCCCAAAACAACAACAAAAACAATGGCTGGAGACTTAGCTCAGTATTTAAGCACCCCTGGGTTTAATCTGTAGCACCAAAAAAAAGTTGTATACTTGGTTTTATGTACGTTATTTTTTACAATAATAACAATTTAAATTACCCTCTCCCCTTTTCCTCTTACCCCTGCCAGAGGAGCATACATTCTGCCTTCATTTTTTCCCTACTCTAATACCCACACATAACACAAATTTCCCCTCTTCACCCCCAGCCCCAGGTCACCAGTAATCTCTCTTTTTTTTTTAAGAGAGAGAGAGAGAGAGAGAGAGAGAGAGAGAGAATGAATTTTTTTGATATTTATTTTTCAGTTTTCAGTGGATATAACATCTTTATTTTATTTTTATATGGTGTGGAGGATCAAACCCAGCGCCCCGGCGCATGCCAGGCGAGTGCGTTAGTGCTTGAACCACATCCCCAGCCCCAGGTCACCAGTAATCGCTTATTTGGCAAATGCAATGAGTTTGTGGCCTATTCCATCACCCCCCCCCACCCCAGGGGTCTTTCCTATGAACCCTCTAGTTCTGTCTTCCTTGACTTCTCCAGACACCTCTCTCTCCTGGTTCTGCTTCTCTGTCCCTACCTGTGGCTCTCTCTGCTTCCTTCTCTGCACTCCCACTCTTTAAACTCTGGTGTGTCTCAGGTTTCCCTCTGTGGTGGTCTTACCCACACCCTTGTCCATCTCCATGCCAACAGCCTCCAAATCAGTGTGATTTAGGTTCCAGGTCGATGTGCACCATAAACTCCCTACTTGATCTACACTCTTGTCAAAATGCCTGGAATCTCTCAAATTTCAACCAACAGCTTCAGATGAAATTCATTCTGTTCCTTATTCTAATGATAGAGAGAGCACACGAGAGAGGGAAAAGAGGAAAACAAAAAGAAAACAAACCCTAAAACCAAACCGACCAAACAAACAAAATTAAAAAAAGAAAAGAAAGATCCTCTGTCTAAAAAGGCAAGCACTTCCAGGTTGACATCTCATACTGACTCCTCACTCATTAATCAATCCCAACACCAAGAGCTACTGTTATTTTGCCTGTACTATGTGCTGGGCACTGTTTTCATAAATGTGTATATCTGTGTTACAAACACTTTTTATGTGTATGACCTCAGTTAATTCCCTCAACAATCCTGAGGTACCATTACTATCTTACCCTACAGGAGAAGATGGAGGGTTGAGAGCCAGAGCAGCGCCCAGACCCTGATCCTGACTCCAGATGGCCCCTGAGGAACAGCCTCTTACCCGCGTAGCACCTGGTCCCTGCATGTGTCCACTGCCTCCGGCCTCATCTGGATGATTATATTGACTTCCTAACTGATCTCCCAACTGCACACGAATCTCTCTCCATTTTCATTCACCTTCAAGAGGGCCACTAGGCTCACTAAAAAATAATTTGGTCATCATAGTTTTGAGTGGTTCCCTCTCTCATGCCTCAGCACACATGGAGGCTACATGATCTGGCACCAGCCTGTGCTGTCCCCTGCCTCCTGTTCCCCACCCTAGACACATGCTCTTCTCTTTTAGGCTCTGGGACAGTTCTCTTTGCCTGCAGTGTTCTGTGGACCCACCGCACCTCCTGCTTACCTGGAAAATGCCTGCCTGTTTGTTAAGTCCTAACTGCAGTTCTCTCTCCCTCTGTATGCTGTCATGGACTCCACAGACCACCCAGCGCCAACTATATATTTATTTACAAATTAAGACTTATTATGACTCAAGAGAATGGAAAGGATGGGATGGGATAGAGGCAAAGTGATTTGGTGCAAGCCTCTAGCTTGCTCTTCTTCCTGTTCCTCCTCTTCTCTTCCATTTCCTCCTCTTTTTTTAATTATTATTATTACTTCTTTTAAGTTATTATTATTATTATTTGTACCAGGATTGAACCCAGGGGTGCTTAACCATTAAGTCCCATCCCCAGCCCTTGCTATTTTTATTTAGACAAGGTCTCACTAAGTTGCTTAGGACCTTGCTAAGTTGTTGAGACTGGCTTTGAACTCTCAATCCTTCTGCCACCGCCTCCTGAGCAGCTGGGATACAAGTGTGCACCACCACATCAGGCTCCCTGCTCTCCTTTTCAAGGGCAAAAACAGAGTCTCCTGCCTTCTTGAATTGCTGTCCCTTCTTAGCTCTGGTAAATACAAGATCCAGAGATATGCACCAGCTTTTTTCTCACTATTACACCTGCTTTGCCCCCATGCAGCCCCTCATTTCACTCTTTTATAACAGGTTTCATACTTGGTGCCCCCTTCCATCATTTAATATTCATACAGGGGACCAGGGTATGCCACTTTCAAAACATGCCATTCTCACAGAAGAATATTTTGAACTAAGGTGACTGAGAAGGAGCAGATATGAGTGAGCACTCTGCCCTCCCTCATCTTCCTAAAAGCAAGGCATATTATTTCCCTTGTCCCTTTGTTCCATAAAAGGAAGAGGAATACAACACTTTTCACCAGGTGGTAAGTGTGGAAAAGCAAACCTTCCCAGAATCAGCTTTATCTTCCATTAGTCGTCCCCCCTGCCATTTATTTCCAAGTTGCTTTCCCAAAATTCATTGGCCTGAACAGCCCCAAACCTCTTTCCTTTGTCTAGTCACTTCTCCTAATGTGACACCCTTTGTTAAAATGATACATAAACTCTCAAGTTTAACTGCTTCTTTGGGCTGTTCACTTTTTTGTGAGGTTCCCATGTGAAATTTAAAAAGTTACTAAAATTTGTAATACTTTTCTCCTGTTAACTCAGTTTTCATTTGTTTAATTCACGGTACTTAGGAATTGTACCTGAAAGGGTAGAAGTTTTTCCTCCCATTTACTATCAGATGGACATCCCTGTGACTATTGAATAGACAAACTGGGACTCAGAGAGATAGTAACTTATAGGTAGAATCAGGGTTCATGTCAAAGTACTTTTTCCCCTTCTTCTTTTCTTATTAATACCCAGAAGTTCTGTTTTGTCCTTCTAGTGATGATGAGGCCCAAGGGGCTGCTCACACATGCTCATTGCAGATTTTGTGTCTTTTCCAAAGTTCTCATGCAAAGTGTCAGGGCAGGAAAAGAAGCATACCTAGGAACAACTCTGAAAATCCCCATCCTACACCAAATTGGAATAGCCTGTTTTATTTTTTTTAAAGGGATAATTAATTTTTAAATTAATTCATTAAGGAAGCACTGAGAATGGAATCCAGGTCTTTGAGCATGCTAAGCAAGCTACACCCCACCACTGAGCTATACCCCAACTCTGCCTGGTGTTTTTAATAGGCCTCCTTCTGGGACTGTGGCACCCAACCCTGGGATGAGCAGCATTAATCACTTAGTGAGTTTGGGTGGATGACAAGAGTTCTGGGGCAGGCACCAGGGCCACTATCAGACAGGGGCTGTGGGACCTAGTTTAGAAGGAAGGAGTTCTGAGATGCTTGCTCTATTCAAGATGGAATTCCCCCCCAATCTTTGGAAGGATGCCTGCAGGTAAATACTGCAACCATGTTGTGAGCCGGAGGGGGAAAAAAGGGAGGAGAAGGCAGTTTTGTTTCCTAGCGACAGAGCAAGTCTGGATCAACCCTAAGTCATTAAAAGAGACTTTTCAGGTTTGTCAACACAAAAGAACCCAAGAAGAAAATAGTGGGCTAAATGTGACATTAAAATTCTTGACAGTGGCCCAGTAATCCCACTGCTTAAGTTTAAGAAACTTGCCAAGCGGGTAAGGAAAGAGCATTTTTTTCCATTTATTTGGTTTCAAACAGAAGAAGAAAGTTCTGCTCACCCGGAAGCCAGTGTTGCTGAAGCCCTCGGTTTTGGGGGCTGCTGTACTTGTCAGCTCCATGTTCTGTTCACCAGCTGTCTGGGCTCTGAATTCTCTGATGTCCTATCTGAAGGTCCTCAGGACCTGGGTAAAAGAAAACAGTCTCTGCTGATGTCAAAATGCCAGCTGCTGTGGCGGAAATCTGGACATTGCTTCAGTTTGGAAACTTCTATAATAATCTCCGGAATGACTTGGGCTGAAACCAGATTGGGTGGGGCCGGAGGGGCCAGAAGGGCCGAGTGGAGGCTTCTGGTTCAGGCCCACCCACCTCTTTTATCCTTCTAAGGATTTCCATCCTTGGGGCTTTCCATGTTCACTTCTGGAAAGAAGACTTTTGTGGTGCACAGGCGTGATACTTTCTCTGTAGACCTTAGTGAAATAGCTCTCTTCTTGTGAATAGTGTTGAGGGAAGGAGTGTGGTTGGTAGAGCAGGGAAAGTAAGGATTGGTTCCTATCAAGTTATCAACTACTGTGAGCCAGGCACAAGTTAGGTGCAGTGTATACAACTATCTCTGTCTTACACTTGGACAAACTGAAGTGGTATCCCCTTTCTCCACAGAAAAGCCCGCTTCAACATGACTAATTTTAGGGCTGTCAGCAAAAGAATCTCTGAAAAAGAGTCCAATGTAGGTAAACTTCCTATTTTCCTTTCACCCTTTTTACTTGGCTACTGGCCGAGAAAATAACAGCACTCCAGGTGCTGAACACCCCCTTACTAGTTATCACAAACGCATCCAAAGATAAGTGTCACAGTAGAATGGGTAGAGAATAGTGATGAGAGGGGAGGGGACAGGAGGGGGGATAGGGAGGGCAGCAGAATACAACTGACACTAGGATTGCTGTATGTATACACATGGATGTATAACCAATGTGATCCTGCAATCTATACATGTGGAAAAATGAAGAGTTATACCCTATTTGAATCAAATGTATGATATGTCAAGATCACTGTATTGTCTTGAGCAACTAATAAAACAACAACAACAACAAAAAAAAAAACCAAACGCATCCAATTTGAAGAAATGTGCAAAAAGGCCTCTGGCCTTGAGCTGGGCTTCACAGAGATGTCTACATTTTTAAGATAAGTTACAATTGGGCTTCATGGTAACAGCTGGAAGGGGGAGGAAAGAAATGAGAGAAGAAGCTCTCCCCTTCTAAGGTGTTGTTCTTGAAGAGTTAACTTGCCCAGAACAGTGAAAGAAAAAGCTGCTCTATGTGAACTTCTGCAGACTATGAACTTCTGAGCCCCACCCCTTACATGCTGAGTATAAAACTCTGAAACTCCCTGAACTCGGGGTTCAGGGGATTGATTGATTACAGCAAAGGCTGTACCCTCTGAACCTGGCTGCAGCCAAATAAAACTGTTTCCTGCTATCTTCAGTGCCGTGCCTGGTTTCTCCCTATAGCAAAATGGAGGTGGGGAAAATTAGCCTTTTGTTTAGAGTCATGTAGGTAATAAAGGAACAATGGTCATTAGAAAGCCATTTCACTACATCCCTACTTCAGGCTGAGTTGTTTTAAAAAAATCCTCCAACTTAACAGAAATGGCAGATAAGTGAAAGGTGACCAAGTGGTCACTTAATAAAAAGTGGTTTATGAAAACATGAGCTGTAAAATTCTTTCAAAATAAGGATTTCTCTTTAGCTTTTTTAAATTGAACGACTATGTATCAAACTATTATAATTGTGTGGCTTCTGTGGAAGCATGAAAATAAAAATTAGGGGTTGGGGTTGGGGCTCAGCGGCAAAGGCTTGCCTAGCACATACAAGGCACTGGGTTCCATCCTCAGCATCACACAAAATAAGTAAAATAAAGGTATTGTGTCCAACTACAGCTAAAAAACTTTAAAAAAAGCAGAATGATAAAATTTAATACTGCAAAATAGTGGATAAAAGAATGAGAGAAAATACCAACCATTGCTAGTGGTTACTTTTGAGTTGTGGTTTTTATTGGTGGTTGTTATTTTCCCCTTCCTATTCAGCTGTATGTTTTATAAAGGACCTCACTTACTTTTAGTATCATGATAAAGACTATATATAAAGTTAAGGGCTTGCTTCTGGGTTCAAATCCTGGCTCTTCCTCTTAATTATGTCAAACTACAGCTTAAGGCAAAACTCAAGCTTTTGGCTGTTTATATGGCTTGAGAACTAGGAATAGGTTTTATATTTGTGAATGGTTGAAAAATAATCAAAAGGGAGAATATTTTTTGGCATGTGAAAATTATATGAAATTTAAATTTCATTGTCTAGAAATAAGGTTTGGTTGAAACACAGGTATGCTCATCCATTTCTGTACTTTTTATTGCTGCTATTATTCCACAAGGCCAGAGTGGCAGAGATTGTGTGGCTCAAAGACTAAAATATTCACTACTTGGCCCTTTACAGAAAATGTGTTCTGATCTGAGTCACTGGACATGTGAATTTGGGGAAGTAAATGTGTTCTCTGTGCCCCAGATTCTTCATGTATAAAATGAAGCGGATAATGCTCTTTTTAAAGGATTTTTTTTAGAGAGAGGGAAGAGAGAGAATGTTTTAATATTTATTTTTCAGGTTTCAGTGGACATAACGTCTTTATTTTTATGTGGTGCTGAGGATTGAACCTAGCGCCCTGCGCATGCCAGGTGAGCACGTTACTGCTTGAGCCACATCCCCAGCCTGCCTTTTTAAAGGATTTTTAAAACCTGAGTTACTGTACTCAAAAACACTTGGAATAGTTCCTGACACATAATTCAACACCATTCAAACTTTATGCTTTAGCCCTTTAATGCTTCTTACTGACGAATAAGACTTGGGAATTTTCATTAGTTCTTCCCCATAATTACAAAATGCTATAATTAGTAGTCACTGTGTTACCAAAGGCAAGAAGCCCATTTGGAAGTGATTGAGAGAGGTATGGATAAACAATGCATATATGTGGAAAGCTTCCATTGCAAAATTGTTGGAAGAAACCATTTGCTGCAACCTGTTATAACCTCCATGAAATTGAGACCCAATCTAGCTTAAGGTCATGACTGATCTTTACTTTCTAGGAGGAAAGAAAAATCTTCATTTTACCATTTATGATTATAATCGCAGGAATTTGACTTAAATGCCTTCCATTCTTTGTGTGGGTTAATAAACCTTTAATGCCATCCATTTTTGCAGAAATCTTTTAAAATGCAATAACCTAATGTGTTTTTTGCCCATTGGCTATGGAAAAAAAGTCTGAAAAGAGTGCAAAAACACTTGAGAGCATATCATTGTGCAAGTGAGGGCACTGAGTACAAGATACTGATCTGCCTGTGTTCTCTGACGACACCAGCAACAAGCAAATCTAAAACCTAAGTAGAATAAATTGTACATATAACCATGATCCTGAAATGCCAAAACAATGGTCACATCCAGAGAAATTTCAGTTAATATGGCATGGCTCCGAGGCTTGTACTTAAAGAGCTCTCAGAGTTTTCTTGCAATACCAGAATTAATGACTCTTGATGCCTAGTTTGGAAATAGAAAATGGAATCAGAAATGAGGTGTAAAGGCCCTCTCAGCTTTACGAGACGTTTAAAATCCTTCCTCGGTCATGTACAGTCCTTGCTCAATAAGAAATACCTTGCACCAAGGATTCTAAAGTTGTCCCTTGACCCCTCTGATCTGTTTGAATCACAGTACCCCTCAAATCTTATTTAAATATTGAAACCATTGTGGGACAAACCAATCACTGGACTTTTTAGTCTAGTCATTTTTATATCCTATTCTAACCTCCAAGAGTTGGCTTAAGAAGACTAAGAACCTATGGACCATATGTGCACCAGCTCATTAAAGAGAACCCAAATTCAAACCACTCCATGTTTATTAAAAGTATAAAGTTAAGGGGCCGGGGTTGAAGCTCAGCAGTAGAGCACTCGCCTAGCACGTGCAAGGCCCTGGGTTGGATCCTCAGCACCACACAAAAATAAGTAAAAAAATAAAGGCATTGTGTCCAACTACACCTAAAAATTAAATGTTAAAAAAAGTATGAAAGTTTAAAAAAATGCAGGGTGAGGGATTTTTTTCTTTGCCTTATGTATATATGGTTATATAGTGAGGACACTCTTTTAGTGACAACATTTCCAAAAGGAATAAAATGGATTTTAAAAAATTGTGTATAATGCTTGGCTGATGCTAAGCACAATGTATTATATGTTACAGTATATGTATATGTATTATAAATTACAGTATAATTTTAATTCCCATAGCTGTCCTCTTCTTTGAAGAACATTTTATGTATTATGCATCAACATTTGTCTATTCATCTTGAAGAAGTTTAATAAATAAGTAAACCAAATAATATCAATTTAATAAACATTATTAATATTAAAAAAGTCAATGTATAAAATAATTTATACTAAATATACATATTTATATATAAATGCATGAAAATGTAATTCTAGGGGGTTTACAAGCTGGGTAAGTCCAGTTAACCATCACCAGTTATTCAGATGATCCAAAAGAAAAGAAAAAACAATGAAGATGTATATTTGGGCCTGGGATGCAGCTTAGTGGTAAAGTATGTGCCTAGTATGTGTGGGCCTCTGGGTTTACATTAAAAGTGTATTTCAAATTGCAAGTACTTGGAGATTTGTTTTTTTAAAAGAATTGTCTTTTTGTAGTTAGGTTTTACTTTTCAACACTCCCTCTGAACACTAGATACCACAAAAGGCCAGCCAGAGCACTCCCAGCAGCCAGTCTGGCCATGGCCCCTGCCATCTGGATAATGCCCACCTGTTATCAAAGGCTTATGTGGCTGTCTGTGTCACTTTAGTTAAAATTCTGGGAAGCATGGGCTTGGCAGCAGGAGTAAACCAATAAAGAAGGGAACAGAACTAACCGCTGTCGGGTACTACAGCATGTAAGTACCTGTTAGGTTCTTACATTGTTTCCATTTTATCCTCATAGCAACCATTCACCTGAAGTATCAGTATCTCCTTTTCCAGGAGACAGAGTGACTTTTCCAAGGGACCTAACTAATAAGTGACAAAAGTCATAATTTGAGTCCATACCTCTGAAACCAATTTCCATAAAGAGTGGCGTTCTGGAAAGAAAGAAAGTCTGGAGGAAACAAAACTGAATTAGTACCCAAAGTGCTCACTCCATTTATGGGGAAAGCAAAGCAAAAGTGAGATAAATATAAAAAGGTTAACTAAATGGAAAAACAATGGCATAGTCAGAGAAGCAGTTTATTCATCTGTGCACTTTGAAATACTCAACAAATTTGCCATTGCTTAGTTGAGTCTGACTCTTGAGAAGTCCTTAGCCTGTCCTCTTGATTTTACTGGGAATGAATGGTTATACTGCAAGCCAGACTAAAAGGACTGTGCTCATCTCTGTCTCTGTTTTCTCCTCTGAAGTCCTCTGGTATGATCAGGTGGGTCAATTGTGTTTAAAGCTCTGTAAATTCAGGCCAAGGTTTGAACAGTTTAGGCTTCAGCGTCACAGTGTACTAGTAATTGGTTATGTAAGAGAAGGTTCTTAGGAAACATGTATTGGAATATTTAGGAATAAAGGGATGTGACATCTTTGATTTATTTCCAAATGATTCAGAAAATGAAAACAAAAATTAAACACACCATGTAAATGTATATGAGCAGGAGATAGAATACATGAGGTACTACATCAGTGGTGAATCTGTTATGACAGCTTTGTATTTTTCTTGAAAGTTTTCTATAAGTTCAAAACTATATCAAAATTAAAAGCATTTTTATTATATATGTGACTCAAGCTCTGTGACCAGAATTATAAAATTGCTGAGTATTCAATTTAAAGAACTCAGGGTTGTACCCCAAATATAAATTATCTTTAAATTTTACAATAAATTTAAAAGAAAATGGCTTAAATCACATTTTGCATTTTGACCTAACACATTTTTAGTCTTGGTCATCTCTATCTAATTATTTCGTGTATTGGCAAAATCTTAGTACTGTCTTGGCTCTTAAATCAAGTGGTAGAATACTTGGAATTTGAACACAAAGTGGATCAAGGACCTAGAAATGAGACCAGAGATGCTGCACCTAATAGAGTACATAAAAGTAGGCTCAAATCTTCATCATGTCAGATTAGGCCCTGATTTCCTTAACAAGACTCCCAAAATGCAAGAAGTAAAATCAAGAATCAATAAATGGGACGGATTCAAACTAAAAAGCTGCTTCTCAGCAAAATAAATAATCAATGAGGTGAATAGAGAGCATACAGAATGGGAGCGAATTTTTTGCCACATGCTTGTCAGATAGGGCACTAATCTCCAGGATATATAAAGAACTAAAAAAAACTTAACATCAAAAAAAAACAACAAATAACTCAATCAATAAATGGGTTAAGGAGCTGAACAGACACTTCTCAGAAGACATACAATCGATCAACAAATATATGAAAGAATGTTCAATGTCTCTAGTAATTAGAGAAATGCAAGTCAAAACTACTCTAAGATTTCATCTCTTTCCAATCAGAAAGGCAGGTATCAAGAATAAAAAAAAATAATAAGTGTTGGCGAGGATGTGGGAAAAAAGGAACACTGATACATTGTTGATGGGATTGCAAATTGGTGCAACCAATATGAAAAGCAGTATGGAGAATTCTTAGAAAACTTGAAAAACTTGACCCAGCTATCCCACTCCTTGGTCTATACCAAAGGACTTAAAATCAGCATACTATAGTAATGCAGCCACATCAATGTTTATAGCAGATCAATTCAAAATAGCTAAACTGTGAAACTAACCTAGATACCTTTCTAGATGAATGGATAAAGAAACTGTGATATATACATACATACACACAATGGAATATTATTCAGCATTAAAGAACATAAAAGTATGGCATTTGTAGGTAAATGGATGCAGTTGGAGAATATCCTTCTAAGGGAAGTAAGCCAATCCAAAAAAAAACAAAGGCCAAATAAATGTCTTCTCTGATAAGTGGATGCTGATCCACAATGTGTGTGTGTGTGTGTGGGGGGGCGCATGGGAAAAATGGAGGGGAAAAAAAGAATAACAGGAAGATGAAGAATGATTTGGGAACATCAGAAAACAAGGACATATTTAATTCTAATCCATTTCCTACTCTAGAAACAATTCATGAGCAGAAAAGGACAATGTCCTTTTCACACAATGCAACAATGACAATCAAATAACAGTTTCTTTTAACATTAGTTCTGTTACTTATTTGTGTTGCTTGCATTCATTAGCATAGTTCAAAAGAAGTCATTCTAGGTGATTTACATTCATTTACTCAATACAAATTGTGACTATTAAGAAAAAAGAAATCTGATTTCCCAGCTTCCTCTTAGGACTCCATATACTGAGGCACTGGCACTACTGAGGAGCATAGTGCCATGTCTGGCTCTCACCTCCTCATTGTACTTTCTCTTCTTTGCAGGCAAATCTTCCAGGCCCTCTGGACTCTGTTCCACCTCAGAGCACTTTCATTGGAACAAGGAATGGCCCTTGGATTGGCTTTATCTTTGCTTGGTTCTCTTAGCAGGGATATCCTAGACCTACAATGCACCTGTCTTATCAGCACACCTGTGCATCATGGACTCTGCAGTGGACACAGGTCTAGGTGTCAAGGAAGCACAGAGAGTAGGTATGTAAAAGCTCTGAACAACTGTATCTCACCTAAATATGCCCCCCACCCCCAAAGCATCTGACAGGTTGCACCTAGGATTTATTTTTTCTAGAAACACAAGAAAGTTGGATATTTTTGGAGAGTGTATCTAAAGGATATATGTATCAATTGATATTAAGTCATTGGTTAGTAGTCAGACATTATAGTGTGTTCCTGTAACCTGAGCTACTCAGGAGGCTGAGGCAGGAGGACTGTAAGTTTGAGGTCAGCCTAGGCAAATTACTGAGACCTTGTCTAAAAATAAAAAAATTTAAAAAGGGTTTGGGATGTAGTTGTAGTAGATCACTCCTGGGTTCAATCCCTAGTACTGAAAAAAAATTGATTAGGTAGATAGTGAGATCCTGGACATTGTATGGAAGGGTGAAGTTGTCATTCTGGCATAGGAGGTACTGTGGAATACCCTGATCAAGATGTCAGGTCAATCCCAGTCCAAATGGACAATTTGCTTCAAGTAGGTCCATCAGATACTCTGAGATTTTGGTGTGGAATAATATGAAATATACTTATTTTATCATTTTGTTTTTGTATATGTATGTATGTATGTATTATTATTTTTTTAAATAAAGACCTCAGAAGTCAGACTTCCTAGTTGTGATCTTCTGTTTATTTATTTAGTATTTGGGTGGTATTGGGGATGGAACCCAGGGGTGCTTTACCATTGAGTTACATCCTTGTTCATTTTTCATTTTGAGACCAGGGTCTCACCAAGATGCCCAGGCTAGCCTTAAATTTGCAGTCTCCTGCATCAGACTCCCAGGTTGCTGGGATTATAGGTGTCTGCTACCATGCCTGGCTTTGGGTCTAATCTAGATTCCTTACTTTTAGGTTGGGATCTTGAGCCGTTTAAGCAACCTCTCAGAGCCTCTTAGAATGTATGGGATCTACTGAGAATCTCACTATGGGATCTACTGAGAATCTCAATAGTGACATTATTGGAATGAGACCTGGTATGTACATCAAACCTAAAATTAGCTATTATTATTATAAATGCTTGATTATTTCCTGAAGAATGCATATTAGAGTCATGATAAGCAAACATCTCTTGCCCCCCACTCCAGCCCAGGTCATGGGATTCTAGGTTTCTAGCAGGGGATAATTTGAGAAGCATCATAGCATCAGGACCCAGGTTCCAGGTTCTCTCATCATTAGCCTTCAGCAGGACCTGAGTAAGACACTTAAGGACTCTGACCTCAGCTTCCTCATCATGAGCCTGTAAGACAGGTGGGTGTATAGAGAGGGCCTCATGTGTGGCATCAGGGAAGAAAGTTGACACACACGTGGCAGGAAGATGTTATTCGGTGTGACTTTGTCCTATCCTCTGGGACACCATGCATGCAAGAGAAAAGGTGATGCTCTCCCTTTCTAGGGGCAATACACAGACTCTGTTTTTCTAAAATTTGCCACAATGAAACTGAGACCTTCTTTGATTTTGCTTCTTCCCAGATTTAATGAGTATTTGTCTACTGAATCCTTTATATTTTTTATTTTTTCATTTATTGTAATTCTTCCTTAATAAAGGTTCCATAACACGAATCCCCTTATAAGATAACAGATTTGTACCCATTTGTACCTATTCACTACATTGATTACCTGTCTCCCCTGCTAGGCCATAACCTTCATGAAGGTAGGGTCATTGTTTTGTTCCTTGATGTATTCTAAGCATCTATAATAGCCCTGGTGCATAGTAGATGTTTGATAAATCTCATTTTTGTTTGTTTGCAATGCTGGGGGTTGAACCCAGGGCCTTAGGCATGCTAGGCAAGTGCTCTGCCACTGAGCCACACTATAGCCCAAATATCAATTCAATTTTTCAAAAATCCTTATAAAGTTACCAGCTTGGATATTTTTAAAAAATATTTTTTATGTATATATATTTTTTAGTTGTAGATGAACACACAGTGTCTTTATTTATTTTTATGTGGTGCTGAGGATCAAACTCATTGCCTCACGCATGCGACCGAGGCAAGCTCTTTACCACTGAGCTACAGCCTCAGCCCTTGGATATTGATTTCTAGTTGTTGACTGAGTATGAACTGACTCTTAACTTGATTCCATAACCTGATAACAAGAAGTAGCACATGGGGTTTAGGTCTGCAGTCTGTGAAATGGGTATATCCAGTGGCTCCATCCAGGAGTGTTTTGAGTCAAGGATATGTCACAGCTGTTGAAAGCATGGGTGAGAGGCCTGGTGTAAGTATGTGCAGCACATGTCACCTACATAGCAAACTGGAATTCCTCTAAATTCTCCCTTTGCTTTATTTACAGGAAGTGTGCAGGAATCCCAATTCCCAACCCTGCCTCTTTGTAGACTCCACCCAGGCATGGGTGCCAACCAAGACCAAGGATCTCAAGTATTCCAGAGCAAGGTGGGGGAATGGGCGGGGAAATGGAGATACATTTAGCCAGGGACTTCCCCAGTACCACATCACACTCACTGGGAGTCCATCCAGTGAACTGTGATAGAATACTCATCCTGGGCAATCCCCAAAATGTCCGAGAGGTTCATAAGTTAAACACCCTAGCCAGGGGAAGGGTAGGTGTGTGTGTGTGTGTGTGGGTGTAGCTCAGTGTTAGAGCTCTTGCCTAGCATGCTTGAGGTGCTGGGTTCAATCTCCAGCTCTAGGAAAAAGTTAAACATGCAACCTGGGTCACTTTGCTAGAACCTTTGGAGTCAAGCAGGCTGTTGTGATGCATGTTTTCTTTTTAAGAGCTGGGGATGCAGCTGAGTGTAGAATGCTCTTGGGTCCTATCTGCTTTGCAGACAGGGGCTTTTCTTGCTGTTTCTTTACCGGCCTTTGCATCTCAAATATTTACTGAGCCAAGCACTATTCCAGGCTCCTGGAAGCCATAAGTGCACAAAGCAAAGATCTCTGATCTGATGGGCAGAACATTGAATGAGAAAGAAAGAAACAATGATCATGCCAAGAATTTTGCTCTGGACTCCTGGGTGGGGTTGTCATGGCCTGAGATGGGGGACTGTGTAGATCTGGAAACTTTGGGAGCTTAGGAAAGTTCCCTGTCTAAACACCTGTGGAAGCATCTTTTCCATCTCATGCCCTTCTTGAATACTCTGTACAGTCCTATCTGAGCATTAAAACCTGCTCTTTAGCAGATCCCTATCATTCTTGGCACTGAACTGTGTGTTGCATCCCAAATCCTATCTCAAGAAGCTAGATTTCCAATATACATCCTGATAAACCAATCTGGAATTGAAAGCATTGTCAGTGAAGATGCATGTAGTACTTCTAGCCTAATGAAATCCTCAGCCTGACAACACAGTGCACTAGAGCCACTAGAGCTGTGGCTGTCGGCTCTGGTGATTGAGTTACAGGGAACTGGGATATGCTGCTGCTGTCCAGCATCTCCAGAAAGGACCTGACTGCAAATTGCTAGTTTGGGAAGTGATAGAAATCCAAAGAATGCATATTTCATATGATGGTAAAATTGAAAAATTATTAAATTGAGCTGGATGCAGTGGTGTAATCTGTAACCCTAGCAACTCAGGAGGACGAGGCAGCAGGGGTGCCAAGTTCAAGGCCAGCTTTGGCAATTTAGCCAGATCCTGTCTCAAAAAACAAAAAGGGCTGGGGATATTGCTCAGTGGTAGAGTGCTGCTGGGTTCAATCTCTAGGACTGAAAAAAAGAAAAAGATATTGTACATTGAACTGTTCTGAGTCTGGAATATCTTTATATGGATTAGAATGAGGTGGTGGCTGTTGAGGGCACATTGCCTACATTAAATGCTCGGCCCTGACACTAGCTGTGTGACTGTGGCCAATGACTCACCCCCCACCTTTTCTTTTAACAGATGTTGTAAGAACTAAGTGAGTTCATATGCAAAGAATTTAGACTAACACAGGGCACACAGTAAGAACTATTGAGGTTAGCTCTTACTGCCTTTTTTTTTTGGAACTAGGGATATAGTTATAAATAATTATAAATTCATCACAAAACAGGTCATAGAATTTTATAAACTGTATAGAAATCTTTCAGCCTTGAGCAAAAAAGTTCTGATAATGTCCTGGACTCCTTCAAATTGGCCTATGGTAGAGCACTTGCCTATGATGCACAGGGTTCTGGGTTTGATCCCCACCACTGCAGAAAATAAAGTAAAATGAAACTGTCCTGGTGTGTGGAGGGCTGCATGAGGATGGCAGGAGAGATAACATGGCCCTCAAGGGCACTTGCTTGAGTTCACTCAAGGATACTCCAGAGGAAAAAGGGGTGATTCCAGGAAGAATTAGTAATTCACATACTGGAAGTATGAATTCCAAGAAACCAGACACTGGGCCATTTTTCCACTCTTTCATATAATGGGGGCATTTTTAATTTCATTGTTTCCTTTCTGCCTCTCTTTAATTATAACGTTTGTTATCTATTTGTGCCGGGATTAGCTTCAGCTAATTTTATTGAAAATTTGTTAAATTGAGGTGGGTGCAGTGGTGCACACCTGTAATCCTAGCAAACACGAGTCATAAATGCATGCATTTAAAATAGAGTTCACTCTATTTATCTTAAAATAAGTTCCTTTCTCTTTTAGTTATAAAACAAAGGCATTTTTGTTATATTTGCCGAGTAGGATATCTTATTTGTACTTGATCTCTCAGTGAAATTATATTTTCTCCCACCAAGTTTATGAATTTCTGATTTCATTTGCAGAGCAAAACAAAAAACTCAGATTCTAGTCAAAGAAAAAATGTCTCAAATCCACATTGGTAAAGTCATGATTCTCTTTGTAACTTTCTCTGTTTGGTTTTTCTTTTCCACTCATCTCTTGGACTTTCTCAACCCCTTCTCTAAATTATTATAATTCCAAGCCTGACTTGATTCTAAAGGCACTTTGTGTAAATAAATACTGGATAGTGATTATTTAGAACCAGTGGCACAGTTACAATATACAGAGAGCTGTAAATAATGACCCATGGGTTAATGAAAGTCTTGCTAACAATAGGGACTGCACTTCCTCAGTCCACTGGCTCACTGAAAATCACTTCTTGTACCCTGATGACCTTATATGACTCCCAGATGAATTCCCCAGATTGCAGGGAGTGTTTGATGGAAATCCAAGAATTTGATTTCCTGACAGTCCTTATTCTGATCCTGAGTCTTAGCTGTCCCTTGACCCCACACTGACCCAGCCTTTCCTTAATGAGACAGGGTCTCATTAAGTTGTCAAGGCAGGACTCAAATTTGCAATCCTCCTGCCTCAGCCTCTCAAATCGCTGGAATAACAGGTGTGTGCCACCATGTGATGCTCTGCCCACACCTTTTATTTATTTTTTAAATGTTTTATTGATTTTATTTTTTCTAAATATATGACAGCAATGGAATGCATAATAATTCTTATTACACATACAGAGCACAATTTTTCATATCTCTGTATATAAAGTATGTTCACACCAATTCATGTCTTTATACATGTACTTTTTCTGTATTATAATTTTTAATACACATATATACCATAATTTTTCATATTTCTGTTTGTATATAAAGTATGTTGACACCCAGTTCAAGTCTTCATACATGTAGTTTGTATAATGATGTCTATCGCATTCCACCATCCTTGCTAATCCCCTGCCCCCTTCCCTTTCCCTCCCACCCCTCTGCCCTATCTAGAATTCATCTCTTCCTCCCATGCTCCATGATCCCAACCCCACTATGAGTCAGCCCCCTTATATTAGAGAAAACATTCCACATTTGTTTTTTTGGGGGATTGGCAGACTTCACTTAGCATTATCTTCTCCAAAGCCATCCATTTACCTGCAAATGCCATGGTTTTGTTCCTTTTAAATGCTGAGTAAAATTCCATTGTGTATATATGCCACCTTTTTTTTTTGCCCACACCTTTTATTTTTATTTTTTTAAAATTTTTTATTTTTTTTAATATTTATATTTTAGTTCTCGGCAGACACAACATCTTTGTTTGTATGTGGTGCTGAGGATCGAACTTGGGCCGCACGCATGGCACGCGAGCGCTCTACTGCTTGAGCCACATCCCCAGCCCCTGGCCACACCTTTTAAATGGCCTGTGTGGCTCCCCTTCCTCTACTCACCCTGGGACTGTGATGTCCCCAGGTTGTCCTCTTCCTTTACCAGCGTTTTGTCACCAAGGGCTTTTCAGAGGAAGGGAATTCTCTGTCCAGGATTTTCTAGAGACAAGATGTTAAGTTTTCAAGATCATTTTTAAGAACCTGTAACCCCAGAAGAACCAGTGGAGAGATGCTAGGAGACAAGTCTGAAGATGCAGATGCTTACACCCATATTTGCACACTCCTTATTGGATGCTTCCACTTGGATAGTCTGAACCTGGAATCAGACCCCACAAGCAGGGTCCATTCCTGTTTTATTTCTGCTGCACATTGCAGGGCCATTCACCCTGCTTCCTAAGCCAGAACCTTGGGGAGACTCTCACTTGTTACTTTACTCTCACTTCTTACACCCAACTAGTCTCCAGTTTGTACCTCCCCTTTCCTGGCTTCCTGAAGATCCCTCCACTGCCTTCCCAGTTCTATTACCTCTTGTCACCTGAACCATTGCCATAGTTCCTTTCTCAACTTCTTCCCTCTAGCCCTTACTCTTCCAGTTTATCTTCCCATGACTACGTAAGGGGTATTTCACACATGGACATTTGATCATGCCCTTCCCCTGCTCAGTAATCTTCAGTGGCTCACTATTGTTCACAGGAAAAAAAAAAACACCAAACCCATCCCATTACTTTTTAATTCCCCACATGATTTGTTCAGTCACAAGGAATACCTCGTGGTCTCCATATCATGTTAGACTTCCCACAGTACTTTGCACAGGCTGTTTCTCTGTGTGCAACAGTGCTCCCACAGCTCTTGACTCCCCCTTTATTGTCCACATGCAATCTACCAGGTGCACAGTCTCCTGCTGTCCTGACTTCCCTGGGTGACACAGGCCAGGCTCTGAAGATCTGCCCAATTACCAGGAGCACTCACCTAGGTCCACATCCTGAGCTTCATGCCCCATTATGCTGCTTCCATTTATATTGTAGTGAGGCTCTAAGGTCCTTATGTGGTTTACAACAGGCAGTGGACTTACTCTGTATAGATAACCCAAGCTAGAATAATGAAGGGAACAAAAGGAAAGTCCA
This sequence comes from Ictidomys tridecemlineatus, assembly GCF_052094955.1. Lineage (NCBI taxonomy): Eukaryota > Metazoa > Chordata > Mammalia > Rodentia > Sciuridae > Ictidomys > Ictidomys tridecemlineatus. The sequence goes on along the minus strand of NC_135480.1, from coordinate 128,508,594 downwards.
TACACCAAAATTTGATCATTCAAATCTTTGTAAGGTGAAGGTAAATGAAGAAGTTACAGGAGAACTCAAAAATCATATGGTGGTGCATGCCTGTAATCCCAATGACTCAGGATCTCAAGTTCAAGGCCAGCCTCAGCAATTTAGTAAGACCCTGTCTCAAAATAAAAAGGAAAAAAGTCTGGGGATGTAGTTCAGTGGTAGAGCACCCCTGGGTGCAATACCTACTACAGCAAAAGAACAAAACAAAGCAAAAAATCTCACATAGGGGATTCATCCCATTTAATTTCATCTGTGTCTCTTATTTCCCTCTTACATGCGGAGATTAATTTGTGGCTGTGAGGATAAAGAGAGCAAAGTAGTAGTATACCTTGAGCTAAATGCACTTTATTGCAATTGTCTACTTTCTTTATTTCCTCTGATGATCTATGAAATCCTTGAAAGCAAAGAGCCTAGCACTATGCAGGGTACTATGTAAATTCTCTGCCAGTGTGAGGCAGTACTGCTTTTTCTTGTTAAGAATACATTTTTTAAATAGTTCTACAAAATAATTAATGGGTAAGAAAATGATTTCTAATAATTGTTTTTCTTTTTTAAGCACTGGGGATTGAATCCAGGGATGCTCTATCACCGAGATACATCCCAGCCCTTTTTATTTTTTAATTTGAGATAGGTCTCACTAAATTGCCCAGACTGGCCTAAAACTTGTGATCTTCCTGCGTGAGCATTTCAAGTTTCTGGGATTACAGGTGCATGCCCCCATGTCTGGCTTCAAACAGTTCTTTAAAAATTATTGACTATGCCTTTGAGTAAACAGCATCTACCTTGTATTGATATTCTTCTGATACCTGGAGAAAATAGTGCATAATAACAATCACTTCTGTGCTATTATCTACCAGGTATTTTTCTAAATGCCCTTATCTCTTTATTCCTCAGAAAAGCCTGACTCCCTTATTCCCACTTCAAATTCAAGGCAGCTGAATACAGGTGGATTAGTTATCCTGCCAGTCCTTGTTAGACTCTCATTCAAATCCACCAGACAAGATGGAGTCCCCCACCCCTGTGGGCTTTTAACTGTGAAGAGCATTTTCTCTCTTAAACTCACATAATACCTCATTTAATCCTCACAACCACCCTGAGGCAGGTACTATTATTGTCTCTCTTTCGGAAAAGGAAAATGAAACTCAGGGGTGTCAAGTACAGTGGCTCAAGTTGTTTGGCTAATAAGTGGCAAAGGCAGAAATTGAGCCCAAGAAGACAGACTCTGAAATCCAAAGTTTAACCCACGGGCATGATGGTTTTCTCTGGATACACTCAGTTACAAGTAGTGGAAACAGATGCTCTTTGACTTACAATGGGGTTATGAAAGAAAAACCAAGGCTTGCCTTTGGAGAAAATGCCCGTTTCATGAGATAGCTCTGCATATTTATAGAGCCGGGGGTGGTTTGACAGTTGAAACAGTTTAACAGTTTAACATTTTTTTTGGCAGTTGGCCTGGCGTGCATTCTAATTGGTGGGTAAGGATCATGTGAGCCAGCAGGGCTCACCATTGGACGGCAGGATCATGTGAGCCAGCAGGGCTCACCATTGGACGGCAGGATCATGTGAGCTAGCAGGGCTCATCATTGGATGGCACTTCTTGGGGGATGAGGAAGTTAGTCTTCGGAGCCTGGGGACTCCCAACAGGTTACATCCCAATAAGCCCAAAATAAATTGAAAACATCCTAAGTAGAAATGCTTTTTTTTTAAATCACACCTTGCCTACTAAACTTCCTGCTTAGCAACACAGCACACAGGAGACAGTTGTTTCCCTTTCTGATTATGTGGCTTCTCTGCTCCTTCCCAGCCTCCTGAGAGGATGGTACTGCATGGTTCTAGCTTGAGAAATAATCTGATTTCAAAATCAAAAGTACATTTTCTGCTGATTTGGTATTGCTTTTCCACCATTGTAAAGTAAAACATCCCAAGTTGAACCTTGGCAAGGTGCGGACTTTCTGTACAACCAGAAACTAATACTTGGAATCAGTCACCAGTGAGGGAGCAGGTAAGGGAGCCTGGCTCCAGGCTACTGAGAGGGGCCCCTCAGTCCTGCAGCGGTGGGCCTGGGGGTATTCGGCCTTATGTGTGAAAAGGTGAAGGTCAGGAGGCACCAAGTACCCCACAAGTGCTTCACAGAGGGTGAGAAGGACTGGTCAGCTGCACACCATTCAGATCTTTTGGCCTAGTTTAGGGGTCGAGGACACACAGCTTGCCCTGTGTTGAGGGAGGAGAGGACCTGTGGCTTCAATTTAGAGTGGGCCCTTAACCCCTCTGCCTCTCATGGGCGGGGGTTAGAGCATTTTATGAGTAATAGTTCATAAATAATAGTTATTTCTGCATTAAAAGTTTGACCACCTCCTTAGTGGAGTTTGTTTTCTGTGGTACTGGGGACTGAACCCAGGAATGTTCTACCATCCCTAGGAACCACACTCCCTTTTTAAATTTGAGACTGGGTCTCGCTAAATTTCCCAGGCTGACCTCCAACTTGTGATCTTCCTGCTTCAGCCTCCTGAGTAGCTGGGATTACAATTAATCTTATATAAATGCACAAATCCTAAATTCACACATAGAGAAATGTCCATTATAGCATTAATAGTAATAAAAAAATTTGAACAGCTTTTGGGAAAATGGTGAATTATGGTACAGTCACATCATGAAATAATAACAGAAGGGTTAGGCACATTTGTAAGAACTGATAGAAAAGAATTTTGCAAAGTATGTACGGAAAAAAAGGTTCAGAACAGTGTTTGTACCATTATCCTATTTGTGAGTGTATTTGGAGATGGTGTGCATATGAATATTAATCAAGATTTACAACAGGAGTACCTAATTAAAATGTTTTGGGGACTAAACAGAAAGCGAAAGAATAAATGTGGGGACAGAACCTAAGAAGAGCTAACAGGACCTCATTTTAAAGTATGGAATTGTAAAAAATTTAAAGATTAATTTCATGTCAATATCTTGATGTGGGAAGGAAACTGCCGGTGTTTGTGGCTAGACCAGCAGAAAATGCATTTTTCCCGCAGTGTGCGTCGATATTAGGGAGCTCTCCCACCATATATACTAAGATCCCTGGGTGTTCAAGTCCCTTATATAAAATGGTACAATATTTGCTTATATTCTATACACAGACTCCCATATTTTAAATCACCTTTTGGTTACTTAAATACATAACACAATGTAAAGTTATGTAAATAGTTGCTATACTATGTTGTTTAGTGGAATAGTGACAAGAAACAGTCAACATGTTTTGAAACAGGTGCAATTTAAACATTGTATGTGTGTGAGTGTGTGTGTGTGTGTGTGTGTGTGTGTGTGTGTTTTACAGGAGATTGAACCCAGGGCCTCATGCATGCTAAGAAAGCACTCTACCACTGAGCTTCAACCCCATATCCCTTGCCTTTTATTCCTTAGTTTTATACAAGGTCTGGCTAAATTGACCACCAGAGGCTGGGTTCAAATTATAATCCTCAGCCTCCCACAAATCTTTTTTGATATGTTGTGGGTTGAATGTTTACATGCAGAACCCCCAAATTCAGAATGCCAGACTATAAAGCAAAAAGAGGAGTTATCCTCTTAGTGGGGAAGCCATTGGGAGATTTTTTTCTTTTTTCTTTTTTTGGTACTGATGCTTGAATCCAGGTATGCTTTACCCTGGAGCTACATCCCAGTCCTTCTTATTTCTACTTCTTCTTCTTCTTCTTCTTCTATTTTTTAAGGCTATAAAGCTTTAATATTAACAGGTTAAAAACAAAATAATTAACAATAAGCCAAACAATAGCAACAAAGGCAGACAATAAGGAGAGTGCTGGAGATGTAGCTCAGTGGTAGAGTACTTGCCTAGCACATGCAAGGTATTGGGTTTGATCTCCAGTGACATGATTTCCCAGCTACTGAACCACATAGCCAGCCCACTGATACCTGCTGAGAAGCTGCAGTGAAGCAGCCATGGAGCTGCAGAACAGTGGCTTGGGAGGGCTGAAGCACAGGTAGTGAAGCCTACATGTGCAGGGGCCATGCAGAGCCCGCCATGCCAACATGAGCCTGAGGCCCAGCTAGCCAGGGCTGTGGCAAGCCAGGATGCACTCACCTGTTGTGCTTAGGCATTCCTGCCTGGGCCTGTGTGGGCATCTGGTCCACACAGCACTGCCGCCTGCAACACCAAGCATTCATGATGAGGTGATATCAGCCTCCCGCTTCCCAACAAGCTGGGAGAAATGGAAGTGGAGCAGGCCTGAATGGGACTGCAAGGCTAACCAGTAGCACTGGTACATTTCCAACCCTGATTAGCATAAATTTGGACCCATAGCATTGACCCCAGTGCTATATAAACCCCTGGACTAGTATCCTCATATGGAAAACCTGCTATCAGGTCCACTCTTGCCTTGTGAGATGTCTGTTTCTATTCTTAAATAAATCCTACTTTTTTTCACTCTTGCCTTCCATTCTGTGAATTTCTCTCTTGGTATCTGTGAGATAAGAACCTGGAATGATGTTGTCTGTGAGCTGCTGTGTCTGCTGCAACACTGGACTATGGAGAACATAGTCTACTGGGTTTTTTAAAATATATTTTTTTAGTTGTCATTGGACCTTTATTTCATTTATTTATATGTGGTGCTGAGAACCAAACCCCAGTGCCTCACATGTGCCAGGCAAGCACTCTACCACTGAGCCCAAGCCCCAGCCCAGCATAGCTCACTTTTAAGGGCTGCAATACATTTTGAGGCTGTAGCGGTCTGCTGCTTATGCAGACACCACCAGCTCCAGCAGAAGCAGAGAAATCTTGGTTTCACCAGCAACACACACACACACACACACACACAAAGATTATGAAGGAAAACAATACTAAAATGTAATTAGGCATTTAAAAATTGTGATACAACAAATTAATATGCTTCTTATTGATTATATTAAATAACAGACTAGTGATCCTAAGAACTACCTTAATTTCAAAATACTAACAAAATTAAAAAATATTTTAGAAATATGAGAAAACTGTAATGTAATATGAAAATGTCTGTGATTTCTCTTGGTGAAAAGCCACGGGGATTACAATACTACTTTATTCATGAATGAAATACTAAATTCCAGCTGGAGATTAATGAAAATAGGATACATTCAAGTCCATGGAGCCCCTCAGTGAAATCAACTAGTGTATAGATAGGAAGCACAAGGGCTCCCGGAGGAATCTCTGGGACATTGTGGCATTAGGTAGTTGGAGCAGAGGTGGAGAAGCTCAAAGGACACAGAGAACACTCCAGCCATCAGGCAAGAGAGGACCAGGAGAGAAGAGTCAAGAATTTAAGATAAGAAAATGTCCTTGGGAGGGAGCAGAGCACTGCATTATCTACAATTCCTCTTGGGGTTAACTATGTATGTGGTCTATTTAGATTCTTCTCTACTGGATCATTCTCAGTGTTCTTTCAGTCATTTAGTTAATATTCTTTTTGAACTCAAATAATACACCAAGCAAGGAGTTCTAGGATCGGGGATTCTTATCTCTGCCAGGCATTCAGTATTCCTGGATTTAATCCTTGCAATAGCCCCACTATATATACATTATTGTTACTCCCGAGACATAGAATTGAGGCATGAGAGGAAATGGATGGAGCCTGGGTTTGGATCTAGCTGAGTCCTATATCTGAACCACCTTCCTGTAAACAAAACAAAGGCTCTGTCCTCCTGTGGCTTTTCTGTTACTGAGTCAGTGACCCATGAGTCCTCTAAACAGAAGTCAGTTCTATAAATAAAATTATAAACAAAATCTCAGATTCTCCCTTGCCTGCACACTACCTCATGTCCCATGTCATGTCTCTATTTCACTGTTGTTCCCCGCTCCTTTAACAGTTTGACTAAAAAAAAAAAAAAAGGTTGGTGCTACTCTTGTGTCTTCTTACTCTCTGCCTCACCCCATGCAAACCAGCTCAGACTTTCCTACTTCTCTCAAGCTGCTCTTGTTAGAGACCCCCAGGCCTCTGTTTTGCAAAGCCCAGTGGCTGCTTCTCACTGCTTATCTCTCAGCTCTAGTCCACTTTCTGGAAACCTGTCTTTGACTCATCATTCTCTTGGTTTTCTTCCTTCCTCACTGCTCTTTCCCAGCTTTGATGGCCTATATGAATAATAGTTCTCACCAGAATCATTCAAATCATTGTTGAAAGAGAAAAAACTAGTCTGGGCCCCCCTTAGTAATTTTGAATCAGAATGGGTGGTCTGGGTATCCATTGTCCCACTATTTTAAAATAAATTGTAGAAGTCAACTTTTTTTGGGGGGGTACAGGTCAAAGTTTGTTTTTGACTTTACAAATTACTTTTTTCATAGATTTTTAAAATTACCATTTCAATATTAAAATTTAAAAATTACTTTTAAGATAGAAATCATTCAACAGATATAACAAATAAGTTCATGGTATTGTGCTAGAATGTGGTTAGTGCTATGGGGAAAAAAAAAGAAAAGTTCAGTAGAAGATGTCGGGTGTTGGGAAGCTAGGGACAGGGTGGCTGGGATCTGTGTCTCTAGGGTGGCCCCCCTGGGTACAATCGTCTCTTGGTATCCTAGATGGGTGGGGATTGGTTTCAGGACTCACTGTAGATACCAGAACCTGAGATGCTCAAGTCCCTCACATAAAATCTCATAGTTTTTGCATAAAACCTATGCACATCCTCTCTTATGCTTTAAATCCTGTCCCAATTATGTACAATATCTTATACAATGTAAAAATGTCACACAAATAGTTGTTATATTGTCCTAACTAGGGATAATGACAAGAAAGTTTATACATGTTTGGTCAGATGCAATTTTTTTCTAATACTTTCTTTTCTTTTCTTTTCTTTCTTTCTTTTTTTTTTTGGTACTGGGTTTGAACTCAGGGCCACTCAACCGCTGGGCCACATCCCCAGCCCTTTTTTATATTTTATTTAGAGACAGGGTCTCACTGAGTTGCTTAGTGCCTGGCCATTGCTGAGGTTGGCTTTGAACTTGTGATCCTCCTGCCTCAGCCTCCAGAATCACTGGGATTTCAGGTGTGTGCCACTGTACCTGGTATCTAATACTTTCTTTTTAAAATTAATTAATTATTTTTTTCTAATATTTTTGATCTCTGATCAAATCTTTGCATGTGGAACCCAGGGAAATAGAAGGCCTGACTACATCTATGGTTGAGAAGTCACTGGGAAAAGCTATTAAAAACGCCCTAAGGCAGGAGCAGGAAGGTGTAGGAAGAGCTGCAGGTTGGTCAGGGAGGAGGAGCTGCAGGTAGCAGGCAGAGGAGGAGGTCAAGTCTGTGGAGGGCCCTGCAGAGTGTGGCATGATTGCACTTTCATTTTGTTTTGTTTTTGCTGTGCTGGGATGGAACAGAACGCAGGGCCTTGCACATGCTAGGCAAGGGCTCTACCACTGAGCTGCACCTTGATGTACATTTTTAAAATGTTGCTCTGCTGTTGTGGAAAACTAACTGAACCCATTTCTTCTCAGTAGATGTACTTCTAGGGCCACCTTCTGCTTTTGATTAGCTTAAGCAAACCTAATCAATTCTAAATACTGGCCCTGTCAGGCCTTGTTAAAGGTGATGTCAGATCTTTATTGTCCCCTAGTAGCCCTCATTTATCTTTATTTTGATCCATGTCACCCTCAGTTTTAAACTTAGTATTCCTGGTGGGTTCCAGTTAGGGCTTATCCTTTTCAGAAAAGAATTTATTTTAATTTATTACAGTACATCTGTTTCTTATGAATAATAAATTTTATGCATGTTTATAAATGTGGCTTTCCCATATTTGTTTTCATCCACTCCTGTAGGCCTGATAAATGCTGTAGGAAAACTTCATTCTGACAGTATAACTAAGGTATAATTTTATTATATTTTCTTAACCTCTGTCACTCAAGGAGGAAGCAAAATAGAGTTTATGTGGCTGGAAAAACAAGGTGGCAGAGATTTATTTATTATGTCATACTGCAAGAAGATGTTAGTATTTATTGGACTAAAATGTAAAGGTGTAAAATGGTCTCTAATTGGAGCCTGGTTGGTATCATGTGCCTAGGAAGGTGGAGCCTTAGAGACTGTTCTGATTTAAAAAAACAAAGGATAAAGTGTCAAAGGGAAAAGATGACATTGGGAAAAGAGAATTCTCAACCTTAATCAGAAGAGACCAGTGGCTGAGCTCTCTGGCTGATCCAGGAATTAATACCTTATCTATGGAGTCAGACTTGAATTCCTAAGCACATCCTCCCTGATTATTTACTGCTGTTGCAGCAAAAAGGCAGATAATTTTCAAGAGCTTTGGAATCCACTCCCCACCCTTCCACCCTCTGAGACAGTTTCTCAGTCTGTTGACTAGGCTGGTCTTGAGCTGAAGTGATGGTCTTTCCTCCCGAGTAGCTTGGACTACAGGTGTGCCCCATTGTACCTGGCAATTGGCCTTCTCTTAACTCACCTCTGTGCTGTCTTCAAATTATTGCCTTTACCTGTCTGAAGTTTTGTAAAACTTATTTGTCCTTAAGGTACAGGATATACTGAATTGATCCCTTTAGTATATTCCATAATACTTTGTATTCACACAAATGGTTCACTTAGTAAGAGCCTATGATCTCCCAGGCCCCACAGACTACTGTTGTAAGTGTTTCATTTATTCTTATTAATGGTATGGTACAAATATGGCTCTTAGTTCATTTTTCAGATGAGAAAAGTGAGGCCCAGAAAAGTTAGGTATGTGCCTTATATTACAAATTGTAATAGAGCCAAGCTCCTAACCCCTTCATGAATGGTTTTGGACATATTGTTATTTGTTTATACTTCTGATATTTCCACTGGGTGATGAACTTCTTGAGAAAACAGGGCAAAGTTATTTTGTCTTTAAGCTCTCTACAGTTCCTGGAATAGCCTCCTATGCATAGGAGGGGCACAGTAACTATGGGGTAGAGTGAATGGTACTCACGGTGCTACATGCTTCTACTTGGAATTTCCAAGTTATTCACACCCTCCAACAAAGAGTAATTTAATAAAAATTGTGAAAGAAATAAAGGAAAGCAAATGATTGCCCCAAAACTCCGTTCATCTTGGTTCTAAAGCTAAGTCACAAAGCAATGAAGAAGGAGACACATCTATGGTGCATGCCGGGGGGTGGGTTCCCTTGGGAAGGGGTTCTCTAACATCGGATTAAAGAGTCCTTCATTATGAAGTTGTGTTGAAATACAGTCCCAATTTATAGATTAAAATGCTACTAATACTGGCAAGGTGCTGCAATTTGGTTGCCTGGAGATGACAGACTTTATTAATCCAGTAATGCTCAGTATTGTTTACTGAAATTGGATCTGGGAGGGGCTTCCTTCCTTCCTTTGTCCTTCCTTCCCTTCCTTCTTCTTGCACTGGGGATTGAACCTAGGGGTGCTTTACCACTGAGCTATATACCCAGCCCTTTTATTATTCTTAATTTTGAGAGAAGGTCTTACTAAGTTGCTAAGGCCGACCTTGAACTTGTGATCCTCCCGCCTCAGCCTCCCGAGTCACTGGGATTTCAGGGATGCACCATCATTCCTGGCTCTTTGATCTTCAAGATCAGTGAAAGGCTGGGAGAGTTCTCCATGGCATTTACTCCATGTGTGCACCAGCAGTTGTAAGTAGCTGCCTGCAGGTATTATGGTGCCAACCTTAATAGAATCCTTGTCTTAAATTAGCCAGGAAATTATCTCTGCTTTCCTTTATAGATTTGATATATATGTATGTATACATTCTTTGTTTTGCTTGTATTTGAAGTTTGTAGGAATGGTATCATAACTGCCTGTATTCATCTGAAACTCGTTACTTTTTTTTTTCTCCTCAACATCACTTCCTAGATCCAATTTTTCCATGTTGAGGCTTGTAGCTATCATCCAGTTATTTTTATGCTCCCTGTTATTCAATTGTGTCCATTTACCACGTTAGTTTGCAGCCTTCTGTTGATGGACTTTTGAATGGGTTCGGTACTTTATACCAGGAACAATGCTGCTAAGAACTTCTTTGAGTGTTTTTGACTGGGTGAATAGCATGTGCCTGTAGTCCCTTCCTTTGTGAGGCAGGAAGATCACAAGTTTGAGGCCAGTCCTACTTAGTGAGAATCTGTCTCAAAATAAAAAATCAAAAGGGCTGGGGATGTAGCTAAATGGTAAAGCATCCCTGAGTTCAGTCCCCAGTACCACAAATAAAACAAAACAAAACAAAAACACCTCAAACCCCCAAAGAAATAAATTTTTGGAGAAAGGGTACAAGAATTCTTAGGGTATATATTTAGAAAAGAAATTAATGTAGTTCAACTTTTCAAGATAGTGCATGATTGTTTCCCACATTTGCAAATATGGAGGGGGCAGGGGAAGGAAGAAGGATGGAGTGAGGCGGGTGGGGGTAAGTGGGGACAGAGCAGATTCAGGACATTTTAGATATAGGCAGACTCTCTAGAGTGGGCCTGAGCTGAGCGCTGAAAAACTGAAAGACTGGAGCAGCGCGGGAGGGGAAATTAGTAATGCAGCAAGAGAAAACTGGGAAAGCCAGGTTAAAGCACTTTATTTCATTCAATGTGATAGGAAGCTACTAGACGATTTTAAGGTGGAGTGGATGTGATTTGATTTGTGATTTATAAGTAATATTCTGGCTGTTCTGTAGATACTGGGTTAGTGCTGGAAGTGGAGGAACTTAGAGCCTATCCTGTCAGTTCAAGAACCTGGGAACCCAGCAGTGCTGAGTGCTGGGAGCAGCCTGAGTTGGGGGCTAGAGAGCAGGTACATGTGGTAGGGAGAGGTACCCACTGTAGCAGCAGACATGGGCTGAGAAGAAAAGGCAAGCATCAAGGCTAACTCAGAGTCCCTCAAGCCTATTCAAACTCCCTCCTAATTTCTTCTCAAGTGTGCATGCCATTTTCCATTTCACTACCCTGATCTCATTATCTCTCACCTTGACCATGACTACCTCTTCCCTGGGCATCAAGCCTGCCTTCTTCCCCTCCCTTCCTCAACCTCCACATGGCTGAAAAGATTATTTTTCTAGGGGCCTGGGTGTGTAGTTCAGTGGTGTAAGGCTTTGGGTTCAATCCCCAGCATGTACAGACAGACAGACAGACAGACAGACACACACACACACACACACACACACAAAAGATAAGTCCTCACCTCCAATCAATGACTTTTCCTAAACAAAACTAATATCATTACTCCTCCTTAAAATTCTTAGGTGAGTCCCTAAATGCCCTTAGAGCAAAGCCATTTTTCTTTGGGATAGGGAAAGGATTTATAATATTAAATATATTTAATGTTATATGATATATATAGAACCCTCATTTAATCCCTTCTACAATACCATGCAAAGTGATTATCCCTATTTTATGGGGAGAGTGGCTGAATTCTTTCCTCCCTCCCTCCCTCCCTTCCTTCCTCCTTCTCCTCCTCCTCTTCCCATTCTCCTATTTCTCCCCTCTCTCCCCTGCTCTGGCTCTGAGGATCCCTTCATTTGGGCACCTGAGAACTCTGGTCTCAGAGCTCCACTTTGACTATCCCTGCATTCCAGAGCCCACTCTAATTCTTGCTACTTCTCCCAACCCTGCTTCCCTCTCTGCTACCAACAGTGTTACCTGGAGCCAGGTCTGAGGGCTTTTGAGAACTGCTTTTTTAAAAAATATTTTATTATTAGTTGCTCAAAACATTACAATGATCTTGACATATCATACATTTGATTCAAATGGGGTATGAATTCTTATTTTTCCACGTGTACAGATTACAGGATCACATTGGTTTTATAGCAGAATATAATTGAGAACTACTTTTTACAGATTCCAGATTCTCCTAGATGGGTTGCTATTTTTTTAGGAATCTCATGAACTAGACTATAAATACTGTTTACCACAGGGTAGAATTGAAACCACAGATTGGCTGTGGAGAAGGTCTTGGAAAAAGTCAGTAAATGAGTCAGTTGACCACATGGAAAGTACAGTGAAGACTTTGTATACTTCATTTTATTGTTTTATATAAATTGAGTGCTCTACATCTTTATATTAGAAAGTTCACAATAATCTTAGGTATATGTGTGTGTATGTGTACAGCACATATGGACTTGTTTGGAGAGACCCAGTGGTTAAATATTAACCAGCAACAGCATTGTAAGCTAAATAATATGGTGGTAAATATCATTATAAAGATGTGTAGACACTTTCTTAGATGTGCTTTGAGAAATCATTCACAAAAATAATCTCCAATAGGGCTGGTGTGCTGATGCACATTTGTAATCCCAAGGACTCAGGAAGCTGAGGCAGGAGGATCACAAGTTTGAGGCCAGCCTCAGCATTTTAGTAAGACCTTGTCTCAAAATTAAAGAAAAAAAATGCCTGGGGATGTGGCTTAGGGTTAAATCACCCCAGGGTTCAATCGCCTATAAATTGCCTGAATGGGAAAAAGAAAAAAAAATCCCTAAGAACAAATTCTTTCTTTGGTCTCTGCCCACAGAATGGTATCTGTAAATAAAATCTATGATTGTGAGCCACATATGTAACCTTGAATTTGCTTAGGTCATTTCACCCCCGGGTTACAAGCAGGTCTCAGTGACATTTTGCTGACATTGCCTCACATGCTGCCCCCCACATTCCCTAGTTTCCCCCTTGATGTTTCTGGGGATTCCTAGGACATGTCACTAATACCAATTCCCTGTAAGGCCCTTCAAAGTTTTCCTTGCTTTTAAGGAAGTTCAGCCTCATACTGAGTGAGCACCTTTCTCAGTCTCTTCTCCTTGGGCCCTTTGCACTTCCTCCCCCTCCCCCCCTCCCTCCCTCCCCCCCCTCCCTCCCTCCCTCCCTCCTTCCCTCTCTCTCTCTCTCTCTCTCTCTCTCTCTCTCTCTCTCTCTCTCTCTCTCTCTCTCTCTCTCTCTCTCTCCCTCCCTCTCTCTCTCTCTTTCTTACCGGTACTTGAACCCATGGTTGCTTTGCCACTGAGCCACATCCCCAGCGCTTTTTATTTTATTTTTTATTTACATACGTTCTTGCAACATTGCTTAGAGCCATGCTAACTTTCTGAGATTGGCCTCAAACTGTGATCCTCCTACCTCGGCCTCCAGAGTCACTGGACTATAGGCATATGTCACTGTGCTTGGTTAAGGGCCTTTGCATTTTCACGCTTTCTGCCCAAGGACTTTTCCTCCTCTCCCTGGAAAATGCTGACCACTGGCCTTTCCAGCTTCAGCATTTTTCACTTCCCCAGGAACAGCATCCTTGACCTTTCCTCCAGTATGTTTCAAAACATCTTCTACTCTGTCACATGCTGCTTACTAATGATGTACCCCTTATACATCCGTGTAGTTGTCTAATATCAACTCATCTTTGAACTCTCAGTGACTTGAAAGCTGGCTTTGCCATTGCTGCTTACCTGGCACTGGCACAGTACCTAGCACTGGGAAATAAATGTTTGTTACTTTTATTTGATAGTGAGGATTGAACCCAAGGGGCACTGTACCACTGAACTACATTCCCAGCTCTTTTCATTTTTTGAGACAGAGTCTCACTAAGTTGCCCAGGCTGGCCTACAACTTGTAATCCTCTGCCTCAGCCTCTGGAGTTGCTGGGATTACAGACATGGGTCACAGCACCCAGCTAACATTTGTTACTTGATCAGTCAGATATGTCCCTCATTGTGACCACGAGATCCGAAAACCCCTGTGTGGGTTCCTTGAGCAAGTGATCATTACAGGCGATTTTACTTATGCCTGGTTAAGTACCTTGCAGTCTCCTGAAGGGTGAAAAAAAAGTACAGGAGACAGGAGAGGGTGTACCTGCAAGGAAGCCCCAGGGGACTTCTGGAGCAATGGCATGTCCTGTCCTTGATCTAGGTGGTGGTGACATGTGAAAACTTGTGGCGTGTATAAATGTTATGTCTCAATTGCAAAAATAATAGGCACACCAGACACTAGAATGGCAATATGTAAATCAATGGAAATGTAATTGATGTAACTGATGTGATTCAGCAATCTGTATATGGGGTAAAAATGGGAGTTCATAACCCTTTTGAATCAAACTGTGAAATATATCAAATTAGATGTAATGTTTTGAATGACCAACAATAAAAAAAAGAAAAAAAATTATAGGCAGCAGTACAGTGCACAGGTCATCTGAGCTCTGGACTTGTTAGTTGCAGAGCAGGCTGAACAAATATTAGCTAAAGGGTGGGCTGAACACTTGACCCTCACCCATCTGGTTCCTTATGGCTTGTTTGCATCAAGGCTGAACATTCAACCCCACTCAAGGCTGAACACTGGATGCCCAACTCTTTGGTGCAAAGGAAACCCACGTCGGACCCCTGACCTGTCTGCCTGAAGGTAGAAGATGACACCCTTAGCAACTACTGTATGATCCAATCACTGTACGCCAATAAGACCAAAAGACCCCATTAATTTTGGCTATAAAAACTCTCCTGCCGGGCACTCCTCTCTTTCTCTCTCTTTATTCTCTCTCTTACTCTGTCTCTTTTTTCTCTTCCTTCCTTGTTAATCAGACACCACCGCAATAAAGATCTCTTGTTCTCTCTAAGAGTCGTGGTCACTTTCCTTTCATCCAGTACTGAAACCCAGGAAGAGGGTGAAAACCCACTTTTGGGTCCTTCTTCCTTCGGACGTGCCAGTCACCAGATGACCTGAACCCATTTTCTTGACCTCCAGAACTACATCCACCACCGACCTTCGATTGGTGAGTTTCCCCTTTCTGGAGTCCTAAACCCAATGGTGGTGTCGGGAGGATTTGACCTTTTTGCCCACCTGTGGGGAGGAAAAGACCCCATCAAAGCCTTAAAGGCCATGATGGTCCCCATGGACTCCCTCCTTGGGCAGATTTGACTCTTGGGTTCAAAATTCCTTCCTTCCCTCTTCCCTGGCATAGACCTCATACATCATCTTCAAAGGACTTTCAAGAACACATAACAGAGAGGAAAATCACATCCCAACTAGACCTTCACGATCTAGGTGACCCTCATAAAGTCTTCTCAACTTTATGACTCGGCTGCTAGAGATATGCTTACCCTCCCCTTCCATTTTCCTTCTCCAGCCCTGGGAGTCTCCAGCCTCTCCAGGAGGAGTCCCAAAAAGCCTTGGTCAAGGTCTCCCATGGCCCTGGCCCTGTCCAGTATGGAAGCCTCAACTATCAGGATTTGGTGATGACCAATCTCTGTAGCTCGAACCTGCCACTAGGCAGTGCCTGATTTTTGGCTCTAGCAGGGATGCTCCTTTTGACAATAAATAAGCTCCCTCCTCTCCCCATATAATGTTTGCAAGATGGGAAATACATCCTCTATGCCTGCTGACTCTCCCTCACAATGTCTCTTAGACAACCTCAAGATCCTCTACTTGACACCGGACATCAAACCCCACAAATTGATTAAATATAGCACCCAAGATTGGCCTAATTATCCCCTAGACAACCAAAGCAAATGACCCCCTTTTGGATCTCTGGATCCCTCCATTCTAAGGGGTCTCTACAACTACTCAGAGCATTCGAAAAAATGGATAAACATCCCCTATATCCAAGCTTTCTTCTTGCTCTGATCCAAGCCTGCTCTCTGCACCTCTTGAAAACCTCTACAAATTCTTCTAGCTTGCAAAACAACCCCCCCAACCACTGACTCTCAACCTTCTCTTCCTCTGGACTCATCCACTACTTTGGACCCTGCTAATGAACCTCCACTCTATTGCCTGGCTCAAATAGGTCGTCACCCTTAACCTTCTGCCCCAGCCCCTCCACCATCACCCCTGCCTCAACAACATGCTTTCTTCCTTCCAATTACTAGATCAAAAACCTACACCACTGTCCTTCCCCAAACTGTTGCCCCCTTGTGTGAGGTAGCAGGTACTAAAGAATCCCTCCATCCACTCACTCTTGTCTTCTCCTGTCTGTGACCACACCTGGTCCCACCAGGCCCCCTTACTGGCTAACCCAAAGCTCAAATGAGCTGAGGAGGGCCCTCAGACCCCTATCTTATATCTGGTGAAAATAGCCTTTAAAGTTGCTTTGTTATCACTGAAAACAAGGTTACTAAGAAGTTAAAGTCAATACAGGTTTTTTGGGATCTTCGCTCCTGTACTCCCTTCTGCTCTATCTATTCTACTGCTCAAGTTTTCCTTGCTAGGGAAAGTCCCAAACCCCTTTCCCATTATTTTTTTTACATCTCCTTCCTAATTCTAAAGTCTACCTGAGCTGCTCTCATCCCCACCTTCCGTCTCCCCCCGGCCCCCAGGCCCGCAGAAAAGTCTTACTGACCTTCTCCAGAAATCTTCACCATGGCTGATTTTAGGACTATCAGCAGAAGAGTCTCTACAACAAAATTTAATGTAGATAAACTTCCTCTTTTTGTGTTGCTTGGTTTTACTTGGCCACTTGCCTGGAAAAGTCAGAACTGCAGATGCTAGACACCTCCTCCCTAGTTTTTCACAAAAATATGTAAACAAGCCCTCTGGCCTTGAGCTGAGGATTCATAGAGGTGTCTCCATGTCTAAGATAAGAGAAGTTACCTGTTGGACTCCATGGTAACTGCTGGAAGGGGGAGGAAACAAAGAGAAGAAAAAGCTCTCCCTTTCTCAGGTGTCCTTGAAGGGTTACATTGCCCAGAACAGTGAAAAAAAATGCTTTTATGTGATCTTCTGCAGACTGTGAACTTCTGAGTCCCTCCTCTTACATGCTGGGTATAAATTTCCAAAACTACCTGAACTTGGGGTTCAGGAGATTGATTGATTGATTGATTGATTGCAGCAGAAGCTGTGACCTCTGAGCCTGGCTGCAGCCAAATAAAACTATTTCCCCATCTTCAATGCTATCCTTGGTGCCTTGCCTTGTCCATCCCTACAACATTATAATTCTATATACTTAAACCTGCTTATGTTTTCATGAAATGGTAAACAGATGTGATTAACTGTGTACTGTAAATAACAAAATATTTCTTATTAAAATGGAATAATTTGCCTAGATTCAGAAATTTACAAGGATTGTGTCAAAATGTGAATAAAGAAGTTAACAGATCAAAAAGAGAAATCAGAAGGTTCTAGGTATGGATTTAATAGAAGGGAAAAAGTGTTTCTGGAATAAGAGAATCTGTGTGATTAAGTAAATCAGAGGGTTTAAGTAGGTGATAAAGAAGGTCTGTGTAAATTGCTTATATACGGAAGATTTTGTGTAAATAATCTTGAAGGAATTAAGGATTATACAACTGTGGCTAAAAAACAACTGTGATTTTGTAATATTGTAATATGTTATTTCTTTAAAAGCTAAACTTGATTAAGATAAAAACATCGATGTAATTGTGGTGCTATTGCTCTTCTTTGTATATTAAATGCATTCATATTTTCCAGGTATATAAGTCTTTAAGGTAGAAGCTTCCAAAGAGAATTATATCAAGCTAGTAATCTCCAAAAGGTTGCATGGTAATTTTAGGCTTATAAGAATAACATATTGGAGATTTGTTTATATCATTTAATGTTCTATAACTGGACCTTTTATCAATAAGATTATGTAAGTTCTATACACTGGGGTATAATTTAAATATAATATTATATTGTGTTAGCTAATATTCATGTGACCTCGAGCAACAGTATATGTAAACTTTATAAAATGATATTTAAAAAACAAAGATCACCTTCAATACTAGAACACTTTACCTCAGATTTAAAAAGAGCCCCACCTTACCTGAGATAAGTCTTTGCCTCCCATCTTACTACATGTCAGAATGACTCCAAAGTAGGCCAGACTTTAGTTAAAGCCCAGTATCCTTAATTTAAGATGGGTGAGTCTGACTTGCTAGATGCTTAAGATCAAGACTTAAAATTAAAATTAAATTAAAAGGGCCGATAAAACCAATATTTGGCTCTTACCCTCTGAATCTGGCTGCAATCAGATAAACAAGGAACTTCTCTAAAGAGCTTTGCAACTCTGGGCCACATAATCTCCCAATCAGGGAGAGTAATGAGAACCACCAGAGAATAAAAAGCCAATCAGTGCACTTGCTGTGAATAGGAAGTCATTGGAGGAAGGAGACATCCTTGATGCTTCCAAGGGAAGCCACATGGTCAAGCAAGTCCTGGACCCATCCTAGTGCAAATGGCACGAGCAGAACTAAGAAGCTGCTCTCAAGTCCCCCATGAGTGACCCTTATGAGAACTTAACTGACTCTTAACAATAGATAGAAACAAAGTCAATTTTGACCAGCTTGATCTTAAACACCTACCCCAAATAGTTAAACCAAACACAGTCATTTGTGGGGGTAATGAAGGACAAGAAAAGCTAGAAAAGAGGAGACAGCAACTAGGCAAACAGTCTCCATGGGGAATGTTCACTCAAGTATGACCTTGGCTCCTCCCCCTTGCAGGACTCTTATTAGTTCTCTTTATGTTTCTCCTAATAGGACCATGTTTGTTGAATTGTCTACAGAAGTTCCTGCAAGATCAGATACACAAATTCACCAACCAGTCAATCAATTACTCCTTCAAGACTACCAATCCCTGATATCCAAGATGAAGACCTATGACTCATGACCAACTCCTCCAGCTCCAGAGACTCTGCCCCCATCTAAAACTCTCCCTGACCCCTTTTCCAATTTTTACAACACCTCTTTCACTTCCCAGGAATGAGAACTACTCTCTAGCAGGTCCACTCCACATGTTCTGTCTGCTGTACAGTATCCCCACAAGGAAGCATCAAACCTAAACTCCTCACACATCAGATGAGGAGCTACCTGCCAGGTGAAGACTGGCAGATCGACTTCACTCACATGCCTAGGCACAAAAAACTTCTCTACCTACTCACTTTCATTGATACTTTTTCAGGTTGGATAGAAGCCTTCCCTACCTCCAGGGAAAGTGCTGACACTGTTGCCTCCATCCTTGTTGAGAGGATCATTCCCAGGTTTGGACTTTCCACCTCCATCCAGTCAGATGATGGTCAAGCCTTCACTTCTCAGGTTGTTCAATTAGTCTCCAAAGGCCTCAACATCACTTGGAGGCTCCACATCCCCTATGGAGTCCAATCCTCGGGTAAGGTTAAGAGAACTAACGGCATTCTCAAGGATCATCTCACTAAACTTGCTATTGAACTCAGACTCTCCTGGACCAATCTCCTGCCATTGACCCTCATTGGAATTTGGGCAGCCCCTAGAGCTCCCTCAGGCCCCTTTGAGCAACTCTATGGGTGCACTTTCTTAACCAACCAAAGCTTTCCAGTCACTCCTCCTCCCCTTGTGTCCTATTTGCCCTATCAAACTTCTACGCAAACTCCTAAGGGAACATGCAGCCTGGTGCCTTCCTGCGCCACTCATTGCCTAAATCCCAGTGCAACCACAAGCTGAATTGGACCCTCTTCAACTGGGTGACTCAGTCTTACTTCAAGAACTGCATCCTCATTGTTGGAACCTCACTGGGCAGGACCCCATACAGCCATACTTACTACCCCAACAGTAGCCAAGCTTTTGGGTCACTATCCCTGGTACCATGTCTCCCACCTTAAAAAGGCACCTGTTCCAAATGTCCAGTTCTGGACTTCCACTCCACCCACCAATCACAAAATTTCTTGCCAATCCTCTTCTTCTTTTACTAATCCTTAATCTCGCTCAAGCTTCTTTCCCAACCCATAGATGGCACTTCTACATCCAAGACATATAGCACCAGGATGGCACCACCCACTCTCAATTTATGGGTCAAAGCGATTGCCTTTCCACTGGCTGCAATCAAGCCGTCACCCTTAACATTACTGGATTCAACAAAGCCACCTCTGATATTTCCCAGAGTCCTTACCAGAGGACCAATGGCTGATACCAAGGTTCTCCACTGCTCAACCTATGGCTTCAAGGAACCTTTATGGACTTTTCCCTTTCCTAGATAACTGTCCATAGCCAGTGTGTGTTATTTCTAGCTGCTTTGGTATTCCCAAGCCTTTCCCGGAACATTCCCCTGCTCTCCCAGGAAGGCCCCACACCACCCCCTCTCAGCAGGAAGTAGCCAATTTGAATTACATCATCCCCAAGCCATTTAGAAAAACAAAAAGGGAGAAATGTTAGTTGCAGAGCAGGCTCAACAAATGTAAGCTGCCGGGTGGGCTGAACACTGGACATTCACCTGTCTGGTTTCTTATGACTTGTTTGCCTCAGAATGAACACTCAAGCCCACTAAAGGCTGAACATTCAACCCCCACCAGTCTGATGCAAAGGAAGCACACATCTGACCCCTGACCTGTCTGCATGAAGGCTGAAGATGACACCCTTAGCAACTACTGTATGATCCAATCACTGTATGCCAACTAGGCAGCTTGCAGACCCAGAGACCCCATTAGATTTTGGCTATAAAACTCTCTCCTGCCGGGCCTCCCTCTCTTGCTCTCTCTTTCTTCTCTCTCCCTCTTTTTTCTCTTCCTTCCTTGTTAATCAGACACCACCACAATAAAGATCTCTTGGTTGTTCCGAGTGTTGTGGTCACTTTCCTTTTAGAACTCAGGTAGATCTGGTTCTGAGTCCACACCACAGCAATGAGATTTGACCACACCACTTCTTCAGGTCTCCGTTTACTCATTTATTAGATGGGTATAATAATTTCTCTCCATACATAAGATAATCTTAAGATTAAGAATTGAATAACCTGTAAAGGCAATTCTTTTTTGGCTACGTTATTTCTGAAGATAGGTTAAAGGAATATGACTTAACTGGCACATTTTGGAAAGATATTATTAAAATGTTTCTCAGAAGGTTCAATACTTCCTTGGAATTACAATTTACACTCCTGGAATGATCTCCCCAGCCATCCAGGAGGAAGGGGACTGTCTTCTAGTGTTCACATTCACCTATCATATGACAATTTGGGGCAAGGCACTCAACTTTTTAGCTTAGTGTTTCTTATATGTAGGATGGGAGTGAGTAATTCCTGCAGCTGCTGTGGATGAACTGACCAGTCCAAAATGAGAAAATGTAAATAGTGATTCAAGGTTACCAAAACAGGACTGTTATGTCTAGGCTTAGGGGAAGGAACTGGAGAATCCAGCAGGGGTGTCCTCCAGCAGAGCCTCTGCGTAAGTCCTTCCAGGGAGGGGAGTGGAGCTGTACAGCATGGAGGGACACACTGATTGATCTTTCTGCCCCCCACCACCACTTACACATGGTTTACCTAGCCTGAACTTGAAGAGGACAAGACTATTTCACGCACCCCTCCGGTCAAGTCTCTTTCTTTGAGGGGCTTCCTTAGGGGTTTAGGCTCATTCCTGAAGGAGGTCAGTGATGTCGAAGGGCAAACTGTCTTCTTATTGCTTGGCCTGTGGCATCAACGAACTCTGTGTGTTCTAAATTGATCAAAAACAGTTTGGGAGATAGTTTCTGTGCACATCCTGATTCTGAGGTTTTGGAGATCAATAGCAGAAGAGAGCACAAG
This sequence comes from Ictidomys tridecemlineatus, assembly GCF_052094955.1. NCBI lineage: Eukaryota > Metazoa > Chordata > Mammalia > Rodentia > Sciuridae > Ictidomys > Ictidomys tridecemlineatus. The sequence goes on along the minus strand of NC_135480.1, from coordinate 128,487,174 downwards.
AAAGGCAATCAGCTAGAGGAATTCTGGACTTCCAAAACATTAAGTGTATAGTGAGCCCGCCATATCCACGAACCCAACCACCATGGGTCAGAATTGCCAGTTTTGCTGACATGTGCCTTGCAGTTAGGCTTACAATGACCAAGTCTGTATTGAACATGTACAGACTTTTTTTCTTGTCATTATTCCCTCCAGAATATAATATAACTGCTATTTACAGAGCATTTGCTTTGCAGGAGGTATTATAAGTAGTCTGGAAATGATTTTAAGTATACAGAAAGATGTGAATTTGTTACATAAAAATACTTTGTCATTTTATATAAAGGCCTTGAGCATCCTTGGATTTGGGTGTCCATGGAGGGGCCTAGAACCAATACCCGATGGATGCTAAGGGATGACCAAATGTGGCACTGGCTCTGTAAAGAGTGATCATTTTATTCATGAAATTTTTTTGGGGGGGTGCTGGAGATTGAACCCCAAGAAACATTACTACTGAGTTAATCCCCACTCTTTTTAAAAAACTTTTTGAGACACAGTCTTAATAAATAGCTGATGCTGGTCTTGAACTTGCAATCCTCCTGCCTCAACCTCCAAGTTGCTGGGATACACCTGTGTGACTCTTATTTATAGTTTGAAGCTTCTCCTGTTGTCAACATCCTCATACCCCACCAGTTACTAATTCCTAATCATGATTAAGGGATCCTAGGAGATTATTTCCTATGTGATTTACAAGAGTTCACAAGTCATTTCAAGGTTTCAGATATAAGTTAGTTAAGTTTTAAAAGACAGCTTAATAAGATCTACTTTAGAAAAAGTCAAGACATTGGTACATTGGTTTAGGGCAGGATTAAGCTTTGTGAGATATTCCAGCTGCCAACAATGCTATGCATCACATATTCTCAGAATTGGCAGAATTCCATCACCTGAACTGAAGACCACCTGTGTGAGGCAGGCCACCTGGTTTCACAGGCGAGGAAAATCAGATCATCCATATGGACTATGCCTTTAGAAAGCAGACTTTCTCAATCTTGGCACTAGGGACGTGAGGTGACTTAGTGTTCTTCCTAGGACTTCAGGAAAACTTTATTTTATTTGACCCAAGTGGTAGTTGTAGTTTTTCCTCTCACTATGTTTTCTTTTGTGCATACTTTGGAGGGACATTGTCTCATTGACTGTAGGAGATTCAATTTCAATTGCCAGGTTGTCCTGGAAATGCATGTAGATTACTGGTGAGCTTAGCAGGCAGTCAAGAAGATTCCCCACCTTAAAGATTCCCTACATTAAAGTGATGAGATTGGTTTGAATCCTGTAGAGGGTTCGACTGGATTATAAAAGCTTTGGGATGGTACTTGAGTGAGAAGGACTGAGGAAGTGGGAAGAAACCACATGAGCCTGGTTTGAGGCACTGGGGGGATTGACTTCTTTTTTCCTATTTTTTGCTTTCATTTGAAACCTCAAGAAAAAGCACTTTTTCCCAAGTGCTTTGAATGTGGGGCAACCACCCAGATGACTTTGCTGATGTCACTCTCATGATTTCCTGGCATGAATAATAATCATTCACAGCCTGCTTAAAACCGTCCCTCCCTGTTCTCTTTCTCTCTTTGTTCTGCTTTTAAAAATATTTAAGTATTTATTTATTTATTGAATGTTCTTCTTTTATTTACAGACTTCTAGGTTTGAATCTCTAGTAAGGAAAAGAGCATCTTCCCTAAACAGGGAGATAAGAGGATAAGGAGATCCTGGGGGACAGGCACAGTGACACAGGCGGGTCACCCCAGCAACTCTGAGGCTTGGCCAGGAGAATCTCAAGTTCAATGCCAGCCTCAGCAACTAGGAAGACCCTGTCCTGCTGCAGTCTGGCTAGGCACAAAATCACGAGCCACTCAAGCAGGAACAAACTTTATTTTTTGAAACTGCCGCCAATGCCCAGTACGCCCCCGGGAAGAATCCCGATTGACCCACGTGGCGTTCTCCCGGAACCCCAGAGGAAGTTCCTCCCCCGGAATTCCTACTGTACTTCCCCAACCAATGGGAATTCTCCAGGAGTCCAGTAGCAGGCCCAGGTGAACAACAGGAGTCCAATATCCATATGAATGCAAATCTTAACATAGTCATATCATCTCAATGGCCAGCTGGCATCACCTTTCAACCAAAAATGCCATGCATCATATTACTTGGCTGTGGCTCTTAGCACTGTCCCAAAATAAGAAATAAAAGGGCCGGGGATGTGGGACTCAGTGGTAAAGTGCTCCTGGATTCAATCCTAGTACCCAGGGGAGAGGGGAAGGAGAGAGACTTTGGCCTGCATTCTTCTTTCCTCCTGCAGCCACCACATTATGAGTTTGTTTTCCAGTCTTTTCCTCCTGCTCCCAAGCCAGCAAATTTATCCTCCAAGGAAACACCTTTAATTTTGTCCTAATATGGTTTCCACAGAGTGAAGTCGAATCTGGCAGGGCTTTGTGTTCTTTGGGAGGTCAGGGGCTTCATGTATTAGGAGTGAGAAAACATTTTATATTTTGAAGACAAAATCACCTAATTTTTAAGTGACATCGAGAAAGTTCTATAAAGTTTTTCTCTGCAGCTGTCCCTTCATCTCTGCCACAACTGCTGCTATTTCAGCAGGTTGGTTTGGTAGAAGCGTCCTTTTGGTAGGAGGTCTCTAGTCTTCTGCAGCATGTTTCACTGTGGGACAGAGGTCTCCCAACAGAGGACATCCAGGGAAGTTCATGCACAGAGGCAGGGCGCTTGGGATGCCTCCTGAAGTCCTGGCTCCATGCTCCATATTTGTAAGGTTCACAGTATTCAATTAAAACAAACAATTTATAGTTAGCAATACTTTTTATTTACAAAGGCAAAATAAATTATTAAGAAAAAGAGCCTCAAGACATCCTGATCTGAAGGGTTTCTACCTCTTCTGCACCCCACAACAGCCTTATGAGAGGAAGTAACTTTCCCAAGGTCAAATGGAGGTAGGATAGAGCTTAAAGGGTCCCCTTGGGGGTGATATTATTCTGTCAAGAAAACATGGGGACACAAATATTATTATATTATTTCAGGTTATTATAATATATTTGACATCCTTTATGTCTATTAGGTTTTTATCACTTAAAAAAAATCTTAACACATGGGGCCTTGAAGGGGGTATGGAAAAATATTAGCTGTAACAGTAGTGTGTGGCCCTCCAGAGGCACAGTTCATAATCAGATATTACAGTCTATCTGTAGTATTGGAATTTCATGAGAAGGATGGTTAAAGGAAAATAAATCTCCATAAGAGGCCAATGATACCAAAAATGGTGGGTAAATGTGTGTCAATCACATTTGTGAGGCAGCCGTCTCTCATACAGGACTCATGATTTCAAACATTTAGAATGTGCATCATGAATCTCCCACTGTAGATTAAGAAGCTGGCATCTGAAGTTCTCAGCATGGCTCCCTCAGGAGTGTTAGCAATATAACTCTCCTACAAATAGATAGTAACCAGGTGTCAGGCTTTGATTTAGTTCTTTAATGAGAGAAGCAGCAGGGAGACAAAAGCGCCAGTTCAGAGAGCGTTTGAAGGCAAGGGATCCGTGTTGTCCTTTGTGGGCATGGTGTCCCTTGGATTGTCTGGTTAAATATGGGACTTTAACTTGCTACCATGCAGGAGATCCATGTTGGCATTGGGGTTTGCTTTTCTACTGGGCCCAAAGCCAAAGCAATGAATTAATTTCTGCAGGCTAACTACTAACCATACAGGGCTAAACATTACTTGCAATTTTCTTGTGTATTATTTGTGATAATTCCCATCATAGGAGTTGGAGGGTTAGGCCAGCTCTTGGGAAATGTTTCACATGCAACAGAACATGAAGCAGCTACCACTAGTGAAGAGTTTTTCTTAAGATGAGTGTGGATTTATGATTACTGTTCTTCTCATTATTTTTGATTAATCACCTCTGCTGTGTGGATTCCTGATTAGGGGAGTTCAGATGATAACTGCTCTTTCATATTGGCAATAATTTATACACACAAGGCATTGTTCTAAATAAATAGTTTACAACATAATTACACTTAATTTATACCATATGAGGTGTATGCATTTGTCAGGGTTCTCCAGAGACACAGAACCAATAGGATGTGTGTATCTTTGGGTTCTGTATCCTTAGATACAATCAACTGGGGATTAAAAATATTCTGTATGGAACATGTATAGAATTTCCTTGTCACTATTTCCTAATCAATACATCACAACAGCTGTTCACATAGCATTTACATTTCATTGGACATCATAAAAAATATAGATTTAAAGTATATGGAAAAATTTGCATAGATTAAAAATCTGGACACCCTAGGGAGAAGGGAAGGATAAAGTTAGAAGTATAAATAACTTGCAGGAATGTCCATGTTTATTGCCAACTAAAAAGAAGGAAGTTAAAGATAATGTGTAAATAGACTCATTCCACTTGTTCACCAATAATAAATCCCCCGCATTCTAATAAACCATTTGTTTAAACAAGGAGAAAGGTGTGCACAGTGACAGCCTGGGGGTATGGTACTGGCAGAAGAGCCAGGTAAACAGGGTGGGGAGAAATATGTTTAGCTATGTTTATACAATCTTCATTTTTTATTAAAGATGACTAATTTTACAATTTGAAAAGACAAACTTAATAATAAACAGAGTAGCAATTATGTAAAAAAACAAGCTTAGAGGAGAGTTACAAATATTTAAAGAATAGTAATGACAAAAGATTTTCTAATTCTTTTTAACTCTTTGGATTCTTCTATTCCATCTCATTCCTGAGGCTCTCTAATAGCCAACCAATTTTTGAACTCTATCTTTTGTCATTACATAGCCATAGCTGAGAAAGGAGAACCAACATGTGAATTATTGGCAGTTTTGACATATTGTCCTATGCTATAATGAAGCCTGAAACCAAAAGGACATGCAAATATATTTTCCTAAAATAAAGTGTAAAGAATGAAAGGGCATATTGGATCCCAAGAAAAATGGATACAAATAAAAAATTAGAAATATTTTGGTGTATTTACTTTAAGGATAAAGAGTCCTTTGAGATCACTCCTTCACTTCCAACAACCCAAAACCAAAAGAACAGCAAAACAACACAACTGTTTACTCATGATCTTTTAAAAAAGTAATAACTCCTGTGCATGAACAGATGAAAAAAAAAGAAACAAATTGCTTAAGGTATCAGAACTTTGTCACATTCAGAGTCTCTTCTCTGTGAGTCACTTTTTGACTCAGAGGCATTGGTGTTTTCTCACACAATGTGTTCTTTGGAATATTAAGAGCATCAGTGATGAGCATGTCATTAAAGGAAACCACCATCATCTCTGACATTTTCTGAGACCCAGTTAGCAAGTTTGATGTTGACACCTCTCTAGTCAATGGAAATATCAATGAAGTTGTTCAGATCTGAACAAGAACTTATTTTTCTTCTTGATCAGTCCTTATATGGCTTTTTTTGAATGAAGATTGCTTTCCAGTCTTGTCACCAGGAATATTACTAAATTTGCACATGAATAGGCCTACCATTATGTCCTGTAACAAGTTGACTCCTTGAAGGAAGAATAGATATCATGTACTCTATAGTATCATATTATTCTTGTAAAATACTCACCATCCTTCTCTTTGATAGGATAATTCATGTATGGTCACAGACATTATATTTCCCATAGGACTTCTTCTGGGTAATGGAATATAGGGCAAGTGAATGGTGTCACTTCCACTAGCAGAAATTTTAAGAACCATCATGTTATCCCTACCTTTCTTTTCCCTCTCTAATACCAGCATGCCCCACACAAAGGCTGCTTCTTTAGCCTGCATCCTGGAAATTAAGAAAATATAGATTAAGCCAAAGTTGACCATTACAAAGGTAATATGAGTGAAAGATAAATTTAGCTACAAGTTATTGTGATTGTTTGTTACTGCAGCATAACTTAACTTAAACTGATTGATACAACTCTCCAAGATTACAGAATTTAAATCCTTATTCTTATATGGTCTACATGCTTTTCTGAAGAACTCTGGATTTAGGTAGGACCTCTGGATGGTAGACAATCAGTAGGTGTTTGCTGATCAGCCTTCCTTTTGGGTGAAATTCAAGTTCAAATTATTTCAGGGAAGTTAGGGTGAATGCAGAGTGATATCACCTGAGATGTGTTTAAAACAAGTCACTCTGGGCCTATTTAGCATACTAAGAAGATATGGCTGAGTCACAGCCGTGTTGTTGAGAGCTACTGTTTAAACCTGTATTGTCATGAAATACCTTAAAAACGTAAGGTTAGAAGACATTGTTGAGAGTGGAGATGATACCTCAGTTGGAGACATCATAGTTGGTCACAGTGTGGAGAAGGTGCGTTGGGGAGGGAAGGGAAGCAGGAAGATATTATAGCTCTGGAAGGTTCACTCTTAATTTTTCTTCTTTCCTTGCAATTAAACTTGATTCCATGATTAAATTTATTAATCCGTAGACAATAGCTCTATTTTTTTCTCTCCAAAGCAGAAAACTCAACATCTTCACACAGAGTTCCAATGGGGAAGTGGTGGAATTCAAAATGTGTCAGGGATCCAACTGCAGTTCAGATTTGGTGGATTCAACAATTTGCAGCAGCTCTTCACAAAGTACAGGTTGTAGTTTCCTCCTGGGATGATCCCACGAGGTTCCTTGTCAGTAATGCTGCTGTAAAGTAGAATGAAACCCTTAGTTGAGCCTTGTACAGCAGAAACAATGATTGAGCAGAAGGTGACACATTAAAAATGTCACAGGAATGGGGCACTGTGGTGCACCCTTCTTGCATTCCAGAAACTCAGGGGAATAAGTTTGAAGCCAGCTTCAGCAACTTAGTGAGACTCTCAACAGCTTAGTGAGACCCTGTCTCAAAATAAAAAATAGAAAGGGCTGGGGATATAGCTCAGTGGTAAGGCACCCCTGGTACCCACAAACCACGCCCCCTGCCAAAAAAAAAAAAAAGCAAGGCCCAGGGCAGAAAGCTGATTTTTTTCCCCCTCACCTTCTGGTTAGGGTGAGTTAAAGACAGTTATAGACAGACATGGGGGAATTAATTTTGGCTCTCAAATTCTGTGTGACTTCCAGGATTTTTCCTATTTACCAGAAGAAGCAGAGATAGAATCAATCTTTGTAATGCACCTGCACATAAAAGAGAGCTGATGGGATGATGGGGATACTGATTTTGTGAGAAGAAACCATAGAAGGTGGAGATGGCTGCATGGGTCCATGGTGGCTGCTTATCCACTATAGTCTATCACCATGTTGTCAGATGGATAGTTTTGATCCCCTTGGAAGGGAGGCAATAGCAGGTGGAGCATGGGTGGATGGGCATGAATTATCTTTGTGGGTAGATGGGCATGAATTATCTTGGTTGTGCTGGCACTAATTTTCCTTGAGTGGACATAACCTCCCTAAGCCTCTGCTATATCAAATGCAAAAAAAGAAAAATAAAGTAATAGTGCTCAACATACAGTGATTGCAAGTTGTAAGTGACATAATTCATACGAAGTGACAGATGTATAGCTGGTACATATTAAATACTTGAGCAGTTCTACTGAGAATTTTAGTTCCTAGTCTTACCTGAGAAAAGTCAAAGTGAAATGTTGATATAATTGATGTTCAGTCTTACGTTAAAATAAGAGTTATAAAAGTAAGTGGAAATCTTAAGATTGATTTGACTATTAATAAGCAAGTACAGAGAAGTTATAATCAAGAGTACAACACCTAAGGAGACTAGCACAGGAGTGGAAGAGAGGAGGAAAGGGGAAGGGAAGATATTGGGAGTGAAATCGACCAGATTATGTTGTTATAATGTGTGTGTGTACAAATACATAAAAATGAATTCTACTCATGTATAATTGCAGTGTACCTATAACAATATAAATATAAAAGAAAAATAGTTTCATTAAAAACAAAATTGTAATACCTGCTCAACAGACTTTGGCAACAAGACACCACTGTGGTTGCGTTGCCAGGTAAACTGGAGCTGAAGGCATTCTCTAAAATGTGATGGCAGTTGATGTCCTCGGGGGTGCCAGAGAGTATGCCTAGAAGTGGAACAGAGTGCCATTTATTTTCATAATTAGTGGTCACCGAACTCTCCTTCTGTTCTAAGCTTCTTCCCAGCCGCCTCCACGCCACACATTTAAATTTACAATACGCTTAATGGCAGCTCTGACTCTCAGCTTTCTGCAGCAGCATATGCTGCATATAAGGATTGGAGACCTTGCTTTCTTGAATGCTGCCTTCCGTGGGCACCCAGGACACAAGGACAGGATGTAGTACCTGCGACGCAGGCTGTCATGAAGCAAGCAACAGTCCCTGCGATCAGAGCTCTTACAGATCCAGCGACGATGTCCCGCTTTCTGCCAGGCGCTAGAGAGGCTGGGAGACATGAAAGGAGCTGGTTGAGATTAATGTTGATTCTACTGGTTAGAAATCCAAATTTGTAGCCTCTAAAAAGTGTTCTGATATTGGAGTTTCAGGTCAGTTGGAAAGAAACAAGTCCTTAGTTTTATCCAAAGGGCTCAGACAGCATGGAGAGCATGGCAAATCTAAGGTGATGCATGGAGGGATGGATTGATGAGATGGTCTGAGATGGTGACTCAACTGTCACCAACTATTTCCATGCCTGTGGGAGACATTACTCTTAAATCACAGCATTTTCCCACCAATCTTTGATTGGTTCCCAGAATCCTTCTGCAGGGAAGTATTATAAATCCATACATAATGGTACATCCATTAATCCTAGCTACTCAGGAGGCTGATGCAGAAGGATAACAACTGTGAGACCATCCTGGACAAGTTAGCAAGGCTGTGTCTCAAAGCAAAAAAATTAAAGGACTGGGGGTATGGCTCAGTGGTAGAGTAACCCTGAGTTCAATCCCCAACAAAACAAAATAAAAATCAATCAGTCAATCTACTAGTGTTAGTATACAAGTGAAACTTCTGTGTTACTTTGGGTTGGGAGAGGCATCTGTAAGTTTGACGATATTGTTTCTGAGGTTAGTTTGGGTTTACACAGGAAATCTATCTTGTAGAGTGGGGATAAAAAATAGACCCCAGAGGATTTTATACTATCGAGGGTAACTTTTCTCCTGACATGAATAAGATGTGAGATGGAGTGAGATGGAGATTCAAAGTATGTTTATGTTACATCTGTTGTAGAAGAATATCTTTTCACTTACTGAGTCCACCGATCACTATTCCTAGGGAACCAAAGTTGGCAAACCCACAGAGGGCATAAGTGGCAATTGTCTCGGAACGAATCTGCAAGCAAGCATAAACACCAATGGATCCATGATCTGACCCAGCCTAAGAAACCTGACATCCCAACTTGGCTTTGTATTTTGACTACAGAATTGATATTAACACATAAATGCACAGCATATAGTGGCAAATACCCATTGTTTCCTAGACAGTTTTTACCACCTCCCTTGAATTTTGAGAGAGGGTGAAGAGGGCCGTGTAGATTCAAGAAATGCTCTACAATGGACTTTGAATTGGTGGCCTTGGTTTCTAAAAATGCTACTTCTTGCTCATTGGTAATTTCCAATATTCCACAGGACCTGGCCACCTGCTACAGTGTGCCACGTGTAGTACTAGTTGGTGGAGATACAAAATTGGTCCCAGAAAATATTCACATTACATTTATTTTACAAAGAACTTATTCAAAATATATAAAGAAATGCTATTACTCGATAAGAAGACAAATACTCAAGGAAAAATGGGTGGAGAGGTTTCGATACTTCACAAAAGATGCAAATGAACAAGAAGCTCATGAAAAGGTGCTCAATATCATTAGCCACCAGGGAAATGCAAATGAAAAACAATGAGATACCACTATACATTTACTAAAATGGCTAAAGTTTAAAAAGACTGACAACACGAAGTATGGCAAAATTACAATGCAACGGAAACTCGTGTATTGCTGGTAGGAACGCAAAAGGACACAGCCATGCTGTTTTACGGCAGATTCTCATCAAGTTAATACATGCTGCCTGTATGAACCAGCAATTTTCCTAAGAGAATTATAAAAACACACGACCCCCCAAATACTGTACATGAATATTTATAACAGCTTTACTCTTAATAGCCCCACACTTAAAACAACTCAAATGTCCTTCAGTAGGAAAATGGACACAGTATGAATATCTATAAAATAAAATGCTGCTCTGCAAGAAAAAGAAAATGGAAGTAATATATATAACAACGTGAATGCTGAATGCTTATTGAAAGCCAAAAGTAATCGACAGTGAAAGAAAGATCATTGGTTGCCTGGGACGAGGTCTTCACGGGGTTGTTGACTACAAAGGGCCTGGAGGAAAATTAAGAAATAATATTAGTAAAAGAGAAATTCTCATATATCACAGGGGCTTCCGTCTAGTCTGGCCACAGTGTGTGCTTCCCTTTCTTTCTCAGTTCTGGTCATACCAAGGACATGTTTGGTTGCCCATTTGGAAGCAAGAGAAGGAAGAAAGGTATCTACATCATTGGGACAATAATTTTTTTCCAATATCCTAAAACATCTATGATTTGGTTCAAAGAACAAACCAAACATGCTACATTCACTAGTAATACTTTATTTTTTTCTTGTGCTAACTGGATTTTTAAAAGCTCACGCTTAAGATTGAAGTGCTTGTGGCAAGTTTTTGTTGACTGGAAGGCCCCTCTTCTCTCTCACAGTTTCTGAGAACTTCTTTGTTATTTTCAAACAATGTGCAAACAGCAGGGAGGAAAAATAATATTGAGTTTTTGCACAGTCTACTGTTCCTGGAAAAGCTCATCCTGGTTCCCTACTCTTTCTAGTGCTTTTCATTTAGTTCAATTGGCTTCAAAAGAGCCACGCTTATTAAGAGACTGTGAGGAGGGAGATGGCATGAAGGACTATGACTCTTCTTTTCCCTATCTGGGGATTGTAGGGCAAAGGGATACACAGATGTGGCCAAGTATGGTTTTATAAGAAGAGGAAAGGGAGGTTGGGATGATTTGATTTGGCCTTTGTCCACAAAAGTGAAAGATTACATAATGGAAAAGGATGTACTGCACTACAAAATTCATGCTACAGCTCTCCTTGAGAGCAAGCAAAGATGCTACATATACAAGGACAGCCACCATGGCACTACTTCTAATAGCAAATTGCTAAGTGTTCATCAGCAAGGGACTGGTTAAATGAATTACAGTGTTTGTGCAATAGAATACTGTCATAGGCACTGATATAGAAAGTTTTCCAAGATATGCTACTGAGCACAAAAAGCAAGGTTAAGAACAGTGAGCACATTATGCTCAAGGGAGAACTGGGTGGTAGGGAGTTTGCCTTTAACCTCTACAACTTTTTGGAGATTTTAAATTCTAAATGATGTTATATAGTAAGATATAAACAAACATGCAAAGTATTATCTTTAGGAAAGAGAAAATGATGGAGCAATAAATGTCTCCTTCTCTGCGTGTGGGTGCCACATCCATATGTTGACTTCTTACCTTAGATGGAGGTTGGCAGTGGGTGTGATTCAATGGATATCACTGGGGATTTGAACATAGCATGCTTCAGTCACATGTCATATTTTCTAAAATGTTGTCGGAACATACTTCACCCCTTGTTGGTTGGTAAGCAAAAATTGCTGGGGCTCTTCTCACCATTGCTGATTTATAATCAGAAATCTGGAGTAACAAAATGCTGCTCCCATCATGACAGCAATGAATGACAGAGGCCACTGAGCTCACATCTCCCTATGTGCTCTGTGTGCCTACCTTTGTCTGGGCTCACCCCCAAACCCAAATCAGTGCTACAGTTCTGTCTCCATTTTCTTAACAGCCTTTTCACAAAGCTGCTTAGCATTGCCAGAACTGGCAGCTCACTTTTCTCATTAGCAAAACTATTTTCTGCTGGCAACTGACAGTTGGGGATAGGAAACATTTCACTTAATTTAGCTTATTGTTTACTTTTGGCAGGAAAACCATTGGTGTAGGTGGCATCCAAACAATGAGGGTAAATGGTCAAGTTTCACTGTGAGGCTCATTGAAGAAAGAACATGTGAGAAACAAAGCCCCTGTCTTATCAGATGTGTGGGTCAAAATGCCCCTGATTGCGAAGTGTAATCAGTGGTCCTGGAGTAGGCTGTTGCTAACTTGTGTAACATGTGGGACATAATTGAATTAGTATGTCTGGTCTTTGGGCAGCTGGAAGGGGTGGTGTTGGTGTTGGGGGTGTACAGTCTCAATACTTGGGCAGCCTGCTTTTCCTCCTTTGCCTTTTAAAACCCAATATGGACCTGGGACATTAACTTCAAGTAGGTTATAGAAATGGTGGTGGTCAGAAATATTCACTATTTCCTGTAATGGAAATAGTTTAGTTTCCACTTATGACAATTCTATTGTTTAGGGGGTAAGAAGTTGGAGATTCAGCTATAAATACAGCCTCATCCAAATTTCTCATCCCACCAAAGTCCAGGCAGACATGAGCATCTCTTTGTAGGCTGTTGCTCTGAAGTTGACATGATTATGAGGCATTTAAATCAAAGTTTTCAGATCATAGACATGTATTTTTTCTTCCCTGTCTCCCCCTGGACAGTAATAATGCATCTTACCATCTCTTGATGGTGGCCAGGCACCAGTTTGCATTTAGGCAGTTTCTCAGAGCTCATAAAATTCCTTCCCCTGGAAGGAAGAGGGCTTTGTGATCATTAGACTATGGGCTCCATGAGGGTAGGACCTGTTATAATTTGAATCATGAATGACCCCCAAAGTTCCATATGTTAAAGGTTTTGGTCCCCAGTTGGTGGTGCCATTGGGAGATGGTAGTGCCTTTAAGAGGTGGGGTTTTGTGGAAGGAATCTAGGTCATTGGAGGCATGTCTTTGAAGGAGAAATTGGGACCCAACTCCCACCTCTTCCTCTCTTTTTGCTTCTTGGCTCCCATGAGGTGAACAGATCTCCAAAGCTATATACTTTTGTCATGATATACTACAGGCCCAAAAGCAATGAGACCAACAGACTATGGATTGAAACCTCTGAAATCATGAGCCAATATAACACTTTCCTCCTTAGAAGTTAATCATCTCAGGTATTTTCCCACAATGATGCAAAATTAACAGAGTGGTGACTTGTTCAGTATTTGGTCTTGGTATGGAACATATTACACATAGAAGGCATTCAATAAATACTTTTGACTGATTGGATTCAGTCTCAGCTCATGTGTCTATATGTTTGTGTCTAGTCTTCAAAATAAATTATCACTGATATGGATGAGTGTTTCTCTCTCCCCGATACATAAACAGACACACACACACACACACACACACACACACACACACACACATGATTAATTCAATATAGTTGAAAATAATGAAGTGCCATGTACATTATGAACTCCACAAGATTAAGGATTTTTGATTTGTTTTGTTCTCTGGTATAACTCAAGTGCCTGGCATGGTGTCTGATGCACAAAGGCACAAGTCACTAGATGACCAATGAATTTAGGTGAAGAAGTACACAGAAAAATCAGACAGTTTACTCACTGACATATATTGCTGAGTGCCATTCACAAATTTGGGTCCAGCCTGTTTCCTCAAATTGATCAATTGTGAGAGGTGCTCATAAGCCACAAATTCATTGAAGAATGTCTTATAACCTATGAGTCTGCCAACCATAAAGCTGTCTTGCCAGTCCACTCCCATCATGAAGGAAAAGGGCATGAAGATGTAGGAGCATATTAGCTGCAAAAACCAGAATATATTTGGTTAGAACAGGCATTTGCTTCTAGTTCTTTTGCCTCATTCTCTCAACAAGATTGTTCCTTAATCCTCTATCTCTTTGAGACACAAGATATCCCCTCACATTCTGTTTCCCATCATTATCTATCAGGAGTTGCTATGGTTTAAATATGGGTTCATCCTTACCAAAACTCCTGTTGAGGTTTGGTCCTCAGTGTATTGCTGCTGAGAGATGGTGGAGCCATCAGATGGAATAATATCTTTCCCAAGAGAGACTGGATTAGTTATTTCTGGTATGTAGTAGTTCTCAAGAGAGTATGTTGTTATAAAGTGAGTGAGCTCCTTTGTCTCCCCTCTCCATCTCTGCACGTGCCCATTTGCCCTTTCTATGTTTCTACTATACAGGGTACAAACAATAGCCCTCACTTGAAGTTGGTCAGATGCAGCCACTTGACCTTGAATTTCTAGCCTTCAGACCGTGAGATAAAATATACTCTTTTCTTTATAAATTACCCAGACAGGCATCTGTTATTGTAACAGAAAGCAGACTAAGACAGGAGTCAAGGCTGAAATTGGGTCCTTTGAAGCAACTTGGAATCTTGGGGGTGCAATCAGGAGAAAATGACTGTCTGGAGGAAGAAGGGTGGTGGGAGAGGATGGGGTTGGGAAGATGGGGGAAGCCCGCTGAGGAGCTTCTGCAGTTTGTGAGAGTGCACTGCGGGTAGTTAGGGAAGGCTGTACACAAACTGAAACAAGGATAGAAACAAAACAGAAAGCAGAAGCATGATGGAATTATACCTCGAAACTCAGCTGTGGGTAGTCAAACATGTTTCCAAACCAGGACAGGGCTGAATTCATAAAAGACAACAGGGCCAAGAAGGCAATCAGATTCACAGTGATGTTTGCCACCAGAGGGATAGATGAGGATGCTCCCTGTGTTGCAGCTTCTAGGAGATTCCTTGAATCACTTTATAAAAAGATAGCAATTCCAGAGTTACCACAGATGCAGAAATGGCAGAATCAGACCTCATTTGAGTGAGAGGCAAACATTTAGATCTCTACCTTGGTCAAAATACTCATCTGAATCTCATGAAATCATATTATTGAATATAGGTGGTGAGCATATTGCATCTAACTATTATCCTTTTTAATATTGTTTTTTTATGATGCTGGAGATTGAACTCAGGGCCTCACACATGCTAAATACTTGTGCAATCATTGAGCTACACCTCCAGCCTCAATGTTGCTTTTTAAATTTGGGGCATTGTAATAAAAATTGGAAAATGATTTAAAAGTAGAGGTTTAGAATTATTAATTGAAAGTAGCTATCAGACAATATTTATAAAATATTCATGGTATAAAGAGTAATAATTTTAGAAGGCCTGTATAGCTGTCACCTCATTTAAGAAATGGAATGTCCCATTACCTTTTGTTATGATTTGGATACAAGATGTCCCCTGAAAAGCTCATGTGTTAATGCTGGAATGTTCAGAGGTGAAGTGATTAGATTAGGGGAGCTGTAACCTCATCAGTGGCTTAATCCATTTGATGGATTAATAAATTGAATGGACTACTGGGTGGTCACTGTAGGTGGGTTGGTAGTATCTGGAGGAAGTAGGATGCTGGAGGCATACCCTTGGGGAAAATAGGTTGTCACTAATGTCTCTGTTTCCTGGATGCCATGAGCTGAATGTTTTTCCTCCACCAGCCCTTCTGCCATGATGTTCTGCCTCATCTTGGGTCCAGAGCAATAGAGTCTGCTGACCACGGACTAAACGTCTGAAACCAAGAACCCAAAATAATGCTTTCCTTCTCTAAGTTGCTCTTGTCAAGTACTTTGGTATGCCTATGATTCCCCAGTGTGTAATCTTAACCCCTCCCTACTCTTCTAATCTCAGAAGTACCTGCCTCCCTCAATTCTGTTTATCATTCCCTTTCTTTACAATTTTCCCACATGCTTTATCCCTTAATGTTATATCCTACAAATATGCATGCTTGCTAACTTCATAAGTGAAAACATTCTACAGGTTGAATGTCTCTTATCCAAAATGTTTGGGACCAGATGTGTTTTGGATTTTGGAATATTTGCATATACATAATGAGATACCTTGGGGGATAAGATCCAAGTCTAAATAAAAAATTAATTTATGTTTCACATATACCTTATACACATGGACTTAAAGTTTTTATGTTATATTTTAAACAATTTTGTGCATGAGACAAAGTTCAATGGTATGGACTTTTTCACTTGTAGTGTCAAAAGTTTTAGATTTTGGATTTTACAATTTTTGATTAGGAATGCTTAACCTTTACTGTATTCTTCAGCAACTTTGCTTTTCCACTCACAATTATGACTTGACTTCTCTACAAATAAGGGATGACTCTTAGACACATCATGATCTATGAATTATTATTTAATGAAATACTTTTGAACATTTAAAATCTTATAATTTTTCCCACCCCTTTTTCTTTCTTTTTCACAAGAAAAAAGAAGATGAACTTTCTTGTTATGTAAAGCAACTCCAGAAATGCTCATCCTATGGCTTTCTAATACCATTAAACAAAAGCTCAATGAACACTATGCTGTATTTACAATAAAATATATTTATGATGAACAGTTAAAGAAATGTATTGGCATTCAGGTATTTAGAAAGGTTTTCCTGAAGTGTTGAGAAAGATGTTTTTTGGTAAAGTCTAATCACTGGAAATTAAATCTACTTTAATATCATAATCCACTCTGTGCTTTCTCTTTATCAAATTTTTGCTCTATTTTGATTTTGGACTTCCATGTTCCAACTTGTTAGTTATTGTTATACTTTGGATCTGGAATGTCCCCAAAGGCTTCCGAGTTGGAAGCACAATTCCTAATACAATAAGGTGTTTGCTGGATTGCACCATCGTTAGCTGAATGGACCATAGGAAGGTGGGACCTAGTTGGAAGAAATAGGTCACTGGGGGTGTGCCCCATAAGGACTTATCTAACCCTGGGCCATTCCTCTCTTCTCTATTTTCCCCACTGTCATGAGCTGAGCAGCTTTCTTCCACTATGCCCTTCTGCCATGTTTCTGCCTTAGAGTCAGGTGACCATGGACTGAATCCTCTGAAACTGTGAGCCAAAATAAACTTTTCCTCTTCTAAGTTGTTCTTGTCAGGTATTTTAATCATAGCAAATGAGAACCCGACTAACGCAGTCATTGATTAGGTAACATGTCCCACTTACCCAATTTCCATTTTCATGGCATTCTTGAGGGTTATTTTAGATTTTTCTGTCTCAGGCCAAAATAGTTTAGCAACAGCCAATGATGCAGGTGCTGACATAACTGAAGCTGTTAATAAGTGGGTGGATGAAACCTGCAATTTCAGAAGAAAGGAAGCAAACAAGCTGAGCTTTACTCTTATATTCAGGAAAATGATTCAAAAGCCTTATAAGGAAGAGATGGAACGGGAGTCAATTCTATGCCAGAAAGCAATGCTTCTTTGGAGGTTTGGAAGAGCAACTTTTGTCAATGAGCCAAGCCATGGCATCACCCTGAGAGTCAGAGGGACAGAGAAGAGATTCAAGTTAATTGGACACATTCTTGGAGGAAAAGCACAAAGCCTAAATCTGATAATTTCAGAAGATTAGTAATAGTGAATTTTAAGAACTCTCAAAGAAGACTCCTCAGCCTCTATGTTGTCTTTTTAAATGCCCATATAGTCCCTTTAGCCTATATTTCATTTCATCATCAATTTAAATGGGTTATCTGGGGTGGACTAGCATGGAGACAGGATTCCTAATCTATGTAAAGGCATGATATTCCCCCTCTCCACCTTCCTTTTGCTCTCCTGGAATCCTTTTTGTCTTTACATAATATGCTTTTATCCAGAGTCCCCTTGATTCTGGAAATTATTTCTGTTTTCCTCATGACAAGTTTACTCTTTCTCCTTCCCACTCCACATACTTGACATTGTTTCTGGATTCTCTTCCCTACATTTTCAAAATCCCATATCCAGTGTCTCCCTCTGCATTCCTATAACACCTATCCCATTATTTTCAAGTTAAAGATGGAGTTTCATTTTTAATAGTTTTCTGTGCATTAAATTTTTACATACAAGTGGGATTCATTGTGATATTCATTGTGATATGTTGGCACATGCACATAACATGATGATCAGTCTCATTCCCCAAGACCTCTCCTTTTCCTCCATTTCTTCCTCCCCCTGATCCTCTTCCTCCCCCATCCCGTCCATCTTCTCTACAGGTCTTCCTTCTATTGTTATTATTTTTAAATTAGTGCACTATAATCAAACATAAAGTGGGTTTCATTGTGGTATATTTGTAGATAGACATGACATAATTTGACATCATTCCCTAGTACCTTCCCTTGCCCTTTACTTCCCTTGCCCTCTATTCCATTGGTCTCTCTTCATTTTCATGAGAGCCTTATTTATTGATTTATTTTCTCTGTATCTTCCACATATGAAAGAAAACATTCAATCCTTAACTTTCTGAGTCTGACTTATTTCACTTATCATGATATTCTCCAGTTTCATACATTTACCAGCAAATTACACAATTTCATTTTTCTTTATGGCTGAGTAGAACTCCATTGTGAGTGAGATATATATATATATATATATATATATATATATATATATATATATATATATATATATATATATATATATATATATTATATATATATAATCTGTTGATGGGTACCCAGGATGGTTCTATAACTTGGCTATTGTGAATTGTACTGCCATAAACATTGTATGCATGTATCACTATAACATTCTGATTTCAGTTGTTTAAGATAAATACCAAGAAATGGGATAGCTGACCTAGCCCATTTTTAAAGGCAGCATTCCCACAGTAGGAGCAGAGTGAATAATCTAGGGATCCATTCATACTGCTTATCTCTAATATATCCTTCCCTCTTTTCTTCTTCCTTCTTTCTACTACTTGGCTGTCCCCAGCTTGAATGAAGAACCTGGAATGAAACTCACTTGTCTTGCAAGAGATCTTAGTCACCTGAATCACAGAGTATTGCCTATACGATTAGGTTTCTCTGCCAAGGTCTATGTCAATGTGTGGCTTATCAGCCTATGCACAGAGCATACATATTGGCTATCACAGCATCCTCCAGACCTACACCATAGGCCACCAGTTCAAACATGGCTTTCAGTTGAAATCTGAGAAGTTTTAAAAATACTAGTAAATACCAAAAATTTTTACATAAAAGTGGGCTATGGGCCTGGGAATTAGGGTCTTTGAAAATTTATAGGTGATTCTAATGTGTAGTAAGATTTGAGAATAACTGCTATAGGTCAAGTTTCCAAAAGTCTGTTTTGAAAAGGTCATAGAGTAGATAATTGTGGTTTTGCAGGCCACAACTATGCCAAAGACAAATAAATAGGAGTACCTAGTTTCTAATAAAACTTTATTTACAAACATAAGTTATGCTCTGAATTTGGCCAGTGGTCCATAGTTGGCTGACCTATGTTAAAATCTTTATTAGTAGTAGTAATAGTTTTTAATTTTTTTTAAAAAAAGATTTAAACTTCCAGTGAAAGTAACTTCACCATATGATTTCTACTGCTGTGGTTGGAAATAATTCACATTTAGGTGGCAAGAACATGAAAATGAAGACCGCAATCTCCTTGGGGTCACTACATTCAAATGCCAAAGAAAACTGACCAACTTTTGCCATACTACAAAAAAGTCACTCTCTTGGCCTCCTTTTATACTGGCAATGGGAAAGAAAAAAGAAGAGAAAGAAAGAAAAAAAATAAATGAATAACAACAGCAAATAAAGAAGAGGTTGAAGTTTGCATAAGTTAATTCCAAAACAGTCTTACTCCAAAAGAAATGTATGCACCCAAGACGCTTCCAGCAATTGTAGCGAAGCCAGCAGTCATGATGGCATGGAGTTCTGACTTGGTGATATATGGTAAATATGGTCGGACCAGCAATGGAGACTCTGTCTGAAGAAAGTGAAGGGTAATTGGATTAAATGTGACCTTTAAAATTTTAAAGGAGGTGTGTAATCAGCACCACATTTCATTATAAATCCATGTTTCTAAGAGTCAGCCTTGGGCGAACTCCATCAGCATCACTTGAGAATTGTTAGAAATTCAAATTCTCTGATTTATGAAATCAGAGAATTTGACTTTCTAACAAATTCAGCAATTTGTGTTTTTACAAGTCTTCCAAGTAATTATGAGGCATGCTCAAGTTTGAGAACGGCTGCGTGATCTGAGCTCTAGGTCATTGTCATATACGTTTATGGGTAAACCCTGACATTTGTGAAGCTAGTTATAGGGTGCCTCCACCTAGCCTAGGACTGGATTCTATGAGGACTTGGAGTACATTACTAAGGGCTGACCAAGTAACTGCCCAGTGGTCTGGCTCATGGACTGGGGATTTCTTGTGAGCTGTGACTTTTCACCATTTAGCTTCATTTAGACAAACTAGACCTGTTTCTGAAGACTTCAGGAAAATAGAGACAGGTGTATTAAAAAAAATACCAGCAATTACAAAGACAGGTGCCCTTAGGCACTTTTGTAATTGAAACTCAGAGGATCTCTCTCTTATGGGTAGAAAGGAACTGGACAGAGTGTAGACTCAAATCTCATTAAGGAGGACAGCCTGCCTGCCCTGTAGGGCTCTCCATCAATAATAGGTGTGCTTTCAGCATATTAAGTATCAAATTAAGTACTACAGGAGCATGGGTGCAATTTTACAATTTTCTCCTCATTATTTCTAATTGTTATATAAGACTGAATGCATTGAGCCTCAGTTTATAGACTAAATAGGAGTCCAAATACGTGAGCCTTCTTATCCTGCCGGTAGTAGCAATCAACTCAAGATGGTGCCCTAATTAGTCCTAAGAGATTTTATGACTGTAATTATTCTAATTTCAACTTATAGGGGAAAGAAGTATGTTTCATCTATCTCCACTAAAGAGCTCCAGACTGGTGAGCTGAGCTTACCAAGAAGGCTCAATCTGCTTGAAGGAATTGGAGCAGTAGGAAGCCTGGCATTTGGAGCTGTGTTTCACTGGGTGACTCCATTTTTGCTTCAAGTCCAATTTCTCTGGGCAGTGGTTCTGGCCAATATTCACCCTTGGCTTCACTGGTGCATGATTCCATTTTCCCTGAAGCTATATATCCTGAGGGATGAGTAGCTTATTACCATTCCTCACTTTTCCACCTCTTAGGAATACTGCTATATTGAGGGACATCCTTGGCATCATATTTCTTTGCTTAAATGGATTTTAGGCAAAAGAGCATTTATCTCTGTGATGAATCAAGAAAATGAAATTTGTAGCCTAAAAGTATATCTTTAATGAGAAGAAAAAAAACATAAAGGCATTTTTTCTTCACGCTCAGCAAAGACAGAATGTTGGCCAGTTTGGACAAGTTGAGAATGAGAATTATTTATAC
The DNA here is from genome assembly GCF_052094955.1 of Ictidomys tridecemlineatus. Classification (NCBI taxonomy): domain Eukaryota; kingdom Metazoa; phylum Chordata; class Mammalia; order Rodentia; family Sciuridae; genus Ictidomys; species Ictidomys tridecemlineatus. The sequence goes on along the minus strand of NC_135480.1, from coordinate 128,466,031 downwards.
AGCTGCATGGTTGTTGGCAAAAGGCCTTTGTTGGTTTTCTTTACTGCCACAGGCATTGCAGTGTAGAATACAAGGCTGTCTCTTACATGTTTACAGCTTTAAGACAGTGGAATCCATTTGAGGAGATGAGCTGCTTGTTTCTGAAGAGTCAACCAGAAACCTCAACAATTCAATGAACTCAGAAAAAACTGTAGTGAGAATTTGTTTATGAGAAGCCCTGTGCTTTAATAAAATATCTCGACTTTGTTTTCTTCACAACTTACAGGAACCCAATTCCACACCAGTGTATCTAAACACTTCAGAGGTATCTTTCTTTCTTTCTTTCTGGAACCTGGGCATTGCCAAAATTAAGGGTTCCTTATTTACATCTTTTTCTCCACACTAAAAGAAATGACAATACCATGGTATTTTCCTATTGTGTGTTTCAGAAAGAGACTATCCATTTAGCAGATGTCTTGTATTGCTTGCTTTCTTGGTATTGCAACTTACTTGTCCAACAAATATATTGCCAGCAGCAACTAGAGACTCAACAGGAGATGAGCCCATAGTAACAAGCATTATCCATCCGACCTAAAAGGAAGAAAGGGACAAAGTTAGTGATGAACTGTGTGTATATAACAAAATTCAAAGAGGGGTAAAGTCTTTGAACTGGAGTAAAATATTGAGGCCTTCAATAATCATGGACTGGTTGGTGATGGTTGGTGATCTAGCCCATAGAGCAGGCTGATCAAATCCTCCTGTAAGGGTGGTAAGTCTGAGTCATTGTATAGACTTTTGAACATTAGACAAATGATTTCTACAGATATGCTTTATAAAAGTAATGAGTGATAATTGTTAACACTTATGGTGGGCTTTTCTGCATTCCAGGCACGGTTGTAAGCCCTTGATCTGGGCAACGCCCTGAATCTTTACTCTTTGAAGTATGTCCTATACATTATGCGCATTTTACAGAAGAGGAAACCAAAGTACAGAGTAGTTGTTTCGTCAAAGAAAGTGGTTTTGTCAACTATTAAACAGTGAGATTAAACAATGAACGTGGTTTATGGATCTACTGTTTGTACTGGCCTTTTGTGATAATTTGAATCTGAAAAGTCCCCCAAAGCCCCATGTGTTAAAGGCTTAGTCTCCAGACTGTATCACTATCAACTGGTGGTGAAAACTTTAAAAGGCCATGCCTGGCGGGAGAGTTAGGTCACTGCCATTGGGAGATATTGTGGAATCTCAGTCAATTCCTTTCCCTTTTCACATTCTGGTCATCAGGTGAGCAAGCATTCCCTGCCCCAAAGCAGCAAGGCAAATCAATCATGGACCAAAACTTCCAAAACTGTGAGCCTAAATAAACCTTTCTTCTATAGAAGTGGATTATCTCAGATATTTATCATAGTAATGGAAAGGTGACTAATAAACCTTTCATGATACCTATCTCAGGATGCTGACTTCTTGTTGAATTCTATTTCCTTTCTTCCCACTTACCTATATGAGTATGGTAATTCTTTCTTTAAAAAACATTTACTTTTTGATATTATTTATTAGCATGGGAAAATGGCTACATCGAATAGTGGTTGGAAAATCAAGATGTAAAATGATGTATAACTTCATTGACAGTTATATATAACATTATCTACATGCATTTATGATACAACAAAGACTCTTATGATCATTTTTTAACATATTTGTATTTGTTTTTAAGGCTTTCTCTCTCTTTCTCTGTGAGATTATTTCACACAAGCACTATATACATTCTTATTTTAAAAAATTGCTTTATTTTGGTTCTGGTGATTGAACTCATGGCCTTGTGATGCTAAGCAGGTCTTCTACCATTGAGCTGCATCCCTATCCCTTTTTTCTCCTTTTAATAAAGCAATTATTCCTATGCATTTTCCATATTATCATCAAATAATATTATGACCAGAACTTTAAAAATTTGGATTCTAAATGTGAGTGCAGTAATTCTGAATATATAAACCAATAATCAGGATATTATCAGTACTGGAGATCACTGTGATTGCAAATTCTGCTGGTATTCTTATTCTTTCTTTCTCTCTTTCTCCTATCTTTTCTCTTTCTGGTTGTATATTTTGATTTATTTACAGGAATCAAAGGAAGGCTGTGGTTGTCCCTCAAGCCCTGTGTGCACTGGTCTGCTTCCATGTGCATCCAAACTAGCTTACAAATATCTAGTTTTCTGATCTGACATGAAAGTACAACTCAATTGCTGGAGCAGCATGAATGAGATTAACTCTTACTTAGAAAAATAAAAATGTGTGCTTATAAAACTCCCCCATCCCCAGAGTGAAAAACACTTCACTTTCCTGCTTTAATTTCTCTAGCAACTCTAAGACGACGTGTACCTACTTTGGTAACTTTCTAAAGACAAGTTGTCAGTATGTATGAGGCCTAGTGTAGGTAACTGTGAGGAGGGATCAACACCACTTCCCCATGGCAGGTATTTGACCTCAATTGCTTGGTTAAAGACGTAACTGCTGTGGTTTCATGGAGTTATCCAGTGGGTTGTAAATCAAAGCCCTATTAGAAGACCCTGAGATAAAATTCCCCTTATGGGCACATGCAGGATTTGGCGTTTCAATGTAATAACTTTGGTGATGGAGGTGAATATTTGTAGGAAGAGAAAGGCACTTTGGAAATGCCTGGATAAAAGGCATTTAAGACTTTGTACCTGAAATAATCAACTCTGCACCTGTCACCATGTATGTCCCAATCCCAGTACCTTTCTGATGATCCACTGCATCAATCCCATGTAGTATAACATGGACATCACAGTGCTGAAGAAAATCACAATTGGCAAGACCTGGGGATGGGGGAACAGAGTTAGTTATGGGTCAGTGGTGACCCCAATAATATTGCAGATTTACTATTAGGTCTCCTCTCTGCCTCCTCTCTCCATCAGAGAAACCATAACAATGCTGGAAATGCCTCTTGAACTGACAACCCTTTTTACCATGCAGCTTCCCTCTCTAAGTCCCTTATTCTAATTTCTTCTAGATAGGCTTGAGTGTCAAATTGATTTGACTATGTCCCCTGAAAGTTCAGATGTTGGAAACTTAATACCCAGATTCATATCTTAATGGCACTTGGAGGTGGGTTTTTTGGGAAATAGTTAGGATTAGATGAGGGCATGAAGGTGGGGCCCCCATAGTGGCAGTAGTGGCTTTATTAGAAAAGAGATCTGAGAGAGTTCACTTGCTCTGGCTCATCATCTGATGCCTTGTGCCATGTTATGAGGACCAAGAAGGTCCTTATCAATGCCAGCATGTTGGAATTAGACTGCCCCCACGTTAAATTTGTACTCTAAATAAACTTTAATTCTTTATAAATTATCCAGTTTCAGGTATTTTGTTATAACAGAAGAAAGAAGGCAAAACAGTATATTTCATAGAAAATGTGACCTCTCCCCTTCTTATTTTATTTTTAGTTTTAGGTGGACACAATATCTTTATTTTATTTTTATGTGGGGCTGAGGATAAAACCCAGTGCCTCATGCACGCCAGGCGAGCACTCTACCACTGAGCTACAACCTCAGCTCTGACCTACCCCCTTCTATGATGAGGTTTTCTTAGAGAAAATAAACAATTTGGGGGGGGGATTTTGATAGCTAGAGCCACAAATTGAAGGCCACTGGCAAATATTCTCATTGTCCTGATATTAAAAAGACATGAGCTTCATCACTAATTAGCAGAGTAACCTGGGTCAAGATGAATCATGAGGCACTTCAGATCCTTATTTGTAGCAGCTGTGCGGTTCAGACAATTTATGGTTGATATTTGCACACAGTGCCTCCCATGGAGTATGCATTAATTCTTTTAGCTTTAGAAATAAAAATTATTTTACCTATAGATTTTTGAATCACTAAAGTGATGACATTTTGAAGACCAGGTTAGTCCTGTGTTAAAGAAGGATGTAACTGGCTAGATCCTATTTCTCTGTTGCTCTTTTGGAACCTGCAGCCTGTGTTTGTACAGGGAGCAGTTTCCACCTACATAGACCACACACAGCTGTGGGCCACGTCTCTATTCAGCCCCACTCCACCTCAACAATTCCCCACTGTTCCCCCAGCTAAATGGCCAGATGATCTGCTACCAGAGACACAGAATGACCAAGGACAATTTGTACAAGATCTAATTTAGAAAAATCTATTAATAATATATACTAAAAGACATTTTGTGCCAGTATTCAAAGCTCACTATGAGCCTCTTATTAGTTTTAATGGGTAGGCAGAACTTTCCTGAAAGCCTGAAGGAGTTAAAGGGGCTCATCCAGGGATTCTGAGTTGGCAGGAAAGCAGAAAGGCCACTGCCCTGGGGCAAGAGAGGAACAGATAAGGTCTGAAGCACCCTTATTGTCTGCATAGCAAGTTACTCCTTCCTGTGGTTTTATTCTTTTTCCAATTCTCAATTCATTTCACGATATAAGCAGCTTTCTATCTCACCCTATAAATGCTTGACCCTTCTCAGATAAGGCTTAGTTATCTCAACACCAGAGCATCAGATCAACAGCTTTAGAAAAGATTCAGACCTTGATCTGATCATTGTACATTTATACATGTATTAAAATGTCACACCCCATGAATATGGACAATTATTATGTGTCAATAAAAAATTAGAAGTAGGGCTGGGGATATAGCTCAGTTGGTAGAGTGCTTGCCTCGCATGCACAAGGCCCTGGGTTCAATCCCCCAGCACCACCAAATATATATATATTTTTAAAAAATTCAGTGTGGGGTGCAGTGGCACACACCTGTAATCCCAGCTACTCAGGAGGCTGAGGCAATTAGATGGCAAGTTCAAAGCCAGCCTCAGCAACTTATTAAGGCCTTAAGCAACTAGTGAGACCCTATTTCAAAACAAAAATGAAAAGGGCTGGAGATGTATCTCAGTGGTTAAGTGGTTAAGTGCCCCTGAGTTCAATCCTGGGTACCAAAAAAAAAAAAAAAAAAGATCCAGCATAAAAATTTGCCTAACTGAATTGAGTAATTTAGAAGAAAATTTGGAACCTCTAAGGGAGAAAATGTATGAACATTAACACCACAAGAAAGAAAGCTGAAGAAAAGCCCAAATATAACTTTCTGACTCAGTATTTGCAGGGACTTGCCAGAAGAGGGTGAATTTTCTGATGCTTGTGGGAACCCCAAGAGGAAATTGACTGTGGGGAACTGACTGTGCCTAGGCAGAGGCCAGGTTGCCCCTCTGTTGATTAACAGAAGGCTCATCCATCAAGATTGCTTCAGCAAAGGTTGTACAGAAGGAAAGATGAAAAAGGTGAAGCCTGGGGATGGCTCTGGAAGAACACGGGTTAATGTGCTTGAGCAGCTGTCCCAAAGTGCCTGGGACTGAGGAGTGCAGAGTGCAGAACTATTACCTGGAAGCCATTGGGGGCCATATGCCCATTCATTGCCGAGTGCATAAAGTTCTTTCTCCTGAATCTGAAGTTCAAGATACTATTACCCCATAGGATTCTTCACAAATACCTCAGCCAAGACCACCCCCAACTCCCAACGTTTGAATATCTGTGACTTCCCCTAGATATTTCCCTTAATGCTATACAGAAGTAACCTGGTGAAATGTGTGCAATCCTCTGACTTCAGATAACACTGCAAATGCAAAAGGCTGGTGATGTGTTGCATACCTAAAACAAGCCCAGAAGTTATATACCTGGTGTTTGGTCTTAGGTTTTTATCTGAACATCTACAAAGATTGAGAAGCTACTGACAAGACAGGAAGTACATGGAAAAAGTTTAGATTTACCTTAAATGCAAAGAAGTGGTCTGTGTATTTTTCACCAAAGACAAATCTAGCACCAGCATCAGTATAATCCAGAAAAATCTGATTTGAGAAAGAAAAAGAGATCATTAAAACCACTGAAATGGTCGTTACAAGCTATCGTAGCACTAGGCTCTGCAGAGCATGAGAACCATGTCCATGAATGGCATAGAGCTGTATTTTTGAATTATGTCTGCATAAAGATTTTCTGTCATGTCTGACATTTAGTCTGACTCTAGGTTGCTAAAGAACAAGCTGAGTGTGGTAAATTGCTCTAGCAAGCCAGAGATAGTACACAGGAGCCACTTGTTACCAGTGGATGGAAAGCAAGCTCATTTCTCTGTTTAGAAACCAGATTATAAGGGTAACATCCCTATGGGCAAGGTGATGGGGGAACAGGGATAGGGGATGGATGCAGTAGATAATATAGGTAAGGACAGCAGTAATCATAATTAACTAGACAGATTAATGTATTCCACACAAACAGGTATTTGTCTGATTCACACTATGGAATTAAAATCTGGGTCAAATATTACAGACTTATAAACCTATTTCTGAGATGCCTCAAGGATTACATCCAAATGTTAAAAGCATCTTAAATGTAAAGTATTCTTTTGAAACACTTACTTGAACTTGTGTGCCCAACCAATTGAAAGCAATAAATCCAGGCTTAGTCCTTAGAATTAACAGTCCAAGAAGAAATTGTAACCCAATTCCCCAAAAGACAAGTCTCCAGTAAACCTATGCAGAATGACAGAGATATTATCTTATTAGAAAGTTAATGCTGACTTTAGCATAAACATCAAAAGAACCACTGATTTTTTTCTTTGGGAGGCCTGAGGAGCCAGGAGCCTGTCTTTTGATAGAACCATAGCTTCAAAAGCTTAAGATTGCATTTCCTCTCCTTAAACCTGGGTTTCAAGTCTTTAGTGCTGGTGAATAACCACTAAGTTCTGATAAGTAACTTAGACACAAAGAGTAGTCTAAGAAGTGTCATTAAAGGAAGAAGGACCTGGCTGTTCTAGTCTTACTGTAAGTATTAGACAAATATAATTACTTCTCCTGCCTGGAAAATGGAAAGGCAGAACATGATTTCTCAGTGTGTCTGAGGCTTGTTGATCTTACAATTTTATAAGTGAATTAAATGAAATTCTACCCTATTGAGGGGTTCTTGTTTCGCTATAAAAGGAACCAATGACCTGTAATGCAGATGCAGGATGTGCAGCAGAAATGGACAATCATCTGTTTTCATTTTTTTGGTGGGGAAATGAGGTCTGAAAAGACTTATGGGAGCAAAGGCCCAGTCAGTGGAGATGCTTACCCAAACAGGGCAAGTGATTTGGATCATATCAGGTGAACTTGGCCTCAGATTAATGCTTTTTCCTCGGGTCAATCTTTTAGTCAGAAAATTCTTCCAGGGCTTGCCATCATGATTCATATGTGAGAGCTTCTAGGTCTCAGAATTCTTGCCCATTTCATGAGTTACAGGCTGACAGACAAGGATTTGGATTGAATTCAATTGGGGGAAAAAACTGTATAAGGACAATTTTGTTGGAGTAGAAAAACCTGAATTGCAAATAGAACTTTGATTAAGTGCAGGATCAAGTGCAAACTATTAAGCAATTCGTAGTCTTGGAAAACTGAGATCAAAATGAATGTGATTTTCTCTGTATGTATGTTGGATAGAGGCAGGGTGTACATGAGTAGAAATAGGATTTGAAAGGAGAGAATGTCCCACTGGTTGTGTAACTGGAAATTACTGAGAATGGATTGAGATAGTAATAGATAATACTTTGAAAGTTCCAGAAGAAGGGCAATTTAACCACTTAAATTACAGAACATTAAGAAAAATATTGAATAGTGAAATACTTTTATGATCATTATTTTGATCATATTTTTCACCTGGGGAGGGAAAACAAAACAAAACAAAAAATCCAACCAATTTCATACTTACTCTGGTTGGGTACTTAGAAAATATAAACAAAAGGATAATGTACATTATGAGTCCACCAAAGGACACCAGCTGCTGTTGGCCCAATTTGGCCGTGTCGAAGATCAGCCAGAAGATGATCCCTAGGATCAATAAGCTCCAAATCACCCTAAGGAAACAAAAGGGAGGTGTTGGGATCATTTGTTGTGCTAACTTGAGGCTTAAAGTAACATATTTTAAAATGCAGACAAAAGTAACATACCCGGGCACCAGGAAGCTACACTTTCACTTTCACATATTGTAATAGACTCTTTTTGGTTGTGGCTAAAAATGGCAAATAACCCAAAAATTAAACAATGCGCCCCCCTCATTCTGTAACTCAGGCCCTTTACCAGCTCACAGATACACAAAGGGATCAGAGAGAAGAAAGGACATTTGGAGAGGAAGGTCTGGCTATTTCTTTAAAATAGTATCTGGATTCTCTCTACCTTGTCTTTTGGGATGGGTAAGATGTTAGCTTTGTCCCTTTAATGGAGAATTTGAAAGGTGTCCTCTGTAGCTGGGGGGCCTCTACAGAGCTAAATTGGATGTTAGGCTGGGTTCTGACTCCCTGGGGAGTCTAATGGGCATGACAAGGCTGATTCATTGCTTTGATGGCAGAACCAGAAAGGCTGTTTGCTATGTTGGGACTGCACAATCCTGATTTATTAGGCCAAGGATGTATGAAGTTTCTTGTTAGAATCCTTGGGGGGTCTCTATGGAGAGAGAGGTCCTGGGAACAACCCAGTAGGGCCACCTGGAAGGAGAGGAGATCCTATAAAGACAAGTGGAAGGAAAAGCCTCTAGTGGTCACTGAAGGAAGTGGGTCCTAGAGGAGAGTGGGCTTTGGCAATTCATAAGGCCCTTCCTCCAAGGAGGAGGGTCTCCTGCCCAGAGCAGGAAGCCACCTCCCTGAGTTGGAACTGTCCTGGCCTTGATCCCTAGATTTGAGGTTGGTAGAGAAGCAGGAAACAAGGAGAAAAGAGAAACACAAGCCAAATCTGGGATGGTAAGATAGAATCTTGGCTGCGTTCCTAGTTTTCATTATTGTATGGGCTGGGACAGCTTCATATTAAAAATACTTCTGGGGTTGGGATTGTGGTTCAGCAGTAGAATGCTCGCCTGGCATGTGCAAGGCCCTGGGTTCAATCCTCAGAACCACATATAAATAAGTAAAGAAAAAAAAGGTATTGTGTCCAACTAAAACTAAAAAATAGATATTAAAAAAAATACTTCTGTAACCTTTGGATCATTAACTAAGAGTGGGCAGAAGGGGCTTGAGGTTTTGGCATTTAATTCAAAATATGGGATAGATAGTTTCCATTGAATAAAATGGAAAGAATGATGGATAAAAAATTGTTGTATTTTGATTACAATCTGTAGGTCATGATTTTAATATGTTGGTTAGACAAAAAGTCAGAGCTAATTGTCCTTGATATCAAGGCAATTTTAAACCCCAATTTTTAGGTAGCAAAAGCCAATGAAAGACATTAGAGAAAATGAAAGCCTAATTAAAAAATTATTGGAAGTGTAATAAGGAAATGTAAATAGAGAGATACCAGTTGATCTAAATTAACCAGAAATAGATTAAAAAACAAAGGTTTATGCTTATCACAACATTTATAGTAGCAAAAAAATTCTGAATGTAGTGGTGCATGCCTATAATCCCAGTGACTCAGAGGCTGAGGCAGAAGGATCACAAGTTTGATCACTAAGCCTTGGCAACTACTTGGCAATCTACTCTGGTAGATTCAGTAGGTGAGCTATTGTCAAAATATTAAAAAATCAAATGAGCTGTGGATGGAACTCTGTGGTAGAGCACCAGAGCATCCCCTGGGTTCAATCCCTAGTACTGCAAAAAACAAAACAAAACAAAACAAAACAAAACAAAACCAAACCAAAACCAAAAACAAAAAACCAAAAAAAAAGGGGCTGGAGATGTGGTTCAAGCGGTAGCGCACTCGCCTCGCATGCGTGCGGCCCGGGTTCGATCCTCAGCACCACATACCAACAAAGATGTTGTGTCCGCCGAGAACTAAAAAAAAATAAATATTAAAAATTCTCTCTCTCTCCTCTCTCATTCTGTCTTTAAAAAAAAAACAAAAAAAAATGATAAAAAGCAAAAAATTGTAAATAAAATAAATGTTCAACCATAGAGGAACTAAAAAAAATTCATGATTGAATATATTTTGTAAATAAGATAAATAAGTTGTATTAGGAATATGTATAACTTGTGGGGCTTGGGCCATAGCTCAGTGTGTACAAAGCCCTGGGTTCCATCTCTAGTGCCACAAAAGCAAACAAGGAAACAAACATATGCCACCCCCCAAAAAAATAACTTGCATAAGAAAATGGTGTTGGCCAGGGGTGTAGCTCAGTGAAAGAGCACCTGCCTATTATGTAGAAGACTTGGTTTGATTCCCAATACTGCAAACAAAACAAAACAAACAAAAACCTATATTTGTCATTTTGTATTTATGAATAAAGTCTTTAAATAGGTACTGAGATTAGATTTCATGTTGCTGTTCCCTGACTGGTGCCAGGACTGAGCTTACTAACTGACCCTGAGGCCATGCTATTGAAAAGTGCTAGGAAGACCTAATGCCATTGGTGCAATGACTAAAACCTGTGCTATCTTATACTCTTAACCACTTTTTGATATGTAGGTGTCTCTCTAATGAAGTTCTTAGAAGGTTATTAAATCAATGTCTTTTTGGACCACATTTTATCATTCAGTATAACTTGAAATTAAGGCTACTGATTGTAGGGATGCTTGAACACATTTCAAATGAGTCATCATCTCATCTGGGCCTTGATTTCCTATTTGTAAAATGAAGACATCATAATGGATCGCTCCCAAGGTTTGTTTCTAGCTTCAATATCCCATAAATGAGGAAGCAATTTTAGAAGAAATTTTTGGAATTGTGTTGGAAAAAAATAATATCTCTCTTAATTGCAATAAGAGAAGCAATTGCATTTACCACTTCAGCCAGAACCAGTGGCTGTTCAGCAGCATTTTGCCTGGAGATATGATCTCATCAATTCGATGTTCATATTTGGCCATCAAGTGATCCCAGACAACAAAGAAGATGGCAGCCACGGTGATCCCAAAAAGAGGAAGCGCTCTGTGAAAATTCAGCACACAGGCTGCAATCACCAAAGCCAGGTAACCTGTCCAGGAGGCAAACACAGACTATGACCATCACTAAAGCCGCCTGGGCCCCAGCCTCCAGCCTTAATCTGGCGAAGGGAAGGTTTAATCAAGAACCCATTGAATGCAGGGTGCTCTAACGTGGGTACTGGCTCCTCTGGGGGAGGTTATTATTAACTTATTTATTTCAAAACAAATCCCTACTATTCACACCATGAAGACTAGGAGGAAATGTGGAGGGGCTTCCTCTTCCCTTTTGCCCTTCTACCTGTCCCTAATCCTTTGGCTAAAGAGAAGCTCTACCTAGATGTTAACCAACTCCCTCATTGAAGAGGACTGTCCAGATTGCAGCCTCACTGCTTCCTTCCCTCCCTCAAAACCCCCGGGTGCCCAGAAACCAAGAAAGACACAACCTTGGGGACCTAGGCCTTCTGGTTTCCTCAGGGCTGGCCTTGAGTAATCCTGATTTCTTTTTGCCAACACTCATCTCTCCAATATTAGTACCCAGTGAGGGGCAGCCCAGATACTTGATTCTGGTCACAGAAAGGGTATTATTTATTTTCTTACAGACTTTAATTCTTGAATCCTGATGCTCAACCATTTAGCTTTTCTCTTTTTACTCTCTCCCCGCCCCCATTCAGATTCAGTAGGTGAGCTACTATCAGAAAAAGTTTAAGTATTAAAGCAACACTGGACGGAGAGGTATTGGTTTTCTAGGTTTGCAGCTTAGAATTGGCCTAAGCTTGAGTAGGGAAATAAACCTACCAACAATCTCTAAGTGCTACAGTATTTCTAAGGAAAAGAGTGGGAGCAATGACTAGAGCAGGCTTTTGAAGAAGCAGATTCTCAGATGAGAATAAGGTCCCTGTTTTTAAAGGTCAGCAAGCTACAGTCTGCTGGTCTGTTCCTTGTTTTGTAAGTGGCAAGTACAAATACATTGTTTGCTTGTACTTGTAGTCTATACATAAAGTTTTATTGAAACAAAGCTATGTTTGTTTAAATATCGTCTGCCTGTTTTTATTTTTAAAAATTTTTTTAACCACACTGGCAGAGTTGCATTGTTTTGATAGTATGTATAATATGTCACCAAGCCTAAAGTACAACCTGCTACAGGGAAAGATTATCAACTTTACTGTTTCCTGTTTCAGCTGAGAACCAGTGACACTTGTGACACTGGTGGTACAGCAATCTTGGATTAATGTCTGTAGATTTGAGTGGGATCATTTACATTTTGTAGACAGAGTGTTCTTATTTATTTATTTATTTATTGGTACTTGGAGTTGAACCCAGGGTGCTCTACTCCTGAGCTATACCCCCAGCATTTTTACTTTTTATTTTGAGCCTTGCTTAAACTTGTTATCTTGCTTGCTAGAATTGCTGGTGTGTGCCACTGCCCCAGCAGGAGTGTTCTTTAAAATGGGATATGGAGGGAGTAAAAGCAGGAGATATTCTGGTTCTGCCTTCAGGCAAGAGGAGTGGGCTAGTTGGCTCTAGGCTCTACATCCTGTATTCACCTGCTACAAGTAGGTTTTTTTTTTTTGTGATCATCACTGTGTCTGCCAGTTACTCAAGTTTTTCCAGATTTGCATTAACCAATTCACCTCTCCAAATCCATATCACAATGACAAAGTCTTTGTGAGCCCCCAGAGAAGGGTAGGTGCTAAAGTTTGAATGTTTTCCCTAAAGTTAACTACTGGAAACTTAATGCCCAAATTCATATGTTAATAGTTAGGATTAGATGAAGTCTGATGGTGGGGCCCCACATGACATTAGTGGTTTTATAAAAAGAACAGAGAACCAGTCTAGCATGCATACTCTGTCTCAAATTAGGATTCCTTTTGCCACTTTATGGTGCACAAAGAAGGTCCTTGCCAATGTTAGCATCTTGACATTGGATTTCAAGCCTCTGGAACTGTGAGCTAAATACACCTCTATTCTTTAAAATTACCTATTCTATTGTATAAAATGATATTTATATTGCTTTTTGGTATTTACCTGTCAGTAAAATGCCCCAAATGATGTATCGAATAGTAGTTTTGTGTTTTTTATAAAAATCATAAACTGTATCGTACTTCCTTTCCAAATACCTGGAACACAAAAGCAAAAAGGCAGAGAGAAGTAAACATGAAATAAACCGTGATGCTAAGGCTACATTAATCTTTATAAAGCAAGCAAGAAAGCAACAAACGTTCACAAGGCATATGTCTTACAAAACAGAAATGGGAAATTTATTTCGTTTTAGACGAAAATCAGCCATGGGTTGGATTAATCTTCACAGAATTGAGTGTGCCAAACCCTGAGGAATTAGATGTAGAAAACATGTTCCTGGGAACAGAGCAGGGAAGATGAGTAACTAACTAAAAGCTGAGATACCCCATAATTCACTGCAGAATTGTCACCACCACAGTAACGTACATTCATGAGAACTCTGTGCAACTTAATCTTGTACCAAAGACAATTTAGTAATAAATCATTTGTTAGTAATAGCAGCACAATTTCTTTTAAAAGCTTCATGTAACAATTGTGCCCCACTTTTTTTGCAAAAAATTTTCACATAAATCTGAAGATTATGTGGTAAAATATGGTAAATCATAAGAGTCTTTCTAAATGGGAAGTTATCAGAATAGATCAGTCATAATAATGAGTATTATTGCATGTTACTCTCATTGTTATGTGTGTGTGAATATGAGTACTGAGCATTAGAAATGCTCTGGAAGATCTTGGGTGAATAAAAGTAGAATAAAGACCATGTTTTTCATGATCTATTTTAGGAAAAGCTAATAATATCCACCCTCAGTTGTGGATATGGTGTTTTTTAAAAAAAGTATCAGTGACAGAGAGTGACATTTAATAGGTACATCTGTCTGTTGTAGGTTGACTTTATTTTTAATTGTAGGGGATGTGTGTTGTTCATTATAGCAACCTGACTCCACAGAGCAGAGTGGTTGGAGAAACACACTTAGGTTATTTGGTTTATCTAGGCTGAACAATTTCCAAATGCCTGGTGTTTATTTCACTACCAATAACACAGTGAAACCTGAGTATATCTGACCATGAGAATTTCTCAGCCCCTTCTGGGTCAAAAAATCATAAAGTAAAATAAAGGATAAAATTCAGCTCAGTTTTTAGTGGTTAATATTCTTGATGGTTTATATGTGACAAGACCTCCCAACTCTAATTCTGACTGATTCTATAGATACCTTCTTATATATAAAAATCATATTCCTCAAACCCAGCAAGGTGCACATCCCTGTAATTCCAGCAACTCAGGAGACTGAGACAAAAGGATCATAAGTTTGAGACCCATCTCAGCAACTTAGTGAGACCCTTAGCAACTTAGCAAGACAATTTTTCAAAATAAACAATTAAAAATGATGGGATGTAGCTTATGGTAAAGTGCCCCTGGGTTCAATTCCCAATATAGGGAAAATATTCTTTCCGAGATGTAGAATTTTAAATCAATTTATATGGGATTTCCAAAATGGATAAATATTATAGTGTTATAATAAGAGTACCATACAATCTTGAACTAGGGATCAAAGGCTGAAATTCCAAGTTAGTTCTGTTTTTCTCTGGCTGATTGACCTTAGGTAGGTCACTTCTCTGAGCTTTTTTCCTGGTCCCCAAATTAAAGGTAATAATCTTGCCTCTCCTACATTATGGTAGGAACCTTGGTATACAAGGTAAGAGCAACAGTTTGTTGAGATTTAAAGTGGATTGAGTTTTGAGAAACCGATTGTTATTGATTGACATTAAGAAGATAAATTAACTACTTTTGTATGGACTGGAGCGATTACTTGGTAATTTGCACCTTCAATTAGAAGACTGTCCTGGGTGAATTTAAATCCAGATATTGGGTTCCCAGAACATCAGCCGTCTGAATTGACTACATTGATCATCCTAGAGCTCCATTAATTTTTCTGAAAATGGTGTTGGGTGGGTGGGGATGGGAGTGGTGACAGTTTCTAATAAATCATAACAAGTGTTAAAATTTAGAAGGGGATAAAACAAAGGGACTTATACAAATAGGAGCCCAGGCATCATTATTCCCTAGTTTAAATGCTCTACCCTTTCTGATGTGTGTTCTGGTCATCCTCCATGTCTTCTTCTTCTTCTTTCCTTAGAGAATCCTGCTCAATGTTGACCAACTCTTCACCCTGGAAATCATTAGAGCTGAGATGAAATTAAAAAAAAAATACTAGGCATTATGGACTCTGATCTCCTTAGCTCAGAATTCAGACCAAGGATTTCCAATAGGTCTTTTAAAATTGTTATGCAAAAAAATGTCTCCTATTATCTACTGCATAGACATTTTTTCCTCCTATAATTATGAGAAATTCAGGATCACACTTATCTCTCCCTTTCCTCCCAGAGGAGCCGTTGGCATTCTTTCCTTATGGGAACAGGCTCATCTTTCTGCTTTTTCTCCTGTCTCTACTGTAATTATTCAACACCAGTTCTGTTTTCAGGCAAGAGTTAAATGAAGTTTAATATCAGAGGCTGCATAAATCTCCCTTTATACTATACCAGCTCCAATTTCCAAAGGACTGAGATCAAAACTACTTTTATTTTTCTGGCAAGCTCACTGCTTGGTCTGCGGAGGTGAATCCTAGCTCAGCATCTTCAAGAGATGACAAACCAATGTTCCCTTGGGACATAACATCCTTCTATCACTTGGGTTGAAGGGGAATATTATTATTTCCCTTACCCAGCAAGGCCTGCTCTAATTAATGGAATGCAGTGTATACTTGAGCCATCTTTCGTGGACTCTCTTTCTAGGTGCACTCTGAGCTCTCAAATATCCACAAACCATCTTATTCCCAGGAAGGCACAGAAGGTTTTTTCCCCTTTCCCTTTCTGCAATAATGTCTCATCTGATAGGTCTGGCTGTTGTAACCAACAGCATGGAAACTTGTGGTGAGGGGTATACAGATGTAGAAACAGTTTTGAATGTGCACCAAGAGATAGGGTGTCAAATTTCAGCTTTTGTCATGTGTTATAACCACTGTGGCCTCTGATTCTCTGAACTTTATATCATAAATTGTTAGCATGCTTCTGAAAAGAAAGAATCTTCAAAGATCACATAGCCCTGCTGGGCGAGGTGACGCAAACCTATTATCTCAGTTACCTTGGAGGCTAGTGCAGGATCACAAGTTCAAGGGAGACCTGGGTAACTTAAACCCTGTCTCAAAATTAAAAAACAAAAACAAAACAAAACAAAACAAAAAAACGGAATGAGGTTACAGTTTAATGGTAGAGTATCTCTGGGTTCAGGCCCAGAACTAAAAAGAAAGAATAAAAAAGGTCTCTTCAGTCCTCTAATGCCAAATTCTGTTATACTTATGATTCAGATTACCTCATTTTCTGGGATGGACCCCAGAAACTAGGAAGGGGAGAACAAAACCTGAAGAAGGACCAGCTGAGTCCAAACTGAAAATGCTAAGAACAGGGGTAGAGATGATTCTTATTTCTTTATTTCCTTCTAAGATCTAGCTTCACCCATATTCAAAGTTTGGCTAACAGTTGTCAGATGGTTGTTATTTTCTTGCAGTGACAGTGTCCCAAGTTATCTACTCTTTATGCAAAGCCCAGCATTAGTATCCTTTTCTCTTTTTTCAATACTTTCTTATCTTTTTAAAAACACAACACCAAAAACCCCTTGACCCCTACAATCATGGGGCATCTTCCCTGCACCTTCTCTACCTGCAAAGAGTTGTCCCTTCCCTGTCTGGCCACTGCAAAGGGTTGCCTTTACTTTTCATGACCACTTCCCTACTTCCTGTTCACTGTAGAACCACTGTGATTATGTTTCTACCGACCAGCTTCTGCCAAAGTTAAACAGGGATTACTTTGCCAAATCCAGTAGCTATTCCTCAGTCTTTACTTTTCTGATTATAGTTGTAAATAAATTTTTTAATTGACTTTTTAGAGTAGTTTTAGGTTCATGGCAAAACTGAGATGAAAGTACAGAGATTTCCCATACATCCTCACACAGCCGCCAGACTATAACATCCTGCACCACAAGTGTATATTTGTTACTACTAATGAAGCAGCATTGACACATCATTGTCACCCAAAGTCCACAGTTTACATTTAAATTCACTTTTAGCGTTGTGCAGCTAACATATACTCACCATGGTAGCTTCATGCAGAATCGCTTCATTGCCCTAAAAATGCTCCTATTCACCCTTCTCTCCTCCCCAACTCCTAGAAACCATTAATCTTTTTACTCTCTCCATAGTTTTTCCTTTTCTAGAATGCCTTATATTTGGGATGGTATAGTATGTAGCCATTTCAGATTGGCTTCCTTCACTCAGTAACATGCATTTAAGATCCCTCCAGTTGTCTTCATAGTTTGATAGCTTTTTTCTTGTGCTGAAAAACATTTTGTTGTCTCAATGTACCACATTTATTTATCCTTTCCTACTGAAGGAAGTCTGCTTCCAAGTTTTGACAATTATGAATAAAGCTGTTATAAATGTCTGTGTGCAAGTTTATATGTGTACTTAAGTAGTTTTCTTTTTTGTTTATGGAAGAATAATTAACGGCACAAACACTTTTTACAATATATTAAGTGAGATACATTGCTACCTAATAAAAGGGATAGTATAATCTTAATATAGATGACACATGTTGGGTGCAGAGCAGGCTGAACTGTGTTGTCTGCAGGGCAGGCTGAACAGATGTTGGCTGCAAGATAGCCCACGCACTCAAACCCCCCTCTATCTGGTCCTTTATCACCTGTTTGCCTCAAGTCTGAACATTCAACCCCGCTCAAGGCTGAACACTTAACCTCCACTTGGGCTAACAAGGCAGCTTGCACACCCAGAGGCCCCATTAGATTTGGGCTATAAAAACTCCCTCCTGCCAGGACCCCCTCTCTCTTGCTCTCTCTCTCTCTTGCTCTCTTTGTCTTTCTTGTGCGAGCTCTCTCTCTCTTGCTCTTGCTCTCTCCCTCTTCATCTCTCCTCTTCTCCTCTCTCTCTCTCTCTCTCTCTCTCTCTCTCTCTCTCTCTCTCTCTCTCTCTCTCTCCCTTCTTTCCTCCATTTTTTTCTGTTTGTTGCACTGCTGCAATAAAGATCTTTTGGTTGCTCTGAGTGTTGTGGTCACTTTTCTTTCATTTGGTGCCAAAACCAGGTTAGAGGGTTAAAACCCACTTTTGGGTCCCTCTTCCTTTGGAAGTGCCACTCACCGGATGGCCTGAACCCATTTTCTGGATCGCCAGAACTACATCCACCACTGACCTTCGGTTGGTGAGTTTCCCTTTCCTGGAGTCCTAAACCCAATGGTGGTGTCAGGAGGATTTGGCCGTTGATTGTCCGGCAAACCTCTTTGCCCACCTGTGGGGAGGAAAACACCCCACCACAGCTTTTAAGGCTACGGTGGCCCTCAGGGACTCCTTCCTAGGGCAGATTAGATTCCTGGGTTCAAACTTATTCCCTTCCCTTCCCAGATGGTAGTTTCCCAGCATAGGCTTTGTAGGTCTTCCTAGAAGGACTCTGTAACTTCCAGGGACACATAACAGAGAACTGAACATCACCCCACCCAGACCTTCACCGTCTCAGTGGCTCTCCTAAAATCCTAGTCCTCACACCTTCAAGACTCGGCCACCAGAGAAAACCTTACCCTCCCCTTCCTCTCTCTTCCCCTGTCTCTCTCTTTCCCTTCTTTCCGGCCCTGGGAGTATCTGGCCTGTCCAGAAGGGGTCCCGAAAAGCCTTGGCCAAGGTCTCCCACTGCTCCGGCTCTGTCCAGGACGAGAGCTTCGACTGTCAGGATTCGGTGATGACCAAACCCTGCAGCTCGAACCTGCCACTAAGGCACTGCTGATTTTTGGCTCTAGCGGGGACACCCTTTTTGCCAATAAACCAGTTTCCTCCTTTTCTCTTCCACTATCTTTGCATCTCCTTCCCTCTCCCTTATACTGCGTTTGTGTCCCCTATGTTTGTGTCCCCTTCCCTCCTCTTTATACTACTTTGCGACATGGGTAATGTGTCCTCTCTGCCGGTGGACTCTCCCCTACAATGTCTCTTGGATAACCTCAAAACCCTCTCCTTGACACCTGACATCAAACCCGAAAAACTGATCAAATATATCACCCAGGCCTGGCCCACTTATCCCTTAGACAACCAAACAGATGGTGCCCCTTTTGGGTCCCTGGATTCTTCCATTCTAAGGGATCTCTACAATTACTGTGAGCATTCGAAAAAATGGGTAAAAAGCTGCTACATCAAAGCTTTCTTCTTGCTTGTGCTCTCTGCACCTCTTGCAGACCTCTGCAAATTTTTCTAGCTTGCAAACCAACACCCACAACCATTGATCCCCAATCTCCTCCTCCTCCGGACTCATCCACTACTTTTGACCCTACTGATGAATTTCCACCCTATCGCCCAGCTCTAATAGGTCCTCACCCTCAACCTTCTGCCCCAGCCCCTCCACTGTCTCCCCCACCTGAACAACCTGACTTCTCCTCTCCACTCACTAGATCAAAAACCTAAACAACCGCCTTTCCTCAAACCATTGCCTCTTTCCTGAGGTAGCAGGTACTGAAGGAGTCCCTCCACCCACTCACTCCTCTCTTCTTCTGTCAGCGCCCACATCAGGTCCCACCAGGTCCTCTTACCAACTAACCCACAGCTCAAAAAAGCTGAGGAGAGCCCTTGGACCCCTATCAGAGATCCGGTGAAAATGGCCTTTAAAGTTGCTTTGTCATCACTGAAAACAGGTTACTAAGAATTGTCCCTTACAGGCTTTTTGGGATATTCACTCCCATCCTCCCCTCTGCTCTACCTGTTCTACTGCTCAAGTTTTCCTTGTTAGGGAAAATCCTATTCTTTTACATCACTCCTTCCTCATTCTCAGATCCACTGAGCTGCCTTCCCGTCTTCCCCTCCTTACCCCGGCCCACAGAAAAGTCTTAACTGACCTTCAGAAATCTTCACCACGGCTGATGTTAGGACTTTCAGCAAAAGAATCTCTTCAAAAAAGTTTAATGTAGATAAACTTCCTATTTTCCTGTTGCCCTGTTTTACTTGGCCACTGTCTGGAAAAATCAGCACTCCAGGAGCTGGACACCCCCTTACTAGTTTTTCACAAAATATGTAAACAAGGCCTCTGGTCTTGAGCTGGGGCTTCACAGAGAAGGCTACATGTCTAAGATAAGGAAGTTACCAACTGGGCTCCATGATAACAGCTGGGGGGGGGAGAGGAGAGAAAGGGAAGAAAAAGCTCTTCCCTTCCCAGGTGTGTCCTTGGAAGGGTTAACTTGCCAGAACACACACACACACACACAAAAAAAAAAAAAAAAAAACCTTCTTTTTGTGAACTTCTGCAGAGTGTGAACTTCTGAGCCCCTTCCCTTACATGTTGGGTACAAAATTCTGAAACAACCTAAACTTGGGGTTCAGGGGATTAATTGATTACAACAGAAGCTGTGCCTTATGAATCTGGCTGCAACCAAATAAAACTATTTCCCTATCTTTAGTGCTATCTTAGGTGCCTTTCCTTGTCCATCCCTACAACAGTATAATTCTATATACTTAAACATTGTTCATGTTTTCATGAAATGGTCAACAGATGTGATTAATTGTGTGCTGCAAATAACAAAATATCTCTTGTTAAAATGGAATAATTTGCCTAAATTCAGTAATTTACAAGAATTGTTTCAAAGTGTGAATAAAGAAGGAGTTAACAGATAGGAAAGAGAAATTAGAAGGGTCTAAGTATGGATTTAATACAAGGAAAATGTGTTTCTGGATAAGAGAGTCTATTAAGTAAATAAGAGGGTTTAAGCAAGTGATGAAGAAGGTCTGTGTACGTGGGCTATATAGGTTTAAGTAAGTGCTAAAGAAGGTT
This sequence comes from Ictidomys tridecemlineatus, assembly GCF_052094955.1. Classification (NCBI taxonomy): domain Eukaryota; kingdom Metazoa; phylum Chordata; class Mammalia; order Rodentia; family Sciuridae; genus Ictidomys; species Ictidomys tridecemlineatus. The sequence continues at coordinate 128,445,279 of NC_135480.1, read as the reverse complement.
TGTGTATACAACTATGGTTAAACAACAACTGTTATTTTGCAATATGTTATTTCTTTAAAAGCTATACTTGATTAATATAAAAACATTAATAATAATTGTGGTACTATTACTCTTCTTTGTATATTAAATGCATTCATATTTTCCAGGTATATGGCATTAAGATAGAAGCTTTAAAAAATTATATCAAGCTGGTGTTCTCCAAAAGGTTGCATGGTTATTTTAGGCTTATAAAAATAACATATTGGAGATTTATTTATATCATTTAATGTTCTATAACTGGACTTGTTATCAATAAGATTAATATAAAGTTCTATACACTGGGTACAATTTAAATGTAATATACTGTATTACCTAGTATTTATGTGACATCAAGCAACAACATATATAAACTTTATAAAATGATATTTAAAAACAAAGATTAGTTCGATAGTAGAACACTTTACCTAAGATTTATAAATCTTAGTCTTACCTGAGATAAGGCTGTGCTTCCCATCTTACTACATGTCAGAATGACTCCAAAGTAGGCCAGACTTTAGTTAAAGCCTAGTACTCTTAATTTAGGGTGAAACTGACTTTGCTGGATGTTTATGATCAAGACATAAAGTTAAATTAAAATGGCCAAGAAAACCAATATTTGGCTCTGGCCCTCTGAGTCAGTCTGAATCCAGGGAACAGGGAACTTCTCTAAAGAGCTTTGCAACTCTGGGCCACATAACCTCCTGATCAGGGAGATTATTGAGACCACTAGAGAATGAAAAGCCAACCAGTGCACTTGCTGTGAATAGGAGGGTCATCGGAGACAGGAGACATCCCTGATGCTTCCAAGGGAAGCCACATGGTCAAGCAAGACCTGGACCCATCCTAGCGCAAATGGCACTAGCAGAACTAAGAAGCTGCTCTCAAGTTCCCCCACGAGCGACCCCTATGGGAACTTGGCTGACTCTTAACAATAGATAGAAACAAAGTCAATTTTGAACAACTTGATCTTAAACACCTACCAAACAGTTAAGCCAAAACACAGTCATTCCTGGGAGTAGTGAAAGACAAGAACAACTAGAAAAGAGGAGACAGCAACTAAGCCAACAGGCTCCATGGGGAATGTTCAGTCAAGTATGGCCTTGGCTCCTCCCCCTCACAGGACCCCTATTAGTCCTCTCTATGTTTCTCCTAATAGGACCATGTCTATTAAATTGCCTACATAAGTTCCTGCAAGATTAGATACACAAATTCACCAACAAGTCAGTCAATCAACTACTTCTTTAAGACTACCAGCCCTGATGCCCAAGATTGAGACCTATGAATCATGACCAACTCCTCTGGCTCCAGAGACTCTGCCCATCTAAAACCTTCTCTAACCCCTTTTTCCAGTTTTCACAACCCCTCTTTCACTTCCTAGGAATGATAACTACTCTTTAGCATGTCCTCTCTGCTTACTCTGTCTGCTCTACAGTATCCCCACAAGGAAGAATCAAACCTAAACTCCTCACACCTCAGATGAGGAGCCACTAGCAGGCAAAGACTGGTAGATCAACTTCACTCATGTGCCTAGGCACAAAAAGCTTTGCTACCTACTTACATTAGTTGATACTTTTTCAGGTTGGATAGAAGCCTTCCCTACATCCAGGGAAATTGCTGACACTGTCACCTCCATCCTCATCCAGCAGATCGTTCCCAGGTTCGAACTTCCCACTTCCATCCAGTCAGACAACAGTCTGGCCTTCACTTCTCAGGTTGTTCAACTAGTCTCCAAAGGTCTCAACATAACTTGGAGGTTCCACATCTCCTATCAACCCCAATCCTTGGGTAAGATTGAGAGGCTTAACGGCATTCTCAAGGATCATCTCACTAAACATGCTATTGAACTCCGGCTCTTCAGGCCCAATCTCCTGCCATTGGCCCTCACCTGAATTCAGGTAGCCCCAAGAGCTCCCTCAGGCCTTAGCCCCTTTGAGCTACTCTCTGAGCGCCCTTTCTTAATTAACCAAAGCTTTCCAATCACTCCTTCTCCCCTTGTGTCCTACCTGCCTAATCTCACACTTCTATGCAAACTCCTAAGAGAAGATGCAGACCAGTGCCTTCCTGTGCCATTCATTGCCTCAATCCCTGCACAACCACCAACTGAATTGGACCCTCTTCAACTGGGTGACTCAGTCTTACTTCTGGAACTGCATTCTCAATCGTTGGAACCTCAATGGATGGGACCCCATACAGTCATAGTTACTACCCCAATGGTGGCCAAGCTTTTGGGCCACTCCCCCTGCTACCACGTCTCCCACCTTAAAAAGGCACTTGTTCCAAATGTCCAGTCCTGGACTTCCACCACGCCCACCAAACTCAAAATTTCTCGCCAGCCCTCTTCTTTTACTAATCATTATTCTCTCTCAAGTTTATATCTCAAACCACAAATACTGCTTCTACATCCAAGCGACATGACACCAGGATGACACCACCCACTCTCAGTTTATGGGTCAAGGCGATTGCCCTTCCACTGGCTGCAATTGGTCTGTCACCCTTAACATTACTGGATTCAACCAAGCCACCTCCAATACTTCCTACAGTCCCTGCTACAGAACTAGTGGCTGTTACCAAGAATCTCCTCCATCCAGGACTAGTTTGATGCCATCAAGGACTTGTGGCTTAAAGGAACTTTTATGGACTTTACCCCTACCACAGTAGTTGTCTGTAGCCACTGAGTGTTATTTCTGACTGCCCCGGTGTTCTCAGACCTGTCCCCCGAACATTCCTCCACTTCCCCTTCTAGGTCTAACGCCACCCACCATTAAGCAGGAAGTAGCCAGAGGACTTTATGCCATCCCTTGTGTCACTTAGAAAAGCAAAAAGGGAGGAATGTTGGGTGCAGAACAAGCTGAACTGTGTTGTCTGCAGGGCAGGCTGAACAGATGTTGGCTGCAAGATAGCTCATGCACTCAAATCTCCCTCTATCTGGTCCTTTATCACCTGTTTGCCTCAACTCTGAACATTCAATCCTGCTCAAGGCTGAACACTTAACCCCCCCTTGGGCCAACAAGGCAGCTTGCAGACCCAGAGCCCCATTAGATTTGGGCTATAAAAACTCTCTCCTGCCAGGCCCCCCTCTCTCTTGCTCTCTCTCTTGCTCTCTTTGTCTTTCTTGCGTGTGCTCTCTCTCTCTTGCTTTTGCTCTCTCCCTCTTCATCTCTCCTCTCCTCTCCTCTCCTCTCCTCTCCTCTCCTCTCCTCTCCTCTTCTCTTCTCTTCTCTCTCTCTCTCTCTCTCTCTCTCTCTCTCTCTCTCTCTCTCTCTCTCTCTCCCCTTCTTTCCTTCTTTCTTTTCTCTTTGTTGCACTGCTGCAATAAAGATCTTTTGGTTGCTCTGAGTGTTGTGGTCACTTTTCTTTCAACACATGAATGTGACTTTTTTTTTTTTGCCATAAAGACAGTCTAAGTTCCAAGATGTCAGTCATTGACTTTTTCCTTGGATTTGTTCTCTAAATTTTATTGCTGTGGATAGAACCCAGGATCTCAAGTATGCTAGGCAAGCATTCTACCACTAAGCTGCATCCCCAGCTCTGTTACCATGGTGATGAGTCCCTCAACCACTGTCCAGCTCTACCTGTTTGGTGTTTCCTTGTTCCCGGCTTTGTACAACTCGACTCCTAATTGAGCTGTTTCCGGATATGTCCTGGTTTTCAAGAAGTTCTTCATTCTAAGAAAAAGGTACAGAGTTCAAAAATAAAATGTCAGAGCTCCAACACAAATATTGTTCCATAAATGACACCTAGAAGAATTCTGAAGGATGAGATGTGGAAAGATTTGGTGTTCAGATGAAGCATCTGATTTAAGAAATTGCACCTGAATCAGGCTCAAAAACACAGGTGATTTTTGTTTTGTTTTGTTCTGATAGGAAAGATCTGTGTGTTCCAGGTTGAAGAAAAGGAAGAAGGACAAGTGCTCTCATTTAGGACAGATAAAGTCCTAATGAGCAGAGCTGGACCAGCTTGGGGGGGGCAGGTTTCCACTCTCTACCACTCACATTACATAGGTTTTGGACTTACAAATGGAAATAAGATGTGGTAAACCACAGGCCAAATAATTTTATTCTTAGATGTTGGATTTATGGGATGCTAATGTTTTGTGTGGTTTAAAGTAATGGCTGGGAATTGTTAGAATTTTAATTTTTGGTAACTTTGCCTTTAGTGGAGACGCAGAAAAAAGGCAATCTTACTCTTTTTTCATGTATCCATTTATAAAAACACCTTTAATAAACCAATATATATTACTTTTGGAATTCAAGAAGAATACTTGAATTTATTTTTAGCAGCTGATATTTTAGCACTTTAAATTTGCAAATAAATCAGAAGTCTCCTCTAACACATTTATGAAGATTAACCTGTTTATGTTAAACCTAATTTACTCACTTTTAACTGTTAACTTTGGGCTACCCATGAAAACCAAGATATCAGACAAGTGGAGTTAATAGTAGAAGCCATCTTTTCTGCTGAGGAAAAATCCTAGAAACAATGGATATTACATCCTGAACATTTTATAGAAACCAACACTGTATTGATTGCCTGACCATCTAGAGAAATTTATGGGTTGAATTGAACATTTTATAAAACTACTTTTTAAATTATACATGACAGTAGAATGTATTTTGACATATCCTATATATATAGAGTATAACTTTCCATGTTTGTGGTTGTACATGATGTGGAGTTACACTGGTCATGTATTCATACAAGAACATAGGAAAGTTATGTCCAATTCATTCCACTGTCTTTCTTATTTTCATACCCCCGCCCCCTTATTCCACTTTGTCTAATCCAGTTAACTTCTATTCTTCCCTTCCCCTGCTGCTTATTGTGAGTTAGCATTCCCATGTCAGAGAGAACTTCAGCCTTTGAGTTTTGGGGACTGGCTTATTTCACTTAGCAGGATAGTCTCCATTTCCATCCACTTACTATCAAATGCCATAATTTCATTCTTCTTTATGGCTGACCAACATTCCATTATGTATATGTACCACATTTGCTTAATTTATTCATCTGTTGAAGGGCACCTAGGTTTGTTCCATAGCTTAGCTATTGTGAATTGAGCTGCTATAAACATTGATGTGGCTATATTACTATCATTTACTAATTTTAAATCCTTTGGGCATATGCTGAGAAGTGGGATAACAGAGTCAAATTGTGGTTCCATTCTAAATTTTCTTAGGAATCTCCATACTGCTTTCCAGAGGGGTTGCACTAGTTAGCAGTCCCACCAGCAATGTATGAGTGTGTCTTTTCCTCCCACATCCTCACCAACATTTATTGTTACATGTATTCTTGATAATTGCCATTCTAACTGGAGTGAGATGATATCTCAGTGTAGTTTACTTGCATTTCTCTATTTGCTAGAGATTTGAATATTTTTTTCATATATTTATTGACCATTTGTCTTTCTTCAGTGAAATACCTGTTCAGTTCCTTTGCCCATTTATTATTTGACTTATTGGTTTTTTGGTGTTAAGTTTTTTGAGTTCTTTATATATCCTGGAGACTAATGCTCTATCTGAGGTTCAGGGGGCAAAGATTTTCTCCCTTCTATAGGCTCTCTCTTCACATTCTTGATTGTTTCCTTTGTTGTGAAAAAGCTTTTTAGTTTGATACCATCCCATTAATTGATTCCTGATTTTACTTATTGTGCTTTAGAACTCTTTTTGAGAAATTCATTTCCTAAGCCAACATGGATGGATATTTGGGTCTACTTTTTCTTCTAGTAGGTACAGGGTCTCTGGCTAAATGCCTAGGTTCTTGATCCACTTTGAGTTAAGTTTTGTGCAGGTTGAGAGATGGGGATCTAATTTCATTTTTCCAGTTTCCCCAGCAGCATTTGTTGGAGAGGCTACTTTTCTCCAATGTACGTTTGTATGTCTTTTGTTAGATTGATTTTGTGTGTCTTTTGTTAGATTTTGTATGTCTTTTGTTAGATTGATTTCCAAATATTCTCTTTGAGGCTTGAACTTCTTCTTCTCCTTCTTTTTTTTTTTTTTTTTTTTTTAAGATTTTAACTCATGTGAACCAAAAGGCATTTGGACCCATTTTCTTTTCTTTTTTTAAATAAAATTTATTTTCCATGTGCTCATTAATCTATATGTCAATTTTGGTACCATGTAAAAGATATATAGGCAAAGACACATATATAGACACACATACAATACATAGGTTTTTATATACATAAAAATACATTTTTATATAGAGAAAACCATGATTTTGAGCTTTCTCTTGAGTAATTGAACTCTGAATAATGACAGTGGGAAAAACAGGGTGCAGAAGAACCTCTCTAGTTAGATAAAACAAGACTATCCAAATGTTTCCTAAAAATCTCACCTTTGGACATTGATGCACTGAGGGCCAAGCCTTCAACATATGAACTTTTCAGGGACATTCCGGATCCAAACCATCACACTTTATAAATGCTTAACAAAATATATTAATGTAGGAGAACAGGATTCTAATGTGAATTCACCTCAAAACCTTGAGCAAAACCATGACCTCAAAAAAATACAGAAATTAAAAAAAATATGACATGGTCATATTCCTCTAGTAAAGGAGCATGTGGAACATGGAGTGCAATTTTGGATCAGATTAGAGTCAGTCCAGATATTTAAAGAGTGTAGGAGTCTGTGAAATATTCAGATAAAAGTTCTCAAGGTAAAGAAGATTTGAACATGTGGCATTGTTCCATTTTCCTTCCTTATGCCCAGCTAAAGAGACTAGGAAAAGCCACAGGAAGATGGGCATCCCTGATATTACTGAGTCCGTCAGAATTCCTTAGAGCTGACCTGTCAAGCTCTCTTGGAGAGGTGACCCTTACAGCTTGGCGTAATGACTGCATTGTCCCAAGGCAGAATGCAGACCTTTGAAGCCTCCTCATATAACCTGGTCTAGCTGGCCTTTCCAGATCCCCTCTTCTATTTCTTCTGTTCTCTAGCATTAAGGAGAAATCTAGCAGAACCTCAGAGTTTAAGAACACATAAAATAACCATTTATGTCCCACAGCAGCTTGGATTTAAATGTGACACTTTTTCCCCTATCCTGGTCTCAGACTGACTTGGACCCGTGCTCATGGGACTTACATTTTAGAGGGGCATCAGGGAGTTAAAGAGTAGGGAAAACTGACATTTTGAGCATAGGAGGCAAAAATCTCATATTCAGGACACTTTTGACCATTTTTTCCTTTTGTAAACTATCAGGGCAAGTCAGTCAGAACAGAGACAGATGGTGGTTGATACCTCTGAAGGCTATTGGGGTCAGACTCAGGACATGAGGCCTTCACACAGCACCAGGGATCAGCTGCCTTCATTTATCTCAAGCCTACCTCTGTCCCCCACACCAACTTTCTCCCACAGAAAAGGAACTGAAGCAAGTCAGAACCAACATTCCCAACACTGAGTGAAGGAGGACCAGGCCCGCCCACCCAGCAAGCCTGTCACCTGAATCTGAAGTCTGACACCCATGCTAGTCACTTTTCTTAAGTGGCTGGTGTTTAGAGAGAATTTGTTTACTAATGAAAAAAGCACAGAGAAGACAAATGAGAGCTCTCGCATCCATATTACTCCCCCTTTCATAGATCCATACCCTGCAGGCTACAGCCTCACCAGTTTCCTTCTGGGTTCTTGTCTTGCAAATTTGCAGAATAAAATCCATGGACAATGGCAAAAGGGAAGAGCGAACAGAGTACCAAGAATCAGAGGTTGAGAACAGAGTTTCAGATAAGGCTGAATGGAGAAAGCAACCAGAAAAGAATTGAGGTAACTGAAGATAACCAATAACCAATGGTAACTGACGGAAACTGGTGAGAACCCGGTGGAAACACCAGGTGTTATGGAGCTGGGGCCTTCTGAGAAACTAAGGCACCAAAGAGCCCCTCTTCAAACCCCTATTCTTACACTAAAGTCAGAACGATTTCAGGCATGTTGCTCAGAGTGACAGAATGAGCTTGTTGTAGGGACAGAAAAAGGGAAAGGGGACAAGGGAGGGAGTGGGTCTTCAGAGAGGAGAGGGACAATGTACCTCTCCTGCACTCCAGTTTTATTAGAGATCCTTGAGAAGTTTCCAAAGAGTTCAGCCTGGGTCCACCTCTTGACTTTTGACCAACAGCAGGGTGACATCAGACTTTCAAGTCCCCACTGCCATGGCAACTCTAGGTCACCTTGGCCCATGCTGACCAGTTCTTACAGATTTTGTAGTGAGGAGTAACTATTCTTATCTCCAGAGTTTCGGGATCTGATTACAAAAGTCTCCTGGGTTTCTCCCATTGACATTTATCTTTCAGATAACATTTCTCCTGCAGATAACAGGTAGTTTGCTAAGGAATGTGACATATCCTGTCCACTTAGGCCAGTCAGGGCTGCAGGTAAATTGCTTCTTAGAAAAGAAAGGATGTTGGGGTCAGCACAGGGGGCCCATTTTATGGAATTATTCTCTTAGTCATGTGTTCTCTCCATCTCATCTATCTGTACCCTAACACTGATATATAGCAGACACTAACAAAATTTTGTTGAATTAATGGACTATGATGGTTTCAATGTCCTGCTTCTAGAGCAGTGCAATACTTTTGGTTGCCTGCTATAAAACACAGAGAAAGAAAAATAAATATATTTAGTATGGGAAGGCAACAAAATGTTGCTAAGTGCCAGAGTTGACTTATAGGTACTGAGGGCCTCATTTTCCTACTCTCCTACTTTAGTCAGCTTTTTGTCATTGTCACCAAAACATCTGACCTAAACAACGTGAAAGAGGAAAGATTTATTTTGGCTATGGTTTCAGAGACTTCAGTCTATGGATGGTTGTTTTGAGCCTGAGGTGAAGCAGAACATGATGGAAAGGAGTGGCAGAAGAAAGCTGTCCACCCATGGCAGCCAAAAAGCAGAGAAAGTCAGGGAGAAAGGGGCCAGGGACAAAGTATATCCCCAAGGGTGCACTCCTGGTGACCTGCTTCCTCTAGCCATGCCCCACCTGCCTACAGGTCCCAGCCAGTAGTCCATTCAAATTATTAATCCATCAAAGTAATCCACTGATGAGGTTATAGCTGTGATGATCCAACTGTTTCCTAAAAGCTTCACCTTTGGAAATTGATGTACTGTGGGCCAAGCCTTCAACATATGAACTTTTCAGGGACATTCGAAGTCCAAACCATCACACGTTATGAATACTTAAATTTTCTGGAATATCAAGTGGCCTGAGTTGCTGGAAAAACGATGCAGGTCACTAAGGGATAGTACTTAGGGTCCCTAATTACATGTGTGACACTCTGTAGGTTACATCTTCCCAAGCCTCAGCTCTTTACTCCTAGGACATGGGACACTGCTTTCTATTTGGTGTTCTTAGTCCCTTCCAGAATCCCGACATTTTCTGGCTCCCTTAGGTGCTTCAGTTTCTTGATGCTGATTATTACTGCCACCTGGTGGCACTATCTGGAACTCCATTTGTGGAATGTGGATCTTTCCCCTTAGGTTAAAGAAGGTGGAAGGGGTATGGGGTTGTGTTTTAAGAGGACAGAGTGAGTGTTCCTATTTATAGTGAAAGGAGTATCTCTGGATGAATTTTTCATTTTGTAGTGGGATTATTTCTACTCCCAGCAGAGTACAGGTCTTGGCCTTTTTGAATTTTCAAGAGGAACAATGTCTCCCACTTGAGCATTTACAACAGAAATAGGGGGGTTATTGTGGGTGTTGATTGGAGATTGGAAAGTGACCAATTAGATACAGATTTCTTTTTCTTCAAATCAGAGCCTGGGGCCATAATAGAGGGCTTATGATGACTTCTTAGTCCTTTGTTTCTTTCCATTTATTTAGCAATTCAGATTACCTAGGTACCTTTGTGTCCCCAACACCTACAGCCATGACTTCTCCGGGAAAAACCTATCACTCTACTGAGTGGGTGAGAAAGTCACAGGAGTTGTACGACTCTAGGCAGTGTACAACATGCCCTGTTTAATTTCTCTAGTTTTAGTTTCTAGGTGTGCTAAAGGGGATGGTCCTGGATTAGGTTCCCTTTTAAGGGCAGATCCTTGAAGCCAGGAAGACATTGTGTCTGGGATTTGTTTCTCTTTGATCTTGTTCTTTTTGTGCTTCTAGAATGACTACACGTTCATGGTGGTTATTATAGGCAGGTGGACAGGAGTCTAAAACTTTATTTTTGGTACTGGAGATTTACCACTGAGCTATAACCCAAGCCATTTTTGTTTTTTATTTGAAGATAGGGTCTTGCTAAGTTGCTGAGGCTGGTCTTGAACTTTTGATCCTTCTGCCTCAGTCTCCTGAACTGCTGGGATTACAGGCATGTAACCCTGTGTCTGGCGACAGTTACCTTTTATACTAAGTTCTTCTTTTCATTGAGTTTCAAAATAATATCATAACTCATAGAAAACAAGAAACTGCTAAAATTAATCCCCACCACAACCCCAGCAGTGGTATCCCCTTCCAAAGAATTTTAGCTGATACACGGATACCAAGCTCTCCTTGAAACTAGGTTGATAAAAACGGTAACCCTAGTGGGGAAACTCAGGGAATTTTCCCTAAGGAATGGCTGGCAGGTGCTTCTGATCCCTTTTGTATTTTTCTCCATCTTGCTGCCTGATGTGTGAATGGTTCCATGCAGGCCATGGCTACAGGTCCCATCCCAGAGATGTCAGAGTGATGAGTTGGAGGAACACGGTCTCTGAAAACCTTAAGGAGCATGCTCATTCCAGCTCTGCCTTACCTACCTCCTGAGATGAAACTAAGTTCTCCCCAGTTACTTCTGGCTTTTGCTTTTACTTTGCCTGAATGATATAGTATTTATGTACTAGATGATGACACTGCATTCAGCCCTCTGCATTTGATCCTCACAAGGGGTCTGTGAGGCAGATTCTGTGATCTTCACTTTTACAAATGAAGAAACTGAAGTCAAAGATAGGTAAATCATTTGACTTGGGTTGTACAGTCAGAAATAGCTGAGGTAGGATGTGAGCCCAGACTGTCTATCCCCAATCCATATGGTGCCTGTTAAAGACTGACCCTTTGGGCTTTACAAATATGGAAAGACATAGAAGTATACATGTGGATTCAATTCCTTTTGGTTCTCTTTAAATTCAGAAAACTTAATTTGAATTCGAGATGCTAAAATGCAAGACTAGAGCTGGGCTTGGTAGAGCACCCCAGGGTTTAATCCCCAGTACCGCTAAAACCCATCAATCGATAATACAAGAGTAGAAATAATAGAAGTGTTCAACGTACCAGAAATTACAGCCTTTCTAAGCTGTGTTCCGGCTCTGGTGATCATTTCTCAAACCAGAATAGCAGCCTTCCCCACACTACACACTTCAAATATCAATGGCTTGTCATTCTCTGTTCTTTCCCTCCCACTGTGCTCGGATTGCAGGACATGGCTTCCATTTTTCAGTTCTTGTGGCCAGGACTCCATGTCACTATGCCAGGGGACCTTTTCTTCTTTCCAGGATTTGCTCTAATCAGGTAGCTCTGACTGTATGAGTGGTCATGCTAAGGAGGTGCATTTGGGCTCCCAGATCTGAGGCAAGAAATGAAAACCTCAACCAGCTAGGAGACCATCCTGCCCTTTCTTAGGATGTCAGTCACTTAGGTTTATGAACAAGTAAATGGTCCCAGAGTCAAATGTGATGCTGGTGAGGACCCCCAAGGAGTTGTTTTGAAGATTTTTAAATGATTCTGGAACCTGAGTGAGTTCTATGATGTGTTCGATAATCTAACTTGACTGGAAGGCTTTATACTGTCAGATCAGATTTAGATTCTTGATCAAAGCTGATTATTTTATTTTCTTTTGATTAATATCTACTATTTACCAATTTCAGACTTCTCTTAAACTTTTAAAACAATTCTAGAAGCAGTCAATATAGTATATTCTGAGAAGCAATCACTCCTTAAAGACTATGAATATTAAGGTCCCAATGCCTGAAACAAAAATGGGACTTTTGTTACTGGCAGCTATGTCAGAGAATCTGTCTGGATCACAGGTGGCTGATTGCTCAACTGCATAAGAAATAAGCAAACAATGAAAAACAGATAATGAAATCCATGCAGTTTGATCACATGGAGGAGAATCATTTAGATGGTTTATCCACTGGTTTTACAGAAGCAGTTACAGTTTACAGAAATGAAAGTCAGGAGATATATATATATAAATTAATCTAGGCTATGTTATCCAGAGAGCATGTTCTCCCCACCCTAGGGGGTAGTTTTCTAACTTTTTAGTTTCCATTCTTGGTGTGAAGAAATCTGGACTGTAAGTTGAAAAGCTGGATACTCTGCCCCCTGTTCTCTGCTGAATACTATATGTCTATGCAACCCAGTGCTAGGCACAGAGGTTCTGATAACTGTTTTTGAATGAACAGAAAGATATTCCTAGAGCTTGTTGAGCTTTTGAGTAGTGGTTAAAACAATGCCTACAGTTGAGTACAGACCAAATAGAATATGTTATGAGTTGTCTCCTCCAAAACTCTCATTGAAATTTAACTCACATTATGAGATTTCCCTTATGAGAGATGGGACTAGGTACATCATTAAGAGGTGACTAGGTCTCTGAATTCAGGGTTTAATAATGAGTTAATGGGATTAATGAATTAATGAGTTATTTTGGGAATGAGTCGACATAAAAGCCAGTTTGATTAGACCTCTCCTGAGCTCCTTGTCTCTCATCATGTGGTGCCCTGCACTGCCTCAGAACTGCCAATAAGAAGGCCATGTGCAGCCCCTTGACCTTGGACAAGAACTGAGAGCCTCAATAAACCTCTTTTCTTTATAACTTACCTAGGATATGGTATTGTGATATTAGCAACAGAACACAGACCAAGACAAATTTCCTTTCCCTGCTTCTCCAAGAATGTTCCCTGATGTTCAAACTCTAAGTATCCAAATGAAAGTATCAGAAATACACACCCAATTTTTGTTGTTTTACTGAGCTTCTGCAAATGATCTAACCTTCCTGTAATTATTTTTCTAAACACGGAATAGGACCAGAATAGAGCAACTGCCTCAAATGGTAAACTTAAAATTCCAAAATGCAAATACAAGTAAGTTTGTAGCAAGTGGACCTTACATAAGCCTTGGGACTGCTGTTTCTTTGAATGTTTATTAAATGATCTGTATTAATCAGTGTCATGTTGTGATTCAGACCTTGGGTTCTGTGGTCGTACCTGGATTCAACTCAGCTCACTTTCTTGAGGCTGCATGCCCCATTGTGTGGGAACGGCAACGCTGCCTACCTACTGGGCTGTGCAGCTTGTTCAATGCTGCGTAGTCAGTGCTCATGAACTTTTGAATTAAATTTATGATTTAGTTGGCTTCTTACTTTTTTGCTTTGGAGCATTTATAGTCATATTGTCTTCTACCATTAAAATTTAAATCTGGGTGTAGAGGTGCATGCCTGTAATCCCAGCAGCTTGGGAAGCTGAAGCAAGAAGATCAAGAGTTCAAAGTCAGCCTCAGGAAAAGTGAGGTGCTAAACAACTCAGTGAGACCCTGTCTCTAAATAAAATACAAACAGGGCTGGGAATGTGGCTCAGTGTGATTGAGTGCCCCTGGGTTCAATTTCCGGTACCAAAAAAAAAAAAAAAAAAAAGTTTATAAAAGTCAAGATCTGTTTGGTGAATCTGATCTCTTCAAATTATTTGGGATCATCCCCTCCCCATTTTACAATCCACAAATGTCAAAAGTTTTAAGGCTGTTTCTCTAAGTACCGAGCTTTGCCTAAGAATGACTGCCTTTTCAAGGATAGTACTCTGGAGGCCTCTGATCCTATTGCTCTTGCTCTCTCGGCTCATGTAACCTTCTGACTCAAGTCTTGGGTTTTTATAAATCCTTTAATGGAAGTTAATAGGCACTAGACTGTTCCTCCTTGAAACATTTCTGTTCCTCTGGCCTGTTGGTGTAGGTTAGAGGCTGGGGAGGAAGCAGCACTTCTAGTGGGAGGCTCACACAGCCAGCCTCGGGCTTACTGACACACATTCCTTGCACAGTTTTGTCACCTCTGACTGCCCTGGGTGGTTTTGAGGTAGGGCAAAATAAATAAGAAATAAGCAGAGAGGAGACATACAGGAAGAACAGGAAATACAATTCAGAAGGTCCAGCTATTTCTCCAGACCTGTCAGTCCCTAAACCAGTCTCCCAGGCCTGTTACTCTCAGATTCCTGGGAAAGCTGTAAGTTAACCTGCACACTATTAATTATTCCCCCAATGAACAGATTAAGCAAAGAGAGATACAACATTTTAAGAAGCTTGTGATTTAGGGGACTTTCCAGCATTATCTATTGATTAGATAAAGACCATGAAAACTTAAGGATCCTGAGAATGACCAGACCACTATGAGCTTTCTTGGACCTTCCAACACCGCCTCTCACCAAGTTTCCTTTTCTGTCTCTGTTGTGTGCTGAAGTTCTTTTCCATCACATAAATCAAGGACCCTGCTGGTCCTGTATGGTGTTCCCCCTTCTTTCTGGGAAGACCTTGGACCTGTCTCTGGAGACACCTCTTCTCTGGACAGTTTGACCAGAGTACAGGGAGTCAGGCTGTTGTTTTCCTGTGAGTGTCATTAATGCTAGCAATGCCTATGGCTTCATAACTCAGCTCACATTCTGTCTCCTTGTGATCTTTGAGAGGTAGAGGCAGAGAAAACCCCAAGTAAGGGATGTCAGGAGAAGGGAGAAGAGGCAGAGTTCTGAACCCAAAGAAGAATTAAAGGAAGGTTTATGATCAGATTTAACTATCCCCCCCCCCGAAACCCCCCTGCCCTCCCCGTTTTAATATGCAAGCACTCATATTGTTTCCATGGGCTTTTGTGATAACACTGCTAGAGGAAGAAGCCATACAGAAATGGATGGAGCTGGGGATGTGGCTCAGTGGTAGAGTGCTCATCAAGCATGTGCCCGGCCCTGGGTTCAATCCTCAGTAACCCCCCCACACACACACACACACAGAAGATGGGAGAAAATCTGTTAAAAAGAGTAATGATGGTACTATTTCTTTTTTCTTTCTAGTACTGGGAACTGAACCCAGGGGCACTCTACCACTGAGGAACATCTCCAGCCCTTTAAAAACCTTTTAAAATTTTGAGACAGGGTCTTACTAAGTTGTCAAGTTTGGCCTCAAAGTTGCTATCTTGGTGGGATTATAAGCATGCACCACTTGCACCTGCACTCAGCATAATAACATATTTTAAGTCTATTTAATAAATTAGAATCTAAAACAACTCCAGCTATTGGAACTCTAGAATAAATTATAAGTATTATACCCTCTGGCAATGGAGAAAAGATCCTCGGAATGCTATCTTAAAAGGGAAGGAAAGCAGAGGTAGAAAACAGGGCGAGTAGGTCAATTTCTTTACTTTTTACTTTCTTTCTTTTTAGGTTTTTTTTTGGGGGGGTCATGCTGGGGATTGAACCCAGGGCATGTGAGGAAAGCACTCTACTGACCGAGCCATGTCCCCAGTCCTACCTTTTTGCTTCTGGGAGCTGAAAGAGATTATAGTACAAAACAGAAAGGTAAACATTAAAAACATATTCAACTAAAATCAAGTGGCAGAGGACAGGAAAGAAAATAATGGAAGGTGGAAAAGGTAATGATTTTGAATTATAATCTTAAACTAGTTATTTAAAAAGGGAAACATTAAAACAAACAAAAAGGAAACATTAAAACAAAACAAAATAAAATAAATATGTCTTCAGAAGAAACCAACCAACAATCCAGGAAAACCATCATGAAAACCTCACATTGAGAAGGTTTTTAGAAAGCACAATAAAATAAGAACAAACAAACATTTCTGGCAAATCAATCAATCAGTGGGTTTGACTGAATCAATTGGAACAACAAATATACAACCATAGGATGAAAATGACTCATTGACTCAGGAAAAAAATGCATGATCATTATCTTTTTTTTTTTCATAATATTTGAGCTCTCTGCTTCCTGGTGGCCAGCATTTTTTTTTTTAAGTGAGAGAGGGAGAGAGAATTTTTTAATATTTATTTTTTAGTTTTCGGCGGACACATCATCTTTGTTTGTATGTGGTGCTGAGGATCAAACCTGGGCCGCACGCATGCCACCTACCAAGGCCGAATTGTGAACACTCAAAGGAATGCACGTCCAATAAAGAAGTAGTTATCAAGGTATGATCTCACAGTTAAGAAGCCTGGCATAAAATAACAAAGGAAATACAGGTGGGAAGGTATACAGGTTCTACAAATGCTTCAGGCTATGATAGACCAAATAAACAAATGATTAAAAAAACACCCAAATAACAACAATATCATCAAATTGGCACCAATTGAAGTTTATAATCTTAACTGAGAATATATTGTGGCCAATACGTTATGGCAGGTTCTTCCCAATAAATATCTCTATCTTTTTTAGAAAGAGAGCTCTGAATTTTAGCAGGCCCTAACACAGCCCAGCACACAGACATGCTGTTCCCAAGATCCCTGGCAACTGCAGGGCAATATCCCCAAACCACAGTTGGTGGACCTGGTGATCTCTTTCAGCATTGTTTTAAAATACATAAAATCAAATGTGCAAGATTTAAAGGAGACCAGTTATACAGAGAGCTATTAGAATGAATTTGTGATAGAGTAATATATATATCTTTGTTAACAAATTAAAAACAATCCCAGCAAGGTACAGTGGCAAGTTATAACAGCTACCTCAATTTCAGTGTCATAGATGTAAATTATTATATTTGCAACAGATATGAATTCATTTTACGACTTGTATGTGTGTAAGGGCCCTTCTTGTTCTCTCACATTAATTTTAAGCAAGGAGGTCTATCTCCTTTTGGCTTTCTGGAATGCCCATCCCCTTCCTGACACATCTCTCAGTTATGAACCAAGCATAAGTAGACGCATTTGGGAGGATATGAGCCCTATCCCCCATTACATAGCCTTTTCCCATCTTAATAACCCTTTCTCCCATTACTTATATACAATTGGAGATGTTGTTTCATTTCTGGGTATGCCCATATTATTGTCCAATAAATTTACTGGTGGAAGAAATTAAAAACTATCCAGGGATGGCTGGGTGTGGTGGCACACACCTAAATCACAGCAATTTAGGAGGCTGAGGCTGGAGGATTGCAAGTTCAAAGCTAGCCTCAGCAATTTATTGAGGCCTTAAGCAACTTAGTGAGACCCTGTCACTAATAAAAAATGAAAAAAGGCTGGGAATGTTGCTCAATGATTGAGTGCTCCTGGATTCAGTCCCTGGTAACAAAGAACATAGTGGCACAGGCTTGTAATCCCAGAGACTTGAGAGGCTGAGGCAGGAGGATTGAAAGTTCAAGGCCAGCCTGGGCAACTTAGTGAGTGGGACCCTCAGGAACTTAGTAAGACCCTGACTCAAAATTAAAAAATGAAAAGAACTGAGGATGTCACTCAGTAGTAAAACACCTGCTCATTTAATCCCATTACAAACCAACCAACCAATTAGCAAGCAGGGAGAGGCTCGGCTGCGACCAGGTGGAATCCCACCAGCCAAGCCCGCACTGACCCCCCGGGCTGAGTACGGGAGTTTAGACGGGGAAGGAAGCGGTACAGTCCCATCCCCCGCAGCGGACACTCCACCAAGGGAATCAGCAGTCAGCATCTTGAGCAGCTGATATATCCACCCATTCTCCGACAGATCTCAACAACAAAACAGGTGTGTGGCACTCAGCCCATCCCCCATACATCGGGAACTCGCATAAACTCTCTCCTAGGCTTGCCGGGGGAGGGAGAATCAGAGTGAGCCTGCATAAAGACTAGGGGGGAACTAGAGGCACCTGACCTGCAACCCCCCCACCCATCTGCAGCCAAAAGGAAACCTGTCTGGCTAGAGCTGGGGGTGGGGCAAGCAGGAAAATCCAAAGGACAGAGTGCCTGGGATCCCAATTGCCAACTGTGGGACCCCGGAGATCCAGGCCCACTGATTCCTGCGGCCTGCCCTGCGGCTACAGAAGGCGTGGCGCCCCAGGGAAGCCATTAATTAGCAAGCAGGGAGAGGCTCGGCTGCGACCAGGTGGAATCCCACCAGCCAAGCCCGCACTGACCCCCCGGGCTGAGTACGGGAGTTTAGACGGGGAAGGAAGCGGTACAGTCCCATCCCCCGCAGCGGACACTCCACCAAGGGAATCAGCAGTCAGCATCTTGAGCAGCTGATATATCCACCCATTCTCCGACAGATCTCAACAACAAAACAGGTGTGTGGCACTCAGCCCATCCCCCATACATCGGGAACTCGCATAAACTCTCTCCTAGGCTTGCCGGGGGAGGGAGAATCAGAGTGAGCCTGCATAAAGACTAGGGGGGAACTAGAGGCACCTGACCTGCAACCCCCCCACCCATCTGCAGCCAAAAGGAAACCTGTCTGGCTAGAGCTGGGGGTGGGGCAAGCAGGAAAATCCAAAGGACAGAGTGCCTGGGATCCCAATTGCCAACTGTGGGACCCCGGAGATCCAGGCCCACTGATTCCTGCGGCCTGCCCTGCGGCTACAGAAGGCGTGGCGCCCCAGGGAAGCCATTAATTAGCAAGCAGGGAGAGGCTCGGCTGCGACCAGGTGGAATCCCACCAGCCAAGCCCGCACTGACCCCCCGGGCTGAGTACGGGAGTTTAGACGGGGAAGGAAGCGGTACAGTCCCATCCCCCGCAGCGGACACTCCACCAAGGGAATCAGCAGTCAGCATCTTGAGCAGCTGATATATCCACCCATTCTCCGACAGATCTCAACAACAAAACAGGTGTGTGGCACTCAGCCCATCCCCCATACATCGGGAACTCGCATAAACTCTCTCCTAGGCTTGCCGGGGGAGGGAGAATCAGAGTGAGCCTGCATAAAGACTAGGGGGGAACTAGAGGCACCTGACCTGCAACCCCCCCACCCATCTGCAGCCAAAAGGAAACCTGTCTGGCTAGAGCTGGGGGTGGGGCAAGCAGGAAAATCCAAAGGACAGAGTGCCTGGGATCCCAATTGCCAACTGTGGGACCCCGGAGATCCAGGCCCACTGATTCCTGCGGCCTGCCCTGCGGCTACAGAAGGCGTGGCGCCCCAGGGAAGCCATTAATTAGCAAGCAGGGAGAGGCTCGGCTGCGACCAGGTGGAATCCCACCAGCCAAGCCCGCACTGACCCCCCGGGCTGAGTACGGGAGTTTAGACGGGGAAGGAAGCGGTACAGTCCCATCCCCCGCAGCGGACACTCCACCAAGGGAATCAGCAGTCAGCATCTTGAGCAGCTGATATATCCACCCATTCTCCGACAGATCTCAACAACAAAACAGGTGTGTGGCACTCAGCCCATCCCCCATACATCGGGAACTCGCATAAACTCTCTCCTAGGCTTGCCGGGGGAGGGAGAATCAGAGTGAGCCTGCATAAAGACTAGGGGGGAACTAGAGGCACCTGACCTGCAACCCCCCCTACCCATCTGCAGCCAAAAGGAAACCTGTCTGGCTAGAGCTGGGGGTGGGGCAAGCAGGAAAATCCAAAGAACAGAGTGCCTGGGATCCCAATTGCCAACTGTGGGACCCCGGAGATCCAGGCCCACTGATTCCTGCGGCCTGCCCTGCGGCTACAGAAGGCGTGGCGCCCCAGGGAAGCCATTAATTAGCAAGCAGGGAGAGGCTCGGCTGCGACCAGGTGGAATCCCACCAGCCAAGCCCGCACTGACCCCCCGGGCTGAGTACGGGAGTTTAGACGGGGAAGGAAGCGGTACAGTCCCATCCCCCGCAGCGGACACTCCACCAAGGGAATCAGCAGTCAGCATCTTGAGCAGCTGATATATCCACCCATTCTCCGACAGATCTCAACAACAAAACAGGTGTGTGGCACTCAGCCCATCCCCCATACATCGGGAACTCGCATAAACTCTCTCCTAGGCTTGCCGGGGGAGGGAGAATCAGAGTGAGCCTGCATAAAGACTAGGGGGGAACTAGAGGCACCTGACCTGCAACCCCCCCACCCATCTGCAGCCAAAAGGAAACCTGTCTGGCTAGAGCTGGGGGTGGGGCAAGCAGGAAAATCCAAAGGACAGAGTGCCTGGGATCCCAATTGCCAACTGTGGGACCCCGGAGATCCAGGCCCACTGATTCCTGCGGCCTGCCCTGCGGCTACAGAAGGCGTGGCGCCCCAGGGAAGCCATTAATTAGCAAGCAGGGAGAGGCTCGGCTGCGACCAGGTGGAATCCCACCAGCCAAGCCCGCACTGACCCCCCGGGCTGAGTACGGGAGTTTAGACGGGGAAGGAAGCGGTACAGTCCCATCCCCCGCAGCGGACACTCCACCAAGGGAATCAGCAGTCAGCATCTTGAGCAGCTGATATATCCACCCATTCTCCGACAGATCTCAACAACAAAACAGGTGTGTGGCACTCAGCCCATCCCCCATACATCGGGAACTCGCATAAACTCTCTCCTAGGCTTGCCGGGGGAGGGAGAATCAGAGTGAGCCTGCATAAAGACTAGGGGGGAACTAGAGGCACCTGACCTGCAACCCCCCCACCCATCTGCAGCCAAAAGGAAACCTGTCTGGCTAGAGCTGGGGGTGGGGCAAGCAGGAAAATCCAAAGGACAGAGTGCCTGGGATCCCAATTGCCAACTGTGGGACCCCGGAGATCCAGGCCCACTGATTCCTGCGGCCTGCCCTGCGGCTACAGAAGGCGTGGCGCCCCAGGGAAGCCATTAATTAGCAAGCAGGGAGAGGCTCGGCTGCGACCAGGTGGAATCCCACCAGCCAAGCCCGCACTGACCCCCCGGGCTGAGTACGGGAGTTTAGACGGGGAAGGAAGCGGTACAGTCCCATCCCCCGCAGCGGACACTCCACCAAGGGAATCAGCAGTCAGCATCTTGAGCAGCTGATATATCCACCCATTCTCCGACAGATCTCAACAACAAAACAGGTGTGTGGCACTCAGCCCATCCCCCATACATCGGGAACTCGCATAAACTCTCTCCTAGGCTTGCCGGGGGAGGGAGAATCAGAGTGAGCCTGCATAAAGACTAGGGGGGAACTAGAGGCACCTGACCTGCAACCCCCCCACCCATCTGCAGCCAAAAGGAAACCTGTCTGGCTAGAGCTGGGGGTGGGGCAAGCAGGAAAATCTAAAGGACAGAGTGCCTGGGATCCCAATTGCCAACTGTGGGACCCCGGAGATCCAGGCCCACTGATTCATGCGGCCTGCCCTGCGGCTACAGAAGGCTAGCAGGAGAAACCAGGAAGCTAGAGGCAAGGCCCTCAAGACTGGGCAGCTGGAAATTGCAGGCCCGCCGGCGACAGTTCACCCACTGCCCGCATAGCTGGGTGGTAGGAGAACACCCGGCCACAGGTGACCGATCACCCGCCCGCGGCCTGTGATACTGGGCGGCTAGAGACCGCCTGCCTGCCGCGACTGGGAGCTGAAATCAAACAGAGACAGTGCAGTCACACCACCTCATCAGGACACCCAGGCAAGGAACTGGGGCCAGTCATAGCAAAGTAGTGTCGTCACTGGAGCTGGGACGTCGGATCTTCCTTCACAGTGGAATCCACGTCAGCAGGCATAGTTTAACAACACTAAGGAGAGGCATCAGAGTAAAACAGAACCAAAACAAATCTATAGAAGAGAACAGAAACACGACAATCAAATAGAGCTGGAAAGCAACGGGGACAGCATGAGAAAACAAGGGAAAAAAGGAGTACAAACAATGCAAGACAACTTAATTCTACAAGAGGACATAGAAACATCAGAAGCAGGGATAGGGAAAGAACTCAAGGCATTCCTAACTCAAATGGAAAGGAATATTAGAGAAGACATGAGACAGCAAGTCCAAGCAATAAAAATATATTTTGAAAATGAATTAAACAAACAAATTCAAATGGCAAAGAACGAGCTCTACCAGGAGATAGAGATCTTAAAAAAGAATCAAACTATAATCCTAGAATTGCAGGAAACTATAAACCAAATTAAAAACTCAAACGAGAATATTACAAATAGACTTGATCAAGTAGAAGTCAGAACATCAGATAATGAAGACAAGGTTTATCAACTTGAAAAGAGTATAGTCAACACAGAAAAGATGCTTAAATCCCATGAGCAATCTATTCAAGAGATATGGGATGTCATTAAAAAACCAAATTTGAGAGTCATCGGGATAGAAGAAGGCACAGAGATTCAAACCAAAGGAATGGACAGCATATTAAATGAAATAATTGTAGAAAACTTCCCAGAGATGAAAGATGGAATGGATTGCCAAATCCTGGAAGCCTACAGGACCCCAAACATTCAAAACTATAATAGACCAACTCCAAGACACATAATTATGAAGATAGCCAACATACAGGACAAGGAGAGAATATTAAAAGCTACCAGAGAAAAGAGACAGATTACATTCAGGGGTAAACCAATTAGGTTAACGACTGATTTCTCAGCACAGACTTTGAAAGCGAGAAGATCCTGGAACAATGTATTTCAAACGCTGAAAAATAATGGATTTCAACCAAGAATACTGTATCCAGCAAAATTGAGCTTCAGATTTGACAACGAAATTAAAATCTTTCACGATAAACAAAAGCTAAAAGAATTTGCAGCAAGAAAACCAGCACTGCAAAGCATTCTGAGCAATATACTACAAGAAGAGGAATTGAAAAATAGTGCCCAAAACTAACAACAAGAGGTATCTCAGTAAAGGAGGAGGAAAATAACCAAAAAAAGTAAAACTAGCCAAACTAAAATAAATAAATAAAGAAGCATGACTGGAAGTACAAATCATATCTCAATTGTGACTTTAAATGTTAATGGCCTAAACTCACCAATCAAGAGACATAGGCTAGCAACCTGGATCAAAAAAACAAATCCAACAATATGCTGCCTTCAGGAGACTCATATGATAGGAAAAGACATACACAGGCTGAAGGTAAAAGGTTGGGAAAAATCATACCACTCACATGGCCCTCGGAAGCAAGCAGGAGTGGCCATACTCATATCAAATAAAATCAACTTCAAACCTAAGTTAATTAAGAAGGATAAAGAAGGACACTATATACTGTTAAAAGGGACCATCCACCAACAAGACATAACAATTATCAATTTGTATGCACCAAACAATGGAGCTGCAATCTACATAAAACAAACGCTCCTCAAGTTCAAGAGTCAAATAGACCATAACACAATAATTACGGGTGACTTCAACACACCGCTCTCGCCATTAGACAGATCCTCTAGACAAAAACTGAATAAAGAAACTATAGAACTCAACAGCACAATCAATAACCTAGACCTAACTGACATATATAGAATATACCAACCATCATCAAGTGGATACACGTTCTTCTCAGCAGCACATGGATCCTACTCAAAAATAGACCATATATTATGCCATAAGGCAAATCTTAGTAAATATAAAAGTGTGGAGATAATACCATGCACCATATCTGACCATAATGGAATGAAATTGGAAATCAATGATAAAAAAAGGAAGGAGAAATCCTACACCACATGGAAAATGAACAATATGTTATTGAATGATCAATGGGTTACAGAAGACATAAAGGAAGAGATAAAAAAATTCTTAGAGTCAAATGATAATACAGACACAACATACCGGAATCTATGGGACACAATGAAAGCAGTTTTAAGAGGGAAATTCATATCCTGGAGTTCTTTCATCAAAAAAAGAAAAAACCAACAAATAAATGAACTCACACTACACCTCAAAAACCTAGAAAAGGAAGAACAAAACAACAGCAATTGTAGTAGAAGACAAGAAATAATTAAAATTAGAGCAGAAATAAACGAAATTGAAACAAAAAAAACCATTGAAAAAATTGATAAAACTAAAAGTTGGTTCTTTGAAAAAATAAATAAGATAGACAAGCCCTTAGCTATGCTAACAAAAAGAAGAAGAGAGAGAACTCAAATTACTAATATACGGGATGAAAAAGGCAATATCACAACAGACACTACAGAAATACAGAAGATAATTAGAAAGTATTTTGAAACCCTATATTCTAATAAAATAGAAGATAGCGAGGATATCGATAAATTTCTTAAGGCATATGATTTGCCCAGATTGAGACAGGAAGACACACACAGTTTAAACAGACCAATAACAAAGGAAGAAATAGAAGAAGCCATCAAAAGACTACCAACCAAGAAAAGCCCTGGACCTGATGGGTATACAGCGGAGTTCTACAAAACCTTCAAAGAAGAACTAATACCAATACTTTTCAAACTATTTCAAGAAATAGAAAAAGAAGGAGCTCTTCCAAATTCATTCTATGAGGCCAACATCACCCTGATCCCAAAACCAGACAAAGACACTTCAAAGAAAGAAAACTACAGACCAATATCTCTAATGAACTTGGATGCAAAAATTCTCAATAAAATTCTGGCGAATCGAATACAAAAACATATCAGAAAACTTGTGCACCATGATCAAGTAGGATTCATCCCTGGGATGCAAGGCTGGTTCAATATACGGAAATCAATACATGCTATTCACCACATCAATAGGCTTAAAGACAAGAACCATATGATCATCTCGATAGATGCAGAAAAAGCATTTGACAAAATACAACATCCCTTTATGTTCAAAACATTAGAAAAACTAGGGATATCAGGAACTTACCTCAACATTGTAAAAGCTATATATGCTAAACCTCAGGCTAGCATCATCCTAAACGGAGAAAAACTGAAGGCATTCCCTCTAAAATCTGGAACAAGACAGGGATGTCCTCTATCACCACTTCTATTCAATTTAGTTCTCGAAGTACTAGCCAGAGCAATTAGACAGACAAAAGAAATTAAAGGCATAAAAATAGGAAAAGAAGAAATTAAATTATCGCTATTTGCAGATGACATGATAATCTACTTAACAGACCCAAAAGGATCTACAAAGAAGCTACTAGAGTTAATAAATGAATTCAGCAAAGTGGCAGGATATAAAATCAACACGCACAAATCAAAGGCATTCCTGTATATCAGCAACAAAACCTCTGAAATGGAAATAAGGAAAACCACTCCATTCACAATATCCTCAAAGAAAATAAGATACTTGGGAATCAACCTAACAAAAGAGGTGAAAGATTTATACAATGAAAACTACAGAACCTTAAAGAGAGAGATAGAAGAAGATCTCAGAAGATGGAAAAATGTACCCTGTTCATGGATAGGCAGAACTAACATCATCAAAATGGCGATATTACCCAAAGTTCTCTACAGGTTTAATGCGATGCCAATCAGAATCCCAAAGACATTTCTTGTAGAAATAGATAAAGCAATCATGAAATTCATATGGAAAAACAAAAGACCCAGAATAGCAAAAGCAATTCTAAGCAGGAAGTGTGAATCTGGAGGTATAGCGATACCAGAGCTCAAACTGTACTACAAAGCAATAGTAACAAAAACAGCATGGTACTGGTACCAAAACAGGCAGGTGGACCAATGGTACAGAATAGAGGACACAGAGACTAATCCACAAAGTTACAACTATCTTATATTTGATAAAGGGGCTAAAAACATGCAATGGAGGAAGGATAGCATCTTCAACAAATGGTGCTGGGAAAATTGGAAATCCATATGCAACAAAATGAAATTGAATCCCTTTCTCTCGCCAGCCACAAAAGTTAACTCAAAATGGATCAAGGAGCTAGATATAAAAACAGAGACACTGCGTCTGATAGAAGGAAAAGTTGGCTACGATCTACATATTGTGGGGGCGGGCTCCAAATTCCTTAATAGAACGCCCGTAGCCCAAGAGTTAATGACAAGAATAAATAAATGGGACCTACTTAAACTAAAAAGTTTTTTCTCAGCAAGAGAAACAGTAAAAGAGGTAAATAGAGAGCCTACATCCTGGGAACAAATTTTTACCCCTCACACCTCAGATAGAGCCCTAATATCCAGAATGTACAAAGAACTCAAAAAATTAAACAATAAGATAACAAATAATCCAATCAACAAATGGGCCAAGGACCTGAACAGACACTTCTCAGAGGAGGACATACAATCAATCCACAAGCACATGAGAAAATGCTCACCATCTCTAGCAATCAGAGAAATGCAAATCAAAACCACCCTAAGATACCATTTCACTCCTGTAAGATTGGCAGCCATTATGAAGTCAAACAACAATAAGTGTTGGCGAGGATGTGGGGAAAAGGGCACACTTGTTCACTGCTGGTGGGACTGCAAAATGGTGAGGCCAATCTGGAAAGCAGTATGGAGATTCCTGGGAAAGCTGGGAATGGATCCACCATTTGACCCAGCTATTGCCCTTCTTGGACTATTCCCTGAGGACCTTAAAAGAGCACACTATACGGATACGGCCACATCAATGATTATAGCAGCACAATTCACAATAGCTAGACTGTGGAACCAACCTAGATGCCCTTCAATAGATGAGTGGATAAAAAAATTGTGGCAGCTATACACAATGGAGTATTATGCAGCACTAAGAAACGACAAAATCATAGAATTTGCAGGGAAATGGATGGCATTAGAGCAGATTATGCTAAGTGAAGCTAGCCAAGCCCTAAAAAACAAATGTCAAATGTCTTCTTTGATATAAAGAGAGCCACTAAGAATAGAACAGGAAGGAAGAGCATGAGGAAAAGACTAACAGTAAACTAAGACGAATGGGGGGAGAGAAAGCAAGAGAGAAGGGAAAACATATGGAAATGGTAGGAGACCTTCAGTGATACACAAAATTATAAGAGGTTATGAGGGGCAAGGGGGTGGGGGGAAAAAAAAAAAAGGGGGAAAGAATTGAACAACAGCAGAGGAGGTAGAGAGGGAAGATGGGAGGGGAGGGGAGGGGAGGGGGGATAGTAGGGGATAGGAAAGGTAGCAGAATACAACAGTCACTAATAAGCCATTATGTAAAAATGTGAGTATGTAACAGAAGTGAGTCTGTATTATGTATTTGGGGAGTACAAAACCCAATTGAGTCAAATGTATGAAAGATGATATGTCTTGAGCTCTGTAATGTTTTGAACAATCAATAAAAAAAAAAAAAAAAAAAAAAAAAAAAAAAAAAAAAAAAAAAAAAAAAAAAAAACAAACCAACCAACCAACCAAAAAAAAAAAAAAAAAAAACTCAAATTCAAACAAAGAAAAAGACCCCAAACAAACAAACCAACAAAAACTTACCCAGGAGTAAAGGCTTTGACATTGTGTTCATTTGCATTGTGGTCATTTAGATTCTTGAAATAGTGGCAAATAAATGTTTTAAGCATTCTGCTTAATTGTCTGAAAGATGATGTCCTGACTTTTCTAAAAGTGGTTGTTTCTTTCCCACTGGAAGGCATGAGTCCTGGTTATGTATAGAAGTTGAAATGCACAGCTTGATCCTCATTCTGGAGGCTCCTGGAGGCCCCCGCGTGGTTCTGTGCACAGTGGCCACTTGGTGGCTCCATTTCCTCAGGGTTGTCAGACAGAGGAGGTGAAGGCCCTCCCCTGCACCCCACTTCCCCTTCTAGTAGGCTATTGCTCTATAAGCAGGTACCTGATTAAAAGTATTAATTTGCTAAATCATAACCTCAATTAAAAAGAGTTGGTTCATCTATTATCTAGGGTGGTTATGTCTAATAGTCAGTCCTTGTCACAGAGTAGTCTTACATCACTAGCCAAATTTAAGACAACTGGACCCCAAATTGAAAATCACAATAAAGCAAGTATAGTGAAATGTTAATTGTAGAGCAGAGAGGGTGTGTATATAGGTGCTCACTATGAATTTTTTTCAACTTTCCTTTATATTTGGAAACTTTCATAATAAAATGTTGGAAGAAGTAAATAATGTTGGCAGTTGAATTATAAAATACTAAACAAAAGACAATGATAGTCCATATTAGGAACTGAAAGTCACTTTAAAATTCATGCGTTGAGGCCCTGAACCCCCAATGTAGCTGAACTTGAAAAGAGGAACTTTACAGAGATGAAATGAGGTCAAATTAAAAAAATAAAGATTTTTTAAAAAGATTAAATGAACTTGTAAAGATCAATCCTAATCTGAGAGGATTAGTGACCTTATAAGAATAAATGTGAGTGTACTCTCTCTCTCTTTCTCCCTCTCTCCCCTTGTGAGAAATGGGTAGCCTACAGGCCAAGTGGAGTGGCCTGGGAATGAAATCTACCTTGCTGCCACCTTGAACACAGACTTCCCAGCCTCAGAACTGTGAGAAATTCCTGTTGTGTAGGTCACCAAGTCTTTGGTGAATTATATGTATGTATGCATGTATGTATGCATGTATGTATGCATGTATGTATTTAGGCGAAAAGAAAGCAGGGAAATCTATTCTTTTTTTTTTTTAAAGAGAGAGTGAGAGGGGGGAGAGA
This sequence comes from Ictidomys tridecemlineatus, assembly GCF_052094955.1. Classification (NCBI taxonomy): domain Eukaryota; kingdom Metazoa; phylum Chordata; class Mammalia; order Rodentia; family Sciuridae; genus Ictidomys; species Ictidomys tridecemlineatus. The sequence continues at coordinate 128,416,974 of NC_135480.1, read as the reverse complement.
GAGAGAGAGAGAGAGAGAGAGAGAGAGAGAGAGAGAGAGAGAGAGAGAGAGAGGGAATTTTTAATATTTTATTTTATTTTTTTTAGTTCTGGGCGCACACAACATCTTTGTTGGTATGTGGTGCTGAGGATCGAACCCGGGCCGCACGCATGCCAGGCAAGTGCGCTACCGCTTGAGCCACATCCCCAGCCCGGGAAATCCATTCTTATCAGATGAATTTAAGTTAATGAATATTGAAGGAATAAAATCACCATTTTGTAACTCCTAGTACTAATTGATTCAGGAAAAGGTCCTCAATAGATGCTAAAACAATTGGATGGCTTGTGCTGGGGAACTTAATGTTCATAGTCTTGAACTGTTTACTTCTCAGATTACTTGCTAATCAAAAGAGAAAAATGTCCCATTATAATGGAGTGATCTGCCCAACCCTAACCAAGTCAACACCAATGGGGACAAATTGACATTCTGTGCCTTCTGATGTGAATGCAATTAAAAATATACACCCTCATGTATGAGATGTCACAAATGTTGGATCTGTCTGGGCCCAGTGGGGCATGCCTGTAATCACAGCAACTCAAGAGGCTGAGGCAGGAGGACCCCAAATTTGAGGCCAGCCTGAGCAGTTTAGGGAGACCTGTTTCAAAATAAAAAATAAAAAAGGTTGCTCAGCAACAGAGCATGGCTGTATTCAATCAACAATACCATATGAAAGAAAAGAAACAAATCAAAAAAGCCAGAAAAGCAACCCCAAAACAAATGTTGTATTTGAATTGAATTCCAAGGAAACAACCAAATGCTGAAAATGAGATTTTACAATAAGGCATTTAACCTGAACCATTCAAAATGCCAGTGTCTGCTGGGCTCAGTGGTGCATGCCTGTAATCTCAGCAAATCAGGAGGCTAAGGCAGAAGGATTGCAAGTTCAAGTCCAGCCTGGGCAACTTAGTGAGGGGCTCTCAAACTAAAATAAAAAGGGCTGGGGAAGTAGCTCTGTGGTAGAGCACCCATGGGTTCAGTCCCCAGTACCAGAAAAAGAAAAATAAAAAAAAGCCAGCATTATGAACAACAAAAACAAACTGATGTTGGAGAATGGTATAACTGCAAGAGACACAAGAAGCATAACCAAGGACTTTTAAAAGTCGTATGATATTTTGGACACATAGGAATTGCATCATGAACAGCATATTATTATTGAATCAATGTTAATTTTTTTAGGATATTGAGGAACAGCCAGCCACTCTTTGAAGGAGCTCCAGACTGGTGGATTAACTAGGTAGTCAGAGGTGAGGGTTTGTGCACGTAGGTGTGTGTACCCTAGTGTGATCTTGTATTTAGAAATGGTCAACGGCAATGACTCCTTCCATGACCAAACACTAGTTAGGCTCTTCTAGGCTCTTCTAGGTCCTTTTCTCATCTTAGGCCTCAATCTCGACCTTTAAAAATTGTAGACTCTCAAGAGAATGAGACAGAGGTCCACCCTCCCACAGTAAGAGGCTTCCAGAAATACTGGCACAGTTTCTAAAAGCTCAAGACTAGGCCCTAGATCCCCTGGAAACACCTGTCTAGAATGCCCAATGCTGCCTGGAGAATTTACTTAACTTGTTCCTGCTCTGAACCTTGAGAGAGGCAGATAAGCTCCAGAACCCCTCCTCAGATCAGCTACTTTGGATAGCGTACCTTTATAGAGCCTTTCTCTGCTCCTTTGAGATGTAAATCTTCTCCCACCCAGAAATGTCTTCAAGACTCTTTGCAATGCAAATATTCATGAAGGTAACTCTCTTGCCCCTAGTCTGTGTGGGCAGATAGGAACCTAACTTCCTGTAAGTTGCAGTTAGGAAACTCAGTGGGTTTCACACTGACCAATCCCCTGCTCCTTCATGCTTTTTGCAACTTCCACTTCACTAGGACTGGATGCTCACCCTTTTTCTGTTCCCTCATTCTCCTTTTAAAAGGTCCATTCACCTCTGCACAAGCTGAGTTTGGTTTGCGCTGGGCACTCTTTCCTATTGCAATAGTTTGTTTCTGAGTGGAAATCTTTCCTCATTGCTTAAACTGATGTTAATGTCTAGCTTTGTTCTTTTTTGACATCTGAGGGGAAAAAGAAAAGATCTGAGTTAAATGTTTCCAAATGACTGTTTTTGAACATTTCTTCCATAGCCAGTCAGAGCTGTGGGGCTCAGGAGCCTGAGGTAGGAGGATGGAAAGTTCAAGGCCAGCCTCAGCAATTTAGTGAGACTCTGTTTCAAAATAAAAAGTAAAAAGGGCTGGGAATAAAGTTCAATAGTAAATCCCCCATGGGTTCAATCCCCAGTCCTCACTGGACCCCTTCTAAGTGGTTAGGGTGCAATGTACCCTAACCACTTAGAATGTTAATGATTGTCTAGACAAAAAAAAAATCTTCTGTGTATATAGGGTGTCCCTAGACAGGAGATAGCTAAAAGTCATATAAATGCAGAATTTTCTACTGGAGGACAAGCTGCCCATTGCTCCTATAGGGTCATCTTTCATTCTTACTGTAGGTTGACATTTGCTCTGCCCATTTGTGTTTGATAGTGTATGGCATAGGCTATATATTTGGACTAGAGGAAGATGCTCCCATGAGAACTTTTATAAGACATTTGGAAGGGATAAAACTAGAGAAATCTAAATTCATTCCTGGAGAAGCTGATCCTGAGAGTAACAATGTGATCATGCCCTTGCTCCTCACTCTGAGTCAGCCATAGCTCTCCATACTTTCTCAGAGATTATTGGTTAACCTTTTGGCTAGGATTTGAATGTGTCCCTGAAGTTCATGTGTTACAATTTAATCCCCAAGGCAACGATTTTGGGAGGTAAGGCCTTCAAGGGCTCTGCCTTTGTGAGTGGATTAATGCTGTCTTGGCTGGAGGGGGCTCTTTATTGAGAGAGTAGGTTTGTTCTAAAAGTGAGCTCAGTCTCCTCTTGTTCTCACACCCTGTCTCCTTCTGCCATGGGATGAACCATGGGAGGATTTAGCAAGATGTCAGCAACTCGATACTGGGCTTCTCAGCCTCCAGAACTGTAAGAAATACATTTCTATTCTTTATAAGTTACCCCATCTCTGATATTGTCATAGCAGCACAAAATGGACTAAGACACTCTCTCCCTTGATTCTCTAATATTTCCATCATCATCAATTTTTGATTGCCCTGAATAAAGCCTAGAATTCATAGATAAGCATCCTTTCTCCTCCCATTACAAATCAGTCTTCTTGGGGCTGGGGCTGGAGCTCAGTGTAGTGCACTTGCCTGACATGTGTGAGGCACTGGGTTCAATTCTCAGCACTATGTATAAATAAATAAAATACAGGTCTATCAACAACTACAAAAATGTATTTTTTAAAAAATCAATCTTCTGTCCGTATTTATTGCTTCCATTTTCTTGCCTTAAATTAACTCTTCAACTCTTTCCCATTTGGTTCCCACTCCTACCATCTGTGAACATCACTCTTGCCAAGATCAGTGGTTTGCATGTTCCTAATCCAGTTTTTATCATGCACAGTAGACCACCTCTGTATTCCCGCTTCACTGATGTCACACTTTGCTTTTCCTCCCACCACCTAGACTGCTTATCCCTCTTTCCTGGGCTGTAGTGTTATGGATCATGCTATATGGGCAATGACCAGGCAGACTATTTTGACCTGAAACTCCATTTCTTGTAAGAAACACTTCTCCCTTGGGACAACCCTGCCAGTGTACCTACCAACAATTGCTTAGCATATCATAATGACAAAACAAAATGGCAAAATTGTTCCTTCTATTCTTATATACTGTACTTGTTAGAATGTTAATGATTGTCGAATACAACAGTTACTATTATGGCATTATGTAAAAATGTGGATGTGTAACCGATGTGATTCTGCAATCTTTGTAATGTTTTGAATAACCAATATAAAAAAAAGAATGTTAATGATTGTCTAGACATTAGTAACTACTATTCTTTAACTTGTATTCAACTAGGGTCATTTTGACCCACTTCCCCTTCTGCTTACGATTTTAGATATTATGATCTGTGTATAGTTTAGAATCATAGCAACAGCCACTTATGATTAATGTACTGCCATGCTTTAAAATGTGTACTCTAACCCCTAGAGGGGTTGAAGTGTGTAGACTTGTAACCTGCTTGTTGTTCCACCAGCTGGTGAATAAAGATGGTTCCATCTTCTGTTTTAAGATTGACTCAGTGATTTATTGCATCTTGCCATAACATTAGTTGCTTTTTCTACTCCTTAAATATTGCGAACAGCTCCTTATGGCGCTGTGGTAGGCTTTCCCATTTATTCTTCCAATAAATATGTATTGTGCACTTACTATGGGATAGGCACTGGGCAAGTGCTGAGAATCACATATATGGTCCCTGTTCTTAGGGCATTTTAGGAGAAATTGTCAGCCCTAAATAATACAACTGGTTATTTAATTATACAAAATAACAAGGTGAAAAAGAGAGGGAGAGAAATAAAGATAGTGTCAAGAAACATTGATCATTATTAATGATATCTTCATCTTAGAACATCTTGAATTGTCCTTAAGCTATTGAAAATTGTTTTTTTTCTTCTGTAATCACTGGTTTATACAGATATCACAACTTGGAATCTTCCTGCACATTCAGTAAAATTGATCTCAAGTCTATATTGGGAAAAAGTCGCTTTGTAGGGATTACTAAAACCAACTTGGCCATTAGGCACTTCTTTCAAAAGGGTGCTGATTAAATAAATATAAATTAATCAGAAACACATGGAATAAATTTACAGTAAGTAATTGTTTTTTTAAGCATTTGTCTAAATAGGAAACAAATTAAAATATCCGAAAACCTTTGAAAAATAAGTGTAAAATTCTCTGATGAGATGCAGACATCGGGAGCCAAGTTCACCAAGCCTTTTATGGACTTAACAGGCCTGAGGTTTCTGTTCTGCTGACATGATAAAAACTCAAAGCTGCATGCAGCATCTTCCATGTGCTCCACAACAGTGGATCACTCTGATTGCTGTGCAAGAGACTGATTTCACACTTGCATTTCCAGTTGGGCTTGGCCTGTACCAAAAGAGCACCCCAACTAAAATGTTTAATTAGTCATAGTTGATATTGAAGCATTTTCTGGGTGCTAGTGCTTTACATTGCTTTCCCAGTAGTCTGTGATGTGGTGTTAGTAGACCTACATCATAGACTAGTGGTTTAGGTGAGGAAACAGAGAGGAGTTGGAAACTTCTAACAGACCTGTATGGTGGACCCTGCAGATCCAGACAGTTTGACTGAGCTGGATGTGGAAGTACCCATGTCGTGCCCTCCTCATACCTGGTATGTTGCTCTGATCTTTCCCATCTGCTGTACCCCTCCCCCTCATCTAGCTATTTCAGAAGCTGCTCACTTTCTTCCCTCCACAAGGTCACTTGTTACCTGCAGGCAAGGTCTAAACCACTTGCAAGACAATCAGTAATTGTAGCACAGCAGAGGGCCTCTCCTGCTCCCACCAGTGCTTTCTCAACCCTTCCTCCCTTAGGTCTTTCTTCCTCTTCTCTGACACGAAGGCCTTGTGCTTTGCAAGGGAACAAGGAAGTGGTGATATATTTGTTGGCTTCTAGAAAAGTCTCTGTTGGCAGCCTGTCTCTCCATCCCCTTCCAGCTCAACGTGTAACTGGACCTTTGCTCTCCATCTCCTTTATCTGGATGGGCCTGGACTTCATTTAAGTAATTTTTCCTTTTAAACTTGTCTGGCTGTACAAATTTGACCTGTCTTCTCCCACCCACTTCCTCCCTGCAAATGTTCCTGAACCTGAACCTAGATTACGGTGGATGAGAAACTCAGGACTCAGTAACTTTAATTAGAAAAATAAAACCTGGCAAAGATATAAAGTGATAAAATTGAAAGGAGGAGGACATTGATAGGGAAATAGGGCACATCATGAACAACTGTAGAACTTCATAGCTCAGGTCATTGGTATTCTCTAAAGCTGAGCAGGTCAAGAGGGTAAAGCCCCTGGGGGAAGCACAGGGGTGCAGCTTTGTCAGTCCTGGTCCCTTTCAGACTATAGTTGACACTCCATTTTAACAGGTTGTTTCTATTGTTGTTAATATGACACTCCATATTAACAGCCATGTTTCATAGAGGAATTTATACCATGACTTTAGTTATACCTCCTTACTCTGGCTGGTTAGTTTATTCTGGAAGTTTTCCAAGTCCACAGAGTACAGAAATTTAGTTTTTAAAAAAAGATTTATTCTTTTTAGATATACATGAAGAAATTTAGTTTTAAACCTAACTTTATCATCAGTTTTGGATTCTTGGAAGTTTTTACAATTGGCAAAGTACTTTGGGGTAAAGCAAGAGAACTGGCCTCCATTCCTGGCTTCTTCTCTTCCCCACTCTGTGTTCCTGCTCATCCCTCTCCAATCTTCCCATTCAAGACCTTGATTTAAGCACATAAAATGGAGTGTGGAAAATAGTTCTTGTCATGGTAGCTTAAACAATTATGTCTTTTGTTCCCAAATGAGTATTTTCCTCCTACCTGGCACAGAGTAGTAGTTGCTTAATATAATTTATTGAATATATGAAGAAATAAAATATTCATTTGGAATATTTGGAAACTAGGATGATTCCCTGGCCCCCCAAACTAGGTGAGGTCACTTTCTGATGCTGTGTTATGATAGTTTGCCATTGTTTCATTTTTAAACAAACAGTGGCTTCCTGTTTCCAGTTCCTAACATAATGCCTGGCACAATGTCAGATCTCAAGAAATTTCTGTTAAATCAATATATCAAAACTATGACACTTTATGTCAAACAGATTTGGCACTTGAGGAAATGAAAAACAAAAAACAAAACTTTGAATTTTTAGGATGAGGAGGCCGGAGGAAAGATTGAGAAGTCTTCAGGTACATTTCCTTGATTTCTAACTCAGCCATTCCTGGTAATTATGTACTTTGTTCCTGAACATTCACAGGAGACCCACATGACTTTCCTAATAAAACTATCTTTATGTATTTCCAAAGAACCAGACATGCATATTGTCCTCTTCATTCTTTCTTTATTCCTTTCTTCCCCTTTCTTTTTCTAACATAATGCCTGGCACAATGTCAGGTCATAGCTCAGGTCATTGGTATTCTCTAAAGCTGAGCAGGTCAAGAGGGTAAAGCCCCTGGGGGGAGCTTTACCAAGAAAAAGGAAAAGGGGGTAAGCATATCAAAGTAGTTTATTATAGGGGCTTAGATAAGTCACCTACTCCATGTATGGAGTGGAGTTAGATCTTACCAAAGACCCAGAATCCTGGCTGTCAGCAAAAATTGTGCTTTAGTCACATGGTCACATGGGTCTGCTTATATCTGCAGTCCTAAGGTAAGAGTTCCAAATTCTGTGAACAATAGAGACTTGGAGTTCATGTTCACAATGATCTTTTCTATATAAAATTACAGATACAGTCACCTTAACTAGCATTCAGGGCCCAGCTTCTCCACTGGATATCAACAGTGTGTGAATGAGATGGATTAGCAGGGAAGAGTTCTCTCATTTTAAATTAAGGGGCTGTCAAATGGAGATTCTGTCATCAGTAAGTGAACGATAAATTCAGAGCCTGGGAACTGGTCTTGGTTCTGTATGAACTGAGATCAGAGCATTTTTCTGATCATCTCTGCAGATGACCCTCTGCAGACTAGAGATGTGCTTGTAGCACAAACTGCCTTGTGAGCCATTTGTAGCTGGTGGCCTATGGCTGATCAAGGGTTCCCAATCACTTCTGTCATGACATCTTCATGGAAATACATTTGGACCTAGATATGGGTAACAAACCCAGTCATAGCTCATGCAATCCAAATGCAGAGCCCCCAAAGAAGTCTCTTGAATCAGGACATCTCTTTTAGGATATTCATGGTAGAAAGAACAGTATTCGATCTCCTCTTCCTTTTTTTTTTTAAATTTTTCCTGTGATCATTAGATGATGAAATTCTTTCTCTGCTTCTGGTAAAGGGCATCAGTGATTGCTGTAAGCCTCAGAACCTCAGCCCTGATCTACCCCTGACCCATCAGGCAGTGCATTCCAACCCAGAGATGTGGCCAATATCATTCACTACACTGATAAAACTGTCAAAGTTACTTTTTCAGAACTCTAGGGAAAAACAAACAAACAAACCAAAAACAAAAACAAAGGCTTACACCAATTCAGAGTTCTTTTTCAGATAAAATGATTCAGATCTCAGAACAGCAAGCTCTGTAATATCTTTAATTTCCCTAATTCCATTCTCCGTTCTCCAGACAGGACTTAAAAAAAAAAAAAAAGTTTGCAACCAGAATGAAAACGAGCAGCCTATGGAGGGATAAAATGGGGTTGGAGTTGCCCTAAAGCCCAGTTCCCTGAAAATTGCCTGTCTTGACCTGTCTTGAAGTTCCTTGGAAGACTTCCTCACAAGGCTTGTCTTTGTTTGATCTGACTCAGAGGTCATATAGTACTATTTCCTGGAGGGCAATTGTTTAACAGGCAGGTACTTGAGATGGTGATAACAAGGTGGAGCAAACAACAAGCTAAGCAAAATTTTAATGGAAAAGCTGGGGGATCAAATGTCCATAGCTTCAGAAATTCCTGGGAATGTTCCACATAACACATGATAATGAATACAGTCCACACAGAATTATGTGGTTAAGTCACTAAACAAACTTAAGAGTAACAACCATCACAGAAGCAACAAATGGCAAAAGAAATAAACCCTTATAAATAGAGGACAATTTGTTTTCCAAAGTTCCCACAATATATGAATTTTTTTTTAGTTGTAGATGGATGCAATACTTTTTTTTATATTTATTTTTATATTGTGCTGAGGATTGAACCCAGTGCCTCACACATGCTAGGTAAGTGCTCTACCAGTGAGCTGCAATCCTAGCCCTCCCACCGTATATTTTGAGAATAATAGTTTTCATCCAAAGAAGGAATGGCCCATATAAACGAAAACAGCAGTCGATGAATACTGTCCAGGAGGAGGCCTAGATGTTGGACTTGTGTAAACAAAGACAGGAAATCGTCTATTTTAAATATGTAAAAAAAAAAAATCCTAAAGGGAAACCATTTTCAAAGAGCTAAAGAAAAGCAAGAGAATAATATCTTTACTAGGGAATAATAATAAAGAGAATTAGAAGCTCTGAGACTGAGGGGCACCATCAAGCATATAAGCACAGCAGCAGTTCCAGATGGAGAGGAGAGAGGGAAGAAGGTGAAAGAAAATTTGAAGAAATAATTGTTGAGAAGTTCATAAATTTGATGAAAAACTTGAGGAGTTGCCAGATAGAAACAACTTATCATATATGATAGCTCCTCAATAAATTTAACATCTGATGTCTCATGAAACCACAAAGGCCAGAAGGGTAGGAAATTTCATATTCAAAGTACTATAGAAATATGGTACATATAAAACTCCATATTAGCAAAACAGTTCTTTAAAAATTGGAAGACATTACCAGATAAACAAAAACAGGAAATTCACTGCTAGCAGACCTGCTCTGCAAGGAAACCTTCAGAATGAAATGAAAGGACCCAATAGGGTAATCAAATCCACATGAAGACCTAAAGAACATCAGCAAAGATCAGTATGCAGGTAAATATTTTTGTAACCCATTCTCTCTCCTATATGACTATTGCATAAAGTGATAATCAAAAGAATATATTAATGGGCTTATAGTTATAAAAATTATGTCAATATCATAAAGAAGGGGAAGAGAATGGACCCCTATTAAGTTTTTATATTCTACTGAAATTAAGATGGTATTAATCCTAGTGAGATATTTATAAATTGTGATGTTAATAGCAATTTCCCCCAAAAAACTCCAAGAAAATAATGTGAAGAAATATTTTAAAAAACAAGTGAATTAAATTGGTATACTAGAAAATATATACCACAAGAAGGAAGTAATGAATTGAGAGGAAAGGTATTTTATATACATTCCTCTATATATCAATTTTGAATCAATAGATTCAACCTATAATGGAGTAAAAATATTTGGAAAAAATTGTGTCTGTTCTCACTTTTTTATTGTCATTATTTACTAAATAACACAGTAGAGTGAATATTATTATTTATACATATTTTACATTGTATGAGTATTATAAGTAATCTTGAGATGAGTTAACAGATAAGAGGCGATGTGTGTAAGGTATAGGTATATACTATACCATTTTTAAGATAAGGGACTTGAATCATCTAGAGATTTTGATATCCATGGGGGTCCTGGAACCAATTTGCCATAGATATCAAGGAATAACTGTATATAAGTGGATGCATATTACACACAAAATAGCAGATGTAAGTCCTACTTTATCAATAATTACATTAAATATAAATGGATTAAGGCTTTCAATCAAATGGCAGATATTGGGTGGATGGAGAAAAAGCATGACCCAAATATATGCTGTTTATAAGACACTTTAGGTTCAATGACTTAATAGGCTAAAAGGATAGAAAAATATATGTCCTGCAAATAGTAATAAAAGCTAACTCAAATGGCTTAAAGTAGATTTCAAGGCAAATTTTTTAAAAATTAAAAACAAAGGATATTTTATAATGATAAAGGGTCAGTTCATCAAATAAAATTATAAACTTATACATAGTTGATAAAAGAGCTCTTAGACATATGAAAAATATTGACAGAATTCAAGGGAGAAATAGGAAATTCAATGATAGTTGGGTATTGCAAGACCCTATACTCAACAATAGATAGAAAAGTAAAGAGATAATCAATAAGGAAATAGAGGAATTGAACAATGCTATCAATTTGAGAGACATATACAGAATATTCCACCAACAACTGTACATACACATTCTTCTCAAGTGCAGTTGGGAATATCCTCCAGGCTAGATCATGCATTAGATCAAAACAAATCTCAATGAATTTAAAAATATTGAAATCACATAAAGTATCTTATCTAATCACATTGGATCAAATTTAGAAATGAATAATGGACAGTTGGGAGAAATTTATAAGGTATGTGGACATTAAACATACTCCTCAGTAATCGATGGATTAAGGGAGAAATCCTAAGGGAAATTAGGAAACAATTTGATAATAGTGAAAACATTCCATACCCATTTGTATAAGCTAAAGTAGTGCTTAGAGGGAAATTCAAGTTGTAATTGCTTATGTTAGCAAAGAAGAAACATCTCAAATCAACAACCTAAACTTCCACTATTAGAATACAGAAAAGGTAGTATTTAAGTTTTCTGTACTTTATTTCATTTGTGAAAAGGCATCTAGGTAGCTCCAGCCCAACTAAACCTAAAGCTACCAAAGGAAGGAAGTAATAAGGGTTAGAGTGGAGATAAATAAAAGTTGATTCTTTCAAAACAACAAAATTGACAAATATTTATTAGACTAAGAAAAAAGGAAGAAGACCAAAGAAACTAAAATCAGAAATATAAGTGGGGCCATTATTACCAACCTTACAGAAATGAAAAGGATATTAAGAAAATATTATGAAAGCAGGGTATAGTGGCACTTGTCTATGATTCCAGCAACTCAGGAGGCTGAGGAGGGAGGATCGAAAGTCTGTGGCAGACTCAGCTATTTAGTGAGACTCTGTCTTGAAATAAAAAAATAAAAAGGCTGAGAGGATGTAACTCAGTGGTATAGCAGCCCTGGATTTAGTCCCCAATACTAAAAAAAAAGAGTGGGGAGATGGAGAGAATGTCATGAATAATTATATGACAACAAATTAGATAACCTGGATGAAATAGACAACTTCACAAAAACAGATACATTACCTGAACTGACTCAAGAAGAAATAAAAATCTCAACAGACCTATAAAAAATCTGGATATTGAATCAGTAATCATAAATTTCCCAACAAAGAAAAACCTCTGCCCCAAGGGAGGAGAAGAGATGAAAATAACTAAAATTAGGAATGAAAAAAGGAAATATTGCTACTGACTATTTTTTTGGTGGAGGGGAGTGCTGGGGATTGAGTGCAGGGCCTCATCAGTTGTAGGCAAATATTACCTCTGAGCCACATTCCTAGTCTTTACTACTAATCTTACAGAGAAAAATCCCGAATGTTGTTACTTTCTTTTAGTTTTATGGCATGAACTTGATGGTCAGATCCTTAAAGGTCAAAGATAATCAGATTTTTATTTTCTTAAATTGAAAAACCAAGAAACATGTACCTTCCTTGAGTCATAAGTGCAATAGTCACCAGCCACAAGTGGTTGCTAAATACTTGAAATGTGACTAGTGTGACAGATGCCCTGAATTTAATTCTGATTAACTTAAGTTTAAATTGAAAAATGAACACTAGATTAATTGATTAAAAAACATTTAAGTACGTTGGGAACAACTTGGTTATGAATCTACTTTTGTAATTACACATTTTATGAAATCTAAATACAGATCAAGTATTCTTGATAAAAATTTAGCGTTAATGTTGACATGTGGATATAAAAAATCACTCTGGATTTCAAAGACTTGGTATGAAACAAATGAAAAATGTAAATAAAATATAGTTAAAATCAGCCTTATTGGTTTCATCTTACATTTCTAATGGATTAGTACCAAAAAATAAAATTGTTTATGTAGCTTATGCTATGTATCTCTTAGATGTTTGTGCCTTCAGCTCACAGCAAGTACCTTAGTCTGTTCACATTATTAATGATTTCCTGTTTTCTATGTCTCAATGGATGATGAGTAAGCGTCTCCTCTTTTAAAGGAATCACTTCAGGAATGTTTGAATGAGGAAAATTCTAGATCTCTAAATACTTTTCCTCTGGGCTGTCATGAAAGTGACTTAAGTTATCTTCACGTAGGCGCTTTTCCCCTAGAAATAAGTGTGAGTGCAGCACATTTGAGGAAAGAAGATGTATTTTTAAAACTTCCATCACAAAAGTAAATTATTGTTTTATGTTTTCTGTACTTTATTTCAGTTCTGAAAGGCATCTAAGTAGCTCTAGCCCAGCTCATCCTGAGAGATGTGCAAAACTACTCAACCTGAGTGTGACCCATGGTGACCTCCCAAAATAGTGTCTTAAGGAGAAACAATGCCCTTTCCCTTTACTTTGAATAATTATTTTCAACCTCAGAAATAAATAAATAAATAAATAAATAAATAAATAAATAGATAAATTTTTTCCCCAATTCAGGGAATTGAATCCAGTAGTGATCCACCACTGAGCCATACCACCATCCCTTTAAAACATTTTTAATTTTTATTTTGAGATATGGCTCTGCTAAATTTTCAAGGCTAGCTTGAAATTTACAATCCTCCTGCATCAGTCTCTTAAATTGCTGAGAACATAGGCATGTAAGTCCAGGACCTCAGAATTTCTATACTCATCGTATCTGCTTGAGAAGTTTATGCAATGTTCCAGAGGAGCTGAGAATTTCAATCTTCATTTAACAAACCCTTCCTCTGAGCTGTCAGCAGGATTGGCTCACCAGGAAAATCACTGAGTAACTCAGCCATTCCTCTGTGCAGTGGAGGCCCAGTCTAGTCCTGCCCCAAGACTTTCTTAAGTGGGTTCTACCTTACTGATTTCCAGAGCGAGCAGTCTCTGTGCCTCTGAGGGCCATCTGTAGCAAGGTGATGCTTTTTCTTGGGGAGGGCATTAGAGATGGAACCCTAAGGGAACCCTTTCATAAAAGTGCTCTTTCAAAAACTTGCCTGAATTTTCATCTTTAAAGATTCTGAGATGTAGGTGACCTCCTTTCCTGTTAACCTCCTCTCCTCTTCTCCGGATCTTCCTTTCCTTCTTTTAGCTTGAAAACAACTTTTAGTCACCTTATTCCAAATAGAAGCCTTCCCCAAATATGAACACTTGAGAACTATCTATGGAGTTGGGAGAAGAAAATTTTTGAGAAAGTTATGCTGAAATAATTGGACATCCACCTGGGTATGGTGGCTTATGCCTATAATCCCAGTGCCTGGGAGGCTGAGGAAGGAGGATCACAAGTTTGAGACTAGCCTCAGCCATTTAGTGAGGCCCAAGCAACTTGATGAGACCCTGTCCCAAAGTAAAAACTAAAAAGGGCCGATTAAATGTCCATGGGTTCAGTCCCTGGTATAAATAAATAAGTAAACAAATAAATAAATAAATTCAATGTCCATGCAGAAAACCAAAAAAACTTGACTCCCACCGTACAATACATATTAACCTTAATTTCAAGGGGACTAGAGACCTCAATGTGAAAATAAGAAGCTTTACAATTTTTAAAAATCATTATTATTATTATTATTGTTATTATTTTGTGATACTAAATATTGAATCTAGGGAAGCTCTGCCACTGAGCTATCTCCCCAGTTCTTTTTATTTATTTATTTTTAAATTTTGAGACAGGGTTTTGTTAAGTTGCCCAAGTTGGCCTCCAATTTGCAGTCCTCTTGCCTCAACCTCTTAGTCACTGGCTTTACAGACACATGCCACACCCTACTCAGCCACTTCCCTAAGCAAGAAAAGGAAAAGAGAAGAAACTGACAAATGAGACCATGATATGACTAACTTTTGTTCATCAAAATAAATCATTAAAGACTGGAAGACATCTTTAGGGTGATAGAAGACATTTGCAAATCATAACTGCCAAAGGGCTTGTAGCCAGAACACTTAAGTAACTTTTTCAAATCACAAAGAAAAAGGAAAAATCCAGTAGAGAAAATGGGCAGGAGACTTGAACAGGTATTTTATAAAGTTGGCATGAGATGATCAATAACATGGGAAAAGTTAACTTAAACCTCAATGACGTGAGTGAGTCCTGTGCTGCATAATGATGTTTTGGTCAATGGCAGACCACATATGAGATGGTGGTCCCAAAGGATGGAAGTAGAGCTGAAAAATGCCTATTAACCTGTGATGTTGTAGCTATGGTGATTTCACAGTGTGAGGAATCACTCCTGTGTTTGTAATAATGCTGGTGTAAACAAATGGATTGCACTGCCAGTGTGGAGAAGCACAGTGAACACAACGAGGTACAGTGCATGATAATAATCACGATGATGACAAAGACTGCTACTGGTTTACATATCTACTATACTATGCTTTTGTTGTTGTTGTTGTTGTTATTTTAGAGCATGGTCTTTGTGATTACAAAGAAAAAAAAGATAGAAATGTGTACTGTACAGTGTGCTGTTACACTGGCAGCAACATTGTACACCTTGAGTTTATTACATCTCAATTGAATCAAGAGGCCAGGACAAGTAATTGGCCTACACCATGGAGTTTCACTTAAGTCCACTCTGGGATGTTTGCACACCAACATAATTGCCTAATGATGTATGAAGGATGCTGTTGATTGATGCATGACTGTATGGCCACACACCCACCAAAATGGCTGAAATTAAAAAATCCATTTGAATTTTGTGAAGATGTGGAGGATAAACAGGAACTCACGCTCTGGTGATGGACGTGTAAATTGGTGCAGTCATTTAGGAAACAGTTTGGCATTATTAGTAAGAGTTGAAAGTGTATATGTACTCTGATGACCTCACCATTCTACTCCTGAGCACAATCCTGATTAAATTGTCACACTGCTCCAGAAAGCATGTCCAAGAGCATTCACAGCTGTGTTTTCTGTAGAAGTTCCAAAAAACTTCAACTGTAATAACAACCATGTCCAGAGGGTAAAATTATCAATTGTGGAATATTTACCAGACAGAGGACTATGTATTCTTAAAACTGGATAATTACGGTCACTTGTAACACCATGGCTGAAAACCAAGCAAAAGAAGCCAGATACAAAAGAATTCATCCTGCTTAATTCCATGTATGTTCAAAGATAAGCAAAGAATATATTTTGTAAGTTTCTGGTTATATAAAGTCAAAAAAACAAGTGCTGCTTTGGGACTCATAGTTAGAAGTTGAGAAATAGGACAACAAGTTGGGACAGTGGTTAGTCCTGGGTGGAGTTGGGGAGGGAGGTACTAGTGAGCATGTGTAGGGATGGGGCTACTGAGGGATATCAATCCCTGTACTCTGATCTGAGTCACAGTCCACTTTTTAAGAAGTCATATATCTGACAACCTGGTGCATTAGTGCATGCCTGTAATCCCATGGGCTTGGGAGGCTGAGGCAGGAGGATCCCAAAGCATCAGCAATTTAGTAAGGCCCTAAGCAACTTAATAAGACCCTGTCTCAAAAAAACAAACAACAACAACAACAACAACCAAAACAACAACAACAACAACAAATGGCTGGAGACTTAGCTCAGTATTTAAGCATCCCTGGGTTTAATCTGTAGCACCAAAAAAAAGTTGTATACTTGGTTTTATGTTTGTTATTTTTTACAATAATAACAATTTAAATTACCCTCTCCCCTTTTCCTCTTACCCCTGCCAGAGGAGCATACATGCTGCCTTCATTTTTTCCCTAGTCTAATACCCACACATAACACAAATTTCCCCTCTTCACCCCCAGCCCCAGGTCACCAGTAATCTCTTTTTTTTTAAGAGAGAGAGAGAGAGAGAGAGAGAGAGAGAGAGAGAGAGAGAGAGAGAGGGAATTTTTTTGATATTTATTTTTCAGTTTTCAGTGGATATAACATCTTTATTTTATTTTTATATGGTGTGGAGTATCAAACCCAGTGCCCTGGCGCATGCCAGGCGAGTGCGTTAGTGCTTGAACCACATCCCCAGCCCCAGGTCACCAGTAATCGCTTATTTGGCAAATGCAATGAGTTTGTGGCCTATTCCATGCCCCCCCCACCCCAGGGGTCTTTCCTATGAACCCTCTAGTTCTGTCTTCCTTGACTTCTCCAGATACCTCTCTCTCCTGGTTCTGCTTCTCTGTCCCTACCTGTGGCTCTCTCTGCTTCCTTCTCTGCACTCCCACTCTTTAAACTCTGGTGTGTCCCAGGTTTCCCTCTGTGGTGGTCTTACCCACACCCTTGTCCATCTCTGTGCTAACAGTCTCCAAATCTGTGTGATTGAGGTTCCAGGTGGATGTGCACCATAAACTCCCTACTTGATCTACACTCTTGTCAAAATGCCTGGAATCTCTCAAATTTCAACCAACAGCCTCAGATGAAACTCATTCTGATCCTTATTCTAATGAGAGAGAGAGCACACGAGAGAGGGAAAAGAGGAAAACAAAAAGAAAAACAAAACAACAACAAAACAAACCCTAAAACCAAACCGACCAAACAGAATTTTAAAAAAAGAAAAGAAAGATCTTCTGTCTAAAAAAGGCAAGCACTTCCAGGTTGACATCTCATACCGACTCCTCACTCATTAATCAATCCCAACACCAAGAGCTACTGTTATTTTGCCTGTACTATGTGCTGGGCACTGTTTTCATAAATGTGTATATCTGTGTTACAAACACTTTTTATGTGTATGACCTCAGTTAATTCCCTCAACAATCCTGAGGTACCATTACTATCTTACCCTACAGGAGAAGATGGAGGGTTGAGAGCCAGAGCAGCGCCCAGACCCTGATCCTGACTCCAGATGGCCCCTGAGGAACAGCCTTTTACCCACATTAGCACCTGGTCCCTGCATGTGTCCACTGCCTCCGGCCTCATCTGGATGATTATACTGACTTCCTAACTGATCTCCCAACTGCACACGAATCTCTCTCCATTTTCATTCACCTTCAAGAGGGCCACTAGGCTCACTTTAAAAATAATTTGGTCATCTTAGTTTTGAGTGGTTCCCTCTCTCATGCCTCAGCACACATGGAGGCCACATGATCTGGCACCAGCCTGTGCTGTCCCCTGCCTCCTGTTCCCCACCCCAGACACATGCTCTTCTCTTTTAGGCTCTGGGACAGTTCTCTTTGCCTGCAGTGTTCTGTGGACCCACCTCCTCCTGCCTGCCTGGAAAATGCCTGCTCATTTGTTAGGTCCTAACTGCAGTTCTCTCTCCCTCTGTATGCTGTCATGGACTCCACAGACCGCCCAGCGCCAACTATATATTTATTTACAAATTAAGACTTATTATGACTCAAGAGAATGGAAAGGATGGGATGGGATAGAGGCAAAGTGCATTTGGTGCAAGCCTCTAGCCTGCTCTTCTTCCCGTTCCTCCTCTTCTCTTCCTTTTCCTCCTCTTCTTTTAATTATTATTATTACTTCTTTTAGTTATTATTACTATTATTGGTACCAGGATTGAACCCAGGGATGCTTAACCATTAAGTCCCATCCCCAGCCCTTGCTATTATCTATTTAGAGACAAGGTCTCACTAAGTTGCTTAGGGCCTTGCTAAGTTGTTGAGACTGGCTTTGAACTCTCAATCCTTTGTCACCGCCTCCTGAGCAGCTGGGATTCCAAGTGTGCACCACCACATCAGGCTCCCTGCTCTCCTTCTCAAGGGCAAAAACAGTGTATCATGCCTCCTTGAATCGGTGTCCCTTCTTAGCACTGGTAAATACAAGATCCAGAAATTCTTGTTGAAAAGCAAGCTTTGGAAGCAATGAGCCAGTCACTGCTTGTTGGTGATGGAGGTGTTGGTGTGCTACTGTGCTGCTCAGAACCCTGAAGCCTGGAGAGGCTCTGCTTTGATGGAGGAACATGAGAGATAAGAAACAGGGCCCCTGGTGTGTCCTGCTTACTGTGAGCAGCCAGTTGCAGAGATGTGCACCAGCTTTTTTCTCACTATTAGACCTGCTTTGCCCCCATGCAGCCCCTCATTTCACTCTCTTAACTTATAACAGGTTTCATACCTGGTGCCCCCTTCCATCATTTAATATTCATACAGGGACCAGGGTATGCCACTTTCAAAACATGCCATTCTCACAGAAGAATATTTTGAACTAAGGTAACTGAGAAGGAGCACTCTGCCCTCCCTCATCTTCCTAAAAGCAAGGCATATTATTTCCCTTGTCCCTTTGTCCCATAAAAGTGAGAGGAGAACAACCCTTTTCACCAGGCGGTAAGTGTGGAAAAGCAAACCTTCCCAGAATCAGCTTTATCTTCCATTAGTCGTCCCCCCTGCCATATATTTCCAAGTTGCTTTCCCAAAATTCATTGGCCTGAACAGCCCCAAACCTCTTTCCTTTGTCTAGTCACTTCTCCTAATGTGACACCCTTTGTTAAAATGATACATAAACTCTCAAGTCTAACTGCTTCTTTGGGTTTTTCACTTTTTTGTGAGATTCCCATGTGAAATTTAAAAAGTTACTAAAATTTGTAATACTTTTCTCCTGTTATCTCAGTTTTCATTTGTTTAATTCATGGGACTTAGGAATTGTACCTGAAAGGGTAGAAGTTTTTCCTCCCATTTACTATCAGATGGACATCCCTGTGACTATTGAATAGACAAACTGGGACTCGGAGAGATAGTAACTTATAGGTAGAATCAGGGTTCATGTCAAAGTCCTTTTTCCCCTTCTTCTTTTCTTATTAATACCCAAAAGTTCTGTTTTGTCCTTCTAGTGATGATGAGGCCCAAGGGGCTGCTCACACATGCTCATTGCAGATTTTGTGTCTTTTCCAAAGTTCTCATGCTAAGTGTCAGGTCAGGAAAAGAAGCACACCTAGGAACAACTCTGAAAATCCCCATCCTACACCAAATTGGAATAGCCTGCTTTATTTTTTTTTTAAGAGATAATTCATTTTTAAATTAATTTATTAAGGCAGCACTGAGAATGGAATCCAGGTCTTTGAGCATGCTAAGCAAGCTACACCCCACCACTGAGATACACCCCAACCCTGCCTGGTGTTTTTAATATGCCTCCTTCTGGGACTGTGGCACCCAACCCTGGGATGAGCAGCATTAATCACTTAGTGAGTTTGGGTGGATGACAAGAGTCTGTTCTGGGGCAGGCACCAGGGCCACTATCAGACAGGGGCTGTGGGACCTAGTTTAGAAGGAAGGAGTTCTGAGATGCTTGCTCTATTCAAGATGGAATTTCCCCCCAATCTTTGGAAGGATGCCTGCAGGTAAATATTGCAACCATGTTGTGAGCCGGAGGGGGAAAAAAGGGAGGAGAAGGCAGTTTTGTTTCCTAGCGACAGAGCAAGTCTGGATCAACCCTAAGTCATTAAAAGAGACTTTTCAGGTTTGTCAACACAAAAGAACCCAAGAAGAAAATAGTGGGCTAAATGTGACATTAAAATTCTTGACAGTGGCCCAGTAATCCCACTGTTTAAATTTAAGAAACTTGCCAAGCGGGTAAGGAAAGAGCATTTTTTTCCATTTATTTGGTTTCAAACAGAAGAAGAAAGTTCTGCTCACCCGGAAGCCAGTGTTGCTGAAGCCCTCGGTTTTGGGGGCTGCTGTACTTGTCAGCTCCATGTTCTGTTCACCACTGTCTGGGCTCTGAATTCTCTGATGTCCTATCTGAAGGTCCTCGGTACCTGGGTAGAAGAAAACAGTCTCTGTTGATGTCAAAATGCCAGCTGCTGTGGCGGAAATCTGGGCATTGCTTCAGTTTGGAAACTTCTATAATAATCTCCGGAATGACTTGGGCTGAAACCAGATTGGGTGGGGCCAGAGGGGCCAGAAGGGCGGAGTGGAGGCTTCTGGTTCAGGCCCGCCCACCTCTTTTATCCTTCTAATGATTTCCATCCTAGGCTTTCCATGTTCACTTCTGGAAAGAAGACTTTTGTGGTACACAGGCGTGATACTTTCTCTGTAGACCTTAGTGAAATAGCTCTCTTCTTGTGAATAGTGTTGAGGGAAGGAGTGTGGTTGATAGAGCAGGGCAAGTAAGAATTGGTTCCTATCAAGTGATCATCTACTCTGAGCCAGGCACAAGTTAGGTGCAGTGTATACAACTACCTCTGTGTCCCACTTGGACAAACAGAGGTGGGAAAATTAGCCTTTTGTTTAGAGTCATCTAGGTAATAAAGGAACAATGGTCATTAGAAAGCCATTTCACTACATCCCTGCTTCAGGCTGAGTTGTTTTAAAAAATCCTCCAACTAAAAAAAAAAAAAAAAAAAAAAAATCCTCCAACTCAACAGAAATGGCAGATAAGTGAAAGGTGACCAAGTGGTCACTTAATAAAAAGTGCTTTATGAAAACATGAGCTGTAAAATTGTTTCAAAATAAGGATTTCCCTTTAGCCTTTTAAAATTGAACTACTATGTATCAAACTATTATAATTGTGTGGCTTCTGTGGAAGCATGAAAATGCTTATAATAAATAAAAAAGTAGGGGTTGGGGTTGGGGCTCAGCGGCAAAGGCTTGCTTAGCACATACAAGGCACTGGGTTCTATCCTCAGCATCACACAAAATAAGTAAAATAAAGGTATTGTGTCCAACTACAGCTAAAAAACTTTAAAAAAAGCAGAATGATAAAATTTAATACTGCAAAACAGTGGATAAAAGAATAAGAGAAAATACCAACTATTGCTGGTGGTTACTTTTGAGTGTGGTTTTAATTGGTGGTTGTTATTTTCTCCTTCCTATTCAGCTGTATGTTTTATAAAGGGCCTAACTTACTTTTAGTATCATGATAAAGACTATATATAAAGTTAAGGGCTTGCTACTGGGTTCAAATCCTGGCTCTTCCTCTTAATTATGTCAAACTACAGCTTAAGGCAAAACTCAAGCTTTTGGCTGTTTATATGGCTTGAGAACTAGGAATAGGTTTTATATTTGTGAATGGTTGAAAAATAATCAAAAGGGAGAATATTTTTTGGCATATGAAAATTATATGAAATTTAAATTTCATTGTCCAGAAATAAAGTTTGGTTGAAACACAGGTATGCTCATCCATTTCAGTACTTTTTATTGCTGCTATTATTCCACTAGGCCAGAGTGGCAGAGATTGTGTGGCTCAAAGACTAAAATATTCACTACTTGGCCCTTTACAGAAAATGTGTTCTGATCTGAGTCACTGGACATGTGAATTTGGGCAAGCAAATGTGTTCTCTGTGTCTCAGATTCTTCATCTATAAAATGAAGCTGATAATGCTCTTTTTAAAGGATTTTTAGAACCTAAGTTTTAAAAAAGCACTTGGAATAGTGCCTGACACATAATTCAATACCCTTCAAACTTTATGCTTTAGCCCTTTAATGCTTCTTACTGATGAATAAGACTTGGGAATTTTCATTATTTCTTCCCCATAATTACAAAATGCCATAATTAGTAGTCACTCTGTTATCAAAGGCAAGAAGCCCATTTGGAAGTGATTGAGAGAGGTATGGATAAACAATGCATATATGTGGAAAGCTTCCATTGCAAAATTGTTGGAAGAAACCATTTGCTGCAACCTGTTATAACCTTCATGAAATTGAGACCCAATCTAGTTTAAGGTCATGACTGATCCTTACTTTCTAGGAGGAAAGAAAAATCTTCATTTTACCATTTATGATTATAATCGCAGAAACTTGACTTAAATGACTTCCATTCTTTGTGTGGGTTAATAAAACCTTTAATTCCTTCCATTTTTGCAGAAATCTTTTTAAATGCAATAACCTAATGTGATTTTTGCCCATTGGCTATGGAAAAAATGTCTGAAAAGAGTGCAAAAACACTTGAGAGCATATCATTGTGCAAGTGAGGGCACTGAGTACAAGATTCTGAAACATCCGCCTGTGTTCTCTGACGACACCAGCAACAAGCAAAAGCTGAAACCTAAGTAGAATAAATTGTACATATAACCATGATCCTGAAATGTCAAAACAATGGTCACATCCAGAGAAATTTCAGTTAATATGGCATGGCTCCGAGGCTTGTACTTAAAGAGCTCTCAGAGTTTTCTTGCAATACCAGAATTAATGACTCTTGATGCCTAGTTTGGAAATAGAAAATGGGATCAGAAATGAGGTGTAAAGGCCCTCTCAGCTTTAGGAGACGTTTAAAATCCTTCCTCGGTCATGTACAGTCCTTGCTCAATAAGAAATACCTTGCACCAAGGATTCTAAAGTTGTCCCTTGACCCCTCTGATCTGTTTGAATCACAGTACCCCTCAAATTTTATTTAAATATTGAAACCATTGTGGGACAAACCAATCACTGGACTTTTTAGTCTAGTCATTTTTATATCCTATTCTAACCTCCAAGAGTTGGCTTAAGAAGACTAAGAACCTATGGACCATATGTGCACCAGCTTATTAAAGAGAACCCAAATTCAAACCACTCCATGTTTATTAAAAGTATAAAGTTAAGGGGCTGGGGTTGAAGCTCAGCAGTAGAGCACTCGCCTAGAACGTGCAAGGCCCTGGGTTGGATCCTCAGCACCACAGAAAAATAAGTAAAAAAATAAAGGCATTGTGTCCAACTACACATAAAAATTAAATGTTAAAAAAGTATGAAAGTTTAAAAAATGCAGGGTGAGGGATTGTTTTCTTTGCCTTATGTATATATGGTTATATAGTGAGGAGACTCTTTTAGTGACAACATTTCCAAAAGGAATAAAATGAATTCAAAAAAATTATTTATAAAGCTTGGCTGATGCTGAGCACGATGTATTATATGTTACAGTGTATGTATATGTAATATATGTATTATAAATTACAGTATAATTTTCATTTCCCCTGGCTGTCCTCTTCTTTGAAGAACATTTTATGTATTATGTTTGTCTATTCATCTTGAAGTAGTTTAATAAATAAGTAAACCAAATAATATTGACTTAATAAATATTATTAATATTAAAAAAGGTCAATGTATAAAATAATTTATACTAAATATACATATTTATATATAAATGCATAAAATGTAATTCTAGGGGGTTTACAAGCTGGTAAGTCCAGTTAACCATCACCAGTTATTCAGATGATCCAAAAGAAAAGAAAAAACAATGAAGATGTATATTTGGGCCTGGGATGCAGCTTAGTGGTAAAGTATGTGCCTAGTATGTGTGGGCCTCTCGGTTTACATTAAAAGTATATTTCAAATTGCAAGTACTTGGATTTGGTTTTTTTGTTTTGTTTTGTTTTTAAAGAGAGAGTGAAAGAGAATTTTTTAATATTTATTTTTTAGTTTTCGGCGGACACAACATCTTTGTTTGTATGTGGTGCTGAGGATCGAACCCGGGCCACATGCATGCCAGGCGAGCGCGCTACCGCTTGAGCTACATCCCCAGCCCCAAGGATTTGTTTTTTTAAAAGAATTGTCTTTTCGCAGTTAGGTTTTACTTTTCAACACTCCCTCTGAACACTAGATACCACAAAGGCCAAATGTCTTCTCTGATAAGTGGATGCTGATCCACAATGTGTGTGTGTGGGGGGGGGGGGGGCGCATGGGAAAAATGGAGGGGAAAAAAAGAATAACAGGAAGATGAAGAATGATTTGGGAACATCAGAAAACAAGGACATATTTAATTCTAATTCATTTACTACTCTAGAAACAATTCATGAGCAGAAAAGAACTATGTCTTTTATACACAATGCAACAACAACAATCAAATAAAAGAAACTATAAAACCAAAGCAAAAAGCCTCAGCTTTTGAGTTTTTCTGTTAATGTTAGTTCTGTTACTTATTTGCCTTGCTGGCATTCATTAGCATAATTCAAAAGAAGTCATTCTAGTTGACGTCCATTCATTTACTCTATACAGATTGTGACTACTCAATACAAATTGTGACTACTCAATACAAATTGTGACTACTAAGAATAAAGAAATTTCCCAGCTTCCTCTTAGGACTCCACATACAGTAGGCACTGGCACTACTGAGGAGCATGGTGTCATGTTTGGCTCTCACCTCCTCATTGTACTTTCTCTTCCTTGCAGGCAAATCTTCCAGGCTCTCTGGACTCTGTTCCCCCTCAGAGCACTTTCATTGGAACAAGGAATGGCCCTTGGATTGGCTTTATCTTTGCTTGGGTCTCTTAGCAGGGATATCCTAGACCTACAATGCACCTGTCTTATCAGCACACCTGTGCATCATGGACTCTGCAGTGGACACAGGTCTAGGTGTCAAGGAAGCACAGAGAGTAGGTATGTAAAAGCTCTGAACAACTGTATCTCACCTAAATATGCCCCCCACTCCCAAAGCATCTGACAGGTTGCACCTAGGATTTATTTTTTCTAGAAACACAAGAAAGTTGGATATTTTTGGAGAGTGTATCTAAAGGATATAGAAGTTATATGAGAGAGAATAGTCTTAATAATCAATCAAAACACATCAAATTTAATTAATGAGTCCCTACTGGTATGTGTATGTATAAATATATTTTTTATATATTTATATATAAAATTTGGTACTGGGATTGAACCCAGGGGCACTCTAGCACTGAAATACACCCCTAGTCCTTTCTCTTTTATTTTGAGACAGAATCTTAGTAAGTTGCTGATGGTTTATCTTGAACTTATGATCATCTTCTCTCAGCCTCCTAAATTGCTGGGATTACAGGCATGTACCACTGTGCCTGGCTAATGATTCTTTAAATGAATAATAATAAAATAATATTAATAATAATGAAATATAGAGAAAAGTTGAAAAGAGGAAAGGTAAGCATATATATTGTCTATTTCAGGGTAAGCAAATATCCCACTTGATAAGAAGCTATATCTTGTATAATAATGTCAGGAGCAAAGACAAGGGACTTGATAGAATTTGAAAAGCATAATTTTGAGACCCCTTTGAGCAACCATTTTCAATTGATATTAAATCATTGGTTAGTATCCAGACATTATAGTGTGTTCCTGTAACCTGAGCTACTCAGGAGGCTGAGGCAGGAGGACTGAAAGTTTGAAGTTAGCCGAGGCAAATTATTGAGACCCTGTCTAAAATTTAAAAAAAAAAAGTTAAAAAGGGTTGGGTTTGTAGTTGTAGTAGATCACTCCTGGGTTAAATCCCTAGTACTGAAAAAAAATTAGGTAGTAGTGAGATCCTGGACATTATATGGAAGTAAAGTCACAGGGTGAAGTTGACATTCTGGCATAGGAGGTACTGTGGAATACCCTGATGAAGATGTCAGGTCAATCCCAGTCCAAATGGACAATTTGCTTCAAGTGGGTCCATCAGATACTCTGAGATTTTGGTGTGGAATAATATGAAATATACTTATTTTATCATTTTGTTTTTGTATATGTATGTATGTATTATTATTATTTTAAAATAAAGACCTCAGAAGTCAGACTTCCTAGTTGTGATCTTCTGTTTATTTATTTAGTATTTGGGTGGTATTGGGGATGGAACCCAGGGGTGCTTTACCACTGAGTTACATCCTTGTTCATTTTTCATTTTGAGACCAGGGTCTCACCAAGATGCCCAGGCTAGCCTTAAATTTGCAATCTCCTGCATCAGACTCCCAGGTTGCTGGGATTATAGGTGTGTGCTACCATGCCTGGCTTTGGGTCTAATCTAGATTCCTTAATTTTAGGTTGGGATCTTGAGCCATTTAAGCAACCTCTCAGAGCCTCTTAGAATTTATGGGATCTACTGAGAATCTCACTATGGGATCTACTGAGAATCTCACTAGTGACATTATTGGAATGAGACCTGGTATGTACATCAAACTTAAAATTAGCTATTATTATTATAAATGCTTGATTATTTCCTGAAGAATGCATATTAGAGTCATGATAAGCAAATATCTCTTGCCCCCCACTCCAGCCCAGGTCATGGGATTCTAGGTTTCTAGCAGGGGATAATTTGAGAAGCATCATAGCATCAGGACCCAGGTTCCAGGTTCTCTCATCATTAGCCTTCAGCAGGACCTGAGTAAGACACTTAAGGACTCTGACCTCAGCTTCCTCATCATGAGCCTGTAAGACAGGTGGGTGTGTGGAGAGGGCCTCATGTGTGGCAACCAGGGAAGAAAGTTGACACACACGTGGCAGGAAGATGTTATTCGGTGTGACTTTGTCCTATCCTCTGGGACACCATGCATGCAAGAGAAAAGGTGATGCTTCTCCCTTTCTAGGGGCAACACACAGACTCTGTTTTTCTAAAATTTGCCACAATGAAACTGAGACCTTCTTTGATTTTACTTCTTCCCAGATTTAATGAGTATTTGTCTACTGAATCCTTTACATTTTTTATTATTTCAATTATTGTAATTCTTCCTTAATAAAGATTCTATAACACGAATCCCCTTATAAGATAACAGATTTGTACCCATTTGTACCTATTCACTACATTGATTACCTGTCTCCCCTGCTAGGTAATCATAACCTTCATGAAGGTAGGGTCATTGTTTTGTTCCTTGATGTATTCTAAGCGTCTATAATAGCCTTGGTGCATAGTAGATGTTTGAATAATCTCATTTTTGTTTGTTTGCAATGCTGGGGGTTGAACCCAGGGCCTTAGGCATGCTAGGCAAGGGCTCTGCCACTGAGCCACACTATAGCCCAAATATCAATTCAATTTTTCAAAAATCCTTATAAAGTTACCAGCTTGTATATTTTTTAAAAAATATTTTTATGTATATATTTTTTTAGTTGTAGATGAACACATAGTATCTTTATTTATTTTTATGTGGTGCTGAGGATCAAACTCATTGCCTCACGCATGCGACCGAGGCAAGCTCTTTACCACTGAGCTACAGCCTCAGCCCTTGGATATTGATTTCTAGTTGTTGACTGAGTATGAACTGACTCTTAACTTGATTCCGTAACCTGATAACAAGAAGTAGCACATGGGGTTTAGGTCTCAGTCTGTGAAATGGGTATATCTACTGGCTCCATCCAGGAGTGTTTTGAGTCAAGGATATGTCACAGCTGTTGAAAGCATGGGTGGGAGGCCTGGTGTAAGTACGTGCAGCACATGTCACCTACATAGCAAACTGGAATTTCCCTAAATTCTCCCTTTGCTTTATTTACAGGAAGTGTGGAGGAATCCCAATTCCCAACCCTGCCTCTTTGTAGACTCCTCCCAGACATGGGTGCCAACCAAGACCAAGGATCTCAAGTATTCCAGAGCAGGGTGGGGGAATGGGCAGGGAAATGGAGAATACATTTAGCCAGGGACTTCCCCAGTACCACATCACACTCACTGGGAATCCATCCAGTGAACTGTGATAGAATACTCATCCTGGGCAATCCCCAAAATGTCTGGGAGGCTCATAAGTTAAACACCCTAGCCAGGGGTAGGGTGGGGGTGTGTGTGAGTGGGGGGGTGTAGCTCAGTGTTAGAGCTCTTGCCTAGTATGCTTGAGGTGCTGGGTTCAATCTCCAGCTCTAGGAAAAAGTTAAACATGCAACCTGGGTCACATTGCTAGAACCTTTGGAGTCAAGCAGGCTGTTGTGATGCATGTTTTCTTTTTAAGAGCTGGGGATGCAGCTGAGTGGTAGAATGCCCTTGGGTCCTATATGCTTTGCAGACAGGGGCTTTTCTTGCTGCTTTTTTACCTGCCTTTGCATCTCAAATATTTACTGAGCCAAGCACTATTCTAGGCTCCTGGAAGCCATAAGTGCACAAAGCAAAGATCTCTGATCTGGTGGGCAGAAGATTGAATGAGAAAGAAAGAACCAATGATCATGCCAAGAATTTTGCTCTGGACTCCTGGGTGGGGTTGTCATGGCCTGAGATGGGGGACTGTGTAGACCTGGAAACTTTGGGAGCTCAGGAAAGTTCCCTGTCTAAACACCTGTGGAAGCATCTTTTCCATCTCATGCCCTTCTTGAATACCCTGTACAGTCCTACCTGAACATTAAAACCTGCTCTTTAGCAGATCCCTATCATTCTTGGCCCTGAATTGTGTGTTGCATCCCAATTCCTATCTCAAGAGGCTGGATTTCCAATATACATCCTGATAAACCAATTTGGAATTGAAAGCATTGTCAGTGAAGATACATGTAGTACTTCTAGCCTAATGAAATCCTCAGCCTGACAACACAGTGCGCTAGAGCTGCTAGAGCCACTAGAGCTGTGGCTGTCGGTTCTGGTGATTGAGTTACAGGGAACTGGGATATGCTGCTGCTGTTCAGCATCTCCAGAAAGGACCTGACTGCAAATTGCTAGTTTGGGAAGAGATAGAAATTCAAAGAATGCATATTTTCATATGATAGTAAAATTGAAAAATTATTAAATTGAGCTGGACGCAGTGGTGTAATCTGTAACCCTAGCAACTCAGGAGGACGAGGCAGCAGGGGTGGCAAGTTCAAGACCAGCTTTGGCAATTTAGCCAGATCCTGTCTCAAAAAACAAAAAGGGGGGCTGGGGATATAGCTCAGTTGGTAGAGTGCTTGCCTAGCATGCACAAGACCCTAGGTTCAATCCCCAGCACCAAAAAATAAAAGGACAGGGGGCGGCTGGGATGTTGCTCAGTGGTAGATTGCTGCTGGGTTCAATCTCTAGGACTGAAAAAAAGAAAAAAGAGAAACTGTAAATTGAACTGTTCTGAGTCTGGACTATCTTTATATGGATTAGAATGAGGTGGCTGTTGAGGGCACATTACCTACATTAAATGCCCGGCCCTGACACTAGCTGGGTGACTGTGGCCCATGACTCACCCCCCACCTTTTTTTAACAGATGTTGTAAGAACTAAGTGAGTTCATATGCAAAGAATTTAGACTAACACAGGGCACATAGTAAGAACTATTGAGGTTAGCTCTTACTGCCTTTTTTTTTTGTAACTAGGGATATAGTTATAAATAATTATAAATTCATCACAAAACAGGTCATAGGATTTTATAAACTGTATAGAAATCTTTCAGCCTTGAGCAAAAAAGTTCTGATAATGTCCTGGACTCCTTCAAAGTGGCCTATGGTAGAGCTCTTGCCTATGATGCACAGGGTTCTGGGTTTGATCCCCACCACTGCAGAAAATAAAGTAAAATGAAACTGTCCTGGTGTGTGGAGGGCTGCATGAGGATGGCAGGAGAGCTAACATGGCCCTCAAGGTCACTTGCTTGAGTTCACTCAAGGACACTCCAGAGGAAAAGGGGGTGATTCCAGGAAGAATTAGTAATTCACATACTGGAAGTATGAATTCCAAGAAGCCAGACACTAGGCCATTTTTCCACTCTTTCATATGATGTGGGCATTTTTTTAAGAGATGAGAGAGAGAGAGAGAGAGAGAGAGAGAGAGAGAGAGAGAGAGAGAGAGAGAGAATTTTTTCAATATTTGTTTTTTAGTTCTCGGCAGACACACATGTTTATTTTTATTTTATGTTGTGCTAAGGATTGAACCCAGAGCCCCACATGCCAGGCAAGCGCACTACCGCTTGAGCCACATCCCCAGCCCTGATGGGGGCATTTTAAATTTCATTGTTTCCTTTCTGCCTCTCTTATCCACTTCTTAAATTATAACATTTGTTATCTATTTGTGCTGGGATTAGCTTTGGCTAATTGTATTGAAAAATTGTTAAATTGAGCTGGGTGCAGTGGTGCACACCTGTAATCCTAGCAAACATGAGTCATAAATACATGCATTAAAGATAGAGTTCACACTGTTTATCTTAAAGTAAGTTCCTTTCTCTTTTAGTTATAAAACAAAGGCATTTTTGTTATCTTTGCCAAGGAGGATATCTTATTTGTACTTGATCTCTCAGTGAAATGATATTTTCTCCCACCAAGTTTATGAATTTCTGATTTCATTTGCAGAGCAAAATAAAAAACTCAGATTCTAGTCAAAGAAAAAATGTCTCAAATCCACATTGGTGAAGTCATGATTCTCTCTGTAATTTTCTGTTTGGTTTTTCTTTTCCACTCATCTTTTGAACTTTCTCAACCCCTTCTCTAAATTGTTATAATTCCAAGCCTGACTTGATTCTAAAGGCACTTTGTGTAAATAAATACTGAATAGTGATTATTTAGAACCAGTGGCGCAGTTACAATATGCAGAGAGCTGTAAATAATGACCACGGGTTAATCAAAGATTTGCTAACAAAAGGGACTGCACTTCCTCAGTCCACTGGCTCACTGAAAGTCACTTCTTGTACCCTGATGACCTTATATGACTTCCAGATGAGTCCCCAGATGACAGGGATTTTTTGATGGAAATCCACAAATGCCTGACAGTCCTTATTGTGATCCTGAGCCTCAGCTGTCCCTTGACCCCACACTGACCCAGCCTTTCCTGTCCTCCTCTCTGCCCACTCCTTTTGTTTTGTTTTGTTTTGTTTTAGGTACTGGTGATTAGACACAGGAGTGCTCCACCACTGAATTACATTTCTAGCCCTTTCAGTTTTTTCTTTTGAGACACGGTCTCATTAAGTTGTTGAGGCAGGACTCAAACTGGCAGTCCTCCTGCCTCAGCCTCTCAGTCACTGGGATTACAGGTGTGTGCCACTGCATTTTGTTCTGCCCACACCTTGTATTTTTTAAATATTTTATTGATTTTATTTTTTCTAAATACACGACAGCAGTGGAATGCATTACAATTCTTATTACACATATAGAGTACAATTTTTCATATCTCTGTATATAAAGTATGTTCACACCAATTCATGTCTTTATACATGTACTTTTTCTGTATTACAATTTTAATACACATATATACCATAATTTTTCATATTTCTGTTTGCATATAAAGTATGTTGACACCCAGTTCAAGTCTTCATACATGTAGTTTGTATAATGATGTCCATCACATTCCACCATCCTTGCTAATCCCCTGCCCCCTTCCCTTTCCCTCCCACCCCTCTGCCCTATCTAGAATTCATCTCTTCCTCCCATGCTCCATGATCCCAACCCCACTATGAGTCAGCCTCCTTATATTAGAGAAAACATTTCACATTTGTTTTTGGGGGGATTGGCAGACTTCACTTAGCATTATCTTCTCCAAAGCCATCCATTTACCTGCAAATGCCATGGTTTGTTCTTTTTAAATGCTGAGTAAAATTCCATTGTGTAAATATGCCACCTTTTTTTTTGCCCACACCTTTTAAATGGCCTGTGTGGCTCCCCTTCCTCTACTCACCCTGGGACTGTGATGTCCCCGGGCTGTCCTCTTCCTTTACCAGCGTTTTGTCACCAAGGGCTTTCAGAGGAAGGGAATTCTCTGTCCAGGATTTTCTGGAGACAAGATGTTAAGTTTTCAAGATCATTTTTAAGAACCTGTAACCCCAGAAGAACCAGTGGAGAGATGCTAGGAGACAAGTCTGCAGATGCAGATGCAGATGCTTACACCCATATTTGCACACTCCTTATTGAATGCTTCCACTTGGATAGTCTGAACCTGGAATCAGACCCCACAAGCAGGGTCCATTCCTGTTTTATTTCTGCTGCACATTGCAGGGCCATTCACCCTGCTTCCTAAGCCAGAACCTTGGGGAGACTCTCACTTGTTACTTTACTCTCACTTCTTACACCCAACTAGTCTCCAGTTTGTACCTCCCCTTTCCTGGCTTTCTGAAGATCCCTCCACTGCCTTCCTAGTTCTATTACCTCTTGTCACCTGAACCATTGCCATAGTTCCTTTCTCAACTTCTTCCCTCTAGCCCTTACTCTTCCAGTTTATCTTCCCATGACTACGTAAGGGGTATTTCACACATGGACATTTGATCATGCCCTTCCCCTGCTCAGTAATCTTCAGTGGCTCACTATTGCACACAGGGGAAAAACAAAAACAAAAAACAAAACAAAACAAAACAAAAAAACAAAGACTGAACCCATCCCATTACTTTTTAATTCCCCACATGATTTGTTCAGTCACAAGGAATACCTCGTGGTCTCTATATCATGTTAGACTTCCCACAGTACTTTGCACAGGCTGTTTCTCTGTGTGCAACAGTGCTCCCACAGCTTGTCTCCCCTTTATTGTCCACATGCAATCTACCAGGTGCACAGTCTCCTGCTGTCCTGACTTCCCTGGGTGACACAGGCCAGGCTCTGAAGATCTGCCCAATTACCAGGAGCACCCACCTAGGTCCACATCCTGAGCTTCATGCCCCATTATGCTGCTTCCATTTATATTGTAGTGAGGCTCTAAGGCCCTTATGTGGTTTACAACAGGCAGTGGACTTCTCTGTATAGATAACCCAAGCTAGAATAATGAAGGGAACAAAAGGAAAGTCCATATGCCAAAATTTGATCATTCAAATCTTTCTAAGGTGAAGTTAATAAAGCAGTTATAGGAGAACTCTAAAACTCATATGGTGGTGCATGCCTGTAATCCCAATGACTCAGGATCTCAAGTTCAAGGCCAGCCTCAGCAATCTAGTAAGACCCTGTCTCAAAATAAAAAGTAATGGGATGGGGATGTGGCTCAAGCGGTAGCGTGCTCACCTGGCATGAGTGCGGCCCGGGTTCGATCCTCAGCACCACATACAAACAAAGGTGTTATGCCCGCTGATAACTAAAAATAAATAAATAAATATTAAAATTCTCTCTCAAAAAAAAAAAAGTAAAAAAGGTCTGGGGATGTAGTTCAGTGGTAGAGCACCCCTGGGTGCAATACCTACTACTGCAAAAGAACAAAACAAAGCAAAAAAATCTCACATAGGGGATTCATCCCATTTAATTTCATCTGTGTCTCTTATTCCCCTCTTACATGCGGAGATTAATTTGTGGCTGTGAGGATAAAGAGAGCAAAGTAGTAGTATACCTTGAGCTAAATGCACTTTATTGCAATTGTCTACTTTCTTTATTTCCTCTGATGATCTATGAAATCCTTGAAAGCAAAGAGCCTAGCACTATGCAGGGTACTATGTAAATTCTCTGCCAGTGTGAGGCAGTACTGCTTTTTGTTGTTTAGAATACATTTTTTTAAATAGTTCTACAAAATAATTAACTGGTAAGAAAATGTTTTCTAATAATTGTTTTTCCTTTTCATTTTTTAAGCACTGGGGATTGAATCCAGGGGTGCTCTACCACTGAGCTACATCCCAGCCCTTTTTATTTTTTAATTTGAGATAGGTCTCACTAAGTTGCTCAGACTTACTGAGCTTACTGGCCTAAAACTTGTGATCCTCCTGTCTGAGCATTTCAAGTCTCTGGGGTTACAGGTATGTGCCACCATGTCTAGCTTCAAACAGTTCTTTAAAAATTATTGACTATGCCTTTGAGTAAACAGAGCATCTACCTTGTATTGATATTCTTCTGATACCTGGAGAAAATAGTGCATAATAACAATCACTTCTGTG
Organism: Ictidomys tridecemlineatus; assembly: GCF_052094955.1. Lineage (NCBI taxonomy): Eukaryota > Metazoa > Chordata > Mammalia > Rodentia > Sciuridae > Ictidomys > Ictidomys tridecemlineatus. Next base: position 128,383,144 of record NC_135480.1, on the reverse strand, counting down.
CTATTATCTACCAGGTATTATTCTAAATGCCCTTATCTCTTTAATCCTCAGAAAAGCCTGAATCCCTTATTCCCACTTCAAATTCAAGGCAGCTGAGTGCAGGTGGATTAGTTATCCTGCCAGTTCTTGTTAGAGCCTCATTCAAATCCACCAGACAAGATGGAGTCCCCCACCCCTGTGGGCTTTTAACTGTGAAGAGCATTTTCTCTCTTAAACTCACATAATACCTCATTTAATCCTCACAACCACCCTGAGGCAGGTACTATTATTGTCTCTCTTTCAGAAAAGGAAAATGAAACTCAGGGGTGTCAAGTACAGTGGCTCAAGTTGTTTGGCTAATAAGTGGCAAAGGCAGAAATTGAGCCCAAGAAGACAGACTCTGAAATCCAAAGTTTAACCCACGGGCATGATGGTTTTCTCTGGATACACTCAGTTACAAGTAGTGGAAACAGATGCTCTTTGACTTACGATGGGGTTAAAATAAGGCCAAAATAAATTGAAAACACCCTAAGTAGAAATGCTTTTTTAAATCACACCTTGCCTACTAAACTTCCTGCTTAGCAACACAGCACACAGGAGAGAGTTGTTTCCCCTTCTGATTATGTGGCTTCTCTGCTCCTTCCCAGCCTCCTGAGAGGATGGTACTGCATGGTTCTAGCTTGAGAAATAATCTGATTTCAAAATCAAAAGTACATTTTCTGCTGATTTGGTATTGCTTTTCCACCATTGTAAAGTAAAACATCCCAAGTTGAACCTTGGCAAGGTGTGGACTTTCTTTTTTTTTTTTTTTTTTAAAGAGAGAGTGAGAGAGGAGAGAGAGAGAGAGAGAGAGAGAGAGAGAGAGAGAGAGAATTTTTAATATTTATTTTTTAGTTCTCGGCGGACACAACATCTTTGTTGGTATGTGGTGCTGAGGATCGAACCCGGGCCGCACGCATGCCAGGCGAGCGCGCTACCCGCTTGAGCCACATCCCCAGCCCAAGGTGCGGACTTTCTGTACAACCAGAAACTAATACTTGGAATCAGTCACCAGTGAGGGAGCAGGTAAGGGAGCCTGGCTCCAGGCTACTGAGAGGGGCCCCTCAGTCCTGCAGCGGTGGGCCTGGGGGTATTCGGCCTTATGTGTGAAAAGGTGAAGGTCAGGAGGCACCAAGTACCCCACAAGTGCTTCACAGAGGGTGAGAAGGACTGGTCAGCTCCACACCATTCAGATCTTTTGGCCTAGTTTAGGGGTCAAGGACACACAGCTTGCCCTGTGTTGAGGGAGGAGAGGACCTGTGGCTTCAATTTAGAGTGGGCCCTTAACCCCTCTGCCTCTCATGGGCGGGGGTTAGAGCATTTTATGAGTAATAGTTCATAAATAATAGTTATTTCTGCACTAAAAAGTTTTTGAGGTACTGGGGACTGAACCCAGGAACGTTCTACCATCCCTAGGAACCACACTCTCTTTTCAAATTTGAGACTGGGTCTCGCTAAATTTCCCAGGCTGACCTCCAACTTGTGTTCCTCCTGCTTCAGCCTCCTGAGTAGCTGGGATTACAATTCATCTTATATAAATGCACAAATCCTAAATTCACACATAGAGAAATGTCCATTATAGCATTAATAGTAATAAAAAATTTGAACAGCTTTTGGGAAAATGGTGAATTATGGTACAGTCATATCATGAAATAATAACAGAAGGGTAAGGCACATCTATAAGAACTGATAGAAAAGAATTTTGCAAAGTATGTACGGAAAAAAAGATTCAGAACAGTGTTTGTACCATTATCCTATTTGTGAGTGTATTTGGAGATGGTGTGCATATGAATATTAATCAAGATTTACAACAGGAGTACCTAATTAAAATGTTTTGGGGACAGAACTGAAAGCCAAGGAATAAATCTGGGGACAGAACCTAAGAAGAGCTAATAGGACCTCATTTTAAAGTATGGAATTGTAAAAAATTTAAAGATTAATTTCATGTCAATATCTTGATGTGGGAAGGAAACTGCCGGTGTTTGTGGCTAGACCAGCAGAAAATGCACTTTTCCCTCAGTATGTGTGGATATTAAGGAGCCCTCCCACCATATATACTAAGATCCCTGGGTGTTCAAGTCCCTTATATAAAATGGTACAGTATTTGCTTATATTCTATGCACAGACTCCCATACTTTAAATCACCTTCTGGTTATTTAAATACATAACACAGTGTAAAGTTATGTAAATAGTTGCTATCCTATGATGTTTAGTGGAACAGTGACAAGAAAACGTCAACATGTTTGGTACAGGTGCAATTTAAACGTGTGTGTGTGTGTGTGTGTGTGTGTGTGTGTGTGTGTGTGTGTTTCACATAGGATTGAACCCAGGGCCTCATGATGCTAAGAAAGCACTTTACCACTGAGCTTCAACCCCACATCCCTTGCCTTTTATTCCTTAGTTTTAGACAAGGTCTGGCTAAATTGCAGAGGCTGGGGTCAAAGTTACAATCCTCAGCCTCCCACAAATCGTTTTTGATTTGTCCTGAGTTGAAAGTTTAGATGCAGAACCCCCAAATTCAGAATGCCAGACTATAAAGCAAAAGGGGGAGTTATCCTCTTAATGGGGAAGCCATTGGGAGATTTTTTTTTTTTTGTACTGAAGCTTGAACCCAAGTATGCTTTACCCTGGAGCTACATCCCAGTCCTTATTTCTACTTCTTCTTCTTCTTCTTCTTCTTCTTCTTCTTCTTCTTCTTCTTCTTCTATTTTTTAAGGCTATAAAGCTTTAATATTAACAAGTTAAAAACAAAATAATTAACAATAAGCCAAATAATAGCAACAAAGGCAGACAATAAGGAGAGCGCTGGAGATGTAGCTCAGTGGTAGAGTACTTCCCTAGCACATGCAAGGTATTGGATTTGATCTCCAGTGACATGATTTCCCAGCTACTGAACCACATAGCCAGCCCACTGATACCTGCTGAGAAGCTGCAGTGTGCTGCCATGGAGCTGCAGAACAGTGGCTTGGGAGGGCTGAAGCACAGGTAGTGAAGCCTACATGTGCAGGGGCCATGCAGAGCCCGCCATGCCAACATGAGCCTGAGGCCCAGCTAGCCAGGGCTGTGGCAAGCCAGGGTGCACTGACCTGTTGTGCTTAGGCATTCCTGCCTGGGCCTGTGTGGGTACCTGGTCCACACAGCACTGCCGCCTGCAACACCAAGTATTCATGATGAGGTGATCTCAGCCTCCCGCTTCCCAACAAGCTGGGAGAAATGGAAGTGGAGCAGGCCTGAATGGGACTGCAAGGCTGACCAGTAGCACTGGTACATTTCCAACCCTGATTAGCATAAATTTGGACCCATAGCATTGACCCCAGTGCTATATAAACCCCTGGAATAGTATCCTCAGATGGACAACCTGCTATCAGGTCCTTTCTTGCCTTGTGAGACATCTGTTTTTATTCTTAAATAAATCCTACTTTTTTTCACTCTTGCCTTCCATTCTGTGAATTTCTCTCTTGGTATCTGTGAGATAAGAACCTGGAAAGATGTTGGCTGTGAGCTGCTGTGTCTGCTGCAACACTGGACTATGGAGGACATAGTCTACTGGGTATTTTTTTAATATATATTTTTTTAGTTGTCATTGGACCTTTATTTCATTTATTTATATGTGGTGCTGAGAACCAAACCCAGTGCCTCACATGTGCTAGGCTAGTGCTCTACTACTGAGCCCGAGTCCCAGCCCCAGCCCAGCATAGCTCACTTTTAAGGGCTGCAATACATTTTGAGGCTGTAGCGGTCTGCTGCTTATGCAGACACCACCAGCTCCAGCAGAAGCAGAGAAATCTTGGTTTCACTAGAAACACACACACACACACACACACACAGATTATTAAGGAAAACTATATTAAAATATAATTAGGCATTTAAAAATTGTGATACAACAATATAATATGCTCCTGTATTGATTATATTAAATAACAGACTAGTGATCCTAAGAACTACCTTAATTTCAAAATAATAACAAAATTTGGGCTGGGGATGTGGCTCAAGTGGTAGTGTGCTCGCCTGGCATGCGTGTGGCCCGCGTTCGATCCTCAGCACCACATACAAACAAAGATGTTGTGTCTGCCGAAAACTAAAAATAAAATATTAAAAAATTTTTAAAAAAGGTCCATTGATCATAACAAAAAATTAACAACAAAATAGTAACAAAATTAAAAATTATTTTAGAAATCTGAGACAACTGTAATGTAATATGAAAATGTCTGTGATTTCTTTTGGTGAAAAGCCACAGGGATTACAATACTACTTTATTCATGAATGAAATACTAAATTTCAGCTGGAGATTAATGAAAATAGGATACATTCAAGTCCATGGAGCCCCTTAGTGGTACTTAAAGCTACAGAACATTATGAAATCAACTAGTGTATAGATAGGAAGCACAAGGGCTCCAGGAGGAATCTCTGGGACATTGTGGCATTAGGTAGTTGGAGCAGAGGTGGAGAAGCTCAAAGGACACAGAGAACACTCCAGCCTTCAGGCAAGAGAGGACCAGGAGAGAATTTAAGATAAGAAAATGTCCTTGGGAGGGAGCAGAGCACTGCATTATCTACAATTCCTCTTGGGGTTAAATATGTATGTGGTCTATTTAGATTCTTCTCTACTGGATCATTCTCAGTGTTCTTTCAGTCATTTAGTTAATATTCTTTTTGAACTCAAATAATACACCAAGCAAGGAGTTCTAGGATCGGGGATTCTTATCTCTGCCAGGCATTCAGTATTCCTGGATTTAATCCTTGCAATAGCCCCACTATATATACATTATTGTTACTCCCGAGACATAGAATTGAGGCATGAGAGGAAATGGATGGAGCCTGGGTTTGGATCTAGCTGAGTCCTATATCTGAACCACCTTCCTGTAAACAAAACAAAGGCTCTGTCCTCCTGTGGCTTTTCTGTTACTGAGTCAGTGACCCATGAGTCCTCTAAACAGAAGTCAGTTCTCTAAATAAAATTATAAACAAAATCTCAGATTCTCCCTTGCCTGCACACTACCTCATGTCCCATGTCATGTCTCTATTTCACTGTTGTTCCCCGCTCCTTTAATAGTTTGACTAAAAAAAAAAAAAGGTTGGTGCTACTCTTGTGTCTTCTTACTCTCTGCCTCACCCCATGCAAACCAGCTCAGACTTTCCTACTTCTCTCAAGCTGCTCTTGTTAATAAAGACCCTCAGGCCTCTGTTTTGCAAAGCCCAGTGGCTACTTCTCACTGCTTATCTCTCAGCTCTAGTCCACTTTCTGGAAACCTGTCTTTGACTCATCACTCTCCTGGTTTTCTTCCTTCTTCACTGCTCTTTCCCAGCTTTGATGGCCTATATAAATAATAGTTCTCACCAGAATCATTCAAATCATTGTTGACAGAGAAAAAACTAGTCTGGGCCTCCCTTAGTCATTTTGAATCAGAATGGGTGGTCTGGGTATCCATTCTACCACTATTTTAAAATAAATTGTAGAAATCAACTTTTTTTGGTACAGATCAAAGTTTGTCTTTGACTTTACAAATTACTTTTTTCATAGATTTTTAAAATTACCATTTCAATATTAAAATTTAAAAATTACAAAAGTAATTTTATAGATTTTAAAGATAATTTTAAAGATGGAAATCAAGCAACAGATATAACAAATAGGTTCATGGTATTATGTTAGACTGTGGGTTAGTGCTTATGAAAAAAAAAGAAAAATTCGGTAGAAGATGTGGGTAGTTGGGAAGCTAGGGACAGGGTGCCTGGGATCTGTGTCTCTAGGGTGGCCCCCCTGGGTACAATCGTCTCTTGGTATCCTAGATGGGTGGGGATTGGTTTCAGGACCCACTGTAGATACCAGAACCTGAGATGCTCAAGTCCCTCACATAAAATCTCATAGTTTTTGCATAAAACCTATGCACATCCTCTCTTATGCTTTAAATCCTGTCCCAATTATGTACAATATCTCATACAATGTAAAAATGTCACAGAAGTAGTTGTGATATTGTCCTGTCTAGGGATAATGACAAGAAAGTTTATACATGTTTGGTCAGATGCAATTTTTTTCTAATATTTTCTTTTTTCTTCTTCTTTTTTTTTGGGGGGGGGCGGTTACTAGTGATTGAACTCAGGGCCACTCAACCACTGGGCCACATCCTCAGCCCTTTTTTGTATTTTATATAGAGACAGGGCCTCACTGAGTTGCTTAGTGCCTGGCCATTGATTGCTGAAGCTGGCTTTGAACTCGTGATCCTCCTGCCTCAGCCTCCAGAATCACTGAGATTTCAGGTGTGCGCCACTGCACCGGTATCTAATACATTCTTTTTAAAATTAATTAATTTAGTTTTTCTAATATTTTTGATCTGTGTGATCAAATCTTTACACATGAAACCCAGGGAAATAGAAGGCCTGACTACATCTATGGTTGAGAAGTCACTGGGAAAAGCTATTAAAAACGCCCTAAGGCAGGAGCAGGAAGGTGTAGGAAGAGCTGCAGGTTGGTCAGGGAGGAGGAGCTTCAGGGAGCAGGCAGAGGAGGAGGTCAAGACTGTGGAGGGCCCTGCAGGGTGTGGCATGATTGCACTTTCATTTTGTTTTGTTTTTGCTGTGCTGGGATGGAACAGAACGCAGGGCCTTGCACATGCTAGGCAAGGGCTCTACCACTGAGCTGCACCTTGATGTACATTTTTAAAATGTTGCTCTGAGGTTGTGGAAAACTAACTGAACCCATTTCTTCTCAGTAGATGTACTTCTAGGGCCACCTTCTGCTTTTGATTAGCTTAAGCAAACCTAATCAATTCTAAATACTGGCCCTGTCAGGCCTTGTTAAAGGTGATGTCAGATCTTTATTGTCCCCTAGTAGCCCTCATTTATCTTTATTTTGATCCATGTCACCCTCAGCTTTCAACTTGGTATTCCTGGTGGGTTCCAGTTAGAGCTTATCCTTTTCAGAAAAGAATTTATTTCAATTTATTACAGTACATCTGTTTCTTATGAATAATAAATTTTATGCATGTTTATAAATGTGGCTTTCCCATATTTGTTTTCATCCACTCCTGTAGGCCTGATAAATGCTGTAGGAAAACTTCATTCTGACAGTATAACTAAGGTATAATTTTATTATATTTTCTTAACCTCTGTCACTCAATGAGGAAGCAAAATAGAATTTATGTGGCTGGAAAAACAAGGTGGCAGAGATTTATTTATTATGTCATACTTCAAGAAAGTGTTAGTATTTATTGGACTAAAATGTAAACATGCAAAATGGTCTCTAATTGGAGCCTGGTTGGTATCATGTGGCTAGGAAGGTGGAGCCCTAGAGACTGCTCTGATTTAAAAAACAAAGGATAAAATGTCAAAGGGAAAAGATGACATTGGGAAAAGAGAATTCTCAACCTTAATCAGAAGAGACCAGTGGTTGAGCTCTCTGGCTGATCCAGAAATTAATGCCTTATCTATGGAGTCAGACTTGAATTCCTAAGCACATTCTCCCTGATTATTTACTGCTGTTGCAGCAAAAAGGCAAATAATTTTCAAGAGCTTTGGAATCCACTCCCCACCCTTCCACCCTCTGAGACCGATTCTCAGTCTGTTGACTAGGCTGGTCTTGAGCTGAAGTGATGGTCTTGCCTCTCAAGTAGCTTGGACTACAGGTGTGCCCCATTGTACCTGGCAATTGGCCTTCTCTTAACTCACCTCTGTGCTGTCTTCAAATTATTGCCTTTACCTGTCTGAAGTTTTGTAAAACTTATTTGTCCTTAAGGTACAGGATATACTGAATTGATCCCTTTAGTATATTCCATAATACTTTGTATTCACACAAATGGTTCACTTAGTAAGAGCCTATGATCTACCAGGCCCCACAGACTACTGTTGTAAGTGTTTCATTTATTCTTATTAATGGTATGGTACAAATATGGCTCTTAGTCCATTTTTCAGATGAGAAAAGTGAAGCCCAGATTACTAATGGCAATAAGCCAAGCTCCTAACCCCTTCATGAATGGTTTTGGTCATATTGTGTCTTGTACCATTGTTATTTGTTTATACTTCTGATATTTCCACGGGGTGATGAACTTCTTGAGAAAACAGGGCAATGTTATTTTGTCTTTAAGCTCTCTACAGTTCCTGGAATAGCCTCCTATGCATAGGAGGGGCACAGTAACTATGGGGTAGAGTGAATGGTACTCAGGGTGCTACTTTGAATTTCCAAGTTATTCACACCCTCCAACAAAGGATATTTTAATAAAAAATGTGAAAGAAATAAAGGAAAGCAAAAGATTGCCCCAAAACTCCGTTCATCTTGGTTCTAAAGCTAAGTCACAAAGCAATGAAGAAGGAGACACATCTATGGGGCATGGCGGGGGGTGGGTTCCCTTGGGAAGGGGTTCTCTAACATCTGATTCAAGAGTCCTTCCCTATGAAGTTGTGTTGAAATACAGTCCCAATTTATAGATTAAAATGCTACTAATACTGGCAAGGTGCTGCAATTCGGTTGCCTGGAGATGACAGACTTTGTTAATCCAGTAATGCCCAGTATTGTTTAGTGAAACTGGATCTGGGAGGGGCTTCCTTCCTTCCTTTGTCCTTCCTTCCTTCCCTTCCTTCTTCTTGCACTGGGGATTGAACCTAGGGGTGCTTTACCACTGAGCTATATACCCAGCCTTTTATTATTTTTAATTTTCAGAGAAGGTCTTACTAAGTTGCTAAGGCCGACCTTGAACTTGTGATCCTCCCGCCTCAGCCTCCTGAGTCACTGGGATTTCAGGGATGCACCACCATTCCTGGCTCTTTGATCTTCAAGATCAGTGAAAGGCTGGGAGAGCTCTCCATGGCATTTACTCCATGTGTGCACCAGCAGTTGTAAGTAGCTGCCTGCAGGTATTATGGTGCCAACCTTAATAGAATCCTTGTCTTAAATTAGCCAGGAAATTATCTCTGCTTTCCTTTATAGATTTGATATATATGTATGTATACATTCTTTGTTTTGCTTGTATTTGAAGTTTGTAGGAATGGTATCATAACTGCCTGTATTCATCTGAAACTCGTTACTTTTTTTTTTTCTCCTCAACATCACTTCCTAGATCCAATTTTTCCATGTTGAGGCTTGTAGCTATCATCCAGTTATTTTTATGCTCCCTGTTATTCAATTGTATCCATTTACCACGTTAGTTTGCAGCCTTCTGTTGATGGACTTTTGAATGGGTTCGGTACTTTATACCAGGAACAATGCTGCTAAGAACTTCTTTGAGTGTTTTTGACTGAGTGAATAGCATGTGCCTGTAGTCCCTTCCTTTGTGAGGCAGGAAGATCACAAGTTTGAGGCCAGTCCTACTTAGTGAGAATCTGTCTCAAAATAAAAAAATCAAAAGGGCTGGGGATGTAGCTAAATGGTAAAGCATCCCTGAGTTCAGTCCCCAGTACCACAAACAAAACAAAACAAAACAAAAACACCTCAAACCCCCAAAGAAATAAATTTTTGGAGAACAGGTACAAGAATTCTTAGGGTATATATTTAGAAAAGAAATTAATGTAGTTCAACTTTTCAAGATAGTGCATGATTGTTTTCCACATTTGCAAATATGGAGGGGGCAGGGGAAGGAAGAAGGATGGAGTGAGGCGGGTGGGGATAAGAGGTAGAGCAGATTCAGGACATTTTAGATACAGGCAGACTCTCTAGAGTGGGCCTGAGCTGAGTGCTGAAAAACTGAAAGACTGGAGCAGGGCAGGAGGGGAAATTAGTAATGCAGCAAGAGAAAACTGGGAAAGCCAGGTTAAAGCACTTTATTTCATTCAATGTGATAGGAAGCTACTAGATGATTTTAAGGTGGAGTGGATGTGATTTGATTTGTGATTTATAAGTAACATTCTGGCTGTTCTGTAGATACTGGGTTAGTGCTGGAAGTGGAGGAACTTAGAGCCTATCCTGTCAGTTCAAGAACCCGGGAACCCATCAGGGAGCAGCCTGAGTTGGGGGCTAGAGAGCAGGTACATGTGGTAGGGAGAGGTACCCACTGTAGCAGCAGAGGGGGGCTGAGAAGTAAAGGCAAGCATCAAGGCTAACTCAGAGTCCTTCAAGCCTGTTCAAACTCCCTCCTAATTTCTTCTCAAGTGTGCATGCCATTTTCCATTTCACTACCCTGATCTCATTATCTCTCACCTTGACCATGACTACCTCTTCCCTGGGCCTCAAGTCTGCTCTCTTCCCCTCCCTTCCTCAACCTCCACATGGCTGAAAAGAATATTTTTCTAGGGGCCTGGGTGTGTAGTTCAGTGGTGTAAGGCTTTGGGTTCAATCCCCAGCACAGACAGACAGACAGACAGATACACACACACACACACACACACAAACACACAAAAGATAAGTCCTCCCCTCCAATCAATGATTTTTCGTAAACAAAACTAATATCATTACTCCTCCTTAAAATTCTTAGGTGATTCCCTAAATGCCCTTAGAGCAAAGCCATTTTTCTTTGGGATAGGGAAAGCATTTATAATATTAAATATATTTAATGTTATATGATATACATGGAACCCTCATTTAATCCCTTCTACAATCCCATGCAAAGTGATTATCCCTATTGTATGGGGAGAGTGGCTGAATTCTTTCCTCCCTCCCTCCCTCCCTCCCTCCCTTCCTTCCTCCTTCTCCTCCTCCTCTTCCCATTCTCCTATTTCTCCCCTCTCTCCCCTGCTCTGGCTCTGAGGATCCCTTCATTTGGGCACTTGAGAACTCTAGTCTGAGAGCTCCACTTTGATATCCCTGCATTCCAGAGCCCACTCTAATTCTTGCTACTTCTCCCAACCCTGCTTCCCTCTCTGCCACCAACAGAGTTACCTGGAGCCAGGTCTGAGGGCTTTTGAGAACTGCTTTTTTTAAAAAATTTTTTTTATTAGTTGCTCAAAACATTACAATGATCTTGACATATCATACATTTGATTCAAATGAGTATGAATTCTTATTTTTCCACATGTACAGATTACAGGATCACATGGGTTTTATAGCAGAATACAATTGAGAACTGCTTTTTACAGATTCCAGATTCTCCTAGATGGGTTGCTATTTTTTTAGGAATCTCATGAACTAGACTATAAATACTGTTTACCACAGGGTAGAATTGAAACCACAGGGTAGAATTGAAACCACAGATTGGCTGTGGAGAAGGTCTTGGAAAAAGTCAGTAAATGAGTCAGTTGACCACATGGAAAGTACAGTGAAGACTTTGTATACTTCATTTTATTGTTTTATATAAATTGAGTGCTCTAAATCTTTATATTAGAAAGTTCACAATAATCTTAGGTATATGTGTGTGTATGTGTACAGCACATATGGACTTGTTTGGAGAGACCCAGTGGTTAAATATTAACCAGCAATAGCATTGTAAGCTAAATAATATGGTGGTAAATATCATTATGAGGATATGTGGACACTTTCTTAGATGTGCTTTGAGAAATCATTCACAAAAATAATCTCCAATAGGGCTGGTGTGCTGATGCACATCTGTAATCCCAAGTACTCAGGAAGCTGAGGCAGGAGGATCACAAATTTGAGGCCAGCCTCAGCATTTTAGTAAGACCCTGCCTCAAAATTAAAGAAAAACCAAAACAAAAAATGCCTGGGGATGTGGCTTAGGGTTAAACACCCCAGGTTTCAATCGCCTATAAATTGCCTGTATGAGAAAAAGAAAAAAAAAAAAAACAACCCTAACAACAAATTTTTTTTCTTTGGTCTCTGTCCACAGAGTGGTATCTGTAAATAAAACCTATGATTGTGAGCCACATATGTAACCTGAATTTGCTTACAAAGCAGGTCTCAGTGACATTTTGCTGACCTTGCCCCACATGTTGCCCCCCACATTCCCTAATTTCCCCCTTGATTTTTCTGGGGATTCCTAGGACGTGTCACCAATCCCAATTCCCGGTAAGGCCCTTCAAAGCTTTCCTTGCTTTTAAGGAAGTTCAGCCTCATACTAAGTGAGCTCCTTTCTCAGTCTCTTCTCCTTAGGCCCTTTGCTCTTTCTTTCTTTCTTTCTTTCTTTCTTTCTTTCTTTCTTTCTTTCTTTCTTTCTTTCTTTCTTTCTTTCTTTCTTTCTTTCTTCCTTCCTTCCTTCCTTCCTTCCTTCCTTCCTTCCTTCCTTCCTTTCTTCCTTCCTTCCTTTCTTTCTCTCTCTCCCCCTTCCTTTCCCTCCCTTCCCCCCCCCCTCTCTTTCATACCAGGAATTGGACCCATGGTTGCTTTACCACTGAGCCACATCCCCAGCGCTTTTTATTTTATTTTTTATTTACATACGTTCTTGCAACATTGCTTAGAGCCATGCTAACTTTCTGAGCTTGGCCTCAAACTGTGATCCTCCTACCTCGGCCTCCAGAGTCACTGGACTATAGGCATATGTCACTGTGCTTGGTTAAGGGCCTTTGCATTTTCACGATTTCTGCCCAAGGACTTTTCCTCTTGCCCTTGGAAAATGCTGACCACTGTCCTTTCTAGCCTCAGCATTTGTCACTTCCCCAGGAACAGCATCCTTGACCTTTCCTCCAGTATCTTTCAAAACATCTTCTACTCTGTCACATGCTGCTTACTAATGATGTACCCCTTATACATCCGTGTAGTTGTCTAATATCAACTCATCTTTGAACTCTCAGTGACTTGAAAGCTGGCTTTGCCATTGCTGCTTACTTGGCACTGGCACAGTACCTAGCACTGGGAAATAAATGTTTGTTACTTTTATTGGATAGTGAGGATTGAACCCAGGGGCACTGTACCACTGAACTACATTCCCAGCTCTTTTCATTTTTTGAGACAGAGTCTCACTAAGTTGCCCAGGCTGGCCTACAACTTGCAATCCTCTGCCTCAGCCTCTGGAGTTGCTGGGATTACAGACATGGGTCACAGCACCCAGCTAACATTTGTTACTTGATCAGTCAGATATGTCCCTCATTGTGACCACGAGATCCGATGGAGGCATCCCTGTGTGGGTTCCTTGAGCAAGTGATCATTACAGGCGATTTTACTTATGCCTGGTTAAGTACCTTGCAGTCTCCTGAAGGGTGAAAAAAAAGTCCAGGAGACAGGAGAGGGTGTACCTGCGAGGAAGCCCCAGGGGACTTCTGGAGCAATGGCATGTCCTGTCCTTGATCTAGGTGGTGGTGACATGTGAAAACTTGTGGAGTATATAAATGTTATGTCTCAATTGCAAAAATAATAGGCAGTAGTACAGTGCGCAGGTCATCTGAGCTCAGGACTTGTTAGTTGCGGAGCAGGCTGAACAAATGTTAGCTAAAGGGTGGACTAAACACTTGACCCTCATCCATCTGGTTCCTTATGGCTTGTTTGCATCAAGGCTGAACATTCAACCCCACTCAAGGCTGAACACTGGATGCCCAACTCTTTGGTGCAAAGGAAACCCACATCTGACCCCTGACCCGTCTGCCTGAAGGCAGAAGATGACACCCTTAGCAACTACTGTATGATCCAATCACTGTACGCCAATAAGACCAAAAGACCCCATTAATTTTGGCTATAAAAACTCTCTCCTGCCGGGCCACCCTCTTTTGCTCTCTCTTTCTTCTCTCTCTCTTTGTTTTTCTTTTCTCTTCCTTCCTTGTTAATCAGACACCACCGCAATAAAAATCTCTTGGTCTCTCTAAGTGTCCTGGTCACTTTCCTTTCATCTAGTACTGAAACCCAGGAAGAGGGTGAAAACCCACTTTTGGGTCCTTCTTCCTTCGGACGTGCCAGTCACCAGATGACCTGAACCCATTTTCTTGACCTCCAGAACTACATCCACCACCGACCTTCGATTGGTGAGTTTCCCCTTTCTGGAGTCCTAAACCCAATGGTGGTGTCGGGAGGATTTGACCTTTTCGCCCACCTTTGGGGAGGAAAACACCCCATCACAGCCTTCAAGGCCATGATGGTCCTCATGGACTCCCTCCTTGGGCAGATTTGACTCTTGGGTTCAAAATTCCTTCCTTCCCTCTTCCCTGGCATAGACCTCATACATCATCTTCAAAGGACTTTCAAGAACACATAACAGAGAGGAAAATCACATCCCAACTAGACCTTCATGATCTAGGTGACCCTCATAAAGTCTTTTCACCTTTAAGACTCGGCTGCTAGAGATATGCTTACCCTCCCCTTCCATTTTCCTTCTCCAGCCCTGGGAGTCTCCAGCCTCTCCAGGAGGATTCCCAAAAAGCCTTGGTCAAGGTCTCCCATGGCCCTGGCCCTGTCCACGATGGAAGCCTCAACAATCAGGATTTAGTGATGACCAATCTCTGCAGCTCGAACCTGCCACTAGGCAGTGCCTGATTTTTGGCTCTAGCAGGGATGCTCCTTTTGACAATAAATCAGCTCCCTCCTCTCCCCATATAATGTTTGCAAGATGGGCAATACATCCTCTATGCCTGCTGACTCTCCCTCACAACGTCTCTTAGACAACCTCAAGACTCTCTCCTTGACACCAGACATCAAACCCCCAAATTGATTAAATATAGCACCCAGGATTGGCCTAATTATCCCCTAGACAACCAAAGCAAATGACCCCCTTTTGGATCTCTGGATCCCTCCATTCTAAGGGGTCTCTACAACTACTCAGAGCATTCAAAAAAGTGGATAAACATCCCCTATATCCAAGCTTTCTTCTTGCTCTGATCCAAGCCTGCTCTCTGCACCTCTTGAAAACCTCTACAAATTCTTCTAGCTTGCAAACCAATCCCCCCAACCACTGACCCCCAACCTTCTCTTCCTCTGGACTCATCCACTACTTTGGACCCTGCTAATGAACCTCCACTCTATTGCCTGGCTTAAATAGGTCGTCACCCTTAACCTTCTGCCCCAGCCCCTCCACCATCACCCTGCCTCAACAACATGCTTTCTCCCCTCCAATTACTAGATCAAAACCTACACCATTGTCCTTCCACAAACTGTTGCCCCCTTGTGTGAGGTAGCAGGTACTAAAGAATCCCTCCATCCACTCACTCCTGTCTTCTCCTGTCTGTGACCACACCTGGTCCCACCAGGCCCCCTTACTGGCTAACCCAAAGCTCAAATGAGCTGAGGAGGGCCCTCAGACCCCTATCTTATATCTGGTGAAAATAGCCTTTAAAGTTGCTTTGTCATCACTGAAAACCAGGTTACTAAGAAGTTAAAGTCAATACAGGTTTTTTGGGATATTCGCTCCCGTCCTCCCTTCTGCTCTATCTATTCTACTGCTCAAGTTTTCCTTGCTAGGGAAAGTCCCAAACCCCTTTCCCATTATTTTTTTTACATCTCCTTCCTAATTCTAAAGTCTACCTGAGCTGCTCTCACCCCCACCTTCCTGTCTCCCCCCGACCCCCAAGCCCACAGAAAAGTCTTAACTGACCTTCTCCAGAAATCTTCACCATGGCTGATTTTAGGACTATCAGCAAAAGAGTCTCTATAACAAAATTTAATGTAGATAAACTTCCTCTTTTTGTGTTGCTCGGTTTTACTTGGCCACTTGCCTGGAAAAATCAGTAATCCAGATGCTAGACACCTCCTCCCTAGTTTTTCACAAAAATATGTAAACAAGCCCTCTGGCCTTGAGCTGGGGATTCCTAAGATAAGCGAAGTTACCTGTTGGGCTCCATGGTAACTGCTGGCAGGGGAGGAAACAAAGAGAAGAAAAAGCTCTCTCCTTCTCAGGTGTCCTTAAAGTGTTAACTTGCTCAGAACAGTGGAAAAAAAAGAACTGCCTTTATGTGAACTTCTGCAGACTATGAACTTCTGAGTCCCTCCTCTTACATGCTGGGTATAAATTTCCAAAACTACCTGAACTTGGGGTTCAGGAGATTGATTGATTGATTGATTGCAGCAGAAGCTGTGACCTCTGAGCCTGGCTGCAGCCAGATATAACTGTTTCCCCATCTTCAGTGCTATCTGTGGTGCCTTGCCTTGTCCATCCCTACAACAGTATAATTCTATGTACTTAAACCTGTTTAGGTTTCCATGAAATGGTAAACAGATGTGATTAACTGTGTACTGTAAATAACAAAATATGTCTTTTTAAAATGGAATAATTTGCCTAAATTCAGAAATTTACAAGGATTGTCTCAAAATGTGAATAAAAAGGGGTTAACAGATGAAGAAGAGAAATTAGTGTTACCGCTGTTGACTGGTGACGAGTTCTTGCTTCCCAGATGTTGAAGAATAACATCAAAGAAGCATGCCGAGGCAAGGTCAGAGTAGAGATTAGAAATTTATTAAAGGACAGAAGAAAAGACCTCCCGGAGGAAGAAGGGGACCCAGGAGGTGGAATCCATGGAAGTGCGGTTGTTTCCCCTTTTTATAGTTCTTTCAGTGATGGAATGTAGGTTGGAAAGCCCCAGGGGTGGGACACAGGTGGGCCAAAGAAGTAGTCTGAGCAGGAAGGACTTCATTATCACTTCTTTGTGATGGGCTATCTTCAAATCTGCTGGGGGCTATTCATTAATACTTCTTCCAGGTGGACTTTGGCCTAGGGCCTCTTTGGGACTTCATTAACATTCCATGAATTGTCCTGCCTTTTCCCTGAGTCATTCCCAGCATGGCCTCCATCTTAGATTTCACTTAGTGTTAGACCCGATTTACCTAACTACACTGACTACCTAACTTTAAATCTGGCTTCATTAGAAGGTTCTCGGTATGGATTTAATAGAAGGGAAAAAAGTGATTCTGGATAAGAGAGTCTATGTGATGAAGTAAATAAGAGGGTTTAAGTAGGTGATAAAGAAGGTCTGTGTAAATTGGTTATATACGGAAGATTTTGAGCAAGTAATCTTGAAGGAGTTAAGGATTATACAACTGTGGCTAAACAACAACTGTTATTTTGCAAATTTGTAATATGGTCAAGCAAGTCCTGGACCCATCCTAGTGCAAATGGCACGAGCAGAACTAAGAAGCTGCTCTCAAGTCCCCCATGAGTGACCCTTATGAGAACTCAGCTGACTCTTAACAATAGATAGAAACAAAGTCAATTTTGACCAGCTTGATCTGAAACACCTACCCCAAATAGTTAAACCAAAACACAGTCATTTGTGGGGGTAATGAGGGACAAGAAAAGCTAGAAAAGAGGAGACAGCAACTAGGCCAACAGTCTCCATGGGGAATGTTCACTCAAGTATGACCTTGGCTCCTCCCCCTTGCAGGACTCTTATTAGTTCTCTTTATGTTTCTCTTAATAGAACAATGTTTGTTAAATTGTCTACAGAAGTTCCTGCAAGATCAGATACACAAATTCACCAACCAGTCAATCAATTACTCCTTCAAGACTACCAATTCCTGATATCGAAGATGAAGACCTATGACTCATGACCAACTCCTCCAGCTCCAGAGACTCTGCCCCCATCTAAAACTCTCCCTGACCCCTTTTCCAATTTTTACAACACCTCTTTCACTTCCCAGGAATGAGAACTACTCTCTAGCAGGTCCACTCCACATGTTCTGTCTGCTGTACAGTATCCCCACAAGGAAGCATCAAACCTAAACTCCTCACACATCAGATGAGGAGCTACCAGCCAGGTGAAGACTGGCAGATCAACTTCACTCACATGCCTAGGCACAAAAAACTTCTCTACCTACTCACTTTCATTGATACTTTTTCAGGTTGGATAGAAGCCTTCCCTACCTCCAGGGAAAGTGCTGACACTGTCACCTCCATCCTTGTTGAGAGGATCATTCCCAGGTTTGGACTTTCTACCTCCATCCAGTCAGATGATGGTCTAGCCTTCACTTCTCAGGTTGTTCAATTAGTCTCCAAAGGCCTCAACATCACTTGGAGGCTCCACATCCCCTACAGAGTCCAATCCTCAGGTAAGGTTAAGAGAACTAACGGCATTCTCAAGGGTCATCTCACTAAACTTGCTATTGAACTCAGGCTCTCCTGGACCAATCTCCTGCCATTGACCCTCACTGGAATTTGGGCAGCCCCTAGAGCTCCCTCAGGCCCCTTTGAGCAACTCTATGGGTGCACTTTCTTAACCAACCAAAGCTTTCCAGTCACTCCTCCTCCCCTTGTGTCCTATTTGCCCTATCACACTTCTACGCAAACTCCTAAGGGAACATGCAGCCTGGTGCCTTCCTGCGCCACTCATTGCCTAAATCCCAGTGCAACCACAAGCTGAATTGGACCCTCTTCAACTGGGTGACTCAGTCTTACTTCAAGAACTGCATCCTCATTGTTGGAACCTCACTGGGCAGGACCCCATACAGCCATACTTACTACCCCAACAGTATCCAAGCTTTTGGGTCACTATCCCTGGTACCATGTCTCCCACCTTAAAAAGGCACCTGTTCCAAATGTCAAGTTCTGGACTTCCACCCCACCCACCAATCACAAAATTTCTTGCCAATCCTCTTCTTCTTTTACTAATCATTAATCTCGCTCAAGCTTCTTTCCCAACCCATAGATGGCACTTCTACATTCAAGCCATATAGCACCAGGATGGCACCACCCACTCTCAATTTATGGGTCAAAGTGATTGCCCTTCCACTGGCTGCAATCAAGCTGTCACCCTTAACATTACTGGATTCAACCAAGCCACCTCTGATATTTCCTAGAGTCCTTACCAGAGGACCAATGGCTGATACCAAGGATCTCCACTGCTCAACCTATGGCTTCAAGGAACCTTTATGGACTTTTCCCTTTCCTAGATAACTGTCCATAGCCAGTGTGTGTTATTTCTAGCTGCTTTGGTATTCCCAAGCCTTTCCCAGAACATTCCCCTACTCTCCCTGGTAGGCCCCACACCACCACCTCTCAGCAGGAAGTAGACAGTTTGAATTACATCATCCCCAAGCCATTTAGAAAAACAAAAAGGGAGAAATGTTAGTTGCAGAGCAGGCTCAACAAATGTAAGCTGCCGGGTGGGCTGAACACTGGACATTCACCTCTCTGGTTTCTTATGACTTCTTTGCCTCAGAATGAACACTCAAGCCCACTAAAGGCTGAACATTCAACCCCCACCAGTCTGGTGCAAAGGAAGCACACATCTGACCCCTGACCTGTCTGCCTGAAGGCTGAAGATGACACCCTTAGCAACTACTGTATGATCCAATCACTGTATGCCAACTAGGCAGCTTGCAGACCCAGAGACCCCATTAGATTTTGGCTATAAAACTCTCTCCTGCAGGGCCTCCCTCTCTTGCTCTCTCTTTCTTCTCTCTCCCTCTTTTTTCTCTTCCTTCCTTGTTAATCAGACACCACCACAATAAAGATCTCTTATTGTTCCGAGTGTTGTGGTCACTTTCCTTTTAGAACTCAGGTAGATCTGGTTCTGAGTCCACACCACAGCAATGAGATTTGACCACACCACTTCTTCAGGTCTCTGTTTACTCATTTATTAGATGGGTATAATAATTTCTCTCCATACATAAGATAATCTTAAGATTAAGAATTGAATAACCTGTAAAGGCAATTCTTTTTTGGCTACGTTATTTCTGAAGATAGGTTAAAGGAATATGACTTAACTGGCACATTTTGGAAAGATATTATTAAAATGTTTCTCAGAAGGTTCAATACTTCCTTGGAATTACAATTTACACTCCTGGAGTGATCTCCCCAGCCATCCAGGAGGAAGGGGACTGTCTTCTAGTGTTCACATTCACCTGTCATATGACAATTTGGGGCAAGGCACTCAACTTTTTAGCTTAGTGTTTCTTATATGTAGGATGGGAGTGAGTAATTCCTGCAGCTGCTGTGGATGAACTGACCAGTCCAAAATGAGAAAATGTAAATAGTGATTCAAGGTTACCAAAACAGGACTGTTATGTCTAGGCTTAGGGGAGGGAACTGGAGAATCCAGCAGGGGTGTCCTCCAGCAGAGCCTCTGCCTAAGTCCTTCCAGGGAGGGGAGTGGAGCTGTACAGCATGGAGGGACACACTGATTGATCTTTCTGCCCCCCACCACCACTTACACATGGTTTACCTAGCCTGAACTTGAAGAGGACAAGACTATTTCACGCACCCCTTCTGTCAAGTCTCTTTCTTTGAGGGGACTTCCTTAGGGGTTTAGGCTCATTCCTGAAGGAGGTCAGTGATGTCTGACCTTTTATTGTCTTCTTATTACTTGGCCTGGGACATCAAGGAAATTGTATGTTCTAAATTGGTCAAAAACAGTTTGGGAGATAGTTTCTGTGCACGTCCTGATTCTGATAATGTTCTGGAGAACAATAGCAGAAGAGAGCACAAGAAAGGCTCAGCTGAGAGGAATTCTAGACTTTCAAAATATTATTAAGTGTATAGTAAGCCCTCCATATTCATGAACCCAACCACCTTGGGTCAGAATTGCCATGTTCTGCTTACATGTGCCTTGCAGTTAGGCTTACAATGACCAAGTCTGTATTGAACACGTACAGACTTTTTTTCTTGTCATTATTCCCTACAGAATATAATATAACTGCTATTTACAGAGCATTTGCTTTGCAGGAGGTATTATAAGTAGTCTGGAAATGATTTTAAGTATACAGAAAGATGTGAATTTGTTACAAAAAAATACTTTGCCATTTTATATAAAGGCCTTGAGCATCCTTGGATTTGGGTGTCCATGGAGGGTTCTAGAACCAATACCCCATGGATGCTAAGGGATGACCAAATGTGGCACTGGTCCTTTAAGGAGTGGTCATTTTATTCCTGAAGTTTATTTTTTTTGGGGGGGGGCGGTTGCTGGGGATTGAACCTCAAGGAACATTACTACTGAGTTGCATCCCCATCCTTTGTTTTTAAAAAACTTTTTGAGACACAGTCTTACTAAGTAGCTGAGGCTTGTCTTGAACTTCAATCCTCCTGCCTCAAACTCCCAAGTTGCTGGGATCTCAGGGGTACACCTGCCTGACTCTTATTCATAGTTTAAAGCTTCTCCTGTTGTCAACATCCTCATACCCCACCAGTTACTAATTCTTATTCATGATTAAGTGATCCTCGGAGATTATTTCCTATGTGATTTACAAGAGTTCACAAGTCATTTCAAGGTTTCAGATATAAGTTAGTTAAGTTTTAAAAGACAGCTTAATAAGATCTACTTTAGAAAAAGTCAAGACATTGGTACATTGGTTTAGGGCAGGATTAAGCTTTGTGAGATATTCCAGCTGCCAACAATGCTATGCATCACATATTCTCAGAATTGGCAGAATTCCATCACCTGAACTGAAGACCACCTGTGTGAGGCAGGCCACCTGGTTTCACAGGCGAGGAAAATCAGATCATCCATATGGACTATGCCTTTAGAAAGCAGACTTTCTCAATCTTGGCACTAGGGACATGAGGTGACTTAGTGTTCTTCCTAGGACTTCAGGAAAACTTTATTTTATTTGACCCAAGTGGTAGTTGTAGTTTTTCCTCTCACTATGTTTTCTTTTGCGAATACTTTGGAGGGACATTGTCTCATTGACTGTAGAAGATTCAATTTCAATTGCCAGGTTGTCCTGGAAATGCATGTAGATTACTGGTGAGCTTAGCAGGCAGTCAAGAAGATTCCCCACCTTAAAGATTCCCTACATTAAAGTGATGAGATTGGTTTGAATCCTGTAGAGGGTTCGACTGGATTATAAAAGCTTTGGGATGGTACTTGAGTGAGAAGGACTGAGGAAGTGGGAAGAAACCACATGAGCCTGGTTTGAGGCACTGGGGGGATTGACTTCTTTTTTCCTATTTTTTGCTTTCATTTGAAACCTCAAGAAAAAGCACTTTTTCCCAAGTGCTTTGAGTGTCGGGCAACCACCCAGATGACTTTGCTGATGTCACTCTCATGATTTCCTGGCATGAATAATAATCATTCACAGCCTGCTTAAAACCGTCCCTCCCTGTTCTCTTTCTCTTTTTGTTCTGCTTTTAAAAATATTTAAGTATTTATTTATTTATTGAATGTTCTTCTTTTATTTACAGACGTCTAGGTTTGAATCTCTAGTAAGGAAAAGAGCATCTTCACTAAACAGGGAGATAAGAGGATAAGAAGGAGATCCTGGGGGACAGGCACAGTGACACAGGCGGGTCACCCCAGCAACTCTGAGGCTTGGCCAGGAGGATCTCAAGTTCAATGCCAGCCTCAGCAACTAGGAAGACCCTGTCCCAAAATAAGAAATAAAAGGGCCGGGGATGTGGGACTCAGTGGTAATGTGCTCCTGGATTCAATCCCTAGTACCCCGGGGAGAGGGGAAGGAGAGAGACCTCGGCCTGCATTCTTCTTTCCTCCTGCAGCCACCACACTATGAGTTTGCTTACCAGTCTTTTCCTCCTGCTCCCAAGCCAGCAAATTTATCCTCCAAGGAAACACCTTTAATTTTGTCCTAATAGGGTTTCCACAGAGTGCAGTCGAATCTGGCAGGGCTTTGTGTTCTTTGGGAGGTCAGGGGCTTCATGTATTAGGAGTGAGAAAACATTTTATATTTTGAAGACAAAATCACCTAATTTTTAAGTGACATCGAGTAAGTTCTATGAAGTTTTTCTCTGCAGCTGTCCCTTCATCTCTGCCACAACTGCTGCTATTTCAGCAGGTTGGTTTGGTAGAAGCGTCCTTTTGGTAGGAGGTCTCTAGTCTTCTGCAGCATGTTTCACTGTGGGACAGAGGTCTCCCAACAGAGGACATCCAGGGAAGTTCATGCACAGAGGCAGGGCGCTTGGGATGCCTCCTGAAGTCCTGGCTCCATGCTCCATATTTGTAAGGTTCACAGTATTCAATTAAAA
Organism: Ictidomys tridecemlineatus; assembly: GCF_052094955.1. NCBI lineage: Eukaryota > Metazoa > Chordata > Mammalia > Rodentia > Sciuridae > Ictidomys > Ictidomys tridecemlineatus. The sequence goes on along the minus strand of NC_135480.1, from coordinate 128,360,483 downwards.
CAAACAATTCATAGTTTGCCATACTTTTTATTTACAAAGGCAAAATAAATTATTAAGAAAAAGAGCCTCAAGACATCCTGATCTGAAGGGTTTCTACCTCTTCTGCACCCCACAACAGCCTTATGAGAGGAAGTAACTTTCCCAAGGTCAAATGGAGGTAGGATAGAGCTTAAAGGGTCCCCTTGGGGGTGATATTATTCTGTCAAGAAAACATGGGGACACAAATATTATTTCAGGTTATTATAATATATTTGACATCCTTTGTGTCTATTAGGTTTTTATCACTTAAAAAAAATCTTAACACTTGGGGCCTTGAAGGGGGTATGGAAAAATATTAGCTGTAACAGTAGTGTGTGGCCCTCCAGAGGCACAGTTCATAATCAGATATTACAGTCTATCTGTAGTATTGGAATTTCATGAGAAGGATGGTTAAAGGAAAATAAATCTCCTTAAGGGGCCAATGATACCAAAAATGGTGGGTAAATGTGTGTCAATCACATTTGTGAGGCAGCTGTCTCTCATACAGGACTCATGATTTCAAACATTTAGAATGTGCATCATGAATCTCCCACTGCAGATTAAGAAGCTGGCATCTGAAGTTCTCAGCATGGCTCCCTCAGGAGTGTTAGCAATATAACTCTCCTACAAATAGATAGTAACCAGGTGTCAGGCTTTGATTTAGTTCTTTAATGAGAGAAGCAGCAGGGAGACAAAAGCGCCGGTTCAGAGAGCATTTGAAGGCGAGGGATCCGTGTTGTCCTTTGGGAGCTTGGTGTCCTTTGATTAGATATGGGACTTTAACTTGCTACCATGCAGGAGAACCATGTTGGCATTGGAGTTTGCTTTTCTACTGGGCCAAAAGCCAAAGCAATGAATTAATTTCTGCAGGCTAACTACTAACCATACAGGGCTAAACATTACTTGCAATTTTCTTGTGGATTGTTTGTGATAATTCCCATCACAGGGGTCGGGGGGTTAGGCCAGCTTATTGGGAAATGTTTCACATGCAACAGAACATGAAGCAGCTACCACTCGGTCTTCCACAGGCATAGTGCAGAGTTTTTCTTTAAGATGAGTGTGGATTTATGATTACTGTTCTTCTGATTATTGCTGATTAATCACCTCTGCTGTGTGGATTCCTGACCAGGGGATTTCAGATGATAACCGCTCTTTCATATTGGCAATAATTTATACACACAAGGCATTGTTCTAAATAAATGGTTTACAACATAATTACACTTAATTTATACCATATGAGGTGTATGCATTTGTCAGGGTTCTCCAGAGACACAGAACCAATAGGATGTGTGTATCTTCGGGTTCTGTATCCATAGATTCAATCAACTGCGGATTAAAAATATTCTGTATGGAACATGTATAGACTTTCCTTGTCACTATTCCCTAATCAATACAACACAACAGCTGTTCACGTAGCACTTACATTATATTGGATATCCTAAAAAAATATAGATTTAAAGTATATGGAAAATGTGCATAGATTAAATATCTGGACAAGTTAACATGTGAATTTAATCACTGTGGTATATACTATGAAAACTGAGGCTATAAGTAGAGAAGTGACAAGCTCAGGGCCACATGATGGTGCCCTTAACCCCTCTCATGTCTGCCTTCTAAGGGGACACTATTATTCTCCTGAGGGCTCAAATCCTCCCTGTTTTCTTTGAGGTCTTTGGTCCTTTCCTCCTGTCAGCATAAATCCGCCTCCAAGATTTTCAGAATGTCCCTCACCCCTCATTCTTTCCACCCCCTTCTACTCTCTAGTTCTTCCCATTGCCTGAAGTCATATTTCTGAGCTTGGCACTTGAGTCCCTATATATTCTGGGTTACCTTCAAGCTCTCTCAGTTCTATTCCCCCTACTCTCTCCCATGGCCATCTGAGCCAAAGCCATTGACCTGCTCATCTTTCCTCTCCTGCTTCCTGGACTTTTCCTCACTGGGACTTCTTTTTCCCTGTGAGCCTTTATGAACACCCCACATATCCTTCAAGTTCCCACATACAGATTTCTTGGTTTCCCCACTTGGGTAGGAACCTATCTTTCCTAACTTGTCAGGATGTAGAGTCTAGTTTAGAAGCAGGCATTTGGTTCGCAGGAGTTGTTTTCAAGGACAGAAGAAAGAGGGAAGAGGGAAGATGGGATTAGTTGAGCAAGTTATAGTATTTCACTGGGAGAGGGTAAGATTCATGTGGAGCTTAGGGGTGAAGGAAGGAGGGATTCTATATCCATACCCAATGCTGGCTCATTATAGAAAGCTTTCCCCTCAGGTCCTGGCAGTGTTGACTCCTCATCCTGTAGGCTCCCTGTGCCTCAGCTCCCTGCCAGGCACCACTTTTTGAATGCATTTCTTTGAACACAGCATGAGTCCTGCTAAACTGCAGTGGGAGTCTTCTGGTCCAAGCTAGGTCATATTCTTATTGGTATTGTCCAGACTCAGCATGATGTTTAGATACTTCACACTCAGTGGGATGAGTGGATTTGCTGTAGACAAGGATGGATTTATAATTGATATTGTCTCAGGTTGACTCTTAGAAACAGACCTGAGATGAGAATTTGTGTGCCAGTGATTTATTACGGAAGTGCTCCCAAGGTGAAGGACAAAAGAGGGGAGGAAGCCCTGTGAGGAGCCATCTCAAGACCTGTTGGCCTCAGCATGATCCTGCAGGGAGCTCTGGAGTGTCAATTATATCTCAGAGTGATGCAAACCTCCGACCAGGGAGCTGGGCTCCCATCTGTCAGTTACTGATTAATGGTTACCCAGTAAAAATGTGGGGGAGCCTAGAAAGGATGGAAAGGTGGTGCAGCACCATGGTATGGTTTGTCTTCACCAAAATCTGTGTTGAAATTTAACCCCATTATGAGGTAGTAAGAGGGTGGAAATGTAATTGACTATGAAAGCAGTTATGATTAAACGAGGCCACGTGGGTGAGCAATGGGATGGTGGCTTTATCAAAAGAGGAGAGATCTGCACTAGGTCATCTGTCTTGCCTTGGGACAGTGAATTTGGGTTAGGCATATAATTGAGACCAACCCTGCAGAACTTACTATGTACAGTGTAAGCTCCACAGAGGCTGAAATTTGGTCTGTTTTTGTTCAGGGCTGTGTCCCTGGTTCTCAGCACATTGTAGGACTCTGTACATGTTGGATGAATGAATGAGAGAGACAGGCAATGCAGCACCATTTTCACATGCTACACTCCCAAGATAGTTTTTAAGAGTTCAAAAGTATAGTAAGATGCTACTAAGTTGTCCTGGAGTCATGAACTTTACAATCCTAAAAAACTTAAATCTTGGATGATTCTTTGCAGGTAAAACTTTGCTCCAGGAGCCACAGGTTTGTGAATTTCAGGGTTAACCTGGGGACCCTCTACATCCTCTTGGCCCTGATGTACATCTTCTCCTCCTCTGTTGAAAACATGAACTTTTATCAAATTCTTTTTTATGGAGGAAGTAAATAGTGTTGGTGTCTTAGTTTGCATTCTATTGCTATAACTGAATATACCATAGACTGAATAATTTATAAAGAATAAATGTTTATTCAGTTCACAGTTCTGACAGCTGGGAAGTTCAATATAAGGTAAATCTGGTGAAGTCTTTCTTGCTGATGGTGACTATGAGAATTTCAAGGGGGTCACAGGGTATGGTTAGAAAGACAGAAGTCCTAGCTCAAATCTCTCCTATTATAAAGCCACAATCCCATAGGATTGGTCCCCACCCTTAGGGCCTCATTTAACCTCAATTACCTTCCAAAGGCCCCCCCTCCTTAATTAATTAACCATAATTGGATTAAGTTTCCACCCTTTTAATGCCTGACAGTGGGGATTAAATTTCAATATGAGTTTTGGTGAGGTCATTCAAAACACAGCAGGTAGATAATGGTGGATAAGTGTTACATGGCTTCAGACCAAATTTTGCCCATGTAGACGTATGTTTAAAATACTTTTACAATCCGTTTATGCAAATTTCACCTGTGAGCTCAGTGAAACTCCAGTTCTAAGTCTCTGAAGCTGCTCCCACTACACACTGTGTGAGAGGCTGAGAGGTACAGGTACAGCCATGGCCCATAAGTAGGGTTGACTCACTTTACAGGTATCATACAGCTGGAGTCCTCAAGCCAATGGCTGATAGAGAAGCCATCATGGAGGGGCTGGGGTTGTTGCTCAGTGGTGGAGCACTTGCCTAGCATGTGTGAGGCACTGGGTTCCATCCTTGGCACCACATAAAAATAAAAACAAATAAATAAAGGTACTGTGTCCATTTACAACTAAATCATATTTTTTAAAAAAGAGAAGCCATTATGGAACAAGCCTTAGGTCTCCTAAGGGGAAGGGGGCCCCTGAATCCTCACTTTGTTCACAAGAGTTGGGCTAGTCTTTGTTGGTGCTGATCCATTTCTCTTGAACATCAAGGTTAGACATAATCAGATACATGCTTATAAAAATCTGGTCTGACTGCTGCACATGAATGGATTACAGAGAAATCAGAGGACAGGAGGATAGACTACCTAGAGGTGACATTTATTAATATCACAATTTAGCAAATCCTTGTTATTATTTCCTTTTTATATCAAAAGGACATTTTTTAAAATTATTTTTTAGTTGTAGTTGAACACAATACCTTTATTTCACTTATTTATTTTTATGTGGTGCTGAGGATTAAATCCAGGGTCTCGCTCCTTCGAGGCAAATAAATATTCTAGCACTGAGCCACAGTCCCAGCCCTAAAGGATATTTTTTTTGAGCATCTAGACCATGCCAGACATGGGAACGAATGTTTTCACAAATGCTATTTCTTTTGAACTCTGACAGTCAACAGAATATGTGTACTGATGTATATGTATTTTCACTTTCAAAGAGGTTGTTGCAAGAGAAGTTAGTGGCTTGGAGGGTGGAGTTGGAAGTGGTGAAAGAGGTGGACTTGGGGAGAAGAATTAGCATCAGAATCTGAGGATGCGAAGGAAGGACACGAATCTCCACCTCACCCTTCTTTGCCAACCCATCCCACATGACAAAGATTAATTATTATTTGAAAAACAGATTTCAAATAATTGGAGCATCTCATCACACCAGGACATTCTGACTGAGAAGCATGGAAGGAAGGTGTGGAAGTAGACTGCTTGAGTTCAGGTTCTACCACCTGCTCTTGTGGCCTGGGATGGGTCAGTTCCAGGTATTTAACCTCTAGCCAGGGGAGGTCATTAAGTCTGTGAGATCAGGCAAGGCGGGTGGCCACCAAAGGAGGCAGACTTAGAAGGACTGCCAAATGAGGCTTTATTGAGACTCGTCCAGGGCGGAACTCGATCAGATGGACAGAGTGGACAGGAAAAGGATCTGAGGAGAAACCGCCTGGGAACTTGACCGGAGTGGAATTTTATGGGTCTTACTGCAGGAAGGGAAGGGCTTGGGACAGGAAAGGGTGTTTTTAGAGTCCCTTGTCCCACTGGAGTTGGTCAGGCTGAACTCCAGGATTGGCCAGAAGATCCCGCTGATCCACAGGCATTTCTGTGGGCGCCTGATTGATGTTTCTTTCACGCACAGGCTGCTTTGTCCTACGTCACTGCCACCCACCTGACAAAGCCCTGGTGGGCTCACATCACAGAAGGGGTGTGTGTGTTAAGGGATGTGTGTGTTAAGGGGTGTGTGTGAGGGCAAGGACACATGTCATTCAGCAGGATACTCCAGGTACTATAGGGCTCTTCTCCAGGGTCTGGGCTGACTTTCACAACATGGCGCCTCTGTCTCTTGTTTCCTGTCTGTGAAAAGGTCAGGGAGTAGCCTTTACCTATACACAGCCTAAAGGGGGTATCAGGCTGCTCCATACAGACCTTGGTCCTGGGGGGCTGCAGGGAGGGAAGGACAGGACACAGCCCAGGTTTTGGGGAAAAGAAGGTTCCAGAATATCATAGGTCTGCTAGCCTCCATTTTGGAGAGAGTGTTCCTGTGGATGGACAAATCTAAAAAGGGTGACTTCAGCCCTGAGATATGAAAATTTGGTGAAGAAATCTGTTGTTTGGAGAAGCTGCCACCATCAAGAAAGCCTCATTTTCTTTTTTTTTTAATATTTATTTTTTTTTTAGTTTTCAGTGGACACAACATCTTTGCTGGTATGTGGTGCTGAGGATCGAACCCGGGCCGCACACATGCCAGGCGAGCACACTACCACTTGAGCCACATCCCCAGCCCAAGAAAGCTTCACTTTCCTGGCAGGGCAGGCCCAGGGCTTGGAGACAAGCTCAGTCTCTCTGCTACTACCTTAGCCTCCTTTCAAGTGTCTTGGACAATTTTTTTTTCTTTAACAGTAGAAACTGGGAGCAAGGTGGGAGGAGGCAGTGGAGCTCAGGAGAAAGGTGGTGGGAGAGGGGATGAAGTTGGGTGGGGCTGGAGGTGTGGGTGGAAGCTGGAGGAAGCCCTTTAAAATGGAAAGAGTGAGGCTGGATGGGCTGCTCTCTGGATTGCTGGAGGGAGAGTTCCTTTCTTGAGGCAATCCAGGCAGCTGTTAAAACACTCTCTAGATGCCCTGTGGGAGCAAACCAGACACCTAAATCTCAGCTAGACTTGCTAGAGGCTCAGCTTCCCTTAAATCTTTCTAGGGGTGGAGAGAACTTCTGTGCCCTAGGACTGTGGAGTGGCTCCCCTGTATCTTTTGGTTCATTTGTGGGCCTGGGGTGAACAGGTTTTTCTGCTCTCTATGCAAGTAGCTGTAATTCACAGGATGGATGGATCTTTACTCCACTGTAGAGGCTTGTGAATATATTTGTACATATCTCCAGAAGCAAATTGCTTAGGAAAGATGTCTGAGCCAGCTGTGCAGAGTCTGGTTGCTTAATATCAGCATGGATTAGTGGATAGGAAGGCAGCCTGGGGTCAGGCCCAGCTGTGGAGGAAATTACTTTACAGCTGCAAAACAATGGATGAGAGATGGATGAGAACTAGAGACCAGGGTAGATGAAAGGGTTTCTGCTGAAAACCAATGTCAGGAGGGTGTGGTCGGTTTCCATATTACAGATGATGTTGCAAATCTGTGGGTGCTGATAGTTAATGTTGAGTGTTATGCATGTGGGAGGGGTTTTTGGTAAATTGGTGCATCATAGATGTCATTTTGTCCAACTTCCTTATTTATTCTGAGTCTTAGAAAGATTAGTCTGATGTCCTAAAGTTTCACAGCTAGGAAGCTACTGAATGAAAATGAAATCTCAGAGACTTGGGGCTCTCAGCCTGTACCCCCAGCAGGTGGAATATAGAAAAAAGTAAGGGGCCATCCGTTGGCAAGCCACTTCTGTTATCAGGGCCTCAGTTTCCCCATCTCTCTCTCTCTCTCTCTCTCTCTCTCTCTCACACACACACACACACACACATATAAAGGGATTGTGCTAGAGTTTCATCTCTCAGATACTAATTCTAACATTTCACAATCCCATATCCCTTTCCATTTTCTATAAAAAAATTATTTGATTCCTTAAAACCAAATACTGCCAACTAGTTACTTCCTTTTGCACATCATTGAAAATCAAAGAGAAAATTCCTTGGCTGATTTTAAACTGATCATTATCATAACAAAGAAAAAAGTTAAATGCCGAAGTCTGGCTGGGCAGGAATCATGAGCCACTCAAGAAGGAACAAACTTTATTTCAGAACTCCCGGAGAATGCCACCCATGCGGCCTTCTCAGGGACACACCACACCAACTGGAAATCCCTCCTCCAGCACTTCCCCAACCAACACGAACTCTCCAGGAATCCTGGCTCGAGAACTCCAAAGTAGCGGCCCCAAGGCAGACAGCAGGGGTCTAATATATAATTGAATACACAGCTTAACATAACCATCATCATCTCAATGTCTCCCTGGCGTCACCTTTCAACCACTCCTTCTGGCAAAAATGTCATGCGTCATTCCAACTCAGCTGTGGCTCTCAGCAGTTGAAACTGTAATGCATCCAATTAGTTATGAAAACTATCACTTAAGGAAGAACCAGCTAATATTTTGGTTCTTTTCTTTATGAAGAAAAAAATGTAAGTATTTTGCCTGATAATCTTCAAATTATTATTCTGATAAAAGAATTATAAAGTGTGGCACATGTAGTTCACCTAAATAAGTGAGATAGACCCACCTTATAAACACTTATAGCAATAAATACTTATAGCAAAACACATAGTCAATACATTTTGGAAAGAAATTTCAAATGCAAGGCAGTCCCCAGGTTAATTAGTCCACATTAACTAGTTTTTACTTTGTCTTTTTATAAAATTAATTTTTTTTGTTGTAGTTGGACACAATACCTTTATTTCACTTATTTATTTTTATGTGGTAGCTGAGGATTGAACCCAGGGTCTCGCACTTGCGAGGCGAGCGCTCTACCACTGAGCCACAACCCCATCCCACTTTGTCTTCTTTTTTAGTTTAAAACTTAAGCATGTAATCCCCCCCACCCTTTTTGTTTTGTTTTGTTTTTGGTACTAGGGGTTGAATCTAGGGGCACTTTACCACTGAGTTACCTCCCCAGCCCTTTTGATTTTATTTTTTTTAATTTTCAAGGAGGGTATCATTAAGTTGTCCAAATTTGCCTAGAATCATGATCCTCCTGCCTCAGCCTGCAGAGTTGCTGGGATTACATGTATGCATCACCGTGCCTGGCCTTTGCCTTGTCTTCTATTGTATTATGGATTTATTATTATACATGGCCTACTTTTTATAACTTAATCAAGTTGCAAAGATCTCCAGAGGAAATTCCATTGCTTCCCTTGGACACCCGCTTGAAGGTTGTAACCATTTTGCCATGAGGTTTTATTTGAGTCTGTCCAACCTATATTTCTCACTTAGTAGGAACATTTGGGCACTGTGGGCAGCTGAGGCTAAATCAGACATGACTCACATCATCCGATGGTACTCAGGACTGTTTAGAACTAGGAGTTGCAGAATTTGGCCTCAGGTCTTAGGTGCTTTTGAATCAGCCCAGACTTGTAGTAAATGATAAGGGTTGAGATGTGGGAGCCATCACTGAGCACTTGGAAAGAGTCCTGTAGGATAAGAAAAAAGTGGGTGGGATGATGGTGAGAGCTATCTCCCCAGCCCTTTTTAATTTTTATGAAGCATTCAGTGGAGACCTCTAACTAAGCACTCATCAGAATCCAGAATCTGTTTGGACTTAATGACTTTTGTACCATGTGAAGGTATATCTAGTAAAATAAATAAGATAGTTTTAGGAAAAGGAAGGGAAGGGTTGATTCTTCCACCTGCTCTATCACGCCAAGTCTTTCACCTAGGTGAGGCAGGTGCTCGGGAACAGGAAGGCAGCCTGCGATGGCTCAGAACAGCCACTGGAGGGCAGTGGTTCACCTTGCTTGGCTCCTGGCAACCTGTCCTGTTTTAATGAACTCCCTGCTGTGGTTTCTGGGCCCCTCCCTCAAGGTTCAATTTATGGGCTTCAAGGGAAAATGTAAAATAGGGTCCTGAGTGGAAAATAATGGCTGTAACAGATACCTTCTGACTCTTCCTTGTCTTCTTTCCTTTTAGAACCTCTCCCAGTTAAGGGCTGCGTAGGGGCTAAATATCACCAAGGCAGAATCTCAGGGAGAAGCTGGGTGGTTGGGACTCAACACCATAAGATGGGAAGAGCCAGGATAAGTGGATCACACTGGGGTTTCCCGGAATGGTATGGGACCCCCAGAGCCTAAGCAAGTGTCTCGCGAGATGGAGATCTGGGCGTTTCTTTCTGGGGGCAGCTGGAGCCCCAGGGCCCACTCCATCTGAGGGGTCTCCAGGAAGCGCAGCTTTCCCCACCCAAGGCAGAGGGCAAGGCTGTGGGAAGTGAGCTGAGCGGCAGGGATGGTGACCTTGGGCAGGTTATAGGACACTTTTAGGTGACGTTCCTCTTTTATGAAATTGGACGTGTGAATCCACTTCAAAAAGTTCCAGGGCCCCCATTCTGGGGCTTTGAATCATTAGAGAATAGAATAAAACACAGATTTCAGGGTTCTGCTAATGCTGAGTCTGTTCATGGTCTGGATTATAGTCTAGAAATCTGCATTTTTCCTAAGCTCCCTGGAGAACGCTTGAAGTTTGGGATCCAAAGACTGAAGATGCTATTTTGGGTTCTTTCAGTGTGAAAATTTTGTGATTATTGTATTATGTGATAACTTTTTGTGAAGCATGCAGTCCTGGAATCCACTTCTTTAAGATGCTGAGTTGTGTATTTGCATTCATTTCCTCAAGATATTGCTGGACTTTTTGGGAAACAGATTCTATGCCTGTCCTGACCCGGTCCAGTCTTTACCACTGACGCAGTGTGATGTGTGAGGCCTGGTAATGGTGGATGACTTTCACCTCATGACCATGGGGTGCCTCAAGTTTAAACTTTTAAATTCCTTTTCTAATGAAAAACCTGTAAACATGTACAAAATAAGTGGTATAGTATAAAAAGCCTTTGTTTATCCACTACCTAGGTTCAAGATTTTGTTATAGTTTTTTCACAGAATCATATTTTCCTTTAGTATTTGCCTTTGCTGAAATATTTTTCAAGTGAAATTCAGGATTCTAGTAAATCTTCCCACACATGGAACATTTTCTTCATAATATCCGTGACATTTTTAGAGCATAATAATAACCTCTTGGTACATATTGAGTATCCCTAACATGGGAATCCCAAATCTGAAATGCTCCAGATCGGAAACTGTAATGTCACAAGTTGAAAATTCCTTATCATGAATTTGTTTCATGCACAAAATTATCAAAAGTATTGCATTCGTTGGTTATATAGCTCAGTGGTAGAGCACTTGCCTAGCATGTTTGAGTTCTTGGGATCAATCCCCAGTGCTGCCTCCCCCACCCCCCCCAAAAGCATAAAATTGCCTTTATGCTGTATATAAGGTATACACGAAACATAAGTGAATTTTGCACTTAGACTTGGGTCTCATCCCTAAGATATCTCAATATGTATATGCAAATATTTAAAAATCCTAAATCTGGAACATTTTTGGTCCCAAGCATTAAAATTAATCTCTTATATGAATAAAAATGATGCTCCATAAATCATCTAATTCTGGCTCATACTCAGATTTCTCCAGAATGTTTTCAGAAACATCTTTTTACATTTAGTTTGAGGTCTAGACTTTTGATATTTTCTCCTAATATCTCCAACACATATAGTTGCAGATATGCCCTATTAGGACTAGATGTTTAAAATAGCACTTTTTTATTATTATATTTTTTTTAGTCCCAAACACAAAGTCTTACAGAAAATTGAAAAAGAGCCACATGAATTCCAAGTTGGAGGGACCAGTTAGCAACCCTGTTCCCAATTTTAAGGACAGCTGTACATTCAGTGTTTTCTCAAACTCTGCTGTCGTCACTCAGTGGAGACTGTAGACTTAAAATAAAGGCTTGTTAGCTCATTGATATGTGGCAAATTGTTTAATTTCTCCAAGGTCAGGACATTTTAGCATCAAAAGGTAGAACTTTCTTGCCTCTAAAAAGATTTCCAGTGAACCATTTCTGCAGCCTGACTCTTTCCATCTATGCTATAAGCTGCTGGGTGTCCACACATGCAAACAGCCTTGGCTGGAGACAGCCATTAAACTTCCCGTGAGTGCTCCGGCAGCTGAGGGGCAGGCAGACCCACAGTCCTATTTTTCCCTAAATCTGCTCATGCCAGTTCTACTCTTCATATACCACATAATTTAATCAAACTTTAAATTGGTGAAATGTGAATGCCAAAGGAAATGGAATTATTTCTACCTTCTCTAAATTGTTGAATGCAATATAAAGACTTGAAGCATGTGAAATGATTTAAAAAACCTGTCTTACGAATTAGGAGATGACTATAAAAGCCTGGGAAAAATGAGAAAAACCTGGTGAAAGTTTCCATTCAGATTCATGCATATGGGAGTTAAGCTCTCTCTCCATCTTGAAGAATGGAAACCAGAAATCATGGCCAATGCAAAGAGGTAGAGTTTCTGAAAAACACACCATGCGGATGCCAATTAGCGGATCTATCTTTAAATGAAAGACTTGGTTCAACATCAAGGGCAGGGGGAAAAACATTCAGATGTATGTAATTAAAATTAATATGTAAGGTATGTATGTACCATCTTTTAGGATTCTGTATTTCAACTTTCCTCTGCTAATTAACCTCCTGCATACAGGTACAGATAGTGTGAGTTATAAGAGTTATTAACTTGGATTATCATGAGGAAGAACTGAGGTAGATGGGTTTTCTGGTTAGGAATTGGTTATAAATTCTCATCTCTTTTCTTTCAGTTTCTGAGAAACCACAACTTCCTAAGATAGCTGTTTATATTTCTCAACAGCTCTAGATGGTTAGCCCTTTTAAAGGCAGTTTTTAATTTCTGTTGGGCCTGTATTTGTCTTTGGTTGTACACAGAACTAAGGGCAGCTCTGCACACAGGAAGACAGTCATATCCTTTGTGAGTTCCTTTCTTTTGATAACAACTGTTTTTTTTTTTTTTTTTTGGTGGGCGGGAGGTATATTTTCAGTATATTTCCTTACTTACTTCTTTATCCATTTTTCTCGGGGCTTGCACCATTTGACCTCTGTGAGACCCCAGATGACTGTGACATTCTATTAATGGCACTGGAGAACCATCCTCACTTTGCCTCTATTCTGGACACTCCATTCGGCTGAGCGGAGTCAAATGTTGCTAACTCAGGCTGCTTCCAACCTCAGCTTTCCAGGCCTTTCCTCAGGGCTGCTGTTGAGCCAGGCATCCTCCATCCTGAAATTCTACATTTGACTTTATTTCAGCCTGTATGTGGGAGGGAATTCATGTGCATTGCACTTCATCTTGGTTTGAGTCCAGTTTTCTAGCTTTGTGTTCCTTCTGTTTGCTATCTGAATTGAGTCATCCAGCATATTCACAATTTCTCCCAGTTAGATGTTGTTGACTGATTTGGTAAGCAGACTTTTGTAGTCTTTCCTCAAGCTGTCGGTGTATCTGACTAGGCATCACTTAATGGTGGGGCACATTCTGAGAAATGTGTCAATAAGCAATTTCATTGTCCGAACATCATAGAGTATATTTACACAAGTCCAGATGGCTACAATATCACTAGATGATATAATTTTGGACCACTGTCATATATGTGGTCTGTTGTTATGGGGCATGCCTGCACATTAGGCAGCAAGTGGATTGGGTCATAACTGAGTGACACATTATGAAGTTTTACTCCCTGCTCCAATTCATTTAACATTTAATTAAACAATTAGGTATTTATTTGTATGTGGGAGGCATTATTTTAAATGTTGGCAATACTGTAGTGGGCAAACCAGAAATTCTACCCTTATGAAGCTTCTTTCTTATTGGACATCATTTTGTCTAAAAGATCATGCCTCACATCCCATTTGCCTTTGTGCTGATTTGATTCACCTCACATTTTTTTTCCCCAAGGACAGCTAATTGAGCACTGACCATGTATTGAGCCTGTACTAGGGGTGAATTGACCCAGAACTCTGGCTCAGGTCTTCACCCATAAGATTGGCAAAAATATTCATTATCATACTTTTGGAGTCAGTTTCTTCTCCTTTAAAGATTATCCATGAACATCTTGAAACATTTGCAGTCTAAAAGGAAATTTCTTGAAACTTCCATTTTTAAGCAGGGACACCCCCCCCACCCCCCCTCCTGCCCCAAATCTTATGTTGGCCTGTGACTCTGCAGTGTTGTAGTTTGCCACTTGGGGGCGTCGTTGAGCAGTCCCAATTAAATCCCATGGTCTATGCCCTGTAGGTCAGTAGAGGGGCCCTTTAAAGGAAGGGGATTCTTCTCCCTTTGTGCCTCAGTTCAGGGTGCTTCTGGGCAGGTTCTCTGTAGAAGCTCCTAGTTCTGGCATTGTCCTCTGGGGCTGACCACCAAGTGTGGCTTGGGGAACCTTCCCTTCTCTTTAGTTCTGGAATACTTTGGGTAGGTATGTAGAGAGATTGAGGAGACCAGGGTTGAGATATTCTTCCTTCGCATTCTTTAAAATCTAAAGATTTATTGCACTCCATTCTTGAGGTAATGTTAAATGATTAAAGTCTTCCCAATTCTTTTTTTTTTTTTTTTGTCTAAAGTAATAATCTGATTACTTCCTAAGAAGGATGTTGGGTGATGAATTGTCACATTTTGGGGTGCTGCTGACCACTGACTGCTTCCCATTCAAGTAGTATGGGTGGGTGGTTAGTACAATGAGGATGGCAGAGACAGTGGTGAGGAAGACATTCCAAACTGTAATGTGTGAGTTGTCATTTCTCAGGGTTCACTAAGGAACTTCTGTGCATCTTAAATTATTAGTGGGAAAAAAAAGATGTATTCCACGCATTACCTTAAAACACATTATTTCATTTGATTCCCAGTATAGCCTTACAGGGCAGCATCATTTTAGCCATTTCACAGTTGAGGAAACAGGCTTAGAAGTGACAGGACCTCATTGCTAGTGAATTTGAAGCTAGAAAATCTGGGCTGTGAAGTCAGACTGAGGCTACCACTCAGCACTTCTCTGTCTTGTTCCCAGGCTCTCATCAGTCTTGACCAGGATCTCCCACACTGTTGTTCAAAGAGGATTGCTGGAGAGCTTGGGGGATCATCAGGTTTCTCATGAGCTGAGAGCTTTTGAAATGACTTGCGCTTCCCATTGAACTGCTGATTTTATCCTTGAAGTAGCACATCTCATTAATTTAGTTCCATAAGGGGAGTAGAAGTCTAGTACTGTGTTAGAGCTACAAGAGACATCACGGTTTACAGAGTTGCAGACCGAGGTTCAGGGAACTCAGACAGATGGGCAGTGAAAGAAATGATGGTGAAAGATGGGCAGTGAAAGAACCTGCTCTTCTCATTCCCTGTTCAGATCTCATTTCAAATTTGTTGAGGACTTTTTCTTAGAGCTCTGTGCCACTCTAAGAATAATGAAAATTATTGAAGTGTTAAAATATACAGGACTCCTGGTTCCTGCCAAGATAGAGTAACAGGTTTATTTTCATGCTATCAACAGAGATAAAACCAGGCAAAATATTTGAGCAACTCTTTTTAGGCATTGGACAGTGGACATCACTGGCTGTGAGTCTTCGTTTGTTTGTTTGTTTGTTTGTTTGTTTGTTTTTCATTACTGGGGACTGAGCCCAGGGCTTGTTGCATGCTAGGCAAGTGCTCTACCATTGAACTACATCACCAGATCTCTCCTTTTTGATTTTTTGGATTTATTTTTTATTAATTTTAAATGTGTCATATTTTAAACACATTTTGTTTACCAACATAGCCAACTCACACGGGGTGAGTTTCCTTTCATACTGTCTATTTGCCCAAGGCATTTTCCAAACTGTAGGGAAATGGAACTCAAGCAAAAGTGGCAGTCTTGCTGAGTAGAGGAAATGAAAACAGAAGTTAACGGATGCTGAAGCTGCTGGGACTTGCAGGTTTGAGTATCAGAAAGAAGGCAGTTGAAGATGAATAATACCAGAAACCTGTTTAGGAATTTACTCTGGGTCCTTGGCAGATCTTTAGTTGAAGATACACTGAGTGAGACTCTGCAAATTCTAGCTGAGAGCATTTTGTAGGGGCCTAAGAGATGAACAGTGGTTTAGAAGTTGCATCTTTTACGGCACTACCACTGAACCCTTTTTATTTTTTTATTTATTAAGTTGCTGAAGCTGGCCTTGACCTTGTGATATTCCTGCCTCCAACTCCCAAATTGCTGGGATTACAGGTGTGTGCCACTTTGCCCAATTTAAAAATTACATCTGTTAGAGATATCTTGAAGTCCTAATCTAGCCAAAGGAGAGCCGGACATTATTTGAGACCCCAGGAAGACTAGCCTCAGGAGGAGGGACTGTATCCTAGGGATTAGGGACATGGCTGTAGTAAAGAGAGCAAAGCTGAATAGATCTGCCTTAAAGTCAAAACCCAAGACTCAACAGGATCAAGATGACGCATTAGTAATTGCTTATCAGAACAAAATGCTGCATTTTTTTTAGAGGAAGACAATGCCAAAATCTCTGTAACATACCACTTCCCCAAAGCCTCCTCTTTTAATACTATCCCTGGGCATTAGGTTCCAATATAGGAGTTTTAAAGAGGCATGTATATTTATATCAAAGTAGCACATGTTCAGACATGTGAAAAATCAAATTAAATATGCAGATCTTCCTTATAATTTGAAACCCTGAAGACTCTCCACATTGATTCTTTTTTTCTTTGGGGCCTTTTAGCTTGACTTCAGTGACTAATGGAACACAGAATGTCTGGGCTTTAGGGGTGGGATTGAATTTCTAATGTAGATTCATAAATTGGTTGTTTTTGAATTTTCTTGATGTCTTGGCTGGACTTTCCTGACCCTTGGTGGAAAAATGTGCCTCCACGTAGAAAGACTGGCCTCCCTAACTGGACCTCAGTATTCTGTGGGTCAGCTGAGAGATGCCAGTTTGAAATATGTCTAAGGGTTCCCTGTCTTACGAATTGTCATGTGATCTGCCCACTGCAAGGGATTTTGTGGTATTGGGATGGGCAGCGGCAATGCAGGCCGTCAATATTATGTGTATTGCAGGGAGTATCCTAGATGCCACGAAACAGCTTGATGACTGATAATAAAATAGGAACAAACTGTAGTATTTGAGCGAAATTTGTAAACTCTTCAGAAGAAATATTTTTTAGCTCTTCAATTTATGACAAGAACCTACACATTTTGCATAGACAACTTCCACCTACGTTGCATGTTCAGTTAATTTATTTTTTTTGCCTATTACAACTGATCTTTAAACTTTTTGATTATGTAAGAAACTAGATAAGGTATGAAGAAAAATCATTGGCAGCCCTCTGCTTTTAGCTGTAGTTAGTGATCAGTTAGCATTTTTAGTAGAAACAGTCCAAAGGATAGATTTTTTTCCCTTTCCCTAAAAAATAAAATTGCTTTCTAATCAGAAAGGAAGTAGAAGTAATCTTTTATTCGGATGACTATTGGACTTGGGGAGATTTACTGTTCTTGGAATAAGCACATTTATTTAATGAGGAAATAAAATCAACATTATTAATTATTTTAAGACAGGAAACATCTTGAATCATGAAAACTCTTAATTCCTGGGTCTTAATCTTTCTCCTGTTTCTAATGGCTGATGGCTCCTCCTGTAGAATTATGCTTCTGCGCCCTTGGAATGCTCTGTAGTTAATTAATAATTTATAGCTGAGTGAAGTGATATGCAGAATAGGAGCAGGCCTTCATCCCATGCTTTGGCTGCGAACATGGTCAGGGAGGTTTTCTTGGTAGAAAAGCTGAGCACTGAGGTAGCCCAGAGGCTAGAGGGCAGAGGCTCCAAGTGGAAGTCACACATGGCCAGCATCCTTTTAGTTTCCTAGTTTGCAGTTTGACAAGATGTCTCATGCAAGGATGAGATGGAATTTCCCGGACTCTGACTTTCCTTTGGATTGCACAGACTCCACAACATTTAATAATTTGAATCCTTGAGAAAAAAGCTTTTTCTTGGGCCCAGGAAAATTAGCATGCAGTTGAGAAATATATTTTAAACACACGAGCCGGACTCATTAGCTTTTCTTTTCTTCTGATTTTTGGGCTACTTCCATTTTTAGTTTCAGTAAATGAGGAATTTTTTAATGAGTTATGTGATATTTGCTGAAGGTTGTAATTTTGGCAGATGCTAAAAAGAAACAAGTTTTTTTTTTCTTCTCTCCTGCCTTTCCCTCCCCATCATCTTCTTATTTGGACAGCATTCTCAAATGGTTGGCCAAAACCAGCAACACAACTGGCTTCTTGAGACGGGCACCTGACAAACCGGCAGAGATTTCCAGGACCCCCAGCTTTCTTTGTTTTGAGCTTTCTCCAAAGAAACACAAGCTTTTCAGAAGGCAGACTATTGTTCTCAGCAGGGGATTTTCTCCATGGGAAACAAAGCTTGAGGTGAGCTAGGACGTTATTTGTCCTACTTCCTGACTCTAGCAGACCAATACCTGGACATATAAGGGTGTGCAGGGTGATCTTTTTAACATGTAAAAATAGCTAAATTGCTTTATTAAAATTATAATGCTTGCTTTAAAAAAGGTTATACAGCAAATAAAAAAGAAAAAGTCAAACACAAAAAATAAACACCCCCTTCCCTCAAATTTT
Organism: Ictidomys tridecemlineatus; assembly: GCF_052094955.1. Classification (NCBI taxonomy): domain Eukaryota; kingdom Metazoa; phylum Chordata; class Mammalia; order Rodentia; family Sciuridae; genus Ictidomys; species Ictidomys tridecemlineatus. The sequence continues at coordinate 128,342,370 of NC_135480.1, read as the reverse complement.
ACCATCTATGTGCAGGGATCAACGAACTTTGCTATAAATGTGTAGATGGTAAATATTTTAGCCCCTGTAGGCCAGACGGCCTTTGTCACAGCCACTCTGTAGTTGTAGCATGAAAGCAGCCTTGAATAATATGTAAAGAAATAGGTGTGGCTGTGTTATAAGCTCTAGATTTGGCCTGTGGGCTGTAGTTTGCCAACCCCAGTGTGAAGTTACCCTTGTTTACAACTGGTGCCCATCATTTCCAAATCTTCTCTTCTTCCTCTCCACTTCTTTGCAGATATAGTCATAGAGGGAAAAAAAGCGAAATAATTTTATAGAAATGAAAGCACTTTTATAAAAATGAAAGCTATATTTAGAAATATTTGAAATTCAACTTTACTTGAATTTGACAGGAGAAAACGAACTGAGTGGGGACTGCAGGAGCTTCCGGGATTCAGGCCCATTTCTTCACCACTAGTGATTATAGTTCCTAAAATATTCCTCAGAAATAAAGGGAAAAAGCATGGTGAGAAGTTTGGGTAGCTCCTTCCTTTTTTTTTTTTTTTTAAATTTTAAATTTCAGCTTTCAATTTTGGATGGGGCAATTGATTTCCTACTGTGACAAATGAGGAAATATGCATTTGTCCCACTTCTCATTTCTCTGAATCCTGATGACTCATTTGATTGTTTTAAAATTGCAAAGGCTGAATATTTACGCTCTCTTTACTTTTTCTTCTTCTCCTTCTCTGTCTCCCCTCCCCTCCCCTCTCCTTTTTCTTCTTCTGGGGCACTTTACCACTAAGCTACATTCTCAGCACCCCTTTTTTATTATTTAATTTGAGAACAGGATCTCACTAAGTTGCTAAGGGTCTTGATAAGTTGCCCAGGCTGGCCTCAAACTTGCCATCCTCCTGCCCCAGCCTCTGGAGTACCTGGGTTTATGGGTGTGCACTACTGTACTGTACAGTGCACTACTGTACATTCTCTTCTGTAACCACCGTGACTTGGGTCTTTTGATTTTAAATAGATGGACTAATGCCCACCTCTAATTCTTTTATCAAGGCTTCTCTATTCTGTTTTGTAAAAAAGTCGAGCTGTACTTCATTGCCTAGTACTCTCTCTGCACCTCTGCCCCTACGGTACTGGGGACTGAACTCAGGGTCTTATGTAGGCCAAGCAACACCCCAGTCCGCAGTAACTTTTTACATAGGGGTGTTTTGTTTCCTGATTTGCTCTTAGCTTCATAAAAGACAAGTTCTGCTTGTCTAGTCATAGAATTCCTGGGTCACACTTTCTATCAAGTGTTGTGTCATTTTAAAACCCGTTGCTTCCCCACTGATCTTTAGATCGACTGCATATTGTGGTCAAGGATTACTCTTTCAATCCCCCATGCCATTTCTTTTGTCCTTTTCTGTTGGAACAGGTCCACCTTTGTATCCATAGGGAGGGATGACTTGACTGTGGATATCAGGCTCCAGCATCTCCCTTTCCCGTGGGATCTTGTAGGCATTGTCCCTTTGCCTCCTACCTCTGTGTACTGCTTTTGGGAAGTCTGAGCACAGTTCATTTTTATTCCTTCGGGGTATCATTTTGACCCTGAGATGTCCCCCTCTGATTATTGGTGTGTAATGCAGTTGCTCCTCAGTACTCACGGGATATTTGTTTCAGGATCTCTGAGTATATAAAAATCCATGGATTCTAAAGTTTCTTATATGAAATGGTCTACTATTTGCATGTATCAGATGTACATTATCCTACATATTTTAAATCATTTCCAGATTGCTTACAATGCCTAAAACAGTGTAAATGCTCTGAAAAAAAAAGTTGTTATGATGTATTGTTTAGGGAATAATGACAAGAAAAATGTACTTGCTCAGTACAGACACTACCGTTATAGGTCTAACTAGATAGAACATGATCCACAGTTGAATCTCGGGTATGGAATCCATGTATGTGGAGAGCCCACTGTACATTCTTGAGAATGTGTCATAATGTTAATCATCATATACCAGTTTGTGCCTGCTATACTTTGAATCTTAAATGTCCTCCCAAAGCTCCTATACTAAAGACTCAGGTTTTTGGCTGTTGGCACACTGGGAGGCAACGGAAGATTTAGGAGGTGGAGCCTAGTGGAATTTAGGTCTTTGAGGGAATGTCTTTGAAGGCAATGTTGGGACCCTGGCCTCTCCTTTTGCTTCCTGGCTGCCTTGTAATAAGCAGCTTCTTCAGCCACATTCTCCTGCTATGATATACTGCTGCATTCTCCTGTGGTGACATACTGCTTCATGACAAGCTCAAAGGCAACAGGTCCGAGTAACCTTGGACTGAATCCTGGAGCCAAAATGAATCTTTCCTCCCTTTCAGTTGTTTATCTCAGGTGATTTGTTACAGCGATGGAAAGCTCACCAATATAGTGCCCATTGTGCTTCAGGTTTAGTTCTCTTTTACATTGTAGGAATTTTCTTCTTTACTGTCTTTTCCTATTCTTACAGAGCTTGTTAGTTCATTTGTTCGTTCCTTCCTTTCTTTCTTTTTAGGATCACACATTATTGTCTTTGTTCCTGTATCATCTGCTCAATTGCTTGTATAGTTTTTAATTGCTATGATGAACTTAAGACTCTATTTTTTTGTTGATATTTTGGTTTTAGTTGTTTTCGTCTTTTTGTCATTCCTACTGATTATTTCTGTAATGATGTTGTTTTGATTCCTGTTTTTGTTTCTGTAGAATCATCTATTACTTATTCATTTTGACATTGGATTATTATTTTATTAAATTCATGTTCTTAAATTCTGTGAGTTCAAGAGGCACTCATAGGAAATTAGTCTTCTGTTACTTAGATTGTATATTTTTTTCAATTGTGTTCTTTGCCTCTCCTTTTCCATTTCTTCCTCCTTTCTTCCCTTGATCTCTCTCTTCCTTTGTATTTTTTCCTGTGCTTTAGTGTTGGCCTGGCTGCCATGCCATTTCTTTTTTCTCTTTTTTCCCACATTTTTTATTGGTTCACTATAGTTATATATAAGATGGGTTTTGTGGTTCTATTTCTTTTTATCTTAATGAAGGTTGGCACGCATGATTCACACCAATATAATAGAGTATAATCAATATTATATGCTGCAGATGAATTATCTCTTGCTTTCTACCTCAACTAAGCCACATTTGTCTTTCTCTCTGAAAGACAGAATATTATTTTCTGTGCATTTTTACTTTTATATGATCAGGGTTTGGGCTGAATGACTGGAGTGGTGGAGGAGAGTTCTGCTGTGGATAGGCAAAGCCTTTCTTGCATCCCTTCACTGTCTGATAGCAGGATAACCTCTGCCTATGGGTGTTCTATTTCCAAGTAGGGGGGAAGCTGGGGGTTTTAGGAATTCTCTATTAATCCCTGGTGGTTTTCTAGCCTCTCCTGAGATCTTGATGTCTTGTAGTGGCAAATACATGCTTCTTCTCTTGAGGATTTCTTCCCTAACTTTTCCTGGGCTGCCTAGACCCCTTATAACATACTTCTCTCCAAATTAGAGGTGTGAGGAGTTAAGAACTGTATGTACTCACTTTCTTTCTGTCATATCCTTCTAAAAAGTGGGGATTAAGTTATAAGTCTATAATTATTTTTGCTGTACAAAAAACAACTTCAAAATCTCAGTGGTTCACAACAACAAATATTAATTTTTATGCTTAGGAGTTTGCAGGTAAGTTATGGTTTATTTGGTTTTGACTGGGCTTGGCTGGGACAGGCTGGACTCCAGGCTTTTCAGTCTGGTTTATGGATGTTCCATATTTTTGTGGTCCATGATGGAAGGGAGCTGCTACATGGTGGGATCACAACAGCATAAAAGCCCAAGTCGAGACACACAGCACATTTAAAAATCCAGTTTAGGGCTGTAGCTGTAGCTCAGTGGCAGAGGCCTTGCCTAGCATGTATGAGGCACTGGGTTCAATCCTTAGCACCACATAAAAATAAACAAATAAAATAAAGGCATTCTTTCCATCTTACAAAAAACAAACAAACAAAAACCCCATGTTTGCTTCATGGCTGTGACCACATTTTGTTGGCTCAAGCAAGTCAATGGTCAAGCCTAACCCCTGGGAGGTAGCAGCAACAACATGTGGCAAAGAACAAGGATGTAAAATAGTTTTTTTTTTTGTTGTTGTTGTTGTTTTGTGCTAGGGATTGAACTCAGAGCCTTGTGCATGCTAGGCAAGTACTCTAAGCACTGAAATACATCCCTAGCCCAAGGATGTAAACTTTCATAAGTGGGAGGCTATAAAGAATTGGGATACTTTTTCTAATAGACCTCAGAAACTCCATATGTCTTTTGAAATTTTTCCATGTCTTTCATTTGCTGCCACTTTTGAAATTTAGGGCAGGAACTTGTGCCACTTTTCCTTGGTTTAAATTTGGATTAAATTTTCTTTTGATTTATAAACATGTCTTTATTTTATTTTATTATGATTAGGGGATAGGCCAGTGCAGTGGTGCATGCCTATAATCCCAATGACTTGGGAGATTGAAGCAGAAGGATTGTAAATTCAAGGCCAGCCTGTCAGTTTAGCAGGATTTTGCCTCAAAATAAAAAATAAAAAGGGTTAGGGATGTAGCCATGTTGTAGAGAACCCCTGGCTTCAATCTCTAGTACTAAAAAAAAAAAAAAAAAAAAAAAAGAAAGAAAAAAAAACAATTTAGGAAATGATCATTACATATCACACATCTATATGCAGAAGTCCCTTTCAACTCTGGGTTTTAAGTACAGGAATTTCCTAATTACAAATAAAAGCATCTGTTTCTCTGATTGGAATTGTGGCTCAGTGCTGCTCCCTGGGGACACCAGGCCCACAATACATCATTTTGGGTTTGACTTCTCCTATTTCCTCTGGATGTCTTCTCTGTTTGAGTATGGTATTTAAATGTTCAAAAACGAGTACCAGGCATCTTCAGGGTGTAAATAAAGTAGATGGTATTATAAAGGGGATAAAGTGATATATTTACTTTCACAATTTTTACTTACTAACGAGTCACTAGAAAGGTGATTCAGGGTTCTGGGTGGATGTGGGTATATGAGTGGATTTGCTGGCTGGTGAGTTCTACTGGTGATCAGCCCCTCCCTGGACTTTTTCCACTGGGGGAACCTCAGGATCTGGAGCTGGAATTATTGAAAGATCTGGTATGAAGGGGCTGAAAGTGTATAGTGTACACATTCTTAAATTATAACGTGCTATAAAACATATAGTGTATTCATTGAGGGTCTAGTGTCCTAGGTTTTGGACATTCTAGTTCAAAAAATGCAGAAAACTCTCTAAACTCCCACCACAGGTAGGAGATGGTAGTACCTGGGTGTAAATGAATGGAGGAAGGTTCTAGTACCTCAAATTGTGGACTTGGCCAACTTTGCTATTTTCATAATACTCTGGGCTTTGGATCCTCAGGCAGGCTGTCTATCAGGCAGGCAAAATCTTTTGTTGCATTTGGCTTGTCCACTCTGAGCTTGTTCTTGGTCTTGGTTTTCATCCTTCACAACTGGTTCTACTACTCCATTTACTTCTCATATTCTAAAAATGTGTTGATATCTCTAATCTTATTTGTTCTGCGTTAGTTTTTACAAATTACCTTAGTAAGTTCTTAAATTTCTTAAACCCGGGGGGATTTCAGAAGAGAGCAGAGATAAATGCATTTATTCAGGCCACCATGTTTAGCTTTTATGTCTTACCTCCCTGTGCTTCTTTTTCATAGGTCACCTTTGATCTCTTCTCTGTTTAATTGGTTCATAATCATCCCTCATAGTCCAGTTGAAATCTTTCTGTCCCGTACCCTCTATCTTACCCATATTTGTAGAAGCCTTGATTTAGCACCAATTATGTGCTTGCTAATGTGCTTGGCACTGAGGTTACACAGATGAAAAGATTTTGTTCTTGATTCCAGTGTACTGTCTAGTGGAGAGACTGTCTAGTGAGTAGCATTGGTTAGACATTCAGGTAGTGAAATTACTTTAGATAAATACCTGGGAGCACACGAGTGCTGCTTTGAACTGAATGTCTGTGTCCCCTCAATATGCACATGTTGAAACCCTAACTTTCAATGTGATGATATTAGGAGTAGGGGAGTTTGGGGGAGGTGATTTGGTTGTAAGTGTGAAACCCTCATGAATGGGACTTATAAAAATTAGTCTAGTTAGCTTATGTGCATGTTTATCATAATGATTCCATTTTTATATGTAATTATAATGTACCAATTAAAAAAATAGAAGGAGACTAATAGAGTTGAGGAAGGGGGTCAGGAGGAGGGAGCAAGGAAGAAAAAGCAGAAGTACTGGGAAATGAAATGGAGTAAATTATGTTGTGTGCATATATGAATGTGCCATAAGGAGCCCTGCTATTATGTATAATTATAAGGCATTAATAAAAACATAAGACATTAATAAAAACATAAAGAAAAGATCTCATGTCTCCTACAAGGTGAGGACAAAATGAGAAGGTCCCTTCTATGAACTGGAAGAGGGCCCTCTTCAGACTGTGACCACTCTGGAAACTTGACCTTGGACTTCCCAGCCCCCAAATCCGTGAGTAGAACTTTCTATAGTTTAAGCCATCCTATCTATGGCAGTTAGGGACAGCAGATTGAACGGCCTAAGACAGGTGCCTGGAAGAGTGGGAAAGCCTTCCTGAGGGAGGCAGCCTTTGGGTAACCCTAAGAAGGTGTTTGAGGCAGAGGGACCAGCAGGAGTTAACAACAGGGCGTGAGAGAAAGCATGGGCCCAGGTTCATTGAACTAGCTCAGTGTCACAGAATTCCAAAGTCATTTCCTTCCTTTGCACCCCCACTGTCATTTTAAAATTTATTGCTTTACCATTTTTTTTATGTGCGAAATCCAAATGTGGCCAAGCCTCCAGTTTCAGTTTTTAATATCCAAATACAGTCCTTCAACTATAATTTCTAAGATTTACAGATCCCTGAGGAAAAAGGGCCCTGTCTGCTTTACTTGCCCCCACATTGACCCAGTCCTTTTCTTTTCCTGTGCCCAGGCACTCTGCAGAGGACTGCTGTGTGTGACAGACTTTTATTGCAGTCTTGAGGGAAGAAACTCAGGAAGAAACAGGGAAGACGGCTCAGTCTATAAGCAAAGGCAAAGTCCTTTCTTTTTCCTGCAGGTTTCTGTCTGCAGTCTTACAGCTGGGGCTCATTCTCCCATCTGTATAAATTTCCCCTTTTCTTTTCTTACTTGAGTTTCCTAAACTTCCTTCCTTTTGAGTTTCTAGGGGAAATCACCCAAATTCAGTTTCAATTTTCCTCACTGAAATTGATTGCTTCCGTGTGGGTTCCTACAGGATTGTCTTCTGTAATCAAGCAATTCTTGCCTACCATCTTTCAGCTGTGGACTTGCCATCTTCTCTACTGAATATAAACTCCCTCAGGTTGAGCTGTTGACTTATTTATATTTATGTAACAAAGCATAATGTTTCACTCGTAGTAATTATTCAAATAAATCACTCTACACATATTGCTGAGAGCTCAGGGCTTTGCAAAGATATGATTGTTTTCTAATGCATGCTGTTTTCTTCAGGTTCAGGCAAGTCAGTTTGATTCTTTAGTTGCTCCTGATACAAATTCTTCTAGTCAGTGACAAATGATGGAAGTAAATGCTGTATGACACTAACAAATTTATCTGTGCTTCCATTTCCTGAAGTGTCAGTATGGGGGTTAAGGATCTCTTCTGCCTACTCTATCAGGGTGTATCTGTAATGGACAAAGAACTTCTTGTCAAGGACTCTTGCAAAGGCCAAAGATCTGAGGTGGATGGGTTGTAGTTTGGGGTGTATGTGAGGCAGTGGTAAAGGGGTACTCATTGGCATGGGTGTGCTTTTCCCCAGGGGACTAAAATATTATGGGAGCTTCACATCTCCCCTGTTTCTCTGTGACAGTTTGCTCTTACCAGTGACTAGAGGGATTTCTTAGACTTCCCTCTGATATTCATTGGTTGACAGCATCAGGATTTAATTTGGCCAGTTTTACGAGGAATCTTTTAGTCGATTGGGGTTGACCGGAGTTGACCGGGGTTGACTGGTGGTTCTTCCTATGAAGGACTTTAATGACAGTCCTGACAAATTACATGGTGGATTGAGAATTCTCATTAATAACATTTGTTACTGTTGGGTTTTCTGATCAATAACCAATAATAATCCAAATGACATGGTAATCATTATTTGTAGGCATTCTTGTTTTGGAAAAAACAGTTTTATTTTTTTTTTTCTGATTAACAGACTTAAGTATTTTGACTAAAATGTCTTTTTGAGAAATATGACCAGAGCTCTTTGATAAAATGCTTGGATCTCAATCAGTAGGAAGTTTTTGGGTTATTTCATTTCTTTCCTGTAGGATATACTTTAACTTCTGAGAAGGGGTTTCCTTTTCTAAAATCCATAATTTGCCTCTGCCCAACTTCGGCTTGCACATCCACATGTGATGAAGATTTCTGAGAGCTAGTTGGAGACATGCTTAGTCAATAGTCATTCTCATGGGAAATCTCCCCATGTGTGGCCTGACGCTAAGGTTAACATCTGGCAGGAGATTTTTAGAAATACTTGTAACTTCCATTGTGTGTGGGGCAGAGCTCCAGACTCTAGTGAGTTTAGGCTGTTGGTAGGGCAGCCCTGGGCTGTGCCAGCTTCTCTCACTGTTCTTTGGACTGAGAAGGTGTTTTGGATTTCCCAAATGTACTCAATTCCAGTGGGAGAAAACAGCTTCCAGATGAGCTAGTATCCTTTCTAAACTGAGTGACACAAGTCTTCTCAAAGTTGCTTTACAATCAAGTAATGAGGCAATTTGTCCTAATAGTATGTCAGTTTTACATAGAAGAATGTTAAATTATAGCAATATCTACATGACTTAAAACTCTCCTTCCATAATATATTAGTATGCGATGTTTACTATGGACTGTGAGATTTCTCTTCTAAGATGGGTGACCTGAGTCCCTTATTTGGGGGAAATTAGCAGCAATAGGAATAGAGATGGTAGGAAGGTGGTGTGTCAGTCAGGCCTGGAGTATAATTGTGGGGGCTGGCAACTTCAAAATCTGAAATCCTCAGGCGGGCTGGTAGACTGGAAGCTCAGGCAGGAGTTGTTACTGTATGTATAATAGTTCTCTCTCATTCTTTGTTTTGCTTCTTACAGTTTCAGTTACCCACACTCAAACATGGTCAGAAAATATTGACTGGAAAGTTCCAGAAATAAACAACTCATAAGTTTTGAATCTCATGTCATTCTGAAATGTGAAATCTCTCTGTGCTGCTCCATCCTGCCCAGGATGGGGATCATCCCTTTGTCCAGAGTTATGCAGGCTGACTCTTGTGGTACTGTGGTGCTTGTGTTCAGGTAACTCTTAGTTTACTTAATAATGGCCCCCAAGCCCGAGAGTACTGTTGGTATCAGTTCAGATATGCCAAAAAGAAGCTGTAACTCCTTTAAATGAAATTTTAAAAAACTTTGTTAGCCTTCTGTTATTAAAATAACCTGAGTTAATCAACTGGGACAGAGACAAACAAGGGTTTTTAGCTCATAGTTTTTATTTTGAGTTTGTGGCAAGGCAGCTCGTCATGACAAGGAGCACTTGGTGGAGCAAGGCTGCTCACGTCATGGCTGGGAAGTGAAAAAGAGAAAAGGAAGGGCTGGGGTCCCACTGTCCCTTCAAAAGCATACCCCCGATGACCAGAGACCTCCTGCTAGGCCTCACCTCTTATAGATTTCTACCACCTCCCAAGAGCCCCAAGCTGAGAACCACACCTTTAACACACGGGCCTTCGGGGACATTCCAGATCTGAACTATGGCAAACACAGTAAGATATTCTGAAAGGGAGAAACCACACTCACAGACTTCTATTACAGTATATCATTATACCTTTTCTGTTTTATTATAATTTATTATTTTTTAATCTGCCTTATTTATAAATTAAACTTTATCATATGTGCATATGCATAGGAAAAAGTGTAGTATACATAAGATTTAGTACTATCCATGGTTTTAGGTATCAACTGGGGGTCTTGGGATCTATCTTCTACAGTTAAGGGGAGACTTCTGTAATCTTAAGACTGAATTTCTTCTTCTGGGAAATCTTAGCCTTTTCTCCTAAGTTCTTCAACCTATTGGATGAGGTCTACCCACATCATGGAGGATAATCTTTACTTAGTCAACTGATTGCAGATGTTAACCACTTCTACATAATAACCTAATTACAGCAACACTTAGATTCGTGTTTAATTGAATAATGGATACTACTGTCTAGCCAAGTAGACATGTAGGTAAAGCTAGAGTTTTTGCAGGGGGGAGCCTAAAGCTGCACGTTTTAGGCAGACTCTTCTGGTATGGTGGAGAATCAGCAGGGAATTGAAGATGTGGACATCAGAGCCATCCTTCTGGGACTGGGGAGGAATGAAGAACAAGCTAGTTGGCTGCAATGCATGAATCAATTCGCATTATCTAATGAGTTTCTATTAAAAACAAATTTTGGTATTTCTAAGATCAAGAGAGCCTCTTGGGGAAAGAGGGTGACTACTGCTCTGGGTTGTAAAATCTGAATGTTAGAAATGCTTTTGGCTGAACAACTAACAAGAAGAAAAGCTTCCTCTAACTATAGTTTATTGAAGGAACACAGTGAATTCACTGACTTCTTTTTGAAACTTGAAAGAAGGAGACTTTAATAAAAATTAATGAAGCCAAGAGAAGGGGAATGGAGATTCATTGCCCAGAAGTCATTATTACTCATATAAGATGTGTAAAAATGTTGTTATTGACTAAGGTATACTGGTTAGCTTATTGTTGTATATTAGTAACTGTAAAAGAATTTATTAAAAGTTTATTTAGAACCTTATTCCCTCAATTCTATTGTTCTCAAAATGTCTTCCTGTCTTATAGCTGAAAGTTCTAACAGATATTTCGAGAACCCAACCATCTGTATCTGGGAGGGATTCTGCTGTTAGTTCCTCTCTGTATAAGCAGAAGCATTAAATCCATCATTGTGCATATGATAAAGTGTGTCTAATGGGACATTGGAAAAGATTTATGGTTCAATTATTAATGTGTTAGCATTATCGATACATTTAACAAAACTCATTTCCCTTCAATAAAAGACAACCATTAGCCCTTTCTAAACTGAGCACGTCAACCTTGGTAGTTTAAGTAGACTTATTTAGTTGTCGCTTAATGCTGAGACTTATAGTATCCTCCTGTTTAGCATCCCATCTCCCCAACTGCTTCCATCTGGTTTTCTTCTCTAATAAAAGAAGAAAAATAGAATGCTGTCTTCCTTCATTTTCTTCTGTGATACTTCCTGATAATGGCCTTTAAGGCAGAAAACATCATATATTTGACTGTAGGTAGTTGCCAAGTCTTTAGTTTTTATAGTTGTAATGGACATCAAATACAGGTGTGGCAAAATAAAACGTACAAGCTGCCTTGTAAAACTGTCTCAATTTCTGCTTATTATTTCTGAAGCATGTGTACTTTTTGTAAAATTTTATTCTGCTTAAAAATTTAAAAGGGAGCTACTTGTAATGACTTCAGCATTAACTTGAGATGTAGTAGGTCTATAAAACAATCATTCAGATGCTATTAAAAGTATATGAATAATAAAACGGCTATGATGAAAAAGTTTTAAAAGTAACATGGACTTGATAGCTCCCCCTTTATAGAAGTCTTTCTCAGGGGGTGTGTTTGTTATATTCTGGCTGTCATGGGCAATTAAATGTTCTTTGGGATTCAGGGAACCTGGACCCTCATTTCTCTTCTCTTATTAGGAGTGAATGCTGTAAATGGCAACAGAGCATAATACAATAATATTCCTAAGAAATCACCTTAGATTACTTTGTTTACATGAGATGTTTATGAGGGTGCACGTTTTCTGAGTTATTAGAAGTCAAAGGTACTAATAGTCTAGGGCCATGATATGGGATGTAATGGAACTATCTAGATTTTGGAGCAAAATAATCCCAGATTTGAATCTAGGTCCTGCTGTTTAGGAGCTTTGCAACCTGGGCAAATTACTTAAATTATCCATTAGTTCCTCCTTTTATAAGATAGGATTAATACTAATGCCTATTGCAAGGAGCTACTGGGAGAATTACTGAAGATAACACATACAGGGTGAAGAGTATATGCTTGCTAATGTATTTGGTGCTTACTAATATTAGTTCCCTTGCTCCTCCTTCTTCATATCATTAATGCTCTAATATAGTGTCTGTGATACTTAATTGGTATCACTATTTAGTAGACTTCTTTTCATAGCTGTGAAACAAAACTAATGTTTGAGATCACAAAAAATTAATGACCTTCTGTGGTGTTAGGAAGTTCAGGAAAGCCGCATTGATCAAGCATCTTGAGATCCTTAGACAAATTCTACCCAAGCAGTTTCTTCTGCGCTCTCTCTCTCTCTCTCTCTCTCTCTCTCTCTCTCTCTCTCTCTCTCTCTGTGTGTGTGTGTGTGTGTGTGTGTGTATAAGTGACTGTCCCTCAATATCTGTTGGAACTGGTTCCAAGAACTCCTGAGATTACCAAAATCTTCAGATACTTAAGTCCTTTATATAAAACGGAGTTGCATATAACCTATGTGTACCCTCTGGTATATCTTTTCCTCCCCCACCCTCTTTCTCTCAGTACTGGGGATTGAATCCAGGGGCACTCTACTGCTGAGCAACATTTTTTTTAATTTAATTTTTTTTGAGACAGAGTTTTGCTAAATTGCCCAGGTTGGCTTTGAATTTGCAATCCTCTTGCCTTAGCCTCTGTTGTCTTTGGGATTACAGGTGTGCACTGTCAAGGCTGGCCCTCCTCAATATAGTTTAAATCATCTCTAGATTAGTTATAATAACTGGTACAATGTAAATAGTTGTTATAGCATATTGTTAATAAAAAAATAATGACAAGGAAAAACAAAAAGTATTGTATGGGTCCAGTAGAGATGCAGCATTCTTAGGCACAACTACCTAGTACATGTCAGCAACAATGTAACATTTTTGATTCATATTTGGTTGAATCCATAGATATGTGGATATGGAGGACTGATGGTGTATATGTATATACCTATACACACACACATGCATACAAATATATACATATGCACAATTACTCATACATATATAAATATTATGTATGTTTAGAAAGATACACAAATTCTAAGTATATACCACAAATAAATGATCACAATATGAGTTCTTCTGTGTAATTACCACTCAGAGAAAGGTATAGATATCTATCACTGCCCCCCAAAGAGCCCCTTGTGACAATCCTCCATCATTACCACTTTCCTCTTCCCCCAAATAATCACAATTTAAAATTCTGACTTTTCATTCTATTAATTAATTTCCTCCATTTTAAACTTTATAAAAATTGAAGTATTCCATTTTTGATGACTGGCTTCTTTTGCTCAACATTGTTTAATGAGATTCATTCATGCTGTTTCCTATACAGAACTTTTTCCATGCATTTGCATTGTATTCCATTATGTGAATATATCTATCCACCCATTATTGGCGGATATTTGGGAAGTTTCTAGCTTTGCCTCCTAAAATTAGTACAGCTAAGAATATTTTGGTGTATCACTTTTGGTGAACACATATATACATTTCTGTTGGGTACACACCTTGTAGTAGAATTGCTGACATATAGGGGAGGCATGGGTTCAATTTTAGTTTATTGATTGTTTGTGCTCATTTTTTAGTAGAGCTTTCTGAGTAGTTTTCCAAGGTGGCTGTGCCATATAATCATCATACTTGAACTCCTAGAAAGAGCGTGTGTGTGTGTGTTCTAGTTCTACTCTCTTGTGTCACACTTGGTATAGTCGATCTTTTTCAATTTTAGCTATTCTGATGGGCAGAGTGCGGTATCTCATTGTGATTTTATTTAAATTTTCTTGATGACTTTTGTTTATTGACCATTTAGATTTTCTCTTTCTCTTTCCTTCTTCCCTCACTCCTTCCCTTCCACAATCTTTGAATGCTCATGTATTTTAGGTTTTGTGTGACTGCTCTGTAGGCCTATATACTAGTTGAATTGGGCTGTTTGTTAAGATTGGAAAAGAACTGACTCAGAGAGGGCAACCCACCCCTTGTGGAAAGAGCTGGCTTGGGAGTTGTCATCTGTGTTCTGCTCTCAGGTCTGCCTGTCCTTGTGAGGTTCTTTTGTGATTATATATTTTTGGTAGGACATTCACCATGTCCTCACTACCTATTGAACATTCTGCTCCAAGTGATCTGGAATAGTGATTACAAAGCATGGGGCTCAGAGCCACTTTGGTGTGTGGATAGTCTGTCCTCTAACCTTACTGTTTGTTATGAAGTGTCCCCCCCACAAAACTCCTGTGTTTATGCAGGAATGTTCAGAGGTGAAGTGACTGGATTCTGAGAGCTGTAACCTAATCAGTCCGTCCTAGTTTGAATGGACTGACTGGGTGGTAACTGTAGGTAGGTGGAGTGTGGCTGGAGGAGTTGGATCATTGGGGTGTGCCCTGGAAGAGTACATTTTCCCTGTGGTTATTCCTCTTCCACCCCCTTCTCCCTTCTCTCTCTCTCTTTCCATCCCCACCCGGTCTCTCCCTCTGCCTCCTGGTTGCCATCAGGTGAACAGCTTTGCTCTGCTGCTGTCCTTTGGCCACAATGTTCTGCCAAATTTTGGGCCCAAAGCAATGGAATTGGCTAACCATGAACTAAATCTCAAAACTGTGAGCCAAAATAAACCTCTCCTCCTTTAAGTCACTCTGGTTGGGTATTTTGGTTTCCAGTGATGCAAAACTGACTGATGTTGTCAAAGTGATTTGTGGGGAATAGACGTTGGTAGAATGGAGAAATTTATGATTTTTATGAAAATGAAGATGTACTTTGGTGGATGATGTAAATCTGAGGACGTATGACCTAAGATAACAACTGGAGGTCCCTGAAGGTGGACTTGAGCTGCCTGTTCAGTGCTACCATCTTCCTTGCCTGACCTCTGTATGTTCAGAGCAGATGAGCCTTCAGAGAACAAGTGCTCTACAGTTGCCGACCCTCTAGCAGAAGATTGAGGGGTTGCAGATGGGCAGGAGGGTCACAAGGGCTGCACCACTGTTTTAGCTTTTTTGTTGTTGTGACAAAAAAGACCTAAGAAGAACAATGTAGAGGAGGAAGAATTTATCTAGGGCTCACAGTTTCAGAGGTCTCGGTCCATAAGTGGCTGACTCCATTGTTCTGGATCTGAGGTGAGGTAGAACATCATGGTGGAAGGTTGTAGAGTAAACAACTCAGGACAAGGCAACCAGGAAGCAGAGAAAAAATATATACAGCCCACAGGCATTCCCCTAGTGACCTACCTCCTTCATCCACACCCTCCTGCCTATATTTATCACCCAGGTAATCCACATTGGTGGACTAATCCACTGATTAGGTCAAGGCTCTCATAACCCAATCATTTCACCTCTGGAAATTCTCTAACCCATGAGCTTTTAACACCTCACATCTAAACCATAACTATAGCCTCTTTCTCTTTCTGGTACCCAACTATGTTCCCTCTATCCAGAGGAGTCACCAGGGCACTCAGACTGGATTCAGTCACTGACAGAACTGAATTTACTTCACTGCATTTTCAACAACTGCATAAGTCTTCAGTTTTTTTGTTAATTACGAATATTTTATTTTTACATCAAATTAATAAAGACTTAGAAAAATATTAGCATCATCATTATTTTATGCAACCAATCTAAACATACTATATATATTTAGCAATTTGTTTAACCAGTTTTCTGTGTTAGACATTCAGCTTATTTAGTTTTTCTCTAACAGAAATTGGTAGCAACATCCTGTTAGCCAATTCTGTGTATATGAGTCTAATTTTGGTGGTGATGTACTAGGGATTGAACTCAGGGGCACTCAACCACTGAGTCACATTCCCAGCCCTATTTTGTATTTTATTTAGAGACAGGGTTTCACTGAGTTGCTTAGTGCCTTGCCATTGCTGAGGCTAGCTTTTAACTCATTATTCTCCTGTCTCAGCCTCCCAAGCCCCTGGGATTACAGGCATGCACCACTGCGCCTGGTTGAGTCTAATTTTTAAAAAATGTTTTTATTTTGCAAAGCCTCAGACATACACAGAAATAGAAGAAATAGAATAAAAAATCCCCATGAATCTATGAATTAGTTTCACAATTGTCAACATGTGGCCAGTCTCATCTGTATTGTTCTGTTGTCCCCTCCCAAGTATTTTGAAGCAAATTCCAGTTATAGTATCACTTTAAATTTAGATAAATTCAGTGTGTGTGCACTTTTTTTTATGGTATTAGGGATTGAATCTAGGGGTTCTCTACCACTGAGCTACACCTCAAACCCTTTTATTTAAAAAAAAAATTCTTATTTTGAGACTGGGTCTTGTTAAATTGGCTAGGCTGGCCTTGAACTTTTGAATCTTGTACTTCAGCTTTCCTAGTAGCTAGAATTATAGATGTGTGCCACCAAACAGGGCTCTTACTGCTAAAAGGTAAGAACTCATTGTAAAAATGGTGGTAGTTTTTCATATGAAAACCATATATTGGATTGAGGTTGTGGCTCAGTGGTAGAGCACTTGCCTAGCATGTGTAAGGCACTGGATTGGATCCTCAGCACCACATTAAAAAAATAAATAAAGTAAAGGTATTGGATCAATCTACAGTTTAAAAAACCATATGTGAATGGTAGAAAAAATTGAGAAGACTATCTGTATTAGCTTTCTTGCTGTATAATTAATTATAGTCATGTGTTGCTTAACGACAGGGACACTTTCTAAGAAGTGTTGTTAGGTCATTTTGTTGTGGGAACATCACAGAGTATACTTATACAAACTAAGATGCTATGACATCACTATGTATAATTTTGTACGGTGCTGTCACTTATGTGTTATATCATTGGCCAAAACGTTACATGCGAAATAATTATACTGCTGACTTAGGGTGTTAAAAACAGCAAAATTTTGTATCTCACAGTTTTTGTGGGTTACAAGTCCTGGATGGCCCAGTGGACCCTCTGCTGGAGGGTCTCTAAGGCTGCTATCAAGGTGTTGACTGGGGCCTGGGATTCTCTTTCATGCTCACCCGAGCACTGTCAGAATTCAGTTCCCTGTGAGTTGTAGGACTAAGGCCACTCAATATCCTGCCACAGAATTCTTTTCTTAGCCTTGCTCCCAACGTGCAGCTTGCTAATTCAAGTCAGCAAGGGAGAGAAAGAAGTCTCAGATATCTAGTAGAGGAGATAAAGAGGGTTAGGAGAAGGGAGGAGGGGAGGGAAAGGGGAAATATTGGGGAATGAAATGGAGCAAATTATGTTATGTGCACATATGAATGTGTCACAATGGCCCTTACTATAATATTTAACTATAATGCACTAAAAACAAAACAGAAAAAAGTTAAAAATAATTTCAGCAGTCTCAATTGCATGAAATAGAAGAAATAGTATAAAAATATCATATTTTTACTATTTTGGAATGTCAATTTAAATGAACCTTTATTGTGCAAAAATGGTTATCTACAATTACTTATATTTAATACCTAATAAAATTTGTATGTTTTAAAGTTGTTTTTATAGCCATCATATAGATGTCTATATAGATCTTATTTTGTTCATCATATAGATCTTATTTTTATATAATTTATAATTTTAGCACAAAAATAGAAAAAATTACTTTTATGAAGAAGAAGAAGGAGAAAGAAGAGTAAGGAGAAGAAAGAAGTCATTTTCTCAGACATTAGGGAGGCCCAGTGTCTCTTTCAGTGTTGACTTCCACCCGATTAACTCAGGCCCATACAGGACAATCACTCTTAATTAATAAAAATACTGGTTTGAGAATATAGTTACATATGAAAAATCCTTTCACTTTTACCTTATTTCATTGGCTAGAAGTCAAGGTTTCACCTGTACTAAAGGAGTGGAGACTATCTAAAGACTATCTGTGAACAATAATCAAGAAGCAAATAACACTTGGAATTCTATTCTGTTATTACTTTAGGAAAGGAATTGGCATGCTTTTTCCTGTAAAGGGTTGGATAGTGAATGTTTTAGGCATGTGGGCCAGATGGTGTTGCTGCAGCTCTTGGACTCTGCAGCAGAAGCTGGGGAAGCGGCCACAGATAACACGTAAATGAATGGGCAGGCTGTGTGTCAATAAAGCTACATTTGCTCCTGTACATACCATTGGGTTATATCCAGATAAACCCCTTGTAAGTTGAAAATGCACTTAATTCACCTAACCTAGCAAACCTTAGCTCAGCCTACACTGCCTTGAATATGCTCAGAACAGTTACATTAACCTACAGTTGGGCGAAATTGACTAAAACTATTTTATACACAGTACTGAATATCTCATGTAATTTATTGAATACTGAACTAAAAGAACAGAATGTTTGTATAGGCATGCTTCTGCCTAATCATAAAGTAGGAAAAGCACTTAAATCAAACCATTACAAGTTGGGGACCATCCATATTTATAAAAATAGTTGACCATTTGGTCAGTGGGCCAGTTTGCCAAACCCTGACTTAAGAGTATATGGTAGTGTTTTATATATATACATAAACACTCCATAACAGTGCCACTGACCACTGACTAGTTTTTGCAGTACTGGGAATTAAATCCAGGGCTTTGCACATGCTAACCAATCACTGGACTAAATCCCTGGCCCTTTTTATTTTATTTTAAAGCTGGGTCTTACTAAGTTGCACAGGCTGGCCCCAAACTTGTGATCCTTTTATCTTAGCCTCCTGAACATTGAGGATTATAGTCATGTAACATGGTGCCCTACTGTGATACTATTTTATAAGTTACTGGGTGGGTACTGAGTCTCACAGGCACTGTATAAATTAACCTTAAAAAAAGCTGTTAATGTAGATTTAGTAGAGCTTCCCTGAGGGCATTGTTTATTCCATTTTTCAATATCGGTGTCATAAAATTTCATGGGAAGGACTTCCCTTAGAACTTAGTGCCAATAGTTGTTTTGCTTCCCCTGACTGATGTGTTTTTCCTATTCCAAAAATTGAATAATTCACCAAATTTCCCTTTTTGTTTTGGCTTCCAGGAAGCTCAAAAATCTAACTAACTTGAAACACAATTATTGCAACTATAAAGAGTGGACAGATTGCAAATTGTGCTTATCTGCCTAGGAATGATATTTTACCTTTACTTTAATTCTCTGAGTTTCTCCATTTAAAAATTATTTTATTGTTGTAAACTCCTTTGTGAAATAATGTTGAGTGAAAATATGAAGTTCTGTTCATTGAATTCAAAGAAACCATTCAATTTGTAATCATACAATTTCTAAGTTAGCAATAGCCTAAACATCCATCTATAGTAGAGTTAACAAATTTTGGTATAATCAAGTGATGGAATATTACACTGCAACAAAAAGATCAAAGTATTGGTATGTATTCCAACATGGAAGAACTACACCAATATTGTGATGAGTTGAGGAAGGCAGACACAACATACTAATTCTCACAGTGGCTGGGAAGCAAAGAGAGAGAAAGAGAGTGGAAGAGACCAAGGTTCAGCAATCCTCTTCAATGACTTAAGACCTAAGACCCTCCTCTTGGTCCCAGCTCTTAAATATTTCACTGCCTTCTAATAGAAACACAGGCTGGTAACCAAGCCTTTTATATAGGGCTTCTGGGAGACACTACCTAACCATAGTATGTGTATGTCCTCCTTCCCCTGGGAAAATAAAATGACCATATAGCTTCTTGCTCATTTACGTGTGTGTGTGTGTGTGTGTGTGTGTGTGTGTGTGTGTGTGTGTATATATATATATATATATATATATATATATATAGAGAGAGAGAGAGAGAGAGAGAGAGAGAGAGAGAGAGAGAGTGTGCCAGGTTTCTATTGGAAAAGAGCTTTAAAACTGATGATATCAAAAGTGCATCACTTTTTACATTTCTAAAGTTCACAGGTTGTAGCAGTGGTACACTTTAATTACACCACTTCTCTTAAATCCATAGTTGAAAATATATACAAAGATAGATTTTCAACCACAAAGGAAGAGTCAGTGTCTCTAGTAGTACTATTTGTTCATTCTATAAAGTGGCTAAGAGGGTGAGTGAAAACTGGAATCCAGCCCCTAGGCCCTGGAGACAGAGCCTGCCTATACCGCCACTTTTACTAATTCTACTTTACTAATTTACTTGTTCTAATTTGCACATATCAATAATATCCCGGTGAAAAGTTAATATTTACAGTGGAACATTGAGTTTCAAGGCTAAGAATGTATTTGGTGATCTTTGGAACAGAAGCTAGTCTCTTCCTGGGTCTTTGCAGTCTAAGGAATGTTTTATAGAATAGAACAGGAAGAATCAATACCAATTCCCTCTCCTTACTTTTCACATGTGCATTGCACAACCCTTGGTTGGCCTACTAATGGCTTAATGGGGAAGAGCCATTTGGAGTTTGGGAAAGAATGAGTTTTGCTGACCTAAGAGACCTATACTTTTAGCTGGGGCTCCTAGGAAAAGATTGAGTTCATCTGACTTTTAAAGAGGTCAGGGAAGCTGTCACTCTTAGGAGAGCACATGAGTGGAAAGTGGGAAGAAGCATCTAATTGTATCTATCCTAGCTGAAATGCCAAGGTCCAGGAAAGAAAGCAATAGCAAGGCCTAAAAGCAGATTGAAATCTAAAAAGACGTTTTTGTAGATAAAAATTTTAGGTTGCATTATCCACCAGAAAAATAGATTATCAAGACTTATCTCTTTCCCAGCTCTGTAAAATTAAAGCTTAAGCATAATGAAATATTCATACACAATGGAATGATGCTCCATTTGTACTGGCCTTTTCTCATATGGTATGAGATACACAAGAATTATAGGCAGGTGTGACATTTTCTCAATCATGATATAACACTGCATCCAGAAATCATAAGGGGAAAAAACCATCATAAACAACATGTTTTAGTAAGTCCACTTAATGATTGATTGATCATATCATTATGGCTTTAGTTTAAGAGAAAAGAACCTGGTACCTATTTTGAGTCTTTCAGATATATTTGAGTAAAATTTGCATTTAAAGATGCATGTAATTTTCTACATTAATCATTTGTTTTGCTCATAAGACTCTTGTTGGAGGAAGTTGCTTTGTAGCATTTTTTTTTTTTTGGCTTGAGCAAATAAAAGGTTTATTAGATTGAAACAAAAATACCCAGAGTGGATCTTGTCAGGTATGTCTTTTTTTTTTAATATTTACTTTTTAGTTCTCGGCGGACACAACATCTTATGTTTGTATGTGGTGCTGAGGATCGAACCCAGGCCGCAGGCATGCCATGCGAGCGCTCTACCGCTTGAGCCACATCCCCAGCCCCATTGTCAGGTATGTCTTTATCCAGTGTTGTATAGTAAAGGATTTGACTGTCCTTTGTCTCTGGCTCCTGGAAGATAACCTCTAAATTCTTTTTTTTTTAAATTTAATTGATTTTATTTTTTAAATACATGATGACAGAATGCATTACAATTCTTATTACATATATAGAGCACAATTTTTCATATCTCTGTATACAAAGTATGTTCATACCAATTTGTGTCTTCATACATGTACTTTGGATAGTGATGTCTATCACATTCCACCATCATTGCTAACCCCCTGCCCCCTCTCTTCCCCTCCTACCCCTCTGCCCTATCTAGAGTTTGTCTATTCCTCCCATGCTCCCCCTCCTTACCCAACTATGAGTTAGTCACCTTATATCAGAGAAAACATTCGGCATTGTCTTTTTGGGATTGGCTAACTTCACTTAGCTTTATCTTCTCCAACTCTGTCCATTAACCTGCAAATGCCATGATTTTATTGTCTTTTAATGCTGAGTAATATTCTATTGTGTATATATACCACATTTTTTTTATCCATTCATCTACTGAAGGGCATCTAGGTTGGTTCCCCAGTTTAGCTATTGTGAATTGTGCTGCATAAACATTGATGTGGCTAGCTTTGTAGCATTTTTAACTCAGCCCTCTTAGAGAAATGGAGAAATTCATCTCTACCATAAATTTCAGATATTAGGACCACTTTATTCTTTAGGAGAACAATCTGAGCCCAGTTTTGCTAGCCAATCCTATTAGGATCCTATTAGTTTTTTTCTCCTTGAGCATACCCCTCGAATTGTTGATGAACTCCTGACTTGGTCAAGTTTCCTTCAGTTAAAAGTAACAGGGATCTACTTCAAAGTGGCAGAAGCAGACAAAGTAATCTAAGGAGAAGATCCTAGCCATGAAATTTAGATTCCAGTTTCAGATTTCTGGGGGAGACCAGACTGACCCAGGTTAAGCCAGGTGGCCAGCCCTGACCCTATTAGCTTTGATTGGGTGGCAGAACCACACAGTACTACTATAGTTACAGGGTCCACTCACAGGAGGATTAATTGTACGCAGAGTAGAGATAGGCAGGTGTGGGGAAGATACTTCCAGAGGTGTTCACTGTAAAGCTCAGGAGTTCATCGTGTTAGTAATTCACCTTCCCATCTCATAGCAACTATCAGGCTAAGGAGTGTCTCCGTTGGCTTGTTGCTTTTAGAAGAGATATTGGAGGAAGTTCTTGATGATACTGGGACTTTCAGATTTCTTCTTTGTTTCTCCATTGCAGAAAGCTTCAGGCTCAAGTTTACCCAGGGTAATGTTTTGCATAGGAAATCACAGTACTGGAGGAGATGGCCAGGCCCAGGATGGAACCCTTTTTGATTTTATAAAACATACATTGCCCATGTGCCCACATTTCTCTGAAAATAAATTTCTTCTTTCCTTAAAATTTAAAATTTGAAAGGAATAGTGTGATTTTTTTCACTTATGTCTGAGTTTACTCTTCTTTGTGGGCCTGGAATTTTAAAAAGTGACATAAATTGAGTGGGGAGATCAGGGTTCTTGGGAACAAACTGGTTGTGTTCAGCCTGGCTGGCTCAGTGATCTTGGTGATTGAAAACATACATCATTTTTCATTTATTAGTAAGTTTGATCCTGACAATGACATTCACAGAGACTTTCAAAAATATTCATAATTGTGGTTTATTCTGTTGAGCTCCTGGGGCAAGATTGCTTTGACATGTACAATTTAGAGGCTTTCTAAATCTTTGATTTCTACTTTCAGGTCTTAACACGGAGTTGAGATTTTCACAACACTTCCACTTGTTTTACTCAGGGAAGGACCCCCACTTCATGTTCCTAAGACTCTGAGCACTGACACATGTCAGCCCACTTATTCCTGTGGTTGTTGAGGTAGGCACAGTCCTAGAACCAAAACTGAGTAAAAAAATCCTTGATCATAAAAGACCTCGTGGGAATTGAATATATAACTTAGTTTGTTCAGTTGACCATAAAAATACCATAAACTGAGTAGTTTTAAAAATTGACAGAAACTTATTTATCACAGTTCTGGAGGCTGGAAATCCCACAATCAATGCAATGGCTAGTTGGGTGTCTGGTGAGGCCTGGTTTCTGGCTAACAGACAGAGCCTCCTTGCTGTATCCTCACTGGTAGAAATGGGGAGGGTCTCTTTCTGGAGTTTTTTCCCCTAGGGTCATTTACCCCATATTTTTTTTGGTGCATTTGATTATACATAATAGTGGGATTTGTTGTTACATATTTTTGCATGCACATAACATAATTTGGTCAATTTCTTTCCCCAGTATCTTCCCTTTTCCTCTACTTCTTCTTCCCCTGGTTTCCCTTCTATTTTGTTGAAGAGCTCCCATACCTTTTTTTTCCTATTTTTTTCCTCTAGCTTCCACATAAGAGAGAAAACATACACTCTTTGACTTTGAGTTTGTTTAATTTTGCTTAACATAATGCTCTCAAGTTTCATCCTTTTTTTCTGAAAATGACATAATTTGTTCTTTTTTATGGCTGAATAAAACTTTGTTATGTTTATATACTACATTCTCTTTAACCACTCATGCTTTGATGGACACTGAGGCTGGTTCACAATTTGGCCATTGTGAATTGTGCTGCTATAAACATGGATATATATATATATATATATATATATATATACTGCCTTTAATTATTTAGATTAAATACCAAGCAGTGTATACTTGGGTCAAATAGTGATTTCATTCCTAGTCTTTTGAGGAACATCCATACTGATTTCCACAGTGGTTGTAGTGATTTACAATCCCACCAACAGTGATACCATCTCTTTTCTTTTGCATCTCAACCCATAAAACCACCAGCAGATGTTCCTAACATCTTCATCCTCATCTCCTGATTGTGTTGGGCGATAGCCCTGGAAACTGTCCTTTGTGGTTTTCTTCTAAAAGCCACTTTTGTTGCCAATCCTCGTGGACAACTGAAAGGGAACACTCTGCTGTCCATGGTGCTGGTGAGGGACATCTAAGACCCAGCTTTCCCTGGTGGGTTTCCCCAGCATCCTTGAATTTAGGATAGGACAAGGTGAATTGTGTAGGCTCAGCTCACCGTAACTCAACTGAGTAGACAAGTAAAAACAAAAACCACCACATGACACAACACAACCAAACACCAACACAACATCTCCTCTAAACCTACAACAAGTCTTTTGGGAGCCTCTTAAAACCATGATGAAGCCCTAATTGGATGGTTTTGTCTCTGATCACACTTGGTTCAAAGATCACAAAGCCAACTCTAGCCGAGCACCGAAGTTCCAGGGCACCAGGGGCATCACCTACATTAGTGGAGCAGAGCTACAGAGAAGAGTGACAGTAGAAAGGGCTTCTGAGTTCTGAGCGAATGCTGTAATGAATCTGACAAAACTCTAAGTCTCTGTATTTAGGGAGGAACAAATGCCATCAGCAAAGATGTCAAGGGAAACTGAGGTTGTTTGGAAATATTCCTGGGTCATCTCACACTTTTATTTGAATCTTGTAGAGTGGAGGGTAATATAAGTGCTTATGTTTAGACCTATGTTCACTCAATCCCCAGGAACCAGGCCATCAGCATAAGAAAATCCCAACTTGGTCACTGATGTAGACTGTAGTCCAGAGAAAGTTCCTAGCCTCACTGGCTTTGGCTCCCTTATCTTTAAACGGAGATGATAACTTTGAAAAATTAAAGATAATATATGAAAATTGCTGAGCACAGAACTTGGAACACAGTAGACACTCAAACCTAGAAGTGATTTTTTTCATATCATCAAACAAAACTCCGTACCTCTGTCTTACTCAGTATACTGAGTGTGGTCCATGGACTATACCAGTTGACAAATTACTTTTTACCAGTCCCCAATGATACAACATTGAAATGGAGAGGGAGTGCTTGAAACTTTGATTGTTTGACAATATTTTTTGTTAGTCTTGTATTTTGTTTATATTTTTAAATGATTTTTGAAACATTCTTTGGGGTTTATTTGTTTAGACAGTATTACGGAAGTCTGAGTCAGTTTCAGTTATAGTTTGGAAATGTAAGAAACTCATCTTTCCCCACAGATGGTTTGAGAAGCACTAGTCTAGCTCATTAATTCCCTATGAGCTAAATTATTGAAACCCCAGACCCCCAAATGCTTCCTGTATCATTTAGGGAACTGAAGAGGACATCTCATGTGCACTCACAAGCCCTCCTCTTGGCCACAATGCTCATCCCTCCAATGAGCTGTTGCTACTTTTTCTGACCAGGTGTGCCTGTCATTGTGCCCTGGTCTCCTCTGCTTCTGTTCACTGCAGCATCTCTTCTGTCCTGCCCTGCCACAGTCTGGCTGCAGCAAAAAAACGGGGGGGGGGTGGTGATGAACAATTTGTGTACCTTGATACAGCAGGAGTGGAAGCCGTTTATTGTAGGATAGGAGCGGTATTTATACATTCCACACAGCTTATCTTAATTAGCATAAACTAGATACATCAGTCAACCAATAAGGAATCTCCACACTTAATGGCTCGATGGCAGTACTTCACAAACCACTCCCTCTGGCATTTTGCCAGGTGCCATCCAGACTTGTTTACAGACTCTAACACTGCCCTGCCTGACAGAAAAGCTCTTCTCAGTCTTGGGACTCTGACTTGTTCTCTAAGAATAACTTTTCCTTACCTTCCATGATGTAGCTTTCAGGGGTTAAGATTTCAGTCAATTCATTACAGTCATCCCCTGCATGGCAAACTTGACACATTGAATAAACCTTGAACCAGAAGGAATTTGAATGTCAGCATGTTATATAAAATGTAAAACTATCTTTCTTACTCTCTTCCCAGCTTGACCATCATGACTTTCCTCCCTCAGGGTGTATTTTTCCTGACCATTTACATTACTGCATTTTAGATTAATTGTCATCTCTCCACAGCTTCTGGGAAGAAAGGTCTTACTCCCGGATTGTAGCTATCAGCCTTGGCATGACAGGAAACCACCTATTTTATAATCCCAGCCAATTATTCCATACCTAAACCTGCCTCTGACCCACAGAAAATTATAGGATCAGCCAACTAGCTGGTCAGCCAAGATCAGCCAACTAGCTGACTGATAGACTCTGAGAAATAATGAGTGATGTTATTTTAAGTCACTGAATTTGAGGGGAATGGTTTCAGACAAGTTTTGGAGCAGTATATTATACAGCAATGGTTAACTGATGTTTGGGTATTTTTAGTTAAGTGACATTAAGTTAAAATGATCATTCATTAAGAACACCCAAAAGATTGAGCTACAGAAAGGATGAGTGGCAAGTTCAGGGTTCAAAAAAGTCTTTGCATGGTGATAGATAAAGGTTTAATTTCATTTTGTTGATTATGGATTTCCAGTTTTCCCAGCACCATTTGTTGAAGAGGTTATCTTTTCTCCAATGTACGTTTTGGTGCCTTTGTCTAATATAAGATAACGGTAATTATGTGGGTTAGTCTCTGTGTCCTCTATTCTATACCTTTGGTCTACAAGTCTATTTTGGTGCCAATACCATGCTGTTTTTGTTACTATTGCTCTGTAGAATAGTTTAAGTTCTGGTATAGTGATGCCATCTGCTTCACTCTTCCTGCTTAGGATAGATTTAGCTATTCTGGGTCTCTTATTTTTCCAGATGAATTTCATGACTGTTTTTCTATTTTTATGAGGAATGCTGTTGGGATTTTGATTGGAATTGCATTAAATCTGTATAGTGCTTTTGGTAGTATGGTCATTTTGATAATATTAATTCTGCTTATCCAAGAACAAGGGAGATCTTTCTATCTTCTAAGGTCTTATTTCTTTCCTCATCATTCTGTAGTTTTTACTGTAGAGGCCTTTCACCTCTTTTGTTGATTCCCAAGTACTTTATTATTTTTGATGTTATTATAAATGGGGTAGTTTTCCTAGTTTCAGAGGATTTGTCACTGATATACAGAAATGCCTTTGATTTATGGGTGTTGATTTTTGTATCCTGCTACTTTGATGAATTCATTTACTAGTTCTAGAAGTTTTCTAGTGGATTTTTTTTAGGTCTTCTAGGAATAGAATCATATTGTCAGCAAATAGTGCTAATTTGAATTCTTCTTTATCTATCCATATTCTTTTAATTTCTTTTGTCTGTCTAACTGCTCTGGCCAGTGTTTCAAGAACTATGTTAAATAGAAATGGTAAAAGAGGGCATCCCTGTCTTGTTTCAGTTTTTAGAAGAAATGCTTTCAATTTTTCTCCATTTAGAATGATGTTGGCCTGAGGCTTAGCATAGATAGCTTTTATGATGTTGAGATATGTTCCTATTATCCCTAGGTTTTTTTCTAGTATTTTGAACATGAAGGGGTGCTGTATTTTGTTGAATGTTTTTTTTGCATCTATTTAGATGATCATATGGTTCTTATCTTTAAGTCTATTGATATGATGGATTACATTTATTGATTTCCGTATGTTGAACCAACCTTGCATCCCTGGAATGAACCCCACTTGATCATGGTATACACTCTTTTTGATATGTTTTTGTATTTGATTTGCCAGAATTTTACAGAGAATTTTTGCATCTATGTTCATTAGAGGTTGGTCTGAAGTTTTCTTTCTTTGGAGTGTCTGTCTGGTTTTGGAATCAGGGTGATATTGGCCTCATAGAATGAGTTTGGAAATGCTCCCTCTTTTTCTATTTCCTGAAATAAAATTAGGAGTATTGGTATTAATTCTTCTTTGAAGGTCTTGTAGAACTTGGCTATGTATCCATCTGGTTCTAGACTTTTCTTGGTTGGTAGGCTTCTGATGGTATTTTAGGTTTCATCGCTTGAAATTGATCTGTTTAAATTGTGTATATTAAACTCCTATCTCTTACCATACGAAAAACTTAACTCAAAGTGGACCAAGGACTTAGAAATTAAACTAGAGACACTGTATATCTTAGAAGAAAAATAGGCCCAAATCTCCATCATGTTGGATTAGGCCCCAACTTCCTTGATACGACTCCTATAGCGCAAGAATTAATATCAAGAATCAATAAGTGGGATGGATTCAAATTAAAAAGCTTCTCAGCAAAAGAAACAGTCGGTGAGGTATATAGAAAGGCTACTATTTGGGAACAAATTCTTACCACACACATGTTAGATAGAGCACTAATCTCTAGTATATATAAATAACTAAAAAATCTTAACAACAAAAAAACCCAAATAACACAGTCAAAAAATGGGCCAAGGAACTGAACAGACACTTCTCAGAAGAAGATATACAATCAATCAACAAATATATGAAAAAATGTCCAACATCTCCAGCAAATAGAGAAATGCAAATCAAAACTACTCTAAAAAGATTTCATCTCACTCCAGTCAGAATGGCAGCTATTGAGAATACAAACGGCAGTGCTAGAGCACACACGGCTTTCAAGCCGGCATACCAGAATCAACTAATCAGCTGCACCTGCTCCAGTGCAAGCCACAAGGCTGCAACCTAGCCATAGCACAAAGTCATCCAAGCTCCCCCCACCTCACCAGACACCCCGGAGCTGGAAGCGGAACGACTCCATCTTGGAAAACCTCTCTCGCCATTTTTGGGTGGGCGAGGCTATCAGTGTGGACTTCGTTTGAACAGGTACCTGGTTTCCAACTTCTACCCGTCTCCCACTCCCCTGCTGAGATTACTTGGCACAGTGACTACCCAGCACAAAAACCACTCTCAGCTGAATGAGAGCGCAGTGCAACCAGGGCACCATCCATCTGGCTTGAGCCTGAGGGTGAGAGGTCCAGCAGTTGGGACCTGATAAACAAAAGAGGGGAGGGGTCTAAAAAGCCTGAAGCAAATCAGAGAGACCAGGATTGGGAAGCTCCAGGCAGGAGAGGGAGATTATACTGGGGGCTCCAGTCTTCTCACCCTGGTTACCTACACCACCTGAGGACAGAGACACCAGCTTAAAATAGACTATTCCACCTACTGGAAGAGAAGAGAAGTGGGAAGGAAACGGAATTTTAAGAGTTTTTTTTTTTTCTTCTCCTTTTTGTATCCTTCTTCTTTGTCCTCTACCCTTCTATCCTCTGGCCCTCACAACCCCAACATATATGAAAACAAGAACTTTACATGAAATAGAATTTTGAGAACTAAGTCACCTGAATAATATAATATAAATTGCATAAGGCCCTCTTTTTTTCTCTTCTTTCTTCTCTCTCTTTTTTCTCTTTCCCTTTTTTCTTCTCTTTCTTCTGCTTCCACCCTCCAAATTTTACTATTTTAATATCCTGTAATTTTTTAAATACAAATATGTGTTTGCTTTTATGTACTCTACTGTCCTCCCTAAATTACTTGCTGTCTATTCCCCTGATACAAACCCTCTTCATTAGAGTTCTCCTTCAAATTTTCTAACTTATATTAACCCCACACCCTCACATCTTTCCCCCTTGTCTATCATCCTACACCCAACAACCAGTTCACTGTCCACCACCAAAAACTGTACACCTTTTAGGAAACTACTGATTATATTTTAAATAATAATTGAATCCAACATTTCTGGACATTGAGACTAACTATAAAAGGACTAATAACAATAATTTGTTCATAGGTTATGTATTGTTAATATTAGGATCTGTTAACAATGTCCTTCCCACAAAGGAGGGATCATGGAACCTTACAAGAGCACTACAGATCTCTAGGTAAAAACAATAACACACCAGTCCCACAGTGCTGGAAAGAAAGAAACATGAGCAACATGAAAAGACAAGGGGAGAAAGTACCACAAACAATTCAAGACAACATATCATTAGAAGAATTGAGAGCTAAAGAAGAAAAAATTACAGAGAAAGATTTCAAGATATACATGATTAAAATGTTTTGGGATCTCAAAGAAGATGTTAGAGAACAAATACAGGCAGTGAAAGATCACTTTGACAATGAGCTACATAAACAAATCCAAGAAGCAAAAGATCACCTCATCAGGGAGATAGAAGTTATACAAAACAAACAAACAAATAACAACAACAAAAAAAAACCCCAGAACTCTTTGAAATGAAAGAAATAATAAGCCAAATTAAAAATTCAAATGAGAGTATCACCAACAGAGTAGACCACTTAGAAGATAGGACATCAGAAAATGAAGACAAAGTATATCATCTTGAAAAGAAAGTAGACAGCACAGTGAAAATGATAAGAAACCACGAGAAGAACCTCCAAGAAATGTGGGATAGCATAAAAAGACCAAATTTAATAGTTATTGGGATAGAGGAAGGCAAAGAGGTCCAAATCAAAGGAATGAGCAATCTGTTCAATGAAATAATATCAGAAAATTTTCCAGACATGAAGAATGAAACAGAAATCCAAATCCAAGAAGCCTACAGGATGCCAAATGTGCAAAATCACAACAGATCCACACCAAGACACATTATATTGAAAATGCTCAACATACAGAATAAGGAGAGAATTTTAAAAGCCATAAGAGAAAGGAATCAGATTACATATAGGGATTAAACCAATTAGGATAATGGAAGATTTTTCAACACAGACCCTGAAAGCTAGAAGATCCTGGAATAATATACTTCAAGCTCGAAAGATAATGGGTGCCAAGCAGGAATTTTTAATCCAGCAAAATTAAGCTTCAGATTTGAAGATGAAATAAAAACTTCCCATGAAAAACAAAAGTTAAAATAATTTATAGCTAGAAAATTGGCACTACAAAACATCCTTGGCAAAATATTTCATGAAGAGAAAATGAAAAATAACAATGAAAACTAGCAGAGAGAGGTAGTAACTAAAGGAAAAACTAATTACAGAGGAAAACCAAGTCAAGTTAAATAACAT
Source organism: Ictidomys tridecemlineatus (assembly GCF_052094955.1). Taxonomy (NCBI): domain Eukaryota; kingdom Metazoa; phylum Chordata; class Mammalia; order Rodentia; family Sciuridae; genus Ictidomys; species Ictidomys tridecemlineatus. The sequence goes on along the minus strand of NC_135480.1, from coordinate 128,311,272 downwards.
AAATAAATAAATATGACTAGAAATACAAACCATGTCTCAATAGTAACCCTAAATGTTAATGGCTTAACCTCAACAATCAAAAGACATAGGCTACAAGATTGAATGAAAAAGTAGATCCAACAATATGCTGCTTACAGGAGACTCATCTGTTAGGAAAAGACATTCACAGACTGAAGGTGAAAGGTTGGGAAAAATCATACCACTCACATGGACTTCGGAAGCAAGCAGGAGTTTCCATACTCATATCAAATAAAGTAGACTTCAAGCCAAAGTTAATCAAAAAGGATAAATATGGACATTACATACTGCTCAAGGGAACTATACATCAACAAGATATAACTATCATAAATATATGTGCCCCAAACAATGGTACAGCTATATTCATCAAGCAAATTCTTCTTAAGTTCAAGAGTCAAATTGACCACAATACAATAATCTTGGGTGACTTTAACACACCTCTCTCACCACTGGATAGATCTTCCAAACAAAAGTTGAATAAAGAAACTATAGAGCTCAATAACACAATTAATAACCTAGACCTAACTGACATATATAGAATATTTCAACTGGCATCAAGTGGATACGCTTTCTTCTCAACAGCACATGGATCCTTCTCTAAAATAGAGCATATACTATGCCACAAAGCAACTCTTAGAAAATACATAAAGTAGAGATACTACCATATATTTTTCAGATAATAATGGAATGAAATTGGAAATCAATGACAAAATAAAAAATAAAAATTTCTGCATCACATGGAGACTGAACAATATGCTACTGAATGAACAATGGGTTACAGAAGACATCAAGGAGGAGATTAAAAAATTCTTAGAGGTAAATGAGAACATAGACACAACATATCAAAAGCTCTGGGACACCATGAAAGCGGTACTAAGAGGAAAATTCATTGCATGGAGTTCATACCTTAAAAGAAGAAAAGTCAACAAATAAATGACCTCAAAGTACATCTCAAAGCCCTAAGAAAAGAAGAACAAATCAGCAGCAAAAGGAGTAGAAAACAAAAAGTAATTAAAATTAGAATGGAAATCAATGAAATTGAAACAAACAATTGAAAAAACTGACAAAACTAAAAGTTGATTCTTTGAAAAAATAAATAAAATTGACAGACCCTTAGCCATGCTAATAAAGAGAAGGAGAGAAAGTACTCAATTTACTAGCATAGGTGATGAAAAAGGCAATATCACAACAGACACTACAGAAATACAGAGGATAATTAGAAATTATTTTGAAAACTTATACTCCAATAATATAGAAGACATCGAAGGCATTGACAAATTCATTAAGTCATATGATCTGCCCAGATTGAGTCAGGAAGACACACTCAACTTAAATAGACCAATATAAAGTGAGGAAATAGAAAAAGCCATCAAAAGATTACCAACTAAGAGAAGCCCAGGACTGGATGGATACACAGCCAAGTTCTAAAAGTCCTTCAAAGAAGAACTAATACCAATATTCTTCAATTTATTTCAGGAAATAGAAAAAGAAGGAGGACTTCCAAATTCATTCTATGATGCCAATATCACCCTGATTCCAAAACCAGATAAAGACACTTCAAAGAAAGAAAACTTCAGACCAATATCTCTAATGAACATAGATGCAAAAATTCTTAATAAAATTCTGGCAAATCAAATACAAAAACATATCAAAAAGATTGTGCACCATGATCAAGTGGGATTCATCCCAGGGATGCAAGGTTGGTTCAACATATGGAAATCAATAAATGTAATTCATCACATCAATAGACTTAAAGATAATAATCATATGATCATCTTAATAGACACAGAAAAAGCATTTGACAAAATATAACACCTCTTTATGTTCAAAAAACTTGAAAAACTAGGGATAACAGGAACTTACCTCAACATAGTAAAGGCTATCTATGCTAAGCCTCAGGCCAACATCATTCTAAGTGGAGAAAAACTGAAGGCATTCCCTCTAAAATATGGAACAAGACAGGGATGCCCTCTTTTACCACTTCTATTCAACATAGTTCTTGAAACACTAGCCAGAGCAATTAGACAAAAGAAATTAAAGGGGTATATATAGGAAAAGAAGAACTTAAATTAGCTCTATTTGCTGATGATATGATTCTATACCTAGAAGACCCAAAAAACTCCACCAGAAAACTTCTAGAACTAGTAAATGAATTCAGCAAAGTAGCAGGATATAAAATCAACACCCCAAAATCAAAGGTATTTATGTATATCAGTGACAAATCCTATGAGAGGGAAATGAGGAAAACTACCCCATTCACAATAATCTCAAATTAATATTATTAAAATGACCATACTACCAAAAACACTATACAGATTTAATCTAATTCCAATCAAAATTCCAAAGGCATTCCTTATATAAACATAAAAAGCAATCATGAAATTCATATGAAAAATAACAGACCCAGAATAGCTAAAGCAATCCTAAGCAGGAAGAATGAAGCAGGTGGTATCGCTATACCAGACCTTAAACTATACTACAGAGCAATACTAACAAAAACAGCATGGTACTGGCACCAAAACAGGCTGGTAGACTAATGGTACAGAATAGAGTACATAGAGACTAACCCACAAAATTACAATTATTTTATATAAGACAAGGGTGCCAAAAACATGCACTGGAGAAAAGATATCATCTTCAACAAATGGTGCTGGAAAAACTGGAAATCTATATGCAATAAAATGAAATTAAATCCCTATCTCTCTTCTTGCACAAAACTTAACTCAAAATGGATAAAGGACCTAGGAATTAAACAAGAGACTCTGTGTCTAATAGAAGAAAAAGTAGGCCCTAATCTTCATCATGTGGGATTAGGCCCCAACTCCTATAGCACAGGAATTAAAACCAAGAATCAATAAATGGAATGGAATCAAACTAAAAAGTTTCTTTTCAGCAAAAAACAAACAAACAAACAAACAAACACACAAACAACAACAACAAAAAAGGTGAACAGGTGAACAGAGAGCCTCCATCATGGGAACAAATTTTTATCCCTCACACATCAGAGCACTAATCTCTAGGGTATATAAAGAACTCAAAACACTGAACCCCGAAAAAACAAATAACCCTGTCAACAAATGGACTAAGGTCCTGAACAGATAAACTTCTCAGAAGAGAATATATAATCAATCAACAAATATGTGAAAAAATGCTCATCATCTCTAGCAATCAGAGAAATGTAAATGAAAACCACTCTAAGATATCATCTCACTCCAGTCAGAATAGCAGCTATTATGAAGACAAACAACAATAAGTGTTGGCGAGGATGTGAGGAAAAAGGTACACTCATACACTGCTGGTGGGACTGCAAATTGGTGCAGCCAATATGGAAATAAGTATGGGGATTCCTTGGAAAACTGGGTATGGAACTACCATTTGACTCAGCTATTCCTCTCCTTGGACTATACCCAAAGGACTTAAAAACAGCATACTACAGAGACATAGCCACATCAATGTTTATAGCAGCACAATTCACAATAGGTAAACTGAGGAGCCAACCTAGATATCCTTCAGTGGATGAATGGATAAAAACAAATGTGGCATATAAACACAATGGAATTTTACTCAGCATTAAAAAAACAAAAACAAAACTATGGCATTTTCAGGTAAATGGATGGCGTTGGAGAAGATAATGCTAAGTGAAGTTAGGCAATCCTCAAAAACAAATGCCGAATGTTTTCTCTGATATAAGGAGGTTGACTCATAGTGGGGCAGGGAAGGAGAGTATGGGTGGAATAGATAAATTCTATATAGGGCAGAGGGGTGGGAGGGATAGAAAGAGGGCAGGGGATTAACATGGATGGTGGAATGTGATGGACATTATTATACAAAGTGCATGTATGAAGACTTGAATTGGGTGTCAACATACTTTATATACAAACAGAGGTCCAAAAATTAATTGTGGTATATATGTGTATTAAGAATTATAATGAAAAAAAAACCCACACAACAAAAAAACCTCAACTAAGTTCATGTGTAAAGGCAAAGCAAAACAAAACAAACAAACAAAACCACCAAGAATAGCGTTACCTTAGATTAGGTAGAGGGAAGTGAAAGGAGGGGAAGGCCAGGATGTGGGGATAAGAAAGATAGTAGAATGAAACAGACATTATTACTTTATGTATATATGTGACTGTATGACCAATATGATTCTACAATATGTATACTCAGAAAAATGAGAAATTTCATCTATGTATTATATTATCAAAGTATATAAGTGTATTCTACTGTTATGTATAACTAATTAAAACAAATAAAAATTTAAAAAATAATACAAACCACAATAAGCATTGGTGAGGATGTGGGGGGAAATGTACACTCATACATTGCTGGTGGGACTGCAAATTGGTGCAGCCAATTTGGAAAGCAGTATGGAGATTCCTTGGAAATCTGGGAATGGAACCACCATTTGACCCAGCTATCCCTCTACTCGGTCTATACCTAAAGGGACACAGTCACATCAATGTTTATAGCAGCACAATTCATAATAGCTAAACTGGGGAACCAACCTAGATGCCCTTCAGTAGATGAATGGATAAAGAAAATGTGGGCTATATACACAATGGAATATTATTCAGCATTAAAAGAGAATAAAATCATGGCATTTGCAGGTAAATGGATGGAGTTGGAGAATATAATATTAAGTGAAAATAGCCAATCTCAAAAAAACAAATGCTGCATGATTTCTCTGATTTAAGGATGCTGATTCATAACATGGTGTGGGGTGTGGCATGAGAGAATTAAATAAACTCTAAATAGGGCAAAGGGGAAAAGGGGAGAGAGGGGAAGTTCGGGGACAGAGGGATAGGAAAGACAATGGAATGCGATGGTCATCATTACCCTAAGTACATGTATGAAGACACGAAGGATGTGACTCTACTTTGTGTACAACCAGAGATACGAAAAAGTGTGCTTTGTATGTAATATGAATTGTAATGCATTCTGTTGTCATATATAACAAACTAAAATTAAAAAGTTTAAAAAAGCCTTTCCTTGGAGAATGAAACCATTTTGAGATATTGATGTCGTGAATGGAATATCCCTAAGTTACAGATTTAAAAATATGTTTGGAGTTAAGTTCTTCCTCTATTATCTGTTACTTCCCTGTGCCTTTGGGAGTTGGGGACCTGGACAGATTAGAATAGTTCCTCTGTCAGATAATACAATTGTAAGCTCCTGGAGCAAACCTCCACTATGTGGGAAGGGTTTCCAGGAAGAGAATGTGAGAGTACAGCATATTTCCCAGAATAAGAGTGAAATTTCTCCCTTAAAAATGAATTTTTTCCCTTGAATTATTTGTGCTGGGATCGACGACATCAGCTGCTTAGGCTTATTTCTTCTGTTTTAAAATCTTGCCTTTGGAGGAAGAGAGGTAATTTTAAAATAAAATGACCCTTTCCTTTATTCTTTTTGGAGTAGCCTAATGTTATTGCCTCATGAAGGGCACTGAATGGCCTTCAGGAAAACATTTGGATTTGAGAGTGGGGTGAGGCTGCGTGAAGACTTGATAGACGCTCTCAGTTTCCTAAATGGAATACTGGATAAATAAATAATTTAGCTTGGAGGAAAATTGAAGTTCCTAGGTGAATCCTGGGAGATCTAATGAGGAATGTGAGAAGGTTGAATAGAATTAACACCAAAGAACAAACACAAACATAGAGGAATTGTAATTGGTTATTATGTAACTAAGACATGCCAGGCTATCTATACCTGAAGAAAAAGGAATAGAGAAATAGACCCAGCCATTATTCTGTTACTCACAATTGTTTCAATGTTACCTTTCTATTTTCGGCAGTACTTAATATCTGCACTTTAATCCAAAACAATGTTATATTCTCCAATTTATTATAAAAAAATATGACATAACTTTGCTATGCCAAATCTTTGGGTTTATGTCAAATTAATGAAAGATGAAAGAGCAGCTGAAGAATGGCATCTAATTCCTGGATTCCTTGGTCAAAATAAAATGTGATTATAAATGCATAATTTTCTAAATTCACTGATTAAATCTCCCAGGGTAAGTTATTGATATTATGATTGCAGGAAGCATTTGATTCTAAAGTTGATTCTAGACATTTTCAGCAGCTTTAGAGGTTTCATCTGTTTCCTTAATGTAGTTTGTTAATTTTGGCTAATGTGATTTCATTTCTTTGAAATGATATACCATTTTAATGATAAATATTGAATTGACCTTTTATGGGAGGTATGTTGTTAAACTCTGTTTGAGCTATTACTTTTTGTTCAATAATTTAACAAACATCAAATATTGGGCAGTGTGCCAGATTCTGCATGAAGCTATAACGACAGATTTCATTTTAGCTTATGGGGATAGTTGAGCATGAATAATTTATTTCTCATTTTCATTTTTCATATTTTAAGTTACTATTTTAAGTTTCTTATTGGGAATAGATATTACTTGCACTTGTTCTAAAATTCAGAAGGTACCAAAGGGCAAAGGTAAAACAAATTTTCTGTCGTATTTACCATTTGGTGACTCAGGAACTGGTATCAACTACTCAATCTTTCCAATGTAATCCATGCATTTTAAAAATGCATTTAAATTATATATGTATATTTGAATTATATTATCATACATAATATAATTATGTATGATAATATACTTATAAATTATATAGTATATAATAATATATTTTAATATAATGAATTATAATATTACATATAATATATAATAATTATGTACATTTGAATTATATATAAAATTTTTATATATATAGTATCACCTTATATATTGTTCTACATCCTATTTTTAACTTATCTTGGTGATCTTTCCATAGCTGAACATGTAGTGTGTGTCTTAATCTAACAACTCCAAAATATTTTGTTGCATGAAATTATCACATTTGGTTTATCCTGTACTGGTGGCATTTAGGTTATTTTAAATTTTTTGCTGTTATAATGGGGCTGCTGTTGTTTTGACCTGCACATAACCTATTTTACCTATAGTGTAACACAGAACTGCATCTAAACTCCCCCTATATTTCCAAAAAGAAAATCCTGGAGCAACACACAATCTCTTTTCACCCTTTTGGTTTAAAAATTTTCATCTTTTCAGTTTCCCTGTTAATAAATATTGGATTGAATTATTTTTTGTTTTTGCCTTCCTAATCATGATCTATCTCAGTTGATAATAGGAGAGCACTATTAGGATAAAAAGACATCTTTCTTTGCATGGGCAAAAACCCACACTGTTAATAAAGAGCAGATTTTGTTTTCAGTATCTCACATACAATCTATATTGAGCACTGCATTCTCTAAAAAATATATTCGATAGAAAAAAATTACTGTAGCCAAATATATACCCATGATGATGAGTGTCAAGGTCTCTTTTTCTCTCTTTAAACAAACTTAGAATGGTGATTGGTTATGGAAAAACACATCTCTTTTTTTAAAAAAAATCTTTAAATAGATTTTCAAAAAATAAATGACAGTGTAATGCATTACAATTCATTTTACACATATACAGCGCAATTTTTCATATCTCTGGTTGTATATAAAGAATGTTGACACCAATTCATGTCTTCATATATGTACTTTGGATAATGATGTCCATCACATTTCACCCATGTCTCTCCCTTCCCCTCCCATCCCTCTGCCCTATCTAGAGTTTGTCTATTCCTCCCATGTTCCCCCTCCCTACCCCACTATGAATCAGCCTCCTTATATCAGAGGAAACATTTGGCATTTGTTTTTTGGGGGGTTGGCTAACTTCACTTAGCATTATCTTCTGCAGTGCCATCCAGAAAAACACATCTCTTTAACAGAAAGTAAATTGCAGAACCCTGATGAGAAGATATTAATAATGGTCTGTTGAAAAGTCCCAGGGACTTTTGTGAGAAGAGAAAACTTAAAGACTCATCTTTTTGTTTTAAAACCATTTTAAAAGAACAATGTTCTGTAGGGAAATTAAAAAAGAATCAACATATTCATGAACAATGGATCTCTTTATGTAGGGATGCCAATGCCCTGGCCAAGAAGTTCTTAGGGGTGTTATCACTACAGCAATGATCCAATAGGCTCTTACGTTTCTTAATATGGGTAAAGAGTGAAAGACTTAAGGGTTGATGGCAGAACACTGACCACTTGCTAAACTCTAGTCCAAACTTGAGGAGCAAAAATGCAACCTTCTGTGTGGCAGGATCACCACAAAGATGAGAAACATTCTTTCCTTTAACATCCATGTAATTTATATTAGCCCTTTTCATGTCCTGAGAGGAAGAGAAATGTCAATAAGTCACTAAAACTGTAGTTTTTAACATACAGAGCCCAAGTATTTTTCTCTGTTTTGATACCTAGAGGACAAAGTTCAAATTCTCACAATTTTCTGACTTGTCTGCGTCCACCCCCAGCAGAGAATGACTTTGGATCTATTCAGTCCCCATACAAACTGGTTTAGTGGGAGTCCCCCAGAGAGGGAGGAATGTGAGGGCTGGCATATATGTACCTACAGTTATTTTAAGTTTTCAAATATACACTCCTCTGAAAGACATTTCTTTAAAGGTAATTATCCCTTTTAAAAAATTACATTAATAACATTGGATAAATTCCAATGTTTGAGAAAAATAGGCAAGATGTGGGAGGATTATGTTTTTTTTTCTTTTTTTAGTATTGAGGATTGAACCCAGGGGCACTCTACCACTGTGCTATATCCCTGGTCCTTTTTAAAATTTTTTATTATTTAAAATTTTTTTTGGTTTCATTTATTTATTTATATTTTATTTTTATGTAATTTTTTATTGGTATATTATAGTTGTACATATGGTAGAATTCTTTATTACATATTGTGTGTGATACAACATAACAATATAATTTAATTTTTTGTTTTGAGATCTGACTTGCTAAGTTGCTCAGACTGACCTTGAACTTATGATCCTCCTGCAGCCTCCTGAGTCACTGGAATAATAAGCATGTGCCATAGTGCCTGGCAGAGAATTATGTCTTTTTAGAGTATATGTAAGCAAAAATATCTCTCTCATAAGATTCTACAAAGCTCAAGAAAATGAAAGTGAATTCTAGGAGTGAAAAGTCATGCGTCTAATTCAGCCAGGACCCTAGATGAAGAAAAGCCTAGGTTAATGTTGGTGACCCAATAACTTGTCTATAGATGAGCCTTGGGACCAGCACTAAGGATCAGGCTATTGTTCTGTTGGAGACTCAGTGAAGCTCTGCTCTGTATTACCAGCATCTAGCATAGGCCTGGCCCACGGTGGGCACTGATAACTTTTTTTTTTTGAGTAAAGTAATATCTGTCTTCTCTTGCTTTTATCTAATCATTCAATCAGCCATTTGGCCCAGTGGATGGAAAATTTATCTCTTTCTCCTTTATCACCACTGTGATGGTAACTTCTGATTCTACATCTATACTTGCTCTTTCACTCAAGCGTTGGTTCTGTATCTTCTGCAGCTTGTCAGGCATTTGGGTTAAGTTTTTTTTTTTTTTTTTTGGTACAGGCATTGATAACTCAGGAGCTGAGGATGTGAATCAACCACTGAGTCACATCCCCAGTCCTATTTTGTGTTTTATTTAGAGACAGTATCTCACTGAGTTGCTTAGCACCTCACCATTGCCGAGGCTGGCTTTGAACTTGTGATCCTTCTGCCTCAGCCTTCTGAGCTGCTGGGATTATAGGCACGCCCTACTACTGCACCCTCCTGGATTAAGATATTTTTATTGCTTGCAATATACTGAAGGGAACTCCTTCTTCTCCACACCATTCTGGCCATTTCAAGTTTCCACTAATGCCAAATCCCTGTCCTAGTTCTCCAATTGCTGAATTGGATATGGATGAATTTTTTAATTCAGTCAGTCATCAGCACCCTGGGATTGTTTATTACCAATCCCTTCCTTTGAGGTTTTCTTGTCACCATCCTAGCTAATTTTTTTTCATTTCATTATCTTGTCATAGTTTCCTTCTTGTCCTTCCCAAATATATCAATGCCAAATTTGAATTTGTTTCTTTAACCTTTATGCTAGAATATTCACCTGTTCAGAATTTCATTGAACCATAATGTTCTACAACATTGAATGAACTTTTCCTGCTGGCTTTCAAAATCCCAACTTAATATTTTCCCAAATGTAGATGGCTTCAGTTCTAAGCAGACTGGCTTGCTCACTGACCACCAACCAGAGGGGATGTTTGGATGCAAGTCTAGCAGTGTTTGCTGCAGGCACTATGGGAACTAAGAGACTGGGCCTTGAAGCTAGAAAAAGTACTTAGTAGAACTCTTGCTGTGTTGGGGGAGAGCTCTGGAGAGATCCAGAGAAGGGATCTGGCTTGTAGGATTTCCAGTGTTGTGTGGGTCACTCCTAAAGTACAATGTGGATTATGCTCACTGTGAAGTGGACAATTACTCAAGGAATGTTTTGCTAACAATTAGCACTCTCAGGAGTGGGCTGTGCATTACTTTGGCAAGTGCAGGGTACCCCCAAACTGGAGATGTTTAATATGTAAATGTAGCCAGGACAAGACTTGTTGGGCAAGCAGATTTCTGCGTCTTTATAAACATACCCCAGTCATGTAATTTGCACTTACCATTATTATGATTTGTGTTTATTCATTTTTGTGGTAGCTTAATGTAGCGGAAAGAACACTTGCCTGTGAACTATGATGAGAATCAGATGTCCTGAGTCCCAGTCTTAACTCACAATGCTGAGCAAGTCATTTGGCCTTTCTGTACATAAATGTCCTCATCTAAAACATGAGGGTGGTTTGTTGGAACTCCATGGGGAGGCAGAATTCTGCCCCCTTCTTCTACAAGTATGTTCCCAGCCTAATGTCTGCAGCTTGTGAACATGTTATGTTATGTGGAAAAGAACTTTGCTGATGTGATTTGGTTTGGAATTTTGAGATGGGGAGATTATCTTGGATTATCTGGATGATCCAGAGTAATCACAGGAATCCTTACAAGAGGGATGCAGGAGAGTCAGAAGTAGGAAATATGATGATGGAAGCAGAAGTTGAAATGTTACCATTTGACGAGGGAGAAAGGGGCCATGAGCCAAAGAACCCAGGTGGCTTCTCTCAGCTGGAAAAAGCTGGGATTCTCCCCCAGCGCCTGCAGAAGAAAGGCAGCCCTACTGATGCCTGGAGTGTAGTCTGAAGAACCATTTCAGACTTCTGACCTCCAGAACTATGAGATGATACATTTGTATGGAATTAAGCCACTAAACATGTGGTGATTTCTTATAGGAGCCGTGGGAAACTAGTAGCAGACTTGAGTTCTCTTCTAGAATGGAAATGGTATCATTCTTTATATTATGTATGTTCAGTTAATGTCTTTAAATAGAATAACCTCTCTGCTTCCTGGTCACCATGAGTGGACAGCTTTCCTCCACCATTCCCTTTCTCCATGATGGTCTGCCTCATCTCAGGCCCAGAGCAATGGAGTCAGGTGACCGTGGACTGAGCCTCTAAAATCATGAGCCAAAATAACCTTTTTCTCCTCTTAGGAAAAAAAAAAGGAATAAAAAACCTAGAAGAGGATGACTTCTAAGAGATAACCCTCCAGAACTCCAGCGTATACTTTCAGGAGCTTGATAATTAAGCTGATTTTTTTTCTTTTTCTTTCTTTCTTTTTTTAACAGTAGTAAGCCATGGAAACCATTATGACTTAAGCAATATGAGTAGTCAAGAGCTTTTCCTGCTTCCTCTTGTTGTTTGATGGTCAAGACCTGCATCTTGCTTTCATTTGTAGTCCAGGGCCTCATGCTTAGAGATTCTTCTCTGGGCAATTTTTTTAGAGTCAGTCCTGACTTTCACAGGAGAAATTGCTGAGGTTTTACCACAATGTGGCGGATACAGCTGTAAGTCAACTTGGCTACCAGTGTGGCTCTGACTTTTATTCTGATAGCTGGATATTTGCTTCTGGAATATAATAAAAAATATTTGTCCCTAGTTTCCTGCACAGAACTTCTAAGACCCTTTGAATCTCCTGACTGATTTGTCTTTGGTATGCAAATAGATGAGTCTGGGAAGAGGGGCTTCAGGACTCTCAGGACTCTTGGCAGAGCTAGATACAGGATGAGGACTGGTAGCTAGAGGGGCCTAATCATGATTGAATACCTGGAACTGTCGGGCTCCCCCCTCTGTCTCCTAGGAGAGGAGAGAGACTGGAGTTGGAGCTAGCTATCAACAGCCACACACATACCTGCATCATGAGATGTCCATATATACCTCTGCACGATGGGGTTTGGGAAACATCTGAGTTGATGAACTCATTCACAGTCTGGGAGGATATTTACCCCCATTCCATGGAGATAGAGGCTTCCATTTGAATGACTCTGCTGGACCTCTTCATATGGCTGCTCATTTATATCTTATAATCAACCATAATATTAAGTACTTCATTTCCTGAAGTTCCATGAATCATTCTAGCAAGTTATCAGAATAGAGGGAGAAAGTTGAATAAATACTCAATTTCATAGTACAATCAGGTAGAAGTGTAGGTAACCTGGGGACCTGACTTAAGACTTGAGTCTGTGGGGCAGAGCCCTTAAACCTGTGGGGTGTGCACCAACTACAGGCAGAACTGAATCAAATTGTCAGATACTTCCTTGGTGTCAGAGAATTGGAATTGGTTGGTATAAGCAAAAATCCTAGCAGCTTTTATCCTTAGATGTGGTCTCCACCTTGAGCTCTAGACCCTAGCTCCCAACTTTCACCCAAGTCCAGGTTTTGTTAACATGCCCATTTGCCAGTCCCTGCATACCTGGGCTCTTGTCTTGTTCCTTTCAAGCCCTCTAGGACCTGGGTTCTTGGCTTTGGCTATTGGCCCAGGGCTGTATTCACGTTTCCTGCTGACAGACCCCATGAGCCTAACTCCTGGTTGATGTCTAAGCACCATCCAGTTTCTTACAATTGTCTTCTCTCCACATCATTAGGACACCTAACCTGTTCCCAGAAGGAGAATCCTCAGTTCTGCCAGCTTTAATGAATTTCTACTGTCATGTATCCCCAGATAGTACCCCAGTCTCCCAAAGAGGACTTTTATCATTTGTGATTGGGTCTGCCCAAGAGTCTATCACCCTAGCGGGCAAGGTCTGTTCCAGGCTTTGAATTCTCACCCCATGTTCTGAGGCATTGCAGCCAACAGGATTCTGAGAAATGACATCAGCTATGAACTTGGCCACCTCAGTACCTAATTAAATTAAACTCTTTAGAGCCAGGACTTGGCACAAGTTTAGCTTTGAGGGTCATAGAGTTGTCATTGTAAGTCCAAGATATAGGCACATAGGGACAGGAAGTCAGAAGAAAGATAAAGAAAATCAGAGATTAAGGAAGGGTAAGGGATGGAGCAAATATGTGGATTGAAAGGGAATGCCATGATTTGGGATTCTGGTGTCTTCCATGGAAACTATTTTACTAGATAGCCAATGACCAACAGGCCGTTATTAAAACAGGAGCATCACATGCTCAACCCTTGGCAAAGTGCTATCCTAAAAAAGCAAGAACAGAATTGTATATGGAACCCAATGCCCATTGCAGCATCCAGAATGGAATGGTGGAGAGATCATGGTGCCTGGCTTCAGTCTCACCAGAGCCTGTCACTCAGGTCTGTCTTTTTAGCTGAGTAACCTTGGATCTTTTTAAGCTGAGTAACCTTGGATAAACCACCTGAACTATCAAAGCCTCAGTTTTCTAAATTCCCAATTGGGTAACAACACCACTTTCAAAGTGTTTGGCACAAAGCAGATGGCCAATGAATGGTGACTTTGTTTTTCCTTGTCACTTTTTCCTGTCACAGCACCAGGGCAGAACAGTCCTGGTAGCTTTGCTGTACCAATTGCTGTTTTTTCTTGGATGGTGATGTGATGTAGCAGATTTCTGTAAGCTACCCAGTGTCCAGGGCTTTTAAGGCCAAACTGTGTGTGACTACTCCAGCTGATTTGATTGGTTTAATATCTCTATAGGAGGGAGATGTGCATAAATGTACTGATTAGAGTGGGTTGCCATAGTTAGATCCTTAAGGGTGTTCAACATCCAAGTGCATTGTTATTCAAATTACTCAGAAAATGGGGATGCTAGAAGCCCCCATTCTCTGTTTCTGCCCTCCTAAAGCCAGGGAGTCTTCTTGGGAATCTCATAGGTCTTCCCAAAAGGATGTGTATTACAAGGACAGGTCTTTTAACTTGTGTACACCTGTGCACATCAACATCCAACAAATGTTTATAAGGCTTCTGCAAGATGTGGGCCACTATGCTAAGTTCAAGTGATGCAATGGTGAGAAAAACCTACACACTATTTTCTCCTTTTAAAGGAAAACACAACAGGAAAATTTGTGTTTCTATAGATTAAAACCTAGAGACAGGTGACCTCTTGATTCAGGAGTATTTTTATTTGTGAATTGGATGCTTTTTATTTTCCCCTTTGCTAAAAGAACACAACTTTTTCAAAATTCATTTTCCTAGCACATAATATATAGTCAAAAGATAATTAATATGCAGGGCATGGCAGCACATACCTGTAACTCCAAGTACTTCAGAGGCTGAGGCAAGAGGATTGCAAGTTCATGGCCAGTGTAGGCAATTTAGTGAGAAATAAAATAAAAAGGGGTGTGGATGTAGCTAAGTGGTAGAATTCTTTCCTAGCATATTTGAAATCCTGAGTATGAAATCCTCTGCACTGTAAAAAAAAAAAAAAAACAAAAAAACCCCAAAAAACCAAAAAGAAACAAAACCAGAAACAATTTGTAATTTAATGAGCCGCTGGATACTGGGGATTCTGGGGAGAACTTGTATGATTCTTATTTGGAGTTCTCTGCTATGCAAATGTGTAGGCCAGTTCTTGGGCAGCACTTCTGACAGCTGAGGAGGACTGCTCAGTTTCAGAGGACTCTAGCTAGTTGGAAACTTAAACTTTGGCCCTTTAGGTATAAAGGGAAGGAAGGCAATGCCCCTACTGTGTCCTCTTCTTAAGAGCCTTGTCCAGTGGCTAAATTAATCTATCTGATCTAATGGGATTCAGCTCTCATAGATTCTTGGTCCTCTCTGCCAATGACCCAACTTGAGTCTTCAGTCAAGTTAACCTCATCCCACTTTAGTTACTTTTTCTGTACAAGCAAAACACCAACCAAGGACTTGTGTGTCAGGAAACATGTAATCCAGTCCTGGCTCTACCTTGTAGAGTTGAGAGAAGTTTAACTTTCACAGTCTCTGTTTATTTCTCTTACAAGTCATTATTGTCTCTTCATAGAGTTTGCAGTGGCCAAAGTTTAAGTTTCCAACTAGCTGAAAATCAGAAATAGGACTTTTTGTTTTCAACTTCTTCTGAAAGAAGCCCATAAATCATGCCTGTTGAATGAAGGAAGTAATCACAAAGCTGAAGTTTGACTTCCTTCCTCTATTTCAAGTGTCTTGAACATCCACATGGACCTGCCAAGGGTTTTCAAAACTTACTTCCTGAGTTCCTTACAGAGATGGGTGTGTCAATCAGGTTGATGTTTCCTACAGGAAGCAACATTTTGGGAGAATCGACATTCAGCATTTGCTAAATTCATATGGATTATCTTCCTTGCTTAGAGGTCATTTCCCAACCTTGTTTGCTTCATCCTGTGGACTTCATTCTGCTCTCGGACTGTGCCAGATGAGCGTTTCCAGTGTGTTTTCTCTGCCAAAGGACTGAGTCTTTGAGAAATTTGTCTTGCTACTAGGAATCACTATCACTTTGGATGAGTTACTGCATCTCTCAGAAATTCAGATTTTTCATCAGCTGCGTGGGGAAAATACTCCTGTGATATTTCCTTCATTCCTGTGGCAGGGTATACTGAACATCAAATGATATGATTGTTTTGTGAAAAGACTTTGAAAACCCAGAAATAGCTATAGGACACAAAGGTGGAATTATTATAATTATCACCCACCAGCATCAATCAATTTGTAGGTTGCATTTTCCTTCCCCAGCTACTCATAGATGCTTATCACAGGTGCCACACCAGGAAGCAAAAAGAAGCAGATAATTAAAATGTTGCAGGTAATGGTGAAATTCCACACTATTTAGAGACAATTTCCCCGCTTCCTGATTTTTACTGACTTATTTGCTACTGGGTGACAGAGGTGTCTTAGTCCATTTTCTGTTGCTATAACTCAATACCATAGATTGAGTAGTTTATAAAGAATAGAGGTTTATTTAGCTCATGCATTTGGAGGCTGAGAAGTCCAAGAGCATGGTGTCAACATCTGCTTAGTATCTGGTGAGGACTTTCTTGGGGCATCATATTATGGCAGAGAGCATCATATGGTGAGACAGAGTATGCATGCCAGGTAGTTCAATTTTATATCAAAGCCACTCATTTTATAACCCATCAGTTTGTTTACAGGGGTAGAAACTTCATGATCCAATCACCTCCTAAAAGTCTCACCTTCAAACACCATTAACATGTGAATTTGGGAATTAAGTTTCAAAAAAAAAAAAACCCAAAAAACTCCCACAGCAACCATAGCAAGAGGGCTTTGTAGGACTGCAGGATGTCTAAAGTGAATATATATTATTCTATATTCATTCCTTTATTTGTTCATTCACTTTTTCTCTGCGATAAACAATTGTTAGACATCAACTGTATGCAAAGATGAATCAGAGATAGATTTATGCTTGTGATTCTTTTCTACATGTTAAGAGAAATAGTGCTGTATCTTAAAACCTTATAATACAAAGTACAACATGCTAAGCACTACCACTCTAAAAGAGATAAATTTATACTGCTGTGGTTGCACTGAGGAGAGAGAGAAAATGGACCACCAAGGGACAGGATGGGGGGAATTTGAACTTACAGAGATGGCTTGGAGGAATGCGCCTGAATAAAGGCAGGCATGGGAAGGAATGGGCTTTTCCTCTCCATTCTCAATGCCTCAACCTCCTCTTGTGATTTTGAAGGTTATACTCCCTACAGAGCTTCCTTTATCATATTTTTGTTTGTTTTTAACTTTATTCTTTGATTATCCTCAAGTTTCTAAACATAATCCTTTCTCTAGCTAGATCTGAACACAAGGGACTCATGGGCCCCTGCTCGCATAGCCTGGGTTCTCCACTATGGAAGAAGCCCATCAGAAAGTCTCCTTTCAGAATGTGAGTCTCTCTTCTGTTGACCAAGCCATGGGAGGTGCCATGTCCAACTACCACTTTTCAATCACCAGTTTCCCCCTACCTTTTTATAAGATCAAAGGATAAGTCCTACCTTAAAAGCAAGGTCTATGGGTAGCTGGTGTGGAGTGAAAATTCAATTAAGGAGAACAAGAACTCTCAGTCCAGAATATGAGAGGACTCCTCACCTTGTTTGAGAAATCAAGTCAAGATGGAAAAGCAAGCATAATGCACCATAGTGTTGCAGGTGACCACTCTCAGATTAGTGAGGATGCTTGAGGGACCCTCATTCACTTGGTTCATTTTACTGGAAGCCCTGGGTTAGGTTATACCACCTAACTTTCTCTTTCAATCACACTCAAGTCCAAAATAAGCAGAGCTGACATTCCTTAATTCTTACCTGGATATATTCTGAGTGATAAACCTGGGATATCTTAGAATATAAGATGATGATTTATAGACATTTGAATTTTATGGGCTAATAGTATTTCAAAAAATTGGAGTCCATATAGGTCATTTATTTATTTATTTATTTTTGCCAAATTAAGGACACGGGAATAAAAGACCTTTATAACTACAGACTGTCATCGTTGTTAAAAGAATTAGAATTATCAGAATAAAGAATAGTCTTCCCTAAGAAAGCACGGTTGGTGAACTTCAACTTGGGATGTTGCTATACAATGTTGAGATGCCCTCAAGAATGGTGAGTTCAGGTTATGAGCTAGCCTTTGGTGACCCTGTGTACTAAGAACAACTTCATTCCTTCTTCTTTTTGGTGGTGCTGGTGATTAAACCCAGGACCTTGTACGTGCTAGGCACGTGCTCTGCCACTGAGCTAAAGCTCCTGGACTTTCATTCATCTATTTGTGAAAGATCCTATAGGAACTGAGCCATTTCACAGGGTCCAGGATGGTTGGGGTTGAGGCTTGGCAATTTCTAAGAGGTGTATTTTATACCGACATTCTATTTCCTGGCACTGGGTGAGGTGATGTTGTGGCCCAATTCACTTAAATTCTGAGTCATTTGTGGGAAGACAAATTTAATTCTCTGAGAACCCTTGTTTGTAGTAGTGTTAAATCATGTGTTTGCTATTTAATGATTTATAGACACAGCACAGAGAGGTCCCAGAATTGCATTCCTGGTTGTTTCTCCCCCTACCACTTCAGGTTAGAGAAATAATTCTGTCTTGTGCCTGAGGGAATATCTTCAAGATCCTGTTCTTCAGGATACTCACTTCTTTTATATATATATATATATTTTCATACTCTACTGATACGGGGCTTTTTGAGGGCTGAAACCAAGTGGAGTCAAAAGTTTGTAGGGGATTAATGGAGAGGATGCTTAGTAGCATTTTTTAGAGGAAAAGGCGCCCTCTGGTGTTTTTGAGGCTATTGGGCCTTTTCTTTGGAGTTAGGGATTCTTAAGCTGGTTCTGTATCGTATTTTGTGCTGTTGACACACTGAATTGCTTTTGCCCTTAAAACTCAGTAGTTACGTTCTTCTCAAACTTTATGCACACCCTTTGGTTCATAAATTCCCATCATCTCATTTATTTTTCTTGAATTCATAAGCTTAATGTAGACAGGTCTCTGGTGCTCGTTAAAATGAAGACTTTTATTTGAAAGGCTGCTGTCTACAATGTGCTGATGAGACCTCATACGTTATACTTCTCAACCTGGCCATCTATAATTTAGTGCAGCATTCCCATGTAGGTAATGTTTTAGCATTTGCAGTGCTTATGAGTAATTGACAATATGCGATGGAAACAATAAATCAGAAAGGCTGGACCCAGTCCGTATGGTCAATCTATCAGGGAGGAAGGCTGAAAATCGGTGGCTACTATTAACTGGGAGCTTTTCAGATCATAAAGCCAGAGAAAGCCTTTATTATTAATACAACTTGAGTGGCTCTTTAAAACAGATATCCCTGGTTGGATAAGGAGACATGAAAAAAAATTGTTCCTTGCATTTTATTTTATTTTTTTAAGTTATGGCAGCTTAAGGGAATGACTTATTTGGACAAAGTGAGTGAACTTGGATTGTTATGTGTATAATAGGCTGCATGATACAGAAGCCCTCTATTGACTTGCAATGTTACATATGTCACAGAATAGGTGAAATTAGAATTTATTCTGTTGGAATACAAATGTGAAACAGCGTGTCTTAGGAATCAGCACAGTTACAAGCAAAGGACAATGGGCTGTCTGGAAGCAATGCCCTTTCAAATTTGTGCTGCTGTTTTTGTGAGAGACATATCCCAAGCTTCCATCACTATCATGAGTATTCCATGTTAGCTGAAAATTGAGCATTGCCTCTTTGTAATAAATCTTCTTGATGCTGGGAGAGCGATGCAGAGGTCAAAAGTTTGCAGGGAGTCGACAGGGGTGAGGGGAAAGGCTGGAGGGGATGCTTAGCAGCATCTTGGAGGAAAAATCGCCCTCTAATGTTTGTAAACTCCAGTGATAAGAAACATAAACCCCTAGGAACTTAGTTAGATGGAATTAAAATGCATGAGCTCTAGAGGCAGTTGATGGCTTTGCTATTGATGTACAAGTCTTATGACCTTGGGTAAGGAACTTAACCTCTAAAAGACTCAGTTTCTATGTGCTAAAATGAGGAGGGAATTTTGCCTCATAAGGATGTTTTGAAGAGAAAATAATTTGATAACTACCCGGATAAAAACTGATAATAACTTTAGACTTTCCTCCCTTGCACCTTTGAAGGATCAGAGTCATCACGAAACTTCTAACTACACAAACTCAGATGCCTCTTGGCATCCTCAAAGGGCAGTGCAATGGTCACAGGTAAACAGAGAACCCTGTTGTGTGAGCTTCACAGCTCTGTAGCCAAAATTCCCGACAAGAATAACTTAGAGGAGAAAGAGTTTATTTTGGACTCATGGTTTCCAGAGGTTTGTCTGTGACTGGACAACTTTGTTGCTTCGGGCCAGAGGTGAGGCAGAACATATAGAGAGGAAAGCTGTCAGCTCATGGCATCCAGGAAAGCAGAGAGAGCAGGAAGAGCCAGGGGCAAGATAAAGTGTCCCATCTCCTTGAGCCATACCCCACCTGCTTATAGTTATCACCTATTAGTCTATTCAAATTATTAATTCATCACATGGATTAATCCACTAATTAGGGTACAGCTCCCATAATATAGTCACTTCACCTTTTGCATTAAGATTTTGGGGGATAACTTACATCCAAACCATAACATGTATGTATCTAGAAAGAATGTTGAGACATTTAATTAGGGCTACTGTTTACAAGGCTGTCTTTTCAATATCAACCTTGAAAGAAATAATTTGTACCTATAAGTAACAAATAAAACAAAGCAAAACAAAAACAAATAAACAATGACAAATTCTCCAGGTAAATTTTCTTTTTCATATGTTGCTTTTCAGGTCAGTGATTTTCTTCTTATACTGATGTCTGAAATTAGGGCATGGAATCCTACTCAAGCTCACAATACCTGTTTTTTTTCCCCCAATAAAAATATAAACACAGATCTTTACTTGGGAGTGCATAGATGACAATTCAGGTGTGTAGTCTTGTTATCCAAGTGTGTAGTATTCATCCCACCTGTAACACAGAACAATCATTCATGTGTTAGTCAGTTGTGACCAAATTACCTGACAAGATCGACTTAGAGGAGGAAAAATTTATTCTGGCTAATGGTCTCAGAGAACTCGGTCCACAGTTGGCTGGCTCCATTGCTCTGGGCAGAATATCATGGTGGAAGGTGTGGTGGAGGAAAGTGTTTTAGCTCATTAAAGCCTGGAAAAAGAGAAAGACACAAACAGGCAAAGAAGAAGTAAACTTTTCCACGGATATCTCAGTACGTCTTCCTCCAAGTAGGTTCCACCTTCCATCAAAGGATTAATCCCCAGATGATCTTAGAGCTCACATAATCCAATCATTTCCCAAATCCTACTTCTGAACCTTGCTCCATTGGAGACCATGCTTTCAACATTAGATTTTAGGGGACATTCCAGATCCAAACTATAACAATGTCTTTGGTTTATTGAACACTTAGTGTATGTCAAGAGCAGAAAATTTGGAGTTCATTATTTCGACCCTTAGTTTATACAGATCTTATACTTTGCCCTTTGCTCCAAGAAACCAGTAAAATTCTCTGTATTTTTAAATCCAATTCATAATGGATATTGCTGGTATATGTAAAGAATGTAAAACAAAACAAAACAATCATCTAACAAAATATTGCCTAAACAATCATATCTTAGCAGTTATAAAGCAAACTGTGAAAAAACTGAAAATAGAAAACTTTGGTTAAAAATAGCCAACAAAAAATAAAAAGGGCAATGGCTAAAATTGCATATAGTATCTCTTCTTGACTGAACATTTATGATATGGAAAAACTAAATCCTTGTGAAAAAATTTACAACTGAGAAGTTTGAGCTAGAAACAATGCATTTGGCAGAAATATTGGCCACAGAAAGATAAGACAAAAGAAATGGCAAATATGCCTCTCAATGGTTGGTGCTAAATTTTACAAAATGTGGCATAAATATAAAGCTAGTCAATTTAATTTATGGTGATAATTTTATAAGGAAAAGATTTAAAACATGATTAAAATAAATTCATTAAAATAGAAGTAAAAATGGAAAAATTAGATATCACTAACTAAGCAAAGGATTAAATTTACTTAATTACTTATTAATTAATTAATTAATTATTAATTAACTTACTTATTTAAATTTACTTCCTTTACTTATCACTCCTGAAGATACCTTTTTGTAGAAATGGATTCATGTTGGTGCAGTTCAGGCCTTTCTTCTGTTCAACATACTCCAGGGATGTTCTACCACCAGGTTAAATCCCAGGTCTTTGTTAGGCCTTGACCTTTTAGACCCTGGCTCCTGGTTTCCCCTTGGGCCTCACCTCCTTCCCCTAGCCCTGGTTCCCTCTGCTCTAGCCATACTGGCCTCTTTTCCATTCCTCACACAAGCCAAACCCACACACAAAGCACCACTTTTTGGCCTTGATCTTGCTGTATTTCCTCTTTGGTTACATTATCACTTTGCTTACTCTGTCACTTCATAATTGCCTGTACTCAAATGCCACTCTTCAGAGAGGACTCCTTGGATCCCCTACTCAGTCTCCATCCCCTTGCTTTTCTTTGTCTCATGGTATTTATTATTTCCTGATATTATTGTGTCTATTTTTTTTGCCTACCCCCTTCACTAGAATGTGACCTCCAA
This sequence comes from Ictidomys tridecemlineatus, assembly GCF_052094955.1. NCBI lineage: Eukaryota > Metazoa > Chordata > Mammalia > Rodentia > Sciuridae > Ictidomys > Ictidomys tridecemlineatus. Next base: position 128,288,942 of record NC_135480.1, on the reverse strand, counting down.
AAGAAGGATTGGTTCATCGTGCACTCGGCAGAGCCTCAAAGGAGCTTGGCATGCAGAGGCACAATAAATATTGGTCAAACAGGTTCTGATTAGTCAGATTTCTTTCCCTGTGACAAAATATCAAAAATTAACAACTCAAAGGAGGTAAGGTTTATTTCAGTCACGGTTGCTTGGTCCCTTTGCTTTGGGGCTGCGGTGGCACAGCACATCATGGCAGTGGGAGCATGTGGTAGAGAAAGATTGTTCACCTCATGGTGGCTGGGAAGTGAAAGAGACAGGTAGGGACAAGAGTCCCAATATCCCTGTTGAAGGCACATTCCCAGTGACCTCACTTCCTCTAACCTGGCTACACCTCTTATAGGTTCCACCATTTCTCAGTGGTGCTACAGTCTGATGACCAAGCCTTTAACACATGGCCTCTGGGAAACATTCAAGATCCAGACTACAGCAGAATGTAGTCATTGAAAAAGAGCCAATATTTTATCTGGATAAAACACCAGGGTTAGAATATCTAGTGAGTCAAAATTGTAGGAGAAAATGGACAGGATTCAAGTATCTGGCATCACCAGAACCCCCTGCTTAGCAGGTGTGGCTGACATTAGTGCTACTCACAGATAGGTCTGATGTGTTTCCTCCTGGGCATCTGGGGAGATTGCATTTCCTTTCCCTCTTGAGGGGAGCTATGGCTGTAGATTTGACTTGGCCAATGAAATGTGAGCAGAAGGAATGCATATAACTTTAGAGCCAGTGTGTGATCTCACAAGCTCTCTTCTTCCTGCCATGGCAAATGCAGTTCCTAGACCATGAGTGACTTTGTCAGTCTTGGTCCTTAAGGCAAATGGCATGGGTTGGAGTTCACTCACAAGCCTGAGCTGGACATAAAGCATGAAGCAGAACTGTGTCATATTAGTCAGCTTTGTGTCACTGTGACCCCAAATACATGTCGAGAACAACTTAGAGAAGGGAAAGATTATTTTGGCCCAAGGTTCTAGAGATTTAGTCCATGGTTGACTGAGTCCATTGCTCTAGGCCCAAGGTGAGGCAGAGCATCATGGCAGAAGGGCATGGCAGGGAAGCACCGTTTACCTCATGGCTCTGGGAAAGCATAGAGAAAGGAGAAGGGGTGGCAGAGAAGATGAATCCTTCTAGGGGATACCACCAGTAACTCACCTCCTCCAGCCACATCCCACTTGCTCACAGTTATGGACTAGTCAGTCTATTCAAACTGGGATGAAGTGATTAGGTATGGCTCTCATAATATTATCATTTCACCACTGAATATTCCTGTAGCAACACAGGAGCTTTTGGGCGACACTTCATACCCAAACCATGATATATACTTTTGTTATTTTATGCCAATGAGATTTTTTAGGGTTGTTTGGTACATAACCTGGGCCTCTCCTAATATAAGAGATTACACACTTTATCTTATTTAACCTTTGTCATGGGTGATACTCATTATGAGTGTCATTTATCACTGTGGAAAGGGATCTCACAGAGGAATTGAAGTTTGCCAAAAGTCACACAGCTAAGTGGCAGAACAGAAAATTAAAAATGAATTTTGGCTGATTCAATGGCCTGAGCTTTTAGACATAACCCTGCCAAACTTTTGGGTATGTTAAGGCCTTCATAAGCAAAAAACATGCTCATATAAGTTAAAGTGGGCTTATTTCAAACTGAAGAATCATTTAGCTTTTGAAATCAGTTGACATGAGCATCAGAATTGTGGATATAGTTTTTTTCTGACTGTTAGCATATATAATAAATAAAATATTAAAACTTGCTTGAGGGCCAGCTTGCCACCCAGAAGGAGAAGGAGAGCATCCCCAGCCTGCTGCATGGTAGGAGCAGAGCAACCCTCAAATCCACACTGTTAGAAAGGAAGACACATGGGACAATATGAAGAATAAAGGAACAAAGTGCCCGAAACAAACCAAGCTGATACAAAAATAGATTCCATTGAAAGCACAGTAGATGAAATGTGAGAGAAGGAGCTCAGAATGTACATAATTAAAATTATCTGTGAAGCAAAGAATGGATTAAGACAGCAAATACAGGCAACAATTGACTGCTCCAACAAAGAAAGAGAGGAAATATAGATAGGGAAAGATTACTTCAAGAAAGAGAGACTTTGAAAAAAATAGAAATCCTTGAAATGAAGGAAACAATAAAACAAATAAAAAATTTAGTAGAAAACATCAACAACAGACTAGATCACTTGGAAGACAGAACTTCAGGCAATGAAGACAAAATATATAATATTGAAAATAAAGTTGATCACACAGTGAAGATAGTGAGAAATAATGAACAGAAACTCCAAGAATTATGGGACAACATGAAAAGACCAAAACTAAGAATTCTTAGGATAGAATAATGCTCAAAAATAGAAACCAAAGGAATGCACAATTACTTCAATGAAATAATATCAGAAAATTTCCCAAACATGAAGAATGAATTATAAAAATCAAATAGAAGAGGATTACAGAACACCAAATGTACAAAATTAGAACTAATCCACCACAAGGCATATTATAATGAAAATGCCTAGCATATAGAATAAGAATAGAATTTTAAAAGCTACAAGAGAAAAGTTTCAGGTTACATATAGGGAGACCAATTTGGATCTAGGGCATTGTTCTCAACCCAGATTATCTAAGCCAGGAGAACCTGGAACAACATATATCAAGCTCTGAAAGAAAATGGATGCCAACCCAAAATATTATACCCAGCAAAATTAAGCTTCAGATTTGATGACGAAATAAAAACCTTCCATGATAAACAAAAATCAAAAAAATTTATGAGAAGTCTTATACTACAGAATATTCTTGGCAAAGTATTCCATGAGGAGGAAATGAAATATAACAATATGACTTTAACACACTTCTCTCACCAATTTGCTAAATTAACACTTGAAGGTAATTTAGGTATGATGACTTTGAAAGGGGGATGAAAAACTTCCCGCTGGAACAGAAGTTTAATTATTCCACCTGTGAGAGTTTTGAAAGCCCTGGTGAAAAAAAAAAAGACACATTTTAAAAAAAAAACCTGATATAGAAGCATATTTTCGGAGGCCCAACATATGTGCCAGTTTAGAAATCAGATTATCTGAGGGTCATGGAAGGGCTTGGGTCAGGGCAAAGGGCAGTAGGGCCTCAAGCATTTGACTTCAGGCTTCAGAGCCTACAAAAGGGGGATGCACTCCTAGTTCTATGTTTCCATGATGCACATCCTCTTGTTTAATCAGGAGGGAATTTGGGCCTGTTGTCATGGCTAGGTTTGGTTTCCTATATTTCTATTTAGATCAATTATGATTTGAATTCAATTTCCAAGTTAGGGGAGAGGGAGTTCCTTTCCTTTCCCTCCACATGTAGTCTGTCTGGGCAAGCAGAGAATTTTTTAACATGAAGAAAATCACATTTTACAACTTTAGGGTAGTTCTGTCATTACATTTTCAGGAAAAAAAAAGTGTTATTGTGATTTTATTTCAGGATATCAGCCATATGTATATATGATTAGAAACACACATTTACACACACACACATTTTATATGATGAAGTCTAATTAGGAATTTCTGAATACTTTTTTATGAGGCCATATGCTTTGATTAAGTGTCTGAACAAATTTAAATGTGGGATTCTAAAAAAAATAAATAAAAAGTTCTACCCATGTCTCAGAACAGCATAGTACAAGGACAGAGTCTCCCAGCCAATAGTCAGAACAGAGCCTTTGAAAACCTTGTCTGTCAGTGTAATGAGGCTCACATTCATTAACACAGGAACTCTCACAAACTGAGTTTGTAGCTTTATTTCTCTCTCAGATTAAAATCTGTAAAAACATAGGTTAGTCTTTCCTTTACAGACCTCTTCTTCTTCATTGTAATTAAGGTCTGTATCTGGATTCAAGAGAGGCCCTGTAAATGTATAGTCATAAAAACAAGAAGATAAGCCAGTGACCTGAAGAGCTCTGCCCACATTCCATGAACATCAAAGGGAAATAATGGGGTCCTTCCGCTAACACATCTTAGTTTAAAGAAAGCTAGGTAAAGGAAGGCATTAGGAAAAGCAATTGTGGGCATTAATGAAAAGCTGGGAGAAGAGAAAAATCAATAATCCCCTGTGTGTGGCTCAGAACACCACTCTCTGTGGTCAGGAATCAGGTGACTTTAGTGTGTGTGTTGGTGGGGGTGGAGAGGGGTGTGGAGAATAATCACTAGTGCTGCAGGAAGGGGTGAAATAGAACAGAGATATCACAGAGATGGATGCAGTTCTTGCCAAACTACGTGTGACTGAGTCCTGTTGAGATGAACTCAGTTGAGTGGTAAGTGGTGGCTTTGCTCTGAAAGGGGAAGGGACTGAATATGGGAAAGAGTAAGAGTTCTGAAGTCTTAAGGTAACTGCAGGACTCTAATGATCCACTGGCAAGTGTTATGAGTTGAATGTGTTCCTGCCCAAACACATGATCTTGTCCTGTCCTAAACCCTGGTACCTGTGAATGTGAACTTATTTGAAATAGGGTCTTTGCAGATATAACTGTCTATGATGAGATCATAATGGATTAGGGTATGGTCTGAATGTGTGTTTCCCTCCAAAATTCACACATTGAAATCTTGACCCTCAAGGTGATGGTATAAGGAGGTAAGACCTTTACTGACATTATCAGAGTGGAGCTCTCAGGAGGATAATTAATGCCTTTTATGAACTTTGCCTAAACCTATAGAAAAAAGGAGATCCATGTAGCAATTATAGATAGAATTTGGAATCCTATTTTATTTATTTTTTAATATTTAGTTTTTAGTTGTAGTTGGACACAATACCTTTATTTTATTTATTTTTAAGTGGTGCTGAGGATTGAACCCAGGGCCTTGCACATGCTTGGCTCTACCACCAAGCCACAACCCCAGCCCTGGAATTCTATTTTAAAAACATTTTTAATAAATTGAACTAACAAATAATGTATTTATATTTTTTAGTCCTCTAAAGTAAATATATATGTGTGTGTGTATGTATGTATATATGTATATACATATTATACATATATAAATATATAGTTGATTGCAGGTTTGCATTTGTAGTTCTATGTTTAGGTTACTATTCTTTTATAAAGAAGCACAAGGGAACTCATTTACCCTGTCACCATGTGAATGGTAAAAAAGACTATCTAAGAAGTGGTCCGCACCATACATCAGATCTGTCAATGCCTTGATGTTAGACTTCCTACCTTCCATAACTGTAGTACAATTTTGTTGTTTACAAGCACCCAGTTTGTAGTGTTTTGTTACAACTCAGACTAAGACAGGTGGGCGTTAAATCAATGACTAGTGTTTTTATAAGAAGGAAGAGGACCATATGATGATGGGGGCAGAGATTGGAATGATGCAGTTATAAGCCAAGAATGTCAAGGATTGCCAGCAACCACTAGCAGGTAGAAAGAAGCCAGGAAGATTCTCCCATGGAAGCTTCTGAGGAAGCATGGCTCTGCCTACACCTTCATTTCAGACTTTTGGCCTCCAGAGTGTGAGAATAAATTTCTTTTGTTCTAAGCCACTCTATTTGTTGGTTTTGGCATGGCAGCCCCAGGAAACTAAAGCAATGCGCTGAATGCCTTCAGCTTCAGGGTCCAGAGGGAAGGCAAGCAGGACTCAGGATGACATGTGTGAGTGAAGCTGCAGAGGAGCCAGGAGGGGAGAAGGAGGGTCAAGGAGCTTGCCAACAGAGGTGCCAGCAGCATTGCCACAGAGAATATTTCTCATTCAGAGGGACCAGGGGAGGACCATTTGACTGGTTGCTGGAACAGCAATTCAGATATTCAGGTATTTATAAGAAGGAAGAGGATAATGAGGATGACCTTTTTAATGTAATAAGAAAATATTCTTTGACTTAATTGTGAATTGTTAAATAAAAAATCCACCTGTCTTACCCACTGGAGATTGTGTTATATTCATATTTGCATCCCTAGGTTGGTTAAGTGCTTGTCAGAGAAAGTTCTTGATGGATGGATGGACAGTGGGTTAATAAATGAATGGAGAGAAATACTTGGGAAATATTTCCCAACTCCTAATCTCTACTACTTTTTGTGACATTGTATTTTCCAAAGGTGGCCAAGACAAGAGCTCTCATCTCCCTTACTTCTTTAGAATCTTGTTACTCCCCCATCGTGTGGTAACATCTAAAATTTCCCTCCCCTTGAATCTGGGCAGCTTATGACATCCTTGGAACTTATATTATGTGGCAAAAGTGGTGCTGCACAAGTTCAAAGTTAAATAATGAAAAGCAATGCTGCTAAAAAAAAAAAAAAAAAAAAAGCAATGCTGCTTACGTCCTGTTTACTGGGGGTACAGTCTTATTCTGGAGACCAGAACCACTGGAGGGAAGTCCAGATTCCTGAAAACTGTCATGTTGTAAAGAAGCTCAAACTGGCATATGGAACAACCAAATGGAGAAGCCCCCAAGACTACATGAAGAGAGAGATGCCAGGCCATTACAGGCTGCTCTGGACCCCTATCCTTCAACTTGCACTGTAACAGCTCCAACTACCAACTGATCCTGAACCAAAACCATCTAACCAAGCTCTTGCTGAATTTCTGACATGTACAGACTGTGAGCAACCATAAAATAGTTGTTTTTGAAAAGATGCTAAATTTCTGTGTTCCTTATTATTCAACAATAATAATCAGAACCCTTCAGACCTTTGACCAAGTGCCACTCTCCACATAAATCTTTTCATAATTTCTTTGTGATTCCTTATTCTCATACAGTCTTTAGCTATTTCAATTCTTAACACTTCCCTCCATCCAGAGCTTGAGTTTTTTTTTTTTTTTTTTGGTGCCAGTGACTATTTTCTTGGGTTTCTCTGGGAAGCCTCATGTCTCATCTCTTTACCATGCAGAGTTGATTGTGTCTCACTTCCTACTTCCAAGCTATTCTAGCTTTCTCAGTATAAAAGAACCTCTCGGATCTATATCTCACCTTCCTGAAGAGCAGGGTTTGTGTTCCAGTGATGGGGATGACCTTTTTAATATAATAAGAAAACCTTCTTTGAGTTAATTAATAAAAAATCCACCAGTCTTACCCACTGGAGATTGTGTTATACTCATATTGCATCCCTAGGATGGTTAAGTGCTTGTCAGAGAAGGTTCTTGATGGATGGATGGACAGTGGGTTAATAAATGAATGGAGAGAAATACTTGGGAAATATGAAGTTGAATTTCAAAAATGGTGGCGTATATCCCACCATTCTCCAATTCAGTGCCCATGGAAGGCATGGCTAATGGATCCCAGCAGTCTTTCTGAAGCCTGAAGAAGCTGCCTCACACTTTTTCTTTTGTCTAAACATAAAACTACAAATGCAAACCTACAATCGATTATATATGTATGTGTATTTATACATACACACATATATTTACTTTACAGGGCTAAGAATATAAGTACATTTTTTGTTAGTTCAACTTATTAAAAATATTGTTAAAATAGGATTTTAAATTCTGTCTACAAGTGCTATATGAATTTCCTTTTCTTTATAAGTTTAGGCAAAGTTCATTAAACACACACACACACACACACACACACAGGCGCGCGCGCACACACACACAGATTCCTGTGCTTTTCATATACATATAGTTCAAATAAATATCTTGATGTTTTATGGCTCTTGCAGTGGGCTGGAGTGAGGTGAAATCAGTAAGTAAAGAGTCCATCTCAAAAGAGAAACAGACAATAAAGCAAAGTGTGGGATTCTGGAGTCGATATGGTCAATAATCCTGGCACTGTTTACAACCAATCATTTACCAGGATGACAGGACCAATAGAGAAAGGAAATTACCTGCCCGCCCACATAATTGCACCAATTGCTAAAATCGGTTAATAGGCCATAAAAAAATAATCAATCCAAGAGAAGCATGAAGAGGTACATAGAGAGGAGGGCTTTATTATTGCTGGTCTTCATTCACAGCTCCATTTGAGCACCTTACTCATTGAAACCAGGATGGCATTTCTGATAGATTAACTTGTCAGTCTTCAGTTTTGTGTTTTCCTTTTATTGGAATTGACGATTTTCCCCCTATACTTTGTGTGCTTTGATTGTTATGGTACAGTCCCTGGATTCAGTGGAAAGGGAGGGAAAGTTATGAGGTAAAGGGAAATATCCTGTTGTGCCTGGAGTAGGTACCAGGGGTGATCTTAAATACCTCATGCAAATTGTACTGTTTAATCCCAAATACTCTCTCTACCTCCCTTGAAGAAGCCAACTATTGTTAGCTCTATTCTACACAGAGGAAACATGGGGAGAAGGTGATAATTTCCCACCTGTAAGAGGGGATTCAAATTTAGTTCTACTGGTCTGACCCAAAGATCTTGCTTGAGCAAATCTATAATTCTTTATCCAAAGGATTTTGAGCCAGATGTGTTTTAAAATTCAGCACAGTATGGGGATCTGATGCATTTTCCAAATACAACTTAATACTCCCAGTGGGCCCAGAGCAGTGCCCTATAATCAAAACCATTAATATTTTAGCAGTGAACCATAGCAACATTCAAACTAAATGAGATAAATAAAAAAGAGAGAATATCTTATTTTTTGGTTGCCAAATGATTTTTTTTTTTACCTATTTTATAATGGTGTTTTTATTTTCAGAGCTTTGGATTTCATAATTTTAGATAAGGAATTGTGGGCCTGTATCATACTAACTCCAAGTACTAAGTTGGCATACATTTGTCTTCCTTCTCAGGGAACTCTATAATGGAGCAAGTTAGAGTAAAACAAAACAAAACAAAAACCTGATGCTATGTGTCATTGGCCAGATTTATAAACAGCTGGCATTTAAAAAATGAGGACCATTTGGGAGCAGAATCACAATAGTCCTTTACAAACAACCAAGAGAAACAAGACAAGGGCTCTCCCTGAGGTCTTCATGGACAAATCTTATCCAGGGCCACTGAGCTGTAATTCTAAACTGCAATCTGTAGAGTAGTCATTTGGACCTCTCATGAAACTGAAACTCGGCTTCTCTTTTCTGCCCTCCTGTTTCAGATCCCTCCCCTGAGGATTGATGGAGATATCACAGAGCCATTGGTATTTGTTGTGAGTAATTGGATTGACCCTTGGAAGAAAAGGTTAGTTCAGACAAAATGAGATTTTTAAGTGAAGGGCCAGACTCCCATTCTGGGGTATCTGCAGTTTACTTGGAGTATGAGTTTTCAGGCTTTGTTCTATTATTCCATGGTTCTCTGTTGTACAAGATAAACAGATCGTTTCTACCCATCCTCATTTCCCCAGGTGTTCTATCTCTGTTTTTGGTGCCTTTTGACTACCTTTCCTGCCATCCTGTAGTCACAACTGGTCAGGTCAAGGTGGAGTAATCTCATTTTTCTTTTTTGGATTTTAATTATAAGAGAAACTCAGCAAATTTGGTGGTTGAGAACTCAGGGTTGAGGACTCTTAGGTCTATACCCTGGCATCCCCCATACCCTGCTATGCTGTAAAGAAACAGAAAGCAAGAAGGCAAGAAGGTGATCCTCATGGAAGAGACAAAGATAGAGATATGATAATCTGGCAAATCTTCTTTTAGGGAGAGTGCCGCAAGATTATCTGGGAAATTCAAAGAACAGGGGTTGGTGGGAAAGGCTGGATGGTCCTGGAAGCATTCCATTCCACCTTGGACAGCTTGCCTAGAAATGCTTCAAGAATTTGTCTGTGTAGCTGCTGCCTCAGGCCCCAGCTGCCAACTAATGTTGTCTCCAACTAATGCTCATTGGATTCAATGTCCTTTCTTCTAGAAAAGCTCAGCAGTGGAGTTGGGCTCATAAACTCTCCCACATTAGCAGATCAAGGCTCCACAAGGTATGGAATATATACTACTGTAGTTCATGAGAGAATTTTAGGAATTTCATAAAGAAACATTTCTTTCATTGTTTAGGTATTTATTTTCATGTGTATTAGGCAATTTTGTAATTCATGCATTCTATTCTATTTTATATCAAAATGCGTAATTATACATTCTGTTTTAGTTAGGGTAGATTAGGTCATGCTGTATAACAAGTATGCTATGATGCAGTAAAGATTAACTAAGAAGATCTGTGTGATCCAAAACCTGTGCATTCCAAAGAATGCCTTGCCCTGTTCTGGATCCTCAAGATAACCTCTAAGCCCTTGGAACATATTACCTGTTAAGAATGTGTTTATTTGCATGATGTCTTGGGCCACATCAGAGAGTTTATGCTATCAATATAATCTGTGCTGATGGTTTTGAGTCACACAGGATCAGCCTGACCCCTGGAGGGAATAAAATTAATATCAGCCACATGGGTGATCAGCCAAGCCTATGTGGTTACCTGCAATAAAAACCCAGGACACCAAGACTTGGGCAAGTTTCCCTGGTTGACAGTATTTAATGCATGCTGTGACACATAGATGCTTCTAGAATTAAATATGGTCATGAGCTGCATAATGGTGTTTTGATCAGTGACTAACTGCATAAGAAATGGTGGTCTCATAAGATTATATCACCTAGTAGATGTCATCGCCATTTTAATTTGTGTAAGTGCACTGTATGTTTGCACAACAACAAAATTGTCTGATGATGCATTTCTCAGAATGTATCTGTCTTTTAGTGGCACATGACTGTGCTGCCCACGTGACTCATCTGGAAGGTGACAAATAGAAACTATGCCTGGTCTTTCCTGAACCCTGCCTTTTAAGGCTTTTCATTTTTGATTTAAATCTCTATCCTTTCACTGAAACAAAGTAACTATGATCATAGCAGCTTTTTCAAAGAGTTCCTCTTGTGAATCTTTGATCCAGAGGGTGGTCTTGGGAACCAAACACAACAACAAAAGCTCACTGGCTTAACACAATAAATGTTAAATTGGTGTTCATGTATAGTCTAATGCAGGACTGGATGCTTTTTTGGACAACCCTCCTCTGAGCAGGTAGGGAACAGGGTTCTTCATCTCAGAGTCTGTTGTTTCTAGTAATAGAAATGGCAGAGCGAGAGCAAGGAAGAACATGCAGGATGATTTTGGGGTCAGGCCTGTTGAGTGTAAGAACCACTTCTGTTCAGGTTCACTGACTATAAAACAGCTCTGTGGTGCCTACCTAATGCAAAAAAGAGTGGTCTTGTGTCACTAAGATGTAATAAAATTGGTAAGCATCTAATTATTTTTATCATATTGCAAATACCTGACTTCATGGATACCAATGCTTAAAGAAAAGTCTAATTGATGTAAGTATAAAGAAAGAGATTATACAAGAAAAAGTAAGTATTAGTGCAGGTAGTGTAACAAAGTGACACAAATTCTGAAAGTAATGGGTTCATATATGAAGTTTGGGAATCACTGGGCCAGATAATGGCTATGGGAACATTTTAGCACCAGGTGCTTCCATGATATTGTTATCAGCTCAGATGCCAGTCTTTCTATAATCTTGGTGAGTCTGCTAGTTTACAATTGGAAGAGTGCATTTTTAAGATAATATGTCTCCTTTTTTAGGATAGAAAGTAATTAGTGGCCAGAAAACTCCATTTTAAAAAACATTCTATTACGTTGACCAAAACGGAGTAAACACTTAATTTTCATTCCAAACTTCTTTCTTGGGAGTGAGTACAGAAAAAGTCATTTCCAGCCCCAAATGTATCATATTTCTTTTTTTTTAAAGAAAGATTCATCTTGTCTTAGTATAGAATATTCCCTTCAAAACTTTTGGCTTACCCCTAGAGTATAATTTAAGTGCTTCAGTGAACATATTCTTGTCAAAAATATAACAGGAAGTTTGAAAGTCCAGGAAAAACTTTTGACAGCTGACAAATCTTCTGAGTGCCGTAAACATCTTACCTAAAATCATCTTTCTAGGTAAGCTTTCTTTCACCTCATGAAGCTAAAACAGTTTAGACAATACAACAAACAAAACTATATGGCAGAGAGCTGTATGAGAAAGTTAAAACGGCAATTATCAAGAATACAAAAAAGAGCAATTGCTGGCAAGGATGTGGGGAAAAAGGGACACTCATACATTGTTGATGGGACTGCAGTTAGTACAATTACTTTGGAAATAAGTATGAAGATTTCTGGAAAAGACTAGGAATGGAAACTACATATGACCCAGGTATCACATTCCTTGGTATTTATCCAAAAAAACCAGCATAATATGTGATATAAGTGCACCAATGTTTATAGCAGTACAATTTACAATAGCCAAGTTATGGAAACAGTGTAGGTGCCTGTCAACAGACAAATGGACGAAGAAAATGTGGTACATATACACAATGGTTAAATTGCTTTATCAGCCATAAAGAAGAATGAAATTATAACATTTTCTGGTAAATGGAAGGAACTGGAGAACATCAGGGTAAATTAAATAAGCCAGATTCAGAAAGTCAAGGGTTTAATATTTTCTCTCATATGTGGGTACTAAAGTTAAAAAGAGGAACAAAAAGGGGATCTAATGAAAATAGGAGGGGGATAAAAAGAGTAGAGGAAAGGGATTAGAGGGAGGGAGGAGGGGAGGGAATAGGGAAGTACTGAGGAGCAAAATCTACCAAATTATGCTATGACTATGTACACACATATCACAATGAATCCTGCTTTTGTATATAGTTATAATGCACTAATTAAAGTAATGATTCTAATAATAGAAAGGAGAAACTCTAGTAGTAGAGTAGAGTGAGGGTATGGGGGAAGAGGGAAGAGGAAGGGAAGATCCTGGGGAAGAATATTGAACAAATTATGTTACATTTATATATGAATACAGCATAATGAATTCCACTGTTTTGTGTAATTATAATGAACTACTTAAAAAAGAAATTATTTGGAATTACCAACTGTTACCTTGCTGGGCAATAATTTTTCATAAAATGGAAAAGTAATTCAAATATATCCAGGCAGCTAGAGGTCCTATAAGACTTTGTTTATGTAGAATTCTAGAACATTGGAAGCGAGGCATTCAAGGGGTCACTTGTTCATTCCTCTGCCTTTGTTAGGGTTGCCTAAAAATTACCCAAGAGTTGTAGGAGCTGACAACCAGGTATGAGTTTTCCCAGCACAAGTTGTCAGTTTGTATTTAGGTGTACATCACAACATTTTTGGAAGTCGTTTTTACCCAGTGTTGTAGTCTTACATTTGATTTGTGATTTGATTAACTAATTTATAACAAATGGCAGCCCGTAAAGTGTTCAAATAGATTAATTCTATAATATTGAACAACTTTTAGTAAAATTGGTAGAGTAAGAAAGCTTCTTAGTTCAATCTACACCACCTTATCTTTAGAAATCTTGAAAAATAGAAAAGACTCCAAAAACTCAACTATAGTTGATATACAAGAAGCCCACAAATAACTAGAAATAGGTGAATTAATTCATAAACAAATTGGACTAATAAAATAAAATGAAATTGGAAGAGTCGGTGCCCATGTGTCTAGAAATAAGTTTGCTGAACTAAGTATAAATAAATTAGATTACTTAAATAAAATTAAATGGGAGGTGTCAGCCCATGGGTATAACTCCTTGACTTGTCATTTAGGTGGTATATTAATATAATGCAATAAAGAACATATTTATTATAGCATAAAAAGTGAGGTTAAGAGAAGCAAATTCTGCACTGCTTGAACATCACTGCCTGGGCTAGCATACTTCTCTAGAGATTGGTGGAACCATAGGAAGATACACTCATAAACAGTTCTTATCTTGGCTTACACAAAATAGTCCATCTGTCCACATTGTACGTTCTACACAAACCTTCTTTACTAGTCTGGATTCCTGTAATACTGAAAATAACAAAACCCATCTAGCTAAAGTAAACAGAAATGATGTTTATTATAGGATTGTGGTCCAGTGGGTTATGTATGGGTGTTTTGCAGTTTGGAGCACATCTCATAATGGAATGTTTGTGGGATAATACATGGTAGATATCACCCCTCGTCAGATGCCTGTATTACTTATCAATCTGCTGCCTTAAAAAAACCCCTTTAAAGGCCATTATCTTAAAAATCATCAGATTCTGCATGTGCTGAGTCAAAACTTCATGTGAATGTGTCTTATTGGAAAAATCTAGATTACATGGCTTCACCTTAGCTTTAAGAGGATTGGGAAAGTATACACTCTGACACTATCTTGGGGGAAGCCATTCAGGTGGCTTCTCACACAGAGGCAGGGAATATCCACCACAGGGAAAAGTCAGACAAGGGAATTAGCTATCTAGTCACATGAATGCTCTTTCCCACTGCAGAAGAACACATTGTTTTTAAACCTAGAGCAATTGACTTCCTCTGGAACTTGTGGAAAGCCCAGTTTCTAGATCTATAAGGCTTCAAGACAAACTTGAACCATGATAAACTTATTTACCTCATACCACCCCAAGTGAGGCTCTTCACTGTCAGCCAACCAGCCAGCTTTTCTGTGGTGACTTCCTCTTGTTCATGCCATATTGCAACAAAAGCATCTTAGACAACATATAAATCAATCCCGGCGAAAATATCCTGAAATACAAAAGCAGTCTATAGGAATAGCCTTGTCAACAGGTTTTTTTTGTTTTTTGTTTTTTGACTAACATGGATCTACTTTAAATGTGCTAAGGTTGGAAGCTGAGAACTATAGCAGCTGGATTGATGTGTGGGTGGGTGGGTCCAGAGGCTAGGATATAGATGAATGGGAACAGACTGTCTCAGGTATAGACAATGTGTGTAGAGAATTTAAAAACAATAAAACCAACTAAAAATTGGTTTTCTTTTATTAGCACCATGAGTGGGGCAATTCTAAATAATGTCAGTGATAAAATACTTGTACTCAAAAGTTGTTTTGTTGGTTTATATTCTAAAGAATTATTAACATTATTGTTGAGACTTAATATATTTATGTCATCCTCAAGTTAACATCCTTTTGTTTCTTATTCTTTAATACAGATTTTTATTCTATGTGAAAGTTGATTTGGAGAACTCCCTTTTACATCTTACACCTCCAAGGCACAGGGACTTCACTGCACATGATTTGATAGTAAGTCATCAATGGTCTGGAATTGCTCAAGTTCTGCTTGGGCACAATGTGTGCCTCCAACTCCTTGGATATTGTGCAATTTTGTATTTAAATCATTGATTTGGAGTAATAATGATATTGTAGAGAATATAAAGACAATACATCAAAACCTGAGTTATTTCAATCCTGTCATCCTATGTGACCATTTAATTTTTATTTAAAGAGTAACTTCAGATTGTAACATGTTTGCTTGGAGATTGCAAATATTAATTTATAAATGAGATAAATCTTTTATTACATTTTGAATACTATCTTTGAAATAGAAATTTGGTTTTGGCACAGTTGATCTAAAAGTAAAGAAAAAACACTTAAAATAATCATTATTTAAAGAGCAGGATTATAAGTGAAAATAATTTTGTCCTATTGGGAAAGAGGTATTAAAAATGATCTGCCCCAGGTATATTAGGTCCACTTTAAGGGGTTTTTCAAGGTTCCTGAGGGTTTGGATTAATAATGCTGTTTTTGGTTAACTCTGTTTTCATGTTGGTAGAAAATTTTATGTGCATTCAGTATTGGCCTTTTGACATTCTTTCCAACTTTTTAATAAATATCATGCTTGAAAAAAACAAATCTAACAAGAAATCATAGCTTCCATGTTATGACAAAGAGTAAAGGCAAAATTAATAATAGTAACACTAGAAAAATATTGGAAGGAAGAAGTAACCCATTCATTTGGATCCTGATCTGTCACTCTAGCCCCTAGGTCACCATTTTAATTAACCCAAAGGGTGCCAGCTCTGGGCCTGATGTCATATCACACACATGCTTTTATTCCATTTTGATCCTCAAAGCTGTACTATGGGACAACTTTTTCCCATTTAGCAGATTAGAAAACTGAGGAGTGAAGGTATAACACCATTTGTCTGAAGTTTACATCAGCTAAAGGAACTGAAGTTGAAGCCTATCTTTCTGGTTTCAAAACTGGTTTATCTCTCTCCATTGTACCTTCACTGAAGAACAGACATTTGTATTTGCAGATTTTCTAATGGTCACTTGCAGAGCTTGCTGAAGTCTGTTTTGTGGCTATTTTTCTTTTCCCCATATTTTGTGGCTGCTATGAAGGACAGGGTACTTTAAGCAGTGGTTACAGGCTGTGTGTCAGTGGAAGAATCACAGCTGATACCACTGTGAGTGCTTCCCTCACCCAGTCTCTGTGCTGGGACTGTGCCTGTACTTAATCTTAGAGTCTTCGCTACGCCTGCTTCATAGATAAGAAAAACTGAGGTTCTGGAGAAGCATAGACTGTTACAATTTGGATCTGGAATGCTCACTGAAGGCTCATGTGTTGAGGGCTTGGTCCCCAGTGCAGCCAAGTCCAGAGGTGGGTGACTTTTGATCATGAGGGCTAATCTCATCAGCAGAATAATCCATTGATGAGTTCATGATTTCACAGACTATTGGGAGGCAGCAGTAAGTGTAGCAGATGAGGCTTAGTAGAAGAAAGTCTATCTTGTCTTCAAATCCTGCCCTCACTCTCTCCTTCCTGGCCACCATGAGGTGAACAGCTCTGCTCTACCATGTCCTCCACATTATGATGTTCTGCCTTGCCACAGGCCTAAAGTGATGGGGGCCAAGTGACCATGGACTACAATCTCTGAAAGCATGAGCCAATATAAATGTTTCCTCTTTTAAGTTGATTTTCTCAGGTATTTTGTCATAGCAACAAAAAGTTGACTAACATAACCTCTAAGCTTTGAACTGAGGCAGACTGCACACAGAGCAGATATTCTAAACTGCCGCATTTCATAGATCCTTAAGCACATCTCCCTTCCAGTGTTTCTATTTTCCATGAAAAGGGTAAACTTTCTTTGCTTTTAAATTTTAGGCATGAGTATTTTTTAAGAACCATTTCTTCCTCTTTCCTTTCTTCTTTCCTTTCTCCTCCTTCTTCAGGTTTGAGAATTTCATATTGTTACTTACTCCAACAACCACACAACTGTCACAGTCTTAACTTCTGCTGTGCTCTGGGATGTCTGAGGATTTGCATAATTGAACTCAGGCTTGACTGGGAGAGGAAGCAGAAAGGAAAGAGATGGAGTGGAGGGAAAGATGGAAGGTAAGTTGTGTCTTCCTTTCCCAGTCTGTTGTGAGCATGCCAAGTTTTTGCTGACTGCCAATGAGGTAGTTTGTTTTAAATACTTTTATTCATTCATTTAATATTTTCGGGAGGCAACATGTTCACATGGTTCAAATATGGAAATGTATAAAAAGTACCCAGGAAAAACCTGCCTTCCACCCATGCCCCTACCCAGTTGCCTACATGCCCATCCATCTCCAAGGTAACAATTACAATAAAGGTTACAACTACTTATGTGTGCTTCCAGTTTGTTTGTACGGCCATCCATGAAAGTCTGACTCTTACCAAATATGGTAGTATTCTATACAGACCACCCTGCAATTTATTGAGGGTTTTTTTTTTTTTCATGAGGGAGAGGAGAGAGGACAGTTATCCAGGAAATTTGCAGAATTTCTTATTGAATTTACAGAATGCTGAATTTGGGGAATGTCTGCTAGCCCAGACTAGTAAGACTTCTTTATATATATATATATATATATATATATATATATTTTTTACTTCTTTCCTCCCTCCTGTCTTTCCTCTTTTCCCCCTTGCCTTTCCCTTCCTCTTCTTTATTTCCTTTCTTTTCTTTCCCTTCCTTTCCTATATCATTCTTTGTTTCCTCCCTTCTCTTTTTTTCTTTCTCTTTCCTTCCTTCTTCCTTCCTTTTTCATCTCTCTCCCTCTCTTGCTTTCCTTCTTTCTTCTTTATTCCCTCCCCTTCTCTCCCCTTATTTCCTCCCCTCTCCCCTCTTCTCCTCTCCCATTTCTTCTCCTTCCTTCCTTCCTTCCTTCCTTCCTTCCCTCCCTCCCTCCCTCCTTCCCTCCCTCCTTCCCTCCCTCCCTCTCTTCCTCCCTCCCTCTCTCCCTCTTGGTATTTCCAATTACCTTGATCTGCCCAATCATTGTTGACCTTACTCTTTGTAGCTGAGATATAAGGCTTCCTCTGGGCAACTCCCGAAACTTGGTCTACTTCACCACAATTCTTATGTCAAACAGAGATGGGTTTCTGCTGGAAAATCATCTTCAATCCAAATGTTCAGATATATTCCCATCAGATTTAGGGAGAGAATCAAAGTAAAATTTGCCTCTTGCTGTTAGTTTGCCTATGAAGTATAATTGTGCTTGGGTAAATGCTCAGCAAATAATTAAGCTATTTCTGCTTCACTACTCCTGGGAATGCAAATCTTGGTGATGCCAGTTTGGAGAAGCGCTTTGAACTGCTCTTGTCAAAACACCATGTGGGGATTCTTCTGCCAGGGCCAGCATTGTCCAGCACTGCCAATTCTTACTCAATATTTTAATAAACATGTTAAGGGGAAATCAACTGGCTACCTTGAGGAACTAAATGGATTTAGAAATATGATCAATATAGCAAAGCGACAAAGGGGACAGGAATCCCTTCCCTCATCCCTTGCAATCAGGGATAATTTCCTTTTTTTCTGATCTATGAACTTGTGCAATCTGATCCCCAATGTGCCTGGTCCCTGACCATGTGGAGAGCTTTGGAGATACACCTATTTTTAGTTCACTCAGCAATTTAAAAAATACTTTGGCTATGATCTGAACAAATTCCTTAGAGAAGAAAATTTTTACATAGTGTGCCTTTTATCCTTCCTCCTATGACTAGGTTCACCTGTAGGCCTCAAAATCATAAAGGACCATCAGGCCTTAAAATGAGGTGCTGGGTGTCAATGTCTTTTCCATGCCTGAAGCCGCTCTTCCGTCCTTGGTGATTTCCAGCTCCAGATGTACGAGCAGAAAAGGTTTGGAGGCCTTTGACTTTCAGTACATTATTCAGGAGTTTTTCCCTTTCTCACAAATATGCTCTTTTGAAAATAATTTGGTGTGAGGGGCTTCTGCAGGAAGTAGACCCCCTCTCTTTGGGCTTACAGGAAAGAGCAGGGGAGATGCAAGGCCGTAGCTAGTAGCACAGTTGGTGATGTTAAGACAAATGGTTAACTCTTAGAATTTCCTCTGTGTCTCAGAGGGAGGTACGGGCAGCCCTGTGGTTCACCAGGGGTGAAACAGAGAAACAGATCCTCGCATGGATAAAGGCAGATGTTAATAATCAACTTCATTTATGGTGGGGTCTGTGTCCCTGGGTGCATGTGAGAACTCTCAGATTTTTAGGTCTCCTTCCCGCCATTCTGAAGTATTTAGAGCAGATTTAGTTTTGCCCCAGAGAGGAGAGAGGAGCTTTTCTGGTGAGGTCACACCTTAGGTCTGGGGATGGGGAAGAAGATCCATCTTCCTCCATCTCAGAGGAGAGAATCTTACTTTTTAGAATCCCTGGGGTTTGCTCAACTCTTTGTTCTCTTTCTTCTACTTCTGCTTTGAGGTCAGAAAGGCCCTGGTAGAAAGGAGTTCTCTGGGCTCAGGGCTCTACCTTCTCGAAGAAAGTAAGCTACTTTTCTTCTGGGGCTATACATTTTCTGTCCGTTTTCCCATTTCCTGGAATTCTTACCAGCATCACTATCCCTCTGCTCTTTCCCTCATAGTTTCTGGTATCTAAATATTCCTAGGTATCTTGGGGTTCCTGGGTTTTTTTTTTTCTGCTTAGGGTTAGATAATGGGCCAGCCCTGTCCTCTGTTTGTCTTTTCCTTTTATACCTTAGTCCTCACTATTTCTGGTGCTTTGCTGGGGTTCAGCCACTTGAACTCTGTGAAGATCCTCACCTGATTGCCTAGGGTCCTTGATGATTTTTTTTCCCTTTGATGATTTTGGATATCCATTTCAGCCTCTGATTTATATTCTGGAGCTGATGTAGGACTGAGCATTTCTGCTGTCATGTCAAGTTCATCTGGATCTTCCTGGTTTAAAATCTGGAAGGCTGTCGTTATGGTCACGGTTGTTAATTTTGCAATTTTGTCATGAGGCTTCTAGGGCAATATGATAGGATATAGAGAGCACAGGATTTGGAGCCAGGCACATAAGGATCTAAATGCTGGCTTCCACACTTACTAAGAGTAAACTTTGGGCAGTTTCAGGATCTCAGGGCTCTTTGTATAAGTAATGGGAAGAGCACTACCCATTCTCTAGGCTCATGTGGAGTTAAGTAAAATATTTACTTACTACTTGGTACAAAGCAGACACTTTCATTCTCTTTACCCTTATTTTCCCCCCGCCTTTTGTTGCCACATTTTCATCTGTGTTCCCTATACCCTGGATTTTATACTTGTATTAGAATCTACCTTCATTTATCTTTAGATGCACTGCTGTGACCCACACCTGCTGTCCAATGTACACACTTTTTAGTGTAACTGGAGTGCTAGGAATTTATATAGGCACTAAAATGTTTCCTGTAGACATTTTGCTTTATGTGGTGATGGAGAACTTATTTGTCTCCAGGCAGATATTGCTTTGGGGCAATATAAAGTAAGGTTTCACTTGTTGACACAAGTAGGGAAATATGGAAAAACATTATAGAGTAATTGCTTGGATTGGGCGGGACATACACCATCTTTTATGGCTGCAGCCATGGAGGTAATAGAAAACACAAAGGAGTTCAGGCTAAGTAGCCAATTGTGGCTTAGGACACAGGGTTGTGGGTACATTGATCTGATTGTCTCCTTGTATCCTCTCTCCAGCCTGACTCTTTGCCTCCACTTGAAAGGATTTGTGTTTTAGACTGACATGAGGGTGTTTGTGCAAAACCAGGTCTTTAGGCACAATCTGAAGCATAATTCTCTATTTGGGTGACATTGCCCTAAGAGGATGAACATTGATTAGGAGCAGAGAGTTCTCATTATCATGTATAAATCACAGGAATGTTTATAATACATATTTATTTATTATACATGTGATATTAAAATTTCATGGGGTAGTTATTAAAAGAAACTTATGTATTAAAAGGCTCCTTAATGAGGAAACTGTGGAGAGAAAAAAGGTTGAAAAACAGTGGTCTAAGGCAGTGTTTCTCAGCACTGGTTACACACTGGAGTTATTGGGGGAGCTTTAAACTTTTGATGCTTGAGCTCCACTCCAGATCAATTAAACCAGAATCTTTGGAACTGGTCACAGCCATTCATATTTATTTAAAATGTTCCAAAGATAATTCCCTTGTGCAGACAAGACCAACAACCACTGTTCTGGAGCCTGGTTCTGAGTGTGGTCCATGGATTTGCAGAATCATCATCACCAGGGAGCTTGTTAGAAATGCAGAATTTCAGATCCCTAGTTAATTCTCGCGTTTTTTGAAGTTTGAGAAGCACTGGGATAAACTGTTTATATTTGATAAAACCTCAGATCCCTTCAAGGAAACTGTATCAATCTAATGTCAGTATGTTTCCAGCTATTTGTTTTGGGTCTCTTTATTGGTTTTTGTACTGAATAGCCTGATATATTGAGTGGGGTTGGTTCAAGGCTACCTTTGTGGTCTGACATGTTGGGAAGATGCATGATCCCAGAAACTGAGCAATGACTCATACCAACATGAAAAAAGGTGGACAAGTTCAGCCAGGGGGAACTAAGTGTGGAAGGATCTCGGTGCTAAGCCTGTGGGCTGACACATGGAAAGCGATGGATGGGGTGGGATTAACTTGGCAGATCCATAGAATGACTAAGAACAGAGAAAGACTGGAAAGCTTGGAAACTGCTAGAATCTTGTTCTCGAATTTTGGTGAGGTCTACTGCTTATTCCTTTGCTCATTCACGCATTCATTGATCCAACAAATATTTATTGAACGATAATCAGATCTGACCTGGAGCAAACATTATGGCAAAAAGCAGAATAAGCATGACCAGACCTTGAAGGGAAACCTTTGGAACTAACACTTCAAAAAAGTATGTTAGGAATTGGCAAGTTTTAATTTTAATTTTAATTTAAAAATACTTAATGGACAAAATTATACATTCAAAATATAAATTTTCATGGCTTAATATATGTACACCTTGTGTAATGATTATCACAAGTTCACATGTTCACTGTAACCCAGGCTATACATTAGATCCTTCAAACTTTTTCATCTTATAACTGAAAGTTGAACCCTTTGAACAATATCTCCCCATTTATCCTCCCACTTACCCTTAGCAACCACCATTCTATTCTGTTTGTATGAATTTGACTTTTTCAGTTCCACATATAAATGAAGTCATGGATGTCATTCTATGTCTGGCTCATTTCACTTAACGTAATGTCCTCCAGGTCCATCCATATTGTTGCAAATGTCAGAATTCCCTTCTTTTTATGATT
The DNA here is from genome assembly GCF_052094955.1 of Ictidomys tridecemlineatus. Lineage (NCBI taxonomy): Eukaryota > Metazoa > Chordata > Mammalia > Rodentia > Sciuridae > Ictidomys > Ictidomys tridecemlineatus. The sequence goes on along the minus strand of NC_135480.1, from coordinate 128,266,676 downwards.
GAATAGTATTTTATATATGATGAGTAATGAATTATATTTCAGTATATATGCATATACTATATATTACATATATACTATAAGTGTGAGATTATATATATATATTTGATATGTATATTATTTATTCATCTCTTTATTTCTTACAGGTATTAATTTAATTTTCTTTGGCCATGAACCTAGATGGGGGCGTAGTTGGATTGCATTGGATGTTCATGAAGATTCCTTCAAAAATTCAAAACAGAACGAACATATGATCCAAGAATTAGATGGGTTTGATCAACTTAAAAATACTAGTTTATTAATTTTATATCTAAATTTATAAAATCTTTTTGAAATCTAAGATTTACAGGATGGTTTTATAAATGGATGAGTTAGAAAATAAAGAGTTGTATGCCTTCCATGTTAATTTAAACAAAAAAATAATTTCTGGGGGTGTCATAGTTTGGACATGAAGTGTCCCCCAAAGACTCATGTGTCAAATGCTTGGTCACCACTACAGCAATGTTCAGAAGAGGGGCTTTGGGAATTGACCGGACCATAGGACTCTAAATTCATCAATGGATTAATCTACTGATGATGGCTGAATGGACTGCTGGAAGGGGGTGGAGGATGTGGGAGGTGGAGTCTAGTTGAGGCATGGGGCCTTGGAGGTGTGCCTTTGGGGATTATGTTTTGTCCCTGGCTTCTTCCTTTCCCCACTCTCTCTCCATCATAGCTTCCATGAGCTAAGAAGTTTTCTTCCATCACACCCTTCTGCCATGATATTCTACCTAACCACAGACCCAAAGCAATGGAGTCAGTTGACTATGGACTGACATTTCTGAAACCATGAGCTAAAATTTAAGTTGTTTATGTCATGTATTTTTTGTCAGAGCAATAAAACAGTTGAGTGATATAAGAGAATTTTGTACTTCTAATTTTAGATGGACATAGATTTGGATTGGATCTTGCAATTGTTATTTCTGTTGTCATCAATTGTTCTCTGATGGTTTATGAATAATATTTCTGAAATATTATTATGTTTATGAAATAATGTTTTTCATAATAATGTTTATGAAATATTGTTAGAGATATATGAAACTGGCAAGTTCAACACTATTCAGATTGACTGGTTGTCAGTTGGTGTATTTCTGAGCCATGTGGCTTGTGGCGTTCCCAGTGATGCCATTTGCTAGGTTGCTTGGACTAAAACACTCAGGGGTCACTCCAGGGGAACTGTGCTAATTGGGCTATGTGAAATAACCATACAAGAGACAGAAATACCTTTTTCTTTGAGGGTGTTGTGACAGCTCCTCTGACCTTAAGGGTCCACAGAGAGAGAGAGAGAGAGAGAGAGAGAGAGAGAGAGAGAGAGCATGTGCTGACCCCCTTTTTTGAGGAGAAGCTATTCAAATGAGGCAAGGCATCGGGTTTTAAGGGGCTGAGTCTAGCTTCATGATGTCTGCTGTCAGCAGGTTGATTGACATCTAGTAGGCCACACACAAGGGTACAGTAAGAAAAGGGACACACAAAAGGCACTTCCATGGAACATTCTATCCTAAACAGGGCAAGGGGTCATATTACAAAGGAACAGGTGAGCATATCTCCACCTATGGGGATGTAGGAAGGCACACCCATGCACAAAGACACAGTCGCTCGCACCCTAGAAGACTGGGGCTATCCAGATCACAGTGTCACCTTCATATGCCACACCGTTCAGCAGGGGAGACTGACACAGTCACATGCTAGTTGGCCTCCCACAGTGGTTACTTCTTGGGGTTTCTACATCTACTTGACTACTTCATGGGTAATTTTTCTTAATTATGATTTCATAATTTAACCAATTTATGGTTACCAGAATAAAGCATTTGAGGCTATTATGTGGCTAATGGTTTAGACATTTTCATATCTCTGTCTATAGGATGATAAATGTATAAGGTGCTTAACTCTTCCACCAACATTAACTTCTCACATTTAAAATGTTGAATTAAACAATTTAGTGCTCTTGACAGTGTAATAGATTTTGTTTAATAGGTAATGTCTCAACCTGGACATTAGTAATTCACCTCATTTAGTTAATGTAATTTTTCCCACAAGGGGTGTTAGAAGTAAATCTATCAGACATATGTGGATCTATGTGACCTGATCATAACCCTTCCAAAGTCTATGTAAGAATCCCTCCTATTCCAATTTCCACATAGATGGAAAGGGTGGCCTGAAATGTTAAGAGTATGTGTAATGACCAAGACTATTTCATTCATTTGTTTCCTTAATCTTTTTTTTTATTATTGGTTGTTCAAAACATTACAAAGCTTTTGACATATCATGTTTCATACATTAGATTCAAGTTGGTTATGAACTCCCATTTTTACCCCAAATACAGATTGCAGAATCACATCTGTTACATATCCACATTTTTACATAATGCCCTATTAGTAACTGTTGTATTCTGCTCCCTTTCCTATCCTCTACTATCCCCCCTCCCCTCCCCTCCCATCTTGTCTCTCTACCCCATCTACTGTATTTCACTTCTCTCCTTGTTTATTTACCCATTCCCCTTGCAACCTCTTATGTGTGATTTAGTATAACAATGAGTGTCTCCCTCCATTCCTATGCAATTTCCCTTTTCTCTCTCTTTCCCTCCCACCTATTGTATCTGTTTAATGTTGACCTTTTCTTCCTGCTCTTCCTCCCTGCTCTGATCCTGGTTATTCTCATTATATCAAAGAAGACATTTGGTATTTATTTTTTAGGGATTGGCTAGCTTCACTAAGCATAATCTGCTCTAGTGCCATCCATTTCCCTGCAAAATCCATGATTTTGTCATTTTTTAGTGCTGCGTAATATTCCATGGTGTATAAATGCCACATTTTTTTAATCCATTCATCTATTGAAGGGCATCTGGGTTGGTTCCACAGTCTAGCAATTGTGAATTGTGCCGCTATGAACATCGATGTGGCAGTATCCCTGTAGTAAGCTCTTTTAAGGTCTTCAGGGAATAGTCCAAGAAGAGCAATAGCTGGGTCAAATGGTGGTTCCATTCCCAGCTTTCCCAGGAATCTCCATACTGCTTTCCAAATTGGCTGCACTAGTTTGCAGTCCCACCAGCAATGTACAAGAGTACCCTTTTCCCCACATCCTCGCCAGCACTTGTTGTTGTTTGACTTCATAGTGGCTGCCAATCTTACTGGAGTGAGATGGTATCTTAGGGTGGTTTTGATTTGCATTTCTCTGACTACTAGAGAAGGTGAGCATTTTTTCATATATTTGTTGATTGATTGTATGTCCTCCTCTGAGAAGTGTCTGTTTAGGTCTTTGGCCCATTTGTTGATTGGGTTATTTGTTTAATTCAGCAAAGTGGCAGGATGTAAAATTAACACGCATAAATCAAAGGCATTTCTGTATATCAGCGACAAAACTTCTGAAATGGAAATGAGGAAAAACACTCCATTCACAATATCCTCAAAAAAAATAAAATACTTGGGAATCAACCTAACAAAAGAGGTGAAAGATCTATACAATGAAAACTACAAAACCCTAAAGAGAGAAGTAGAAGAAGATCTTAGAAGATGGAAAAATATACCCTGTTCATGGATAGGCAGAACTAACATCATCAAAATGGCGATATTACCAAAAGTTCTCTATAGGTTTAATGCAATCCCAATCAAAATCCCAACGGCATTTCTTGAATAAATAGATAAAGCAACCATGAAATTCATATGGAAAAATAAAAGACCCAGAATAGCAAAAACAATTCTAGGCAGGAAGTGTGAATCAGGCGGTATAGCGATACCAGATTTCAAACTATATTACAGAGCAATAGTAACAAAGACAGCATGGTACTGGTACCAAAACAGGCGGGTGGACCAATGGTACAGAACAGAGGACACAGAGACTAATCCACAAAGCTACAACTATCTTATATTTGATAAAGGAGCTAAAAGCATGCAATGGAGGAAGGATAGCATCTTCAACAAATGGTGCTGGGAAAACTGGAAATCCATTTGCAACAAAATGAATCTGAATCCCCTCCTCTCGCCATGCACAAAAGTTAACTCAAAGTGGATCAAGGAGCTAGATGTCAAATCAGAGACTCTGCGTCTGATAGAAGAAAAAGTTGGCTCTGATCTACATATTGTGGGGTCGGGTTCCAAATTCCTTAACAGGACACCCATAGCACAAGAGTTAATAACAAGAATCAATAAATGGGACTTACTTAAACTGAAAAGTTTTTTCTCAGCAAGAGAAACAATAAGAGAGGTAAATAGGGAGCCTACATCATGGGAACAAATTTTTACTCCTCACACTTCAGATAGAGCCCTAATATCCAGAGTATACAAAGAACTCAAAAAATTAAACAATATGTTTCCTTAATCTTAAAAAATCATGCACATTCAACATTCATAAGGAAACAAATAATGGACCTTAAATGCTGATGTTGGGAATCTTTAAAAATTATTTTAGAGTGCTATATATTTGTAAGGCTTCATAAAACATTTCTTAAATTTTCTTCCTACCACCATTATGAGATTGGGTCAAAACTTTTTTCCTCTTCTTTTTAGACTACTTACAGAAGGCACAGAGAGACTGGACAAAGAAGAGCTTGCCTAACTTTTCATGAACTGAATGTTCTCCTATGCTGAGTTTTCCACTGAGCATAGAGCAAGTCACCTTATAGTCAGTTCACCCTGAATTTTAACATTGGTTTTAGGTTCACTAACAACTTGCTTCTTTTATTCAATACACATTTACTTGAGTACCATATTCCAGAAATGGTGAACTAGATTTATAACATTTATTAACCTGTTGAGTCTACAATTGCCTCTAATGGGTATAAATCAAAGGGACCCAACCCTTTTTCCTTATCTATGAAATGGGATAATAATACCAAACTTCTGGGATGGAGGTGAGGAATAAATGAGCTTGCTCATGTTAAATATGATAGATACTTGTAAATCTTTGGTAGGAACCACTCAACACCATGTGGATAAGCCCTTCTCCTAATGTAGGATTTGATATCTTTTTACTTCTGGGCTACAAGAAGGAGTGTTGGTAGTTTATGGAATATGCAGTTGAAAATTTTTCCTAGGCCTTCAAAAATAGGGGAACTATTTCTAATGTTCTGTAAACTTCCTAGAGCATCTAGAGAGAACTATCCACAAAAAGGTACTCAACAAACATGGTGAAAATTTTATCCTCTTAACGGTGAATGGGGATCCAAAAAGAAGCTCCAAATTTGTAGACAAGTTCACTTCTTGGGGAATAAATGAGCTAAAAGTAATAGGATTCCTGTCCATATTTTTATTCAGAGTGGCAAAGTAGATAGAGGACAAGAGTACAAAGTAGGCATTCTGGAGTGATGCTGCTTGGGCCGGTGGCAGATTGCCGGCTGCTGGTGTTGGACTGAGGATAACCACGAGTGTGTTGGGCATTTTGCTTTGGGATCCACGCAGTGGTGAGCGCTGCCAGGGAGTCTCACCGGCATGGGGTGAAGAGTTCAGCTTCTCCAGATGATGATCTTGGATCTAGCAATTAGGAGGCAGCAGAATTGGGCAATGAAGAGAGAAAAAAAAATTCTTGAGACTTATGGGTGCAGGCAAGAAAGAGCATACTGGTCATCTTGTCATAGTGGATCATAAATCAATATCTCACTTCCAAACAGGGGAAGAAGACAAGAATAATTAATGAAGACCTGGAGTCTCAATATCAACAAAGTATGGACAGTAAATTATCAGGAAAATATTGATGACATTGTGGACTTGGCTTCAGTGAGGTAGAAGATCATGATGGGAAAGTGATGTGGTTGGGGAATGATGATGATGATGATGATGATGATTCACCTGATCCTGAAAGTCCAGATGACTCTGAAGGTGATTCAGAGTCAGAAAAAGAAGAATATGCTGAAGAACTCCAAGCTATTGAGCACCCTGATGAAGTGAAAGATCCCCAAAACAAAAAAGATGCAAAAAGCAATTAGAAAATGATGTTTGTTGAATCCAGTGGTTCATAACACCCAAACATTTAGTCTTTGTATTGAAGTAAGGCTTCTTGTTATAATGCACAGTGGAGGACTACTTATAGAGCACAGACCTTTGTATTATAATTTTTTAAAAGGCCCTTTTAACTAATTACAAAGTGTTTGCTTTCAAATGCCATTCATTAACTTTTATGGGCAGGACTATAACCATTTTGTAAAGAGTAAGAGTTGTATAAAATAAATAAATATAGTACTCAACTTTCTTTCAAAAAAGAGTGCAAATTACACTGAGTAAGTATCAGGAGACAAGGTTGGAAAGGTGGGCAGGGGCACGGCCATCTAAGGCCTTGAACAAGATGCCAAAGAGCCACTGAAGAGTAATTAACAAAGAATAGTTTGATTTGTAATTTTTAAAATTAATTTATTTATTTTTGCATTTTTATGATTCTTAATACACCTTTTTTTTATTTTTTTATTTTTTTATTGGTTGTTCACAACATTACAAAGCTCTTGACATATCATATTTCATAGATTAGATTGAAGTGGGTTATGAACTCCCAATTTTACCCCAAATGCAGATTGCAGAATCACGTCAGTTACACATCCACAATTTTACATAATGCCCAATTAGTAACTGTTGTATTCTGCTACCTTTCCTATCCCCTACTATCCCCCCTCCCCTCCCCTCCCATCTTCTCTCTCTACCCCATCTACTGTATTTCATTACTCTCCTTGTTTATTTTCCCATTCTCCTCACAACCTCTTATATGAAATTTTGTATAGCAATGAGGGTCTCCCTTCATTTCCATGCAATTTCCATTTTCTCTCCCTTTCCCTCCCATCTCATGTCTCTGTTTAATGTTAGTCTTTTCTTAATACACCTTTATACCACAATTTGTCATATCTCTGATTGTATATAAGATATGTTGACACCAAATTCACATCTTCATACATGTATTTTGTATAATGATGAAGGTCTCCTTTCACCATCTATGCTATTCCATGGAGTCCATGTCCCACATCACTGGTACTGGGTATGGTGACTTGCTTTAACCATTGGGATGGAGGCGGGAGTGACAGTACCAAATTTAAACTCGGGGTTTAAAAATTTTTCACTCACCTTGGGACTTTCCCATCTCTGCTATTAAAAAAGAATAGTCCCAAGTAGACATTTCCTTCCACCATGACCCAGAATGAGACATTTGGAACAGAGAGTCCTTGCTGCTTTACAAACCTACATCCAGAAGCAAAGCCTGCAGCTCAGCAGTTATACTGGGCTATGTCAGAATAAAGCATTTCTTTAAGCCTCTAAGTTATGGCAGTGTTGCTGCATTAACCCAACTGAAGTAGGTAGCTCAGAGAAAGCCATATTTATTCATATAACATTTCTTGCCTTGAAGTATTTCACACACCATTATTTAATGTGTAAAAAATATGGGTATATCATATTATTTACTTATTTATATATGACAGTGGAATGCATTACCATTCTTATTATACACATAGAGCACAATTTTTCATATCTCTGGTTGTATACATAGTCTGTCTATACATAGTTGTATACATAGTGTACATACACCAATTCATGTCTTCATACCTGTACTTTTTAATGTGGTTAGATCTCACCTGTGATAAAAGTAGAAAAGCTTTATCAGATAGTTATATAATTAAGATAAATTTAAAATGAACTAACTTATGAATGATTTAAGTCTACATTGATCATCAAAGTAAAATGATGAAAGCTTTATAACTGGTCATAAATAATAAGCATTCAGAAAGTATAAATTTATATATTAGTCAAAGAGTAGATTAGTATCTATTTTGCTAAAGATAGTCATAAATATATACCACAGTAACACTCATAAAAAATAATGTTTTTATTGGAACTCTCTCAAAGTAGAAGATGTCTTATGATGATCATGAAAGCATTTGAGTCGACCTGACACTTTGACTTTCATATTAAATTGACTATTATCTTACTTACCATAAAAGTCATGAAAATAAATCAGGAATTTAAAAATTCTAAAAAAATGAGTAATTAACAGGTAGATGACATCATTGGATTTGTGTTTCAGAAATATGCTGTTGTAGTGGCACCCCCTCCTCCACAGAAGATCTTAATTAAGCTTCTCCAGAAATCTTCACCATAATTGATCTTAGAACTAACAGCAAAAGAATCTCTACAAAAGAGTTCAATGTAGTTAAACTTCCTATTTCCCTTTGCTTTATCTTACTTGATCACCATCCTGGAGGAGATTAGTGCTCCAGGTGCTGAAGGTCCCTTTACCAATTTTTCACAGACATTTATGGAATATGGATTATAAGTAACTAGTTGTAGAAGTGTGTTTGCAAATGCCAAGTGTGATAAGAAAGATCCTTTAACAAGGCCTCTGGCCTTGAGCTGGAGCTTCACAGAGATGTTCACATTTCAAAGAGAAGAGAAGAGGTTACCAATTGGGCTCCATGGTAACAGCTGGCCGGGGGAGGGAAGAAAGGGGAGAAGAAGCTCTTTCCTTCTCAGGCACAGTCTTTGAAGGGTTAACTTGCCCAGAACAGTGAAAGAAAAAGCTGTTTTGTGTGAACTTCTGCAGACTGTGAACTTCTGAGCCCCTCCCCTTATACTCTGAATTCAGGGAGATTAATTGATTATAGAAAAAGCTGTACCCACTGAACCTGGCTGCAGCCAAATAAAACTGTTTCCTGCTTTCATCAGTGTGCTGCCTCATCTGTTACACTGTTAGCTGTACAGTTACACACCACATAACATCATTTCAGTCAACAATGACTACATATACCACACTGGTCCTGTAAGATTTTAATGGAGATGAATAATTTCTAGCACTTAGTGATTTTGTAACTTCCTTGTGTAATGCATTTCTTCTGTTTGTGATGATGATGGTGTAAACTAACCTGAGCTGCTATATAAAGTTATAGCACATATAATTATATACAGCACATAAGTACTTGATAATATAATAAATGAGTATGTCACTGGCTTATGTATGTACTACACTAAAGTTTTTATTATTAAGAGTGTACTCCTTGCACTTATAAGTGCACTATAAAACAGTATGCTATGTTATGTCAGTGACAGCCTCAAACATCTTATGTGTACCCCATCTCCTGATTGCATCAAGAGGGCAGGTCGAGTGATTCACCTGGACCCTGTAGGCTTGTGTTCATATAATTTATGATGTTCACATAATGATGACATTTTCTAATCATGCATTTCTCAAAAAATACCCCCATCATTAGATGGTGCACAATTGTAGCTTTAAAGAAGGTGTGGGATGCATTAAGATAGATCACCAAGAGTGGAAATAGGTAAACAAACACACACACAAAATAAGGAAAAAATTGCAACTCCTGTGGGCACTAATGAACTCACACAGGAGCAGAGAGGGGGCAAATATTGGAGACATAGTGAAGTGGAAAAGTAAGACATGGTGACTCATTTCACATGGGGCTTAGAGGCTATAGTCTCTGACTTTCAGGTCTCTCTGTTTAGTTACCAGGTCAACAAAAGAATGGGTTCTGTTAATTGGAAGATTAAGTGAGGTGGAGTAAATTTTGAGAGAAAGATGGTAAACTGAGCTTGATATACTGTGGGACATTGAGCATCCTGCTGATTTGTATGGGAGATAGTAGATGAAGTCTTCAGAATCAGGTGTGTCAAAGGAGAAGTAATAAGAGTCAAATAAAGAACTCCAAAGAACAACAAATTGAAGGAATAGGGAAAGTAGGCAGAGGGAGAAGAGGACTTTATGAGCACTGTTCCTCCTCGGGTGTCCCCAGTCTTGGTGAATGGTACTCAGAAGCCTGAAGGTCATCTTTGACTACACTTTTCCCCATATCCCCTCAAAAACTGAAACTCATGAATTCTACTGCCTTAATTTTCTTGTATCCATTTATCTTTTCTATGCCCCTGACAACATTGGTTCATGTCACATAATTTAGTAGGTTGCAGGTGGGGCCTGAGATTCTGCATTTCTAATAATTAGAATTTCTCTAACACTCTCTAATTTGGCAAGCCTTTAAAAAATTGCTCAGAGCAGTCTCAGTACCCTGATGGTCCACAGGATAAATGTATTGGATCTGGTTATTAGCAAGTGTTATCCACATTCCCTGTTAGCTGCTTTAGCAGCTAGTGTTAGGGATGCTGAGTTACTCAATTGGCCTTCTAGGCTTGCCAGCTGGTTAGACTGAATCTATTTTATCCATCTCTGGGGTAGAGAAATTGTCTTCAATTCAGATATGGGGGTGATTTGTGAAAGCAAGCCACTTTTCTTTTAATGTGCTGCACAAATGAAAGGCATCTGGTGGTTATTTTTAAAGCACCAACAGCTTCATAGAATATAATGTTGAGAAGTTGCATGTATTATACATGTTTATGCTAAATGGAACTGTGATTTCAATGCACAGCTTTGAGCTGGCTACTTGAAATCCCTCAGGGAATATTTTGGGCAGAAAAACAACCTTTTGCATAAAATCAGCTGGATTCCCATCTACTGCATTAAGTTGGTTTAAAGGTTGGGTCTTATGAGATTTGGAACTTTAAAATCAAAGGACTCAGATTTTAATATGGGTCAAATATGGTGTGCTTCACCCTGGATTATGGCTCACCTGAAATTTTGATCAAAACACTACTCTTTTCCTAATTCAATGGTTGTCAATCTTGACTACATATTATAATCACCAGAGAGTTTAAAAATGTATGGATGCCTGGGCCCCTTCCAAGACCTATTAAATCAGAATTTCTCAGGGGTGAAACTCAGTCCTGAGCATGTTAAAAGAATTCCCCAGATGATACTAAAGTACAGCGAAGACTGACAATCATTGCACCTAATTAGTTAACACACTTAGAATTTCTAGGTCAGTAAAACTTAACTTGCCCCTGCTGAGGCTGATTTCACACTAGCAGACTCAAATCAGTTAGTAATTATAATAGAAGCTAAATGTAATTAAATATATAACATTGAGGTTTTCAACTAAAATTAAATTTAAAAGCTGTAGTACTCTGAAGATTTTGACAAGGGACAATATGTATTCCTGAAGCTTCCAGAAATACTCGACAGTCTCGTTAATCATTTCTAATTGTTATACACCACTGAGGACTCTCTGTGTCCTCCTCTCATGTCAATCAGACATTTTCATGGGCTCATGTACAGTGTACTTCTACTTCTTATTGCTCTAAAGACCTCTAGAGCACATGCAAATTGTCTTGTTCCCTTACACCTTGAATCCCTAGCATGGTATCCACAGAGGAGGGATTGATACACACTGTTGAAAGAAACAAAGGACAACTGATAAAATAAATAAATAAAACTCTGGACATTTAGAGTGATGTTAGATTGAGTTAAGTATGGCCTAAAGTTTTCTCTGAACATCATGAACTGGACCCTGACTTCAGGTTTAAACAAGCTGTAACCTACTTTGTTAACAAGTAAAGGCGTCTCAGCCAATTGCAGCAGCTGGTTGTCAGTCAACCACAGACAGTCAATTGTTCAAACAGGTTCAGATAAGATAATTTTCAAACTTTGCTATCTGTACTTTCTTAGCCATATTGCAAGGGGAGCATTCTGAATCATTTATTTCCCAGATCATTTATTTTCTGCCTGATTCTAGAATTGTCAATAAAAGCAATTAAGATCTACAAAACTAGATTTGTTGTAATTTCTCTTTTAATATTTGTTGTAATTTCTCTTTTAATAGCTGAAATGACCCTTAATGCTTAAATAGTTTACCTAACTCATTTTGCAAATAAGAAAATTGACCTTTGATTGCTTAAGTGACTTTCCTGGGTCCAAACAATTTGTTAGGGGCAGAATCAAGCTGAGACTTTAATCTTCTGATAAGTCCAGTCTCTTTGCATTTTATCAAATTGCATAACAATGCCTAATAAATAGAACAATGAACTATGTTAGCATACATAGCAAAATAAAAAAATATTTTATGGTTGCTTTTGCTTTTGTGACAAGTATTTAATTTGTAATAAAAAATGTTCATTTAGTTCTAGATCTGTGGGTTTAGTGGTAAGTCTGTGCTGTCATATTTCAAGGAGAAACATTCATTGTATGAGGACTATTCTTATAATGAGGAATTTGGGGTCCATTCTTTTGTCTTTCTGTTTGTTAACACTGACAACTTATCTAGAGGAAGTGAAGAAATTTTACAGAATATTTTATAAGGCATGGCTAGATGGATAGATGGGGAAGATAATTAGGAAGAAAGCTTTGTCTACTAATGGTTTGTCCCCATATAGACAACATATCCTGCTGCTTGTCATGGGCATGACAGGTTTCTTTTAAGATGTTTTTGCAAATTCATGAAACAATTAATATTTTAAAAACTTAGATTACTTATTATTCATATAAAATGTTTAATAAAGTTATTGGTGCAGTTTAGTTGAGAAGAACTCCCAAGATTTGGAAATCATTAAGTTATACATAGGCAATAAAGATAGAAACCCCTTTGCAGGTTGCTAAGAACTCACAGAATGAAGATAGCAGGTAATTCAGCTGAGTTTGTCAACTCTGAGGTGGAGCCACAAATGTATGTGTGTCCAACTGTGCTCCCTGCAAACCCAATGTTATGTCTCATGTGTGAGACAATGCAAGAAAGCTTAAGAGGTGAAATGATTGGGTTATGAGAGCTTTAACCTAATCAGTGAATTAATCTCCCAATAGGGATTAACTAGTGGGAAGGGCATGCCTTTTGGGGTTACTTTTGTTAGTGGTGAGGGGAGCTCTATCTCTGTTTCCTGGTACCATGTTCTGAGCTGTATTTCTCTGCAATCCCCTTCTACCATGCTGTCCTGCTTCACCTGTGGTCCAGAGCAATGGAGTCTGCCATCTATAAACTGAGACCTCTGAAATCAAGATCCCGTTAAACAACAACAACAGCAACAAAAAAAAACCTTTCCCTCCTCTAAAATTGTCTTTGTCAGATCTTTTGATCACAACAGTGAAAAAGCTGACCAAAATACTCAGGGATCCCAGATTCTAGGTTCGTGGGCTAGGCTAGTCCCAGGAACCTCTGTACCAAGGCAACTTCAGGAGACAAGAAGCAGAATCTCCTAGAAGTAAGCCTGAGGCCCAGACTTTGCCCAAGGCTGTTTCCTAATTTTTATGCATGACTGCTGCCCAACTTTCATTTCCTTCAAAGATTTTCACCACTAGATTAGGCCCCAAAGTTGTAGTGTAAAGCTAATCAAATGTATTTACTACAAATCCTTGCAGAGGAACTCTAAGAGATAATAAAACTATTTACTCTAATTAGAGAATCATGTTCTTTGCATCATACTGATAATTTTCAACTTATCTTTTCCACTTGGGTAGTTAGAATTTAGTGGATGTCATCCAAAGCTCTTTAACTTTTCTAATCATTTGAATTTGGTCTTATTAGAAATATTATATTAAAGAGCATGGTCTGAGAGCTTTTTAGTAAGTGGTCTGCTATTGGTTAACTTAAGAAGACCAAGGTAGGGATCACCTGAAGGCACAGTTATTTCTGCAGCAGGGAAAAGAGAGATGAGCTACCCCTAACAAAGTGCTAACTGTATGCCTGCTGCCAAGCAAGGGGCTATGTTGTTCATGGACTCATTCATATTTCCCTGACTTTGGAACGGTGTACCAAAGACTGACTCACTGAGAAATGAGTGAGTGGTATTAATTCATGGGCAGGGATGGGTGGAAGGACTGATAATCTTGTGTTGATGGTTTAGATGTTTGCTAGAAAAAACATTCAGCCAGTTGCAGAGCAATTTATGCAGACTTAATCTGTTTTGATTAACATTTCAGAAAGCCAAGAAAGCCATAAGTTACCCATTAAAGATAAGACAGGGCTGGGAGGAGGAGTGAAGGTGATAGACAGGATGTAACAATAGTGAGTGCTCCAGTTAGAATGGTGAATGGCAATCATTAAAAATACAAACAAAAATAAATGCTGTAAGGATGTGGATCAAAAGGTATACTTGAACACTGTTGGTGGGACTGTGAATTAATATGGCCACTTTGGAAAGCAGTATGGAGATTCCTCAAAAACTAGGAATGAAACCATCATATGACCCAGATATCCCACTACTTGATATTTACCCAAAAGAACTAAAATCAGCTTACTATGGCAATACATGCATATCAGTGTTTCTAGCAACACAATTCAGAACAGCCAGGTTATGGAACCAGCCCAGATTACCCATAATCCAACAAATAAATGAAGAAAATCTGGTACAAATACATTCAGAGTTTAACTCAGCCATAGGAAGAATGAATATCATTTGTTGGTAAATCAATGGAACTGGAGAATATCATGCTAAGTGAAATAAGCCAAACTCAGAAAGTCAATATTTCCTCTCATGTATGGAAACTATAGAGAAATAGGGAATTTAAAAATTACATGAAAATAGAAGGGAGAACAGTGGAGTAGAAGAAGAAAATTAAGGGGGAGGGAAAAATGGGAAAGGGAGGAACTACAGGATGAAATTGACCAAATTGTATCATGTGCATGTATGAGTATGCCACAATGAATTCCACTTTTATATATATCTACAAAGCACCAGTTACAAAAACAACAAACAAATAAATAGAAGGAAGTCCAGGAAATAGAGAAAGGAGATCAGGGTGAGGGAATAGGGGAGGGAGAGTGAAAGTACTGGGAATTGAAATGGAGCAAATTATATGCATGTATGTATATGTCAAAATTAAACCTGTTATTATGAATAACTATATTGCACTAATAAAAACATTTGAAACAAAACCATTAGGGAGTGCTAAGAACAGAAGCAAGTGGAGAAAGTATTCTGTTTAGAAGCTCAGTTCTAACAGAAGATGGCAATGTCTTTTCCTATCTTCTGAACTTGCTGAGGAAGTAAGAAATGTGGATTTCTATGTGAAATCTCCTTATTTAAAATGGTTTTTGACCCTTAAATCAAACATCCCCAGGTCCTTAATTTGGCAATGCACCACAAGCACACATTTCACAATTGGTTTCTGGAGTTTAATTCCATTCAGACTTTGGAAATTAGGAGAGTCTGGAGGCAAGATTGTTCCACAGGAAGGCTGCAGATGAAGAACAGCTTCCACCTGGGACATGTCACCTGAATCCTATCTGGGCCTGCTGGCATTGACACCTGCTGTTCTACTCTGACCTGGACCACCTGTGGCACCCAAGCTTTTATCTTTGGATTCTGCCTCTTTCTGTAGTAGACTGGGGTGGGGTATACTGTGTGTGAACATGACCATTTTGGTAATTGTTGCTCTGTACCTCAACCAGCAGGGACTAGGTCCACTTTGTGGGCTCTGGTAGGGAAAAGCAAATAATTCAGCTCCCTATTTTACTTTCATTTCCCTTTGTACTTATCAGTCCCTACTTGTCCTGGTCTCCCATCACCCATGTCATCTAGTCCCTATATTTAAGATTGTCCTTTCAAAAGTATTCAAATACTTTTCTTAGGTATTAGGCAATGGAAAAAGTACCCCCATAATATGAGTGAATTTGTAAGGACTAGAATGCTAGAGAAAGGGACTGCATAAAAGTCATCTCTTTTGTTTGAGGGCTGATTTGGGGGTAAAGACCTCACCTTCTATTTGGGCACATATCATATGGGTGTTTTTGTAAAATAAATGTATAAATCCTGGTGTTTCAGGATGAAATGCTATAGTTAGAGGATGAAAATATGTTGGTACAGTGCGTAGATCTAGAGCCTAAGATATGACCTGCATAAGATCAGTTAATATTTTCTTTCTTTTAATGACTTACATATCCTGTAACAAAAGATGTTCATTTGGAGATTCAGGCCTCAAGGATTTTCTGAATGTCCTAGGGCACAGCTTGAAGAATTCTTATGGGATGTTCCTAAAGCCCCTAAAAGATATACTCTGAATTCCTGATCTGGTACATTGTAAAAGTCTAGTACAAAGTCTATTTCTGTGCTCTGTCATTATCTCTCTAAGACAGAACATCAGAGTTCAGGAGCATCTTTCACAGGAAACAAAGAAGGAAAGAGGAGAGAAGGGGCTGCAGGGGAGATGAACCCTTCCAAGATAGACGCCCATGACCCATCTCTTCCAGCCACATCCCACTTGCCTACAATTAACACCCAGTTAGTTCACTGAAACTAGGATGGACTGAGTAGGTTAAGCGCTCACAATCCAAATTATATAGATATAGATATACATAGATAGATAGTCTTATAGTCTTTCCTTCTTTGTTTCTTAAAAACTAGCAAGCTGATTTGGTCCAAGGAAGGCAGCATGAATGGACAGTTTTGGATGGGAGTTAGGAGTCATGGGCCCTGGATCTAACTTTGTGGTCTAGGACAAACTGGTTTTGAAACTTGGTTTCTCAATGTGCAGATGAAGGACTGAATCTGTATTAATGATTCCCAGAAGGATTTTAAAAGGAGACACTCATACTATGTATAATATTTCAAAAAGTCTAGCAGAAATATTGCCTATTTTCTGATGAGGGTGCATAGATTTAAGAAAACATTACATTTCTTAGCATTTTGACTGTAAGATTTCAAACTCAGCAAATTAGCATTTCTTGTCTCCTACTGAGTTAAAACTGAGTTTGAAAATTATATATGTTTTTAATACCAATAGTAGCTAGCATTTATTGAATGTTTATAATGTGCTGAGTAGTGATTTAAGTATTAGACCCATGGGAAATCTTATTAAATTCTGTAAAGTAGACATTACTTTGGCCACATAGACTATCTTCTAGTTGCTGATTTCTATCTTTATTGTACTGTGGTTAGTCTTTAGATTTGATTTTCAAATGCCCACAGGTAATGTTGGTGAAGTAAAGCATATATAAAGGTTACATGTTCTTTTTGTAGAAAGTCATCGTGAAGATGATAATGGGAATATTAAACCCATTATTCCCCTCTGTGCCATTGAATGGTAGTATTCGGATGGTTTACTGGCTCTGAGAAAGGTTCACGCACAAGTCAGGCACCTGGCAGTCATGGCTAGAAGGAAGGGTTCAGTTGGGTTGGTTTGCCAGAATATCTTCAAAAGGTCTCACTGGTAAGGTAGCCTCAGTGTAAGTGAACATTTTGTACTATGGCACAGGGCCCCTGTGTTAGTTAGCTTTTCATTGGGTGTGACCAAAATACCCAATGAAAACAACTTAGAGAAGGAAAAGTTTATTTTGGCTAATGGTTTCAGAGGTTTAGTCCATGGTGAGCCAACTCCATTGCTCTGGGCCCAAGATGAGGCAGAACATTATGGTGGAGAGTATTGCTCCATTCATAGCAGCCAGAAAACAGAGAGCAAGAGAGAGGTGGGTGGGGAAGGGAAGGGAAAGAGGAGAGAAGGGGCGGCAGGGGAGATGAACCCTTCCAGGATAGACCCCCATGACCCATCTCCTCCAGCCACATCCCATTTGCCTATAATTAATGCCCAGTTAGTCCACTGAAACTAGGAGGGACTGAGTAGGTTAAGCTCTCACAATCCAACATTTCACCTCCTGCACTGGCTAACATAGGAGCTTTTGGAGGTCAGCTCATATCCAAACTATAATAGCTCCTTAGAGCACATTCCAAGTCATTAGAATTTACTCTCAGAAGTTCCAGAACATGACTTTCACCACATCCTGTTAGTCAAGCAAGTCAATGAGGTCAGTCCAATTTCAAAGGGAGGAGAATTTGCCTCCGCCTTTCAATGGCAGAGATGGAAAAAAAAAGTGTGATCATCTTAAATTTATCATAGTGCTCACATAAAAATAATGGAAACAAGTAGCAAGAGAGAAACTGCATGACTCCTGGCAAACATACAAAGAACCCACAGTGCAGCCTAAAGGCATAATTTGCTGAGAGAAAGTGAAGTCAAGGAGTGATACAAGTAGGATATTGTCAAAGGTGCTTCAAAAAGGTCCTTGTTCTTTGGCCTGTGTGTTAGTGTGCACGTATGAATTTTCATGTTTTCTAATGTTCTTAGTCTTTGCAGTGCTTGTAATTCATGGTGAAGCCACACCAAAATGGATTGCACTGAAATTTTTAGTTACCTTAAAACTTTTCCAATCTCATTGACTGTTTACCCAGGGAAGTACTTTGGAAGTTCACTAAAGGAAATTGGTTGTCATTTTGCTAGTTAATGTGGTTGTTTGGTCACAGGTGGCCAGTGGCTATTTCCATGACTACATAGGTGACAAACTTTAGAGGCTGCTGGCACCAGCATTACCAGAAATCACATGGTCTTCTGGAGAATATCATCAAGCAGACCCACCTAGAGGCAAGAGTCCATTATCTGTGACATATAGTTAAAAGGACAACCTATTGTTCAAAGAGGCCAGCTCTTACCATTCCCAGATGGGCCATGGTTTCTGTTAGAAAGTACTTCAGAAAGGTACATTCCAAAATGTGAAGGTGTACAAGGAGCTAACATTTGCTCCCTAGTTTCTTCTGTCTTGTTCCCAGTCTACTGCTACCATCAAACTCAGCTCCAACTGTTTACATCCCCTTTTTAAATCCAGTTTTTCCTGCCTGTACTCTTTTGGTCAGCTGATATAGTCTGACAAACTTTGTCAAAGAACACAAGGCAATAAGAAATCATCTTGGAAAATACTATGTTTTAGAACTCAATTTAAAGGTACAGTTTTCTGAAACTAAGACCACTATAGTCTAGCCCTAAAAGGCTGTGTTAAAACCTCAGTATAGTGATTTATTTCTCCTCTATCTTGTCTTGCTGATTTCCAAAGATGTGGCTTATGTGTCACTTTATTTGGTTCCCTGGACCAGTGTAAAAGACATTTATTCATGCTAAAATATGTTTTCCCTTGTTGTGCCTTGTTATTCATGATCCTCTCACTCATTCCTTTGTTCGTGGTCAGCTGGCAGGACTGTAAAGTAGCTAGGTACAGCAGGCAAAAGTACTAAATCTGTCTAGCTTTTGATTTTTCTATGACTCACTAATGAAGCATCTTCCCAGGTCCCCTGTAGGTCTGCTGGGTCTAAATTGCTCACTGGGAATGGGGACTCTGGAGTCAGATTAACTTTCTACCTGACTCTGGCTGTATGACTTTTGAGACTTGGTTTCTCATCTTTAAAATAGAAATAATGAGAATATGTACTTCATGAATTTGTTGTGAGTGCTCAGTTGTTAGCACTCCAGGGTATAGACTGTCTCCAACTTATGATACTTTGACTTATAATTTTTCAATTTTACAATGGTGCAAAAGTGATCTGTATTCAGTAGAATCTGTAATTTGAGTTTTGATCTTTTCCTGGGCTGTCCATACATTACTTCTCAATACTGGTAATGGCAGTGAACCACTGCTCCCTATTGCCACATGATCCTGAGAGGAAATGGCTGATATTCTATGGTGTAGTGTGTTGCTAAGATGGGATTTCAGTAGCTAGGTGTATTAAATGCATTTGAGATTTTTTTGATATTTTCAACTCATAATGGATTTATTGGAGCACAACCCTATCATAAGCCTCAGAGCATCGTACTTTAGAAGAATTCTATCCACAAACTTTCAAGATATGCGAGCCATAATGAGGATAATGATGATTACAGAATGCCTTGTCCATAACTGTAGTATATGATCTAGCAATGGCTTCCTGGACATTACCTCATAGAGGACCAGAGCTTTTACTTTTCTAGAGATCAGCTATTGCTCCTACTCATATGGACAATGAAGAAAGGAATAGTTTCAAACAGTGTAAATCAAACTCTCTGTGGTGTAAAGATATGGGAAGCTGCAGAATAAGGAGGGTCAAGAAGGTATCTGATGTGTAGGGAGTGCCTGCTTTGAGTGAGGCCTTGTGAGTTTCATATAGAGTATCAGAGAATTGTCACGGCAATTCTCCCTAACTTAAGTGTTAATGCACACCCCTCTGCCCTTTTTGGTGGAGGAAAAGGTGCACAGAAATTGAGTAAATTGCTCCAGATCATGTAACTAATAATGATGGAGCAATATTCCAACTTAGGAGTGTCTTACTGAAACCTGTTCTTTCCTCTGCATAATATTGGATGCTAGGATTCTTTAATACAGTGTGGAGATTGTGACGGTGTGTCAATCTGGTAGGGGCAATTTTTAAACTCAGAATAAAGAATAATGTAAAAGACAAAAATGAACAAAAATCAAACAACAAGAGGAGAGACATCCTTTTCCCCCACTGAAAAACACCTTAATTTAGAATAGTATGCCCTTGGCTCATCTCAATCAGATTTTTTCTTTTTTTTAGGTTGAATTTAGGGTCTGCCAATATCATTTTTAGACAAAGAAGTGGCCAACTTTGCATTTCCCAAATTTTTGAAGAGTTTGAGCATTTTTTCATATATTTTTTGGTCATTAGTATTTTTCTTTTGAGAATTTGGATCTTGGATTTTCTTAAGCCCAAAAAAATTTCTTGAAATTCCTTGATAGCATTTCATTAAACCAAGACTGCCTATGAAGTGAAACATACCTCCCACTACCATTATAACTTCACCTAGAATGACCTTCTGGTCAATTTGGCAAATTCTTTCCCATCCATCTGCCAGTGGCCTAGAGCCACATTTCCTGCCTCTGTGACTCTTTCCTAGACTCTTTTAGAACTCCATTTTCTAATTTTCTTGTTTTCTGATGATTAACTTTTGGTATTCTCTTAGGAGAAACTTTGTCTTCTAGCCACAGAGGAAACCTTGCCCTGTGCCTTCAGTAAGATAGCCCTTCTAGGTAAAACTCTATAGACCTAAATGTTGAACAGAAGACACATAGTTTGGATTAGGAAATGGTTTAAAAGTAGGATAGAATTGTTACTTAAAATCAAATTTCAAATTTTAAGCAGTTCCAAGGATATCTGTGCTGCATAATGTGTGAATTTTTGGCAAGCAGTGTTTAGCTCTCTCCTTGTGGCAGAAGTGTCTTGTGTCTTGCATCACATCTCTTTGCCCTAACTCTTATTTCATTTACAGTTTCAGTGGATAGGTCCTGGTAGGTAATCTTGGCAATGTTCTACCTCAAGCATATGTCTGGACTTTCTTTGATGTCATGTAAGCCACCCAACCTGCATGAAAACAAATCTTGGAAGTGAAGGGAGGTCACTGCTCCTAGGAGGAGCCCTGAAGGGAGGTAGATACACACTCCTGCTGCCCTCTGTTCAGGTGGATAAGTGGATCAGGAAGTTTTGCAGAACCCTTCCCTGTGGTTCCCAGTTAAACTTCCATAATACAGTATTATATAGGCTTTCACTCTTTACTTGTCTCACTCCCTTTAGCATTGTTATTTAATAATGCTTGAGAACTTCAAAGTCATGTGGAAAAGAATATGGAGAAACCCTCCTGTGAATAATAGGGCCATTAATGTTCTCTCTCTCTCTCTCTCTCTCTCTCTCTCTCTCTCTCTCTCTCTCTCTCTCTCAGGGAGGATCTGGATTTAACACATGAATAGAAGAATGAGAATCACGTGAAGACCTGATCAAGAGCAGACAGAGATGTTGGAAGGGAGCCAGAATGTTGTAGAGTCAGGGAATCATGTGGAGAAGGGAGACTCAAAAAGTGTCCAGTGCTTCAGAGGGGACCCACAGGTGAGGTCATAAAAAAGGTTTTGTCAAAGTAGTTGGTGTTGACAACCTTAAGAAGCTATCTAAAAGAACAAGACATTTAATCTTAAAAATTGGCTGTGCTGGATGATCTGTGCTAGTTTAGAAGTGAACAGGTGTTTGTCTTGTGTTCCTCATCAAAAGGGGACAAAGAAAACTTGGAAAAATTTTAATCTTGGCTCTTCATTAAGAATTTTTTTTGTGTGCATTTTAATACATATGTGTATTTTTTTCTGTGCAAACTATATTTGGTATAGAAAAAGAAAATGCTAAACCAGCAATTTGAAAGAAAAAAAGTAATATTTACTTTTTAAGTTTGGTGACATAGCTAAAGCTAAATTGTGATCTGAAATCCAAGTTCAATTATGCTAAAAAAATTAGGAAAACACAATTGCAGATTTTCTCAGTGAGCAAGCCCAGTGCACACATCATGCTAAAAGCATATTATCCAGCAAAAGTGTGGTAAATGATGTGGTTGCAATCACAGAGTGCAATGTGCATGAGTTATGGGCAGTTGATAATCAGATTGAATTGATCAAAGGAAAATTGTGTGACTTCAAATACACAGACTCTCTTAAGTTAGCATTGTCATTGTCAGTTGCAGCTACCTTTCTTTGCAGTCTCTGCAAATGGGAAGAAATTTCTGCCATGGGAAGAAATTTTTCCTATTTTGATCCAGTTCTGAGTTTGTGATTTGGAAATGTACATCTGCTTTCAGACTTTTGTGGCTTTGCTTTTATAATAAAAATTAAACTTGGGTTTTGGCTAAACAGGAGAAATGTTGGTAAGACCCTAATGAGTCTTGGAACTCTAAATGTTTTCTTGGCCATTTGCTTGAAGGCTCATTAAGGCTCATAAAATTTGCATTTTCACATCTTCAGTGACCTGCATAAATTTTACTATCCAGATTGGATAAACATCCCTCATCAGAGTAAAAAAAAATGGAAGAAAAAGAAATATGTCAAAGTAAATGTCATTCCCAATAGAATACATATAATTCAGGATAACAGGAGAGAGTGGTCTCTGATTGGGAGAACTCACAACATGGGACATTAACCACCGCTGGCCAAGAGTGTTGGTGGGATCTGTCACTTTAGCTCATGGGTTAAGAGCAAAGTGTATTATGCAAATTGTGAGAAAAAAAACAACAACTTGCATGTTGTAGAGGACAGAGTTTTATATTACAGTTGTTCCCTGGTATCTGTGGAGAATTAGTTCCAGGACTTCCCTCCTCACAGATTCCCAAATCCATGAATACTCAAGTCCCTTATATAAAAAGATGTAGCATTTGCTAAAACCTATGTGTGTACTCTTATATACTTTAAATCCTCTCTTTATTATTTATAATACCAATATGATGCAAATGCAATATAAATAATTATTATACTGTATTATACAGGGATGATGACAAGAAAAAGAGGTCTCTACCAGTTGAGTACAGATACATTTTTTAAAAAATATTTTTAATATTAAAAATTAATATTCTTAAATAAGAAGGTGTAGAAGTCAATGGTCAATGGTATTCATACACATAACTTATATAAAATACATAATATATGTGAACATGTGTATCTAAGAATAATATTTTAAGATCTCTTTCTAATTTGTTATATATGGTATATTGTATAATGTTTTTTAAAGAAGAATTTTTTCAAAGACAAATAACTTTTTAGCAAATCATTAGAGTGGATATAGTTGACTTTTTCCTGTTAGGCTACTGCAATTTTACATTTTCAACTGTCTTTTTGTCACCATTTCGAGTTTCTTGACTATTGTGCTATCAGTTGAGAGGAACACTTGCAAATAAGCTTGTGGAAACACCCAGAAAAGTAACATTTTAAGTAGGGCAAGCGAGCTGGGTTGTAACAAATCTGGAACAAAATAATTAAGAAGTGACAGCCTTGTTTTATATTTGTGAGATGACTTTGGGGGAAGGAAATATAAAGTAAGGAGCAATGGTTGGAACTTTCTGATTTAAAATAATCCACACAGGAAGTATCAAATGTGAAGATGCATCCATTTTTCTTCTTAAAACTTAATTTTCTTTTATTTATTTTTGTTCACTTACTGGTTAAAAACTATCACATCAAAAAGCTATGGAGACAATACAAAATGAAAACAATTAGTGAGTATACTAGAGGAATTGTTTAATCTCTTCATTTCAATTCGTTTATTATTTCTCTCTCTCTCTCTCTCTCTCTCTCTCTCTCTCTCTCTCTCTCTCTTTTAATAGAAATCAAATGTGTGTGAGTGTACTTTTTGGGCTAATGGTTGAAGTGTAAGGAGAAGGAATGGGAAAATCCTTAGCAGATTGTCCCTTTCCTGACTCCTTTCTATTCCTGGCTCTGCCTCTATTGTACAAAGTAGTTTATACCTCTAGCTTATATAACCACGAGTTATAAAAGCCTTGTACTTCACTCTTCTTCCAGTGAGGAGTCCGTTATAGTTTAGATAAGTGTCCCCCAAAAGCTCATGTGTGAGACAATGCAAGAAGGTTTAGAGGCTAAATGGTTGAGTCTTAACTTAATCAGTTCATTAATACACTGCCAGGGATCTACTGAATTATAACTATAGGCAAGTAGGATGTAGCTAGAGGAGGTGGGTCCCTGTAGGCGTGCCTTTGAGGTATACATTTTGTCCTTGTTCAGCAGCGCTCTCCCCTGCCTTCCTGGAGGATGTCTTGAGCTGCATTCCTCCACCATGCACTTCCACCATGATGTTCTGCCTCCCCTCAGTCCCTGAGGAATGGAGCTGGCCTTCTATGGACTGAGACCTCCGAGCCCCCAAATAAATTTTTCCTTCTCTAATTATTCTTGTCAGGTCTTTCGGTCACAGCAGTGAAAAAACTGACTAAAACAGAGTCATAAACACCGGCCAGTGAACTGGTCTACAG
Source organism: Ictidomys tridecemlineatus (assembly GCF_052094955.1). Taxonomy (NCBI): domain Eukaryota; kingdom Metazoa; phylum Chordata; class Mammalia; order Rodentia; family Sciuridae; genus Ictidomys; species Ictidomys tridecemlineatus. Next base: position 128,242,301 of record NC_135480.1, on the reverse strand, counting down.
TAGTCATTCACACCACTGCTGTTTTCTATTGCATCTGCCCTCTGTATGCCTCTCTGAGGCATGTTCACCCACTTGCAATTGAATCAAAGTCATAGGAGACCCTCTGCAGGTGATCTGCTTTTTTGCTTTTGTTTTCCTATGGCTTTAGAAAAATCCCAATCTGGCTTTTGCCCAAGTACTTACCTTTGAGCAAGGTTAACTAGAGTTTTGGTCAGCAGCCTGCTCTGCATGGCCAAAGAACACAGCCACACCTATTCATTTATATGCCACTGATGGCTACTTCAGTGCTACTTCTGTACTCAATGGAAGAATTGAGTAGTTGCAGCAGAGACTGGGTTGCAAAGCCAAACTATTTTCTATCTGACCTTTACAGAAAAAGTTTGCTGATCCCTGATCTAGAGACTCAGAGTCATATGATACTTGGGTTGTCTTGTAAGGAAATGCTCTAGAAGTTCTATAAGGGCTAAAGATCCTTTTGCCTTGTTTACAAGTTTGGGATAATTTTTATCTGCAAAACTATGCAAATTTACATGGATATGTGTTTTATCTTCAAAAGAGCTAAACTCCCAGTGCATGAATTTTCTTTTCTCTTAAAAATTTTATTGGTGCATTATTGTTATTCATCAGAGTGAGACTCATTATTATATATTCAAACATTCAAAATACAGAGAATGAAAGAGAGTTCTGGCAAATTCCTATTGCTCTTCAATAATGCTGAAGAATTGCTCAAGTCCCATTGCACCCCACCCAGCTCTATCCCTCAAGCTGGGTCAGACATCTTGGCTTCGGGCTCCTAGTGTTTATCTGTGTCTTTGCATTCTCCATTTTTATCATGCATTTGTGTACCCCATGGGCAGTCTATACAATTTGAAGGGCCCAGGTGCAAAATGAAAATGCAGGATGCATGTTTAAAAAATTAAGAATTTCAAGAGAGTGACAGTAAAGCTTAATCCTAGTACAGAATGAGACTGCAGGTCACACATCTGTAAGCTGTCCTGGCCCCACTCTTTGGAATTTGATCTCTCTGTCCTGCTCACCTTTACTGAATAATTGGCCAAATATATTTGTGGAATATTATTATTATTTATTTTTAAAGTTCTGTAAAATAGTAGTGCTTTGATGATATCATTTTTGAAAATTTTATTGACTTTCAAAACCACACCCCGTGCATAAACTATTTACATGTATGTATTTAAATGGAAGTGTATTTTGTATTTCACATTCAGTGAATTACATGTTTATATTCACTTTTCTTCATTCTTTATTCTTTTTACTCCTCAAAGTTGATAATTTCCATTGTTCTATCTTGAAGGTCACTGACTCTTTCTTTCTTCTTCTGGCCATTGCTCTGCAGGATGAAGCAGGATCTTTATCCACAGACAGAACTTATGACCGTGTCTCTTGTATTCTCATGGTCATGTCTTTCAGTCCTATCTGCTGGACAAGACTACTTTTCTGGGTCTGACTGCCTATTCCTGCTAATTGAGGTGAACTTTCACATTGAACCAGCATCCTCCCTTGTTCCTACCAGAAGCTTCTCTCTCTCTCTCTCTCTCTCTCTCTCTCTCTCTCTCTCTCTCTCTCTCTCTCTCGTTCAAACACCTCAAGTTGCCCAAGTTCTGTGGAGACGTAGGAAAGGGACTTCCTTATTCCAAATTTGTTAGGGAAGTATCAAGACTGTGTTATGGTCTGGATTTGGAATGTTCCCTAAAAAGCTCATATTTTGGAAGCGTCGCTCCCTGTACAGTAAAGTTCAAACGTAGAGCTTTTGGGAAAGAGTGAATGTGACCTAATCAGTGGATTATTCCATCTGATGGATTAATAATTTGAATGGGCTACTAGGTGGTAACTGTAGACAGGTGGAGAGTGGTTGGAGGAAGTGGGTCATTGGGGGTGTGCCATTGGGGGCTATATCTTTTCCTGGGTCCTCACTCTTTCTCTGTGCTCTCTGGCTGCCTTGAGCTGTGCAGCTTTTCCTTCTATCATGATGTTCTGCCTCATCTCAAACGCACAGGAATGGGGATGGCTGACCAAGGACTGAACCTCTGAAACTGGGAGCCCAATGTAAACTTTTCCTCCTCTAACTTGTCAGGTATTTTGGTTATAATGATGACAAGTTGACTAACACAAACTCTGAATTTCTTGTCTCAGTATCTCACGGGGTTTGATGGAATAGCATTTGAAGGAGAGTGGTCCCCATTATCCATGGTGGATTTGTTCCAAGATACCCAGTGGATGCCTGAAACCGTGGATAGTACTTAGCCCTATATGTACTATGATTTTCTCATACATATATGCCTAGGAAAAATTCTAATTTATAATTCAGGCTTATTAAGGGATTAATAATGATCACAAAAGAAAAATTATAACATACTATAATAAAAGTTCTGTGCAAGTGGATCGGATTGTATTTCCCTGAGAATTTTTCCACCTGAGAAATGCTAAGGCAAGAGCAAAAAGTTTTATTTAAAAGATAGAAAGAGAGATCTTCTGGAGAGGAGGAGGTCTAGAACTGGTGTCCAAGGGGGTGGGGGTGACTTGCCCCTTTTCTACATTTCAGGTGTCCTTTCTTCTCATGTCCCTTCCTTCTCTTATCTTGCCTAAATGACCACTAGGGCAGGAAGAGAGCCTTCCAGGGGGTTCTTCTCCCTATTTTCCATGTCTATCCAGAAAGACAGAAAGGAAGCCAGCCAGGGGCTCATTTAACTCCTTGCTGAGATGAAAAATTCCTTGGAGGCAGGACCTTGGTAATAGGTGAGGAGGAGGGAAAGTGTTCTGGAGGTATTAGCATTCTGTTTCCTTTTGAACCAGCCACCATCTCCCTGATCCAATTATCTGCACTGACTGTGCTTTTGCCCTGTCTCCTTTTCCCTCTCTCTCTCTCAAACTATGGAATTTTCCATTTAATATGTTCAGACCATAGCATCATAGTAACTGAAACTATGAAAAGTTGAAACTGTGGATAAAGGGATTGGCTACTGTATTTGTGTATTTTTTACTTCTCTCCTCACCCATACATTCATAAATCCATATAAAATCCGAACATAAATTGAGGTTTGGAGACTCATCTTTGTTGCACAATGCTTGACTTTTCTGCCAGTTTTCACTGCTTCTATCTCTTATTTATTTATTTATTTTTTAAATACATGAAAATAGTGGAATGCATTACACTCATTATTACCCATATACAGCACAATTTTTCATACTCTGTATATAAAGTATGTTCATGCCAAATTATGCCATTATGCATGTACTCTTTTTTTTGCATTCTGAATACACACATATACCACAATTTTTCATATCTCTGTTTGTATATAAGGTATGTTGACACCATATTCAAATCTTCATACATGTATTTTGTAAATGATGACCATCCTTGCTATTCCCCTTCTCCCTCCTTTTCCCTCCCATCTCTCTTCCCTATCTAGAAATAATCTTCCTCCCATGCTTTCCCTCCATACCCCACTTTTAGTCACCCCCTTTATATCAGAGAAAACATTTGGCATTTGTTTTTTTGGGATTGGCTGACTTCACATAGCATAATCTTCTCTAACGCCATCTATTTACCTGCAAATGCCATGATTTTGTTCTTTTTTACTGCTGAGTAATATTCCATTGTGTATAAATGCCACATTTTTTTATCCATTCATCCACTGAAGGACATCTAGGTTGGCTCCACAGTTTAGCTATTATGAATTCTGCTGGTATAAACATTGATTTGGCTGTGTTCACTGCTTCTATCTTAAAAGTTATTTCCCATAAAACTTTTTAGGCCCTCACAGAATAGACTTTTCTGGAAGACCACGCCCAAATGGTTTATCAGGCAGGCTCAAACAGTTCTCCCTAGTATAGAACATTCTGACTATACTTCCCCTTTTACCCCATTCATCTCTGCTCCATGCATATCTGAGAAGGGACTTTGTTTTTTCTTAATGTTGCTTGAACTTTATTCAGATCATCTGGGGGAATCAATGACTCATTAGTACAGTGGAGAGGCTTGTTTGTATTGTAATTAACCGAACTTATTTAAAATGTTTAATGTATTCAGGGTTTCTTAATACTTGTCACATTTGCTCAGAGTCCATACTTAGGCACATGGTATAGTGGTGTATGCATGTTTGTCATGTCTTGACAGCTCTTATTGGCCACAGTAAGCAGATCATGTTTAGGCAGAGAGTTGGTTCCAGGCCATCACCCATAGAGTTGCAGGGAAAAAAATCTCACAAAAAGAAGGATAAATAGGTTGCAAAGTTTTAATCCAGGATGATTAATCCACAGATTTTACATTTAAAAAGTAGAAAATACTTCATATAACAAATAAAATTTAGTTAAAATTTTTGACAAGATTTTCAAAAGACTTTTGAAAACAAAAGTTAATATTCCATCTGAAAGTCAACACTGCTACCAGTATTTATATAGCATTTATGTGTTTAAAGCACATTACACAAATATCAACTGAATGAACCTATAGAATTGCACTGGGATGTAGGTCCTTTCAGTTATTGTTCCCTGGTTCACATCTAGGCAGGGTTCACTTGCTCTTTTGAAAATATGGACTCCTATTAGAGAAATGGGTGAGAACACACACGGGTGTATTTATTTTCTATTGGTATATATATATGAAATTTCAAAATATGTCTGAAGGTCACCATGATTTTATTTTATCCATTAGCAATCAGCAAATTGGTAAAATATTCTTCAAATCACAACTGTCAAGCTAATGGCATACACACACACGTTATAATTCTTATTAGTCTTTTAGCAAATTTAGAGCATTTAAAAATAATTTTATATTTATATTAGAGAAGATATGATATAAAGATAATCTATATTATTTTATCAAATTAATTGATCAGTTTACATCAAATAAATAAACAGTTGGAAAGCCAAAGCAGCACAGGGCCTCTCAATTAGGTGGCCTCTGAAAGACCGTTCATGCACATTGACTAGCTGAAAGACACTAGCCAGACTGTATATCCCTGTATTATTCATATCTATCATCCATTATATATAGTTAATGGCTTGCATATGACCTGGATTTTCTGGTTTGTGAACTATCCTGTCCTAATAAATAGACTCCTGATTGTCAAACCTCATATTCCTGAATTTTGTTTCAGAAGTTGTAGTCACTATAGGATATAGAACAATTGTCCATAAAAACTACTTGGTGTCAGTATAATTGAGGTAAACTAAAATTCTCCCCCACTCTCAGCAATCATTAAGTTGTATCTACTTTTTAGAAACAATGAAACAAATCAAAAAAATTTTTGTAGTCTAATTCACAACATATAAAATATCTAGGATCAGTGTTTCCAAAAATATAGGACCCTGAAGAGGATAAATGGGCATTGGTCAGAAAAGATAAGGAGTTGTAAGTAACTGTTCTCAGGGAAATGTAGGCAGCATGTGTGGTGTGCCTTCATTAAAACAAAAAACAAACAAAAAAAACTTCTTTTTTTTTTAACCTCTTTTGCTGATCCACTTGTATATCATTTTTTCAAAAGGCAAGATTCTTTGACAATTCCACAAGCTTGCCTCCTGCAAAAGAAAACATTAAAGTGCCACATAGAACACTCCTTAGCACAAGCTAGATACATGTTAGAAGCCATTGCACACATGACTATTCATTTCTACTGACCTGGTGAGTCTGCTAGGATATCTTTACTTCTTATCAGTGGTCAAAGGTAAATGGGGACTTTAAGGAAGGCAGGTGGATATGGGTTTCAGCTCTAACTGTGCCAGTTTAACAGTCTGTAATCTGTGTGCTATTTAATGATAAGGTAGAATGTGGACATTTACATTTAGTGCTAAGAACAAGTAGCTGAGGGGAGGAGGGGTAGGAACCAAGGGAACAACTACACTTGAGCACTTCCCCCTAAAGTAGGGCTTCTGCAGTCATTCATAGCTAATAGGTAGATGTGGCCACTATGAAGCCTTAATGCAGCTTTTTCTAGGGAAGCAGGGAGACTGTAAACCAGGTGGGGAATGGCAACATAACAAGCTGAGAGCTCTTTTAAGGTGCCAGGCACTCTTCTAAGTGCTTCATATATACTCTCTGGCAACAAGCTATTAAGGAAGGTAGAATTGGCCTCCATATTCTTCAGTTCTGCATCCTTGGATTCAACCAGCCACAGATGGAAAATGTTTTTAAAATTGCATCTGTCCTAAACTTGTACAGACTTTTTTATTTGTTATTATTCCCCAAACAATATAACAACTTTTTCCATAGTATCTACATTGTATTAATATTATAAATAATATAATTTAGTATATGGGAGGGTGCGAATTAAAGTATATATTTGTGGGTTATATGCAAATTCTCTGCCATTTTATATAGGGGACTTCAGCATATGAGGATTTGGGAATTTGGTTATCTGTGTGTGGGGTAAGGGTTGTGGTCCTTGAACTAATCAGCTATCCTATTTTTTTATCACCTTTATTTAACAGATCAGAAAAATGGAATCACTGCTAGGTAAAGTAATTTGGCTTCAGCCATGCAGCTATAGTGACCAAGCTGGGATTTGAACACACAACTTGACATCTGCCCCATGAGTAACGAGGCTGAATGAGCAAGTGAATGTCTGCACAAGAGCTGCTGCTCAGTGAAAAAGAAAAAGGGAAAATAAGTTCCTGAGCCACGAGGTACTCTAAGGGGTGTTTAAAGTTTGAAGTTCCTGATCCCATTATTACTGGTTGTATCTATGTATTAAAGTACCACACTGTACTCCATAAATATATACAATTACTATATGCCAATTAAAAATTTAAAAAAACATTTCTTAGGAAAGTTCATGTGCTGAATAAATTCAGTAGCAAAACCCAGATGTTTCAAAATTTAGAATTTCTTTGCCTAATTAAACTCTAGCTTTCTTGTTTTTATTTGCCTCAGTATAAATTACTCTATGATTTTCTGATTTCTAGAGTAAAACATGTTCATTGTAAAAAAATAAAATAAAATGTATAAAAAGGAGAATGAAAGTTCCCTATAATTGTACTATTAAGAGAAAATGAATATCCTCCATGGGTTTACAGGCGTTATCTGTATAGGTTAAAGATAAAAGTTTTGGAAAAAAATGAACCAGAGTAAACAAATCTTGTTTACCTGTGTTTTAACTTAATATAATGTGGACATTCTCCCATGTCAATAGATAGATAAGTTTCTACATTTTCATTTTTAATCATTACAAAATGCCTCATTGTGTATGTTTTTCCATTTACTTTAAAGTTCCAATAGTGAATGACACTTAGGTTGTCTGATTTATTGCTCCTGTAAACAAGCCTAGGATGATTAAAGGTAATCTGATGTACTCCTGTTTTATTATTTCCTTACAATAAATTCTTGGAGATGAAATTCTTTGTTCAAAGAGTATACCAGTTCTTAAGAATCTTAATGTACTATGTTAATTTCCATTCTCTTCCTTATCAAAACTGTGATCTCATCAGCCTGATAAGAAAGTCCTCATTTCCCCACATTCTTACCAACAATGGATGTAATAACATTGTGTATTCTCTAGAATTTTTACCAATGTGATAAGCAAAATAAAAATAAAAATTATAAAATATTTTATTTCTTGATTTGCATTTCTTTGTTTACTACTAAAGTTGTGCTTGGGAAGTGACTAGATATCAGTCACACTTTCATTAGCACATATTTTTCATTTATTTTTGGTTTTAAGTGCTTTTCAGGTATCAAAAATATGAACTGTCATAGATGTCAAAACTGTCTATTTGGGGCTGCGGTTGTAGCTCAGGGGTAGAGAGCTTGCCTAGCATATGTGAGGCACTGGGTTCTATCCTCAGAACCACATAAAAATAAATAAATAAAATAAAGGCATTGTGTCCATCTACAACTAAAATATATATATAAAAATCTTGTTCATTCTATTTCTTATTTGTTTTTAACTTTATGTATGGTTTGGAGTTTTAAATATTTAAATATGTCAAATTTTCCCTTTAGGTTCTCATTTGATCTTACACTTATGAAGATCACTTTCCCATTAAGAATATAAAAGCAATTCCTTATTATGTACCTGAAATTGAATTTCATAAAGGACTAATCTGGCCAGTTGTATTTTTTCCCTCCAAATTAAGTCTTTTTTTAAAAAAATAAATGTTTTGTGTTTTCAGTGGCACTATAAAAAACAAGATGTTATTTATTTCAGATGAGATTGAAGTTGATAGTTTATGAACCATATGCTGTTTACCAGCAGCAATGCTGAATTCCTGAACTGTCCATCTTTTTCTTGTCAGTCTGTGGCCAATGCTGTCTTTCTCAAGATCTGGAAAAGTTTTGATTTTTTTTTTCTTTCACCAAAGTCTTGATGTTGGCCCTGGGAACATCCTGTTCCATATAACAATTAAATTGAGAAAGTCCTTGGTGCTCATGAAAAAAATAAAGAGAGCAGAAAACCTTTCTTCTGATTCCCACAGAAATGAAGCAACCAAAGAGATAATTGGCTTGCACACATCTTGAAAGCCTTCTAGGGAGTGTAGCCAACAAGAGCAGTGAGAGCAATGGAGGCTGTCTACATGCCACATGGCTGCACACACCTCGTTAACTATCATGGAAGCAAGTTGGGTGGGTCTCAGCTTGCCTTGCAGCCTGTGTCAAGTTCAGGGTGTCTGGAAATATCACACTTGGAAGGAGATCACATAAACCTCTGCCTGATGTAATGGCATGGCAACTCTTGTTGTGGGAAATTCTCCTGTGTATCTAGTTGATTTATATTCAGTGAATTGGGTTGAGTCTCCTCTGAAGACCCGTCCTGCAGCTTGCTCCTCTCTCTCCTGCAAGTGGTAAGACACCAGACATTGTCCTCTAAATTTTTTTTCTTTCACAAGTGAAATCGCTTGTATTTGGACAAAATGATGTCATGATGGAAACCCATTATAAAATTAGCTTGAAGGGACAACCAGGATGTGGCATCAGATTTTCCATATGCCCAGACAAAAATCTTTTTTATTTTTCTTTTTTGAATCAGAGGATAATTAAAAACATAGAATGTGTCATATTTTTCTTCATCTTTACTTAAAATAGGGCCTTGTTGATTAATAAAATTCTATTTTATATTTTCATTTGCAAAAGGATGCATATGTCCTCCTTAGTATTCATTTATTACCTCAATTGATATTTATTGAACATGTGTTATGTAAAAGAACTGAAACTGTATTTGAGTTTCTGCCAAGTATTTGCACTAGGTGTTTTTACAGATACTTCCTCATTTAATCTGCATGACAATGTTCTGACACAGATATGTCAAGGAACCGAAGTTCAGAGAGGTTGAGTGACTTGTCCTAGAACACTCATCAGGCAGGTGTTGGACCTGGAATTCATATGCATAGTATCTTAGCGTGTTTGGTTCATCTCTTTACTTCCCATTGTTGCAGTGAGTATTCTTTTTAAAATTTTGGTGATAGGTGAGATTGAACCCAGAGGGGCTCTACTACTGAACTACATACATCCTCAAAATATGACAGAGGTCTCACTAGGTTGGTCTGCTTGATCGGTCAGGGGATATTAAGATCACCCACCATGATTGTGTTTTTTGTTAAATTCTTGTCACTTTATTAGTTGTGATTTATATGAATTTTAGACTATGTTGTTAGTTATATGTATTTTAGGCTATTCTTTTAGTTTCTAAGTAGATTGCTTAATGTTTTCCCCCTTAACTTCTATTTATTTAATCCAAATTTTGTTATACCAGCATTGTTTTGGCTAGATAGTTTCCTGATACATATTTATTTCCTGATAATCTCATTTTGCCTCTCTGTGTGATTTTGTTTTAGGCATGCATTCTGTAACCAGCACAGGTTTTTAAAATATTAATGCATTCAGGCAAATGCTGTCTTTTAACAGAATTTAATTGTATGCACTCCTGAAGCTGGATTTATCTATCTATTTATTTTTTGCCACCTCATTCTGTGCTGTTTCATTGCTTTGTTCTTTTTTTTTCTGTCTTTCCTTGCTTTCTGATAGATGGAATGGATAAACTTTTCCAGATTCCTTTTCTATTCCTCTGAAGGTTTGCGAACTGGAAGATTATGTTTCTCCTTTAGTGGTTACCATTAGTATTTTAACCCATGTATGTAACAATATGGGTTTCTAATAATATGAAAAGTTACACAGCATTTCTATTCTCCTGATAGAGGTGGCACAAATTGCTGTGTGCTGGATCTAGATGGACACCCCATCTAGATATTTTGTGTAAAGTTTTGATGGTACCGTTTGTGCCATCTCTCTGTTCACAATCCGTATCTACAGATCTGTCTCTGCTTCTCCTTATTGCCCACTCCCTTGCCAGGGCTACAGCTCTGATCACCATTTCTATTTATTTCTTTTTTGTTTTTATCCCATGGACATTTTTATCTTGTGTTGGAATCTGACTGTGACTTCTTTTTACTTTTGTTTTTAAATCTATCATTACTGTATATTTGGTGAAGCAGAAATGTGTCAGAGCTTAAAGTAGCAGAGCTGTCCTGCGTGGAGTTCTCTAGAATAGTTTTTAAAGTATCCCAAGTAGTGACTAGGGGTTTCAACAGAATTCCCCTGGTTGAAAAATGCAAATCTTTGCTGTCATGTGTTGTTCCTGTACACCTGAAAAATTGTGTCATGCATTGCCAGATAATGGGGACGCCTTCTGGGAAGTGTCTTGTTAGATGATTTTGGCATTATGGAAATATCATAAGGTGTACTTATATAAATTACAATGGCTACAGTGTCACTCTGTGATGTGATCTATGGAACACATAGATGACATTGTCTGTTATGTGGCAAAAGGCTGTGTATACTCCCAATTCTGTAGCCCTTTATTTTTTTATTTACAGTTAAGGGCTTTTTTCCATCAAGGTTGCCCTTAGCACATAGCACACCTTTGTAAACATTACAATAAGATGTCAGGTATTTTCTGTCCTACAGCTTGCAAGTGGAGGTCAGATTGCGTTACAGTTCCTGCTCACTCTTTCAATGGATACCTTTGAACACACAAGCAGAATCCCCCCACATAGAGACTCTGTTTACCAGTAACTTTTCAAAGTGAGTTATTAAGCATTACTAATAGTTGATATTTCCAAACTATGGTTGGCATGTTGTGGGAATTTACTGTTGGCACTTTTAGAATTCTTGCCAAACAAACAAACAAATCCAGTTTTTATGTACCAGTGCAGAGTTTTTCCTGGCCCTGTGCTTGCTCTGCTAGCCACCATTGCTGACACTGGACCCTGGTCATAGCAGTTTGATATTCTATGCACCAGACTGTACATTGTTTTTAGACAGGACCTTTTCAGGAGTGTCCATCTAGCAGGATTCTGAAGAGAACCAAGACCTTTTAGCATAACTTTATTTCTTCATGTTATATTCTAAGTGAGAATGTAGGTAGAGGCATCAGAACAACTTAATATTTTAATGGAGCCTAACAGCAATCAAAATAATTGCAGTACACTAAGTGGTATTACCAGAGTTGTGCTGGTAAATATCTAACAATCTGCTCTCAGAAAGGTGAAGCCTTGGTTTGTAGTGTTTGTGAATGTTGTAATGAGAATACTTCCACCATAACCAATTTCAAGCTATCATTTCATTGACAGCACCAAACACTAAGAACAGTTGGGAAAGACACAATTGTCTCCACATGTCACTGGATTGCATTGTATTTAAAATGGGACATTGATACTTTTATTTCAATCATGGGTAATAATTTTAAAACTGTATTTTCAAAGTTCAAAGAATGATCAGTTCAAAAAAGTATCTAGCAAGTCAACAGTGGCCATGAACTCGAGGTCTTGTGTTTGAGAGTTGAACAGTTCCCAGTCAATAGCTTCTGGAGAGAGCAGATCCCAGGGCAGACGATAAAGTCTGTCCATAAAGCACTTTTTTTTTTCAGCTGCCTATGGAGATGAATGGCTCCTACTCCAGGAACGTTACTTTGAAAAGAATATCTACTTTTTATTTAGAAGATTTTAAGTGAATTTCAAAGATATTACTGTGGGCACTTGCCTGTGTTTCATCTTTCAATGTACAGCATCCTTTTTCCATTGGAATTCTGATGTCTTTGCCACCTCCATCTGGTATTTGTTTGCCTCTCAAGAGTGCTCTGCCAACCAAGTAGCTCCCATTTTTACATGCCGTGATTTGGTATCCCATTAAGTCTCGCAATCTAGTATACTTTAGACCTCATGTCTTCTTTGTCACTGTATTTTCGTAGTTGTGATGAAATGATAAATATTTTCTTCTTTTTTTCCTTTGAGAATGTCATAATGTTTTCCTGAACATTAAGTTGATGTTGTTGACAGTATTCTGTGTTATTCAGCAAAGTGGCAGACTAGAAACAGTGTTTACTCCACTGAGTAATGCATTCCTAGCAAAAACTTGGAGAAAAATAAATGTAATATTCTTTCTTTCCTGTTTTCCTTTTGAAAGTTTTTGCTCTTTACTTGGAAGAGGTAGATAATTGGTAGACATTCATTTAACTAAATATATATGTGAAATTGTATTGTGAATATTTTAGTAATTCTCTTCCACAACTTCCACCACTCTTTTTTTTTTTTAAACAGGTCTCCACAGTATTTACCCTGGGGTGGTTGATTTAATTTTCCTATGTTGCAATCAATGTTCCAGACTGAATTATGCTAAAAATATAAATATGGAATTTGCCTTCAAGCAAAGGTAAACTGTTTCCCAGGAGCAATGTTTTGTTTAGTTTTTAATGTTGATAGATTACAAGTATTTTCAGTGATTCTGTATAACATACTTCATAGAATACACATATTGGAATAAACATCAGAATCTAAGTTAACATGTTTCCTAATGATGGTCCACAGAATGTTCATCTAGAGAAATTTATAATACTATTTACCCCTTAAAGTCAGTAGGCCAGTAGTTAATAAAAAGGCTACAAAGTCTTTCTGTAGCATGCATGCACACGTGTACACGCACGCACACACACACACAACACACACACACAACACACACACACACACACACACCTTATTTAATTCAATGTTTACCACTGAATTAATTTTGAGAAGAAATGTTTTCACACCATATCTACAAAATACTTTGAAATAATGTTTTGTGTAATATTTGTTTGATAAATTTTCTCTAAACTCATTGACTAATGATGACCATATGTGCACACTTGTAGGTTTCATTAATATATTCATGATGGGACATGCAGCGTTTTTACACTATTTAAGCAAAAGGTCCTTAATTCATTCTAAGTGCAAATAAATTATTCCTGTATTCATCTAAGAATGCCCTTGTAGTTGAACATGAATATGATCATGTTTCATGAAAGAAACCTTGAGGGCACTTTTGCTTCTTATAAACATTTTACATATATGTCAGAAGAGAAAGTTTTGCCTATGTATGTATTTCATAATCAGTGAAAATTATGGCAATCTGTGGCCTTCTGTCTTCATTGTTGTGTATTATTGTTTATCAATGAAGTTGTAAGTATTACAACTTTATATGTGTAACTATGTAGTGGTTTATGGAAGACTTGGTTGATTAGTCATTATTTATGAATAACTAATCTATAAGGCTGGAAACAATACTTTATCAAAGGGTTGAGATTTCTTGGGAACTAAAATATCTTTCATGGTATTTATCTAGATAAAAGTAAATCAAAAGATTACCATCCAAGGGACAGCAAAAATAAGAAGAAATATTACTTAAACTAATTTAATTATTTTAGGGATAAGGCAAAAGATGGTAATTTATAGAAAATTTGATAATTCAGAGAAGTAGGCAGAAAAAATAAAGTTTGCCCATAGTTATATTACCTAAATGTAAGTGTTGTTAATATTATATGTGTGGTTTCCTTTTCTGTGCATTTGTTCTTTTGCTTTTAATCAATAGAGGCACATTTACTGGGAAGGTGGTAGATCTCTAACTTCAGTGTCCCTCACTTGCATAAAATCCTTCCAAGGCCTGGGAGGGTCACTAGCAATATGTAAACATGGTCAGATATTTATGAAAATGTTGCAAAGGTACAATCAATTCATTGAAATTCCTAAGACTGCTGACTTTTCTCCCTCAATTCCTACCTGTTTCTTATCCAGTGTTGATGGAGTGGCAGCAGGAATTTTGAGATTCTGACTAAGAGAAGTTGAGTTGTGGATTCATATAATTTGGGATTTGATGGTTTATTTATTTATTAAGTACTTTTCTAGAACTTATTTATTTTATTGAAGCATTATAATTACACACAATAGTAGGATCTATTTCTACATATTTATATGGAAGGTTATGTTTAAAAGGTTCACCATCACTTCTCTGGATATGCTATCCAGGAATTCTGCTTGCTGCTACCTATCTTGTATTGTGACTCAGTGTGACAGGGCCAGAAGTTGTATTGCAATATGCACTTGTCCTATGGTGCTTGACAGAAAAATATGAGCAGGGGGAAAACAAGATGACACTTTTCGAGCCAAAAGTTTGTGTGTGGGAAAGTGTTCCAACCAGAAGACAGAAACAATTTTCAGCACAGGATTCAATTCTTAATGGCTGTCTAGTCAAGAGGAAGTTCATTCTTTTCAGGGAATTTTAATTTACTAATATTATAATTATACTGAAAGTGGAACTCAAACTCCTACCATTTTTATTTAAAAATTATAGCACTTGAATTTTCCATATTAAAATGGTTTTTGTAAATCTTTCTTGTGCTGCCATAACATTCAACTCAGCTTAAGCCAGCTCAGTGTTCTATTCTGATACCCTACTATGAGTGATGAACTGTACCCTGCAATTTAATTCTGGATCAACTCTAATGCAACTTCTCATTTCCCATGTGCTTTCTCTGGCTTTACTTCTGTCTTTAGGTTCTTTTAACCTAGAACACCTTTCTTTTCTGTGTCCAGTGAATTACTCCTTTTCTCTAAGAACTAATTCATATCTCACTTTTTTTTCATAATGCCTACCCTGTCTCCATGAATAACTACTATCCCTGTAACAATACGGGTTCTCATAACATGTGTCTGTGACTGCCCTTATATTGGATGATGGTTTTCATTTACCTGTATGAATACATGTGGCAAAGAAACTTATTTTATTCTTCATCCCACTGAAAATATTGCCTTCCACACTGTTATTATAAAATTGTATCTAAACAGAGAGCAGGGAATGCATAAGTATAGATATTATAGCCAGGTTCAAAGACACATTAAATAGCAAACTCTCTTCCAATAATTAGGCACATTTGTAAGACACTTCCCTGTTCTTATATGGATAAAGATTAAAATAATTAACCATAAGCCCTATTTAATCTTACAGTTATTTTGAAGTTTCTTAGAAGAAAGTTTACAATAAAAACCAAACCTATATTTTAAAAGAATGAAGATTAGTCCAGTACACTAATTTCATTAGGTTTGGCTGCAGATGACTAATATTTGTCTAAAAACCAGGTAACGATGGCTTAGACAAGATGAAAGCTATGGCAGGTGGTTTAGATCTTCGATGGCATCCAACAATTCTTTTAGATAGAAAGATTTGTGGTTTCTGCCTGTGTGGTTTCTGTTTCCAGCATCACCTTATGATCTGAAATGATTGCCTTTTCTTCAGCTATCATGTCCATTTTCCAGCTAGTAGGAAGGGAGAAAGCTGTGTATTCCTATGAGTACACTTCCCAGATTTGTTCACATTTCTTCCAGTTGCATTTTATTGATGATAATTTAAACACATGTTGACATACAGCTGCAACATAAGCTAGAAACAATTGTCTCCATTCTAGATATCCCTGTAAAATTTGATTTAGGTGTTCTATCACTAGGGAGAAAGGGCAGAATAAATACTGAGCACAGCTAGTGGTCTCTGCTACAAGGATAAATGGAATAAGCTTTCACTGAGTTTCTATTACATACACTATTTCATTCAAATCTCATAGGAGACACACACACATATATACATGTATACCTATATATGTATATACATGTGTATATATATATATATATATATATATATATATACACATATATACACATACATATATTTTCAGTTATATAAATGGCCAAACTAACTCTAAAAGAGATTCACTACCTACCTTGCCTGAGGTCACTCGGATATTCAGTGACAGAAACAGAAGTCAACTGAAGTGTCTGATTGTAGAGCTCATGCCCTTATCACTAAATTATATTTCCTTAAATAAAATCTAGCAAAATGTGTGGTTAACCCTTAAAGGTTTTCAAAAGAGAAATGGGTTAACTTTCATTTACTCATTTTCTACTAATAAATTGACACTCATGACACTTGTATGAACATTTCTGTGCTCCCCAAGTAGATGGCAACAGGTTATAGAACTGGTTTTTCCTTTGCCTTGTGTTTCCCAATGCAAACCAAATGCTCTGGAATGCTTTAGAAAGACAAGACATTATAAAGTTCAATTTCTTAGGTTTCAGGTGGCATCTATTTTTTATATCACTTGTCCTTTGTTTTAAACCAAATTGTCCCCATTATATAAACTTGTAAATTTTAAATTTTATGTTCATTTTTTAGTGATTATCTTAAAATATTTAACCTACATATTTTGTTTTTACCTAAGAAGCTTAAGGTTAACTAATATATCAATCTTCAAAAATATGAAAGTCTTGTGACACTTTGATCTAAATTTCTTCTTCCATCTTTTATGTTATTTTTATGTGGCATTTTTCTAGTTATAATTTATTTTTAACACACCACCCTAAATGATCTTTTAGTCAGAATTACAAAAATATTCTATCAACATTTTTTTCCAACTGTACACCTTGCCCTCCTTTTTTTTTCAGTTCAAATTCCTCTTAATGTGTCATTCTTAAGTAATTTTTCATCATGGGTTCAAGCATAGTGAGTTATATTAGTCTTCATACTTCCGAAAATGATTTTTTTGTCTCCTCTTGCTTGGTTGATGGAATTATAGTTGGATAGTTAATTTTCCCAGCTTATTTAGGATATTGCTCAATGTTGTCTATTGTTGCTGATGAGAAGTTTGAAATCGGTCTGATGATTTCTTTTAAGTTTTTTTTTTTCTTTTTGGAAGCTTTCACGATTTTTTTTTTTAAAGTTTGAATTCTGTGACCTCACTCTTATGTGCTTAAGTGTACAATTTGTGCCTGCTTGCAGTACTGTGGTATAGTTGTTGCAGTTGGTGAATGAATGTTGACAATTGTTGTTAACTGAAGTCCATAGTTTATATTAGAGCTCATTCTTTGTGTTGTACAATTCTGATTTTTTTCTTTGGTACTGGGGATTAAACTCAGGGGCACTCAAACACTGAGCCACATCCTCAGCTCTATATTGTATTTTATTTAGAGACAGGGTCTCACTGAGTTGCTAAGTGCCTCGCCATTGCTAAGGCTGGCTTTGAACTCGTGATCCTCCTTTGTTAGCCTCCTGAGCTGCTGGGATTACAGGAGCATGCCACCACTCCTGGCCCAATTCTATAAATTTGATAAATGAATAGTGTCATGTATCTACTATAAGAATATATGGAATAGTTTCAATGCCCTAAAAATCTGTGCTTTACCTATTCACATTTCCCTTCCCTAAACCATTGGCAGACACTGATATTTTACTATTTATGTCATTTTGCCTTTTACAGAATATTATCTGCTATAATTGGAATTGTGCAGTATATATCCTTTTCAGACCGACTTCTTTCATTTATCAGTATTCATTTAATTTAAGGGTTCTCTATGTCTTTTCATGGTTTGAAAGCTCATTTCTTTTTTTCACTGATTAATATGCCATTGTATGGATGAACCACAGTTTATTTATGACTTGACTTGACTATTGAAGGACATCTTGCTCACTTCCAACTTCTAGAAATTTTGAATAAAGGTGCTGTAACTATCTGTGAACAGTTTGTGTGTGTGTGTGTGTGTGTGTGTGTGTGTGTGTATGTGTGTGTGTGGACATACATTTTCAACTCAAGTGGATAAATACCTAGGGCTATGATTGCTAAAACACATGAAAAGAATATACTTTGTTCTCTAAGAAACTGACAAATCTTCCTGAGTGGCCACAACATTGTGCCTTTTCCCAAACAATGAATGGAATTTCTATTGTTCAGCAACTTTATCAGCATTTGGTTTTATCTGTTTTTGGATTTTAGTCAACCAAGCAGGTGGGTAAGTACTAAATCATTGCTTTCATCTGCAATTTCCTGATAACAAGTGATAACATTTTTTCACGTGTTAATTTGCCATCTCTATTTTTGGTGAGGTATTGTTTTAAGAGTTCTTTAAGTATTTTGGGCTTAGTCTCTTTAATAGATAAGTGTTTTGCAAATACTTGCTCCTCATCTGAAGCTTGTTTTTTTTTATTCTTGTAAACTTATCTTTTGAAGACCACATGTTTACAATTTTAATAGATTTTACTTTAACCATTTTTTAAAAATTGTAATGGATTGTGCTTTAGACATTATACATAAAAACTCATCACCCAACCAATATTTCCTTTCTAAAAAGTTTATGTCATTGTGTTTTATTTTTATGTTCATTTTCAGTTAATTTTTGTGAAAGGTGAAAGGTCTTGTTGCTGTTAAGATTTTCTCTTGGTCTTTGGTTTTCTTTAGCCTGATATAATATGCTTGTCTAGATTTTTCTTTTTAAATTTATCCCATTTGGTATCCTGTGAACTTCTTGGATCTGTGGTTTGGTCTGTCATTAGTTTTGTAAAACTCTCATCCATTATTACTTCAAACCTTTCTTTTGCTCCATTATCTTTATTTCTCTTTCTGTTAACTCAGTGTCATATGTGTTACAGCTTTTCAAATAAAGCTGTAGTTCTTGGATATACTGCTTTTTTTGTTTGTTTTGTTCCTTTTTCTAGCCTTTTCTTTCACTTTAGAAATTTTCTATTGACATATCTTTAAGGTCACTGAAATGTTATTGGGCTGTGCCCTCTCTACTAATAAACCCATAACTTTCTTCTTTTCTCTTAATGACAGTTTTTATTTCCAGCATTTCCTTTAATTCTTAATTTTTGTCTCGCTTCTTACATTGACCATCTGTACTTGCATTTTGTTTATATTTATTTTCTTTAGAATATATAATGTATTAATCATAGTTTAAAAAATTCCTGGTTTGAAATTCTAAAATCTCTTGGGGCTGGGGATGTGACTCAAGCAATAGTGTGCTCGCCCTTGGCACGTGCGGGGCACTGGGTTCGATCCTCAGCACCACATAAAAATAAAAGAAAGATATTGTGTCCACCGAAAACTAAAAAATAAATATTAAAAAATTCTCTCTCTCTCTCTCTCTCTCTCTCTCTCTCTCTCTCTCTCTCAAAAAAAAAAAAAAAAAGAAAGAAAGAAATTCTAAAATCTCTACTATATCTGAATCTGGTTCTGATACTTGCTTTGTTTCTTCAGATTGTTTCTTATTTTTAGTATGTCTTATAATTTTTGGTTGAAAGGAGTACTGAGCATAAGAATGGAGGTAAATAGACCTGGAGTGTGAGGTTTTCATGTCAATCAGGCTAAAAGTTTTGCTGTGATAGTGTTGCTGTAGCTGGAGTTTTCAGAATCTTCAATTTTCTGCAGTATGCTTGTTTTCATACCCCTCTGGTGTTTGAGTTCCCTTAAATTTTTTTCTTGTATAGAGTCTATGTCTTGCAGCTTTTTAAGCTGTAAACTGTAAGGACAGAGGACAAGGAAGGAAATACAGAGAGAAGAGAGGCAGCTCAACAGCAACCCAGGTTGATTTGGAATAAACCTGCAGAGGGGGGCACAGTAGAGATTGAGACCAATCTTCTTCTAACATCCTGGGGTAGGTAGAGGCACATGGTGGGGGGTGGGGAAAGTTTTGTGATTAGGCCATTGCTGGGGGGTTGTCAGGAAGGGTCATTTTGTTCCTCACCTCCATTCTTTGAGGTGGTCACTGTTCAATATAGAACCAGGTGTTTTCAGGATTCTAGTCCTGGGTAGTAATTTCCTTTCTTTGTATGATGACGGAGTATTTATTATCTGGGGTTATCTTGTTATAAGATGAAGGATTCATTTCAAAATGCTGCTGCCTATGTTAGGTTCTCCCTAACATAAACCACTATTGGTATTCTGAGTTAACAAAACCAGACCTAGATGAGAAACGAGGTTATAAGAACATTAACTTGAAAAACTACATCCTGTGTAAAAGGCCATTTCCCCTTATTGCTTCTGTTTCTGTAAACATGCTTGCTGCTAGAGACCCCTGTGCAAAGCCTTTGGTCACATAGGCTAAAAATTTGTAAATCCTCCAATGACAGGAAAGATCTGAGATGATGCCAAATAGACTATAAATGTAAGAAACTGTGGATTGGGGCTCAGACTGTGGAGTAGAGACTCCTCTGAGCCTGTCACAGTAATAAACCCCACTTTTCCTACTCTCCCAGTGTTGCTTGGTGCTTCCTGACTGCTCTGCTTCCTGTAACAATACTGCAGCCTTAATGTTGTGATGGTAAGGTGATAGTATTGGTAAGAGATAGTATTCTTTAATTCTATGATGCCCAGTCTTTAGTGGGCCTATGCCCTAGACTGTGTGATCTTCACAAGTGTGTCTCTGCTTTTTTTCTCCTTTAGGGGAGATAAAGAGCTTAAAAGAGGGTAAAGTGAGGGTAAGTTCTCTCTCTCTCAGTATCCAATAAGGCTTTGGAAAATTCCCTTCACTTGCTCAGTAAGCCTTTGTTGTAGAGAATGCTTTGACTCTATTTGAAAATACTTTGCTTTTTCTCTCTTCTTTAGAAACAAAAGTTTTTCTTGGCTCTTCACTATGACACCCTGTAAGGTTCCTGGACATAAAACTCAGGAAAGTGTGGGCTACCTGTGACTGTAGCCCTCATTCTGCACTAATCTATAGTGTTCTTACAAGTTTATGGCTTTAACTACTCTGGTTTCAAGTGAAATGCTCTTGGTTGTAATCCTCTCTATTCACCAGTCTCCTCAGATTTCAGGTGGTGGTTTTCCCTATCACCTCAAGTCTATAATGGGTCCAAGGAAAGTTGTTGATATTCAATTTGTTTAGATTTTTTTTTCTTGTTGTAAAATGGGAAAGATGACTTCCAAGTTCTTTATGTGTCAGAGTTGAAACTAGAAGTTCTCTACAAACTTAAAAGTTTAAAAGCATTTTTTTTCACATGTAATTCCTTGATCCATCTGGAATTAATAGTTGAAAATGGCATGAAAGTAGGTCTCATTATTTAATTAATTTGTTTGTTTGTTTTTATGTGGCTAAAAATTCACCCTAACTTCATTTATTGAATAGTTTCTCCTTTCCCATTGTTATGATTTACTAGTTCTTTATTTATTAAGTTTCCATATATTCTTGATTTGTTTCTGCTCTCTTGATTTTACTTTACTAGGTATTTATCTATCTTTGAAACAATAACACACTTTTAAATCCAGGAGTTAGAAGTTAGCTCAGTGATAGAGTGCTTGACTAGCTGCCGAAGGTCCTATGTCCTGTACCCAGTACCATCCACACACACCAAAAAAAAAAAAAAAAAAAAAGATAAAATCTGGTAAGGCCAACCCTCCTACTTAATTCTTCTTTCATAATGGTGGGCTATGCTTGGTCTTTGTAGGAAAGTGTTGATTTCTGTTTGTTTGTTTTTTTTAAATAGGAAACTCTTCACAAATTTGTGTGTTATTCTTGTGCAGGGGCCATGCTAATCTTCTCTGTATCATTCCAATTTTAGTATATGTGCTGCCGAAGCAAGCACAGATTTCTGTTTGTTTATCTTTCTTGTAGTTCAGAGGAACTTTCAGTGTTTGCAGTAATGCGTTTCTTAATTCTGAAAAAAAAACTTCTACTTTTATTCAAATATTTCTTCTGACCATTTTCTCTCAACTTTTCTCCATTTTTCTAATGAGGTTGTTATTTCTGCATTGTCAAAAATTCTTACTGTCTGCATCCTGAAGTGTGACAATAATATTCACGCCTTCTTTCACAATTATATCCACTACCATTATCCTCAATGATGTTCCTTGTTCTTTTCTCAGATGGCTGAATTTGAACCATGGTACTTTTTAATGAAAACATTTATGAAGACTGTTTTCTGTCAAGTTGTTTTTCAGGGACTTGGTATTGTTCTTCATTAATTAAATAAATTGATTACTTAAACTGTTATGAGAGCATTCTGTTTTATCTTTGGATTTTTTTCCAGTTTGATTTTTGGTTATCTTCTTCAAAACACAGTGGTTGTTTTCCTTTAATTGTCTTCTATAATTAATACCCTTTAATATTTCTTTTAAAAGCCTACTTCTTTTCCTTTTCAATCTACTCATTTTTTAAAGCTTTTTCCTGTGTGTTCTTGACTCTTCTTTAGTAATTTCTATTTCTAATGTGATCTTTATTTTATTAATCCTTTCTTACAAAATAATTTTCCTCTGAGCAATCACCCTCTTCCCCCACTATTGGGCCATATTTAAATTACTTTCTTTGATTTTCATGTAGATGTTTGATCATAATCTTAGACTAATCTGAATTATAATTTTCTGATATGAATCCTTCATTTAGTTTGTTTCATTATTGTACTGCCTTTCTTGGTTCTGAAAGTATGTTTATATAAATTTATGCTTTTGCCCATTATTGAATGTTAAAAGTTTTCCTGGATCAGCTGTTTGTAGGACAGAAACATAAACAGCTGGCATAAACTGGGATATTAGAAAAATTCGCTAACTTGCCCTGAATATTTTGTTGCTAGTACTCAGTCCTGGCCTGTGGTGACAGTTATTGATTGGTAATATATATTCTACTTCCTGTGTTAATCAGGGTTCTCTAGAGAGGCAGAACCAACAGGGGATTTATTAGATTGGCTTATATGATCAGAAGCAGAATAGTCCTACAATGGCCGTCTTCAGCCTGGAGAGCTAGAGGAACCAGTAACTGCTCAGTCCTTAAGCTGAAGCTCCTGAACAAGAGGGATCAATGATGCAGCTCCACTCTGGGACTGAAGGCCTGAAAACTCCCTGTGAGTCACTAGGCAGAGTTGGCTTTGGAAGAGTGAAGGAGCTAGAGTCTGATATCCTCAGGTGATCTCAGCAACAATCAAGGGCCTGTTCTAGAAGAATGGAGTTTGCCTGTTTACTGCTACTACCTTGTTCTTCCAACTTTTTTTTCCATCCAAGCCTCCAACCAGGTCTGCCCACACTTAAGGTGGGTCTCTGATTCAGTTCCCTGTCCTACATGCCAATCATTCCTAAACATCCTCAATGAGACACCTAGAAGCCGCAATTTTAGGCATTTCTTAATCCAATCAAGTTGACAATTTAGATTTATCAGTGTACTTTCCTTCAGGTAACCAAGGCTGCAGCTCTGCCCGCCACCTAGTTGAGTCTAAATTCAGTCTTACTCACAACCTATTTCTTGCAGAAATAACTCTTGTACTTCTCTGTGGGAAGCTGAGTCTCACACCCTGATCTTGTTGCTCTAATCAAGGCATCTGGGCTTACCCCTCCGCTGGGTCATCAGACTGGAGAACTCCTTGTTAACTCCAGGTTTGAAAAGTTCATGTGTCCTTTCTAAGTCCTGCCTTGCCTGGGCAATTTCCAATGCATTCAGCATTTCTTCTTCATAGACTGTGGTTTAGGGATGGTGGTTATTCCTAGTTTTCCCTATTAGTTTAGGAGAGAAGAGGAAATAAAGGCATATTTTCTGTATCATCTTTTCTGTACTAAATAAGAAGTTAACATTATTGTTGTTGATGAAAAAAGATAGTGAGTCTACTAACTATCAGTCAATATTATATTATATATAGGTTAACTTATGTCACTAATTAAGCAGCCAGATATACCCCCAACTTCTTATTTAAAGCTTGGATTTTTTTTCTTCTTAATAATTCCAGCAAGTCAGAAACTCGTATTAGAAAGTAAAGCTTAAAGAGTTTCTAATGGCTAAATCAGAAAATTCCCCAGACAGCAGATGTGTATTCACACACACACACACACACACACACACACACACACACACACAAGCACACACATACACACACATTATGATATAATATATATACATATGTATATATCTCCTAAAGATTAAATATAAATATTTTTTTCTTATATTTACCTATGTGGAAATAAATGATGAGACTATGCTTTACCTAAATAATAAGGGCTGAATTGATATTGGGTCTTTGATGCTACCCCCAGATGTATTTAAACCACTGACCTGAAAATAAGTGACTCTAAATATATATCTCTTTACCTGTCATCTGAAACACTCAGGTTCTATGGAACTAAATAATCTAAAAGTGGCACACTTTATAATATCTGCTAGGATGTTTATTGATACTCTCACATGATCAATTCATGGTTGTCACCTTGCTTAAGTTGATCAACCTCCTATGTACATGCAATATTGTAATTACATTTCCTTTTGACAAGGATACATTAAGTGTGGCTATAAGATGGGAACCCCTTTCAGCTTTCATTAATTCAATATAAATCCAAAGCTTGCAGATTCAGCAGAGTTGTCTATAGTAGCTTAATTGGAATTGCTGGACATGAACATTGATTTTGCTTTACTCAGGTAAAGATGAAAGTAACTGCAACAATAGATATTGCATTTGAAGGTCATTGAATTGTAGTCAGGCAGGGGGAGCAAGATATTAAAACACATACAAAATAATGGAATTTTTATCCAGTATCTGAGAAGCTTCAGTAACACAATATCAGTTGACCTTGCAATTTCATGCTTTTGAGAATCAGGGAATTTGCTTTTGGGTTTCAGAGAAATACAAGGATGTTTTAAAGGGAGATTATTATGACCAATTTTATTCTCTGGTAAGTTTGTGACTGACATAATTTATTTGAAGAATCTAAGAGAATATATAAAATGAAGACTAATGTTGAATGCTATAAAGGGTGAAGTCTATAAAAAGAGGCCATTCACTCCAAACACTTCATTTCCAAGCACTGCCTACTGGATGCTATGCTTCCCTGAGGTCTGGTCCATTAAGGAATGAATCCTAGCATAATCATCCCATTCCTATCCTTTGCAAAGTTCAAATGTGCTGATCTGAGCACACTTTTAGCACCAAATTTAAGTATCAAATCTATGTTTTAGTTCTTTTAGGAGAAAAACAAACAGCAGCTGTTTTAAATTTGAGAGTCCAACTTGGGTGAATAGAGAATTGTCATGTTATTTATTGTAAAGTCTTTCTTCTAAAAAAAAATAGCATCCTTTAGGGAAAACATAGCAAGTCCTCAGCAATGTAAAATCAGTCTATAAATGGGAATATTAGGACCAAAGCATTGGATTACAAACATCTCATAGAAACATCTTAGCAGACAGAGAGCTCTCTGGAGATGGGAAATGAGTCCTTTCTACCCCACTTGGTAAAGATAATCTCAGGAACTTGTTGTTGCATCTTTTATGGCAGATGACCATATAATCAAAGAACATTGCTAAGACATTTGAAAAGACAAGTGGAAACTAGCTTTTAATTAGTCTCTGCCCCTCATCCTAACCCCTAGGATAATGTCACATGTTTTACAACTCGTTCTCTGAGGGGCTGACTTATGTTTGCTCCCTTTTCTTTGGCAGTAACTTTAAAAAAGCAAGTTCTTATTACAACCCTCAGATTTAAAATTAAGTTCTGGACACATCTTCTCAGGGCATACTTAGAGGCACTATTATCCCCAGTCAAATCAACTATTTTCTCAAGTGACCCATTCCTGGAAATGTTATTGTTCCTAATAACCAGCTCAAATATGTATTTTGTCTAACTTCTCTTTTATCTGCATTTCACATGTGTTTTTGTGTGTCAGGCTTTTTCTACAAGTATCTGCCATTAAATCATCATGTGAAGTGTGAAATGGGGGTTCTTTTAATTTAGAACTTACTTTTACTCAGTGGCTTGACTTAAACTGTTCTCCATTGCACTGGAGGTATTAGGCCAGGGTGTGTGTGTGTGTGTGTGTGTGTGTGTGTGTGTGTGTATGTGTTAGAAGGGTCTCCTTTTGCCTATGTCTCCTCATATAACACATACTGACATAGATTAAGTGGGCTCAGAGTGGGAAGAGGAAATTTGCAAAATGCAGGTGACTTTGTTCTTCTTGACCAATGTGCAAAAGTCCAGGATGACAGAATCAAAGGGAAAGATGGTGGCTTCCTCTGAGGATCTTCTATAAACTGCAAGACTGAACATAGGTATTTTGTAGTACTTTATAACAATGATTTCTTTGGTGCTGATTCTAGGTTTTATGACTCCTGTTTTATGTCCTACAAATAATAACAGACATTTCCTTTTTTTCTACATCACAGGAAGTCACAAGAAGCAACTCTGCTCTGCTTTTCAAACTTCATTCTTCTCAACTGCAGGGACTATTTGGTTTCTATTATGTGTCTCCCCTTTCATATTCCCAATGGTGTATCTGATGAAACCCAGTATCCAGGTGTGTGAATGTGGTTGAAAAGACTTATGCAAGACCAGCACCACCTCCCCACAGCATGGTATCATCCCCTCCTGAGATGGCCACTGTCAGTGGGACTGGTACATGAGTTGTTTTCCCAACAGAAAGGATGGATCATATGACAGTTAGTACTTTTTTGTCCTGGTCTCTTTTTAACTAATCACACAATAGTATGATCTCTGGCCAGGGTCCATGACCACGAACAGAGTTTACCTGTGTAGATTTTTCTGCTACAGACATTTGCACTGAACACTTGGAATAGGCCAAGTACAGCCACCATTTTTCCTATTACAATGGAATTATCCAGACATAAGCTTCAGAAAACGTGTGTGGGATTCTAGAGTAGGCTGAGCAGCCTTACAACACATTCATTCCCTGCTCTGTACCAGATGCCAAGCACTGCATCCCGTCTGCTTCTTTAACAGCCCCTTCATTGTTTTCCCAGCTATTCTGCTGCATTCGCAGATAGCCATGTCTGAAAAACAGCCTCAAGAAATTTTGGATAGTAGCAAGCCTTAGAGAAATGTGTAAGTCAATAGTAGTGGCAGATGACTGTGAGGCATTCTCTTAGCTTAACAACAACAACAAATTAGCAAATAATAATTATTAATAGTTACATGAAAACTTTCTCTTAGGTTAAAAAATAACTTCTTGCAATGTCAAAGTACTGTATAAACTATCTCCAATCTTGTTTTAATCTGTTTGGTGACAGTGCAGTTTTGTCTGCTTTGGAAAATGTGTATTTGGTGAATTAAATGATAATAGGAATCTTAGGAGCATCATCACATCTTTTAAATTAAAAGAACATGGAGTGAAGAAGATTGAACTTGATGTGTATCATGATCATAGTAATACTGATGAAAGATGATATCTAAAGATCTTTACAGCTTTCTGATCTATGCAAAAGTGAAAATGAATTTTAGATGATTTTCCTCTTATCTCTAATTTTAGATTCTTTCATTCTTCTTTAGGAGAAATTTTTCAGTGGGAGATAGTTATTGAAAGTATTGTGAAAAGTAAACACAAGAAAGGACTTAGAAGAAGAGAATATTCTCAGAAGACACAGAAACTGACACTACTTTGTGAGCCAGAAAATCATGGAAAGTTGCCCATTCCTTAAACTTCTACCACACACGGTGCCCACATGGAAGAACCTACCATAATTTAACCTCACCTTTCTCCATCTGCAAAGTGAGGGATATCATAGCAATTGGGAAAAACAATATGAGAGGCTAGGAAATGACAAAGCTTGGATTTGAAACATGGATCCAACCTTCATCAACCTTGAACAAGCTACTATTTTGCTATGTGTGTAGCTTCAGGTGGGAGCCTTGCCTCATGGATGAAGTATTCAAATCCAAGCAGAGCTTGATAGAAAGATAGGAGGAAAGAGGCTAACTTTCCATGACCTAGAATTTAATATAGTACTTGGTCAGAATTTCTTCCCTCCAACCTCCCTTAGAAAAATGTAGAAGAGAGAATGGCAAAGAGAAATGACTTGGTGTCTATGGTGGTATCCTGGGCCTAGGATGTTACAGTGGACATTTTGGTGGAGACTTTATGATGATATTAAGCACCAATTGAGACCCCAGATCGGGATGCAAGTGTTCAAAATTAGGTAGCTAAGAATCAGTGAGAACATAGCCTCCAGTCCCAAATTGAGTGGTAAGAAAAGATGGAATTTTAAAGGGTATTTCTTTGGTAAGAATTATTGGTATGTGTTAGAGTTTGGATATGAGGTGTCCCCTGCTCCACTGAGCCCTGAAATCTATGAGACAATGCAGAAATATTCAGAGGTGAAATGATTAGATTGTAATCAATCCATTTGATGGATTTGATTGGACTAACTGGGTGGTAAGTGTAGGCAGGTGGGGCATGGCTGGAGGGAGTTGGTCACTGGGGTACATGACTTTGGGGTTTATATTTTGGCAGCTTGCTCCTTCTGTGTTTCCCAGCTGCCTTGAGCTGAGCAGTTTTTCTCTACCACACCATTCCAGCTCACCTTGGGCTCAGAGCACTGGATTTGGCCAACCATGGACTGAACCTCTGAAACTGTGAGCCTGAATAAACTTTTCCTCCTCTAAGTTTCTCTTGTCAGGCATTTTGGTCACAACAATGTAAAGTTGGCAGAGCAGGCTACCAATCCCAGTGCTATGTCCCCACTTCCACAGGAAGGGATGAGAAATTCTTTTCCCTCAGTTGACACAAGTGGAGAAGCATCAAATGGCCACCAAGTGAGCTTGACGTAAGGTAGATGACTGCGATGGCTTCAATGTGTCCCCCAATAGTCTAGGAAGTATAACAAAATACACTTAGAATCAACATTTTACTACTTTGTGTGTGTGCAGTAAAGATTTAACTCAGCAGGCTCAAGACAGGCACATTCCATAGAAAGGCTCCTTGGACTATCCTGCCTGTTGAGAGTGTCTTTGTGGTCCTAGGGTCTTGGGTGTGTCAGATAGCTTATGCTGTCTGTAAATGTAATGCTGAGAGGTGATTGAGACATGGGGGTTTTGCCCTCCTAGATGTGCTAGTACAGAAGTGGGTTAGTTATCACGGGAGTGGACTCCTGATAAAAGGATGAGTTTGGCTCTCTTCCCTCTCTCCTTCTCTCACTCATATCATGCCACATCATGACTTAATAAGACTCAACAAGATTATCAGATGCAGCTACTTGATTTTGAACTGCCAAGTCTCCAGAACTGTGAGTCAAATACATTTCTGGCCATTGTAAATTATCCAAGTGTCAAGTATTCTGCTCTGGCAGAAGAAAAGGAACTCAGACAATAAGTGTCTGATTTTTATCTGAACAAACAAACAAACAAACACATAAAACTTGTTTCTGGCTGTGGTGGTGGGAGGTCAGGAGGATTTAATCCTGTCCTGGACATGTCTGCTCAGAATTTTTAGAGTCCAAGTGTATGTGAGTGTCCTTAGGACCCGATGAAGCCACACCAGGAGAAAAGCATTTTAAACCTTGCCCAAGAGGAACTTAGCTGGTGATAATCCACATTTACCTATTTTGAGACATTTTAAATTGTACAATGTATAGTTTCTACACTTGTATGTTTGTTATATTTCAATGAAAATTGTTTTTAGAAAAGAATGGAGAAGACTTAACAGAAAGAAGTTAAAAGTATTACTAGTGGATGTGTCAGGGCTGCAGAAGGAGTAAACAGAAAGGTGGAGGAGAAGATGCAGGCACATCAAAGGGAGATTTCAGTTGAGTGAACCCCAGCATGGAGGCAGGTTTCAAACAAAGCCCATGGAACCTTTCTAAGAGAGGAAGAGTCAGCTTTAAACACTATGAGGGCTCAGGGAGCCCACAGCCTGTTCTCTAGGAGATCATGTCTTCATCTCTACCTGCACTCAAAGACTGGAGAAATGAGGAACCTTGATGAACAAATTGGGGAGGGGAGAAGGAATGTGATGGCCATACCCACCTCACTCTCTGTACCCTTTTTTTTTTTCTTTTTCTAAGCATCAGATTCTACTTAGGGGAGGTGAGGGCAAATTGTTAAAACCGAAAACTGAATGAAGCTGGAATCTTTTGCTAGTTCTGCTTGTGTGTTCAGAGTTCTAAGTACAAGCTGAAAGTGTTTTGTGAGTTAGATAACTCTAAGATTTTCCATTACCAAAGAGTGACCAAAATGTCAAGTCTTCATCCAGGGACAGGGAAAAAAAATACTAACCACAATGAATAAGTTAAAGGACAATGGGAAAAAAAATAAAACTATTTTTTTCTTACATCTAAGATGTCCAATTTATTGGTTGCAGTAGTTTGAAAGGAAGACTCTGTGATGGAACTCTAGGATAGAAAGCAGCAAAAGCTCATCATCGTAAATGCAACACTATTCCATTGAAATAAAATGCAAACCATATATGTGATTTGAGTTTTTATTATCACCAAAGATAAAATGAACAAATGAAATTAATTTTAGTAACATTTTACTTAACCTGATATATCTTTTTAAAATATCATTTCAAAATGTATTGATATATAATTTTTTAGAGGTGATAGACACTCTGTTTATTTTTGTTTTTACTTCTTGAAATCTAGGGTACATTTTACACTTTGAGCATATCTCAGTTTGGGTTAGCCACACCTAACAAGCTCTATAGTTCCAGGTGGCTGGTGAATGCAATTTGGACGTGATATTGTATGCTCTGATAGGATGAAAAATAATCTGAAATAGTGATAGTACTCTATGTTTAAAAGATGTTGAGGCAGTGTTTCTTAAATGATCAAGAAGATGATTTAAGATCCTTTTTTCACTTGTATTGGGTCTGAGGAGAGAGCAGATGAATGGATATTAGTTTGAACTCAAAAGTCTGCATGAGGAATGATCCTACAGTTCATGTTGCCATTGGAAACTGACCTTAAGCCATCCAGCAAGGGAAGAAATCGAGAGAAGGAGGCCTGATCCAAAGAAGTAAAAGTAAATTCAGGACACTTCTCTGAATTAACAACTACTAAACTTAAATTGACGTTAAATCGAGCACAATATGCCCCCAAAGGAGAAGTTACTTGTCTTTGCACAAACTCATATGTTTTTCTTTAATAAGTGCCCTGTGTTGTGCTTAGCATTATACACAACACAAGTACTTTTATTACTCTAGTTTTGCTGATGAGGAGAGTGAGACTCAGAAAACAGAAACAATCAACTTCTTGTTAATAGAATGTTATCACAGAGGAAACCCTTGAAGTCCCTGGGTACAAACCTCTTCCCTTCACATGAGGAATTTGGGCTTCTCGGAAAAGAAGCAAATTGTTCAATGACTCATGCATAACCAGAGAGAGGAAAGAGAGAACACGCTTCTGGTTCTAAATCTAGTATTTCTTCCTGTATGACACATTGTGTTTTCAGGACCACCAAGACGGATCCTCTGTCTTCAATGAACTTGCTGGAAATAGAGCAGGCTGTTTTATGAGGCAGTGTGCTTCTTACTAGACCTGGAGCATAGAGATTAGAGGATTGCTATAAAGAGGTCCACAGAATTGATTGCAGTTGTTGGCAGATTCCTGTGCTTTTTATCTCCCCCAACTTGAAGACATCTGATGGTCTAAGGCTGCTATAAAGGTTTTAGCATTATGTTGGTCTCCAAATCAGACTACAGATCTTCCCACAGATAGTTGTCAGAGTTGTTCTGAGTACATAATGGAAGCAACAGAGGTTGAGGCAAAGGCTGGAAGAATAAAGGCCTCAGCACAAACCTCATCATGCTCTGGGGGTAATGAGAGTTTTAATTAGATTCTTAATCCTGGATTCCCAAGCACTCCTAAGAAGGAAAACTCCAATATGTGGGATCATTAAGCCCATTCCAAAGGCTGAGGGATGGATCACAAGTAGATAGAATCCGAACACTTTTAAGTAAATGAAAATACTTTATTTATCTGAACAAGTAGTTTATGAGACTGGCATATGAGGGAGCCGACAGATCTCATTTGTTTCTGCTTTTTGCTGGATCAGATTTTTATATGATAGCTTTGAAGACAATAATTTCTGAGGACTGTCACTCTCATGAGGGTTAAGCAAATGGCTTAATCTTTTTGAGTTTCAGTTTTCTTCTTCCATAAAATGGCAGGATGAGATGAAATGAGCTTCAAATCACTTCCTGATTTAACACAGTAAGAATGCACATATGAATACAAAGAATAGAAAGAACTTATAAAAATCGATACATTTCTTTAGGGGGGGAAGAAACTTTCCAGAAAACAGAAGCGACAATGGGTTTTTGGTTTTGTTTTAAGATGTAAAGCCTTTTATTGTAGGGAGAGTAAAGGTCTTTTTGAATGGTGGTGTGGCTGTGATTGATACCATGATGATGGGTCACAGCCAAGGCAAAGCCTCAGAATGGTTTTGATGAGAAAATGGGGTGACTGTGGGGGAGCAGGACCCATGGTGCAGAAATGAAGGGGTGGCATGGACAGAGGAGAGGTACAAGGAAAGAAGAGGAGGTCAAAGGAATTGGAGGGTAGCACCAATTGATCATTTGCCAAGGGCATTGATAAATTGTACAATGCTCATTTTGGTGGTCGAGAGAGGAGCTGTAGGAGAGTGTGCAGGGGTGTGCTAGACTTTGTCCTATGAGGAGTTGGACTAAGGGGTTGTCAAAATGGAGACAACAACAAAATGGTCAGAAATAGATGTCCAGTAGTCCTCAAATATTGTTTAGAGTTATGGTTTTGTGGGAATTTTGAATGTAAAGAATTTGGAAAACTTGCAGATCAGTGCCATCCAAGAAGACATAATATAAGCCAAGTATGTAATTTAAAATTTTTCTGGTAGCCACAGTTAAAAACTGTGAAATAAAAGGAACAAGTGAAATTAATTTCCATGATGTACTTAATTGAAAGTAATATATTTAAAATATCATTTCAACATGTCATGGATACAGAACTTAAGATATTTTACATTCCTTTTCTCATACTAAAGAATGTTTTCAAAATCTGGTGTGCATTTTCTACTCTGGTTCATCACAGTTTGGATCTGTTCCATTTCAAGTACTCACCAACCACATGTGGTTGACTCTGATATTGAACAGCATAGTTCTAGAGAACTGTCTTCTATATCATCATATTTTCCCCTTTAATAAACTTTAGAAAAGAGATTTTAAATCAGATAACATTACATAATTTAGTGCTTAGGGATGTGAAAATAGGTGGTAAGATTTGATGAGATGCAAGGAAATGATTGTCAACAAAAGTAAGGACAACATTTCCTTTATTCTTTGGGAAATACCTGATAGAATTAAAAAAAATAAGTAAAGGAAAATTAAAATCTTCCCACAAATATCACATCAATGAGAGATGAGCTTCTTTTCCCCCTTTCTCTTTTTAAGCAAGAAAGAATCTAGAACTGAATTATGAGCTCAATGCATCAGTGGCGGGGCAGCACAGATCCTGCTGCATCATGGGCTTTGAGAATTAAGTTCTTCAAAGTCAAGCTGGCAACTACACACCGACTTCCAACAAGAGGAAGGGGGAGCATTGGAAACATCAGAAGGCAGGCAATGTTGGACCCTAGGCCAAATCTCATGATGCTCATTCCTCTGAGAGGACACCCTAAAAAAACAGAGAACATTTAAGGACATCGACTTTTTTCTCTTGAAGACATGAACTTAACTAATTTTCCTGGAATCTTAAAAAAAGAATTTACTAGAAAGGAAAACAAAACAGGCCAGTAACCTCACAAACCATTAGGTACACAGGGTTTCTCGGAGGGCAGCTATAAGTGCATAGTCTGCATCCAATTTGCACTGCCACTTTGGAATGGGAAGAATATTGGAATGACAAGTGAGATTGAAAAGCTGTTAAAAGCCAGAAAAAAAGGAGTGTCTAATCCATCAATGGGAAACTGTCAGTCCCTTGTGTCTTAATACTACTTGATGGTAATTTAAGCAAAACTTTTGAGTTTTCAACCAGCACTTAATTGCAAAGAAAATAAACCATTTGGAGAAAAGGAGAGATGAGAAGAATAACGGACCTCACTCTAGAATCTGCAGTGAGAAAATCTGGATAATGTAATTTATTTAGGAGTAGAGACCTGAACAAAGAAATGATATACATCTGCAGGCTCTAAACCTGGCTGGTGATTTTGAAGGTGAATCTCTTGGTTTATTGTGATGATCTTCAACAACCTGGTTCTGTCCATCGAACTTGAGTGTGTATCCTCAGAAAACAAAAATTCCCCAGAAAGGTTAAAGGTGACCCTATCTACCCTGCTGCCTAAATCCAGTCTTCTTCTGCTTGGTAATCAGGGATTTGGCTTTGAGTTATTGGCCGCCTAGGCTAAGAAAGCTCTCTCAGAGCTGGGGGATTCCAGAGCTTTTCTCTCAGCATAGAGATATCTGGGGGCCTCCACAAAATCTAAATGGCAGCTGGAGGCTGTCAGTTACATTAAGGAAAAGCCTCAGAGAAACATGAAATGTGTAAAAGTCATTGAGTATGGAAGCCAGTGGGTCCCCTCTGATTGTGGGCTAGAATGCTGTTGGAGCCCTGCTGTCAGGCCATAAAAATAACTGTAAGCAGCGATCCTGGGGACATAGATTTGTATCCACAACTTGTACAACTCACAGCAGTCTTGGGGATGAGAGCTTTCGATATTTGAGAAATGCTTCTTGCTGAGCAGTTAGATCACACAACTGCTTTCTTCTCCACTTATCTCAATTCAGCCTTGACCACATAGCTGGGAACTGGTAGACCCTCAAAAATTAGGCCTGCTCCATCAAGTCTGCTGAGGCTCTGCTCCATTTATCCTCTCCCTGCTGGGCATCCCAGCTCCTTTTATTGCTGCTATGTGGATGGGCTCAAAAAGACACACACAATTGCCTCCTGAAAAAAATATTCACAATTCCTAGAAAACCAAGTCAAAAGAGCATGCTGTGGTGGTATTGAAAAAAGCATTGGTGAGGGACCCAGTGCCTTGCTTCTAAACTTGACTGTACCACAATGCCCCTGAATAACCTTGGGTGAGTCTCATCACTTCTCAGAGATTCAGAGAAAATAGGGTGAACAAGCATAATGGCTTTAAAACTGGGCTCTGGGAAGTCTTCTCAGGGAGTTGCTGGGAACTGGAGATGGGGCAGGGAGGAGGATCTTCCGGAGGCTCTTCCATCCATCCCCAGAAAGCCTCCTTTTTGGTACTGGAAATTGAACCCAGGGGTGCTTAACCACTGAGCCACATCCTCAACTCTTTTTATATTTTATTTTGAGACAGTGTCTCGCTAAGTTGCTTTGGGCATCCACTTTTATCTGTCAACTGTTATATATAATGGGATCCCCAAAAAGCTCTTATTTGAGAAAGGGCTTACAAGACTTAACATTTTCAAAAAGACCTAACTAGGTCATCCTGCAACCATCAAATTCTGTTTTTATGATTTTTCCCAGTGTTTGTTAGCTGCTGGACACTTTACAAAGTGTTTTGCTGAGGGCTGGTATGGCAAATTCCTTATTGACTATTACATTCTTCTGTGGAGTCTATTGGAGACTATAAAGAAACAAAATGACTTTTTAAAATTTCTTCCAGGGGGATGACTGCTGTCTCAGTGATTCTACCAGTGGCTGCCAATTCACTAATGGTTGGAATACATAATTAGCTCTCGAAAACCTAGTCCTTGTGATGACTGTCACTAACCATGGCCTTGGATCCACTGTTCACTCTTTTGGGAGGGAGACAGTATGATTAGGAAGTGTGATTAGGAGCTTGAGATATGTACCCAAACCCTGCATTCAATTCCAGCTCTTCCACTTACTATGCATATGTGCTTGAACAAGTTATTTTACTTCTGTTTTTCAGTTTTTCATCTGTACAATGATATAATAATATTGTCCACTTCACTGGACTGTTATGAGAATTAAATAATTTAAATTATTTTAAATGCTTAGATGACAGCATGGCACAAATGATATTTCCAATAAACACTAGGTAGGATTGTTTGGGGGCCTTTTCATCCTCATGTGTAATTATAAATGGGGTGGATTGGGCAAAGGATAAAATCCTCAACTAGTTCAATAGACTCTCTACTCTTGGGTTCACTTGTTGTGTTCCCAGGTCCCAAAACAGTGCCTGGAATATAGTAAATATTCTTGTTGACTAAATGACTAAGATTTTGCATTTTTCCTTATATGAATTATATAAGAATGTATTTGTAGACCTTTCCTTCTTCCTTCCTTTTTGGTACTGGGGATTGAACCCCGGGGGTGCTTAACCACTGAGTCACATCCCCAGCTCTTTTCATATTTTATTTTGAGATAGGATCTCACTAAGTTGCCTTGAGCCTCAATAAGTTGCAGAGGCTGGCTTTGAACTTGTGATTCTCTTGCCTCAGCCTCCTAAACTGCTGGGATTACAGGCATCTGGCTGCAGCATTTATTATGTAGAAATATTACTTCATGAAATTAAAAATATGAAGTATTAAGAGAAATAAATTAAGAACATCAACAGGGTCCCAACTCTTTTAGTTAGAGTCCAGTCTAGAAAAATGAATAAACTCAAGCTAATTAGTTCACCACTTGCAAATGAACTTGGGAAATCATCACAAACACAATGGGAGAGGGGGAAGAATTCATCTGAGGGTGGTGAGGCAGTTCAGAGATTAATCATTTCATTCCCAAGGCAGATGGAAGAAAAGCAAGGCAATGTGCTACTAGAGCTCATCCAGTAGGGGTTGAGGGCTCGGACTGTGGAGGGAGGGACTAGCCCTGCTAGACTTTCAGGCTGAACAGAGAACTCCCCTACTTTCTTGCTCCCACAGCTTCCTCTCATTGTCTGAATCCATCCTGAAGTCAGTAGACAAAGAGGGATGAAAAATGTAGTTTTCAGGGTTCAGCCTCTTGTGATACAGAGTGGTGTACAGAAGGCCAGGGAGTAAATCTAAGGGCAAACAGGCCCAGGATTAACACCTTAACTAGGCATATTCTAGGTGAGGGCTTGGCAAACTCTGGTGCATTGGTCACATTGAGCCTACTTCCCATTTTTATAAATAAAGTTTTATTGAAGCACAGATATGCTCATTCACTTACATATAGTCTACATTTCGTTTTGTGCTATAATGTTATAGTTGAGTAATTGTGTCAGAACCTGATGATACAGTTCCCAAAGTCAAACATTTATTATCTGTCCCTTTACAGGAAAATGTTATCAACCCCTGTTTCAGATTATGTCAAACAACCACCAGCCAGTATTTCTTTTATTTCTTTTATTTATTTTTTTGAGATGCCACCACTGCATGTTTTTTAGAACAAAAAAATTAAAACAAAAGTCAAAACCGAAATCAAAATCTGATAATGCCACTCACTGTCAGTCCTGGCCTTCTAGAACATTCTGGAGCCTTAAAGGACGGTGCCAGCAGTACTTAATTAATGGTAAGGCTGAGACTGTTCAGCCACCTGTAAGAGCAGAAGCAATGAGATGCCCAATATGTTGTATAAAATGTACAGGGAAATGAAAACATTAAAACAGATGTTAGTGCACTGGGATTTAAAACAGGAATGCTGATAATTAAAAATGTTCGACTTCTTTTTCCAAAACATGTTGAGTGATGGGAACAGTACTTGCTGCCTTTTTTTTTTTTTGTCAACTCACAAAAGAGAGCGAGTGCTTTTCCCGCTTCTCTCCCAACTCTGTGCGCTTCCCGCACTCTGTCTTCTACTCTAGGTGCAGGAAACAGCTCCACAGTTTCCAGATGGGAAGGTCTTGCTGGTGTCCAGCCAGTATTTCTACCTTTCTTTTAAAAAGGGTGGAACATATTAAAAAATGAACCTGCTTTGCCTGAGGATGAGCAGTCAGGCCAGAAGGAAACTTGCATTTGACCTCTATCCAGTCTGTGACCAAACTCTGAGTGCTTGCATTGCACCCTTCTACCTTCCTAATTTAATGAACATGGCCACTGTGGCAGGTGCCCACACATGTCCCTTGCCCCTCTGAGCTATCTTCAGCTCCTGTACCTCTACTGAAGTGAAGCAAGCATGCCATTCAGTTTGATATCTCTCCATGATATGACTCTGCTCCCTTTTCCCTTATCTTCAGATTTTTGGTAGAACAAAAGAGTGGGAGGTTGTCTGACTTAAGCCTTGAGTCATTTCATAGGAATTATTCAGAAGCATTTTGTGGCTCAAAGTTCTCTGCTTATTAGAGTGCACTTTCCAGGTAGGCATCTGGTCCTTAGGAACTCTGCTCTCTCTTATTTGCACAGTCATCATAACTAAGCAATAACAGCAAAAGACTTGGGAGACCATCTCTGACATAATGGAAATCAATGTTAAAATGAGGTTTGCTTCACAAAATACCCAGTACAGCCAACTCTTTAGCAACGATTCTCCTGTAAAGCTAAGTACACCTGTCTGATGGGAGAAAAAATAAATAAAAAATACACGACGCTCAAAATGGAATGTTATTGCCAACATTTCTCTGCCTGACTTGGAGATCCATCTTAGGTAATATTATTTATGAGTCAAGCTGTGTTGTCTTTGTACAACAACAATAGCAGCAGGAAAAAAGCTCCTAAAATACATGTGAATTTATATTTATTGGAAATACCAAGTTATTGTGAGGTAGACACTGCTTGCATTTGCTTTGCTCACACAGATGGTAAGAAATTGCTGCTCTGGGAACAATTTAAAGGGGTAAACTGAATGCACATGAAAGTAGGATTTACATGTGATGACACACAAAAGGGCAGAGTCACGGCTCTTATTTGATTTAGCATTTAGCCAACACAGGTATTTTTATAATGTAATTAATGTGCTCTCTTGTCTCTGTGAAAGCAATACTTCTGAACCAATTCTTGCAGGAAAACTGACACCAATTGCATTTTTGAGGCCATCATGTAGCTCTGCTGACCATTCAGTACCCTCTCTTGTGACCATTAGAGGTTTAAAATAATTTAGCCTGCATCACAGGAGCTGGCAGAGGCTGCGGCCAAGTGAGGGGATTGCAGGAGTCCCCTCACTCTGGAGGCAGGAAGCTGGAACTTGCTTCTAAGAGACTCTGGAGCTCAGAAATTGATTTCCATCTTGGGGACTCTGGGAAAATTTGTAATTTCCTAGACCCAGAGAAGTTCATGAAAATGACACAAGAAGAAATATAGTGGAATGGAAAAGCTTGGGGTTAACAGATTAAGAGTTGGATTTGAATCCTGCCACTTATGATTCAATCTTTCATGAATCTGATCTCTCTAGGCCTGAGAGGGAGGTGGAGTTGTCTCTGTGGCAGCTGCTAACAACCTGATTCTAATCCCTGGAACCTGGCATGCTACCTTGTTTGGAAAAATGAATGTGTGCAGATATAATCTTGAGATGGAGAAATGATTCTGGATTATGTGGGTGGACCCCAAATGCAATCACAATAATCCTTATAAGAAGGAGACAAAGGGCAATTTGACATAGAAGAGGAAAAACGCAATGTGATAATGACAAAGGAAGCGGAAAGAGATTTGAAGGTTCTACAACACTCCCTTTGAACATGGAAGATGGACCATGAACCAAGTACTGCAAAGAATACTAGAAGGTATCAGAAGTTAGTCAAGACAGAGAAACATTTCCCCTATATCATCTGTAGGAAGTGTAGCTCTAATGACATTTGTCTTTAATCAGTGAACTGATTTGGACTTCTGGCATCTAAAACTGTAAGATGATAAATGTGTGTGCTATTCAAAGCTGCCAATTTTGTGGTGATTGTTATAGCAGCTACAGGAAACTAAAAAAGTCTCTCATCATGGTTATGGCATGTAAGAATCATGCCTGAGAAAGGATGGCAAACCCAGAAAAATAATGCCAAAAACAATGGGGTAGGATCTGAGATAAGTTAAGAGTATCTGAGATGATTTTTGACCTGAGTGTAGTAACTATTATAATAAACCCATCACTCTTCCAATTCTGGAATAGAGTGTAAGAAGTTGTTTCTGGAATTGGTTCTAGGGCTGAGCATGGCTCCAGACCACCTTCCCCTGTGCCCTACTCCCTGCTGTCTTCATTTGACCTTCCTGGTCTCTGATCCCACCCCTTTGTCTATTCAGCATACTTAATTCACAGTCATGTCACTCATGTCTGTGAGTGCACTCAGGGTTGAGAGTAGTGGTAGGGGCATAATTTCTGTATTCTAAGTCTTTGGTCAGGATCTGACCCTTACCCAGTCTGCTCTGTCCCTGGCTTTGGAGTAAGGGTCAGAGCTGGTAGGTGATAGATAGCTGAGTGATTTTCAGGGAAGTGGCCAATCAGAAGCACCTGAGGAAAATGATGTTGTGGGAGGAAAGTCCATGTGGTCAACCCACGTAGCCTCAAGCTCAGATCTTTGAGCTCAAGAGAGATACTGTTCCCCTCCACCTCACCCCAAGCACTCCAGAGGAGCTTCCATAGAAATTGAGGGACTTTGGCTAGGACAGTGACTCCATTGCCTGAGATGTAGCCATGGCTGTTGGAGGCCCTGATGGGCCCTCCTTGTAGAAGGTCTAGACATATGATCAATTTAAAACTGACTCAAAGAGTTCTTGGGATGTTGAAGAAAGACTACACACATGTACCCCTAGAGCAGATTTGTGTAGCAATATCAGTATCCCTGGGAACAGAGCCCCAGAGAACTACCTGAGTGGTTAAAAACAATAGCTACCACCAATACAACAACAATCATCAAAATAATCATAACCCTACTTGCCAAGAAATGCAGGGTTAAAACCTCTGCAAGAAACTTTAAAGACTTACTCATGCTCAAGGCTTCTTTTTTTAAACTTTTATTTATTTTCTTATTACTCATATAGAGCACAGTTTTTCATAACTTTGTATATAAAGTATGTTCACGCCAATTCATGTCTTTATACATGTACTTTGGTTTTTTTGCATTACAATTCTTATTACACATATATACCACAATTTTTCATGTCTCTGTACATAAAGTAAGTTGACACCCAATTCGTGTCTCCATACATGTACTTTGGATAATGATGTCCATCACATTCCACCATCCTTACTAATCCCCTGCCTCCTCCTTTCCCTCCCTCCCCTCGGCCCTATCTAAAATTCATCTATTCCTCCCATGTTCCCCCTCCCTAGCTCAAGGCTTCTGATAATCTGTTTGCAAGAGGAGATAAGGAACTTTTTAAGAGAGAACACAGGCCAAATTCAGGAAGAATCAGGCAGACAAGTTTGGCCCAGAATGAAGTCCCCAGTCTAAGGGCAGCTACTTGTCTCCTGGCCCAGCCTGTGAATATGTGAGTATATGATGGAGGAAGGATGAGTTAAGATGACCTGCAAAACCTCTCTGCAATCCAACAGCCCCTTTCCTACAGAATTGAAGATAGAGTCTTATTACTTCTCCAGGAGGTTCAAGGAACAGTCTTCCAAGTTAGATGTAGTAGTGCCCAGTGATCCTCAGACCAGGAATGAAAGGGTTGTTGTGTTAGTCGGTTTTTAATATCCGATAAACCATTTAAAAGGAGGAAAGACTTATTTTGTTCATTGTTTCAGAAGTTTTGATCAATTCATGGTTGTTTGGCCCTGTTGCCTTTGGACCTGTGGAGAGGCAAAACATCATGGTGGGAAACATGGCAGAGAAGGCCTATTTACCTCATAGTGACTGGGAAGCAAAAAGAGAGAGAGAGGAAGGGGCAGTGTCCCAATATTGCCTTCTAAGGCATGTACTCAGTGCACTGACTTTCTTCCAGTATGCCCCACCTCTTAAAGATTCACCACCTTCCAGTAGCTCCACCTTGAGGACGGATGCTTTAACACATGGCCTTTGGGGGATGCTCTAGTTAAGCTATTAACCCAGTGCTCAGTGCCCTGGGGGGAATCTGGAAGCACCTGGCCTCATCCCTTTCCATCTCTTTCCTTTTTGTGACCTCAATGACTCTTTGCAGATGCTCTAAGCTTTCCAAACAGCCTTCTTGCTTTCACCCTTCAGCATATGCTGGCATAATTCCTTTGCCCAGAGAGCTGCCTAAGCACTCTTCTCGCTGCCCCACTTTGAGAGCTGAGGGTGAGGTCACAGTGTGGCTGGTGCATCAGCATGTACATTGCTTGAACAGTGCTGCAGAGACTAAGCTTGCACTCTTTCCATCCATCCGAGGTCAGCAATCTGTCAATACCCTGATTCTGCAAGCAGCAAGCTCCTTCTTTTGAACTTGGCCCAGACATTGCACAGATGAACACTTATGGGCCAATTACAGCTTCGTCACTGGAATAGCTCTGAAGGAGGTTGCCCAGTTTTCTTATTTTGGTTATTCATCCCTATACATCACCTCTCCATCCCCTCTGCTTAATCCATACTTACCTCTTGGGAGTGTTACTCCCCATTAACACTTCTCCAGAGAGATGTCTTATACAGAGGATTGCATTAGTCTGTTTTCTTCCAAAAGCAGAGCCTGAGACAGGAAAGATTATTTGAATGTGATTCCAAGAATCCAGTGTATTGGAAGTGAGATGGAGAAGGAAGAAAAAAAACAAAACTAATAAAGAATATGCAATAGAGTTGATTACCACTGTGGGCACCTGAGGTTGGACTGCCTGGAGATCCCTTAAAACTGTCCTGAACACCAGGATCTTAAGACATTTATCCATTAATTTCTGTAACCCATTTGAAGAGACTTGCTTATGGAGTATGGGCCCCCTCTACTTTGAAGCTGGGCCTCAGCATAAGCTAAGTGTTCCTGCAAGGCTTAGGAAAAAGGTGGGAAAACAGAAGAGTCCTGAGGTGGAAATCCCCAGACATATGCATACAGTAGTACCCCTCAGGTGGGCCAGAATCAAGTGGACTTAAAAAGTGTCTCATGGAGGGCAATATTTAAGTCAATCAATATTAAGTTTAGAGAATAACTAGAAAGACATTAAAATTGATAACCTAAGCTAATGGTTTCAAAATTATCCATATATATTTTTTTAACCTATGCTATTCCTCTTCCTCCTTCTGCATTCAGGGGAAGAGTTGATGTGTTTACCACCAGTGAGTGTTTTGGAATGGATGATTAATACTCTACAGATTATTACCCATTCTCTGATTAGCTACCCTTGCTCTGTTATCATTTCACCTCAAGGTTAACCAATCAATGAATTGACATATTCAACCCCAAAGTTAGACTGATTAATATTTTCAGACACATACTTCTGTAATCTCTCTCTTTTGCTTTCC
Organism: Ictidomys tridecemlineatus; assembly: GCF_052094955.1. Taxonomy (NCBI): domain Eukaryota; kingdom Metazoa; phylum Chordata; class Mammalia; order Rodentia; family Sciuridae; genus Ictidomys; species Ictidomys tridecemlineatus. The sequence goes on along the minus strand of NC_135480.1, from coordinate 128,199,325 downwards.
CTGCCACCCAAGCAAATAGCCATTCTGTAGTTCCTTGGCTCAGAGAAGATCCTCTAAGGGCTGAAAGTAGAGGAGGCCAGTGAGGGGTTCTGGCTTTTGTTTTCTAAAAGTGTAAGGCTTTGTGAGTTTAGAAGGTTTGCCATAGAGGTAAGAAGGCAAAGTGAAATTGAGGATTAGATAGTGTATCTTGGGAGCAGACTGTCCTCGAATGGGAGAACAAAGAGGTAATAGAGAGTCATAGTCCAGGAGTATGGGGGATCCAGGCCCTTTTTGCTGTAAGGGGTCCCCAGGAAGAGACATCTTCAGAGTGGAATGATTGGGTGATACAGTCAATCCCTATGTCCAAGCCAGGTGCAGAAGTACCAGAAGTGGCTGCATAAACAAAAACAGTAATGTACCTTAGCAGTAACCAGGTACCTGGACATGTGACTGATTACTCTCTCCATGCTGTTTTTCACATTATGAGATCTTGGGCTTTTGATATGACCATAGAAAGGGGAAAATAACTGAAAAAAGAACTGAGGGTAAGTTTCCTTTCAGCCTGGTGAAGCAGGAGTTTTAAGTTGGTAATTGTATTGATTTATTCCAAATAAGGAGTTTTTGGACTTGAAAGCATATGCACGCCATAAAATTTTACTGAACATTTGCCATGTGGCAGACATTATACTTGACATTGAGAATATAAATATGGTTAACACATGGCCTCTTGTTTCAAAGGGGCTCACATCTAGTCAAGAGGCAGATACACTATGTAGCATGATGATGATTCAAATATCTATGTAATACATAGGTGTTATAATAAGTATTAATAGGATTTTTGGAGTCTTAAGAAGAAGGGTGGAGTGGAGAGAGTCAAGGTAGTGTTCTTGGAAGGGATGATATTCAAACTATACCTTAAAAGATGAGTAGAAATTATTCATCTTGAGGGAAGAAAAAGAAGATGAGGAGGCTGTAGAGTCAGTTATGGAGGGAGTTATATTGCTGCATGACAAATTAACACAAATTCAGCAGCTCAAAACACCACACATATTTATTAGCTCATAGCTTCTGTGGGCCAGGATTCTGGGCACACATTAACTGGGTTTTGTGCTCAATGTGGGCCAACATGGAAGTACTACCCATAGTTCAGTGGTTAAGATTGTGATAAAAAAAGATTTCCCTTTAATGCATTATCTCCATATCTCATTTTTATAAATATGATTGCTAATTTACTCCTCCAACCCCTCATTCCAACTGTGTTTCAATGTTACTTCTCCTTTTGAAAAGGAATAAACTTTTATGGAAATGCATGATGCTGAACTTGGAAATGGCATTATCATTAATTTTTTCTTTCATGAGTTTTTAAACATTTCCATCTGAACAGTAACAAGACAAACATGATGTTAACACTTTCCCAGAAAATAACCAGTACAAACAATAGCTCAGGAATGTAGATTTTTGACAAGGTTGGATATGATGATTGTACTTCTTGATGAACTGTTAGAATTTCAAGTAAGACATTGCAATGAAGAGGGCATGGACTTCTGGGTTTACCTGAAGTTTGCTTATAACCTGTTCTGTAAATTGATTCCAATGAGACTTAACATCCGCATAGATTGTTATCTTCTTTTCATTTTTCAATTAATTTCTCCAGAGCTAGCTCTGGAATCCAGGGTTTACAATAAGATGTAATGTGATGTTGTATTGTTGGGTCCAAGGATTCTAATTTTGGATTTATACAGTGTTTAGGAGAAGACTTTTGGGTCATTATCCTTCCACAGACATTTACTTTGGAATTGCCCTGAAGCCTCTGTGCATTCTTTAGTCCTAACATTTGCAGTACTTATTGAGTTGGAGTCCTATTCTGAGAGAGGAACTTGGATCACATTCCCTAGTTCTTCTATTGTAGCTGCTCTAAGCAAGTTTGCTGTTGAACGTTTGCTAAAAATATTAAAAGCTCATTGCCATCAATTTGAACAGAATATGCTCTTATAATTATTTCAATTGCTTTTGTATCTGTGGCTATGTCCTATTTTTATTTCTGATTTTTTTATATTTTTCTTTTTCTACAAGGACTTATCTCTTATTACTGGTCTTTTAAAAGAATAGATTTTTGGTTTTATTTACCTTTTCTCTCTTCTTTTGTATTTTCTATTTCTTTTTCTTTCTAGCTGCAGTTATTTTTTTTCAATTTTTTAAAATTTATTAAGCTAAAACCTAAGTATCTTTAATATTATTAGCCTATGAAACTATCTAACACTATGATTTTTTCCATGTTTTTGTTGATGCATTATAATTATATTATATAGTGAGATTCATTGTTATATGTTCATGCACATGAAAAAGCGATGTAATTTCACCAATATCAATGCCCATTATTTCCCCTTTCCTTCCTGTCTTTCTTCCCCCTGGTACCCTTCCTCTATTCTACTGGTCTCTCTTCAATTTTCATGGGATCCCTTTACTCCATTTTCCTTTCCATTTTCTTCTATAGATTCCACATATGAGAGAAAAATATGATCCTTAACTTTTTGAGTTTGACTTCCTTTGCTTAATATAATGTTCTCAAATTCCATCCATTTCCTGCAAATGACACAATTTCATTCCTCTTATGGCTGAATAAAACTCCATTATGTATATGTAACACATTTTCTTCTTTCATTCATCCATTGACAGACATAGGCTGACTCCATAGTTTGGTGATGTGAACTGTGTTGCTATAATCATGGATGTGCATGTATCACTATAGTATGTGACTTTAATTCTTTAGGCTAAATACTGAGGAGTGATATACCTGCGATTTTTTTCTAGGTATTCTTTTTTACTGTGTCCTGTATATTTTGCTTTAATATTCTTATTTTAATGATTTTATAGATAGTTTGAAGTTTCAATGTTAATTTATGTTTGTTCCAAGGGTTAGATAGAAATATTTATTAGTTTATAAATACCTGAACTTATTATTATTGTGAAAATCATTATGGAACAGGTGACCACTATTATTCCTACTTTTAATGAAAACTTTCTTTGTAACCAAGTATTTGATTTATTTTGAATATACAAAATATTTGTTTTGATAAATATGATTGTTAGTTTACTCCTCCAACCCCTCACTTCCAACTGTGTTTCAAAGTTAACACATTTCTATTCCAGTATGTGAGTTTTTAATACATGTGTTAATTACACTATAGACTCATTTTTTTTTCTTCAAGATGTGTCCTCAAAGAGATATCCTGCTATTTGTATTTCTCATAGCTTTTATTTACATATCTAGCAAGTACACTGTATGTTGATGTGGTTTGGACAGGTTTTTGCATTCCCCAAGGTGCCATGTATTTGCAGCTTGGTCCTCGTGTGGCAGTAGTGAAGGTGATGTGGAACCTTGAAGAGGTGGAGCCCAGTGGGAGGTTGTTGGGTCAAGTTGGTGTGTCCTTGAAGGGGATTAAGGTGTTTCTCATGAGATCCTTGAGTTCTTATTAGAGGATTGTTACATAAGGAGCAGGCAAGGCCCCTCCCTCCCTCCTTCTGTTTCCTTCCCATGTGTTTCCACCATCTACTGTGGGACCTTTGCCAGAGCTGTGCTTGCCATTTGGAAATGAAGCCTCCAAAACTCTGAGTTAAATAAACCTACTTTTTAATGAAGTTAGCTGCCTCAGGTTATTTCATTGTAATAACAAAAAGATGAGTAATTTAGACGTGCTCTGAAAAATTTCAAACAAATAAATTATATGAGAGAAGTCTTGAGTTTACTGTAATCTGAAATGTTTGGCAGAAGAAAATGTACATCTTCTTTGAGCTAACATACCTTTATCCCAGACCTCAAAGAATGCACATATATAAATTCAAGAATCATAAATGTCATAATTTGATGTCATAAGACACAAGAAAATTAAGAATCATGAATAAAAGATACAATAAATAAAGTGTGTGTCATTAATATCAATTCACAAATACATTGTGTTCACTGAGTATCAGGTACTGTTCTAGGTTCTGGAGATACAACAATGAAAAAAACAGGTAATATTCCTGCCTTTAAACATTTACATTCAAGTTAAATAAGTCAACACATAATCTTGGAAGGAAAAAGTGCAACAGAGAAAAATATATCATGGAAATGTGTATAAAATATCATGTGATGTGTTTTAATAATAATATTAAAACAAAATCTTGAAGGAGAAAGGAAGCAAGCCATGAGAGTAGTTTAGGTGATCAAGACAAAGCATTCTATAGGGGGATCAGCCAGAATAAAATACGTAGTAAGAGTAAGAGTGTGGTTGGTCCAGAAGGTGGGATGCTGAAGTCAAGTCAATAAAGGGGAGAGGTAGAATATAAGGTGGCAGTGAAAATTAAAAAGGGAACTGAAATACTATGAAAAAGGATGATTAAAACCATTGACCACTTATGAAAATAAGTCAAATGAAACTTTGATGACTGAAAAAATACCATAGTTGATATCCAAGAGGTATTGGATGGTTTAAATACCAGACAAGACAGAGTTGGAAAGAAAATAAGTCAAATTGAGGAATAGGGTTGAAAAAATTCTGTAGATTATAGAAGAAAAAAAAAGACAAAAGGGTGGAAAATATAAAATAGAGGGCTATTATGAGTTTAATAGAAATTACAGCAAAATATAAAAGAAGTCATTAGGAAGAAGCAGTGTCCAGTGTAAAAAAATGGCTTAGTATGTAAAGATTTGAAAAACATCAATTCTCGAACCAGAGATCCTAAGAAATGCAAAATAGATTAATAAAGGAAATTCTATAATCAGAAACAACACAGAGAAACTGAAGAATGTCATATGCTAAAAAAATCAAAAGAAGTTTAGAAAGAAAAGACAGCTTACCTACAAAAAAAGGTTGGTTAAACTTACAGCTTACTTCTTAATAGGATTAATGGAAGCAAAAGACCATAAAATAATATTTTAAAATGCTGAATATATATTTAGTGAATATCTATTTACTATATTACATGTACAATAAAACCACCTCTCAAAATTAAAAATATATATATATTTTTAGACAAATAAAATCATATTTATTACCCATGACATTTATGAAAGAAAATTAGAAATGTATATTACAGAGAAAATGAAAATGATGCCAGACAGAAGATCTGAAATGCAGGAAGGAAGGAAATCATAAATTTGGTAAATATGAAGGTCAAAATAGTGACATATTGATAGGATAAAACACTGATGTTATCTAATTTATGGATTAAAAAATAGAAAAAGAAACAATTAAAAATGGGTCATAAGTCATTTTTAAGATGACTAAAGTTAGTGTTCTGGAGTTCATAAATTCCTTCTGAGAAGGTAAATAGAGTGATCAGTTTTATACTTCTTAGGCTAAATTTACATGTATGAATTTCTAGGGAAATCAACACTTCCTATGTCCCCAAAAAGAAAAACAAAAAACTCATATGTAATTTGCAAGTTACTAGAGGGTAAATTTAGATAGAGTGAAAAAAATGGAATCAGTATTGCGGGAAGCCACCCATGAACAACTTGATGGACTTCTCTGGATATGGCAACCAGAGAGATTTTAGATTTAACCTTGGGAAATATCCGTGGCTCTCCCACTCAATAAACTGCCCAAGGCAAAGGATCTATATGTTTGCTCTACTAGATAGATCCCTCACTGTACCTCTGGAGATGGGCATAATCTGTTGGGAAATAGACAGCCCACTTATAACCTTTTTTGGTGAAGAACATTCAATGAAAGGCTTTTGATGTTCCTGGATATAAATAAAGCAAGCCCAGGCTCCATTCTGCATTTTAGTATAGAAAATCCATCCTTATGATCAGCAACCTGTCCTGCCTCTACTTTCTGAAAATATTTTCTGGGTCCTATGGATTTTTCATCCTTCTATTTTTCTTAGCTTTTATTTCAGAGCCAGTTCATTCCACCTTGGGGAACCCCATTCCCCAGGCCTGTACAGGATGTGAGCTGGACAGTATATAATAGGTCAATAAAGGAAGGAGAGAGAAAAAATAAAACGGGAACAGTACAAAACAAAATGATAGAAACACATCAGAATACCAGCAACCCCAATAAATGTAAATAATAAATCAATCCTGCTAAAAGACAAAGACTATCAGGTTGAATAAAAATATCATGCTATTTATTGGGCTGGGGGTATAGGTCAGTGGTAGAGCACTTGCTTGGCAGGAAAAAGGCCCTTTATATATTACACACATATATGTATGTATGCATATATATATGCATATATATGCTGTTTATTAATATATAAATTATATTTTCTATTTATTAATAAAATCATAAAACAAATATAAAAATAAAAGAATGCAAAAAATTAGTAGCAAAAAGGAAAGTAACAAGAAAAGCTGGCACAAGTATATTAATAAAATGGATTTGAAATAACATTTAGCAGAGATGAAATGAGTCACCACATGAATATACAAGATCTAATTCGCCAGAAAGATAAGAAGTTATAAACTTGTGTACTCTTAATAAAATAACCAGAACACATCTAAAGTGAAGCATGATCAGAGTATGAGTAGTTAAGAAAATGTGAGGAATAAAAAGATAAGTCTCTTATCATAGTGGAAGGTTTTCACTCACCCATTTTAGCAATCAACAGATCAAACATTAAAAACATGTAGAATGTTTGAATAGCATAATTAAACTAGATCCAATGGTTATATTTATGATTAACACAAGAAACTGGGGAACAGTGGGCAGTCTCATCCGCTATTTTTAGTGTAAACTGGTTTCATCACTTGGAAAAACAATTAGGCAGGACATAGTAAATTGTTAAAAGTACACAAAGATTCAGCAATTTTACTCCTAAGGCATATCACCTGGTAAAAGTCTTACAAATGTGTACCAAGAAATATGTACAATACATATATAGTGTGACCTTTGCAAGCAATAAGAGTGTAATAATTAGCACAAAATGCAAGTATTAAGGAGAATGCACATACCATAATTCTATATAAGAATAATTCAAGACATGCAAAATCAAACACTATGTTTGGCAACAATGCATCAAGTTACATAAAAATTTTAAAAAGTGAGGAAAATTTTGTTTATGGTTACCAATAAGAAGTGTGAAAGGGAATGGGACCAAAAGAGATAGTAACCTTCTGGATGGAGAATTCCTAAGTATTTGTCTTTTAATTCTCTGTATGTTCACATATAAGTGTTCATTTGGATGTGTTTAACAATTAGTACAAAGTGTTCGAAAATAAAAGAAGAAAATAACTGCTTTGCCAACAGCCCCGTGTACAGGTAGAGAAATGAAGGCTCATGAGGCTGACTGACTTGATTGGTTTCCTTTAGACAGGCTGGAACATGAGGTTTGAAAACTGTCCTCCAACTCTCTGCTCTCTGTCCAGTGCATTAGCTGTTTCCCATAATCTCCTGGTACAGTATGTATTAAAATACTGACAAGCAAGGGGCAAGTAACCAGTTAATTCCAACACACTGATGCAACGTTTCCCCTAGCATTTTTTTTCTCTTAAAATAAAAGACTGAATACTCTCTATTGTTAGATTTTATGATTGATTTTATGAAGTACATTGAATTGTTCAGATCAAAGGCAAATCTGTGCCAGACATTTACAAAGCCCTACTATTATAGTGCAAGAAAAGAAATCATTTTGAGACATTCGAGTTCTGGGTAGCTTTAATCAATCATTCAACAAATTTGTAATAAACATCTCCAAGCAAAAAAGTGGTTTTGATTACTTATCATAAAAAAGTATAATCTGATAGACAACATGTGTATTATCCTTAAGGACCTCAAAGCCCAGAGGGGAGACAAAATAACACATAAGGAAGAGGGAGAAATTGACAAGCTAAACTTGGTGCTACTAACATCACCTGCAATATGATTTTGGAGAAGGGAGACAGCTGGAGGCTTGTTTATGTGGAGACAGAGAGGATAAGATGGGTAAATGGGGTAGGGACAACAACTTCTTGACAGTTGTTCAGGGTATTAAAGGTAATACTTTTCAAATTTGCCCAATGAGCAAATAATTGTTAGAAGACTTCTGTTTCACACCTCTGTGAATGACCTACTAGATAGTGGACAGGTAATGGTTCCTTTCTGTGCTGAGGATGGCTTCCTTTCACACTGATGATGTTCACTCGTGCCCTAGAATTGTCAACTACTCCTTCTTGGTACTTTGCTTGGGGTTTACATGAGAGCAGAAAGAAGAAGCACCATTATCCCTAATATCAGAGGCTGCTAACTCAGGATGGTGTCTACATTCTTGACAATACACTCAGCTTTCAGAAGGTGGAAACTGATGATTGAAAGACAATAGAAGAGATGAAGGCCTGTCAGACATCAACAATACTCGGCTGACTCTGGGATGGTCTTTTACAGCCTCTGTTCGTTCTGATGGGTAGGCACCAACACCATAGTTCATATTAATTATTTGAAAATGTCCTAGCTACAAATCAATTGTGGAAAATAAGCCACAGTATTACGTCTAGAATAATGTAAAATCACTCATTGTTTATCAAACTAGAAGATAAAGGGTAAAAATTATAAGCACTTTGGAGTAATTGTTGACAACGACTCGATTGGGCCATCTATATCTTGTTCTATTCAAAAGTATGTATCCAAAAATAAAAGTACTCAACCTAATTGAAAAATATTAGGTTGACATCATTAATAATTAGACTATTGGAACTCATTAGATCAAAGAAGTTTAAAAAAAGGATATAAATACTGAAATCCTTTACGTATCAAAGTGGAGTTTGGTGTGGGTTTGTGTAGTCATCACAGGAAATTCATCCTGGGGTGAAAAGAAATGGCAGGGATGTCTGTCTTGAACTGTGGGTTGTGGATATTGAGAATCAGAAATAATGTGTTGTCATCTAATGAGAGCTCAGACCACTGCCATCCTAACTCCTTGGTGACTTGATATAAATTTCTTAATAGTTACACAAGAAAACAATAGTAATGGCTTTTTATGACCATTTACCATGTGCCAGACCTTTGAAGAAACAATCTATTTCATATATCAGTTAAGACTCTCATTGCGAGCCACAGAAAACACAAAAGGTTTAAACCATCGGGGATTTATTGTCTCCTCTAATTATAAAGTCCAGAGCAGGGTGGGTTGATTTATTCCCAAGAACGAGCTGTCATCACTGCTATGGCTTGGTTTCTTATGGTTATCTTAATTTTCCCTTTTCTGTTGACTGTATCATCCTCAGGCTGACAGGCACACTTCTGCCACCAGTTCCTAGGTCCACATGTATCCCCCTCTGTGGCTTCTCTTTCCTATATTTGTGGAAAAAAATTCCATTAAGACATGGGTTGAACCCACTGAGGATGTAGGTTCTGACCATGATTAATCTCTAGGATGAGGATGATGCTGTGCTCTGATGCACCTAGGCCTGCACTATGTGCCCAAGCCTGAATCAATCACTGTGGCAAAGGGAGCTTATCCAGAACCAAATGAGTCCCAAAGTTGCAGATGGAGGTGGGGACAATCCCTGCTAAAACATATAACTTCTCCAAAGAGGGTAGACATAATGTGGGGGAGTCAACCAAGGATATCCATGATCCCACAGGCTTGAGGGGGCAGATTGATAGAACTATTGCACATGGAGATTTGGCAACTTAATGTTGATTAAAAGAATTGCCACATTGGGGATCAAACCCTTCATAAAATTCTCTTGCTCTTAGCAGAAGTCTGTGGTGAGATTTGAAGCAGGTTCTGGACAAGTCAGCCCAGGGAGATAGAAAAGTCTATAGAAATATAATTGTTTGTCCTCATACCTTTTTATCATCCTTCTGCTGCACTCTTGTCTAGGGGACAGAAATCTATGGCCTGCATTTTCAAGGTGCTCTCCTAGTCGTTTGGTCAATGGCAGACATTGGCACAAATTGGATAATAGGGAAAAAGGAGAAGCCACAGTACTGGTCCTGCCCTGTGCCTTAAGCAACCTCTCTATCCATGGTACTGTCTGAATGAACCCATGAATCTGCGCAGGCCTGATATAGTTCCAGAATCCTCCCAGAATTCCTGCCCCATGGGTCATAGTACCACTTCATCTTCTCTCTGTCCCTCCAGCCAAGAAGCAGTAACAGCTCCCTGTGTAATAGCTAGTCTCTGAATTGTATCCCATCTCCCACTTGCCTTCTTGGCTCTTTCATACCCATTCATCTTCCATGTCACCAATTCCCAGCACTGTCTCTAGTTTAAATACTCAGAGGAGTTTCTCTTTTATAGGTTGTTCCTAATCCAACCCTTAATATTTTTTTCCTAGCCCAGTGTGGCATGGAGAAGTAAGGGTTACACACTGAACCAAATTAAGCTGAGACCTCCAGGTGATTACTAACTCAGTTCTCTAGCCTTCAGTAAGCAACTCTACCTTGGAAATTAAAGTATATCTCCTTTATGCTTTCCTCTGTTCTCTGGGTTCAGGGGTTGAGGGGACAGTATCCTTGGGGAGGAGGGATTATGATTGTCAATAGCTGTAATGACAAGTGATGGAGCGCTTAGAGCTGATTTATAAGGAATCCTGGGTTTGCATTAGCGTCGTGTAGTAGGTTTAAAATAACATCCATGCATTAGATGATATTCAGATTTAATGGAAAAATAATGACTGCATTAAATCAGGTTTTATTGTTATGGAGAGTTTTAATTTGGCAGGACCGCTTTCTTTTGTGGTCTAGAAAGGGCTCAGTGGAAGAAGGTGGGGTTTCCATGCTGATTCGTGACCTATATCCTTTCTGCACTCACCTAAAAAATGATTGCACCTTTTAAACAGGTTAACCTTTTACTTTCCTTCAAGGTTGGCATTTACATCTTAAAATCTTACAGATTAATTTAAAAGTAATAAAGATTAAACAGAAGTCATTGTTCTTCCTTGCTTTATGAAATGGAGTTTCCATTGTGGGTTTTTTCTTTAAAGAGGAAATGCATCATTAAAGTAGTTGCATTATTTATCAGAGAAGCTAATGAAATCATAACTACAGTAACTGAATACACACAGCCCAGCGCTTGTTTGAAACACCGCCTATAAAACCCCAGTTAATCACCATGGGACCAGTATTTATACTTCATTGAACGAAACCAAAATCATGCAGTGTTTGTGTAGAGACTTCAAATTTCTTGATTTTTATACTCACAGTTATGATGGTGTGTCCATGAAACGATGTCAGAATTTGCTACTAGAGGTAGTCAACAGTAAACTTTAAAAAGATCTTAAAAGATTTTTCATAAATTACCTCCTAACTTGGTTGTCTTTTGTTTCAATGTTACCTATTAATTTATTAATATTCCCACCTTCCCAGGTTAGCTGGTATTACAAGCATAAAAACTCTAACTGTAGAGAGAGAAGAATCCAAAGCCAATGCATAGAGGAGTCTGCAATTTTGTTAAGAAGGACTTTTAAAACTAGGATTTGACTTGTCACCTCACTACATACTTCATGGCAGCTTAGCATATCTTGGGGCCTAGGTTTAGAGGTTCTGAAAAGGTTTGGGTGTCCCAGAGCTAAAGAAAAATTGAAGAGATTGTGGTTCAGAAGTAAATTTGTCACCTTTGTGTCCCATGACAACAACCCATTGTATCCACAGCTTCTCCTAGAGCATGCACCAGCATCTATAGTTTCTTCTCTCCTCCCCATGGCATCTTTTCACATTGAGGAGCATGAGACACAGCAAGTGAACTTTTACCAGCACAAACACAAGATCTGCATAACCAGGCATCTGGAAAAGGCAAGTGCTGGAGGGCCTGCAGTGTTCTATCAGGGCTGCCTGGTGGCAAGGGCTGTGGGGTGAACTGAGGTTTCGGTGTTTTTCATGGAGCATTTGTGATTGTTTTATAGAGGCAATAAAGACCAGGTTAAGCCACTGACTTTTCTTTCTTCCATATGAAATTACAAGAATGTTAGGCTGGATTGCACACAATCCTTTATGTGCATGTAGCCTTTGATTAGTCCATTTTTAACTCTTTGCTTACTCCTTCAGTGAATCCTTCACTTTTGTGATTACATACACAGCAACTTCCTCCACCCTATTTCCCTCCTTCAAACTTTTCTGGAAACTGCTTTATATGATTACTGAGAGAGCTGCTGCCATATTACATTATTCACCCCAGGGCTCAAATTGATTGGTTCCGGGGTGGGAACCTGACCCAAGCAGGGCCAAGGGGGATTTTCCTAAGTGATTTGGACTTGGGGCTCATTTTAGGATCAGTCTTTCTAGGTGATGAATGAACTGTAGGCATAACACTTGTGAATTAGCGTGGACCTTGTCTAGAAATTCAGCAAAAGAAAACAAAATGTTTGTGCTTGATCCCTTTGTGCCTGAAACCCAGCTGCCTATACCTTGACTTTAGTCCAGCCTGGGAATGTGGCTTTCCTGAATTATACCAGACAATACATTTTATTTTCTAGATCTAATTTGGTAACTGTTTCTGCAACCACAATGAGCCCCTTCATTGACTTGTCTCTTTATTCATTCATAGGTGCATACATATATTCATAAATGGTTATCAAGTATCCAAGAAGTATCATTCCTTAGTGGGCTTTTCCTTTCCCATCTTGGTCACAATATACATCCAACGTTTTTTAATTTTTATTTTTACCATTTAGGTTTTTTCCATCCCAAATGAATAAGAAGAAACACATATTTTAGTTTGATGGATTAGAAGGAGTCAGTGAGGAGGAGCCTGGGATACCAGCTTATGGTGGGTCTTGGGAAGTAAGATCCTGTTATGGATTTGTGAACAAGTTATTAAGTAACCTGTAAATAAGCTTTATGACATACTTATTATTTGCTGAAAGCTACCAAAAAAGGGTTAAATATTCTCTTTCTTCTTGAGATGCTTACAGTAAGGGGCATGAGAAAGGATTATGATAAATGTGACATACTTACAAATAAGGAGGGAAATATTTGCAAGGGAAAAGGATTTGCAAGGGAAAAGGAATGCTGGCTTGTTCTTTCTAAGATCAATTTGCACTGATATGGTGCTTCTCATTCAGAGATCTCAAAGTTCATGATAAATGCTAGCCAATCCCTTGAGTACAGAGATTTAAAATAGGGAATAGCCATGGGCCAGAAGGGATATGAAACATACTTAATAGATGTCCTAAGGGGAAATTGGGCAAGTAGAATGTAATTACCTGTATTGGAACTGGGCCAGAATACCAGAAATGAATAAATTATCAGACTTTGGGTCTAAGGTGATGATAATATCCCTCTTTCAGCTGGAATACAAGGGAGATTTAAGATTAGTTTCATTGCCTAATCTCATTGCGTATATTTCTTACCCTATTATCCATGAAAATATTTTATTCTAGAATTCTTCAAACTATGTCCAAGCTAGGTACTTCCTGTGAAGTTTGCAAGTCTCTTTCTCCCAAATCATCTGCAGTCATCTTCTCACTAGCCTGTAACTCCTGACCTTTCCCTCTTGTGCTGCTCCAGAGCCTGCATAAGTGATGAGCAAGGGAATCTGTCCCTGCAGGGTCATCAGAGAAGACAGATGATGTTGCATCCTTCCCTGTGTTCTTCCTAGTTCCCTTCTTCCCTCATTTCCGGCTTGGACTTCTCATAACTTTTCCAGGTGCTGTTTTTGTCCCACTACATCCTTTCCATCTCTCTCCTCACAGTTCAACAATTTCAAAAAACCTGACAAGTCCAGGTTGATCAGAAAGCCCAGTTCCACTAGGACTGCTCTCAGACCCAGGCTCTTTAAGAGAATGTTCAGCAAAATGGATATGAACTCTACAACCCACAAGTTCCGATGTATAAAGTGGAGTATGTTTTTGATATTAAAAATTCCATTTCTGGTGTTGAGCTTCTACTTTTCCTGATAAAGTGGGATTTCTTTACATCCAAGTAAACTCAGTCAATGTCAGTCTAAAAAATGGGAGTTCATAACCCACTTGAATCAAATGTATGAAATATGCTATGTCAAGAACTATGTAATGTTTTGAACAACTAATAATACAAATTTTAAAAAAATGGAGACACATTTGGGGTTTGCTTTTTCTCATTGTTCCTCAGGGTGGTAGTAAGCTTTGGGAAAAGTCTTAGATGCCGTTTGGCTGCTTTTGGGCCTCTATTTAATAGAGTTAGCTGTTGTTATCCCTTGAGAAGTGCCTTGCAATGCCTGGTCCTTAAACTTGGCCACCTTGGCCCAATGGCTTGCTGAGCTGTAACCTTGTGCTTACCAGATCCTTAGTGGGTGGATGAAAGGGAGAAGATTCCAGTTCTGACACATGTATCTACTTCCTAACTCTCTTCTTTATACCTAAACCTGTAGCTTTTGAGTTTAACACTTAAGAATTGAATTTCCTTATTTTATTTTATTTTCAAACTTTAATGTTTGTAGCTGAGAGTGATACAGGAGAAGGAAAGGGGCATTCGAGTTAATATCTCAAAGTATTATTTCTCCAAATAAGACAAATTCTCCTATTGCTTATATTTTGTAAAGTAAAAAACTAAGAACTTGTTAGAGATATTTTGATTTAGTTAAAGCTTTTAAAAAGATACAATATAGAACTTCTCATTTTCATATAAGAATCAGGGAGGAAACAAGGATACAGGAGAGTTATCATATTAATGATGGCTTATTTCAAACTTAAGTCCAGAAGTTAGCTACACCAGGAAGAAATGTTGTATTTGCTCTCATGCTATCATTTGACATAATTACATGGAAATGTATAAGATTATTCTCACCAAGCAGAAAAAAAGAAAAAAGAGAAAAAATAATTTCCAGTTTTAATGTTTGTATTTACCTGCACACTGATATCCCTCAGTCTCTATTCACTAATATTGGTGGATTACAGCTCCTTTTTCCACTTGAGTGGTTCATTTCAACTTGTTTTTTGTTTCTAGAACAGCTCATTGGGCATAGTTTCTTTTGAATCTTAGTACTTTTAAATTCAAGTTTATAATTTTCCTTTGAATGGAATATTTGCTATGCACTGCTATCATTTCTTTTTAGTTTTGCAGTACACACAATCAGAACAAGGCTTACACCGCTTAGGTGCTAAGAAAGAAGGAGCAGATTGTGTTTAAGGGCAGAAAGAATGATCAGTACTAGATGATCTTGTGCAGGGTGGGAGTAAGGATGGTGGGTCATTGTCAAAAGGAGGAAGTGAGGGGAGTGCCTATAAGGGACTTATTAATTGGGTGATCTGGAGGTGAGATTGGTGATGAAATCTTCTCCTAGCCACTTTGTCTTTTTTTGTGTGCTAGTATATGTCTAGTAGTAAATTGCTTTTGGAAGTTGTATTAACTTTTCTTGTCACAGAAAAGTAAAGACATACTAATTTACTATACTGTCATCTTGGATCTTAGTACTACTCAACTTACTAGGTTGGTTTTGCTGCTTAATAAAGCAGTGTTTTCCAAAGTCATCTTGCCAAACACCAGTTTTACCATATGCTAAAAGGTAAGTAATAGAAAGTTCTCATCTGCAGATACCAGAAGCTGACCCTGGATGAGTGAAACAGGAAAAACAGGATATTCCAATTTAAAGTCTTGCTGGGAAATCTTGAGGATAAGTTGAGAAATCAGGAGTCATAGGAGAAGTAAGTGGCCAGAATCATGGCCAAAATCATGCCATGGGGACAGCCTGGTGAGGACATCACTGTCATCAACTGTAGACATCTAACACTTTCTTTGTGCCACTAGTGGTCTCTGAAGTCTGAACCTTGTGCCTCCATCATGGCCATCCAAATGTATCTTCATTGCCCCTGCTTCCCGGCTGCTCTCTCCAGAGACAAAGACGCAGGATGGAACATCCAAATGCCCCTGACTAGGCACCTGATACCCTAGTTCCCATGAAGTGAGGCAGGATAACTCTGCCTTTTGACCTTTTGCAGCAAGAGTTTGGTCTTGCCTCTCAGTAAAACTCATGCAGCTGGGAATCTCCCAAACATAACAAAGTGTTTCTGATGCCTAGCAGCCAAAACATGATAAATGACAGCAGGATGTTACATAGGAAAAGGGTTTCATGGTCAATTAATTTTGGGAAATGTCAGGTTTAACAGGTTTCCTTACCAGAGGGCTTTTAATGTGATCACACACACAAAGAATCTCCAAGAAGGACTACAGCATTCCCTCCCCTTTTTATCACCCTATATGAGTGTTCTTTGGAATACATTTTATGAGTCACTAATTCAAGGCAACAAGACCTTTTCTCATACTTAATCTCAGCAAACCAGTCTCTTTATGGATATATGCCACATTCCTAGGCATAAGAACCATGTCTGTATTTTCAGAAACTTTAAGGCTGTACTGTGGCCTCATGGTTGGTTTATATTTCTCCATGAAGGTAAGATTCCTATTCTGCATTAGCAGCACACATGCAGGGCTTTCCCATCTTGGATTTAGTCTCCTAGATATACTTCTGTCATACATTTTCCTTACCGAAGCATCTCCATTTGTTTTTGGAACACTGTCCAAAACTTGCCTGAGCAAGTTAATACAGCTTTAGAAAATGTCTAACAGAGTAACTTATGACTGATAGACCCTACATGAAACAGAGATGGAAGCTGCCAAGAATCAAATTCTCTGATAACTCAAAACAAATGTCTCGCTTATTTTTATAGCACTACGATGTAAGAACACATAATTCAACAACCAAACAACAGCTGACCTTTAAGCTATGTCCAACATAGAAAATTGCTCCTATCTGTATTCATAGATGATGTCTAAACTTTAGGTCAGAGTCATATTTTATTTGAGAATTGCTAAGCTAAAGATGATATCTGCACATGCAAATCCGAGGTCCAGCTCTCTAGGCAGTAAAGGTAAATACAAGTCATGGTTTGACTTAAATCAGCACTGAAGGCTTAGTTTATTTTTTTTTAAATTCCATTATATAATTTTCCCCTTTTCAAACCTCCCTACTTATTACTTTCTTATTAGCTCTCAACTTTTGTAAAATACAAAGTTAGCACTATGAAATAAAGTCATTCATTCAAAAATGTTTATTTTGTGCCCAATATGTGCAAGGTTGTATGCTAGGCATGGAGAATAAAATAGTGAAAAAGACATAGTTTATGCCTTTAAGGGGCTTACACTTGGACTGTGGGTTTGTTTATTTGTTTATCTATTTAAAAGACTTCTTAAGGCATAATATAGCCCATACATTGTTGTAGGAGATGAGGATAAAGCAGTGAACAAGAAAATAAAGTTTTCTATTCTTCGGAACATAAATCTAGAGGACATTGCCACTAAACCACATGTCACAAAATTATTTATAAAATCATAGCCACAAAGGAAATGTCTCTGAGAAAGTGACCTGTGAGCTACACACTAAAGGATGAGTAGAAATGAATGTGATGGACATGTAGAAAGAGGGTAGAAATAGGAATTTTGGTACAGAAAAGCCTTTTGCTGGTACCAGATGAAGAGTTGCCCAAAATGGATACAGAAGTGAGTGGGACCTGATCAGGTAGGGCTTGGAAACTGTGGGAGAACTTTGGTCTTTATCTTAAGTGCAACAGGAAGCCATGGAGGAAGTTTCAACAGGGAAGCTATGTAATCAGGGGTGTGGAATTGTTTGGAGGAGCAATAATGAAGGCAGAGGGGTTCTTTGGAAGATTATTCTTCTTATTCAGGTGGAAGTCATGGTAGATGGAAAAGACCATGGTAAGAAGGACATAAATACAAGATATATAAAGAAGAAGTCCAAACCAATAAGACTTGAAACTAGATTGGATGAGAGAGGGATTTAGGAAACAAAGAGAATTGCCAAATGCAATATGGTGGGCCCAATTCTATAAGATATATAGAGGCACCTGGTCAGTCATTGAGTATCAAGATGTAAAGAAACATATGACCTCAACTCATGTTTAGTTTACTTGAAAAGTCTTGATGTAAACATTGAAAACTTAGATCATCGTCAAGGCAATAAATATTAAATATCATGAGTGATACAATGGTTCAAAGGTGCTCCATAGTGTAGCTATGGTTGGAAGTAGCCAAGAAGGCTTCATGCAGTAGGTTACAGCTTTGGGAAAAGAGAGGAAGAAGTTATTTCCGAGCAGGGATAACACATAAAAGAAGATGAAGAAAAAGTAAGAATAGATATAGCATGGTTATGAAATATCAGGTAGACTAGTTGTATCAAAATGTGGGATTTGTTTGAAGGAAAAGTGGTGATAAGTTTGAAAGGGTAGATTGGGAGCAACAATAGGATAGTAGAATTCCTGTAGAAAAGTCACAAAGGCTGATTAATAATTAAAACCTCATATTAGGGTACAAATCTCCTGCAATAGGAAAATCAGGTCTCCTCTGATGTTCTCTACAATAGAATCTTGTAACAGACAAAAGCTCTGATCCTTCTCTCCGACTCCCAACTAGAGTGTCTAATGAAATGCTTGATGGTTGTGCCTCCCTAAGGTATACACCAGAGAGAAGCTCCTGTGAGAACAGGGAATGCTAGGGAGTTGACAGCTCCATATCAGTGCTGAAATAGAAGAGTGTATTATCTTTATCTCTCCAGGAATTCATGCCACATTCAACTTGTTTTCTACCATCAGAGACCTGGTAACTTCTCCTATGGACAAAGCAGAGAGAACTTAGCCTATATCTACATTGCCTCCTGCGAAACAAAAGCACTTCTGAGTAAAAACAATTGAATCTCTAACAGATGTTCCCAGACGGTTGGCCTCTGTTATGAAAGTTATGGAAAGTTGATGGGTAAGAAGTCAGCAATAATGACTACCATGAAAATCAGTCATTTCCAGCCAAGGTAATGAGGTTATTTATGTAATGTAAGAGCTTCTGTGAATTATAAAACTCAAAAGTACTAGCAGTAAATAAATCATCTTCTTTGAGACAAATATTAACCACAGAGGGATAAAACTGAGACTATGTAGGGACAAAGGTAAGCCTTTAACATCTTTTTTCCACCTTACCTCTCATATTTACACCATGGGCAGGGAAAACACCTATAATTATTACCAAAGTCTCAGTTTGAAGTCTCCCACTATCTGCTATGTTTTGAAATTCCCCTCCTAAATTCATCCTGAAATTTTATTGCCATCAAAATGATAGTACGAGTTGAAACCTTTAATAGTTTATTTACTAATGTTGTTATCATGGGGCTGAATTAGTTGTTATCTAGTGGGTTCTTGATAAGAAGGATGAGTATATCCTGATTTTGTCTTTGTCTCACACGTTTGCTTCCTTTGCTGTCTTCCATCATGGAATGACACAAAATAAATTCCCTTACCAGACAATCTTGGAGTTTTCAACTTCCAGACCATCAAACAAGTAAACTTCTATTATTTCTAATTTACCCACTTTGCAGTATTCTGTTCTAGTAGCAGAAATTTGAACTAAAATACCATAACATCCTGGGTTTCCTGTTCACTTACTTTTGTATCCTTGACACTGATATTCCTTCAGCTTCACTAACACCTCCAGTCCATTGACCCCAGCTCTTCTCACTGTCAACTTCTCCTCTGTTCATTTCCTTCCACACCCAGCTTAGGTTCTGGGGTCTATTATTATAGCCACTTCCTTGCTGACCTCCTTAATTTCTTCATCTTTCTCCTTTTCCTCTACTCACTTGGCAACCCTCCCGAATTTATTCATTATTTTTATTTTTTATTGATTTTTTTTAAAAAAATAAACAACAGCAAAATGCATTACAATTCATATTACACATATAGAGCAAAATTTTATATATCTCTGGTTGTATATAAAATATATTCACACCAATTCATGTCTTCATACCTGTACTTTGGATAATGATGTCCATCACATTCCACCATCATTTTTAACCCCAATGCTCCCTCCCTTCTCCTTCCACCCCTCTGCCCTATCTAGAGTTTGTCTATTTCTCCCATGCTCCCCCTTCCTACCCCACTATGAATCAGCCTCCTTATATCAGAGAAAACATCTGGCACTTGTTTCGTTTGGGGGGATTGTCTAACTTCACTTGGCATTATCTTCTCTAACTCCATGCATTTACCTACAAATGCCATAATTTTATTGTCTTTTATTGTTGAGTAATATTCCATTGTGTATATATGCCTCATTTTTTAAAATCCATTCAACTACTGAAGAGCATCTAGGTTGGTTCCACAGTTTAGCTATTGTGAATTGTGGTGCTATAAACATTGATGTGGCTGTGTCCTGTAGTATGCTGTTTTTAAGTCCTCTGGGTATAGACCAAGGAGAGGGACAGCTGGATCAAATGGTGGTTCCATTCCAAGATTTCCAAGGAATCTCCATACTGCTTTCCATATAGGCTGCACCAATTTGCAGTCCCACCAGCAATGTATAAGTGTACCTTTTTTCCCACATCCTCACCAACATTTATTGTTGTTTGTCTTCATAATAGCTGCCATTCTGACTGGAGTGAGATGAAATCTTAGAGTAGTTTTGATTTGAATTTCTCTGATTGCTAGAGATGATGAACATTTTTTCATATATTTTTTGATTGATTGTATATCCTCTTCTGAGAAGTGTCTGTTCAGGTCCTTGGCCCTTTTATTGATTGGGTTATTTTATTTTTATTTTTTAGGGCTTAACTCTTTGAGTTCTTTATTAGTGCTCTATCTATGTGTGAGGAGTAAAAATTTGCTCCCAAGATGTAGGCTCTCTATTTACCTCACAGATTGTTTCTTTTGCTGAGAAGAAACTTTTTAGTTTAAATCCATCCCATTTATTAATTTTTTATATTAATTTTTATGCTATAGGAGTCTTATTAAGGAAGTTGGGGCCTAATCCCACATGATGGGATTAGGGCCTACATTTTTTTCTATTAGACGCAGGTCTCTGGTTTAATTCCTAAGTCCTTGATCCACTTTGAGTTTTGTGCATTGTTAGATATAGAGATTTAATTTCATTTTGTAAATATGGATTTTCACTTTTCCCAGCACCATTTGTTGAAGAGGCTAACCTTTCTTCAATGCATATTCTTGGCACCTTGTCTAATATAAGATAATTGTAATTTTGTAGGTTAATCTCTGTGTCCTCTATTCTGCACCATTGATCTACCAGTCTGTTTTGGTGCCAATACCATGCTGTTTGTGTTACTATTGCTCTGTGAACTTATTTATTCTTATTTTACATCTCTCTATATAAGCAATTAAATGCTGACAGAATACCACCCAACTGGCCCAAACAGATTTCCTTTAAAGCTGATGGCAACATATAACCATGAATACTCAATTCTACTTGAAAATTATATTAATATCTTAGTTTCTGTTTTGCTAGAATAACTGTTCTCTAAAATAATGGTCGAACACCTCCTACCTCCTCAAATTTCTCCCACCTCTCCCCACAGCTTTACTAGGAACAAATGACCTAGCTTCATGGTTTGCTCAGAATGTTGTGTCTGAAAGAGTGCACCTGGTCCATCTCTCCACCTCTGACTGTGCCATATCCTTGTTCCTGGCTAACTGTCTCAGCTTTGTTCTGTTGTAGCAAAAGGTGCATTTCTGCTCCAAGCAAAGGCCATATTCACCTCTACTGTGGGTCTCTTTGCCCTTTGTGGAATGTTGGCTTCTTTAATTGTTCTTTCTCTCTCTCAGATCATCAAACTTCCTATTGCATATAAACACATTCTAGTAACTCATTTTATAAAACAAGCAAACAAATAAATATAAGAAAAAGAAAAGTTGAATAAAATATTTTTGAACTCTCATTATCCTTCTATTCCCCTCTAACAGCAAACTTCCTTTCCAAGGTGTTGTTGCTTTGTTCTCAATGTTCATTCTCCCTCAAAATTCACATGTTGAAACCTAATTACTGATATGATGGAATTGGGCATTGGGAGGCAGAATCTTTGGGATGTGCAGACAGAGCCTTTTTAGATCAGTGACCTTTAAAAGAAGCACTAGAAAACTGCCTCACTTCTTTCACAGCACGTGAAAGACACTGAATCTGCCAGTGCCTTGATCTTGAACTTCCTCACCTCCAGAGTTATGAGATAAATTTCTGTTGTTTATAAGTTCCTTGGTTTATGGTATTTTGTTATAGCAGCTCATATGGACTAAGAGAGTTGTCTGCAGTTTCCATTTCAACTTGGCATAATGCTCCATTCACCCTCCTTGTAGACTTTTAAGTCTTCCATTTTGCATCCCCTCCCTTCATGGAAACTCTTATTTTCAGAGTTATCAGAAGCTTCCATGTTACCAAATTCAGTAGGCACTTCTGAGTTCTCACTTGAACCTCTGCAGATTTTGAGAGAATCAGTTTCTCCCTTTGCATAGAAGAACTTCCTCTCTTGGTTTTTATAGCACCTCTCTCTTGGTTTGGTCTTGCCCCTTTTATTGCTCCTTTTTTGGTGCTTTTTGCTCCTTTTAAATCTGTACAAGAGTTGCTCAAAGTTTCTCTTCTCTGTAAGATAACCCCTTGATGACCTCGTTTAGGTCCACAGTTTGAATTAAATATCATCTATATGTCTACAGTTCTCATGCTGCTTTCTTTAGCCTTGATCTTGCCCCTGAAATCCAGTCTTATATATCAAAAGAGTCAACTTTTGCTATTATAGTGAATACTTGAGAAAATCAGCCTATGAAGATAAAGATTTATTTTGGCTCACAGTTCTGGAGTTTCCAGGGAAACAATTCTTTAACTCATTTGCCTTTGGTGGGGGGGCACTTCAGACCCAGACTATAGCAACTCCATTGTATCTCATTCTATTCTTTTCATCATTCACTGAGTTTCTATTCCTTGAAGAACCTCATTTCCACCTCAGGACCTTTGTACTTTCTATCCTCATTTGCTTGTATTGCTTATGGATAATTTCTCCTCTCTAGCTCTCTCACTGAAATGCCTCACTCTGAGCAAAGCCATCCATCCTGAAACTGCCTTTCCTCCTGAATCTGTCAACTGCATTGCTATGGTTTGAATATGAGGTGTCCCCAAAAAAAATTCATGTGTGAGATAATGCAAGAATATTCAGAGGCAAAGTGATCGGACTGTGAGGAGCTGTAATCTAATCAGTGGATTAATCCATTTGATGGGTTAATAATTCAAATGGATCGATGGGTAATAACTGTAGGTAGATAGGGCATGGCTGGAGGAAATATTCACTTGGGGTACACTCGAGGCGATAATGTAATCTCTAGCTCCTTGCACTCAAGCTTTCTCTGCTTCCTGGCTGTCATGAACTGAGCATCTTTCCTCTGCCATGCCCATCCACCATGATGTTATGCCTCATTTTGGGCCCATGAAGCAGAGAAAGCTATGGAGTTGGCCATCCATGGACTGAACCTCTGAAACTATGAGCTCAAAATTAACTTTTCCTCCTCTAAATTGTTCTTGCCAGTTCTTTTGGTCGCAGCAATGAAAAGCTGACTAAAACATGTATGCACCTGTTTATTTCTCCCACTCTGTCATCCACATTCCACAACTGTCCACTCATTTAATGTCTGCCTTGCCCCCTGGGATGCAAGCTCCTTGAGGGGCAGCCGCGTTTTGTCTGTCTGTTTTCTTGGCCTTCAGTACAGTGTTCAGTTGAGGCTGAGTAGATATTTGTTGGATGAAATGAAGTTTATTTAATATCCTAAACAGACAGGAGTAAAGAGTTTAGAACAGAAATAAGAGCAGATTCTGGTAATTCTCTGAGACAAAATATGATTCTCTTTGGGTTTGTCAGACAATTCCTGAGCCCTGCCAACAAATAGCACATGGAAAACAATACCCCAGTCTTTTTACAGCCTCTGAAAGTTTGAAATCCCCCTTTTATGATTCCCCTTGAGACAAAGCTATGCATGTATTTTGGGTGTTTAAAGTGCAAATATTTACAATGTTTAAAATACTTTTCTAATGAACCATTTTATTAGATGTCTTTGCTTTCATGTTCAAGTTTTCTACTTATCTTTTAATTAATGCCTGAAACAACTCTTCTATTTGACTTTCCTATAAAATTGTTGTTAATACTTACTCTAAGATTGAGTTTTACCAAAAACTCTGAGCATGAGAAGGCAATTATACCCTGGTCTACAGGGTCCAGGGGGGAACATAGGACTCATTCTACCAACGGTTGCAACCTTTTATTCTTCCAGGAGAAAACATCTTTACTGTGCTCCTAGGCATGGCTGATCTGGGATCCAGAATCTTCCATGGTAGGGAGAGAAGGCAAGTCTACATTCAAGATTGGAGGCTTTTCTACCTCTAAAGTAATCTCATGACTGTGTGGGGCATTCTTTGGGCCTCAGAATATCTTGTAAGTGACACAAAGTGATAGGTCTTGCTGGGTTGATTCCTGAATACCCTGACAGCTTGTTGACCAAGCCCACAGACTGTGATGCCATACTGCCTGGATTTGACTCTTAGCTCTTCTACTCGACAGCAAAGTGACCTGGCAAATTGCTCCATGTTTCTATGTCTTGTTTTCCTCATGTGAAAAAGGAAGAGTATGATACTTAGGAAGCTGCATTGTAAGGATTAAATGAGATGATATAGTAAGTGCTTCATACACATTGTTGTTGCTATGGATGTTGCTGTAGTTGGCTAAATATTGCCATGCAGGCACACTGCCCTTCTAATTCAGCCTGTTCTACCCAATAAAACCCATGTTTTGGAACTCTCCTCTATCAATCTTCTATCTTCCCTGAACTGGTTAGTTTACCTACCCTCATTTGAACTCCACACACTGCTCTTTACTGATGACTTTGTTTGACTGGCTTTCTTGCCATGATCCTGAATGATGTCTCTGGGATATGACTTATACTATAACAGGTAAGAGGCACTAAACTTTCCCTGGCTCTCTGGGACCATCAGGACACCAGACCTTTGCAGATTAGTGAGGCATGGTGACAGAGGACTGTTGTCTTCTCACTTATGAGTAGGCTTTTGTCAATGTGTTAAATCTTTAGTATTGAGAAAAAAAATGAAACAGTGGTGGTATCATGTATTGGCATGGAAATGGCATGACTTTATGGGGACCAGAGGACACAATACATCCAGGTGATCAAGAGAGGATCTTTATCAACATAGACCTCTGTGGTCTTAGCTCCCTTCTTTTCTCCTGAGTTTCCTTCTGCTCATAGATGACAGAGTTTGGGTGTTGGCCTTGTCTGGGGTAGTCACATTAGATTCTTACACATAATTAGAACCAGACTCGGGTGTGGATTCTTTGCCTTTAGTTGAATGTATAGCAAATGACTCCATATTTATTCAGTGTTGTCATAATCCAAAAAAAAAAAACAGGTATTTCCTGGTGCACTGTTGGTAATTTCTCCCATGAAGTTATTCAGGCCTTTACTGTTGGGACCCTCTTCATTGTTTTTCAATTATCTCCAAGCATCCTCATTCTGTCTGTGTTTCCATTTAAATCTTCACATTTTTTTTTCCAGGAGAAAAACCCTCAACTAATCATTTTGGTTGTCAGTGGCTGGGATAAAGTATTGTTGTGATAAACTAACGCAGCTGAAGCTCCCAGAAAATTTTTCATGTGGCATTCATTGTGTGTTGGGATTTACAGAGCAGCATGATGCTTGTCTTTAGTAAATGTGATGTACTTTGCAGTGGACTCACCATGAATGAAGAATTGCTGAGACTTCTGAGTTTTCTCGGAAATTTCATTGCTTAATATACACATGCAGTTAGAATGGATGATGATAAGGAAAGTGAGTTTCATCTACCACAGACTCCATGCAACATAGTTAGATGATAAATTCCTGGTTAATTTTCTCACTCTGGCTCTGTGAAAACTTAGCTCTAAGCCACTGTAGTTCTTTTAAAAATTCCCTGGCAGTCTTAGAAGCCAGGAAAGATTTACTTTCAGACAAGAATGTTGGTGTTTGTATTGTTGAGTTCTTTATTTAATTACAATAACACATTGTTTAAATTAGGTTTTCTTTGAAAAAGAAATAAATGTTTAAATGAAGGGGAAAATATTATGTGAAACTAGACAAAGTTTTTGTAGACTGGAAACTCTGCTCTTTCACCCCCCTCAAAAAGAATTCTAAGGCCTTGAGGGGCCCTCTACCACACTGGCCAATGTGTTTGTCCTATGGCATTATAGTAGCTTCTCTACCCTTAGGTATAAAAGAAAAGCATTTTTTTATAAAGTTGAGGCTCTCATCAAGTTCAGAATTGTTACAATTGAGTGCTTGACTTTATAATTAGAATGTGTCTGTTTTCTTAATTTAAGACTATCTATTTATCCATATGTATTGATTATATCTTTGTAGCCCAGGTGAAAATATGCAGCACTTAGCGGTAGTTCATCTAATGATGCCGCAGCACTGGAACTTCTTATGGCAAAGAGCTGGATTTGAAGATGATGACCACAGGGAGCTTATAATCTAGGGCAGGATCAAATAGATCTCCAAGACAAGAGGTAAAGTAATAAATATCTTAAGAGAAGAACAGAGAAAAGAGAGCCAGATATAAGAGTAGAAAGCAAAGGGAAATGGATTTCATTTGAAAAAAAAAAACAGGGGAAACTTTCTGTAAAATACAGTAGTTAAACCTGGCCTACCAGAATAGAGAGACTTTGCACATGTACAAATGGACTGTTCATGGATCTGTAAGTTAGGTCAGGAAGTCTGAAAGGCATGCAGAAAAAGCAAAGGAACGAAAGAAATGGGACCGCTGTCTAGTTTAACTATAGTGTTGACACAGAGAAGAATCAGCTGAGGAAGTACGTTGGGGGCAGACAGTGTGGGGTCCTGGCTCTCAGTTAAAGAAATGAAGGAAACAGAAATTCCAGGAAAATAATTTGGAAACTGGGCAGACCAGAGAAATGGATTTGTGTTGATTTGTCTGTGTCTGTGATTGTATTAGTAAGCTTTGTGCTGTGACCATGAAATCTCTGAGACAGTTTATAAAGAGAAAAGGTTTATCCAGCTCACTTTTTAGAGTTTGTAGTCCAAGATTGGGTGTAGTCCAAGGCACTGGTTTGGGCCTCTGTTGAGGGAAGATGATGGCAAGAGCATGAATGAGTTCTTTATTTTCTCCTGGACACGATGAGAAGGGCATTTGTCACAACTAAGGAAGCAACCTTGGTACTTTGCTATCAATTAGATTTCACACTTTATTCACATTTTACTAGTATTCTCCAGTGTCCTTCTCTGTTCCAGGATTCCATTCATGGAGTCAAATCATATTTAGTTGTCATGTCTCTGTGTTTTCCATGACTTTGGCCACATGAAATGCTGACTAGGCATTATGTAGACTATTCCTCAATGTGAGCTTGTCTGATGTTTTCCTCATGGTTAAGTGTGTGATATGGGTTTGTGGAGAAAGACCTTTAAGGTGAAATGTCATTCTCATTGTATCATATCAAGACTACCACAACATTTTTAAAGATAATGTTTAATTCTTTTATTTTCTTGTGTACCTTTGTTGGTTGGACTGATTGTACTTTAATCTGAGATCTGTCTTCTGTGTGGAGAGAACAAACTTTCCTGTAGGCTTTACTGGTTTCTAACTAGTCTTTAATTATTTTGCAAAGGAACAGTTCCACTTGCCCAGTTTTGTTCAGCCTGAATACGACAGTCTTGGCTGTGTTAATCAGGTAAGTTTCAACCAATTACAATGTGGAGCAAAATCTTTTCTTGACTGTGGAAAGGTAAATGGGTGTGTTCTAAAGGTACAGCTATCATTCAAAGCCTCCATAGATGCCCTGAGGAAATACTATTTATGTTGATGGGGTAGATGAAGCTGAGCCTATGAGGCAAAGTCATATGGGAGGCAAAAATGTATGCCTGCATCCGTATTTTTCTAGACAGTCCCCAAATTCCACATTTGCTATTATTTTAGAATGTAAAACAATCAATATGGATGAGTCCCAAATTGTCTTTGTTTGGAGGCATGCATTGTTCCCTAGGCACTCATGTCTGTGCCCTAACTCCCCTGTCTCTCCTCCCGGGAGGGTCCAGCTGGATTTGAGCCCTGGCTCAGGAACCAAGAGCCATTATCTCCATTTGAAACTACTTTGCTGTTGGGTTTCAATCATGTTTTATCCATATTCATTAAGCATTTCAAAATGGTTGTAAATTTCAGGAAGGCCAGCGAGCCTCAGATAAATAGAAGGCATTAAGGAAATTTCTAAATGACAATAATCCTTATTGCCATTCAGGAGGCCAAAGGAGCAGATTTGTTCTGAAGTTTGTGTCACTGAATTTTATTTTCATTTCTTTGTTATGGATTTATTTACTTATTTAGTGTGTATGTCTGCTTTGAACAAAACTCTTAGATAGAACAACATTTTTTAGGTGTAACTGCACTCCCAGAAGACAAAATAGCATCAGACTATTTATGTAGATCTCGGATTAAAGTGCAGATGTTTTGGCTCCGTTAATAAGAAAACATACTTTAACCTATTTTTAATCTTAGTTCATGAAGTAATAGGAAAATACAGCAAGGTTTTCAGTGTGTTCTTAGGGGGAGGAGAGAAAGAATGAGAGAGAGAGATGAAGGAGAGAGAAGGAGCGAGAGGAGGGAAGGGAGTGGAAGGAGGGGAGAGAACGAGAGACAGAATCTGCTCTTTGAAGATGAGTTCTGCTCATAAAAAATGTCTAAACTAAGCTGGTTTTAAGACATTACTATAAAGATGTCCTGTTCTTTCTTTCTTTCTTTCTTTCTTTCTTTCTTTCTTTCTTTCTTTCTTTCTTTCTTTCTTTCTTTCTTTCTTTCTTTCTTTGTTTTTTTTGGCAGTGCTGGGGATTGATCCCAGGGCCTTGTGTATGTGAGGCAAGCCCTCTATCAACTCAGCTATATCCCCGGCCCCTCTTGTTCACTTTTTCTATCATCACTTTCCAACTTGCCTTTCACCACTTCTTCTCTCTCAATCCTTGATTCCTTTAGCTGATATGGACACACTGCTCAAATCTGGGATGCGCTTTCATTACCCAGCTGGCCTCCACATCTTCCCCTCAAATATCAGGACTTCCTGCTTGGGCACTTCTGCTAAAAGCCTGAAGACTTCAAGCTTAGTATTCACTCATCCATTTAAGTCAAGCTATGTTGGCCTTCTAACGTGAGAATGAATTGTTCTGATTCATGGGAATGTCCATGAACAGAATCCATCTAGAGGGAGGCATGCCTGTGCACGGGCACACCCACCCAGACATCATGCCTAGCCTGAGAAGCTACTCTGATGGTGGGTAGGGGGTAGAGAAGGTAGGAGGTGATGCAGCTTGGGATAGGGGTTGGCAGCAGCAGCTGCCAATGAGCTAATATGTCCTCTCCTACTCATGACAGGTGGGACCACACAAAACTCCCTGGTTCTTTTGACATTATGAGCCAGGTAAATCACAAGAACAGTTTCAAGTCTGGCTCCTGGTCATTGTATGTGGTTACCTAGAAGTGAATGAAAATGACGAAGATGATGATGATGACATATTTCAGCACTTAAGTGATAGGGCTGTGTCATTTATAAATACCATCTCATTTGATTCCTGCAACAATTCTATCAGAGAGGGACTTTTTCTATTTCCTTCACATAAGACAGCCAAGGTTCAAAGAAGTTAGATAACTTATCTAATATTATATAGTTAGAAAGGGGTAAGACTGTACCTCCACACTTCAAACCTAGTTGGTCAGAATTAGGAGCCTCTCCTAAAGACTCTGTTATGTTAAATTATACAAAAACTCTGATGTTCAGGTATTGGGAGAATGTGAATATTTGTTTTGTGTGTATTTGTGCATGCATGTCTCTTTGTGTTCTGTGTGTGTATATGTGTGCATATGCATGACTTGTGTATTCATGTGTTTTTGCTTATATGTATTTGTTATATGTGCATGTTTGTGCATGTATGTTTGCATAAATAAAAGTCACTTGCCACTTAATGATGTTTGATCAATGATGTTCTACTTTTGTAATGGTGGCCCCATAATATTATATTACCCACTGACATCATAACCATCTAAGTTTGAATAGTATACCCAACAATGTTTGTGCAATGATAAAATCATCTAACACATTTTTCAAAACATACCCATATTATTAAGCGTGAAATAGCTACAAATGAATTTATATGCATTTCTATACATTCATGTTTGTCAATTTACGTGTTTTTGTGTATGTGTGTATATGTGATTTTATAGCACAGGGGAAATGCAGCTCAGAAAGAATCTTGCTAAAAATAAAAACTATATTTAAATCATGTATATACTTTAAAAAATATGTAAGATGGCTTTAGGATATGCTGGATCACAGTCCTGACTACATGGTATGATCCCTGGCACAAAGGCCACTGGAGGGAAGCAAGCTATGTACAAGCTGCACATTTCAGCAAAGTATTCATGAAGCTAATACTGTGCTGGGTGTTAGGGGTGACGGGAGGGTTGGCCTCCACAATGGTGAGTATTTTATTACTGGCATGATTTTGAATTACAGGTGCATTGTGATAAGAAAAAGCAGATGGTCTTTTAGTTAATTTTATTACTGTTTTTGAATTCTCCACATTCCAAGTACTCCCTTCCCTCCTATACCCAGACAGCACCCCACTGATCTCCTTTACCTGCCAAATATCCAGCCACACGTAGCATGAACAACAAGGAAAATTCACTCTCTTACAAAAAAATGTTTGGAGTCAGGTGGTTTCAGGGTTCGCTTTGGTAGTTTAACAATGTCAACAGGGTACCAAAACACTGGTTTTCACTCCTTTCTCAACATGCTGACTAACCAGGATTGCCTTGTGTGGCCCAAGATGACATCAGGTTGAGATGAGGCAGTGCCTGTCCCAAGAAGAGTGTGCTTCCTCCCAGTGTCTCTGTTAAATCAGGAAGACAGTTTTATAGGAAGCCACCCCACAAAAATTTTCTCATAGGTCCCATTGGCCCAGGATTGGGTCACATGGTCACAGACTAGTTCAGAGTTGGAAAACTAGAGTCAAATCTGGTAAGTCAATTTTTTTTCCAGTCTACAAAATAAGAATGGTTTTTTATGTTTTTAAATGGTTGAACATATTGAAAGAAAAATAATATTCATGTTACACATGAAATTTAGATTTCAGTGTCTATAAGTGAAGCATAAGATAGCCATACCCAACTGCTTATATATTGATAGGACTGCTTTTGAGCTATAGTGGCAGAGACCATGGTACATTGTGCATAGGGTGGCATGAGCAAAGCAGAGATGGGGGGCTCCAAGGTAAAGCAAAGGGTCTGACACAGCTGGGAAAAGGTGCTTGGTTTAGATATGTGGTGTCCCCAAAAAGCTCATGTGTGAGAAAATGCATGAGAATTCAGAGGTGAAATGATTGGGTTATGAAACCCTTAACCGAATCAGTGAATTAATTCCCCAATGGGAATTTTATTTAGAATTACAGGTGCATTGTGATAAGAAAATTAATCCCTGATAGGAATTAATTGAGTGGTAACTGAAGGCAGCAGGTAGGGTGTGGCTAGAAGAGGTGGACAGTGGGGGCATGCCTTTGGGGTATATATTTTGTATCTGGTGAGTGTAGCGTCCCTCTGCTTCCTGATCGTGAAGTGAGACACTGCCCTCCACCACACTCTTCTGCCATGATGTTCTGCCTCACCACGAGCTCTGAGGAATGGAGCCAGTCTTCTCTGGACGGAGACCTCTGAAACCGTGAACCAAAAAATAAACCTTTCCTCCTCTAAATTGTCTTGTCAGGTCTTTTTGGTCACAGCAGCAAAAATGCTGACTAATACAATGCTTCAGATTGTTAGCATGAGTTTTTGGAAGGCCTTGAATGCTGAGCTAAAAAAAAATCTGTCCTGTTGAAATGGGAGCGTTTGGAGAGGATATGAGCTTCTCTGAGGTAAAACCTGATGAAGCTGTGACTAATATGGTAACGTTCTTATATGACATGGTTGATATTTAATAGGGTTTTGCTCTGTGCCTTAACCTGTTTGGACTGCTGTAACAAAATGCTTGAGATTGGGCAATAAATAATAGTAACTATGGAAATATATTTCTCTTGGTTCTGGAGGCTAAGATGTCCAGGATAAAGGTGCCAAAAGAAACAAAATCTGATGAGGACTCTCTGCTCCACAAATGACTTTTTGTTGTGTCCTGACATGGTGGAAGGGGCAAACAGACTCCCTCTTATAAGGGGACAAAGCTCTCATGCTTAATCACTTTCTAAATGTCCCACCCCTTAATACCACTGCATTGATGATCAGGTTTTGATATATGAATTTGAGGTGGGGGAGGATACAAAGATTCACTCCATAGGGTTTTGTTATTTTGTTGTCTAACATTAGAATTATAAAGGGATCCCACCAATATTGGTATGGAATAATCTAGAAAAATGAACTTGAAAGTATGTTTTGTTTGAGTTCACTGTGAAGTTTATTTATTTATTTATTTTGGTGGAGGGTACCAGGGACTGAACTCAGTGGCACTCAACCACTGAGCCACATCCTCAGTCATACTTTGTATTTTATTTAGAGACAGGTTCTCAATGAGTTGGTAAGTGCCTTGCTGTTGCTGAAGCTGGTTTTGAATTCACGATCCTCCTGTCTCAGCCTCCTGAGCCACCCATATTATAGGTATGTGCTAACTTGCCCAGCTTCACTGAGATTATTTTTTAAGAATGGAATTGACCATTAAAAATTAGAGGACTGCATATAATAACATCTGGATTTCTAGCTTCGTTCATATGCCAAAAATCAGCTGGAGTTGAGTTGAGACTGATATTTTCAGATTCCTTATAGTCTTTGACAATGCTTAGTATTCTGTTAGCACTGAGGTCAAGTGTGAGCTGCTATTCGTCATTGCTATATCAGTTAGGTTAAATGTTATCAGCTGTAACAAACTCTGATGTTTCAGTGATTCAATATATAATATATAGAACTATATCACCTACCTGTCTTACAGTCCAACATGAGGATTCTGGAAAGTGGGTAGCCTTCCTCCATGCAGCCATTCAGGGCTAAGGCTTTCTATTTCATGGTTCAGCCATTTGATCCTTGGGGTCCTTATGTATACAGCTATTAGATAGGGAAAACAGGGCAGAGAGGGGTCATCTTTTTTTTCCTTTTTTTTTATTGGTTGTTCAAAACCTTACAAAGCTCTTGACATATCATATTTCGAACATTAGTTTCAAGTGAGTTATGAACTCCCATTTTTACCCCAAATACAGATTGCAGAATCACATAGGTTACACATTCACATTTTTACATAATGCCATACTAGTGACTGATGTATTCTGCTACCTTTCCTATCCTCTACTATCCCCCTCCCCCCCATCTTCTCTTTCTATCCCATCTACTGTAATTCATTTCTCTCCTTATTTTTTCTTCCAATTCCGAGAGGGGTCATCTTTTTAACTGACTTGGCTCTGAAAAAATGTACATTACTTTTGTCCATATTCTACTGGCAAAAAAATAATTAATACTCTCATTTAGCTTCAGGGAAACTATAAAGCTTCGTTCATACACTGGCTCTGATATATATTTTTCTTTTCTTCTGTGTGGAATATTTCATTGAGTATGCCTTTTAATGCTGGAGTGATTATGAATTCTTTCAATCCTCCATTTATCATGGGAAGTTTTTATTTCGTCTTCAATTTTGAAGTACAGTTTGCTGGATATAAAAATCTTCATTAATACCAATTATCTTTCAGGGATTGGTATTTTCTAGCCACTTTCTAGAAATTAGTATATTAAATAAATGGATGCATGGTTTATAGCAGTTGTTTACCTCTATCACAATAATTTTTATTTGCTGTTTTCTCATAGTTAAGTGTTTATTTATGATTTTTCTTACACTTGACTGATCTCACTCAAATTACTCAATAAATTTTTTAGGCACTTATATTTGTATCCCTTGGACTATGGTTGGTGCATTGCTATAGAATACAATTTAATAAATGTAAAAGGTCCTGCATGGGGATGTTCTAATATACAGGCTTCTTATAAATATGACTGCATTTTGACAGCAATCAGTTTCCTCCTGGTTAGATACTGGACTTTAGTTTTTGCTTTCTTTGTGTAATAGACTCTTTAAAAATTCATGGCACAAAACACTTAACCATTTTATTATGCTCTGTGGATCAGGAATTTGGACATTCATAGCAGAGATGGCTTGACTGTGTTTCTTGGTGACTGGAGACTCAGTAAGGATCTTTAAACACCTGGGGGCTCACTCAAAAGGCTGAAAGATAAGATCATCTGAAGTTTTCTTCATGTATGTAAGAGAAGACTGGGCAATTGGAACTGTCAACTTGGATATTCCACAAGCCCTCCACATTAGGTTAGGGCTTCTTACAGCATGGCATCTTTAAGATAGTATTTCTTACATGGTGACTCAAGACTGAAAGAACTGGTATCTTAGCAAATAAGGTAGAACTCCATAACGTTTTTTACTTCAGTGTTGGAAGTCACACGGTTCGTTTCTGTTGCATGCTATTGGTGTCAGTTTATCCTGATTCAAGAGGAGTGGACCTAGACCCCATCCTTCTATGAGATAATTTTCAAAAAAACTTAAGGCCATATTTTAAACAGTAAATGGCCAGGCATATCAATTGCCTTCCTTGTGCACAAAGCATAAAGCAGGGCATTCATCTAACAGAGTAAATTTTCATCAAAAGCTCAAAATATCTCTAACTTGTGATTCCCTTATTAATTTCTTACCAGCCTAGGGAGTTAAAGTGCATAAGGGCAATTCTAACTGCTCAAAACTTGGAGAAATGCCACACATTCAAGGCAATCCCTTTAAAGGTTCAGAATTATATTTTTGAATTTTAATGAATTAGACCTTGAGGTAATATGGAATCCTTTCCAATCTGGAATCCTCTCTACACAGATATGTGGCTTCTTATGCAACAGATCCCAGAATGTATCTGTGCCTCAAGCCTAGCTGAAAACCAACCAGTCCATCTCAAATAGGATTTACAATAATGGATACACTTGGATTTATGTCAGGAAATCCTTTTCTGAGATCCATGAATAGAATTGTGTGTGTCTAGGATCTGGTATGGAAACAATTACATACAGTATTTACTTTCACTAACCTCTAACTGAAATACAGAATGTTTTTCAATTAAGAATGTAGGCTGAAGAGTCTTTACTTAGTTTATGTCTAGATGACCTACTTATTGGTGAGAGAGATTTGTTGAAATCACCCAGTATTATTCTGTTGAGGTCAATTTGATTCTTTATATTGAGTAGAATTTCTTTTTTTCTTTTTTTAAAATTGGTTTTATTTTTTAAATACATGACAGCAGAATGCATCACAATTCTTATTACACATATAGAGCACAATTGCTCATACCTCTGTACATAAAGTATGTTCACCAATTCATGTCTTCATACATTACTTTGGATAATGATGTCCATTACATTCCACTATCATTGTTAACCCATGCTCCCTCTCTTCCCCTCCCACCCCTCTGTCTTATCTGGAACTCGTCTATTCCTCCCATGTTCCCCCTCCCTACCCCACTATGAGTCAATCACCTTATATCAGAGATAACATTCAGCATTTGTATTTTTGGATTGGCTAACTTCACTTAGCATTATCTTCTCTAACTCCATGCATTTACCTGCAAATGCCATGATTTTATTCTCTTTTATTGCTGAGTAATATTCCATTGTGTATATATGCCACATTTTTAAATCCATTCATCCACTGAAGGACATCTAGGTTGATTCTATAGTTTACCTATTGTGAATTGTGCTGCTATAAACATTGATGTGGCTGTGTCCCTATAGTATGCTGTTTTTAAGTCCTTTGGGTATAGACCAAGGAGAGGGAAAGCTGGGTCAAATAGTGGTTCCATTCCCAGATTTCCAAGGAATCACCATACTGCTTTCCATATTGGCTGCACCAATTTGCAGTCCCATCAGCACTGTATGAATGTACCTTTTTTCCCACATCCTCGTCAACAATTATTGTTGTTTGGCTTCATAATAGCTACCATTCTGACTGGAGTGAGATTTTTTTTTTAGTTATACATGACAGCAGAATGTATTTTGACATATAATACATACATGGAATGTACATACATCAATCATATTGTCTATTCTATTCTGCTGCCCTTCCTATCCTCCCTACTCCTCCCCTCCTCTCATGATTTTTTTAGAGTAGTTTTGATTTGCATTTCTCTGATTGCTAGAGATGATGAACATTTTTTCATATATTTGTTGATTGTAGGTTCTCTATTCACCTTAGATTGTTTCTTTTGCTGAGAAGAAAGTTTTAGTTTGAGTTCATCCAATTTATTGATTCTTGGTTTTAATTCTTGCACTATAGGAGTCTTGTTAAGGAAATTGGGGCCTAATCCCACATGATGAAGATTAGGGCCTACTTTTTCTTCTATTAGAGGCAGAGTCTCTGGTTTAATTCCTAGGTCATTGATCCACTTTGAGTTGAGTTTTATGCATGGTGAGAGATAGGAGTTTAAAATTTCATTTTGTTGCA
The DNA here is from genome assembly GCF_052094955.1 of Ictidomys tridecemlineatus. Lineage (NCBI taxonomy): Eukaryota > Metazoa > Chordata > Mammalia > Rodentia > Sciuridae > Ictidomys > Ictidomys tridecemlineatus. The sequence goes on along the minus strand of NC_135480.1, from coordinate 128,163,082 downwards.
TATGAATTTCCAGTTTTACCAGCACCATTTGTTGAAGAGGCTATCTTTTCTCCAATGTATGTCCTTGACGCCTTTGTCTAATATAAGATAATTGTAATTTTGTGGGTTAGTCTCTGTGTCCTCTATTCTGTACCATTGGTCTACCAGTCTATTTTGGTGCCAATACCATGCTTTGTTACTATTGTTTTGTAATATAGTTTAAGGTCAGGTATAGTGATGCTTCATTCTTTCTGCTAAGGATTGCTTTAGCTATTCTGGGTCTCTTATTTTTCCAGATGAATTTCATGATAGGTTTTTCTATTTCTATGAGGAATGTCATTGGGATTTTTATCAGAATTGCATTATGTATAGTGCTTTTGGTAGTATGGTAATTTTGATAATATTAATTCTGCCTATCCAAGAGCATGGTAGATCTTTATATCTTCTAAGGTCTTCTTTGATTTCTTTCTTTAGGATTCTGTAGTTTTCATTGTATAGATCTTTCACCTCTTTTGTTAAGTTGATTCCCAAGTGTTTTATTTTATTTTATGTTATTTTATTTTATTTGAGGCTATTAAGAATGGGGGTAGTTTTCCTTATTTCCCTCTCAGAGGATTTGTCACTGATATACAGAAATGCCTTTGATTTATGGGAATTGATTTTATATTCTGCTACTTTGCTGAATTTATTTAGTAGTTCTAGAAGTTTTCTGGTGGAATTTTTAGTTTCTTCCAGGTATAGAATCATATCATCAGCAAATAGTGTCAATTTGAGTTCTTCTTTTCCTATGTATGTCCCTTTAATATCTTTTGTCTGTCTAATTGCTCTGGCCAGTGTTTCAAGAACTACGTTAAATAGAAGTGGTGAAAGAGAGCATCCCTGTCTTGTTCCAGTTTTTAGAGGGAATGCCTTCAATTTTTCTCCATTTAGAATGATGTTGGCCTGGGGCTTAGCATAGACACTGTTTATGATGTTGAGATATGTTCCTGTTATCCCTAGTTTTTCTAGTGTTTTGAACATAATGGGGTGCTGTATTTTGTCAAATGCTTTTTCTGTGTCTATTGAGATGATTATATGATTCTTATCTTTAAGTCTATTGATGTGATGAATTACATTTATTGGTTTCTGTATGTTGAACCAAACTTGCATCCCTGGGATGAATCCCACTTGATCGTGGTGCATGATCTTTTTGATATGTTTTTGTATTTGATTTGCTAGAATTTTATTGAGAATTTTTGCATCTATGTTTATTAGAGATATTGATCTGAAGTTTTCTTTTTTTAATGTGTCTTTGCCTGGTTTTGGAATCAGAGTGATATTGGCCTCATAGAATGAGTTTGGAAGTCCTGCCTCTTTTTCTATTTCTTGAAATAAATTGGAGAGTTTTGGTATTAGTTCTGCTTTAAAGGTCTTGTAGAACTCAGCTGAGTATTTGTCTGGTCCTGGGCTTTTCTTAGTTGGTAGATCTTTGATGGCATCTGCTATTTCATCACTTGAAATTAATCGGTTTAAATTGTATATATAATACTGATTCAATTTGGGCAAATTATATGACTGTAGAAATTTGTTGGTGTCTTTGATATTTTCTATTTTATTGGATTACAAGTTTTCAAAATAATTTCTAATTACTTTTGTATTTCTGTAGTGTCTGCTGTGATATTTCTTTTTTCATCATGTATGTTAGTGATTTGAGTTTTCTCTTTCTCTTCCTTAGCATAGCTAAGGGTCTGTCAATTTTATTTATTTTTTCAAAGAACCAATTTTTTGTTCTGTCAGTTTTTAAAATTATTTCTTTTATTTCAATTTCATTAATTTCAGCTCTGATTTTAATTATTTTCTGTCTTCTGCTGCTTTTGAGGGTGATTTGTTCTTCTTTTTTCTAGAGCTTTGAGATGTATTGTTAAACCATTTATTTGTTGACTTTTTCTTCTTTTAAGAAATGAGCTCCATGCAATGAACTTTCCTCTTAAAACTGCTTTCAGAGTGTCCCAGAGATTTCAATATGCTGTATCTGTGTTCTCATTCACCTCCAATTTTTTTTAATTTCCTTGATGTCTTCTGCAACCAATTGTTCATTCAGTAGCATATTATTTAGTCTCTAGGTGTTGGAGTGGATTTTATTTCTTATTTTATCATTGATTTCTATTTTCATTCCATGATGATCTGACAGAATGCAGGATAGTATCTCTGCTTATTTATATTTGCTAAGATTTGCTTTGTGGCATAATATATGGTCTCTTTTAGAGAAGGATTCATGTGCTGCTGAGAAGAAAGTATATTTTCTTATTGAAGGATGAAATATTCTATATATGTCAGTTAAGTCTAAATTATTGACTGTATTATTGAGTTCCATAGTTTCTTTGTTCAGCTTTTGTTTGGAAGATCTATCTAGTGTTGAAAGAGGTGTGTTAAAGTCACCCAAAATTATTTTGTTGTGGTCTTTTTGACTCTTGAACTTGAGAAGAGTTTACTTGATGAGCATAGCTGATCCATTGTTTGGTACGTATATATTTATAATTGTTAAGTCTTGTTGCTGTATGTTTCCCTTGAGCAGTATGTAGTGTCCTTCTTTGTCCTTTTTGATTGACTTTACTTTGAAGTCTACTTTATTTTATATGAGGATGGAAATCCCTGCTTGCTTCTGCAGTCCATGTGAGTAGTATGATTTTTCCTAACCCTTCACCTTCAGTCTGTGGATGTCTTTTTCTGTGAGATGAGTCTCTTGAAGACAGCATATTGTTGGGTCTTTTTTCTTTTTTAAATCCAATCTGCTAGTCTATGTCTTTTGATTGGTGAGTTTAGGCCATTAACTTTCAGGGTTATTATTGAGATATGATTTGTATTCCCAACCACTTTTGTTGATTTTTGGTATTTAATGTGACTTGGTTTCTCCTCTGATTAGATTTTCCTTTAGTGTAGTCACTCCCTCTGCTGATTTTCATCATTTATTTTCATTTCCTCTTCTTGGAATATTTTGCTGAGGATGTTCTGTAGTGTAGGCTTTCTAGTTGTAATTTTTTTAAACTTTTGTTTATCATGGAAGATTTTTATTTCATCATCAAATCTAAAGTTTAGCTTTACTGAATATAAGATTCTTGGTTGGCATCCATTTTCTTTCAGAGCTTGGTATATGTTGTTCCATGATTTCCTGGCTTTGAGGGTCTAGGTTGAAAAATCTGCTGAGATATGAATTGGTCTCCCCCTATATGTGATCTGATTCCTCTCTCTTGTGGCTTTTAAGATTCTATCCTTATTGTATATGCTAGGTATTTTCATTATAATGTGACTTGCTGTAGATCTGTTGTAATTTTATACATTTTGGTGTCCTGTAAGCCTCCTGTATTTGGTTTTCCAATTCACTCTTCATGCTTGGGAAATTTTCTGATATTATCACTTTGAAGAGATTGTGCATTTCTTTGGTTTGAAACTCTGTGCCTTCCTCTACCTAATAACTCTTAGATTTGGTTTTTTGATGCTGTCCCATAATTCTTGGATGTTCTGTTCATGGTTTCTAACTATCTTCACTGTGTGATCAACTTTATTTTCCAGATTGTATACTTTGTCTTCATTTTCTGATGTTCTTTCTTCCAAGTGATCTAGTCTGTTGGTTGTGTTTTCTATTGAGGTTTTTGTTTGATTTATTTTTCCTTCATTTCAAGGATTTCTGACTGTTTTTTTTTCAGGATCTCTATCTCTCTCTTCAAGTAATCTTTTGCTACTTATATTTGCTCCCTTATTTTTTCCTTGCATTTGCTTGTTTAGGTCATTCTTTAATTTATATATCATTTTAAATATGAACCTTCTGAACGTTTTCTCTGACATTTCATCAACTTCACTGTCCATGGGTTCTTTTATTGTATATATGTCCTGGTTTGTTTGGGGCATTTTCCTCCCTTGTTTTTTCATGTTGTCTATGTGTCTTCCTTTCTTGCAATGTGACTCTGAGATATTATAGTTTCTTCCCTATATTCTTATAGTACCCGTGAAGATTGTCTGTACCTGACCTTGATGTTGGGCCTCCAGACCCTGCTGGTGTCCCTCAATGGATGCTATTGCATCCTGGATCTGGGTTCTGCATAAGTTGGAGTGGGCAGATCTGGGCCACTAAGCATGACCTCCCGTGGTTGTTTGCTGGTTGGAAGGGGTGGTCTTGTGCCAGAGACTAGGCTCTGTTGAGTGTCTGCCTCACTTGGGGAGGGGTGGATTGGGCCTGCTGTGCCAGTGGGTCCAGCACAGGTGGATCTGGTCCACTGGCCTTGACCTCCCGTGGTAGACTGCTGGTCAGAAGGGGCAGTCCTGCGCCAAGGCGAGGCTCTGGCCTGCTCCACTGGGGGAGGGGTGAATCATGCCTACTGAGAGCCTGGATCCCACATGGGCTTGTATGGGCAGTCTGGGCTGGATCTTGGCTCCTGCAGTAGTCCACTGATCAAAATGGGTGGTTCTGTACCAGAGGCTAGACTCTGGCAAATGTATGCCCCTCAGGGAAAGGGGTGGACAAGATCTGCTGAGCACCTGGGCCTCTGCAGGGGCTGGTGTGGGTGGAACTGGGCTGCTGGGCTTGACCTCCCACTGAGTAGGATTTTCTTTTATCACATAGGTGCACTGACATTTGGGGCATAAATATTTATAATCATTATATATTGTTGTTTATATAACCAGTATGAAGTGACTTTGTCTTTCCTAATTAATTTTGACTTGAAGTCTACTTTATCAGATATGAGAGTAGTTATCCCTGCACGTTTTCAGTCTCCATTTGCATAGTACATTTATTTTTATCCTTTCATCTTCAGCCTATGGATGTCTTTCCCTATAATGTAAGTCTCTTATAAAAAATATATATGGCTTGGTCTTGTTTTTAAATCAATTCTGCCAATCCATGTGTTTTAATTGCAGAGTTGAGATCATTTACATGCAGAGTTTTTATAGAGAGATGATCTTTTCTGGATATTTTGATTTATTTATAATTCTTAAAGCTGACTTGATTTTCTTTTAATTAACTATTATTCTAATGAGGTTCATTCATACACTGACTCTGATATATATATTTATTTATTTTTCTTTTTTCTGTGTGGAATATTTCATTGAGTATGCCTTTTAATGCTGGAGTCGTTATGAATTCTTTTAATCATCTGTTTATCATGGGAGGTTTTTATTTTATCTTCAATTATGAAGTATAGGTTGCTGGATATTGGAATCTTCATTAATAACAATTATCTTTCAGGGCTTGGTATATGTTGTTCTAAGCCCTTCTGGATTTTGGGGTTGTTTGAAAAATCAGTAGAAATTACCTCTAAATATGACATGCCACTTTTTCTCTTGCAACTTTAAAAATTTCACCATTGTTCTGTAAAATAGCCATTTTTATTATAAAGTATCTTTAGGAGAATCTCAAATTATATTACAGAGATATATTAACAAAAGCATCTATGTCATCATATCAGAATGAGGATTTCATTACATGAGGTTTTGTGAGGAACATTTAGTCCATTGTGGTCCCCTTTCTAAATCACAGTTTATGTCAGGTGTCTATATTTTAAGATCACATTTTATACCTTGCTATATATTACTTGGTGTATTAAATAAGCTTCTATAACCTACAGTCACCAAAGAATGGTGAATCAGAGATGATTGAGGTTATTTCTTACTCAGATGGTGGTTCATAGGGAGGTAAAATGTACAGGTTAGGTAGTCAGCTTTGGTTTACAATATTTTGTAGTTTTAACATTTCCTAAGGCAATCATTTTCTGAGTGCAATATCAGGGGTTCTGGGGTCCCTGGGTATTCTTTCTAAGGTCTCCAAACTCTTATTTTCTATCTGAAAATGTAAGAGAGACCAAATTTTCTCAACATTCTATTCTTTAAAAAAAATAAAAAGAAGGCAAAGAGATTCACATTCTGTGTACATGGATTTGCAAATCCATTTTGGAGAAAGAATTAAGAATATTTAATTATATTTAAGGTCATGTAGATCCTACAATGTAGGATTGAATTTTCAATTCTCTAGAGAAGCACTCTTACACTACACAAGTTTCAATATTTCAACAAAACAACATTTCAACAAAACAACATTATTGAGGATTGAATGAAGAAACAGATATGAGATTCTACATGTCTTGAATAAAGTTAGACATGAAAAATATTTGCAAAAATGTAAAGCAGTTTCTGCTGCTCTTTCACTAAAGTTGTATTTTAATTTTTTATAAAATAATACATTAATACAATGGTTTAGTATAGTTTACAAAAATAAAATAAATGCATTTCTTAAAAGTTTGAGTTTTAACTTTGAATATGAAAAGTATCAATAGATAGTTCAGCATAAATAAAAGCTCTTTGAGGTCTTGCATAGTAAAAATAAAAAAAATGTAGTGTCCAGTTGGAGTCCACAACCAGCTAAAATTCATTTTACTGTGAAGAAGAGATAATTAATTTTGGTAAAATAGCTAGCAGATCAGTTCAGTTTCTATGTCCACAAACACTATATTATTATTGTTTTCATTAAGAATTTCTAGGTGTGATAAATTTCTGTGTGCATCCTTTACATATTACTTTTTTTCATTTGAAATTATGCCTTGAAGATTTATTCACACTATCATATATACATCTACTTCATTAACTTTAACTGTTTAATACTCTCAACTATTGCACAATATCACAATTTTTAAACATTTATTTAACTGATAGATATATAGATTTATAATTATTTGCCCTTGAGAGAAATGCTGTAATTATCAACCTCTGCATGTCTCCTTGAGCAGTGTAAGAATGCTTCTCTAGAGAACTCAAAATCCAATCCTACGTTGTAGGATCTACATGACCTTAATTATAATTAAATATTCTTAATGGTGTGCCAATTTGCGAATCCATGTACACAGAATGTGAATCTCTTTGTCTTCTTTTTATTTTTTTAAGAATATAATTGTTTTTATTTGTTCTAATTAGTTATATATGACAGTAGAATGCATTTTAACAAGTGATGCTGGGAAAACTGGATATCCATATGTAGAAGAATGAAGTTATCTCTATTTTACCACTCTGCACCAGAGTCAACTCAAAGTGAATCAAAAATCTAGGAACTAGACTGGAAACACTGTAACTGCTAGAAGAAAGCATAACCTCAACACTACAATATAATTGTGCAAGCATTGAGTTCCTTAACAGACCCTTAGAGTTTAAGACATAAAACCAAGAATCAATAAAAGGAATGATATCAAATTAAAGAGTTTCTGCACAGCAAAGGAAACAAAAGAATAAAGAGAGAGCCTGCAGAATGGGAGAAAATCTTTGCCAGCTACTCCTCCTACAAGAGATTAATATCTAGACTGTATAAAGAACTCAAAACACTTAACCCCACCACCAAACAACCCAATCAATAAACGGCAAAAGAACTAAACAGACATTTTTTCAAAAGAAGATATACAGATGGTCAACAAATACATGAAAAAAATATTCAACATCCATAGTAATGAAGGAAATACAAATCAAACCTACATTGAGATTTTATTTCATGCCAATAAGAATGGCAATCACCAAGAATAAAATAATAATAAATGTTGGTGAGTATGTGAGGAAAAAAGTATACTCATATGTTGCAGGAGGGACTGAAAATTAGTATGACTACTTTGGAAAGCAGTAGGGAGGCTCCTCAAAAGGCTAGTAATGGAAACACTGTGTGACCCAGCTATTTTAATCTTTGCTGTTTTTTAGGAAGGGCAACAGAATAAAATAGACACTAGTATTGCTGTATATATATATACGTGGCTATATAACCAATGTGATTCTGCAACCTGCACACTTGGGAAAATGAGAAATTATACCCTATTTGATTCAAATGTATTATATGTCAAGATAATTGTATTGTCATGAGCAACTAATAAAAAAAAGAATCTGAGCAAACCAAAAAAAAAAAAAAAAGAACTAAAATCCGCACGTTATAGTGATACAGGCACATCAAGGCTCATAGCAGGACAATTCACAAAAATCAAGCTATGGACCCAGCTCGAGTGCCTGTCAACAGATGAATGGATAAAGAAAATGAGCTATACACACACAATGGAGTTTACCCAGGCCATAAAGAAGAATGAAATTATGTCATTTTCTGGTAAATGGATGGAATCGAAGAACAGCATGTTAAATGAAATAAGGTAGACTTAGAAAATCAAGAGTAAAATGTTTTCTCTTATATGTGGAAGCTAGCAGAAAATAAGGGGGAATCACATGAAAATAGAAGGGAGATCCATAGAGCAGAGAAGGACTTGGAAGAGAAGGGAGGGGACACATGAAAAAGGGAAGAATTCTGAAATAAAATTTACCCAGTTATGATACACACACACACACACACACACACACACACACACACACATGCACACACACACACACACATATGAATATACCACAGTAAATTTCACCTTTATGTAAATCTGTAAAGTGCCAATGAAAATAAATAAATAAATAAATAGAAGATAGACCAATAGAGTAGGGGAAGAGGAACAGGGGGAATGAGGAGGGCAGGAAAAGAGAAAGAACTGGGGACTGAAATGCAGCAAATTGTATTCTATGCATGCATTATTATGTCAAAATGAGCCCCACTATTATGTTTAACTATAAAGCACCAATGAAGACATTTTAAAAGAATGCAATAAACCTTATTAACATAATCAATATCAATGACTCTTGGTCTTTGCCAGCAAATGAAGTAGTGATATTTTCACATATTATTAAAGTTATGGGTATATTGAAATACTGTTATGTTCTCTATTGTGAAACTGTGGTGATTATTAGACATGCTGCTAGATGGCATGTGGCAACAGTCTGTAGACATGTGTCTGACATAGCTGGACACTTACCCAGGCAACTCTGCATGATTCAACCTGTGCCATGTTTCAGCCAATAGCCAGTGAATTCCTGGGTCACTAACACATACATTGCTTTGCATTATTCTTTATCCATATTGTTCATTGATCAGAACACAGAAGGAGGTGAATTCTTTTTATTGTTTAATGATATCTTCCCAAACAGACAGGTTAAGTGAGAATTTGTAGCTATGTGCAAGATGATACAATTTATTCTTCCTGGAATTCTCAGAGGTGACTGTGGATTAGGAAGCAGATTTAGCTAAAGGAAGAGATGGCAGAAACTGAAATAAGTGGTGTACACGCTGATGAGACTTTTCATCTAGAAGTTTAAGGGTTCTACCATGTAATCAGGGCCATGAGTGGAAGGAAAGAATACTTACAAAACTACTGCTTTGGTTGGTGATACAGACACAGTGTACAAATGAGGCAAAAATTTAAGATATTTATCTTACTCCCATTCTTCAGTCACCTAGGTACAACAACTATTACCAGTTTGGGCAGCATAAATCTTTCTTGCTTAGTCTTTTTTTTGGTATTGGGGATTAAATCCAGGGATGTTTTACCTCCAGCCCTTTCTGAGGGTTTTGCTAAGTTACTGAGACTTACCTTGAACTTGAGGTCTTCCTGTCTCAGCCTCCTGAGTCTCTGGGATTATAGGCTTGTGTCACTGCACCTGGCAATATAATCTTGATCTCTTGATTAACATAATATATGGCAATTAAGATATTCCAAACACACACAATAAGCCTCAACTATGATAAGAACCTCCTGGGCTTTTAGTATTATGATAATCATTCATTATGTTATTAATATCAAATGCATGAGAATATATTATTTAGAAAATAAGAGCATCTTTGATACTTCTTTTAGAAATCTCTTTGGATAATTCACTTTTTAGTGCTTTGATACCTACTTCCATATTTTAAAGAAAATATTATGCCTCTATTTCTTGACTTAGTAAATTTAAATAGAATCTCTTGATCTTCCTGTATAAAATGTCTTAGCTAAAGCAACTCAAATTAGCTGATGGATTCCTATCTCTCCATTTTTCAATTTTTAAAAAATTTAATTCCTATTTTGGTTATTTTTACAGCTTTAAAAGTCATTACTTTTACAGTGTTAATAATATTTGTTTTAAACTCTGTAAATATGATGAATGATTCCATGCTTTGTCCATATGTCTAAATATTAACAATAATAAAATTTATATTTTATATTACTAGTTAGCCAAGATAATTATTATGATTAAACACTGACAGAAGGAAATATAACCTAAATTGCTGCCAATTAAAACAATGTTAATAATAATGATAGTACTATTCCCCTATTACCAGTGATTTCAGTTACACAGAGTCAACTGTTTTCCAAAAATGTTAAGTGGAAAGTTCCAGAAATAAACTCATTAGTTTCAAATTGCATGTTGTTCTAAGGGAGACCTCAAGAAATCAATGTGATGCCATGACAGGTGACTTGACAACCATGATGAATAATGAAGAGTAGCATATATAGCATGGATACTCTGGGCAAATGGATGATTTATATCCTGGATAGGAGGGAGCTGAATGGCATGAGATATCATCATGGTACTTATATCAGCTTCCCAGGAATCAATGGGGAAGGGAAGTAATAACCTAAGAATATGTCACAAGGTCTATGTTATTCACCTTTTACTTCATCTCATCTTGTAGGCATTGTGTCATTTCCTATCACTGCAATGAGAATGATGAATGCAGTGCAATAAGATATTTTGAGAGAGAGACCACACTTACATAACTCTTTGTTACAGCATACTGTTATAATTGTTGTATTATTTATTATGGTTAATCCCTCTCTGTGCTAAATTTATAAATTAAACTTTATTATAAGTATGTTTATACAGGGAAAAAAAGCATGTTTTATGTAGAGTTAAGCCTTATCCATATTTCAGGCCCCTACTAGGGGTCTTGGAATATGTTCTCTGGAGATAATAAAGATTACTGTATTAGAGTATGCAGGAAGTCTGATTTCAGTCCATAATATTAACTACTGTATGGTTTTGCCCCTCTTAAACAACAAAACCAAATGTATTATCTAGTCCATAATTTCTTGTTGCCCACAATTCTTTGTAATAAAAAATATATGGAAATGGTTGAAGTAAAATGTTAAAGCAGCCCTTCCACCTTTCCCATGACCATTGTCCATCCCAAAGGAAACTAATTAGTAGCTTGATGAGTTATATTTCCAGGCCTTTTCCTTTCATTTGGTTTAATGGGTTCACATATCCTATTTTCGGTATGTGGATATACCATAATATACTTAATCACTTCCCTAATTGATGGATGCTTGGGTTGTTTCCAGTTTTTAAATCTGCAATAAAGCCAACAACATCTTATTCATGCTCTTTGGACATATGTGTGTTTTCTCTAGAGTGAGTTGATAGCAATGAAACTGCTGAAAGTTTGGGCACATTTAAAATTTCAATAACACTTGCCAAATTGCTTCCTTCCCTTCTCATAAAAGGCTTTAAAATGCACATTTCTTTTGCATTGAGTGAGAATGCTTGTTTCTTCATATTACCTTCAACATTTGAAGTCATTAATATTCTTATTTTTTGCCAAGCTAATGGGCAAAAATTAATATCTGATCATTCATATGCATTTCTTTTTTTATATTAATAATGTTCACCATCTTTTTATTGACATTTCACCATCTGTTGACATTTGCAATTCTTCTGAAAATTGCCTCTTTATAGCTTTTGCTCACTTAACTATTGAGATATGGACCTCTTAGAGATTCAAAGGAGATCTATATATTTTGGATAATAATCCTTTAATATGTTGCATATTCTTTTCTCCAATACATTGCTTATTTTTTAATTTTATCTCTGATGTTCTCTGTCATACGGAATTTAAAATTTGTATGTCATCAGATCCATCAAAGGATAGCTGAATTAGCATCTCAAACCCAGTGATCTAAAGCCTCATTTCCATGTGTCCCACAACTTCAACTCCCTCACATATCCCACGACAGATATTGTAATGCTTGTAGGACACTTGATTTTCATTTTCATTTTTTATCACAAGGGTGGGTGGCAAACTTTATGGCCAATGATTTCGCAATTTTTTTAAAAAGCAAAAGACAAGTTCAAAGCGATCTTTCTAAATGTGGTGATCATGATCTTCACTTAGTAGCAGGGCTTGTTCAGGTTCTGTCTCTGCAAGTTCCTGTACTGAAACTGGTTACTAATTACTCACTGTGTTGCCTGGGGATAGGCTTCTCAACTCTCATGTTGTCAAACTTTTTTATTTTGTTCTCTTTTGCTCACTAATCTCCAGAACAGACCAATTTTCATCCCACAGAGACCCTATGTTTTTAATTGTGAGCCCAATAAGAAAAGGAAGCATGTGGAATAAATGGTGTCACCTTTTAAATGAACCCCGGGGCAGGTGTTCCCTCATTGTGGTAAGAATGGTTCCTGAACTCTATCCATGCTGGGGTGGGAGTTGGGAAGTGAGCTTAGGGGAAGGTATCAGTTTGAAAAATGGATTGTTTTCCTTCCTTCTTTGGAATCCTGTCCCTGCTTTCTCTTTCTCTTGAGTTTTCGCTTGTTTCTGTAAAGGAAGGGAGCATGTTGCTTTATGTTTCTTCTTTGCCCTCTCCCTTAGCTTCCATGTCTGTCCTTTGGGAACGTCACAGTAATGTGACAGCATAGAACCTGGATTGACTCAAACCTGTGAATTTCCCTTCCTGAAACCTGAGGATGTCATAGAGTTCCCCAGATGATTTCATAAATTTAGTGTCACATTGTAAATCAAACAGCTGTGGAGTGGCCTGGACATCTGCTTGGCTCTGTTATTCTCTTTACACCAAAAGAAAACTAAACTCTGCCGAGGTCAGTTGGATGTGCACATTGCCAGGTAAGGGCCTGTGTTCTTCTCAGGCATGGACCCAGAATATCAGGATCTTTTGCTTCCGACAAACAAAACAAAACAAGTCAAAACAAAATAATCCTTTAACTCCTTCACATATCCTGATCATAGCTTCGTGGAACTCCATATAAAGTAAGGGGTTGTAGGAAAAGACAACGAATAAGTAAAATCCTGGAGTTTGTTGGGGGTATTTATTTATCTCTAGCAATTTAAAGATGTTGGCAGTCATGACAGAAAAGAGGGTGTGAGACTATAACCATGATTAATATCCTTCAGGTTGGACATGGGAAGCTATTTTCTTTATCTATTTCTTTTTCTCATAGATTGATGTTAGGCTAGGAAATGCTCTAGTAACAAAAACCCTCTCATTCCTTATCCCCTAGTCAAATTGAATCAGACAACACCACAAAGGTTTATTTCCTCTCATGCAGGCAAGCCCGTGGGGACAGGTGAACCTCTGGACAGTGGATATCCGTGCTGGGAGGAGGGGAAGAAAGTGACAGAGCTTTGCCTGCAACTCTTCACTATTAGTTCTGCAGGTAACACATGCTGCTTCTGATTATTTCCCATTGGCCAGAACTAGCCACCTGGCCCCCTTCACTAGAAGGAAGTTTGGAAATAAGGAAGAACAAATTTATTATGTAGTGCAAATCTCTGATGCCCCAAAGTATATTTGAAGGAATCACAATAAATATAGTGTTCTTCCTTCTAATTCATTCTTAACTTTTGATTTAGCAAATGTTCCCTTCCCCCTTTTCCCTTTCTTTTCACTTCTACTACCAATTTCCATAAGAACATACTAAAAACTCATCTTAAACAAAAGGTAAATAGCCAATATGACTTAAAAGGTATATAACTATGGACTATAATTAGCTCTATATAAATAAAATTATTCTAACTTAGAATACAGAGTTTTTAACAACACCTTCCCAACCTCTAAACCATTTCTACTGCAGACTGCTTGGTCAGCATTTCAAACACACCCCTATTGCACTCCCCTCCTGAGCCACACAGGAAATCATTCAGGACACTAGTTAAATATACAGATTCCTACATTCCACAATCTACTTAAACGAGTATTTCACCGAGTTGGGTCCATTTTGGAAGAGCACCACAGAAGATTCCAATGAACAATGAAAGCTGAGAAAGGATAACATGCATTGATTATCCAGGAACATTTATATGTATCAAAAGGACAGTTGAAAGAAGGAAATTCTCCTTCAAAGGAATGATTTACTAAAAGTGGAAATTTAAACACTCATGGGACAATGGCCTTTCTATATGGGATCATACTAAATATATTTGCTTACTTAATTATTCAGCATACAAAGTTTTTATGTACAGATATATACATATACATAAGCATATGTATCATTTTGTTATTTTTAAGCCTCTTTCAGACATTTTAGAGTATTTGAATGTTGCATCTGTTGGGTTTCTCTCATTGTGGATTGTTTCCTATTATGGCTTTTCACTTTGGGTTGTAAGCTCATCTTCAGTATTTTGTTTTTCTATGGGAGTTTCTGATTCCTGGAATGTGGAAGCATCCCTAGCAGTAATTTTTGCTTGGTTCTACCAGATGTCCAATGGGTTTCACTTGCATAGGACCATTTTTCCTGGGGTTAGCATCATGGTACCAAGCAAAGAATTCCTGATTTACACATGACACCCAGCCCTCTATATCCATTGGTTTCGCATCTGTGGATTCAACCAACTGTAGATGAAAATATTTGGAAACATAAAAATTGTGCCCATACTAAAGATGTATACACGTTTTTGTTATTTCCTTATGACACCTATTTACATAACATTCACATTGTATTAAGCATTATAAGTAACCTAGAGATGCTTTAAAGTGTAGGAAGATATGTGTAAGTTTTTGTAAATACTAGGCATTGTGTACAAAGGACTTGAGCATGCACAGATTTGGGTATCTGAGGAGGCTCCTGGAACCAAATTGCTGTGGTAAAAGGGGATGATTATATAGGCAGGTAGTTTTTAGTTAGGTTCTGGGAAGTGATATGTTTCTTTGCTACTCATTAGGCCCAACAAAATTGTATTTTTCTAATCACCTATTCTTGAAACAAATACTTCTTCCAGGCTCTGGCTCAAGGCTAAATTATTGATTCCCTTCTAGGCATCAAAATTGCTAGGGTTGATCTGGTATCTCCAACCCACTTCTTCCAAAAGCCATGGCATTATCTCCAAGATCTATCTCTGTAGCTTTTAATTTCACCTTTTATTTCCTGGTGCCTTAAGGATAGTCAAGACTTTTTTTTGAATTTAGGATGTTTTTGAAAAATGGTTTTGTTTTATCCACTATGTGTTTAGAGCCGGGCAGGAGGAAAAGTATACCCTGTAGCTCTTCAGTCTGACATCTTCCCTGAAGTTTTCCAAGGAGTTTTAGAAGACATGCTTGTTTGCATTTCGTTGTGTTCCTTTGTTTTGTACCACCACGGCTGTTTTGTTTGGAGAATTCCCTTTGCTCTTGAGTAGTATCTGATGTTAAAAAGGTCCCATTTCGAGCAGAAAACAGACCATTAATCATCCTCTCCCATGGACCGGGGTTCATTTTCCCTGCATAGTTCTCATCTATATTGTATCACTAGATTGTAGTCAGTTACAGACTGCTCTGCCTTTCTCACCATAGGCTTCTGGGGCCAGCAATCAGATCTCATTAATCTTTTTATCTGCAAGGCTGGCACAGTGCCTTCTAGCACATATGATTGAACATAAGATGTTTTTGTTATTGGTTGTTTCTGCCATAGGTGATGATGGTGATAATGTGTGCTACCACACCAGGAAGCACCTCCCCGGATTCTGGTTCAGATACCTATGGCTAGAGTGTCCTTCCTGGTTTATTGGATTTTTAAGTGCCATTAATGGCTATTAACTGGTCTGTGTAGATTAACACCTGCTCCCTGCCTGGAAGCACACACAGCCATTAGTTGCAGAGCATGATCTCCCTGAGGGATTGGAAATACAGAGAAATTTGGGGAGGGGCTTGTCTCTTTTTTCTCAGTGATGGTCTCAGGTTCCCCAAGTACATGCTCAGAGGCCATCTGCTACAAGCTTCGGTTGCCCACCTGCCTCATCTTTTCCCTTTCTTCCTTTCTTTTCCCTCCCTTTTACCATAAAAGGTGAAGATGCTTAACTGAGAAAAACTATAGTAATCTACCAGTAATTATTTGTAGAGCAGATTCTTTTAATTATCCTTAAAAGAGCAAAAATATCGTCCAGCTCACTTTTTCTCACAGACGAAGACTCCAATGTATAAACTAATGATAGTGGTTAATATTTTTCACTATCATCTAAGCACATCATTATGCGTCAGGTACTTATGAAAAAATATTTTATGTCTATGAAACCATTTTAGCTCAGAAACAGTCTGTGCCATTGGAGGATATTGCATATGTACTGAAACCTATACATCTGCGGTAGAAAATATGCAGAGAGTAATTCAGTCCAGATCACTTGCTGTGTATGTGGTAGAGCTGAGCACTGAGCCCAGACTGTCTGGTTATAAAGTCTGTCTTCATAACCATTGTCCTGGACTTCACAGAGACCATCAGCTCAACAGACACTCCATGTAGGAGTGTCCTCCTGGCCCACCCACATAGACACAGTGGTAACTCTTTCTTTATTTATTTTTGGGTAGTACTGGGGATTGAATCCAGGGTGCTCTACCACTTAGCTACATCCCTTGCTGTTTTAATTTTTTGAGACAGAGTCTAAGTTGCTGAGCCTGGCCTTGAACTTGCAATCTTCTTGCTTCAGCTTTCTGAGTCTCTGGGATTACAGGCATTTGCCACTGCATCTGGCTGGAATCCATATTATTGTGATTATTTTAAAATCTAGAGTGATATAGAGGGTTAAGAAGTATTGGGCTCCTTTGTTGCGTTCCTCACAACTAAAACACTCAGGGTCACTCCAGGTGATGGGTGTAGGTCAACCCCAGGGATATGACTGTTAGAAGTCTGGCCTTGATAACTGAGTGGGGGATGGGGGGAAGACCGAGTCACAAGTCATGGAACTACCACATCAGACGACAGTAATCTTTCAGATCCTCGTGGTGCATGAGGACTGGAAGGCGTGGTAACTCAGTGCGGCTCCCCACACTCCTTTTCCTCCTTTCCCCTTTTCCTCTTTCAGACTGACCTGGACGATTCAGGAAGGAGCTGGAGAACCAAAGTAATTAGATTTCTATGATGAGTCTGAGTTTGGAATATTGGGCCAGTACCAAGGATTTGTGGTCTAAATATTTTGTACTTCTCCCTGGTTTATAAATAGTAGGAGTGATATTTTAAGAACATTATGATAGCAATATTAAATATATTAATAATAGTATTAGATAAATAAGGTGATGCTCTCAAGAAGACGAAAATCAAGTTTCTTTAGTAATCTAAAAACAATTTTCATATGCAAGTAAGTTTATTTTATGGGAGAGAGAAAGAGAGAGAGAGAGAGAGAGAGAGAGAGAGAGAGAGAGAGAGAGAGAGAGAGAGAGAGAATGCTAACCTTAATACAGGCTTTAAAAAAGCTGGCAGTCTCTGTGTGGGCGATGTCTAGCACATAAGAAAAGTTTGGCAAAGCAGCGCTCTCAGTCAGAGGAGATGCTTACCCTCTCTGCTATGGATAAAAGGATCTACAATTTAATTGTGTGTGTGTGTGTGTGTGTGTGTGTGTAAGGTTCATTAGACCAGATATCTATTCATTATGGTATCTGGTTATTCTGTGTTGATAAATAATATTAAGCAGAAGATATGGGGCAGCCTTTAGAAGATTTCTTTATAAAATACCTAACATGTATTCTTTGCCCCTTCTTCTGGCTTGTCTCCTTTCTATTAGCTGAAATTCAAATAATGGTTGGAGACCTGGAAGCCATCTTGGACCAGGAGGTGGACCATAACAGAGCAAAATAAAAGAAAGAGGCTGAATCCTTCTTCTCATGGATAGGTAGTTCCTGGAATATTTTTGTATAGATAAGAAAAAAAAATCTGTACTTTTGGTTAATTTAATCAACTATTAATTTTGATTTTATACCACTTACAGCTGATCCAAATTGTAACTGATCCAACATATGCCAAGTGACTCCCAAGGTACATTCTACAGTGTACGTTGGAGAGAAGCAAAATCCCCTTCACAATTCAATCATATTGTGGTTAGTAAATCCCTATAGTGGAGATATTCAGTTTGGCTGAACTCTGTCTCCCAAGTTGTCAGCCTTACCAACTCCTTCCCAATGTGACAGAGGAAGAAGTAAAGATTTTGTCATTTTTCTATGGTGCTTCAGCTAATCATCTGCCCTTTGTTAGGGCCTTTCTTTCTCTGATCAGAGCATGCTGGGTTTCTGATGGTCCATTCCTTGTGATGTAAGCTGAGACTTCGGGGGGCCTATCCCTTGCCTTGTAGTGGAGTGTTAGGAGGGTCTAGGGGAGGCTGACAAGGCAGGTTCCATTTTCCCACCAAGAGGAGAGTCTTTATAAAGGTGATGAGGATCCTATACATCTGTGGTGGAGAATATGACAGTAGGAACAAGATGAATGCTCTGGGACAATGCCTGCTTTAGCTTTTGTAAATAAACAGGGCTCTCCTCCAGATAAGCAAGGTCTGCTAAGTGCATCTAAGATAGAAACTAAAGGAGCTTCTATGAGTGAGTGGAATTAAAGTCTATGGATACATTAGGAACACGATAATTGCACAAGGCAAAGGGATGGCAGTTAGTCTGAAGGATTTGCAACTATTTGCACTAGTGAAAAACGATCTTGATCCCTACCCTTCTGTGCCAGGATATAGCGGCTTCCTCCTCATGGGTTTCATGGCATCCCTTGTCATGTGAATCAGAAACAACTCCTTTGTAGAAGCCGATACAGTACTTGTAAATATATTTATCATGTTTTGATGATGATAATAACTGATGAGAGTCTTGAAATAGCTTTCTAATGTTGGTAACTTCTTACTGCTCTCGACTTGTGTTGATAGATGAAGACTTCATTGAAGGATCTTGTTTGGGGAGAAATAATTGCTAAGTATGTGCCTCATTGTGTCATTTTGGGCAGCATAAAAAGAAAAGGCATAAATATGATGGATTTTTTTTCTACAAGAAATGCCATTGGGATTTTGATTGGCATTGCATTGAACCTATAGAGAACTTTTGGTAATATCGCCATTTTGATGATGTTAGTTCTGCCTATCCATGAACAGGGTATATTTTTCCATCTTCTAAGATCTTCTTCTATTTCTCTCTTTAGGGTTCTGTAGTTTTCATTGTATAAATCTTTCACCTCTTTTGTTAGGTTTATTCCCAAGTATTTTATTTTTTTTGAGGATATTGTGAATGGGGTGGTTTTTCTCATTTCCAGTTCAGAAGTTTTGTTGCTGATATACAGGAATGCCTTTGATTTATGCGTGTTGATTTTATATCCTGCCACTTTGCTGAATTCATTTATTAGCTCTAGTAGTTTCTTTGTAGACCTTTTTGGGTCTTCTAGGTATAAAATCATATCATCCACAAATAGTGATAATTTAAGTTCCTCTTTTCCATCTTAATGCCTTTAATTTCTTTTGTCTGTCTAATTGCTCTGGCCAGTATTTTGAGAATTAAATTGAATAGAAGTGGTGATAGAGGGCATCTCTGTCTTGTTCCAGATTTTAGAGGGAATGCCTTCAGTTTTTCTCCGTTTAGGATGATGCTAGCCTGAGGTTTAGCATATACAGCTTTTACAATGTTGAGGTAAGTTCCTGTTATGCCTAGTTTTTCTAGAGTTTTGAACATAAAGGGATGCTGTACTTTGTCAAATGCTTTTTCTGAGTCTATCAAGATGATCATATGGTTCTTATCTTTAAGTCTATTGATGTGGTGAATAACATTTATTGATTTCCATATATTGAACCAGCCTTGCATCCCAGGGATGAATCCTACTTGATCATGGTGCATGATCTTTTTGATATGTTTTTGTATACGATTTGCCATAATTTTATTGAGGATTTTTGCATCTAAATTCATTAGGGATATTGGTCTGTAGTTTTCTTTCTTTGAGGTGTCTTTATCTGGTTTGGGAATCAGGGTGATATTGGCCTCATAGAATGAATTTGGAAGTTCTCCCTCTTTTTCTATCTCCTGAAATAGATTGTGGAGTATTGATATTAGAAATAGATAAAGAAATCATGAAATTCATATGGAAAAATAAAAGACCCAGAATAGCAAAAGCAATTCTAAGCAAGAAGCGTGAATCAGGAGGTGTAGCGATACCAGATTTCAAACTGTACTACAGAGCAATAGTAACAAAAACAGCATGGTACTGGTACCAAAACAGGCGGGTGGACCATTGGTATAGAATAGAGGACACAGAGACCAATCTGCAAAATTACAACTATCTTATATTTGACAAAGGGGCTAAAAGCATGCAATGGAGGAAGGATAGCATCTTCAACAAATGGTGCTGGGAAAACTAGAAATCCATAAGCAACAAAATGAAACTGAATCCCTTTCTCTTGCCATGCACAAAAGTTAACTCAAAATGAATCAAGGAGCTAGATATCAAATCAGAGACTATGCATCTGATAGAAGAAAAGGTTGGCTCCGATCTACATATTGTGGGGTCGGGCTCCAAATTCCTTAATAGGACACCCATAGCACAAGAGTTAATAACTAGAATCAACAAATGGGACTTACTTAAACTAAAAAGTTTTTTCTCCACAAGAGAAACAATAAGAGAGGTAAACAGGGAGCCTACATCATGGGAACAAATGTTTACTCCTCACACTTCAGATAGAGCCCTAATATCCAAAGTATACAAAGAACTCAAAAAATTAGACAATAAGAAAACAAATAACCCAATCAACAAATGGTCCAAAGACCTGAACAGACACTTCTCAGAGGAGGACATATAATCAATCAACAAGTACATGAAAAAATGCTCACCATCTCTAGCAGTCAGAGAAATGCAAATCAAAACCACCCTAAGATACCATCTCACTCTAGTAAGATTGGCAGCCATTATGAAGTCAAACAACAACAAGTGCTGGCGAGGATGTGGGGAAAAGGGTACTCTTGTACATTGCTGGTGGGACTGCCAATTGGTGTGGCCAATATGGAAAGTAGTATGGAGGTTCCTGGGAAAGCTGGGAATGGAACCACCATTTGACCCAGCTATTGCCCTTCTCAGACTATTCCCTGAAGATCTTAAAAGAGCATACTACAGGGATACTGCCACATAGATGTTCATAGCAGCACAATTCACAATATCTTGACTGTGGAACCAACCCCGATGCCCCTCAATATATGAATGGATAAAAAAAATGTGGCATTTATACACAATGGAGTACTACACGGCACTAAAAAATGACAAATCATGGAATTTGCAGGGAAATGGATGGCATTAGAGCAGATTATGCTAAGTGAAGCTACCCAATCCCTAAAAAACAAATACCAAATGTCTTTTTTGATATAATGAGAGCAACCAAGAACAGAGCAGGGAGGAAGAGCAAGAGGAAAAGATTAACATTAAATAGAGTCATGAGGTGGGAGGGAAAGGGAGAGAAAAGGGAAATTGCATGGAAATGGAAGGAGACCCTCATTGTTATACAAAATTACATATAAGAGGTTGTGAGGGGAATGGGAAAAAATAAGGAGAGAAATGAATTACAGTAGATGGGTAGAGAGAGAAGATGGGAAGGGAGGGGAGGGGGGATAGTAGAGGATAGGAAAGGTAGCAGAATACAACAGTTACTATTATGGCATTATGTAAAAATGTGGATGTGTAACCGATGTGATTCTGCGATCTTTGTAATGTTTTGAATAACCAATAAAAAAAAGAATAATAAAAATAAATAAATAAATATGATGGATTTTTTTTCAATTTGGGATATATTTGGGGAACACTCCATGTATTAATAGCACTAGCACTATGCTGGACACTTTCCAAGTACTTCACATGTGTCAGCTCAGCTAATTCAGCAGTCCCACAAGGCAAATTCTATCAATATCCTTGTCCAATTTTCAGGTGAGGAAACTAAGGCACAGATTAATTTTCCCTAGGTTAAAATATTAGCTTAGACACAGTATAAGGTAGAGTTGGGGTTTGAACCAGGGAACGTGGTTTCAAAGTTCAAGCTCTTAACGTTCACTTCACACCATCTGTCTACATTGAAAACATATGTGCCTGGGTACACATACAGGATATTGAAGAAACCTAAATGCATCAAGTTATCCATTCATAGATTCAGGACACATAATTGTTTATAATACTTACTGACAGCAATTTGGGCATGGATTTTGGGTAGTCAAGGATTTCAGACTAATCCTCAGTTTCTAAAATTAGACTTGACATTCTCTGTGTGACTTT
The DNA here is from genome assembly GCF_052094955.1 of Ictidomys tridecemlineatus. NCBI lineage: Eukaryota > Metazoa > Chordata > Mammalia > Rodentia > Sciuridae > Ictidomys > Ictidomys tridecemlineatus. The sequence continues at coordinate 128,140,996 of NC_135480.1, read as the reverse complement.
GGACAAGTAAACTAGCCTTTCCAAATTTTGATTTCCTTATGTGTAAAGTTGGAGTAATTATTTTCTTTATGGTGTGGTTAAGAATGTCAAGTAAGAAAGAGTATATAAAGTGCCTGTATTTGTAGGGACTTGTCAGTGACTGAAAAGCCAGCTTAAATTGGTTTAAGTGTAAAGAGTGGGAATTATTTGCTCCTGTGCCTGAAAAGTCTCAGGGTAATGCTCAGACTGGATTCGTGGCCAAATGGTGCAATCTGTTTTGTTTGTATTGTTTCCCCCACTTTATGATTCCATTTCGTTCTCCTTCTGTTGGCTTTGTTCTCAGATTTCATGTGAGGGAAAAATTCCTCCAACCTAATAACTTCTCAGATCTCAATCCACCTGGAAAGCAAGGATTTGAAGATTCGATCTGATTAGATTGGACGGGCTTGGACTGAGTCGTGTGTCCTTCCTTGAACCAACCACTATGTCCTCAAACAATTGCCTGCTCTTATGGGCCAAGGTATTGGTCATATCCTGGAGCCAGAGGTGGAGCCAGTATTTCTTGAAAGCTGGTCAGGGTCAAGAGGGAGGAAGGGGTGTGTCCTTTGATGCAGAATCAGGATGCTTACTTTTATGGAGATCCATTTAAGTGGCCAACCCATGTGAGGAACTTAATAAATGCTAGTTTCAGTCTTGTTTTTATAGTCAAACTCATGAAATGCCATTCAGACACATGTTTCTCAGAACTGTGCAAAGTAGAATGGCATATAGAAACTTTGTTTTCACAAGGTAATAGATGTTATCATTGAATCACAAGAAAGTAACTTCTTCCCTTCCTTTTTATTCAATACTTCCTTCCACTCCCAATTCTTTGTGTTCCCCTAATGCTCTTAAAAGCCTTTCACATCCTTCTGATACAAAGAGCAGAGATGAAGTATGGATAATGTGTCTACCATATCTTATCAGGCAATCTTCCAACAAACCATCGCCAAAGCTCCAGCAATGGAAAACAGAATCCCATGCAGAATTTGGAGGGGGATTGTTATTGCAAAGAGAACATAGAACCAGAAATTAAATGTTTTTCTTTTTACTTACTATAAAATTCAAGGTTTTTTTTGGTGCTACTCATTTATTTATTCAACAATTATTTATTAATCACCTACAATGTGTCTGCTTCTTTGTAGGTGCTGGAACTGCCAGGGGTTTTGAACATCTTCTTTTCAATTTATATATTCTGTCTCATAGGGCTTGGATCTGAAGCGTTCCTCAAAGGCTCAGGTATTGAAGGCTTGTCACCCAATGCAACAATGTTCAGAGACGGGGCTTTGGGGAAGTGATTGGATCATGAGGGCTCTGATCTCATCAGTGGATTAATAATTTTATGGCTTTATTGGGAGGTGGTAGAAACTATAGGAGGAAGGACCCATTTGATGGTATGGATCCTTACAGGCGTGTCCTTGGGGACTGTATCTTGTCTCCAGCCCCTTCCTCTCTCTGTTTCCCAGCTGCCATGTACTGAAGAGCTTTGATCCACCTCACCCTTCATCCAGGATGTTCTGCTTGCCTCAGGCCCAGAGCAACTGAGCCAGCTGACCATGAACTGAAACTTCTGAAACTGAACCAAACTTAATCTTTCCTCCTTTAAGTTGTTTCTCTCAGGTATTTTCGTCACAGCAATGATAAACTGATCAATACACCATCTTCCTTACCTTCTCTCATCACTGAAACAGATGATAGCTGGGTCCTAAGCAGTCTGGAAATTTTTCTACCAAAAATGTGCTTTTCAAACTGTACTCCTAACGTCCCACATTAGTGAGAGAAGGCTGCAGGGTCTTCTTTGGAGTTGGGAAGGGAAAGGCAAGCTAGGAACCACTCTTCTTTTTTCTCTTTTATATCTTGGGATTCCTCACTGAGAATATTTTCAAAGAATGAACACAAATATACACAGATATTGGAATTACACAATCAGGTCTAAATTTCAGCTCTGCCTCTAACACTGAAAGTATTTATCTTTGGAAAAACTAATTAAGATCTTTAGAACTACTTTCTCACAGATTAAAATGAAGATGGTAATAAGTACTCAATAAAAGAACTTCATATAACATTGTGGAATGCAGTAAAGAGCCAATGAGATAATGTATGTGAAAAATGTTTGGCACAGAGCCTGGCACATAGTAGAAACTTAAGTTTATTTCCATTTTCGTCTCTATTTCTTCCTTCCTCCTTTCCTTCCTGATTTCCTCTTTTCCTCTCCTCTAACCCCACTATCGAGGTGACTGGTGCTGGCTTAGATGTCAATAGAGATTGTGGCAATTTTTGTTCCTTCTACATGTGTTTCTCATTCCCTCGACTCTCTTGCAGAATTAAGTGCCTATCAGAGAACCCAGCAGGGCTGATTGTGACCTCTCAGAGGAGGCTCCCACTTTGCTCAGCAGGAGAACTTGGGATGACCTTGGCTGCCCCATCTTGGGAGCTAATTCCTGGGAACATGATAACACTGTCTAGAAAGATGAGCCCGGGGGTAGAGCCAAAGAAATGCTTCTCTTTTTAGTTTTTTTTTTTTTTTTTCCCAAAGCAAACTCATTGGGAATACATCCTAAAAAAGGAAGAGAGAGAACTGGTATCTAATGTGGTCAGAAATTTTTAGTGGCAAGTTATAGGCATATCACTCAAATTGGTTTAGGCATAGAGGGGAAATTGTTGGTTAATAGTCAAAATTCAAGTGCCTTCAGGAATGACAGTATTCAATCACTTGGACAGTGATCCCAGTATCTGTAACCCTCATTCTCAGCTCTGTTTTGTTGGGCATGGGCTCCCGTTGTTGCAACAAGCAGTCACCAATGATTTTAGGAGACTTTCCTACTGGCTTTGTAACAGTTAAAAGGGAGCAACCCTTTGCCACTGGTTCCAGCAAGAATCCCAAGACTCTCCTGAGCCAATCACTGTGGGCAATGGGATGCATTTGTTGTGATTGGCCAGGCTTCCCTCCTGGAAGGAGAGATGGACTAGGATTGAAGAGGTCCAAGGGTACATTTAGTCACTGTTAGCATAAGAAATATTAAGAAGAAAATAAAACAACAGGATTTTCCGAACTCAGTACTTTTATGCCTTTTCTTATAAAATATCAAGATCTTACAACAACAACAACAACAACAACAAAAAAGCCTTGTTTCTAGGTATTGTTGTTCCTGGTAAACAGGTGCAAGAATCTTTTCAGACTCATGAAAGATCTAGTTATTACCCTATTTATCAAGATACAGAGTAATAAAAATCAATTGAAAATAAGTGGTTTATTTTTTTGTTTATTTTTTTTTCTACATCTTGATAGCTCTTCTTTGTTTCCAACCCAATAAACAACTTAATTTGGCATGCACCAAAAAATAATAGGAAGCCATGTGTGATGTTTACCTTTATGTGTCAACTCTGCTAAACGTTAGCACCTAGTTATTTAAATGCTAATCTAGGTGTTCCTGTGAAGGTATTTTGTAGTAGTTCCCATTTACAATCAGCTGACTTTATGTAAAATGTGGAAGAAGAAATTGTACCCATGGACAGCACAGTGCTCTTTGCCACGAGTTTCCAGCCTGCTAGAAGTTCTTGTCCAGGCAGACTCACAACCATTTAAACCAATTCCTCCTTTGCTCCCTAAACACACAGACACACACACACACACACTATAAGCATATCTCTTACTGGTTCTGTTTCTCTAGTAGAATTCTAATATACCACTGAATATGAAAATGTGGTCTGTAGTTAAAGAAATGGCATTAATCATGTAGAAAGCGGGATCTTAGGTCAAAGATGAGAAAGAAACCAATCCTTCTTTAGTATGCAAGTTATTTAATATGCTGGTGCCTGTAGAGTAGTAATCTTAATGTATTTTCATAGCAATGGTGCCACTTATTGTGGGTCCCTGCAAAACAAAGTGTCACTGTAATAGTGGAAATAAATACTTGACAATACTTGAAATATAGCACCTCTTGTAGACTGAAGAATTTAAACTACTTCACAGGCATTATCTCATGTGATGGTAATGAGGTAGGTGGCAAATATGATCAGTCCTACTTTATAGACTGAAATTGGGACATGGTGAATGTGACTTGGCTGAAAGCTGTGCAGAAACTCATTGACAGAGTAGGAACAGAAAAATAAGGAGTTTTGCAGGCTTTAGACTAGTGTTCAGCCATTTCAGGATGCAGTCTTCCTATCTCTGATTTGAGAATCACTTGGAGTTATTAAAATACAGATTCCTGGGCCCCACTCAAGTGTAATTTTTTACCACATCTATGTCTTAACTGCTTGGCTTCATGAATATATAAATTGAAAAATTTCAAACCAAATAACTGGTATTCCTGAGTTAAATAGGAAAGAAAAAAAAACTAAAGGAAAAAAACCTGGTCTACCTTTTTAAAAAAATAGATTTTAAAATGCTTCTCATAATTTTCAAAGAGCTGTTTAAAGAAAATGAATCTGCCTGTGAGTCACTAGTGAGTAAATGCTGTCAACTTCTGGGTCTCCATTTATTGGTGCTTATATGCTATTTTGCCTTTTATCCTCCATCCCTGCATGAGAGACCTTTCCTCCTGCCTCCCAGAGGTTACTGGGCTCTTTAATCAAACAAATGCACCTGACATTTGCAAGTCAAGGACATTTTTGTTAGAATTAGCTCTGGCAGAAATTGCACAGCAGCTCTTAAGCTGTCTCTAAGACCAAGGGAATGTCTGACAGGGTGAATTCACCTTGGCAAAATCATTTGATCCATGGGCCAAACAAACTCAACTGGCAGTGATGCCAACATTGATTGGACCTGTCTGTCTTTACCATTTGTCATTTTTTTTCTTTTCTAAGAGTTTGATGAAAGAATTTCTTCAAGACAACAAAAGCTTAGTTTTCTAGAAAATGAGGAAAGGTTATAGAGTCTAGGATATTATGGCACACACTGTCTATGTTCATAGGAGGCCTTTGTAAGAACAGCTCTCAAAAACTGTAAGGGAGGAGCCATTTATGTGGCTAGTGACTGGGTATATCCTACAGGTTAGTAGCCATTCCCTGCTCTCTGCATTGAACCCTACCCCACTGCCCAGTCCTCTGTTGATCTGCTATTCAGATCTCAAGTGAGCAAAAGAGGACAGATGGGATGTGGGAACTCCTTACCACTATGGACAAAACCTCACTCAGCAGAAAATGAGTTACAAAACTTTACTACCTAAAAGCGCAAAATTATAAAAGTGGGTTCTGTCATTGTAATCCCATTTTATACCCCTTCTCCTGAAAGACCCAAATAGATGATGCAAATAAATTAAAAGGAAACACAAGTGTATGCTTTTCATAAACATTTCAATATGTTAACACAAACTAAGCAGTATGAAAGATCTGTTGAAATCATGAAAAACCAAGAATGTGAATGCCTATTTGTACAGAAATGTTTAAAGAAATTATGGTCTATTCACACAATGGGGCTCTATGTAGCTGGTAATCAAATGAGGTATATCTTTATGTATGGGTATAGATAATAATATCTAGAATGTGTTTTTTTAAGTTTTTTAAATGATAATTTGATTCTGTTTTCTAAAATGATAACAACCAGACCTACTAACACATATATATTAAGAAAACTTGGAAAGGCATGCACCTCATGATTAGGAGATTTGGGATCACAGGATATATTCACTTTCTACATTATGTATTTCTTTTATGATTAGATTTCTTATAAAGGACACAATTCTTTCTTTTTTCAGCTTCTTTTTTTTAGTTGTAGATGAACACAATACCTTTATTTTATTTATTTATCTTTTATGTGATGCTAAGGATCAAACCTAGGGCCTCACATGTACTAGGCAAGTGCTCTATCAACTGAGCTACAACTCCAGCCCACAATTCTGTCTTAATCAGAGTAAATTGTAAATGTTTAAAATAAATGCTGAAAAACTCCTTTTTGTGTTTTTTTTGCATGAGCTAGACTAGTTATAAAACATGAAATTTGGATAAAAGATGCTGTACTAGTTTGGGTTCTCAGGCAAGCAGGGCTGGGACAGAGTTGGAGGGGCAGAAGGCTTATAGAGCTATGACATCTGTGGAAGAAAGAGCCTCCTCTTTAGGTTTGAGCAGAGGAAACCATCACACCTTGACACAGACCTGGCAGCCCACTGGCAAACACAGGAGCCCAGAGGCCTAATGGACAAGTTCCATGCTAGGCCCTTGTGCTGAGCCCTGGAACCCCAGCCTTGCAGGGTTCTTGTCTGGGACTGTACCAGAAGAGCTGGAGCTATGCAGAAAGCTGAGGTGAGCCCTGAGTCAACATTTGGGGGCCATCAGCTCCCCAGGTCCCTCTAAGCTGCAGGAAGGTCCTTTGTTGAAGGGGTACCTAAGATGAACATTTTCACCTCTGCACAGTGCCTTCTCCACTTACCACAGACAGGCTTAGGCATCTGTTTATTTATGACAAACACAGTTCAGGTGAAATTCTCAGCTTTCCCTAAGCCAATCTTCTGTGCGCATCGCATTTTTACCATAGTGGCTCCACTTCAGCTATATGATGAAAACAATGCTTACAAAGTACATTTTTATGTGTGAAAGTTATAAAGAAGAGTTATTCATATTAGTCGATATATAGAACTATGTCAGTTTACTTTTGTGAACTTCTCCAAGTGATTTCTGAGATGGTATTGGAAAAAGTATGAATGGCAAACACTTAAATACGTGAAAAACTTTACATTTATTGATATTTCCTCCTAACAGTCCTCTGAGGAATTTAGTTTTCTATAGATGACTAAATGAAGGCACAGAGTGGTTGATTCACCTGTTCTAAAACACTGAGTGAAAGAGTTAAGATTTGAATCTGAGAAGACTGGCTTCAGGCTCTATATTTATCCAAAACACGATAAAATGCCTCTTCAGTGGTCAAAGTATGTTCACCACAAGTCGCGGTGACAGCAGGTCACCTATAATTTTGGATAAGAGCCATTCATGAAGACAGACACAGACAGGATAATACCCCAGGAATGGGCTGGGAGGCCTCACTTGTAGATGAAACTGGGAACAGGACTCCACACAGGCTGAACTTCCATTAATCATTCCTATGGAGACTCTTCCCTTTGAATAGAGAGAAACTTTAATTAGTGGCCTCTAAATGAAGCAGGTTCCCCTTGGAATGTAAAACGGTGAATTTCACTTTGGAAGTTGGTGAGAAACCTCTCTCTCCCTTTGCTCCTGTGTCCCCAGAAGTCCCTTGGGTTTGCTACAAAGTCTGTGAATTCCTGTAATGTTTTCACATCTCTTCCCATTTCCCTTCATTGTTGTTCTCTGGGTAAAAGAAGGTGTGAGCTGATAAACTATATTTTTCAAGGATACCTTTTGTCTCTATCCATAAATAATATTGGGACAAAAAATTTGTTTCAAGGAAAATTATTGAGAGTCTTGAAATGACAGTTATTGACATCCAAGCTACACAACACTTTTAGTTATTCCAATTATGAACAATGTTCATCAATAGGATTACTTACTTAGAAAACAATTAAAAATTCAATGTACATAAACACACCAGAAATTCTCCAAAGGTTAAGTGCTAGAAAGAGCTGTTTCTATGACAATCATCCTCAATGATCTCTTGTTCCCATTTTCTAATAGACGTCTGTTTTGAATAGCAAACTTCTTCAGTAATTTCAACAGACTTTGAAAAAATGTGTCAATCATTCTTTGCAGTGATTGGAGTTTTCCAGAATCTTGAATGCCTAACCATTCTTTCTCTTAAGGCCAACAAATCATGCTTTGCTGGGGTAGAAAATATTCCCCTATTCTAAAGTACTGAGAAGAGGATATCTTTGCTGAAATGCTTATCTGGTTTAGGGACAAATAAATTTACAGTGTTTGATCATGCCCTATACAGTAAAATAGTTTTCCTTCTCACCATTTAGACTATCAAGTCATGATCTAACCCATCTTTTTAAAAAATTCTTATAGATTTCATTGACTTTGGGTCAGTCTGTTGGTTCATTAGTCCAATCATTAGGGAATCATAGGTTTATTTGGGGGATCTCATTTTAAAATGAAAGGAAAAGCACAAAGAAGGCATGTCATAATCACAAGTCTGACATTGACTGCATTAGAAAAATAATTTCCATAGTAATGAATTGTCATTTTTGTACTTAAATGGTAGTTTGTGATATAACCCAAAACAATAATATATATGGCAGAAAGAGTATGAGAAGAAGCAGCAGGAAGAGGAGGAGGGGAGAGAAGAAACAACTCTAGAGTAAAGAAGGAAGGATATCCATTGCCCTAAGAAAAATAATTTTGTGATCTCAGATCTTAATTGCTATGATGTGAAACACCAGTAAAGAAAATGTCTTATGAAAACTGGTTTGATATGCTTTTTCATGTGCATCTCGAATATACCCAAAATAAAAAGTTGGAACACAGTGAAAGGTTTCACATAAATTCAGAAAATCAGAGTGGCCATTTACACCTTGTGCCTGACTCTGAGAATTTCTAGTGCTTTTCAGTTTATTTTTGGAAAATAGAGTAAGACAAAGAAGAAAGTGGGGTAGAATAGCAGGAAGAGAGAAAAAAGGAAAAAAGTAAGGGTTTTGTTGTTGTTGTTGTTCAAAAGATTTTAAAAGGAATAATGCTGCTTTGTGTGAAGATGACAATTTCTACCTTGTTTGTGAAGCTTGGACTAATCCTGACCAAATGGGAGGTTGCTGACAGTGAGTTCACTGGTACCTTTTCACATCCCTAAATGAAAGTCTCTTTCTTGGAAAGAGACACTGTTACTTCATTTTGAATAGGGAAGAGATGGAAGAAATGATATAGGAAAACTTTCATTAAAAATCTGAAATATAGCCAGGTGTGGTGGCATACACCTGTAATTCCAGCAGCTCAGGAGGCTGAGGCAGGAGGATTGCAAGTTCAAACCCAGCCTCAGCAAAAAGCAAGGCTGTAAGCAACTCAGTAAAACCCTGTCTCTAAATAAAATACAAAATAGGGCTGGAGATGTAGCTCCGTGATTGAGTGTCCCTGAGTTCAATCCCTGGTACCCCCGCCCCCAAAATCTGAAGTATAAAAATTTAATTTTAATTAAAATCTGAATGGCCAAAATGTAAACTAAAAACTGATCTAGGAAGATAATTTATGTAGGCAGCAAAATATATTTGTTCTTTAGATTATAAAAATATACCTTTATTACAGAAGATATGTGGAAAAGGGAAGAGAAGAAGGAGGGGGAAACACTTTTTTACTATCTATGAACCAGCATTTATATTTTGGGATATTTTATTTTGTATCTTGGGAATAATTTTTATGTATGTTTATTTGTTTTACATGATATTAGTCATCATATATGTATTATATTCTGCATTTAAACCTTTAGTTAATAGGAAAGATTTGTTGACCAAACAATACAGCATCAAAATTCTATGTTATTTTAGACTTTCATAAATACAGTTTTGAATGGACGCATAACAACATATCATGTGGCTATGACATATTCTGTTTAATCATCCTTAAATTTGGACACTCAAGTTACTGCCAATTTTTTACTATGATTAATAATTCCAGGTGGACCTCACTTGACTATTAGGACTATGGAGGGTTAGGGGGCCCAACTTAAAGAAATTTATTTTAATGTAGCAAAATTTACTAAAGCTTCTGGGTACTATATATCACATGAGCCCAGTAGTATGTTTGAGATATACAAAGATCAAGAAGAATGAATAAGACATAGTTGTCCTTGTATTCCAGTAACATATATTCAAAACAAAAAATAGTAATGCTGGAAATTAAAGTCTGAATTGAGACATAAAATCTATGGATAAACAACTCTTTGAGGAAGTAAGAAAATCTTGTCTGAGGAAATGGTAAATGAGGTAGGAGTCACAAAATAAAAAATGGAGTTCTTAGATATAGTGGAAGGAAAGAAGATAAATAGATGAGTACCCTATGCAAACTTAAAGCCTAGTGAGGAATAAAGATATTTGGAAGAATATAAAGTGATATAAAATAGATCTTTATGCAGTGCAGCAACAACAACAAAAAGATAGTAGCTTAGTGACAAGATAAAGAACTTTCATTGGAATATGGTGGTGTTTCCAAGGCAGAAACAGCACCAAACTGATCTTTTAAGGATCCAAATTTGATACCTGGTCACAGATGGAGGAAGGGAGTTGGAGGAAAAGAAAGGGTACATCAGGTAGGCAGGTTGGCAGGGTGGGCAGGAGTGAAGTCTGGGAGGGAGACCTTGCAGGTTATGCTTGGGGAAATAGAAGTCTACCTTAGCTGGAGTTCAGATGGGGTGGAGTGAAAATAATGCTGTGAGAATGTAAACTCTGGCTGTCGTGGGTCTCAAAGCCAGGTTAAGTTTGGGTATAGGAATGAGAAGCCAAGAATGATTTAATTTTTTTAAAAATTTGTTCTAATTAGTTGTATATGACGATAGAATACATTTATGCATTTTGATATATCATACACAAATGAAGTATACCTTCTCATTTTTCTGATTGTACATGTTGTAGAATCACATTGGTCATGCAGTCGGTTTTACTTTACTATTCTTCCTTCCTACCCCCATTGCCCTTCTTCTAGCTCCACTCCCCTCTATCTAATCTAAAATAAGAAACTCTATTTTTCCCTACCCCCCTCCCAATTGTGAATTAGCATCCACATATCAGAGAAAAAATATTCTGTCTCTGGTTTGGGGCATTGGCTTATTTCACTTAGCATGGTATTCTCCATCTCCATCCATTTACCTGCAAATGCCATAATTTCATTCTTCTTTAAGGATGAGTAATATTCCATCATATGTGTGTGTGTGTGTGTATCACATTTTTAAAATCCATTTTCAATCCTTTCATCTGTTTAAGGGCACCTAGGTTGGTTCCATAGTTTAGCTATTGTGAGTTGAGCTGCTATAAACATTGGTGTGGCTGCATCACTATAATATGCTGATTTTAAGTCCTTTGGGTATAAACTGAGAAGTGGGATAGCTGGGTCAAATGGTGGTTCCATTCCAAGTTTTCTGAGGAATCTCCATATTGCTTTTCATAATGGTTGCACCAATTTGCATTCTCACCAGCAATGTATGAGTGTACCTTTTCCCCCACATCCTCACCAACATTTATTGTTGTTTGTATTATCTATAATTTCCATAGAAAGATTTCTTAACAGGTGAGCAGTAGATAAGAAAAGACTCAGCAGATAAATGGGAAAGAAGAGAGAAGCAAATAAATAATTATTTTGTGATCTAGTCTTGAAATCAGAAACACTTGAACTGAAGTAATGGGAGTGGCCCAGAAGTAAAGAAGAAAACTCAAAGCTATTTCAAAGACTCAATCAATAAAGATTGGCAACTATATAGACATGGAGGAAGAAAGATAAACCAGGTTGAAGATGACTGAAAAGTGTTGAGCATGGATATCTTGAGTGAATGGAGATACAATTTGGGCAGAAAGTCATTTTTATGGAATAGATGAGTTCAGTTTTGGTTGTGTTGAATTTGAGGTACCGATAGGAGAAGCATGTTCCCTGTAGTTTACTGGGAAATTGAAATCTAGAGCTTAGAGATTATTATTAGAGCCTTATCAAAATGGGACTATTATATATCTAACCTATAGAATATCATGTTGAATTAATAAGAAGCTAAAGAATGTAAAATGTTTCTGATGGGATCTTTATTGAACTTTTGAAAGGTTAATATCCAGAATGTATAAAAAACTCAACACAGTAGCAAAAGAAAAGGTAATCTGATTAAAAAATGGACAATAAACCTAAATAGATATTTTTCAAAAGAAGACATACAAATGAACAGCAGGCATATGAAAAAATGTTCAACATCAATTATCATTAGAGACATGCTAACCAAAATCATAAGTAAGATATCACCTTACTCTAGTTAGGATGGTAATTATCAAAAGATGAAAAATAACTTGTACTGGTAAGGATGTGGATAAAAGGAAACCTTTGCACCGCTGATGGAAATGCAAACTGTACAGCCATTGTGGAAAACAGTAGGTGATTATTTAAAACATTAAAAAGAGAACTAGAATGGTAATCCTATGCCTGTAATCCCAGCAGTTTGGGAGGCTGGGGCAGGAGGATCATGAGTTCAGAGCCAGCCTCAGCAAAAAGAGAGGTGCTAAGCAACTCAGTGAGACCTTGTCTCTAAATAAAATACAAAATAGAGCTGAGGATGTGTCTCAGTGGTCGAGTGCCCCTGAGTTCAATTCCTGGTACCAAATAAGAAAAGAAAAAAAGAAAGAGAAAAGAAATGAATATGTTGAAGAGACATCTGAATTCCCATGTTTATTGCAGAACTATTCACATTAGCTAAGAGTCTATCACCTGATGAATGGACCCAGAAAATGTGATATAAATATACAGTAGAATGTTTTTCAGTCATATAAATGCATGAAATTCTATTGTTTGTGATAACATGGGTGGAAATGAATAGCATTCTGTTAAGTGAAATAAATTAGTCATAGAACACAAATGCCATAAATCTCACTTATATGTAGAATCTAAAAAAAAAAAAAACATGACCTCATAGCAGTTCAGGGTAGAATGGTGATTTTCAGAGGCTGGGGAAAGTAGTAGGGAGGGTGGGAAAGGGAAAAAGTTGGTCAATGGGTACCGAGTTATAAAAGGCATAAGTTCTGGTGTTCTTTTGCCCAGCAGGGTGACTGTGAATAATGATCATGTATTGCATATTTCAAAAATCTAGAGCAATGTTTTCACCACATAGAAATGATAAATGTTGGAAGAGATAGATATGCTTATTCTGATTTGAATATTATACAATGTATACATGTATCAAAACATCTCATGGTTTTATACTCCAAATATATGTAGCTTTTTATGTCGCTTCAACAACAACAACAACGAAATCAATTGAAAAAAAATAAAGTTAAAATGTCTATAAATGTGAACTAGGAATTGGAGGTCCCCCTGAAAAATTCTGTTTAAAATTCATTGAGTTAGAAGTTTATCTGAACCTTTCAGTAATGATTTTATTTAACCAATGTGTAAAGCCTGCTGCATGTTAACAAATCAAGTCTTGGAGATAATTGTTTAAAAAATCGCTTTGGGCACACATAACATCATCTCAAGCCATTGTGACCACTCAAGTGAATGAGGGAATCAAAACCAGATGGGTTGAGCGGATTTGCAGATTACTGTCAAAGTGTGCAGCCCTCAGAGTTTTCCAGTTGAACAAACACTCTCTTCAGAAGATTATTTAAAATATTCAATAATTTACATCTTGGCCTACTTTTGTTCTGAATTTAAGTGGTGAGTGATCAGAGAGCAATTCCATAGCCATCAGAAAAGAAAAACAACAAACGTTAGTGTTTATATCCAAGCAGCAAGGAGCCATGTGCTTTTTCCTTCTTTTTGAACATTAGTCACATTAAGTATTTTAAAGATCATCCCAGAAATCGCTGTTAAAACTGAGAAATTTGTAGTTCAAAAACTGCGTTTGCTCTCCAACACAATACTTTGGAAATGCCATTGCAGTTTTTAGGTATTTGAATTCTTTGTTTGTTTTGTTCTGCTTTTCAGACTGTGGATGCTTTATTCCCTTCTCACCCTCTGACTTGTGAACTACTTTAAATTAGTGTGGCAGCTATGAAATTTATATCTATATTTAAAAAGGAATATTGAATTATTTCTAAGAAAATAATTACACCAATTCTTTTAATATTTTATAATCCAGGAAATTGAAATATAAACATTTTAACATCTACTAGAATAATTTTCCTGACATTTTGTTGGGAATTACTGAAAACAGGAAACTGGCTGTTAGTAAGAGTTAAAGAAGGTGATGAAGCTGGCACATTGAGAATAGAGATTTGGGCAGTAAAGCTTTGGGTTAATTAAAAAAAATAAAAACAACTGCTGATGCAATAGAATTATATTTCCTTGCTTGGAGCAGTACATGAGCAAAAAGGAAATTTGATAAAAGCAAACAGAGAGTTCTGGGATGTTCTAGTGTATTCTGCACAAGGTCATCATGGGTGGATGAGGTATGTGATTCAAATCATGTAGTCATATCCTTAAGAGTATAAATTAAAATTACTGATCAATGAATGGATGTAATTTTCTCCTTTTGGTAAATGTTGTGTCAGACTGAGAAAATACAATAACCTTATTATGTCTCTGGACCCATTTTGATTATTGTGGGAATAGTAAATACTATTACTCAGCATGATAAGGTTTGTCAGTATTCCATAGTCTTTAACACTTTCTCATTCCTTATCCACAATTTGTCAATAATATGCAGAATCCTTGAATCCTAGGCTGAGAATTTAGCCTCACTCCTCACAACAGCTAATGTCTTCAAGTTTCTTAAATGCTTAATTCAACCCTTTATCCAGTCTTTTTATTATCTGTAGTGGGATCTTAGTATAAGAAAAGGATTGAGGTTGCAGTAACTAATCCATCATTTTCTGATATTTTGCTGTGGTGAACTTGTATTAAAAAATTCCTTTTTAGGAAATAACTGTAAAATTATATAATTTGAAAGTGTCTCGGAAATTCATTAAATTTTAATTTAGCAACATTATCAAAATGCATTATTTATTTTTTAGGTCTCAAAGATTTATTGTCATTAAAGCCCCATCACATTATATATGACAAAGTTGAAATATATTCTGCATATGTTATATACTATTATTTCACCACATGTTAACATGATGGGGGTTTTATTCACTGCCTCCCTCTATCATTTTCACATATATAATTATCCCTACAATTAGTCAAGTTATTAGTACTGTACAGGTTGACTATTGCCTTATACAAAATGATTAGAGCCAGGAGAGCTGCAGAGTTTTAGAGTTTTTTGGACTTTGGATATCTGCATAGATTTCACTGGCTCAGTATCTCTCATCTGGAAATACAAAGTTCAAATTCTTCAAAATCTGAAATTATTTGAGTATCATGTCAGTACTCAAATTGTTTCATATTTCAGAGCATTTCTTATTTAAGATTAGTGATGGTCAAATTGTGAAAGAGAACTGAATTCTGTCTATCCACCTTAGGCAAATATAAATAAATAAATATATTTAGCTCACAGTATCATTGGAAGAGCTAATAAATAGGTTATAGCCTGAACTTCAGAAATGACTCCCCAGGTTACACACAGACCCAGGGATACAAGGGAGCTGGCATGTTTGCCCTAGTCAGAAAACAGCAGGAATCCAATTACTAGAGATGTTGAACATTTTTTTCATATATTTGTTGATTGAATGTGTATCTTCTTCTGAGATGTATCTGTTCAAATCAAAACTACTTTAAGATTTCATCTTATGCCCGTCAGAATGGCAGTTATCAAGAATACAGACAACAATAAATGTTGGCGAAGATGTGGGGGGAAAGGCACACTCATTCATTGCGATGGGACTGCAAATTGGTGCAACCAATCTGGAAAGCAGTATGGAGATTCCTTAGAGAACTTGGAATGGAAACACCATTTGACCCAGCTACCCCATTCCTTGGTCTATCTATACCCAAAGGACATAAAATCAGCATAATATAGTAACATAGCCACATCAATGTTTATAGCAGCTCAATTCACAATAGCTAAACTGTGGAACCAACCTAGATGCCCTTCAGTGGATGAATGGATATAGAAACTGCAGTATATAAACACAGTGGAATATTACTCAGAGTTAAAAGAGAATAAAATTATGTCATTTGCAAATAAATAGATGGAGTTGGAGAAAACCAAAGGCTGAATTTTTCTCTCTGATAAGTGGATGCTGATCCAAAATGGGGGGTGGCGGGGGGCAACATGGGAAAAATGGAGGAAATTTGATGGGGCAAAGGGGAGAGAGAAGTAGGGAGGGGGCATGAGGGTAGGAAAGATGGTAGAATGAGATGGACATCGTTACCCTAGGTACATGTATGACTGCACATATGGTGTGATGATATATCAAGTACAACCATAGAAATGTAAAATTGTGTTCCAATTGTGTACAATGAATCAAAATGCATTCCACTGCCATATATAACTAATTTAAATAAATAAATAAATAATGAATTCAAAGACATTAATGACAAAATAAAGAAAAAGGAAATAAAGAAAACAGCAGAATCATCTCTGGGACCTTGTCTATAAGTTAGTCTAGTAAACATAGCAGACTCCTGTCATCTGCACTACAGTTAAGATATCTGAAAGGCACTGAAATTGAGGGTGAATGGGCCAACAACAATGTTAGGCCCTTCTGGTGGTACATAAAGTGTGACAGATACTTTATAGAAGCACCTAGAAGTCACTGTGTGTGGGGTGGGAAGTGGGGGGGGGGCTGTTATACAAGGAAATTACCATAGGATGTCATTAACATTAGTTTCTTGATAATGAAAACATGTGCTTTCCAAGGGGAAACCTGATCAGGTAAAGAGAACCATAACTTTTTATAGAAGATTAATCTTTAAGAAGGATCTGCAAACTGCAGCCTGTGAGTCACTTGTAAATTAAACTGTATTGAAACAGAGCCTATTCATTCATTTTGTATTGTTTGTGGCTACTTTCATGCTGCAACTCAGGACTACAGGAACCATTTGACCTGCAAAACCCTGTGTACTTAATATTTGGCCCTTTATAGGGAAAGTATGCTGACCATTAACCCCATTGTACATTTTTGTAAAGCCCACAACTAATACTTTGATTTGTGATTTTATAAACAATGTTGGCAAATTTTTACATTTTAATGAACAAGTGCATTGGTGAGGTCGCTGGGTCAAGAATCTACACACTAAGAACCAAGATAAAACAAAAACATAAACTCTTATAGCTATGGAGAGTATATTGAGAACTTTGAAAAGTCCTATTCATGCTTTTAAATAAGAATTCTCTAGATTTGATTTATACACACAGTAAAAACATGTTTTAATAGATCTCTGGATGGTTTTTTCAAGCCAGAAATCTCTGATTTGTTCTTCGAGACAGGTGGCAGGCAGTAACATTCTGATAGCCTTTCTCATAGTGAGATGTTACAAAAAGGACCCATGGAGTGAATGTGCGCAAAGCACCAATGAACGGCAGTGAGATTGTCTCCTGTTGACTTGAGATGATGTGCTTAGTTGTCTAATTTGTATAGATTTCTTGAGCAATTTCATGTCCCTTTTGAAAAAAAATTCAAACACTGTATCAGTCTCTATTTGCTTCTTCTAAATTATTACAAACTACATTCCTTCCCTTCAATTTTGGAGTAAGATATGAATGTGGCTGATTACTGTTAGTATGTGTCAACTTGGGACATCCACTGCATAATTTTTTCACAAATTCCTCTGATTTCACAAGGTAGCATCTTATTCCTATGGAGCAGGAACAACTATGCAACACATAGATAAAAGAATAACCAAATAAGCAAAATTGCTGAGCATTTACTGTTTGTAAGATCCTTACTTCTCAACCACAAGTATGATTTTTTTCTTCTTCTTCAGTGTGTGTTGGAGAATTGGAGAGTACATTTACTTATCAAATCTCTGAAGACAATGCTATAAGTATGGACTATTTGCAATCTGTAGGTGAAAGTGATTGCTGTTACCTCTCTGAGTTACACTTTGTGCCACATATATGTGAAACCATATCCCAGTCTCTGAATAATGGGAGCTTATTTTCTGCTGTGAGTGATATCTTATTAGTCTTATATTACTTTTCTGTTGTTGACCTCATTTTCTTCTTTCTTCCCTTTCTTCCTTTTGTTTTTTCTTTTTTTCCTCTCTTTCTCATACTGGGAATTGAACATGGGCATACTTTACCATGGAGATACAACCCCAGTTCTCCTTTTATTTTTTACTTTGAAGCAGGGTCTCACTAAGTTTGCTGAAACTGGGCTTGAACTTGCAGTCCTCCTCCTTCAGCCTCCCGAGTTGCTGAGGTTATAGGATGCACCACGACACCCAGTTCAGAACTCATTTTCTATTTCACTTTGGTTCTGAAAGGACCACACTTCCCACCGACTCCTCCGATCTTTCCCAAAAATTTATGTTTGCAATGTGGTCATTCTGTAGAGACACAGCCAATGGGTGACTGTGGGACTCCCTCCTTGAACCATGCTGCAGGACCTCCCAGATCCTCCTGGTTTGTGGCTTCCATTGCTGTTTTACAGTGCCTCTTTAAATTTTACCTTCTGAACGTCATATTGCCAGTAGAGTATCCCTTATCCTAAATGCTTGGGACCAGAAGTATTTGAAATTTTGGACTTGTCTGGATTTTGAAATATTTGCTTATACAGAATGAGATATCTTGTGTGGAGGGGAGAACCTAAACCCAAACACAAAATTTATTGATGTTCCATACACACTGAAACACAAAGCCTGAAGCAAAATTTAAACAGCATTTCTAGTGCACCTGTTTTTAAATTTTTATTTTTATTTTTTAGATATACGTGACAATGGAGTATATTCTGACATTGATACAAATGTGGAATAAAGGGGAATGAAGGGAAGGGAGGGAGAATATGAATAGGAAAGACAGTGGAATGAATCTGACACAACTCTCATATATTTTCATTCATATATATATATATATATATATATATATATATATATATATATGCACCACAATGAATCTCCACATCATGTACAATTACAAGACTGCTACCCTAATTAGAATAAAATATACTCCATGTTTGCACCTGTGTTTTGACTATGACCCATAACAATAGGTCAGGACTAAAATTTTCCACTTGTAGCATCATATCAATGCTTTAAAAGCTTTAGATATAGGAACATTTTGAATTTTTAATTTTTGGATTAAAGATGCTCAACATATTTCTTGATACCGTGGCACACAGAGTAGCTTATTTACATTTACTCCATGTTAGTTTTGAGTCTGTCTATCAGTCTACTGTTTTTTTCCAGGATGCAACATTCAGGTATGCAACTTTTGACACTGTGCTTAAGTGCAGTTTAATTTTTTTTAATTGTAGATGGACACAATAACTTTATTTTATTTATTTATTTTTATGTTGTGATGAGGATCAAACCCAGTGGTTGGCAAGCACTCTACCACTGAGCCTAACCCCAGACCCGAGATGCAGTTTTAAAAAAGACTTATTTTCTGTATCTACTGTCCTGAGGATGATTGCAACTTATTTTATTTACACAGAGTAATAGTTTAGGAGAAAGCCTCCTAATCTAAAATATGCTTTTAATAATTGAGATGGAGAGTTGGGGGGATGTTTCAGGAAGGTGGAAAGGCACTCTGTGCTCAAATAAACTTGAAGTCTTTCTCTGGAGGTGACATTGAGAGCTGTTTGCATAATGGTGTGAAATTGTGCAGTTGAGGGGTTAAAAAGGAAAGAGCTCTACAGAGAGAGTTGGGTTTGACAGAAATCTGAGAGATGAAAGACAAACGGGGTGAGGTGTTTTTTTGAGATGAGTAGAGGACCCAGGCAATGAATAAATATTTATGTGGGATAGCTCAAAGAATGAGCTGGGCTTGGTGACAAGGGTTTCTGTGTAGTGTGGCACTGTGAAGAGAGCAAAGGCTTTGGAATCAAAAGACTGAATTTTGTTTGAGTGCCCGTATGATTTTGATCAATTTTCTTCGAAGCCTCAATTTGCAAAAGGAGCACTGAAATATCCATATGGTGGGCTTTATTCAATGACTGAATGTTTGATATGAGATAGGTACTCAATTGACACTAGCTTAATTATTTTCATTATTTTGTTCCTTCCAGAAGTGTTTCTGAGTGTCTATTATGCATATATCAGTGACCTACTAACCTGTCTTCATGCTTGACTTTCTGGTACCACGGCACTTTAGTGAATGAATGCCTTCCAATGTGCATCTGAGTCTCACTCAGAATAACCACTTTCTCCAATATACAGCAAAAACTCCTTTTGTGGTAACATTTGAAAAATGATTCAAGTTAACCTGAACCTGGTTGTTTTATTCATTGTTAATAAAAACCTTCCTAATATGTGTTAAGTCACCATCTGGCTAGAGTTTACAAGCATGAAAATTCCTTGCATCTGAATATCAGCTTTCACTGAGAGATATGGGAGATAATGGAGATAGGGACCTAAAAACGTTAAGTTGGCAAGCTTTATATTGTAGTAAATCTCTGCTTAGCGTTCAGCTTTTGTGATTTTTCTCTTTCACCTAGAACAAGGAACACAGAGAATAGCGGTTGTTTGATTTTTCTTAAAGGTTTTTGAAGAAGTTTTGGCTGCTTTTGTTTGAAGAAGTAGCTTACACTTTCAAGTAGTTTGCTGTTCTAGAATTAGCAGATTTTTTTATTTTTTTATTTTAGAGAACCAGATACATGGTAACACCATTAACAGAAGAAAACCAGTGTCAGGGACAAGTGGGAACAGTGAGTATTTCTGAAAAGTACTCTAGAATAATGGAAGGATTTTGTGGGTGAGGTTTAGGAAGGGGGGACACTTAGCATGGCAATCAGAGGCAGTGTTGGGAAGAAATAAACCACATTCCTCAGCTTGGATTACAAAAGGATACGTCAAATAGAGGGAGGGTTTCCTTACATTCAGGACATGTTTACAGTGAGTAAGTCTTTTTATAACCCATCTGGGACATTGAGAGGGCAAATTTACCCCTGTAGAAGGTGTGACCAAGGGAAAGTTATGTTATTAGGTCTATTCTTCCCATGATTCCACTGAATTTCTTATTGGAAAGTTCCTGCACTCCTTGAAAAGATGACTAGAAATTTTATGTTCTGGAAGCCAAAGACAACTTGTCCTCTAATTCAACTCCAGCTTTCAGATGGTGGGGAGGTTTCATGAGAGAGTTTTAGTCTTCTTTTGGCCCTCTTTGGTGAATTATTTCACCTTTAAGACATGGAAGGGGAGAATTGAGGTCTGAATAATTTACAGTGAATAACTATTCTATTACTTGCAGTGAATAATTATCAGGATGATATCCATGTAACAAGAAAAATAACTGGCAAAACATGAGGAATGACACCACAGCAGATGTGAGAGAAATTTTCATTCTTCTAGAAATTTCAGGATCCTTGTGAGTGTCAACACGTTAGAATTTTCTAGCTCTGAAAATAGAGCTTCCACACAGAATCTTCTGTGTCCACACCCAGTTACTTTAATCCTGTGTTGCTCACTCAATCTCCTCTTCAGTTGTTTAAAGACTGAATTCCACTTGCACGAAGAGTGCCCCTAAAAAGATTAGCATTGCAGACATTTGCTGTATACTCACCAAACAAGTTTCTTCTCCCTGGGTACTCAGCAAAACTACCTTTCCCAGTCCACCTGCTTCTAGGTAGAGCTGTAGGACTGGTAGTAAAGGAAATGATATGTACTACTACAGGGATGACCAGTAAAGCATTCCATTCAATACAATGCACACCCCCCCCCCACACACACACACAATTTGCAGTTGAATGGTGCTAGAGCAAACTTGTGTTGAAGATAAAGACAGACAAGTACAAGGGAACTCAGATTCCTGAGTCACCATGGGAGGAGGCTTACCCAAACAGGAATAAGCGCTTTGTACTTTGCATAGCGAGAAATAAACTTTTATTGTGTTGGGCCAATTGGAATTTGGGGTTGTTTCTTAGTGCAGTGAGTTTATCCTGGTTAATACCTGGAGCCTCTCACACCATTACCTTTGTGCACATTCATTATTCATCATTTCATCTTTAAGGCAGGTGACTCATAGTTTGCTTCATGTGAGGAAAAGTTCTGAAACTATGGGATTGTTAAGAATGACAAAGCCCCTTTTTGTTCCTGGGATGTTTGGTGTAGTTACTGCTAAGACTACTAGATTAGCCAGTCACTGTGAAGCCACTTCAGGAGGTCAACTGCAGTCCATTTTGGAGAGAAGCATCTTGGCTTTCCAGTTCAGATACCCTGACACACAGTGTTTTGCACTCTCTTGCAAGGTGTAACATAAATGATTTATTATTAATAAAGGGTAACGTGTCAAAGTTTGTGAATTTGAAAACATTTTATTTTGAAATCATTATAGACTGAGAGGAAATTGCAAATAAGTGTATAGGAAATTTTCATGGACTCTTTTCCCTGCCTTTCCCAGTGCTGCTATTTTGTGTAATTATAGAATAATGTCAAAATCAGGAAACTGACATTAGTATAACCTACAGAGCTGATCTAGATTTCACTAGTTATATGTGCACTAATTGTGTGTGTGCAGTTGTGTGCAATTATATCACATGTGTTCTTCCTGTAACTATTATTTACAATTAAAGATGCAGAACTGTGTCATCAGCAAAAGATTTTCTCATGCTAAACCTTTTGAACCTCACCTCCACTCTAACATTCTCCTCTCACCAGTCTCTAATTCTTGGCAACACTAATCTGTTCTCCATCTCTATAATTTTGTGATTTTGAGAATATTAGATAATTGGAATCATATAGTATTTGACCTTTTGAGATTGACTTTTTCCATTCTGCTTAATTCCCTTGAAGATTGTATTAGTCAGGGTTCTTCAGAGAGGTAGAATGGTTTTATAGAGATATATGAGAGAGAGATTTTTTATGAGGAATTGACTCACACTATTATGGATGTTGAGAAACCTTATAGTCTGTTGTCTATAAGCCAGAAGCCCAGGAAAGCTGGTGGTATAGTTCTAGTTCAAATTTGAAGGCCTGAGAACCAGAGTAGTGAATGATTTAAGTCCCAGACTGAGTCTGAAAGCCCCCAAATCAGAAGTGCCAATGTCCAAGAGCAGAAGATGGTTGTGCCAGCTCAAGCAGACAGATAATTGGCTCTTCTTCTGCCCTTTTGTTCTATTCAGGTCCTTAATTGATTGGATGATGTCCTTTCACATTGGAAAATGTGAATGTTCCTTACACAGTCTACCGATTCAAATAATAATCCCTTTCAGAAATGCCATCATAGACATACCCAGAAATAATTTTTTCCAACATCCCTTAGCCCAGTCAAGTTGACAATAGAATTAACCATCACAAGTCCAATCCTTGTTAATTTGTAGCCAATATACGTCCTTTAACCATACTTATTTTCCAAATAAAGATAATAGTAGGGTCATAGTTTACCTAACAGGATAAAACTACTATATACAACTAAAAATGCACTAATCTGTTCCTTAGAGGAAGTGGTGAGACTCTTCAGCAATGTTTACTCTTCTGATATCCCATAATGAACAATACTTAAATACTGATATAAAGTCAATACATCTTATGTTATGTGATAAGAAAATGAGAGGAAACAAAACGAAGAAATAAGCTTAGTATATGTATGTTTTCATTAAAAAATAAGGAGGAATTACAACAATCACAGTCCTCATTTCTATAACTTGCCATGTGGTCATACTCAAGGTTTATAATTACAGTCTTCCACTACTCATTCTGAATTCCCTTTGCCTCCAGCAAGCACCTCAGTTAATCATGGTTCTTTTAAAAAAAATTGTAGTTGTACAGAATTCCTTTATTTTATTTATTTTTATGTGGTGCTAAGGTTCGAACCCAGGGTCTCGCATAGTGCGAGGCAAGCGCTCTGCCACTGAGCTACAGCCCCAGCCCCAGTCATGGTTCTTTATTGAGTGGGGTGATGCATAGTCTCATTCCTGAAAGAGAGTCCTATCTGAATTGGGTTGTTGTAAATTCCTGATGAATTTAATCACATGGTAATTTTAAAAGCTTCCTAAAGGATCTTTTACATTCTAAACTCTTCCTTACTTCCATTGTGGTATAGTAGCCCTGTTTACCTTTCCTAGTCTGGATGAATCACCCCAGCCCAGCCCCATATCCTCCTTCTGTGCCTGTTGACCCAGGGGCATGAGGAACCCAAAGGGACTGGATAGCAATCTTAACATTTCATTCAATGGAATCATGATTATGTCTCTTGGTGAAAGCATTTCTCCATTAGGGACTAAGATGTCTAGGCCAATAGAGCATAAAGTTGAAGGAACATGAAACAAAAATCCTGTTAGTATATCACTAGGAGCAATGGAGAGTGGTGCCACTCTCATTTCCACCCCTTGATTCCTGGACTCATGAATCCTGGCTATGCTAAGCCAGCACTGTGTATTGGATGCTGATACAGAACATATGCAGCCTCTTGGAGAACCTTGCCCTAGTACTGCAAGGTATTACCACTAGATGACACTGTTATAGTCTTCAAAAGGTCATTCCACAGTTCTGTCAAGGCAGCTGCTTTAGAAAGATGGGGAACATGGTAAGACCGTGAACTCTGTAAGTATGGATCCATTATTACATTTCTATTGCTATGAAGTAAGTTCCTTGAATAGAGGCAATGCAATGTGGAATAACGTGATGATGGATAGGTGTGTTCTGTAAGTCCGTGGATTATTGTTTTGGCAGAAGCAGTACATGCAAGGAAGGCAAATCCATAGTAAGGGCAAGCCTCTGTTTCAGTAAAGACAAAATGCTGCCCCTTTCCATGATGGAAGTGGTTCAGTGTAATTGACCTGACCAGGTCCCTGGCTGATCACATCAAAAGTGGTGGATATTAGTTATTTGACACTTGCTCATGGGCCACCAAGTTATCATGTGACTTGAGCTGTACATCCTGAACTGGGTGTTGTCTGACCCACCAAGCCATAAACTGGGCATGATAAGCAACACTCCATCATCTTAGGGAAGTTGCAGACACATGATTGAGACTAAGCAGCCAAATGAAATTCCTTTCTGCCACTGGAACTTCAAGCACTATTTGATTTGTTGGATCATATGGTTCAAAGGCCAGAATATCTTGTGCAGTAGTCCGAACCCGTTTCAGACTTTCTCTTGTTCTGGACCTCTCTCAAAACCGGGAATTGTTCTAGTCACTCAGTAGAGTCAAAGTAACACCCAAATTAGAAATATGGTGGTTCCAAAATACAAAGAGGCATAATGCCTCTTTCTTGGTTGTTGAAGGAACAAAATAAAATAACTCTTCTTTCACATTGTAAGGGATAGCCCTGCATACTCCACACCACTTGACTCCTAAGAATTTCACTGATGAAGGAGTCCCTTGACTAAATGTTCTCCCTGATGTGCATATGCTAACACAATAAGGCGGGTGGGGAGAACAGAAGTTCATTAGATTAGACAAAGGGTAATGAAGGGAAGGGAGTGGGGACGGGAATCAGAAAGACAGTAGAATGAATAAGACATAACTTTCCTATATTCAAAGATGAATCATGATTAGTGTTACTCCATAATATCTACAACCACAAGAATGGGAAGTTATATTCCAGGTATATAACTAAAAAGAACAAATAAAAATTTTAAAAGACCCTTGATTTTTTTGAAAAATCTTTTTGTTTCTTTTGGGTACTAAGGATTGAACTCAGGGACACTCAACCCTATCCCTATTTGGTATTTTATTTAGAGACAGGGCCTCACTGAGTTGCTTAGCACCTCGCTGTGGCTGAGGCTGGCTTTGAACCTATGATCCTCCTGTCTCAGCCTCTGGAGCTGCTGAGATTACAGGCGTGGCTTGAAAATATCTTCAATGACAAAAATTGTATGTATTTCTGGTGTACAATAAGCTGTTTCAATTATGTATATCTTGTGGAATGACTAAATCAAGCTAATTTATATATCTATTAACTCACATCTTTGTGTGTGTGTGTGGTGAGGACACTCAAAAAGTATTCTACTTGCAATTTTCATGTATGTAATATGTTGTTAGCTATAGTCACAATTGTACAATAGATTTTTTGAACTTATTCCTCCTGTTTAACTGAAATTTTGTGTCTATCATGTGACCATCTGACCATTAACTCCTCAATCCCTTGCACCTCCTCGAAGCTCCTTCCTACATTCCAACCTCTGATAATCACCATTTTACTCTCTGCTTCTGTGAGTTTTTCTTTCTCACGTAACATACAAATGAGTTTATATTGTATTTATATACCAGGCTTGTCTCACGAACATGTCTTCTAAGTTCATCAGTGCTGTTGCAAATAATAAGATTTCCTCATTTTTAAAGGTCAAACAGTATTCCACTATGTGTATATACCCAATTTTCTTTATTCATTGATCCTTTGATGGAGCAGCATAAGTTCTATTGAATCCTTAAGTTGATTTTGGCTATTGTAAATAATGTTGCAATAAACAGAGGAATGAACATATCTCTTCAACATACTGATTTCATTTCTTTTTGGATATATACCGAGGAGTTGGTTAGTTGGGTTAATTTTATTTTAAGTTTTTTTGTGGAAACTCCATATTATTTCCCATAATAGCTATACTGCAAGGGTTCTCTTCTATGCACATTCTTGCCAACACTTGTTATCTATTTTATTTTGATACTAACCATTTTGACAGGTGAGGTGATATTCCACTGTGTTTTTATTTATTTATAATTCTCTGATAATTAGTAATGTTGAACATTGTTTTCATATGCCCATTGGCCATTTGTAAGTCTTCTTTTGAGAAACGTCAACTCAGATCCTTAGTCCCTTTTTAAAATTAGGTTATTTACCTTCTTTCTGTGGAGCTTTTAAAAAATTCCCTATACATTTTGAATTTTGACATATCATCAAATGTCTCATTTGCTAATATTTACTACAATTCTGTGAATTGCTTCTTCATTCTGTTTGATTTTTCCATTTCTATACAAAAGCTTTTTTAATTTGATGCAGTCCCATTTGTCTATTATTCTTGTGTTTCCTGTATTTTGGGGATCTTATTCAAAAATATTCTTGTTCAACAACATGGGTTTTTTTCCCCCATGTTTTCTTCTAAGTAATATCACAATGTCTTAGTCAGTTTTCCATTGGTGTGATGAAATGCCTGAGAAAATCAACCTAAAAAAGGAGGAAAGATTTATTTTAGCTATAGTTTCAGATGTTTCAGTACATGACAGTCCAGACTCTTGGACCTATGATGAGCAGAACATCATGGCAGTGGGAGCAGTGGAAGCAGAGAGGAAGAGAGAGAGGGGGAGAGGAAAGGAGAGTAGGAGGAGAGAGGGTGAAAGGAAAAGAGGGAGGGAGAGAGGAAGGAAGGGAGAAAGAGAGAAAGAGAGAGAGAAGGAGAGAGAAAAGTGCCAGTGATAAGATGTAGCCCTCAAAGACACACCCCCAAGGACATGTTTCCTCTCACTAGTTCCCACCTGCTAAGTTTCCACCACCTCCTAATAACCCATTAAATTATGACTCCATCAATGGATTAATCTATTGATGAGGTCAGAGCACTCATGATCCAGTCATTTACAAAAGCCTAACTTCTGAACACAAATCCATTGGGGACCATGGAGCCTTCAATTCAAGAGACTTTGGGGGACATTTTATATCCCAGCTCTAACTTAGTTTCAGGACTTATGTTTAATTATTTAATTTATTTTCAGCTGATTATTTCTATATGGAATGAGATAAGAGTCCAATTTCATATTTCTGCATGTGAATATCCAATTTCCGCAAAATCTTTTATTTAAGAGATTTTCCTTTAGCTATTGTGTATGTTAGCCTTTCTTCAAAAATCAGCTAAATGTAAATATATGAATTTATTTCTGGGTTCTTTATCTTGTTCCAATAGTGTATCTATCTGCTTTTATGCCAGTAAGGTCTCATTTTGATCACTATAGTTTTGTGGTAGATTTTGGAATCAGGCAATATAATGTTTCCAACTTTGTTATTTTTGTTCAAGGTATTCAGGATCTTTTGTGGTTCCACGTGATTTATAGGATATGTAGAAAAATTCTGTGAAAGGTGTCATTGGAATTTTGATGGGGATTGCATTGAGTATGTAGATCATTTTGGATAGTATGGGCATTTTAACAATATTAATTCTTCTAATCCATAAACATGGAATAAATTTCTACTTATTTGTATCTTCTTCAATTTCTTTCACCAATGTTTTATTTTTAGTATACCCGTCTTTCATTGCCTTGGTTAAATTTATTTCTAGGTATTTCATTATTTTTACAGTTATTGTAAGAATTATTTTTATTAATCTATTTTTTTGGATAGTTCATTGTCATTGTATAGAAGTGATACTGACTGCATATTGATTTTGTACCCTGCTATTTCACTGAATTTGTTTATTAGTCTTAACAGATTTTTGGATTCTTTAGAGTTTTCTATATATGAGATCATATATTCTGAAAGTAGGGAAACTTACTTCCTTTCCAGTTTGTAACTCGATATTTTAGTTTCTTTCTCTTGCCTAATTACTCTGACTAGAACTTTGAGTACTACATTGAATAGAAGTGGTAACAGTGGGCATCTTTGTTTTGATTTTGATATTAGAGGAAAAGCTTTCAGCTTTTACTGTTATGATATTAGCTATGAGCTTGTCACATATGATCTTTGTTGCATCAAGTTACAATTCTTCTATACTTAATTTGTTAATGTTTTCAATCATGAAATGATGTTGAATTTTGTCAATGATTTTTTGACATCTATTGAGACAATGATATGATTTTTTTTTACTTTATCCTGTTAATGTGGTGTAGGATATTTTTTGATTTGAATATATTGAATCATCCTTGCATCCCAGGGAAAAATCTCATTTAATCATAATGAATGATTTTTTTGATATGCGGTTGAATTAAATTTGCTCGTAATTTTTTTAAAGAAGAGTGAGAGAGGAGAGAGAATTTTTAATATTTATTTTTAGTTCTCGGCGGACACAACATCTTGGTATGTGGTGCTGAGGATCGAATCTGGGCCGCACGCATGCCAGGCGAGTGCGATACCGCTTGAGCCACATCCCCAGCCCCTTTTCTAGTATTTTAATGAGAATTTTTACATCTATATTCACCATGAATATTGGCCTGTAATTTTCTGAAGACCTCTGAATTGTTTCTCGCCCTGTAACATTCAAATGTTTTATCAATAATCCTAGAGTAGTTATTTAAGGCCTCACTGGGTACAAATGGCAAACAGCATAATGCCATCAATGTAATTGACAAATGTGATAACTTTCCAGAGGGAAAGACAGTCAAAGCTTCAGATACAAAACCAGCATACAGTAAAACAATAGTATTTTTATACACCTATAATGAATTGGCTGTTCTTTGGGTGGTGTAGATACAAGTTCCTTTGTTGGTTATGTGGTTGCAAATATATTCTTTTATTTTGTAAGTTGTCTTTTCATCCTTTTAACAGGGTATTTCATAGAACACACATTTTAATTTAATGAAGTGCAAATTATCCTTTTTCTTCTTATGGATTATACATTTTATGTCAGATCTAAGAACTCTTCACCAATCTTAAGTCTGAAAAATTTTCTTCCATACTTTTTTACATTTAAGTCCACGATCCACTTTGAATAAATTTTTGCATAAGATGTGGAGTTTAGGTTGAGTTTTTGTTTGTTTGTTTGTTTGCTTGCTGTGATATCCACTTGTGTGGATATTTTATGAAAAACATATAACTAGCTATTCCTACCACCCATGACATTGCCTTACTTATATTATCACAAATTTCTTGAATGATAGAAAAGGAGATGGCATGAAGACATAGTCATGGTATTTATTTATGTATCTAGGGGAGAGTCTTAAATAAGCAGTCACAGAAGAAATGTAGCCTGCAGACATATTTGTCACATACAGTGTTTTTAAAAAATATTTTGTATAATGACTTCACTTCCTTTGTATATAAACCCAGTAGTGGGAGAGCAGGATCATATGGTTTTTCTACTTTTAGTTTTTTGAGGAACCTCCATACTGCTTTCCAGAATGTCTGTACTAATTTACATATAGTTAGATAAGAGGAATTAGTTCTAGTATACTAATTAGCTCTAGTGCACAGTGGAGTAACTATAGTCTATAATAATTTTATGTGTATTTCAAAATAATGAGAAAAGTCTGAAAATTCTCAACATATAGAAATAGTAAATGTTAAGGAGATGGTAATGCTAATTATCCTGACCTGATCATTATACATTAGGAACTTATACTGAGCTAAATCATACAAATAAATACATATATTTTGTGTCAATTAAAAATTAAAGAATAAATAAAAATATTTTGAGCCAACTTGAAATATTTGATTTTATGTGCAAATGTAAGTTTATGGATTCCTTTTTTTTTAACCAGAAGATTCAGTAATAGTATACCAACATTCCTATTGACCACCATGTCCATGAGTTGAGGTCCTTCTTTGGATGGGACATGCTCTTTCCATGTTCACAACAGTCTTCACTAATCCCTGTTGATGCCCTAATCCTGAGGTCCCTTGTCAGTGTCACTTCTCCTCATTTTTGTTTTTCTTGTATTATTGCTTTAGTTAACCAAGGCTTGTTCCTTCAGATGTTTGCATTTTTTGACCACCTTACATTTCTTCTTTTGGCTTGTAGTTCTTTATTTGTTTCCTTCCATAGACCCAACCTTTTGTTCCTTTGCTCTTTCTGGTTTTTTGTTTGTTTGTTTGTTTGTTTGTATTTCGATTTTAACTTTGCAGTAAAGTATCACCAGAGATGCCCTTCACTGGGTGTTTGAGGTATCATGGGATTTGGCTTCACAGGACTCCCACCCAATGTGAAGTTTTGCATGCAGTGCATCATTTGTGAGTGCTTGGCTTCCCGGAGGTGGTGGTAGGATACAGAGATACACACTAATTCATGCCTTCATTATTGAGTGCCCACCCTCCAGAAATGGGCCCCTGAGCCCAGTCATTAAAGTGTAAATGGTGGCATTTGAACTATAATTATTCTGTCATAGTTGGAGTCATTGAAAAAAGAATTGGCTTTCAACTAAGGAATGACTCATGGCATTCTGCAGAGGGAAGGCCAAGAAAGAGCAGCACCAAAGAATGGGAAATTTAAAAAGCTTCTGGGAAAACCTAGGTCAGGGAACATCACACCTGGACTCCAAGGCCTTCTTCCCTCAAACCCCACAAATCATATTGGATTCCAGAAGAAACCATGACAGCAAAGATAACCATCTTGAGCACAAGATGGCAGTCTTACATCTGCTTCTCTGCCTGTGACTGTCTGGAGAAAAGTGATAGGAAACAGAGCGGAAACAAAATTGCCTGTGTTGCTGAGAAATACTGGAAAATAAACAGTAATCAAGAAGAGTGATTAGGGGAGGAAAGAGATTAAAAATAAATGCAAGTGATTTTGTGTTTTGCTTTGTTTTGTTTTAAAATTTGGCTCCTCTTGATTCCTGTGCTGAACACATGTGGGCTTGAGTCTCACATGTGCTTTTAGGCTCAGATCTAGAACAAAGACCT
This sequence comes from Ictidomys tridecemlineatus, assembly GCF_052094955.1. Lineage (NCBI taxonomy): Eukaryota > Metazoa > Chordata > Mammalia > Rodentia > Sciuridae > Ictidomys > Ictidomys tridecemlineatus. The sequence goes on along the minus strand of NC_135480.1, from coordinate 128,109,932 downwards.
AGAAAATAAAGGGCCTGTAGAAGGAATAGATACCATATGTGCTAGGGAGGAGGCAGATAAAGGATCCAGGTTCTGGATGGAGGGGTCTTGGGCTAGGCTCTGATGACCTCTTCAAAGTGTTTTTACAGAAGTAAGATAATGGGGAATTTCCTTTTTCATACAGAGATCTATGCCAAATTTTTGCAAGGTTGTAGACAGGATTCCACTCATAAGTAGATATTAAACAGAAGAGTTAAAAAGAGTCTTTGGCATGTCCTCATTCTGTCTCTGTCTCTCTTTCTCTCTTTCCTTCCCTCCTCCACTGAAAACTAACTACACTGGAACACATTTTTTTTTTAAAGAAAATCATATCCCTGAATGAAAAGAAGGATGAAGAAGAAGGGCTCAGTTAACAAATTACTTTGTGGCATTCTCTAATGAGGTGACCAGTGTTGCCAGGCAGTATGGAGGTAACCTGAGCCCTATAGCCACCCTTCTAATTGTGTCAAAAACGCCAAAGCAAAAGCAACCGGCAAACAACTGGGGTAAGACGAGGTAACTCTGCCTTGCTACTCTTTATGATAGCCAGCAGCAGGCAGTCCCTTTTATGGGTAAAAGAGGGAGCTTCCCAGTGGGTTGTTCTTCCGTACTCAAAAGGATAGGCTACTTTTAATCCTTGTTGATGTGCTATTAAGCCTCCATTGCATGGCTTTCTTCACTTGTAAAATGAGGTCAATTAAGGCAGTAAAACCACTTTGGGAGGCAATACTCTTTACGTGAAAAAAGTTTCAAACTTAAAACTTCAGATATTTGAAGACAATATCTAATTTGTCATCCAAGAGCCCTGTGAGATGGAAGGGTGATAATCCTGCTCCATTTGTTAAACGTGGGACTTCAGGCACAGAAAGACAAGCTGGTAGCATAAACCACACTACGCTTTTGCCCCATAAACATTTCTGAGATATTTCAGCTTTGCTTGAGTACCATTTATTTGATTATTTCTCAAATCAAGAGTTCAACAGACACTGGAAAATAAGAACCAAAGGTAGATCTGAAAATCACTTTGAGACGGTGAGACCCCTGGGAATGACTGTCAGGATGTTCCCTCCCAATACCAAGAGCTCTATGTGGCACACTTTTATCAAGTTTAAGTTAAAGAGAATTGAGTTTTGCTTTTGTTGTTGTTGAACAAAAACATTGAGAATCTGATAATAGTCTTTGAAAACTGTTAGAAACATTCTAGAATATTAACAATCTAGAATTCATTAATTTGCCCTCAGAAATTGAATTATCCTTTGAGAACAAATTTTTATCTTTATCATATATGTGAAGCTGAGAAGAAATGGGATGCAGGAGAACTTCTCTCCTTCTCTCATCTCCAGGATCTTCTCCTTAATCCATAGGAAGCCTTGTCCTCTGAACAGATATCTTCCAGGTGGCAGAGAAGAATTCCTGAAACTTTAAAAGAGCAACTGGGGGAAGGTAAAAGGTGCAGTTTCTGTTCTTAGAAAGAGTCTTGCAGAATCTTTAGGATTTCTAGAAAGAAAGGAGATATTCTATTATAAAGCATGAAGTCAGTCAGCTGACAATGAAGGTCTTTTAAGAAAGAGAAACATCCTAGGTGAAAAACAACAGAATCTCAAAAAGAGGTAGATTTCATTATTTTCTGTTTTGTCTTTACTGTTATGATTTCAGAATGGCAATTCTGACATGGGTTTTATCTCAATAGGGCTTTCTATTCATTGTATTCAGAATAGAACAGTTCTAAGCTCATCGAAAACCCAAGAGTCGAGTTTTGCAGTACAGGAAAGGAGGAAGAACAGAAGATGTCCACGTGTGAAAATACTTGGAAGACCTGCAGGGCCTGTCATATGCAGGTCTTGGCAGGAATCTCCAAACATCCTCCAGACAGGCTGTTGCATTGGTGAGGGTAGACTGGCCACAGGGAAGGCTCTGATCAGAGAAAAAGGAAGTGGTGAGAAAGCAGTTGCCATGTCGTCTTAGAGTCTAGCTTGAGGGCGGGAGGCCAGCATGCCCAGTTGGTGCTAATTTTCTTGAGAGGATAGAGAGAAGGTGTAGGCATGGCTACTACTTGAGCAGCATGTGGTTCCTCCCACATGCCATATTGCTTCCAGCCTCCTTGCATTTACTCTTGCCATCCTCCTGGTCATTCTCCTGGAAAATTCAAGTGCATTCTTAAAGGCTCAGCTCCAAGGTCATTACCTCCATGAAACTTCACTTGAATCCCTGATGGAGCTCTGTGCTCCTCCTTTGTGTCCTATAGCCTGCAATACATGTCTTTAGTCTCACACATGGAAATTGAAATGATTTAGGTTCATATTTCTTCCCACAGGACTTAGAAGACAGAAATTGCTTAGAAAGTTCTTAGAAGACAGAAATTGCATTTTATTATTATTTATATCTCCCGTGTTTAGCATTCTGTCAATTGACTGGAAGAGAACTAGAAGTCTGTTGACTAAGCCCCCCCCCTTCCCTGGAAATCAGGGCATGGTAATTGATGTTGATAGTTCTCCAATGACTTGTAGATGGTTTTAAGGTAGTCTTGAAATGCCTTCAGAAAATTTTAGGACTACTCAAAACATTTCTTTCACAAATAATAACCACATATTATTTTTTGTATAATTACATACATTTTTCCTTTTGATGCAGAACAACCACTTTGCTGATTGAAGAGTAATTAATCGGTTACATAATAAAGATAAGGATCTGAATAGAGAAATGTAATAGATGTGGAGATAATCCTGTAGTCAGTGCAAATGAGTAGCTATACTTCCATGTCTTTCTCATAAATCCTAGATCATCAGAGCTGAAAAGGACCATTGAGATTATTTCTTGCTTCATGGTTATGATTATCTACTTCTATGTGAGTCAGAGATTCAGGCAGGGTCAGCTGATTCTTTGTTTTTCAGGTAGCATTTATATAAGCCACTCAGGGTTGTTCAAATGGTGGATCTGGCCTGGTCTGCAGAACCCAAAAGGCATTTTTCACATGCATGGTGTCTAGACGGGGATGTGTGTAAGGCCAGGCTCTGGTGGGACTCTTGGCTGCTGGGACTGTTGGCTCTCCAATGTGATGACCTCAGGGTGTTGGACATTTTACGTGGTCGTCCAGGATTCCAAGAATGAGTCTTCTGGTGCACAAGACGAAAGCTGCATCTCTTTATATGAATTGGCCTCAGAAGTCATATATTGATACCTTTACTAATTTACATTGGTTGAGGAACTACCTTCAAGGAGAAAGAATACAGTCCACTTCTCAAGGGGAGTAGTGTAAAAAAATTCACAGCCATGTTTTGAAATGGTCATCCTCATTTTAGAGGTAGATCTGAAGCTTAGGAAATGAACATTATTTGTCCAGAAACACCACACAAACTTCACAGTAATGTAGTGATGACTGAAACTCATGCCTAATCATTTCTGTAGCAAAGATAAGAATATTGCTTGCAAATGATCACTGTGGTATAATAGAGGCTAAGGTTATGTTTCCAGTGCAAGAGTGCTCACTCTTAAGAGAGAAAAAAAATTGTTAAAATCACCACCAAAAAGAATAAACACAAATTGTGTTCCCTATAGTTATTTTAAAAAAGGTCAAAATTAGAGCTGTCCTTAGAAATAAATATTAAAGAAGTGGAATCTGTCACTCACAATATTATGCATATATTCACTAATGTAATTCTATGTCAAAAAGATGACTTTAGGGGCTGGGATTGTGGCTCAGCGATAGAGTGCTCACTTAGCATGGGTGGTTGGATTCTCAGCACCACATTAAAAAAATAAATAAAGGCACTGTGTTGTGTCCATCTACAAAAAATAAAAAACAGATTCTCTCTCTCTCTCTCTCTCTCTCTCTCTCTCTCTCTCTCTCTCTCTCTCTCTCTCTCTCTCTATCTATCTATCTCTCCTTAAAAAAAAGATGACTTTAGACTTGACTGGGTATAGGGAGAAATGATATCTGTGTCTTTCCTTAAGGACAGAGAGGGAAAGGGTTATCTTTGAACTATTATTGAATGCTGTTTAACCTAAGAATGATGCAGTCAGGAAAAATCTTATGGAATTTGAAGTTCAATTTAAGAAACTGTGGTCAATACTGGTAATTGCTCCCTAGTCCCATTCTCCCTTTCTTCTCTTGAGAAATAGAACTCTTCTCTTCAAATTTCTCAGAACCCTTGGTCACACCCAGTTAGTAGTTACATGCACTTCAATCTCTTCTGAAGTAAGAGTGTGGTCATTTGACTAAGCTATTACCAGAGCTCTTACCAGAAAACTGTATGTGCAATATTTACAGAAAACTGTATCTATCTATCTATCTATACATCCATATATATATTTTCCTTAGAAGAACAATATTTTGCCATATTTTTATTCTCCTTTTCTTTCTGCAGGCTGGGTTGTCAACTTTGACCATGTAGAAGAAGACTAATGCTTAGAAAATGGCAGAAGAACCAAGATAAAGGAGCCTGGAACTATAATGCCATGGAGAAGAGCCATGGATTTTTCCTGGAATATAAATCCACTCCGAACTGTACCATAAGAAGTTGTCTACAGTTTGAGTTAACAAATTTAGGCAGGGGTGTCTTTATTGAAGCAGTTTAAACTTTACCCTACCTATTATGAAAATGGAAGAACTCAGGTATATAGGCTTCCAACACAGGTGTTCCACATTTCTTCTAGTTGAAATCACAACTTCAAAGAAGAGGATACAGGAACAGGTGTAAATAACTCTTTTAATTAAAACAAAGCACAGCACAAATTTTAGCCTCAGAAAGGAAAGATAGGTCAGGCAACTCTGACTCTGGTCCCCTTGATCCTCTTTTTTTTTTTTTTGTGGGGAGACTTCCTTTTCGGTCATTGATGATACCATTGCCCTGATCCTAATGAAATGTCACTCAGATACATGGTTCTCTAGATTGTGGTGGGTGGGGAGGACATGAACATTTATGAAAGGACCACGGAAACCTACAAGACTGATCTGGCTGTGGTGCTGGAGATTATTCTGACTACATATGAGACGCTGAGAAGACTGTTATATATCCTACACTTCGGGGAGCAGATTACATGTTTTTTGGAAAAAAATAGATAAAATTATTTGACAGGATGACTCCAAGAGAAGATATTGATTTGAGAAAGTAAGTTCTAAAATATAAATTCTGACCCCACAGTCATGAATAATTCTCATAAGGAAAAAAATGAGGTTCTGCTTACCTACGCTATAGATTTTGGTATGGAAGAAGATGGCCAAGTTTTGAACAGAATAGAGCTGCACAAATCTGTAAAACTGTGTCAGAAGAACAGAAAACCAGAATGCATTAAAGTTGTAAAAGAAGATACAAAGGGCAACAGCAACAAAAGGTTTATTTGAATCAGACAGTGTAAGGAGAGGAATGAAGGGATAAGTCCAAAAATTAGGGCATACAGTGAGAAATTAACAGATCACAAAGACAAAGCAGGATTATTCTTTTGCATGCTTCTTGAGGAAGTTAAGCAATCTTTCCACAGGAATGATAAGGGTAATGTGGTTAACAAGATGTTGGAATCTTTGTTAAAGGAGACCATGTAAGAGATGTTATGGCCTATTTAAATAGCTGCAAAGATTATAAATGTCATTACTGGGTTTGCTTATGTGACCAAGTAATATCTGCTGGCTATCCTTGGGGAAAAGATGGAGGAAAAGAAGAGAAATGTCCCAAATTTCCCCAAAGGAGAAAACTTGGGTTCCAGAATGCAGCTAAATTACTATTCACTCTGTATTTTTGGACCACCTCCCCCACTTTCCCACTCTACTCTTACTTTTTCTTAAATATCCTGCCTGATCTTTCCTGACAGTGGAAATGGAAATGTGTATAAATTGGCCAGGAGGATTAAGGTTGAGTTTTATAAGCCTAAACAAAGAAGGAGAGATTTATTACAAAACAACCCAGTGTGCCAAATGTTGAAAGGATGGTCAAGATAAATCATTTGGCAAAGCTGATATATTTTTTAATATTTATTTTGTAGTTTTAGGTGGACACAATATCTTTATTTATTTATTTATTTATTTATTTATATTTTTATGTGGTGTTGAGGATCGACCCCAGCGCCCCGTGCATGCCAGGCGAGCGTGCTACCGTTTGAGCCACACATCCCCAGCCCAAAAGCTGATATTTAAACATTGGAAAAACAAGTTTTAAAGATCAAAAGGGAACAAAAGAAGAAATGGAATTAATTATAGGTGAGGAAACTGGAAGATGGGAGAGAGATTGACATAGGATAGAATGAGAATAGTTGGTACTAGAGATACAGTTGGTACTAGATATGAGTCCCAAGGGGATTACAAAAACAAACAAAAATGAACATAATAAAAATAAACAAAACAGAAACTAGCTGGCATTCCTAGATTGGTCCTTATGTGCTCCAGTATATGTGCACAGGTGGTACAGGCCAAGCATCAGGGAAGACATCACTATGGAATTAAGTTTGATAGTTTCTTGTCTGATTAAACAGCCATACTCAACCTACAATAAATTAATTAGGTAAGGAATGAAGTCAGTCTAGTTAATATCTCTGGTGGTGTGTCAGGACCACACTACCAGCTTTTTTTTTAAATCAATGACTTAAAATAGATGCATGAAAGGTGTACATATTAGAACCACCATAGGTGGTCTATCCAAAATATATAGAAGGCATGGTTTAGTTGTAGGATGACAGATTCAATATTTCAAAAGTCTGTATAGAGAATTAGAAAAGATTCCAGTGATTGGGGTCATTGATTCAAAGATAACAACAAGAGGGATTTTAGGAAGGGTAAATGTTGTGTTGATAATTTTTAAAAAAGTAAATTTTCAGAATAAAAAAGGATTTGATCTAACATATAGAAAATATCATTTCAACACATAATTAATAATGAGCTCTTTAATTTTTTTGTACTCAGTATTTACACTGAAAGTGCATTTTACACTTACAGAATATCTCAGACTGGCTTCATTTGAACTACTCACACACCATAGAGGATATTAGCTATTATGCTGTACAGCCTAGGTCTACAAAAATATATCAAAAATGTATATCCTGAAGATGGTAACCATGATTATTATACTCCTGGAAACTGGCAATAGAAATTGTATAAAGGACATGGAGATGTCTGGAAGTAATGTGAGTACTGCACTTGAATGTTGAAAGGATTGTGATGTGAATAAAGAATTCTATTCCATTTCACGCCCCCCCCCCACCTTCATAGCTAAGAGATTGAAACCAGGATCACTGAGTGAACATTACTAGGGTTCAGACTTATCATAAAATGTAACTTTCTAGTAATTAAACATGTAAACAGATGAGATTAACTTTAATTTAACCAACATGTATTGAGCTCCATACAAGATACTCTGTTAGATGTCAAGGTTACCGTGACAAATAAGCATATTATAACCCTCCAGTTGATGATGATAGTTACAAACTAACTTTAATATAGTCTGTAGCATGCTTATTTCTAATGTTTTGATTAAGAAGAGTTACTGAAAGTGTTAAAGCAGAGACTGTGGATTGAATCCTGTTGTAGAGGAGATTCTCAAAAATGCTTCCAGACACTATGCTCTGCCAGTAGATTCAAAACCAGACTATAAATCACGATAAGATACACCTGTATAACAGTCTAATACAATATAAAATGACTGAAAAGTTTTATGAAATGAAATTACCTTTGCATGTGTGATGCATTTTGAGTTTTCTATGCTAGTCTAATCTGGTCTATTTTGTTATAAATATCCTCACACAACCCACCAAATTGACACTACTCATGAATTGCCATCCCAAGTGGAAGAACATTTGGTTACTAACTTTTAGAGATCTTATATGATTGAACACTTGTGGCCCATAAACACTATTCTTTGCATGGAATATAGCTGTTAATTGGATTAGAACTGGGAATATTTGACAGTTCCAATAAATCTGAGTTGGGTATCTTAGAGAAAGCATACTTTTTTTAACAGAACTAAACTATTTTGTAAGAAAATGTGTTCTTTTGTGATGTCAGCATATGAGAGTATAGCTATTGATAAAATAGGGTGACATGGGATCAGGTGTGGGTATTGATACAGACTATTCATCTAATTCATAAAAATAACCCAGAATTGACCATGAAACCTAGTCAGATGGATGGTTCAAACTTAGACTAAAATGTCACCCACTTACAAGTGGCCCTACTTTTCCAAGGCTCTGTCAAATTTTCTCCATCTACTCTTTCTTTCAGGTGTTCATATAGATTCCTTAAGTCTGTGTAGACTTACAGTGTGTGTGCCACATGTCTGACTAAGAATTAGAAGTGGAAGTTTTGGATACAGGGAAAAAAGGAAAAGTAGCAAGACCTCAGGCGGAACTATGCAGAAGTATATAGTTCACAGACAATCTGAGCAGAGGTGGGGAAAGTAAAACCTTCACTTAGCTGGAAGTTGTGGATGGGAAACAGCTGGAAACTTCCTGAACAACAAAAGAGGGTGTTGGGGTCAGAGTGAACAAGTATGGTACTAGTCATGAATATTAACCCTTGGTTCCATTGTGGCCTGTATTGAGAGACCTCCATCCACAAACATAGATGCTATGGGGCCTGAGATGCCTTTGGATTTATGTCTTCTCCCAGTGTCTTCTACCAAAATACAGATATTCTTGGGAAAGTGAAACACCCACTGGTGAACTTATACACACACAGACAAAACACATGAATATTGGCTTTCGTTATAGGACTGTATTATATATTGTTATGCAAGTTACCTTATTCACTTCATAAATTGTGTACATGTGTATTAGTCAGATGTTGCTATAGTGAAATTCTTGAGATAATTAACTTATGAAGAGAAAAGAATTTTCATTTTTAGTTTTGGAGGGTCCCATCTGTACAATGGATTGGTCTCATTATTTTGGGCCTCTGTCAATGCAGCACATCACGGCAGGGGGAAGAAAAAGGGCTGGGGTTCCCACCCCACAGTACCCTTCTGGGTACACCCTATTGATCTAAGGACCTCTCATCAGGCCCTACCTTCTTAAAGTTTTCACCTTTTCCCCAAAGTGTTACCCTAGAGACCACGCTTTAATGCATAAACTTTTGGGTGGCGGTGTAGATTCAAACCATAGCAACCTACCTCCAGGTCAATATGTGTACTTGTAATTCATTTTTTTGGAGATATATGATACTATAAAGAGTAGAGGTATCATCATTTATTGATTTATTCTATAATTAATAGGCATTCTAGCTATTTCTATTTTTTTAAATCACAGTTCAACATTTTTCAGAATATAGAAGAAATTGCATGTAGGTTCCTCTAAAACTAGAATATTGCAGAGAAGCTGGGTATATTTTAAAAATTTCCAAACTGTTTAATAGTTTCCTAAATTTTTTTATAAGTACTAATGGAACTCTACTGGAAATAAGAAGTTGAAGGTATGAAGGGTCAAAGTTAGGATTTTTGCTTTAGAACAGATTTCTTGAGGTATGATTAACATAATAATAAATTAACCATATTTAAGTGTATAATTTTCTTAGATTGAAGCCATCATCACAATGAAATTTATCCATCAATTCTCAACGTTTCCTTGTACCCTTGGTCAAGTCTCCCTCTGGCTTCTTCTTCCCTTTCCTCCCACCACTCACCAGTAACCTTGGATTTGCTTACTGTCGTGATTGCTTGTTTGAATTTTATAAAGTTTTACAAAAATGGGATCATACAATCTATATACTTATTTTTATTTGGCTTCTTTATTCAGTGTACACATTTTGAGATTCATCTATATGGTTATATATATATTTTTTTTAAAGAGAGAGTGAGAAAGGAGAGAGAGAGAGAGAGAGAGAGAGAGAGAGAGAGAGAGAGAGAGAGAGAGAGAGAATTTTTTTAATATTTATTTTTTAGTTCTCGGCGGACACAACATCCTTGTTGGTATGTGGTGCTGAGGATCGAACCCGGGCCGCACGCATGCCAGGCGAGCGCGCTACCGCCTGAGCCACATCCCCAGCCCCTGGTTATATATATTGATAGTTCATTGCTTTTCATTGTATGAATATGCCACAACTTTTTAAAAAAACCAATCACCTATCAATGACTATTTGGATTTTTTCCAGTTTTTGCCTCTGCAGACAAAGCTGCTATGAATATTCATGTAAAATTTTTGTAATGACATATACTTTCTTTTTTAAAAAAATATTTTTTGGTTGTAGATGGAAACATTACCTTTATTTTGTTTATTTATTTTTATGTGGTGCTGAGGATTGAACCCAGTGCCTCGCACATGCGAAGCAAGCACTCTACCACTGAGCCATAACTCCAGCCCCTGGACATACACTTTCATTTCTCTTAGGTAAATACATAAAGTGAAATGGCCAGATTATATCAGAGAATACTTATTGAGCACATACTATGCTAAGAACCTTGACAAGTACTTTTAACACATAACCTATTAATCTTTACGTGATACCATGGGACAAGAATTGCTTTCCCTGTTTAATAAATTATCAACAGATAATAATTGTGCATCTTTTGGGGGCCAGTGCTGTTTTGGTACATGTGTGCACTGTGCATTAATCAACTTAGAATACTTAAGCTATATGTCATCTCATACATTCTTTCTTTGTGATGCAGGCACACAAAGTGCTTTTTTGTAGCTATTTTGGATTATGTGGTACGATATGGTTAACTCTAGTCCCCCTCTATATAATAGAATATTAACATTTATTCTTCCTACCTGACTGTGACTTTGCACCCATTAAGCAATCTCTACTCATATCATAACTACCCCTTCTCTCCTCAGCCTCAGGCAACTGTTATTCTGCCCACTAACTCTATACACTCAACAATTTTAGATTCCAAATATGAGTGAAATCATGTAGTATTTGTCTTTCAGTGCCTGGCTGATTTCACTTAATGTTATGACCTCTGGTTCCATCCATGTTGCTGCGAATAACAGGATTTTGTCAATTTCAATGCGGAGTAGTATTCCATTGTAAAAGTATACACCACAATTTTGTTTGTTTATTCATCCATTAATGAATAACTATGTGCTTTCCATGTTTGGGATACCGTGAATGGTGTGCTGCAATAAACATGAGTGTAGGTATCTTTTAGTATACTAGTTTATTTCTTTAGATAAATATACAATAGTGGGATTGCTGAACAATTTAATAATTCTATTTTTAATTAAGTTTCATATTACTTTCCATAATATACATTCCTGCCAACAGTGTATTAGGAATCACCTTTCTCTATGGTTTTACTAGTCCTTGTCACTTTTTGTCTTTTCACTGAGAGCCATGCTTATTGGGATGAGATGTCATCTCATTGTGGTTTTGACTTGAATTTCCCTGATGGTTAGTGACATTGAATATTTTATATACTCTATTAGCCATTCATGTATCTTTTTGAGAAATGTCTATTAAGATCATTTGTCCATTTTAAATTAGATTATTATTATTATTATTTGATGAATTTTTGAATTATTTATATATGCTGGTTATTAATCTCTCATCAGATAACTATTTTGAAAATATTTTCTCCTATTCCATAGGTTGTCTCTTCATTTCATTGAATATTTTCTTTACTGCAAAGAAAACTACCTGACTTTAAAATAAACTGGCATAAAAAAAGAGACACATAGACTAATGGAACTAATAAACAACACAGAAAACTCATGCATTTACAGTAAGATATTTTTTGTGATAAGTGTATGTTAAACTTTTAAATAAATTGCTTTGCTTTTCCAAGTGGCTATGCCATTTTACACTCCCATCTTCAGTATATGAGAGTTCCAGTTGCTCCATATTTTTGTTAACAGTAGGCTAGGTCAATCTTTTAAATTTTACCTATACAGATTAGATTATAAGCATCTCATTGTAGTTTACATTTGCATTTCTCCAATTACTAATGACTTTAAGCATCTTTTTATGTGTAATTTCCAACTGCTTATCTTCTTTAATAAAGAAGATTCAAGTCATTTACACATTTTAAAAACTATTTTGTTTTACTTTTTGGTATTGGGATTAAATCCTGGGGCACTTTACCCCTGAGGTATATTTCCAGTCCTTTTTATTTTTTATTTTGAGATAGGGTCTTGTTGAGTTGCTAAGGCTGGACTTGAACTTGTGATTCTCATGCCTCATCCTCCCAAATTGCTGGGATAAAATTATTGTATTATTATTGAGTTTTGAGAGTTCTTTAAATGATCTAATACAAGTTATACATCATATGTATAATTTTCAAGTATTTCTCCCATTAGATGACTTTTCATTCTTTAAAGTGTCCTTTTCTTCTTTAATTAATAATTTATTTAATAAATTCTCCAAGAGCAAAATTTATTAATTTTTATGACACCAATTATCCATCTGATCCCTTTTATAGATTGTGTTTATTTTTTAGTATTTCATATTTTTGATGTTGTTAATTGGTATATAATTGGTATATAAAAATGCAATTTATTATTGTTTGTTGTTAGGATATAAAAATAAAATTGATGTGTAAAGAGGCCGGGGATGTGGCTCAAGCGGTATCGCGCTCGCCTGGCATGCATGAGGCCTGGGTTCAATCCTCAGCACCACATACAAATAAAGATGTTATGTCTGCCGAAAACTAAAAAAAAAATAAATAAATATTAAAAATTCTCTCTCTCTCTTTAAAAAAAATGACTTGTAAAGATTCAACTGGCATCCTGAAAACTTGACAATTCACTTATTTATTTGAGTAGCTTCTTTGTAGATTTTATTGGATTTTCTATATAGATTATGTTGTTTGTCCATAAAAACTGTTTTATTCTTCTTTATAGTCTTTTTAGATCTCTGGTTTATTTCACTGACTAAAATATCCAGCACAAAGTTGAACAGAAAGATAAAAGTAGCTCTCCCAGTTTTCTTCATAATAGGGCAAAGACATTCTGACTTCTACTTTAAGGGTTATGTTAGCTATCAGAGTTTTCTTTGTGAAAAGGCTTTTATGGATAAATTTAATTTCTGTATTAGATATTCAACTTTTCAGGTAATCTATTTCTTCAATAGTGAGCTTTGTTAGCTTTTCTCATATAATATGTTCATTTAAATTGTCAACTTTATTTGCAAGAAGTCATTCATAGCTTACCCTTACTATTTTGTTAATATTTATAGAATATCTAGGGTTTGTCATTAATCTCATTTCTGTTGTTGGAAATTTGGGTCTTCTCTCTTTTATTCTGGATCAGTCTGATTAAATGTTTATCAATTTTATTTGATCTTTACAAAGAAAGAGCTCTTGGTTTTATTGACCCCCCCCCCTTTTTTTCTTGTTATTTTCTGCTTTGGCCTGTTTCATTTCCTCTTTTCTTCTTACCTTCTGTTTCATTTGCTTTTCTTTTCCTGGTTTCCTATGGTGGAAGCTGAGGTCATTGAGACCTTCATTCTTTTCTAATATAAGCATTTAGTTCTTTAAAATTCTCCCTAAGCCCTGGTTTAGTGATATCTCACACATTCTGATAGGTAGTGTTTTCATTTTCCTTTTGATGTTTTTTTTTTTTTCTTGTCTCCACCCTTTAATCTCGTCAGTGCTTCTTTGCCTAACTTCAGGTGGTTTCCCCACTGCATGGGCTATTCAGTGCTGTTAAGTACTTCAGAGGGACCCTCTGCGGAGCTTTGCAATTCTCTCTTACAATACTCCTTGCTGTCTCTATTTGCTGCTCTGTCCTGCGAACTCTGTTCTCTTTGGCTTTCCCTGATGCTCTATGTCTCCTCTATTCAGAGAACTCTGTCTATGTTCCCTTTCCGAGCCATAGTCTTCATTGTCTTATGCCCACTGTCTTAAAAAACCTTTGTTTCATATTTTGTTCAGTGTGTTAGTTGTTTGGGAGAGTAAATCTGTTCCCTATTACTCCACCAGACTCAGAAGCAGAAGTTGGCAGTATTTTGTTACTTTTTACAACCCAGTATTGGATGCTAAAATCAATTTACTGGGTTATTACAAGCATTAAAAAGTGAAATGTTATAGAAAAGAAATATTAGTACATTTCATGTATTAAGGGTAAATAAGTTTTGTTGTGAAAACTTTTATTTTAAAGCTATATGCATTCATGAATGTGTGCATTGGATTGTGATGTAAAAGACATTTCCTACCATACTCATCATCATGGTCTGGCCCTGGACAGGGTCATAATATTTTGACCACTGCTGTAGGTACAGGCAGGACACCATGACACTTAGTTCTCCATCCTTGTGTTGAATGGATCTGGGGAAAATAATCTCTTTCATAGTATCCATCTGAAAAATGTTCATCATGATCTGAACCATGATGAAAGCTATGATCTGAGAATCCCTGAAATGATCTCTGGGAAATAGCTGGTAGGTCTTTTTTTCTCACATATTTTTTAATTAGCACCATTATAATTACACATAATGGTGGGATGCATTGTTACACATTCATACATGCACATAACTTATATATAAGACCTATAAGTGGAAATAGATCCACAGTTCTATCATTTAAGAAATAGTTATTGATGGTCAATATATTCTACATACTGTGCATGCTAGTCTTGAGTTTCCAGCATGAATGAATGGGAGCCATCCCCAGGCCAGTGCTAGAATGTATATGGGTACCAGAAGGTCAGAAAATAAGGTTTTAAGAAGTGTTATGAGAGCTCAGAGCACAGGGATATTCAAAATTGTGGAGCTGAGAAGGAGAGTTAGAGGTCAAGAAAGTTAAATTTCAATTTTAGTTTATGTTTTAAATACACACATTTTAACATCTACTATGTCCTTGAGTTATATCATTGAAAAAATTGATAAAAATCCCTGCCTTTATTTTTCATTTTACTGAGAGAAATAAAACATCTCTCTCTGTCTATACATATATATATTCAGTGAGTAATGGTAAATGATCTGTTAAAAGGTCAAAGTACTATTAAATCAGAAAAAAAAACCATTCAGCATTTGGTTTTTTGGGAGTGGCTAACTTCAGTTAGCATTATATTCTCCATCTCCATCCATTTACCTGCATGATTTTATTCTCTTTTAATATTGACTAATATTCCATTGCACATATATATATGTGATATATATATATGTATGTATATATATATATATATATATATATATATATATATATATATATATATATATATATACACCACCTTTTTTATCCACTCATCTACTGAAGAGTATCTAGGTTGATTCTACAGTCTAGCTATTGTGAATTATGCTACTATAAACATTGATGTGGCTGTGTCCCTGTAGTATGCTGTAAATGCCAAATGTTTTCTCTGATTTAAGGATGCTGTTTCATAATGTGGTTGGGAGTGGGCATGGGAGGATTAAATGAACTCTAGATAGGGCAAAGGGGAGTGAGGGGAAGGGAGGGGGTAAAGTGGTAGGAAAGACGGTGGAATGAGATGGTCATCATTACCCTAAGTACATGTATGAAGACACGAAGGATGTGACTCTACTTTGTGTACAACCAGAGATATGAAATACTGTGCACTATATGTCTAATATGAATTGTAATGCATTCTGCTGTTCTATGTAACAAATTTTTTTAAAAGATCAAAGAACTGTGGACAAAATGTAAAGCACAAAAAGGGTGATTAGAAGTGGGGCAGCCTTTCAAATTTTAAGTAGGAGATACTCAATGGGATGTATTTATTATCTAAAGACAATATTATATATCTATTCTAATACAAATTCTGCAAATATTCCAAAATAATTAGAATCTTCTCATCTACAATCAGTCTAAAACTGTTAGTCCTTTGGATGCTGCATCACACTCTGCAGCCACTGGGGTACAAATGTGCCATTTTGGAAAATAAATATGGGGTGATATGAGAGATGTGGGTAATTGTGCATAGACTTCTACTACGAATATTCCACAGGGCTTCTTCACTTAAAAGACACTGACAAGACAGGCTAAGTTTTACTGTGTGAGTTGGATCAAGACACTTCGCCTTTGACTCCTCTTCCTTGGCACATCCTCATGCAGGGGATGGAGGCTGAGCTGAGGAATGAACCTCACAGTCTGACCACTCAGTGTATCATAGCCCAGTCACTGCGGGAAAGTAGACCTGCAGGCCTTGTCTTTGCAGCCTGCAGCGAATTTTTTTTTTTTTTTTTTGAGTACTGTTCGTGGATTCCCACGGTTACACTCAGTGGCTGGAGTCTGTATAACAGCCCCGCTAGATGTTTTTCGTTCTCTTGTAATATTTAAGGCGTCACGGAGATCTGAGCATTCATTCTAACGTTTGATTTCTCCATCCTTTCCATCCTCAGCTTCTGCGGACAGATCGGTGACCATTCTCCTGTTTTGGACTAGACCCCAGCCCGTAGCCCTTTCGTAAGGGGAGGATCGCCCGCCTTTTTCCCAGGCAGGAACTCTTGAGAGGTCTGGCGAGTCGCGCACCGGCCAGGGGCGCGCACGCGTAGGGCGCCGCTGGTTGCGCATCTGGCGCCAGAGCGCGCCCCCTGCGCAGTGCCCGCCGCGACCGTGGCAATGGGCTGGTGCTCCCGAGCGTGCCGGGCGCTCTCTCCCCACGCGGGGGCACCAGAGCCCTCGGAAGTGTCAGGCACTGCGGTTCATTTTCCCAGTTCCCTTTTAAATGACTGCGGAAAAACAGACTCTGGAGCCGCAAATGGGAAGAAGGATTCTCAGACAAGGCTTGCGAATGCCCCACAGCCATCATTTAACTGCGCCCGCAGAGCAGTTACGGTTTGTCACCCGACCCTTCTGGACCGCCTCATTTGTCCCTAGTGAGAACCGGAGGCTCTGTCCATGCTGGACTTCTCTGTAGGTGAATGCTTATGGTGCTCTGGGCAGCGCGGGCGCAGGGCACGCGTTCGCGCACACCCGCGCACACGCGAACACGCGCAAGGTACGGCATGGGAGCAAGGGCTCGGGGTCCCTGGAGGTGGGCATAGCGGGGATTGAAGCTACGATCTTGGTATGGCTGCATTCTGCCAGGTTCAAGAATGAGAGAAAATGATGTGGCGCCACACATCATACAGGCCAGGGTTGCTGCCGCGCATTTAGAGAACCCAATACGCGTCAGGCGCGCTCCCTTCCCCTCACATGTCTGTTTCCCGGGCGTGTGATGGCAGAAAACGGCAGGAAAAAGAATCACTTATAAAAGCTGGAGTTGTGTTTGGAGACTCCGCTCCCTTTGCAAAAGCACCAAAAGGAAGACCCTCCAAAACCATCGATCCCCAAATAGGTGGCCCAGAACGGGGGCAGTGCTCCTTGCTTATCAATGCAGAACACGTTTTGGTGTTTACAATCTTTATTTATTTGAGGGACAGCTGGTTGTTCCTTTTAGGCAGGGTGGGAAAGTAAAACGCAGCCGAGAAGGAGAGGTAAGGGAGGATTCCTATAATAAGAATCAGCGCATTTTTTCAGAGCTGAACCAAGCCCGGTTTCCATTTCAAAGAGGGAGACGGCCTCTACTGCAATTGTAGAAGAGACCGCGGCATGAATTAGGGATCAGGAGGCTTTGAGCGGGAGAAACGGTCCATCTCAGAGGTACCTGGAGCCAAAAGCACACACACACACACACACACACACACACACGCACGCACGCACGCGCGTGTCTACATGGCCAAGATGTGTGCGTGTGTGCGCGCGTGTGTGTGAACTCCCACATGCTACTGCTGTCTGCTACTGGCCAGTGGCACTGCACCGAAGCCTCTTTCCCGCTCGCCCCCAGATTCCTTCCCCTCCCTGTAGCTTTTGTCTGGAGGGTGTTATGCGTTTGTATGTGTATGAGCGTGTGTGTTTTTGGATTTCAGACTAATTTTCTGGAGTTTCTGCCCCTGCTCTGCGTCAGTCCTCACGTCACTTCGCCAGCAGTAGCAGAGGCGGCGGCGGCGGCGGCTCCCGGAATTGGGTTGGATCAGGAGCCTTGCTGCTCCTTCTCTCGCGCTTTCTGCGCTCAGTGCCTGGCGGCAGGAGGAGCCTGGACCCAGGCACTGCCGGCGGGTGTGAGGCGCCGGAGGCCGGGTGAGCAGCGCAGACAGTGCCCTCCGTCGTCTCGGGCCCTCACTGTTCTCCCTGTGGCTGCCGCAGCTGCTCCCCAGGTGGGACGTGCCGTGCCACCTGCCCGCGCCCCCTGCACCCAGTGGTGGTGGTGGATTCTGCAGCATCATTCGGGGGCCCCCGTCGCGGAGTCATCGCCGCCGGCATTCTCCGTGTCCCTCTTTAAATGGTCCTTCGCCCGGCCTGTGCAATGGAATCCTATATCGAGGACCCTTCCCTACCTTCTCTTCCTCAGCTTCAGGCGTGGAGAGAGGATGGGCACATTGATGGCATAGAGGCTTCACTGCCATCGTGGGGCAAGTTGATTCTTGGGCCGGAGCTGGGCGCTTATCCATCCACAATCTCCTGGCTGGGGTTGGGTTGGGGGTGAGGCAAGCGCGGAGGGAGAGTGTCCCAGTTGGTGGTAATGGGGTCCTGCGCTTAGTCTTACACGTATCTATTTGTCCTCAGCCCCGAGGTGTGTACCAGATCTCCGTGCGCGTCTTGCAAGGAGTCTGCGCCCCAGAGAGTCCCGGGAGCGGCGCCGGCCGGTTCCCGGCTTGCCGGGCCATGCAGCTGCGGCCACCGTGGAGCTCCCAGCGGCTGTAGCGCCCCCTATGAAGCGGCCCGCGATGCCCCGGCCATTGTGAACTGTGCCACCCGCCGGAATACACTCAGCCCTGGACACACTTAGCCTTGGATACGATCGACTCTGCGCGCCCTGGACAAGCATCGAGGAGGCGAGAGGGCAGAGAGCGCAGGGGAGGCCTCCCCTCACGGGAGGGGGAAGCCGGCGGGTGCAGCGCAGGGACACGCACTTGGGCTGGCACTGGCCGCTGGGGATGTCGTCCTGGACGAGGTGGCATGGACCCGCCATGGCGCGGTTCTGGGGCTTCTGCTGGCTGGTTGTGGGCTTCTGGAGGGCCGCTCTCGCCTGTCCCACGTCCTGCAAGTGCACTGCCTCTCGGATTTGGTGCAACGACCCTTCTCCCGGCATCGTGGCATTTCCAAGGTTGGAGCCTAACAGTGCAGACCCTGAGAATATCACCGAAATGTGAGTTCCTAGTGCTGTTCCTTCTTCTTCTTCTCCTCGACCATAGGTCTCAGGCCCGCCAGACCGGTAGGTCCTGGATGGGAATATTGTCCCACGTGTGGGGAGAAGTCAGAGAACAGGGATGGGTCATCTGTCAGTTATCTGTTTCACTGGCTTGAGGCTGCCAGGGCAGGGAGAACTGTGACACTTGAAAATAAGTTTTATATATATATGTGTGTGTGTGTGTGTGTGTGTGTATGTGTGTGTATACACACACACACACATACACATATATGTATGTATATATATATATCTATACACATACAATTTTATATTATATATCAATAATATAAATGTATATGATATTTTCTTTGTGTAAATTCCATATGCATTTTATATTTCAAAGCTTTATTGGGCAGGCTTTACACACTCCATATACAATAACTTAGATTTGGGCACTTCTGTTTTGTAAAATGCTGTATGTATGTTGGGTTAGAGAATTTCCAGTAATATTTACTAGATAGGATGTTAAAATAATTAACTGTAAGAAATCTGTTGAAGGAAGTGAAAGTCTCTCCCTTAACATCTTTCTCTGAGGTTTGGAGTTAACCAATTTCCCTTTTCATTTCATATATCAGATTTTGCTTAGGAGATTGCATCCAGAGATGGCCTTGAAAATGATCTGTAAGAGGAGAAGTTCTGAGTGTTGAAATGCACTCGCTCAAAAGAGAAAATGTGATCGTTGGAAGCCTAAAAGCCTGGTCTGATTTAATTTGGACTTGACTTCCCAGAGATATGATTTTGAGACCATTTGGATTATAAATCTTAATTGCCCATTGAATAATTTTCCAGAACTGGGATGGATCATAAAGCAATGTGTAGTACTCTGATGAATGCTGACTTTAGCCTTGGACCCCTGTGGCTCTGGAAATGTTATAGCTTGTCCTGGCTTGATGGAGAAGCAGAACTATGTATTTCTGTTCTCCCCTTTGGATGCCTTGTGACAAATACATTAGCAAGCAAGAACTCACCAGTCCTTTCTCTAGCATTCCTAGGTCACCTCTCCTGATCCGTGTAGAGGATTGTAAGGCAAAGTTTCTCCCGGTTTTCTTTACAGTGTTTGACACTGAGATAGGCAGCCCTGAAAGTAGGGCTTGGGCTGTGGCCTTCCGGTTGTCGAGTGCGCATGCATTCCCTCCCCCACACACCCAAAGGCACATCCATGTTTCTGCCAACGTAGTCGAACGAGATAACCTGTTTTTTTTAATGTAAGTAAGAGACCTTTCTAGTCTCTGTTGCCTGTTCTGCTGGTGATGCTCATGTTGTAAGGCTTGGGCAGAAGGAAATGACAACAGAGCAGAGGGGAATGTGCAGGCCTGGCATAGCTCAGATATGCCGGGAGCAACCAACCGTGGGGCTGAATCCAGGATGCTAGAATCTCAATCTTTTTGGCAAGGAGAGCAGAAGCTGGTGGTGGGGAGAGGCAAAGGGGGTGGGCCCCAACCTTACTGGCCTTGGGCTGGACTGGTGGAGACTCACCAGGCTGGTCCAAAGAGCCTGTGGCCTTTGTCTTTTTCATGAGATGGGGTGTCAATAGTCAGATAGAGGAGGCCATATGGAATTCAGAGCCTCTCAGACTGTTAGGAGACCATGGAAAGTACATTTGTACAGTTAGATATTAGTTTTCTTCTTTGTGATTGTTTTTGAAGTCTGTATTAGGTGGTAGATGTACACTGGAAGAAAGAAGTGAGGTATGGCTGGCTGGCTGATGGATTTTTCACTTTAATTTTTTTTCACTTTAATATTTTTAAGTCCATCATTTGAAAAGAAGAAAATAAAACAGTCTTTAAATTAAAAACATTATAATTTCAACTGTGGAGGTCTTAATTGCCTGAATGTATATATGAAGTCAACAGATTTGGGCAGAGCTTTCTTATATTTGTTCTCACAATTGTTGCTTCTTTAATATAGGATGGTAGGTTGCCACCTTTAGGCTTTTTAAAGTAGATTTTTATAATATTTATTAAAGCATTTGTCACAGTCATTCATTTTATCATAGCATTCCCGTATATATTCTAATTTTGTTTTTCCCCTTCTGATTTGAACACCTATTGGGGTTGGGGGAGTTGAGAGGCATACAGGGCTGTGCTCAGGATGGGGACTTGGGTTAGTAATATTAGGCAGGGAGAAGCAGATCCAGGAGAAGGTTTGTTTGTCTACTCTGTCCCTCAGCTGTGGTGGAGTCCAGTCAGTTGGTCCCTGGTGTATTTATTTGTAAAATGTATCACAATACTTGTTTGGAAATTATTTTGAATTCTGCCTTTTTGATCTCAAAATGACATTAGCGGATGAGCTGGTTTCATGCTCAGTCTTATATGACACCATCTGTTCTCTTTTTCTTACATATTAATATTTGCTTGAAAAGCTTTGAAATTCTTGGCCAGTGGATACCAGCTACAGTTGGAACCAAATTATACATTTTTAAAACTTTGTCACTGGATGCACTGATATTCCTAAAATGACCTGTCTTAAAGTTATGGCTCACTGGTGTGTAACTGAAGTTACATGTTTTTATTTTTTGAAAATAATAATATGTAATAATGTAAGTAAGCACTCTGTCATTAGAACCTGCTATTGCAGTTTAACAGATCATTTTAAAATAATGATTTTTTAAAAATACATTAAAATAGTTAAAATAATGTATTTTTAGTATTTACATATTGAACCACTGTGCCCTTAGGGCTCAAAAGGAGTCAGTGGCAGAACATTTTAAAAATATGTGCATAAATTAATTAAAAGGTAGGACACTTTTGTTTTTGCATGCATATTTCAAACTAAGCTGACATTTTGTTGTCAGAGTCATTGCTTGAACTTGTTTTGTTAAAAATCTTCCCCTCACAGTATCTCTCCTAAATTCTTTACACACTGAAGTGATATGGAAGGAGCTATATCTATCTATAGATTCATATCATGCCTGCTCAACATCACATTGCTAAGTGGTAGCTCCTGCTATTTGGAAATGGATGTACCACAACAGTGCTACATTAAAGACAATACCAGTGTCACATGTGAGTGGAATTCAAGAGTGTGAAGCTTGTGATTGGAATTATGTAATTGGCCATTTAAGTTCCAGTTGTATCAAGTGTCAAAGTGGATTGCAAAGGACTTGTTCTATCTCAACCAAATTGTAAAAGGCTTAGTTAAAATGAGTTATGGATTTTTTTTTTTACTGTGGTAAAAATCATACTATAAAATTTACAATCTTAACCATTTATTTTAGTGTACAGTTCAGTAGTGTTAAATATATCCACACTGTTAGGTAAAACATGCATTTTATATTTCACATGTTTTAGGAAGGTCTAAGGGGATCTTTTTGTGAATTTCTTGGATGGTCTTTTGGAATTTGGAGATAATATTTGGAAATGAGGCTCATATATTTTTTTCTCTGAGTACAACATAAATAGAAGTTGCAGCTTCTATTATCAGAGCATCTATGGGCAATTTATTATTGACTTGGTGAAACATCTGTAATGTTATGCTATTAATACATTGATTTTGGCCTTTCTCTTTAATAAGCTTTGCCATTGCAATTAATTGTACTTAAAAAAAATCCTGACATTCACAAGGATTTAGTGAAAAGCATCAGTTTTTATTACTCTGATGTTTACTTCTGAGCTCTTCCACTGGGGATTCTAGAACTTTGGATTGTGTTTTTTTGTGCTCTTAAGAACCATGCATTTACATTTTAAATGTGGTTACATAAGCCACACTAGACTTGTTAATAAATAAGGCAGTCTAATTTACATCATTCATTATTTAATACAACTTTCAAGCTGGAGTTGAAAACATGCTGTCTTCATAGTGGAAGTATTTTATAGACTTCAGCTCAGCATAGCACAACCATTTGGAGCCTTTTTAGTTTCATAGTTTAATCTCTGCAGTATGGAGATTTTTGTCACACTGGGCAAAACAATGGAAAAGCCCAGTAACCCTTCTGACCCTATTTCTCCCACCTCCCCCTTCCATCACCCATCATTGACTGTAGAGGAAAATGTGTTTGATTTTTTTTTCTTCTCTGAAAAGTGATATTTCCTTATGGGAATTCAGAGCGCTAGCTTTAAGAGAAGAGCTTGGGTTATATGTTATTACAAGCAAGTAATGGAAGGTTGAAGCAATGCGGTCACAGATCCCTCGTGCTGAGTTCAGGTCTGTTTAAGATCCTTCACTGTTTCTACCCCCATAAATGTCTTTGTGTGACTATTTCAATATTTTCTTGTAAAGATGTTTTCTGAGTTGAAGAGTTGGCTGAACAGCTGGGAGTTGAGGTTTCTTTCTCCCTACGAACATTTTCTATGATTTCTTTGACCTTATCTAGGTTGTAGGAGTATAAAACCTAGAGTTTTTGTTTAGCTAGAAAAGGGGAATTGAATTTTCTTTCTTCCTTCCTTCTCCCCTCATCTCTCCCTCCCTCCTTCCCTTCTTTCCTTCTTTCCTTCCTTCCTTTCTTGCCTTGGGTACCAAGAAAGTATCCCTTGTTTTAACTTATTACTCATCATTACTCATCTTGCCTGTTAGGGAAAGTTACATTATCAAACTATTATTGAATAGTGTACACTGACATTATCTTCAGGCTAACTTGACACTACTACTTCCCTAGAGTTTTGGTAGGTTCAAAAAGTATTAGGTAGACGGTGGCATTGGCTATTCTGCCCCTAGGAGCAATGTCAATATTTAGTCCATCTTGATGTCTACAGATCAATAGGAGGGTTTGGAGAAGAGATATTTAGGCATGCCAAGTTTTTACTTGCTTAATGTATATGTATGACAGAGAGGAGGAAAAAAAAAACCCTGAATCTTGGCTTATTAATAGTTGATTTATCATCTTCATAATCTACTTGGTCAAGCTATTTTAAAACACAGATCCTACTCTCCAGTCCTAAATGGCAGAGATCTGAGCCTTTCAGTGACCTGATAATTTTAGCTCTACATTTGATTGCTGATCGATCTCCATTAAAAAAGGCAAATATCCCACATAATCAGGGTGCTTCTCACCACTTACTTTGCTCTCTGGAGTGTCCAAAGGACTGGAAAGTCATAAATATTGATCTGAGAGAGAATGAGTGAATGTTCCTTTATTTATAAAAACCCTCCAAAGAAAAGTAATGCACATACACTAAGTTCTGTCTTTTTTCTTCCTTTATATTTTATAAATAAAAATGTGGAAACCTGGAGCCATGTGACCTGGGAGAATGTCCCAAAGATACCTCCAATTTGCTGCCTGTTCTTGAATAGCCTCTAACTGCCTTTGGTCAGATGTAAACTGGGAGCTTTAGATTTGATGTTCAGATACTTTTCTCCTGGCTCTGAAGTTCCATGAGGCTTCAGCTAGGAAGATACTGAAGTATGTACATTAGCTGAGAAGGAAGGAGGAGTCTCATGGTGCCCAGAGTTAGGAAGTATGTGAATTCGAACACCTTTGGTGTTATAGTGCTGCATGGGCATGTTTTCAGTGCCTGCTCTGAGCTTCCCTAAACTGTGTCATTTTAAGTGACAGCTGCTAACAAGGCTGGTGGCATGCTAGTAAGAGGCTAACAAGCCCAGGGTCACAGGGTCACTGTTCAGAAGGGTCACTCGAAATCAGGACCTCAGAAAGAAGAGGACCTTAGAAATGATCTGCTCCAACCTCCTCTTTGCAAAAACCTAGGACAGTGAGAGAGTTGCCTGAGGCCATGGCTTATTACATGTCTCGAAGGGATTAGAAGCTTTCTCCTAGATTCCACATATTGCTATGGCCTCTAATTTAGGTCCATCCCCTCTATTCCTTGTCCTCAAAGTGAGTGTCTTAACTTCAGTGCACCATTTGACAAGTTTCAGCAAGGGAAGATAAGCACAGGATGGCTAAATGTGTGCAAACCTATCTTTGTGTGAGACACAGTAATTATAAAAAGTGCATGAACCACGGATGTAGAGGCAGTGACCTTAAATTTGCACAGGAAGCTTAGTTTACTGTAAATGATTTTTAAAAAAATTTTAAATGTTCCTCTTTAGACAACTCTTGCACAAAAATTGGGCTTCAAGAAAAAGCCCTCATGAGTTGGCAACAGTGAGGGATACTAACTTTGTGCCTGCTGTGCCATCTTGACTGATTGGCATTGAAGGGAGGGTAGAGAACACAGAGTGGAATGTTGGTTGATATTCCTCTGGAGTCTTTGCTACAGCCAAGGGTGGTTATGTGAATAGAGGAATTCACAATATCTGCTAGCTTCTATGAAAAACCTGTGGACAGGACAGAGCACTTACTTCTTCCTGACTTTTTTTTTCCCCCTGACATCCCACATGCCCTGAGATTAGTAATTGATCTCAACACCTGAACCCATGAGCAGACTTCAGGATTATTGACCCAGAATTCATTCAGCTACCATTTTGTGTGTCATCCATAACTTTTCTAGTAAGAACACACTTCTGAGACATACCTCTAGTTTCAGCCAGGGCTTCTCCCCTGGGACCCAAAAGGTACTTTAGAGGGATCTACTTATTTAGGTTTAATACCTCACTCTGAAGTAGGTGGGACAGACTTGACAGCCTCCGGGGGACTGTCAGGTTAGTTGGTTTGCCTGAGGCTTTCTGGTCAAGCAGAACGTAATTAGGGATAGTACTCTATTTAGTGTCTTACTTAGAGATCTGTCTCTAGTTGCTCCAATTTGACTTCAAGAGCCCAGGCCATTCTAAGAGAGATCTAGAGATTTAAATAAATGTCCACAGATAAATATCATGGCAGTGGGAAGGAGGTGGGCTGGGACTTTACCTCATTCTTTTTCCTTCCATCATTCCCCACCCCCCTTGACTTCTACTCAGCTCCTTTGCAATCTGTTACACTATTATGAAGAGAGACATAATTTGGGTACCTTGAGTAAATTTGCATCTTATAGAATAAAACTATCAATCACACACTATTTAGGGTCCTTTTATTGTAAATAAGGACCAATTACTTCTTCGCACTTCATCTTTTCTTGTAATCTTGACATCCCAAGAATCCTTTAAAAGCACACACACACATACCCACACATCCAGAATGCTATTTGTGTTTGTACCATGTGTCTATGAATATATAAATCTATGATAAAACTCCACTCCTTAGGATTCTTTTAACTTAATTATCTTGAATTGTAAACATTTCCTAATAATTGAAGCCTTGCCTCCTTGAACTACTCTTGATTTTGTTTCAGTCGTTCTGGAGTTCTCTTGGCAGGGACCTGATGAGACGTCTCCTCTGAGTGAAGTATGTCAGTGTTGGTGCATCGACCTTGTTAGCCAACCTGGCTGTTCAGAGACCCCCTGTGCCTATCTTCTGATTCTTTGATTGGTTTCAACATAAATGAAAAAAATGTAGTCTAAACCAAAAGATATCAGAATTTGGGGTACTAAAACTTTCTAAAATAGTAGTGCGATTTAAAAAGATGGGTTCTTTTAAACTTATCTTCTGAAGCTTGGTACCAGGGGCTGCTTCTACTTAAGTGTCCCAGAGTCCTTTGTGTAAGGGAGAAGAGGGTCCTACGTCTGGCACACTGACTCTTGCTCACTGTAGGGTGAGTTGCTCCCCATCCCGGGTCTTGCCTTACTCCTCTGTGTCAGGTGTGTGCAGGAGTGGGGATGTTGGGTGAGATAGCTTGGCCCGATGACCTCTGAATGCCCCAGCAAGGTATGATTAAAAATGTAAAAAGAAAAGAAAACCAAGTCGCTGTCTCAAAAACAAACTCATCCCCAAACCAGAGTACTTCTTTTCGTTTTCTCCCTGTTTGCCTGCAAAGCTGCACTTCTACTACCCAGACTCAAAGAATGATGTAAAAGGTTTTGTTCTTTAGATATTTCTCTTCCATCCCCCGTGCTTTGGTCTGAATGTCTGTGTTCCCCCTTCCCCAGATTCACGTATCAAAGCTTCATTCTCAGTGCAGGGCTGTTGGGAGGTGGGATCTTTAGAGGTGATTATGTCATAAGGGAGACACCCTCAAAAATGGTATTAGTTACCTGATAAAAGAGGTTCAAGAGAGCTCATTTGTTCTTTCTGCTACATGAAGACACACTTAGAAGGTGCTGCCTTTGGAAAATGGGTCCTCACCATACACTGAACCTGCTGGTGCCTTGATCTTGGATTTCTCAGCCTCTATAACTATGAGCAATACATTTCTGTTGTTTCTTAATTACCAAGTCTAAGGTATTTTGATTTAGTTGAACTTGGGCTGGATGAGTTTAACACAGGAAGGTGAAAAAGTGTAGGAACCTGTTATAACTGAACAGAGCCTTGGACAGGAAGATGGGATTTTTGAATTTGA
Source organism: Ictidomys tridecemlineatus (assembly GCF_052094955.1). Taxonomy (NCBI): domain Eukaryota; kingdom Metazoa; phylum Chordata; class Mammalia; order Rodentia; family Sciuridae; genus Ictidomys; species Ictidomys tridecemlineatus. The sequence goes on along the minus strand of NC_135480.1, from coordinate 128,082,603 downwards.
TGTACTTTGGATGTGGTTTATCCTTGAAGGTTCATGCACTGGAAAGTTTATCCCCAACTTGCTGTTGAGAAGTGTAGGACCTTTAATAGGTGGGACCTAGTGGAAGGGGATTAGCTCATGGGGGTTCCACCCTCATTAATGGATTCAAGTCTTTCTGGAGAGACTTGGTTAGATCTTGGAGAGACTCGAGTTAGGTCTTGTGGGACTGGGTTACATACCAAAGTAGTGGGGTTTTTATAAAGCCTATTTGCTTTTCTTCTGTCTCCATCTCACACACTTGCCTCTCTGTATGCAACTGCATCCCCTCTACATTGATGCCATGAGGCCCTCACCAGAAGCCAAACAAATGGCCACTCCCTGCTGTTGACCCTGGAAAACTATGAGCCACATAAATTTTCATATAAATTGCCCAGCCTCATATATTTTGTTATAGCAACAGAAAATGGACTAAGCCAAGATTCATATCCATATTCCAGCAGTATCAAGCCCTGGGATCCTGGATGACCACTTGACCTCACCAGCCTGTGTGTCCTCATCTTGATCCTGGCAATTAGGAACTAGATGGGTGCTAAACCCTAAAAGACCCTGTTGGTCCAAATTGGACAGTCACTGATGTTTCTAAATCTTGTGGGCTCTTTTCATATAAGTAGACCACCTTTGTTTCACTGAACCTGGCTTAAATAAGGTTAACAGAGTGGTGACAAGAGACAGGGATCTGATATAACTGAAAGAAGCCCTGGGTGGGGAGACACTAGTGTTTCCTTTTCTGTTCTGGAATTCACGCCTACCTCAACAGAACCTGCTCCAGTGTTCTTTGTGGCTAGGCAGCAGAATTATGGCCTGTGGGTTTTCTCCAAATCCAGGTATTCACCTCAGCCATCATCCATCCTGGGCAGCAGCACTTCCATGGTTTCCCACTAATAGAAACAAATTATAGTTTTTTTCTTGGAGATAGTTCTCTTAACATGTACCATGTACCTGCATTTTAAGCAATTGTGTCAGCTAATTCAGATGTTCATATCTTGTCGAACGCCCACCACTGTGTGTCTGTTAGCAACTTTTTTAGTCCATGCCTAGCCATCTTCCATTGATGAAGCTCTGGTAGGTTTTCAACTGGCCTACCTTTTTGGCCTACATCAGCAGAAGATGTCAGTGAGATCAAAATCTTGTTCTGTTGATCAAGTTTTCTTTTCTTCCTGGTTGGAAAAATTTGCCACTTGTTTCCTGATTGTTGTATGGGCTGGCAGCCATCTAAATCAAACCATGCAAACATTAGTTCAATCCCACGACTGTTAGAGAGGACACTGGGATGCTATAGACAAATAGAATAGTTCACCAAGGCCAAAAGTTCCTGAGTAGCTTGTATCTAGTGGAAGAGATGAATGCATACACATCTGACCAGTGGGAGGCATTGATATGTAGATTGGATGTGTACAATCCTCAGTTCTTCCTATCTATGGTAGCAGTAACCCAACTGAGTTTTATTGTTTTCTTTCTGTCAGATGATTTTTGATGTTCTTGTGGCTACATCCACTCATATTGCATTGGTGTAAGTTACAAATATCTGCATTCAGCCTTCCTTTTGGTTTCAGTAGAGAGTTGGAGGATCTTTTAACTTATGTTAAACACCCTACCTCCATTGTAGATCTCATCCTCTTGAACTTTATTTTATTTATTTTCTTTTACCTCCCCTGTATTTTCAGGGTTTTTTCTATCATTCAACATCTAAAGATTTGAGTAGGACCAGGTCTCTTCCATCTTGAAAACATTTTCCTTTAGCACTGTTCCCTCTTCCCCCCCTCCCCCTCCCCGCATTTCTCTTTGGTCACTGCCTTTTCCACTCTCCTTTCAAAGCTAAATCTTTGAAGACTGATCAGTATTCAGCAAGTCTATTTCCTCACCTGCTAATTCAGTCTCACTTTACTGCTTCACCAAATTCACTCCACCATAGTCCCCAAAGACCTTCATGAGGTATATTCTGCTGTCCTAATCTTTATTTGACTTCTGAGCAGAGCTTGGCTTCATTTCTCACTTCCTGTTGAATTTCTTTCCTTTGGTCTTGGGGTTCCCACCTCAACTCCCTATTCAACACCACTCTTAGATATGTGATAGTGTCTCACATTTGACATTTACAAATTAAATTCATCACCATTGCCCCAAACCCATCTTCAACATTCCCTATTGTAATGGATGGCATCATGATCCACTTAGGAATACAGACCAGAAACTTTGACTCTTTCCTCTCTTTAACCCCAGTATTTATTATCAAGTCTTGTCAATTCAGTTTCCTTAACATTCCTTAGTTTTCTTCACTTCTTTTTATCTCTACTGCTCATTTCTTTTCCCACTCCCTCCTATTTCCCTCTTTTTTAAAATATTGATTTTGGTCTTCTCTGTGTCAGACATTGTGCTCAGTACTTGGGATATGGTGAGAAAGACGAACCCTGCCCTTTCTTACCAAGCTTACAGTCTGGAATCGTGGACAAACATCAAATGAGTACATATATAAAAATGATTTAATTTATGCCATTATTATCTTTTGCTTAAAATGCTGCAACAGCTTAGTTTGTATCCCAGCCTCTAAGTCTTATAGTCAGAGTGGTCTTTTAAAAATGCTGATCCCATCACATCACTGTTTGTAATTGCCCTGGGACTCCTTTCCTGTCTCTTAAAATGCAAAGTTTATTTTTTATTGTTGTTTATTTTTAGTTTTTTTTAAAAATAAAACCAGATTGTCATCATATCGCTATACAAATAAGCACATAACTATTACATGGACCCAAAGAAACAGATCAGCATAACAGTTCTTTCTCCTAGCAGATCTATAAAGGAGAACAAATTATAACTGGAAGCTTGCTTGGTGATCTTGGAATTAGAGCAAGGGCATTTAATTCTGCATTTAAAATGTTCAGTAGCATTAAGCTAAGCTTGCCTGAGGCATCCATCTCCATAATGGGAGAGCCTTCACAAAGGGAATGTAGAACTTGAAGTACTTTGGCCCAGACCTATGTCCACTGGATGGACACTCCTTTTTCTCTCCTTTATTCACTGCCCAGCACCAATTCTGATTGACACATTCTTTCTTTGGAAAGGTTAGTTAGTGCCTTTAGCCAAGACTTCTCAAGCCCGGGAGCCTTTTACATTCTTAAGAGTGATTTTGCACATCTTTTCTCTGAAATGAATTCATTTTATTATGGAATTTTATTGGTAATTACTTTTTTAAAAAAGCAATATCTGAACATGATAAGAAATGCAAACAATACAGAATGTCTTGTGAAAAATTTCCCTTTTACCACATATTTCAACCCTCAGCCCCTCCTGACTACTAGCAACTGCTGTTTTTAATTTGTGTGTTTCCTTCTAGAATAGTCTACTTTCATACACAGCATATAGATAGCTATTTTTTGGTGTGTGTACACACAAATAGGAGCATGCTATACCCATTGTTCTACATCTTGATAGATTTTCACTTAACATATCTGCACACTGTTTCTACATGAACACATGTATATCAGCCTTATTTGCACATACATAGAGTGAATAGACTGCTTTGTTTAACCAGCTTCTTACTGAACATCCTTGTGGGCAAGTTCTTGTATACCTGTGTGATTTTACTTTAGGGAAGGTTCGTAGAATTTGAATTGCAAGGATGTTTTTGAGATGTTTATGATGTTGATGGATACTGCCAAATTGTCTTGCAAAGAGGTCAAATAATTTTATTCTGTCACTAAAACTGGGAGCACTTGCTTTCTACAACTAGGTAAATACTAATCATTACCAAAACTCTGACATTTGTCAATCAGATTCCTGAGAAATAGTAATCTCAGGGTTTTTTTTAATTTTGCAGTTTTATAATTATGATGCAGATTGAAAACCTGATTTATATATTTGTAAGTCACTTGTATTTCTTTTTAGTAAATCAAATTGTCATACCACTTAGCCATTTTATTTTTCCGAGGTCTATCGTGGCCTTTTAAAAAAATGACACAAAGTCTCTTTTAATAGTAGGAACATTTGTCCTTTGCCTAGAATTTTTCATGTCTACTGATGTCAATTATGGGTTATATTATGCCCACCACATCCTTCCTCTCTGACTCTCCTCCTTCTCTTCTTATAAAACTGACTCAGTTTTTCAAGTAAAACTTAACTATTTCCCTTATTGTTTCTATGTTGCAGGTGTGACTAAGAAGAGCATTCCTTCTCTAAGTCTATAAAACGAGTTTCCTAAAAATTCTGCTATTGCTTTTACCATTTCATGTTTTTGCACTTAAAACTTTATTCCATTTGAATTTTTAAAACCGAGAGGTGATATAAAAATTGTTTTTTTATCTTTCCCCAAGGTAACTGATTAGCCAATGAAGTGTCTCAAAACTATTTCTTTTCCTTCATCTCTTTCTTTTATTTTTCTTTCTTTCTTCCTTTCTTTTTTATTTTGTTGCTGAGGATCTAACCAGGGGCCTCTTGTAGATCAGGCAAGCACTCTACCACTGAAGTACACCCCAGTCCTTTAAAATTTTTATATGTTTCTTCTTCTCCTTCTCCTTCTCCTACTCCTTCTCCTTCTCCTCCTTCTCCTCCTTCTTCTCCTTCTTCTTATTCGTTGTTGTGCTGGGATAGAACTTAGAGCTTCACACATGCAATGCAAGTGCTCTACCACTGAGAAAACCCCCCAGCTTCCCAAATTTTATTTTGAGGTAGGGTCTTGCTAAGTTGCCCGTCTTGGCCTTGAACTTGTAGTTCTCCTGTCTCAGCCTCTAGAGTAGCTGGGCCTACAGGTGTGGGGCCACTGCACCTGTCATTTCGATGCTAGATACTATTAATTACTTAATTGTACCTTTCTTTTACTAATTTGGTTACATCAGTATTTGAGCCTGTTTTGGGATTTGTCTTATTATATTAATCAATTTTTTAATATCCTAGTACTATACTTTTCTCTCCTAAAGCTTATTATGATTATTATTTTTTTTCTACTTGGAGTATAAATTTTATCATCAGTGTTAAAAATTTTTCAGAACTATTACATGGTGATTTTTCCATATGATTTTCGGAAACTACTTGCCTAGCTCTCTCCATATTATATTGGTCATTTAAATTAAGATAGCATTACATTTGTATAGGGCAAGGCTGCAACCTAACTAGTCTTATAAGCCCTGTGTCTTCCAATTCAAAGCCTTTTCCCCAACCTCATATTTCTATCTTTTCCATTCTTCAATGCTGATACAGCCACCCTGGCTTTCAGCCCTGAGCTGTACTCTAACTTACCTCAGAGGCTTTGCATTGCTATTCCCTCAACCTGGAACTTTCCCCTTGCCTTCTACCTCTGGCTAACTCCTGCTTGTCACTTAGGCCTCAGCTCCCATGCTGTTTCTTCTCTCTTCGGTATCTGGGCTATGTCCCCTCCACCATGTGCTCTTATAGCAGTCCCATGTTTCTTTTCTGCTATGCAAGTCACTAAGTACATGCATGTGCACCCGTCTGTACAGATCATTAGGATATAAACTGCATGAAGTTCGGGACCATATGAGCCTTGTTTATTGCTCCTTCCTAAAACCTAACAAAATGTCGTAGTTTTCCTCATTATGCACATATACAGCATATACACACAGGAGTGCTCTCCCCGCACTTATCTAAGTCTATCCTATAGAATTCCAAATAAAAGTATTTATGAGTTGATTGCTGGGTCATCAATATGTAAATCTTTAGACATGACTTTTCTCAAGTTATCAGGTTAAAATGTTGATTTTATATAAATAACCACCATAGAATTAAAATGCACAGAGTTGGTTCGTGTACAGTAAGAAATCAATCAATGTGGAAATGAAAAAAGGCAAAGCCTTGATGAGGCAGGTGGCTTGTGTATCCAGCAGGAAGGAGGGACAGAGAAGAGTTGGAGGATGAAGGCAAACAGACGAAGACAAATGCAGAACAGGCTAGCGCAGCAACAGAGATAAATCCAGGGAAAAGAATCATTCTGGGGACATCCAATCTCCAACAAACAAATAGGTCTAATGAGAAAGATTTGTGCCTTTTCTGTCCTGTAATAGCCAATAATGGATAGCCTTGTGGATCAATTGCAGTTTTCCCTGCGACTGCATTTATAGTGCTTCACATAAAAAGTGATGCTGAAGTGAGATTTCAGATGTGATTTATCCTTCTTGTAGTATGGATGGTAGAGGCTGTTCATTTTTCCCAAAGAACTGCAAACGTCAGGAGTAAAAGAAATTGTGTGTCGCTGCTGGTTTAATGTACCATCTGATACTTATACTCTTGTTCCTTTGCTGTCAAAATGCATTGGGCTTATCCTATGAATGTTTCATGGGGCTTCCTTTATATTTATAATAATTAACACTATTAGGCATCTCTAACATTTTGATAGTTGTTTGCAAAACTGATCATAAAACAACTGATAGACTTACAAGATTGGAAGGCTTTTAAAAATAGAGTGGGGGAGTCTATAGGTGAACAGATTGTGTTGAATAATCCAAAAAGATAATCCTCCCTTGAGATCAATAACATCCGTTTGTTTATGTTTACACAATGCAGTATGTTCATAATAGACATACAAGTGAAAATGATTTAGGTTTCATATGTATTTTGAAAGTCAAATTTTTAAAAAGGAATTGGTATTATGGAACTGACATATAATGTTTAACTGCAGTGAGAGAAGTCTTATTATGGGTTGAATCATGGGTTTCATGGTAATTCTATGTGGCCCTCTAGTATTTAATTTCTTAACTAGTTTATTTATTCTTTCAGGGGATTTTTCTTTCACCAATAAAAATGTCTTCTGGAGTTGAACTCCAGGTGCCTTGAGAGTATCATTGAGCCTTTTACTTACCCAGCCTACCCTAGAATTTATTTGATCCTTATTCTCCAGTCATTGCATTTTAGATATATCTATACATGTATAGTTAGAAGTGACAGATATTTTGTTGGCAAAGCCATCTTTTCTCATGGATAACTGAAATGGCAGATGGGAACTGTTTATATGTGCTTTGTTTGTTTGTTTGATTGATTGATGCATTAATTCATTTATCAGTCAACAGATATGTTTTGAGCATGTCTTCTCACCTGGCACTTTTCTGGGTTCTGTGTAATAAGACTTAGGTCAACTTCTACTTCTATGCCTTTTGTGCAGTTTATTTCAAGGGTACAAATAGAAGCCCTCCAAGTTGGATCGTCTCACCCTTCTCTTTTCTAATAACTCAAGAGACCTCACATGCAGGCATGTGGACAGTTCGAACTGCATAGCTGAACTCCATTAACACTAAAACAGGTGGCAACCTTGGATACTGCCTTTATCCCACATCATCATGCATGCCTAACGATGTGCATGTCCATGGCATGATATATACCCTTAGGAGGATAGACACAAAGGAAAGGCCTCCACAGGCTCAAGGAGGGGAGTCAGGGTTTGGGAGCAGGAATTCAGGGATCCTGGGTACCTGGTCAAGAAGGGAGGGTGTGATCTTTAGGTAGGAGCACTCTGCACTTCTTCCTTGCCTTATGTGGAGGAACTTGCTGAAGGAGTACAGAGTGAGAGCCTTCAAAGTGCTTAGGCCCATGCCTGTAGTGCTTAGGGCTCTGTGGTCCAGTTAGAATAGACCTCCACCTTATCAGTCTGGCCTCTGTGGCATGGTAGTTTTGGCCTATCATGGTTTTTTGAATCAGGCTATGCACACGTTATGCACCCTAAGAACATGCAGTGGGGGTTGCCAGGATGTCCAGATGGGTCCTCCATTGCACTGCCTGGTCCCTCTCTCTAGGGGACTTTATTTGGTCTACCCCCAAGCTATAACCATAGCCCTAAATATTAGCCATCTTTATTGAAGGCTACAGATTACTTTCTTTGGAACTAAACTACAAAAATGCTAGTGGAAAGGAATCCCAAGTATAAGTTGACATGCATAGGTTGGTTGACCGATTCATTTTCCGTATTCCTTGGGAGTTTGTGTAGGTGAGTTATCCCTGTGGTAAGAGCTTCCTTAGGAAGAGTAGGGTAAGTGGCCTGTCCTACATTGGATGAGTTACCAAAGCTTTCTGGGCTTTAGCTTCCCTATCTGGAAAAAGGGGGAATAAGAAAGCCTTTCTCTTTGAATTTCTTCAGTTAAATTGAGCTGATGCATATGAAATGCATGTAGCAGGGTAGGAGACACACTTTGCACTATACTGTTAGTTTTCATTTTGTGTCTGCCCTAAGCATGTTTTGAGGGAGAACAGATTATTTGAGGCTAGGGGAAAACTGAAAAGCAAAAGAATCTGCCTTATGCTTGGCACTGAGCAGGTGTTGTGGTTGAGGACAGGTGTAAAGGGGGTCTGCTCCCCATGGCTCTCCTGTGTGCCCTTTGGCTTGTTTACATGTTACTCCTGTCTGGTAGGACCTGGTGTGCTTAGTTGATTGGGGTAGTGACCATTTGTGTGCTGAGCAATCATGAGTCAAATTTAGCCACTATTATTCAGGTCATAGCCTTTGTTCTGCAATTTTGGTGTGTTCAGTAGTCCTGGTCCATTTCATTTGTCAGGTTGTTTACCAGCAGTTCTTCTGGACTCTGGAGGTAATCAGTTTGTATTCCATTTCCCCTTTTAGTACTGTTTTTCACTCTTTAGTTGCAAGGCTTTTAGAAAATATAATTTTTTTTCTTTTAAAAAATTGTGGAAAAATACACAAAACATAAAATTTGCCATTTTAACCATTTAAAAATGGTTCAGTGGCATTAAGTAGGTTCACATACAGGGCTACTGTCACCACCATCCAACTTGAGAATGCTTTTCATCTTGCAAAACTGAAACTCTGTACACTCTAAGCATTGACTCCCTATACCAGCTCCTCCCAGCCCCTACAAACACTCTTCTACTTTCTCCATGAATGTGACTGCTCCATGTACCTCAAAAATGTGTCTTTTTAAATGATGGCATGTCCCTTTAGTTAAAGGGTTTTTTTAATATTTATTTTTTAGTTTTTGGTGGACACAATATCTTTATTTTTTATTTTTATGTGATTCTGAGGATCGAATCCAGCACCCTGCGCATGCCAGGCGAGCGCGCTACCACTTGAGCCACATCCCCAGCCCCAGTTAAAGGTTTTTATAAGGGATTTGTTTAGGAATTTTAGATGCATTCACACTCCCTTTCTGCAAAATAACACTCTTTATTGTGGCCTTACACAACCACTTATACTTGGGATTCCTTTCCACTAGCATTTTTGTAGTTTAGCTCCAAAGAAAGTAATCTGTAGCCTTCGATAAAGATGGCTAAAAGTTGGGGCTGTGGTTATAGCTCGGGGTAGAGCACTTGCTTAGCATGTGTAAGGCACTGGGTTGGATCCTCAGCACCACATAAAAATAAATAAATAAAGGTATAAAAAAATACAGTAACATTTTTTAAAAAGATGGATAAAAGTTAACATGAGAACTGAAACACTGAAGATAAAATTGGAAGTGTCCTTTGTATTATATCTCTTTTCTTACTCCCACTGCCTATAAATGCTGGCTGAAAAATCATGCCAAAATCAAAACAGACCTTCATAGAGATCCTAAACTTTTATCACTTGAATTGTTCTCCTTTCTTGATGTTATGCCTGATGCTCGTTTTTCTCTGTGTCGTGCTTGATCTATCCTGAAGCTGGAACAGAAATATCAGTTCCAAAATTTCTCTTTGTATGGAGTGATTTGGCCTGACTGCAGGCCAAGAGCTTTCAAAACTGTATTCTGTTGTGATCTGTACTGACTTGAATGCTTCTCAGAATTCTTACAGCTCAGGCTAATCATTGGCAGTTCTTCCTTACGACTCATAAATAGAACATTGGTTTGCCTGAAAAAACAGGGAAAGAGGAAAAGGCATTTTTAGAAAACAGATAATTTATGTGTTGGATTGGAGTTTCATTTTTTTTCATAAGCATTCATTCTAAAATGTAAAAAAAAAAATAAAAAAATAGAAAGATTATAGATAAAATTATTTGCTAATCCATTTCTGAAAAATAACCATAAGGTCATTCTATCAACTCAGCATATTATATGTGATGGCTATTTAATTTTTATTGAATGAATATTAGAAATGTGACAATTTGTCATTAGTATTTGAATAATTGAAGATAACCAATTTATATAATAAGGTTAATAGGGTAAAAATGAGTGGGAATAAGGAATAGAAAAGAAGATCAGAACTCCGGCTACCCTTAATGGTTGACATAGTTGCTGTAACTGAACCCAACGTTTGTCTTCAACTTCCTGGCAGCAAAAAGAGAAACTCATTATTAGGAAGGAGAATGCCTACTAATTCCACAGGAACCAGCTTTGTCTGGCACTAGGCACTGAAAGGAATTTCTTTTGCAGGGACAATGAGTGATGCAGTGCACAGCTTTTATGAAAAATGCAGAAGTAGATTTCATTTTCTTCTTCCTGAAAGAGGCAGTAAGGACTGGGGGAAGTGACAAGGACATCAATTCTGTGAGAAGTCCAAAGTGGTCCCAGAGTTTAACCTCCCATTACCAGTTGTGAATGGATTCAGCACAGGATCTCAGGCTCCCATCCTCACGTGTCCTTTGCTGAACTAGGCTTTGATAGAAGTGGATGATCTGAGGTTATCTCTTTGACCAGAGCTTGGAAAATTTTTGTCTCTTTTGCTTGTTAAGGCAGATCTGGCTATTCCCTTTTCAAACCAGACAAGCAGATGGTAGGGCTGACATCTTTGTACAAAGACTGAGCAGCCCAGCCTACGTGCTCATCCAGGTGGAAGCCACCCTGCTCGAGTACGAAGATGAGCTGCAGAGGTCCCAGCATGCAGATCCATGCATGTGGGGAAAGCACCTCTGTGACTGCCCAGAACTTGGACAAATGAATGAGACCCCAGAGTGCCACCCACAGAGCATCAGAGATGATTTTGGCCTAGAAGCAGTTAGGAGCAGGTGTGATCAGGAGGCTTCCCTGGCCATAGAAAAAGCTCCCTCAGGCTCCTGTGGTGCCTCCAGTCCTCCTGAGCCTGCCAGGATGAATTAGCTGCACTGCATACTCCAAGTAACTGAATGAGCTCACGTATGCTTCTGGTGGTTTCTGACTGACTGATGTTAGATTTCACCAACCCCCAATATGTATTAAGCCACATTCCTGACCGTAGTTCAGTATTAGGACCACTTCTGTTCTAAAGCTCTTAATGGTTTAATTTAACCTTGTCATGTTGCCTGTGTACATAACCCATTTGCTGAGATAGGTTAGTGTGAGCTATCAAAAGATTTGAGATCTAATATAAAGTATATAATTATGTTAAGTAAATTATTTAGAACCAAAAAATTGTCACCCAAACATCCACCTTTTTCTTCTCCTGGAGATTATATTTATCACCATATCAACTGTGGAATTCTATTTAGTTATGTCTCTGTTTTTGTTCCTTTTCAAAAGCAGAGGAACAAATAGAAGTCACTTTTTTGTTTTTTAAGTGAGTGGGTTTTTTTTCCTTGTAGTTTCTGTGTCACTTTATCTGATGAGACTCGTGTTAGGGATCTCTATACATCTCTTATCAGTGTACGAGAATAGTTGGAGCATTGAAGTCTCAGAGGAAATTACAAGCAAGAATTAAATCAGGTGTCATAAAATCTTTCCACAAGCCAGTGAAATAGCCAAGGCCAGTGCTCCAAAGCCCTATCAGTAGTGCTACTGAGCTCCTACTGATGGTTGCCAGGAAAAAAGTGTTGGTTCGCTGTAGTAGACTTTTTTTTTTAAAAAGAGAACATAAAAATTCAAATATTTAAAATGTGGAAAATTTCCAATTTTAAATGTTAATGAGTACCATAAGAAAAACATACTGTGTTGACGATATCTGGACCATGTGCTGCTTGCTGTGACTTTTGGGTACTCTGGTTATAAAATCTACCCATCACACTATTTTGGGACTGGTGTCCAATCTTTTTTTGTTTGTTTGTTTTATTCAGTGTCGGGTGTGGGGGGGCTACCAGGGATTGAACTCAGAGGCACTCGACCACTGAGCCCCAGCCCTAGCCCTATTTTATATTTTATTTAGAGACAGGGTCTTACTGTTGCTTAGCACCTTGCTTTTTCTGAGGCTGGCTTTGAATTGAGATCCTCCTGCCTCAGTCTCCGAAGCCCCTGGGATTACAGGTGTGCACCACTGTGCCCAGCTCAAATTTTAAATCTGCATGGGAGAAAATGCTAATCAGTCAAATTATTTATATTGTCCTGAGGAAGACGAAGGTGTTTTTTGAAGATCTTGAGTATTGTTTTTTCCATAATTAGTTTTTCTGATTGTTAGTTGTGGTGTTACTTGTTGGAACTCTCCTTATTAGTAGAGACAGATAAGAATGATGCTATAAACTTTCAGAGAAAAATACAGAGTGTAAGCTTTTTATTCATAATATTCTGGGGAATTTCTCTTATAATTTGTGTATTAAAGAGAAATGTTGACATTATCAAGTCCAGATGTGGGCACTGACAGCCAAGTGAGATTAGGTTTACCATCTACTTAGTAACCAGGTTAAGTCTTGAATGTCATCTTCTGCTCCTTTTAAATAACAACCACCATTAATTGAAGTGTTTAGATGTGGACCAATTTTCTTGATTTTCTGACAACCTCATGAAGCAATTTCTATTATTATTCCATTTTACAAACAAAGCAGTTGAGGCACAGGGCCTAGTAAGAGGTGAAACTAGTTCTCCTTCGTACTGTACCATTTAGTCTCCAGGCTCTTGAATACTTAAATGCCCAGGGCTTTTGGACTGTTCTAGGAAGCTTCAGTTCTCAGAGATTGACATTGTGTAAGGTTGTGACTATTTCTTATTTCCTATTATAATTCTATGTAGATAAAATGCAGGACATTATCCTAAAAAGTTTCCTTTTCCTTACCAGTTGTTGTTAGGCTGTGATTATTTGTGAATATCCATTATGCAGAAATTCTGGAAATGACTCCTTACTGAAGGTGCTAGACATAGAAGCCCACAGTGTTTGCGATTTGGTACAGAGCTCAGACTTAAGAGGCAAGTAAATCCAGGCACAAATTCTGATTTGGCAGGTATGTGACCTTGGGGAAGTGATCTGGCATTGTCAAAAAAAAAAAAAAAAAAGAAGAAGAAGAAGAAGAAGAAGAAGAAGAAGCATTCACAGCACTGTCTTGGTGACATTTTACTCCACAGAAAGCATGTTTCTTGTGCTACATCTAAGTTCAAAGCCAAAATGAAGCTGGAAGTGCAGGTGCTTAATAGCATACTTGTGTAAGCCTTTCAGACTCATAGTTTGAATGTTTATTTGGTATTTGTGTTAGTCAGTCTTCTATTGCTATAACCGAAATACCTGACAAGAACAGCTCAGAGGAGAAAAACTTTATTTCGGCTCAAAGTTTCAGAGATTCATTCTGTGGTTGGCCAACTCCATTACTCTGGGCCTGAGGGGAGGCAGAACATCATGATGGTGGAATGGTGTAGGGGAGGACAAACTGCTCAGCTCCGGCAGCCATGAAGCGGGTGTGGGGAGAAAGAGAGAAAAGGAGAACATGCGCAAGGGAGGCACCAAGGAGGAAATACTAACCCCAGAGGCACACCTCCAGTGGCCTAACTTCCTCTAGCCATGCCCTACTTGCTTACAGTTACCACCCAGTTAGTTCATTCAAATTATGAACCATCAAACCAGTGGATGAATCCACTGATTAGGTTATACTTCTCATAATCCATGATCATTTCACTCCTGAGCAGTCCTGCATTAACATGGGAGCTTTTGTGGAACACCTCACATCCAAACCATAGCAACACTCTTTCCGTTCATGTTCCCACAGATACTACATTGTTTCTCAGCTTTTATTTATTTATTGACTGATTGATTGAGTTTTGTTGTTGTTGAGAAACTGAAGCTGCCTAGCTGCCTAGGGAACAAAGGGATTTTTTTAATGGATTATTGAATTCCCTATGAAAGAGTTTTGTGGAAGAGAGAATCCTATCTTAGTTGAAGGGCTTCAATTCCTGGTTCTAAGTTTGGGGGCATATCACAATCACCCATGGCATTTGAGGTGTATCTACTTATATCAAATCTCTCTCTGTATTTGGTGGTGTGGTGTGGGTGGCTGGGATAGCAGAAAGTAATTACATTTGAAGAGTCACTGTTTGCAATATTCACGGATGTTTTCGTTTTGTTTTGACGTATTTTTAAAGTACAGTTCAGGTAATAAGTCAAAGCTAAGGGGAAACTTTATTTTTGAGTAATATTGTTGTACATGAAGAAAAGATGTATTGGAAACAATTCTTTGTTGCTTGGGAGGATTATGTAGAGGAATTATTTGATAGCTTGTTAAAGCAAATGTGAAATCTCTTAAAATGTATTGAGGACCCTTCCCAGGAAACCTGTAATTCAGAAATGTTTCTGTGAATTTTTTTCTAAAAGAACCTCTTTTCTTTCTCCCAAAGCCATCTTTTTGTTAAGCCCAAGGAGAGGAAATTCTTTACCCTCAGGAAAATGTCTTAGTAAAGGTCTTGAATGTCGAGTTGAGAATGGAGAAGCTTTGGTGACAATGCAAAACAAGATGACATGTACTGTGAACTTTGCTTATGTTCAGATTCTTCATCTGTCAACTTTCAAGGCTTGATATCAATATCTTTTCACCATTTAAACCTTCACTGACCTGACCAGTCATGTGTGTGTTGATCTGATTTTTTTTCAATCATATTTTGTAGTTTCTTCCTTTTTGCCTGCACAGTACAGATGCTTGCATCTCTGTTAGGAACCTTTTCTTCTTTGGCTCTTCAAACACTGTGGAATGGGCGTTGTTTCCCTGACAGCCTCCATTGTTCTTCAAGATCCAGAGCCACTGAATCTGAAGATCTCTGGAGTCCATTTCTAATATTAAATCCCCGAGACTGATGGATTCTGAGGCAAATAAATGCCCATCTGCCAAGAACAATTGGTTTTAACATAAAGAAAAAGTAATTGATTTGAATCTGTTGTATGCTTGTAATCTAAATTCACTTTTAATTTGGATAAATTTTGCTTTCAAAATTGGTTCTCCTTCTTCCTCTGTAATTGTATTTACTTTGTTTCCTTGTTTTCTACACAATAGATGAAGTTGTTGTATGATCGAAATCTTCATTTAGTGTTATTGCATATTTTTCATGCATCTGTGTATGTGTTTGGTTTTCTCCAGTGGGGTTATGTTATAAAACTCAAGTACGTCAGTACGTCTGTGAGTGCAGACATTCTGTGGACACTGGCTTTGCTGGGAACTAAAGATGCTGTGAAAAAAATTGGACCTTTACATTTGAGAAGTTAACAGTTCAGCTAGTTTGTTAGGTTAATAGAAAAGTAAAATTGTGGATACAAAGAGCACCTCACTTCCCTCTAATTCTTAATTATAAGTTTAAGAAGTTCTATAAATGCTAAAAAAAAAGTGCTTGTCAATTCATGGAATAAAAATGTTTTGATTGGAAAAAAGCTTTTGGTGTCACCTACCAGTCACTTAAGTGATATTTCAGGTTAGATTTGGGTGCAGTCTCAGGACAGATTTGGGTGAGCACATTGAGGTATCCCTAGCATATGAGATCCAGTTTTTAGGGCAGAAGATCATAGTTTTGGGGTTTAGTAAATACACGGGGAAAAAGGCTGTAAAAGTAACTTTCATGATATGAAGTCCTTGCCAACATCCAATATATGGACTTGAGGAAGGAGGAAGTTATGTTTGGACAACACAGGATGCTGGCGGCCAACAATAATTCCTAACAGATTTCCAGTGGGTAGGAGAAGGGTCAGAGGTCCTGGGGGTGTTCAAAGAGGTATGTGAGAGATATTCCTATGGGGTATTAAATTTTAAAAATCCCAAACCACCAAGTCTTTTTGTCATAATTTAAACGCTGTTAACTCGTCTTAAAGAGAATGAAGTCAACCTCTACAGGTTAGAGGATGGTGACCTGCTGTGGGATCCCTCTGGGGTAAGCCTAGGTCAGAGAGGCTGTGCATGAAAACCTCAGGGGCCTAAGTGTTCTAGAACCCTGGGCAAAGGTCAGAGGAGCCAAAGGTCATCATGGAAAGAAAGCTCCTGAGATGGACCCAGGCCAAAATGCCAGTCTTTCCTTCTGCTTCCTTGGGAAATTAAATCCTTTTTGGAGATATGTTTTATTAAGCCGAGCTCTCAGAGTTCCGAAGCATGGTGACAGGAGTGATGGGGAATGGTTTTTCTGGGGGAAATCTGCTGATGGACCTTTGGCTGAGATGAAAGAGCCAGAAAGGCCTGGTGTTACCAGGATCCCCTGGAGGCAGATGGAAGTCACCAGGAGGGGGCAGTGCAGTATATACCTTCCTCTTCTGTTTCTGTCCAGAGGCTCTGGGGCAGGAGGCAGGAGGCTGTTCTGTGAGTCTTGTGGATGGTCTACAGAACTGAAAGCAGGTGTCTTAGTCCGCTGGGTCCAACTTTCCTGCATCATTTCGCTTGTATGGCTGTCTCCATTTCTCTTTCTTTTGCTACTCCCCTCCATTTCTATCTATCTCACTCACCTTTCCTCCCTCTCTCCGTCCCTCCCTCTTCTTTCCTTCTCCTTTTCTTCATAAATTAAAAAATATTCCAAAAAACATGGTACAACTTCATGTACTTATATTCAGAAATGAAGCCTTAACATTTTGTTTTTCCTCTTGCAAATCTTTTCTGATAAAAGAAATAGGCTAAAAATTTAATAAAATAAGTTGCTTAAAGTTTCTTTATTCCATACCTGTTCTCCTTTCCCCGGTGATTCTCCTGCAATCACTTTTATCCTTTACATGTACTTGATTACGTGGTATTGCTTTTGTGTATTTTTATACTTTCAAATAATTTGTTTCATGTTGTATGTGTATATTTGTATGCAATTTTGCTTGTTTTCTTTCCCACTTAACATGGAAATCTCTTTCTGCTAAAAATATAGATTTGGTTTGAGTTTAATATATATTTTTACCATACCTTATTTTTAAAAATTTCGTTTCTTGGTGGATGGATCCTGGGGTTGTTTCTGGCTTTTGATTAGTCTGTTGACTGTCTTATAGTGAATATTCTTCCATCTGTCCTCTTGTGTTCATGTGTGAGAATTTCTTTCTGGGAATAATTAGACGTGGAAATGCTGGGCCACAGAGGGTTCTGCTTTATAATTTTCCAGGATAGTGATAAGTGCTCTTCAAAGTGGTTAAATCCATTTACACTGCCTCCAACAATGTAAGAGACACCCGGCTTTATAAGTTTATATTGTCAGATGTTAAACATTTTGTCACTGCAGTGGGAGAGGAATGGAATGTCATTATTTTCATTTGCATTTCAGATTCCTTTTGAGATGAGCAGTTTTTCACATTTTCTCGGCCATTGAGGTTTTCCCCTCTGTGGATGGCCTGTAATTAACTTCGTTGGCTTCCTTTCTAACCTTAAAATTCCTTACTTAGTGGTGGCTTTTAGTGGCAGGTTTCATGAGCGATTTATAGCTAGCAGCTAGACTGGACATCTCCACAGATGGTAACTTACAGGGGGCATCCTTGGAATTTACTGCTGAAGGAGCCCTTGCCAATCTTTACATCCAGCTCTTCTCTTGGTGTTTCCATATTGCCAGGAAAAAAAAAATTACCCAGGGCATTCCTTCTTCCCCAGTAGAAGACCATTTTTCATAATTTCACACAGTTCTTTTGATGGCTTTTAATAAAATCTCCTGTCTGGTCTTAGATCCAAGAACAGTTGTGCTTTGCTTAATTTTCCTCTTCATGAATATTATGAATTTATGAAAAAATTTTTCTCCTCTTTCCTTGAATTTTGGTGACCAGAAAGCTTATAATTAAAAATCTGGCCCTTTCCTAATGAGTATATGTATTTTTAAACCTAATTCCTGGCCCCATCGATGTCTCTGCTCCTGGTTTTCTTTCTCTTATGTCTGTTAGCTCATTGCATTTTATTGAATATGACTAGGAAGTTTACAAATGAAATACATGGTTGAATAAAATAAAAATAAAGTAAAGGGAATAAATAATGAAAAGAAAAAGACAAGTGCTTTGTTTCATGGGCATTGGTTAAGTACCTATTGAGTGTCAGGTGCTTGTCAAAATCATGGGGGATACAGGGATGATCCGGGTAAAGACAGATGCAGGACTCTCCATGTGACTTCAGAGCAATGACAGGCACCAAGCCAACTTTTCTGCAAAGACAGGGTAGGTCTATCTGGAAGTCCTGCTGGTAACCCTAAAGGAAACCTTGCCTACATTTTCTATCTTTTCTGCTGCCAGTGACATGAAAAAAGTGTTAAAATTATTTATGACTTTTTGTAATGCAGTGCTTATTATGAGATAATTTAGAAGAGTGAGGTCACTGTGGTCTCTATTGAAAATATTAGTGCAATGAAAGTCTTGAAAAAATGTCTCTAAACTGTGATGCTTTTGAACCACTCATAAATACTTGATGTTATAAAGTGAGCATTTAACTGAAATCTTAAAATATTTTCTTCTTCTGAATCCGGTGGAAGGAGAGAAGGGAATTGCCTGTTATATATGTTACTGGCTTCCTTCTTGCACATTTATGACATGACAGGCCCTGAGTGTCAAGGAGAACCATGATCTTTGAAAGAAAGATGCCTTTCTATCTTGGAGGCTGCTTTTTTATGTGATGAGACAATGTTTGTGTGGATCATTTTAAAGTTATTTCTCTTTGGTGTAATTTACACCCTCAGAAAATTTATCTGTTTTTATTTTTTTTAATATTTGCCAAAACCCTTGCAAGTATACCATCATCCTTTACTTTCCCTCACTGGGTAGAAGGAATCTATAGATGTTGTGTATTCTCTATCATTGTTTAATGTTTTTTTATTTTACCTAATTAATAGCAAGGATATATATTTGTTTTCAGTGTCTTAATATGTTATGTATCTTAAATATTTTCAAATAATTCTTGCAGTACTTTTGTAACTCCAAGGATTATATGTCTGCCTACCCGTATATCCATTCATCCAGTCTTTTGTCCATTGACCCACCTACCCATCCATCTGTCCAACCTTCTATCTTCCTTCCTCTCATCCACCCACCCACCCATCCATCCATCCTTGTGTAAAGGACTAAGTTAGGTACTGTGGTGCATATTAAGAACTATAAACACAGTTCTATCTTCAAATACAGTGTGATCTAGGAAAAGTAAATAGAAACACATACTTGAATAACTGTAGTACAAGTTAGAGTATGGCAATTCCAGGATGGTAGGTCTTTTTTTTTGTATTGGGTACTGAATCCAGAAGCACTTAACCACTGAGCCACATCCCCAGTCCCCTTGTTGTATTTTATTGAGAAATAGAGTCTCACTGAGTTGCTTGGAGCCTTACTAAGTTTCTGAGACTGGTTTTGAACTCGCAATCCTCCTGCCTAAGCTTCCTGAGCCACTGGGATTATAGGTGTGTGCCACAGCCCTTGGCTCAGTATGGTAGTTTCTCTAGCTATGTTCATACTACCAGGGACTTTATTGATTGCAAGTGACATACTTTAGGTTAGTTATGTCTCTCTTTATATGGCTGGATCCAAAGGCTCAAGTAGTATTTTCAGAATTCTGTCTCCCATTGTATCTCATTAGCTTTCTTTTCTTATACATGGTGACTTTGTTCTTAGACTATCTCTTTCCTTGTGGCATAAAATTACACTGGAAGCCCCAGATCTGTGTCATTCTTGGATCTAATTGAGGTCTCATGAACACTTCTAAGCCAGTCATCATGGCCAAGAGTCTAGAGTTCACTATCAGCCAGAGTCATTAATCTCCTATATTTGAGTATTTGGAGTCTGAGGAGGGGATGTGGGTTCCTAAGGGCCATGAGGGGTTTGTGACATGTGGTTCAGCAAAGGAAAAATTGATGTTGTTACTGACAAGGGCAGAAGAAGAGGAGGCTGGGCCAGGAAAAGCAGGTGGGGAGAAGTGGAGGGAGGGATGAAGTGGGGAGGAGAAATGCATTCCAGTGTTCCAGGAGGTCAAAAGAGGAAGTGACTGTTCTTGGAATGTTAAGAAAAATATGATTTTCCCTTGAATGTGAGGAAACCAGCATACCTGTGTCTGTCACCATGAGTGTGGAACCCATGTGAGGGGTGGTAGATGTATTTTTCAAGAAAGTTTCACCTCTGTACACTGGTGATACTCTGAAAAGGGAGGGAAAAGTGATGAAAAGGAAAAAAAACGAAATATGTTGAACTGGTCACTGACCATGAAACCTGGCCAGTCATAGTTTCTTTTCAATAAGACTGTCCATTTTGCTCTCCTTGCGCTCGCTCTCTCTCTCTCTCTCTCTCTCTCTCTCTCTCTCTCTCTCTCTCTCTCTCTCTGTGTGTGTGTTTGTGTGTGTGTGTGTGTAGTGCTAGAGTAGGTACAGAGACATCACCTTGTGCACCTTGGTGAGACTGAATGAAAGTTATGTATCCTTTCTTGTTATTTTCTGCATTCTGACTCACTGGTATTCCCTCTCCACTTTGTTGCAGTTTTATTGCAAATCAGAAAAGGTTAGAAATCATCAATGAAGATGATGTTGAAGCTTACGTGGGACTAAAAAACCTGTGAGTACTCAGGACTTGCGTACATTAACTCATAGATTTTTCTTGTACACCACTGTGGTAAGCAAGGCATTTGCTGGTTAGTTCTAATATGCCTGAAATTATGTGTTTTCGTAGGACAATTGTGGATTCTGGATTAAAATTTGTGGCTTATAAAGCATTTATGAAGAACAGCAACCTGCAGCACATGTAAGTAGATATTGATTCTTTTGCTTCCCAGGACCCAACTTGTTCAGTATTTTCCCCTTCTGTTTATTTTCCTTCTTTTCCAACCTTACACCTCCTTTTTTCAAAAGTTAGTGTAGCTGTGATAATAGCTTAGAAACATTAGCTCTGAGTTTGTTTGATTTCTGAATGGCTTCAGAGGGGTACTTAGAACAGCCTGTTTATTCCCTTTCATGAATTCCTGGGCCATTTCCATCTTGGACAGAGCAATAGGCCAACAGCAAGGAGTCTGATGTGAAAACTATGTCCTTGTACAGAGTCCTTGATTATTTTCCCTGGAATCAAGACATGCTCCCTGGAAGACATCAAACTGGTGGAACTGAAAGAAGCTGACGTGGCTTTGGCCTTTTTTAGGGAACTAAAAATTACTAATGCTTGTCCCACTCCAATAATAGGTCTTCTTTTGAACCTTCATTTTCTCAATACTGTCTATTGTGGATTGATACAAGTGGAGGAAAAAAAATCAATCCTGGGATGTGCAAAAGATTCAGACATTTATTAACTGTAGGAAATGTTTTCCCCTGAATCATGGGTGCCTTGTCAACTGAGGTCAAATGGAAGTACGGAAAATCAGTTATTATATGGTTTGCTACAAAATCTTCTAGATAGCATTTGAGGTAATAAGATGTGGCCTTCCTGAGAAATTTTTTCATTAAATGGTCACTCAAGTAGAGAATGTCTATGCATAACTAAGTTCAGATTGGTATCCCCATTTCCTGAGTTCCAGAGGGAGCTTCTACCAGCAGATTGCTGTGTGCATTCACTGGATTTGTTTTGTAGACCAAGTCCCCTGTTCAGTGATACTTTATATGTCTCATAGTCCACATTGTGTCTGTAGAGTTCTCACCATGTTATCTCACTTGATTTTTTTTTTTGAGAATTCATAGGGAAGATTTTTAGAAATGTCCACTTCACAGGCCTGATCAGTTTGAGGAGGTTCTAGGACTTGCCCAGGTGGCAGAATTATGACTTGAGGGCTAACCCTTCTCCATGTTCTTATGATTAAAAAAAGTACAGAAAATAAAATTTGTGCCATCCATGTAATTAGAGAATCAGCTCTTCTCATAACATTTGTCCTCTTTCTATTCTTGGGAAGAACAGTTCCCTGACTTATTTCCATGCCAGTTATAAAAGAAATTCTCTCAGAGCAGATTGCTTGGATACTCTATGGAGATTTGTTGATATCATGGGAAAATCTTAATTTCGTAAAGCCAGTATCATGATTTCCTTTTTTATAGGTGGTAATAATGGTGAAGTCACTTTAAAAATAGTCTGGGCAGTTAAGATATAAAACATTCTGCACAAACATAATAAAACTCTAAGGAACTTTATTAACACATTTCATTTAAATGTTTTTTGGCTTCGTCTCTAGTCAGTTTGCTTGTATAAATCTGATGTCTGCGTAGGCCTTGGTAGCATAAACAAGAGAGAAGTTGGATAGAAGAAAAAGGCAAAATGCTGTAATGCAATCACTTTAATGTAATTAATGACCTCAGTGGTTAAGTTCTGGTATTTTCATTACAGCTGACCTTAGACCCAAATTACTCAACAATCACATTTTACTGGCTGTTTTATCACACCACCTAATGTTGTGATTTGAGCAGTGGGCTCTGGTTAATTGCAGTTTATTAATAGACCTTGTGTATTGTTTTTATGTTGATATATAGTAGAATAATTTTTAAAATGTTCTAGGTACAATAGTAGTATCATTTGAAAATAGAAAACTAAAAACATGTATGTGTTTCATATAGTTTCTTAGGACAGTTGAGAAACCAAGTGCAAATGCTCTACTGATATTTGTAGTTATGGTCAAGTAGCAAGATGGAGTGAGATTAGGCAGGTTTTTGAGCAATTATGAAGAAGTGATCAGATATCCGTAAGCTTCATATATTCACACCATGAAAGAAGATCTTATTCACCAAACTATGAAATTAAATATAGTCGTTTGCTTTTGAGGAGGGAGGAGTGGGGTCAGGTGTCTGCCTTTCTGGACCTGAGTCCCAAATTCTGCTTATGACTGAAGACTCTGGAACCAGCTCTTCCCTTGATTTAAATTACTCTCTTACCTCAGTTGTCAACACAGTGGGGTGCAAGGAGCTAATGAAGAATTGTACATTAAAAGTTGTTTCTCTATTTGTGGAATATACTGATTATTTCTCTGAGTCTCCCTGACAATATAAAAATGTGTACAAGACCAGTTCTATTTCACTTTGGGTTTTAGGAAAATTCCAATTGGATTTTCTCCTTTGCTTTCACCACTTTGCTCCCTTCCCTGGCCATTCTAGCATCATGTGGTGACTGTTCAGAGCCCCAGTTACTGGTCACTGAGCGTATTTCTTGGCGCCTTTCATTCCTGCCTAGCCCCTAAAAATCAATCCAAGGACTGTGAGAAAAGCTAGTATTTGTATTTTCCAAGGGGCTTTGCAGAGGTGCTAATTAGCTCCTTAGCGAAGTTCTATAATCAAACAGTAAGAGGATTGTTGATTTTTTTTCTTTCCTTCTTCCACTTTTTTGGCTTTTGGCCCCAATAATAAGTATGGTTCATAAAACTCATCTTGTTCTTTGGCCCGTAACCCCGCTCTGCACTGTGCTGCTGGCAGCCTGACACAGGCATCTGCTTCCAGTGCGGGAGGTTTACTAGCTAACAGAGAGAACCTGTATAATTTTTTTCTCTTTTCTTTTTTTTTTTGGATGGAAAGAGAGGGGCGTTTTGGTGATTTTTTTTTTCCTCTCAGATAAAAGTGTTTGTGCCTTATAGACTGTGGGAAAGACAGGAAGATTGACTTTTCAGTGAAACCCATTCTTAATTCATGCTCTGAAAAGAAAAGATTTATGTGGGCACATTTTACAACTTCATGTGGGTGAGCACTTTACACTCAGTGTGAAGAGAGAAGATGCAAGTGTAGATGGAAGGAGGGTGTCCTGAGTAGGTAGGGGTTTGGATGGGTAGAGATATTAAAGAGAATTCTACAAGGAATGGACATACACAGACTTGAATTATGAGCCACTAACGAGGCGTGTTCTTTATTCATTAACCAACTAGCTGTAGCTCATGCATTACCACCTGGGCTTTAATCCCTCTCTAAAGAGGGCCGGTCAGACACACCAGGACACTTCCACCCCATGATTTCATCAGGCTGACACAACAGACTGGCCTCAGGTAAGGGGCCAGGACTACAGTCACCCTCAGATCTTACATTTTATCTGACGCTCAGCCCAACCCTTGCTTTCCTCAGTAAGAAGAAGACTTTAAAAGCCTTATGATTTCTTCTGGTTGGTCCAGTTCTTGGCTGCTTTTTTTTTTTTAAATAAAAGTTGATGCTTGTTTACATTTATATCACTTATTAAACATATGTCTCGAGGCCCAAGAATTGGACACACTTTACATAACTTCTAGCAATAAATAGATTTTTACAGAGTGAGCCAATTGCCAGGATTATGTCTGGGAAATTGACTCCACGGTCTCATGGCACTGATTATTGGAAACTCCCATCCACTGAATAAAATGACATATTTGGAACATACCAAGAAATTCATTATTCTTTTTTTTAACCATAGATATACCATCTTTCATTGTCTGTTTGGTCCAGATCTCATGTTGGTTATGTTGCTGGACTAGTTCAAGATGAAATCTGATGTATTCTTTATTTTTTGATTTTTCATTGTTCTCATTATGGAATTATTCACTTGTCTCAGTCATATATAAAAAGTCCCAGCAGAATTTATCAATCAGAATGTGTGTTCGTTTCCTAAAGTCATCTGAAATTTCATTAAGCTCGGATTCAGAGCTTTGTGTGTCATGTAACTTCAAAATATTCATGATACTCTTTAGTTTTAAAGTATCTTTTCCCCCTAGTGAGCTGGTAGTTTTAAATCTTATTTTATTTTACCTATCTTCCTATTAATTGCTCAAGAGGTCAGGCTCTCCACAAGGTATATAACTCTCTATAAGGTATATAACTTATTTTCTGAATAAAAATATGAAAAATAAGCTTTGGGGTAAAAAAAGAAAAAAGAAAGAAATTGGAAACAGAAAATATATACTCTTCTTCTTCCCAGTAAACAGGAACTGTAGGAGGAGCAGGGTAAAAACAGAGCTATCACTCTAAGAGAGAGAGATGATTGGATCTCAGTAAGACATGTACTAAGATCAAATAAAATTATATTTTGAAAACAAAATCTCTATTTGAATACATTGTTCCTAAGATGTAGCATTTTAAACTCACATTTAATGTTTTTGATTCCTTTCAGCAATTTTACCCGAAATAAACTGACGAGTTTGTCTAGGAAACATTTCCGTCACCTTGACTTGTCTGAACTGTAAGTAATGAGTGTGTGGCATTTGGGGGAAATTTTTCAAAGAAAGGGATAATTAAGTATTTTTTAAGAGAGCAATATTGCAAGACTACATTTATATCAAAAGTCTTGAAAAATTATTTCGTGAGTTTGGGCTTCTTGTTCTTTTATCCTTCTGAAAACATGATTTAGTAATTAAAAAATAAAAATCTTGATAGTAATGCATCATTTATGAAGAGCTTGAATGTTATTTTTCCAAAATATTGTGTAATAGAGGAAAGAATGGAAAAAACAGGAGGCTTTGCATTAAATGGCTGTTTATATCTCAGGGCATTTTTGGTTCTTGTTATAGGCAGGCCCTAAAATAAAGCACCCTCATCAAAGAGGAAATGACAGTGGGAAAAACTCTCTCAGCTTCTGTCCTTCAGGGCCAGCTCAGGTGTAGGGAATGTTGGAGGAGGGGATGTCCTCCCTTCCCACCTGTCATTGTGAGATTTGCTTCTAGGTCTGACACTGCATTCAGTATTTATCCTCATGTTCCAATTTCCTCTGCTGTAAAATGATAGGAGAAACATTTAAATGTGTTGA
Organism: Ictidomys tridecemlineatus; assembly: GCF_052094955.1. NCBI lineage: Eukaryota > Metazoa > Chordata > Mammalia > Rodentia > Sciuridae > Ictidomys > Ictidomys tridecemlineatus. Next base: position 128,056,992 of record NC_135480.1, on the reverse strand, counting down.
TGACTAACGACCAGCATTTCAAGTGTGCTCAATGCTTGGTGTTATCACTGTGAAGCAACTGTGAACTGTTGCCATTCCTCTGTGTTAGATGCTCCAAAGAGCCCTGAGGCGCAGGTTTTGTGTGGCACATGTGGGCCTGGAAGGACAAGCAAGGCCTTTGAAGCATCCGAAGTGGTTTTTGCTTAAACTATGCATTTCCTGAAACATGAAATATTTTTATGAGAATCCATCCCTACTCATGAGGAATTTGTGCAGATTGGAAGATGCCACTGGAGAAGAGACAGTGTTGATAGATAGGAACGGGGGCTACCTGGCAAAAGTCTTGGCAATTGACAATTATTTGGAATAAATTGAATTCAGGGAGTTGAAGCCCTAATGTTTCGTTTTTGAAGATATTTTTAATTGACACATAATAATTGTACATATTTCTAGGGTACAAATTATGTATTGATACATGTATACAATACATAATGATCAGGGTAATAAGCACATCCATCATTTCAAACATTTATCAATCTTTTGTGTTAGGAGCATTCAAAATACTTTCTTGTTGCTGTATTGAAACATGAATGATATGTTTCATTCATGAAACATGAATGAAATATTGTTGACTGTAATCTACCTACTGTGCTATAGAACAGTAAACTGATTCCTTCCATCTAGCTTTAGTTTTGTATCCAGTTACCAATCTGTCTCTATTACCCCTCCCTACTATCCTCCCCAGCCTCTGGTAACCACTATTCTATACACTACTTCTGTGAGATCACTTTTTTTTCTATTCCACATTTTTTATTGGTGCATTACAGTTAAACATAATGGTGGGTTTTATTGTTACATATTAGTACATGCATAAAATATAACAATACGATTTTGCCAATATCACTCCCGAGCACTTGAGGTTAACTTCTTTAGCTTCCACATGCTTGTGAGAACATGGTATAACTGTGTGTGTGTGTGTGTTTATGAAAGATGTCTAGACATGCAAATGAAAGGAGAATATGAGATCTAGTAGGGTAAAGCACTCGGTGTAAAAATGTTGAGTACCACTGCATAAAATTTTGTGAGTGGATTAAAAATTAGTGTTTTGGTTTCAAATTCATGTCTCAATATTCTTCCTACAGCACATTTAATCAATTCATTCAACAAGTGCTCACTATGTACCTGTTACATATCAGAATGACGAGGCCATGGGGCTACAAGGAGAAAAGTTTCTGTGTTAAGCATTCTGTTCTCCAGGGGGAGAGATAGAAACCTAAACATATCAGTGTAACATGCTGTAAAAATCATTGTGAAAGGAATTTGCACAGCGAGCTGGAGGAAGGAGCCGGCCGTCTGCCAGTGTTGTGTGGTCATATGAACATCGCTCTATTTATAATTAAAGCATCCCTTCGCTTCTTTATCCCTTCTGCTGATTTAATTACACCCTCTTTTTAGAAAGACTTTAGTTTTTCATCTACTCAGAACTCTAGGAAACATCTTGGATTACTGGGGTTTAAACTGATTGTGGGTCTCTTCTGCATTTTATTCTGTATCTCATAGTGTCAAATCCTATTTTGGTGTTTGAGGGATACTTGGAAGCGATGAGGCAGACACAAATTAAGCCAGTCTACCATGACCACATTTCCCCCAACGAAACTCCCAGAAAACTCTCCAGGGATCCCTGAGATTCTTAGAACCCAACCAGAAAAACCACAGGAGTAAATGATGTTGCAAAGCCCAGGTCCTGTCCTCACGGAAATCTTAAGTATTGTGGTTAATGCCAGGCAGAGTCTATGTAACGATTTTAAATGGCTTCATTTAAAGGCTCATTACCATAAATGGAATTCATCTTAAATAGGCCACTGAGTATTATAAATAAGCATTTAAAGATTTTTTTTCCTGTGGTTTTTATTTTCCTCTTGACCACTTCCCTCTTCACCCCTTGTAGGCCACAGGAGTCCAGACAGCATGGCTGAGGTCTAAACACTGATGATTTTCTCTTTGCAGACCCGTCCACAGTAGTCCAAGAAGCTTTATCTGGAGCTCAGTTGCCTAGCCCTTAGAAATCCTGAGCTTGGTGTGTGTGTGTGTGTGTTTATGAAAGATGTCTAGAGCTTCCTTCCAATTTTTCTCTCTTTGATGAATGAAATGGACCTTGGTTACATCATGCAGAAAGCTAAGAGAGCAATACCTTTATCTTAGATTTTTTACTTATAATTTCATTTAAAATTGTGATAAAATTATACTGCTGTTTGGTAAAGTTTGAGTTTGGAGAATGACAACATTTTAGTCTCTAGTCTGATTAGAAATAAGTATATTAGTGTTCCTGAAAACTTATTTTTGGCATCTTTACTTACACTCTTAATAATTAGAGAATAGCCATGATCAATTTATTATGGTGCCATGTTTTCCCTGTTATAAGACATTCTTTCCTATAGTTTGTTATAGCTATTTCTGTCCTTATCTTGTTTTCCCCATTATCCTGCAAGGTTTAGCATTGCCTTGCATTCTTTAGCCTCTACAATGTTCACAATAATAGCGGCTCAGTAATTATTAGATAAATGAATGAATAATAAGTATTGTCATGCTATGAAAGTGGGTATGACTTCCAAATGTTGCTGGCTAGAAAGAATTCATAATGTTGTAGCATTTCATAAACACTAGTGTAGCTAAAACTAAAAAAGGAGCCTGATTGGGTTTCATTTTTATTCCATGTAGGATCCTGGTGGGCAATCCATTTACGTGCTCCTGTGACATTATGTGGATCAAGACTCTTCAAGAAACTAAATCCAGTCCAGAAACTCAGGACTTGTACTGCCTAAATGAAAGCAGCAAGAATATTCCCCTGGCAAACCTGCAGATACCCAATTGTGGTAATTTCTTTTTAAATCAATGAGTTCTAGTTGCTATTAATTATTCTAATTGCTTTGGTGTGGTAAAGAGTCTGGGAGGATTACCACTATCCAGATTTCATATAGTGTGCTGTTGATGTCCCTGGTGAATCAGACAACATTTGTGTGCCGTATGAAGTCATTTGGGAGCAACTTTACTGAATATTCTTTTGCAAGTAGAATATCGATTCTGAATGGTTGACTTTAAAGTGCATAGAGAAAAAAAGCATACTGTTTATTCCATTATTTGTTCATTTGTTTGTCTATCCATTGGTACATACATATATCCCAAAAATATCTAATGGTGTGGTTCTTCAATAGTCACGTATACACTTGATTAGCACCCAGGTCTTGTAGAGGGCAGGATCTCAGGATGATGAAATGTCCTGGCAGTACAAGCAATGCAATTCAATCCAGTATATTCCTTTAAACTTGTCTTCCTGCCAGATGTCTGTGTCTCTTGATGCGGCACCCTACGTCTGCCCTTACACCTGCTTGTCCCTATGTCTGGGTTCAGGATCTACTGCTTTACTGTTGTCCCCACTCTTTCCCTCAGCATTTTTATCTCCAGAATTTAAAAGGGCACCGTATGGCAAAATCACAGCTCTATGTGAGAGCTGGTGTGTTACAAGGAAGGAAAATCAAAGTGTTCTGGTGAGGATTTTGCTGTTCTGCGACATACCTCTACAGTGCCCACATAGGCATGTTAATCTTTCATTTTTATCTTAACCAGTCAACAAGTTCACCATTATGTCTCATCTGGCCTACCTGCTGGTGGCATAGCAGAAAGCCATGTACACCTGGTTCTTGTCCACAGGAACCTGTGTTTTAGCCACAGACACCCTATTTTTGGTTTTGGGACCCTGTTTGAGATCCATTTTTTATTTAAGAAAAATATAACTGCTAACTTACTCTAAATGAAACATAATGAAAATAAAAAAAGTGTTTGTTTCTTACCTTGGAGGACGTTAGAAGACTGTTCTACCATTCCCACAGATTTTTCTGTCACAAATAGAGCCCTTTGATTTCATAATGGAAATCAGTCTTGGTTCTCTTGCCACATTTCCTCAGTTTTCTTTGCTAGTCATCACTTTAAAAAAAAAAACAATTTTTAATATATTTCTTTTCCTGATTGATAAGAAAGTAACTGTTCTCTGTTCTGGTACAAATTTGCACCACTGAGAGAAATTGCCTAGAGGGACAAGAAGTTCAGTGTTGAGTCACCTGGCCTTTGGCTGGCCTCCAATTCCCCATGGCTATAGTGACCACACTGGTCCAGCAACCACTGAGAGGAAAAGAGAGAAAGCATCTGACTCCTGCTCTGATTTCTCAAGCTGCCTCTTAATAGATGTCTGCTTTGTCCTTGCCTGAAAACAATTCTCTTTTTCAATTTTAATTTTTGGCCATGTTGTCTTACTAGCACGACAGTGGCACACCCCACCGTGTGTGTCATGTTGGACCATTGTGATTTGGGTAGAAGAAATGTAGGGCATGAACCCATTAGTATTAATCAATTTGTCAGTTTTCAATAACTTTTAAAATTTCTTTTTCCTACAAATTTCTCCATGGCTTTTGTGCATGAGAGTGAGATTTTTAATCCACTATCATGAGGGCATAGGTTTGACTGATCCATGAGGACATTCATAATGCATTTCAATGTCGATGATGCTTATCAAAGAGTGACATTATGTTTCAGGTGAATTAACACTAATTTTCTTACCCCTTTTGTGTTTTTAAACTGTTTTATTCTTTCCCAGTTACTTTTTTTTTCTTTCAAAGTGTTTTTACTTATAATTGCACAAATAATAATGACGTTTCACTTTGTTGTGAAAATGATTTCCTATATTACATTCAAAGCTTATCTTTTTCTTCCTCATGACCATGTCAGGTTGGAAGTAATTGATCCATCATATCCTTTTGAACCCCAGCGTGATGTTCATGGTAGAACATATCTGAATTAAACTAATTATTCCATTTTAGTGGGCGCTTTGCTATTTTCCATTACTATCACAGTGCTTCCAAAAGCCTCCTTATTCATGTTCTTTGTACTTATGTGCAATTAAAAAGATTTTTCTAGAGTATGTAGTAGGAAACATGATTTTTAGTTTACATGGTTTGTACATTAAAAATTGGCTACATCCATTTATTGACACCCTAGCAAGTTATGCCTTGGTATCAGAAAACTTCTTAGTTTTGTCTCTTAAAAGTTGCTGTCATTACTTTCCAGTTTGTATTTCCCTGATTGCTACTGAGTATCTTATATATCCACTAGATTGTGATTATGCTTTGGTGAATTGCTTCTTCATAGGCTTTACTTATTTTTTATAGTGTTTTTCTTTTATTTTCATTGAGAGTGGTTTTTTTTGTCTTGTTTGAAAGTTTTAAATTGTATTTGTATTTTTTGAAATATATATAAAGCTGAAGTATGTACAATACCTATGTCAACAAATATTTTTTGCAGGTGTCTAGAGGTAATGACCAAAAGATTGGAAAAGTAATTTTACTTTCCTATACTTCTTCCAACCCATCCCTCAGCTTGGGACTTTATTATTAGATTCGTACCCCATTTTCTTGAAGATTTCCAATTTCTTTGTCTGTCATTGTCATTGATTTTTTTGTATCCTGTGACTTCCTCTTGGAGTGATTTTCCCTTTTGCTGGTTTATATCTTTTAGTATTTCTTTCAGAGAAATAGAAAAAAATATCTCCCTGATGGAAAATCAGCCTGTACTTTTTCTTCTCAATGGAAATGGCTGAGTTAAAATAAATTATACTCAAAATTCTTAGAACTTTGCAGATATTTACGTGTGTGTGTGTGTGTGTGTGTGTGTGTGTCTGTGTGTATGTAGTACTGAGATTGAACCCATGGGTGCTCTACTTCTGAGCTACATCCCCAGCCCTTTTTTTATCTTTTATTGTGATACAAGTTCTTGCTAAATTGCAAGGCTGGCTTTGAACTTGTGATCCTCCTGCTTCAGCCTCCTGCATCAGGGTGATTACCACATTCTTTTTGTATACAGTGTTGCTGAGGTCAGTGGATGCTTGTTTCTTGAAGTAAGTTATGCTTCTCTTTTTCCCCTAGAAGCTTTGAGAATTTTCTCCTTATTCATGTTATTCTTAAACTTCACCCCAATGTAACAAGGTACCAGGTGGTTTTAGAATTGTTTGGCATGGGGGGGTGCCCTTTCAATATAAAGTTTCATGTCTTCAGTTCCAGAAAAATGTTCTTATTGATTTGCTCTGCATATTTTTTCCATTTATTTTTCTGAATGAATTTTCACTGGATGGAGACAGGACACATCCATTTTGTTGGATGGAGACAGAAGTGTTCTGTCTTCATCTCTTTCAACCTTTCTGTTTTTAAAATTTTAAAAATTTATTGGTGTATTATGATTATTCAGGGTTAGTTGTGACATATTTGTACATGCACAAAACATAATTGAATCAAGTTCATTTCCCACCTTCTCAATCTTTAATAATTTTCATTTGCTGTCCTTCTGTGTTTATATTATGAGAGAATTGGTTTGCTCACTACTTTGCTCTTTAGTTATGTCTTCCACTTTTGGATTTTTTTTCCCCTTTTGACTGCTGATTTTTACTTTTTACAGTTTCTGGCTCATGACTGACATGGGCTTTCCCATGCTGGGGCTCCCCCTGACTCTAGGTGTTAACAGCAGCACCTAGCATTATATTTTTCACTTCTGTAAGGTTCCCACACTGGAGTTAACTATGACTGTTGCTGGATGTACTGCCCAAGATGGGAGGTTAGACCCACTCAGAAAGGTTATTTCTCATTCTGCTTCTACTCTTTTCTTACCTGCTTACCCTGAGGTTTGGTCTACGTAAGCCGTGCACTGCCCTGAGGTTTTGTTCTCCTCCTAGTTTTGGATCAGCCCAGAGCCACCCAGCTTTGTATAGAACTTACTCACATGTCCACTTAGGGCCCTTCTGGTTTTCCTTAATTCTGTTCTTCTGCTTTCTCTTGTTCAGGGGCTCTTCAGAGTTTCTTGTCCATCCAAGTTTGCTTTCTCATTTATATCATGGTACTGGATCTTAGAAAATATGATTTTTAGAAAATATTTTTTCTAGATTTTGGGATGAGAAGAGAAAGGTTTGAGTTTGGGACTTAGATAAGTAGTAATTTTCCTTATGATTGTTTACCAGCTGTGGTTCTTTAAAGAGAAGGTAGACAGTTGAACAGAAAATTACAGAAGTGTTGGATTTAAAATCTTTCTCTGAGATTCTATATTTAAGAGACCAGAGAACAACATGCTAATATCTTTAAATTAAATTTCTTGTTTTTTTTTTTAAATGATTCATGGTCAACTGGCTTTTTTCTTAAGCTGTGCTGTTTTTTTTTGGGGGGGGGCTTACCCACTTGAGCCACATCCCCAGCCCCCCCTTTTAAAATGTTTTTTGAGACAGGATGTCCCTAAGGTTCTGAGCACCCCACAAGTTGCTGAGACTGGCCTCAAATTTTCGATCCTCCTGCACTCTTGTAATCCTAGCAGCTCAGGAGGCTGAGGCAGGAAAACTGCAAATTTGAGGCCAACCTCAGAACGTTAGTGAGGTCCTAAGCAACATAGGGAGAGCCTGTCTCAAAACTAAAAATAAAACAGGCTAGGCTGGGGATGTTGCTCCTGCTTAAGTGCTTACAGTTTCAATCCCTGGTACTCCAAAACAAAACTACCCCCCCCCCAAAAAAAAAAACACATCCATTGTGTTTAAGTCGTAGATTCAATAAGTTCATCTTTTTTCCACACTCATTTTTGGATGAAACTTTTTATCTAAATCAGAATCAGCTGAGAGTATGGTCTTGCCTGTTTCCTCATTGTGAACCAATAATTTGCCAATGATCATGGTCATTGTATTTAGTTTTCAACAGCACCATTTTCATTTCAACAAGAGAAAAAGCGATTGGGATTTCTTCTCTTTGTTAGATGACTTTACTATAAGTGCTTACCTTTTAGCATTTCATCATGTAGGCATTATATGGAGAATAAGTTCTCTATGCTTTGTATGCAAATATGCGTTCTCCATGGTGCCTAATATACCTCTTGAACATAAGAAGCATTTGATCCATGTTTGCTGAATTGATCAAGTCATAGATGCATGGATCACATTATATGGCTGATCAGACTGAACCAGGTTTTTCATAGAGGGGTATGAATATTTCAGTTAATTAAAAATAAATAGCTTTATATAGGCAAATTGTTCCATATTTTAGCATTTGGCTGTCTCCTTTGATATTTCTGTCCTCACTGCATTTTAAGAGTCTCATTTCTTCTTTTTCCTTAAATTCTCAAGAGATTAATCAAGCATGGTAGGTGGGGCTTGGAGGCTTAACTGCACCATTCCTCTTAACGATCAAAATGTCTTCCAATATTTTTCTAACAGTCTCCACCTGCTGTAAATGACTGTAAATTTATTCATGGTGTGAAACAAGTTGAGGTCTGTTTCTCCACTAGGTCTTTTTAAACCTTAGAAAAACTTTGTTAATTGCAAGGAAAACAAAACAAAACAAAACAAAGTTCACATACAAGTATTTATCCTAATCAGATTAAAGGGATGCTTTGAACAGTGGGGTCTGAAGTCAGAAATGAGATTATACAAGTGCTAATGGGGAAAGGTAATTTTGCTGGATTGTGCTGATTCATCATTCTCTATAAAGCTACCTGCCCCCCGCCCCGAGAAAATATCCATGTACTTTGTTTAGTGGTTTTGATGAATTTATTTATTGCGTAGTACTTTTTAATTTTTTTGCTCAATTTCTGTACACATAGTTGGTGTTGGCAGTTAGTCTTGCAGTATGAACTTTTCAGTTATTTCCCCTGGGTGAATGGGATTAGTGAACAGTGAGTTTTATTCTTTAATTTTTTAATACTCTAATTACAATTAATTCTTATCTGGAAGAGAGGTTCTTCAGGAAGTGTTAATAGTGGATGAAATGCTCCATGCTAAGTAGATGGTGACTTTATTTAAGAAACGTAGTATTCCTCTGGGTCATATAAAACAATCCCTCAGCCCATTTCACTAGTAACTAGTTACCATAGAGAGGAATAGCCCCTCAGTGGATATAAGGTGGGCAATTCATTTGATGGTGGAAGAATTGTGTACGTAGTACATAAAACATCCTGAATAGTCCCATGGATCTACCTTTGGTTTCATGGTTATTTCAATTGAAATTTTTTACTTTTTCAACCCTCAGACTTTTAGTGGAGAGACTCCTTAAAATACATCACTATTTATGATAGTGAAGATCAGTCCACAGGTGCCTGGGAGAAGAGGCCTGGTTCCTGGAATTAAATTGATTCTAATGATTTGTTAATATTCACTTCTGTTTTCAGCCACAGTTTGTAGCACACATGTCTGTTTAGCATATTGTACATACTCCTTCTTTTGTTTGTTTTAAACCAGGAAAATAGGCTGTTAGTAATTTAACTTTGTTAGCCATCACTGATGAAAAGGAAATGCTATTCTGATGCTCTGTGTGGAGTTAGGTTGGTATAGCATCTTAACCATATTGATGTTTTTCTTCTTGAAAAAATAAAGTCCACTTCAGTGTATTGATTTGCTTTAATTTTATTAGAGATAAGATTTAATCTCCTAAAATAAAGCAAACCAGTGGATTGTTGCTTTTCTTTATCTTTCTAGAATGCCAACTGAAGCTGTATTTCTTTAAAATCTGTCAGCTGCTGTTTAAATTTTTGTGTTTGGTAGTTATATGGTAGCTGTCACTACTCTGACATGGCTCATATAAGCTTAGAAACATGATTTCCAATTTGAGCTTGGAAAGTCATTTTGCTAATTTTCTGTCATTTTTGCAACCAGGTGTAAAGCAGTCAGTTCTAAATAGGTCAAGCTCATTCTGGCTTCATTCCTGGTTGTGGAATATGTCTATTTAGGAGACAAAGAATTTGGAAGATATGCCACAAAGATAAAAGAATAGAAATTATATACTTTTAATATTCTGCCAAGTGAAAATTAACAGAGAGGTTGTGTGTTTAATTTTTTTTAATAATGCATACATAGAAGTGAGAGGAGGGAAAGGGGTGGGGGAGAAACAGAGAAAGAGGAGACAAAAATCATAATTTACCTGAATGTTTTTATATACATGGAATGGTGACCCAACATGGAATGAACAGAGTGAAGAATCACTGAGACAAGTTGATAAAGAACACAATCTAAACTTCCTAATGAATACTGAAAAATAAAACTCAAAATTGACCAACAGAGTTAATAACCCAAAAATACTAGAGATTTGTTCTTCTCCGTTATTAGAAAGCAAGGACTTACATACCTTGAGTTAGGGAATGGAATACCTAGACCCTTGGTCCATCCTACTCAATAGCCTGTATTCATGGGTGGGAGCTGAGGTATGGAAGATCTGGCAAAGGAGTCAGCCACTGATGTGTTGGTTAGAACCAAGGGCACCCAGATGGGGGTAGGTAGCACCCACACTCATCAGCTGTTCAGCTATGATAGTTGATGAGCTTTAACTTTTTCACCTGGAAAATGGACACTAACAGCATCTACTTTTTAGGATTTTTAGGATAACTAGCAAGATAAATGGTAGAAAATGCTTAAGATTGAGACTAGCATGTATTAAACTCCCCCCGAAATACTAGCTACCAATGTTATTACTCTTATCAAAATGAATAGTTAGCTTTAAATGTATTTTGAATTTGAATTTAGATGCATATTTTTAAATTTTGTTTAGTTGTTTTAAAGAAAAATAACAAAGACAAAAGATTTCATATCTCAAACAAATGGAATGTACTTAGATCAGCTTGGGGAATATAAAACCACTTCAAGTTAAATGGGTTCTTATATAGTAGGACTTATTTTATTTTGTGGGGGGGGGAATTGAATTGAACTCAAGGGTACTCCACCGTGAGACACATTCCCAGCCCTATCTGGTATTTTATTTAGAGACAGGGTCTCACTGAGTTACTTAGGGCCTCATTTTTGCTGAGGCTGGCTTTGAACTAATGATCCTCCTGCCTCAGCCCCCTGAGCCACTGGGATTACAAGCATGCACCACTGCCCCTGGCTAGTAGGATTCCTTAGAGCCATTAATATGGTGATGTGCATTGTAAACACACAATTTCTTATAAGGTTTTCTTTCCTTCTTTCTTCTTTTCTCCTTCCTTCCTATTTTCTTTCCTCCCTTCCCTCCTCCCTCCCTCCCCTTCTCAGTTCAACTCTTTTTCTTTTTATCTTGGTTCCTTCCACTTGCCCAGCCATTCCCCAAGTGTCTCAAGAATTTAGATATCCTCAGGACAATTGGGGAAAGTTTGGAGGGCTTGATAATTACTCAGGCCCCAGTTGGTTTTAAGAATAATAGTTGTAGAAACAAAAGCTTAGTGAACAATTGTCGTTAACATCTGTTGTCTAAACCCTTATTACTCAAACTTTGGTCTGAGGAACAGGGAGTTTGTTAGAGATACAAAGTCTCTGGCTCTAACTCAGACCAACTAGGGAAGAAGCTACATTTTTAACTGATTCCTAGTGATTCCTATGCACATTAAAATTTGGAGTGCCCTTGTCTAAAGAATCTTTTTTTTTTTTTTTTTTTTTGCACTGGTGTTGCTGAGGTCTACAGGTAAGTATGTCTTTCCTGAATAGATTCAAGTTAACACACCTGACATAGAGGTGTCTGCCTGAGAAGCTAGTCATCTGTTATCTCCAATGAGGTTTCCATTATGCCACGAAGACTGCTCCGTTGCTTAGAGCCAGGGTCCCATTAAGGTAGTGCTAGCAGCCATTGGAAGTGTTGCTGGGCTTTGCTATGTACTTGTGCTGATTTCAAACTTATTAAGCCAGGAAATAGTGCCTGGCAAATGGTTTATACCGCCTTGGCTATTCATACTTCCCAATTCATTTTTATTGTGCTAATTAAACCTCAAGTGATATTTCAAGTACAGATTGTTTTTTCCATTATTGAATCTTTGGCCAGCATATTAATGCTGTAGAATTAACGTGAGTCAGATGCTTACTCATTTGTGGAAGACTTTACATTTAAAAGATCTAGACTTGGCCAATTTTGCACAGATTCCTTTGGAAACGGCTATGACAGGGTGATACAATTTCTCTATAAATAAAGAGATTCATTTTCTTCATGAAATAGATACATAATAATTTTTTTAAATGAACCAAATTCTAAGATCATGGAAATGCAGTAAGTCTGTACAAAGACGGATGTGTGCAGCCCCTGGAGGTGGAGAACTATGGTGGTAAAGACGCTGAACTTTGGGTTTAAATCTCAGTTCAAAATGTGCTTGGGCAACTCTAGAAGATATATTTCGTGTTTCCAAAACTCAAGTGTTTCATTAAGTAAGGACAAAATACTTGCCTTCAAGATTAGTTGCAAGGATTCAGTAAAACACTAAAGTACTAGACAAGAGTATCTGGTTCAGTGAATGCCCAATAAATGCAAGTATTATTACTACTGTAACTAAAAATTTTTAGAGCTATTAATCATATAAGCTTAAGCTCCAAGAAAAAAGCTACTTTAAATTTTATAACGAAAACTAAGACATAGCATATCCTGTTTAAATCTCTTTATTTTAACCATTCTCTTTTCAGAATATAAAATGTTATATATATTATGATGGTGTCCCAGAGCTTTGTATTTGAGATGCAAACTGTATTGGGGGTAGCTGGGTAGTAGATGGCAAGATACCTTGGAAAGAGGCACTATTGCCTAGTTTATCTAGAGTCAGAAGTCTTGGCCCCCTAGTTTATCTAGAGTCAGAAGATAACTATAGAGGTACCAAGAAAATAGGAGTGTCAACAAAGCACAAAAAGTTAGAAGTCGGAAAAGCAGAGGAATAAGTAATAAGTGACTTGAAGGCTGAGCATGCTGGTTACCAAGTTGGCAATGAAGAAAGCCAAGGGGAAACTTGATTTGTATTGCAGAATTGCTACAGCCTCAGGAAGTAGGAGAATACATAGAAGCGTATATTGACCACATAACTGGATATTGGATGAAAGTATATTGAGAAGTAGTTAAACAAATTTTTGTTCCATGTAGTCCAGGTGTCTGAATTCCTCCTTTCTCAATAGCAGATTGGAGAATTGTTCTTCAAAGAGGATAAAACAAAGACTTGGAGGAACTTCATGTAGAGTTGAGGTGTGGGAATCATAAAGAAAATGATGGATTTACATATTGATTTTTGATATTTCCAGTCTTCTTTCACATCCAAGATATACATTTGAAGAATGCTCAGTAATTCTTCCAGTGGACCAAATAATTTGACTAGTCCTTCCTCAAAATAGTTTAATGATATTGACATCAGGTTGTACTCAATATAAGAGACCAATAACATTTCTCTTCAGTGAATCTGACTGTTAATAAATATGCATTTTTTCCTAAAGATATATGAACATCCAAGGGTCAGTAAATATTTGAGGGAAGCTTATAATATGAAAGACAAACAAAAAATAATCAAAGAGAGGAAGCAAAGAGATTGTAAGAAACAAAGTTGGTATGGACTGAAGAAAAAATTTTAAAAATCATTATTAATATCTGAGATCAGAAGAGAGTTTGCACACATGGAACAAAACTAGGTGCTATGTAAAGAGAATATTCAGGAAAGAAAAAGAGTCTTGGAGATTAAAATGATAATTAGATGAATGAAAAGAATTACAGGAATGTCTGAAATATATACTTGAAGTGATCTCCCTTTAAATGTAACAGACACAAGATGAAAAATTAGATAGAAAGAACTAGAAAATTAGATGGACTATTCAGAAGAATAGGTGTTCTAAGTGGTGACAAAGCATTGTCTCATTGTTGAATTGGCATCTTTTTTTTTCTTTCTTTCTTAGTGGCACATATAACAGTATTGCATCCTCTCATTAATACTGTCTTAAGTTTAATGAAATACAGTAATTATTATATTTTAGATGATTAAGCTATCAGTAAAGCTTAGACACTCATAATAAAGTCTATCTTTTCATCTAGACAGTGTTACAGTGTTAGCAGGAGGAAAGATGTGAAGACAAGATCGTGCTGAGTCTGGTGTAGACATGTGGGGAAGGCTGGTATTCTCTGTGAACATAGTCTAATTCTATTCCTCTATGATGGGAAGTCAGTAGATAGCATGAAAACAGAGAAACTAAGAAGTAGCAACCCAGATAAGCATGATATTTTGTAAGCATGATATTTAGTGAGGTGAGGATCAATACCAGAAGAAGAAATTCAAAGAGATGAAATGAACACCTCTGGAAGCAGAAGATAGTGCCCTTTGGGTGAGGTAGGACTGCTGCTTTTCACATAGTAGTTTGAATATTTTTTCCTAACAAATGCTGTAGAATCGTATATTTTTCAAACTATGTGACTACATGTTTGGATAAAAAAGAAAATAAAACATATTTTTAAGATGTTACCCAAATCATACCACTGACTTTAGTGCTTGGGCATGCTCCTTAGTAAATAGGTTAATTGTCACAGAAGTCATGAAGAAATACATTCAGAGAGGAAAATATGATTCACCCAAGTCCACAGGGTTAGCATGGTCCAGATTTAGGGTTGTAGGCCCATTACTGTGCTTTCTCTTGAAAATGGTTATGTCCGGTGCAGCTCAGGTATTATGGGCCTCTTTGGAAACTTGGGAAAGACAACACATTACTCTGTCTTGAATGCTTACAGGAAGAAAGAGTTCCAAAGAGGTTTCAGTACATGAAAGCCAGATCTTGTTGGGCTCTCTCCTCCCAATGGTGGGAATGCCATGAGACAATGCACGTACAAATCTTGTTCCAGACTGGTTTCAATAACAAAGAACATGACTTGGCCTAGTAAGAGCTACATCATTGTGAAGGGGTTGTGCATAGCAAAGTGAAGTTCAGATTATGGGTGGCTAATTAGAGTTTAATAGCTGTTGAAGATGAAATGTCTTTTCTGACCTTCACGTTGCTTCTGAGTTAATGGTATCAAATGCCCCATGGGGCCCAGTTGTTGGTAAATACAGCCTTTAGCTGTTTCTGGTACAAAGGAAGGGATTGGTTTGATTGTCAAGGTCTGTCATATTGCTACTCCGAGACCCGCCTTCATGTAAAAAATAACCCAATCAATAAATGGGCCAAGGAACTGAACAGACACTTCTCAGAAGAGGATATACAATCAGTCAACAAACATATGAGAAAATGTTCAACATCTCTAGCAATTAGGGAAATGCAATTAAAACTAAGATTTCTTCTCATTCTAGTCAGAATGGCAGCTATGAAGAATACAAACAATAAGTGTTGGTGAAGATATTTGGGAAATGGCACACTTATACATTGCGGGTGGGACTGCAAATTGGTGCAGCCAATATGGAAGGCAGTATGGAGATTCCTTGGAAAACTTGGAATGGAACCACCATTTGACCTAGCTATCTCACTCCTTTGTTTATACCCAAAGGACTTAAAAACAGCATAGTACAGGGACACAGCCATATCAATGTTTATAACAACACAATTCACAATAGCTAAACTGTGGAACCAACCCAAATGCCCTTCAATATGAATGAATAGGAAAACTTTGGTATATATACACAATGGAACATTAGTCAGCATTAAAAGAGAATAAAATCATGGTATTTGTAGGTAAATGGATGGAGCTGGAGAATATAATGCTAAGTGAAGTTAGCCAATCCCCAAAAAACAAAGGTCAAATGTTTTCTCTGGTATGAGGATACTGACTCATAATGGTGATTTGTGGGGTGGTGGGGGGAGCATGAGAGGAATGGAGGAACTTTAGATAGGGCAAAGGGGAGGGAGGGGAAGGGGGTGTGCAAGGGAGTAGGAATGACTGTGGAAAGAGTAAGATATCATTACCCTAAGTACATGTATGAAGACACGAATGGTGTGAAAATACTTTGTATACAACCAGTGACTTGAAAAATTGTGCTGTATACTGTCATATGAAATGAATTGCATTCTTCCATCATGTATAACAAATTAGAATAAGTAAATAATTTAATAAAGAAAAAATACTATGATTTCTATGTAGTTTAAAGCAATGCACATTCCTAATAGGTATGATACTCTGATGAAGTGGTAGCAGCATGAGTTAAAAAGAAAAACACCAACCTTTTGAAAGCTAAGAGTAGGAAGAGGATGCTCTGCTAAAATGTTAGAAAATGTTTATAAGGTTCAAAATTCTATCTGATAATAAATACATTTTTAGGGTTTTCTCCCCTCAAAAGATACATTTCATGTAATAAGGTTTCATATAATTGTTTCCATCATATTGTAAATAGGATGACCGATTTTAACAGTGAAAATTATGATTTATATAGCTTTGAGATATCCTAACACCATGATAATTCAAATTTCATCTTTGAAAAATGCTTTGAAACTACATTTTTTTCAATAGCCTGACTCTTAAACTGTAGGGCTGAGCATGGGTTAGATCTATGAGAGTTACTTAATGTAAGAAACAGATTTATGCAAAATATACAGATGCATCTTGCTCTTGGGTTTTTGACTATGAAAGTATAGATAGGAGGAAGTGGAGGAAATAAATGTGTTTAGATGTTGGCTCATAGGTACAGTGCTTATTTATGTGCAAAAAAAACTAGATTAATAACTGAAGAACAGAGAAGAGGTAGAACATAGCACTATAAACTAGTGGGGCTCTTTTTGTTTTAATAAAATGCTTTTCTAGAGAGGTATTTTTCAGAAATATAAAAATTTGTTTTCAAATCTTGTTACTGCACACTCTTTGTCCAAATTACTTCTATAAATTTTATTAGTTTGACACTTTTTTAGTCTCAGAAAGTAAATGATTGATTTTAAGCCATAAAGAATTCTCAATTTATTGCTATGATTTTGATATTGCATTTAACAACTTGTCAATATTTCTGTTTGCTCTTCTTGTTCCAAAGGGCTGCCATCCGCAAATTTGGCTGCACCAAACCTCACTGTGGAGGAAGGAAAGTCTATCACATTGTCTTGTATTGTGGCAGGCGATCCACTTCCTAATATGTACTGGGATGTGGGAAATCTGGTCTCCAAACATATGGTAAGGATTGATTATGAGAGAGATAAGACTGTTTTGGAGCCTAATATTGTATTAAACCTAGTGATGACCATCTGCTATTTTATAGACCCACTTACAGAAATTTATGATGATTTTTTGATGCATGCTTATGTTCCATATAATCTTAAAAAGCAAGGACTAATGCAGATTTTCATTTTAGTTATATAGTCTGGAGTGTCTTTATATCCTTAGTGAGCTCTTAAGTGTCATCTCTAGCAAAGAGTATGACTATCCTTGTGGTCATTTCTTTTGAAGAAAGATAGGTGGGAATTCAAGGATTAAGGAAATTCCTTGCATTAAGCAATCGACACCTGGAGAAATAGAACAACTTCTCTTTACCTGAGTCTAAGTCTAATTCAGGAAGGGAAACTTTTCTAATTTTATATTACTGTATTTCTCTAGTTAGGGGAAGAGATCCCAAATCATGCCACTTTGAGATCAGTCCTAATCAAGGTTATTTTTGTGTTAATTCATTTGTAGAATGAAACAAGCCACACACAGGGCTCCTTAAGGATAACTAATATTTCATCTGATGACAGTGGAAAGCAAATCTCTTGTGTGGCAGAAAATCTTGTAGGAGAAGATCAAGATTCTGTCAACCTCACTGTGCATTGTACGTAATCAGACCAGCATGTATTTTTAATAGCAAATGATTGTGGATTTTCCTACATTTGTTTCTGGGGAGCTCTGGGTGCTTCTTAAGTTTGTTTAAATGAGTATATTGCAGTGTTTTGTGCATACTTAACTATGAAATGTTGTCCGCCTTTTTCACCTCTTTCAGCCTCTTTTCTGCTTTATATCTCTTGCTTACGCATTGTCTTTCTTTTGAGCTTCTTTATTGACCTTGAGTGTGATGCCTTATGTCTTCTGTTGTCTCAAATAGAGTTGATAATTCTCTTGCTAGTGTTTCAGTTTAAATTCTGATAAAGCTAGTTTCTTAAAACTTTTCCTCTATAAAATCAATATGAATCTTTATAATAATGATGCTTAAACCATTTGCTGACCATTCACAAACACCTAATTGTGCCATTGAAACTATAAAACCTCATTAATTTGATATCAAGTTTCTTGTGGTATGGTAGGAGACCTATTTATATTATTGAGAATTATTACCACCTGCATAAAAGATTTCTTTTCAAATATGTGTGTGTTGTAGATAAGGCACAAGATTTCAGTGCTTCTAGTTAAGCATGTGTGCATTATTTTCTAATATTATAATCATATAATATTTATCTTAAAATTTTATATTATGGCATTCAATATCAAAATTTAGTCAGTGAAAATTACATAGATGCTTCACATCATTGCAAATTCTGAGCTTCACAGTATAAATTAATGAGGTTTTATTCTGGATTAGGATTTGAATGAGAAAAAAATGACTGTGCATGTTTAAGTATGTGTACAAATTACACAGGATCAGATACATGGCTATAGCTGGTATTAATATACTGGTTAACACTCAGAACACACATTCAGTGTGTGTTTGTTGGAGTGAATAATTGAAATCACCAACCATGATTTTTTGTCAGTCTTACAACTACAACTATGACTAGCGGGTACTGGACTTAAATTTTTTAATCATTTTGGGCTATCCGGAAGCTTGAAGTCAATGTTATTCCCGTTCATATGTAACCAGTTTTCAACTTTATGTCCTAATGTCAGCACCTCACTGAAAACTCATTTGAGCAAGGAATAAGTGGGCCCTGGGTATGGGGGATGAAGTAATAAGTGTGGACCTTCCCTAACCTGTGGTCCTTGTGACTGGTTGTAACACATATCTATAAATATGTGCATGCACATTTTGTAACATAATGGATATAGGCCCTCAATTATGTTTAAACTGAAATTTTATAGAAGGAATAACCCATTAAAAGCTATTTTGCTTTCCAAGGACTATTTTAAGGTCTGTGAGAAATATCTGTTAAAAAGAAAGATCAGATTTTGCAAATTTATGTCACATAATATTGCACTTCCTGTAGTGAGGGGACCCATTACAGTACACATCTGCACATATGCTTAGTTGTGAGGAGTGCCATTGTTAACAGGAAATCTTTCTATAGGGGATGAAAGTGAACTAGGTTCTTTTTCAGATTTGTTTCTTCTTGGGTAGGATTTACTTAAGCACCGAGAGGGTGACGTCAGATTATCAGATATCTGTTTAAACACTTGGACTTGATTCTTTCTCAATGTAGGTAAATAGCCATGGGCATCACAGTCTGAAGAGCTGACCTTACCTGCCAAAATTTAGATAAAGAGTAGAGGAAATTAACAATAAAGAACATTAACAACTGAGATAACCATTGCTGGGACCCCACATAGAGTATGTCAATATGTTTTGATGCCTTAAATTTTCCCTGTTTCATTTGATGAACATGTATAACCAAGAAGCAGGGTATGAAAGCTACTGGACTAGGTGTAAGGAGATCTATATCATTATCAATAGCTACAATCAGTTCTTTGACCTGTTTGATCAGTCTTAGAAAAGTCATGTCAGATCAAGGCTCCCTGTACAATTTCCAAAGTTTCCAAAGTTTGTTGTTATTTGGATTATTGAGGGAAGAAGTATTATGAAAACAGTGCCCCTCATTATTTTTGGTAATGAATCTACATAATACCAAGGCAAATATATTAGAAACCAACAAGGATGCCAAGTGAACCCTTTCCACTCTCAGAAATCTCTCAGATCTGTTTGGAGCTGGTTCTCATGTCTACTGATTAGCTTTGAAAAATGACTGTGATGTATGGGTCATGAGTAGAGCAGAGCAAGGAGTTTCTCTGAAGCTCTCTGTAGGAAGTTAAATCAACCTTGATGATAACACAAAATACCGATAGGTTCCAGACTGACTGGTCATGTGTTTCCTTAAACTGAACAATGGTTGAATAAAATCTCTTATTGATGACACAGAAATCTGGAGATGGGGAGATTTCTAAGCTTTCTGATGCTATTAACTCTCTTTTTTTCAATTTAGTTGCACCAACTATCACATTTCTCGAATCTCCAACCTCAGACCACCACTGGTGCATTCCATTCACTGTGAAAGGCAACCCCAAACCAGCGCTTCAGTGGTTCTATAATGGGGCAATATTGAATGAGTCCAAATACATCTGTACTAAAATACATGTTACCAATCATACGGAGTACCACGGCTGCCTCCAGCTGGATAATCCTACTCACATGAACAATGGGGACTACACTTTAATAGCCAAGAATGAGTATGGGAAAGATGAGAGACAGATTTCTGCCCACTTCATGGGCTGGCCTGGAATTGATGATGGTAAGTACCTCTTACTTGTTCATATGGGGAAATAATTAGGTATGTCATTCAACTGTTGACAACATCATGATAAAATAGGTCATTCCCAAATCTGATGGCTTAAAACACTATTGTTTAGTCTTGTTTATGGGTCTGCAGGTCAGCTGGGTGGTTTTATTACACATGCCTTAATTCTTGGTTGAGTGTGAAGAAACAGCTACCCAGGAGGCCTGCTTCTATGGCAAGTGCAGGGTATAAGAGGACAATTGGAAATATGCAGGGCTTTGTTAGGCTTAAGTCGAGGGCTGCTCCACTGTCTCTTCAGCTTGTATGCCATTGGCCAAAGCAAGTCATAGAGCCAAAGCCAAGTCAAGGGGCAGGCAAGGACTTTTGCTACTCCAAGGAGGTGATAGGAGCATGAATGATTTGAATAGCAGATTCATATATACAAGATTACTAATGAGTGTGTTTGGGTAGTACATAAGAAAAGAGTTGTTGTTGTTGTTGTTGTTGTTGTTATTATCTCAAGTGTTTAATGAGATTTCACACCCACAATGGCAAAACCATAAACAGATGAATTGTGTTTGATTGACTCATGAAATAGTTAAGATTTATTTTTTTGCTGCTTATCCATTTATGGATTTTCAAAATCCTGCATTTTCACTCATGGATCAGAAACCAATATCCTGTACTGTTTTGTTTAGCCAAGCTGAGTAAGCCATCGTTTTACTGAATCCTGAGGGTTGTTTTTTTTTTTTTTTTTTTTTTTGAGAGAGATTAGTACCTATCTGACCAATGGTTTTTTGGGGGGGGAAGGATGGTTAATATCAGGGGTCCACTCTGACCAGCAAAAGAGTTTCATCGTGGGCTCCACAGCATGATTGCCATGTTTCAAATAATCTGTTTCAGATAACTGTCCTTCAGATGACTATCCCTATCCGCTCAATCTTTTTGCCCTCGTGCTTGCTACCATTGTGAGGGCTGTAGCCTGTGTTTGGATATTGGGACTCATACATAGATAGAACTCCTCAACATGGCAGCTGAGAGTTAGTCAGAGTCACACAAGGATGACATGGCAGATGGAAGGGAAAACAGAAACATGGAGATCTGAAACAAGGGGCTGCTTGGGCAGCTTGCACCTATGTGGCTCCCAGGGCAGTGCCATGGGCAGAACTGATTCCTGGAAAAAAAAAAGTCCCTTTTGCCAACAGTAAGCCAGAGTGAAGTCATTCTTATTAAAGAAGAACTTCCTATTACCCTAGTATTTACTGAGCATCATTTCAACTGACATGTCTCCTTGGTGAGTTCAAATGTGGTTGGAATTATGTAAGCTTGATTTACAGTCAGCCCTTCAAGGGCACATAGCACAAGCCATGTTTGGATGCACAAGCCATGTCTAGACCCCGCTGGTCATTGTAGTCATTCCCATTCAGTCTTCTTCTTAATTGGGAGTTCAGCTGCTTGGCTCTGTTTACTGTAGCAAATCTCTAGATTATTGTGTTTCTTCCTGCACATTTGTGGGACAAACAGCTTCAGGATTAAATCTGGGACAATAACTTTTAATTTGTTTTTAAATAAATTTTTGATTTGTGAATGATTTTAGATTTACCAAAAAGCTGCAAAGATAGTTCAGAGAATTTCCAGAAACCCCCACCCAGTTTTTCCCATTGTTAACATCTTATGTTACTGTGGTACGTTTGTCACAGTGAAGAAACTGACACTGATACATTACTATTCACTAAACTTCAGGTTTTATTTGAATTTCATCATCAACGGCCTTTTAAAACTGTTGGGGGTGAAACTTGATTCAGGCTGAAGGTCTGGAGTTTAAAATCTATCAGCAGCAGGTCTGCATCCTTTGATATCTGCACAGTTAAAGCCAGTGGGTTCTATTTTAGATGGGATTTTGATGTGTTTTCTTTTGAACATTTCTATATGGTGCTAATATTTGGTAGAGCTAAACTCCTCTTATCCATGTGGCCTCGTTTTTATCAGTTATTTCTGTTTATTTTTACCTAGCTAGTGATGGTAAAGAATTGCTTTTAGGCATTTAAATATCTTGGAGTCTCTCAAGTTTATTTTTCTAAAAAGAAATAACTATTTACCTATAGAAAGCAAAAATTAAGCTAAATTTTATGAAATATTTTCTCTGTCCTTGTTCGTTTATTCATTTTTATTAGATACTTAAAATACAAATGTCTGCTTTTAGACAAGACGGGTTTTGTTTTCCTCCTTAACTGTTTGTTCAAGTACCAGCTGTCAAGGAATAATAAATGAAAGTGGAAATGATAGAGACTTGGCTCAGGGTGATAGTGGATATATATGGCCCTAGTGGGCCATAAACCAGTGTGAACAATTAAAGATTGACCTCACTTGGCTTCTGAGATGTAATCTTTGTGGGTACTTATGAGATTCATAGCCATAACATTCAGATAATGACCATTCTTAGAATTGCCTCCTTTCCTTCTTAGCCCCCTTTAAAACCAAAGAAAAAAACAAATAACAAGCAAAGAATTTTTCCCTGATAGTACTTTTGAAGTTAGGGACAACGGGTCAAGTATGGCTTTACGGTCCATTAGTATTTCTGCTGTCATCATGTAGTACTTGATGAAGAAGTTTAGCTCTTACAAATCTTCTTGGTAAAAAGTTTCATCTCCTTTTACTTCCAGGATTTTTGATGAGATTCTTAAAAAAATTTTTTTTAATTACATTGCAAGTTTCCTGTTTCACAAGTGTTTTAGTGAGTCTTTTTTTTTTCCTGCTGTGACTAAAGGATCTAACCAGAGCAATTTTAGTGGAGGAAAAGTTCATTTTAAGGCTCACAGTTTCCAAGGTCTTAGTCCATAGAAGACCAGCTTCATTCCTCGGGGCTCAAGGTGAGGCTGAATATCATGGCAGAAGAGTGTGGCAAAAGGAAGCAGCTCACGTGATGGTCAGCAAGCAGGGAGAGAAGTTTCCACTTGCCAGATACAGATATATACCCTAAAGCCATGCCCCAGTTCCTACCTCCTCCAGCCACACCCTTCCACTTCATTACCACTCAGTTAATCCCTATCAGAGGATTAAATCACTGATTGGGTGAAGACTCTTACAACCCAATCAGTTCTCCTCTTAACCTTCTTACATTGTCTCACATGTGAGCCTTTGGGGGACACCTCCCATCCAAACCATCACAAGAAGGAAGCAGGCAGCAGAACCAGAAGAATGAACATTGCAAACCTGGTGTTTTGAAGAGTAGTTGCTTCTCATTCAGTTTAGAATGGATTTCCAGGGATGGTCACTTTGCTTAGGAATGCATCTTTGAAAACAGAGAATGAAGAGTGTTGAAAGAAATCAAAATGTAAAGAAAATCAAATGAAAATTCCCTACAACCAAATTGGTGACCATGGGAGAAGATGGACTGATTCTTCTTAATGTCAGTCCTGATTGTCTTTGCTACTGAGTGGTATAGAAACAAAGCATGGGTAGCTGGTGCTGTGCTCTCCACTTGGAGGAAGGATGGTGCAGCTAGCATTGGCCCAGCACTGGCTCAGGGGTGCCATTCACAGAGTATGAGGATGTCAGGCAGCCATTAGAGAAAGAAGCCTGGCAAACCAAGATTGCCAGATGATGTCTTTCGAGGGTGCTGCGGTCATTTAGACTTCACTGCTGGGACCACCCAGGGTGTTAATATGAAGGAGAGGTGCGATCCAATCTTTAGATGTCAGTGGGACCCAATGCCTTCTGCATTTGTTGGTTACTAAAAACCTGGATAGTTACTTCTCAGTAATTTTCTTTCTCAAGAAAGGACTTTTTCAAACTCCAGGGATATCCTTGGCCATTTTGAATCCCACATTTAAGAATTGAACTTAACTCTGGTTAGTTTGTGGGAATATTTCATGCATAAAATTCAACTTTCATCTTCAGAATGAAATCTAGTGAACTGTAATGTTTATTTTTCTAGTATACTGAAGAGCACATCTTGTGATGATCATATGAGCTTTATTTTATATTTGTTATTTAGTGCCTGCAAAACTGACTTACTAGGAGAAGTCTGTCTTTGTTTCCAGCAGAGAGGTATTCTATCCTTTGTTGCACATTAGAATCAACTAGGGACTTTTCATTATTATTTTACTTTTTACTATGCTTTCCTGAGGCCTACCTTTGGCAATTCTATTTTAATGACTCCCAGAATGGACTTTGGATTTAGAAAAAAATTTTAAGATACCAGATGAGTTACCAAGGGTTAGTATCACTGCTTTGGAGGAGAAGTCTGAGCCCAATTAGATTTGTCTGCTTATGATTAATAATAGACAAACCTTTGGCTTTTTTAGGCTTCAGACAGAATCTCAATGAAAAATAGCATGTCCCATCTGAGTTAGAAATCAGAACTCTGGGCTTGATCTCATAGCCAGTTTTCTCCAGATTCAGGCTAGCATGATGGGATGAGGGCTGGAGCTTGCTAGGGTTTTAGTCCCTCTGCTGCCTAGCTGAAAGGGAGTGGGTGTGGGAGATGGCAGGGAAGTTTATTAACTGATGGCTTTGTGCTCTTGGGACCTGGGAATGTTCAATGCAGGAACTTGAACCTTCTTCTCTTGAAATCCTTGTGGATTCTTGGAGATTATTCTCTTTGCCATTCTCATGACACAAGCAAGAAATGGGCTTAGAACTGAGCTCAGGTTCTTTTCTCTAGGAAGAAGCTTTGTGCTATTGGGGTCCCTTTGCCTCTATGGGTGGGCCTCTGGGCAAGATCTGAGACCCCACTCCAACACAGGTTTTTCCCCATGCTGTTTTCACATGGTCCATGGGAGAGTGCTCTAGATCCCTTGTCCCGACACCTCTGGCTGTAGAGGTTGAACCAAATGCTAGCTGAATGCTGTGGCCGCAGGTTGCCTTCACCTTGCCTGGTAGGAGTCAGACCTGAACTTTCCGCCTGCAGGGAACATAGTTAAAGCTCTCAGTGTTTCTGTGGAAGCGTTGGGTGGGGGGATAGCATGGCAACACTTCCCCAAAGAAACTTCTTTATAAACCCTTTATTATTATTTCCTCCTGGAAACCACGGAGAGTATCAAGGTGAATTAGACATATCGAAGGACATAGGTACAGTTTTTACACAGTTCTGTTGTGCATTCTGCTTCTGAGTGCCTCACAACCACTTTGATGTCAGATATCGAGGCAGGAAGAGTCTGATTTAACATCCTGTTTTACACTAGAAATGGGGATTTTGAACAAGATTTCAGCTGTCTCTGGAGGACTGGGAAACAAAGGGTATTTACTGTCTAAAGGGTATTCCCTTTAGACAGTTAATAGCTAGAGACAGCTCGGATCCTGCTTCCTAGGATCATGGCAGGAGTGAGGCATAGGATTGGGGGAATAAAACACAGCTCCTGTGGTAAGGAAAACATTCCAACCACTCTGAAAAATAGAAAAGGCAGAGAAACACTTGACCTTTCATCCTGCCCTCCACTCCTCTTCATGATTTCCTTCATCCTGGCTCTAAGAGATCAGCTTTGAATTTCAGGGATGTCCCCATATGGGGCAGGACCCAGCTGAATGAAGATATGTGCAAATTGTAGGCAATGAGAATAAAGGGACTCTTTTGAATGGTTTCTTCTTCTTTTCTTTCTTTCTTTCTTTCTTTCTTTCTTTCTTTCTTTCTTTCTTTCTTTCTTTCTTTCTTTCTTTCTTTCTTTTTTTGTGGAAGCCACTAAACAGAAAATATTTAGTGGAATAGGTAGAACTTCTAAGAGTTTACTACTAGTGAGATAAATTCCTGTCACTTGCTGTTGATTCAGATGACTTATTCAGATCTCGTGTTTCAACTTGGTATCCTAAGTGTAGTTATCCTAGTCTCTCCTCAAAGGGAATCTTTGGCATGGTGGGAAGGGCTTGGCTTTCAGATGCAGATCTGATTGAATCTCAAATCCGAGCCATTTTCTACCACCTACATAACTTTGTAGCCATTAGGCAATTTTCCTCACACCTCAGAGTGGGGCTTTCTCTCTCTCTCTAAAGTGTTAAGGTTCTAGCACCTACTTAGAAAGTTGTGAAGTTGAGCACATCTGAAGGGCCCGCTGCAGTTCCTAACCATGACAGGCAGGTACTCAGTCACTTTCCACATAGGCACTGAGGTTCTAATAAAGAAGCTGCACATTCTCACCGCGCTTTGTGCCCTTAGGGAGAAAATTTCTGCCCGAAAAGGCTTTTATGGCAGAACTGGTTTGGTCCTCCCTAATCCAGAAGCACGGGCTCTGTCAGTTTATCATGGGAGCATTCTAGACTTGGCCCTTTATGGAGAAAATAGTCAAAATTTAGTTCCTAATGGATAAATGTAAGCTTTTATTGGTGTCTGAGTTCTTTTCCCCTCCTCATCCCCCTTTGGAATGGGGCCTGAAGGTGTGTCAAAGGGAAAAAGCCAATCTTCTCTTTCCAGTAACATTTTTTTTTTTTTTACAGCAGTGGCCAGAGATACTCTGGTCTCAATATTTGGATATCTGACTATTGATTTATGTTTTATTGAAAAGTTGTCATCCTTTATGCCCACTGGAACCTTTCAACACTGATAGAACGCAGCAAGCTGTAAACCAGGGTAACTAAAACTTATACAAACTTATACAATACAGTGCAGATTATGATTTGGTGGACTTAGGAAAGGACTTAGATTCTGTATTTCTAAGAGGCTTTCTCGTGCTACTGTTGCTGCTGGTCCCTGAACCACACATTGAGTAGTGAGGATAATGTACCACTGCCCCCAAGAACCTGGGGGAGCCACTGGCTGGTCAAACATCCATCAGGATTATTTTATTGATTTGCTCTGAGGATACTGTAATGATGAAAAAAATACAGAATAGATGGTGTGCAGAGATGCCCTCTAACTGGGTTTTGCAAAGCGTGGGATGAATTCAATACACAGCTTAGGAGAGTGAAATTAAAAGTGGAGACAACGGTTGTAGACACACACCTACAGAGCATGAGGTTATCTAAGGATTCTCTGAGGATTCTGATGGATCTTATTTAGCTTACAGGCCAGAAATAAAGACTTGTCTAAGATGAAATTGATCCCCCATGTGGCTATCATTGGAATTCAATCCTACATATAGAAAAGTCTCTTCGTGAACAGGCAAATGTGCATGGAGACTGAGCAGAGATTAGAAGAGGAGGGTTTCTTTTTAAGCAGAAATGAATCACAGAGAGATCACTTACAATTTGTCATGAGAAAGGAACCCAGAGTCTTTGTTAGCATCTTCTGATCAGATAGCACAAGTTCCAAGAATTTTGAGAGTCAGATATTTCTCTAGGTGTGAGCACATTGATTGAGAGTAGATCGTCTTTTCAAAGTCATTACATAAAAGATTTAATACTTTACACTTGGAACAAATCTTGCTAGAGCACTAGATGATAAAAAACCCTTGTTTTGAAGCATCCCATTCTTTAGGCAGTGCATAAAGAACGTTTCTCTGGCCCACTCATTCAGGAAGAGTGTCACAGCTCCAGAATGCTCATTCACACAAGCAGTGGGAGTGAGTGACTTATGCTTCCTAATTCGGGAGCAGTTTTCTCCTATGTGAATGCGTGTCAGGAACAAACTATAAATATTGGGAGAATTTTTCCCACTGCTTCTTCCGTGCCGTTTTATCAAAAGATTTATGACGTCTGTGTGAACTAGATCCCTCTATAGCAACTTAGAATTGCCCCCAAACTGGCCGATTTAGATTTGATCTTACTTAGGCGGATTAACATAGGGACAGGAAATTTCTCCCAAATTTACACATTAAGAAATGTATCCCCCACCCCACTACCACATGTACCTAAGTCATTTGTGGGAACTTGTTTCTTGCCCAAGGTGGTGGGGAGTGGGGGGATAGAGAAAGTTCTACCTGCTTTTTCTGCCTTAAATAACAGAAGAAAGTATGGTTTGGCCACAGACTCATGATAATCATGATAATTAAGACTTATACTCAAATAGCTCTTTATATCTCAAGAGGACTAATGTTAATTAATTATGCTTTCTGAAGCTCCTGAAGAGTTGCCAGAGCCGATCCTATTATCCTCCCCTGTCCTATGGAAGACTCTTTTGTTACAGAGAAAAGTGAAGAGATTCCCAGTGCTGCATAGCAAATTAGTGGGTCAGGCAGAAACGAAACGCAGACATCTGAATCCCCCTGTGTCTGGGCTCTGAGTTCAGCCTGCTGTTCAGAAAGCAACGAGGAGGAGGGCCTGGTCATCAAAAGGCCACCTCTTGTGTGCTAGAAAGCACTTTCTACCAAAAGCAAGAACAGCTTATTTGAAGAGAACAAATCTTTTGCTATTGCTTTATCATGTGGAATTCTTTGAAATATTTTTCAAGATCACACTAAACAGGCACTGTAAATAGAATTGGAAGAAAAGTCTTTCTTTCTTTTTAAGGGCATTAGAGAGGAACTAAAAGCTTAAAGGAAGGAAAAAGATGTGTGCTCCTGGCCTCCACCATTATTTTTATCTTGGTGTCAGAATGCAGAATGACTCCTACTGTCAGGCTACCTCCCTTCTCACCATTTTTTTAATGAATATTTACATGAAGTCCTAACATTTATTCATGAGTAGTAACTGAGATTAGAAGCTAGAAATGAAAAGGACCCCCACATTAGGTTGTTTGCATGGGACTCAGAGGATGGTGTAGTGCTTTGGTTAATACTGTGGAGAAAAGAGTGAAGGTGATTTTTACTTTTCACCTAAGGTTTCCTCTCTTGGAGGTGCAGGCATGATCTGTTTATCCTGGAGCTTCATTAGGAGTGCCTCCAGAGCTGTGATAAAGTCAAATTGCTCTTTTCACTTGGGGCCTCCCAGGCTGTGCTGTGGACCTGGTACTTGCTTCCTATAATTCCTCAGATAAAGAATGAAGAAAAAGTACACATGGCTCCTTAGGATGCCCATCAGACTTCAGAAAGCAGAATCTAACCATCAAATGAGCAGATCTGGGTACCTCATCCTGACCTTCTCTTGGTTGGGAAGGAGCTGTAGTTTTTACACCTGAGTGAGCTGTGAAGGGATCAGACAGCCTGCCATTTATTTGGAACGCCAGTGGGTCTCCATGTTTTCATATTTTATTTTATAGTTTCTCAGCATGAAGCTTTAGGGCTTGATTATACCTCTAGATCCCTGAATCTGATATTTCTTACTTAATGAGAACTATGCAGGTAGTGCTCAAGAAAATATAAGAACACCTTTCAGATCCCCACTACAAGAGCATGGCTCAAGTTGGATGCTCCTTATTTATTTTTTATTCATTCTCTTCATTTGATTATTTTTCTTCTCCTAGCCAGTGTTTGTCTTGCCTCACTTACTTTTTAGTCCTGAACATCTCCAATAGGGTTACCTAACTTTACCATATCATGGTACATAACAGTATATAATGAATGTATTTAAGTAAATGGAACCAGTTAGAAATTAGACTTAAAAATGTGCAGGGTATTTTCAAAATGTGGCCATTGCCAGAAGTTTAAAAGGAAAGTAACAGTTTTTCTGTGTCTGCATTTAAAATGAGTAATGTGACCCTTGTGTTTTCATGAGCTATAGCCTTATGCATCCTTCCATGTGCCAGTCTTAATAACCTTTGTACACAGAGAGGCATTTCTTCATTGTGGAGAGCAGATGTTTTAGCTAGCTTTTTCACTACCGTGACAAAAAGACCTGACATTTGGTTAAAAAAATAATTTTAAATGATTTAAACAATTATTAATTATTTAATTAAACAATTATTAAATAATTATAAAGGAAGAAAAATTTATTTGGGGCTCATGGTTTCAGAGATCTCAGTCCACAGATGGCTGAGTCCATTGCTCTGGGCCCTAGATGAGGCAGAACAGCATGGCAGAAAAGTATGACAGAGGAAGACAGCTCAGAACATGACCCCAGGAAGCAGAGAGAGAGACTAAGCTCAGCTCAAAAATATATATATCTATATACCCCAAAGGCATGCCTGCAATGACCTCCTTTATACACACCCTACCCACTATGGTTACCACCCAGTTAATCCTTCTCAGAGGATCAATGAACCATTAATTTCACCTTAAATTTCTTAAACTGTCTCACATATGAACTTTTGGGGGAAGCCTCATATCTACAAAATAATAGTAGATCTTCTTAAGATGTGGTGTGGTGTGCTTGGGAGGGAAAAAAACTATTATTCTTCCTCCTACGTTGCCTTTTTGCAAGTTTCATAATCTTATGCTGAATTTGCTTATTACTGACAAACAAAGTAATGTAACAGTACCTCTTATGTATCTGGAAACATGAAGTTAGGGAAAAAGAGTGCTTTTCAGAAAGTTTAAATGTAGCCTAATTGTTTTTCTGGTGAACTTGATAGAAAAGAAATGCACTGATACAAACCATAAGTCTGGAAAATGAACTCTTTTCTAGATTATGGGCTAACCTATTTATTTGTGATCCTACCCCACATCCTATTTTTCTATACCCCACATTTGCTACATTGAATTGATTTGATGCTCTTGGATCTTCCTAGGGGCTTTGTGTGGGTGGTGTGTTTGGGTGTTCCCTTTCTGTGATGCAGTGTATTAAGTCTCTGTGTTACTCATGAGCACTTAGGCCATTTAAGTGGCTGAGATAAACCTGGCTCTGAATTTCCAGTCTTTTTTGTTTTTATGGAATTGTATGTGTAAAAGCATGGTCAAGCTCATCCCAGGCCATAATCTCTGATCTGTAACTCCAGCTGTCTAATTGGAAGCTTTACAGGTGTGCATATGGAGAGCCCAGCCCACTTTTCCTGGCTCTGACCTCATCCCTCCCTTGGGTCTTGGATTAGAGGATGCTCACAAGGCTGGTGTGACCATGTTGGATTAATGATGTAGGGGAAAGGTTGAGCCAACCTTGGAAGAGAATTCTGGGTCCCTGGCACTTGCAGTGGGTCTATAGTTGAGCTACTGGAGGGTATGTACCCATGCAGACTCAGACTGTGTGGAAGGGTAGAGTGCAATCTTTTAAAATAATGGATTACTGAGCAGCTCAAAGAATGATTTACTCCCTCTGGGGCTCTTTCCTTCAGCAAGGGTAGTGAATCCCCTTGGAGATGGGAACACTGTTTGGTTTAGGGCCTTTTCAAAGGGAGAAGATTTCAGAGGATTGGTAGGTGCTTTGCAAATGACATTAAAAGGGCTGGCCCTGGGATCTCTTGATGCTTCATTCATTGAATCACCCCTCAAATTGAAGGGCAGCCCTGAAGTCCCTTTTCAGGGTATCATTTCAGCTATAAATAATTCTGACAATACATTTGGATATAGTGTAACTCAAAACTACTTTGAAATGGTATTGGAGATAATAAAAGTACTTCAATACAGTTGAAACTTACTGGAATCAAT
Organism: Ictidomys tridecemlineatus; assembly: GCF_052094955.1. NCBI lineage: Eukaryota > Metazoa > Chordata > Mammalia > Rodentia > Sciuridae > Ictidomys > Ictidomys tridecemlineatus. The sequence continues at coordinate 128,025,507 of NC_135480.1, read as the reverse complement.
GACTGAATTGATGCAGTGCAGTCACAGGTGGATGCATAGGCTGTGTACTGCACAATTTCCGGTGGTGCTATTGACTTAGACTACAGTATAAAGGGTGCCCCTGGAGCAGTGCAAAGTGTGGACACACAGCAATACGCAGCATCCCTGAATTGAACTGCACAGCTATCCATTTAATTTTTTCCCTGGTTAAAATAGATATTCTTCTACTTGAAACGTGTTAAAATTCTAATTTTAACAGTGGGGCCCACTTTTATTTGGTTCTTCATTTAGCCTAATCTTGATTATTCACTGAGGAATTCATGAGCAGAAAACTGGCTCATTTCACTTTGTTTTAATGGCATTTTTCTTTTAAGGGTTCTGAAGTGAAATAAAAATTGAGTAAGCTTTATGGTTTGCAAGTTTTACTATTTTACATGGCAAGTAGTGATGAAAAGTATAGGAAAGTGCTTTGGAAATTCATTTTGCAATCCCTTCAATGTTATAACAAAATTTAATTTTATTTACAAGTAGGCTTTCATGTAGAGATCCAGTTAGCTGCAATCAGAGAATAAGTAGCAAATGGTTTTGTCACCAATTCTTATTGATGTTGAGCTAAAAAAATGTTTTTAAATGCTTTTGACAAGTTTCATGGGCATTACCTTTAAAAAAATATTCTGAACATCCTGGTGACTACAGAAAAATCCAAAAAAATTAAGTTGGCATACTTTTACATTGCTCTCCAATAACATTTTTTATAAATTTTTATACACATCATCAATGATTTGAATAGAGAAAGTATTTTTTTCTGTGTTGCATTAGAACAAAAAATGGGGGGGGGTTCTTCAGCCTTAGAAACCCTCCCTGAAGAAGAAGGGGAGAAAAAATTGTGCTTTAGATATCATTTTGCAGCATGTTAATAATATGTTCATGAATGCAAATGGCACTGCTATATATAGCTTGACAGTACCCTCTAAACCATCAGAGAATAACAAAAGTGGTATGGAAATTACCTGTCTCTTGAATAAAAATGCCAAAATTGCACTTAGCATGGCCAACTGTGTGTAATAGAAATAGTGTATATAAAAAAGCAATGGTCATAATTCACTGATCTCTGAAGTTTTCCCAAAGTGATTTGTGATTTCTCATTATTCTTTTCTTTGTTGGGGGGATGGAACTTAATTGGAGGGAACTGGGGAAGATAAGAGTTAACATGAAGCAAACTCAGACTTTGAGGTTATATTTACCTGTCCTGTTTATAATCTATTTGATTATGAAATGTTCAATATATATTAAATACATTTTAGTTGGTAAAGGTTAGTAATTTTTCAACTCCAAAATGCATACTTACAAATATTTGTTGTTTGCTTTTTAGGTGCAAACCCAAATTATCCGGATGTACTTTATGAAGGTAGCTATCATTTTCTCTTCATTTTGTATTTTTCAAAATGTTTGTGTATAATGAAATAAGTCAACTAAAAGAAGACTTCTAAATTCAGTTAAATATACACTTTAAGAATTACATGGGCCAAAATAACATCTTCAGAAATCATTCAGTATTGATGGCCATTTTCCCTTGATATTTTCAATGCCTGTAAATAGCACTTTCTCTGTCACACTCTGTTCTTGGAAGTAGTAAATCCATTCTGCTGTAACAGACATTTTGTTTCCATAATTGGGAACTAATTACCTGTTTAAAAGCCATGACTACCAAGAAAAGGGAGGCATATCAGTTTCTGGCTATGACAGTAAACCCAATTCAAAATTGTTTCTTGTATATTGAGAAAGTTGAGCTCCTGTCAAACAGGAACTTCAAAGGGAGAGCTTGCTTTAGGATTGGTTAAACCTCAGCTTAGCCATATCATCAGGGACCCAAGTTCTTTTCATCTCAACATTCCCCAGACCATGATGCCAACTTCACCAAAGGCCGGTCCCTTTATGTTTGACCATGTGGTTGATAGGAGTTGATGTTGACAGAGGGACTTTTGCCTTTCACATTGATGGGAGGAATGGAAGAGTCATTTAAGAATGATTGAAAGTTATATTGGTTGAAATGTTATATTTATATATTTATTCTAAAAAATACTGTTTTTAAAAAAATTTTATATTTAAATATGATAGATATTTTCCATAAAGCCATTGAATGTTTGCATGTTTATTATATATATGTGAATTTAATTTGAGACTAATTTAAACTGAGAATTATGTTGCTTTACCTGCTTATGTATGTCAAAGTATATTTCTTCTAAGTTGTGGTTGGTTGGTTTTGTGCATGTGATTTGCATATTTTTGCTTATATTTGCCCTGATATGCTTTAAAGAAAGAATATTTCAAATGATTTCACAAATATTCTGTTTGAATTGTGATTTTAGATTTTAAAATTATGTTTTGGATTTTTTTTTAGTAACTTCAGGACTTTAAAAACGTCATCTTCCCACTGGCCTCAGATCCTACTTTGGGTCTTTTGGCCAAATGTCATGATATTAAACGACAGATTCTTTAGTGATCTAAATTTTGCCTGTGTGGTTAGCTATACTATGAAGAGGGAAAAACAATTGATGTATGCTCATGTTTGAAATCAGTAAATTTTAAGATATTCAAAATGAAATTGATGAGAATGTGGTTTTTGGCATCAAAGATAAAACAGCAAACAGAAAACAGGTGCTTTTTCTGTTACTTTTTATTCACATTCAAAGGAGCACTCTGCTAGTATAAAAGTAATTTAAATTGGTTGTCCTGAGTCCCACATGATGATTCTGTCTAGGAAATTTTAACTTGAGGCTGAGATAATGAGATCACTTGTTCAGGGTGGAAATTGAAGACTCTGTCTCTACATAGAATTAAAATACAGACATTAATAAACAACTTTGGGTACAATAAACTTACCAAGCATTCTATGTGATATTTTGTATGTGATATTACGAATAAAAATTTTGATTACCCACAACACTTCAGTCATCTATTTCCATCCTGATTCATGTAGTCTGAAATTAACCCAGAAAATGGCAATTGCCATTGAACTTGGTGAAAAGACAACATGGTTTGAAACTGAAATATTGGAAGCTTATCACTCTTTAAAAATGCCCCATTGCAGACCCACATCCCATATTGGTGCTTATAACATATTCCATATTAAACATTTTCCCTTCAGATAAGATGCTTGTGCCCTGGAATCTGTGTTGCTCAGAAATCTGGGTTGGTGTCTGGGTTCTGTCACCATTTTGCCAGGAGAGCTTGGAGAAGTCATTTCACTTTTCCAAAATGAGAGGCTGTCTTAAAGGTGCTGTGTCTATAAATCTGTGACCCTTAGGTGCTTGATTCTCCTTCATGTTTGTTTTTGAGATGCCATTAATAAAGGGGTATATTCTTAAATGCAAAGGGAAAAGGCTACCAAGTTTAGAATTTGACCAACAAACAGTGATGTGAAGATCTGGGGTGAATAAAACTTTAGGGTCGGGCAGTCCTGATGCTACTGTGGATTTAACTCTTCAGCCAGACATCTCCACAGCCAGGCTGTGGGTGGTTCAGAAGCTCTGTGATTTGTACTGCTTCATTCTAGATCTTTCTGTGGCCTTGTGTGTGTGGACACCTTAATGACAATTTCATATTCCTTCTCTTTCCCTTTTTCTCCACTTTAAGATTGGACTGCAACAAATGACCTCGGTGATGCCATGAACAAAAGCTATGAAATCCCCACCACAATTGTCCCTGGCAAAACTAGTCAGGAACGTCTCTCGGTGAGTGTGATAACTATTTCTAGATTGGTTCTGAGAATTTTGGAAGCTCAAAGTGTTGTAGGGATGTAGCTCTTCCTATAAGACATTATTTTCATATGTAAACAGGTAATTAAATTTAGTTTGGAGGAGTTCATAAAAAGGTTTAAGAAAAGTGAAGATGCTATATAGCCTCTGGCTTATTTGCTTCTCCTTTTTTTCACCACTTTAATTGTTAGTGATTCTTATTTCAAATATCCGTGCTTTACCATGTGATAACTAGAAGATCAGGAATTTGTCATTCTCATTCAACACACTTTCACATTCTGTTTGATATTTTTTTAATTGGAGTGCCCCACCGAATGTAGGAATCTAGCAGTTTATGGAGGCTATAAAAATACAGATGAAAATCAGGTTTTACATTTAGAAGTTAGCATTTCATCCAGAGGCCCCAGATGTATAGTGGTATTTTATGTAGTCTGTGCAGGATGGCCAGGTTTGGACATAGAAGAATGGGAGGGAAGGGTGTTGATATGCATGAGTGAGAGCTCTCAGACTGGTAAGCATGACACAGGTGTGGACTGGAGGGTCTAGTGTATGCAGGGAAGTGGTAAGGTGGGAGACATAGGTCTTGAAGCACAGTCCCAAGGTAGTTTTCAGTTTTATTACACAGTGAAGAGCCACCAAAGGGAGAATCACATATCTCAGGCATCTTGATAGGATTGGTGTTTTCTGTTGCTCTGGTCAAAACCTAACAGTTTCCTCCATAGTTTCATCTCATCACTTGTCACATGCATACAGCCTGCTCGTCCTGTGAGCTCTGCCTCTTTATATATTACCCCCGCCCCCTGGCATATCTTTCCACCTCTGCTGCTGTGGTTGTAGGCTAACCCAGGGTGTGGCAAACTAGGATTTATGAGTTTAAGTGTGGCTTGCCACCTATTTTTTTTTTTCTGCTTACAAGCTAAGAATAGTTTTTATATTTTTAAAAAAGAGCAAAAGAATACTGATGTTTCATGGCCTGAAAATTTTATGAAATTCAAACTTCTATTTCCATCAAGTTTTATTGAGATGTGATCATGCCCATATTATACATTATCTGTGGCTACTTTTGGTGGGTGGAATCATTGCAACAGAGACAATATGGTCTGAAAACTGAAAATGTTTACTATCTGGCCCTTTACTGAGAAAGCAAGCCACAGTTACTCTTTCCTGGAGGGTGCCACATCCTCCTAACCTGCCTCACTCATCTGTATTTATCAGCTTCTGATCTTTATCTACACAGCAGCTTTAGTGACTTTTATAAGCACAAATGAGATCACTTTCTGAAGTTTTATTTTTAATTGTCAAGTAATAATCTCATATATTTATGGGGTGTGAAGTGCAATTTCCATACATGCATACATACACTATGCAATGATCAAATCAGAGTAATTAGCATATCTATCACTTCCAACATTTATCATTTCTTTGTGCTGAGAACACTTAAAATTCCTTTTTTAGCTTTCTGAAGCATACAATACCTTACTATTAACTGTAGTCACTGTGCAATGCAATAGATTATATAAAAAGCAGAATTTATTCCTTCTAACTGGAACTTTGTACCTATTGAACAACCTATCCCCTTTTCCTTTCCACACCTTTCCCTTTCCACACCTTCTGATAACTAATTTATTATGAGAATTTTTATTTCTAATTTATTATAAGAATTTTTATTCCATAAACAGCATAAGTGAGAACATCCGGAATTTGTGCCTGGCTTATTTCACTTAACACAAATGCCCTTTATATATATATATATATATATATATATATATATATATATAAAGGTATTTATATATATATATATATATATCTACATTGTCACAAATGACAGAATTTCCTTTTTTTTCCAGATCACTTATTTTTTCTAATTCTGTCTTCTCATTTCAATTTTAATAAACCTTCTATCCCAAAAGCCAGACTCTTCACAGTGCCTTCTGCGGCCCTGTGGGATCTTGTTCTTACTCCTCTCTCTGGCTTGTAGTCCACACCCTTCTCCCTTCTCACCTCTGTCTTTCTAAATGCTCCTCAAATACTCCAGGTTTACTCTTTGCATTCGTTGTGCCCCCTACAGCAGGTAGACATTGCAGAAATCATCATGTGGCTTTAGCAGGCAGCCTTTACTCTTTCATTTCCTTCTGAGCAGTCATTGTTTACCTAAATGTATTTGCTAAATGTCTTTTTCTATACTCAAGATTCTTTAGCCAGATTCTTAGTATGGTGACAACTCCTAATCTGCAATTTTTACCTTCCATATTTTCACCTTCCATGCCTATCCCTCTCCACGCCACTGGTTCGCTCTGAAGCACCCTTTTGTCCAGCATGTCCACACTGTATAAACCACTCATCCATTAGCTACACAGTTATCAGATTGACTGTCATGATTGAAGTAATCCTTATTTTACTTAGGAATAGCTCCAAATCACAAACTTTTATTGTGTTATATTTTTATAATTATTCTGTGTTCTGCTATTAGTTATTATTGGTTTCTTACTCTGCCTAATTTATAAACTAAACTCTATCATAGGCAAGTATCTATAGAAAAAAAAACATAACATATATAGGGTTCATTACTATCCATGATTTCAGGCATCCAGTGGAAGTCTTGGTACATATCTTTCAGGTTAAAGGGGATTACCTCTAAGCAACCCGATCAGTGTTTTTTCACAATCACATCCTTACCCTCCAAAAACACCACCTGACACCTAGTAGGCATTCAGTCTTTCAGACTGACTAGACTTATGGTGAACACTATAGAATGGGTTGTATAACAGAGAAATTGGAAGTAGGTGATTAGTTAGGGGTTGGTGCAGTAATATGATGTGATATATACCCGAACCAAGGTCCTGTCAATGGCAATGGAAGGCTCCTAAACAGATGCAGCACAATTGCATTTGAAAGTGAACATGTCCTGTACAGACACACATGTGCATACACATGCACCACACTTCCATGCCACGTATATGCATTACATTGAAATAGCAAGAACAAATACCATGGTGAATCTACTAAAGAATGGTTACTTTCTGCCTTACCAATCATTTCAAATTTTATTTTTATACTGAGTGATTTAGTATTTCTTAGTTTGTAAAAGTTGTTTGTATACCTAAGAAATCCAAACAGCATGCACTAAAGCCCACATGTGTGCATGTATCCCAATTATATTCATTTTTTCTCTTTTTTAATAAAAATGATAAAGTGAAGCCCCTAATAGGCATATCTCAATGATGTTGAACTGTCTATTGTACCAGAAGGCAAGATCAATGAGGATAATTGTGGAAAGTTTGTACATTATGACTCTGTCTTAACTCCCTAGAAACCTGTGGGAGATGCAAGGTTATGGGTTATAGAATTTGAAGAAACTTTTTAAATGATGTGTGCTTCAGATACTTGATACATAATCTTTTATCACAGTGTTGATCACTAGAAAAATTCCAGGGCCAGGAAATTGATATGAAAGTTGAAAGTATAGTCAGGGCATTTGGAATACAGCCGTAAACACTGACCCTCTGACCCAACAAGACTTTCTTATGCTGCACCTTGTTGGATTTGCAGGGAAGAGGAGATCCCTTTTTTTTCTTATTTTTTAAGTTTGTTCTAATTAGTTATACATGACACTAGAATACATTTTCACATCCCAAGATTTTCCTCTGGTAACAACCAAAAACCATCAATCAAATTCACACACCTAAAGGCCATCCACCATTTCAGCACAGGCACAGTTCATGAAACTCTGCATTTATCAAATGATTCACTTTTGAAAAAAACAATGATTCTACTGTCAGGGGAGTCTTTGTTTATGAAAGTGTTACCATGACATCAGATAAGTTTAAATATTTGTTTGCAAATAATTGGCTGCTTTTTAAGTAGAGCCCAATTCTCACTTTTCTGGTTGACTTGTACATTCTGTAACTATGTAGAGAAAATGGGATAAACATTGGTATCTGATGAAAAAAATGGAAGCTTGGAGAACTGAAACATCTGTCTAGCTCCACCACAGCCGCAAAAGGATAGGTGTCCTGCAAACACAGGGACCTGGGGCACTTGAATTCCCAAAGACTTGTTAAATTGAGTCATGGTATTGCGGAGAGGTTGGGAGACTTTGGGGAAATCCCAGAACCTCTCTTCATCCCAGTTGTCTTATCTATAAAATATTGTTGGAACTTGTTTGTTTAGTTATTCTTCTACATTTGGAAGTCTGGAGGCTAATAAAGAAAATTATAGCTGACATACTATGATTTCTTTCTCATGAAAACATTAGTTAGAAATAAAGTAACAGCAACAACAAAACCCAAGCTCATTCGTAAGTTTGAGGGAAATGGTTTTGATAAGAACCACTTAATCCATAATTAGCTTTGTAGGAATTACTGCTGTTCTGTGAGTGTATAGAATGGTGAGGCAGAGTTAAGTCTTAAGTTCAGATGTGTGCAGGAGCATCATCTGGGAGAGCCACTCATAGCTAAAGTACTAGAGCAGAGAATTATCATACCTTCACTCCACTTGGGCCAGGAGGTTGGCATTGTTCTTTTCTGTGTTGTGACTTATTTAATGATGTCCTCATCTGACATCAGATAGTGCCACCCTGGGGAGGATTAGCCATTGTGTTTTTATTTTCTTACATTCATTGTTAATCACACACTAGTGAGACAGTGTCATGAAACAGGTGTCAGAAACATTTAGACAGACTGATTCAAGTTCCAGGGTTGGGAGGTGTGACCTTGGGTTACTTGTTTAATTTTTTCCTAAATTTTAGTTTTATCATTGTCATAGCCAACACTATGTTTCCTATTGTAGTAGAGACTATTCTGAGCCTATTTTCTATATTAACTCATTGAGAATTTACAACAACCTAAATATAAATATAAGATATATATTACATATAAATATAATATAAAATAAATATAACATAAATATAAAACAGTTATATTCCCCATTTTACACATGAGGATTATGGGATGCAGAGAGCTTAAGTCATTCTGAAATCATGTATCTAATAAGTGCTAATTCTAAATTTTACACTAGTTCTTAAAATTCTCTACTCTCTAGTGCCTCTCACTATATTGGTCCAGGTAAACTATGCTGCAGTAACAAAAATCCCCAAATCTTAGTGGCCCAAACCACAAATGATTTTTTCATGTTTTATTCCATATTGGCTAGGACCTCCATTCAGCTTTGTCTTGCTTCTAGGACTGGGTTGACAAAGCAGCTGCTTTTCGGAGAGCTCACATTTATTATAGCAGAGAGAAAAAGAGCTGTAGAGAAGGGTGGAGTAAGGTTTCTTAACCTTGGCACTATTGGCATTTTACCACAAGTAAGTTTTTGTTTGGAGGCCTTATCCTAGCCACTATGTGATGTTTAGCAGCATCCCTGGCTTCTATCCACCACCCACTTTTACGCTGCTAGCAGGTAAGTCAATGTGGACATCTAAGATACTGTAAGGCAGAAGTTAGCAAATTAGGTCTGAATCCATCTGTCTGCCCATCTGTTTTTATAAATAAAGTTTTACTGGAATACAGCTACACCTGTTTGTTTCCCTATTTTCTATGGCTGCTTTCATGCCACACAGCCCAGCTGAGTAGTTGCAGCAGAGATTGACTGTGTGACTGGCAAAGCCTACATAATTACTATCTGACCCATTATCTGACTCATAAAGGTTGCCAACTCCTTGAAACTTCTGTTTTTAAATACAAAATCTTGGGCTGAGCAAAACTGAAAGGTGATGCATATGCTGCTTATATCTCTGTTTCTGGAATATTATAATGCACTTAGAGTGGCACTGTGATCATAATGGGCTTAGAGTTGTGATGATAGCTGTGTGAACTCAATTTCCACTTGTATCTCTGCCATCGTCATCTCAGGACTGTTAAAGGATTCCCATGCCTATCTCTGCTTATATAACCCAAACTTTGAAATTCCATTTTTAAACTTAAAACACCATTTTTTTGGCCTTGACATCCATACAGAAAAGTTCACAGATCATAAATGTACAACTCCAAGAGCTTTCACAAATGGAACGCACCCAAAAGTGTCCTCCTCCTTTTTACTCATTGCTCACAGGTATCTCCCTTCTAAGAGCAATGATACTAACTAACCTAAAAAACTCTTTATATTATGGACAACTTTCAAACACTCAAAAATCAGAGAGAACTATAAAATCAACCCCATTGTTTCTTTCACCAACCTAAAAACTATTAGTATTTTGTCAGTCATATTTCATGTACTCTTTTATCTTTCTTCTGTCTCTCCAAATGGATGGATGCATGAATGAATGGATGGATGGGTGGATGGGTGGATGGGTGGATGGATGGGTGGATGGGTGGATAGATAATGCTATAGAAACAATTATGTCTGTATCCTATCAATTGAATGCCCATTTTTATAAGCTTTAACTTATGTTTTCTTATGTGTAAATTAGTTATAATAATAGAACCCACATACTCTGTTATAGGGTTATTGAGGATTAGGTGAATTGGTATATCTAAAGCTTTTAAAAGAACAAATATCCAGTAAACATTAACTGTCCTCCTCCTCATCATCATATAATTATGGGGAACTATTACAAGTGTGTCACTGGCCTCTCTCCTCTCTAGGTCTATGCTGTGGTGGTAATTGCATCCGTGGTGGGATTTTGTCTGCTGGTGATGCTGTTTCTGCTTAAATTGGCAAGACACTCCAAGTTTGGCATGAAAGGTAAGAAGGGTTATATTTGTTTTACTTCTTATGTGGAATAATTTTTGGCTTATGACTAATGCTAATTACCACTAAAGAAGGAAGTGGCTAGATTTACAATGACTGGTTTTTAAGACTGAAAAAAAATAGCAACAAATATATGATACTACATATCAAGACTGAGCAAAACAATGTTGATTACTCAGAACTGCCTACTTTCCCATGAGGATGGTTGTCCCAGAAGATACAGAACTGGCTTCTTGAGTATTAAGTGGCTAATGATGAGCTTGGCCTATAAATACTGCTTGATTTTCCCTTTCGCTTACATAAGGGCAGGCGAGACCTGGTGGCTAGTGTAGTGTGGGCACGTGTGCTTTGTGAAGAAAGGTCTTTTCTGCTATACATTTGATTTCCACATCTTTAGTGGCATGCTTTTGGTCTTGTTTTGCTCTTCCAGATTCTAATTATTTGAAATTTAAACTATACTTTTGGAAGCAAAATAAGAACAGCTGTTGGCAGTACCTGGAGGATCTGTGAATGAATGGCTGGGTTTTTTTTCTATGTGGAAAATTCTCAGTGTTGGATTAAAAATTAGAGGCTATATTGCTTAAGAATAGATCATTAATTTCTTTTAGAGACTTGAAAATAAATTTTGGTGGAATGGGTAAATTTGTATCCATGTTTTTGTTATCTAAAATGTGAAGAGTTTTCATAATTTAAAAATGTTTTCTCTAAAGTTTGAACTTAAGCATTGGCCCTTAAGTTATTGTCGTATTTTGTGTCTGAGTGGGAAGGCTGTGAAGACTTACTGGTGTCTAGTTGTGTTGGAGAGCAGGTCTGATAGGTTTTCTTCATCCATGTGGCCAATTTGAATTACTATTAATGTTGCTTGTCTATTTGGAAGGGAATGTTTGAGTAGCAGTAAGTTGCCCAGCACACACTGGGCCCTAGGGTAGACCAGATATATTTACGACATTCCTCTTTTAGATTTGTTGGTGTCTGTGGTTATGGTTTTTAAATTAGAAATGAAAAGGAAGATTGTTGGTAAATTCAGACATAAAACAACAAAAATAAGAAAAAAAAAAAACTTCTGACTCTCCCTTAACCTGCTGACTCTTGACATTTCTTTAGGACAATAAAAGATCTTTTATTCTCTAATTATCAATAAAGCTTGGGAGAGGCACTATACTACAGTGATTTTAATTCATTCTACAACTGATTCTCAAATGTGACTGGGTTCTAGAAACTCCTATAGAACTTGGGGAGGCATGGATCACGGGAATTCCTCCAGAGATTCAGATTAATAGGGTCTGGATGGACCTGTGAGCTGGCATTTCTCGCCGTTTCTAGGGGATACCAGTACTGCTATTACCTAAGCATTCTTGTGTGTGTGTGTGTGTGTGTGTGTGTGTGTGTGTGTGTGTGTGTGTACTGGGAATCTAACCCATGGGTGCTTCACCACTGAGCTACATCCCCATCCCTTTTTGATTTTTTTTTTTTTTTAATTTTGAGACAGGGTCTTACTGAGTTGCTGAGTGTTTTGCCAAGTTGCTGAGGCTGGTCTCAGCAATCTTCCTGTCTCAGCCTCCTGCATTGCTGGTATTATAGGAATGCACCACTACACCTGGCCTCCTCGCATTCTCTGAGAATCACTTTTCCATGTCAAAAACATGGGCTACCAGATCTCTCTCTGAATGTGACAAGGTGTGGGGGAGGGAAACAAAACAAACTCACCCATTGCTTCCCAGACCTTTTGGAGTCCCAGGGTCTCGAGGCTGTCACTAGGGCTGGACTAGGCAGCTGTCCTTTACATGTTGGCTACCTACCATGGCAATTTGCGTTTCTCATTTTCATCAAGTGCTTTCTTTCCTTAGAAGCACTTGGAGTGCATGTCCCCAAGCATCGATTTTACTGGAGAGTATCACATTCTAGCAGTATAGAATTTCCTTTCTTGAAGATTTAGTTTGAGATCTTTCATCCCATGGCTTTTCAATGTGAAGATACATCCAGTTCCTTTTGGGAGCTCATTAAAGCTCTGGGAATCCCTGGAGCAAAATCAAGAAGCCCCTCCTCATCCTTGGTTTAGGACTACCCCTGACAGAAAAATTATATATCAACCTCCCACTCTCTGTAGAGCAGCTAGAGAAAAGGGAAAAGGTGGATTTTTGTTTTAAAGAAGATTGTATTTAGTATTGGGATCCTGCTGCTAGGACTGATATTGTATTTTACTTGGATAATTGGGGGGTGATTGCCACTAAAGCACCTATATTTTCTGAGTGTAACCTGAGGATATCCTTAATGAATTGGAAGACAGAGCTTGCTTAACCTTGACACAGAGTTAGCAAATGACTTCCTTCAGGCAGTAACTATTATATTGCATGTTTTTCTCTCTTTCCTAAACAAAAAATAAAGGTATTTTTAGAAATTTTGTCTCAGAGAGTCATATTCTTGTTTAGAATAGCTTATTTTTATATTTTTAGCTACATGTCGATCTGTGGCATGATATGAGCAAATTGGGCCTGATCTGAGGTTATTTTTTACAAGTTAGAAGCTGAGTTGATAATCTTTGGGGATCTAGAAATTAGGATGTGGCTTATACAGTCAGTGCAAATGAAAGTGCATAAAAAGTGGTATTTAAAAATTAATGTAACTTAATGTACTTTGAATGCTATTAGAGCAAGGATTAACACTGAAAAACATATGTATAAAAAGAAAAAAAAACATGTAAAAACACTACTGTAGTTCCTGAAATAACCAGGCAATATGTCAGTCATGATTTCTGAGTTAGAATAGAATAGATTCATAGCCTTGGCCTGAACTATAAATACTGTGAGAGGCCAGCAACTGATGTGCAGATGAGCTGTTCCAAATGTAACTCTTACCCTCATAAGTATCTTCATGGATATTCTAACCCCATTATTATTTCCTTATCCTGGAAACAGATTGGGATAGAGGATGACTGTCAGCCCACCCATAGGTGCTCTCAGCTCTTGGCTCATCCCTTAGTTATATTAATACATTTACTGTAGCTACAGTCAAATACCTGAAGGTGGATGCTTTATAGAAGAAAGAGCTTTATTTAGCTCACAGGTTTCCAGGCTGAGAGTTCAAACAACATATTGCCAGCTCTGGTGAAGAATCCCTGGCCTTGATACATCATGGCAAGAGCTTGTGTGAGAGAAGTCAGATGGTTACAAGCCAGAGAACAAGGAAGGACAGACTTGCTCTTTTATAACAGCTTTGTAGTTTTTCAGTCATTACTGAGTGGTTGGAGACCATCGGGATTTTTCTAAGTTTCTAAAAGGGAAAATCCTATTTATTTCCTATGATTCAAGATAATTAATGGCTGTAGACAAAAGGGCATCTTGTCCAGGCTTTGTTGCAGGTTATGTAGGTTGGGTATCACATGAGGTTTTGAACAATTATTACTGTTTCAGTTTAGAGGATTCACTTTGGCTTTCCATTTTGCATATGAACATATTTAATTTCTACCTCTTTACCTTTGTATAGATGACTTTGGACTGTGTGTCTTTGTCCAGTTCTGAAGTTGGCAGAAATTCCAGATAGTGGCTTATATCGTCCTGTTAAAATAGAATTTATCTTTCACTATTGATTGCTATAGTTTAAGCTTCTTATGGTTAATGTCCATCTACTAGGCTGCTAACCCTGTTTCAGTAAAGATGTCAAGGGGGAAGAACGTTCCTTGTCCATTTTTCTCTTGCTCATTTCTGTACCTCTACACTGTCCTGTTGATTTTTGGTGGATATTTAATTACCATAATTGTAGAAGCCCTGTATGAAACCTCTCTGTTAGTGTTGTGCCATCTGTACAGAGGTTATTCATATGTGTGTTTTATATGGAGGCATGAAATATGTAGCAGCTCTATCTAAATCTATATCTGTGCCAATACCTCTATATGTAAGCACATCATTTTATTCCTTTTCTTCTCAGGCTGCCTCTGATTTATTTTAATTTTAGTTTTCAGTGATACAGAGTTCAAGGAATGTTGCAGAGTAGCTTTATTGCCAAAGAATAGGCAACCAGGCCTTTGAATTCTCTCGATCCTGCTGTAACCAAGTCTTATGTTTAGCTCTCACATGGCTTCCTGGCTCCCTTTCTTCACTGAAGAAGTAGAAGTGCATATGAAGGGGAAATGCGAGCTTCTACAGCCATAAGGGCAGCCAAGTCTTCAAAGATTTCTTCATGCTGGGAGCCTTGCCTGTAGCATTAATGGTGTTCAAGGTTGGAGAAAATACAAAATACAGCAGCATGGAGGGCACTTGGCATGCATCACACTGGTAAAGAGTAGTTTTGGCTATCAGCATAGTGTTACTTGAATTTCTTGAACGGTAACCTACCGTTAAACCTGATGCATTTATTGTCTTTCTAGAGTAAAATATCTAAGGGACCCTCAGAAACTCCTACAGAAGGAACTAAAAAGGAAGCCTTTTCTCTCATTGTCTTAATAACCTACACAGATTTCCTCTGCAGCCTTCTACCTTGCTGGAAGAATTCTCTGTTTGCATTCCTTCCTTCCTGCCCTTTGAGCTTTAAAGATTTCCACTCAGTAATGACTGAAAAGCTACACTGCCTGAGGATGCAGATCCAGGTTTTCTTAACTCCAAACTCCAAGTCCACAATTTAAATTTCTGCTCTTAAAAATGGTCTTCTAGATGTCTTTTAACAACAACCAAAAATCTGGTTAGTTTTAAATAGTCATAAACATAGTGGGGCCAAAGCTAAAGAGGTTGAAGGTTAAAGCCTTTTATATGAGCTGAAAACAATTCTGGAAAGTTTAGGAGGTTGAATTTAACAGATATTTGGATCAACTTTTAAAGAGAGGAAAATATGACCAAAAGCCAGAAACACAGTTGTAGAAACATCTGTAAGGACAAACCGCTTTCCATATCCTTCCGGCTTATTTTTTTTTTTTTAAATAACATTAACATTGAAAAGTTATAACACTAACAAATGAATGCATTCTTGTTTTTCAAAATTTCACATAGTTTAGAAATATATAATGTTAAAAATGGAAATTCCCTCTTTTCCCACTAACATTTCTACTCCTAGAAATAACTTTCTTTAACCATCAAGAATACATATATTATGTAAATGATAAAAAATATAGCTTTACTTATTATGCAGATAATCAAACATGTAGCCTCATTTTATGCTCCGTAAAAAAACTGTAATACCAGTCTCATCCTGGATCTTGTTCTAAGTTAACAATTTCCTTGTAGATCTTTTTTGTAGCAATACCTAGGGAAGCTGCTACATTCGATTTAATAGCATTTTCAAGCATTCTGATATTAGACTAATTGTATTTGTATCTGGCTCTACCTCTTGCAAGCTGTGTGAGCAAGTATCACATATTTTCTTGCCTCAGTATTTCTTTTCACAATCAAGCAGCGAGTTCATCAGCTTTCCTTGACTGTAACAAAATACTGGAGATAGTCAGCTTATAGAAGGATAAGTTTTATTTTGGCTAACAGTTTTAGAGATCTCAGTCCATGCTTGGTTGGCCCCATGGCTTTGGGCCTGTAGTGGTACATCAGATTGGGTGTGAGTGATAGAGTAAAATCATTTATCTTATGGCTACAAAGTGAAAGAAAATGGAGAGGAAGGGACTAGGGTCCTACTATTCCCTTCAAGGGCATGTCTTTAATGACCTGACTTGTTTTCACAGGCCCTAATCTTAAAGTTGCCAGCACCTCCCAATAGCACCAAGGTGGGGACCAACTCTTCAACACATATGCCTGTAAGGCACATTCCAGATCCAAACTGTATCAGGCAGTAATAGTACTTACCTCATAGGGTTGTTATGAAGACAAACTATGTTTATGTTTTTTGGAGCACCTATACATATTCCTATTACTTAGTAATTGCTACTAAATAGTTACTGTTATTTATTATTTGTGATTTATTTAAAACATTTGGACATTTAAGTTTTTACAAAGTTTCAGAAAAAGTATTTCAAATCATATCTTATATAGATATATAGATATGGGAAATGGATTGCTGAGGAAAAAAGTGTGTAAATTTTAGATGTGGAACAATTACCTTTCCAATTTAGTCTTTCGGTATCAGTGTAAGAGGTTTATTATTCTCACCCATATTGGATATAATCAGTCATTTATGTTTTTGCCAATTTGGGGTCAAGATGATGTTTTGAAGAATAATAAAGCTAACCTTCTTTATCATGTGAAAACTAAGAAGAAATGTTATTTTATTATTGATTTATAGATACATGATGCTTTGCATATATTAATTTTTATTGGTCATATAGGTTGCTCATATTTTCTTACAGTATTTTGACTTTTTAATGGTGTCTTTGGCAGATAAAAAGACATGCCTTCTTATAGAGGCAAATCCAAGTTTTATTTCTTACTGAGGGAGGCCTTTCTTGCCCTAAGGTTATAAACATACTTTTTAAACTTTTCTACTTTTTTCCTGTGTTTTTTTAACTTAGCTCATTAATCTTTTTATAATTCCTTTTCTCTTTTTTAAATTTGATGTGAAGTACTCCTGTTTTTCAAAGATACACAGAATAAAGAATCTTAAGGGAAATTTAGTGTGACATTTTTCAGGGAGACCAACAATATTATTTTAATTTTATAAATCAGGAAGTCACTAATAAAACAAAAAGAAAATTTGAAGAACTTGTGAATTAATTTATTTTTGTAAAGTAAGTAGGAAGCTTTATTAGGTCTTTTGTTAATGTGGGAATGTAAACCTTACAAAACAGTATCAGAGAAAATAAGATTTTACAGGAAACCAACTTTTTTTCCTCTTTCTTTCTTTCTTTCCTATCTTTCTTTCTTTCTTTCAGCTTCAAATTGAGCTCAGAGTATATCTTAGGACTTTCTTAGTACAGAATAAAAGATATTCAGATGGAAGAGTATTTTAATAAACTGAAAATATATCTCTAGAAAAGAATTAGTCCAAATGTCTCTTTCCTGTTGTTAGGAGATATTATTAAAAGCTTTTCCCCATATGTTTGTGAGGTGGAAAGTTACTTTCCAAAGTCTCTTAACTTCTTTCATGCCAACATTTGGGTTATGTCTATGTGAAAGCCAAAGATGCTTACTCTTTGCAGCATATAAAAAATGTGTTCAGAACTTAAAAATTGGCCAGAGGAGAGAGGGCCAGACAGAAAGCAAAGGAATCAGACATTCTTTCTTTAGCCTTGTAAGAAAGCTTAACTCTTTAAATTTTAACTTTTAATTGACACATAATAATTTTGTATATATTTGCAAGGTATGGTGTGACATTTCAACACATGAATGTAGTGTGTAATGATCAAGGCGATTGTCATATCTATCACCTCAAATATTTATCATTTTTTGTGTGTTGAGAGCATTTGAAATACTCTGTTAGATATTTTGAAATATACAATTAACTGTAGTCAAATACTGTGTCAATTACAGTATAGTTACTGTGCTGTGCCTAGGGCATTCTTTCTATCCAGTTGCATCTCTGTACCTGCTAAACATTCTCTCCCCATCCTCTGTTTCCCTACTCTTCCCAGTCTTCTATGAGATCAACTTGTTTAGCTTTGCATCTAAGTAAGAACATGCAGTATTTGTCTATCCATGCCTGATATATTTAACTTAGCACAGTCTCCTCCAGGATCCCCCATGTGGAGGTCAGTGGCATGAACTGCAGCTTTTCTTTGCCTGTCTTATCTGAGCTGTCTCCACAAACCCCATGTGATTATGTTTGTCTGTAATGTAGAAAGTTCCTGCAATGCTGAGAAATGAATTTAGTATTTAAAAGCCAGGAAAAACGATCTCTTCTTTAATCCTCCTTAAACCTTGTGGTAAATTCACTCTCACCTTCTCTCATGGATCATAGCATACTTTAAAATGGACTTTCAAAATCAGAAAGTGTACTCATTTTCTTCTTCTTTTCCTCTTAATGTCTCTTTCACCTTTTACTGCTTTTCTTGGTATTTTGTTCTATTTCTCTATGCTTCCTAAAAAATTTTTTCCTCTCTTATGTTTTTTTTTCCCTCTTTTCTAGCATCTAATTTTGGTGGTCGAGCTTCTCAGAATTGATGAAGACAGATAATAACTTTTCTTAAATTCTAACATATGCTTTGAGTTTATCTTACTTTATTTTGGGCAAGAATACTGAATACTATGGGAATAAATTCAGTTCTAAACAACATAATTGTCACGTAGCACTAGGGAACACCGCCTAATTGAATAATTTACCTCCTTTATGTTTGTAATATATTAAGTCTCCTCCTCTAGGAACACATAGAAATATAATATTGGGGACTTGTAAACCAGACAAGCTTGGGTTCAAATTCTGAATTTCCCATAAGCTAACTATAATTTGGGGCAAAATTTTAAACTCTAAATCTTAATTTCACCTTTGTAGAATGAAGAATAATATTCATGTCTCAGGTGACTGTAATAATTAAATCAGTGCTTGGAATAGTCCCTGCATCTTTGAGCTAATTCCATAAAGAGTGGTTATTTTTCAGTTTTATGTTCTGGCAATACATTGTTAAGGAAAAGAATATGGGAGATTACTGATGGACTTTAAACTAAGTCAGAACTGCAGAAAAAAACATAGGTAAATAGTGTGTATAAGAGTTTCAAAGTTTGACAGTGGAGTTTATAGAAACCATTGTAATCACAGCCTATCTCTACTGCAATGTGTCTTTATAGATGACACTAAATATTCCTAGGTATAGTTTCAAACTTATGTTAATCTCAAGAAGATGTTACTTTTAAGTTATCAACTGCATAGGCATGTATATAAATTTGTTGAAACATGCCATTATTTAAAGCCATTATGTACAAAATTATTGCAAATCCTTAATTTTATTGAGCAGTTCCTCCATTTTAACTTGTTTTGGGTTATATGAGAAACCTGTTTTATTGATTGATTTGGTATGCTAGTTTTAGCATTTTCTTTTGAAAGGAGTATTTACTGAAAAAAAAAAAAAAAGGAATGGGAGGAAGTGCAAGCCTCCCAATACCAGTAGTTTAGATCTAGAAATATGAGCTTATGGAAACTTCTAATATGTTTGCCTTTTGCATGGAGGAGATTGCAACTGCTAAAAAGATTTCTTGTATACAAAACCAGGCTTTGAATTTGATGTATTTACAGTATGTTAGAGAGGAAAAGAGGGATTCTGGAGAAATTAAATTCTTCCTTTTGCAATGGATTGCCATCCAAATTATTGTAACCATAGGCCAGGACACTTATATTTTGTGGGAGAAGCCATTGCTAGGATAGGAGGATGGCAATGGAAGATGTTTGTTTTTATCGAGACACCAGCAAGGTAGAAAAACATGGGCCTCTTCTGAGATCTTTTGGGAACATTGGTGGTCTGAGGAGAGAGAGAGGGGGAGGGAGAGAAACAGAGCACTGCAGTGACCCAGTCTCATTCAGACTCTTTTACGTCTTTAGTAAGATATTAATACCATGAATGGAAGGCAGAAAAATTATGTCAGTCCCAGCTGGTGACTGTGTAAGGAAGGAAGGGGACAGGAGTTCATGGTGGGAGTGGGTGGGAGGGAAGAATGCTGAGAATGAGGTGGAGTTTCTATTTACAGTTGTCAACTTTCATAGTTCTGGCAAGACTTGAACCACCTTCAACCACTGAACTGAGCCTTTCCCACACTTACTTCCTGGACCATCTGTAAAAGAAAATTGTGTGAAGACTAGAAATAACAGTTCAGGACTCAAAAATCATCTGAGAGTGCCCTCCAGCTTTAATATCTACTGCTCTGTTACAAAACTACTCAACATAATCTCATATTCATTAGGCACTTCTGGTGATATTTTTATTATTATTTTGATGTGTAATGATACAGTCTATTTTTTCTTCCCCTATGGAGCCTCAATGTCCTTACTGTTCACATATGAAACATTGTGTTTATAGGGACAACACTAAATTTTTCTGGACATAGTTTTGAACTTGTGGCCTATATGTTATCAACAGAAGCCACTTCTTATTTAGTTGACATTCCCAGTAACTGTTTACTATTAACTTGCATGTCATATGAGTCCTGGGAATGATACCTTTGACATCCCAGCCTGAGAGTAAAGCAGGGCATCCCTGTCTTAGCTATCTCTTCCTGGAATGCTGTGGGTTTCAGGGATCAGTCCAACAGCTGGGTTGTTTCCTGAGTCTTCCAGTTAGACTTTCCAGCATGACCTTGTCATTTTGTTTGAAATAAATTTTTGGAATATTAGATTTATCCATCTTGAATGCCATGCATTTGATAGCCCAGAATAATTAACTTCTGTATGATTTACATTGTAGCCTTTCCTCTTTGAATATGGTAAAATTTCAAGGTGATTTTAAAAGTACATTTATATGTATATCCCATAATGATTTATCCTTCACATCACATCTGATTTCTCTTGTGAGGTTGTGGTTAAGGAATTGGTAAAATTACAACTGGTTAAGGAATTGGGAAAATGACTAGGATTGGTATTGAAAAAGATCATGTACATGTGTCAGGCAAAGAACCATAAGAGATGTGGCTTTATTTTTTATAGTTTGAAAAATATATTTTTAGCCCCTTTTGTAGGACATTAATCTCCTATCATTCCAGGCATACTTGAATGATTGTGGGTACAGAATGTTCAAAACTCCCTGTCAATTCAGAGTCTTTCACTTTTCTCTCCATTTCCTCTGGTTGCATTTCTTTTTCTGGTCAGTGGTGAAGAAGGCACTCAGAGTTGATAAAGTGCCGCATCCTAGGGAGGGGACACATCTGTGAGTTGGTGGCTATTTCTGTATGCTGGTGATGGTTCATCTCTCCACTTACCTGTCCTTGGCCACCATGTCTGTGCAAGTCACAGGTATAGCATCTTACCTTCCTCACCAAGTTCTGCCACCTTCATGTCTCTCTGCAAGGATATCCTTGTAGCTGTGGGGACACAGAAGATGTTATGAGGCTAGCTGCAGCCTTCTCTGCTTACACACTCTATGAACTACTCCCTGCTTTATTGCTCTCCTGGTCTTACAGGCTTGAGATTGCTGTGTCCTTGGGATTGTTGTGTCCTTGGGATTGCTGTGGCTTCTTGGCCACCTTTTCAGGTCTTCCTAGGAAGCTGGGCTCAGGATTCTTCTTTTGCTTCTCTAACCCTTACTTGAAGTTCTGTGTTTCACATACTTGAGCAGGGGCTAGGGGCTAGTGCTCTTCCTGCCTGTATCTAACTTTTTTGTCTCCCATTGAATTCTCTTCCTTTTTCCTATAGGGACAGAAGGAATGTGGAAAAGTGGTTTTGCCTGATTTTATCATCTTCCAAATAATTTTCATCATGCATGTGGAACTCATTTTTTTCTTCTACTTTTTATTTTGAAATTTGCAACAATAAAAGTTGAAAGAATATTGACAGTGAATCCAGCATTCAGACTCATCCTGAAATGAAAAATGTTCAAATTTTCAAATGAAAAATGCTCAAAAAACAAGCATTTTGTTGTTGGAAAATAAGTTTACCACATGTCCTTTTACTCCTCAGTTTTCTAACATAAAGTTTTTCCTAAAACTAAGGACATAATATCTCCTGAAAGGACACCGTAGCATTATTATTGCATTCAAGAAAATTAAAATAGTTCCACTATAACTGATATTACCTTGCCTATCTTTGGATTTCCCCAGTATTCAGAAAGGCGTTTTATGGCTATTTATATTTTAAAGCAAGATCAACTCAGAGTTAATGCACTGCATTTAGTCGTTAGGTTTCTTTAGTCCCTTTCAGTTTAAAATGCTACCTCCATTTTTTTTTTCCTTCCTGATACTGACTTTGTAAAGAATCCAGGTAGTTGTCCTGCAGAGTGTCCCTCATTCTGGCTCTGTTCCTTGGGCTTTTTCCTTTTGGTATTTATTCTTTAACTAGTCATTTATCTTCTGTATTTCCTGTAAACTGGAATTAATTTCCAAAAATATGATTAGATTCAAATGAAACACTTTTGGAAGATGAATATCACAGAGAATGCCGTGCACTTTCAGTATAAGTGGTTTACTTTTAAAATGTGGGGACCACCAGATCTTTTCTTGGCTAATGGAAGTTTATCTTTGGAATTGGTAGGCACATTGCAAGGTGATATTTGATATCCAACAAATATTCTGTTTTTCCAAGACTTGAATCTAATGAGCTAAGCATTCATCTCTGATTCTTTTCTACAGGATAATTTCTAAGGGTTGAAGAATGATGTTTTTCTAATCCAGTCATTCCTTCTGCATACCAGTCATCTTTTTTTTTAATCATTCTAACCTTTCTTCCCTTTCATTTGAGTTCTGCCCTGATAACCCTTACTTGAGGCAATAGATGTTTTGGTATCCAGTTGTCTGCATTGGGGGGAAATCATGGGGTAATAGGAAAAAAGTTATAGGTACAATGTTACCATATAAAAAATCTTATTTTGTTATAAAATTGTAATAGATTTAAATGCTCTCTGTATTCCCTCCTGCATTTTCTGGTTGTTGGTAGAACTAAAGACAGTGAGAGGTGGCAACAAGCCGAAGAATCATCCAAAGCCTTTATTTAATAAATAAAGACATTAGGGACCAGCACACTTGAGAAACCTGCCTGAAATCGCCTGGTTTATGGCAGGTCCAGGATTAGAAACCATGCCTTATACTCTGGCTTTAATGTTTTGTGCTCTGAAACCAAGAAAAGCTCACAGTAGAACTCCTTTTCCATGTCGTGCTTGCTGACATCATTAGTATCTGTTGTCACTGGATGATGCTGTTTCTCAGAGCTGGGGACACGGAAGACATGTGATAGCAAGAAGGCTTTAGGAGATGCCCAGGGATTAACATTTTTAATATATTTATTTTAATGTCTATTTGGAAAAAATATAATTGGCAAGTAATACTCTAGGTTTAAATTCTTTTAACTTAGTCTAAGTTAAAATTTTATATATATCTCCAAAGATTTTATTTCACCTTAAGAAAAAGAAAGATTATTTGAATAAGTCTGATCTAGGGTACTGGAAATTTAATACTGGACAGAGCTAAGTTTCTACCTCATGGAGTTCATACTCTAGGGGAAGGGATAGAGAAAAACTATAAGAAGTACAGAGGCCATCTACAGATGATAGTGAGTGCTGGCAATAAAAGTGAAGCAGGGCAAACAGGACAGTAGATGTTTTGCTGTTTTGAATTAGTTTTAAAAGATGTCCCTGATAAGATGATATTTAAGCCAAGAGTTGAAGGAAGTGAGGGAGGCACATGCAGGTGTCCCAGAAAAGAGTGTTCCAAACTGAAGGAAAAGCAAATACATGGGTAAAGGACTGGATCAACCTGTGCATATCCAAGGTGCAGCCAAGGCCCAAGTGTCTGGAGCAGGGTGGGTGGGGCAGAACAGTAAAAAGGATTGGAGAGGGTCAGGAACTCAGCTCTTGGGAGACATAGCCTTTAGCTTCTCTGAGTGAGGGGTAATGGTACAAGGTACTTGGATAAGGCAAAACCTGTGAGTGTGTCTAGAAAGAGCTAAATGTGGGAAACACTGCTGTATTAAATGAATTGCCAATAACAAAGGGTGACTGCATGGAAAGAGATCTCTGGGGGACATACACAAGTGTGGAGGAAAGTGCCAGCATTTGAAAACTCTAATGATGTACTTTTAGAATGGGCAATGGCATGGTGGGAATTATTCTAGTTTTCCTCATCTTGATGGGTAAACATTTAAGCAATATCCTGGACTTCATGTAATGCTTCTTTCAGACTGGAAAGACAAGGTAAACTAAAATGTGAAGGCTGAAAGATTTTGAGGCCATGCATTTCAGAGAGGCAGAGAAGCCTAGAATTCCTACTTACTATCCTTCTGACCAGTTATTAATAGCACTTTGCTATCTTGATTTGAATTAGTTTTTATTAAATCACCATTGGTGGTGGTGGAGAGATATCTAATTATCTTATAACCATATTTCCTTAAATATCTTGTTCTGTCTATCTGTTTAACCACCTTCTTATTTTCTTTGTTTTGGAAAATATTTGATTGACTGTCACCTTTAAGGGATCTTCTATACTCTTCCCCCCTATTTCCCTGTACTAATTATCTCTCTCCTCTGGCATTGGATAGTATAGAACAACAACCTCTGCATCCTTTTCTTATAATACCTGGAAATTTTGGTTCTTCCCAAGACTTCATTACTCTCATGAAGAACTTTCCTCTGTATGAACTGTTGGGTACTATGTATGTATCCTATGTGTTTTCTTACCCACTACTAATATTCTTAATTATAATCAAATTGAAATAAACCAACTCACATAATGCCAGTGAAAAGCAAACATATTTGATAAGACATATCTGTATTTCTGTACTGAAAATATAAAAATGGAAAACAATGGCCATAATTTTGGATAATCCCATTCACTGGAATGAATTATTTTTTTCATATTTTATTGATACATTGTAAGTCTACATAATGGTAGGATTTGTTGGTACATATTTGTACATGCACACAATACAATTTGGCAATAGCATTCGCCAGTATTTCCCCTTTCTCTTCATTCTTCCCACTAATGCTCCTTTTCCTCTGCGTTACTGATCTCCTTTTGGTTTTCCTGAAATTCCTTTACTTTCTTTTCCTTTTTCCTCTCTAGCTCCCACATATGGCCTGGATTTTGGAAAATTAACTATAGTGGTTTGGGTTTGGCTTCTCAGTTATCTATCTCATATCTTATAAGAAGTATCATATTCCTATCAATTCCAAAGGCTCTTAATCACAAAACAATGCATGGGAAAGTAGCAGAGAATTATAATCACAGTCTAAATATTTAGAATTCAAATATGCCAAGTCTAAGTGGCTTTGTCTTGTCCTATCATTTGAACACTGATTTTAGCATGTTTCTCTTTGAAATGATAACTCATTACAGATATTTTGTAATTATTGTGATTAGTGAGCATTTTCTTTTGAGGAAGATATTGAGTCATTCTTAAGCTAATTCCTCTCCTCCTCTCCCCTCTGTAGGTATTTTCCATTCATCTCTGGAGTCCTACAGAGTTACAGAGTCCCTGAAATGAAAATAGCCCCTGACCCTTGTGGTAGTCATTTTGATTATTTTCCATTTATTTATTTAAAGTTGGAACTTATATCTATGTTCAAAAACCTGAGATGGCTATTAATCTCAGTGTTATCTCTCTGTTGGGCTTTCTAGAAATTCTTCATGACTTTCATTTTAATGTATCTAGTTATAGAGTGTTTGTAGATGGAAAGGAAACCAAAGCTGGATAGTAGTTAAAGTAATAAAAATGGATTTTATTGCAATAGGAGAAAAGAGACCTCAGTATAGAATTAGGCTCAACTCAGAATACAAGTGGGATTTTATAGCCAAGAAGCAGAGCAAGGAATGGAGTTGGTGGATCAGTGGATGGAAAATTACTAAGACAAAGGACTAAGGGTAAGGGGCATTTTAGATAAACCAATCTAACAGGATTCTTGCTGAAAATATGTTAGGGTGATCAAACATTGCCATAAGGAGAGTGGAGAAGGAGGAATATGGAGAGTGATCATATTGGAGGATATGGGATTTTGGCTAAACTAAAACTGGACAATTGCAAATGAATATGGAAGTCTAAAAGTCAGTCCTAGTCAAAACACAATTCATGGGTGCCTGAATAGAGTTTGATCAGTGAGAGAATCTTTGTCATAGTTCTACTGTTCAAGTTCTAGTCTTCCAGATGTGTTGACATAATTGCCTCAAATTATGAATTGCCAAATTATAAAAATTATTGAAAAATTTAAAAAGCAGTGTATGGAACCATTTGTGACCACAACAAATTAATTGCATGTGTTATTTAAAAATTATTCTGATATCTCAAATTTCTATATTTCATTTATAATAGAATAGTAATTAATTCTCAGGTGACCCCATGACTCAGTCTAGTTACCCAATTGACAGTTTCCACAGAGTCTCTGAGTAATAAGCTGAAGTCTTAAAATCAGCATTCACCTTCTATATAGATAAGAATGTAGAAGTTTAAGAAATCATATATATATTTTTTTAAATTGCAAGAATTTACTTGAGTAAAGGGGAAACTTGAATTTCTGTGCTGTAGATTTGTGTCAACCAGATGCAGAGATGATACAACTCAATTTAAATAGCATTCCGGAATCTCTATGTGGTGTGGTTGACTAAATGAATATGCATATGTTAAAAAGCCAAGGAATTACTGCTGCTTTATTTGAGCCCTTTCTGAGTTGTTTCATTCTGAGCAAGGTGTGTGCCCTCCATTAGCAAATGGTACAACTTTCTTCTGCAGAGAACCACAACTGTAATAGGTTAAAGAGCTCATTTTTTGATGCCTAAAGGCAACTTCCAAAATTGAATTTTATACTCCTAGGAAATATTGACTTCAAACAGTTCTTTATAAATCACCAAAAGAAAAAAAAAACAAATTGATTTATAGTCAAGTGCACATCATTTGGTGATGAGCAAACTCTAAGGACCTCAAGAGAGAGGCCACACAGACATGTTCTACGACATTTTCTTGATTTATGTTGCAGATGTTGGCAGTGCTCTGCTCAGCTGTCCTTAAACTCCCTATACCAGTCTTGTGTGCTCACTCTGGCTTCTGCTTAGATTTGTTCCTAAGGTGCTAGCAATGGAATCCTCTTTAGAGGGCTAGCTTTGACCTAGTGGAGCTCGTGCCTCACCCCTCACTTCACCCCAGGTGCTCATGCACACACACACACACACACACACACACACACAAGTGGCTGGAGTTTAGTACCCACCACTCCTCACTAATCTTTTGCCAACGAATGATAAAAGGAGTCTGAAAGTTCATTCCCTTTTCTTGAGGCTGGCCAAACTCATGTTATAATTTATAAGTCATCTGCAGGATCTCTGGGATAATTTACATGCCATAGATCCCTGCAGGATTAGGCTGAGGCTGGAACCTGAAATTTCAGCCTTGCTTGGCTTCTTCCTTCTCCTTATTTTCCCTCTTCTGGGAGACCTTCTTTAATAAATCACTTACCAAGCATACTTCTCTCTGGGTTTACTTGGGAAGAACTGACCTAAGACAATGTTGTAGCTCTAAGAAATTAAATATGTTACTGGATGCCTTTTATCAATATCTCCAAAACTATTTTCATCTCTCATTTTCTAATTTGGGCTCTATATGTGCAAATGATGTATCTTAGAAGTTAATTTGAAAATTTAAGTGAGTTATGGATAAAAGTTGACATTTATTAAGGGGGTCACTGTGTACCAGACCTTTGACTCATTTTTCTTAATAATCTTGTGTTTTGAGGATGAGTTAATTGAAACTCAGAGAAATTTATTAATATGCCCTAGCCACAGACCCAGTAATTGGTTGGAACCAGAAATGAAGTCCACATCTTTCTGGTTTTAATACTTTGACTCTTTCAACCTGAGTACAGGGTATTAAAATGTCTATTTTTAGAGCTGTCAAAAAGGCACTCCAACATCCAAGTTTATGACTTAACTAAAATTGGGGGAGACTATCTCTTTATTAAAAGATAAAATACATAATAATACACCACTTAATTTCCCACAGTGAGAGTGATTGAAAATACTTTCTAATAAGTGCTTCAGTCAAGTCATATCAATTTGTTGCATATGGAGAGATCTTTGCCCAATTTTTGACATAATCATAATTCCATAGAAACATGAAATCATTCAGAAGTTGACAACAGAACCAGATATTAGGAATGTGATTTGGGAGCAGAGATGAAAGATTCTCTCTTGGCCTTCCCTTGAGGTGGTCACACTTAATCCTGTGACCATATTGCACTATGATAATGTTAAGTCATATTGTACTATGATACTGTTAAGAAAGTGGCTTTCTCAGTCCCTAAAGGGACCAGTATGTCTTGGGAGCCTTATCTCATAGATGTTGTCAGTCTGTTCTGTAGAGAGATCCTTAAGGGAATAATGAAAAGGTAATGGTCATCTAAGTAGAATTCAATAAGCCCCCGATTAGATTATGCACAGCTGACACCAGACAACACATGTGAGAAGTTCAGCAAGCACACATGAAACTCTACCAGAGAAAATTCAATGTGATGTGGTCAGCATTTATTGCAGACCATATGCCTTTCTTTCTTTCTAGAGTGCTCTTCCTCCATTTCTTTGCCTGACTATTTCTTACTTATCTCTTTAAAATGAAGCTCAGGCATCATCTCCTCCAGGAAGCCTTCTCTGATCCCCACAAAATTGACCAAATCCCTTTCTAGTAGAGTTCTATGACTGTGAGTGATCATCCAGAGACACGCTTAGCCTATCACCTTGAAAAGATAGGTTTGCCTGTTAGTCATCCTGTGCACGGAAAAGCTCCTTGAGGTCAACAATTCTGTTCTGTTATCTCTCTGTCCCAGTATTTAGTATGGTGTAAGACACAGAGTTAATCTCTATAAATATTTTTTTGGACAGAGCTGAACCATGAAGACAGATGACTGATAAACGTGATTTACTCCTTTAAGTTCCTTCTACATCATTCAAGTGGCTTGGGAAGAAAAACTACTGAAGGATTTAGAGGGGCAGTGGAGACATTTGGTTAGACTCTTGGAACAAGGAAGTCTGGAAGAGAGGAATGAGGGTTATGGCTGGGAGAAGTCTGGTAGCATATACCATTTGAGGGCACGTATAGAAATAATCTAAGAGGTGAGAATTTGATGGAGGAGAACTGGGAAAGAACATCTTTCTGGAATGATAAAGAATCTTTCTTTCTTTTTCTTTTTTTTTTAAATTTGAGGCAAGGTAGAGTATCCTCTACTATCTTCTTTCTCTGTGACTCAACCTTTTTGAATTTCATTGTTTTATTGGCTTTATCTGTGAAATGGGCATACTAGTACCAACTTCAGGGAGGACATCTAAGGATTACATGAAGATTAACAAGAAAGTGTCTAGAACTTTACGTGTTTCATAAATTTCATAAAGTTTACATCAAAGGTAATAGAACAATAGAAAGCTTGTAACAGTGGATATGTGTCCATTTGTTTGTTCCTCCAATGAACACACACACACACACACATATATGTGTGTGTGTGTGTGTGTCTATATATATATATATATATATATATAATGTGCCAGACACAGAGAATAAATATGTGTATTTCATTATTTACCTCTGGAAGTCTAGAGGATTGACACCTCTGCAGGTGTTATGGCAGTAGGTAATGTAAAAAGTCCTGGCAGAAGAGGAGATGATTTATTCTTTCTAGAAGAATCAGCCCTCAAGTGGGATCTGAAAGGATGAACAGCAGTTGACCACATGGATAGGTGGAGAAGGAGGTGCAGTTACCTGCCAAGCCTAGAGACTTGTGTTGGGGTAGTTTGAGTATCAGTAGAAGACAGTGGCAGAGGATTATGATGGAAACAGAAGCAAGGGCCTACCCTTGTGTGGGGTTTGGAATACACCCTGAGAGCACAGCAGAACTACTGCATTTACAGTCTGAAAGAGTCAAGTGGAGAAGGTTAGAATATCTAAATGTGAAGAACGATCATGTTTATGTTGATTTCTTGGCTCATGCCAAAGGCTTTTTTACCATCTTCCTCAATCTGGTATTAAAGTTGGAAGTGATTAATAAAGCTGTTCATTTGAGTAATAGCACCATTACTATTTTTTAAAATCTAGTTTCATGACCTTCATATTGTTTTAATGAACTGTAAATCCTTAAATGGTCATGCTTATTAAGTTACTAACCTGGAATCCACTCACTCCTTCAACAATTATTTTTTGAGCACTTGCTGTGGGCCAACTGTCTCTAGACCCTGAGGACAGATTGAGTCCCTGCCCTGTGGAGCCTCCTTTGCAATAGGGAGATGGAAGAGATTGATAAGAATGAAAGGGCTATAGAAATTATGGCAAAGGAAGAACATAGCAGTGGGTAGAGAAGGTGAGAGGACTTTTCTCTTAAGCAAATGATTTCTCTCTCTCCACTGTCTATAGCGAGGAGAGACAATACAGGAGTCCATATACAGAAAAATTGAAAACTTTTTGGTATTCTGTTGCTAACTTTAACCATCTTAGAGTCCAGTGGGTAATAGCTTCTTGCTTAGTTTTTTTCTTTCTCTCTCACTATTTTTGTGCCTCTTTTTCTCTCTGTCTCTTGAATGGAATGACAGAGTTAAAACTACACCTACTACCACCAATTATTGGAAAGATTTGAAATCAGTTCTAGGGGACAAAATTCTCCACTCTATCAATATTCCTTTGCTAAAATTTACTCTGAAGGTTTATGTTATCTGGTTTCTCATCTAAAAATCAGAGAATTGAATTTGAGAATAGCAGCATCTGCTTTTTTGTTTTTTTGTTTTTTTTTTTTTTTGGTCTTAGCTCCAAAAAGAATATTTAGCTCTATGTTTTTTTCTTTTTTATTGAGTTTCCACTCTGTGCTAGGTTTTTTTTTTTTTTTTTTTGCTAAGTGCTTTGCATATATAACGTTTCTTCACTGCTCAACATGGTTTTGTGAGATAGGAATCATTATCTTTTTTTTTAGCTCTGGATACTGAAGTTTGGGGAGATTATTTCATTCACCCAAGGTCATGCTCCTTTTAAGAAGTTAACTCAAATATGATTCAGGTCAGTCATGTCCTAACCACTGGGTATTTCTGTCCCTGTCCTGCCTTGGCCTGGCTGAATTTCTTTTTTTGTTTATTCTCCTATTACCTTTTCTCTCTATCATACCTTTGGCAAATGTCATCTGTTGGGACTGACCACAAGTAAACATAGCCAAGTTAGCAGTGTCTGTGGTAAAGATAGAGGTTTGAGTGAGTAGGACTGGACACATACTTAGTTCTAAAACATGGATGAAGTCAGAAGAACAGGCCAGTACCTTCATTCTAAGAGATTGTTGCTATGGCAGCCAGTCCTCAGGGCACATGGGTTCACATCACCTCCAAATCTGAAAGGACAGCTTGAAGAGGTGTCTCTATGACTGGTGCTTTGTGTTCTTTGCCTCATTCGGTCCTATCAGTGGTACCATGCGGTAGATATCATTGATCGTTTCTGCACATGAAGAGATGGAAGGCTCAGAAAGGTATTATATTTTGCTTCAGGCCACAAGGCTGTTCCAAGTGATTCTGATTCCAACACAGCAACTTAACTCTGGAATCCAACATTTTAGCTTTTTCTCAAGCAGATTCCTGAAAATAGTAGCACTGGGGGGGGGTAGGGGGGTGGGGGAGGGCACTGTGTTCTGTGTTTGAGCAAAGAACATGCAGCATCCCTCAGCCCCCCTCTGGATGCAGGAATCACATCCTGCATCAGCCTGTTAAAGACTTAAGACAGTCCACAGAAACCTTTTAATGCTTTAACCCAGAATTTCCTGAGAATAGCTGACTACAGAAATCTTCTCAAAACAGTCACTAACACAATGAGAAATTGGTGTGTGAAATATTGAAAGCACTTTGCTCTCTTACCACTTGTCTTTTTCTGGAGAGAAAAAGAGGAGACCAAGGATAGGAAAGAAAAAAGAAGACAAAAGGGAAAAGCAGGAGACAATGAGGGAAGGAAAAGGAATAAACGGAGTTATTTGAACATTTCCCAGTAAAATCCTAGAATACCTTTTCAATGCTTCGTATAGCCTTTAGCTTTCTCTGTCCTGTACTTTGCAAATGGGCACACAAACATTCTCATGGTGCATAAAATGCGTTAGAAAGGTTAATTTCTTTGGACTGATGACAATCTTAAGAAATGGTGCCTGAGGCTGGAAGAGGCTGCCTGTTCAGGTAGCCAAGTCCTAGACCAAGATATGAGAACTGAGAAGTGGCAAAGGACTTGTATCTCAGAAGGGCCTGCTCCTCATCCTCTCTGCCCAAAGAGGATCAAATGTTCTTCCCACAGCTCTCATAGCAAGAAATGATAGAGTGGGGATAATGACTTCAGCCCCTTGACCCCCTGCCCAGTCTGCCTCCCACCCCAAAACATTTACTTTTTTCAGAATCAGTCTTATGACATTCATTTTTTTCTCCTTCCGTGCTGGGTTCAGCCCCTGAGCCTTAGCTTAGACAATAGATGTGCATTGACAGCATACACCATAAAGGTTGTAATTTGTCCTATGCATCGCTTGCTATAGTCCACAGATTCTTTACATGACCTAGGAAGGTCTTCCTCTGTCCAATTCCTTTTATCCTGATTCTTTGAATAGAATGTATATACACTTCAGAGTAGAAGAAAACTCACAACAAATACTGTAGTGATATTTTCCCTGTACAGGCAGTCCCACACTTAAGATGGTTTGACTTATGATTTTTTGACTTTACAATGGTACAAGTAATATACATTTAATAAAAGCCATACTTGTGATTTTGAGTTTAGATGTTTTACTGGGCTAGCAATATGCTGTACTAGTCTCTCTTACAATGCTGGGCAGCAGCAACAAGCTGGCTCCCATCAACCACGTGGTCACGAGGCGAAATGTCAGCTCCTCTGCAGTGTACTGTTTTGCTGAACTGTGTTTTTCGTCAGGTGAGGTGTAGTAAACACATTTTCAATTTATGAAAAGTAAGTTTAATGACATTAAGCCCATTGTAAGTTGAAGTGCATCTATGTAATTGTATGCATTCATATCATAATCAAATACTTCAAACATTATTTTAGTGTTGTTTCTAAACCAATAATGGCATTCTTTTATGGACTTCTGGGTGGTTGTAGATATTGTTATCAAGTCTTTTAGAATTTATGTAAATATCAGAGTGTTAATAGTACATGAAATTTATATTTGGTTGCTATTAGATCCTTGCTATCAAAGTGTGATCCTTGGACTAATGTCATTTATATCACTTGAAAACTTATTAAAAATGCAGAACCTGAAGCCGTATTCCAAACCTCCTGAATCCCAATCTGCATTTTTATGAGATTCCCAGGAAATTTTTATGCCCTTTAAATTTTTAGAAGCCTTGTTCTAGAGTACATAAAGATATTAAAGCTGATCATAATTTTATTCATGCCCATTTTGCCTAATTTCATATGTATATTTTCAATAGAGTGAAATAGCTCTTCAATTTTCATCTTAGCAACTTATTGTGGGATATATCATAAATTATCAGCACCTCTGATACTCACAGTTGTTCCTTAATAGATAAGTAGGTAAGAAGATATAGATAAATACAAATGTACATATAGATTTTTTCAGCGTATTTCTATTTTAGAATTCTTTTTTTTAAGAGAGAGAGAGAAGAGAGAGAATTTTTTAATATTTATTTTTTAATTTTTGGTGGACACAACATCTTTATTTTATTTTATGTGGTGCTGAGGATTGAACCCAGCGCCCCGCGCATGACAGGCGAGCGCGCTACCGCTTGAGCCACATCCCCAGCCCCAGCATGTTTCTTTTTTATTAGAGTTTTGTGGTATGGATGGAAGGATGGATGGATGGATAAATAGATAGACAGAAAGATAGATAGATAGATAGATAGATAGATAGATACAGATTATTTTTTAAAAGCTTCATAAGTAATAGTATTAAGAATTGTGAAGGGTCTGAGATCATGCTCTACTGGCATGCTAAGAGATAGCCTGCCACCACTTCCTGGATAATGGCAGAAGATGTGAGATAATAGCATCAGCAACAAAGGAATTTGCTATTCATTACACAGCATGAAGCATGAGTATATTTGTGTCAGTTCTCTTGCCCCAAATCCCACTAGGGTAATGCAAGTGGGCCCAGATGAATACCTATACGTACTCCAGATTGTGTTGTAGGTAAGGATCCCTCAGGTAATGGAATCTGAATATTTAAAAATGGGCCGTAGATATCTACAGTTTTTTTTAGGCATACCATATCTTCTAAAGATGTTCACTATGCAAACACCCTTGAAAATAATACAGAACAAAGGGCAATTATGTCTTTCTCTATAAGATAATATGGAATTGCTAAAGATCCATGGAGAATAACCATTAGGAATTTTTTGAAAGCTCTAGCAGCTATATTTCTTTATCTCTAGATTGTATTTGGAGTGGTTTCTATCAGAAAGACCCCTGGAGGAAAAGAATCTCTCAGTCTGAGCATTGGTCTGAGCCATTTACATGCAGAGAGAAACTATGTAAAGAAAGCAAGTGACTTCATAAATAGTGGAGTCACTGTGGCTGTTCTTAGTGTTGGCCATACTATTTGAGTACTGAACCTGTTCCTGTCCTCAAGTTTCAGAGATATGACATAACTCAGAGAACTCTGGAGAGACTCCAAGAGATGTTTAAAAGATTGGCAAATTGTTGTAGGAAGAAGTGTGGAGGTAAATTGGGATAATAATAGTTTTCTAATATAATAATTTTGTTGTCCATAAATGGCTTGTCATGGAAAGTAGTTGATTTCCCTTTGCTCTGAGTGTCTAAGTGGAGGTTACACTTTGTAGAAATGTTGTAGAAGAGATTTCTGCTTCAACTTCTAGAACATGTTTAAACTCTCAAAGAATAAGAGTTTGGAGAAGAGAAAACAGGAACAGTTTTTAAGCATGACAGTGGTACGTTAATATTTAACAACCAGAGCTCAGGGGTGGTATGAAGTTGGTACCCTAATTTATAGTATTTGCTGATTCCTGGTATAAATATTCCTGCCATGGATCATTTTAAGCTACCAATGTAAAGTCAACTAGCTAAAAAATGTCCTGAAAATTTAATAAGCCAGTATAAGCTGATCGTAGCAACCATTGCAAAACAGCCATAATTAGCAAATTCTTTGGCAGTGAAGGTAATTAATGCAAAAAGTTTGCTTGTAGAAACTTCTTTTTTCAAGTTTTTTTTTAAATAATGTAAGTTCTATTTGTTCCTGGTAATTTATAGGTAGATTTACCCCAAAGTCGTATGATAGTCTAAATTATCTTCTGAAGTTCATTTCAGCAGTGTGATTTGATTTTTCTAAGTCTTCCTTTACATTGTGGCTATAATGAGCCTGACAATTTGCTCTCCTTAAATAAATATATCAACTACCAGCTCAGCATCTTTCTCGTCTATGAAATGGCCTGTAGGTATAGTCAGATTGTCCCGGTATTTTTAGAAGAGCAGGAGGCTATGCAGGCCTCGTTCAACCAGTGATGATTCCTTATAATTGGGTGAGCTGTAGAATCATAATGAATCACAACTTTGGGAACAAAACATCTGTATCAGGGATTGGACCCTAAGCAAGGTAAATCCCCTCTGTACTAATGAAGCTTTGCATCTCTTTGGGAGACTCACCCTGGAATTCTCCTTGGGCTCAGTTTGGCTGAAGAGATGTGTGAATTCTGCTCTGAGGTGCTCTACTGAAGTGTTGACAGAAACATTTCCCAGAGGAGTTAACAGTGAACCCAGGGTCTGCAGTTTCAATGAAGCTCACTTTAAGCAAGTCACCCGTCTTGCCTGAACTGCCCAGCCATTGCCAGTGGACTTTGCCTTCTCAGGCCCCCAAAGAATGTTTCTGTCTTCTGACACATCTGTGCCCACCATGTGCAGCCAAGTGTAGGACTCATTTACTCTCCACTGCCTTCGCTCCCCTCCTAGATGGATGGGGAGTAAGTTGGGAAGAACCAACTCTCTGCACTCAGACCACCCCAGTGAGAAGTGCTTTTCATGGTCTCTAGCCTTCATGAGCCTGTCTTTTCTTCTCTTAGCATTTACCAGAAGGAAGAACCTTGACTTTAATGCAGATTTGAGTGCCTCCTTTCTTTTCCCTGGAGTAATATTGATTTGGATGCTTCAATTACTTATTTATCAAATTTATAAAATGCTCATCCTGCCAAGGTCTCTGGGCACAGGGACAAGAGTAAAAATATTAACATGTAATAATAACAATAACTTTAAAAAAAATCCACCAAACATAGGTGGACATTCTGAAGGTTCTAAATCAACTTTATTGGAAGCCTGGTAACATTAATTCTATTACAACTTGATTTTTTTCTTTTTTCTTTTTTTTAAACGCTCATTTCCAAGGGGACTGGTTTTGTGTAAAGCAAATGCATTAACAAGCAAAGAGACAGAAGACATAGATTTACTGTTTAGGCTAAGGCCAAATTGAAAAGACAGCTCATATGCTGTGTTACAGAGGTCAGTTCCCACACAATTCCTTGCTCTCATCTTCCCATTTTTGGTGAAGGAAAAATAGAAGTAAGGACTTTGCATTGTCTTTCCCCAATTTTTGTCTAGACACACTGAGACAAATTAGCTTCAAAAGTCTTCTTCCTATGTCAGAGGTCAGAATTAAGAGGATGTGTCAGACTCTGTCCTATGACCCTGTTATGGGGATAGTTCAATAATGGCAGGTTGTCCAAAGGCTTGCTATGTGCCAATGATATTATTTATCCTCAAATGTTAAAAAACTGGAAGTGAGGCATTTCATCAATCAGGTAAAGAGTGTGCAAGTTTGAAGAACTTTTCTCAAGTGTTATTGGATCTGAAATCCTAATGCCATGTAGGAGGCTTCCTTCTCTATTTTCCATCTGCTCTGATAAAAGAAAATTCTAGAAGTGCCAAGAAGAAACCAAGATATTTCTGACCATCAGCATGTCTTAACTGACACTGCTGATGGATGGGTCAGGAGAGCATCCCTGGCAGCTTGCTTTTATGATTAGAAAATAAAGCATTATAGGTTCCATGTTCTTTTTTTCCTCCTTAAAATCTAGTCATGATTAACATGCTTGCTGTTAGGGAACCTCTGACTTGAGTTACTTGTGAGAGTTCCTCTGGCACAGGAGGAGAAAAAAAAATGTAGCATCCCCTTTAAAAAGTTGTCAAACTATGTTTATATGGTTCACTTTTTGTTTTTGTAAGTAGAATCTTGTTGGACCTCTGCCCCTCTCATTCATTTAAGGATTGTCTATGGCTGCTTTTGCAGTACAGTGTTAAAGTTGAGTAATATGACAGAGACCTAATAACTTGCAAAGCCTAAGTTGCTTACTTTCTTGAAAAAGTTTTCTGACCCCTGCTTTCAACAAATAAACAAGCAAAATATCTAATGAAATGACAACCTGCTGAGTAGACACTCAGATATTTGTAACTGGTTTCAGAGATGGAGATCTGTCTTCTCTCCTTGAGTCAGGTCAGTCCTCAAAATAACTTAGATGCATAAGCAGTGATGTGAGAGCAGAAGGGTAGTCTAGCTCCAGAGAATTCCAAGGTTCACTGTCTGCTGCAACCTTAAAGGTACAATTTTATTTCCATTTTGTATACTAAAGTGGGAATATGGAGAAAGACAACTTCACACCTTCTATCAGGGTTAGGTAGGGGGCGGTGGTGCTAGACCTCGCTGGTCAATAATCTTTATTGATCTATTGATTCCTAGTTTAAAGCTAGTGTAGCAGATGTTCATGCATAGAAATAGAACCTATCATCCTTCCTTGAGTTTTTTTCCTTCTATTTTCTATGAATAAAAAAAGAGGTTTTCTGGCTTGCCTGAGCTGGTGGTAATTTCTGGCATG
The DNA here is from genome assembly GCF_052094955.1 of Ictidomys tridecemlineatus. Taxonomy (NCBI): domain Eukaryota; kingdom Metazoa; phylum Chordata; class Mammalia; order Rodentia; family Sciuridae; genus Ictidomys; species Ictidomys tridecemlineatus. The sequence goes on along the minus strand of NC_135480.1, from coordinate 127,987,763 downwards.
TGGCAGACTTTGTGTGGTATGTTCCTGGAAAGTAAACAAGAGGATGTGGGTCTGATGCTGAGTCTCTTAGGAATTCTGTATTGGAGTTCTTTTTGTTATAACTTTATTTATTTATTTAATAAGAGTTTGCTATAGCTTTACTTTTATTAAAAAAAACCTATAAAAATTCATGGTGTAAAAATGTAAATGTGCAGTCTGTGTATATTCCATTATCTTTACTTTTTCCAAAGAAGGCCCACCCTGTTTTCACTTTACGGTGTCCAGACCTTATAGATGCAACATACTGTGTGGTCCCTCAGAAAAAAAAGGTGGTACAATTCTTGAGAAATAGACATTTTTTTTTAATGCAAAGCCCTGACTTTTCAGAATTTTTAATACTTTTAAGATAAGGGAAAATCTTAGATGAACAGTGGTCATAGCTCCTGACCCAACATCCCTAAAAATAATCCCTAATCTTTACTGAGTGATGTTTAATATGTTTTATTGACTCTTCTGAAGAGTGTTGGGCATTCTCTAATATACTAGACTATTTAGAGCATAAAACAAACAAGTAAAATTCACATTTTCACATTATAAATAAAATGTGTATTTTTGTCATTTCAGCATAATGGTCTTTCTCTCACACCTTGAATTTAGCCAGTTTAAAATATATGTATATTTCCTTTGGATGAGAGGAATGCCCCCTGGTGGAATCAGTAGCAAATATTTGCATGGTTTGGGGGGCCAACTCCAACAGCTAGAACACATATATCTAATATAATTATGGGACAATGTAGGGATATAATCGATGTAGCTTGGGGCAAAGTCTATTTTTTGAGCATAGACTTCATTAACATGCAGCGAAGAGAAGAGAAGATCAGTTGTGAGGGTCAAGAGATTCAACAAGGAGCTAACTAAACCCTTATTGTGGCAATTCCTCTAGCTTCTTTCATTGTAACTTGGGATTTTCTTAGCTAGTAAAGTCATTTATAGCAGAGCTATTTGTAATGATTTTTTAATGGAGGACTTTTAGATAATACCTTGGAGGGTGTTTTAAAACTAAATAGTTGCGTAAGAGGGAACTGCTTATAGGATTATAAGATGGCTTCCTAGTCAGTGGGAGGGAGGAGAAGGGTCTGGGATTTAAGTTTCATCAAATGACAACTTTATGTGGTTTGTCTCATTAACCGCCAGACGATTCATCTTGGGTTCAATAGGGAAGGCTTACCAAGCCAGGGATGTGGGCTTTCCAGGACTCTCGTTTTCATAGAAAGCTTTACTTTGGAAAACTTTGAACATTGCTGAAATCTAGATCTCAGAAAACATTGTAAAACCATCTCTAAGGAAGCAGAGGAAAGGCAAAGCTAGAATTATATATGAGGTTATGGCCCCTCTAAAAGGAGCAGGCGGGAGGAAAGTTGAGGCTGTTGTATTCTGCTGTCTCCCCACTGCGCAATCAGACCTAGTTTTGCTGTGGCTGTCACTCTAGCAGAAAAGCTGTGGCTTTTTCTGCTTCTGCATTTTTCCCACTTGGATGGAGCCTTTGGATATATAAAAAAAAAAATCAAGGACCATCTTGTATTGAAAGATAATGTTCTGCATACTTAATGGGCTGAATCACCCTTTCCCTTTTCAGATATGGCTCATGTCCATTAAGCTGTGGATGTGGATGATAAATACCATTGTGCTTGTCATATCATCAAATGCCACATTTTCTGAGGCAGTGACGTTTGTTTACCTCAGCATTTCTAAGGGATTGCACTCTGGAGTCTAACAGTTCAGACCAAAGTTATCTGTTAACTTGCAAGTAGTCTATTAACTTCCTGTGGCTGGGTAGGAACTGAATTTTTAAGAAATTATTCTTCTAAAACAAGCTCTTTTGATCACATTTTGATGCTTCGTATTGTGTTGTCCATTGGCTTATGTCCTGAAGTGGGTAGAATGGAGCCTGGCATCCCAGACTATGAGAAAGTACATCACACATGAGAGACCAAGAGAAACCGCTCAATACTGCTGAAGCTTCCAATAGATCTTCAAGAACTTGTTCCTTAGATAAAAAAATACAAAACCTTTCTCTTACTGTGTGGACATTATCTCACTGCCTTCACCCTCTACCATGAGAGACCCCTAAAGTATAATGTGATAAATGCAGTGGGTAACATTTTCTCTCACAGATGTTTATTTAAAACTTGTAGGTAGCATATATGGGAACATTTAGTATGTTCAGAGATTGACTTCCTCTTCTTGATAGCGGTTTTTAATCACATGTAATTTTGTTGAAATGGTTATGGACCCTTTCAACACGTGTTTTTTTTATCACATGTGTTTCCCAGCTTGATCACTCACATTATTTATTCAACTGGTCTGTGAATAATTCTCAGCTATTTCCCTGAGTCAGACTTTGAATATTTTACAACCATCCCTTCTACATACATTTTTTTCATTGATAAATACATATCTCTATTAGGCATTGGGTTGGATGCTCCCAACTCCCAGGGAAATATGCTTTAGTGAATTCAGTGAGTATTTCAAATGTAGTTTAAAAGATACTGTGTTAAGTCTGCTTTTCGTTGCTGTGATCACAATATCTGAAAAGAGCAACTTAGAGGAGCTCATGGTTTCAGAGGTTCAGGCCGTGGTCAGCTGACTCTATTGATGTGGGTCTGAGGTGAGGCCGAGCATCATGGCAGACAGGTGTGGTGTAAGAAAACTGCTCAGTTCATGGCAGCATTCTGAGGGAGATTAAGACAGACAAAGAGAGAGGGGGAGAAGCTAGGGACATGAGGTAGTCCAAGGCCATGCCCCCAGCCTACTTCTTCCAGCCATGCCCACTTGCTTACAGTTAGCACCTAGTAGTCCGTTCAAATTATTAACCTACTAAAGGAATTAATCCACTGATAAAGTTGCAGCTCTCACTCCTGGATATTCCTGCAATAATACATGATCTTTTCAAGGTGCATTAAAAATCCAAACCATAACAGGCACCTTGAAAATAGCCCTAAGAGATGAGCATTGAAGGAGGCTTTGGAGCTCATGATAAGAATTTGGGGAAAGACAAGGAGAGGAAGAGGGAAGGATCCCAGACAATAGTGTCACGTTCCAAGACACTGAAGCATGAGGACATTTGTGGTATTCGTTCATTTTCAAGTAGTTTAGTTTGACTGGAAAAAAGGATGGAGGTAGGGAATTGGGAGGAGAGCGGGCTAAGAGAGTAATTGGTAGAGAGCCTCAGATACCATGTGACAATTTATCTAAAAGGCCTCTGCACAGGGAAGAATCCTAATTAAGTGCATGCCACAGAAATAATCCTTGGTGGCAGTAAGCAGGATTGGGGAATTGGAGGTGGGACTGGCCACAGGTTTGACTAAGTTGAAATAATTTGATTAAATATTACTGAGTCCAAATGGTAAAATTAATTTTTTTCCATGCTTTAAAAAAAATGAGTTCAAAATACATTGTGAGCAAAGGCAGCATGGTTGAAGGAAGCCGTGTGGCTTGAAAGGAAGGCACAGGCAGAGTCTGGGGGGTCTGGTCAACTCCTGGCACCTGGGTTGCTAGCTGCTTGGCCTCAGGGCATTTCCTTCCTTCCCTTCACCGGCTTTTCCTCCTCTGTACAAGAAAATTGATGCTATTTCCTCACTGTGTTGCTGTGGAAGGGGCATGAGATGATACCTGTGACTTGTGACCTTAGAGTTTGATACTCTTTGAAGGCATGTGTAGATTTGGGTATGTCTACAAAGGGAGGAGAGCGACTGGGCTTTCATCCATCCATACTTTTTTTTTTTTGTCTGATTGTTTAAAACTAATCATATATATGTCACACACTCAGCAAAAACATCTTCAGTAGTACTCACATGCAAAATGCCAGCTAAGGGCTCTGCTCTTTTTAGTGATATCTCCTGAGGGGTTGAGGGCAGAGGGTGTTTAATAATTAATGTTCGTCAACTAATTGGTATCCACATATGATGACTATCGTGTCTAATATCCAATATAAATCAAAATACTAGAAAACCATCCATCTGAGTTATTAACATTCTAATTTAGATTGATAGGGAAAAGCAAGTCCTTTGGGGATTTATTTATATTTGTAGTGAGTATTTTTTCCTTCTCACAATGTAGTTTCTTTGAGAACTGAACATTTATAAAATGATTTTGGTGAGCCCATTTATGCGGTAGAATCCATTTTCTTTAGGAGGTTGGAGAAATACAGAGAGCAACGAGAGAGTCATAAATCCTATTTAATTCAAGTTCATGCATTTCATGAGAGAAGGCCCCTTCTTTATCCTCTCATTGTATTTCCCCTGAGACCTATAAACAGATGATGTTAGCAGTGATTTAAAAATGCAAATCATATCACAGAAATTCTATAAAAGATTATCCCCCAATCCTCCCCCCAACTTAAATAACAGGAATGGTAAATCTAAAGCCAATATTATGTTCCACAGGGCAAAATGAAACATTTTTTGAAATAAGTCAGCTGTACCACCAGGACAGTTTTTGTTGATACTGGTTAGAAAACAGCATCTATACTCTGAATCTAAAGAGTGTCTGCACATATTTATTGAATGTCTGCATAGATCCAGTTCTGTGTGCATGTAGAGAAGGAAACGTGGTTATGAGGCTATGTTAGTAGCAGCCCTTGCCATCAAGTGATTTCTGTGTGGCTGAGGGGTAACATTTTCCAGAAGAGATTAAGATACATGGCTGGGGTGATTCAGAGAAAGATGACTTCTGGCTTATTCTATTTAAATGCTTTCACAAAGGAATTGGTTTCATGTTGAGCCTCCAAAATAGTGGCCTATAGAAACTTCTAGTTTGAGAAATCCCATAAATATAGTGTTTATGACTTATGACTTTTAATTGTTTATTGTACTTTATTTTTTTCCCTATGAGATGTTTATTCTTTCTTTAATAACTTAAACCACATTAGAATAATGTTCTTGGAAAGTTGTTAGACTAACTGTTCTTAGAACATCAGTTTGGAGAATCAGAAATAGCCAGTCATGGCAGACAAAGGATGAACTGAGGTTTCTTTCATTCTCAGCCAAGCTGGTGACTGGAACACAAGTGCCCTGCTATCAGAGCCTCTCCCCAGGCAGTGCGCACCAAAATTTATTGCAATGTTGGTGTGAAAAGAACTGAAAATTCTTTTAGAAACATGACCTGGGAATTTCAAACATCATGCATGCCTTTCTTCAAAACCAGGGAAACCACCACAGCAGGTTCAGTGACAGTGTAAGCATCCAGTCCCTATCCTGGACCTTGCTAACCCTCTCATTAAGTCTCACATCCCCAGAGTTCCCTGAGATTTATTAGTTGGGTAGAATTTATATGTGTTCCTCACATTAACAACTACAACAATAATAACATATTTATGGAACATTTGTTTTATTCCAAGCATATTTACAATCATGTCATGTGTATTATCTCAGTACTCTCAAGAAACTCCTAAGTGAAGTGATGCTACTAAAACAGAATGATACAGATTGGATAAAAGTAATTTCCCCAATAGTTTGTTTGGCTAATTGTTCTGTAGACTGAGAAGTCCAAGATTGAGGGGCTGCATCTGGTGAGGGCCTTCTTGCTGCATCATAACATGGTGGAAGGCACCCCATGCTGATGGCAGGGGAGCATGCCAGCTCAGGTTTATCTTCATCTTATAATCCCAACATGGGGCTCCATTCTCACAACCTTGTTTTACCCTAATTACCTCCGTAAGGCCCCACTGTCAAATGCCAAGAGTATATGAATTTGGGGATTTAGGTTCCAACACAAACTTTGGGTGAAGTAACTTATGTGTAGGTGATGAGTGGTAATCTCAGAATGAAATCTGGGCACTTTTCAGCTATGGATTTTTAGTGATGTTCAGGATCGTTATTTCTTTTATTTATTCTTTTATTTCTCTCTTTTTTTCTTTTGTTATTTTGGTCCATCTGTCTCTACTTCTGGTTCCTTTGTACTGTTTTTTTTTTCCTACAAAATATGATATGTTGGCTTGTTTATCTTTGTAAACTATTCTTTTAATAATCTTAGCCTAATGATACTTAACCAGAACAAGAAATACTTCATGAAAAGAAAGGTTTTTATCTCAAAACCAAATAAATGATAATGCTAGTCTGTGTTTGAAAAAGACATCATATTGCATGTGTTTGAGTCACATGCTTCCAGTTCCCCGTGAGCCTCACATGAATGTGATCGCAAACACATTGTTTGCTTTAAGAAACTGGGGACTTGTAAGGGTGAAAGTGACAACCACAAGAATTATGAGCAAGTGTTCTTGAAAAACATGTCTAGAACCTACTGTCAGTTTTCATCTTTTTAATTGACATTTCATTGCCCTTGAAGCAAGAGAGAAGCAAAAATACTTCCATGCTGGTTAGATTTCTGAAAGCTTGAAATGATGCTATCAAAGACAATGCATATTAAATATGACCAGGTGCAAAATGATATCATGAGTAATAATAGAGACAACTGAATTAGGTCAGCTCACAAGACTCTAGCTCCTGAGTATGTGGGTCCTGGATTGAGTTAGTCACTGGCTCTTCTTCATTCATCTATAAAATCATGATGCTGTGAACGAATGCCTCAGTTATTTGGGATACTTGGTCATAGTAAAATGCTTCTGTATAAATAGTATTAAGTGGATAGATTTTTCTTAATCAACTGCATACACTTTATTTCCTCAACTCATCTTCCCTAATGTGAGAAATAAGGAAAAACATTAGTTTTTCTATGTCAATGCCCACTTTATGAGCTGTGGAAGAAACTTCAATGAATTTATTAATCACTCAAAGCCTTGTTTTACTTAGTTGCCAAAGATGGTGATAATAGCAGCTTCTACTTTTATAGAGTTGGTATGAATATTATGTAAGAGAGTACATGTACAGAGTTCAGTATGGTGGACCATCCAGTTAACAGAAAGGTGTTGTATCTTACACTGTGGAGTACAACTGGAGCCAGGCTTCTCAAGTTTTTGTGCTCACTGAAGAGCACTTACCACCTTTTTGATTTTACCTGTGTTACTCACCTTTCTGTGCCTAAGTTTGCTTACCTCTATAAGGGGATAATCACAGTATCTAAAAGTAGGACCATTATGAGGATTGGATGAATTAATAACTATAAAGCACTCAGCCAGGTGCAGTGGTTTATGCCTATAATCTCAGCTGATAGAGAGACTGAGACAGGAGCATTTCAAGTTCAAAGCCAGCCCCAGCAATTTCAGGAGGCCTTAAGAAACTTAATAAGACCCTGTCTCAAAATTAAAAATTAAAAAAGAGCTGAGGATATGGTTCTGTAGTTAAGTACCCCAGGTTCAATCCCCAGTACCAAAAAAAAAAAAAAAAAGAAAAACTTAAAAGGGAGTTTGGCATAGGGGTACCACAATATGTTAGATATTATTATTGTACATAATAATCATAAGAATAACATTTAACAGGCATATTTTGATTATCATCATTATTATAGAACCATATTTTTATCATTCATCTTTTGGATCTAAACTAAGTAATTTATAGAAAACAGAAACAATAGACTTGGTAAGAATATGAAAAAGAAATTTTTTGGAAAATGGAGGAAAATTAAAATTTAATATAAAATGTAAATTTGGCAGATGCGGTTCTGCCATTGAGTCATTTTTAACATGATGGTTTCTGCATGGGGCTACAGAGAGGAGTGAGTTGCCCTTGAGAAGTACCCTTCGTATTTGCTGAAAAGCAAACATTAGAGAGCAAGGTGGCATGCTCTGTCATCATTACCTATTTGAGGTGCTCAGATGGGGCCTCCTCTAGCCCAGCTCCAGAGAGCCCAGGCTGGTTTATAACCACTTAGGCATGGTATCAAAGATAAGAATCCCTCAGGGAGGGAAGTGGGGTTGGGAATTCTGTTGGAGGAAGTCAAGGTGGAGTGAGTGTTTGCAGAAGAGCATCTTGTATAATGGAGACACAGGAAGAATGAGAAGGACAGATACCCAAGTGGGAGGAACAGATGGGGACACCTGTGCTGGCCTGGAGAGGATGTCAAGTAGGAGAGGGGCCTCATCAGCTTTGTGAACTGCCATGTGATGGATGAAGCGCTGGGCTCCTCTCTGTCCAGATGACCATCTCTCTGGTGTGGTAAGAACCAGGGAATCAGAACACAGGCCAGAGAGGGATATTAGAAAACCTGGAGGTGAGAGCCTGAAGTGTGGATGAGCTACTAGTGAGTGAAAAACAGGGAGCCTTCCAGACAACCGAAATCATGATGGAGGTGGTGGAGAAATGGCTGGAGTGAAGATATTTTGAGGCTTCAATGTGGTGCCAGGAAATCAAGGAAACAGAGATTTGAAAACATGTATGCTTCCAGCACCAAAGTTTGCAGTTTGGTCAGCTGAGACAAGGATGGAGAAAAAGCCATTCATAGATTGTTGTGAAGGCCTTTGTGGTGAGAGTACTTCAGAGAAATGGCAGAGAAGAGAGATCCGATCCAGCAGGCTGAAAAAGAGTTGGGATCTGATGTGGCAAGAGCTGAGGCATCAGCCAATAGGGACACTCAGAGGTGTCCTCAGGTGTGGCTGGAGAAATAATCCCTGGGAAGCCTAGCTTCAACCTGAGCAGATGGCAAAATTATTGAGCGTTGGGGAACTGCCAGAAGTCTCAGTGAGGTACACTAAATCAATCAAATCGTGCCAGACCTTGGTAGCCCCAAGCACTGCCTTGGGGTGGGAAGGCAGAATGTCTTTGGTGCTGGCCCTTAGAGGCACTTCCTACTTACCTACCACCTGAAAGGCTGAGACATGGGGTTTAGTTTAGAGATAGCAAAGGAATACAAGTTTGGGTGTTAGACCTGGTCAGATAAAGCCTAATATAAGCTTCCTTGGGGACACTGAGGCTCTGAGTGACCCATGGACTTAATCCATGAGGAATGGATTTGTCTGATCCTGCATTCCCCTGAACATGGCCCTATATTCTTCTCCCATCATCTTCTGCCCTGTTCCCTTTCTTGCCCTCTGATCACAGAGACTTCAGCGAACCTATCTTAACATGAAGCTCTCTTACCCCTTTCTGTATCTCTACCCATAAAATCACATCCTTCTCTCTTCCTTCGTTAGAAGTTTTGTTAACAAAACAGCTTGACTGTTAAGGTGGCAATGGATGTGGTGGTGATAACCTTCTCTTTCTCAGGCAGCAGTTTTACACTTTACAAAGATATCTTCTTGGGCTAGGGCTGTGGCTCAGTGGTAGAGCGCTTGCCTGGCACGCATGAGGCATTGGGTTTGATTCCCAGCATCATGTAAAAAACACTAAATAAACAAAAATAAAGGTATTGTGAACATCTACAACTAAAAGTATTAAAAACAAAACAAACAAAAAAAAAAAACAAAAACAAAGAGATCTTCTTGCTACATTTTCATTCAGATAGGCTACTGATCCTGCTGTCCTCATTCCTAGTTCTATGGCATTGACCATGAGTGGTGGACTTATTAAAAGTGAGTTTCCCTCCTGACAGCACAGATAGACTCTTGATATGTGTGTGGAAATGATCTATATGCCAGTGTCAGCGATCTACCAGAGAAACTTTCAGTTACAAAAATGAGGTCACAAGAACTTTTACTTTTAAAAAAATGAAGTGTCTAAAGTCTTTTCTTTGTTATTGCCTTCTTATTTATTTTATTTTATTTTTGTGTGGGTGTGTGTTATCATCTTTTCAATATATTTCTAAGATAGACTTATCATCCATCCCACAAAAGAGGAGGAACATTCTACACCTTTCCAAGGCATTCAGTTGGTAGTTAATGAATTTTTTTTTTCTGGCTGTTAGAAGCAATGGGTGACAGAAAGAACACTGAGCCTTCTTCTTGAATTTTTTGACAGGAGACAGTTTGCTGTTTCCCACCAGGAGTAGGAATGCAGATTCCCCCTTGGATGAGGGATGGGGTTGTTGACTAGAAGAACATAAAAGGAATCCATTAATGATTTAAAAGACTGCTTAATTTCCCTACCTCTGAAAGAAGCAGAACTTAATCAATACTCTTAAGGTCACCCCTGGTATTTGCTATGTCAGCTATTCTTTTTTAGAGTTTTGAAAACCAGCTCCTACATCCATACTGATAGGCTTATTAGATTTAGTACAGGGAGATGCGGTTTTAAGCGTGGAGCCAATCAGATGTTGAAGGAGAAAGTATAGCTATACATGATAGGGATCTGAAGGGACATCTATTAAAGTTTCAAAGAGTTGATTCATTTAGTTCTAGGCAGAATCCAGGGAATTGAGAGAGGAATTCTTCCCGCTTATGATTGCTAACCTGTTATGATAAGGCAATTATTATTAAGATGAACCTTAGCTGTAATGTGGATTTTAAAGAATGTTAATCAACACGTTTCTTCTACAATTATTTCTGCGTCCTATTTTAGTTAGCTCTTTCCCTGCAAATATGGCCTCTGCCCTTGGGACTTGTCAACTAGGGTCATATAAATTGTTAGGTTCCTTTTTTATTTGTTAGCCAAGTTGAGCTTTTTAGAATAAAGACTTTCTAATTTACTAATATGTGAGGTTTTTTTTTTTTTTTCATCTTCATCATTAGTTTTTTTCTTTTTTTTTTTGGAGCAAAAAGAATACAATGCTCTTTTGACAGTTTATGAAGAGGATGTTGGTAATTGCACAGTGTAGCATTCAAAACAGAGATCCAGAGATGAATGGGACTCTAACTACCATCCCCCTGAAAGATGTGTCACTTCATTATTTGAGGACTTTTGATCAGAATACCTAGATCGACTTTTGGAGTAAACTGCCTTTTTTCTCATATTTACTTATATTTGCTTATATCTCAACCTACCAAAATAAGAAGAAAAATCAAACAACTATTGTCTTTGCAACATTCTAAAGCAAACCTTGGCTCAATGCAGAGTCAAAGGCTAACAGAACCCCACAAGGACAACAGTCATTTGAAAATGTTCATCTCCAGAGACTTATCCCAGATGTGGGCACAAGAAAGCCAGAGCTTCTGAGAGGTTCCAGAGAACACATGTGGTTTCCAGCCAAAATACCAACATAAATACTTTCAAATATTTTCTTGACCTTGGTATTTCCTCTATATGCATTGCCCATAGAATGATGCTTTGCTATTTATTTAGAGAAAAAAAAGTGAAAAAATTTCCCCTTCTGATTGGATTTGATAATCCTATGGGGCAACACCTTGGAGATTGGAACCTCATAATTTAGAGAGAAAGGCTTTTTTTAGAAAGATTTCTGAATTTGAAAGACGTTGTCTAAAATACAACTCAAGCTTGAAAAATGTCTAGACTCTTTCAACAGATGTAGCCACTGGGAACATGATAAAACAAGAGATGGTTTAGTTTCAGATGGGAATTTGTTTCTTTTAAGCTTGTCAAGAGCAGACAGGCATTTCAAGGGAAGTCTCTTTATCCTCTGATTCCCTAGCCTGGGAGGAGAAAGTATTTTTACTCCTATTTCCTATGGTGGAATGTGAAAGAGAAAACCTGATTGTTCTTTCATACAGTGTTGCTAAATTATCCTCCTGGTCTTAAGTGTGAACTGCTGCAGCAATTCCACTGTGGAATATTATGAACAGACTTAATTATAACTGTTTAATGAGGCAGATCCCAATTTTCAGTATATCATGACCCTTCATACATTAAGGAGGAAAGACAGTTTACATTTTTATGCAATCGACATTTGGTTAACATGCTTTAAACAAGTTTGGGATATACTGAGCTGATAAAATGGACTTTGTCCTGTTCATAAAAAGTTGATAGTAAAATAAAAATAAATCAGTGTTTTTCTTATCATTTACTAGCTACCTAATGTTCATTTCAGTTTATTAAGGGAAACTTCAGTAAAAAATAACATTGGATTTCTTTGATGGTTGCTAAGTTAATGGAAGAAGCACTGGCCTTCACCATCACTCAAATTCATATTAAAATCCCTTCCTTGCCACCTACTATTGTCCTTGGATAATAATGATAGCAATACTACTACTAATGGTGGCATACGAATAATGCGTACCATTTACTGAGCAATTACGTGTTTGGACCATATGAAAATCTCATTTTTTTTCCTAGGCTAAGACAATGATTAAATAAATGCAGACATTTTCATATGGTTCGACCTAGTACAAATGCTGATGCATCACAGAACTATATAGATATTATCTCATTTTATCTTTTTAATATAGTTTTAAGAAGGTATAATTATCACAGTTTACAAATAAGAACATAAAGTTTTACACAAGGCTAAGAAAGTTGCCCAATATCACACAACTAGTAAAATGGAGATTTGAATTCTGAGCTCTCCTGTGACCCCAATATTCCATTGCCTTGCTATAAAATAGATATTATGTAAGTCTTCCTGAACTTCAACTTTCTCTTCTGTCTTGAGAGTTTGAGATGACAGATGTTAAATGCTTCCCATGACATCCAGCATGCAGTGAGTGGATGCTTAGTAACGTGTAGCTTTTATCACCATTAGCATTGTCACCACCATCATTGCCACTATCATTGTAGGGTCTGACATCTCACTTCCTCAAGGATATGTACAGACACGCAAAATGAGGCCACAAATGAACATCAATGATGTTGTGTGTGTGTGTGTGTGTGTGTGTGTGTGTGTGTGTGTGAGAGAGAGAGAGAGAGAGATTACAGAAAGACATTTCTTCTACTTAGTTGCACAAATGGTAGAGGTTTGAGAGTAATACTCACACACACATTTTGCCCCTTTGCTGTTTTTAAAACAAAAGAACAATCAGGAAATACCATATTGAGAGCAGAGGTGTCTGTGACATATTGACTTCATTGAAAACAACCCCTCCAAATCACCCAGATTGGGGCTGGGGGAGGGGGATCATATTAGCCATAGAGAACCCGAGTTGAATATTTTATTGATTGCAGAAGGCATGACCTTAATTGCAGAATGTGAGTCATAATGAAAGTACTACTATGTCGGCGCTACTAATTGAGAGCCTGCGTCTTTCATATGGTGGAGTAGGGGATGGTGAGTATGGCCAGCAGGAATCCTTGCTGGCTGTGTGTGTGTGAGACACCTAGCTGCTTCAGGCCCATTTATCTTCCCCAGGCATTAACTTCCCCAGTCGAAAACACAGATGATAATTTTATGAAATATAATTCTGTTTTTTGTTTTTTTTTTTTTTTTACTGAAGAGATTTTATGTGCAGACCACATAAAAGTTTATTCTATTCAGACCGGGGCATTTTAATGGGAAAGAAGGAAGCATTTCCATTTTGTTCTATTTCAGAGGGAGAGAAAAATGACTAACCACCTTGTCATGGCTCACAGAAAGAACAGGGGTCGGCCTGCTGAAGCCTGTGGGCCAAATCTGCTTTTGTAAATAAAGTTTTATTGGAACAATACCATGTCCATTTGTTTATAGACTATTGTGGTAACAGTAGAGTTGAGTGGTTTTGATGAAGTCCATGTCCAAGGCAACCTGGAAACCCATGTTTCTGGATATGCTGACCTCTTTTCTGCAACCTGGGAAGGTTCAGAGAACTCAGTTGATTCTGCATGAACTCAGACCACCTTCTGTTTATGTCCAGGCCTACAGGCTTGTCAGGGAGGTTTGGGGGTCTCAGGAATTGATGTGTCTGTTTGTCACAGGTTGAAGATGTCTATATCTAGGAGAATTTTAGCCTTTATTTATAGCTGTAGCTATACACCATACTGAGGGGGGGGGAAGCATTTTATCTATGAAAATACCAAATTACAAGAAAGGAGATTAGAAAGAGGCTGTCTAGAAACGGGCATGAGAAACACCTCAACATGGGAGCCTCCTACTGCCATTGGTACATGTGCTCATGTGGATGGCAGGACAAAGGCTGTGCTCTTTATTTTTTCTTCTGGGGAAAAGTGAGAGAGAGAGAGAGAGAGAGAGAGAGAGAGAGAGAGAGAGAGAGAGAGAGAGAGAGAGAGATGGAGAGAGAGAGAGGGAAAAAGAAAAGGAAGAAAGTAAACAGGTTTAAAAGGCAATTCAGGTGAGCTAACAAATTGGCATAACAAAAAAATCCCCACTCTGATGCAGTACTCTTTGGAGCTAGATGTAGCTGGATTCTAGTTGGCTGTTTGAGATTGGGTCCATTACTTATCTTCTCAGCAGTTTTCTCATCTCCAGTGTGGGGATAAAATGCACTTGAAGTGAGCTAATGTTTATAGGAGCACAGAATGTAGATAGGAGCACAATCTCTTAAAATCTGTGATTGGGGAAAATATTAAAACTCCTCTCTAGTTCAGGATTTGGAAACAGTTATGGTCTTATTTTCCTCCTTCTGAACTTAATTTCTGTCTTGAGATCCCAGCTCTGCCCATGGCAGAGTGTGTAATGTAGTCATTTCTGGGCAAACTCAGTCAAAACTGGGATTGTGCTGAGACTGGAAGCACAGGCAAGGTCAGGGATGTGCTCTCCCTGAGGGGTGGGGGCTGAAGGGCCTGCCAGTTGGCAGTGCGTCCCTGGCATCTGCTGAAATGGAGCTCATCATGCTGCCTGCCTAGGCTTGGTGTTGGCCTCTATGCTGGAGAGATATCACCAGGCCTGCCATGACCCCGCGTCAGGTCCACATGATCTCCTGTCCCAACACTGTCTTCCTGCTCAGGACAGTCTTGCCTACTCTGTGTCCTTCTTGGACACACAAGCACTTATGAACATTCTTGCTTGCTACTCTGGGCACTTGGGATACCCAGAGGGCCTGGTGAGGTCCTTGAGCATGTGGGCACAGGTTGAGCACAGCATGACCTTACTCCTGTCTCTGGCAGGGAGGAGCAGGGACATAGGTGGGCCACTGTTTCCCAGAGGTCTTGATGGAAAGTAGCCACTAGTCTCCCTGTCTCTCGGCTTCTCAGTTGAGAAGGTTCTGTTGTTCCTCACTGGGGTCCGCCATGGTGCCACCCCTCAGTGTCTAACTCTGAGTCAAATGCTCACAGAGTGTCTTTTCTCTGCTCAGCACTCTTCTCCTGGATCCCCAAGGATTCTCTATCTCTTTGCTTTTGCAACTCTCTTGGCTACCTCTGTGACCCTTCAGGGAAGGTTTGACTGGTCTCCATGGCTCTCTGGGACCTCAATCTGGCTGTCTTTTCTTTAGGGCATTTTTGCCTTGGCTCCCCATCCAGGTAGTATCAGTGTAAAATGGGCTAATGCAGCATTCTGGGTGCCACCAAAATGTTACTTTAAAGCTGATGGTTTTTCTTAAGTAGTAACTAAAGTTTTTTAGTTCATAGTCAACCATTATCTTCCCTCACCCCCTCCCAGTCAGAGAAATGAGCCCAAAGCTTCCATGAATTTTGTCACTTAGGCTTACATTAGCTTCAGCAACAAACAAAAACAATCATATAAACAGTATTATTTTTCACACAACCATCCAAGGATATTAGGGTGGCTTATTGATATCTTCCAGGGTACTTTGTGCTTTCTGTCTTTCCTTTCTGCCATTGTAGCAAGCAGACCTCCTGCTCATTTTTGTGACCTAGTGGTCTCAAGAAAGCTACCTTGTCTCCAGACATCAACTCTACATTCTAGCTAGAAAAGAAGAAGGACAACGAGGCTTTCCCATTAACTTCAAGAAGAGAGGACCGTTTCCTCTGGATTTCAAGCTATTTCTCAATAGTCAGGATTATGCCAATATCGATGTTTAACATCAAGGGATGCTGAGAAATCCAGTATCTTGGCTATTCTTCCTCAAGGATAGAGGAAGGCAAGGAGAAGGGGATTTGAATAACCAACCTAAAAAGTCGGCCAAGGTCAGATACAGGTTCTTAGAGAGCAAGTATAGCTACTTGAAAAGATGGTATTAATTTATGATGTCATATAAATACAATGTGTTTAGTTTATCTGCAAGTTCAGAACTTTCTACTGATTCAGATCATTAATTGAGTGAGGAATTAGTTGGCTGGAATATTTGGGCATCTTCTGTGAACACAGGAAATTCCAAATCAATTAATTTTAGAAACAAGATGAAATAGTAGGAATCATATTACGGTGTCTTAGGGAATTAACTTTTAAAGCACTTCAGAAGAAATCTCATGAAAACAACTGATGAATTACATAATTTGAAGTTCTCCTTTTCTTTGGGGTAAGGCTGAATTACCCCCTACTTGCCAAAACATGCTAGAAATGTTTTATTGGCTTAATTTTGATTCCTTTATGTATATGAAAGTAATAAAACTGCATTTCTTTAAACGTATTTCATAACTTAGTGCTTTTATAAATTTACACTGGTTTTACTTTTAGTATGGAATAAATTAGATTCTACTGCACATTGATCATATCCTGATAAGTAAGTTGAAATAGTATGAATGCTCATTTAAGAGGGAAGCTTAAGGTAGGAAAAGGTAAAGGAAAGACACCAGGTATGTGGCTGCAGTCCTCAAAGGTTGGCAAATTACAAACCCAATCTGCCATCCATTTTTTTTTAAATGTAAGTTTTCTTGGAACATGCCAGCCAGATCCTTATATATTGTCTATATCTGCCTTAATGTTAAGACAGCATTAAGTAGTCTTCTGGGTTGAAAATCATTTACTGTTTGGTTCTTAAAGAAAAAGTTTGCTGATCCTGGCATAACTAAAGGTGATTCCAAAAGAGCTGGACATGGTGACTGGATTCCTCTTCCTTTCCATGTGGGAAACAACTTAATGTTTAGGTAATATTTTTTTATTTTTTTCCTTTTGGAGGTGCTGAGGATTGAACTCAGAGAACTCTATCACTGAGCTACATTCCCAGCCCTTCTTATTTTTTTAAATGTTTTTTTTTAAGAGAGGGAGAGAAAAAAAAATTTTTTAAATTTTATTTTTTAGTTTTCGGCAGGCACAACATCTTTGTTTGTATGTGGTGCTGAGGATCGAACCCAGGCCACACGCATGCCAGGTGAGCGCGCTACCACTTGAGCCACATCCCAAGCCCCCTTCTTATTTTCTGACACAAGGTTTTGCTAAGTTGCTGAGGCTGACCTCAAGCTTGCAATCCTCCTGCCTCAGCCTCCAGAATCACTGGGATAAAAAATGTACTCTGTTGCACCTGGCTGAAAAAATCTTTTTATCTAAAGATAAAATATGTGAATAATGAATAACATGGCAATACTATGTTCAGGACTCATAGATAGGAGCTGTCTTAGTTTGTGTGTGCTACTATAACAAAATACCACAAACTTTGTGGCTTCTAAATGGCAGAAATCTACTTGTCACGGTTCTGGAAACTAGAAGTCTGTGAAGTAGCAGCAGATTCAGTGTCTGGTGAGGGCTGACTTCTTGGTTTATCCGTGGCACCTTCTCATGACTTCAGATGGTAAAAGGGGTAAATGGGTTTCCTCAGGCCTCTTTAATAAGGGCACTAATCCCATTCCTCAAAGGTTTCACCTTCAAATGCTATCATAGTGGAGATTAGATTTTGGTATAAAAATTTTGAGGGACACAAACATTCAGACCATAGGAAGGATGTTTATTTCTGCATCAAAACAACTGGCTCCACTTCTGTCTTCAGCTCAACCCGCCATCTGATAAATGCTCTTACCAGCACAGGTGCCAGCTCATACCTGGAATCCCTGTTACTCAGGAGGCAGATGCAGGAGGATCTCAAGTTTGATGAGGCTGTGGCAGGAGGATCACAGATTTGATCAGCAGTCTCAGCAACTTAGCAAGACCTCATTTCAAAATAAAAATATAAAGGTCTGCAATGTAGCTCAATGGTAGAGTGCCCTTGGGTTTAATTCCTACTACTGAACACAAACAAAACTTTTCTGAGAAATGCTTTTATGAGGTGGACATTCATTCCAGCTCTGAGTCTGGAAGTACCACAACCACAGGGGCCCAGAATTGCTGACCCTGTACCCTTGGACAAGTTACTCATGGTCTCAGAAACTTATCTTCAGCAACTAGCTGGAAAGAACGGACTACAGGGCCTCTAAGTTTCCATTCTTTGCAAAAGCTCTCTGATTCATGATTCTTTTTTACACACAATCATAGCCCTGAATTGTCTTTTTCATTTGGTGCACATATTGACCAGAGTACTCAAAGTAGATCTGTATCATTAATCATTTGCAGGTCTTTGTGAACCTAAAACATTAGCTATTTTGGGGACAAAAGTCAAGTCCTAGAGTCTGCAGATAATGGAAATACCTAATATTTATTAAGCATTATGTGCCATTCACTCTTCTATGAATTTTATGTTTATTAACATAACCAATCTGCAACATAGGTCCAAATTTAGTACTATTATTAGCTCCGTTTTACAAATGAAGAAATCTTGCTCATGGTTACACAGTCACTGCGCTTTCTAACTTCAAATCCTGTCTCATAGCCTATTTTCTGTTGTTGTAACAAAGTACCTGACACTAGATAATTTATGAAAGAAGTTTATTTAGCTCCTGGTTCTGGAAGGTGGGAAGTCCAAGAACATGGTGCTCATACCTGAAAAAGGCCTTCCTGCTGCATCATAATCTGGTGGAGGGCATCACATGAGCATGCTAGCTTGAGTCTGTTTTCTTTTTATGAAGATACTAATGCCATCATGACATCATGAGGGTTCTACCCTCATGACCTCCTTTAGTTCCCGTTATCTCCCAATGGCCTCATCAGCATATGAATTTAGGGAATAAGTTTCTGAGACACATGAACTTTGGGGGATGCATTGAAACCATGACAGAGCTCATCTTTTCAAACACTGATCCTTCTACCTCTCATTGGGATGGCATTTTTGTCTAGAAATTATTCTCCATCTTTACAGCAGTTAAGGCGAGAAACAAATATGGGAGGTATAGGTTGTCATTCCTAGAAACTAAGGATGTTTTTGAAAATTAGAACATGACTCCTTTCATTTACCACAGTCCTACTCTATGACACAGAGATCATTTCAGGGGACACATCTTCTCCACCTCCTCCTAAGTCAGATAAAAACTCTTTTTAGGATGATCTTTGTGACAATGAAGGTCAGAAACTGGGTCATCTTTGTAAAGATCCTCTTCTTTGCCAATGCCATTTTCTAACTCTTTCTGAGATTTAAAAAAAAAAAACCACAAACAAGCAAGCAACCGATGTAGAACGATCTGTGGCAGATGGTTATTTCAGCTCTAGGTGAGTTTTTGTCATTATATTCTGGGAGATGGAAACTGTTGCTTTAGATAATCATCTGTTATTTTAGCAAACTGCCAGCTAGGAACTTTTGTAGCCATGATGGTTTAGAATAGTGATTTCTTCCCCTTAGTCATTAGTACATAAACCATTTCCATTTTAATTCTGTGGAATCTTAGATATCTGATACGAAGAGACATTTTGATTCTATAGTTCCTTGCTATGAGGATGACCCTAGGCATAGAGGAATCAGTACTCAATACCATGCTATGGAGAAAAAGAATTTAACAGTTCAGTTGGGGGTGGGAGAGGTGAGATGAAATTAGGTTTCCAGAACAAGTTAGCCTTCTTCTCAAGGGCTAGCTTCCCTGGAAAATACAGCAATAAACAGCTAAACCATGGTGTTCATTACCAGTGTAAGTCCCTAATTAATTTATTTTATGTTAATTAAGTTTATAATTATATAGTAAAACATTTACTTCCCTCCCTCAAGAAATTGACTGAATCTTCTGAAGGGGCTTTGTGACTGTAATTTAGGTGCAATTAACCAGTTAAATTTAGTTAGGGTTTGGTTCATTTAGCTGCTGCCGGAAGATGCTAGATAGACAGAAATATGTGCTGTCATGGAAGAGAGTCGGGGGGGAAGATTCCTAGAAGCTCCCTCTTCAGCTTTGGGAAGTTATTCCAGTAACTAGGACATGTGGAAGTGGAAAATCTCTTTTAAGATATGGTGTCATAATTATCATCTATGTCTGCTTCCCAGTTGTGGAACTGTAGAGTCCTTTAACTGGAGAAAGGCAAAATCCTTTTGCAGAAATCTCCTTTGTAGTCCTGGAATTGGGAATGAAGCCATGGAATGGTTCTTGGACATTTTCCACCATGGGTGTGAAATCCCTGGCACTTGCCAGCATTCAGATGCAGGAGTGATATCTCAGCCAGCGGCCACCATTTTGGCATAGAAAACCGTCTTGCCAACTGAGACTGGAGAAAGAGGGTATGTGACCTCCCTGAGATCTGCCAGCTGTGGCTCTGCACAGCTCTCCTTTGCAGTGGCTCCAGGGATTGTCAGTGTGGGCCTCCCTTTCCCAAGAGGGTGAAGTTGGAAATTTTGAGCAATGTTCCCTCTTGTGACTTTTTAACTTCATGGCTCATGACAAAGAATTTATGTAGGCCTACGATTTAAAATGCAGCTGGGAGGAATCATTTGTATTGGTTGCTGAGTGTACTGTGGGCAGGGTTAGAATTCCCTGTTCATGACTGGGAATGGAAAGCTGCAGAGCACTAAGGCTCAGCATTTCTAGTAGGAAGCCTGATAATATACTGGTAACACCTGGGTAGTTGGTGTAGGAAATCTCATCCACTTTGGTTCTCTATGCATTTATTTCTTGGTGGGTCAACAAAAATCCTTGCTTTAGATAGGAAGCTCAATAAGTTATTTTTGTCCAAAATGTTAAGCTGAATTATGTGAGATGATAGTAAAATCAAAGTCATTTTGTTGTTCTCTCCTCATGTGGGACATGGTTTATTACTGTGTGATAAATGAGTGAAATATGTAATTTAGCCAAACAAAATATCGCTTTCCCCCTTCTCCCTTTGTTTTCATCCATTAAATAGAAGCATTAACCTTCTTTATACTTCACAATAAATAAATGACTTCCTAGTTCTCCAAAGAAGTGTGTAAACTATGACTCACATATATTTAAAAAGGTGTATAGACACAAGATTTTTATAATTCATCTTATTTCTCGTCTTTACATTACTTACTATTATTTTCAGAAGAGATGTATCTTTGTTTCTGATTGGAAATTACATTAGATATTCTTTGACCCTGATTCTCTTATAATAGACTAAAAACAAAAGCAGAGAAACAAAACCCAGCAAAACAATTTGGAAGGTGACTTCCAATAAATAAACTATAACTAAAATAGGTTTTTAAAGAAAACTATACTGTATTCAAATGCCACTCAATAAATTCAGATAGTGGGATCAGTGTACACCCCAGTACTTCCAGTCCACAGGAGAAAATAGAGAGGAAGTGAGAGAGGGGCCCACAAAAAAAGAGAATGAAATCTGGGGGGCTGAGAGAGAAAGGGCGGGGGAGAGAGAAAGACTCAGATTTGGGCATCCCAGGCAAACAAAAGAGAAAGACTCTTGGTTACTTAGTTACACCTTACAGAAACAGGGCAAGCATTTATGAAGGCCTCTTCCAAACCCATGAGCTTTAAGAATATAGCCTCTAATTGGTATAAAGTCATGTTGTATGTTTACAGCGGAGTCCTCAAAAGCTCAAGGCAAGTGGACCAAGGTCATGTGTAATTTGTGGGCCAGCAGTTTATCATCCTACGCATTTCTTTGTAAATCATACATAGTTGGTAAAACATAGACTTGTGTTTAACCAAAAGGTCTTTTCCAATTGCATTTTTAAAAATCAATAGGGTAGTTTGGAGTTTGTAAGGCCTTATGTTTTTTTCTAAATATTAATAATTATAAAGCTAGCAGCTACCCCTTGTTGATTAACTTGTATAAGGCATGAATAGTAAGTACTCATATTAGTTCCAGTCATCAAAACATATTAGTTTTTTTAATATCTTCTCCAGAGTTGGATAATTAAGGTTCAGAGTGGTCCCCTGAACCTTATTTTGTAGCTGAACAGGGAAAGAGGTAGGATCTAGACTCGGATCTGTCTGGCTTTAGGCTGCTTCTTGCTATCTAAACAGACACCAGCCACCAAATTCTTTTAGGAATAACTGTGGAAATGAATGCTTTAGCACCCCTAAACCCAGGAAGATAAACACAGGGTAACTACTTATTAAAATTCTAATTCTAATAGTAGCTGTAAGTGAAGCTCCAGGTGCTTATAGAGTTAAATGATGGATGGTAAATTGCCATAATTGTGAAGAATGAAAGAAAAACCAATTTATAATCTAGTCATTCCTGCTACACACATGTAGTTAGACACTATCCTTTCATCTCTATGACATTTTAAAATTTGTACTGCTTTCACATAAGGCAGTACATTTGTCTATCACATCTTTCAAAGCATCTTGTACTTATGTGGATGGTGATTTCTGTTTTAAAGAGAATGTGCATAGGGTTGCAAGGTAAATAGCCTTTCCCTTTTAATAAGTTTAACTTACCGAACTTCCTGTAAGTCTCAGAAAACTTTCCTGAAAAAATATCAGATGTTTTGAATACACTACACTTTCATTTAAAAAAAAATCTAAAATGCATTATTTTTTCAAAGTTTTGGGTCTAGTTGATTTTTGGTGTGGTTTACATAATTCTTCACTAAGCTTTTATATTTGGTTTGTCATAGCTGTCATCCATATTTCCTTTAAAAAGGAAGTTAAATTGTGAAATCACGTGTGTATGTATAAAAATGCATGCTCTTTAAAATCCAGACTTTTCTCTACATATAAATTGCACCTGAACAAAAGACTTATGAAGGGACTTACTGTGTTCCAGCATGAAGGAATCAAGGAACACAGAGACTCTCCCCAGCTTTCAGAAGAGGGTGTTGCAGTATGAAACCACCAAGGTTGGCATATATCCATGTGCTATGAGATTGTTCAGTGTTATTAAAGACCATGATAGCATAGCAGAGGGGGCTTCTTCCAAACTGAGCTCTTTGAGCAAATAAAAAGGTCACTGACAGCAGAGGCTTCTGGAACTGTGGGTTAATTTAAGTCAAGTTGGGAGTTCTGCTGGCTGCCTCAGTCTGAATGCATATAAGGCTGTGACCTTGGGATTAGCTTTGTACTTTTCAAGTCTCCTGTTGAGAGTCTGCTTTCTGGTAGAGTACTTACTCTATTTAATGAGGCTTTTTGAAATGGGTAACCTGCTATGCATATGGAGCATGCATAGTAACTGGCTGGTGTTAGAATCCTGAGAGTTGCATATGATGCAAAAACACTTTCAAAACATGGATCCTGTTCCTGGTGGCAGGAATGAGTGGGCACACTGAGACTAGTGACCGATTCAGGGATCTGCCTTTCTAAACCTCACTAGGAGGGATAATCATTGGGATTAAAGTGTGATTTGCTTCCTCAGATTCCCATCTGGGACTTCCAGTTTCTTTTTTATGGACAAGTGTGAAGCAATCCCCCAATAGACTGACAAGAAGCAGGATGATCATTATTTCAACATACCTTCCCGGAATATGGGTGGAGGGTCAAATAAGTCCATTGCAATCCTCTCAAATGCCATCTTCTCATCTCAGATGCTGTGTAGGAGAGCCACATTTCAATTCTTGTTCTAGCTAGGTAATGGCTGAGATGATGGGTGTCCTGCTAGTATTCACTGTGGGGAAAGGCACCAGAAAAAGAAGGGCATTGTTGCGATTGGGATATGATATATCCCACAAAGGCTAATGTGTTGAAGCTTGGTCCCCAAAGCAACAGTGTTCAGAGGGGACTTTGAGGAAGCGATTGGATCATTGGAGCTTTTAACCTCACTGGTGGATTAATCCATTTATGTAATCATAATTGAATTATATTGGGAGACGGTGGAAATGGTGATAAGTAGGATCTAATTTAAGGGAGATGATCCTTGGGGATTATCTTTGGGGACTGTATTTTGACCCTGCCTTTCTTTCTTTCGCTTTCTCTCTCTCTCTCTCCCCCTCCCTCCCTTCCTCCCTCTCTCCCTCTCAGAAATAATTTCTATTTTATTTTTTAAATTTTTCTGTGGTCCTGGGTGAACCCAGGGCCTCCTGCATTCCCCAGCCCTTTCTGCTTTTGGCTGCATGAGGTAAGCAGTTTTCCTCCATTGCACCCTCCCAGGCCATGATGCTGTATAATGATGGCCCCAAAATAACACAGTCAACTGGTCATGGACTGAAACCTCTGAAACTTTGAGCCAAAAAAAATCATTCCTTCTTCAAGTTGATATTCTCGTGTTTGTTTTTTTGTTGTTGTTGTTGTTGTTTGTTTGTTTTTGTCACAGCAATGGAAAGTGATTAACATGGGTGTGTTTCATTGAAGGCCCTCTTTTTCTCCCCATGATATTCTTTGTCTGAGTTTGAGCACATCCACTTCTCTGGATAAAACACTGTGGCTAGAGAAGTGTCGTTGAAGACTGCTAGGTGCTCTCTAGGCACCTTGCTCCTCCATGTTCCTGGCACATGCCTGTAGCACTCATGGAAACAGACCTGCAGCTCCACCATTGTCTGGGATGACAGACAATAGGTGACTAATGGCTTGCTTGGGCGGAGTGCTAAGCAAGTGAAAGGAGCATGTGGCCGCAACACATGTTGACAAAGAGATCAAGATAGGTCCTGGGAACTACCACATGAACCAGTCTGCGTGAAAAAAACTGAGTTCAATCCTCTCAGTACAAGGACTTGGACAGTTTTACCTGTCAGCTCTAGATCATAGGATGGCAGCCTTCCATGATGTCCCTGGCAAAAAGAACAGAGGCCTTGCTCTTTACCTGGTCTCCTCAGTCAGATTTGGGTAATTCCTGTTTTACCATAGTCAATCCATGGAAATCACCAAGCCCACCTATCTTTGGCTTTGCATTCTGGACTATTTGGTGATCAGCTGGGGTTTCATGATCTTTCCACTTAGCTCACTTAATTAGAGATGGGATTTATAAGGTATCTATCTCCCCCTGCTCAAGGCAGAGTGCTTTATTTGTCCTCCTCCTTGCTGCTTAATGAAATCACTGATGGATCTGACTCTGAGGCTTTGCATCAATTGGCAGGGACACTGTCCACACAAAAGCCCCCCTGGTTGTTGCATTTTTAACAAGAATCTTAAATGTTAAAGTTCTTCAAACTTGATTTTTGATGCATTGCTTGGGATACCTAAAGAAAAGTGTTGCTCCATGACAGAGTCCATTTTTATCTGCTCTCTTCCTTCTGGGATCTGTTTGAACTTGAATTGATATTCCTATTTTGGAGCCTTATTTTTTCTCTTTTTACTCTTCAGTAATTGTGGTCATCTCTTTTCATGTTTGAGGTTTTAAGTGCATCAATAGTGCTCCTTTTTCCTTTCATTCCTCCTGCCCCTATTTCTCCTTCTATCTCTTGATTTTCAACTTCACTGTAATCATCATCATCATCTCCAGACTGACACTGCCTGTCCTATGTACACCTCCTCACTCCCATCTCTCCCTCGCCCTCTTTTTCCCTCTTATTTCTTTGCATGTTTGGAATAGTACTTACTTTTCTAGAAACTTGTTCCCACATCCATTTGGTTTGCGGCCCATAGTTCTCGCCACACTTGAGCAGAACCAAGCAACTTGTTTTGTGTCTGTTTGAAATTGATTGGGTAATAGGATTGACATCATTCACCTCCTGCTCAGATTCTGATTCTAGAACTCTGGCTTCATATGCTATGAAAAACCACTGGCCAGAGTATTTTGGTAAAAAAAATAAACCTATGGTTGCAGGGGCAAGTAGGTAGAGTCAGCTGTCTGTATCTATGGGTTCTGCATCTGTGGATTCAACTGTATTGAACATGTGCAGATAGTTTCTGGTCTTACTTCCTAAAAAATATGGTCTAACAACTGTTTACAAGGCATTTAACTTGCATTAGGTATTATAAGTAACATGACATGATTTAATGTATACAGGAGGTGATATGCAAATATTATACTTTTTCATATAAGGGACTTGAGCATTAAAAGACTTTGGTATCCTCAGGGAATCCTGGAACCAAGCTCTCTTGATTATCAAGGGACAATTGTGTATGCTTATTGAAGTAAGCCAGAGGCTAGACAGACATTGCCAAATAATAGATTGATTTGGGTGTCTTGGTGTGTTGTTTATGAGGCCTTTTGAGCATGAATATCCCTCAGATCACAAACTCCACCCATCTTTTTCTCCCACTCCACTTCAAGCATTTTTAGGTGACTCCATTGGTCAGGGAGGTAACATTTGCCTTTGGATGTGCTGCCAATCCTATGTGGAGTTTGTGTAGTGCTTGGACACCTGTCATCAGGCCCTGCTGACTGGAGCATATCTTCCTTAAAATAATTGAACTGGAGTTGTGCAATAACTTTGGCTTTCCTTACGCATCTTGGCTTTGCCAAGAACTTTGTGTTTCATACTTAATTTTCAGCTCATAACTAAATTTCATTTTGCAAAGTCAAACCAGAGGTTTTCCTTTAAAAGCCTTACTGACCATCCTCAGCCATGTACTTTTAGTGTTTTTAGGTTTTCATCTCCTATTAATAAATAGACAATAGTTTCCTTTGTCCCATTCCCACACCCACTGAAATTTTGATCAGTGTGAGAATTACAATAAAATAAGTTTAGCACCTTTTCCTCAGGCTAAAATGCTCCAGCAGGTACTCACTGGGTGTCTACCTGACCATCCCCATAGCCTTTGGATCATTTCTAAGCCAATATGTGAATTTGTACCATAAGCTCTACACAGTGATTGGAACCATCCAGTTAGCCATGAGAACCAGTAGGTCATACCTTGGGTTGAATCCTTCTCTCTTCTCCATTTCAGCTCTCTTGCTGAGTACACTAAAATTCTCCAATAGAACTCAGAATTTAGCCATTAGTATGGTGAAACTCAAAATGGATTCATCCTCTGATATGTGTGAGGCAGTGCTGGGCACAGAAGGTGCTTTCCATGTTTGCTTTCCCTGCCCCCCTGTAGGATGCAGTCTGGGATGCAGGCAGGTCAAAAGAAAATAAATACAAGTTTTAAGAAGGCCACATGGGTAGAAGTGGATGCCATAGAAGTTAAGAGGAGGGAGAATTAAATTATTGCAGTTGATGACCTTAAGAATGGTCAAGGCATCTAGAAGGAGATCTTGCTTGGTTGAAGGAAGTCTTGGGAGAAGCATGGTATATAAAAAAACAAATCTTTCAAAAGCAAAAGATGTATTTGAGGGATGCTTAAGCTACTTTTGGACTGAGTAAAGGGAAGGAAGCACCACACAGGGTGTGTGGGACAGACAGGTAGACACCCAGGATGTACACTTACATCTTGGGAGATTTCTGCAACAGGTACCCAATGTCTTTGTAAAAGGTAAGCTGTAAATTCCCGGTCCCTGAGTTTTGATCTCAGCTCTGTCCCTCATTCTTGGGTGACCTTGGACACATCATAGCTGCCATGGGTTGACTGAGTCATCTATAAAATAGAAAAAGCAGCAATAATAAGGGATAGTTATAGCCACAACCGACAGATTCTAAGTGCTCCACAAATATCAAAGTAGGACTCTTTGTATGCAAGTCCAGCTCCTGAAATAAAGCACAACCATATCTAGTTTAAATCTGACTTTGTGAAAGAAACTTTTGAACCCGCTATTTTCTAGGCACCTAATGTTATAAGGACACAAGAGTTTATTACTTGCTTTTACATAGTAAAAATTTCCCAGAAAGCTCTGGAAGCATCTGTTTTGCCTTCCAGTGAAGGTAAGCTGCTACCCGGCAGGCATCCCAGCCACCACACTATCTCCAAAGTGGTATCGTACCACGCAGATGCCCAAGTTGGAAGTTTTCTGCTTGAACTCTCCAAATGACAAATGTGATAAGATTCGCTTTTGTAGATCGCAGCTGTATCTTTCTTCTGTTCCCTTTGCTTCCCCTTGGACTCAGCAGTTTTCATTTTTGCTCCAGATAAATTGCTGTTAATTTAAATGTACTGCAGATTCTTGCCATTTTATGGCTGATTGCTTCTGAGTAATAGGAGGAAAATGTGTGCACGTTTGAATGTAAATAATCTAAATAGAGTGTGAGCCTATTTAGATTTATTTTAAAAAGCAGAGCACTTCAGTGACCTTCAAATGCCCCTCCCTGTCCTTCCCTTTGAAGAGGCCAAGGAGCAGATCCTAAATCAGCAAATAGAGATTGCCTGTTAGGGTGTTAGGGTGTATCCGTTCATTTCCCTTCTCAGCTTTCAATTTTACGTCTCATTTCTCAGAGAGCACTTGGTTTTTACCCTGGTTTCTATTTGGACCCCCTAGTGTACACAGCGACAAAGCCCCTTCAAAGTTGTTTTTGATAAAGGAGCCCATCTCCCAGTAACCACCATGCACCATTGGAATGCTGCAAAAACTTCAGAATGTCACATTGTCAAAATATCTATATTTCGAGCTCATAAGCTAGACAGCTCGTTTGGCTGCTAAACCCACAAGATGTTCAGCCATTTGTTGTGGTCTAAAAACTTTCCCCCCTCACTAGGAGAAAATAATTATCCATTGTTTTATATCATCTTGTGGTCCCTTTCCTGAGTTTTTAAAAACAGGAGAGGATAAAAGTCATGACATCCTGGTAAAATGGGACTCTGAATTATGCTATTAATCTTTTTAAAATATGAAGCATTGGATATGTTTCCTTATAAATAAAAGGATCAACTCTTTAAATCAAAATGATTTTTCAATAGGTGGTGGGGGTCTCATTAGTCTTTCAACAGTATGTGAAGATCAATGGTATCAAGATCAAGGGTATATAAAAGGAGACTAACTTGCTTTCCCAGAGGTGAGGTGTGGTGGATATGGCTATCTCAATACAGACCCTGCACATTGCTCTCAACTGTAACATGCTAGCTTTTCCTCTCAAGGAATGTACCCTGTGGTTTTTTAGGTTTTTGTTTTGTTTTGTTTTGTTTTGTTTTTGTTGTTGTTGTTGTTTGTTTGTTTGTTTGTTTTATGGTGGCTTTGCTCATTTTTATTTCATAGGATGAAGCTGAGTTCTGTTTCTTTGGGAAGAATGCTTCATAAAAGGCCAACAGAAGAAGGTTGGGAGGGGCATTTGACTTCATTTTTAAAAGGGCAAATGCATTGCAGTCTGAGTGAATGACAGTCCAAAAGAGCTGGCATCTAGAAAATTGTACAGTTTCCTAATTGTGATCATCAAGGATCCTGGAGGGATTTGGGGCAGAGAAGTGGCAAAGAGTGGCCTTGTTCCCACTACAAACACTCTGGTGTGAGTAAAACTCTCCAGTTCCTGTGCCATAAACCCGTTGGAAATAAGGCTTTGCACTAACAGCCTAATCCATCCTGTCATTTTATGGAAAATCAAATGCCCTTACAAATTGAATGTGCAGGGGAACTAGTATGTTGAGTCAACACATCTTTTTTTTTGGGGGGGGGATAATATCTTCTATTTGTAGCACCAGGTTTCTCCTGTTTTTATTGGCAACCTTGACTTCCTTACCTTAATCCTATTGTTTCAGTGGGAAGGAATTTGAAACGCGCCCTCTTAAGACCTGAAGGAATAACTAAGGAGTTTGGTTTGTCAATTCGGAATGCTTGTCCTACGTGCAGTAGTACACTCTTGAACTAGCTCTGCTAGTTTGCCTGGAGGCAAAACTTTTAGAAAGAGACAAGAGAGACAGATATGAAGGAAAATTCATCACTAGTGCCATTGAGTACTTCCTAAATTCTCAGGGCTTTGTAGGTGATTAAACCTCTAAGCGATCTTGGCATCCTTAGCGATTTTTTTTTTTTTTTCTGAGACTTGGAAGGGCAGGAGAGAGGAATGCTGTGGAAATCAAGCTTTGTAGACTCTGAGTATTGTTGTAAAAGATGATACAGATTGGTGGTGGTAATTACAGCTCTGGAGGCAGATGACACCAGCATTTGGCAGACCAGACACCATGTTGAGGAAGATAGAGAGTCTGGAGAGCTGGGTTTAGAGGAGTCTTCCAAAGCAGAGCTTGAAAATGTCTTGGGGGTTTCTAGGACGATGCCATCTATTTTGTCATTTGGGAATCTGATGAAGATTCATGCAAATTACACAGAGAATTGTATGTACTAGAACCTTCACTGCTCCTGCTGGTCTTTCATAGGGAAAGTTCAGAGAGAGAGCTTGTCCTCTGCTTGTCTCCTTCTTGTGCTGTGACAGAGCTGGGTCACTAGGGAATTAGAGTTCCTGGACTAGAGCTTCATCACACGGTAATTGTAGGACCTTGGGGAAGTTGCTTAACTCTCTGAGCCTCAGTTTCCTCACCAGGAAAGACAGTGCAATAGCAGACTATTTCCCAGAGGGGTTTCTGTGAATTTTAACAGACCAATATTGGCATAGTGCTCAGAAAAGAGCCTAGCACAAACCAGACTAGCTTTTATATATTGGCTAAGTTATTTACTCATCTTTCTCCTTATGTAAGGCAATGAAGAGTCTGGGGTCAAGGAACTCCATGTTCTTTATTTTTGCATCATCTATTACAGTGTCTACTGCTTGGTTAGTGTTCAATAAATGTTTGCAGAATTAATATGGTATATGACATATTATATATATACATATATATCTAATTATATATGTAATAAACACAATTTACGGTCTATATTGTATAACATAATTGCATATTGTATACAATGTACTTCCATTTCCATGTTATATGATTGACATAGTATCTATGTGTCATATATATGGTATGGTACTTACTTAAATTTAGGCACTATTAGGATTCCTGGGGGGGGGACAATATTATATATTAGTATTTCCCTGTATTTCACCAGTGAAAGCCAGCCAGTTCTCTAGATGAGTTATTTTAAACATTATTTGGTGAAAATCAGCAAAGGAAAAGAATTAGGGCTTGAGTAAATGTTTATTGCTGAATCCAACCGCCCCCCTCATATAAATGAACATATATAAATTCTTCAGTGATCATCCATATTGTACAAGGATTTCTTTTTCTTAAATTAAACTGCTAACAAATGATAAAATTGAGGCTGGATCTGTGGGCAGAAATCCTTTGCATTTCTTCCCCATGTTTCATGTACCATGTAAAATTGATTTTCAGTTTAAATGTAAGTTGCTCAATAACGAGATGAACATTTTCTCCCAATTTCTGTTCTGTTATTGTACATCGCTTTGTGTTTTAAAATGTATTCCATGTTGTGTCTTATTTTTTAATTTATTTATTTTCCTTTAAAAGTGATTATACTTGTATGATAATTTCCATTGATTTTTCTTTTGAGCATGACTTATGTTTTATTTTGTGTTTTTTTTAGGTTTTGTTTTGTTTCATAAGATCCCACTGGATGGGTAGCTGAAATAAAGAAAAAGAGAAGGGGGCTGTGGTGCTTGTTGGTTGACGCTGCCCTGTAAGCTGGCCTCTTGGGACAGTGTTGGTTTATCCCAGGAAGTGTTGCTTACCTGGGGTTCTCTGGTAGAAATGGGCAGTGCTTGGAGGATGTATTGTATGAAGCCTGCTTAAATGGCGAACGGTGATTGGGGAACACCAAAGCAGAGGCAGCTCTCAGGCAGCTACGCAGCAAGTCAAGAAAACATCTTAAATTAATCCATCTCTTCTGTCCTTACAGTAGTTCAAATACAAAATTGAAATGAAATTCCACTGGATTGTACTTCTCTTCTGAAAAGTATGCTATTTGACCTTACTGGAAATGTGTTGATTTCAATTGCTTCTGTTTATTAAAGGTGAAATATATATATATGGGATTGGTTGGTATAAGTGAAGACTAAAAAGTCTAATCTATATTTAACACATATTTTTAGTATCATTTGCTGTTATTCTCTAATCATCACTAAATTGAGTGAGTGATTTTTCCACCTACAACATAGTGACGACAAGAGTTAAAGGCACATATGCCATCACTTTGGGGACTTGGTGTTGTCATGAAGAGGTTCTTTTTTTTGCTGGCAATAAAGATCCAAACTTTTAACTTAGGTCTCAGAGTCACACAATGTTAATGATTGCTTTAAAAGTTTATTAACAGGACGAAAGAGAAGAAAAAGAACAAGTACAAGAAGAAAAGCATCAGCTGCTATCTGGTCAGGGCTATAGATTTCAGTTAGGCACAGTCAGTTTCAGAATCACTAACAGAGTGGAATATATGCATATGGTGAAATTACCACCTCGCTCCTTTCCATTTGCCCTCTGAGAACCACCGCTGCTTGCATTACAGAACTCCAGCTTTTCTACTCTGAAAAGGCCTGCAAGCAGAATGGTTGGCCTGCTGTGAGCAGGAGAGGATATTCTAAGAAGGACAGTCTCCCTGCTGCACACTGTCCTACTGCTGGGTTTTCATGGGCAGGAAAGCTTGTCCTGACCCCAGCAGCAAAGAGGTGGCAGGTCGCTAATGAATATGTGCTTTATCATGTGCTTCTTCATTGCCGAGAGGGCAGCTGAGAGCTACAGATGGCTGCGTCCCCTCTTTGTTCTGAGCCATGGACACCTGTTTCGTTCACTTGCCACCTCAGTGGCCTTCCTAGGCTCTGTTCTGTCTGTTCCAGACAGTGTCCTTGTCCTGAAGAGAGGTTTGACTGCCCCCACCCTCCTCTCCTCTCCTCACTCCTTTCATTTAGGGGCACTCCAGAGACAGGCCTGGAGCATTTCATTTGAAAACACAATCAGCCATTAGCTGTGTACATGTAAGTCATGCCTGAATTAGAAACACTGACATTAAAAAATTTCTTTTAAATGATTGCTCAAGTTTTGTAGTGCAGTTTTAAGGATTTATGGATTTTTTAACTACTCTGCCATGTTTGGAAACTTTATTTTGAAAATCTGATGTAACCAAGGCATTAATCTTAATAAACCAAGACCCATTTAAGCACGAGCTGATATAAAAGGAATATTCTTGATGAATATTTTATATTGTATCTTTTACATTAGCCACTAAATATGTTATTGCTAAATGCCGACATTTCACAATGTCCTGTGGATTACAGCATTTATCTTGACTACTCCGCAAACACACCTGAAAGAGGGGCAGTTTCTCCAAAGTGAAAACATGCTGTTCTTTCTCACAGTTTTTTTTTTTTTTTCCCACTTCTATTTGAGCATAAGGGCAGCAAGCTCTCATCATGGGGAGGTCTGAATATTCTCTAAATTCCCATCTTCTTGCTCACTGCTAAATGACAGTTCCTGCCACTATGGGGATTTCCATCTTTCCCAAAGGTATTGATTTACAAAGAGGCCAGCTAATAGCAGAAATCCTGACCCCTGAAAGAGAAATGAAATTCACACTGGGAGCCAGGCAGGGGTTCAGTATGGCAAAAGGTTCTTAAATATCAGTCATTTGGGTTTTTTTTTTAAATTAAGCTTTTATGTTATTCCACGAAGCCCTAAAAAGGCAATGGATTTTTTAAGGACAATTTTATTAGTTTCCCAGACCCAAGAGGAAAAAAAGAATATTTATAGTCAACAGCTAGAAGGATTGCAGGGTACATTTGATTTTTGTTTTAAAATGGGGAAAAGTGGACAGATAAGGCAATTTAATATATCAAAGATGAGTTTGACATCTCCTAGGAAAGAATGAAAACAGCAGGCTATTAGAAAATTGTTTCACATGGCTCTTGTTTTCTTTGCTTTTCTTTTTCTTTTCTTTTCTTTTTTTTTTTAATCCCTAAAGACTACAATCAGTAACACAGCTTCTCTTTTCTGTACTTAGGCAACCTTCTTTCTTCCTCTGCTTTTTATGTCCCCCATAAGAAATTTGCTTTTTAGAGCTTCCTAATGGCACCCATCATGTTTTTGCAGGATTAGAAAAGGAGAGGCGGCACTTTTGCTGAAATCAGGTCTGTTGCTCTCCAGCAAGGATCTGGCACTTGAACACCAGGCAAATCTCCTATGTATACAAAGTGGTCTGACTGAGCCCAAACCTGCCCACCTGAGTGGCAGCTGTCACCTAGCCCCCACCAACCATGCTCCACGGGAATGAGGGCCCAGGTTTCCAAATCATGTGATTCTTTAAGAGAAATGCAGTGCGAAACATGAATTTTTTTTATGGGAAATGTCCCTATTTTTAAAAAGTTGGATCGGTTATTTTTAAAACATTATGTAGGCCAACAAAACATGCCTGTGGGCTGCCAGTTTGTTACTTTTGTCTTAAAACACAATCATTGTTCTCTCACCGTATTTTTCTGCCTTTCTTTTGCAAACTTGCTTTTCTTTCTTCCTGACCACTGCTAAGGGCTGCATTGCAGCAAGCTTCCTAGCTTGACCTGCAGTGTGTCCTTTGTCTCTGACCCAGTTGTGACCCTCAACTCTTTCACCTTGCTGGGAATTCTCTTACTGCTGTGTCTTCCCACTGTTCGGTGATGGATCCCATTTCCATGGGGCCAGAGGCATTCTAGAAAGTCCTTCCTTCAGTTTTGTCGGACATGAATCTCTTTTCACCAGCGTCCTCCTAGCCCATCCAGATGCTACCAGGTTGATAGGGCAAAGTGCACAACCCATTTTCATTAAGGGTGTCCTTAATGTACTAATATAGCCTTTGGTAACTGGAAATCAGGTGTGTCATCATTGAGAGATGTTGTCCAGGTCCTGTATGTTTACCCAGCATTGATTGGGGTCCCCCTGAGACCCTTTTAGGCAGTTCATAGAAATGTCCACAGTCATCACACAAGACATCAACTCTTAACTATGATGACAACCACAGTCCAAACAGTTGGAGGCCAAGGAAGGATTATCTCTCAATAGAAAAAAATGAACCCCGAACATACATTAGAGAAAATGGACTCAAGGGTTTTCATTCCCCTTTCTCCTAGCAGGGACTGATTTCATTTTTGTCCCACCAAGTTTTCATCCCAGAAATAGACAGCAAGGATATGAACTGAACAATCTCAGCTCTGCCTACAGCATGGAACACAAAAGGAGTTTGCTGTGGCTCCTGGCTCTTTAGATAATCCTGATGTAGACCCCATGTGTCAGGCTTGAAGCACCTCAGAGGAGAGGTCACACCTATTCAGTAGTTTGCAGAGTAAATAACTGAAGGAGCACAAAGTAGAATAAGTTTCATTCCAGGTGTGAGATAGAACATGGCAGAGGGACACATGCGCTCTCTCCCCTCTCTCTTTTCTCTATTCCCCTTTCTGTATTCTCTATTTTTTTCCTCTCTGTCTAATGGACCTTGTGGCAAACAGAGATTTTTCTTATTTTACCAGGTGCTTTGTATAATTATAGCATACTCATTCCCCCACCCAATGCAAATGGAATAAAAACACCCAGCAGTAACTGCACTAACTCTGCTCTTCCTCTTTTGGAGGGTGGATGATTCACACCTCTACCTTCTTTCTATGTCTGCTGTCTAGAATCCCTCCCTTGGTTTTGATCTAATTCCATCATACTACAATAGAAACTCATCCCATCTTGTTTTGCCTAGACTCTAGATTCAGAGGGAGATATGTAGTGAAGAGACACTATTCTATGGAAGCATGGGGTCTCACAGGGTTGCTGTTTCCAGCCATGTGGGCTGTGTCAGCTGCATGGGGTACAAATAAGTGGAGCCTCCTGGGATACAACTCAACAGTTTTTGACTCCAAGCAAACTTGTATAGAAGTAGCTGTTAAATGCATTCTGCTATGTTGACATACCTATAGTTCTTGCAGACCACATCAAGTTTATCTAAGGGCTCCCAGAAAGGTGAAGGACTCTCCTGAATTCAGTTTACCAGACCAGATTAGGTTGACACAAATTCCTAGCCCAGAAAGTTACACACAGAAGGCTGAGACAGAAGGCAGCTTCCTATTGAGCACAGCCCATTCTCTGTTTTGGTCTTCAGGGACAAAGGAACCTGCCAGTCACCTGAATTTGACAGGGAAAGCACTCTGAGTTTCCTTCAGGCTCATGTGGTGGAATAGCCTTGGCATAGTTATTAGTGGGCATCCAGAATACGTTGGCTAACTCCCAATCCCCATCCCACAAAACACTAGCTATGTTTGGAGTCTTAATTTTCATGGAAAAAAAATTAAAAGAGGCAATAAAAAGAACCAGGGCTTTTTTTTAAACCATCTTTATTTTAGACAATATATTTATGAATTGAATATACACAAATGTAAAGTAGCCAAAGAGCCTCTACAAAGACAAATCCTGGAGTTTTACCCATTTCATGTTCAAATCCATTTGCTGTAATCCAGAGGCAACCTGTGACTCATTCTCATGTCTTGTTTTGTTTTATTTTTTTCCATAAGGTTTTCAATCATGTTTTTCACATTTCCTGTAAATAATGGATAATCATTTTTTAATTTTATTTTTAAGTGCTGTTTTAACAATGTGGATAGACTATAAATGTACTTGCTGAATTCATTCATTTTTTTTAACAAGCCAATAAAGTTTTATAATTCATCTCTCTGTGTCTTGCATTCTCTGTTGGTGTCGTACTCCTCCCCTCCCTTCTTTAGACATGTACCATCCATCACCCATGTGTTGCTGGTGGTGTTTGAGACTGAAGGTATTTGAAGGAAAAGTGTGAAAAATGTCACTGAGCATTTTGGAGGAAGCCCAAACCCATTATAGATTTTGAAAAAAAACTCATCTCAAAACTAGGTTTTTAAAATTCCCATCAACGTTAATTATGTACTTGCAATTTACTGATTCTTACACTAGTAATGTTTTCATTGGCCAAAATGCAATTTTTAAAAAATGTTTAAGGGAATTTTTAAGTATGTGTATGTATAAAACCACACTCTGTGGGAATGCTCTTGGGTATTTTAAATATCTGAAATGACACACATCAGAGTAAGTGATGAGTATTCAGTGCTTTGTTCTATTTCAAGTGACTTTGTGGTCAAATAAACATAATGACTTGTACTTTTATAGATGGGAGAGAGAGAAGACAACAATGGATATGGAGATAAGATATGATGGACTGAAATTGTTAGCGTGGTACCCACACTTCATGTCCCTTTGTCCCATCCCCAGTCCTGGCACACCTTCCCTTCTTCATTTTTCCCTTTGATGATAAGACTGAACAGAAAGGTTTGTAAACCCCATCCCTGATTCATTTGAGCATATAGCTACCTTCTGATAACTTTGAAGGGTTTCACTCCAAATCAAGGACTTCAGAATTGGGAAAACCATCCAGTGTGACCTAATGTTTTATTAAGCCAAGTACACTGCTCCTCTTATGAGACTGTGGTGTTTAGTGTTATTGATTTGTGCTTTTTCCAAAGGCCCTTCTAAATTTGCTGAACTGAGATGAGATTTCTTCTAAAATTTGTAGTTCATATGATAATTTGAGGTGGTAGACACCTGTCCTACACTGTGCAAGTTTGAATCTCAGCATGCTCACACAACCTTGGGAAAGTCAGTTCACTCTCTCCCCCAGAGTCCTCCTTTACAAAATGATATGATAATACTATCTACCCCACTGGGCTCCCATAGAGTTAAACAAGATGGTTCAGGTAAAGTAAACAGCAAGGCAAGTAGAAGCACTCAGTATTACTAATAAAACTTCCAACGAGCTTTGGTTGTCATTGTCATCAGGTGTGCCTCTGTAAATGCTTTAAGAATCAAAGTAAACAACTACTGGTCATGTGCCAGCTGTGTGAGTGCAAATAGTGGAGACCAAGCTATGAAGGTGGCTTTGAAGCTTTCTCCAGCATTATCACAATTCCAGTCCTGGATCTCTCTCTCCACCCAGGTAATTCTGGCCCAATGATTCTACCTCAAAATTGATTTTGATAAGAGGATCTGCTTTGTATGGGCTGATATTGTAACAGTTCAGTGACTCTGAATGATGCTCTGAAATTCGAGGATTATGGAAAAAATAGAATTAAACATATTTTCCCAAAGATATTCACCCTATATTACCTTATTAATTCAGAACTTTTAGTCACTTGAACACAGTTCATATTAACTTTAATTTTTGAGTTATCTATTTAAAGATTTTGTTTAATAATATAAATTTTAAAACCCAAACTGACCAAGAAACTATTGAAAGCAAAGACTTATTTCAGATTTCCTCAAGGCTTAGGAACACGTGTTTACAAGCAATGATTTACAAGTAACTAAATTATTTCTTGCTGCTTCCTGAAGTGGTCTTTGGCTATAGCTCTAGTAGGCCATGCTTGATGGACCTCATTAGAACTCCTTCATGTTTGAAGCAATAAAATTCTTTGCAATCTATTTTTTCTCATCATTAAACCATTTAAAATAAGTGGCACTGATATTTTATTAGCACTTAATTTAAGGTATTTTCACAAATGCTATCACCTTTCCTAACACATATTTAAATGAGATAATGGGCTGGAGGTGTAGTATAGCTCACTGGTAGCAGTCTTGCCTAGTATGTGCAAGATCCTGGGTTCCATCCCTAGCCCAAAATGACAACCAACCAGCCACACAAGCAAACAAAAAATAAGATTTACAGCAGAATCTAAAGGATCTAAGAGATAGTGACAGGTAAGGTAGTTGATTTCTCACTGTGGGCCAAGCATTATTTTATATGCTTCTTGATCTAACACTCCTATGAGACTGCTGCAAATACTGTCCATATATTAAATATTAGAAAACTTATCTTTAGGGATAGGTATGCAGGGACTTGCTCCAGGTTATCTAGCTGACAAGTGGTAGCACCAAGTCTTGAATTCAGGCAGGCTGGCTCAAGAGCTGGGGCTTCTAACAAGTCCTTTGTGTGGCCTGGATTCTGGGCACAGCTGGGGGTAGGGTGAGGCCAGCCAGGTGCCTCAGGCACACAGATGGGAGGTGGTCACTTTCAAAGTTGGGAGGTCATCCATTCAAGCACAAGTTCAACTTAGATTATTCTTGTGGCAAAGTAAAATTGTAAGGTTAACTCACTGGGAAGGGGCCTACTCCCTGGTGCCAGTAAACTCTCTGATATTTTTGCCACTAAAAAATCCCTTGCAGATCTTGCCTGGAAAGTTCGTGGTGTGGTAGAGAAACTGGCATCTGCTTTTTACATTTTACCTTATGAAACAGAGGTTATACCAAGGAATTTTCAGAG
The DNA here is from genome assembly GCF_052094955.1 of Ictidomys tridecemlineatus. Taxonomy (NCBI): domain Eukaryota; kingdom Metazoa; phylum Chordata; class Mammalia; order Rodentia; family Sciuridae; genus Ictidomys; species Ictidomys tridecemlineatus. The sequence continues at coordinate 127,949,111 of NC_135480.1, read as the reverse complement.
CTAATTAACTCTAAAAATCCAGAGCATGTTTTCCTTGTACATTGTAACTGAAGATGGATTTCTTGTTTTGGACAATCTACAAGTGAATTGTTTTCATCACTCTTGATTTTCAGTACTTCTCATTCTCCTTGGAGTAGTCCTCACTGTCCAATAAGGAATCTGGAGGGAAACCACCTCTGTGGGATGCAGGGGATGTAGTGGGAAGGGGATGTTTCAGGACACATCCAGCCACTTTCTTGGATGGGATCCAGATGACAGAACACACTGGCAGAAAATGCCTGAGCTGCTCTTTGCTTTTCCAGCACCAAGAGGCAGGGCAGAAAGTTCCACATTCCTGCCCCTGTCTGTCCTGTCTGGCAGCCAGTGATCCAGAGAGACTGCCAAGGGCATATGCTAATTTTCCAGCCATTTGGTCCATCTTACATGCCACAAGACCCCAGGGCCTGTGTTTACTGAATTCAAATCTCTGCCCCTTACAAACTAATAAACAGTGAGTTCTCTATCTCTTCTCCTTTTAATATTTTTATTCTAATAAGGGTAGGAGAATCTCTTGTGTTTATTGTCCATCATCTTATATCTTTTTAATAATTTTCATCGTACTGTAATTGGTCTTGTTGGATCATTAAATAAAAATGTAGGCTGCACTATTTACTTTGAGGATTGAGATTCAGCTTCGGGTAAGTTCATGCAATTTCACCTAAAGCCCCTTGAGTTGTGGTGGGAAGGACTGTTTTACTTTTGGGGGGAGTTCTAGGTTTTTCTCTAAACTAGGACAAAGCCTCTGAATATGTAATAGGATTTTCAGGAATGACTCTTAGGCAGATTTTTCCTTTTACATTTTCTTCAGGCTCCTGGATTTGGGGAAGGTCGACTGCCTCTCCATAATCCTTATCTAAACACTGTTGCATTGGGTTCCATGTTTAAACCTATTCTGGTAGTATGCTGGCTTCCCAGAGTGTCTGACTAGTTGGGTATACCTTCAGGTCTTGGGTGGAGAAAGGGATCAGGATATGTCTGGCATGTTCCATGTGTGGTGGCACTAACTCTAGGAGGAATTCTTGCTTATATCTGAAATGCTACTGGATAGGTCCCCGTCCATGGCTCCAGCTCTCAACTGGGCACCGTTAGTACCATTTTCCCTATCTCTCCCTCCATCTCTTAAGGTGGTAAAGGCTTCCCATTGCTGTCACTCTCTCAGTGCCTCATCATTTCCTGTTTGTCCCTTTAAATGTCTCATACCTCTTTAAGTAAGTTCTTTTTTCTTGATAGAACCCTGAGATATATACTTAATTCTCTGATATCTTTTCTCATCTAGCATTAAATCTATTCGAAATCCAGCAAGTGTCCTTTAAGGGTCAATCATATGTCAGCATATGTCACAGCTAGGCTTTGGGGGAGACCACAGTAAACCCAGTCAATGTCATCGTTGCCTTATAGACTGGGGTCTAATGGAGTATCTGTAATGTTGATACTGTTGTTGCCATAATTTACACCTAAGAAAACAACAGCTTGGGAAATTAAGAAACTTGTCCATGGATACACAAATCAGATTGGTCTGCCTATAAATTCCCTGTGTCTGCCCCTCCATCTCTGAGGCAGTGTTTTTCCTTTGCCCCTGGGGTGTTTCCCCATCTACAAGTTCTGAGACGGCCACTAGACCTCTGTTCTTCATGTTGGTAGCTATAATTCTTCTTGACCCTGTATGATCTGTATAAAGTATGCCTACCTTTGTTGTCTGCTTTCTCTTTTTTTTCCTTCTCTTTTATATTTTTTAAAACAATAATTTCCTCTGGTTCTCCATTGATATCCTTTCTTTAATTTTAACACAATAAATTTTTTAAATTGGTTTGGTAGAACTAAAGTGTTTGCGTGTGTGTGTATGTGTGTGTGTGAGAGAGAGAGAGAGAGAGAGAGAGAGAGAGAGAGAAAGAGAGAGAGAGAAAGAGAGAGAGAGAGAAAGAGAGAGAGAGAAAGAGAGAGAGAGAGAGAGAGAGAGAGAGAGAGAGAGAGAGAGATTGGTTAAGCCCAAGCAAGAACACAATAATTCATAAACACACACACACACACACACACACACACACACACACATGCTCATTCACACATACCCCCACATACACGGAATAGGAATTTTGCATACTTTCAGACTTGTGTGACTAAATGGGAACTTAATCCCTGTGCATACATAATTTATGTCATTATTCCCTTCCCAGTGCTCATTGTGCATAATACTCCAAGGTCTTTTTAAAAAACTTTCCATGTTGAATGTTTTGCTTGTTGTTTTTACTTTCTTATAAATAGCAAGAAGTTTTGCTGAGAAGAAATGATTACAAATCCCAAAAGGTTGATGTTCTGTTCTGAGCTCCAAGATGTAAGGATTGAGTGGATTTCAAACTTGGCAAAATCTCTGACTTGGCAAATACTTCCATCCTTATTTATGACAGCTTGGAAACTTCCATTTTCTAGGGTTTATAAATGATGCTGCTGATTTTGTTTCCCTTTTCTATTTTGCTGTAAATTATGAAATAACGAGAGAGAGAGAGAGAGAGAGAGAGAGAGAGAGAGAGAGAGAGAGAGAGAGAAGGAGGGAGCAGAGGGTGTGTGTGTGTGTGTGTGTGTGTGTGTGTGTGTGTGTATTGTGTTCTTTCTTTTCTTGGATATGAGGTATATTTCACATGTTTCATACAAGAAGTGTACTTCCCTTTTTTAGCCTTTCAACAAAATGGAAATCTGAAAATGTTGAGGTTTGCAATAACATTTTATTTAGCTTTGTCACCACTGTGACCAAAAGGCCCAATAAGAATGACATAGAAGAGAAAAAGCTTATTTGGGGCCTACAATTTCATCCATAGATGACTGACTCCAGGGTTATGGGCCCAAGGTGAAGCAGAACAACATGACTAAGGCACATAGTGGAGGGAAGCAGCTCAGGACATGGCAGCAGGAAGTGTGTGTGTGTTTGGGGGGGTGCTTTATCATTAGGGATAAAATAACAACCCCAAAAGCATGCCCCCAGTGACCCACTTCTTCCAGCCACTCCTCACTTGCCTACTACATGCCAATGGATTAACACACTGATTCGTTTAAAGCTTTCCTAACTCAATCATTTCTTCTTCTCTGAATTTTCTTACATTGTCTTGCACATGAACTTTGGGGGTGGGGGCATATGGTATCTAAAACATAACAGATACAGAGAATGATAACCTGTGGTTGTCACTGTAGTTACAAAAAACTTCTCTGGCTAAGTAAATTTCATCCCCAAACTGCAACTTAGTAAAACTTGAGATTCTGAAACAAGGCAAGTTATGTAGAAAATCTCAGTTTTTCCTAGGTGCAATGAATGACTAGTTGTTGTAGAGGAACCTTGTGTCTATATTCTTAGTGGAAATTTGTTCAAGTGGAGGAAGAACTCAGAGATTTTCTTCTTTTCCTGTCTTTTTCTCTCTCTTCCTCATCCTCCTCCTCCTTTTTCTTTTATCCCTTCACTCCAAACTCAGTTCGTTAAAACCCAGTCATTTTTATTTTTTCTTCATAAGAGATTTTTTTCTTTTTATTCATGTAATCACATAGAAATTGGGAGTGTCTGTTTATGGGGTACAGTAGGTAGACATTGCTGAACATAGGTAATAGGAATTTTCAAGTGCAGAATGTTTCCTCTCAGAAGCAGATCCCAAGGTGGAGTTAAAGCTGCAGAGATTTTCACAGGAGAAACCCTTGAGTGAGAAAAAAAATGGAGAGGAAGCAGAAGGAAGCTGTGAGGGCTTCAGGCTGCCAGAGAACCTTTAGTGCATGAGACATGGAGGGGAGGTTAGATCAAGGGCTACAGATTACCATTCACATGAAGGTGGTATTGAAAGCGATGCTGAGGAGTCTGAGCAAAATAGGCCAACAGAGGAGTTCCTTGTTTTTCAGGATGGGTCTGCCATAGTCATTGGCGTTGGGCAGCTCAGGGGGAAATCAGTCTTTGTGCAGATGGATTTTAGAGCACAACAGTTGGGGCCCTTGGTCGTTATGTTCCCAGACACTGATGTCTGTGAAGTGCATTCTTAGTGCTCTCATATAATAGATACTGTCTCATCTGAGCTCCACATGACTGATGAGCTTGTTAACTAGTGCTCCCCATTTTTCTGTGGAACATACTGATCTCTCTGCACAGTGCCCTGCACACTCCTGGCTGGACAGCGGGGTACCACTGCTCAAGGGAACCTCTGTTTCCTTAAATGACCTACAACCAATTGCAGCAGTTAAAAGGGTCTCAACTATAATAATTCTTGAGAAAAAAAAAGTACACAGAGTGGGCAAGTCAATATTTTGAACTGTTTTTAAAATGTCATTTTTGAGCTACAGCCATCTTTTTATTCATGGTTAACGCAAAACGACATTTGAAACTAAGACCTGTTTTTATTTTTCTCGCCTACATACTAAAACCACAAGTGATTTTATTTCATTTCATTTTGTGTTCCGTGTCAAACAAATTTCCTATCATGGCAGCTCTCATTATTGATTCATATTCTTTCAGAAGAGTGTTTATGGAAGTGTACATCAATACCTTGCCAGGCATGAGGAAAGAGTTGGAGTGGAACAGAGCGATACATCCTCTTACACAATTATTCTCCCTTGCTCTCAAGCAGCCTTCAAATTGGATCGTTTTCAAGGGAAATGATGGCTTATTCAGATTTGACAAACTGTGTTGAATACTTTCTCTGTGCTAGGCTACAGGTTGCGACTCTAATGACTTTGGAGACTGGACACGTCGAGAGCATGTGTAGGTGGCTGGTAAAGACTGGCTCATGCATGATGCAGAACTACCTCCAGCCAGGAATCCAGGCTCAAGGAGCCAAGTCTTCTGATTTTTCAAGATGAGGGGAGATCTGGGTTTTTGTGTGAAATCTCCCAGTTTTTAAATGTTGGCAAGGCCCACAACATTTTTGAAAATCTCTGTGAGCCAAACATGACATGTCTTCAGGCCAAATCTTGCTTGTTGTGACCTTCTTGCTGGACATTCTGCTGCTGGCTTTTGGACATGTTTTCTTCAAAAATAGCCTAGAGTAAATTCTTATCTTAGATCAGGCTTTCTGGAAGCAGGCACTGAGATGAGGATTCACGTGCAAGTGATTTATTAAGGGTGTGCCTGTGAAAAGAGTCGGGGAAGCAGAACAGAGAAGGGGGAGCTAAGCAGGGCTATGATAAGAGGCAAAGCCTCATAGTAGTGGCTTTAGTTTCAGCACTTGGGAGACCTGGTACAAAAGCTGCTCCTTAGAGTTGTCCCACCTTGAGATTAGGGAGCTTAGCTTTCATATCTTTGCACCTGCCAGTCATTGATTATCACAACAGGCAACCCTGGGATTCTGATGCTCAAGAAGAGTCCTCTAGAAAGGATACACTGGTGCTGTTGTGGTCCTGGGTGTAGCACATGGCAGTAGCAACAGTGGAACTGAGGAACTCCACATGGTCCACTACCAAATATCTGTGACTTTCTCCAGTCTGCAGGTAATAAGAGGTACAGGCTTAGCCAAAACATGGACCCTGATCTTGGGACTCCATATCTAGTGCTTGCTGATACTCTTTCTAGCAGCTTCTTAATGAGATTGGCTGCAGAATTTAGATATTCTTGTCAAGTATGATAGCCTTGGATTTCTATCTGTCCTTTTCCTCTAGGAGGGCTTGGAGAGAGGATGGCATGGCTATTCAGAGAAGACACGGGAAGCCTGATAAGAACTAGAATGAGGTTCTGGAGCCAGCAATACTCCAGACAGCCCAGAATGAGCTTCTGAACTCTAGTGTTAGCTCCCAATTCTAAGTTATTTTTCTTTCGGTTTGGAAATTTCATATCTGAGATTCAGGCAGTGTTTTGTGTTTCTCTCTACCCCAGTGCTGAATTCTGAGCTTGAGACATGCTTGTCCTGGTGCTGGTGAGGTGATATCTTTTAGAGAACTAGACTTGTGGCTTCCGTATCTTGAATCATAGTACTCCAACGTGCTATTTGCTTTGGAGAGTTTAAAACTCTTCAGTATTCAATCTAAAGATGCATCCTTTAAATGCCCTGGAAGGAAATTCATCAGAGGTGGGGACAGAAGTCAGTCTTAGCAGCAGCATCTGCTAATTGAGCATCTTTGGACTTTGTGGGTCTCTCAGGCACAAAAGATCAGACTCTTTTAACTGAGTTTATCACATCTGCCTCTGACAGCACTTGCCCTGTGCCCTCTGCTGTTGTGAATTCATCCTTTGGTCCCTCTGGATCAGCCAGGACAGCTTCCTCACTCTCACTTTTTGCATGCTGTCTGGAAATCAAGTCAATGTTTCCTCCCCAGTATCCTTCAGTCCTGTGCCCTTTTCCACTCCACCTCTTCTGCCTTCCTTCAGACTCTCTGTACTTAAGAGGGGCAAACTGGTCCTCTTACCCTTCTCGCCATGTTTCTACCCTGAGTCTCACATCTCTTTCCCAAAATGCAGATGTAAGTCTTCACAAACACTTGGCAATTCAACCGGCTAAGGAGATAAAGTCCAAGTGCCCCCAAAGGGTATTCCAACTTGAGGACACTGGAGCTCCAGCCATGCCTTTCCCACCTGCTACCTCTATTCCACTTCTCCAAGCCACTTGCAGGGCCAGGCATCTCTTCCTCTTGCACCCTGTTCATTTGTCAGAATCATGTCACTCACTCGTTGGGTGGCCTTGGACTTGGGCCTTAACTCTCCAAGTCAAAGATGTCTCCTCTGCAAGAGAAGGTGACTAATACCTACCTTGTGGGAGAATTAAATGGTAAAATGTCTGGTAAGCCATTTGGGCAGCACGTGAAATGTTGTAGGTGCTAAGTAAGTGGTGCTAAGTAAGTGGTAGCAATGACAATAATGATCACTAATTCACAACAACTGCTATCCATCTTTCATGGCCCAGCTCAATTCCCATCTTCCTCCCAGGAGCTGCCACAGAATTCCCACACAGAATGAGGACTTCTTTCTTCTACTCCTGGGTCCTCTATTTCTGCATGAAGCCAAATGGCTACAAAACATTGGTCCATCCTCTCAGCACTGCTCACTGTGCTTTTAAAGGAGCAAATGAAGTGTATCTAATCCTCAACTGAGTCCGCTTTTGTGGAGACTTGGGAATATTTGTGGGTGAAGCTGTGTGGCACCTTAGGCTGGAAGGCGTGGTCAGAAATAGGGAGCATCTGAGATGAGAGGAAAAGATAACCCATAAAGTTCTAGGATCCTGAAAAAAAGCCAGATCTTTCTTGTGAACAGTACAGGCAATGTTTTCTGGGAAACTTCTCTTATATGTGGACCAGGAATATACTTATGTATTAGTTTCCTAGGGCTGCAGTAACAAGTTATCACAAACTTGGTGACTTAAAACAGCAGAAGTTTCTTCTCTTAATTATATCTGAAACAGACTTTCTTTCCAAATAAGATCATTATTACGGGTTTCAGAGGTTAAGATTGGGCATATCATTTTGGAGGTCTCTGTTCAACCCACTGTACTTGAGACTAGAGACTAGTGGAGAGATTGTCAGCACAATGGGAGGCACGTTGTGCAGTTGCCAAGGAGATCTGAGTCAAATATTAACTTCTCAGTTTCCTTTCCTATAAAATAGGAATACTTATTTCTTCCACATCTTTTATGAGGAAAAGTATATACTTATCCTCATAAAAGATGTGGAGATATATATATACAGTGCAGTAATGCATGCCTGTAATCCCAGTGGCTCTGGAGGCTGAGGGAGGAGGATCAAGAGTTCAAAGCCAGCCTCAGCAAAAGTGAGCAATGCAGTGAGACCCTGTCTCTAAATAAAATATAAAATAAGGCTGGGGATGTGGTTCAGTGGTCGAGTGCCCCTAGTTTAATCCCCAGTACCTGCCCCCCCAAAATTATACACACACACACACACACATTTGGCAATACTAGATCCACAATATAATTTTAATATATAGAAATTCCCACCACTCATTTACTGGTTTAATAAAAATTTAAATCTCTGGACATCTGGTAAAAGAGACATAGCCAATGGACCTTAGTTATATAATATTTACAAGTTCTGTTTGTTGAGTGAATGAACGAGATCAAATGTGAAGCCTTCAGAAGTGCTTGCTATTATCCAGACACTGCGAGGGCTTCCTTGGCAAGCCATTGTGTACAGCACACTACCTGAAGGATGGATGATGGTGCCAAGTCCACTTTTTAGACTATTCTTAAAAATCCTTAAAGAATATTACAGCACTGTCATTCTCTCCAGTGGTTTACATATGTGGCCACCAGAGTAGGTTCTATGAGAAATCCTATCAAGAGGCAACATGGGCTGTCTCCACCAAAGAATTCTTCATATCACAGAGCAAAGTGGACAACCCAAATGTCTTCAGGGACCGACAATCTGAGGAGTAGGTAGCCCTCCAGAGAATGGTTGTCTTATTTACAGGGAGCAGCTGCTACTCGTTCATTCATGCAAACATGTACTGAGCCCCTTCTCTATGCCCAGTGCTGTTCTGAGGGCTGGGGCCACCAGGGTGGGAAAGGCAAAGTTCTGTCCTTCATGGAGCTTGTATTTTCTGAACTCAGTTTCAGCTCCAGTTGCCTAATGGGATTCCAGGCTCATTGTTCCAAATCATCTGATTTTTAAAAAGAAGCAGCCAGAGTTTTATGTCAAAAAATCTCTTGATTTTTTTAAATGTTGGCAGGCAAATATAGGTTTTTAAAAAGAACATTATGCAGGCCAGACAAAACTTGCCTCTTGACTCAATTTGGCCTGCAGGCTGCTAATTTGTGACCTTTGGGGTGGAACCTCCTGATCTTTACCTAAAGAAACATTGTTCCAATGTCTGACTTTAAGCTAGTTCTTATTTTTCTTGACCTCATTGGAAGCTGGTAATGGTTACCGCTTGTCAGTCTTTCTGAATTTAATGATTCTTAGATGCTTCACCCTGTCTTTTCAGGTGAGCTAATCTCGGTCTATCAGCTTTTCCTTTCCAATTATATCCCCAAATCTTTGATTATTTTTGTTTTATCAAGCTCCCAGAAAGGCTCTAAGCATTGTTTTCTTCCCCTTAGCATTTCAGAGAATCTTACCTGAACTCTTACCTATACTGCTTATAGATGAGAGGATGCTTTCTGACTCAGCTACCCCAATTTTCACAGCCATTGAGCTGCATTGACTCCCAGCCTTAGGTGTGATATTAATTTCTCTCCAAGGGACATGGATTTAATAGATTTTTTAATTAATATTTTGTAAAATTGGAGCTGTCATACTTCATGGTAGACTGATACAAATGTCTATAATTACATTTTTGGCACTATATCTGGGGAGTAGCCTAGAAATGTTTGTTTAAACCCTTTCCTAAAACGTTCTGATTTATGGGCAGGCCTCTGTATGCACACCTCTAGCAGGACCCGTTGTCATGACAACACAGAACATCATTTGTCAAAGAGCTATAACTTCATTCTATGTTGAAGCTAAAAATTTATCTTTTAGGATTTATTCTTATGACAGGGAAATTTTGCATTTCCATAGATATGCTGCTTCTCCCTAATTCTGCTTGTCTTTAGGAAGATTCAGGCTTCAGGTGAAGGTTTTCTAGAGAATAAGATACACCTCTCACTTTTCACCTCTCAGAAGAATTCCAAAGAGGCTCAAATGGACTCATTAGTACCCCCAAAAGTCATCTCTCATATGTCTCTAATTCAATATGATTTTTTTCCTTTTGAAAACTGAAATGAAAATTTTATTGGTTAATTTCTTTCGGGGGGCTAGTAAAGTTCAAAGAAAAGGAAAAAGGGAAATGTTTGTAAATCATCCCTAAAAGCTGAAGAAGAGTGAACTACTTGATTTTTATATTTACCTCTATAATCTGTGATTCATGATTCATGAATTGTAAACTCAATGCCTATTATAGGAGTCAGGCAAATCTATGAATTAGCACTGGGTGCTCCTGGAGACTGCTCAGAATGGAACATGTTTTGCCTTTTCTAAAGAAAGTCACTTCCTAATTTTTACTAACAGAATGTGGACTGTTCTGCAGGATCATCTGTTTCTTTTCTTTCTTTTTTTTTTTTTTGTTTCTTCCTTAAAGCCAGAAATTTGTATTTCTTCTATGAAATTTCCTGATTCTGAAATGTGGACAAGTAATATAAAGAGTTGGCTTTTAAAAAATATATCAGTCAAATTAAAATACATCTGAAGGCCCTTAGGAATGCTACTCAACAATTGAGGTTGGCTTTGTTTCTCTAAATGGGATGGCTATCAATGTTTCTGCCCTCCAGCTCTTTTTTTAAATTTATTTATTTTTATTAGTTACACATGACAGTACAATGATCTTGACATATTATACATTTGAATCAAATGGGGTATAATTTATCAAGTTCTGATTTGCTAAAAATATCCTGTCTGTTGGCCTCTCTGGAGATTATGTTCTGCTTATCTGTATCCTGGGTAGCTGTTGGGTGTCAGGCCATGCATGAGCTGTACTGGGGCATGTCTCAGACCCACACGCTCCTCTTTTACACCCCCATCAGACACACAGGGATTTATGACGCTCAAATTGTGCTCTTTGATGGATGGGGTAGTTTAATCCCCTTCACTAAGGCCTACATTTTTCCTTTGTATTAGGAATTCATGGATCGCTATGTTTCAAAGATATTTTTTTTTTCCTTACTGGATTTGAGAATATTTTGTTTCTCACTTATCAATGGGGACAATATTAGTAACTCTCGGGAATGTGCCACGATAAACATCTGGGACAAGGCTGATCAGCATTCCAAAATGGTGGTGGTTTAGGGAACACCAGTCCACCACCCTTTGGTGGACATCCATCACCTTGCTGGCAGGCAGTTAGATTTAGGACTTTATGACTTCCATGTAGAATTATGCCTAATATGGAAATCTTGTGGTTGGTGTGGTAATAAAAGCCAGTTAGGGTTTGCTTTTTGCTGCTTTCTCACCTCCTTCCCATTGCATGCTCCCTGGGTGTAAACCTTACTCACAATTCTCCCCATCCTTGGTTACCTTCACACTGTTCTGCACAGTTGCCTATATCTGAGATGTTACTTACTCTCTCATATCATTCCAACCCAGATGGGCTTTTATTGAGCCTTTATGAACATTTAAACCTCAACAACATTGGTTAGGAGTGTGGCATTACCCAAATCAGTACCCAAAATAGTAATGCTTAGAAGCTGGTACCAGATATGCTCCTTGTACTTTCTTATCTCCTCATTTTGTTGGCACCTAAAGGTGTGTGTGTGCGTGTGTGTGTGTGTGTGCGCGCGCGCGCTTGAGTGCATACACATGGTGTTTTCATCTATCTTTGAACTATTTTAGCTTATAAAAGAAAAGGATATATTATAAATAATAAGGTGAACTATTGAGCAAATATGTTTTATACCCTATGTCAGATGGGAATAGTTTAATTTCTAAGGCTCTTCCCAATAGTACACAAAACTTTCTGAAATAACCATACAATGGTAAGAACGAATTCTGATGCACACACTCTGCACATACTTCTTTCTTCCAGTATGTTAAAATCATACTGGTATCAAGTTTTTAAAAATATATGTATATTATAAAGAAAGGAGTAATTTTTTTCTATTTTGAAGCTAGAAATAACATTGGTTGAAATAATATTGTATGTTAATGTTTATCTTATCCTATTTTATGAGTATGTGGATTTCTTCATGTAATTAACATTTCTCATAAAAGTTTTCATTAGTTTTATAACATTTTATTCTTCAAATAAACCACAATTTATTAAATTACTTTTTAGCATTTCACATTTAAATAATTTCCAATTTTATTATTAAAGGTAACATCATAATGGGCCTTTTTGTGAATAAATCTTTGTCCACATTTCTGGCAGTGTCCCCTTAGGATTGACTTATGGACATAAAATTTTTAAATCTTGAGGTTTTAATATTTTTAAGATCCTTATATTACCAGTTTACTTTTCAGAAATATTGATCAATTTACAGTTATACCAGAAGAGTGTAAGAATGCCCATCTCTTAGCACCCATTAGTTGCTTTAACATTTCCCCTAAATTTGCTTTAGTGTTTATATGCTGTTTTGTAGATATGTCTACTTAGTTTGAAGAGAAAGAGGAAGACCGAGAAGCAGGGGGTGGGGGGATGTGTACATTCACTGCTGAACAGGAAAACTAATGTTAGTCTTCTAGGGCTATGGAGTGTTGCAGGTTCCCAGAGTGGCACTTACCACATGCCAAGCTGTACTCTAAGTGCTTTGCATATGTCAGTTCTTGTCATCGTCACAACACTCCCATGAGGTAGGTACTATTATTATCTCCTTTTCCAGGAAAGGAAGCTGATGCCCAAGGAGGCTAAACTTACCTAAGATCATGGAGAATAAGTCACACTAGTAAGTGTGACAGCCAGAATTCAAACAGGGCCTTCAGGCTCCAGAGCCTACACTATGAACCATTCCTGGGTTTCTTGCTACTATAAGGGAAGAAACTTAAGGGTCTAGGCCATGTGGTGGATAACCGAACATGTGGTTAGCAGACGAGATTGATGCAAACGTTAATATCACCAAAGATGTTTCAAGAACAAAGGGGAGTATGGTGAGCAGAGAAGACATTCCATGATGTGGGGATTGAGAGAGGGATCCTGGGGAAGCTGACATTTCTACTGGCCCTGGAGGGATGGATAACATACAGAAAAGCAAAGTTGGAGGTGTAGGGGGGCAACTTGGGTAGTAAATTCAAGAGCATCTAACCATTCTCTTTTTTAGTGAAGGGGATTAGGTTTAGGTTCCTGGCTCAAAATAAAGGAAACTTCTTAACAGACATGATATTTTTACCTTAAACAGAAAGGATTTTTACTATCAAGAGAAAATAAAATTTATGAATTATTCTTCATGGTAAGACCCAATAAACCTATAAACAATTCAGAATTTACATGTGTTGCTATATCCAGAAAATATAGTTGCTATATCCAGAAACACAAAGATGTGTTCAGATTTTCCTTCTATGCTGACCCTCAGAACGGGAAATTCAGTGAACCTTAATATTCTTGTATTCTCTTGTGACCTCTGTTTCTCTCAATTTCGCTGGAAACACAGTGATTCTCACTGATTCTTAATAAGTTACAGGCTTTCTATATTAACAATCACAATCTAATTCAATATACAAGCAATTGACACCTGTGCAATGAGGTGATCCATTTTAAAGAGGTGCAGAGAGAAGTGACATACTTCCAAGAGTCTTACATTCCCAGACGGTATTTTAAGTTTATGAGAAAAACACAAGAAGGTATAGAGTAAGATAAATATCATAGAAGGTGTTTAAAGAACCAAGAGGTGTATGGTGAGCAGAGAAGGTACTTTTTGCTGTGGAGACCAAGAGGATTCCCTGGGGAAGCTGACATTTCTGCTGGCCCTGGAAATGTGGATAATCTATATAAAAGCAAAGATGGATATGTGTGTGTGTATGGGGTTGCAATCTCGGTAAATGTGTCAGGATGGAGGAAATGTTGAAGCACCCAAGGCCCAGCTGCTGTCATGGGATGAGGCACTGATTCTGCATGTGCTCAATGTGTTTTAATGTCCATGGCTCCTGCCATGTACTACCCAATCTTTAACCAAGGTTAAAACACCCAAATCATTGCCAGGGTGAACCAGCTTTACATACATAAAGGTGCCTGCTTTCTCCTTCATTTCACCGTTTTAAAATGCCTCAATATGATAAAAGCTTTGCTGAAGTACCCCTAAACTGGTCCAATAAGTTCAAAATGGTGGGAGAAAGATGCAGGGGATATTGGCCTAAATCTTTGGTTTCTTACTCCCACCATGATACCAATGACCGTCCAGCAACAGAATAGAACACATTCAGACTCACTGACATCTTTCCACCACTCCCTGGGATTGCCAAGCTTGGGGGTAGGAGAAGCCTCAGTCTGAACAACCTTTCAGCAGAAGAGGTCTGTTAGAACCACCTATTTACAGGTGCATGTTCTTGGGCTTCACAGGATGTCAGCGATGGGTTAGGAGAGATGACAGGAATCTGCATATCTAGAAATCGCCCTGAAGGTTCTAATGCATACCAAATTTTGAGTATCAATCTTAAGTAGAGTGGTCCTTGGCTCAGACTGCACGTTAGAATTGTCTGGAGAGATTTTTTTAAATACTTATGCTAGGAACCTTCTCACCAGATAAAATACATATGATTATCTGGGGATGGGGTCTTGGCACCAGTATCTTTAAAAAATACCTCATGTGATTCTAACATCCAAACAAGTTTATAAACAATTGATATTGGGCAAGGCTAACCTAATGCTTTGAACAAAAAAGGGGGTGAGAGAGAAGGAAGAAAAAGGAAGAAAAGGAAAGAAGGGACAGTTCCTATAGATATTAAAGTTGATGTTTAATTGATTCATACTCTTGTATTTGGGGGCTGTGTGTGTGTTTGTGTGTGTGTATTTGGGGCTTTATAGTGGCTTCCTGAATAAATCAGAACAGGTAACTTGCTGATGTTTTAGTTCCCACTAGAACAGCTTTTAAAAATCCACCTTCCCAGACTATATCCCAGACACATTAAATAAGAACCTTGGGGGTACAGGACCTAAGCACCAGTGTTTACAATACTCCCTAGTTGATGCCAGTGTACAGTGAGGGCAGGAACTGCAGGATGATGCCCAGGTGAGGAAAGGCACAGAGATGTCTCTGTATCAGAATTTGAGTTTCACCTTTCACTTGGGCAGCTCACAATTAACATGACCATATATGTCTATGTTCTTCTATTGTCACCTCTCTAAAATTCTAGCTGAACTGGGAGAGGTGTGCATTTTCACACTGAACTCTACTTAATACAAAAGGAGAATCTATCAAGAACCCAGCCGATAAAGTTGCAAGATTTAACAAATACAGAAGTGCCAACTAAATTTAAATTTTAGATAAAAAATTGATGTTTAATTGTGCCTCATGTGATATTTGCAGCATACTTACATCAAAATTATTTGTTGTTCATCTGAAAAACAAATTTGCCTGGAAATCCTATATTTGTTCTACCTACAAAGGAGGTTAAACCAAGAGAAGTTAGTTCAAAATGGCAGGCTTCTGATTCTACAGTTGCTAACATGTCTCCAGATTGCTGTGCGCTGGAGCTGCCTGAGCTCCAAAGTATTAGCATGACCTCCTTGAGCCTCTATTGCAGATGAAGAAGCAACCTTATATCCCACGCTATAAAAATTGAACCCCACAAAAAATTTTTCTCCTCGATGATCAAGGTGAATACTCAGCCTGCAGAGAAACCCTTTGGGTTGTCCTACTTACTTTCCACTTCTAATTTGAAGGATACATTTCATGAGAGCCAGTATAACAATTGACTTCATCTTTCCTGGCTCAGGTTGTTTGCTCTGCCCACGTGTTGAGCCTTTTGGGACACAGAAAGCCCATCAATTACAGGCTGCAAGAGAGACAGCTGCAGGGCAGTGTGCAAACTATTGTTACTCGTAGCATGGGCCACCTTTGTGGGACTGGGACCTGTGCTTACAATGGTTGCATGCTTGGTTTAATGTCCTACTGTCAAGATTTTGAAATTCCTCATATTTTACGAACAAAAGGGCTGCATTTCATGTAGCACAGAATACTGAAAATTATGTAGTTGACTCATCTCACACAATAAAAGAGGGTGAATTGCACCAAAAGCAGTGGTCTTCATGCACAGGCCTTGTTTTCTATTCCTTGCAGTAGGTATGACCTTAGTCTTCTCTCTTCGGTAAGTGGTTTTCCCTCTGCAGGGAAAACTACAATAGCTTACCATTCCTTTACTCTATTTTGGGGATGGCTGCCTTAACAAAGACTTCCACAATTCAATCCCAGGCATTTTATCCAGGAGCTCGAATTAACCTACATATCCTTTCAAGTGTAGCTATTTTTTAAAGTGGCATTTAGTAGCTGTCACCGTTCATCAATCAGCAATTATTGAGTACCTAGCCCTGTGCAAGTCACCTTTCCTCACTTGGCCTGTAATCATTATCAGTCATTGCAGTGGATGTATTCAGTGCCCATCTACACATGACCCTGCGCTGTAAGATGGTGTGTGCTCAGCTAATTTTACCAGTGGAACTAGACCTGACTCTGAAAGACAGTGATTGCTGCCTTTGAAACAGAGAGCTTCTCCACATCAAAGAAGGGTGTGTCCATCAGCTGCTAGAACCACAGGATGATTTTTTTTCTGGCACCTGCCCTATGAGATTCA
This sequence comes from Ictidomys tridecemlineatus, assembly GCF_052094955.1. Classification (NCBI taxonomy): domain Eukaryota; kingdom Metazoa; phylum Chordata; class Mammalia; order Rodentia; family Sciuridae; genus Ictidomys; species Ictidomys tridecemlineatus. The sequence goes on along the minus strand of NC_135480.1, from coordinate 127,932,920 downwards.
GACGGAGATAACAAAAAACCCACAAAAAAATCCAGAGATGGTCCTTTGGGTTGACAGAAAATCAAAGCTTCCCCTCCCACCTCCTTTGTAATAGTCATGTGTAAAATCATGCAGTCGGACCTCTAAATTATTGCTACAGAGAGCCACATGGGAAATGGCAGGAGAAGGCTGACCTAGGGAAACCAGTGGATGGAAAATTATTCTGAAATCATGTGTGTGAAAGTAGTTTGAAACATATAATGTGTGAAAGCCATGTAAGGCATTGCTCTTCTTATTTATGGCTCATAGAGCTTGCTTGAGGCAGTTTCAACATCTCCCCTGCAATGCCAGCAAATCCTAATCTAATATAAACACAAAGCAATTGACAAGATGAAACAGCTCCAGAATCAGAAGGAGGCCCTCGTGGTTGAAGTGTAAGACAAGATTCGATGGCATGGCTCATGCCTTGTGCCAAGGCGGCCCCCACTGCATCACAGGGCCGTCTTTGAACAGACATCTCAGGGAAACAGAGCTCCTTACCATTTGAGCAAATGCCATAGTTCTATTCTTTGCCAAAACATTTTGAGATAGCCTCATGGTAGAAGTGAAATTGTTAAATGTGATAATGTATTGCAAACACTTTATTAATAATGCAGTTATTTTTCAGATATTGATATGAGATTGAAAATCACCTCCAGGTATATAGAAATGCAAGTAAAGGCTAGCTCTGTCCACATGTCCCAATTTGTTAGAAAACGATGACTTATGTTGATGTTTTTAACTGAAAGAAGTAATCCTACAGGGAATTGAAATATCTTGGATCAAAGAGGATGCTCTTGAATTGATTAAATTGAGTGGAATGATTATCAAGAACCCACTGATTACTTGAAGCATGTGAGTCACAGTAGGGACAATATGATGAGAAGAAAAGTCAGTGCGCTCAAAGGACTTGCATTCTAATTGAAAGAACAAATTTATTACCCTAATAGATTAACTAGAACATAATGCCTTTCTTTTCTAGCACAATCTGATATTTTATATCATATAGGACCCTATTTTCTTATCCAAGATTCTTGGAACCAGATGCCTTGAATGTAGAAGATTTGGGATTAGAAATGCACCACATGGTTCATACTATGAATATTATCACTCCTTGCAGTAGGCCCTCGGGGAGTTCTTGGTGGTCACATTTGTTTTCTGCAGTGAAGCTGAAATAAGTAGTGTACAAATAATCACACAGCAGCTCAAGTCAGGTTTTACTGCAAAGTAAATTTAACCTTGTTAAACTTACTCAAATGTTATGTATTTCAAAAGTGCACGTAATGGATGAAGAGCCATAGTAGAGTGTTGTAAAGTACAGCACACTCTAATATAACAGAAATTCCATAAGGATGATGTTATTTTCCAAATATTCCTGGCACAGGTAAGCATTTAATAGATATTTGTTAGGTAAGTAATAAAGGTAATAATAAGAAAAATTAATCACCATTTTATGGACCTGTGCTCTTCATGCCAGGTACAGAGGAATGTCATACCAATCCCATTAGGAAGGTATCATTATTTCTATAGTTATTCTTCATTTGGATATGAGGGAAACTGTTGCTGAGAGAAGTAAAGAAACCTGCCCTAGGCCACCTGGGTGGGAGGTATAAAGCCATGATTAAAAGGAAGGGAGTTTGGTGGTGGCTATGGGCCCACTCGGATTTCAGGCTTTCTGGAATCCAGATCCTGATTCTGTTGCTCACAAGCTGTGTGAACTCACAGGAATAGCTTGACTTCTGTGTCTATATTTCTTCATATTTAAAATGGGAATAATAAGATTTCCCTTATTGGATCATTGGCAGATGCAAGTATCTTGCTTACAAATTGTGCCTGCAACCTAATAGACCCTCAAAGAATGTCAGCTAAAATTGGTATTTGGGGGAAGATTTTGTAGTAAAGAGTTTTGTCTGATGGAGAAGAATTTAGATGTTAAAAAAAGAGACAAAACTTTATATAACCTGATGTACAACTTAATAATAAAAAACGAATCCCGCAATACTATAATGTACTAAGATTTTGGTGACCTATTCTGTCTCAAAAGAAAATCTATTTAGTTGTCACTGTTTGAATTGGGTTTTGATAAAATTAAATAACTTTTCTTATAAAAATTTGGTGAACTAAAATAGAAGAATGTTTCTTTTGTATGATGAAGTTGCTACATCTTATACCAAATGTCACTATCACTGTCATACCTAATGGAGAAATCTGAGAAGTTTTCCCAATAAATCTGAAGCAACACAAGAATGTCCATGTTTCTGAGCATGGTGGCACATGCCTGTAATCCCAGCAGCTCAAGAGGCTGAGGCAGGGGGATCATGAGTTCAAAGCCCAAAGAATTCAGCGAGACCTTGTCTCAAAATAAAATACAAAAAAGGGCTGGGGATGTGGCTCCGTGGTTAAGTGTCCCTGGGTTCAATTCTTGGTACTAAAAATAATAATAGTAAATAATGTCCATATCATCACTACTATTTTATCATGTTATAAAAGTTCCAGCTACTGGAATAAGACCTATTATGGATATAAGAGACTTATCTATGGAAAGAGTAAAGATATCAATATTTGTAGATATTAAGATTGCTTCAAATTTCAGACTCAATAATTAATCTAAACATTCTAGAGTCTGGATAGAAAACAAATATGTGTGGGGCTGGGAATGTAGCTCAGTTGGTAGAGTACTTGCCTCTACATTACATGAACAAGATCCTGGGTTCAATCCTCAGCACCAAAAAAAAAAAAAAAAAAAACAAGGAAAGAAAACAAGAAAGAAAAAGAAAGAAAGAAAACAAATATGTGACATTTCCTAGTACACACATAGGTTGGCAAAAATGTTAAACAATATAATGCCACAAAATCTTGTCTAGAATAGGAAAATAATAAGGACAAACACAATTCATCCTAAAGAATATATAGTTATCATTTTACAAAAAGTAAAAAATAAAATCCTAAATGCTCAAAATATCAGAATGATTGATTAGTATGAAATTGCAAAGGTAACAACATGTACACAATGTAATGTTAAGTAAAATGTGTATTATGTAAAACTACACACAGCCTGTATCTCCATGTGCATTATGATTGAAAACTTATTTTCTTGGGCTGGGGAAATAACTCAGTTGGTAGAGTGCTTGCCTTGCATGTACAAGACCCTAGGTTCAATGCCCAGCACCACAAAAACAAACAAAAAATACTAACTTATTTTCTGCATAGTAAAAAATGATGATATCAGAATGTTAATAATTATGGGATGTGAGATTATAGGTGAATTTTATTATTTTACATTTTCAAAAATGTTCTGTTAAAAGCAAGCACATGTTTACAATACAAAAAGTTTTCAAAAGTATTTAAGGAAAAAGAAAATGAGGTGAATACCTATCTATTATTATTTGTCTTTTCATATAGTATCCACTGTTTTGTGGATTTTTACTAAATATGTGAATATTTCAACACCAAATACATAATTGAAACATCAGATACATAATTGAAAGTAAAATGAGTAATATCATTTGTTCCAAATAGATAATTATCAGCTTTGAAATAATGAACAGCATACTGTCTGCTTCATTGATTAATAATAATCGAAACTCTGTACAGAAGCTTCACTGATTTTTTCCACAATGTCTCTCTATAAGACTTGGATTCAATTTCTGGAACAGAGGGAAGGCCTCAGAGGTGAAAGCATCCATTTCATTAATTCTTTGAAAAATAAATGACCTCACTTCCTTTATGACTGTAGTAATTAACACACACATGTGTACTGATTCAGAATGATGCTATGTATTATTTATTACTCTCCATTTGTGGTTTGTAGTCAACCTAATGGGTATTTTTGTCAGATGATTCTTATGTGTGAAATATTGAGATTGTTCTCATCTGCTTGGCTAATAATGCTTCACCAGAATAATCAAAATACACTTTAAGAACCTGAAACAATATAAACCAGATGAGCACAAATTTTAAATCTTTTAGTTGACCTGTATCGTATCTCATTCACCTTGGTAAACATGCAATATTGACTAAGTGTCATGATTCCCCAAAGTCCCTGGGCAAAACTTAGCACGTAATAGTCGTTCATTAAATGTTTGTGGACTAGGTAGAAGTGAGAATTGAAACCTGAGACTTCAAACTCTGGGCCCTACAATTTCCTTCCTCAAGATAATGTCACTATCCCAGAGGAGTCTCAGGACATTTTGAAATTCACCTAAAGACTCATATATCCTGGGGGCCACGTATTCTGTAAAGGCCCAGAGCGGTGACCATTCGCGTCACTTGGTCAACACCAAATATCAACATAGTGCTTGTTCTGTGCAAAGTCCCTGTGTTGGTTGACTGAGGGTTCATTTTGATGATGGGGAGCTGATTTCAGAGCCTCTAGCTGAGGCAGAACAAGCTGCACATTCTTCAGGCCAGGCTCCAGCGTGCATGTGGGCTTTCTCCGCATTGCTGCCTGCGAGTTATGCCTCCTCTTTCCCTCTAATCCTCATAAACAGGCGGGGTCAGGGTCAAGGCTGCTGCCAGCTCCTCCAGTGTGTCTGTGAAATACAGACAAATTGCTGCTCTTTATTAGAGATATGGATGAAGAGCTTTAGAAAGCTCTGAAACTACAGGGTTTTGGGTTTCTTGGTTACTTTTTCTCCAGCTCTACTTACAGAAAAATGATGTTATTAAGTGGTGCATTTTGCTGCCAACATCCTTCCCTTCCTCCCTCTATTGCTCATTCTTTCTCTCACCCCATTTCTTCTTAAAGGCCTTAGAAGTAAATAAGATCCCTTTGTTGACTTTTCTTGCTGGTTAGGAAAAAATCCCAAGCCCTTTCTTCCTAAGTTTGGTCCATGTTGAGAAACATGTCTGCCTGGCTTTGGTCACAGTCTTACGCGGATTATTATTACTTGGCTGTATTATCTCCAATCCCCCCATAACCTTGAGGATCCCTCTCTCCAATCCAGTTTCCAGCTCACTCTCTGTTACTTTGATGCTAACTGTCTTTGACCTTTTCAGACCACAAAGAATGACACTTCTTAAAAAATGTTTTTTTCACCCCATTCCTGTCCTCATTTCTTGTATCTGTGGTCACTGGCTATGATCACTCCCTTTGGGAAAAATCAAAATTGTCCAAAGAAGAGGACACCCCTGAGGCACAGCACCTGCATCCCACCATCTGCATACATGGTATGACTCTGCCTTCCCAAGCGGCACTGTCTTCTCCCCAGAAAGCCCTGCAGAACATCTCCAGCCATTGTCCTTGCTCTTTCTGGCAACATCACATTTTCTCCTCTACTGGGTGGCTCCCATCAGTTACAAATACATAAGCTCACAGGCCTCCTCTCTAGAAAACAAACTCTTTGTGACCCCATAAAGCCCCTGCCCCCATCTAGTGCTCCCTTCTTCTTGGCCTCCTCCTACCTCTCCTGGAGAGGGTTATCCTTCCTCTCTAGTTCTGTTCTTTCTTTCTTTTTAATTCATGCAAATCAATTTTTCACTACAAATGCTGCACCAGGACATTCCCTTTCAAGGTCATCACATCACCAAGTCACATAATCACTCTCAGTTCTTAATCTCCTTGTTCTGTAAGAAGCAGCTGCTCAGCTTCTTGCTGCTTCTTTAGAAACTCCTTCACTTGATTCTGGAGGCTCCATTCTCTCTTTCCTTCTTCCCTAATTGAGCCCCTCTCCTCTCTAGCCTCACTTTCTTTGGGGGGCATTTTATCCAGGCTCATGGCTCTGATCCATCTCTATGCAGGATTTTCCAACCTTAGTCTCCAAGAAAGACGTCTCTTCTGGACTTTAGATTTCTGAAGCTCACGTAACTTCCAGGTGGACATCGTATACTCAGCATAGCCATCCCAGAGCTGTGATCTTGGGAACAAGGTGTGATTCATCTCTGTAAATGGCCACTTACGCCGACACTATTGAGTCCTTTGACCTCTCTCTTCACTCATGTCCCTTGCACAACCCCTTACCACCTTTTCCTTCAAAAAGCATTTAGAATCCTACTGCTTTACATCACTTCCACAGCTACTAGCCTGGTTCAAGCTTCTTTAATCTCCCACCTAGATTATCTGACCACATTAGCCAGAACTCACCCTGTGCATATTCTCTTCCTGAAACTTTTTTTTTAAATAATTTTTTTAGTTGTTGATGGACCTTTATTTTTATTTATCTATCTATCTATCTATCTATCTATTTATTTATTTATATATATGAAGTGCTGAGAATCGAACCCAGTGCCTCACACATGCCAGACAAGTGCCATACTGCTGAGCCTCAGCCCCAGGCCCTCTCCCTAAAACTTTTTTACTTGCAGTTCCTTCTTTCTAGAATGCTCTCCTCCTCTCCTTTAGAGATTTGTTCAGATACCACCTTCTACCAAAAGCATTCTCTGACCACATATTTCAAACTGCAGTCTTTGCTCCTACCCGGCCTACAGTCCTTATCTCTCTTCTTTCCTTACTTACCCTCAAGGCACGAATCATCATCAGATGTACTAGAAAGTGCTTTTGTATTGTTGTTATTGCCTGTCTTCCCCACAAAATGTAAGCCTTAACAATAGCAGTAATTTTTGACCATTTTCTTTGTCTTAAAATATTTCTTTGTAATACTTATAAGTTGAACAAATGAATGATTTAATCTGAAGACATGGCAAGATCCAGGGCTTTGTGACAAAAAAGCATTCCATTAATGTGATAATGTCATGGCTTACATGTTTCTATATGTACAGATGTTTTGGATCCCATAGACAAATCATTCAAGTAATAGGCTGATTATTTATCCTTTTTTCAGAAATTTAATGATACAACCAATGTGGGTGACCCTGGAATCCTTCCCAATCCCCTGGTTTCACTAAAGCCAGCCAGTCTTGCATGTCACGGCAGCTCTTAAACACAGGAAACAATTGACAAATCTTGATCCAAGAGCTAAGTATACTTTAGGGTGCAACTTTTTCCATCCAAAAAAGTCCTTAATCCCTCAGCAGCAATAGTCACCTATCCCATCACCCTCCCGATCCAAGTCTTGGCCCCTCTACAAATCATTCTCCCCACTATTGCCAGGAGTATGTTCCTAAAACATTGCATTAGCAAAGGGTGAGTGCTTTGTTAGAATGCCATCCTAGTTCTGGATGAACTAAAATCAGCTCTAAGCTCAAAGGAAGACCCTTGTCTAAAGGTTTTGAACCATCTTAGGATTTTACTTTCATCGTGAGCCAACCAGTACCTGACTGAACTACTGGGGCTGGGAGTCATGGTTGGCTCTTCCTCTCCATAATACTGCTTTTCTCGTTACACTGTGGACTAGGCAGGGTAACCTGCATGGTCATAGGAGACTCCACTCTCCCCAGACCCCTGGGTTTCTTCTGTATGACATGTGGAACCCCACTCCATTCATTGTCCAGAAACATTATTTGTCTATGCTGATCATTAGAACCCTTAGTTCTTCAGAATTGAATTTGAGGAAAACTAGATTGGGGTGAACATCTAGGTCAACAGATGGGTGGTTGAATTCCAGACCTACTTATAGAGCTAAAACAAAGGCAAAAGAGACTGTGAACACTTAGTTTTCCAGAACCATGAGTGTCCATACACGGAGAGGAATGATGAGGTTATGTGCCTGGATGACCTCCTCTTACATTCTCAAGGTCCACTAATTCTTGGCATCCAAAAAAGGAAGAACTACTTCTTTACTTTGCTACATTTACTGTCTGTTATGGTCTGAATGTCACTGAATTCTTCTTCACCTGGGTTCCTTTCCATAAAAATGGGGATCATGATATTTATTTAATGATGTTATGGTAAAGGTCTAGTAATAAAATGCTGTGTACACAGGGAAAATTTGGTGGATTCTAGTCTTTTCTATAATATTGCACACAGTGTGTTTCAATCTCAGCATTTCTAATGAATTGGTTCCCTGGGTATACAACAGAAGATTATTCCTTGGGAGGTAGGTAAGGCATGACCCCTGCATTCCTGTCCTTCTCTGAGTAGTCTCCCCTACTACTGTAGGATTCTGATAGCTTCCCAAAAGTCCCCTAAGCTGCAGGTTTTTATTTCCCTTCATTTATAGGTAGTTCCTGTTATTTGTCCTTTACTCCCCCAGACCCAGCAGATAGATTGCCCAGTTGGTGAATCAAACAGTACTTAGTCTTAATGGCTATGATGGCTTGGTATGTTGTCTTTGTCAGAGACAGGAGCATTTTTTTAGGAGAGCTCAAAGGCAATGGTATGTTGTCTTTGTCAGAGACAGGAGCATTTTTCTAGGAGAGCTCAAAGGCAGACAACTAGAGTTTAAAGGTGTGGATCTCCAATAATGGGCTCCAGGCAGCCCCATTCTGCCCACAGTGGAACTGCTCCTGGGGGCATCATGCAGATGCAGTGCATCAGCTCTGGGTAAGACTATTGCAGGGGGTAGGAGCTTTATGCATCTATGCAAGAATAAACACATTGAAAGACTAGAGGCTGTTTCTTATGGAGATTATATTCTAGTTGAGGACATAGAGAAGTGAACAGACCATTGTAATGCACAGCTAAAATCAAGATCTGCAAAGAGTTTCCTCTGGAGAGAGAGGAGAAACACTTGGCCCAGTCTGAAATGGTCAGGGGAGGCCTCCTGAAGGAGGTGACTCTATAGGAATAAAGGAGGAATAGGAAAAACTGGGGAAAGGATTGACATGAGCAATACATAAAGGCAGGACACAGCACAATGCATGCACAGAACTACCATTAGCTATCAATTGCGTAAGATGGAGATTGGAAGAGAAAGTGGAGGTCAAGACCTAGATTAAGAGTCTGAGTTCTAAGGCCATGATGTGGAGTCATTGATCCATTTCAATAAGGATGGGGGAAAAGAAAAGGATCTCAGGGGCACTTTAGAAATGGATCAGCATAGAAGGTGGACCAAGGAGGGGAAGAAGGAGGCAGGAAGGTAGAAGAGAGCCCAACAGCAGATTCAGATCAGCTGGAGATGCCTGGTCCAGAATAGCGGTTGCTTCCTTTCCAGCCAGCATGGGAGCAGCCACCATCTGGGGTAAAGCGATGGGTTTTATGTTCATAAACATATAACAGATTTCTCCTACATTCAACATAAGTCAAAGAAAGGAGAATGAAATTCTGGAAGGGACGAGTTAAATCCTAATTCCTCTCACATTATATTTCCTAATATTTCTGGGTAAGATTTAAGTCTTTGGCGTTTCCCATCCTGTTTGCTATAAATGTTTGACATTTGTAAGCAGGAACTAAAAAGCACAGTAGCAGTTAGATGCTATTAAGTGCTAAAGAACACAATGGAATGTACATTATTCATTCCTGCCCATTGCAGGAAGGGAAACCTTCCCCACAAGGAAATGAAGAAACCCAGGAAAGAATAGTAAATACTAGGAGAGGGAAGGATGTCTCATTTCATACAATTGCCAGCTTAATTGCTAGACTTTATTCTTACTAACTTCCAACTTTGAGTATGCTTAATTACATTGAACCAAGATTCCAAACTCTAGGATTCCTGGTAAAGAGTGGTTTAATTGATTGGGTTAACAGTTACACCTGACAATAAATATTTACTTCTTTGAAAAAATACATTTTCTCCTATTATTATAGTTTCTAAATTGCTTAAAAATTTGGCTGTCATGGACCTCTCACTTTCTTCTCCATCTGATGGATAGAATGCAGGTTTTTCCCCCCAGCAAAAGCTGTATTTCTAAATCATTTAAAAAGAAACAAGTGGAAATTTAATTTTAAGCCAAACACTATTTTCTTCTGTTGCCGTCAGTTCATTCTTTATGATTCTTTATTTTCCCCACCAGCATCCTTCACTTTAGTGTTTTAAGGAAGGAGTGTTTTACTGCCAAAGTCTTCACAACATGGAGGCCTACAAACAGTTATAAAGATTGGGCTTAGATGACACATATTAAAAATGATAAATCATTTTTCAGTCTTCCGTAACATTTTATTTTGTCTGGATCCTTACCTCCTTCTGACTCATGTACCTGGGCTGATTAATGGCCCATCTCCCCTGTTACACTTTAATCCGGTTGCCTGTGTTTCATTTGCCTGCCAATAGTGATAGCCAATAAATTAATCATGCAGCCACACAAGCCCAGACTTGTGTGCACACAGGCTGCTGCCAGCATAAAACTGCCCATCAAAAGACAGGCAATTCTGAGCCTTCATTTATCTAGTACCCTCAAGACTCACATCGTTCCCAGCAATTGGAGCTGTAAATGTTCATTTCTTCATAGGCTTGGGCTGGGAAAATGAGAGAAGGCTAATTAATGCATTCACGGGATCCTACTGAATCAGCAAGCCCCTTAAAGGCACAACAGACACAAACAGGCAGCTGCATCTCATTGGGATTCAAAACAACAACAAAAGAGCTAGTTAAATATTTGAATAGCTGAAGTATATGTCTATTCATTCCCATGGAAATTACTAAAATAGGCTGTCCTTCCATTTCCAGAGGAGTCAAAGTCATTGAAATCCCAATGCCTTTCATCCCATCAAACATGCCTTTAAAGAGCAGGACATTTACATCTCCATAACAGGCCAATTCAACATTAGTGGTAATAAAACTTGGGTGCATGAAAGGACTCTGGAATATGGTACCCATTCACTCCAGCCTCTGGGGATGCAGAAGTAATTCTCTGAAAATAAGACTACTATTGCCCCATCTCTGTATTAGTTTGGCATCTTACAGTTGCAAATGGCTTGAAAAATAATAAGCATTTATTGTTTCACATAAATATATCATCAAGGCATAAATACCAAGCTTTGGATGTGGCTTGATCCAATGCCCAAACACTGGGTCCAGGATCTGTCTTTTGACTCTCTTCCATTGCGTTGGCTCAAATTGGAGACAAACTTTTCTCCCACGATTGCAGGAAAGATGATTTCCACCCACTGTGGATGCTACACTCTCCACATGCCCTTCCAACCAAAAAGAGGACATCACTTATGTCAGCCTTTGTGCCCAGATCCTAGGCTTTGTCATATAGTCATAGGCCCATTTTGAACCACTGTGGACTGGGAATGGAATTATGCTGATTTATTATTTATGTCTGAGCCATTGGTTCCACCTTGAATTATACTGGCCTCTTGGTGTTGGGTGGCTAACCAAATGAAAATCTTTACCAGTTGTGGAGGAGGAGGATGCAGATTCAGCAACTACGAACAAATTAAAAAAGAAAAAAAAAACTTTATTAGTCTGATTAGTCTGCCATAACTGAATACCATAGAGAGAGTGGCTTAAGCAACAGATGCTTGTTTTCTTTCAGTTTTGGAGGCTACATGTCCATGATCCAGGTGCTGGCCCATTCAGTCCTTGGCAAGGACCTTCCTTCTGGTTTGCAAATGGTCACTTTCATGCTGTATTTTCACATGGCCTTTCCACTGTGGCTCATGGTGTGAAATGGGTAGGGGTGAGAGAAATAAAGAGAGGGCACTCTGATGTCTGTCCTTATAGGACAGAGGCTTATTGGATGAGGGCCTCACCCTTATGAGGCCCTCTTTTACCTTACTGACCTCCTTAAAGGCTCTATCTCCAAATATAGTCACACTGGGGTTTTACTGTATGAATTTTACATGTACACAATTCAGTCCCTAATGCAAACAACAGTGTTAATCCCCAACTGTGCATCTCTAATTAATCCTGGTCTGGATGAGATTTTATCTACCAAGCTTCTAATTGCTTTTATGTACCTGAGAATAAATGTGCTTAGGTAACTTCTAATTATGCTGTGAATAGTACCTAGTCCTCCATCCAATCATGTTCCAGTTTACTCTACAACCATGAATTTAGGGATGAAGAAGTTTCCTGGAGATTGATACTTAGTTATGATTCTAAAACTATGAAAATATTTGACAATCACCAGACAAAAGATTTTGTGCCTTTTTGGAAGTGACTTTGATGAAAAGTTAAGAGCCATACAAGAAAGCCAGAAATAAGAGGTCTAGAATCAGAACCCCTGACATCTTGAATAACAGTGATGTGGGGCAGTTTAAGTACCCACATATTTCATCAGATCTGAATCAGAGAGCTCATTGACTATTAAAATAATTAATTTTTCCTTAAAATAATAGAGATTGCAGAGTTAGTAGATTCTATGACATTACTTCAAAGATGATTCTTGAAGAAGAGTCCTGGAAATGTGGCAAAAACAAAAAAGCAGTATGTTTGGAAGGAGTGGCTAAGGTCCATAGCACTTGCTTTTCAATATAGTTACAATGAGTTTTTTAAAATTTCTTGCCTACCTAACAATAAACAATTATATACTAGGTATTTACATTCATACTCCATGTCTTGAGAGAGTACACGTGTGGACAAGTATTTCTCAAGAATACATGTTGGAATCTTTTATAATATAAATGCTCTATATTTTTATAAATGGCAATGCTTTTTAATAAGACTCATTTGGAAATTTGCTATTGCAGAAACAACTCCTAAAATAGAAAAAAAATGATTTCTCTTTCTGCTACATAATACAGATTGGCAAGAAATGTTTTTTTTTCATTTAAGTCTCTTAGGAACCCAGAACTGTATGATACTTTTGTCTAAACATCAGGTTTCATGGTTCACTGTGGCAGGATGAAGTAGAAGTGCAAAACCCACTACTGACTATCAAATATCCTGGACAGAAGTGACGAGTCATTTCTGCTCACCTTTTGGAGACAAAAGCAAGCAACAGGAATTGGTGGGTGAGGGAGTCCAGTTTTATGGGCCAAGAAGGAGCAATGAGTAGTATAATACATAACCCAATCTTGGACTCATGTTATGCCAAATTTGGCTTTGAATTGAACAAAGGTGATAAGTTGGAATTCACCCATTTATTCACTCAACATTCATTAATCTATTTAATTAGCTCTTTACTGAGCATTTGAATTTAACCAGGCTGTCTAGATGGGCTGTACACAATGGGGAGATAAGATAGAAATATTTGTTGCTCATAAAGTACTTTCAGTGTAGGGGAAAGTTACATCCAGTAAGTAGATAATTAAAATTCGGAGTGAGGCCAACTATGACAGGGAGAGAACAGAGTGTCTTGGAAATATTGAGACCAGTAGATAACAGTAATGAACATCCCTACTGTTGTCTATCTGTACTGTGCAACTCAGCCTCTACTATTTGGTGAGCATCTGATGCCCTATTTTTTAAATCTTTTGATCAGACTTTGAGACATTCACTGAGTATCTATCATGTGGCAAGTACCCTCTTGATGATATGGTAACTATTATAAAGTCCATGGAAGAGGGTGCAGAATTGAATAAGACAAGGATTCTTCAATACAGAGCCCTTAAACTCTAATAGGAAAAGTAAGATTTTATAAATAATTAGTATGACGGACAATGTGGTATTTATCCTAAGAGACAAACAGCCTAAATGTCAGAGGAGATATTTCTGATTTGGGGAATGAAGAAATATTTCATGAGGAGTAACTTTTAAGGGGAATTTTGTTGAATAAATGGGTTTTAATGATCAAAGACAGAACCTGAGAATTGTGTTTCAGGTAGGAAAAAAAGAAAAGGAAAGAAAAAATAACAGCAGGCACAAAGATGACTTGGAAGCTCCATGAATGCAGGGAATGGGATCATTGTTGTTATACTCCAATTACATCCCCAGCATTCATCATACTGTCTAACCAGTGATCAATGAATAGTTTTTGAATCAATTAATAAATAGGTAAATTCAAGGCATATTTATTTAAGGAACACAGCTGGAGTCATAGGTGATTACCTGGGGGTGAGGTCAAGTGGTCAGGTCATGATTTCACATGTTGCTGAAACTTTTATAATTTATTCTTCTCTTACCTAGAGCATTTACAAAAGTCCCACAGACACATCTATCTGCTCATAAGACCCTGAAATAGCTTCACTGGCGGGTCAGGACAGTAACTGTAGCTCCTATTCAACAGAGGAGAGACCCAGAGACAGAACAAGTAATTGTGTCATGTCTGCCAGGAAATGGCAAATCCAAGACTTAAACCCAAGGCCTAAAGTCCAAATCCAACTTTGGTACTCTATTGCCTCTCTGTTCTGGGGGCAGAAAAGCACTCTTTGATGTTTTGGAGCAGCAGAAGTGACATGATCACACAGTATCTGTTTCTTGAGAAGCGTAAGATAAACCAAGAGATAAAGAGACTGACAGCCCTTCCATAGGGGGGCTAGGATTTCTTAACATGGATAGATGGTTTTAGGATAAATTACATCCTCACCTAGGCCAGGATTTCTCAATCTTATTATTTTGACATTTCAGACTTTAGTTCTTTACTATGGGGGGGGGGTAGGGGGAGCGCTGGGTATTATTGGCAGTTTGATGGCATCCCTGTCTCTGCCTGTCAGATGCTCATGGCACCCATCCTTCACTCCACCCCACCATTGTGACAACCCCAGTGTTTCTAGACGTTGCCAATTTCCCCTGGGCGGCAATATCGCCCCTGTTTGCGAACCGCTGACCTAGGCAGTCAATTTTGATTAGTTTACAGAAAAGCAGTGGACCTTAAAGAACACATTGAGCATTTAGTGGGAAAATACCAACACTAGAAATGCTGTTTCATCCTATGGGTTTGGGTTTCTTCCACAGACTGTATGTAACCACCTCTAGTGATACTAAGCAGGATGGACCTTAGGTAATTGGTTTGATGGGCATTGCATTTTAAACAATGGGTCTTTATTTTGTTCTATTTATGGTTATTTTATTCAATTATTTTTATTCAGCATCCAGCTTTATAAGTGTGTATAATCCTATTATGTTCTATTCCATTGTGGGAGCTTCCAAATAGATGAGCATGTGGTAATAAAATTAAATAAACATCTTGGCTTTGTGTCAGCCTCACACATTTTCTGACTTGGCTGGATTCAAGACTATATAGGGTGGGCAGTGGGATGGGAAGAGAAAGCAAATCACTGAAAAGAAAGAGGAAGATGAAGAAGAAGGAAGCACATAAGCACCTTCTCAGGCAGTAGGAAGAATTTGAATATAGTTGACAGGAATAATATCTGGTAGTGAGAATTAGGACTGGATAACTTACCATCCACCCTCCTCCAACAAAATTCCATAATACTATTGCAAAAAGTCTCCTTCATGGTGCTTTGCATTAGCTATAGCAAATGTTGGTCAAAAATATCCATGTTATATATTCAGTATGAATAAAGTAAGCATAAATATTAATATGACTACAAATAGTAGTAGCAGAACTGCAAAGTCACCTCCATATACATTTAATGTGGCAACAGGCTTACACAATGAAGAGCAAAGAGTATAGGTTTCCTTCATTTTGGACTCACTTGGTTACTGGGTACCAGTGGACAGGTCTGAGCAGGTTAGTTAGGTCTGAGTCTTTGTTTAGGATCTCTATGGAAACCAAAGCTTAAAGGAATTTCACATAAAGTTTTTGCCAAACACTGTGGACTTGTCACTCTCTTGGAGGGCCACTAATATCCCTTCTAGATGATTCACTGAAAATCAGCCAATTTCCTTTCTAAAGGCTTGTTAGGAGTACTAACCAGTATTGCTCTACAAAGCAGGAAATTTGAGGCATGTCTCTGGCAGTTTTCCATTCAATGTGAAGACAGGGTTAACTGGGAAATTGTGTGTGTGTGTGCAACCAGACATCACCTGCCTTCCCTCAGGGAGCTTGTGACAGCTGAGAAAATGTTTACAGAGCATTTCGAGCTCTCACTGGGGGTGGCATAGTAGAAAGGCAAAGCCGTGATATGACACTCTCGTGTCTGTCAACTCTTATTATTAAGCAGAGGTTGACCCTGACTTGCTCTGAGTTTTAAGCTTGGAAACTAATTATTAGGAGCCTCTGGTTCCATTTTTTTTTTTTTAAACTCACTCAGGAAAGACCGTGACTGCCTTTGTTGAAGAAAAAGCCTCCCAGAATTTATAATAGATTTTAAAAACCTAACTCTTTGTATAGTTGATTGTGAATGACGAAGAGGTATACCCACTGAATGTGAAATATTCCACATGTTCAAAATGAAAGAGAAAAGTTGATATTTTTTTTCTTCCAAATTAAATGCTTGAAATCTGGGATCATGGCATCTTTCTGCATTCCAAGCAAGTCTAGTTTCATCTATTCCTACTTGGGGACTTTGAAATTGAAGTCTATGGGATTTAAAGTTTTATTCTGCTTTAAAAAAAATTGGAATAAGTAATATCTAATCTCTAGTAAGTTTCCTGGCATACAACAAGTGTTCCATAAGTACCATTTTTAAAAATGGTTTTTGCAGAGCATAGGCCTTTTCTTTTAAAATGAAGAAATAGTGATCCAAAAGTATCTGAGTATTATTTAGCTGGGGAAAAATCTAGGCCACTTGACTGAATGCTTTTCCTTAAATTGCACATGATCTCACATTCCCAAAATATCAGGCTCAGAAAAGCTATATAGGGCCATGTGTCAGTATATTCTCAGTCATATGTACTTAATGTTTATTTCTATTGACCACCAGAGCTCAAATGGGCCTTGGGTGACATTTTTCAACCTTTGTCTCTATGGAGGAGAAAATAGAGTCTATGGGGGTAAGGTGACTCACTCAAGGTCATGCTGTTCATTTCTTGAAGTGTTTAGAGAGAGCCCAGATCTTCTGACATCTAGCCCAGTGTGTTTACTCTCTACTATGCCAGGAATGCTGGATCCTAAGAGTTGTTCACCTTTAAACACTGTAGCTGGGCGTGGTGGTGCACACCTGTAACTCCAGGGACTCAGGTGGCTGAGGCAGGAGAATGGCAAGTCTGAGACCAGCTGCAGCAACTTAGCAAGGCCCTAAGCAACTTAGTGAGAACCCCACCTCAAATTAAAAAATAAAAAGGGCTGGAGATGTGGCTCAGTGGTTAAGCACCCCTAGGTTCAAAAACAAACAAACAAACAAATAAATGCTATCATGTTTCTGTATCCATGGGAGATTAGTTCCAGACCCCTGAGGATACGCAAATCCTTGGATACTTCAAATTCCTTGTATAAAAGTAACATGGGATTTGCATATCATCCATGTGTGTTAAGTCATCTCTAGATTACTTATAATACCTGACTACAATGTAAATAGTTGTTATACTGAATTGTTTTCTGAATAAGGATAAGAAAAACATCTATACATATTCAGTATACAGAACTGTTTAGTTGAATCCTTGGATACAAAACTTGTAAGTAGAGAGGGTTGACTGTACTATCTCCTGTGAAGTTCCAGGGGAGGGTCACAAACATATTTGTAAAATTTAATAGTTTTATGTTGAATGTACAGTTTTCACATTGGCATTTCATTACACATTTTTATATTTTATATTGGTATGATTTTTAAAAGTTGTTTTTCTCATTCATTGTGAAAGTATTTATTGAGCGTCTGTGGTAGGCACTGAAAATAGTGGTGAACTACACAGATCAGATCCCTATAGCAAATTTCAGTGCCCCACCCACATCCTTCTCCAAAAAGTATTCCTTCTCCAAAATGCTCAGGACCAGAAGTGTTAGGGATCTTTTAGGTTTCAGATTCATATATTTATTTATTTTACATATATATATATATATATATATATATATATATACACACACACACACACACACACATATACATATATATGTATGTATGTATATGTGTGTGTGTGTGTATACATATATATATGACACACCTTGGAGATGGGACCAAGTCTAAACACAAAATTTATTTTTATGCTTCATATACATCTTCTACACATAATTGAAAGGTAATTTTGTTCAAATACCTTTGGTGCACCTGCATTTTGACTATAATCCTTTGCCACTGGATAATGCATTCATGATGGACTTCTTTCTCCTCCTGATATCAGTTCTTTACAGGTCTTCTAGTGTTTCTTGGGATGCCTAAGTCATCTTTTCTTGAATCCTTGAGTCAGGGTCTGTTTCTAGGGCAAGCAGCTGAATGCAGTCACAGACTTCTTGGTGCTCAAATTCTAGCAAAGGATGGAGTCAATAAACAAATCAAATAATTTGTATATTTATATGTTCTGAGAAGGATAAGGTGAAGTATAAAATTGAGTAGAAAGGGGCTCAGAAAGACTCTGATTAGTCTATCTACTATTTTCTTAGATACTTGACCTGAAACCCAAAAGCTGAGAAAGGGGATAAAAGGATTAGAAAAGAAGATTCAGGAAAAATGCAATAAAAACTAGAAAATGAGTGGGATAGGAAAGAGGTAGCTGTGGCTGTTTCATGGGGAATCAGGCAGGGAATGATGTGACAGGGTCAGTTGTCCAAGTTATTCAAGACTCTATAGTGATGATAAGAAGTTTATAGAAAACGCAACAAAAAACCTTTAAAGGATTTTAAGCATGGGGATGCAATAATCTGATTTATATTTTAAAACAATTGCTCTGGCAACTCTGTGGGAAAGAGATGTGGTGGGGTGGGGGGGTGGACAAGGAAGAAACAGGGAGGAATCTAGGTGAGAAATAACGATTGCTTCTCAGCACCCAAGCTCAACTGTTGATAGAGAACAATATTAAACAGAATATAAACAGAGTTCACATGCAGTTATATATTTGTACAACTACCTTTATGTATTTTGATAGTTAAAAATTCAGATGAAATCTGTGTATTTTATCTCTAGAAAAATGTTCATATGTATAGAAACACAATTTGAATTCATAATTTGATGGCAGTGTGTTGAGTAGTCATGATCAACTCAAGGTCATATACATGATATCTATGTCTATCTATATGTATTATTTAGGGTAAGTTCCCTACCATAGTAAATTAAGTCCCAGCATGCACAATGGTCCAAACCAATAGTTAACTTCTTGCATATGGATAAAAGTTGGACAAAAAGTCTCTCATATCACTGACCTAAAATAATTAACTTTTAAGTTATGTTCTAATCAGTCCATAGTCATAATGATACTGAGAGAATTAGTTATTCTTTGGAGCAGCCATATTCTATCTTCAAATCATAATTTTCAAATCTGTCCAGGTGTTGTCTTCATTCTGGCCAGATTGAGGGGGAGGAGGTACAGGCAGTACACATGGGAAGTCATGACGAGGGGCTTGGACTGGTCTCCTTTGCTCTGCTCACCTTCCACTGGCTAGTATTTAGTTGTGTGGTTGCAACTAGAAGGGAGGTTGAGGAATGTAGTCTAGCTGTGGGCCAGGAAAATATATTATTTCAATGTGTAGCTAGCAGTTTCAGCTGTAATACACATATCTCTTTGTTACATAGGAGCTGTTAATATTATTTTTTTTAAAGAACAATGGAATTAAGTTGCATTGGAAGTTTGAGAAAAGCAAAGGGAGGAAGTCAGATAAAGGTTGGTGGGGAAGAACCAACCTAATGTTGTGATTTCTAGAACCAGTTTAACTCAAAACAAGCCCTCTTCTTAGGCTAGAGAGATAGAACTTTCTTTTATAAAAGTTATGTCCTTAAGTAAAAAATTAAGATGAAATTGAAATGGAAACTTGGCCCCAATCTACACTGTTCTGTGGCCTAAGGAGCTGGAATTAATTTGAAACCAACAATTACTCATTCTGATTATGTGTCAGTGGGAAAAGGGGAAGATTATAGTGTCAACAAGGCGATCCTTTGCATTCATTTCTCCTCCACTCCAATAACCAGTCATTCCAGTATTTTTTTAAGTAACAGTCAATCAACTCAAGCACTCCACGAGTCCATTCTGGGCTCTACCCTGGTTCAAGCTCTCCCTTCAGCAAAGCAGTTCAGAGTGTCCCAGTGTCCTCTAGGGAGTAGGTGTGGCCATAAGAAGTTGGAGATGAAGCATGTTTCTGCTAGTGAATCATTTTTTTCCCCCCATTTGCTTCTGTCACAAAGTTAGAGACACTTTTCTGGGGGGAGGGGTGCAGGTTGGTACATTTTACCTTAATAAAGAAATCACATTTGAGTATGCAGCAAGTTTTAATTTCTTCAGAGTTAAAAGGAATGAAAGCTGACTTTTTTCTTCTCCACATACTAAAGTGATATGTCTGTAACTTAAGAAAAAAAAATCTGGAAACTTCATCTTCTTGAGATTAGAGCTTCAAAATATCCTGTTTAATGTCTGTGTGGCTCAGCACCTATAGGGAAGGTCAGGTTTCTTCCATTTTGCCTGTTTCTGGCTGCTTCCTCTGATTCTCTTGCTTCCATCATAAATATTTCTTTTCAACTCCCTAAATTCTGTTTCCTCTGAGAGACATTTGAAAAGCAATTTTTTTTCACTATATATTTTACTTAGTTGCACTTTCATCTTAGAGTTGTTAACGTGCTAATGTGCCCCCCACCCATTCCTCTTCCTCCGTCAGGAAAAATGTTGAGCTTTTTTTAAAAAAGAGATGAATTTAATTGGTTAATTTCATAATTTAGAATCTTTGTAGTTCTAGTTACCAGAAAGGAGGGGATTCTTTAAGCTCACTGCAACTACATTTGCTTTTGAAGGAGCCCTTTATTTGCTGTGAATAAAGTGTCTCTTATTAAGAAGAAAATAAAAGAAAGTTTGGCAGGATTCTACTCCCAATGGTGGCAACATCACAGGAAATTGAGAAATTGTTTCTTTTTGGCCTTGTGGGAAAATTTTGCTGATGAAATTTAGTATTAAGGTTTTAAGACTGCAGCTTCGATGTATCAAGAAAGAGCTGTTGAGTGACTAGCAGCTTCTAATTTGACCCTTCTACATCTGACCTGTTGAATTTTTCATGTGCTCTGAGGAATGTCCAGAAAATAGTATTCTTTTCTATGAAATGACCATGCTTCTTTTTTAAAAAGAGAACTTAGCTATACTTCAGCAACTAAGGAATAATTTTAGCAAAAGTTGGCCTCAATTAGGTGCTTCTTTATTCATGTCAGTCAAAAAAAAAAGGTGTTTAATGTACTCAAACAAGAAATGAATTCTAGGAACACAATCTACTTTTATGCTCTAATTCACCTCTGGGCTCTAGAACTGAGGAAAAGCCACTTTGGACATTAAACTGGTATTCTGATCTCCAGACCATCTTGCTAATCTGACCATCCAACTCAGGCCACAATTCTCTCATGCCTTAATTTTTCTCAAACCCTCATAACCAGTCTCTTGCCCTTAGTATTTCTCTCCTATAACCCTGATTCTGCCCTGAAGCCAAAGCAATTTTTCTTAAATTAATATTGATTTCCTGGCCTAAGACTGGATGGGGATTTTGTTTGCAGCCAAATCAGTTTTCCCTATGAAATGCAAACTCTTGGCCCTTGCTTGTGTTTCTCAGTTTTTTCCTCTCCAGCTGCATCAGCCCCTTGATGCATTCACCACATCCCACTTGAGCCATAACTGGACTACTCACAGGGTATACAGGTACCACTTGATTTACAAGGGGGTTATGGTTTTAAGTTGAAAGCCATTTTAAGTTGAAAACATTGTACATGAAAGTTACTTTCACAACTAACCTACTCAACATCATAGCTTAGCCTCATCTACCTCATATTACCTCAAACATGCTAATGGCTGGACAAAACCATCTAGCTATACTTCAGCAACTAAGGAATAAGAACTGTTTTTTCATAAGATATTGTCTCATCTAAATTATTGAAGAAGTGATGGGCTATGAAACCAAAAGATATAATATCCAAAAATAACTGCTGGCAGCACTGTGCACTGTAGAGCACTAGCTGTTTACTCCTGTGTTCACCTGGCTAACCAGGAGCTGTGGCCCACTGCTGTTGCCCAGCATCTCCACTGAGCATTGTACAACACACCTGACAAAAGATCCATATTCAATATTTGAAGTATAGTTTCTTTTGAATGCATATCATTTTCATATACCACAGTAAAAAACTAGTAAATTGAACCATCAAGAGTGGAGAACTCTCTACTCCCCCATTTCTGCTCTTCCCCATTCTTGGTGAATCCTGATGTTCCCCAGAAGTTATAGGACTAGATTTTGAGTGCCCACCTGTCTCTTGGTTGGAATAGATGCTCCTCTTCTGAGCTTGCAGACCCCCTGGATATAGTTCTCAGATAGCTTATCTTCCCCCAAAAGTCATGGAAGGCAGGCCCTGTAGCTTGTTTCCCTTTGAATCCTCTGCTCTGTCTGTTGAATAAATAAATGGAGTGAGTGAATAACTACTTAGGGTGTTTTTCTATGTATAAAGTTAACCCTAATTATAATATTGTAAAATTTGGTTAATTTTGGCTACTCTGGAGCACTGGAAAAAGCAACTAAGAAAGATTGAAAAAACCCTTGATCTGGCATCAGAAGACTGAGCTCGGTCACTACAAGCTGATCTTTGCTAAGTGTATCAGCCTTTCTGAGTCTCAGTTCCTAGTTGATGAGCACAGGACACTTTATTATCCAGTGTGGCTGAGGACCAAGGGAGAAGGGTCTGGGGTGGATAGGAGTACTAGGTATATTGTAATGGTTGCATAAATGAGAAGAATTCTTGGGCTTTTCTTATCTGCAGTTGTCTTTTCTCCACCCATATAAAACACCAGCTGAGAGAGGTGGGAGTGAATGGTTTCAAGGAAAACATATGAGAGGTGAATATTTGTCAAGTCTCTACTCAGTTAGGTGGAGCCACACCAATGCAGAGTAGAAATAGGAAAAGACTCACCCTTAACTCAAAAATATACCTCTACTCTTTCATGCACTGTTGGTGAAAATGAGACCTGATAAAAAGCCACTTTAGCAATATTCATCCCTTTGAATTCTTATTCCATCTCTAGGATTTATCCTACTGGAATAATTTTTGAGAATGGGTGGGGACCACTTTAGATGTGTAAGATGTTCATTGCATTTTTGTTTATTATAATGAATGAAAATACTCTGAGATAGGCAGCCAGTGTGGGATTGCTATTGGCTTTCAGCAGGTCTTTAGTAAAATGGAAGATAACTTTGAAAAAAGTACTCATGTAATAAAAACAGTCTTAAAAGATTTCAATCTTCTGGGTATGGTGCACACTTGTAATTCCAGAGACTGAGGGAGTTAAGGCAGGAGAATCACAGGTAGAAATCCAGCCTCAGCAATTTAGGGAGGCCCTGCCTTAACATAAAAAGGCTGGGAATGTAGCTCAATGGTAGAATGCTCCTGGGTTCAACTCACAGTTCCATAATAATTATAATAAATTAATAAAAGTAACAATTTATTATTGTTGTTTATTATTTTATTAATATTTATTAATGTAATGGTAAATAATAATAATTACTATTATTAATTCAATCTATGGGTTAATTTTCAAAACGTTAGTTAAATAAATGTAGGAAACCAGAGTGCAAAGGGAAGGTACACCCCATTTTGAACAGGGTTAGTTGTCAGTAACAAATCCATAGGCACCACCCTATAAAGCAAAACTCAGCTCCAGTGAAAAAAGTTCACAGGCTTCTGTGCAAAGAAATCTTTGTCTGGTTTTGGACGGAGGCCAGGCCTTCATCTGGTCTTTCAAAACCTGGAAGGAAACATTCAGAGGAACATCAATCAAGAGTAAAAATCAGCTTTGAGGTTGGAGAGCTGAAGTTGTAGGAAACCAGGAAAGCAAAGCTGAAACTTCCTCTTGAAAAAAAAAATAGTAATAATCATGATAGTGACTCTATAAAACAATTTGAAGTGTGTAAGGAGTTTTTACACACATTGTTTGACTTCAACTGGTTCTCTTCTACCTAGCTTATTATCCTAACTGCCTGTAAAGTCCCTGCAGAGCCCAAGAGCTTTACACAGTTACTTATTTGGGCTGCATCCTCTTCACCTCCCTCATACCCAGGGATTTCCCTGCTGTGCTGAAGCAGCTTGGAACCCAGTGGAAATTACCTGAAAGGGAACAGCTATGCTCAAGAAAGAGCTATCTCAGTGGGCTTTATCACTGGAGAGCTTCCAGACATCTAGGGGTCTTACACATGCTTCGTGGGGCCTTGTCTTGTAAGAGGCATGGACCTGCTGCCCGCTGCTCTCTTGCAGCAAGTCAGGAATGGGAATTCGTGTAGAATTAAGACCCCCTCTTCTTCCTGAATCCTCATCCAGCCCATGTGTCGGCTCTCCTGTGGGATTTTGGGTTCTTTTTTTTTTTTTTTTTTTCTGTCTAGTCTCAGCTTCAGAAAGGCTCTGTTTTCTCTCATTATTTTCCCACTTCACCGTGGCTCAGAACCATAGTGCATTTGTCAGATGCGTGGTGTGCCTTCACTCCCTCAGCTTTCCTGTCGGATGATTCGATACTAGGCAGTGATCTCTCCGCTTGGGGAGAAGAAAGAAAGTGAGAAAGAAAGAAAACAGCTCAGAGCTCTGGACCCTGGGTTTGGGCTATTTTTCTTGAAGACAAACTGCTGTCTCTTATCTGATTTGAACTTCCACATTCTCAGGATGAGAGATGAATCTTTACACAAAAATCCAAGGGTTAGTTTTCAGGTGTTTGAGAGGAAGCCTTGGTCCCTAGTGTTTTACGTTCCGGGCGGGAAGGGTAGTTTTTTTTGACTAAGGACAGCGACTGTCTCTGGTTTACACTTCTCTTTCCAAGTTTATTTTTTTTGTTTTGTTGTGGTTTTCAGATTTCTCATGGTTTGGAATTGGGAAAGTAAAATCAAGACAAGGTGTTGGTAAGTAGTCACTCCTTCTTTGGATAAGTAATGAGTTTATGTTGTTTAATTCAGATGAAACTTCTTGGATCTTGTTTATATTCATTGGCCATCCACACATTTTCTGTGTTCCTGGTTTCTGATTTCTTGAAGAAGGAGGTCCAGCAGTTTTCCAGAAAAGGCATTAGTTTTGCTAATTGAGTAAACGGTTTGCATTTTTGTAGTTGACTTTTGCTCTTTGTCCTGTGGGGATATGTCAACTGCTATCCCAGTTCTAAGTTGTGATGCATTTTTCAGAAGGGCAGCAACATAAAACACAACTGCATTGTGGCTCACGGTGTGTAATTAGCTGACTAGTCAAGCCAGGACAAGTTTGGTTCTTAATTTTTTTTTCCATCGGCCAAGATGTAAGAGAGTTCTGAATTGGTAAATCAGCTCTTCGTTTATGACCATTTCTCTTTCAAAACAGATTTTCTTGTCCAGACGCTGCGATTTGTGCTTGATTGCATTCTAGTCCTAGTATTCAGACTGTGTGCTGACAATGGAAAAGCAGGGTTCGTAGCTGACAGAGTGAATACAGATGATGATTTCAATCATTAGGATTGAAATCAGGTGTGATCTCCTGGGACTTCCAAATTTCTCAGTCTTTTCTATGGGTACAGAGACAACCAAGGAAAATTGCATAGAAGGCATGAAAAGATTGACTGTTTTATATCATTCATGTGAGTTTCCAAGATCTGACCATCACAGACAGATTCTATTGGGTGGCATTTCTTCTGGTAGCAAGGTTGGCTATAGTAGAATTGCAGAGTTGGGGAAGTGCATGGGTATCAGGGAGCCACCGAATTCTGGCCATCTGTCTTATAGTTGTTTATCCCATGCATATAAAGGAGTCCGTTTTCTGACCGTGGGCTCTTAAACAGTCTCTAACAGTGTCTACCCAGTGATCCACAAATTGCAAGTAGGCCGAGCCCAAGCTGAGGCAGAAGGGGCCTGGAGGGGGAAAGTCATCCTGACCCTTAGTAGCCCCACACGTTCTAAGGGAAAAGCTCTTAACAATCAAACAGAAAGTAAAGATGTGACAGTGTTGGAACATCAAGCTCAATCAGCTCAGGACTTCTAGGCAGCTCTCCTGGGGCAAAATCCAGACATAGCCAATCACAGTGACTTTTCTAAGACATATTTTTTTCTTTTTTTTTTTTATTTCTTGCATACATGACTATAGTGAAGTGCCTTACAATCATAATTATCCATTCACAGCACAATTTTTCTTAACTCTGTATATAAAGTATGTTCATGCCAAATTATGCCATTATACATGAGCTCTCATTATTATTATTTTTGCATTACAATTCTTAATACACCTTTATCCACAATTTATCATATATCATATCAGTTGACACCAAATTCACATCTTCATACATGTATTTTGCATAATGATGAGGGTCTCCTTTCACCATCCATTCTATTCCCCTTCTCCCTCCCTTTCCCTCCCACCCCTATTCCCTATCTGGAGGTAATCTTCCTCCCACACTCTCCCTCCCTACCCCATTTTGAGTCACCCCCCTTAGACATTCGGCATTTGTGGGGTTTTTTGGGGGGGGTTGGCTAACTTCACTTAGCATAATCTGCTCTAATGCCATCCATTTCCCTGCAAATGCCATGATCTTATTCTTTTTTAGTGCCTAGTAATATTCCATTGTGTATATATGCCACATTTGTTTTTATCCATTCATCCATTGAAGGACATCTAGGTTGGCTCCACAGTTTAGCTATTGTGAATTGTGCTGCTATAAACATTGATGTGGCTGTGTCCCTGTAGTATGCTGTTTTTAGGTCCTATAATTTTTTAAGATTCCCCATTTTAGGATTTTGTGTCACATGTGTGTTGTGTGTTGTGTGTGAGAAGTACTCCTAGGAAAGTGTTGTACAATAATGTCTTCCTTTTACTAAATAGCACATCACTGAAACCACTTAAATATTTTTCAAACCAGTTTACATTGCAGAAGGGTGTTTGTCCTCAGAAAGCTTTAAAAATATGGTTTCGCCCATTTTAAGTTACAGCTGAGAGCATTCTTCAGCCTGCTGCAGCTACAGGCCATCAGAAGTTTTATTGTTATTCAGGCATCATGAGGCCAACTGATTAGGAGACAATTGCAATTGAAAAGACAGTTTGATGCTCACAGTTTCCAAGAGAGGACACACCACGCCGCAGATGGCTACACAGGGAAGCTCTGGGGTCAATCGGAGGCAGAGGGAGTGAGGGAGAAACATGGCCAAAAGCCCTTATTGTGGTTTTCATGGGAAGAGACAGGTGAGTAGATTTAGGATTGGCTAGTTTGAGTACAAATTTCAGTGGTTTCTGAGTCCTAGGGACTGTTGAGTTTTCTGATACCTACCTTGTCCTGGTGTCAAAGGGACAGGTAGTCAGTGGCCTGGAGTGTAAGAGCCAGATAAGGAAGGTGGCTGGGGGTATAGATTCTGCATTGGCTGATTTGTATATGAAAGGTGCACTTACAGGCAAGGTAGTTACTATCTCTAGCAACAGGCTAACCTGGCCGGGGGTGGGGGGGGGGTGGGGGGGGTGGGGGGGAGGCAGACCCAGAATTATTTTCCAGAATCTGGAAAATAAAAAGGAATTGTTAATACAACTACTCAAGAGTGACAGTCCCTCCCCTCAGCTAGAAGCTGTCCTTGATATTGAGAGAAGGAAACTCTTTGCCTCATTGATCTTCCTCCAATTGTTTTTCTTTTTATCAATTAAATTATTTGTTTATTCTAATTTGTTATACATGATGGCAGAATGCAATTCATTTCATATTACACATAGAGCACAATTTTTCAAGTCACTTGTTGTACACAAAGTACTTTCACATCGTTTGTGTCTTCATACATGTACTTAGGGTACTGATGTCTAACTTATTTCACTGTTTTTCCTACTCCCATGCCCCCTCCCTTCTTCTTCCTCCCCCTTGTCCTATCTAAAGTTCCTCCATTCCTCCCACGCTCTCCACCCATAGCCATTAAGAGTTGGTATCCTCATATCAAAGAAACCATTCAGTCTTTGGTTTTGGGGGGATTGGTTTACTTCATTTATTATTATATTCCCCAACTCCATCCATTTACCTGCAAATGCCATGATTTTATTCTCTTTTAATGTGAGTAATATTCCATTGTGTATATATACCAAAGTTTCCCTATCCATTCATCTACTGAAGGGCATCTGTATTGATTCCACAGTTTAGCTATTGTGAATCATGCTGCTATAAACATTGATGTGCCTACGTCACTGTAGTGTGCTATTTTTAAGCCCTTTGGGTATAAACAGAGGAGTAGGATAGCTGGGTCAAATGGTGGTTCCATTTCAAGTTTTCCAAGGAATCTCCATGTTTTCCACATTGGTTGCACCAATTTGCAGTCCCATCAGCAATGTATGAGTGCCTTTTCCCCCAACATCCTCACCAACACTTATTGTTGTTTGTATTCTTAATAGCTGCCATTCTGACTGGAGTCAGGTGAACCTTAGAGTAGATTTGATTTGCATTTCTCTAATTGCTAAAGATGTTGAACATTTTTTCATATATTTGTTGATTGATTGTATATGCTCTTCTGAGAAGTAGCTGTTCAATACCTTGGCCCATTTATTGATTGGGTTATTTGGTAGGTTTTTTTTTGATGTTAAGGTTTTGAGTGCTTTACATATCCTAGAGATTAGTGCTCTATCTGATGTACTTGTGTTAAAGATTTGATCCCATTCTGTAGGCTCTCTATGCACCTCACTGATTGTTTCTTTTGCTGAGAAGAAGCTTTTTTAGTTTGAATCCATCCCATTTATTTATTCTTGGTTTCAATTCCTGTGCTATAGGAGTCTTATTAAGGAAGGTGGGGCCTAATCCCACTTGATGGAAATTTGGATATACTTTTTCTTCCATTAGGCGTAAGGTCTCTGGTTTAATTCCTAGGTCCTTAATCCACTTTGAGTTGACTTTTGTGGATGGTTAGAGATAGAGATTTTATCTTGTTACATTGAATTTCCAGTTTTCCCAGCACCATATGTTGAAGAGGCTATCCTTTTTCCAATATATGTTTTTGGTGCCTTTGTCTAATATGAGGTAACTGTAATTATATGGGTTTGTCTCTGTGTCTTCTATTCTGTACCATTGGTCTACAGGTCTATTTTGGTGCCAAAACCATGGTGTTTTTGTTACTAATGCTCTGTAGTATAGTTTAAGGTCTGGAATAATAATGCCACCAGCTTCACTCCTCTTGGAAAGGATTGCTTTGGCTATTCTGGGTCTCTTATTTTTCCTGGTAAATTTCATGATTGTTTTTTTTTTCTTATTTCTGTGAGGAATGCCATTAGGATTTTGATTGGGATTGCATTGAATCTGTATAGAGCTTTAGGTAGTATGGTCATTTTGACAATATTAATTCTGCCTATCCAAGGATAAGGTAGATCTTTCCATCTTCTAAGGTCGTCTCAATTTCTTTCTTTAGTGTTCAATAGTTTTCATTGTAGAGGTCTTTCACCTCTTTCATTAAGTTGATTCCCAAGTTGGGTTTTTTTTTTTTTTTGAGGCTATTGTAAATGGGGTAGTTTTCCTCGTTTCCATTTCTGAGGATTTGTCACTGATATACAGAAATGCCTCTGATTTATGGGTGTTGTTTTTATGTCCTGCTACTTTGCTGAATTCATTTATTAGTTCTAGAATTTTTCTGATGGAAGTTTTTGGGTCTTTTAGGTATAGAATCACATTGTCAGCAAACAGTGATAATTTGAGTTCTTCTTTTCCTATTTATATCCCTTTAATTTCTTTTGTTTGTTTAATTGTTCTGGCTAGAGTTTCTAGAACTACATTAAATAAGAAGTGGTGAAAGAGGGCATCCCTATCTTGTTCCACTTTTTGGAGGGAAGCTTTCAATTTTTTCTCCATTTAGAATGATGTTGGCCTGGGGCTTAGCATAGATAGCTTTTACAATGTTGAGATATGTTCCTGATATCCCTAGTTTTTCTAGTGTTTTGAACATGAAGCACTACTATATTTTGTCAGATGCTTTCTCTGCATCTATTGAGATGATTGTATGATTTTTATCTTGGAATCTATTGATGTGATAAGTTACATTTATTGATTTTTGTATATTGAACCAATCTTGCATCCCTGGGATGAACCCTACTTAATCGTGGTAAAATATCTTTTTGATATGTTTTTGTATTTGATTTGCCAGAATTTTATTGAGAATTTTTTCATCTATATTCACTAGAGATATTGGTCTGAAGTTTTCTTTCTTTGATGTGTCTTTGTCTGACTTTGGAATCAGAGTGATATTGGCTTCATATAATGTGTTTGAAAGTGTTCCTCCTTTTTTATTTCATGAAATAGTTTGAGGAGTGTTAGTGTTAGTTCTTCTTTAAAGGTTTTGTAGAACTCAGCTGTGTATCCTTCTGGACCTGGGCTTTTCTTGGTTGGTAGGCTTCTGATGGTGTCCTCTATTTTGTTGCTTGAAATTGATCTGTTTAAATTGTGTATATCATCCTGATTTAGTTTGGGCATATCATATGACTCTAGAAATTTGTTGATGCCTTCAATATTTTCTATTTTTTTGAAGTACAGATTTTCAAAATAATTTCTAATTATGTTCTATATTTTTGTAGTGTCCATGCTGATATTTCCTTTTTCATCACAGATGTTGGTAGTTTCAGTTTTCTCTCTCCTTCTCTTTATTAGCATGGCTAATGGTTTATCAACTTTATTTATTTTTACAAAGAACCAACTTTTTGTTTTGTCATTTTTTTCAATTGTTTTTTTTTTAAATTTCATTGATTTCAACTCTAATTTTAATTATTTCCTGTCTTCTACTGCTTTGGACATTGATTTGTTCTTCTTTTTCTAGGGCATTGAGATGTAATGTTAGGTCATTTATTTGTTGACTTTCTCTTCTTTGAAGGAATTAACTCCATACAATGAACTTTTCTCTTAGAACTACCTTTAGTAGTGTACCAGAGACTTTGATATGTTGTATCAGTATTTTCTTTTACCTCTAAGAAGTTTTAATCTTCTCCTTGATATCATTTGTAACCCATTGTTCATTCAATAGCATATTATTTAGTCTTCAGGTGTTGGAGTATCTTTTATTTTTTATTTTATTATTGATTTCTAATTTCATTACATTGTGGTCTGATAGAATGCAGGGTAGTATCTCTACTTTTTTGTATTTACTAAGAGTTGCTTTGTGGCATAATAAATGGTCTATTTTAGAGAAGGATCCATGTACTGCTGAGAAGAAAGTGTATTTGCTCATTGATGGATAGTATACTCTCTCTATAAAATATATATATATAGTCTAAATTATTGAGTTCTATAGTTTGTTTGTTCAACTTTTGTTTGGAAGATCTATCCAGTGGTGAAAGAGGTGTGTTAAAGTCATCCAGAATTATTGTGTTGTGGTCTGTTTGACACTTGAACTTGAGAAGAGTTTGATTGATGAATGTAGATGCTCCATTGTTTGGGGCATATATAACTGTTATGTCTTGTTGATGTTTGTTTCCCTTAATCAGTATGAAATGAAAATCTTTATCCCTTTTGATTAACTTTGGCTTGAAATCTACTTTATTTGATATGAGTATGGAAACCCCTGCTTGTTTACACAGACCATGTGAAAGGTATATTTTATCCAAACCTTTCACCTTCAGTTGTGAATGTCTTTTCCTAGGAGATGAGTCTCTTAAAGCAGCATATTGTTGGGTCTTTTTTAATCCAATGTACCAGCCTATGTCTTTTGATTGGTGAGTTCAGGCCATTAACATTCAGGATTATTACTGAGACATGATTTGTTATTTCTGGTCATTTTTGTTTATTTTTGATATTTAACTTGATTTGGTTTCTCCTTTGGTTGGCTTTTCCTTTATTGTAGTTCTTTCCTTTGCAGATTTTCATTGTTGTTTTTCATTTCCTCCTAATGGAATATTTTGCTAAGAATGTTCTGTATTGCAGGCTTTCTTGCTGTAAATTCTTTTAGCTTTTGTTTATCATGAAAGGTTTTTATTTTTTCATCAAATCTGAAGCTTAATTTTGCTGGATATAAGATTCTTGGTTGGCATCCATCATCTTTTAGAGCTTGGTATATGTTGTTCCAGGATCTCCTGGCTTTAAGGGTCTAAGTTGAAAAATCTACTGAGATCCATATTGGTCTTCCCTTATAAGTAATATCATTTTTTCTCTCTTGTGGCCTTTAAAATTCTATCCTTATTATGTATACTGGGCCATTTTCATTATAATGTTTTGGTGTAGATCTGTTATAATTTTGTACATTTGGTGTCCTATAAGCCTCTTGTATTTGATTTTCCAATTCATTCTTCATGCTTGGGAAATTTTGTTATATTATTTCATTGAAAAGATTATGTTTTCTTTTGGTTTGAATGTCTGAATCTTTTTCTATCCCAATAAATCTTAAATTTGGTCCATTGATGGTATTTCATAATTTTTGGATGTTCTGTTTATGGTTTCTTTCCATCTTCACTGTGAGGTCAACTTTATTTTCAAGATGTTTATTTTGTCTTCATTTTCTGAGGTCCTGTTTTCCAAGTGAGTTAGTCTGTTGGTTGTGCTTTCTATTGAGCTTTTTTATTTGGCTTATTGTTTCTTTCATTTCAAGGATTTCTGTTTGTTTGTTTGTTTGTTTTCAGAATCTCTATCTCTTTCTTGAAGTAATCTCTTGCAACCTGTATTTGTTCTCTTATTTCTTCTTTGGAGTGATCTATTTTTGCCTGTATCTTCTTACTTAGGTCATCCTTTAATTTCCATATTATTTTAGTTATGTTTATTCTGAACTCCTCTGACATTTCATCTATTGCACTATCTATGGATTCTATTATTGTAGTATCTTGGTTTGTTTGGGGCATATTCCTCCCTTGTTTTTTTTTATAATGACTATGTGTCTTCCTCTCTTGCAGTGTAGATCTGAGGTATTAGAACTTCTGCCCTCTTGTCTTATAGTGTCTCTATAGGTTACCAATAACTCACCTTTAAAGGGGAGATCAATATGACAGCACTCAATGTACCCAACATGCAGACATATATCAGTTTAGCTTCTATTTTTACATTAACAGTTTTGTCACTATAATCAGAAATGATGAGTTTAGTTATCTTCTACCATATAGTCAATAGGTTTGTGTAATTGTTTACAGTTTCTAATGGTAGAAAGAGGGGGTGGGGGTTGGCTGAGATGTTTATGAGGTAGGATGTGAGATTATAGAGGTATTAGATTATATGACTAGTGAAAGGGTAATCATAAAAGTTGGCTGTTAGTAGGAGAAACAAGAGAGAGGCAACCCCATGCAAGACTCCCTGTTACCTCAGCAACAGAGTAACTGTAAGCACCCCTCATAGAGATACCTCTGGTGCAGCCAGGCTCACAGGGACCTTGGTGATATCTTACCAGGTCCTTATTTTTGTCCCTTAATAGAAGTGGCGATATCCCAGTTTTGTGGCAGCGGCAGTCTCAAGCCTCTTTGAACCCTGATGTTGGTTGTGGAGCCACACTTTGGTGAAGAAGGAACCCCAGCACGGGTGCCTTTCTCTCTCCACGTGGGCATGGGGCGGGCCTCTCCCCGGGTCACCAGGCTGCGCTGACATTTCTTTAATTTTATCATTGGAAAATAAGTTTATATTAGGATTAGAAATATCTGAAAAGTCACATGTGAAGGATACATTACCAAGCATCTCAGATAAGAGAAAAAAAATGCTTCTTTGCACCTAAGATGTATTAAAAAAATGGGCTTAAAAATGTTTCCAGGTGTAACTCATATTTGTCAGCTCAGTCATTAGAACTATCTACTCCAAACTCAAGTATGCACATACCCAGCAATTTAAAACTTTATATTAATATTATAAGACTTTTTTTTCAAGTTCTCCTATGAATTTTTTGTAACATGCTGTGATGTGCCTCTGACTCTTCTGACTTTTCTTGGTGTCTGCTCAAATACATGCACAGACACACAAAGACACATCCTGTGATATGCACAGACAGGCTGCTGTCAAATTATATAGACATTCATTGTCCCCACGGAGAGCTTTTTCCCCCTCCCAACTTTGCTGTGCTCTGCATTCCATTATTTCAAAATGTTCATAGAAAAATGGGCTCAATTCTTGCAACCTTGCCAGCCAAATCAATCTCCAGGTTTCGGAACATCAATAATGAAGGAAACGGCACTTGAATTAATATGTTACTTGATGAATGGCTGAGGTTTGTGTTGCTCTGATTTGTCAACACTGACTTTCTGCAAAGTGAAAAGGCTTTTGAAAAATTACCTTGATGTTTTATACCACTTCTATGTTTAATTGCTTAATCCCCACCCCCAAACTAGAGGCCATTCCCTTGCAATATATTACATGAGTTGAGTTGGGGGGTTTTAATTGGAAAGGTCAGAGATGTGTCCTTGAATGGAGGAAGTGAAGCAGAGAGCAAGTCCCTTGTTTGGACTCAGGTGAGGGCTTCACTCTGTATTTGCAGGTAATTCAGAGCCTGAATTCCTGGAGGAATTTCAAAATTGTCTTCTAGGTATTAACCTCCTCGAAAAATGATTGAAAGCTACTATAATGTTCATATCCTGACCTGGGCCAGAGGAGAATCAGAGAAGAAATCAACTGGGGTCAATATATTTTTAATCACTGTTGGGGCTCCAACAGGAAATATTGCTGGCCTTCTGACAACCTGTGACATTTTTTGAAAATGACCACTCCTGCATTTCTAAGGGTAAAGGTGAAACCAGGAATCTGTTGAGAAATGTGCAGTCTTGACTGCAACTCCTCTGTGGGAGCTCCCTGAGTTGCATGCTTTGGTAACCTTACAGAAGGGAACAGCTACTCTGGGGAGTAAGCGAGGGAACGGGTGGCAGGAAGGTTTTATGGACAGCATGCAGAAACATTAGCCAAATGCATCTCCATTTCTCCTTGCCAGCTAGAATCTGGATGATTGAGGCCTGTTAGAAAGCAGACCTTAAAACAGGGATGGTCGGGGAGGTTAGAAACAACTTGTCTTTATAGCTATTCTTGGCAGGATTCTTGCTCTTTGCTGACTTAGGTGAGCAAGGCACAAGATGAGCACAACATGTGGGCTTGCCTTGGCTTTGATTGTTCTGTGCCTTCTAAATTGGCTGGGTGAGGACTTGTTTGCAGAATTAAGCCAGAGTATATCATTAAAGGCAACTTAAATGCACATCCCATTGAGAGAATACTTTAAAAATTACCTATAATAGCAGTTGGCTTCCTCCTGCATAGTTTGTTTAAGACCTAACTAGCTGGGGAATGTCCAATTGTTATCACTACAAACTGTGATAATCCCCCTATGAGGAGGAAACACAGATCTTGGAGGTTGTGGGATGGATTAT
Source organism: Ictidomys tridecemlineatus (assembly GCF_052094955.1). NCBI lineage: Eukaryota > Metazoa > Chordata > Mammalia > Rodentia > Sciuridae > Ictidomys > Ictidomys tridecemlineatus. The sequence continues at coordinate 127,898,050 of NC_135480.1, read as the reverse complement.
CATTATATTGCATAGGGGATTCAAAACTGTACCAAAGCCCCTGACAAAACAATGTTTGTTTTTAGAACAGCTAAGCTTTTCACTGGAATAATTATGTGTGAAGGAAAAGGTAGAGCATACAGGAAGGTGCATCCTGGGGGGTGGGAGTGGGGGCAGGTTTGGTTGAAACACATTTTCTTAAATAGCAAATAGTAATTCAGACTTTCTCTTCCTGAATGTGGCATTTGCCTTAGCTGGGTATTTGATTTTGCTTCTCTTTGCTCTCCTCCTTTCTTGGGGCTTATGTCAGTATCTGTGGCCAGTGCTCTGCTTCCACAAGACATTAGACTCATTTTGTACACATCAGACTGTGTGCAATTTATGTCTAAGAGGCTTTGTCTCCTTCCTACCTATGGAGTACCTATCATGAATGATTGTAACTGTTTTGAAGACTTCACATTGACCTTTATCTCTGAGAATCTATTTTTGGTTGCAACCAGTTTGAGTTTACTGATCAATGGATAAATTGTTTAGACAAGATATAGTAGAATACATATATATCCTGAGGTTTTAGACTAAAAGTTTAAGTCTTCTATGAAAAATCCTATGATTATCTCTTTAAAACAATGGGCATCCAAGTAATTATGAATAATCTTAAAACTAAAGGCAAAGTAGATAACTTCACCATGGGATTGATCCATTATTATTATCGACGTATTTTGTACAGTAAAATGATGCAGGCACTCACAGAATATAAAGGCAAAAGGAACTTAATGGTAAGATAGTCCAATGCAATTCTAGTCTTCCAGTTAAAGTTTACTTACGAATACCAAATATTAATTCATACTAATGGAGCATGTTCAAATTTATAATGCATTTCCATGTCATTAGTCTCAGTGTAGTATCATAAAATGCAGCAGATATTATTTTGCAGACTCCACAAGTGTAAACAGATGCACAAAGAAGGTAGGTGACTAGTTCAAGGAGTAGAGATGGGAAACTCAGATATTCAAACTCCCAGCACAACTTTCAGTGACATGTGAAGTGAATCGTGGCTTCTCACTGGGAGTTTCAGTAATAGAGTATTCTGAAGATACTCACAGAACAGAGAAAAGCTGCATACTGAATTACAGGAAAAGGAAGTGAAGAAATTGAAACCCTCATACACTGATAGTGGGAACATAAAATGGCACAGCCACTTTGAAAAACATTTTGGTAGTTCTTCCAAATGTTAAACATAGAGCTGCCATATGACCAACCAGTTCTACTCAAGAGAAATAAAAACATGTGTCCAACACAAATTATCACATGATGTTGATAGCAGCACTATTCCTGATAGCTAAATAATCCAAATAGCTCAAATGTCCTTTTATGGATGGATGGATAAAAAAACTTTTTTTATAAAATGGAATATTACTCAGCAATAAAAAGGAAGGAAGTACTGACACACTAAACTGTGGATGAATCTTAAAAAATGTTATACTAGGGCTGGAATATAGCTCAGTGTCAGAGTATTTTCCTAGCATGCTCAAGACTCTGGGTTCCAGGGACTGGGGATATGGCTCAGTAGTAGAGCACTTGCCTACCATGCTCAATGATGCTCTGGGTTTCATCCCCAGCACCACAGAAAACAAAAAGCCAGAAAAACAAAATAAGGAAAGAAATGACATAAAGACTTCAGATATCCCCATTCTCTTATTTTAAAAAGTGGTACACTACGTAAGAGAAGTCAGATACAAAAGATCTCATTTACATGAAATGTCAAAGTATGTAAATCCAGAGATGGAAAGTAAATTTGTATATGCCTAGGACTGGGAATGGGAGAATAGGGGGAAAGGGCTAATTAGGGTGATGAAAATGTCCCCCAATTAGATTATAGTAATGATTGTACAACTCTGTGAACTTGAAATGGATATTGAATGTTTATGAATTATTGCTCCATTGAAGTCATTGAATTACAGGACAATATGTCTGTCTTTCCAACTCCAGGCCCAGCTTCAGTTATCAGCAATGATGATGACTCTGCCAGCCCCCTCCATCACATCTCCAATGGGAGTAACACTCCATCCTCTTCAGAAGGTGGCCCTGATGCCGTCATTATTGGAATGACCAAGATCCCTGTCATTGAAAATCCCCAGTACTTTGGCATCACCAACAGTCAGCTCAAGCCAGACACATGTAAGTACAGCTGTTTGTACTTATTGGCCTATTTGCAAGAAGTGTGTTTATCAGAGTTCCCGATAACGCAGATGGAGGGGTGGGGCCAGTGAAATGTCAGGATTCTTACTTTGGCCTGTGGACTAGATCCTTTAGTTTGTTGGCTACAGAATTCCTAAGGTGTGTCTCTTGCTGGAACAGTGGGCAGATAACAACTTCTCTTGGGATCCATTTTCCAAAACCATTTGTCAATATGAAGTTGGAATCGAGGCATGCTTATCTTGAAAGGGATAGAGACAGAAACCAGAAGTATCATTAGAATGCACACATTTCAGTTATAACAGGTAATTGATGTAATTTAAATCTGGCTTATTGAAAGTAATTAAAACGTGCACACGAGGTAGTTGGGGCAGTACTGTGCTGCACACAGGTGGTATCAATTTGGGTCATTGTGTATTCTTTGTTCAGTACTAGTTTCCAGCATGAGGCCTTTTGTGATGCCATGAAAGGAAAGAGACATGGCAGCAGATGATATGCATGTGAAGTAGGCTGACTTTTATTTTTCAGAGCTAGATTAACCCATTACCCTCCATTGGCAAACTTGGGATTTTTTCAGAGCCCCTTATCCTATCTTCTGAGCCACTGGCCAAATATAAAGTAAAATAAGGCAGGAACACAGCTTTAAGGACAACAACAAAAACATAAATAACACCACAGTGGAAAAACAGGCTTTTTTCCATTATAACTGCAGGCCTTCTTCATACACTATCAAGGGTCCACAAGGAGCCACAAGGGATTGGATGGCCCAGATCCCAGAGATTCAATGACACTGAATGGGTCTCTTCTATTTGAATATCCTTATTCTGTCTTAAATGTCACTTTTCTGCCCTGCCTCCAAGGTAAAGTGGGAGCATTGTAAAGTAGGCTTTGGGACTGACTTTGTGCTGAAAACCCTCATGGGATGAAGACATTTGGCAACAAATCCTAAATATGTGTGTATATATGGATGCACATGTATTTTCTTCCTATTCATTCACATTTATCCCACGGTATATTTAAAATTGGATTCCGGGTTAGAAAGAATAGCATTAAATGCTTGTAATGTATGATACTAGGTCCTATCGTAGTTTTTAGCTAATTTTCTAATTACAAGACAAACATAAAACTGTGTCAAGAATATTGAGCTCCTTGAACTTGAAGGTATTATTTGAAATCAAGTTGTTATTAATCCTAATATTGTCATTATGGTGTGATCAAGGTGAGTGGAAGCATTGCTTAAAGTAAGCATTCTTTGATGATGTAAGCATCCTCCAAATGTCCTTGAAATGTCCTGCATACTTAATAGCAAATATGGAAGAAGACAAAGCACAATGCTTTGATGGGAGAATCTCTTATGATTTTGATTGTTCTCCCTAGGACTAGAGTATTATGATGCCCCTGTCACAGCCAGGAACAGACTATGTGATGTCCTTCAATTAGCCGGAAGCTGTATTGCAACTGAGGTTAACTAAAATTAACATGTCCTCACAAAGTTTGCTCTCATTTTCATTGGAGGAAAGATAATGCTAAATAATCAAGTAGATACCATCATTCCAACACGTTCAATAAGAGAAAATTAATGTATTAGCAAGAAAGTAAGAAAGCAAATAAAGTAGCAGGCGAGATTCCCAGGAGGAAAGGGGGCGAGATGGCTGCTGAGTCTGTGGTCCCACCAGAGGTGCTTTCTTCCTTTAGAAATCCTAAAAGGAAGTTTCTTCTTTACAATGTCTTCTTGGGTCCCTGACCCAACCAACCCTTCCTGGCTTAGTATTCTCATTACTTCTTATCTGATACCAGAAGAAATTTATAATTTATATATATATATATATATATATATATCTCATGAATTCTTTTCAAAGAGGTAGGAATGAAGAAGAAATTTACCTTTCTCCTTTTCCTTTTACCCTTCCATAAATGTCATTCTTTACTCTTTCCTTTTTTTTTTTTTCATTTATCTTCAGTGTACTTGTTGCCTATTGTTCTGAGGAGGACCACCTTGTGCACGTGTTTTTGTAGTGTTGCATGGGTTAGTCTGTAAGCTTATGGAAAGCAGCTACTTTATCTGTGGAAGCATTCTTTCATAGCATGTAACATTCTGTGCCTTTGATTGTGGCCAGATGTTGACCAGAGGTGGCAATCCAGTACTCCAATACTAATTACTAGCCAACTTGTAACAAGTAAACATGACTCATAGCCCTTTCCATTGGCTTTATTCCTAACAAACATCCCCACACAGTAGTTTATTTATTAGATATGCTTTTAACAATGCATCACCCGATTTAAACTGATTTAGAGAACTTTTTTTTAGCAGAAATCAACTTTTAACAAAAAGAATTCTTTCTGTACATATGCTCATAGTCATCCAGAAATTAAAACATTGTAAAATGCATAGACTGGTAATGCAGAGGGATCTGTTGCTATTGGTCCATGAAATTTTGAGAGTTTAGCTTTCAGTTAGGTGATTCTTATTGAATATGTTAAATTAGTTAACTTCTAAATAACTCTCAAGAGAGACTCTTCCAAGAAGTTGCATAGATGATATCTGAAAAAAGATATCAAGAGACAGTTTAGAACCTTTTTCATGTCATGTGGATAGTATATAACCTTCATCCTTCTTGATCTATCAGAGGTTTGGGCCACAAACTAGCAATTTACATCTCTTTCCCAAAGCTATAAGTAATTCAAATATATTGACTTTAGAATATATGCCTGATCTCCAGCATATGCTTTATGATCTCTGGCTCGTTTCACTGAATTATAAGAATCTAATATAGATGCTGAATTTCCATTGGATAAATAGCTATTGATTACCTATAATACTTTCATACTATTAGGAACTAGAGATTCAGTCATTAATGATGGCTTATTCTCTGTCCTCAGGGAATGTCACTGTAGAGGTCCAGTAGTTATATCATGGTATAATCACAATATATCGTGTGACAGGCACTAAGACAGGCCAGGTTTGAGAAACTCGATTACTTATAGGGACCTAGCAGGTTAATGTGAGAATGAGGCTAGATTAGAAATAGTGGAATAGTGGAGGCTGTGTGGAGCCCAGGCCTAAGAGTATCAAATACTCCATTTTCCCCATAGAGAGCAGGTATTTATTGTTTTATTTAAATGGTTGAAGGTTTAAAACTGCAGGTGGGATAATATGAATACATCAGTGTGAGTCAGGTTTGGTCAATTTTTCACTATCTTTTGTGATTCTTAAAGATCAGTAATATAAACATCATTTAGAGATGGTGTTCAGAAGTGGCTTGTTGAAAGTAATACAGCCTCAATACTTGCATAGCTTTGCATTACAAACAAAATAATAAGCAAGCAAAAGATATGATCAAACTGGACTTCTTTAAATGATGCATAAGATTAATGAAAGATGATGATAAATTATATCCCCGAAGTACTTTTACAACAACTATCTGGAGTTATGTGACAGTTTTCATTTACCAAGTCCAGAGATGATTTGCAGGATTTTAGAGCAATCTGAACAGGGATGAATTGCTCCCGAGCACTTTCCAATAGCAAGTCTGTCTACTTTATTGCAGGGCCCAGAGGTTCCCCCAAGATCGCCTGATAATAATTTGGTATTTGGAGGCTCCTGTGTCACTGCAGGAACTAAAGGAGGCTAAATCCATGCCTGATGGAGGAGAAGAGTTCTATGGTTATCTGCAAATTCTGGCCAGACAACATCTTGACGTCACTCCTTAGCTTCCATAATCTAGCCAAGCAAGAAGTTATCTTCCCAAGACAAAGCAATGGGCTCTAATGACTAACCCCTCAAAGTGCTATGCCACTTTAACTATAGACCCATCTCCTCGATCAATCAGGATGGCAAGATGGAGCTGATGAGCTCAGCAACATCAAGTCTGGAATTGGTCTTTAATTCACCTAGTCTGTTTAGACATGTCTGAAAACCTCATCGTCTTACAGAATGGGGTGGTTTCCTAGTAGGATACACAAAGTTGGCTAAAAGGCAGCTGTGTGGCTATCCTCTCCTTGACTGCTGAGAAAGTTTTTGACAGGGTGCCATGGAAGCATACCTTCTGAGCGGGGAAAACAAACAAACAAACAAACGAATGAATAACCAGCAAAACCCCCCAAATTGTCAATCTTGGGTTGACTCTTGTAGGGTGGGAATACATTATATGCATAGATTTACTGTCATTCCTAAAAATGTGTCTTTCCTAGAGCATCCTTGTAAATTAGCGAGGGTCCTAGGCCTTGGGCCTCAATTCAATTAGAGTTGTGTCTAACTGTGTATGTGTATGTGTTTGTCCTTGCAGAGCATGCCCTCTATGCATACCTAGGGCGAGTAACTGCCTGTGGCAGATGCATATGAAGACATTTGACATTTTCCCACTTTGATTATATTTCCGATGAAACAGATAAAATTTCTTGATTTTCTCCAGAGTGTGCCATGCTTCTCCAGGCATTGTGTGTGTGTGTGTGTGTGTGTGTGTGTGTGTGTGTGTGAGTGTGTGTGTGTGTGTGTGTGTTCCCACTGGTTATCTGCTTATTAGGCAGTCATGTAGATAAGCACAGATTCACAGACCAGCTAGGACTAAGGAAATAAGATGTTATAAAGAGAGGGAGTGTTTGAATAGTAGTTGAAAATATCACACAGAGTTCCCATCCTGCTCCTCTTAACTGCCACGTCCACTTGGTCATTGTGTTACCAACAAAGGGAGGGAACGAAGGTGATATTTTTCACAGAGCTGCAGAGGTTTTGAACATATTTGCAACATCACTTTGAGTACACATGAGCAAAAATTCTGAATTATATCCAGGACCCCAGGAGCTCATTTGATCAAAGAATGAGGGCCCTGAGAGTTACCCAGGGTTATCTTCAAACTTCAGTGTAATCATATGACTGTGGTGCATTTTGGTGGCCAGGGATAGGATTCAAAAACAGGTAGAAACAATTGCTTTAGCACTTTCTCCTGTCCCTTGCCTCTTAATTTTGTCTTTCAAAAATATATTTTCTTCTAAGCATTTAATTGGCCAAATAATAGCTGCTTTGGGAACTGTTTGTATGCCTTTGAAGGCCATGGCCTGCACTTTAAAAATAAGCTAAGCCTATTCTGCCCAGCATGAGCATTGGGGCAGAGAGAATGCAGTTATTTTAGGATCCTTAGAAACTGCTTCGTTTATGGCACACTGGGTTGACAACTTGTCCCGTGGGGGCTGTCATGGCACATTGCTGGCATTCTGCAGGTCCCAGTACAATTCTTTCTCCCTCTCGGTGCCATAGTCCCCCATCGCTAGCTATAGCAATTTGATATTATATTCCCTTTCAACTCCAAAGGAGATGGTAAGAGGCTATCAAATAATGCTTAAAAAAGCAACTTGCATTCCCTGGAAGAAAGGAAATGAATACATGCTGCATAATTACATTTAAAATGTAAGCTATGTTATAAACTCCACTGAGATGAAGATTGCTAGCAAACCAGTTTCAAGCACATTCACAACTAAGTAAAATCATGTTATTAGCATTTGACCACCAGATGATATTATTTGTTATCAAAAAAAGAAATAGCACCCAATTGCGGATACATAGATCTCCTGGAGAAAACACTTCAATCCTAAACTTGATGGTTGAAAAAGAAAATATTACTATGGATCTAGATTGGGGAGACACCCATAGTGTTATTCTGGAATACCATTGCTCAACCAAGATGGAATTGTGTATCCTGCACACATCAGCCATTTCAGTTCAATTTTACCAAATCATCAGTGATGTTTTGGAAGTATCCCAGCAGATGAAATATCCTAATACATTTGTTTTGGGTGTTTCCCAAAGCCCAGCCCAACTGGAGTGTGTGTACCAGCAGGATGAATCTAATCAACCTGCACCCCATTTTGGTTTCAGGTTGGTCACTCTTGCATGTGCCAGCAGATTGTGAACCAGGACCAGCTCAGCAAATACAAATGTAGAGAAACTGCTTGTGTTGCTAAGAAGCTCCTGTTATCCAAATGCTTTGAACAGTTGAGCACTCCCTATTGTTAAATAGAGAGGGCATGATTGAAGATTTTTTGGATGTGATGCTCAACCCTTCATGGCAGCTATTAGGTGGGGTTCTTCCCTGTAAAGTGCAGATTTCCTGTGTTTACTGATTCTGCCACCCCAAGAGGATAACCCACCATAGTTGAGCTTCTGCATTCTGCCGACTCTCTTTCCTAAAATGCAGTAATGCTACCCAATAGTGGTTTCTTATTTATTTGTTTTGGTTCTCTTTTCCTTGATCATTGTTCCTACTCTGGAAAGGCAGGTAAGATGAATTTGCAATGTGCCATAGGCAGAAAAGAATTGAGGAGATAACTACTTCATTGTGCAACCTGGTTAGCATGTATACAAAATGGTTTTGCCCCTTTGGCTCTCTCAGTGGGAGTGAGAGCTGCATTCTAGACAGTGACTCAAGGGGGAGTTGAATCAGTTTTGACTTCTGTTGGGGGCTGCTTCCTATCACTGAAGGAATACTGTGTGTTTCAGCTGGAGGTGAATACTTGGCTTTTCCATGCAGAGGGAAATTATGAGACTTGTGGCCAAGAAGAAAAAGGGAGTAAAAATATAAGAGTGGCTGCACATCCTGGTTTTCCCAGGACCGAGGCAATTCCTCCAGTGTGAAAATTCGATTTTAAAACCAGTCAAACTACAATGCGTTGATTACCCTTGTTTGTGCAGGCCTGAAGATTTTTTACTAATAAGATAGAATTAAGTCTTGATCATCCAGAACACTTTCAGGTGCCCTAAAATTAGATACTTAAAAATAAATATTATGAGTTAGAGTAGAAAACTTGGATGATGTAAAAAACAAAATGATATAAAAATACCTGTAATCCCAATAATTAGAGGTAATTGCAGATGTCATTTGGATATAAAGCTCTCTAGTTTTATGAATGTTCTATTATTATCTTCTAATAGGAAGTGGAACTGTATGTGTCCTTACCATTATTTATGCTGGGCTTTGTTCATATTTTTGCCTTTGATGGATTGTACTAGAAACTCCATAGGAAGCATGCTGGCTATGTTACATTCAGTTCACATGTCGTATTTGCTTTGTGTTGTGAGCTGGGAAGTCTCAGGAAATGTGAGGTCCTCCTTGTTCTGATGAGGCAGGCTAACAGCTCTTATTTAGGGTCAACATCGTAGATGACTCCAAATGCAGTCTGTGGCTCCACTGCAGCCACTAATCACTTTTGTTTCCCAGTTCGTCATTCTGGCTATCTACTTCCTTTCAGGGGACTCAGCCTGTTGGAGCTTAAAGGGCCAGTTTGGTTACATCTGATGTTTCCCAATATAAGAGATACCTTTTCTTCCACTGGGGATCCCCAGACTGGGAAAAGACCTCTGATAACCTAGGGTTCACCTTTGGTCCTTCAGCCTTGCATAAACTTGATGAAGTTAGCTGCTCAGAGGTCCCCAGATTTTTCATCATAAAAGACTTCCTCCTTTGCAGTTTCAGGCATCTGATCCTAGTGTAGGGTTCTGGCAAGGGGACCTCTATTAATAACATGGCATTCAATAGTATGTCCATGCTGGTATTTTGCAGAGTGATATTAGGTTTGACAGATTACAAAAATGAGTTCAGAACAAATAGTTTCCTTTGATTTGTAAGAGATTAAATTTGTATGATTCTGAACCAAAGGTAGGGAAGAATTCTATAAAGAAATCAATGATCTAAGCCTAGTTTCTGTGTTATTCTTATTGGTTACTATATGTGGTCAATGATTCTTCTCAGTTACTGTTTGTGGGTAGATGTCAACATTCTTGTTATCCTGTTGCTTTTATTTAGCACATTTATTTAACCATGCCATTGACCTTTGGGTGCATTAAAGTGGAGCCCAAGCTCATTATTAGATAATGATGGCATTTAGACTGAGTGCCATATTCCTAATGTTCCAATAAAGTGGTTGATACAGAGAGGACAGGATAAAGCCTTACACTATGTAATTATATCAAAATAGCTAGTCTCCACTTCAGGGAATGTCTTTATTAGAAGAGATTACATACTATGTCTGCTTGTAAAATAAGCAGAGATGGCATCATTGAGAAGCCAGTTGAATTGCTTTTCTACAGGAATGATGGATTTTCAGATCCTTTTATAATTTCATGCCCAACACTTACCTCCGCCCAACCCATCAGTCCAAAAGAATTTACTTCTGCAAGTAACTTGGCCTTTAGTCAATTGCCAAGGAATAGAGGGGCTCTCATTGCCTCTATAGCCAGGAGCAGAACTCATTCTTACCTTCTATCAGTAGAGTATCCTGGTCAGCTGATCTAATGGGTCTCATGTTTTCTCTATCCTGGGTTTACTTCCGTGAATATAAATTTCTTTGCCCATCTTGTTCTCCTATCCTCCCTACTTTTCCCTGTGGCTTAGGATTCAGGAACTATGATGTTAATGATCACATTTCTTCCTAGTTCCTAATTCCATTAATGCTATTTCCTGATAGCCACAGGAAAAAAACCCATGAATACATATAGCTGAGCCTTAGTTATAGAGGGCTGTTTCTTTGTTTCCCTAGGTCTGTTAGAGGATATACTTTTAGGGTGTTTCTATTTCTTTAAAGAGTCTTTGAGTGGATGATAATATTCCTCTTTTTATGTGTAAGGTTTTTGGTTCCTTGGAGTCTTATGTTGACCTTCATCAAGAGATACTTGTTTTGAAAGAGGAAATGCTCGTATTATTAGTAAGATATTGGTTATGATTAGCTGAGCCTTGGATTTCTGAACTCCTGAACTTTGAGTAGGAAGACAATGGACACACAGCAAAGGGAATAAGATCATCACTCATTTCCTGAATCTTGCTTCTCTTGAATCATGCATATTTTCCTATTTCCTATACATCATACACCAAGTTTTTAATTAAAGTGGTTATTAGCTAGATTCATGTCTAATAGGTGATACATTGGGATTGTCCTTGGTGTTATCATCCCAGGGTGTGCTTTTTTTGTTCTCTTTGGGAAGATCTATGTTACTGAGAACCTCTGTGCCTCCTTTGGCCCCAACATGACGAAGAACACAGGTGTGTGAGGAGGAGGCTGCTTTATTGAGGGTTTAATTCTGATGGTCCCCTTGGTTTCTGTCCTCTTAGAGAGAAAGGATTGTGGGTGGTTGGGCATGGATTTATGTTCATCAAGGAGACCTTTCTACTAATGGGCTCCAGATCTGAGTGTTACTGTGATCCTCTCTGAGACCTTGCTGCCTCCCCACTGCTACCTGGGCTGCCCTTGCTGCCATCTGGGCTGGAATCAGCCCTGTGGGACTGTACCAACTTCTGCTGGGAGGGATAGGGAAGGGGGCACTGTTGATACTGAATGTTTTTTTTTTTTTACCTTTATGTCCCTCTCTCATATTTGATACAAGAGAGTGGAGCCCAACGTTGTATTCTCCCATTATGTTCAGAAACTCCAGAGCTGGTCCACATGTGTGTAAGAGTGATCAATGGAACTATGAACTCACTGTCTTATAGATATGTTGTTGCAATTGAGATTTGTTGTTCTGGAATTTGTACTGTAGTTGATCATTCAGAGCCAAACACATATACCAATAAAGACAAGAATGTCAGATCCATTTGTGGTCTCTGTCGCCTGGTTTTGTCATTTTCTAATTACTCTTGCCTAGACCTAAGAACATAATTCAAATTGAGATTCCTGAAAGCACCCAAAGCATCCCCAAGAAGTTACTTCCATTGGTTGCTGAGTTGCTCCTACACAGTCACTCTAGGTTTCTCACAGCCCACCCTTGCTTCCTATAGGTAGGACCATAGGATAAAGTCACTCGGAGCACAGAATTTAAAGGGGGTACCAAACAATTTCAACATCAAGATCAATAACATTCTCATTCAGTATTTTAAAAGATAAAATATGAATGTGAGAATTACCTATGATGAAAATATCAGAACATTATAAATAAAGACAACATCATCTCAATAGGGCTAGAAAGGTAAGTGAGATGAGTCCTGGAAGTTCTTTCCTTAAAATTCTGATATTTTTTATCATGGATATTTGCATTTATTTATATATTTTTTAAAAAACTATTAAGCTATTATTTAAACTCAACCACTGAATTTTGGGGTATTTCCTTAAATTTTTTGCAGAAAGAAAAATCTCACTTTCTCTACCTTAGCTGGGTCTAGACTCAGAAATCCTTCTGGCCCAGATCTTGTGTAAACCCCTGGCTTTTGCAAAGCTCAGTTTTGTATACATGAACAGCTGAGCTGATTATCTGTCAGTCTTCTCTCCCTTCCTGTGTTCCTGGCCTACTTGTTCTTCCTCAACTCCCTCCTCATCTGACCCTGCAAATGCATTCCTTGTCTCCTGTTTGCTCAGCCAGCCTCAGCATCTCCAGAGTTGACCATCCTGTGCTGTCTACAGTCATCATCTTCTCTCTGCATGTTTTTTAAAGAATGTGACTCTCCAGAGTGAGGAAATAAACATGGCTTTGTGGCTGGGTTGGGGGGAGATTCTTTTGAAAAGAATATGGGGGTTAGGGGAGCCTCTAAGTAAATTTGAGAAACAACCATTTGAGAAATAATTTAGGGGGAAAATAGTGTATAAAATATTTTTAAGTTAGTTAAATTCTTAAAAAAAACTTGCTAGATATGGCTTCATTTCCCCACATTTGGAAGTGTAGTGTTACATTTGCTAACTTAGAGATGCAACAATTGAGATTTAAAATATTCTGTTTTCACTCAGCCTAGTTCTTAATGCCATGAGTCCCTTTTGTAATGTCTGCATTCACTATTTTTAAGCAACTTGTGTGCAATGTCTTTTATATGCCAGATCACATGGATTATATTTTCACATTTAAAAAGTCCTTATCAATGTTGCAGTACAGATATTATTTATCTGTTCCCAGAGGAGAAAACCGAGGCCCAGAAAGATTAGCATGACAGTGAACAAATTCAAATTATACTCCTAACACATGGCTAAGTTTCTATTTCAGGTCCCCTGGAAATCAGGGCTCTTTCTAGCCTAGTGCTGCTGCACATCTTGTACAAAATTAATATCTAAGAATTTTCTAACCCTACAAGAGGAATTGTAGTGTTGATATTACGTTTCTCCTGTAGGTTTATGGAGGTATGCTAGAGGGTAGTCATCCTCAGATGTGAAGGCTGGGGAATGCCAGCCTGGGTAATGAACTTAACACTGGGGAAGACAAGACAGCAAGCCTCAGGACCCCTGTGGTGCAATGGTTGACACAGATTCACTAGGGTGGCAGTGATGTTTTTCCCTCTTTATCAAAGCACTAAATCATCATAAATAATAAACCCTTGTTTCATTTCTTGTTAACTAAAATAATATAAAATCCTCCTTCCCTTTTACTGCCAAAAAAAATGTTTTCCCTTTTTTTCCTTGGTTTTATTTCTGAAAAAAAATTCCTAGAAAAAAACATTCCTATACTATAGACCTTGGACTCTTTAATATTGAATGACTTCACTCTTCTGAGATTAGCATCTCAGATTTCCTAGGTGAACTTGATATCTGTCTTTCTATGACAGAGTTCAGAGAGAGCCAAGTGTTTTCAGAAACATGTTGGAGTGCACAGGTTTACTGAGTTTTCCTAGGCAATCTGTGAGGGTTGAAGATCCACAGCACCTGTCCTGCTTATCCTATTCCAGACAGATGGCTAATAATGCCTTCTCACCATTGTTCTATAGGGAACCAAGGTTGTTACCAATCTTGCAAGTATCTCAGAGGACAGACAACTTCTCTTGATTACTCTCTATACCTCATTCTTCCATTTTCCATGGAAAGGTTCATATTTCCAAACTGTGTCACTGAAAGGGTCAAAATTTTTGTAGATCTTTAGTGAGTCTGTTAAAAATAAACATGAATTGACACTGATAAACATCTTTCTAGAAGCTTTGTAAAGTCAGGGAATATCAAGGAGCTGATGTTTTTGACATGGTGACATGCACATATGCTTACACAGATTTGTCTGTGTGACCAATGCCTCGTATTATTAGTATTTGGATAGAGTAACGTGTTCTCCAAAAATGTCAAATGACAAGTCTTTATTGGGCTTGGGAAGTTCATTTAAGTTAGGATGGGGAGTTTATCCAAAATGAATAATTCTTTTCTCACCCCATGTCTATTCTCTTAATGATCTTGATAACTTAAAAGAGACCAGAGTTTGGGATCTGAATTATTCAATTGCAGTTCAAAGTCCATGGAGACAAATAAGAGCACAATCAAGATACTATTTAGTAGAGATTTCCAAGCTGCCATACACCTCTGTGCATGTATCAGCACCGAGCTGCAGAGCTTGGGCAGCTGTTTGGGGTCGTGGAGGTGCAGTCGGAGAGCAGCTTGGAGAGACTAATTAGAATGAGACTTCAGAGAGAAGGGACTGAAATATTTCCAAAGAGAATTGGATGAGTACTTTGCTTCCCCTGGGGCGGAGGCTGTGTGTGTTTTTCCATGTATCTAGATACATTTGCCAGTATGGAAATTTTCCCATTGAGATGAAATAAAACACATCTCTGACTAATAAGATTCTCTGGGACCTTTAACAATGAAACTGCAGGATGGGGAGGCGGCAGAAGGGATGGGAATGAAAGTTCAGATTAGGCTCAGCGTATATAGTCATATGTCTGTGTCAGATGATGAATGTGTAATCAGGAAGTCACGTCTTACCCGGAATTCAGTGGCAGTAGTCACTGAGTGATATTGAAAATTGCAGATGGAAATAATTACTTATTGACAATTTTGTAATTTCTTAATCATGGACAGTCAATGAGCAAACAAGTGTTTTGGCATCATCAGCTCTTAGAAAGGTGCCTAGAATATTGTAGGTGCATAATAAATAGGTGGCGAACAACTAAAGAAACAAGTCAGTGGATGATTTTATCTATTCCATGTCATCTTACTGTAGCTTTGGGGGTGGGAATACATTTCTACATCAATGAATTCCAGGTGTGGCCAACAAGTTCAATTTGCCTATGACTCTTAGAGGAGCAGAAGGCAGCCCATCTTTCTATTCCAATTGCATATCACCTCCCCACAAAGGCCATATCTGTTCTCTTTAATTTGAAGCTAGTTTTTCCATTCTAGTCCAGTTTCCATGTCATTTATATTTTGAAAATTCTCCTGTATGGTTTTGTAAATTGCATTTTAGGTTTGACAATGCTTTATATTTTGGTTTTTGAGAAAATTATCTCTCAGAGCCCTCATGTTGATGTTTCAAGGGTGACTTTTATTTAGTTATTATTTTTTTTTTGGAGAAGGATTAGCAACAAGAACAACATAGACGATTCTAGAAGAAATCCAAAAAGAATAAGAACATGAATACAAAAGCAGAGAAATTTTGGAAAAACTAGAACAGAGTATACCATCAGTGACCTGAAAGCAGTGGTCTCTGGGAGGATCTGAAGCTCAAAGTTCAAGAAAAGGGATGCTTGGGAAGATGTTTGAGGAGCTTGTTATCAAAAAGAAACTCAGAAGTTTCCAGACAAAGAGCAAGGAGTTTAGGGATTAACTCCCTTAGGTGTATCACATGGCTTCTTTCTGGGGACTGATGGTAATTTTGAAAGAATCAAGGCCTAGACTCCAAAAATATGTGTTCATTAATTTAGCATTAAAAAAAAAAAACTTAGCCAGGAAGCTAGGAAATTGTTTCCTGAGGGTCAGCACCAATGCTTAATTATATAACTAACAATAATAATAACAACAAATATTTATTATTAGTATAGGCTAGCCACTGTACAGTGCATTTTTATATATGTATATAGATCTCATTTAACTTCTACAGTAGCCCTATGTAATCAGTCTTACTTGTGGCTTTAATCACACAGAAGAATAAATAAAGCACAGAAAGTTTAAGCAACTTGCCCAAGAACATGTAGCTAATAGGCAGAAGGACTATGATTTGAACCTGGAAATCTGACTTCAGAGCCCATTCTCTAATGCACATTCTGAACTAGTGCCCATCTCACTTTATCTAGCCATCCAGCCAGCCTTTTTTCATGCTTACTCCAACACACAACACTGACCCACAGTGAATCTGAGGCAATTTACATTGAAAATTTAGGTTAACTTAGCCAATGAGATGATGTTATCTGCAATTTTTTTGTTTGTTTTGCTCATAATTTAAATCCTAACATTTCTTCCCATACTATATGATCTGTTTACCCTAAACAGTGGTTAACAACATGGTAGAAAATGATCCCAAATGGTAAAGGCCAGTGTCTCAGGCTCTCATTTTTAATGGAGGGCCAACCAATGGCAGCTCTATAGCTTTGGAAGGTGATGGTAGAAAGTCGCCTTATGGCGTTTTGTTTGTGGCTATGCCCAGCTTATTGCTTCTTGAATACCCGTCAAATCTTGGAACAGCATCATAAGAGTAGGCCTGTGTCTTCTTACCCTTAATCTTGCATCTTCTAGATAGACAATCTGCTAATGACAGAAATCAGCAAGGTTAAGTTTTTGGACTTGTGTCCCTCATTGTGGGGTACCTATTGTTCTTTTGTGTGTTTGTATATGTTTGCTTGTGTATGTAATAATAACTAGAGATTCTTTCTAAGAGTCAAATCCCCAAATCTCAACCAATATATATTAAATTCATGAGTGCCTAATGGTGAGGCCAGAGAACCTGCATTGCTATAAATTTCCCCATAATTCAGATGCATGTTAGAATTTGGAGATGACTGCTCCAGGCCACACCCACTGGGGGAGGTATCCTTCTGGAAGGACCATCAAGCTGGGTGAGAGGAGGAGGCAAGCTCCCTGGAATAAGCTTGTACTTCAGTTGCTGTTGAGATTTTCCTGACCCTCCTTTTGTGCTGATGTCTGGCTGTTGTCTTTGGTCTTCATTTAACTCTTACAGGTTTATAAACATGCAAATAGGTCACTCATGATGCATAGGAATTGGGATCTGAAGAATAGCACAGGGAAAGCGTTTAAGAGAGAGTCTTGTCACAAGTGTAATATCTCCATGAAGAATTAGCTGTCATTTCTAAATAGTCAATCTGGGAAAGAACTTTGGTAACTTGATCCATTTATAGGTTCAGGATTCTGTGTGTTAGGTCAATACATAGCAGTTGAGATGAATATCCACTTATTTATATTTTTATTAACATTTCATTAAGTTACTAAAACACAAAACTCCTAAACCCTTCTGTTTGAAGAGAAAAAGACCTGGTACAAATCTGGGAAATTTTGTAAAGCACATAATCACCAATAGGCAGAAATGCCCAAACTGGATCAGGTTAGGCTTAATGCTTCATCCAATTATAAGTCAAAATGGTTAGAAATTGCAGTTCCATCAAAAGTTTACTCAAAAAAAAAGTCAAGTTCTCTAATGCAAATGATTTTCCTCAAGAAAATATGCTATCATATAACACAAAGTTATTAGAAATGTTAATTATTGTATGGCTTAGATTTCATAGTATAAGAAATTATTGGGATATTATTTCATCCCTCCCAGTAAATTCTTAAGTTTCTTTCAGAACTTCATCTTATATGATTTGATCTCTGCAAAATAATGTAAGAGGAAATAATGGGACTTACAGAGAGAAATGATTGAATCATCATGTTCCAATAAAAAGTGTTCAAATTACATTTCACCACATAATGAATTCTGCTTCAACTTACTTTGACATAAATAAGATAGGGTAAGAGAAACCAGAAGTAAATCAAATAAATTAATAAAATTATCAGAGCTGCTTCAATTTTGTCCCCAGACAGTGTCTGCTTATTTGTATAACAAAACCTGCTCTTATAAATTAAAACCCTAGCATGTCACTCTGTAGAAAGAGGAAATTTTAAGGAAGAGCTACAAAATTCCTAGACTTG
The DNA here is from genome assembly GCF_052094955.1 of Ictidomys tridecemlineatus. Lineage (NCBI taxonomy): Eukaryota > Metazoa > Chordata > Mammalia > Rodentia > Sciuridae > Ictidomys > Ictidomys tridecemlineatus. Next base: position 127,880,074 of record NC_135480.1, on the reverse strand, counting down.
ATTAAGGTGGCTTCTAATTTCACAAACACCAATAGTCCTTTTGAAAACTGAAAAGGTAAAACTTGAAACCCACAAGAGTGAGCTCCAACTTTCAACTAGAAATTTTTAAATCCAGTATTGGAGATACAGACAAGCATGCAATACTGATGATTAGCTGCTCTTCATATTTTCCTAATTATACACATTTACTGAACACGAGGAGATTTTTGCATTTTGTCTAGACAAGGGCTCTGTCTCCATCGGCATAATATATCATGGCATTTTGTGAATCTTGTGCAAAATTGAATTTGCATCTCTGTTGCCACTTGTAGAGTTCATTATCTTGCAATACAACCACTGGGAAAAATGTGATTTTCAGTGTTTAATAAAAACCGTGGCCTTCTCATAATGCTTATGATGCTTAAGCAATTTCTTAGGCACTATTTATCATAGACACTGAACTCCAATTAGACTTTGTGTAGTGCCAGTAAGGACGATTTTAGATATTTTCTTTATTTAATATCTGTCAGTGCAATCAGGGTATTTTGCAGCCACACTATTATTTGTGTTTCTCAGAATCCACATTTTTTTTCTGAAAATATTAAACGTAAAAGATAAAGTCACTAAACAAAATGTAGAACATGTAGTATGTGAACCAAATGTGCTCAAGGGCCAGAGAAACCAATGGAAAAGTCTGTCTCTTTGCTTACTCTTTGCTAGGGCTGTAGGAAGATGCAGTGTTTTCTGGACTACCTGGTACTATATAACTCTCTGGGTAGAGATGATCACTGAAGCCCCTCCAAGCTACTCGGTTCTTCAATCTGTGATCTAGGTGTATAGAAATTATTTGGCATGGCTTTATTAATTAGAAATTTGAAAAACCAAATGCCTATTTTCTGATGATCCTTCAAAAATGGGATTCAAATGAGAAATCACCAAAAGAACTGAGTGCTAAATCACGAGGTCAAGACCTTGAAACATGATCTCCGGCTAATGAAAAATGCCTATAATCTACACGTGGTTTCAGCAGCCTTCGATCTTTATATTAAAGACACAATTTAAATGTGAACCACATCTGGTGTTTGAGCTGTGATAAATTGAATACATGTAAAACAAACTTGAAGTAGGATAACTGTTTTGCTTTTAATAAACCTGAGAAGTATCCTGTAAAGCACATGGGAAATTCTTTTTTTTTTCAGTTAAATAAATAGCATTTAATTAATTTATTTTGCAAAAATTGACCAGTAATACGACATAAAAGTATTACAGTATTATTTGATGAAAAAAATCAATCCAGATTTTTAATTCTGATTCAATTTTGCCACAATCACATGGAAAAAAAATCTTTGAAAATGTTTTTGAATCTTTTATTACAAAGTGAAGTTTTGCTAAGGATGTAATTATTATGTAAGTAAAGAGTACAAATACCAGATTAAAGCCAGTGACTTTGAAAAAGTCTTGTTTGGTCTGGGATTGGACTTTATCCTACTATAAAGCTAATAAACTAATAAGTAACATATAACTGCGTCATGGATACTAACAAAAGGTACAGACCCCTGTATTAGAAACCAAAGATTTAATTATTCATGGCCAGCAAGCAGCTAAGCAATATAACATTCTTGTCAGTTTTTCTTACCCACAAGTCACATGGAGGTGATACCGCATGTCCCAGATGGATACTATATACATGGTAAATTTACATTGCAGCTTAGGTATCCACTACTATTAGAGCAAGCAATAAACAATTATGTTCTTTGCTTGAAGGAAAAACTATATCAGCTCTCAAAGTCACCCATATGTCAGTCAGCTTTTTTTTTTTTTATTGGTTGTTCACAACATTACAAAGCTCTTGACATATCATACTTCGAACAATAGTTTCAAGTGAGTTATGAACTCCCATTTTTACCCCAAATACAGATTGCAGAATCACATAGGTTACACATTCACATTTTTACATAATGCCATACTCGTGACTGATGTATTCTGCTACCTTTCCTATCCTCTACTATCCCCCTCCCCCCCATCTTCTCTTTCTATCCCATCTACTGTAATTCATTTCTCTCCTTATTTTTCTTCCAATTCCCCTCACAACCTCTTTTATGTAGTTTTTTATAACAATGAGGGTCTCTTTCCATTTCCATGCAATTCCACTTTTCTCTCACTTTCCCTCCCATCTCGTGCCTCTGTTTAATGTCAATCTTTTCTTCCTGCTCTTCCTCCCTACTCTATTCTTAGTTGCTCTCATTATATCAAAGAAGACATTTGGTATTTGTTTTTTAGGGATTGGCTAGCTTCACTGAGCATAATCTGCTCTAATGCCATCCATTTCCCTGCAAATTCCATGATTTTGTCATTTTTTAGTGCTGTGTAATACTCCATAGTGTATAAATGCCACATTTTTTTAATCCATTCATCCATTGAAGGGCATCTGGGTTGGTTCCACAGTCTAGCTATTGTGAATTGTGCTGCTATGAACATCGATGTGGCAGTATCCCTGTAGTACGCTCTTTTAAGGTCTTCAGGGAATAGACCAAGAAGGGCAATAACTGGGTCAAATGGTGGTTCCATTCCTAGCTTTCCCAGGAATCTCCATACTGCTTTCCAAATTGGCCGAACCAATTTGCAGTCCCACCAGCAATGTATAAGAGTACCCTTTTCCCCACATCCTCGCCAGCACTTGTTATTATTTGACTTCATAATGGCTGCCAATCTTACTGGAGTGAGATGGTATCTTAGGGTAGTTTTGATTTGCATTTCTCTGACTGCTAGAGATGGTGAGCATTTTTTCATGTATCTGTTGATTGATTGTATGTCCTCCTCTGAGAAGTGTCTGTTCAGGTCCTTGGCCCATTTGTTGATTGGGTTATTTGTTGTCTTATTGTCTAATTTTTTGAGTTCTTTGTAAACTCTGGATATTAAGGCTCTATCTGAAGTGTGGGGGGTAAAAATTTGTTCCCATGATGTAGGCTCCCGATTTACTTCTCTTATTGTTTCTCTTGCTGTGAAAAAACTTTTTAGTTTAAGTAAGTCCCATTTGTTGATTCTTGCTATTAACTCTTGTGCTATGGGTGTCCTGTTAAGGAATTTGGAGCCTGATCCCACAATATGTAGATCGTAGCCAACTTTTTCTTCTATCATACGCAGAGTCTCTGATTTGATATCAAGGTCCTTGATCCATTTGAATCAACCTAACAAAAGAGGTGAAAGATTTATACAATGAAAACTACAGATCCCTAAAAAGAGAAGTAGAAGAAGATCTTAGAAGATGGAAAGATATACCCTGTTCATGGATAGGCAGAACTAACATCATAAAAATGGCGATATTACCAAAAGTCCTCTATAGGTTTAATGCAATGCCAATCAAAATTCCAATGGCATTGCTTGTAGAAATAGATAAAGCAATCATGAAATTCATATGGAAAAATAAAAGACCCAGAATAGCAAAAGCAATTCTAAGCAGGAAGTGTGAATCAGGCGGTATAGCGATACCAGATTTCAAACTATATTACAGAGCAATAGTGACAAAAACAGCATGGTACTGGTACCAAAACAGGCGGGTAAACCAATGGTACATAATAGAGGATACAGAGACTAATCCACAAAGTTACAACTATCTTATATTCGATAAAGGGGCTAAAAGCATGCAATGGAGGAAGGATAGCATTTTCAACAAATGGTGTTGGGAAAACTGGAAATCCATATGCAACAAAATGAAACTGAATCCCCTCCTCTCACCATGCACAAAAATTAGCACATGGGAAATTCTTAACCTGAAATAATGAATGTACTTAGTTTGGGCAATTTTGGAAAAGAAGGAGACAAGGAGAAACTGTTTCCTATGAGATATATTGAAATCCAGTGTTCAAAACTGGTTTCCCTATCTTAGGCTTAAAGAACTCTGTGCTTCATTTACCAAGTTTTCTCTGACTAGTGAGTTAGAAGAAAGCAGAGAACTTCAGAACCTAGAGGACAACTGTAGACAGAAAATGGGATTTCAGCTCATTAGGTCAACTGCATATTTTCATAAATAAATGTGACTGTGATGAAAAATTTGATGAGGACTCAACTAAGCAGTTATTTCCATACAGAAAAATTACCTTAGAGCTAAAGCTATGGTTATAATACTTCATGAAATTAAACTTGTATTTCTGCACTTTGCTTTGAAGACAAAATTTCAGTTTGGACTATGAACCTATGGGAAATTGCTTCCAAAGCTCATGAGCTGTTGGTCATCCACCTCCTGAATGCCCCAGATTTTTGTTTCTTTCTTATTTATTCATTTTAGATGCACATGAATTTTTTTTTAATATATTTGTTGACCGTTCATATTTCTTCTGTGACGTTCCCCTTTACCCATTTATTGATTGAATGCCCAACACTTGATGGTTTGGAGAAATGTGGTTGCTGCCTGAGCACTCCCAAGGCTTGGTTGTTAAAGTCCCTCCAGAAATTAGTACCTCAATCTGAGGCCACTGCCACTCTCTGGAGCCTCCACTTCGACCTGGCACCTTGAACAGCTTCAAACAGCCTTTCCCTTCGCACCATGTGCACATGCTGTTTTTCTGTTCTGTCACTGCACAGCAGTGTCTGAGGCCTGTCACTAGAGTCTGTAGGACTTTTCTTGGATAAATCAAATGACCAGACCCTTGTCATTCTTTTTACTCCACCTTCTCCTCTTACCTTTCTCTCAATGTTTTCTTCTTGGCTTGACCTCTCAGCAGCTTAAAATTGGTTCTCACTTCTAGATTTCACTTAGCTTGTGTTTTCTGGACTGCCGTATACTTTTCACCGGGGAAGATGAAAAGGAGACGAGGGAGCCAGGAAGCGGATGTCTCTTGGGTGGTGTGTGTCTCTGAGTTGGAATTTGAAATGTCTATATGAAAGGAACAGTGAATGGGTGTGATTAGGCTGATGAAGGAGTGAACCCTGGTAAGCAATTTTTCTTGACTGGCTTAATGAAAAGCATTAGCTATCGGTTTCTGCCGAAACTCGCTGAGGGTAAAACAAGTGTGGGGTTGGAACAAAAGATAAGATTCAGCGTGGGCTTGGACTCTGTTCCCAAGAATAAGTTTTGCTTGGGCGGAAGATATGTGGTTCATCCAAAAAAGAAAAAAAAAATCAATGACTTGAGGCACTTTCTCATGCATTTTATTTCAGGAGAATTTATAATATTTCAGGAAATTTAAGCGGTTCTTGCAAAAGCTCAAACTGGCATTTTGTAACCAAGTGTAGGTATATTGCTCCTTTTCTTCTTATCCCCTCAAGCCAGGCACTTTATATAGGTCAGTTTTCAGGGTCAAGGAATTTTTAGGGGTTGACCTAAGGTTATCTCCCATCAGCCTATATCCTCCCCTGGAGTGAACCTGGCCTACGGCCTTGAGACCTGCTCACCTCTAAGTGACTAGCAAGGAATTAAGGAGCCCCTGCAGAAGTTTCATGCCTTCCAAGGAATTAAAAAATGATACTCTAACATCATTTATAACAGCTAGTTAAGGCCTAGGAGCCAAGTGATGTGAGTTTCAAGAAGAAAATGATTTGACATCCAAGCACATTTTAGGCAGCTTTACTGGAGTTTGATTGTATGCTATATTGTATTCTTCATGCAGCAAGACCAAATATAGCAATGGTTAAGTTCAAGTCCAGAGAGTGGCCCAAGATGCTGTTTCCTTTTCTGACCATCATTCTCTCCAGGGACTTTATCTGTTAGCCATCTGGGACAAAGCACCTGAGATAATCAACCTAAAAAGAGAAACAAATTATTTTGGCTGGCTCATGGTTTCAGGAGTTCATGGCCATTTGGGTTCATGGCCACTTGGGTTCATGGCCACTTGGCCCCATTGCTTTTGGGCCAGTGGTGAGGTAGTACATCATAGCAGAAGCATGTGGCAGAGGAAAATGCTCACATTAGAGAAGCCAAGAAACAAAGACAAAGAGGAAGGGGCTTCAAGGGCCAATTCAAGGGCACACATCCAATGACTTAATGTCCTTCCATAGGCCCCACCTCCTACAGGCTCCATCATCTCCCAACAGTGCCATCATCTGGGGACCAAACCTTTAACACATGTGACTTTAGGGACATTTAAGAGCAAAACCACACTACCATCTCCAATGGGACAGCAGCATCCATTCTCAGCTTTGCTTTGTTATATAGATTTTAACTTTTTGGCTTGGCTTTCAGTGGGGAAAAAATCCCTTAAATTGAAAACTATAGAAGGGCTGGGTCAACTATTTTTCTTAAGGGAAAGATGATTGGTTAGCATTAGTTGAGGATATAAGTTATTTTTCTGACATTACATAGACAAAAGGATCACGTGATTTTATTTTCTGTCCCATTTGATTAGTGGAATAATTCACTAGTGATGACTAAGAAAATGATGCCCTTAAAATATACCACTAAAACATATTAAAGCTATAACCAAATTTAAAATACGAAAATATTTGTATTTTAATAAATGTTGCAAGAAATGACAAAGCCTATTTCTTAAGGTTCAGGGCTTCTTGAAAAACCACAAAGTAGAATAAAAAACAAAACAAACTCAAATTCATTACTTTTCAGATAATTACTAATGTAGTTGTAAAAGTGAGTCAGGACTAACAATGCAAGAAAATGTAATTCTTGTGTTCACACATGAGAGATATGCATTGACAGAAATTACCCAATTCTGGAAAAAATCTTTTTTTTTTTGAGACTTATCCTGTGCTAAGTATTTCTATACACAATGATCTCATCAAACTTCACCTTTAGGTAATTTATTATGGATAAGGGAAGTGACACTTGAAGAGTTTAAGTAACATATTCAGAGCCCAGGCAGAAAGTGGCAGAGATGAGTCTCAAACCTAAGTTCTACAGCCTCAAAGCCACCTGAGAACTTATGCCTGGTGCCCAGGTACCTGGCCATCAACACTATGGGAAATCCCTAGAGGGTAAATCTCAGTTCCTTAGAGTACTCCATACACTCTGAAGTTTACCGACCCCAAACACCCACTTTAACCCAAAATAGAAGAAGAGTTGAGTGCTTATCAGTATAAATCACTGGTTGTGAAATCTGCTTTGGTTTCAATCCCTGAGAAGCATAAACTTTATCTGTTGGCTAATAGCCTATTCCTCAACTTTCTAGCAATTACTTTTTTTTTTTTTTTTTTTTTTGGTGATGCTGGGGATCGAACACAGGACCTCAGACATGCTAGGCAAGTAGTCTCTCATTGAGCAACAGCCCTAGCCCCAGCAATGACTTTTTGAAGTATATCTTTTGAAACATTTTTAAAGGCCTTAATAAAATTCTAATATACTCTGTTGCTCTTAGCAGATCTCAAAAATATTTTTTTTTTGTATTTTAAATTTGGTTATAGCTTTAATATATTATTAGTGGTATATTTTAAGGGTATAATTTTCTCAGTCATTACTAGTGTATTAGTCCATTTGATGTTGCCTATAATACAGTGCCACAGCCTGGGTGAGTTATAAAGAAAGGATATCTATTTAGCTCACAGTTCCAGAGGTTCAAGGACTCACCAGATGGTGTAGCCCTCTTGCCAGCAGAGAGACCCCAGGTAGCATGACATGGCAAGAAACAGAGTTTGCTCCTGTACACATATATCTGTCTTGTCTCTTCTTATAAAGCTACCAGTATGCATACTTATAACTTTAATCCTAATGACTTCCTGAAGGCCCTATCTCTAAAATGCCTTAGATTAAGTTTCCAGCTTCTAAATACTTCACAGTGGTGATTAAATTTCAGGATGAACTGGGTTTGGGGGATAAACCATATTTAAACAACAGCAACCAGGATTCAGTTTTAGGAAAAAACTGTCATTATACAGCACCCTCATTATTGCTGGTATAGAGTCAGCAGCATCAGACCAGAACTGGGTTTAATCCTGGTCCCACAATTTTTACTCCTAAGTGGCCTTGGGAAAGTCACATTATCTCAATGGGCCTTTGTTGAGAGCCACAGCTGAATGGGCCCCAGCAAATTTCCAAATGCCAGCAAATTTCCAGCTGCCAGCTAATGATTGACTCACAGCGGCCCCAGCAAACTTCTAGCTGCCAGCTGATTGGCTCCTCTGCAGTGATGCTCATTGGGCTGTTTCCCCGCCCTTTCAGACCACAGAGCTGCTCATTGGGGGATATTTTTGGCTCTGCCCACAGGACCCAGCCAATGGGCCTCAAGAGCAGGAGAAGTGGGGGGGTGTTGAGAGGCTTGTGGGAGGTGGTGGCAGTTGGGCTCTGAGGGAATTCCTGAAGAGCTCGTGTGGTGTGGCGTGTGTGTGTGTGTGTGTGTGTGTGTGTGTTCTAAAAATAAAGTTCATTTCTGCTTGATAAGTGGCTCGTGAATTGTGCCCAGCCAGACTGCGGCAGGCCTTAGTTTCTACTCTGAAAGTAATATTAATAGCATGAAAATTCTAATGACTACATTTTGAGTCCAGTTAGTAAAAGTCAGCTGCTGTGTTTAGCCCTTTACCTCTATCACTGAGGTTTGAATACAATGAGGATGACAATCCCCAACTTCTCTGAATCTTCCATCTTCATTGATTCCCAATGCACATAACATACCTAGCATAATACCTGGCATATTGTGGTAAGTAGCTTCTGGTCCTGTGTTCCTGTGTCCTGCTTCTCCTTGGCCACACTAGGTCACCAATCACCCAGGACCTCTTAATCAGTAGAACATGGTGATGCTGGGCGATGGGCCCCATGGTAGTAATGCTGATCAGTGCTTGTGACTGTGACCCTTACCATCCTCATGGGACAGGTTCTGAGCCAGGCTGGGCTCATTCATTATGTTGCATTCAGGTATTTAATCTGGGAGGGAGATCCTAAGGGCCATTCTATAAAATAAACCATTTGATGAACTACTGGAGTGAGAACCCGTTTCTTGGCTTTAGCTTTAGACTGTTTGTTCTAAGTAAAGCAAATATAGACCACACCTTCCTTATTTCTTCTAGCTCTCTAGGATCAGATATAGTGATGACTTGAATCGAGTCTCTTAGGTGCAAGAGCAAGAATTTGAGAAAAAAATTTTAAAAAGGACCTAGAGCAGAGTGTCAGATATAAATGCTATTCCTGCTTCCAAGGTGTACTCTAATGATCCCATTAGCAGTCACTTGAGTACCAGTATAGGCATGATTTAGAAATGCTTTTCCCTGGTCATCTAACAAAGGCTTATGATACAAATCTCCTATTGATCCTATAATAACTAGGAAATATACCCAAATGTCGGAGATTATCTGTTTGTGAATTGTATTCTAAGGAACTGCTTCTCAGACATCTTCACTCAAGTATGCAGACTGTAGGCAGAGATCTAAGAATAAAATAACTCTAAGATACCTCCTTCTATTGTAAAATGTCTTTTGAAGCTGCAGATTTTATTTTAAACATATGCTTCAGATATTTAATTCTGTGTAACAAACCACCCGACAAGTTAGTGACTTAGCATCAAGAGTAATTTATTATTGCTCACAGTGCTATGAGTTGACCTGACAGTTCTCTACCCAGACAGTGTTGATTTGGACACAAGGAAGGCCCATAATGGTCTCTTGCATATAGCAGGTGGTTGATGATCGTGCACTGAGAATTCAGCTGTTATGGTCAGCCAAGGCCTCAGTTATCCTGCATATGGACTTCTCCACATGGATTGAGGTGCTTCCTCATATCATGGAAGATTCAAGGGCAATAGAGCTCCATGGATTCAGATTGAGGAGATTACACAAGGCCTTAAAAACAGGGAGGCATAGTTTATGGGAGGCCACCAAAATAACAACCCATTACAACAGGAATTTTACACACAATTCCAGAATACATTGGTTATATTTTATTACAAATTATGTTTTCCCAAGTAGATAAATGAAACAAACTCTTATGGGAGTCATTGTAATATGCATTCTATGATTTTGCTTAACTCTGACACACTATCATGGATATCACGGGAAGTGAATTCTGTGCTTTTCTTTTCTCGGCTATCAGGTTGGATTTTGGAACACAGTAGGACTGATCTGGAAGAAAAGTAGGATTCAACTTTAATGGTTAGTCCATGTATTATTCATCTCAGTTAGTATGCATCTATTACTGAATTCCAAAGCCAAATATGAGGGATTTTAATTGATACTCACGTCTGTTTTTTTCATCTTTTAGACCACAGAATCAAGAGTTTTAAATTAGAACCTACAAAAATATGGAAAGGACCCATTTTATTAGGATATCCACAGATGTAACTTAATTTTTTGCCACAGCCAATATATTCTATTTTAAAAAAGAATTATTTACTCCATATGTCACTAAAACTACTTTTTAAAGAGGTAAACTTAGGCCAGCGTGATAACAAGGCACACACTTTTCTGTGTGAAATTCCTTCTGGCACCTCCCCGGCACTAACATCATTGACTCTGAAACCTGACTTCTAAAATGTAGAATCAAATTTCTTCCTCTCACTCCACATATTTTATTAACAAAAAGTTCCAAACATACAGGAAAGTTGAAAGAATTGCTCAGTGAATACTCACACACTCACATGAATTTTACCCCCAAACTCTCCCTATCAGTTCCCCAATCTTTTTTAGCATCATTTGAAATCAAGCTGAAGACAAATACAGAGTTCAATATTTATGAATCTTTTCTTCCTTTCTTCTTTCCCTCTTTCTTTCCTTCCATCTGTCTTAGTTTTTCTTTCTTTTTCTCCTCCTTCCTTTCCTACTTCTTTCCTCCCTTTTCTACTTTCTCCCTCCACCTCTTTCTTTGAACCATCCTTTCCTTCCCGCCCTTTCTCCTTCTCTCTCTCTCTCTCTCTCTCTCTCTCTCTCTCTCTCTCTCTCCTCTCTCTCTCTCTCCCTCCCTCTCTCTCTCTCTTTTTCTCAGACATAAAAGTTACCTGCAATGAAGTACACTGGCCTTAACCATGCTACTGCATGACCTTTGATAGATGCACACTTCTGTGAATCCCAAACCCCTATTAAGATCCAGAACATTTCTAGGCCTCTGTGCCTGTCCAGTCAATTCCTCCACCCACCCTCCTCCAGAAAAGGCAATCACTTTTCTGATTTTTTAAAAACTCATTTTGCCGGCTTTGGAGTTTCACATAGATGGAATCACACAGAATACACTCAGTGTGAGAACTGTGTTTCTTTAATACATTTTGACATTCTTAAACCACAGAAGTATACCTCTTAGTGTGTGCTCCTTTCCTACATCACAGGAGCAAGAACTGTTGCTCTAGAAATCAGCTCTGACTGCTCAGCAATGTAAGAACTGTTGACCCTGTGTCCTTATTCAGTGTCCCCCAAGGCCTGTGACAGCTTCTCATTGACAGCATAGCTGTGGACGTGCGGGTCAGACCGTGACAGAGCCAGAGCCGGCACGCCCATGTAGACACCACAAATCCCAGACTCTGTGTTTATTAGCAGGTCTGCCTTTGTGTCTGTGAGTTGGACTCTGTATTATTGATTTTATTCTGATTGTTCCATGAGACAATGGAGGAAATAGTTGCCTCAGAGCAGCAGTGTCATCCAGAGGAAAGAATGGCATGCATTGCAGAGATAGGATAAAGATTTTTAGGCAGGCACTGTCCCTTTAGCATGAAGTTATCTCAAAGAGGTTTTCCTGAACCCACAGAGCTCTTTGGACAACAAGTAACAAGATACCCTACTTTTCAAGGTAAATATACATTCACAGAACAAAGAGGGCAACACACATGAAATGTTCCCCAGGAGGCCTCTCAGACCAAGTGTTACAAGGGGAATTCCATCACACTGTTGAATCCAGAGGACTGACCTGTGCACTGAGCATGTTCCAAGTTTTGTCATTTCAGTGTTATTCAGATAAATGAAAAATCTAACAGGTGCCTGACCACTGCATGCACTGATCAGAACCAACCCTCAAAGGAGTTTTAACAGTCCACACTACATCACCAGTTAATCTAAGAAAGCTGCTGCTCCAAAACCTTGAATGCATTCCAACTGTGAGCTGGGTCTCTTTGTTTAGCATCTCACATGCCTAATTTAATGGAATGCAGTTTGTATAGCCAGACCAGCAGCAATCATGCTTATCACCGCTAACAGATTATTTTATTTAGCTTTGTATGTTAATGGGACATTGGCTGCTGAGCTAAGGCAAATTTGAGCAGTTTTTTTTTTTTTTTTGGCAAATTGCAATTTAGCTATCCCAACTTTCTGTTCTTTCTCATTACATGGACCAGTCAGATTCTACTCAACCAATAACAGGAAATTTATTCTATTCTATCCCCAACCTCCACCTAAATATCCATTTGGACTTGATGCTCAAGGCTGATCAAGAGCAAGAGACTTTGAATTTTACAAACAGGAAATATTGTGGCCATGTAAAATTATCATTCAAGCAGCAGTTCTTCTACAAAAAATCTCACTGTGAAGCCTAATTTCCAAATATATCTAAACATGAGTGATGACAGACATCAAATTAATAAATAGCCATATGCATCTCAAAACAACAGATAACTATCAATCATCTGTAATATTGTCTAGGATGACTACAAAACACCATACAGGACTAGGACACATCTCAGAAGGCTTTTCCTCTAATTAGCTCTAGACAAAGCTTAATAGATAGGGGAAATTGGACAGGCATCAGAGAAGATAAGACATATGCAACTTGGCTCAGCTGGAATCAAATCACAGGAAAATATAGAGGTCTGTGATTCAAGTTTATCCAAGTAATAATAGGAAAAAATCAAACCCTTAGATAATAGGGCAACCTGAGATGACAATCTACACAACTGACCATATTCTGGACAAAGAAAAGGAAGTGAAGGGTGGGGAGACAGCAGGATATTGACAATAAGGAAAACGAAAGGATGGGAGACTCTTAGGATTTTTTTCAAGGTCTTTTAAAAAATATTAAATTAAAGGCATAACTTTGCAACTTTCCAGCCTTAACTCTTAAACAGTTATTTGGATACTGAGATTTCTGCTTTCTCTGGGTCTCTGGGTGCTACCTGAATGTGATTTTAGAAATAGGTAGATCTGAAAATTCCTGACACTTTGGTCATGATGTATCTTGTTCAGAGCAACAGTTTTGGGTGAAAGTCTTTTTAAATTGTTTTTTTCCTGGAATGATCTTCCCCTAGCAGCTCTCTTTCCGGTCTGTAGTTCATCCTGGCAGCCAGATATTGGCATCGTAGGGGAGGGACAGGGAATTTTCTTCACATTTTTTTTGGTGCTATTGACCAGACACCCAGAGTCACCATTAAAAAACAGGAAGTTGGAAAGCAGGGCCCTTCTGTGGGGCCTCCTAGGCTTCTTGGTAAGCTTATGTGGCTTTTAAACCATTGGTGCTATTTGTCTCTTTAAATGTTAAAGAGGGAAGTCCTCTTGAACCCCTGATGGCATTCAATTATAGTCATGATTATAAAATGTCTCTGATCTTTGGGGAATGTGAGCAAATCAATACAGTGTTGCAGAGGAGAGAGCACAGAGCTCTGTCGGGCTTTCTTTTGCAAGGTTTGCTCCCTTCTCTCATCTCACTGCAGCAGTTAAAAGTTTGTAGAAGAGGTTTGCTTGTTGGTTAGAGAGGGTTGGAGGAATTACTGCCTAACAATGAAGGATAAATAAATGATGCCCAAGATCTTTTATTCAATCAATAGTGAGATTTCAAAAGAGTGCGATGGGCTTTCAGCTATATTGTTCACTTTCGGAAGCCTATGTTAATTTCTAAGTAATGCTTTCCTAGGGTTCTTGAACTGCCCCCATTTTGAGCATCTCTCTTTCTCTCTTTCTCCCTCCTTCTCTCCCGTGCATGCACTTTTGTTATTGCTCTGCTCAAGTGAATTTTCTAGAAAATGAAGTGAGATTTTCATTTGCTTTTTTCTGACCAAAGCAACTTTGGCTCTGCAGTTGGCTATACTCTTACGAATAGCTACTTTAAATGTAGTGAAATGATTTCTTCATGAGTATTTAAGTGCATGTGTTAATCCATTCAGTGGTTGAGCATTCTTTGTGTGCCAAGCACCTTGCAGAAACGAAAGCTCCCTGAGGGTAAAGACTTTGGTCTCTTCTCCCACTCCTAACTCCACAGTGGTTAAAATACTGCCAAGGATGGAGTGGTTCTCAGGCCTTGTGGAAGGGTGGAGCATATAGTGAGGGGAATTGGAAGTTTATTTCTTTGTCCCTAAGGCTGTTACCTACTTCTAATGACTTGTGAAATCCTCAAAATTGGAAGGAAAAATATTTCACAATGTGAGGCCTCTGTGGTGTATCTCTAAAATGATTTAGTATCCTGCAGTATTCTGGGCTGTGTTGCTACTTTACACATCTCTGAAATAAATTTGGCAGAGCATAAATGCATGGAAGTATCTGCTTCTTTAAAACAAAGAAAAAGTTCACAAAATGCCTTCATTTTCCTTGTGACTATACTATAACACATATAACCTGCTTACTTACACTTTAAAAAGGAGGGATTCAACCTGAATAGTGAGATGTTTTAAAACTCCAAAAATAAGACATCTCAGGAGCAATATGCTTGCTCTTCAGCCTCAGTCTCATTTTAGGAGTAGTTCCTGAGAAGAAGGATAGTGAGGATGAAGGCTAAGTAGGTAGGAGTAAAAAGGTCAGGGAAGAATGAAGATAGTCCTGGACAGCTCCAGGGCAGTAGCCAACAGGGGCAGGAGTAATGGCCAGAATTTGGGGAGACAGACCACCTTCCCCTTCTAGAACGGCTCAACTGACCCTTCCTGAAGTTATTGGCACAGCTCTGAGAAATGAATGTTTTCATTATTAATGTTATCCCTCCATTCATCATATGAGATAACCAAAGCCCAGGTGTTGTGAGCATGTCTTGTGGCCTAGACACCTAACAAATGGAAGGGGCAGGCTGGACTTCTGGAGTCCGCCTTCACAGATCAAGTTCTTTACCACCACACAAGTCTTCCCCAGGAAACTGCACTATGGACATTGCTGTGAAATTGTTTATCCTGTGGTTTTGACTCCTGATCTGAGGCCTATTGCACCAGTCACCTGCCTGTTATAGCACAGGATTCCCTTGTCGCTTGGACAAAAATGACAGGAGACTGAGAATGATGTGATCAGTGCCTTAAAACCCCAATATGCAGAGTATGGAGACAGATCCACCCCCATCCCCTCACAAACCACATTTTTGGGGTGGTCCTGCTTGTTGGCTCCTGTGTCAGTCATCACTGCTTTGGCCTGAGTGGTGGTAAACCCCACCTTGCATCTGCCACACAGGGTTTTGAAGAAGATAAAAGAAATGCCAAGTGAAAAGGCCTGTAAGCAGAAGACTAAGAACTCTATAAACCAAGGGCTGTTCTTGCCTCTGTAGCCATGGCAACCACAGCTTGCCATGGTGTGGGCAAAAGGCCAGACCCACTATCTTTTACACAGTGCTCCCTTGACTTGCAAGAGATTTGGAGGCAGAGGAGCCGATGGGACAAGACAAAGATGAAAGGCCCTGTTTGCTAATGTTGATTCATTTTATGATATCAATGGTTGGCTTTGAAAATCACCTTTATAAGACAGATCCATCCCTAATGAAAATGCCTACAACCTCTGTTGCCTAGTGGGAAAGGAATATAGTTGATAAGATTTGCTATAGCCACCTAATAGTGCCTTGGAAATGCCTGGCTCCTGGGCTTCTCTCTCAGAGCTGGTATTCCATCCATATGGACATCATTTTTTTTTCTCTGAAGAATGTCTCCATTTTACTAGTTGTTTTTGGATTTCCAAGTGATATTGTAATACTATGTCTGCCTGTGCCTAGCTTCAGTACATTTAGGTGAGATAGGGCTTTCTGTTTGCACAAGCAGACCTTGTTCTTACAATGAAAGCAGTCAGAGTTGAAGAATTATGCAGTGGTTTAAATATTATTGAGAAAAGAGGATTTTAAAAAAGTATTTCCAGTTTATTTCTGAACAAAGCCTTGCTTTACCAAGATACTTATCTCCAGTGGTGACAAAGTCTGGTGTAACAAACATGTGCCCCCCTTTTTTAGGGGGGTACCAGGGATTGAACTCAGGAGCACTTGACCACTGAGCCACACCCCCTGCCCTATTTTGTATTTTAATTAGAGACAGGGTCTCACTGAGTTGCTTAGCGCCTCACTTTTGCTGAGGCTGGCTTTGAATTCACAGTCCTCCTGCCTTAGCCTTCCAAGCTGCTGGCATCAAAGGTGTGCACCACCGCACCTGGCTACATGTGCCCTTTTTGAGTGGTTTGAGCACTGAGATATGAAGAATGAGGGGGATGATGGCCCTCAAACCAGATGCATTCATGGCTCCTTTAGGAAGGATAGTGGCATGAATATTTACCTCATCATATTGGGAAACAGTAAATGTAGTTTTATTTTAAACAACCAGGAGTACTGATTTGCTCCAGAAAATTCTAATGATGTAGAGAATGATGTGATCGGTGCCTTAGAACCCAGATATGCAGAGTATGGAGACATAATTCTAAAGTACTTTTCCATCAAAGGCTGAATAGGTGAGTCAGGACAAAACAGGTGGAATGTACCATTCCATTCTTTATTTATCCTCCCTCTGGTCCTCTCCCACCAACCATACCCTTTCTTCTTTCTGGTGTTTCTAACCCTGCTACTGTACCTCTGAAGGCCAATAAGGCAGTGTGAGTAACATATCTGAATATAGATCAAGAACTTGAACAAGATAAGTTTTGAACTATCATGTTATTATTTTATGTATTTTACATAAGGATTGCGTTACTCCTATTGCTAACATTGAAGTAATAGAGGAAAGAAAGGAGAAAGAAAGAGAGGGGGAAAGAGAGAGAAGCAGGAAGAGAGACAAAAATGAAAAGAGAGGAGTGTGTCAGAAAATAAACAGGACAATGACCGTGGAGCACCAAAGACTAGGATTCTAGTTCCCTAACGGTGCACACTCACCTCCTGAAATGCTCAGTTCCTTGTTCTGTGGAAAGAAGAGTCTTGCCATGCCGAAAGCTGAGGGCCATTTCAGAAATCCAAGGAGAAACTAAATTTAAAATAAAGCTGTCAGGGTGGTGTAAAAGAAGGAGACCTTATTAAGTGACCAACTTACTTTTTGAGTATCTCAGATGAAAGAAATAGCTCATTATTCCATCTTCCTCATAAGAAATAGCACAAAAATGCATTTTTCTCTTGTAAATCAGACCAGTTTTGATAATATTAAGAAAAGGAAGTGCTTGCTTCCCTTGAGTCATGATCACATCGGAACCTTAGTGTTGGTTAGGACCACAGACATTGTGGAATTTGTTATGGTTCAGATATGAGATGTCCCCTGAAATCTCACTTGTGAGAAAATATAGAAATATAAAGAGGTAAAATGTTTAGACTATAAGAACTATAACCTAATCAATGGGTTACTGCATGTGGTGGATTAATCATTTGAATGGATTACTGGGTGGAACTGTAGGCAGGTGGGACGTAACTGGAAGAAGCTGGTCCCTGGAAAACATGCCTTTTTGGAATTATATGTTGTCCCCCAGGCTTCTTGCTTTCTCTCTTTCTCTTTTTTTTGGGCTGAAGAGCTAAGAAGTGCTCCTCTGCCATGCCCTTCCACCAGGATGCTCTGCCTCATCTTGGGCTCAGAGCAATGGAGTCTGTTGACCACAGTCTGAACCTCTGAATTCATGAGCCCAAAGTGAACTTTTCCTCCTCTCTAAGTTGTTCTTGTCCAGTGTTTGGTCACAGCAACAAAAATCTGACTTACACAGAATTCCTCTTCATTTAGAAGATCTAAAAACTATTCAGAGGGTAAGTTTTTTGGTCATTGCATTGTATAATAAGTAGCAAAGTGGGAACTAGAAATCAATTGACCTGCTTCTGCTAGGTGGCTGTTTCTGCCCTTATTCTCTTTCCAGACTTTCCTGAGGATCAGGGGACGTGAAAGATTTGTGTGTGTGTGTGTGTTTCTGTGGTGTTAATGGATGAGGAGAGTGAAGAAAGGCTATCTTCTTCAGTTTTCATTCTGAAGTCTGCAAACCCTATGAAAAGTCTTGAGAATTCTATGGGTAACCAAGGGGCTAACTTCCATGGTTTTCATTTTCCTTTGTGCAGCATCTGTATCTCTCAGAGGCTATGACAGCTACAACAGTTCTAAAGCAAACCTGCATTTCAGCATGTGCTTTGGGAAGGCTCCACAATGCTATTTTAAAAACATTTGCACTCTTGAGTCTAAATGTAAATTTCCAACTTTTAGATGATTGGATTATTTATGCTGCCTTTTCCAATCACTGAGGAGGAAAGGGAGCCTTCCAGTTCTTCTGAGATGTCAGGTCTGAATAAAATAAAAACCTACTAGCCTCGTTGTTGATTCATTTAGAATTCCTTTCCCCAAGTCTCAATTAAGATGTTTTCAACAGAAAAAAAATCATCTATCAATCTGAGAAAAAAATATTTGTTTTGCAAGTACCAGGAAGGAACATATGGATAAAAGACTAGTGAAGAAATAATTGGTGGTAAGAAGCCTGTCTAGGTAATGAACCGCATACAGTGGGCTAACATGTTGACCTAAAATAAAATTACAAAGGGAAGCATTGGCAGTAGTTTTTTCTAAAATAAATTGTTGAAATTCAGGTAGCATGTTCAACTAAGATTTTCTCCCCAGAAAATAACTCACAGAAAGGACTCCCAAAATGAAGATATAAATATAAATTACTCTGGTTGTGTAATAATTTTTAAAATTCTAAATAGTATTCTTAATTCCTATAACATAAGCATAAGTGCATCACACTTACATTTATGTAAGAAACTCAAAATTATTATGAAGAGCATCTTGGTTTGTAGCTGCCCCTTTATATAATTAGGCTTTTTCCAAAATACTATGGATGTGTCTAAAGTGCACTTTAGACAGTAACTCTGGGTGCCAGCTAACCCCAGGGTCTGGGCTGTTCTTTCCCTCCCTGGCTTCCATTCAGTGGAGCTGGGGTTAAAATCCCAGAGGTCAAGAACCTGG
The DNA here is from genome assembly GCF_052094955.1 of Ictidomys tridecemlineatus. Taxonomy (NCBI): domain Eukaryota; kingdom Metazoa; phylum Chordata; class Mammalia; order Rodentia; family Sciuridae; genus Ictidomys; species Ictidomys tridecemlineatus. Next base: position 127,861,169 of record NC_135480.1, on the reverse strand, counting down.
CTCCAACTCATGACAATACCATAACCCTCACTGCTCAAAAGGCACAGAAACTCACTAGATAGATCTATTCTTCTATTGAAGGATAGATGTACATTGCTTGAGTAATAGTTGAATCTTAAAAATGCCATCAATGCTATAATTATTTTTAAGAATCTTAGTGTTGTTTCCTTGTAGTAAGAAAGCGGGAAACTTTAAAAAAAAAAATCCTGTGCATTCTTTGCACAGCTCCAAGAGTCCCTGTGAATGCTGTGGAAAGTAGAATGAGTCTGTGCATCTATTCATTGTGCACAAGTTCAGGATGAAGAGAGGAGGTGAAAAGCTTTAGGACTAAGGGCAGAATTCAGAATTTTTTTTTTTTTTTTTGGTTCTCTGCTCTTGGTACTTTTGGTAGAAATCTGGGTTTTTATAAATAATGAATAAACATTGGTTTTGCAAATAAAGAAGTATATTTTCCAATTAATATAAGGGAAAGGAAATCATGCACAAAATCTACAGGACTAGTTAGAGGTAGGGGTAGATAATGGAAGGTCACTCCAGCTGACACTTTTCCTCAACTTTTGGGTGCCTGGTCTAGGAATCCTGACCTGATCTTCCTGTATCTCCAAGGCTTTCCCTGTGAACCTAGAGATAGCCAAGGATCTGCTGTCAGAGAACCCCTGGTTCAAGACTCAACTCTACTACTATGTAGTCTAAGATTTGGGCCAAATTACTCAAACTGAGCCTTAGTTATTGCATCTGTAGAAAAGGGGAAGTGGAGCTGGAGTTTTTATGAGGCCTAAATACAACAATAATCACAAAGTCACTAGCATGGTTTCAGATATTTATACCTTATGTCAACAGTTATTCATTCCACTCTCATCCCAGCCTCATTACAGCCACTGTTAACTTTGAAATGAGGGAATTTTCTGATTTTACCTTTCTGAACAGGTGAAAATGTTATTCAGGTGACTATTTTAATTTAACTGAATTAAAATTTAATACAATTAAAATTTCAGTCTCTTGTTTCAAGCGGCTATAAAATAGAGCAGACAGAACATTTCTCTCATGGCAGAAAAGTCTATTGGACAGGTGCCATGGACTCTGGCAGTTACAGGTGCAACAGTGTTGACAATGAAAGACGCGCAATTGGCTACTTTGTCTGGGAAGGCAGCCGAAGCTGCAGGGCTGGTGCTATGACCATGAGGTGACCTTGAGGATGGAAGCTGTGGAAATGGAGCAGAGAAATAATTTAGATCATTTGGGGGTGTTCTACAGTTAATTATCTCTCACAGTCTCGCCACATTCCTTCTCTTCCAATATGCATGTCATGATCATCCCAGAACTAAAATATTTATTAGCTCTCTCTTAAACTGGACAAAGTCTGTAATCTCACTGCATTATGGGTTTGGCTGGGAAATGAGGCCATATATGAGAAGTAGTGTATTGTTATTCTTAGTAGGCAGGAAAATCTTTCCTTCTCTCTCCTGGCTTCTATGTGTTCTTTCTTATCTCTTTTCTTTTCATCTCTTCCCCCTTTCATTCTTTCTTCCATTCTTCTCCTTTCCTTTCAACCCACCCTGCCCCAAGATTATACCAGGCCTGGGAATAAGTGGTCTCTTTTATTGGACAGGGAGATGCTGCATCAGTGAACCTACAAATCCCTGCCTGAAGTATTTTACTAAGCAGTTGCATCAACGATGACAGAGCAGCTGTTTCAGGCTGCTCAAAATTAGCGAATCAAAATGAACAGAACCTACAATGCCAAGGAGAAGAAGTGAGAAAAAACTCTCCTAGGTGCCGAAAAGCAGCTTAAATATGGAAATGTCCTTACTTCTAAACACCCTCTTCCTTGGCCTCCCTTTTCTAATCAAAGGTTCTTATAGATTACTTTTTCCTCCCTTGTATGCTAGGCACATGATGTTCTGAACTGAGAATTCATGAATTCTAATCCTCATCAGTAAATTGGCTTCTTGCCTAACCTTGGGCAGAGGACACACCGTGTCTTTAATGCGTTCCTCTAGGAATCACTACAATGCTATAAAAGGTTTAATTATTAATGGAGTTTGCAGAGAACTTGCCTAGCTGTGTAACTCCAGCCAACCTTAATTTTTAATCTTTATAAATACCTTTGAATTTTAATAAGGTAAGTTCACAGCAAGACATTTATTTCTCTAGCATGGTTTCTAATTTATGGTTTCTTCACATTCCTAGCTTTGCCTCCTCTTTCTTTCTTTCTTTTTTATTCATTAGCATTTTTTAATTGTCATCACTGTGGTCTCTTTTTTCCACATTTTTATTGGTCCCTTATTGTTGTATAGATGGGATTTGTTGCTATATATTAATACATACACATGATATAACAGCATAATTTGGCCAATATCAGTATCAGTCCCCAGCACTTCCTCCTTCCCTCCCCATCTCCCATCCCTTGGTCCCTTTCCTCTACTGGTCTCTTTTTGATTTTTAGAAAATCTTCTCCACCCCACTCCTCTGCTTCTGCATATGAGAGAAAACATAGGACCCTTAACCTTCCTTTATTTTGGGGGGAGGGGTACGGGGAATTGAACCCAGGGGACAGATAACCACTGAGCCACATCCACAGTCTTTTCTTATATTTTATTTAGAGATAGGTCTTTGCTAAGTTGCTGAGGCTGGCTTTGAACTTGCATTCCTTCTGCCTTAGCCTCCTGAGCTGGTTGGATTAGAGGTGTGCATTACAGGACCCTTAACCTTCCGAGTTTGACTTATTTCACTTAACATAATGGTGTCCAGTTACATCCATTTTCCTGCAAATTACATAATATCATTTTTCTTTATGGTTGAATAAAACTCCATTGTGTGTGTGTGGGGGGGTGTGTATCATATTTTCTTTACCCATTCATCCATTGATGGACACCTAGGCTGGTTCCACAATGTGGCTATGTGAATTGTGCTGTTATAAACATGGGTATGTGTGTATCACTGTAGAAAGGAGACTTTAATTCTTCAAGATAAATATTGAGAAGTGATATAACTGGTTCACATGGTGGTTGCATGCCTAATCTTTAAAGGAACCTCCATACTGATTTCTAATTTATAATTGTACTAATTTACAATCCCACCAACAGTGTAAAAGTGTTTCTTTCCTCCACATCTTCTCCATCATCTATTATTATTTGTATTCTTGGTGACTACCATTCTGATTGGTATGAGATGAAATTTCAATTTTTATTTTTTTGCCTCCTCTTTCCATATCCTCTATGGGTTGCCTTTTCTAAAATCCACCAAAAAAAGTTTTATCTTTTTATAACAGTTTTATAAACATGCAGTTGGAAAAGTGGAAGCTAATTACTAAGAAAGATATGAATTTTCTGTAACTGTTTTCATGTAGGCTCTTTTTTCCTCTGATGTCAGATATAAACTTTGGTAATATCGATTCAAATAATAAGAAATTATATGAAGAAATGGGAGTTATTCCTATCATACTACATATGCTTATTGACTATAAAGTCCAGTTTTCTGAAACCTGCATTATTCCCACAGGAACAATCCTGTAAATTTTGGCTAGAGTATGGTATAAGTCCTACAAATAGTTCATTATGAAGTCCATTTTGTGCAGTCGATTCTCTAGCTTTACACAGAAGAATAATGGAAAGTAATGATTTTATGATCCAAGTATTTAAATAAAACAGAAAATGCCTTTATTTTAGTTTATGAATCTCTGGCTTTTCTCCTTCATATCAATACTTCCTAGCCTTACTTACATTAGTCAACCTTAAAGAGCATCAAAGATTATTTTTGCCTTTAACAAAAGGAGGAAAGAAAAGGTAATAAGTGAGATGGTGCTGATGTGACTGTATGAACATTAGATGAGAGAAGGAAACCCACAGGGCTTGAGGCAATGTACACATTTACATGAAAGAATCGGCGAGGGGAGTTAACTTTATTCTGGAAAGTAAAATATTAGAGGGAAATAGAGATAGATATTGTCTATCATATCAAAAGTCCCTCTGCAGGGAAAGGTGATAGTGAGGTTGAGGGGAGGGAACTTTCCTTAGTTGACATTGTTAACTCCAAATGTACTTCATGGTGGGGCCTTGGAGGGGTGTGTGTATGTGTGCACGCGCACACATGCACTGTGTGTGAGAGACAGAGACACAGAGAAAGAGTTTTGTGTGAGTTTGAGACTAATGAAAACTAAGCATGTTCAAGAAAATGATGTGGACACAAAAGTAGCGCTTTAAAAGTAGGGCTAGGCATAACTGAAAAATAATGGAATTTTCTGCTTTACCTGGAGGATAGAAGGTAGGACAGTCATAGGACATGAGAAAGGAAAATAAGTTTCTACCAATTATCTCACAAAACAGTGCTCCTTAAAGCTCGTGAGTGACTCAGAAACAGTCATTATTTTGAGAATTAAAATAAAATGGAATTGAATTAAGTTGAATAAAAAAATAGTGCATCACCCTATTGAGAATAAAATATATTTGGTGAAATTGTATGTGTACTGGCTAATGTGTACTAGGTTGCAATGTGAAAAATACTTATTTTAGATTATAGCCACAATCGGGAATGAAATTGTCTGTGTGGGGCCTTAGGATAATTAATCAGGGAGTGTCAGGTGGGTGGATTCAGCAGAGGAGACTGTTGTACTGATACAGATTAAAAAGGAAGAAGAGTCTCAACAGGCAACAGCAGTAAATTTGAATAAATGAAGACTGACATGGAGGACACCACAGGGGTGAATTAGTGAGGTCTGGCTACTGACTGGATGTATGTTGTGAGGATAAGGGAGAAATCAAAATTCCTACGCATGTGAATACTGAGAGAAAGATGATTCTGCAATCTGCATTTGGGGTAAAATTGGGAGTTCATAACCCACTTCAATCTAATGTATGAAATATGATATGTCAAGAGCTTTGTAATGTTGTGAACAACCAATAAAAAAAAATAAAAAATTAAAAAAAAAAAAAGACATGAGTGGAGCGTTGGGGTGGGAGAGGCCAAAGATGAATTCTGTTTCCAGTGTTTTGCATTGGAGAAACAGAAGAGACATTTAAGGGGACATGTCCTAAAGCATGTTGGAAACGGGAAACTGGAGCTCAGAAGGGCTACAAGGCTAGAGAGTGGCAGAGAGCTACAAGAAAGGGAAAAATGTAAATTGCAAATGTGTATTAAGAAGATGTGGAAAGAGGAAAAAGCACTAATTCTAGAATTTCAGGCTTGGGAATGCCTGGAATTCAGGATCAGCTAAAAGAGGAAAAAGATAAGAGACAAGAGGATTAGTCTCACCCAACCTAAAAGAGCAACTCAGAGGAGCTAGTGATAGGGCTCCATGATGCAGAGACATCTAAGAAGGTGATGGCTGAGAACAGTGGATTTGTAATGTGGAGCCCACCAGTGACCTTAAAGGACAGGTTCTGCAAAACTCCAGTGGGCAGGCTCACTGCTAGGTGTGAGAGACATGCCTGCCTACATGATCTGCTTGTGAGGCCCCCCATGCAATGAGTTTGGCAGGGTCAGAGGCACAGTGACTGAAAAATCTTGATCTGGTTCTTCCAGTTGACTAGTTCACACTTCTGCCTAACCCCATCACTGATGACCTCAGCCAAATTTAGTGAGTTTCCCATCAAAACAAACCCATCCCCTGTCCCTTTCTCTCTCTGAACTCTAAGGTAGTGGATACTAATGAGTCCAAATAAGTCACATAACTCCTAGGTTCATGAAGATTATAAGAATTCTGGAACTAGTAGGGCTGCCCAAGCCACATTACAGAATATTTCTTTTGGAAGTGCCTTGCATTGCTTTTGGAATCATATGTGGGCAGCTGTGCACAGACTGTTTGGTTTTTAATGCTTTTTAAATTTATTCCTTTGTATGTTGGGCTTATCAATATATAGCCTCATTCCAACCCCATCTCACATTTTAAATAATTATTTTTCTTTTCCTTTTATGAAAAATAATTTTTAAAGGACATTTCTTTATTTTTTTTTCATGAAACAGGAAAACATCAACCAATCATGTAACTCAAAAAAAAAAAAAATCCAGTATGCATTTGGAGAAACTCAAAACATTCGTACAAAGTACAATGAGATATGTGGTAGTTATGGAGTAAATATGGAATCAATATTTGATGGACTAAAACATGTGAATGTTCCTCAAACCACAAAAATGTATTTAGCATCACCAACCATTAATATTGAGTGAAGATAAATGTACATTTGACACCTACAACTTTGTTCCTAGTTGGCAGGACTTCTAATGCAGATTTCAACTAGATCATTATATATGAAGGGCAAGGAAGTGTGGTTAACCCCATGAGAAGGTCCTCACCTGTGAAGAATGTTTTTCATCTTGATAAGCTACATAGCTATTTCTATAGCAACAGAACATTTCAGACAATGAATTGAAAAACACATTGCATTCGGAATCTCACTTGGCATTCTGATAAAAGTCTAGATTCTTTGGTTCCTGTTATTATCAACAGCAACAATAAACAAGCAGAAACACATTCTCTGAGTTAGTTAACTTCTCTTTCAAAATGGGGAAAAGAAAACATTTATATATACACATATACATACATATATGTATATACATATGTATATATATACATACATACATATGTATTTATGTATATATCTATATATCTATATCTATCTACCTATCTCTCTCTATATATATATATATGTATATATATATATTAAAGTATATATATATATATATATGTGTGTATATATATATATATATATATATATATATATACTTTAATTTTCTTTTACCTGCTTTGCAAACTCCCAAAACCTTTACCTAATTCTGCTCAGGTTGGTTGAAAAAATTGCAACAAATAGCAGAGAATGGAAAAAATACATTTCTGTCCATAAAGTAAAAGATTTAACCTGATTATAGGCATTCTCCTTCTCCTCCTCTTCTTCTACTTTTTTTAAGAATGATGCTTGTTTTGTTCTTTATAGTTTTTCTAAGAATATGGAATTGGTAGAACTATAAGGTGGTTCTGGACCCCTAGCACCTTGTTCTACATTGCTTACTGCTGTGCTCTGTTTCTAATACATTCACATATATTTAAATACCTAATCCAAAGTTGCAGTTTCTGAATCTCCTACTTCTCATGTGAAAGTCAGTGGATCCCCTTTGGCAGTGGCTGTTCCTTGCCTTTTTTGCTGGTTGGGCTGCCAGACCAGGAGATATGCCTGGAGACATCTGCTAGAAACCTTTAGTGCCAGGGAAACACTATGCTGTGTTTACCATTGACCAAGGAGTAAATGCCCTTTAAAGATGTCAGAGTACAGAATGCTGAAGTTATTCTAACACTGGCTATCAGAAAAGAGAAATAGGCTTCTTCTGGCTCCTCCAAATAAATGAGTCCATTTTGTTTATACAAATATGTGGGAAGTCACGTTTCATTTACCTCTCCCTCTATGTGGCTGCCTTTGACAGATCCTTAACCCACTTCTGATAAATGCATGACTCAATGAGTAGTAGGAAAACTGAGGTCAAACGCTTTGGAAACATGATATGTCAGAGTAGAAATGACTCTTACAGTAATTAAAATAGGTGACGTGAAAGTCTTTGATACCTTTCTAGACTTAAAACTTTTCCACAATGAGTGTCTATTACTTTTGTAAACAGACAAAAGCAAGGAAAGATTAAAAAAAAAAAAAGCAAATACACAGAACACTAGTTTAAAAAAAGAGATCTAATTGCTTTTTAAAGTATGGCATTAATTTACTCGATGACACATTTCTTTAATGTTTTTCTCATTTGCAGCAAGCAGTGTTTTAACAGTGTATGATACACATACTCATGCATTGCTGATAAAACATTAAGTCAACAAACATTTATTGAGCACTTATTACCTAGTAGGGTGCTTGCTAGGCACTGTGGGAGATTTATGGATAAATAATACATGAGCTAGGCCCTCAAGGAACCCACTTATGACACAGGTGGGACCAAATCCATAATTGTTAATAACAAATGGTAGTTTTTACTGGAAAACTGTTCCTTACAGCAAATAATGTCTTTTGTCCGTATTAAAACATCCAGTGGCACATGACACATCTCAAACTTTTTACTTATTTATTTATCTATTTATTTATTTATTGGTATTGGGGATAGAACCCAGGGGAACTTTATACCCCCAGCTCTTTTATTTTTATATTTTATTTTGAGACAGGGTCTCAAAAAGTTGCTGAGTCCTTGAACTCTTGATCCTCCTGCCTTTAACTCCCAAGTTGCTGTGATTACAGGTGCATGCCACCCCACCTGGCTTTCTAACATTTTTAAATTAAACTTTTACTTGACATAATTGTAGATTCACGTCCAATTGGAAGAAATAATACAGCAAGATCCTGTGTACCTTTTACTCACTTTTCCAATGATAATATCTTATAGAACTATAGTACAATGTCATGACTAGGATGTTTACATTCAAAGTGCAAACACTTCCATCTCAAGGCTCCCTCCTGTTGTCCTTTGATAGCTACACTCACTTTCCTCCCAAACTCTCCCGTCCTCTCTGTAACCCCTTGCCAACCACTAAACTGTTCTCTATTTCTATAAATTTATCATTTCAAAAATGCTATGTAGATATGACATCACAAAGGGTATAACCTTTTTATTTTTTTATGACACTCAGCATGATTCTCTAGAAGTCTATCCAGGTAGTTGTGTATACTAAAAATGTGTATCTAATTATTTCTAAGCAATAGTTCATAGTATCAATGTATTGTATTTTGTTTAACCATTCACCTACTGAAGGGCAACTGGATGGCTTCCATTTGGGACTATTATGGGAAAAGGTGCTCTTAATATCTGCATGCATTGTGGGAACATAAATTTTCATTCCTCTATAATAAATGTCCGGGAGTGCAATTGCTGGGTGGTATAGTAATTGCCTTTTTAGTTCAGTTTAGTTAAAAGAAAAACCCCTACCAAAATGTCCTCCAAATTAATTTCACTATTTTACATTCCCATGAACAACGTATAAATAGGCATTTTTAAAAATACTCACCAGCATTTGCTAATTTGCTATTGTCACTCTTTTTCTTAGCCCCACTGATAGTGTGTGTGTGTGTGTGTGTGTGTGTGTGTGTGTATGTGTGTGGGTGTATATATATATCACTGTACTTTTATTTTACATTTCCTTAATCAAATGGTTTTGAACAAGCATTCATGTGTTATTTGCCATCTGTTTATACTTTCTGTGAAATGTCTCTTCATGACTTTTGTCTATCTTCTAATTGGATTCTTTGTTGTTTTTTAACAGTTGAGTTTTGAAAGTTCTTTATATATTCTACATACTAATCCTTTGTCATGTATATGGCTTGCAAATATTTTCTCCCAGTGTGTAGTGTGTCTTTTCACCCCTTTAATAGGATCTCTTATAAATACTTTATTTTGATGAAGTCCACTTTATTAACTTTTTATTTTACATATTGTACTTTTGGTGTTAAATCTCTAGGAATGTTGTGTCTAACCCTAGATCTTAAAGATTATCTTTATGTTTTATTTTTGTTTTTCAAAAAAAGATCTATAGTTCTATGTTTTACATTTTAAGTCAATATTTTGCCCATGGAAGTTCAATTGCTCAAATACCATATGTTGAAATATTATGTAAATATTATAAATAGCATTACTATTATAAATTATCACAAACTTCTTGACTTAAAAACAATAGAAGTGTATTTTTTCACAGCTCTGAAAGCCTGAACTCTGAAATCAATTTCTTCAGGACAACATTCCCTTCAGTGACTGTAGGGGAGAATTCTTCCTTGACTTTCCAGCTTCTAGTGGCTGCTATCAATCCCTAGTCTTTCTTGTTAATAGACCATCTCTCCCACCTCTGCATCTATCTTCACGTGGCTTTTCCCCTCATAATTGCCATTCTCTGTCTTCTTCTTTTGTCTCTATTTATGAAGACATTCATCATTGGATTTCGGGCTCACTGTAGTCCAGGATGACCTTATCTATGAAATTATTACTTTATTTATATTTGCAAAATCTCTTCCTTCAAATAAAGTCCAATTATGAGATTATGCAACCATATCTTTAAAGAGCCAAACTTATATACCCACTACAGCTATCTTTTCTTCCATTGAATTGCTCTTGAATATTTGTCAAAAAAGTTGGATTTATCTGTGAATCTATTTTTAGATTTTCTACTCTGCTCCACCAGTTTATACATTTATTCCTGATTTTAGCTGTATAAGTTTTGAAATTAAGTGGTGTGATTCTTGCCATTTTATTATATATATATATATATATATATATATATATATATATATATATATATATATATATCAGCCATTGAGCCACATCCCCAACCTTATTGTATATTTTATTTAGAGACAGGCTCTCACTGTATTGCTTAGCACCTTGCATTTACTGAGGCTGGCTTTGACCTTGGGATCCTCCTTCCTCAGCCTCCCGAGCTACTGGCATTACAGGCATGCACCACTGAGCTTGGCTTAAAACATATTTCTAGCTATCTTTTGTGGTTTAGATATGTTATTTCCCCCAAAAGCCCATGTGTGAGACAACGTGAGAAGGTTTAGAGGTGAAATTATTGGGTTATGAGAGCCTTAACCTATCAGTTCATTAATCCCCTGACAGGGATGAACTGAGTGGTAACTGTAGGCAGGTAGGCTGGAGGTGGGTCCCTGTGGGATGTGCCTTTGGAGTATATATATATCCTTGTTTAGAGGAGCCCTCTTGCTCTCCCTCTTGCTCTCCCCATTCTCCCTGCCTCCCTTCCCTATGCATCTGTGTTGCAATGTTCTGAGTTGCTTTCCTCAACCATACTCTTCCACCATGATGTTCTACCTCACCTCAAGCCCCCAGCAATTTAATAAACTATCTATAGACTGAGACCTCTAAAACTGTGAGCCCCCAAATAAACTTTTCCTTCTCCAATTGTTCTTGTCAGGTCTTTTCAACAAAGTAGCAAAAAAAAAAAAAGGCTGACTAAAACACTATCCTGTATATGTTCTGCATTTCTATATACATTTTAGAATAGTGCTGTCAATGTCTACAAGAAGTCTCACTGGGATTTCCATAAATTTTGTGTTAAACTTTGTAAAGCAGTTTGGAGACAACTGAAATATTTATTATGTTGTCTAATCCATGAACATAGTATTTTTCTCATTTCTTCAATTGGCATTAGAGTTTTCAGCATACAAATCCCACACAAGTTTTGTTAGATTTATACTTAAATACTTCATTTTGAGGGGAGAAGTTTAAAGTGGTATTGTATTTTTTATTTTGCTGTCCATTTATTCATTGTTAGCTTACAAAAATATGATTAATTTCATATTTATTTGTATTCTGGGACCTTGCTGAACTCACTTATCCTAGGATTATTTTTGTTAGATTATACAGGATTTTCTAAGAGGATGGTCAAGGCCTTTTAAAATAAAGACATTTTTATTACTTTTTTATTCTGTTTGCTTTTTATTCTCTTGTATTGCACCATTGCACTGGGTTAAACTTCCACTGCTGTGTTGAATGGGAATGGAGAGAGCTGACATCCTTGACTTGTTCCCAATCTTAGAGGGAATGCATTCTGTCTTTTACCATTAAACATAAAGTTAAGAGTACTCTTTTTTGGTAGATTCTCTATTGAAAATTGAGGCAGCTACTTCATATGCTTAGCTTTTTGAGTGTCCTTATCATGAATAAATGTTGAAAATTGTCATTTTTTTTCTACATTAGTTGATTACATTATACCATTTTTCTTGCTTAACCCTTTAATATGTGCTTCATGGCTGATTTTTAAAAATATGGAACCATGCTTATGTCTCTGCAATAAACCCCACTTGGTCATAGTGCATCATGCTTTTTATACATTGCTGAATTCTTTTTGCCAATGTTTTTCAAAGAATTTTTGTATCAATCTTTACGTGAGGTGTTTGTCGTTTTCTTTTTCTTTTCCTCCTTCCCTCCCTCCCTCCGTTCCTTCCTTTCTTCCTTCCATCCATTCATGTGTTTGTGCTATCTTCACCTGATTTTGACATCAAGGTAATACCAACTTTATAAATGAATTTGTAAGTATTCCCCTCTCTTTTATTGAAAAAGATTGTGTGGAAATGGCATTAAATCTTTAGATGTTTGGTAGAATTCTCAGTGAAACCATCTGGTATTGGATATTCCATTTGGGATTATTAATTATAAATTCAATTTCCTTAAAAGCCACAGAGCTGTTCAATCTTTCATATTAGGTATCTCATATGTGGTAGTTCATGCTTTTCAAAAAATTTGGTCCCTTCCAAGTTGTGGAATTTATGTGTAGAGTTGTTTGAAGTGTTCCCTTGTTATCCTTTTCCCTCCTTATCTTTTCCAGTCTTGCAAATTATATTGATTGTGAATTATATTGTTTTTTTTTTCAAACTAGCTTTTTGGCTCCTTGTTTTTTGGTTTAAATTCTGTTGATATCTACTTCTTTTTGTTAGTTTTTTGTTAATATTTTTTCTTCTCCTGATGTGAGCATTAGTTCTATAAATTTTTCTCTATGTTATCCGTATCCCACAAATTTTGCTATGTTTTTTTTTTCATTTTTATTCTGTTCAATGCAGTGTTTAAAAGTTTCCCTTGAGACTTTCCCATTGATCCATAGGCTATTTAGAAATATGCTGTTTAATATTCCAGTGTTTAAAGACTTTCCCATTATCATTTTGTTATGATTTCCATTTTTATTTCCTTGTGTTCAGAGAACACACTCTGTGGTTTCCAATAACTTAAATTTGTTATTGCTTATTTCATAGTACAAGATATTTGTATATATTTTGTAAGGATGCAGAAAGAATGTGTGTCCTACTGTTGTTGAGTGGAGTGTCCTATAAATGTCAATTATATCCTATGTTTATCAATTTTTGTATCTAGAAAATTTTATCAATAATTGAAAGGCAGTTGTTGACATCTTCAGTTACATTGTGTGTCTATTTTTATTTTCAATTATATCAGTGGGATTTTTTTTACATATTTTTCAGCTCTCTTAATAGTGAATTTACATTTGGGTTTACTATGTCTTTTTGTTGAATTGACCTTATTATTTTTTAATATCTCCCCTCTGATTATTGTCTTTGCTCTGAAGTTTACTTCATCTGTTATAAATATAACCTCTTATGCTATATTTTGATTAATGTGTCTATGATAAATCTTCCATTATTTTATTTCCAACTTATGTTGTTATGTTCTAAGTGAATTTCTTATATATAGCCTATAGTTGGGATGTATTCTTAATTCATTTATTAATTTCTACATTTTAATTGGTATATTTAGATCATTCTACTTAAGAAAAATTTTAATGTATTAGGGCTTAAGTCCACCGTTCGTTGATATTGTTGGTTTATTCTTTTTTGCTGTTGTTTTTGTTTTCCTATTTTCCTCTTCCTACTTTCCTCTGCATGAATAGAACTTTTCTTTAGAATTTCATTTAATTTTATCTATAGTGCTTTTGCATGCATCTTTATGTGTACCTTTTTAGTGTGTGCTTTAGAAATATGATATTTACTTAACTTATCATAGTAGAATGTTTTTGACATCTTACCAGTTTAAATGAAGAGTGGAAAACTTTCTCATCTTTACTTCCTTTTGCTTTCTTTTTTTCATTTATTATATAATTGTCTTAAGTAAACCCAGTGCCCCACATCTATATTTCCAGTGACTTAGGAGGCTCTTATGATTTGGATGTGAGGTGTCCCCCAGTCGCTCGTGTGTAAGACAATGCAAGAAGGCTTAGAAGTGAAATTATTGGATTATGAGAGCCTTTAATCTATTCAGTGAATTAATTCCCTGATAGGGATTAACTGAGTGGTAATTAATTCCCAGATGGGGATTAACCTGAGGCAGGTATGGTGTAGCTGAAGACATGTTCATTGAGGATATGCCTTTGGGGTATATATTTTGTATCTGGTGAGTAGAGTCTCTCACTGCTTTCTGATCACCATGTGGGTCACTTCTCTGCCACGCTCTGCTGCCGTGATGTTCTGCCTCAACCGGAGCCCTGAGGAATGGAGCTGGCTATTGATGGACTTGAGGCCTCTGAAGTTGTGAGCCCCCAAAGAAATATTTTCTTCCTCTTTAATTATTGTCAGATCTTTTAGTTACAGCAGAAAAAAAATGACTAAAACAGAGGCTGAGACAGGAGAACTGCAAGTTTGAGATCAGCCTCAGCAACTTAGTGAGGCCCTAAGCCACTTAGTGAGACCCTGTCTCAAAATAAAACATAAAAGTGCTGGGAATGTGGCTCAGTGGTAAAGTGCCTCTGGGTTCAATCCCTGGTACCAAAAAATAAAATAATAATTTCTTAAATATTTCTTCTACATATATTTAAAGTCATAGCAGACAATGAATAATTTTTTGCTTCAATTACCAAACATAATTTAGAAAACTCAAGAGGAAAAGGAAAATGTGCTGTATTTACCTGTATCTTTATTCTCTTCTTGTTCCTGAAGGATATCCTCTCTGGATATAGGATTCTTAATTAATAGTTATTTTCTTCATCACTTAAATAAGGCTATTGCTACTTTCTTCTGGCCTCCCTTGTTTCTTATGAGAAACTCACTGTCATTCAAATTTCTCCCCTATCAGTAAGACATGATCTCTTTCTCATTGCTTTTCAGATTTTTTCTTTGTCTTTAGTTTTACTATAATCTTAGTAGTGTGTGTTTCTTTGGATTTATTCATTTCTTCTTTGTCTTCTAGGATTGTGTAAACATTATTTTTTTGTTGTTTCCAGAGTTCCCTTGGACTCCTTTTAAAAAATTTGCCTCAGTCTATTTTCTTTATGTTGTTTAGATTGGGTAATTTTGGGGGGTGTCTGTCTTATTGATTCTTTTCTTCAGTCCCCTTCCTTCTGTAGTTGAACTCATTTATGAATTTTTAGATTTTTAATTATTGAATTTTTTAGTTCTAAAATTTCCATTTGCTTATCCATTAGTCCTATATTTCTTTGCTCAGACTTCTTTTTCATTTACTTAAAGTGTACTTGTGGTTGTTCATTGAAGAGGCTTTAGGTCTGCTTTAAAATCTTTGTCATATCACTCTAACATTCCTGTCAACTTGATGTTGGCATCTATTGGACTTTTCCATTTAGTTTAAGATCTTTCTTGTTCTTGGTTTGACAAATACTTTTTTATTGAAAAATGGACACTTGGGTTATTTTTTTTATAAGATTCTGGATCTGATTATGTTTTAGCTGGCTCCATTTGACACTATTCTAGCAGGAGAAAAGGAGACATCACCATAGCGTGAGGGAGAGTGGGGTGGAGTAAGTGGTCTCTTTACTGCTGGGTGGTCTTCATGACTCCCCACTGGCCTTCTCTGTCATCCCTGGAGGGAAAAATGGCGATACTTATTACCATAGGGTGAAGATGGGAATCCAGGTTCCTTTCAATATGTCAATGGATACTTTGAGGGTGAGAGATTGTTAATGCCCATGGCAATAAAAGACTTGTCTGCCTATCTTGGCTTCCTTTGATACCACCTTGGGCCATAGTTGGACATCCTATTCCCTTATGAGACTACAAGTCTAGCCTTCCACCCCACTCAGCTTTTGCTGTTGTTTTGGGGTTAGGACCATGACTTTCCTGTGGTGGTTAGCTGGGGTAGCTGAAGTAGAACAGTTATTGCATAAGATTTCTCTGCCTTGCTTGGATATCCCTTTCCTGCTACTCTGGAAGGAGAAAGTAGATTTTTTCTGGGAATATTTTTCTGTGCCTTTTGACATTTTCAGGTTGCTGGTTTCTTCTTCTCCAATATATGGATACATAAGGCACAAAGAAATTTTAGAGGACTCATCACCCTATCATTCCAAGATCTCTAGCCAATCTGCCTTCTTCTCTTCACTCTCCACTTATTATATTTGTTTAATATATATTGAACAGGGTCTTTAGTTGTACCTAGTGGGAAAATATATCTATTCCATCTTCCTTGAAAGAGAAATCACATATTTTACACTTTAATTTCCCCCTTGCATCCCAAGATATTAAACTTTCTGGAAGATAAACAAAACTACTTAAATACTGAGCCAGCCCTTTTTATTTTTTATTTTGAGACAGGGTCTTGCTAAGTTGCTTAGGGACTTGCAAAGTTGCTGAGGCTGGCTTTGAACTTATGATCCCCTGCCTCAGATCCCTGAGCTGCTGGGATTACATGCATGTGCCACCATGTGTATGTGAATTTTCTTAATTGACATTATATTTCTCCTGAATCAGTGGAGACACACCCTGCACAAGATGAAAGAGATGATTACAAAGGAGGCATTTGAATTTGGAGTGACAAGATGGACACAGAAGTTCAGTCAAAGGAAAGAGGCTTAGGGGTGGTTCAGAACTGTGGGAGGCGCCTGGCTAAAGTCTGGCATTTGAAATCTCTTAGTACATAGTCAGCAATGTGAAGTGCTCCACAGGGCAGGGAAGGTCTACCTTTGTTTCAAGGAATTCCAATCTTGTTGGTGGATTCAAATGACAGGAAGGTTTTATGGAACATCAGAGCCCAAATAACAGTTACTCTGTCCTAAGAGGAGCATCCCACGCAAATCAGGGCATGATAATAAAATGGAGCCATTTCAAGAAGGGACCTAGAAGGATGTGGCTGAGGTTTACAATGGGTTCTCCATGCAGAAGGGAACTAAGTTGTTGTTTAGGAGAACACCAGTCAAGAGAAAGCTATTCAGGGTGATCACCCTAGCATCCAGAAGATATTGCTAATTGATTGTGGCACTAAGTCCCCAACCTTTTCAACAAAATGTTCAGTGTAGTCATTACCAATTGATAGGAGGAGGCACATTAGCTACAGTGCAGCGAACCCCTGAGCCCATCCAAGAGCAGAACTGAAGTTGATCATTTCTTACCATCCTTAATCAGCCCAGATTCAAGGCTTGGGTGTGGCTGAGCCTGTGGAAGCTGACTTGGAATATGACAGCAGAGATTAGTTGAAGGCCAAATGGCAGAGAGAAAAATTTTTGATAATAAGATCCCGGGCTTAGCTGGTCTATTTTGTTAATTTCTGGAGATTTTGAGTCAGCCTGCTTTCAAGTTGAATTTCAGGGGAGACATGGGAATGATTTATGGTGACATCCATTAAGCATTTATAGAACATAATACATGTGTTCTTGCTCCTACCATAAAATTAATTGTTGCTAATTAGTTAGGGCTGCCAGCTCACTTGGGTGCGAGAGTCTGTCATACTGCCTTCTCCTGGTCCTATTAATTAGCCTTCCGGAGTCTCCTACTATCCCAGTGTCTTGTAGTTTTCCTCCTACTGCACATTTCTTATTTAAACAATCAGGCCTGCTGATTGGCTTTGGTTGGTTTTGGATAGAGGTTTAATATTGGGGGGTTTAGCTGTCCTCATGGGGAGTTGAATGATTTCATGAGTGATAAACCGTTTTCGTGCGCACACTATCAATTATTATTACACGAGCGCATTTGACCCCAAATAAACATCCCTTTTTTTCACAAATCCTCCTTTTCATTGATTACTGAAATTCCATGAAATAATATAACGAAGCTTTCAGGGACGTGGCTTCAGTTGTCATTTCTGGAGACCATTTGGTGGAATAATCGTCCATGAACATGTTCAGTGAAAGCAGCATTGGGCTGGACAGCTCCCTGGCCTCAGTGACAGCTGCCTGGCGTGGAGCATTGTAATGATCAGCTCTCGGGGAGATGCTGTGAGGTGCTGCAGATATTGTGACAGTGATTAAGCTTGTCCACAGCCTGAGCAGCCCCCAGAGGGGCTCTGACTCTGGTGTACTTTCCTAGGGAGTACTGTTTATATAATTGCCATTGACATTTTCATGGTAAAAGGAAGGCATTCTGTCAGATTTTGACCAAAGCAGGTCGCCTGCTTTGTCCAACCAAGGTGTATCTAAGGGTGACATTTTCATGTGGTTATTACAACATATAATGACAATGAAAAGAAAGGTCTTTTCCTAAACATAGCGCTGCACTCAGTGAAGCTTGTTCACTCCTCTGCTCAATAAGCCAACAAAACAGGCACAGGAGAGAGAAAAGTCCCATTTACATTGATTACATCATGCATACCTCTGCCCACCTTATCTGAGATGACTTATTTCACACATCATCCTTACAGAGCAATGTGACTCCATTGACTGGCAAGCAGCTGCTCATTTGGCATGTGAGCTGTCTAGGTGTGCACATGTGTGTGACACTCACATAGAAAAATAAAGTGTGAGGGGAAAGCACAGCACTACTGCTGAAATTTACAGAGGAAGTAAATTTTAGTTAAAATTCACTTATAAAAATGCAGGCTGTAGCTATGGTTCCAAGGTCACCTTGCCTGTAAGCACACCTGCCAAATAAAGAAAGGGGACCAATTTTAGTCATTAACCTTTATGCTTTGGGATAGGGCTTCAGATGAGAAGTGCTAGACAGGCAGCATCAAGCACCAAGACTCCACATGGATCAAAGAATCAAGATATTAGAATCTAGTCTCTACCTGTTTTAGTCATCTGTTGCTATAACAAAATGCCTGAGATTAGGTAATTTATAAGAAAGAGATGTTTACTTAGCTCATAGTTCTGGAAGCTGGGAAATCTAAGAACATAGTGCTGGAACCTATTCAGCCTGTGGAGAAGACTTTCTTGCTTCTTTATAACATGGCAGAAGGCATCACAAGGCAAGATGGAACAAGTGAAAACCACTAATGCTTTTATGGGGGCTCCACCCTCATGACTTCATCTAACACCAACTACCTTCCAAAGGCCCTAACTCCAAGGCCATTAATATCTGACTTTGGGAGTGAAGTTTCCAACACATGAATTCCAGGCAACACGCCCAAACCATAGCACCATCCACCACTGCTGTCCTTGTCCATGTCCCTCTGCCCCTTCTCCTTCTTCTCTCTACTCCACACTGGGGGCTTCTGCTTCTAATCCTCATCTTCACCTGCATCTCCCTGAGCTGACACGGACCAAATGAAAGGTGACACTCGACAACATCTTCTGACCTTAGATGCTGGGATTCCTATGAATCCATAGTTGCCTGCTCTGAAAAGATCTGAAGGTGATCCAAATGGTGTTTATCCATGTGTATCATTCTTTTACCTCTGAGAAGTCTTCTTGGATAGAAAAACAAGGGGTGAATAAAGGACCTTTTATTTTAAAACAAAAAACTGTGATATTTAATGTACTCTTGCTGTGGCAACTCTGCATCATTGAGTTTGGCAGCATGGTTAAGGGGAAATATGATTGAGAAAGCCACTTGTGTCTCTGAGAGTCATGTGGAGTATCATAGCTGAATCAATAATTTTTTCTCTGATTATCAAGTAACTCGGCTGTTAGGATTTATAGCTTCCTTTTATTTTCATTGCTAACACTGTCATCTAGAACTTCATCATTATGCTTTTATTAAGGCAACAATCTCCTAGCTAGTCTCTCTGCTACTGGGTACTTCCATTTATTTATTTAATTTTTTTATTGGTTGTTCACAACATTACAAAGCTCTTGACATATCATATTACATACATTAGATTGAAGTGAGTTATGAACTCCCAATTTTACCCCAAATGCAGATTGCAGAATCACGTCGATTACACATCCACAATTTTACATAATGCCCTATTAGTAATTGTTGTATTCTGCTACCTTTCCTATCCCCTACTATCCCCCCTCCCCTTCCCTTACATCTTCTCTCTCTACCCCATTTACTGTAATTCATTTCTCTCCTTGTTTATTTTCCCAAAAATATGGAACGCTTCATGAATTTGCGTGTCATCCTTGCGCAGGAGTCATGCTAATCTTCTCTGTATCGTTCCAATTTTAGTATATGTGCTGCCAAAGCGAGCACTGGGTACTTCCATTTAATACACTGTGCATTTGCCATATATTATGCTGCTTATATATGCCTTCCACTTGTTCAGGAACCTTTAATATCTCCCATCTGCTTAAATGATGTACTCTATACCACTCATCCAACCTTCATGCTCTCTGTGATGTGGTCCCACTTACCTATGTAAACATCTTGAAGTGTATATCCCCCTTTACTCATTACACCTCTGATTAGGCAGAACAATCCTAGTACCACCACCTTGCCTCATGCCTTGGTGGCTTCCCCCTCTTTAAGTCCTCTCTGAGCTGACATGGACCAAAGGGAAGGTGACACTTGACAACATCTTCTGACCTTAGATGCCAGGATTCATATGAATCCAAAGTTACCTGCTCTGAGAAGGTAACTATGGATTCATAGTTTCACCAATTCAAACAAATACATTTTTCCCATCTCAGCCTAGACCATTTTTATGCATGAAGCCTTTCCAATAGTTACTATCCACATTTCTTGAGTTTATATTGTTCCAGTAGACAAATGCTTGACACTATTTTTGCACTAACATCTTGCATTGATTTTAGCATCTTATGTACAAGTTTTATCTTAGAATGATTTTTTTTTCCTTTCTTGATTCTTGGTCTCCAGAATGCTTCCTATGCTGCCTTAGTGTAAGGAACATTGAATTTGGAATCAGAAGGCCAGGTGAAGTCCAACTTGTGACTGACACGCTTTATAGTCATGGATGGGCCCCTTGAACTCTCTACACCTCTGTTTCCTCAGCTGTAAAATGGAACTCAGGGTATTTTCACAGTCTATTTCACAGAGTTATTTTAAAGCTCAAATAAAATATCATGTGAGTGTTCTTTATGAGCCTTAAAGTGCTCTGAGAACAGAAGGCCCCATTATTATCGTAGTTTGTAATATTTAGCATTAAATTGAACCAATAAAATGTATCTGTGAGGCACTGTGTAATCTTGAGTGCCAAATTGCTAAATCGCAGTGGTCATGCCATATAACATTTATAGTACATTTTCATTGTTTGGAGTGCTTTTTATTTAGAATACCATTTTGTTCTCAGTAGTGCCCCATGAGGTGGTGGAGGTCAGGTATTTTTATTCCCATTTTGCAGTGAGAGGAAAGAAATGAAAGGGGACAAATGCATTAAGTGAATTGCTGTAAGTCGTGTAGTTAGTTGATGGCTGTGATTGAACTGAGGCTTCCATTCTGTCTCTTAATCCCTTTCTGTAAATTGTGGCCATTTTCACTCTCTGCTTCCTCTATCACCTGCCTGGCCTTGCCCATAGGATACTGTCCTCCCTTACCTTCCCCCTTACCTTAATTGGTTTTTGTGTAGCGGGGGTAGTTTCATCTGAGCTTGTCAGGGTCTCACTCCTGTTCATTGCCTTATCATCATGTGCACATTCATAAGGCAGAGGGACAAAATACAAGGAACACTCTATTGTTTCTTGCAAACTGTAGTCATGTGTCACTTAACAATACATTCTTAAAAAATTATTGTTGGGCAATTTCATCACTGTGCAAACATCACAGTGTGTACTTATGAAAACCCAGATGGTACAGGTCAATCATATGATGTAGCCTCTTCATCCTATCAAGACACGAGGTCAAAATGATATGTATAAGTCTGCCGTTGACATAACATGGCATACTGTTAAACTCTCTTATAGATAGAAGTGTTACACTCCAAAATGAGGATAAACAGTTTTGGAGATGGATAACCTAATAATAAAGCAATTTGTTTTCATGATCATTAGGAACTGTGTGCTTTTATGCAACTGGTCATACTGTAGTTTTGCTTACTAGCATCACCACAAACTAGATGATTATCTTTTCTTTTCAGCCAGGATAAATAATAGACAATGTGGTGCTCTGACAGAATGGAGGTAGAAGTGCACACCACTGCTACAGTCATACCTCCCTGTGTTCAAGCCCTTTCCCACTTCTTCCCTTTGCTGCACCTGTCTTGTTTGCTGACTCCAACCTGGAGCCATTTCAGGTTCCACCAAACACAGCAGACCCTCCTCCATCACAGACTCTGAGTGGAAGATTCTTTCACCATGTTTCACTCATTGACAAATATGTACCAGTTATCTTTTAGAAATCTGTTCAGAAATCTCCTCCATTAGGAAGCCCACCTCTCCATCACTTATCTGAACTTCTGTTATTTTCAGTCAAGTTCTGCCAGAAACACGGAATATTTTAACCATAGCCATAAGGACAAAGTGCCATCAGTTGACAACTTTCTCAAGCTTAGCATACTGTATAATTTAACAATGACTTATTCTTGAATGAATTTCTTCAATACAATTTACTCAGAATACTTTAGACCATGACAATTCCAGATGTAAGTAACTCATATTAATATGTAAGAATAGAATTTTTAACCACCCAGCATAAGTAATTCCCTTCAAACAGAGAAAGTTCTCCCAGGAGATGACAATTTCTGTAAGGCACTTTATTATAAAACCTGGTGAGCCACCAAAAGCCAGATCCGTCTGACCCTTTACAGAATTCCCAACAGGACCCTAAAGCCCAATAGTGGAATAATTCTCTCCTTTTGGAGTGATATGATCCGGTAAATGTGACTTAGTTTTACATTTTTTATCATACAAACAGAATTTGTAGCATTAACTGCCAAGTTTGGAATTCTTCCAGCTAACAGAGGCACACAAAACAAGTCTTTTTCATAAAGACAAGAGAGGAAAGGAACCCAAGCACCATGACTCTCGCATTATAAATCTGCTTCCAACTCGTAAACTGCCTTTAGCACCAGTGCTTCTGGACATGAGTTCATGCTCCTGGCTTTGCAGCTCATCAAAGATAAAGGATGTAGTTAAGCAAGGGACAAAAGAAATAAATCTGATAGCTGCAGAGAAGCGGTGACTTAACTCCTGGGAATAAGCTATAGTAATATTCCATTGGCTTCAGATAGTCTTTTTCTTCCCTACCTTCCTCTATACTTATACTTTTGGAATATATATAGTTTGGTTAATAAATGTTTACAAGGAGAAGGATTGGTGTATAATGAAAATGGCACTGGATTGAGGGAAAGCCAATTGGAAAGCTCAGTTCTGAGAACCTGATATCTTTACTGTGCCTTGCTGTCCTCATTTATAAAATGAATAGGTTGCTTACAGTCTTCAGGTACACTGTTTGAATTCTTAGAGAACATTTCAACTGGTCTGCAGAGACTTCCTTAGAAAGTGATTGAAGATAATGCAAATTCAGGTTGGTGAGGCATGACTATTTGCCTTTTATCCATAAACAGTGAACTGTTGAAGAGGAAGATCTCCTAATGGATGAGATTTCTCAACAGATTTCTGAAAGAGAGATGACATATAGTTGCCACATCAAGCATTCAACTCAAGAGTATTCTGGAGGTCTGCACTGGAAGAGGGACTGCCCTTCTGGTAGAGCCTGGAATGGCTCCACATTTGAGCCAATGAGCAAGACAGGTGCAGCAGAGAGAAGTGAGAAAGCACTTAACCCTGGTGAATGGTGACTGTCTTAGTGGTGTGCACCACCCTACCTCCAGACTGGCAGAGTATCAAGTAACTCAGCCCAAATGAATAAATAAATAAAGTCTAAGAAACTTCCTTGAAGACTGCCAAATCACTATGGAGGCTGTGTGTGTGGAATGGGCGTTGGGGCATCACAATGTTGTTTCCTTGCACTTAGCACAGTTACATGCCACTCTACCTGCTCACTCGAAAGTAAGGCCCCCTTCTACATGCCTACTAGAGATCTAGTTCCTAGTCAGACTTCATGTAGAGAGTTTCTATCTATAAACAGAAATCCTGACAAAGGGCACGTTAAACCCATATTGGCTGTCCAATCTTAAATTCCTAAATTTGAATGGGGTTTGAGATCAACTCTGCATCTGAGGACAACTCTACCTGAAAGAAGAGATTCAGAGAAAAACTGACCTTGGAGGAAACAAGGATTTCAGAAAGCAGAAGGGAATTTTAAAGGAATATAGGGTTCTGTGTTTTGAGAATTGTATGTACTTAAAATAAAGATATGTAGCCATGAAAAAGGAATTATGAGAGAATAAGAAGAAATTCATAGTAATCATAAATATGATGGTTGAAATATAAATTTCAATTGAAGGTCTAGAAGCTATTAAAGAATATTTTCCATAAAATGGAACAAAAAAGACTGAGGCAGAAAATGTTGGGGAAGGAAAAAAAAGAAGTAGAGTATCAACTCATGAGGGGTGACATATCATAGTTAATATTTTCAGATAAAAATGAGGACATAGAAAAATCATAGGGA
The DNA here is from genome assembly GCF_052094955.1 of Ictidomys tridecemlineatus. Lineage (NCBI taxonomy): Eukaryota > Metazoa > Chordata > Mammalia > Rodentia > Sciuridae > Ictidomys > Ictidomys tridecemlineatus. The sequence goes on along the minus strand of NC_135480.1, from coordinate 127,837,110 downwards.
TCAGATTATCAAAGGAAAAAACAGAAGATGATTTTTCAGTATTCAAAATTTACCCTAGACCTCAAATTAGAAGCCCACTAAGTATCAGCAGCATAAATGAAAAAAACCTACTTACTTGAATTGGATGCTGGAAAATCTTCATGCTAGGAAAGAGAAATCACTCTAGCTTAATGAAAGGGACTCCCTACCCCCTTCTCTGCTTGGCATTAGACACATGGGAAAGAAAATGTCTTAGCACCTGCTTAGCATTGTACAGTGTGGTATTAAGATGGCTATATTCATAGAAAGTTCTGTTTGTTGCTTTTCAGTTTTCAGAATCATAAGACACATAATTGTATCATATTGTAAACTGAATATAAATTTTGACACTGTTACAATGAAAGTACAGCTGAAGAATATGGGAAGTGACTGGAGTCAAGGGAACATGAAAGTCCTAACACCTTCATCATCAGAGAATCAGGACACTGGCTGTAATAGAGATTAAGTTTGATAGTCACTAGAAGAACCTAAAACAATAAAACTCTCAATTGCTGGCAAGAGGTGGGAAGGGGTGTGAGTGATCTCATCCTGTTATAAAGTGGGAAATCCATGTCTTAATAAATGAAATGGAGGGTAGGGAAGAATGCAGAAGGGCACAAATTCTTTCCATCATAAGCTCTTCATTCATGCTTAATTTGCTGTCATGTGCATGCATTGCTTTCCCTACTGTTTTTTTAAGTTACAAAATATGAATTATTTTCTAAGATTCACAAGTTCTCTAAAAGATATGATCTATCAATAAATTAGGTTGGAACAGATGAAATAGCCAGTACTGTGTGTTTTTGACTGGCGAGAATGGAAGATTCATTTGGCTCAACCTAAATAATTTTCAGGTTTGAGATTTTAATGCTGGCATGTCTTCCAATGACAGACCAGTGTGTGACCAAGTCAGTGACATCCTGGCATTCTGGAAAAGTCATGATTCATTACATCCAACAATCTCTTCTCCAGCCAATATTTCAATCCCTGCTTAACTTAGAATGGGAAAATTGAAATGATACATCCTCAATTTATAGACTATACTCAATGGATTTGTTTTATTTTTCCTTCAACACATTTTAACCCTATATTTTTTACATCTGTCATGACATTTTTCATGTTCTGCCTTTTACAAATGCTTTTACAAATTCTTTCCTCATCTCCCTATTAGACTGTCCACTTGAGGAAAAGAACCACATTCTACTGGGGCAGACTACATGTACTTCAGAGTCAAATTTGGCATCCCTTATCTACTTTCCAGGTGTGTGACTTTGGGGAAGTCACTTAACATCTCTAAGACTCAGTTATGGTACCCCCAGAATGGATACAGTGATGTTTCTCTCTAGGTCAGTCAGGATCTTTCAATAAGATAGTGTAGGCAAAATGCTTAATTCAATGCCTAGCACACAACTGACACACAATGAATGACCATTGACTTCCCCGTCTTCCTTCATTCTCAAATCTTCCACAGCTCCAAACACAGTTCCTTTCACATAGATACTTCAGTGGTGAATGAGGGGGAAAGTGTATTGATTTGAAAGATTCTGGAAGTATTGTAAAAATCCTTTAAAGGTATGACTTTTAAAATTTGAGTCCCTGTATAATCCTATTAAAGAAGAACTATCACAGGGCTTAGCTGCTCAGTGTATAAACTGGACAGACAGAAGGAAAACAGTTGGAGTGCATCCACATATCTTGTTGGTGACCCTCCATCTTTCAAATGTAGACCACATGTTATTGGTATGAATTCCACTAAGCATCTGCCTTTCTATAGAATTGAGTCAGAGACTGTAGCCAGGGAAAGCAGCTTGGGAGGATACATGGAGTCTGGGTCTTATAGAAGGTCCTCTGGCTTCTAAGTGGGGTGTTGAAGAGATGTTTTCAAGACTTGAGAGGTGGAAAGAACTTTAGAATTTAGGGACCCAGCGTCAGAGGGGTAGGCAGATAAGACTGTCTGGCCCACCTGCCAGGATTTTGTACAATCATTCTGCATAATGATTCTTGAAAATACAAACATTGCCAGGGCTGACTGACAAGTATTGTTCCAGCAGGGAGAGCTGTCAGGGCAAATCAATCCAATTCTACCACATGCCAGTGTGTAGAACAGATATAATTTTGGCTGTTAGGGGATGTCAAAGCGAAGGATGTACCGTCTGTGTATTTTGAAGTGTGGTGTTCCTTTCAGTCTAACAGCTTGAAAGATTTCTGGGGCTCTCCCCCCACCCCTTGGCTGTTATCTCAAGAAATTGTAGGAATTTAACTTCAAATCATTCCATTGCTTTGTCTACTGTAATGTTCAGGTTAAATGAAGCCCAACTCTTTCCATCCCTGTAGCCACTCTGGTCTGATTCAGATCATTAGAATTTTCTCTGGTGATGGGTCATTTGCTGACACTGGCCAGTGTCTGAGGCATCTGAGTAAGTAGCTGACCACTTCCTAGAAAGATGAAGTCACCTGTAAGAGACTCTCTTGTCCATCACTGTACTTAATGCAAAACTTAGCATGAAAGCTAGGATTTCTTTTGCTTAATAAGCTCCTTGGGAATCCCTGCAGATCCACTTTCTCCTTCAATGTTGTGATGAGAATCAAGGTTGAGGCTCTTAGAGGGTGGGTTACTTAAAATCTCCCTTCTGTTACAGAAGTTGTCTGCATTCCCCATTCCACTGCACTTTGTACTTGCCTAGGAATCTCCCCCACCAGTTATTTTCTCTTTCTCCTTTCCTCCCTCTTCCTTCCTTCTCTCCTTCCTTCCCTTCTTTCCCTCCTTCCTTCCTTTTGAGGGCATATTTAATTGCTCACCTTTTGTCTTGCTCTTAGCTTATCTTCAAACTTCAAAATCTCCCCCCAGCCTCCATCCTCCGGAGTCACCATGCTATCTCTGCCTGCGTGTGCCCTCTCCCCTACTCCAAAAGTTGCCGCAAAAATAGTCTCCATTTACACCCCCACTGCATCACTACTTCACCCACAGCAATCCCCCTTCTACTCTCCTCAGCATCATCCTTAACGCTTCTCCTGATTCCAGTTTGTTCAATTTTGGTCTCCTGTCTTGTTCTTCCTCATAGTTATTCTCTGAGAATTAGTTCTTGAAGACATCCTCTTCTTTCTTTGAAATCACAACTTGATCCCAGCTTTCCTGAGTATGAACCCCACCTCTGAGAATAATCAGTCACACTGAGCTATGAACCTTTGATGGAAAAGGGGCTGAAGTGGAATGATGGTTGGGGTAACTGGGCAGAACTCACCCTCAGCTTTAATGTATCTTAAATCTTTTGTGAGTGAAGCAAAAATACATATAAATGGCATGGATGGGTAACTGGAGGGGACCCATCCTCAGATCAGCAGGAACCTCTGTGAGAATTAGATATGTAGCCACAACTCACTTCCCTCCCCCAGGAGTACCGCAGCCAGAATGATCTTTATAATGATTTGTTGTGTGAGTGTGTGTGTGTGTGTGTGTGTGTGTGTGTGTGTATGAGAGAGAGAGAGAGAGAGAGAGAGGGAAGGAGGGAGGGAGGGAGAGAGAGAGAGAGAGAGAGAGAGAGAGAGAGAGAGAGCATTATGGACTCATACTATGAAATGTGTGATGTATGTGTTGGAGCAGACCCCAGATGTTATTTACCCCAAATCCATCATTAAAGATGAAGAAATGGAGGCATAGAGCAATGAAGTCATTTGTCCAAGAGTCTCTATTTATTTGTGCCATAACTTGCCTAAATTACTTTGAAATGTTCACGGCCTCCAAGATCCAGTCCCATTCTCCCATTCTCCCCTTACAGTATATTGCCCTCTGTGCTTCTTGAGGAAAAACCAAGACAAATCACTTTTTCTTTGGTACTCTTTGGTCTTTTCTTCCTTCTCATCCTTGCTCTTTTTCTTCTCCTACCCTAAATACTCTGTTTCCCACCATTCTTTTCTCTGTTCAATAACTTACCTATTTTTACATGTTCATGTTATTATTTATTCATTAAATAGTTTTGATTGCCTAATGTGTTCTAGGCCCAGCAGTGGGTTCAGGGAAATTGCATGCATTCATCAATTGCATGCCCAAAGGGCCCTTGAGTATGCCCAGAGGCATTTATTTTTATTCCATTATGATGCCAAGAGCTATGGACTCCCTGCACAATGCTTTGGCTGAGGATGGCTTTTTGTGACAAGTGCTGAGCTCTGCCATGAGATAAACACTTAGGAATCTCACTACTTACTCTAAAGACTTGTTGAGGATGTTGACCTTGTGCCAATCCCCTGTGAAAAATTCTTTTGATTTGTCCCTAAATCATGACAAACTGTCTTGAGGACTCTGACTTCTCAGAAGGAGGTTATGCTTTGGGGTAGCCTAAATTTTGTAAATTATTGTGTTTGCCCTTTGGCTTTGTTAGTCAGGAACCTTAGAGTCAAATTATCACTGAAGATTAATATCCATTTGGGACCCTGAAGCCTGTATGTTCGCATCTCTGCTTAATAACTTGTCTTAGCTTTCTAGTCTACTTTATCTTGCTTGTTATTTAAGTTTGTATTTTCTTCATGTATTATAAAGTACCAGAAATCTTTTGTGAATAAAGCAAAAGGGAAGGATATGATGAGTATATCTACATGAGTTTCTCTGCCCTTTTAGGCCTTGAGTTCCTTGAGGATAAATGTTATTTTACCCTTCCCTTGCCCAGGCCCTAGAAAATTGCCCAGGTATTTTTAGTAAGTGCCTAATAGTAGCTTGTGGAACTAAACTGACAAAAATGGACCCATGATTTCCTAAGTAAACAGAGTAAAGCTTACATACTTTCTCTTTCAGTTTTTCACAAGAAGGCTAAGGACAGACAGAGCATGGTGGTGAATAGAATTCAAGCCTTGCCTATTATTAATTGTGGAATCCTGAATGAGTTAGTTAGCTCATTTAATATTTTTTTCTTAAATTTGAAAATTGAGATAAGAACACCCTACCAGATTGCTATGGAGATCAATAACTCTTGTAAATCTCTCAGCACATCATCTGGCCCATAATAGCAATCGGCTCATGTTAGGTGTCTCTTCCCTCCCTATTTCCTTGTTTCATTGGAAATAGTACTTGGAAAAGGATAAATAAGTGGATTGCTCTGTGACCGCATGTAAGTCAATTAATTGTGGTGTCATCTGTAAAATAAATGTGGCCATTGACCTCATTCAATGGGATATGAAAATTAATTGATGGTAATGCACATTGGGATTTTTTTTCTCCTTTTTAAAATTTAAAGTGCTTAAGAATGGCTTAATGTTATTATATGTCCTATTTTCATCATTAGTATTATTTATGAATATATGGCCTGATCTTGTCTTAGCATGTTTTGTGTCTGTGGGTCTTAATAATATTTATTTTCCATTTACTACCAATGTATCTCTTAAGAAAAAATGTAGATGAAATTCAAAACTATAGTTTTTATCTTTCACACAAATTTATTTATTTTTGGTGGATGATTTTGCTCAATTCATTATACTGTCTAAATTTTTTAACTCTAGTTCCAGCACCTTTCAAAGTATTTAACTATTACATTTTGCTTTTCAACTTACATTTTATGTTTATATCAACATTTTTCAAGTGAAATTTTTATTATGAGGTACTTGATCAAATGCTTACCATGAAAGTTTCAGTATTTCTAGCTGAAAAGATATTAACTAAATGAAATCCCTGTTTTCACTTTGGTGATGGGAACCTTGCTGTTAGACCCAGTTTTGAGCCTGAATTACATGGTCCACGGGTTGTTCTGAGAGGCTGGGGACTGAATTCTAGCTTGTTACCCTGTAGCTACATTGTCCTAGAGAGGTCATCTCGCCATGAAGAACCTCACTCTTATCTGTCACATGTGAAGGAGTCCATCTCCGGGACATTCAAGTTCTCTTCCCATCACAGTGTTCAGTCCTATAAAATGGGACTGTTAAGTCCACCTTCCCTGAAGAATACAGAGAAATAGGAATTTCCAGATTTCCTAAAAATACCCTTTGAGGGTATGCTGAGTTTCATCTTCCCACTCCAGACTTCAGATCACTTAGAACTTGGCATATATTAGGTACTCAATAAATGTTCTATTGAATGTTCATGTGCTGAGCAGGAGGTGTCCACTGGCCCAAGGATTTCTATAGACCCCATTACTGAGGAAACGGGGAGGAAATACCTCCTGAAACCTTAAGTGGATAAGTTATTTATATTTCTGTTAATTTTAGATTTTGTAGTAATGGATGTGGATATGGATTAGTAAGTTATCTATTTCCTGTGTATATATGTAAAATATTTACTTCTGGGAGAATTCTATACCAAAATCTTATTCAAATAATCCAAAACTGTGAACATTTCCAGAAACTGCTACAGCTACTTTGTGACACAATGTATTTTTCAGTGGCTCTAATGTGATATTAATACAAAACCAGAAATTGGATCCATTCTTTTTGCAGATGATCAAGGGCACCATATTTCCATTCTAGAAAATTCCATCAATAAAAGATACCCCAACAGTACACAAAGGAAGGCGTATTTCCCACAACTCTTATTGATACCTCCTTTTAAGGATGAGGGGAAGGGTAGAGTGAATTTCAGAAAAACATTTTCTTTAAACCTTTTTTTAAAAATTAACTATTGTTTTGAATATTCCTCCAAATACAGGAAGCCATTGTGGTAGATTTTATTGGAATTATTTATTTATTTATAATTACAATTTATTATAATTTATTTATAATTCATGTTGAGAATGAGGTGATTTTGCTCAAAAATCAGGAAGTGAGGCAGGTGTGGATAGGTCCTGATGCTCTCATGGAGGAGAATAGAGAAGCATATCAAGTCTCCAAAGTGAAGAACAGGAAATTGACTGATCTAAGAGAAAAGAAGCATGTAAAAATGTTGTCTTATTTATTGTGGAATCCTTAGATTCACCTCACTCCAAATATATGTGATGAAATGAATCAAAATGTTTGCATAGACCTTTAAGACAGTTATATTCAAAGTACGAGTATACAGTGATCTAAGGAGCTTGCACACAGTGGGCAAGCTTATTACCCACAGCAATAAGTGCACCGCTTCCTTGATGAAGACAGTCTTGCTCCCAGAAAAAGTCAGCTTAATGCCAAACAACCAAACCAAACCTTCCAGTACCTGTGGCCTCTGAGCTCCTCTATTGAAAGACAGAGAATAAAGGGTGGCCCTACGAGTCTGTAGCTTAGGCAAGTTACTCCATCTCTCTGTTTCTGGATCCTGAGAAGGAAGACAGCAGCAGGGCAAAGACGGAAAGAGTGACACAGGTGGGTGAGGGGCATCACCAGGATGTCAGCATGAGGGGCAGAGAGGTGCCGGCTGATGGCTCCCTAAGACATGTTGCAGGATAGCTGGGCCCCTGGCAGAAGGGAGAGCAGTCATGGTGAAACAGGCATGCCGTGCTGACAAAACCCAGATAACAGGTGGGATGCCTTCCTCTGAAGAGCCATACAGGGTAGGTATGGGTGCCAGACACAGCCAGGTTTTCATTTGACTAGTAGAGGCAAAAGAAAGTTTAATGAAAGTTTGAGATAAGGCATTTGTATTATGGCAAGTGATGAGCCCAAGGGGGCACCCTGGAGGAGTTTCCAAGAGAGGAGAAGATTTGAACCTTGTCTGGCACAAGTAAGAGCACTGTTGGGGTGAAAGGTTGGGTGAGGAGGGACTTCCTGTACTGTTTAACAGAAAGAGGAAGTGAGGCAGGTGTGGATAGGTCCTGATGCTCTCATGGAGGAGAATGGGGAGAAATCCTTAGTTCAGGAATATGGAAGCTCCAGATTAGCTGTTCTCCCCATTCCTGACACCTCAGAGAATGGGCATGTGCTACCTACATACCCCATAGGGCTGAGATAATATAGTGAAGCAGTATCTGTCTGTGTTTATTATCCTCAAACATATTTTTCAGAAATATTTATATAACACAAACTGTATGCAAAGCATTGTTGGGCCCTGCCAGTAATACAAGTACAAATAAAAATCTTTACCTGTGTCCCTAAGTGGCTTCCAGTCTTATGAGAGAGAAATTTATTCTGTATAGAGATAATACATCCGCAAATGAACATTGTTCAGATAATTTAAAACCCAAACCACAACAAAGGCAAAAAAAAATGCAAATAACCCATTTCCTAAAGAAGAGGTCCATTTTCTGCTTTCAAGGTCAACGTGGGAAACTGGTCTCATCAATTGTGGCTTTCAAAATGATGAAATTAATTGTGTCTTTAAAAATTTATTTCCACCATCTTTTTCTTCTGATTAGAATATTAAAAGAAAAAAAGTGTCTAAATCAAATGCAAAACTGGTTAAATACTTGCCTTGGCCTGGTTATAGTGTAAAGTAAATCAAGTGGCAATTTAATTCCCAATGAACATGTGACAGCCATGGAGTTAAATATTAGATTTAAATAGGGCAGCTAATTCTCTGCAGAAATCACATTTGGGTCTTGATATGGGCACTCTTCCTAATTAACGCATTTCTCTACTCTTAAATTCAGGTGTTGCTACTGAAACATGAGAAATTAATATTCATTCCCATATCCATTAATATAGTTGCTCATAAAAAGACCTTTTGGTTTCATCACCCTGAGTTCCCGAGGCTCAAGCATTTATGGATCAAAACCACTCAAATTATCAAGGGGAAGAAATCCCATTAAAGCCAAACTTTAATAACCCCTTGAACTTTAAATAAAGTTGTATCTTAAAAAGACTAGGTTATCCATCAATTTAGAATGGATAAATATATGAAGGTACAGTCCTCCCACAGAACATTTTAAAGTAATAAAAGGGAAAGAATTACTGCCACACACACACACACACACACACACACACACACACACACACACAGTAACTCAATCTCAGCGACATGGTTATATGAAAGATGGGAGATCTGGAATATATGTACCTTGAGTCCATTGATGTAGGTTCTGAAACAGGTGAGACTGAATAATCTTTTACTAGGGAATATAGGATACATAGCATTAGAAACAAAATAATAAAGAAAATGATTAATACAAAATTAAGGTAGTGATCTCCCTGGAAGACAAGGAAGAAATTAGTTACATAAAGAAAGAACCCAGTGAGGCAGTGGTGCTTCTTAGGTGCTATAGATTGAACATCTCTAGTCCAAAAATTCCAAATCCAAAATGCTTAAAATCCAAGTTTTTGAGCACCAACATGATACCACAAGAGAATAATTCCTCACCTGTCCTTCTGCACACTAAACATATTGTATACAATCACCTTCAGGCTATAGATATAAGAAGTATAAAATAATCCGTGAATTTCATGTTTATATTTGGGTCCTATTTCCAAGATATCTCATTATGTATATGCAAATATTCCAAAATCCAAAAATATCTAAAATCCAAAACATTTTTGGTTTCTTGCATTTTTTATAAGGAATGCTCAACCTTTAATGATAATCTGTTTCCTAAATGGATGCTGGATTCATAGGTACTCATTTTATTATTCTTTAAAGTGCAGAGTGCTTTACATATTTTTGTTTTTAAAATTATAGTTCAAAATCAAGAAGAAAATACTTTTAAAGAAAAGTTATCAAAGTACACCACCATACTAAAGCTGTACTTTGTCCTGAGCACCTAAGATGTATAAGGGTTCAGGAGGTAGACCAGGCCCACTCAGAAACTCAGGGAACTTATAAATGTGGAAATGTCACCAAGCCTAGGCAGTGAGGAGATGAGTTTAGGAATGAGGTCTTAGACCATCAGGGTTGTCCCAGAATGTTCTCTAAGGGAGTTATAACCTCAGCTAGACCTTAACGGTTAAGGGAGGCAGAAGGGAAGCAGAGAAATTATTTTTACCTTTATTTCTTATATACATCAAATCCTTGTTATGTTTACCACAATTTTAAATTTAAAAAGAGACTTTGTGGTATAGGAAAAAAGTGGACTCTGAATTCAGATAGATTTGGGATCAAATCCAAGATCCCCATTGCCAGACCAAGAATACTTGAAGTTCCTACAGACTTATTCCCCATTTATAAAACACAAAGAAGGGTTCACAGGGTTGTGAGAATGAGCTAAGACAACATTGTTGGCTTCCAATTCCATACTCTAGAGAAGATCATGATCTTTCTCTATCTGTACATAGCTACTAGAGATTGAATCCAGAGACACTTTATCTGTATCTCAAGCCCTTTTTATTTTTTATTTTCAGACAGGGTCTTGCTAAGTTGTTGAGGATCTCACTAAATTGCTGAGACTGGCCTCAAACTTGTGATCCTCCTCTTTCAGCCTCCTGAGTTTCTGGGATTACAGGCATGTGCCACTCTACCCAGCACAATCTTTTTTAAAAAATAGTCTTCCCTGGGTATTTATGTGAGATTAGTTCCAGAAGCCCCCTCTGATACCAAAATCCAGGATGCTCAATTTCCATATATACAGTGGTATAGTGTTGGTATATAATCTATGTATAACCTCCCCAATTCTTCAAATCAACTCTAGATTACTTTTGATACCTAATAGAATATAATTGCTATACAAATAGCTGCTATACTGCATCATTTCAGGAATCACAAGAAAACAAAAGTCTGTACATATTTAGTACAGACACAATTATTATTTTTCCAAATATTTTCTATACAAACTTGTTTAATCCACAGATGTGAGAGTGAAAGATACAGAAGGCCAGCTGTGCTACCAATTTAGGGACAAAGAGTTCAAAAAAGATTCAGACTGGGGGAATCCCCTAGCTAAGGGATTAAACCTTCAAAGTGCTGGGCAAAGAGGCTCAAGCTTGTACTATTGTTTTGCCTACAGAGTCTCCTTTTGAGCTTCTTTATTAGCTCTGCCCTATCTTTTGCCTTTCTCTGGTTTCCACCTTGCAGCCAATGGGCTTATTAAGAACACTTGACCGCCTCCTGCCTTGATCTCCATGAAGCATATGCATGAGTGACTTTGGCCAGCTCCAGAGCATAAGGAAAATAGCCTGTCTTCTTATTCATCTATTTTTGTCTCTTCTTAGCTATGGAGAGCCAAGGCCAGGACATTATTTTAGAAAGGGGCTAAGTAAGCCAGGCGTTAGAGAATCATTTCTTGTATAAACAAAAGTAGTCACCAAGGTTCAACCATGGTCTAGTGAGCTACCTCACTGGAAAACTAGAACTAGGGTGAGGCCAAAGTCTTTGTTAGCAATGCATAGATCTGCACTTTTTCTTGTCCTCTGAGGCTATCTCCCTCAGGAGTCTGTCTTCATAAAAACTGAGGGATTCCTGGGATCCCTCTGCCTTTCCCAGGGGATATTTGACCAACAAATCTGGCTTGTAAAAGACTTGCTGTTAATGTTAATTCTTTCTTCATTTTTTTTTCCTTTTCCCAGTCTGTAAAGTTCATTAGTCATATCTTGCAGCCAACAGCTAGTTATCTAATTTTATCAAAAACAATGTTTGGGTTCTGGAAAGTAGCCAACAAAACCTGTGCCAGTCTTTGGGGTGTGCTGTGAAGGTGGACAATGTGCTCCCCTTTGGTTCACAGTATGTGGAGGAGGGAGGATCTTGGGTCTGCAAGTTCACAGGATGTGTCCTGGAGTCCCCACCCTCTGTCTTCACCTCAACACACTATAATTCCAAATTCTGTGTTTGTTTTACAGTTGTTCAGCACATCAAGCGACATAACATCGTTCTGAAAAGGGAGCTAGGTGAAGGAGCCTTTGGAAAAGTTTTCCTAGCTGAATGCTATAACCTCTGTCCTGAGCAGGATAAGATCTTGGTGGCAGTGAAGGTAAGAGAACGTTTCAAAATGTCTCCTGATCCACCACGGTCACACTGATGTGTGGAAGTTTTTTTCTTTATTTTTTAATATTTTGGTGGCCAATTCGAGAGTCATTTATGCTTATTATGGTGAATGTGTTCAAATTCCTTTACCTAAATGGGCAGTCAGAATGGGGTACATTCAACTGTTAGTGGTTCTGCTCAGGGGCAACCAACCAGTCCACAGGCCTTAAATAACTCTGAGATACCCATTCTTTTCCATGCTTCCAGAATTTTGGATGGAGATCAGTGATGTCAGGAAGTCTTGGAGACTCTAACTTGTCTCCCCAGTTTTCTTGGAACTTATGCCATGCTCAGTTGAGTTTGTTGTATGTCGGAGATTCTGGAAGGGAGGAGGACTTCACTTCTGGCAGCCTGTTCCACTGAGTTCTCCTTTCATACTATACCTTGTCTATAGAATTCTTCCAAAGCCATAGGATTTTATAAGTGCAGGCTTGATTTCATCAAGGGGTGGGTGATGTCTCCTGTGGATTCCACCATGCCAGAAGACATTCAGTTTCTAGTAATGGGAAAGAAGTCTGAGAGTCCTTCATCATAGTCATCCCCAAAAACTCAGAAAGAAGACCTTATTATTCAATAAGATAACATCATTAAAGGGGATAAAAAAATCCATTGAGCTTTGTAAAATCCAAGGATTAACAAAAATAGCACAAAAAACTTTAACAGATCTCTTATATATGCATTATCAAAAAGTTTTTAAAACCTCACTAAGGTATTAGGTAGCATATGCCAAGCACTTAAAAGAAGCATGCATTTATAGATTGAATTAAGAGCTAAATGATATGGATTTGGCTACCATAGTAAAACTTAACTCCTTGGTATAATATAAGATGGTTTAGTTTTGTTGTTGTTGTTGTTGTTGTTGTGTGTTGTATTGTATCTCTGCCAAACAAGGAACATTTGTATCAATGATGGGGTTTTATTTGTTTGTTTGTTTACTAGTTTTCACCAGGAAAACTTTTCATTTCTTTAAAATCAGGTGCATATTCCACGACTGGTATATTTAGCAATAGAAAAACTGTACATTTGTTCTTCTTGTTGAATGAAATTAACATGTTGGAAGGATGCTCCAAAACTCTCAGAGAAGGCTCCTAAGAGCTACACTTTTCAGTGAATAAAGGGCAAACCCTTCTAGAGGTAATAAATCAATCGAGCAAACATCATCTCTCCCAAGACAGGAAAATGAACAGGAAGATTGAGAAAGGTGAAAGGGAAGGGGAAGTGAGATTCTAGAGAGATGCGAGGTCAAATGGGGTAGATGGTGTCAAAGTAAGAATCCTATTGGGAGTTCAAGAGATGTTTAATTCCCGCTGTTGCGATTACTTCCTCCTTTCTTTGATTTACTCAAAAAGTTTCGTTGTTATCTTTTTTTAGCACAAAATGTTCAGAACATTTGGCAGTGTTATATCTGTAGTTTTTGCTTTTTCCTTCTATTCCCCCCACTTTTGGAGAAGTGGGACCAAAGGTGTCTCTATTTTTATAAATTCATAGACTGATCAAATGTTACAGTTGGAAGAATTTTAGGGAACATCTAATCCTAGCCTAGCTGTGTGTTTAGGGGAGGAAACAGAAGACATGTTCTGGGCCCATGTTCTGCACTGCTACTTAGAGGCTATCCAGGAAGCTAAGTCAAGCCTTCTGACCCTGAATTCACTTTATGGTGGGACTGTGAATTGGGGAAAATCCTGAAAGATTCAGGAATCCTACATGACAGTATAGAAATAACTGAGAGACCTCAGCCAGATACAGCTATAGAGCCAACACATTTCTCAGTGGGTATAGCCTTTCATCTTAGTACCATCTTTTATTCTGTGCCTATTTCTCTATATTTTTTGCAATGCCCTTAAAGAGAGGGTCTTGCGTAGCAAAATCTAGGATACCCTCAATCTATGTTCTATTTCCTTCTGAACACATGCTAAAATATGACTTTAGGGATTGAATCACTAATAAGGCAGGGTTAACTGGTTGTGACGACATTTAACCTTGAACTGGCCTTAAAAAAGACTATTTCACTTTCTTGCCCACTGCTTGCTTCTCTTTGATTATATCATCCATCACTACTGTCCATGGGGCCCTTCTCTGGTTAAATTCCAATGACAAATCTAATCCCATCTTGAACCAGACCCAGGACCTCATCTTCACATACTCCAAGATATCTTCTGGATTGCCAAATAAGTTTTTTGCAAATTAGTGACCAATGATGAGTGTTTGCTCTTTAAACAACACTGGTTAAAAGGGGAGAGATGGAGGACTCAACCCTTTATCAAATCCTGACTTCTCTCTGCTACTTTGTCTTCTTGTTGAAATTCAAATGAAGCTGTCATCTCAAATAGAAAGAAAATAGGTCCTGCAGATTAAAAATTCACTCTAATTTCATGTTCACAAAACTAAGAATTCTTATCTTGATGACCTTGAATGTGAATGTTGAAATTAGAGGTTTTGCTTATGTTAGCTAGAGTAATTTCACACTTCAGAGAGGGTACCCATTTAAACTTTCTGGAACTCAGAGGCTGAAATCATGAAAGGGATAAGTTGGATCTTCCACAAGCTCCAGGGTAAACTAGTTCAGAATAACCTATGGACCTTTCACAGAGCTGCCTCTCTTCAGCTTACTGTGTTCATTTTTATGGCTTTGGGCCAAATGAAAGCATATTCAAAAGGCTAAATGAGCCTGGGAGGAAACTGTCTATGGTTTAGCCCTAACTACTATTAAGGGATTTTTAAAGAAATGAACAAACTGAACACAGCTTCCAGGACTGCCCAGCCTCTCACCTCTGTGGAGTGGCTGCCGGGTTGCTTCTCTTCCATTGGAGGCACTTGGGGATGTTTGACAGCCTTTCTGCTGTTGCCTAGCAACCCTTGCAGCATTGATTATGCATGGTAAGAAATAGCAGCTATTGTCCTTTTCCCTTCTCTAGAAAGAGCTGACTTTGGGTTGCAATCTAAGGCTTTACATTCAGATTGACAGACGTCAGATTCCTATTAATTCTGATATTGCTTCTCTCAAATTATTTTAGAGCTTGAGAGATCCACAGGAAATAGCTTTGGGTGGATGTAGTTCTGAGGCACATGCAGGCATTCAAGGGTACACAGGAACTGTGTATGCCTCTCCTATGACTCTTGCTTGTTTGGATTTAACCGGACTGCCCTTTTCTTGATATTTTTGGATGACCTTTGTTTTTCAGTGGAATGTATTTGTCGACAATTTTTTCCCTTTACACTGAATTACAATTGAAGAGCCCATAGAGAGGAGAAGAAATTGAGAAACCAGTCTTTGATCGAACCTAGTTACTTTACCTTTAAGTAACTCGATCGCCAAGGAAACGCTTCCTCACAGTTTCCCTGCATTAACTGTGGGTGCATTAGCTATTTTTGGTTCCATCCAACCTGCATTTCAATAGCTACAATTCCTACAACATTTTGTTGTGCCATGAATGCAAGTTGATTTTTGTGTTGTTTTTTTTTTAAATATACTCACAAGTCTGCTTTGTAGGATTCATGGCTTCTCCTCCCTCTCCTCACTAGCTCAGGTATATTTTTATCAACATAGAATGCTGAATATAAGATCTGAGATATCATATATATAACCCAAACCTCATGTTTTATAGATGAGAAAATCGAGACCCGGGGAAGTTGAGTGACTTCCTCAAGGTGTCAGCTAAAGGAGTTGGAGGTGCTGCCCAGGAAGAAGTGGTGGCAAAATAAGAAATGGTGAAATCTGAGTTCAGCAGACACTTTCTGCTTTAGTCAGCTGTTTTGTCACTGCAAGCAAAAGACCTGACAAGAACAATGTAGAGGAGGAAAAGTTTATTTGGGGCACATGGTTTCAGATATCTCAGGCCGTTAGGTGGCTGACTCCATAGCTCTGGGCCCAAAAGTGATGTGAGGCACAACATCATGGCAGAAGGGCATAGCCAAGAAAAGCAGCTCAGGACATTGCTATGAGCAGCAGAGAGTTTTGTTTACCAAGGACAAAATATAAACCCCAATGTCACACCCCCAGTAAGCTATCATCCAGTCACACATCACATGCCTACAGTTCCCTTCCAGTTAATCCATATCTATAGATTAAGTCAGTGACTAGGTTAAGACTTTCATAGCCCAATCATTTCACTTCTGAAAATTCTTGCATTGTCTCATGTATAAGCTTTTATGGAACTAAATACTTTCTTTGGGATCTCACTACTTTTTTTTATGTTTCTCAATTCCTTTTTGTCAAGGAAATAATGGTGTTTTTCAGCACCAAGCAATTTGGAAACATGAACGGATGGATTCGCTACCACATTACCAGAAGGCAGGCCCAGAGTAGCACCCAACATACTGTTGCCATTGCCATGTTTGTATGACCCCCAACCAGCTCCTTGGTCCAACACTCTGTTTAGTTTGTCTCTTTGGAGGACTTTCCTTTGACTGCCCTCCCTAGCCAAATCAGACCTCTGTGATATATGCCATTAAGGCACTTATACATGCCCTTTATATGTTATATATAAATCTGTGGGCTTAGAGTCGCATATTAGAGTGACATGTTCTCCTGTATATTAACCAGGTCTTTTAACATATTGCCTAACATGTAATACCATGCAATAAATGCTTATGGAATGAATTAAGGGATGGATGGGCAGATAGATGGATGGATGGATGGATGGATGGATGGATGGATGGATGGATGGATGGATGGATGGATGGATGGATACACAGACCATGGAAATAGTTGCCTTTTGATGAAGTTGGTAGTTGAACATTTCTAGGCAAGGAAATGATTTGATTAACTATTAAGAGAGCTGAAAGAAACTGTAAAGGTGATAAATAATAATGTAATCTCATGATGAATCATTTTAGAAATGATTGGGTAAATAGATGGATACTTAGTTAGCTTAACTTCCATGTTCTGCCAATGAGGAAGCAGTAACATGAAGAAGATTAAGGTCCCATCCAATGTCACACAGCTTGAATAAGGTCATCGAGTGTTAGACCTAGGACTCACACTCAGTCCAGTGTTCATTTTGTACCACATTGTCATTTATTGAATTTTACATGAGCTTTAATAAACCAAATTGAGGGATTTCAACACAATGCTACTTATCAAATAATGCAGTGGAGTATGTTATGCTCATTTGTATGCAATGATGAGAGATACTTTCATGTTCTCCCAAGTGGAAATTTAATTCAAGGGAATTAGTGGAAACAGGAAAACTGGATTCCTGAGGGAGTGTGTTGACCTCAGGGAAATTCAAGCAAAGCTTCATATTCAGTTTTCATAAAAGAAACTACATAATGTTCATTGGAAACCCAACTCCAACCAGTTAAACAGAAAAGAGAATTTATTGGCTACTAGAAATCCATGCTACTAAAAAAGCTGCCTAGTATTATCCTAACTCCAGACCCTGCTGGATCCAGGGAACCGATAGTTTTGTTCTCTCTTTCTCTCTCTCCCTCTCTCTTTCTGTCTGTTCTTCTTTCCTTCTTATTAGTTTAATTCTCAGGCATATTATTTTTACATTGTTATAAAGACTTTCATCCTTGCAACTCAACCGAGAAAACTTTCCTTCTCAACAATATGCAAAAGTGCAAAGGATAATTCCTACTGGCTTGTCTTGGGTTGTGTCACAAGAGCCTCTGACCAGGAAAAGGAATATTATGATTATCTGTACCCACACCTCAAAATGGAATATATGTCAGCTCTACCAAATACACATGAACCGAACATGGGAAATTATTGGTTCCCTGGAAGAATATTAGAGGAACTCTTGCCAAAAGAAGGAGGAAAAAGATCTAACAGGAAAAAAAATGAAAGATGACCAACTCGAATGGGAACTGCAGGATAGTGAGACCTCATTGTGACTGGAACAGTTGGTTTCTAAAAGCTCACTCCAGATCTGAGGTAGCTCTTGTGACTGTCCCTTCTTTATCTTCTCAGCAGGAGACACCAGGGATTCTCCTTTGGGCTTCCCTGCTAATGCAGTGCAGCTGTCTCTTGCCTCTGCTGCTCCCTGTTATTTGGCTGCTATTTCCACACTAACTACTGATCACACTGTCTCTATGACTCACATTCTAATTCCCCAAGAAGGGAAACACTGTGGGTCCAATAATCCAAATTGACTCTGCAATGCTGCTTAGTCTTTGTCCCAGGCCACCTACCTGCAATCCAATCATTCAAGGTGGTTATAGAACAGCAAACAAAACAAAAACAAAAATAAATGAAAAAGAGCATCAAGAATATATTAACTCCAGCTCTACCCAGGCAAGTTCATTTTAAAGACAGATGACTGTTTTCTTTCTCTCCTTCATTCTATGCTATGACAGTCATAGTATCCGTCCTTCCTTTCTGATTTGTTATGAAGTTCCTCTCCAGTTCCTCTTCCTGTTTTTCCTTTACACTTTTTTATTTTCACTGATGTGTAAAATTCTTGTCCCCACAAAATGGAAATTTATGAAAATATCAGAGTGTTTCAAAAGACAATTTTTAATAAAAATTGCCCTAAAAATAGTTTGCATAGTTTAACAGGACACAATAACTATCAATTCTATCTTTACAAGGTTCTGGGAACAGAACATTCAATGGTGTTTTTGTTAGAAATTTTGATCATGTTTATTGTTCAGATGTTGCTTAATAGGTTTCTTTTGCTCTCTGGTATAGGTGAACTCCTTCCTGGGGTGTGTGTGTGTGTGTGTGTGTGTGTGTGTGTGTGTGGTCATGTATATTTGTAAGACAGAGATTAGGATATTCTTTGTGAGAATCCCTCATGCACTCGAATTAGGTAGGTTATGAAGTTATTTCATTAAGATCCCTTTCCCAGTAACTTCAACTTTTGATCAGGGATCTGGGTTTTGTCCTGTTGATCACTTACTTTGGTGGCCCACTTTTTGGCTCATCTCCAATTTACCACATCTTTTCAGAGAAGCTAAAAGTAAGATGGAACATCTCACTATCTCACTTTAACTAGGAATTGAGATTAGGCCGTGACAGCAAGAGCATCAGGTTCTAGCCACCAGACCACCAAGGCTGTAGTCACATCACTCTAGTGAGAACTCCTCTGAGATCAAACAGCCTGAGGGTTCACTTCACACCTTTTATCTTTGGGAAGTCTGAATTTAAATAGTTGTGCTGCCTTGTAACTTGTTTTAATGTATCAAAAGCAAATAACTTGAACTACCAGCTCCATTATACCTAGTGGAATTGTCTTGAATAATTTTTCATTAGTATATTCAAGACTTATAAATATATTGCAGTCGTCCACATATTGGAAGTCAATTTCTGATTTACTCTTTTGATTCAATATTTCTCTAATATCACAATTGGCATGACATTTCTTTCAAAGAAAACATTTTTGATATGCAACTTGATGTAATATGTAAGTATAAACCATCAACTTATCCCCTAAATTATTGCAAGTACTTTGAAGTATGTGAATTAGAACTTAACCTTATGGTTCCTTTTGGATGATCAACTTGTTGGATATGAGCCCTAAGAGCCAACATAGCTATGAAAATAAACATGAAGCAGTTGGCATCCAGACTTTGAATCTTGTTTGAGGCTGTCACTTGGTACATAATTGAAGTCCTTTCTAAGGCCAGTACAATCAATTGAATTGATGTGCACACTGTGTTGTTTTCTGGCACAGAGAGGGCACCATTTGACTGTTTGTGATTATTATCTACAATTACTTAGCTTAATATTTCTAGAGATATTGGGAGCTATGTGTTATAATCTCTATAGTTTCTAAGATTTTATTTCTATCAAGTTATTTCTTTCTCTGAGTTTATTAAAATATATTTCTCCTGTGTTAGTTTTGTTTTGTTGTGACCAAAATACTCAACACAAATAACTTAAAAGAAGAAAGGTTTGTTTTATCACATGGTTTCAGAGATTTCAGAACATCCTGTTGGAAGGACATGATAGATTAAAGCTGTTCAGCTGACAGCATCCAGGAGCAGAGATACAGACAAACACACATATATGTCTACTTGGTGAAAGAGGGAGAGAAAAGAAGCTGGGTACAAGACACTCTTCCCAGTGACCTGTTTAACCCAAATATGCCCCTCTGTCTATAGTTTCTACCCGCCTCCTTGTAGTTCATTCAGCCATCAATGAGTTAATGCACTGATGAGATCAGAGCCCCCTATTCCATTCACTTCCCACATGAACCAAGCCTTCAACACGTGAGATTTTGGTGGACATTCCAGATCCAAACCGTAACAACTCCCAAGTTCACTTGTGTAAGAATTTGATAGATGCTATCTATATCTTAAGGAAGAATCTATTAGTTAGAAAACTTGTGTCCAATGCTTAAGAATTGTAACGAAGGCTTACTCTAAATCCTTGGCTAATCATTACTTGTAACAACTTTACAAGAAATGTCTGCCTTAATTCTACTTCAGCTGTATATGTTAGAGGTACTTCCAGCATTCTCAAGACCTACTAATAACCCTCATAGCTGACTTTCTAGAACAGTATTATCCAATAGAAGGATGATGTGAACCACAGTGAAAGCTGCACTTATAATTTTGAATTTCCAAGTGTACACAGCAAAAAAGTAAAAACAAACAGATGAGACATATTTTGTTAACATAGTTTAATTCAACATGTATATAATGTTATCTATCACTTCAACATATGATTAATATAAAATATTAATGAAATATTTTAAATTATTTTGTTCATATCAAGTTTCCAAAATCTGGTATTTTTCAACTGAAGCAAATCTAAATTTGGAATAATCATGTTACAAATGATGATTACTGATATGTGTCTGTTGGCTACTGCTACCATATTGAAAAGTGCATATCAAGAACATATCAAAGTAGTAAAGATTATCCATTAACAATAGACACTCCACTGAATGAACCTGACCCAGAGGAACTTTGGCACATTAATCACACATTCTCGTACATCTTGGTTGCTTGGTTTGGGAGTTTTTTTCATTTTCTTTATACATTTCAAATGCTATGATGGACATCGTGCTTAGGGAGGTCTTACCATAATTTTTTCAAAGTTTTATCTTTCACCTTAACAAAGACACTCTGTTTCTATGATCTCTAAAAGATGCAACAGAAGAATAATACGAGATCAGTATTTTCAAAAGGTCACAATCTCTATTTCATCTTGTCTTTCCTTAAATCACCTATACTTTGAAGTTCATGATCATTCTAATTCTGCAGTATCCTATCATGCCAATGTTTCAAAGCAGGCTTCCTCCCTAACTACCTTCCCACAGCCTTAATATTTTCCCTTACATTTAAGATGCCTTTTTTTAATTTGTTCTTTTTAGTTACACATGACAGTAGAGTATATTTTTGACATATTTATACAAACATGGAGTACATCTTATTCTAATTAGGATCCCTGTCTTATGTGTACATAATGTGGAGATAATCTGACATAACTTTTCCTATGTACTTATATGAATACACCTCAGGTGACTTTTTATTTTTCTTATTTACATTTCTCTTTCATTTGTTTCTAAGTTTTGTGCTAAAATTTATTTCGGGCTACTCTATCATTCCAACTGTGCATCAACATGTACTCCAGGTAGTATCTTGTTGTAGCTCTGAATGAGACCTCTCCCTAGAGAATGTCTTCAGAAAGGATGGCAGCTTTGGAGTGTCAGGAAATATACTGTGAATAAGAAGAGCTGGAGCTGCAAGGTGGGCATTAGGAGTAAGAAAATAGCAATATTTAATGATTGGGCAAATACGCCTGTCAAAATGAAACTTAAGTGGAGGGGAATTTCAGGGAAGGAAAATGCCCCCCTCCATATTCATGGCCTCAGTGCATTGCCAAGGGACTCAGGGAACAGGCCAAGCCTCACATAATTGAGTAACACGACAATCAGCCATGGTACTGTAACAGAGATGATTTTTATAAATAGGGTTGATAGCAGGATTTTCCAGCTTCTGATTGCTGTCTGGCTATGGTTCCACCCTTAGAAAAATTGTCCTTAGAGTGCCAAATTCAGAAGATGATTTTGCCTAAGTTGTTACTGCCATATTTTCTGAATCCCTTAAAATAGAATTGAATCATAATTTTGAAAAAGGACCCAACATGCAAAAATGGATGGGCATATAAGATGAGGCTAGGTTTATGAGATGTGCTTGCCCCATGAATAGTAAAATCTCTCCTAAATCCAAAAATTTTACTGAAGCACGACTTTTGACTTTGCACTAAGTCAGAGTGGGCTCCTTTCCATCATATTTGCTTTGGGGACATAAAAATATTAGGTGCTTGTTAACTTTTTCATGGTGGTGTTACCACAAAGAAAACCCTGTCCTCCCTCCCACCCTCTTTTTTTTTCTCCCTCCCTCTCCCTTTCTCTCCCCAACTCACACACACACTATAGCATTTGAGCAAAAAGATTTTACCTAGAATTTGTTCATGACTTGTGATAATGACCTAAAAGCACTTTTTCCAACTCATTTAGACTGCCATTCAGGAAGAGGTGATAGCCCCTAGCAGCACTACCCCCTCATGCCTTGAGTTGGACCCTGTGCCTTATTATGTATTTTGTTGGCATTTGTGGACCTTATATAAGCAAATTGAATGCAGGTCTGGCTTCACATTCAAATCCTTCTTTACCAAGTATGCTGGGAGGCATCCCAACTTACAATAAATACCACCCACCTCTTTCCATGGTCCCTGGGAAGTGAATTATATTGTTTCCCTCACTTTGCAGGGGAGAAAAACAGTTCAGAGGTACAGGAAAGAGCTGGGATTTGAGCCTGGATCTTTTTTTTTTTTCTAAGCCAAAATGCCTTCTGTTTGAGTATCCCATTGTGAGGATTTGCACTTGATTGGAAGAAGAGGAGAAACTCCTTAGGGGAGTGCATTCATTGGGCAGCCCTCTTCAATCTTAGAAGCAGTTTCATCCACCTTTTTTTATTTTTCTGGTCCTTCCTTCACTTCCACTCTTTACATGTATGCATCTTTCACTTCCAGAGACCATTCACTTTCCTTCCTTTCCCACACTCTTTTCTCTACTTTAAACAGACCTTGTTGTGTCAGGAATTCTTTCAATTGCTTGACACTGGGTTAGGCAGCCAGTGATAAAAAAGGTGAATGGAACACACTTCCACTTTCAAAGGCAGGAGTCGAGACAGATATGTATCAAAAAACATAATTCAAGTCAAGTGCAAGGAATACTATGATGTATGCATTTTGCTCCTTGAGCCTAAGGATAGGACTTGGCATATGTCATTTCCATCCCCATCTCTTCCAAGTCCATCTCCTTGCCTCATCTGCTATTTTGCTACTGAGAAGTTCAGCAAAACAAAACAAGAAAACAAGCAAATGAAAAAATTTCCAAAAGCCTGCCCTTGGATAAAACCAACCTAAACAAACCGTCAAGAGAGGCACATCATTCCTCCTGACTCACAGGGATGCAACCATACTAACTAGATCCAACCGCACTAACTAACTCTGGGAGACATAGGGGATGGTGATGAGCCCTATTTCTGCAGATTCAATGGAGCAGAGACCCGGGATCAAGTTCTTAGTGTTAGAAGTTAGACATGAGCAGTGGGTCCACAGTTTAAGAAAATACTTAGTACAGAACAATTCAGTTAATCAGCAGCCCTGACTCAGTGGTTTTTGCAAGATCTGACAAGACAGCTACTTCATGACCCTGGCCTGATCTCATTGCAGGTATTATCTACTCTTTGGTGTCACTGGCAACTGTTCATTTTGTTATTAAATGAAGAAACGTACCGTTTCCATGGCAATGGCCCCCATCAAAGCTTTATGGCTTTTCTGAGCACTTGAGGATCCAATTCTGCTCACTTTCCCTAGCAGAACCAGTGGTGCTTTTGATGACAGAAACCACATGCTAAAGTGAAGATAGCAAACGGTAGTCCCAGAATTTGACTGGGAAGCCACTCACTGCCTCTGGTTTAATGGAATTGATAGCTATGATTTTGTTTCCTTGGGTAAGGTCACCACTGGAAAAAAAGAACTTTAAACCCTGCTAAATAAAGCAGTTAAGGAAAATTCTAGATTCTCTGAGGCTCCCAGCTGATGATGCTTTGTGATCTTGCACTGTCTCTATCATCCTAATGTTTTCTTGATGATGACACAAGGCAAGCCCTGAAAACTCATTGATATCCTCTGTGGAAAGTGGCCCTAGGCATGGGAATTTGCATATTGAAAACTCGTCCTGTGATGGACATGGTGATGAGTTGCTCAGCACCCTCCCCCTGGAAATGAAGGACTTGCTTCTCCAGTTGCTGGGGAAATTCCAACAAACAAACAGTCCTCAGAAGCCTGCCCCATTAGGGGACTTAGCAATTCCATTCAAGGTGATATCTCTCTCTGGAGATGGTCCCCATACAATGATTGGATAATAAAGAGCTATAATGACTTAGCCCCCTTGACACAACTCAGGACAGCTCTGTAGGTCCATCTTATAGAACAGAGGAGGATTCAGTGAGATTGCATCACAATCACCTCTGTCCAAGCTTTTGGGCAGGTATTGATCCTAAGAACATGCTTTAACGAATGTCTCACATCCTAATCATCATCTCAGATCTCTCCCCAGGGAACTTAGCTTATGGCATATCCCTAGATCTACAGGTGGTTCATATCAGGAATATCCCCAGAGAAAGAGCCAAGCTAAGGCAGCCACCTGGAAAATGACCACCAGGACCTGGCAGTATTCTTGGACATGCTGTTGAGTTTTACAGTCCATACAAATCTGTTCCAATGCTTAATTTAAGTGAACATGAATGTTCACATTTGCTGTTGAACCTTGATAATGACTAGGCATTATCAATCCCCCTGCAGAAGGATTCACATACTCACATGCCACCTCTCATAATTTCTTTCTCCTTATCCCTCAGTTTAAAGCAACCACTCTAAACTTTATTCCTCTCAAAATTTGGTTTTCATGGCTTTATAATTCATTCACCAACATCGATTGAATAAAACCCTCACTGTGCCTTGCACTGTGCCCAGAGCTGGCAATGCAGAGATGGAGATGGCACAGAGATAGATCTCTCACACAGTATTAGTGGTCAGATGTTCAAAATTAGTTTTATTAAGATAAAATCAAAATGTCAATAGTGCTGGTTCCTCCTAAAAGTTCTAGAGTAGAATTCATTTCCTTGTGTAAACTAGATTTTTGAGGCCATCCATATTTCTTGGCTTATTAACCCTTCATCCATTTTCAAAGCCAGGTGCATAACATCCTTTCTTCCCTCTAACCTCTATTTCTGTTCTTTAGACCTTCTCTGTCTTTGCTCTTACAAGGACCCTTGTTTGATATTGGACCACCAGCTGATCCAGGCTAATTGCCTCATCTCAAAATCCTTAATTATATCTGCAGAGCTCCTTTCACTATGGAAAGTAGCATACTCACAGCTTCTGGGGGTTAGGTTATAGACAATGTTGAGGGGGGGGGTCATTATTCAACCTCCAACACCAGTGACCACACCCAAGATGGTATTCCAGGCATAGGAATGAGCATGTCCAAAAGTAAGGGGGCACAATTTGTTGTGATTTGGGTGGCTACAGATATTTCATAAAGCAAAACCATGATTTTCAGAGAAGAGTCAAGGGATCATGGTGCACAGACATGGAGGAGAGATGGTTCATTCAGGACACTGGTTTTGAACTTTGTTTATAGTTATTTATATAAGCTTCTTATCTCCCTATTCATCCATAAGTACAAAAGGTCAGGATCAGGGTTAGTGTCTTCCTGATGCCCCTATAGCCCTGGCTTAGTGGTGGCTCATGACAAGGCTCAGCACATTTATATGACATCAACAAATTCCAGATTTATTAGGGTGCTGTGGTGTTGGGGTAGTTTGAGCAGAGATCCAAAGGCATCTGAACCAGGTTGGCATGCTTCTGAGTTTCTTCATTTTGGCAGTATTACCAGTCTTGCATATCACTGAGTGGGGACATTTTTTGAGCTGGTGATGTGTGTGAGCACAGGGTGGAGACAGCTTTGGAGTGTCACATAAATTAAAACTGATTCTTGTTGAAACTGGAAGATAGGTCTATGAAGGCTCATTGTATCCTTCTTCCGACTGAACATTTTCATAATGTAAAATATTTTAAAGATTACTTTAGCAGAGGTGAGCTGCAAACAGCATCAAAGAAAGCTCAACAGGCCAAGAGGGAAGAGAAGCCCAGGAATCACTGGGCCCAGAACAGGGTTAAAAAGCATGAAGACTGTAAAGTGACTCCTGTCTGTAACTTAATGAAGAAACTTCTGTGAAAATGCTTTATAAGCTGTAAAGCTCTACATACCCATGAAGGATTATTCTTCAGTTATTAATAATAAACATTATTTCTTCAGGAATTAGGCTGTTTTTCAATCTTTTGTGTAATAAAGGAGATAAATGTTCTTCTAGAATTCTTAGGACCCACTGATATAATTCCTTCTTGCAGCAAGCAACCTTCTCTTTGATGTCCTTGGTTTAACAGGTGTTGGTTTTCTCCTGTCTCTGCCTCTCCTCCTCAGACTCTGAAGGATGCCAGCGACAATGCACGCAAGGACTTCCATCGCGAGGCTGAGCTGCTGACCAACCTCCAACATGAGCACATTGTTAAGTTCTATGGCGTCTGTGTGGAGGGTGACCCACTCATCATGGTCTTTGAGTACATGAAGCATGGGGACCTCAACAAGTTCCTTAGGTACAGTAAGGAGTGGAGGGGAAGGTGGGCTTGAAGAGGGAATAGGACTTCCCAGCTCAGGCAATTTGTAGCAGAAGATGTGGTGTTCCTGGGAAGGGTGAAGGGATCTTTCTTTGGAACAGTCTTTTCTGATAACCACAGCAACACATGCCAGAGAAAGGAATTGGAGAAAAAAAGGCAATGATATTATTATTTTTATTTTTCTTAAATCAACTAATTCTATATAATGTTGCTAATGATTCAATTTGATGTAACTTGCATATATTGAGCATATTATGATACATGACATGTGCACTGGAGATGGATCTTAGTGGGAATATATGAGTTGCCAGGTGCATAAGAGAATAATATTATTTAAGGCCAAGGAACAATAAGAACTAAGGTACCAAGGTGCCACCATGAAAGGTGTGGTCAAGTGAGAACAAAGAGTATGGGGTTACCCGACTATGGAATGAACCTGGGGAGATAAAGTAGAAAAATAGCTGGAGCATGTTCTTTGGACTTTATTCAGAGGACATGAAGACCTACTAGGTCAGTAGTTCAGTGGATCTACAGTGGAAGAAACAGAATCCAAAGAGCCAAATCTTATAAACAAAAGAGATAGGATGACATTTGGTGAAACCATTGAAGCTTTGGGATCATGGTTATTGCAAAGACTCCAAGAATGAAAACATGGACAAGTTCAACTTGACGGACTTTGTGGTAAGCAGGGTCACAAAAGAAATCAAGGCAAGGAAGGGAAAAGTGGATGTAAAGGGGAGTCATTGGGTTATTAAATAGAATTGGGGTCATTTGGATTTCTAGCATTGTCCTGGGGTTTTAGTTCACTTAGGGCTTCTCAAGAAGTTCCTTTCCTCCGGCAATGGGAGGAGGAGGCACAAGAAAGGAGACAGCTCAGAATGAGCAGAATCTGATGCAAGGAAAGGTAAATTGTTTGGAAAAGCAAAATTAACTCACAAAATATGAGGGATTCTAAGAGTTACCTGAGGAGACATAATGGCAAGAAAATATGAGCAGAGATTTTGGCCTTCAGACAGAGCTGAGGTTGAATTTGAACTCTAGTTGTTATTAATTGAGTAACCTCCTGGCTGTTCTGATGAGAATATTGAACTGGCCAGGGAGTCATGAGAAGGGAACTAGAAACTTTTTATCCTAGGAGCAAACACAAAGTGTTCAATAAGCACACAGATGCTTGATTCTGCTAGTAGCAATTTCTACCAGTAACCTGGCTGCCTCAGAGACGTCACAGGAGGAGATGAGTTTGATATGATGGAGGAAGTTGGTGGCTACTCTGGAAGGATTCATTGAGAGCATTCTCATTTTGTATCTGCCTTGAAAGAGAAGTAATGCATGATGTCTGATACCCACTGGTCAAGGAAACCAAGTAATATCTTTATTTGAATTAATCAGGGGCACAAATAGAGGTACTACATACAAGATAATGAACCTGAAGAGTCTGAAGTCCTGATAATAACAGGAGACTTATATTCTCCTTCCTTTTCTGTATCAGCTGCTATTGGCCCACAAGTGGGATTTTGGTCTACTTGGCTCAGTGACCTCTGTTCCTGGGGGTTTTGAGTTAGATTTCTAAGTCTGTCCTGGCTCTAACATCCTATTCATGCTATTTCCTTTCAAATTTGGCTGGCTCTCATTTCTGACAGAGTAGTTAGTGTACTGCCTGACTACTATATCTTGATATCTAGATAGCATAACTTAAGAGAAACAGGAAAGGTGTTAGAGGCAAACTGACCACTTGCCCTTTTTGGCCTGATTCCTTACCTGTAAAATGGGTATAATATGTATCTCAAGTACAAGTATGGGAACTCTTGTGAAGAAAGGTAATCAACAATGGTTTTCCCCATAACTCTTCATCTCTGCTACATTTTCCTCTTTATTTTGGTTCAGGGGTCCTAGAGAGTGACACCTTTTGTGTGATGGCAGTGCCTATATCTCTCTGCCCTCCTCCTATTTCCCATGGTATTGCAGAGGGCTTTGCAAAGAAATCAGCCCCAGTTAGCTTCACACATTCGCTAGAAGATTCAGACATGGTGCAGTTTAAGTAATCAGTCAATCATTGTGAGAACAGTAGAAGGGGGAGTGTGTACTGCTGTTTTTAGAAATGTCATCACATGATTGGTGCCGTCTGGATCATTTTTATCATCTCTAGCCTCATGGCTACACATACAATTTAGTTCTCCTTGGCTGGGATGGATCCCCATTCTCTGCTTTTCCTCTGATTGTGTGGGTGAGGGAATGCTGGATAAGATTAGGAGCACATAGTTAATTCTAGGTATTCAGAAACAATCCTAATGCATTATCCTATATCAACAATATTTTTTTGCAGGTGATAAGCATGGGATGATGGTTGCTTTTGCATGTTGTTTTATCAGATCTAGTAAAAAGAGGAAAAGAAGCTGAATTTGGTTGGAGTCTAGCTGTTTGTCCCTAGGAGAAAGGTTTACACCAGGCCTCAGGCTACTTTCTTAATCCAGTCTGCTGCTTTCCCAAAACTCTAGCATAACAGATCCAAATGTACTCACCTGGATGCAATTAAATGCCTCTATGTGCTCAGATTGTGCGCGTGTGTGTGTGTGTGTGTGTGTGTGTGTGTGTGTGTGTGTAGTGGGGGAGAGAAAAGGGGTGAGAGGGAGAGGGACAGGGAGAGAGAGACAGAGAGAAAGGGGAGAGAGAGAGAGATGTAATTTAATTCTCTCACTTTGTAGCTCTTTCAACCACACCCTGGTCTCCTTCCTGCCTTCCAAAGAGGAAGGCACTAGGTTTTCCCTTGGCATCCTGTACAGGGCGTGGAGGAATTGGAAACCTACCCTGCTTAATTTCAGAATCTGCCAGGCTCTATAAACAAGAGGTCTGCCATGCCAAGAATCAAGTTCTCAGGTGCAGTAATGCACTGCTAGTACAGGCTGTCCTCTTTCTGGGAGGATACCTGATGTGTATATATATATATATATTCCCTGAGTGTCCCTGACATTGACTGATAAAAACAGATGTCTTCTTGTATAACTCCACCTCTTTTATTAATGTAAAAGCATATATTGAGCCACCCCTATCCTAGGTTGGGTGGAAAAAGAGGAGGGAACTACAATTGCTGATTTCAAGAATTTTACAATGTTTCCTTTTAGAATCTGTCCAGAGTTCCCCTCTAGTGAGAGGAAAGATATTTTCCAAGCAGTAGTGGCTGATATTTATTAAACCTTTCCAAGCATGTTTTAGCTTGCATAAACCCAGTAAGCTATTTGAATTATCATTTCCATATTACAGTTGAAGCAACTGAGTCACATAGATAGCAGGTGACAGAACTGGGACTCAAACCCATGACCGCTGACTGCAAAGCCTATAGTCTTAACCACTATGCAACTCTTCCTGCTGAAGTAGCTGTGAAAAAAATTCAGAAGGAGATGGTTAACAGGTAGAGGGATGCATTTGCATAGGAGGAATGACTGCTAATGTTCCATAGCCAGTAGGGTAAAGATGGTTGCAAACAATTAATTGTATATTTCAAAATAGCTAGGAGAGAATATTTTGAAACTTCCCCCAACACAAAGAAATGATGTTTAAGAGAAGTATATGCCAACTGTTCTGATCTAATAATTCATTATGCATTGTATACATTCACTGAAATATCATCCTGTAACTCATAGATTTATTTGATTATTATGTCAATTAAATTTTTAAAATTTTAAAAATTAAAAAAAATTACTTTAATTAAAAAAAAATTCAGAAGGAAAGAAATGTGCTGTGGAATTCCAGAGCCAGTGCAAGATGGTGAATTTCTAGCTACAACCCACATTGGTAACAAGATGAGGAAGGTTGAGCAGCCTCTTGATCAGGCCCTAAAAACCTGCTACTTGCCCCCCAGGCCATGGTTCGAGGAGTGTAATTTCACCTCTTAAGGACTGTTCTCCTGGCAGAAGTAAAATACATTTCTATTTCCAAGAACTGTAGGAGAATCTGGGGAGCAACAGCAGAGTTTGCTGTGCCTACTTTATTTAGGCTTATCTTAAGAATTGTTCAGAAGATTCGCCTGCCTTTCTTTTTAGAGCAGAACTTTCTGCTTAAAGAAAGCATCCAGAGGCTTCTACCAATAAAAAGCACTTGGTTCACACACCCAGAAGCAAACAGGAGAAATGACTTAACAATGCAGGAGCCTCACACATGGACATGCCAACTCACGTGCAATTGCTAGTGTGAAATGCACACAGGTGGCTTCTGTACTGCCTTCGGGAAGACCCTTCCTCTGCTCTGGGGTCTTTACTTCTGACAGATACTTAGAGCAGTAGAACAGTTCACTTTTCTGGGACTGAAATAAGGATGTGGGCAATCCAAAATTATTTTAATCTTTGAATTAAAATTATGAAGCTTACATCCTGGCCCAGATATTTGGAAGGTTTATTTCAGATCTACCTTTATTATGTGCATCCCCACATCTTTCTCCTGGTGTTGAGTCCTTAAAAATTAATTAAGTAAAATTGAGGAAGAGACGTGAAAATAGTCTCACTTTCCCCTGCTCCCTTAAGGATTAGACTTGATTAACCATTAATGAGGTGAAAAGGGCCAGCCCTTTGGTATCCTAAAGAGGAAAAACGTGTGCTTTCATATCACCTCTTCATATTGTTTTTTAGAGATAATTTTGTTTTTGGAAAGCCTTCTTTCTCTCTGGCTTTGCTATGAAAGTTCATGAAACATTATCAAGCAAAGTCTTCATGCTTCCTCCCATCAATAGCCTTAGAAATGTGCAGTTAGTATCAATAGTTTAGGGAATAAGGAAACAGTCCCAGAAACATATGTAACAATCCTGAGGTCACACAGATAATGTATTAGGACTGGATTCAGATTCAGTTCTGATACTCAGTTTGGCCTCTGTACTAAGGAAAGCCCCAAACATTCCCTGTGTTCCTCAGTGTAACAAGAGGTAGTTGGGGGTTCTGGTTTGAGAAGAGAAATCCAGGGAGCTCTTGCCTCGAGAATGGTTAAATCCAAGTATTTAGAGACAGAAGGGACCAAAGAGATAATACAGAACAATTTCCCTTTGTATTTTTGATTAATAAGGAAATTGAAGATTGGAGAAGTCAATAGATGTCTTAAGATCATGGTGCTAGATACCAGAAGGCCTGGGAGACTCCCTCAACCCCTTGTCTAGTACTTGCTTCCCGAGAATGAAAGATCTGGTGACAACACACTTTGGAAGGGTGAACCATTGTGTGCTGGAGCCATGATGGAAGGCTGAGGACATGCCTGTGGCTAGAGCAGTTCATGGGTAAGAAGCAGGGCAAAATGTGAGGCTGCTTTTTTGTGGATAATTCTGTCTTTCTCATTTGCAAATACTAATATAGTTCTTGAACCCTGCAGATAATATGACATCATCCACTTTTAAATTTATTTAAAGTTCTGTATTTATTTTAAATATTTAAAAATGTCTTGAAGGAGAACTTCCCCTCCCTTATTTTCTTCTGCAAGGGAGAAGGCCTTGGACCATGCTTTGGCCAGGCCCCGCAGCAAACAATACCTTTATATCTTGCCCTGCAGCGCCCCCTCAGGCCATCGAGGCAGTGATGTCTGTTTTGGAGGCTTAGTGCTAGATCCGGATCTGCAACTGCCATTGCTAAGGGCAGCACCCTAAGCCTGACTCTCTTCTCCATGAGGCATATGCCAATATTAATATGCCCTCATTCATCATATACCTAGGAAGGGTATATAAGATAGAAGAAAAAGAAGGTTAAAAATACCATAACTCTACCCCACCTCCATAGAATAAAGAATCAAACTTTCCCCAGTGAGAGAAAAATCTGTGTTGTGATTCAGAAGAGTTATCTTATGTGTTGATCAGTAGGTGTGTTTGTCCAGAAGTCCAGAGGAGGGTGGGCAAAAGGAAATGGTAATTTTCACTGGGAATGAGTGTCCATGTTGAGTACTCTGGGACTCTACTGAGCTAGGCATGAAGTTGAGGGCAGCTTGAGAGTATAGCAGATGGACTGAAGGAGACCACCAGCTGTGCAACTCTGGTGCTGGTGGGAAAACTCTGGAGGGATCAGTTTCTGGAGGTGCTGCAGCAGCTGGCTCAGTGGAGAGGGATGGGAATCTCACTGGGGTGTTATGACCACATCTAGAGAACAGTCTCTCCCCAGTGTTTTGTGTTGCTTGGGTTACCTTCTGCTTCTCTGAGTCAGAAGCTCTGCCTAATGCCTTTTCTGGAGCCCCTAAAATATAAACCTGTATGTGTATTGTCGTGTGGGAGGGAACCCATGTGGCCCTGGGAATTCACATTCTTGGGGGAAATGAAGCATTCTGGATGGGAAGGGAAGCATCTTAGTCTCTTCTTTGTGCTAAGTCAGGCAGCCTCTTTAGGCATAGGCAGTTGAGGCAGAACAAAGAGCTGAGGCTGCACCTGTGCCTTCCTTGTCTTTCCCCAGGGCACATGGACCTGATGCAGTGCTGATGGCAGAAGGCAACCCGCCTACGGAGCTGACACAGTCACAGATGCTGCACATTGCCCAGCAGATCGCGGCAGGCATGGTCTACCTGGCATCCCAGCACTTCGTGCACCGAGACCTGGCCACCCGGAACTGCCTCGTCGGGGAGAACCTGCTGGTGAAAATCGGGGATTTTGGGATGTCCCGGGATGTGTACAGCACTGACTACTACAGGGTGAGTGGCTGTGCAGGCACAGGATCTTTCTTTTGCAGAGGATCCCCTGTTGTGTTGGGTTGCCATAACAAAACGTGCTAGGACGAAGGGACTTTGACAACAAAAGTTTGTTTCTCACAGTTCTGGAGGCCCAAGGTCAAGGTGGTAGCAGGTCTGACTTCTGCTGAGGCCTCTTTCCTGAACTTGCCACTGGTTACCTTCTTGCTGTGTCCTAGTGTGATTTTTATTTTTATTATTATTTTTTTAATGTTCACAGTTCTCTATGTAGCTCTTATATCCAGATCTCCTTTTCTTATAAGGCCATCTGTCACATCGAATTAAGGCCCTCCCTAATGGTTTCGTTTTCACCTAATCACCTCTTTAAACTCTTATTTCCAAATACAGTGACATTTTGGAGTATTGGTGGTAAGGTCTTCAACATAAGAATTCTGGGATAACACAGTTTAGCTCTTGACATCCCTCCTATTCTTTTCATGGCTTTCCAGAGCAGTGTGTAACATCTCCAAGAGTTTTCAACTTGAAAATTTCCAGAGGAACATAAGGATGTGGGGTATTCCTGGAGGTCATGAGATTGAAGGATTTGGGGAGTTAGGTTTGAGTCTGTGAAATTATGCCTGGAGCCTTTGTTCTAGGTTTGAACTAAGAAAAAAACCGGTTCACATCAACTATCACAGCGGGGTGGAGTTATAGAATCTGCTGATTATTAGAACTGACCCCCAGAATATGATGTATTATTTAACTGAAGTGGTAGAACTTGGGTATGAGCCATCAAAGTCATAATAATTAGAATGAAGGTTTGAGGTCAATGTTCTACTATCCCAACACCCAGTTTGTTTTCTCATTTGTGTTGCTTGACTTTCAAGGAAAGAGGAAGGAAATCAGAAGTCAAGAAATACTGTGCTGGATGTATATAGCCTAAGAGGATAAGACACAGAACTTGACTTTCTTAATAGGTTGGGGTTGGTAAAGATTATGCCTTGTTCTTCCCATGGTTGCTTATTTTTGAGAAGGCACCTTCTTAGTTTCTTTTCTATACTACTACCTGTATATAGCATTAATGATCTCCAATGCCTCTGTACTTTAGCAGAACCAACTTTGCCACAATTAGTTTAAGAAAATGAATGCATTGCTTTGCTGCATGTTCTTTGGTAGATTGTTTTTGGTGTTTCTTCCTTTGCCACCTTAATAAGCATTGCTCACATTTTATGTGGCAACAAGGGATAGAGATTAAATTAAAAGGATTCTCTTGGTTATATCATAGGCACAGTCTTCACCAGAGTTCAAAATGGAGCTTGAAAGCACCTGTCTTGAGTCTAGAAATGACTAGTTCATTCCCAATATGTAAAACATGAAAGATATTTTACCTACCAATAGATGCATCTTGGTGAGAGGTGGGTTTGGAGTGTTTCTTAGTCTCAGAAGGCAAAGAAACACATGGATGCAAGGCTGAGGAAAAGCTTTGCTGACCTTTATGCATATCTAAGGCAGAAACAACAGCTTTTTCTTTCCAATAAGTTAATAATGGTTTCAAAGTAAGTGCTCAGTAAATGTTTGAACCTGATTTTTACCAAATCAATAAAGATGCACTTTATCTCCAAAGTCAAGATTGAACTATGTGGAATTTCTAGAAAAATATCTCAGAAAATCTCAACAATATAATTCAAAAATAGGCAAAGAATTTTTTTATTAGTTGCTCATGATAATACAATGATCTTGACATGTCATACATTTGAATCAAATGAGGTATAATTTCTCATTTTTCCAAGTGTACAGATTGCAGAATCACATTGGTTATATGGCCAAGTATATACATACGTGTATATAAATACATGTCTATTTTATTCTGCTGCCCTTCCTATCCCCCTTCCCGTCCCCTCCTCTCCCATCACCTCTCTCTACCCAATCAAATGTGACACATGTCTCTCTTTTTTTTCCTCCCTCACATTATCATACATGTATTTTGTATAACGATGAGGGTCTTCTTCCATCTTCCGTGCAATTCCCCTTCTCCCTCCCATTCCCTCCACCTCTCTTCCCTATTTAGAGGTAATCTTCTTCTCATGCTCTTCCTCCATACTCAATTTTGAGTCACCCCCCTATATCAGAGAAGACATTCAGCATTTGTTTTTTAGGGATTGGCTAACTTCACTTAGCATAATCTGCTCTAATGCCATCCATTTCCCTGCAAATGCCATGATCTTGTTATAAAGAATTTGAATATATGTTTCTCCACAAAGAGATCCAAATGTCCAATTAGCACATGTAAAAGTGCTCAATATCATTAGTTATTAAGGAAATGCAAAGAAAAACTATAATGAGCTATCACTTTACACCCACTGGGATGATTTGGTGAGAAGACAGACAGTAATAAGTATTGATGAGAACGTGGAGAAATTGAAATTCTCATGTTTCTGGTAGGAATGTAAAATGGTTCAGCTACTTTGGAAAACAGTTTGGTTGTTCCTCAAAGTGTTCAACATGGAGTCACCATAGAACTCAGTATTATTCTACTCCTAGGTGCATACCCAATAGAATTGAAATTGTATGTTCACACCAAAGCTCTTCTAAAGAGTGGAAACAATTTAAGAATCCATTAATGAATTAATGGCAAGCCATACAATAAAATATTATTCATCAATACAAAGGAGTGAATTACTGATTCATGCTACAGCATGGATAAACTTTAACAACATTATGCTAGGTGAAAGAAACCACACACAAAAAGACACTTATTGGGGGCAGGATTGCAGCTCAGTGGTAGAGCACTTGCCTAGCATGTGTGAGGCACTGGGTTCAATCCTCAGCACCACATAATAAATAAGTAAATAAATAAAGGTATTGTGTTCATCTACAACTAAAAAAAAAGATACTTATTGTGTGATTCCATTTATGTGAAATATCCACAACAAGAAAATACATGGGAGCAGGAAGTTGATTCATATTCCAGGGGCTAGAGGGAAGGGAGATTGAGGAGTGACTGCCACTGGTTGTGATAAAAAATGTTCTAGAATTAGTGGTGACAGTTGCACAGTTTTGTGAGTATGCTAAGGGGAAAAAAACTGCATTGTTCCCTTTTAAAAGGTAACTATGGTATGTGAGTCTTATCTCAAATATAAAGAAAACCAATCCTGAAAAGAAAAATACTAGTGAAATATTGGTCATCATTGTGAACATAAAGAGTTAATCTTGATCATCTGCACACTATAAAAACATTGGTATTTGTTATCTACCATATTTTATTATCTTTTGTTGAAAAGAAAACCCTCCATATATGTGACAAGATCCTGAAGTACCTCCTGTTGAGCTGATAGGAGGAAATAATGATCCGCAGCTCCTTTATTTGTTAAACACTCCAGTCATTAAAAAATGAGCTTCAGATGTCATGTTAATTTCCATCTCCCTGCTCCATAGTCTTTACTAAGTTGTACTTGCAGAGTTTGCAGGTCTGTGTTTGTTTGCCAGGCTTCCATGGGCCTCTGTTTCAGGCGGTGGGGGGCAGGAGAGGGAAGGAAGTGGAGGGTAGATGGGAGATCCAACAATGGATAGCCCGCCCCCAAGAAAACAAAGAAATTTTGAATTTTATTTTGACTTTTCTAAAATTTTGAAATGATGGTCCACCCTTTGGTTTTGTAGAAGTATTTACAGAAATATTTTTGCTTATTGAAAAAGTATATAGGGGGTGGGCATTCTGTTGAGTTTGTTAAACAAACAAGCAGAAGGTGCTGCTTGGGTTTGCAGAACTTCAGTGTGTCTGTGGTGGCTCTGTCCCAGAGCACACTTGCTTTCACATGAGTTTTCCCCCTCTTGGATCATTTATGTGCCTCGTGGCACTCCATCCCCATGATGGTGTGTCTTTATCTTCTCTGTCACCATAGCTAGGGTCACATGCTGTCCTTAAGGTTCAGGTATCTTATTGGACACACCTTAAGTAAGGTTTCTCTTCCTCATTTTCTTCTTATCCTCTCCAACAGCCTGTACCAAATGCCAAAGTGAGTAACTGTAGCTGACATGGGCTGTCACCGCGGTGCTCAAAATCCTTTCTGCCACAGTAATGAGAGAAGGTTTTGTGTTGACCTCTGCCCTCCATACAGAAGGATCAGGAATGGAGCAGACTAGAAGTAGCATATTCCTTAGCTTTACGGAAAAACTGATCCCTGTAGAAGCCTAAGACTTCTTCTCACAGTGGCTTGTGAGCAGCCATGTAGGGTAGCCAAGACACTGAGCAATCCAGGAGGGAGGGGCTGGTGGCAGCTGTTCTTCCATCATGAGGGAGCTGGCAGCACCAGGAAATGGAGGCCACAAGGCTTCCACCCAGTTGCAGCTGAGCTAATTATACCCTACCAATGCAGGGAGAAATCGGAACACTGCATTTGCATTGAAACCAGCCCGACATGGCGGGTCCAAAATTACTCTAGCATTTATATTCTTTGAATTGTTTTAATTAGCGGCTCTGCAGTACCAGTCTTCTATTTTGTGTTTTATTTCTTCCTTCCACTGGCAAAACCTGACATTTAGGAAACATCTGAACCAGATTTTTTGTCACATTGTGCCTGTTAGAGACCCAGGATCTCACTCTACTTGGTCATTTCTGTGCCACCATGGATCCATTGAAAATTTTTAATGTGCCCTTTGATAGTTTTCACTGTTTCGGTCTAAAATGAATGTGATGTGCTGTTAAGTGGACAGCTCCAAGTATCTGAAACCCTAGCTTTTAAGTCTTGCTCTCCCCTGGGCATTAGCTTCATGTTGAAATGATAAGAAATCCTATCCTTTAATTCATCTTCCACTTAAGAAGAAAAGAAAACCAAGCAGAACAAGTAAGTTGATTTAGGATAGACATTTAAAGAAGCAAATGAATATAACTTGGCTAAGCAAGACCCCTGGGCAGAATCTGAAAGTGTTAAAATGATATCAAACAAAAAAGTCCAAAAAATCATTGTTAGTTGCTGAATACCACTTTATCATCTCATCTGTGGAGAGAAAACAGAATGTATTGTACTAAAACCCAGCTAATATAGCAAACAGCCAATGAACCTATTTGAACTCAAGCACTTTTGCCTTACTCTGCCCACTCTGGAGCAGGCTGATGAATTAGAAAATAAGTTCCTGATCACAGAAAGGAGGAGAAGGTTTGGATAATTTAAGACTAGACAAGAAGATTAAAAAATAATGAAGAGTTAACTATCATACCTTGTCTTTAAAAAGAATTTGTTTATTTTAAGGAATATTTTATGTAATGTGAACATTTTAGATAGATAGGTAGGTAGACAGATGGATGCATTCCAAAAATGTTTTTTAGTGTCTCGTGTAATGTTCCAATGCTATTCCCTCATGAAGAGCAGCATAAGAGGAAATTATAGTTTTGCCTTCTCTCTCACTTCCTACAAACTGAGCAATTGCTCACAAATATGTGATCTCTCAATATTTCATACAAACAGGCATTGCAGCATAGAGCTACAATCTCTTGCATCATGGAAACTGGTTCATATCTATGTCTTTCTTGCTAGTATGAGAGAAAATAGAGGACAATCTTACATGTTTTTGTATCTGCACAAACTGACACAGTGCATGGCACATACTAGGTGGTCAATAAATGATTGTTGAATAAGACACCCCACTAGGTAAACACTCTCTAAGTGTGTTCTTTTTAGCCCCATAGATGAATACAGAAAATAATCAGATTTGCATTTGAGTTGGTCTTTGAGGCTAGGAGCACTGACTTCAGGAAGTAAAGCTAGGGATTTAGAGATATCCTAATTTCAGACAATTTCTTTGCAGTAAAGACCCCAGGGCTAAAATTTGCTTCCAATAAATTCCATAGTAGGAAAACTTCCTCAGTATGTGTCTAGAACACTTGAAACCAGACATAGTGTTCATTTTAAGGGACAAGTCAATCTCTTCCTTTGTGTCATTAACTCTCATTTGCATGTATTTCCTTATTTTCTCTGCCACTATATAATACTTACAGAGTGGCTCTTAACATCCACATGAACAATTACAGACCTTTCTGTTTGGGCTCTTTTGATTAAAGTGACTTCAGGAACATAAAAGGTTGTTTATTTTATGAAATCATCTTCAATCTATGCTTCTATCAACACTTAGAACATAGTTCAGAGGAACCTGTCTGCCAAGGAGAAATCAGAACATTGAGTTCAGACTAATTCTATATTAAACTGGATTTGCATAAATTGTTTCAAGATTCTAAATTGGTTTAATTTGTATTCATGCTTTCCTAAGAACCTTTTACATATGCTTTGGAGTTGCAATGGGAATATGAGTCCTCTCATTCATTCACTTTTTCAACACATATTTATGAAACAACTACTATGTGTTAGATGCTATGGTACACACAAAGGCATCCAGATAAATACTATGTGGGCTCTTCTTGGACCTTTCAGTATAATGAGATATATTCACAGGGACACAACATTTGATCTGGTATTTAAGATTGTATAAATTCCAAATTGTTTTATTGGCAAGAAGGCCCTACAGCAGGAAGGAGAGGGAAAGCATATAAAGAAACACATAAAGACATCATGGTGTATAGTCAAGGAATGGGAACTGGAACTCTTTTGCCATGCATTTGAGGCTATTTAAGTTATTATCAGATTTCAAAAGGGCCTGTTGGCTATGCCAAAGACTTTCAGCTTCATCCTTTTGGCAGCAGAGAGCCAATGAAAATTTTATACTAGGAAGTGACATACCATATTAGATTCTGATATGCCATGTGAGTAGACAGACCCTCCCAACCAAGGCCCAAATTGTC
Source organism: Ictidomys tridecemlineatus (assembly GCF_052094955.1). Classification (NCBI taxonomy): domain Eukaryota; kingdom Metazoa; phylum Chordata; class Mammalia; order Rodentia; family Sciuridae; genus Ictidomys; species Ictidomys tridecemlineatus. The sequence continues at coordinate 127,797,261 of NC_135480.1, read as the reverse complement.
ACCCCAGAACCTATTTGATTTGCTTAGAGCCGCATCTTTCCAAATGGGTCCATGAGCTGTCAATGACTATGCTTCAATAAATGAGGTCCATAGTCATTATAGAGTCTTTCCTCTCTTACTATCCCTTGTGACCTTTCGACAGGGCTACAGAAAGTTGCGAAGCCAGCAATGAAAAAGCCTGGATGTATATTGTCCAGTCTCTCCTCCCACCCATTTCCCAATTGGTAAAGAATGTTAGAGGGGTAAATCGTTTTTGTTTGTTGTTTTCTTTGTTGGTTTGGTTTGGTTTTTTGTTTGTTGTTCTCTTGTTTGTTTGTGGTCTTCTGAGTCTTTTATTCCTGAAACCACTAGCCCATCAATTTGACACAGTTGTGCTACTCTCAGAAATTAAGTCTGCTTGTAATTGCACTCAGAATAAAGGTAGGAAAGAGTGAGCATCACCCAGTGGCTTGAACCTTCAAAAGGATTTAGATGCCTCAGAGTCCTGAGAAGACCCATCAGCAGGTTCTTTCTCTCCCTGAACCCCATTTTTGAAGGAGTCAGACCCCAGTTTTCTCATGCCTGTGACATTCTGTGCTCTTGCATCACTCATTTCAGAGCTAGCAACATAACATTGGGATGTAAAAGAAACAGCATCAGATTTGGAGCCTGAAGACAAAGGCTGAAGTCTCTGATTTCCTTTTTCTATCTTTATGATCAGTTAGGAATGCATTTCGCTAAAGGTAGAGATATGCTACGAACGAATGGTGTGGTTGTTTTAGCATGTGACAGGAAGTTCTCAGATGGGATGTTTCTGGTTGGTTCAGAGGCTTCTAATTTCGGAGGTTTGGGCTGAACTGGTGCCTTCTTTGGTCTTTCCCTCCTGGCTGCAAGATGGCTGCAGCATCCTCAAACATCAAAACTACAATCAGAGGAGGCAGAGGCAAGTAGCTGCAGGAAACAAATATATTCTCCCTGCACACATTATTTGTCCCATCAGGAAATAATCTTTGCTAGAACATCCCTGTTTAAAGACTTCTTTTATTCTTTATTTTCTAGAGTTGGGTTAGTACTAATGGCTGAGTTCACTTGCCAGAGATCTGTGGTTTCTTACTAAAAACCTAGACAAAACCGGGGATCAATTACTAGGAAAAAGGAAATGTATGGTTTGGGGGTGAGGAAGAAGATGATCTGCCACACTCACCTTATGCACCCACCATGACAACCTTCTTTATTTTCAATAAGTTCTTACCTTCAAAATGTTTTGAAAACAACCAATTGAAGTGACATATAATTATTGGTTAAAATAAAAAAGTACTGGAATTTCTTAGAAATCTTTAGTCCTTTACATGTAATGCTTTTTCCCCCGGCTTTTTAAAAGATCCTCTCTTTATTACTAGTCTTAAACAATTTGATTATGATGTGCTTGGCTACTGTATCATTCATATTTCTTGTGTTTGGGTTCATTGGATTTCTTGACTTCATGGGCTTTACACTTTTCATCAGTTTAGAAAAAAATTTGAACATTTCCTCTATTCCTCCCACCAAGGGGCTGATTTCACTTACATTAGGCACTTGGGGCTGTCACATGGCTCGCTGAGCTCTTTTCATATTTTTGGATTGTTTTTTCTCTGTTTCATCTCTGAAAGTTCCTATTGTTATATGGTCAATTTCAGTAACCTTTTCTTTTATAATGTCCAATTTTATTTTATTGCCATTCAGCATATTTTTCATTTCACCCTTTGTAGTTTTTATTTCTAGAAATACAATGTAATTGTTATATCCATCATGCCTAGAGTTAACTATTTGGGGGTGGGGGTACTGGGATTGAACTCAGGCACTCGAACACTAAGCCACATCCCCAGCCCTATTTTGTATTTTATTTAAAGTCAGGGTCTCCCTGAGTTGCTTAGTGCCTCGCTTTAGCTGAGGCTGGTTTTGAACTCGAGATCCTCCTGTCTCAGCCTCCCAAGCCACTGGGATTACAGGCATGTGCCATCATGTCTGGCTATAGTTAACTTTTTAAACATATGGAATATAGTTATAATAAATATTTCAGCATATTTGCCTTTAATTCTAGTATCTGTATCAGTTCTCGATCAATTTCACTTGAATTTTATTCCCATTATTCCATCATTAATTTTCATTCTATTCCATCACATTTTCTATTCCTTTGTATACCTGGTAGTTTTAGATTGGGTGCCAGGCATTGTGGTTTTAACTTATTGAATGCTTTCATATTCCTATAAAATATTTTGGAGGTTTGTTTTGGAATGTCATATTGCATAGAAACAATTTGATGCTTTTGATATTGCTATTGAGATTTATTAGGCAGGACCAAAGCAATGATGACTTTAAGGCTATTAATTCCCCACCACTGGAACAAGATACTCCTGTGTACTCTACTCCACATGCCATGAATCATGACCTCTCTGCTGTGCTTCATGGGAATGAGCTGTATTCTTGGCCCTGTGTGAGCACTGGACATTGTTTCCTTGGGTCATTTGGGTAGTTCTTCCCCCAGCCATGGATAGTGTCTTCACATACATGCACAAATCAGCATTCAGTTCAAAGCACCCTCTGCCAATCGTCAGAGGTCTCTTTGTGTGCAGCTCTCCTCTCTGGTATTCTATCCTTTTACCTCTAGTCACCTTGATCTCCCTCGTCTCTCAGCTCTATCTTCTCAATTTAGGGAGCTTCTTGAGATTCTCCTGGATCCCCCCAGCTCTGTCTTTCTCAGTGAATTAATATTGGGCAATCACCTGACTTACCAAATTTACTTCTTATCTCTTAGGGATCACTATCCTTTATCTAGTATCACGAAAATAATTTGTATCTTAAGCTAGTTTGGGGCTGTTTCAGGTAAGAAAGTAAATCTCTTCTCTGTTACTTCATCTTTCCTAGAAGCAGAATCAGTTGCCATCTCTCCTGGTGATGAATATGTCCTTCAAAAATCTATCTGTGAGCCACTTATAATCTGCAGTAAAGAAAAACAAGTTCTTTCATCTCTTTAAAATAGCTACTTCCTGTGAAGTTTTTTCCTCCTTTTAATTAAATAACTTACATTTACATAATACTTCTTCCACAATTAAAGTTTTCCTGCCTACACAAGATTATTACTTAAGTAGGAGAGTAGATTTTTCTCCATCTCTAGTGAGTATTGAGCAAGAGGAAATTATCTTAGCCTACTTGTTAACTCAGAGAGATTCCTAGGCTCAAAATGTGAATTGGTGTGAGAAGGCATTGAGGAAAATATGTGTGGGCAGAATATTAATAATACTCTGTACTTTTTACATTTTCCAAGTCTTTGCCTGTGGTCAGGGTTGAGACACCTTGGATAGAGGTGACTAGATTAATCCAAGATGGTATTGCACATATAGTTTTCAGCTGTGCCTTACCAATACCTACATACTGAAGAAGATGTGTTCTGCTCCCTAAAAAAAAAAAAAAAAAAAATCACACATCTCCCAGAGAGAAGATATCTCATAAATGAAACATTCTGACACTAGGCAGCGTAATACTTGTGAAGAGTAGAGATAAATTGATTTGGTGGAAAAATGAGATGAAATCTGGAAAGTGAATGGAAAAAAATGGATTTGGCCTGGGTCAGTAGCAGGTAGGGGTATTGTTAATCTTAAAGACTGCATATGACTGAAGTTATAGTCAGGACAACATGACTTGATCATCATGTTTCTTTGGCAGACTGCATATGTTCTCATTTTAAACTCCAAATGCCTCACATAGTGCTTCCTATATTTTTACTGATCATGGTGATTTCCTAAAAGGAGCTTCCAAAAAAGGTTATATCATATTCTTGTTGGAAGTCTTTCAAGGAAAAATGTGACTGGTCCAATGTCCTGGATTTTCAGGATTGAAATCATTCCTCATGTAAGTCATGTGATTGCCCAAGCTTATGTCATTGAGAGAGGCAGAGAAGGGACCCAGGAGTATCCCAAGAAGCTTCCCAAGTTGAGGAGATAGAGCTGAGAGACTAGGAAGATCAAGGTGGCTAGAGGTAAAAGGACAAAATACTACAGAAGAGAGAGCTGCACACAAAGAAACTTCTGAAGATCTGCAGAGAGTGCCCCTTGAGTATTAAGGTGCATTCATATACCCATGAGAATCATATTCCTAAGAGATTATTACAACAACCTAGCCTAATATTAGATACTCATGGTGACATCATAAACACCCAAATTTAGCCTTCTGCAGAACTGCCACAGATCCCCTTGTTGAACTTCCTATTGGTGATCATGAGAACTTAGTATAGGCATCTAAATAGCCTGTGGAGTTCTATTTTCCTAGTAAAACAAATTCTAAGTTGAGCTCTATTAAGAGAATTGTGAAATAAAGTTGTTTATGAGATCAGACCATGAGAAAACTTCTCAAATGCTTCCTATGCTAATGGAGGCACAGCAATATTACCTTAGCTGGTCTGTGGACTTCTGCACTACACAGGCTCCCAAGCTTTACCATACATCTGAATACCTTGTACCTTGGGGTGCTTTTTCTTTTGTTGAAAAATCTTGATTCCTGGAACTTTCCTTGGATATACTGACTTAGCATCTCAGGGAAGTTGTGAGGGGATGAGAATTGGGAATTTATATTTTGAAGAAGCTTCTTAGGCAATGCTGATGTGTAGTCAAATGAAAGAACCATTATATTAGTCCTGTTCAGGAACATTTTACAGAAAATAACTAAGGACATTATGTGGTCTTATCACTGCTAAGATTTAAATGGTAAATTTACAACCAGTTATAATTATCAAGCTTAAAAATAGGATAGGTGCTGTTGTTAAAAATTCTCTCAAACATGATCTTTCATTTTTCTGATGGAAATGGCATTATCATAATTAATGGATTTTTTAGGACTTCCAAAGGGAAAGGACTTTCAAATTATAATCACTTGCATTCATTCACTTGTATCCTGTGCTCTTTACCATCAGAGACCAGATTCATTGACCTGTGCTTTTTCCAAATGAGCCAAGATCTATTTCTCATGATCAGCTGGTAAATATGATGTTATTTGAGGGGCTTCTCTTCATCCTGAGAGGTGACGTTGGCTCATGCTCCAGGTGAGTATTGTCTAAGACATCATGAGGAGAGAAAGACACAGAATAAACAGCAGGTTGAAAGTGATGCAACTTATCTCTGAAGGAGCCAACATCAGAGCAGCAGCCCCTCCTGCCAGGAGCCAGAGCTCCCTGCCGCACGGTCTAGGCAGACCCCTGCTGGCCTTCTCTGTCACTACAGGGTTGTACATTTGAGTGGGTGACTGGTGGGGGCCTTGCACAGGAAAAGCAAGAAAAGGCTTGTGAAGAGTGAAACAGCTTGTCAAGGTATGCTTGTGGGTGTCTGTATTGAAGTGTCACAGTATGAAGGCTTTTTATTAGCAGCTATTTTAGAATCCTAGCATTGAAGTGGGACAGTTTCTTCCCTTACATGGCATTTCCAGGCGGGCTTCCTCCCTCACAGCTCTACGACAGCATCAGCCTTCTCATAAGGGGGTGGAGAACATGACGCTGGGATCCTCTGACGGTGGAGCCCAGTTATGTGGCCCACGCCCTCAGCCCTGGAGATAATTCTGTTCATTCACATGTTGCTGATGACAGGGATACGGCAGCGGAGGCTGAGGAGAACTGGAGAATTCTGCCTCGCCTTTGCACACAGGAAACTTCTGGGTTTTTCAAAGGATGTGGAAGGGCTGATGCCCATGTTAAAGAGATAGAGGGAGCTTTTCCTTAAAGGTAGAATTATAGGATGAGTGAAGTCTATATCAGTATTGATTCTTGTAGCTTAAATCTAGCAAGTGCTTAAATTCTTCTCAGCTCTCTTTGGGCAAGTGGTGAATTTCTGGAAAACTCATTACACTTTATTGTAGGAAACAGTTGTGACCTGAGAAGACTCCTGATAATTCTTTTCAGAGTTAATGTTGGGTCTGGTAAGGAAAGCTAACATGTCAGACCTCCTTTTCTATTTCATTTGGACTTATAACCATCTCAACTAGCTTTTAAGAGTAAAGATAGAGAAAATAATATTCAGAGAGATGATGTCACATTCCTGAGGTGCTGTGGCTTATTCCTGAGGCACAGCTAGCAAGTAATCAGCTCTTCTCCAAAATAGATAGATAGATAGATAGATAGATAGATAGATAGATAGATAGATAGTCAGTCCAGGCTCCTCCCCTTCCAAAACCTTTCTGATGCTTTCAGCATGGACCTAACTCCTTTTATCTTCTCTTTGGGAGGTGGGAAAAGGTTGCCTTGTATATTCTCAGAGCTCTACCCTTCGTGACCATAACAGATCTATCTGGGACCGTGGCTGAAGGCTGAGCGTTCAGAACAAGGCCATAAATTTCTGTGCATTGGGGAAAGATATGAGATGCTTTAAATTTCAGAACCACCGCCTTTTAGGTTGGGAAGGGGCTTCAGAAATAGTCTGTCCCTTTGCTTGAAGGAGAGAATCTGTACCTTTCATCCAACCTAGTACTTCTCCAGCCAAATCTGATGAATATATCAAGGAACATAGACCAAGACAACAGTCCTAGATCAATTCTCACAATTTAGTGTGTACAGTGTGTGAGTTTGATCAATTAATTTGATAAATTTCTCTGGACGTACTTTTCATCTTACTAAAATGGGTGAAGAAGGCGACTCTGCCTGCTACTTGGTCCTGTCATGAAGCCACCATGGAAAGTGTATATGTGTAAGTTTTTATTAATACCAGTGTTGCTATTGGTGAATAAGGATGAAGCAGAATCTGACACATGCACTGGGCCCCACCTTCCACGTGTGAAGGGATGCTCTCTCAAGTGAGTACCCCTGAATCCAGCATAGGTTCTCAGGAATGTGTGCACTCTCAGCCCTTTGTAGTTGCAGTTGAGCATGCACATTGCCCATCATGCTTACCTTCTCTTCACTTCTCCTGAATTTATCCCAACAGTGTTTTGTAGGTAGTCTTAATAAATTGTTGCCCAGCCCTCCCCAGCTGGAGGTTTATGAGGTCTTCAGGAATGTCAAAGGACTTGTCCAGATCTTTAGCTGCCTACTGATCTGTATTCTGTTTCTCTTCCACTGTGTCCTTCAAGGTAACTTTAGCTACCACTACTAAAAGCACATTTTAACTCTCTTCGTGATTTGCTTTCTCCATTTCTTCGTGGTTAGTTAAAAAATTTCAACACTTCCTTACCTTTTGACACCCTGAGTCATAACTATTTCCCTGAGCATGAGACACATATCACAGAGGGAAGCCATCATGCTGTAAACCACATATGTTGCAGAACAAACTGGACTTGGATAATATCACTCAGGGTTCTTCCCTTTAGCACTGAGTAAGACTGGGGACTCCTTTTTTAATACACAAAGGAACATTTTAAATACACAAAATAAAATTTACATGGTTACAAAAGGTTATAGTTATGTTGTAGCAAAATTATAAAATATTTAAAGTGTGATATAATAGTGTGTGTTTATGAAAATATTGAATAATGAGATCTAGTGGCAGGTCTAATAACTACTGTAAATTCAAAGTGATAAACATAAAAGATGTTTTGAGGTATCTACTATAACAATAATGTGACATGAAAATACCTGATTTCCATGGATATGATTTCACACATTCTGTTGATACCATTGGGGTTTATTGCTGTTAGTCAGTTTTTTGGTCTCTGTGACCAAAACACCTGATAAGAACAACTTAGAGGAGGAAAAGTTTATTTTGGCTCATAGTCTCAGCGGTGCAGTCCACAGTGGGTTGACTCCACTGCTCTGGCCCCTAGGTGAAGCAGTAGGTGGAGGGTATGAGTGAGGAGAGGTGCTCTGTTCATGACAACAAGAACACAGAGAAAAGAAAGGGGGAAAGATTTCAGGGAAGCTGGACAGTTGCAAGGCAGGCCCCCAGGGACCCACCTTCTCAAGCCATATCTACCTGCATACAGTTACCACCCATTCAGTCCATTCAAACTAGGATGGTCTGATTAGGTTACAGCTCTCATAATCTAATCATTTCACCTCTGAATATTCTTGCATTAACATAGGAACTTTTGGGGGATACCTCATATCCAAACCATAACAGTTGCCTACTTTAATATTGAAAGAAATACTGTATTTTTGTTAGAAGTTAGTGAAAGCTAGATGTGATCCAAGTTTAAAGGATCCCTGTGAGTTAAATATTTGAAACCCTGTAGGGTCTGTGTATTATAGGTAAAAGATCCCTACTTCAGAGCATTGCAGAGTGATGCATAAATGCACATTAGACAAGTATGATAAAGCTCTAGTGGCTAAGAGCATTCCAGAGAATCCAAAGCATGGAGGTAGTGGTAGCATAGTATTATAAAGACCATAGACCCTGAAGCCACACTTCCTTCATTCAAATTCCAGCTCTACCTCTTACTATGTGACCTTGAACATAGTATAATTAACTTTTCAAGAACCAATTCCTCCAACTTTTAAAGGGCAACAACAGTAATACTTTCTCAAAGAGAAAGAAAATTTAAGAATTAAGTACACCTTAAGCAGTGGGCACTTTATGTGTCACAGTGGACATTTCATGTGCCAGCTGTTGTTATTATAATTACATATGAACATGGAAGGAGGCTATCTCAGAAATCAGTAGCATTAGAGTGAATCAATCCTGGGCAGGCACCAGCCAGGCACACATACCCTGGTATTTGAATAGCTGTGAGTTCAGCCCACATTTCTCCACCTCTCACAGATATTGCAAGGAATCCTTTGCCAAGATCCTTACTGAAATCAATATGCTTCTTGTCAAGGCTGTCCATTATTCTGTCCAGCAAGTTCACCTGGATGATCATTTGCTACACTTCATCTGGATGAGCCCATGATTGCTCTTGGTCATCGTTGCTTCTTTTCTTAAGTGCTTGCAACACATCTTTGCCATTTTTGTTAATTTATTCTGGAACAAAGCTCAAGTTTAATTATCAGTCCTTTGTAAAATTCCATTCCTTTACTCTCCTCTGAAAATTATGTCAAACTTTTCCAACTGCTTCATCACCTTTGCCTCACCCTTTTCATTTATTCCTGCTGTATGAATACTGAGCTTACATAATCAAGGGAAATAAACTTGGACATTATTCAACAATGGCTGGAGACATACATTGTTTTAAAATAAGGTTGGGATTTCCATATGAAGAGGAATTTTTACCATATTTGTTTCATCTTTTCTTGATTTCAGATCATTCTTCTTGATGAAACAGAGACTCAAAATAGGAATTATGTAACTAAGAAATGTTGTTGAATACAAGTACATTACATGTTGGGAAGGGATAGGGATGGGGAAAGTAAGCAAAAATAGACACATCTTAGCCTCCTGGAGCTAATGATCAAGAATAATCAAATAATCATTCTTACTTGACAAATATTTGTGGGATTAGTTGATTATTCTTGGAGCAAGCATCCCTGGGACTCAGAGAACCTGTAATGTGAGAATCTGGCCTAGGAGAGAACTCAGAAGACTGGGGAAAGCATCTTGGAACTGAATCTTGCAGGTTGGACCAACCAGGTAAGGAAAGTTGCCTCTAGGCAGAAGAAACAATGGATAGGAAGGCCCTGTGGCAGGATAAGCTGAGCATGGTGAAGGAAGTGAAAAATGAGGAACATGCCGGGACAGAGCATGGGGTGTACAATCCAGCTGGAGAAGGAAAAAGTGCAACAGCAACTTGTCAGTCATATTAAAGATTTCCCATTTCCATAAAGGCAATGGGATACCTCTGGGAGCATGAAGAAAGATGTAGGTTTTGCAACTCTGAGGAGCATTGGTGTCTATAAACAGACATGCTTTGGGAGTAGACTCCGGAAGCAGATACTGATAAGGTGGGCCAAGATGATAACAGAGGAGACAGAGCAAAGAAGGGATATTTTAGTGATTTAGGAGGAGTGGTTTAGACCCCAGATATGGATTAGGTATAGAAAGGGAAAAACAGAGAAAGATGTCAAGGATGTAAAATAGATTTTTTTCTGATCCATATAACCTCAGCAGCTGGCATAATGGGAAGAGACCAGGAATTCAGTTGGATACATGTTTAATTTCAGAAAATTTAAGACATCTGCATTTCAAAAGTGTCTTTATAAGCACGAGAACATTCAGGAAGGTATCCATGTGGTTCTGGAACCATGCTGTAGACAGGAGAATTGAGGTAACCTGGGACAATGAAGCCAAAAGAAAGGACAAGCTTGATGTGGCACAGTAACTGTCTTCTGGTACACAGATGAGGACCGTGGTTCCAAAGGCCAGAACTGGGACCATTGCATAGATGTTTCATGAACAGATTTGGTAGAATGTAAAGAGTAATTGCCCAAGAATAAGATGTGGGTTGCTTTGCTAAGATATGCATTCCTTGTCACTAGAAAGAAGTATCCATGCGTGGACTTTCTACAATGCTAAAGAAATGGATTAATGTTTTACAAAATTGTTTTCTATGGAACCTAGTGATCTTGTGAAGGAACTTCAGTGATTGGTTCTACAACAGTTGATTTCAATTTTATCTGCTTATGTATATTATAATCATAATGCAACTACTAACATTAGTGCATTATAAGCAATAAAATCTAATGAAAACCAATATGCTCAAATGTTCTGGATATACAATTTAAACACAATGGGAAACAGCAAAACTTAAATATGTTTTTGTGGTTTAGCTTTAGCATGCATAAATGCTACCAATTTAAAGTTTTATAAATAAAGTCATCTTAATACAATGCATCTATTTTTACTTTAGTTTCAGAGATTCCATATTAAAATTTATAGGATTTATGTAACTTCTAAAGAACTTCATAACTCAAAGTTTCCATGAATTTTAGTCTGACAAATAAGATATCACATTCTCATTTCTAGATTTTTTTTTCAGTTCCAACAGAAAGATCAGATCTCAGTCCTCTGTGTCCAGGGAAGCATGAAATATTCTGCTTCCAGAATCAACTATGGTTCCAACTCTTCTCTCCAAAAGCCCTATTTCCATGCTCTCCTTGGTTCTTTAAAACGTGCCAAACTTCATCAGAGCTTTTAGAGGCATTGATTATATGTGCATAGACTGCTCTAAATAGTGAAACAGTGTGGGGCTTAGTATCTCATTATATTTATGACATAAGTATTAAGTAGCTCAAGAACCATGCCCAACAGTTTCTCCACATCCCAGAGAAGAGAATGCCCAAATATTCATGGCTTTGAAACACAACTGACTGTGAGTAATTAAATGGCAGTAGTTAAGAGGAAAAGGGGGATATGGTAGGCAGAACAGGGAAGCCCAGAGAACTTTGATTCAATCTTTTACCAGATGACTGCTTCACTATTCTTCAAGGTCTCAGAAAAACTCACCAACTTAGCCACAGAAGGAACATTTGCCCAAAGACACATTTGGCCATGACAGTCTTTTCTAGTTGCTCATTCAGCGCTGGAACACCCTTGTGTTCTCAAATAACTCCTGCTGAAATGTATGAAAAATGAACAGAGATATGGCGATCTATTTCAGCCCCTTGCTTTATATTCTACATTCTTCATTCCCAAAGGCATATACCTCACAATCCTCCCACATGAAAAATGAAGTTGACCTGCTAACAATCAAAAGTTCCCACTATTAATAAAGTCCACTATCTGGTTACACAAACCCAAAATGTGTTAAATAGTGACTTCTGTGCATTAAGTGCGACCATGCGACCTGCATGTGGCCTGAGCAAACGTGGACCTCCTTGGACCTGGGTGTATGGGCCTAATGGTAAAATGAGAACAGTGTTTTGGGGGTAAGATGACTTCTAAATTTTTTTCAACTCTCAAATTCTAATCTCTATTCTCAGTTCCAGCAGATTAAATAAAAATCCAGAGTAGGCTTAAGCTCAATTGCTAGAGAATTTTCAAAGATAGCAAACAAACAAACAAACAAAAAGACAGAAAAGAAAACAAAGCTACAATTCCTCTTTTGCAGAAGGTAAAATTTTGTTTGGTGGCATTTTTAAAATTTGTTTCATTGTCTTCTGTTCATGGCCAATCCCCATAAGTCATTCCAAATTTTCTTCTGGATGCATTTTATCTCATCTTTCAGGTAAAAGGATTCAATGCTGTCATCTTCTTCCATCTTTTCCATCTCAGAGCAACATCCCTATATTAGTTAGATAAGCTTATTTAGTAGCCAGACTTCCATGGATTTCTGTTGTTATTGTTATTCTGGGTGTTTGTGTACATGGAAGTACTCACATGACGAAGGAATGAAGAGGTATCTAAAACATGATTATATCCCCTTAGTGCCAGACTTATCTGCTGTCAAGTTACAGATAAGTGTACCTGTGAATAGCCAAGGCCACTCCTTATGGCAAATATCCTGCAAGAAAAGGTGATGGATGAGCCAATGCAAACACACCACGAAACAGTCTTCATTAAATAGTACTCCCTAGGTTATGCGTCTTGTATTACTGACATTATTCAAGTTGTCAAAAGATCTCAGTTTTATAGATGATAATTTAGAGCTGCAGAAGATTGGAAGTCTCACCTAACTTGGAGCAACATAGTCTGAGAGTTTTCTTTACCGTTTGGGGCATTAAGGAAGAAGGACTCCCATCTTTATCACTTGCCTCATCTCACTTATCTCTTATTATTCCAATGTGGATACTGAAGAGGGAAAGATGAGATGTTTGTGGGAAGATTTCTTTGTTGTATACCAGTTCAGTTTCCCAAGTGATGCATGGAGTAGTCTCTCTTCCCTTGACTCCCGCCTCCTGTGGGTCAGCTAAGAATGCCCAAGGGGAGGTTTATGTCTCCTGCTCTTCCCATATCCCTGCTGGCTTCAGCTTCCCCTAAGCAGGCTCCAAGAACTCACTGGCAGTTCTGGGGTTAAGGGCAGCAGGCCTGGGCATCCCTTGGGTGTGGCACATGTCCAGAAAAGAAAGCTGCAAAAGGAAAGAACAGTGTGGGAAAGAAATGCCCACTTGAATGAGATCAGGATGTTCTGAGCTCTGTCCTGTTGCCTCCTGGGGCTGCAGCTTGGCAGCGCCAGGAGGCAGTCATTGCCCCAGGCATTTCTGGGAGCACCTTGGAAGGGTACACCTCCCCCCAGGGAGCACAGGCAGGGCTACTGGCAAAGAATGACCACCCAGGGGGAGTTCTCAGAGGAAGGAAGGTTCCTTTGAGGAGTGTCAGCAAGACATTCCCACCCCAGTATTCTAGAGAAGTAAAGCTTTTTTTACTTCTTCTTCTTAGTCTTCTTTCCCAAAATGCAAATAGCCTCTGTCCTTGGAATAAGGAAGATGGGTTGCTAGGCAATCACTTCTAAACAAGCACTCCCCCTGCCCCTTTTTCCTGACCCCTAGAACAATGAAAACTTTTCAGCAAATGGGACCAAGATGGGGGAAAAAAAAAAACATGGCAAAAATAAAAATGGAATCAGAGATTACGAATGGTCTGGTTGTTCATATAGTACAGGAAGGAAAATGTAATATTAATAGGCTTGCCTATTCTAGGCAGACTAAAGGGGGTTTCATTTTTACTAACACATTGACATTGTCATACAACCCAAGTTGTGTTGGCAATGAAGCAGCCACTGTCCATGCATGTCCCTTGGATGGTAACGGATGACCCTGAGGATGTGGCATTATTACCAGTTAATTAAGAGTGCTTGGGTGTTAGTTTCTCTGTCAGTACAACAAGGTTTGGAATTATCATCAAAAATTTTGAATTATCTTTTTAGCAATTCCCATGTTTTATTAGGTCCTGTCAAGTTCTTGGAAGGAAATATTCAGCATATTGGAATTGTGTGATAGATTTGGATAAAGGACTATTGACAAAAGTGTAGCCAGGCTTTAGGGGAAATATAAGGGATCATGTAGAACCCTTTGTTGCCTTGGTCGGAAGAGACAAGGGGCCCAGGAAGGGAGCTACCCAAACATCTCCACCTGAAAGAGTTGTGCCTTTTGGAAGAAGGATGGGATCCTTTCCTGAGGATGGGGGGAAAAGGGGAGACTGATTAAAAAAAAATACTGTAACAAAATACCATACTTGGGTGGCTTAAACAACATAAATTTATTTTCTCACAGTTCTGGAGGCTGACGTTCAAGATCAGGGTGCCAGCATGGTTGAGTTTCTGGTGGGGGCTCTCTTTCTGGCTCGCAGGTGACCCCCTCATCTCACTGTTTCCACATATGACAGAGAGAAAGAAAGTATCTCATCTTTTTTAAGGACACCAATTCCACTGGATCAGGATGACCCCATTTAACCTCAGTTACCCTATTGAAAGCCCTATGTAATGTACAGTCACATAGCAAGTTACGGCTTTAACATATGAATTTGGCTTGAACATAATTCAGTGCATAGCACCAAGTAACTGGTTTGAGTAAACACTCTGAAACACCACAATGCTAGAAGCCTAAGAGAATCAGAATATCTCCCTGGGAAACTTACTCTAATATTTTAATTCATACATTTGTGCAAGTCCTGATGTTATCCTTACTTCTTAGGAGAGCCAACTAAAACATTGAAAGATCAGGTGACTTGTCCAGAGAACAACCACAAAGGACACATGCTGGCAACCTTATTTGACATAAGTATGAAGCCCACTGATTCCAAAAGAACTATGCACATGAACAAAGAACTCTGTTATCAATCAGCAGGGTTTCTTTGGATTTTGTCCATTTTAAACATTTTCAAGATAGAAATCATGCTGGAAAAACTTTTTTTTTAAATTCTAAGAAGAAAATCAAACCATACCCCAAACCACATGATTGCACATTTGTACAAACTATTCCCTTGTAGTATTTTTGTTTATGTATATGTAGATATAGATACATATGCATATGTAGTCCCTTCTTATTATTCTCATAGTTGTATTCTGTAACATCACTGTAAACACCAATTCAGCAAATATTGAACCACTGCTCCTAAAGGAAACAGGATTAAGCTCCTATACGTGCTGTTCATATTTTCTTCAACTTATCAACACTGTTTTATGTGTTTCTGCTCAAAGACATCTTATTTAACACAAGATGATCCCCAACTTAATGGTAGTTTCACCTAGTTTTTTAAGTTTACCGTGGTACAAAAACAATGATGCAAACTTTGAATTTGGAAATTTTCCCAGGCTAGAAACATGCAGTACGTGTGATACTGGGCATTGGCAACAAGTCCAGGACCCAGTCAGTCAGAAATCACACAGGGAAATGATTGATACTGTACCATGCACTGTGTGGCTAAACCAGGGTATTCTGTAGGTTAGGTGTATAGAATGCATCTTTGACTTACAATGTTTTCAACTTATGATCATTTCACCAGGACCTAACCCTATTATAAGTCAAAGAGCATCTATCTTCTATTGATTCATTAACTGTGAACTCGGGCCAGAAGGCTGCTTATAACTCATGCCTGAACAAAGTTTATTTAATGCACATATTTTCTTCATTAGACACATCTCAGTATTCTTAGACTTGGAAACATAAGGCAGCACTTCAGCAGTATCTTTGGAGACTGTATTAAACAGTGAAATCACCAACAGAAAAGCCCCCCAAAATACAAAAACAGCACGGTAATAAGTAGCCCTCAGAAAAAGTGCTGGTCTATAGTATAAAAGCTGAAACAAAAAGGCAGAGTCTCACCAGTTCAGCCTTCACTGGAAATGTGCAAATCAGACAAGTCCTGTGCATGACTGCAAATAACTTAGAATGCACCATGCGTATTGATTTTGGTGTCACAAGCACATTTTAGGGAAAAGGCAAACTTTCAAATACAGAATTCATAAATAATGATTATGTACCATATATACTTTATATACGTACACATGTACAAACATAGTTGACTTGCCTCGAACTTACAATTTTTATTCAGTTTTGGTGCCTGAACTTTGGTGATAAATATTTTTCTTGCTACAATGACTGATCATTATATCTTTGATGGGGCCTAGATAATACCTCACCTTGTTGAGTTACCATAATTAGTCTAATTGTTCCTTACTATTGAACTTCAAGATTTTTATGTTTCTTACTATTTTAAATAATTGTGTAAATGGCTGTGTAGAGCTTTTGTTTCTTCTTTTGAATTAATTACTTAGGACAATTTCCCATGAATGGACTTATATGCTTCAAGACTATGAACATGATCATGACTTGATTAATATTGTCATCCTGCTTTTAAAAACAGTAGCATAGGACATGCCAATATATGAATATCATTACTTACCAATTCCTGGGTGTCTCCTTGCCCCCCCACCCAAAAAAAATGATTATTATTTTTTTTTGCAAACCTTGCCCCCCCACCCAAAAAAATGATTAATTTTTTTTTTTGCAAACTCCTGAGTAAAACACTGTCCCCCCAAGTGTGAATCTAGATTCCTTTAGACATTGTCCCTCTGACTTTTGACAAGTTCTTCTAGGGCTAGAGTAAGAAGCCACTAGCTGAAGAGGCCCTTACTTAACCATTTCAGAACAAAAGGCAGAGGCCTAATGTGAGCATCACATCTGCAGGGGAAATTCCAGGTTGGGCTTGGGTAGTATGTCTAAGATGGGGCATCCAGGCTCAGGATGAATGTGAGCCTCAGAGTAAAAGTAAATAAAGAATATGGAAGGAGGAAAACAAAGCTGAGAGTGTCAACTCAAAGTTAGTAGTTTCTCCTGAAACAGATCAAGTGGTCTGAAATAGTCTTCAGATACTCATGCCAGGATTTTATATAAGGGTATCTGATGCCTTCACAGCAAGACAGTCTGTCTAAGGAAGCTAAATCCCTTAGACAAAGAACAAATGCAAAATTTACCATTTCTCAATGTTGGTGACTCATTCTTTTTTTTCTTTTTTTTTTAATTTAGATTTCTGCCTGTGTGCTTTCACTGTTTAACTTTTGAAGTCCTGATTTTTTTTCTTCTAAGTAAATAATCCTTTAAAAAATCTAGAGCAATATATAAATAAATAATTATGTGCATATATAATTATATATTTTAGTTAAACAAATAATTTTCCTGATCTGTGTTTTATACTTTAATATGGAAACAAAATCTAGCTTATTTAAACTATAGTTGACATTTTATAATAATTGGAACCTGCTGATTTTTTTATTGTCTTCTCAAACTAATTGAGGAAGTGTGATATTCCCATATCCTTTTCCTCCCTAAGTGGCAGAACTGTATTTTTAAAAGAAAGCATTTTACTTTTGCCATTATGTCCACAAGATTGAAAGGAAGAAATTTTAGAGAGAGAAATTATTTTAAAATGTCTGTATTTTGAATCATGTAGTAGAAATTTAAAGTGAGAATTTCTGGGCCTTTATTGATTATTCTAAAAGTATATCTGTTCAGGCAAATAATTAAATTGTCTTAGTCCAGAAATTAACTAATTCAGTTGAGAAGCAGGTTGATTAGCAATCTGGTTGGTTAACTGGTATGATTGGAATAACTAACCAAGGGATTCAATTTCTGAGTTTTTATTCAGTAGCTTTCTTATTGCAGAGACATTCTAATTAATGAAAATGTAAACTCTTACAGAATGTTGTTCAATTTCTTTGTACTTACATGCAAAATCAACTTTCTGTTATATTGAGTTGGAAATGTGTTGCACACCCCATGGAACAATGTTTAAGTGTTACCATGTCAATCCTGACTAGTAGTCACCAAACTAGAGTTTGGTGACTACTAGTCAGGATTGCTTTTATGAAACTCATCTCCTCTCATACCTGTAAGAATGAGGTCAGGTTATTTGGATGACTCTCAATGACTAAGGACTAGCAAAGCAAGACTAATTAGTATTCTTCCTCAGCAGGACCTTGACTCTAACTTTTCAGTGTTCCTGATGAGGAAACAGATCTAGGAACTTACCTGAGTCATTCAGGAGCTGTGGCTTCACCAGTATATCCTGTCCCTGGGTCAAGATATGTCCTCTAGGTTTCCAGTGGCCTCTGTGGTCCAAAGAAGGCATCCCATCTAAATCCATGTGGTAGCTAAGTGCCTGTCTCATCTATAAACTAAGAACATCAACACAAGAATTCTTTTGTTTTTCTCAGATCCACATTATCTTTTTTTTTAACACCTTTATTTAGATTTATTGAAATCCCTCCCATCTCTTGCTTATAAACCAAAGTACAATGACAAAATTATATTTTCATGTATAAATTAATACTTATAGAAATACAAGTAAATTAATAATACACATGGATTCATACTTATAGAATGAAAATATGTGTGCTAACTAATACTTCTAGCACATGGGATAGCTCCTGTTTGGTATTCACAGGATAATTTGTTTTAAAGGAAGACATTTATATGTTTTTATTTCAAAATGGTTTCAAAAATATGATAGTCAATCTCTATTCCAGAAAAATATTTAGATGAAATGTGATATATACTTGTCTATCAAAGGGAATGGACAACATGTAGTTCAGCAGATTATATCTATCTGGATTCTTTCTTCCATCTCTTCTTTCCTCCCATCACTTCTGTTGGCTGAAACAAGGACAAGGTAGTGGAAAAGGATATTCAGTGTTCTGACCCTTCTGCATTAGGTCTTATTGAGGTCATCTGGCAGATGCACAAGCTGAGGGAAAAAGACTCCTAAAAAGACTCCGCAATTCAAGTTTGAAAAATTACTGCCTACTTGCCCTTTAACAGCATCTTATACCAAATTGCTGTCCTTCAGGTTTAGAGTCTGCTCTGTTCCCATGGTAACCTGAAAACTTAATGATCCCAAGGTAAGACCGATGCAGAGGGAAGCTACCTAAAGTGAAATATGCAACCACTTAAACACAGGCCCTGTCATGGTATTAGCACCATCAGATTCCAGGACAAAGTCACAAAGCAGCTGTTATTTTTAAAAAGTACTCTGAAGGACAGCTGTCAAATCTTCCAAGAGGATTTTGTCTTTGACTAGACCTTCACTCTTATTTTAACTCTTTGTCTGACTACCAACAACTCGCTTTGAACCTTTGAGTTTCTTTTAGCTCTGCATATTTATGTCCCTAGGACCATTTAGAAAATTACTGCTAACCATCTGAAGAGCTCAGTGATCAAAAGGGATTTTTGATTCCAAATTTGGAGCAGTGTGAAAGTCTGGATCACACTGAAATAGGGTATTACAAAGATAAGTCTCTATAAAATTTTAGATTTCCACTGTTGGGACAAAAACTGGTTATTTTAACACCTCTCCCAAACTAAATGATGTAATTGGAGGGACACAATAGCCATCATCTTAAATGTGAAGGTTCATCTTGAAGAAAAGGAACAGCCTTATTTGAGTAGACATAGTAGACCAACCCATGGGAACTCTTTAGAGGGAAACACTTTATAAAACTCATGTTTCTTGAGAGGACTGGGACCGTGGGTTTAATAGTAGGGTCTCTGGAATCAGGCAGATATAATTTTGAGTTTGTTTTCTCCAACTGATCATATGGTCTTAGAAATGTTGACTCTTTGTTTTAGAGCCTTGATCTCCTCATATCTAAAATTGCACGGCTCGGGGTATAGCTCCGTGGTAGAGTGCTTACCTGGAATGTGGAGGCACTGAGTTCCTTCCCCAGCAGCACAAAATAACAATGACAACAATAATAGTGATGGCACTATGACTTTTCTTGGAGTTATAAGGATTAAATGAGGGAATTAAGCGATTACTATCTTCTGTGTTCTAAGACAGTGATTTTTTAAACTTTGGCATGTGTGAGAGCCACTTGAAGGCCTCCCTAACACAGACTGCCACCCCTCCCCCAGTGTCAATTCAATAGGCTTAAGGTGAAGGGTGGGGTCCTAGAATTTATACTTCTTAACCATTTTTTGGAAACTGATTATGATGATCTCAAAGCCAGTGTTGCTGCTCTGGGGATTATACAACCCTATATGATAAGACAAAATATGTTTTCAGCATGTTCTCAGGTTTTTTAAAACTAGCCATAATTTGTGAAAAAGCCCTTTGTGTACAAACTAGAAAGTGCTTACTGTTGAGAGTCAAGATCCCAGGTTCCCATCTTTTCTTTGCTGCAGGATCATTTTGCTGCTGAAGAAAACCCTCATAAATCCTTTTATTGTTCTTGCTGTTATTGAAGATGCAGAGAGATGACAACAAGGACAACTAGTGCATTAGGTATCTTTAGCAGATCAGACAGGCACTAGGCAAATTTTAATAGTGTTAATATATTAAACCATAAAACAATAGAGTCACTGTGGTTATTAAAGCCTGAGCATGACTTTGCCTTCCTTTCATAGAATGTCTTTGACTAAACTACTAGAACAATATCATGTCTTCTTAGGAGCAAGAGATAAAACACCATGTACCTGTCCTTTCAAAGGTGTTTGCAGAGATAGCCAAGCCCCTTGTTAATTTATTATTTTTATTTAGATAAACCAGATACACAGGAGTAGCTAGGCAGATATTAACCAATCTCTTGACATTATTCACGTCTCCCTTTTCTGTGATAGAAACAAAATGAAGTTACCCTTTCTGAAACCTTGTAATTTGTATCTCTCTTTAAAGGAGGTATGATCAGCAGGCTGATGTGACTAATGTGACATGGCTAACATTTATTGAGTCTTACTGCGGACAGACCTCTTGGAGCACTGTAGGGTAGCTACTTGTGCTCTCTACCAACAATTCCAATGAGTTCCTGAATCCCACCATAAAGCTAAAGAAGTTGTCTGTGTTTACACCATCAGCAAACATTGGCAGCCAAGATGTGAGCCTCCATAATATTCATTGCACAGCTACGATTTTAACCATCTCTCTGTCAAGAAGCTAACTGCTAATAGCCTGTCCTTTTAGCTATGCCATTGACTATTATGAACAACAGCTATCCACTGACTCATTCATGTTTGTATACATTGTTGATATAAATATGGAAAATGTTATTGTGGTTTCATTCTGAAGAATAAAATCCACCCACTTTGAAAAGACAAAGCATAATTCAAGAAAAGGCTCAAGATTTTAATATGCAAGGTTCATTTGCATAGAAATCCTATTCTTGACAGCATCAATGTGACAAAAGGGAATTTTCATTTATTTAGCCAATATTTATTAAAGCCCTGTGTTAAGACCAATATGACATACCTTCAAGAAGCACACAGTTTAATTAACAAGTGGTACTATTAGGAGTTCCATAGATTTTTTTTTCCTGCAGTTTCAGAGATGAGTTATAAAGCCAGAAAGGGCAGGAAAGAGGAGGCAACAAGAAGATGTAGGTGGCTGCCAGGAAAACTAAGAAGGATTGGTCTCTAGAACTCTTTGAATTTCTAATGAGCATATTCTTGCAGCTGGAGCTTTAATTACCAGAGATGTTCTCTGTGTCCTCTGTAGAACAACCTCCCAGAGTTTAAAAGGTGGTTGCTGTCTGCAAGGCATGGGCATGTTAAATTATAGTTATTATCTGGCAACTATTGGAAGGCCAGAGATGACAACCCTTTGACAAACAGCCCCCAAACCCATCCAAATTGTGAAGTTCCTAAGCTTTCCTCTGTTAAGGCTGTCTGCTAGTAATTCTCTAGTCACAATGGAAACTGTGTCACTCCACAATATCTGAAGATTCCATGATGGTTTATAGATCTCGTTTGCTGACAGATTTAATTCCTTTAGATATAATGAAACTATTTGGCAAGTTATTGGACAGAGCAAGCAAAAGAGGTCTAGAGAGAGAGAAGAGAATAGAAGAATGGCCTAGTACCCACACTTGGGGACCTCACACATCCATCCAAAAGACAGGCCAAAATATCTGGTAGAGCCCACCATCTTTTAATTGGGCTTTGGAGCACAGGAGATTCTATGTAGGAAATACTAAGTCCATTAGCAGGGGCTTTTATGATGAGGAAGAGCAGGGGAAATTGCGCTTTCTCCTATACATAGGATCATATATTTTATATCTTTTGATTTGAAAAAGTGAGCTTTGAGGACCCAAGTTGAGCCAATTTCAGATGAATGCCCCACTAAAAGGGCATTATTGTAGTTTTATGCTAATTAAGCACCAAGGTTTAAACTAGATGGGTTCTCATTAATATCTGGTCCAGAATTGGTTTGAATGGATGAAGAAAAAATGACCCAGGAACTTGCTCTCAGAGATGTGGGTGCCTGGACCACAATAAAGTTTTATAAAAATAAAGGGATGAGAAACCCACCCCCATTTTCTTTTGTAAGTCATAAAAATGCCAAGTATTCTTTACTGGATACACTAAGGGAATCAACAGCCCCCGAGGAAAGCAGAGAATAAATATTTTCTTTTATCACTCAAAATTCCTTTCTTTCCTTTTCCTTTTTCTTTTTAATCTCCTTCCTACTCTCACAAAAATAATGATTCATTTTTGAGAAATCAAAGGGTAGTGAAACATTAAGAGTGAAAAATCAGTAAAATCAAGTTGAGCAGTTTGGAAGTTATCTTTCTGAGCAGATGCATTAACTGATCAATGGCACACATGAAGAGAATTAACTGCTTCCGATTTTCTCTTCAAATAGTTTCTTCTCTTGGCCATTAACCACTAAATTATACTATGATACAGAAAATTCAAATTTCTTATTTTCACAAAAATAATGTTAATAGAACTTCTGGACTGGGTATTAGTCTATATTAGTTGATATCATATTATTTGCCTATACTCAAAGTTGTGAATCTAATTCAATCCCTTAAATGCTGCTTCACTTTCTTAAAATCAATACCATTGTATTTATCACCCATCAGTCAACAAAGGCTTATTCATCCCCTGCGGGGCACTGTGGGGATACAGATTAATACCATTTATGGTTCCCGTCCCTAGGAGATGAGAGTTTAAGTACTACATGCCCTTGTGGTTTGGAGTTTTTGTAGAGTGCTACCAAGGAGTTTGACCTGCATGTGGAAGAACAAAGATCCAGAAAAGTCCTTATGAGGACAGTACTAAGGACTCTGATCCAGGTGACTGATTGGAGGGGGAAAGGTAAATGGTAATGAACCCAGGGAAGGACATTTATGAGTTGACTTACTGAGAGAAGATATGAGTACATTTCACCAGGAAATCCATTCACAGAAAACAGAGGCACTGGGCAGGTGTGTGGGTATGGTAGACAGAATCCTTGACTGGAATGGGTAGAGCCAAGGGCTTCTTTAGTAAGAGAGAAGTCTAGAAGGTGTGAAGTCTTTCAATGTTTGTTTAAGGAATTAAGGAGATATCCTGTTAAACCAGAGTTCTTAAGGGGTCAGAGATGAAAGATTATGAATCAAGATCATCCTGGGAACTTAATCCACAGACTTAATCTCATACCCTTGCACACACTCATTTACATCTTCCTAATGACTTTGACAATTCTCTCATCACGTTTTAGAATCACTGCACTAGAGAATCTGAAAAATTGGTAATGGGATCCTAATGCATTGAGGGCGGATTCAGAGAAATCAACTTCACAACTGTGTGCACACTTAAAAGGTCAACAAAAAGTCCTAAATGAGCCTGAGCTCCTTGAATAGGGAACTTGGATTTTCTCAGAGTGGCACTATTTTACTTATATCAGGTGGTGCCAGGCCACCTACTGTGCTGTGGTGTGGGGAGGCCACTGAGGTCAGCAGGTGTTGCATACCTACCTGCACAGCAGGCAAGGCTGGTCTTGGAGGCCCTGCTATCGGTCCAGCCGAAGGGCAAAATGCCATGGTGCCAAGGCAACTAGGAGGGACTCATCTGACTGCATCAAAAGATCCTAGGTGACAGATATCTTTGATATAAGCTGGGACTCTAGACTTAAACCTGATATTTAGATCTGCATAGAATCATGATTTCCTTGTAGCTGGAATAGGAACAACTTATCTTCCAAATGCAGATATCTCCAATCAGAGAACACAGGTGACTCAGCCGAGGATCCTTAGCTACTTAGCAGCAAATCACCAAACTAAATTTAAAAAAATAGTATGACTAAAATAGTAGAATGAAATCTTTTTCTAGAGTCACACCCACCCAACCCACAAGCCACTATTTTGTGTCTTGGTTGTATGACTTTTGTTTGAGATACTAGAGACTTCACTGCACTTCTTAGAAAAACATTTGTATTCTCCTGTTTGTAGCCACTTCAAAATTCTATTTTTCTTTTTTTGTTCCTTAAAGTCAACTATACTTCCTTCCTTTTTCTCCTCCTTCCTTCCTTATTTCCTTTCATCCTTATTTCCTTTCTTCTTTCCTTCTTTCTCTGTATTTTCATATATATACATTAAATAAATATTCACGGAATGTCTATTTTGTTTCAGGTGTTATACGCTCCATCTTTGTCATGCCCACAATACATGTGAACAGGTACCTTAATTTAGTTCTTGGCAATTAAATGAGTACATATATAAGTAATAATTAGTTATATAATCTAAAACTACAATTGATTAAACTTTTTTCAGGAATTGCTGCACAACATACGCTGCATAACAAAAATTAATATATAATTTCATGCAGAGTTTTTACCTGCAACTCAGAAGTTGTTTTGAGCCATCTTCTCTTGCAATAACAGAATACTATGGATTAAAACTTTATAAATAAAAAACATTTATTTCTCATAGTTTTGAAGGTTGGAGTCCCATATTAAGGTGCCAAGGATTTCAGACCATGGCAGAAGGTGAGAGTGAGATAGGATGAGAATGAGGGAGGGCAAGAAAGGGTCAAACTTGCTTTTATTAAAAAAAAAAAAAAGTCCACTCTTATGATAACAAACTCATTCCTGTTTTAGCAACATTAATCCACCGAATCAAGATCATCCTGGGACCTTAATCCACAGACTTAATCTCTTACCCCTACACACACACTCATTCACATCTTCCTAATGACTTAGACAATTCTCTCATCATGTTTGAGAATCACTGTGCTAGAAAATCTGAAAAGTCTCACCACTTCATCACCTCTGCAAGGTTCTACCTCTTAACACTGTTGCATTGAGGATTAAATTTCCAACATGTGAGCTTTGGGATATATATTCAAACCATAGCAGAATAAATCTGGCCCAATTTCCTCATTCTTCAAAACCCACAGAGCAGAACCAGACTGTTAACCTCACAGCTCCTTGTCCAATCTCTTTTCTACCTCCCCCTTTGAAAATATTTTCTTTGCAATCTTCTTTGAAAGTAAAGATATTTTTCTTTCTGAATAAATTGTCTCAACTTTCAAAAATGTCTGAAGATTAATGTTCTTAATCTCCTGAGAGGTTCTCTAAACGCAGGCCGCCTTGTGCCCTAAGTACTCACAGAACATACAGTATTAGCGCCTAAACTTCCTAGGCTTGGAGTAAGCTGCTCATTACAGGGACAACATCCCAACACTGGTGGAACCTTCTGTTGAGGGTTTTCTGCCTTTTATTCCTTGCTTGGCAGCACAGCCTTTATCTGCACACTGCCAGGCTGGTCCTGAGGATTACATTAGATGATGATGTGTGTGGAGTACTTTGGAAACTTGAAGTCATCTACTTCAAGGAATTGCTGCCAACTCTAGAAGTCCTTAAAAGAAGGCTGGGCAGATATTTAGCTGTATCTGTTTAATAAATATTTGTTGAAAAGAAATGAATAAAAGATTTTCCAAATATCACATGGAAAGCCAAGGCTTCAGAATCAAGCATGTCACCAAGTCTTTGTGTCAAAAATGACATCCAAGAGAAAAAGGTGAATGTGACATTGTTGTGCATCTTATTTAATATGAACAAATGAGGGTTTTCTCTGCACCAATTGCTCCATCTGCAAATCAATTGCCTCCTGTTTTGTGTGGCTTTGTATTCATTCTCCAAGGCCAGGCACTCTCTTGCTCTCAGGGTTTCCTGACTTGGATCTTAAGTGAGCTCCTAGCCCTGGCTTGTTTCTCTGAGTTGTCAGGCCAGATAAAAGCATGGTAGAATTTTCCCCACTCCTTTGAGTGAAGAGGACTGTCAGAAACATTGTGGTCCGCCTTTAGAAACTCTCCCACGTTGGTTGCAAAGAGGACGTTTGTGTGTGTGTTTGCTTTGGTCTGGAGAACCAAACACCCCTTTGACATTACGTGCGCCAGCTACTTAACATTGGGGTGTTTCAGAAATGATGCCATGAGCTCGTGATGCAAAGAGTGCAGCCTTGTTTTAGAAACAAGGAGAAAAGGGATCTGGACGGAAGGCTTAAATAGCAGAGGAGAATGAATTAAAGTATGCCAGAGAGGACAACACCAAGAGGTAAGACAGAACTAAAGGGGATCATCCCCCTATCTTTTTGTCCTACTAAGGAGGATAGGGGAGCTCTGAGTGAGTCTGGCCTGGCATCTTTCCTCACAACATTATTATAAAAACCCTTGGGTCCCACTGCTTGGGAGCAGGCTACCACCAAGCAAATCGGCCAACAAATAAAACCTGGATTAATTCTCTCCTGTCCTAAAACAATTTAATAGGGAAACCCATATATTATATTGAATGTTTTTTAAAGGAGGTATAATGTGTTTTAAATACGATTTTTTTCTAGTAAAGGAAAAACAGTAACCAAATCCCTCAGTGACAAAGTTCTCATTTTGATCAAAGCACACTCAATCTCTGTAATATATTTCACTGAGTACATAGCTAGCATCATATTATCGAGGCAAGGACATTGCAGACATTGTGGTTCCTACCCTCAATATTTCTGTGCCAATGCTCCAGGGATCAGATGATATGAACATTAGCAAATGCAGATGAAGCCACACAGTGCTGAGTCCTCTTCCCCCGGTCCTGGCTAGGCGGGTTTATGGTACATGTACTATGAATCTTCAATAGGTCCCCAACCACAGAACCTCCCCACCTCCACCTGTGTCATTCCCAAGCTCAGATTTTTCTCCTTCTGCCTCCTTTTGAGCCCTTCTTTGGAAATTCAGCAGTGGAATTTTTCTCCCTACATCTGTATGGTGAGTTTTCCAGGCTTTGGAAGGCTCGGTTGCCATGACAGCAAGCCTCCTAGGCCTGGAGCCAGGAAGAGGGGATTGTGGTGGTTAGGAGGGAGGGGATGAAGAGTCATTAAAGTGGGCCAATTAGCATGCAGCACCAGAGCACCCTGAGAGCTCCTCTCACTGGAGGAGGAGCAGCCAGTGGCTGTGTAAGACCCTGCCTCAGACTGAGAGGCATGGAGAGGGCAGGGGAGACCTCCCAGCAGTACACCTGAATGCATCTGTCAGAAGGAAGCACAACCCAGCCCTAGCCCAGTGAGGATCCAGGTCCTGCTGCCCCCTGTCTCCAGCACTCCCTCCTCCTTGGACTTTCCTTTGCCTCCCACCATCTTGAAAAGAGAACTTCATAGAATGACCCCAATGGAGGAGGAATTAGAATGTGAAGCAGTGGTAAAAATCTATCCTTTAAGCTTTCCTATGTGTACTTTTTTGATTGCCAGCCATCCACCAATTGTAATGAGGGACAAATATAAAACAAGTCTTATGATACTGTTGACTGCTTGATACCTGGGGGTTGCTAATTTGGGGGATACTAGAAAGAAAATGTGACTAAATTTTCATAGGTACCAGTGACGACTTGCATGGCCCAAATCGAATCTTCAGATCCAAGGCAACTCGAAAAGTAGGAACCTGTAAGAGGAAATAGGAAGATTATCAAGTCGGAATTCTGAGTTCCAGGAAGGACCTTGCTCCATAGTAGAAAGACATGAACTTCCCTGAAGCTTGTTGATCAGTGTCTTCATCTGTGAAATGGGCTTTTTTGGAACACCTTATACTGACCCTACCTAGAACAGAATGAGAATTTGTAAGATTCAATTAGAAAATGTAATTACTGAAAACGTAATAGACACTGTAAAACATTTTGGATTTCACTGAAACAGTCTGTAAAATTTGAGAGGTATTGGGATGATGGGTTAGTTAGCTTTTCATCACTGACCAAAATACCCAAGAACAACTAAGAGGAGGAAAGTTTATTTTGGGCTTGTGGTTTCAGTAGTTCAGTCTATGATCAGGTGGCTTCTTTGCTTTGGGCTTGAGGTGAAGCAGTGAATCACGATGGAAGGGCATCGTGAAAGAAAACTGTTCAGCTCATGGCAGCCAGAAAGAGGAGAGAGAGAGAGAAGCCAGGGACATAATGTAATCCCCAAGAACACACCCCCAGTGACCTATTTCCTCCAGCTACATTCCACCTGTCTAGAGTTACCACCCTGTAATACATTCTAGTTATCAATTCATAAAATGAATTGATCCATGGATTAGATCATAGATCTCGTAATCTAATTTCACCTCTGAACATCACTACATTGCCCCATGAGCTTTCATAGGGGCACCTCGTCCAAACATAACAGATGACCAATCTGTCCTAAAGGAAGAGTCTTGATGCATCTGCTATTACATGAGTACACCATCACCTGTCACTACCAAGAGTTGGATATCCTCATGACTGTACCACCTGAGAGCTCCTGGTCCACAGCCTCCTATAGCCTCCAAAGCTGGTGCCCACTGCCAGAGACAGATTTTTACCCTCAGTTTCCTTGTCCCCAGATTCTTTGTCCAGAGCCTATGGTTGTAAACATTTCCTCCAAGGCACCACACTGTTCCAGCATCTGGCTTCATGGCTGTCACAGCATAGAATACAATAAGTATTTACTATCTACACTGTCTCTGTGGCCTCTCCTTCCCTTCACTGCCCAGCCCATTCTAATTTGACTTTCAGCTCCATTGTTCCATCAGAGTAGCTCTTACTTCAGTAACGTGATTGAGGCTTGAGTGGTTAATTAGAATGTGCCAACGTCAATTTCCTGTGCTTGATGTATGTAGATGTCAGCGAGCTACTACTGTGTAGGACACTACCACTGGGGGATGGAGTGACGGGGACTGTGGACCTCTCTGAACTCTACTGGGGAGTCCTTATAAATCTGTAATTAGTTTAAAGTAAAGTAAAAAGTTAAAAAATATGTAGCAGTTTTCAGTGAAACCTTTCTGGAGATCAAGCAGAGGGGCAATTTCATTCATCATTTCATTTGACCATCGTCCCCTGCTTCTTGATATGTTCTTTTCCTGGCTTCCTTGATTCTATACTTTGTTTACCCTTATTTACTCTTGTCACTCTTTCTTCATCTCCTTGACAATGGGTCAAATGCCTGGATATTAACTTTTCCAACTTCTCAAGGTCCCTCCGGGTCCCATTGCTCTTCTCTGGGCTGTCCTTCCACAGTCTGGGCTTTAGTGACCATGCTGCAAAGATGACTAGGAATGCACACCTCTGGTCCAAGCCATTCCCACATGCCCAGGTCTCAGCTTAGATACTGCGGAGGCCCCTCCATGTCAGTATGATGAGTCCCACCACCCACTTCTGAGAGCCTCTCTCCCTGCTCCCATTACCAATATGCCCTGGGCCTAGTTGAACATTTCCTGGCTCAGTGAATGACTATCATCTACCAAGCTGAGCAAGCAAGAACAATATCCTCTCTCCACTCTTATTACCAGCATCATTTCCTGAGCCACCAGCCTCTCCCCTGGGTGACCACAACAACCTTCCAACTGTTCCTATTGAAGTCCCTGTTTTATACAGTAACCAGAATGTTCTTTATAAAATGCATCTCTGGTCATGTCATCCTTAGCTAAGAATCTTTAATGAGTTCCCATTGCTCTTACGGGGGAAAATTTGAAATCTCTTCTCTAGCTTACAAAATCCCATGTGTTCTGGTTCATATCACCAGACTCACCTCCTGTTATGCTCCCTCTGCTAATGCATGTAAGCCCAGCTGCAATTCTTTGAATTCCTCAAACAGAGTTTGCTCCCTCCAGTCACATGGTCTTTGAATGTGCTACACTCTATCTAGAATGATTTCCTCTTCTCTTTATTGAATTAATTCATTCTTACTTGTTGCTTGAATTCACCTCATATAAGCTTTTCACTATCCTTCCAACTCAGAACAAATCCTTCTATTACCAAATTTTATCCAAAGCCAATATTTATTTACAAAACTGGTTGCAAAAATTGAAATGTTTTCCTTTAATTTGATAAATAACCATCATCCTAAGTTCACTGTTCAGTCACTAAGGTGTTACCTCCAGATACAACTGGAGCCTTCAGCCACCAAACTATGTGTGTTCTGGTTAGTTGATGCTACTGGATATTTTGAGTATTTCTTCTATTCTTATGCACCATGTACCTCTCTCTATAGATCTTAACTGCGCATGTAATTTTATAGTTATTTTCAAAATTTTAATATATCCTCCACTCTGAGTTCTAAGAAAGTAGGGACTATGTTCACTATTATGTTCCTCACATCTAATGGAGAGTAAACACCCAATAAATGTCTTCAGTAAATGAATAATTTAAAGGAATGAATAGATTTTTTTGCAGGTATCAGCTAATTCAACCCCTTGGTCTCACAAAGCTGAAGGTATCAGCTATATGGAGCATAACGTAGACAGTCACTAGCAGAGCACAGCCCCTGACTTGGGTGCTATTGGCCCATCCAGGGCTCTTCTCACTCCCCCACTCTGTCTTCTTCTTGAGCACTTTATTTGTTACCATCCCCGGATCACTGCAGTGCTGTTGGGCTCTTTAGCATTCAATATCCTCCATCCTGTCACCATGACCCAGTTTCAGACTTTGAAATTCAAGTACTGCTGACAGAATCTATGCTGTGTATGACTCCCCCACCCGTGCCGTTCTCTAAATAAAAGATGAAATCAGAATGGTCATGTATATGCTGCCTCAAAATAGTGCTTTATTTAGAGAGAGAAGGTGTTAGTTATTACTGGCATTTAACATTTGTTGAGTGAACAAAATCTGCCGAACACTGAAGAGAACATGGAATTAAAGAGTTCCTACCCAATGTGTGTTGTGGCCTAAATTAGACCCAGACAAGTCAGTAATGTGCAGAAAAGAGATCTGCAGAAAGCCCCACTGCAATGCATAAAACATGCTCCAACCAGAGGGAGAGGATTTTCCCTGAGAGAAGGGGCTATTATGGTCAGAGCTTAGAGGTAACCTTTAGACCATGTTAAAAACAGAAAAGTGAACTAGAAACTCTGTATGGGTCCTGAGAATCAGAAAAAGGTCTTGGAAAAAAACAGATATTTTGTTTTTTCCTGCAGAATCTTCCCTAATATAAACGCAGTCCCTAAATTCTTGCTGAGACTTAGCCAGTCCTGGATCTACTGTCAGCGTGTGCTTCCAAGAGCATCCCATTGTAAAGGGATGCATTTCCAAGAACAGTGAACTCAGACTGGCTCCCCCCCCACTCCACCCTGCACCCAGAACCATAACAACATTGGTAGATTTTAAGGAAAGAGCACTTCTGTCCTCAGTTTGGGGGACGGAGTGGACAATAAGTCTTACTGTGACTGATCAAATCCTGTGAAATATTGGTTGTCCAAGCAAATAGCACATAACTTCTCTAAGTTTTAATGAAATCCAAAGCACAATGATAATTCCTGCAAACTGGGGCCAATTCTGGATAATTCTTGCCTGGGAGGTAAGGGGTTGCTCAATTGGTTCCGCTACAAGTGAGCAAGACCTTGAAACTCCCCAATCCCCAATTTGTTTATCTGAATATTGGACATCACATTATCTATCTTGCTGGGTTGTGTGAAAAGTAATGCAGATGTCCATAAATAACCATATGGCCTGGAACATGTGCTGGCCAAGCTTCTAGCACTAGGACGTACCAACTTTATCTAGACAACTCAACAGAAACTGGAGGCCA
Source organism: Ictidomys tridecemlineatus (assembly GCF_052094955.1). Lineage (NCBI taxonomy): Eukaryota > Metazoa > Chordata > Mammalia > Rodentia > Sciuridae > Ictidomys > Ictidomys tridecemlineatus. The sequence continues at coordinate 127,765,749 of NC_135480.1, read as the reverse complement.
GGTTCAAATTTAGGGTAGCAGTTCTGGACTCCTAAAGTTTTCAATTTAATAGATCACATTCACTCATTTAATTATTCTAATACAGAAAAAGAAACACATGAACCCTTAAGGTCCTCAGATAAGTCAACAGTCTCTCCCTAGCCTTTCCAAATATTGCAATCCTGGGAAAAATAAGAATGAGAAATCATTAAAAGGAAAAATATCTGATTGGCCACAAGTCCCAAGTGTAACAAGATGCTTAAAATTGACTTAACAAAGAGCACTTTTTATATTGTCAAGTGATCATCATGCTCTTTCAATTTGAACGTTATTGTGAACATATGAGACCACTGTACACAGGTCATAAAAATGTCAAAAGAGTGAATGGATTTAACATGAAATATTAACCTTGGGAAAGAGCATTTCTAAAGAAGTAACCCCCTTCCCATTAATGTGAGTGATGAAGTACTGTGAGATTTATTAATGCAGCATGAAAGGCGTCACTGTGAAAGGCTTGGCAGTGACCTCCATTATTGTTTCTTACTCAGACAAGCTTAGAAAAGAAAGCTCCAAGGCGTCTCATCAGAGGGACACAATAGAGCAATTCCACCCCAGGGACTGTGGGCTATGGGCTGAGCAAAGATACCCAGCACAAGACATTCTGAAGCTCAGCTTTGCAGACCCAAAGTGCAGTACTTCCTGCTACACTTGTCTCCTGACATTACCTGAGAGGAGGAAAGGGACCCTTTGGGGGTCTTCCCACACTGTGTGGATTGGCTGGTGCCAGGAGCCCTTGTGATGGAGTGCAGTGTTCCTTGGTCTCAGAGTCAGAGAGCTAGGGCTGATTTGGAGGGCTGTAACCTGGAAGCTGCTGGCTGAGACAGGCCTTTGGTACTAGTCCCGGCACCTGTATCACGGTGTTATATTAAAGATGAAATGAAAACAAGGCCAGAATAGAGAAGGAATACGGAGAGAGGTGGAGAGAGAGAACAAACCACAGCCTGTCCTTTGCTTCCTCTGTGTGTCAAGCATCACCGTAGCTGCTCTGCAATCAAGTTGGTTAGAGTTTTCGGTGCCTATGCTGATTAACCCCTTCCTTTCTGGGGCTATTACAAGGCTGGTGAGCCCAACTTTGTCCATGTAGAGAGTTACGTGGTCTTTGCTCACATTCAGCATGATAAGTAACATGTGTCTGCATCCCTGTCTCTAGCATGTGCACCTTGCTTCACTCTCCTTTGGGGAATCCATCCAGAGGCAGAGAGATGAGATACTCCCTGGGAAACTAGGGGCATCTCTTCCTTAGCCTTGGGCTCTGCTTCATGGAGAAATCCTCCCACCTTGATTCTATTAAGGAAAGAAATATAATTTGTCACTGTAAGGACATCATCTGTACATGACACAGTGCTACCTCTGACAGGGTTCTTCAGTCTAGACTCAGATGATGTCATCTTGCAGAAGGGAAAGTTTGTCCCCAGGAGACCTTACCTGTAATTGAGGTTGTCAGTGGCTTCCTTGGAATCCCTCATGCAGCCTTCCCTTTCTGTTCTGCCTCTTAAGAGTCTAATACCTTTAAAAG